>NC_091021.1:5010000-7510000 GCF_041296385.1 Aphelocoma coerulescens
GAAGAACACAAAAGAAGTAATAATTTTATGACAGCTGCCAAGGCAGCTCCATTAATTAGCCTTCTTCGTTACAGCAGGAAAATACTTATTACCGCAGGCCTGGGCCCTAGGGTATATCACCGTGTCCCGCAGCCATAGGGAGGAGGAGGAGAGAAGATCCAGCAGGCAGGAATTGTGCAGCAAGATTGATTTATTTAATTATTTTACAAACTCTTTTATAGACTTTTTTCTTCATAGTCTAATTGGACAAAGGATCAGCCACCCCTTGGGGGTGGGTGATTGGCTAAAATCCTAAAGCATCCATTGTCAAAATATTTTTCTACTATACCATAAACAAGACTTTTCAAGGTTGCAGGTGGTTTGGTTGTTTACATAACTCTGCTACCTCTTCTGTGAGAGAGAAAAGTCTCTCATGGACTTAGAAAATAGCAAGAAAATCCTCGCTAGCAGCATTTTTGTATCTACAATTCCCCCTTTTTGTTTTATAAGATAACAACTCTACTATTAATCCTAAATAGAAATCTACATCAGTTATTAATTCTAAATATGTCCTTAAGGCTTTAACTATCTGACTTCATAAGAAGAAATTTAAAGTTCAGTCTCTGTGGAAGGACCATCTGCCTGATGGTTGACATGATGGTCATCATCAGAAGAGTCATTAGGCTGATGATCTACATTCTGGCTGCCATTTGGATGGTTGGCATTCTGGCCATCATTTGGAGGTTGCCTGTTCTGCCTCTGGTGCCGTAGGTCAGGGCGAATGCATTTTGAAGGTAGCCACCGTACCCCAGTATCTGTGGAAATGCAAGCATACCCACGACCCCAAACGATAAGCTCATGCGGGCCTTCCCACTGGTTAGTGAGTAAATTCCGTATCCAGACTTTTGCCCGGGGCAGTTGTGTCTCACCTGAAGACTGCAATGAGAGAAAATGATTCAGAATAACAGGATTATTTGAATTTTGTGGTACTGTAAGGTGATTAATTGTATACAAAGCTTTTTCTAGTCGGCTTCAGTAACCAAATTCAAAGGTTCCTGTGAGAATCGCTGAAAAGCCATGATAACAGCCCTTAATTCAACTAACTGAGCAGAGTCTGACTCGGATTGGTGTGTTAATCAACCACTGCAAAGGCAGTGTAGGATACTGTGCGCCCTTACGCACAGTGACCCCTGCTAAAAATCTGTCCCAATCCATATCCCCCAAGCTGCCAACACGTCCCGTCCCCAAAGGTTAAGGGAAGTGGTAGCAACATAAGGCCTAATTGTAGCTGGATGCCCCTCTGAGTCCTTCACCAGCACAGGCTGTTCGCTTAAATAGCTCTGTGTGGTTCCTCCTACTCCTGCGATGGCCGATCCCACATGGCTAAAGGCCATGAAGGAGGCCACGCAGAGAAGGAGATGATAGTTATATCAGCACCCGTATCAATCAAACCTCAATGGTGAGTCCAGGGCGGACGGGCGTTCGGCAGGATCAGGGTACATGTCATCTGTCGCCTTCGATCAGACACGTCTGCAGTCCAGAAGGCCTGCGGAAGTCCCGTAGATCCACTGCCGTTATCTCTGTGAGTTTGTTGTTCTATCCTGGGGACACAAGACTTAAAAGGCACTAATTTAGCAAGGCAGGTTTTCTCAGGAATAGTTACAGGGGGTTTTTGTGTGGAGACCATAGCGCAAATCTGACCTTTAAAGTCAGCGTCAATAACTCCTGAGTGCACTAAGATTCCTTGATGGGCAACGTCAGGTTTTCCCACCAGCATCGCACTGGATCCCTGGGCTAAGGGTCCATATGCATCCAAGGGAACCTTATAAATACCGCTAGAGTCTAAGACGACTGCGGCTGCGGTGTGGATGTCAAACCCGTCTGATCCCTGGGTGCTGTCTCTAGGGTGGCTGGGTAGGCCTGTGCCTGTACCTGTGCCACTCTCTGGGGGAGCAACTGCATCAGAGAGCAATTCCCCCTCCTTGCACCCCGGCGGAAGTTTCCCGACAAAGGCTGACCATTATTATCTGCATAATATCAGCATATTATCACCTAGCCCATGTTGTGCCACCTTGGATTGCAGTTCCTGGGCAACTTTCCAAGCAATCACCTCATGCTTCTCATGCTCGCCTGAATTTGGGAGAGCCTTATACACTGGGAAAGCTTGGATCTCCCCTTTTGGGGAATCACTACCATCCTGAACTTCTGGCACAGCCTGTGGATGGAGTGTAACAGCTCCCCGGTTACCTCCAGAATTCTCAGATCTATTTGGCATTCCAAGTGTTTGCAATAACCTCCAGTCACCCTCCTCCAATGCTCGCATCTTAACTGACTCTAAGAAGTGATTGTAGTGGGTTGGACGCACTGTTACCGTGCAGTCCTGAAAGGTCCAGGGGCGAGACCGTCGCAACCTTTTTCTTAACTGCGCGGCTACAGCTGCCTGACGACCTGGGGCCAGCACCTCATCTGCCTCACTGCCTGACGAGGAGTCATCAGGCAAAGGCAACTCTGAGGTGCTGGGAGTGAACAGAAATGGACGGGGAGGGGCACTTTGGCTAAGTTTGCTAGAGCCAGAACAGACAGTACAGACTGCAGTTGGCTGCGCTGCAGTTTGAACAGCAGCTTCTATACGGGATGCCGTCTCGGTGGGTCCCGACCGAGCCGGTACTGGAGCTGCTACCACCATCTCTGGGGCTACAGCCGCGCCTGGCGCCACGCTTGTCTCTTGCACCATGGCAGCGCTTGGCGCCATCGGCGAAACCGCAGCTGTTTCACGTTCCCCAGCTGCGTTCGGCGCTGCCGCCGCTTCCGGGTTTTCCCGCGGCAGCGCTCCTTCCGGGTTCGCCGCTGGCCGTGCCATTTCCTGGTTTGGAGCCGCGTCTCCCGCAGGCGGCGCGGGCTTGGCATGCCCCACACAATAGGGTGCCGCTGGCATCCGCTGCAGTAGCAAGCTGAACAGGTCCTCCACCCTTCAGGATATGTTCGGTAACTCTGTCAGCAAGTGCAGATGCTGTATTAAAAGGTCGATGGCTTGGTTCTGCGACTGCGCAGAGTAGTCCAGCGCCAAGGAGGGCAGTGGACCACACCCAGGCAGTCTCAGCGCGGTCACGCCTGGCGCTACGCTGGCTAAGAAGTTAGATCCAGGTGCATACGCAACTGGGCTAGGAGCCGCTCTGGGGGTCCAATTCGCTAAGCTGCTAATTTGCGGCCCTGGATAAGCCGTGGCTGCTGCTAAGCCAAGTGGCAAGGCGGGCTGTGCACCCTCCTGCTGCCCTGACACCCCCGCCTCTGCCAGCACGGGGTCCCTGGGGGCTGCGGAGTTCTGCAGTTGTGCAGGGTGAGGCAGCACAGGCTCTGCCTGTGGAGCCGGGGGGGGGGTTTCCGAATCCACCATCATTTTCCCCGGAAGCCCAGTCAGCGGGGTCCCCCTTGGACATTCCTCCGTCACTTATCACCGAGATAGGTGATCCAGCCCTGCTGCTACAGTCAAGGTCTGTCAGCAGAATAAATAACGAGCGCCAGGTTTTGTATAATTCTAACGCTGCTGGCTCCCCAGACGGGAGCTCATGTCGGACAGCACAGCCAAGTTCCTGCCATAAGGCAATGTCCAGGGCAGTATCTCTGTCCATGGAAATCCCTTTTAAGGTAGCCCAAGTTAATAATTCCCGAACTGAGTTTTCAGGAATGGAGGTGTGCATTATACTAAACACACCTCTCCAGACCAGTACCACAGTGTCAGTTTGTGAGCCGCTGTTCACCATTTCTCAGTCCTGTTGGACCTCCCGGTCCCGGGGGAGGAAGGGGTACAGCGTACCTCTGGAGAAATTCGGCTTGGCTCGCAGCAGCAGGACACTTCGCAGTGTGCAGATCACGTCGGGCAGCACCAAATATTACTGCAGGCCTGGGCCCTAGGGTATATCACCGTGTCCCGCAGCCATAGGGAGGAGGAGGAGAGAAGATCCAGCAGGCAGGAATTGTGCAGCAAGATTGATTTATTTAATTATTTTACAAACTCTTTTATAGACTTTTTTCTTCATAGTCTAATTGGACAAAGGATCAGCCACCCCTTGGGGGTGGGTGATTGGCTAAAATCCTAAAGCATCCATTGTCAAAATATTTTTCTACTATACCATAAACAAGACTTTTCAAGGTTGCAGGTGGTTTGGTTGTTTACATAACTCTGCTACCTCTTCTGTGAGAGAGAAAAGTCTCTCATGGACTTAGAAAATAGCAAGAAAATCCTCGCTAGCAGCATTTTTGTATCTACAATACTGAGATATTTGCCATGGCCTCTGCAAAAGGAGTATATTGTGCACTTTTTCACAAGAATACTTGCAATCACAGATGTTGTTTTTAAAATAATAATAAACGGAATTATGCCTTTTTTGCTGGAAAACAACATTGAAGGTTGTGTTATTGTCAAACAGAACATAATATGAAAATTCTTTATTTCCCCTTGTAACATGCAGTTTGAGTGAGCAACTTCAGTTATTCTGATTATTTTTCCTTAGCTGTTGTCTAAATGTTTATTGTTGAATATAATTTGTCTTTTGGAAATTGCATATAGAATTTATAGGCTCCTCTTTCTCCCATTATAAAGCATAATTCATGTGTGTATGCTTTCCTGCAAAATTAGGTAATTTGAAAGTCTGATTTCTTGATATGGAACACCTACTTTAGTTGAAGGGCAAGGCTCTGGAAGCTCATGAGGTATTTGAATGAGAGAATTCAATCCAATGACATTTTTTGTTGGGTTAAATACCTTAATAAGATAAATAACACCAGTACAACTTTTTTTTATTGGAAGATTGCTGCTTTAAAATTTGTAGAAGTATTAGAAAGAAAAACTGAAGTCTTTTCTTGGAAGGTGGAGAAAATAATAGAATTATCCACAAAGTGTCAGAAGAAAAGCAGATTCAAGTTACAGTTTTTCACAAAAGCGGCATAATTCTACCAGCATTACATACCACCAGAGAGCTGTTAAAAGTTCATTTGATTACAGGATTAGCCAGGCCACAAACACTTTTTAACTGTTATTTTCCTTCAGAGGCTGTTGCTCCAAGAGGGAGATATCTTCCTGCGTGCTTTGTGCAGGGGCGAGGGGGCACTGTGATGGCCACAGGCCAGGCCTGCTCCCACTGCCCGTGGCATTGTGCTAGAGTGGCTCTGTGCTTATCCACAATGTGATGGAAATGGGAAACTTGGGGCTCCACTGTGATTCAGGACAGTTTTCCCTGGCCCAAATAACAGTGTGTTTGGTAGTCATCCAAAAGCTGCTGCTGGGTGTTCAGCTGGACAGTTGCGGTCTCTGCTCTTGTAAAATCCACAAGCATTTTCTGGGCATCTGAGAAGAGAGGAGCAGGAAGGATATTTAGCTTGTGGTTCTTCAGAGAAACAGCCAGTACTGTGTTTTGAGGTATGTCTGTGTATCTATATCTATATATCTGTGTGTGTGTGTGTGCTACCTTCTCAGTGGATCATTCAAACTAGGTACATGCAAGGTAAAGATCCTTTGCACAATTTAGTAGTACATTTTAGCTTTTTCCTTTTTGGTTGCAGAAATTGCTTATGTTTTGTTTGATGAAAGAATATGGTTTACAAGACCCAGTTCTGGGTCATATTTTATGTGTATCTAATCCTGTTACCCTCTTGAAAAGGCACAGAATGTTAGAACGTGTACTTTTTTTTGAGAGGTGATAAGGAATTTGTATTCTGTTGTCTGTACATGCTACCATGTTTTCAGAAATTCCTCCCCTAAAGCTAAGAAGTCTAAAGAATTGGTGTAACCTTAGCCATTATCTTGGAAAGCAAATGTAATGTTACAAATTTATTTTCTAATCTGACAGGAAAATAAATCCTTTAATGTATTCCCTATATGCCATGTTAAGCAGATCTTCTCTAAAGAAATCCTTGGTGTAGCAGCTTACTGAATAATTCACATGATTCAGAGATAGAGCTAGAATATGTAGGTGAGTATTTTAAGTGTTGGTTAATAACCAGAACTGGTGTCCTGGACAGGTGTGAATGGTGAAAGCAAAGCTGTCAGTTCATATAATTAGAGTTAACACTGTATAAGATGATGCAAATGATTTCCTTGTAAAGATAAAACATGTGGAAATGAATAAAACCCTGAGCAACCACTGGGGGTTTTTATTTACCCATCTCTTACTCTTCAAGAAAAGGACTAGTGAAAATGTTCCCTGATGGGGATGACGAGGTGTGTTCTCTTTGCTTGTCTCATTTACCTTGGTTGGTATTTTATTTATGGTCTCAGGTGGGAAGTTGTGCTTTGGTTCTGTGCCTTGTCTTAAGGCAGGTACTTTCTGAGTATATGGGAATGACGGAAAACACACAGGCTGTGGCCACACAACCAGCTCTGGTGCACTGAATATCTTATTGATTGTTGTGCTTGCCTGCAGCTCCATTCTGTTCTGCTGCAGCGATGTTACACCTGCCATGCTATAGTGGTGGCATCATCTTCTGTGACTTGGCAAAGTAACTTATGTGTGCTTAACAACATCTATCCTCAGTGCTCAAGAGACTTGCAGGTAACAGTGGGTGCTGAAGCTTTCTCTTACTGGGGATGTTCTGGCTTTTGATTCAGCCTTTACCATATGTTCTCTCCTTAGGGCAGAATTATCTAGTTCTTTGGTTCTGTTACTTCTGGCATATTTGCCTTTGAGCTAGGGGCATTGCAAAGTAGGCCCTAGCCCTAAAGGCATGCATCAACTCAATGTACCCTTGTTTGTAACTGTGAGTGCATTTGACTTGAGTGATCTTTGCTGATTGCTGCATGGTCATTTGCTCTGTTGAATGTTCTTTCTTCCGTGGTTAAGTACAGAAGAGTCCTCTCTGAGGTATTTATAGTTATGCAGTGTTATATGTAGGGCTTTAGCACAGACATTTTGCCTCTCTAGTGCGCACATCCCGTGTCTGCCTGAGGACCATGGATGGCAGGACTTAGTTGCAGTCAGCTGATGGGGAAAGCAATTTTTGTATTGAACTATGAGTGCTTATATCTTGAGTTTTGTAAGGTGGAAAGCTGAGATGAGATCTCAGGGCTAAGCAGAGAAGAGAAATCATGGAGTTCTTGTTCTTCTTCGACTGTTCAGCACTTGGCTTACATCTTCCTCGGGACTTCTGGAAGAACAAGAAAAAAAGTGCTGACAAGGACAAAAGTAGCTGGCCTTATACCAGCACACTGCTAATATTTAAATGGTGTAGAGGAAAGGTACTTGAGGATTGCAAGAAGATAGTGGGAAATCAGAGGAAAGTGTGCAGAGCAACCTGCTGAGAAGGGAATGCTGAGGGAGGAGTCTTGGAATTGTGTAGTTTGTCCAGGTGGACGATGACAGGTACTTGAGCACTGACTATCCTAGCTAAAGACAGCTGATTTTAAGCACTGACATAAAGTGGAGTAAACACCCATATCAAGGTTACTGACAGCACATGTGCTTCCTGATGCATTCCATGTTTTTATGCAGGGACCATATATTTTACGGTTTTCCTGGAGTCTGTGTGTTTGGGTAAGATCTCACACTTAACACATGAAGGGAGGAAGTGGGAAAAATCCTAGCATGTGGACAGAAGAGCCTATATTTATTTGCTCTATTTAGTTTTCAAACAATTTGGCACCCTAAGGGTTCTTGACTGCATGTCCGAGAGTCTCCGCCTCAATTAGTCTTTACCAAAAGTGTCCAGCTACCCAAAGCCACTGTATGTCTCACTAATGTTACTCAAGAAGACTGGTGATAGGATGATAATAGGAATTGATTTGTTTGTTTTGCTGAGAGATTGCAAAAGGCTGCACAGTAAATTGGGAGGGGTGAAAGGGAGGGAAAGCCTAAAACATAGAGCCAGTATAGTGCAAACAGAAGCTGAAAATTGGAGGATGGGACTGTCCTGGGGTGATGTTATGAGGCTGCTTTATTCCTTAACCGTCTGCTTAATGCCCAAGGACACTGTATCCTTAAGATGGACCCGGGGGGCGGGGCCGGGGCCTCGGGCCGCGAGTGCGGGTCGGTTCAACGGCTCAGCGGAAGGGCTCTGGCTGCAGCGGTGTTCCACCATGCTCTGCAGGGAGTGCACCGGGGACGCTGTACTGCTTCTTGGTGGTTTTTGTTTGTTCTCGCTAACTGGAAAAAAAGTTTTGTTGGTTTATTTTCCCTTCCCTCCCCCTGGCCTCCCAACCTTCCTTCCCTTCTCTCCGGTCTGGGGAGCCCGCGGGGTGGCCCAGCTGGTCCGAACTCCGGAGAGGGCCAAGCCGTTGAAGCGAGGGGACGCAGAGATCCGCCAGCTTCGCCTGCTGTGACGAGAAGGACCAGTGCTGGAGAAGCAGCGAGTTTTTTCTATCTGTTCTCCAGTTTCACTTGCTGTGGGGAGGAGGACCGGTGCCGGAGAGTCGAGAAGTTTTTTTTTCCATCTGCCCTGCTCCAGGCTGCTGCGTGGACTCCCCTTCCCCTTCCTGGAGACTGGGGGGACCAGTTGCCAGCCCGTGTATTTTTTCCTTCTCTAGGCATTTGTTGTATTTTGAGTTTTTTTTTCTGTTCTGCCCTGTTTTGTTCTGCATTAATAAACAGTTCAGTTTCTTTCCACTTTCACCTGCTGTTATCAGTTTGTCTCATTGGTGGAGGTAAGGGGGAGGCACTCTCCCTTTGGAGGAGGCGCTCATTCCAGAGCGTTTCCTCCTAAAATTTTGTCTCCAAAAATCCGAGACAGGGACTTACCAGTAAGAAGAGCAAATTCTTTTCTGAAAACTGCAAGCTCACTGTATGTAGCAGAGAAAAATTAGCTCAAGAGTACAAGAGGGCATTGAGACTGCAGAGTCATTACGTCATGTTTTCTGCAGCTCCCGTGCATTCTGGACTCTATTCAGCAGGGTCAGAGTGAGCTGCTGGAGGCAGAGTGAGCAGCAGAACTGTGTCCCTGGTGCAAATATCCAGCAACCAGATAGTCAACAGGGGAGTTTCCAGACTCCGCCCTTGTAGTGTGAGGTGTATGTACCTAACTCTAGGGACTGGTGTTGCACCTAGGAAATGATTTATGCTTGCAGTGTGCTCTTTGTTGGCTTATCATACCTCTGTGAATCACGTGCAGGTAATTTTGCCTGTGGTTTGACATTGATGCTTATGAGGAAATTGCAGACACTAGGCTTTGCGTAGAAAAGATTTGGCATCTGAAGTCCTTTTCTTGTCGTGCTGTCCTTTGCATTGTTCTGTTAATGATCTTACTGGTGCTTTTTGAAACCTGTAATTACAGTGGTCTCTGTGATTGATGGGAACCAGCATTAAAGGATTAGTCCTGAGTAGAACTGAATATTTTGTGATCCTTGAAGTATCAACATCAGCAGGCATCGGCACATTGCTGATCAGCTTGATTCAGTAGTTGGCAGCCAGCACAAGGCTTTTTCTTTAGATAGTGTGCACTTCAGCCACTGCAGAGGGACTCAGTGTGAGAATTACTATGCTATAGGATTAAAAAAAAAAAAAAAATCCATGGCTCCATGCCTTCCAGGTATCAGTTGACACAGCAGAAGGCTCAAATCAGTGGTGCTCTGGGTTTCATCTGAGTGAAAGTAGTAATTCTGATTCAGTGGCAGTCTTGTGCTTGGAGGAGCCAGTGTTCAGAAAACAATTATAGAACCTACTATAATTGAATAGGATGTTTAATTTTTAATATATTTGGTCTTTAGATGTTTGTGTCTTGATTACCTTTCCTTTTCCACTTGCTTTCCATTCCTGTCTTCTTCAAAAAAATAGTTCACATAGTCTGTGTGTGTGTATATATATACATATATATAGACATATACCTGCAAATACATCCATCCATCCATCCATCCATCCATCCACACCCAAGTACTGATGACCAGAACTTGTGCAGCTTATAAACACTCTGCTTTCGTTCATGTGGATCCTGAATATAATGACTTCAAGTGGCCTCTGCCTGTGTGGTTAGTTTAACATTGCATGCTCTGTCTGACACCTTCCCTGTCTTAAACCAACACATTGTCTAGAATTTTGACAAGTGTATTCTAATTTATTTAATGCTGCAGCTGTAGTTGCCTGCTCACAAGTGCTTTCCTTGTATCTTTTGAAAAAAAAATAGGCTGTCAAAGAGATTATTCTAGAACCAAAGAGTGTTAGTAGAAATGTTGCATGGGATGCCTTCAGCCCTGTGCTTGGTATGTCTTGATTTTACAAGTGGGTTATGTGATAAGATCCACTGAGGTTAGCAGGGCTTTTTAAGTGATGGAGGAACTACTTTCAAGAATCACAGCTTGCTGTGTCAGAGCCCAGTTTCCTGTTTTTGCTCATAGCATAGTTGCCACAGTGGTCAGCTTAGGGCTATTGGAGCAGTTTTCTGAGTATCTGCTTTGAGTGACCAGTCACTGTTAAATCAGACTCCCCATTTTGAAAGCCCCTTGAACCTTTGAAAATCTCTATTTTGAAAAAAAGATTAAGATGAATTATATATGTAGCATTTTGAAATGTACCTAGACAAGCTCTTTGCTCAGCACCTATAATTACAGTGTTCCAGTCCTGAATAGAGGGTTTCAAAAGAAGATAACATTCAAAGCTACTCATTAGTTGTGTTACTGTGTGTCAGCCCTTTTAATAAAGAAAAAGTGCATTCTTTCTTCACCAAAATACAAATACAATAGAGATAATGTCACTTCCCAAGGAAGGGGTATTTAAAACTAGAGTGATGCTTGTGCCTACTAATTAAAAGTTATGAAATCTGTAAAAAATGGGGTTTCTAAGCCAGATTTGAATGACTTTGCCATTGTCACTTGTAACTGAGGTCTCTTTGATAAGGCATACAGAAAGCCCTTGTATGTGTCCTTGCCTTCCCCTATTAACCTTTTGAGCAGGTAGTGTAGTGAATATGCTGTTTCTGTGATGCCACTCTCATTCATATATGGTCTAGGAGGCCACCAAGGGCTTAGTATTTATACATTTTATTCAGAATTTAAACACCCTATTTATTTAAAAAGTTTTAAAATGAATTCTAAGTTCTGTACACTTCCGCATGTGTTTCTGGTATGGCTGTAGAAATAGATTGAGTGCTAGTCAGTCCTTGCAGCTCAGACAGAGCCTCTTTTGTCATGTTGCAGCACAAAATGTTACACAGATTCTTAATGCACTTGACCTCAGTTCCATCTAGATGATGTATCACAGACCAAAAAAAGCTGTTAAAGGAACCTTTTAATATTGCTAAGTCAAATGGCTCATTTCAGGAAACACTGGAAAAAATGGTGTTTGTGCAGTCTTTGTGGCAGCCTTCTGCATACATATTACAAAGCAGTCTTTAATTATGGAATCACATTATTACTTGTTTCCGCAGAACTCCTGCCTCATTAAGTGCATGTTCCTCCATTTGGAACACCACTTGGTGCTTTTGCTTTTCTCCTGTACTTTTAGAACAAATCTTAATTCTTTCTGTTTTCTGCAAACTGTGTAAGACTGCCCTGAAAATACAGACTTTCCTATATCAGTCATTCTTAAATTATCTTGCTTGTTTAAGAAGTCATATTTCAGAGCCCTGCAGTAAAATGGATGGGCGCTTTCACTGTAGAGGGGGAAAAAGTCATTTAAAGTCCAAGTAACTTTACATGTAGGTATCCAGTTGAAGCTGCTTGCGGTCACTGTGGAGTCATCAACACTCTGCTCTGGCCCTGTGTGAGTAATTTGGGCATGGAGAAGGGGGTTGATTACCAGAACCTGGCTAGAGGTGGGGAAAGAAACAGTTGTCTAAACTGTGCATCAGGAAACTGGAATTTAAACTGCTCAGAAAACTTAACTTTAACTTTTTCTTTCCTGGAATGTCAGAGTCTTTTTACTTTATTCAAGATTGATATATCACCCTCTTTGAGTGTTAAAAGCTTAGGTTACCAAAAATTGAATTGATTTGTTATCTAGTTAAAATAAAATTCCCCAAAGTAATCCTTCATGTGTGTGACATGTAGAAACTCCAGAAGAACTCTCACTGATATCTGATAGGAATGCCTTAAATTAAACTTGATTTTTAGAAGTGAGTGGCATTAATCTCTGTATTATTGAAGCTTTGCATTGTATTCTTTGATTTGCTGTTTCTTGAAAGGAAGCTGCCTATGGTGGTATTGAAAGAGGGGTTTTTTAGCTATTAAAGCTTAACTAGTGCTGCTCCTAGACTTTTCAAAGTTGTGAGCCTGTTTGACGAGAACTCTTCGCATCAGGTGAGACTGTGATGAATGTCATCTGACTTGAGGTCTGTAAATGCTTCTGAAGATTTTATAGGGAACTTGCAATAAATAACTTAATTTCTCTGTGCCTCAGTAACCCTTCTGTTCTGGGATGACTAATCCTTTGGCTGTATGGTACTAGAGTTGGGAAGGTGAAGATTGTAGACTAGGAGGTGTTTGGACATTAAAATAGTAGGGGCCTGTAAAGGAGAAGGGAGACTGTTCATTTAATACTTTCTCTTGAAAAGTTGTGATTGGCAGGGCTGAGTGTGGTGATCTGGTTGGAAAGCGGTGGTCACTGGTGAAGCTCCAATTGACTTTGTGGGCTCAGGATCACATATGAGAGTAACAGGAAAAACACTTGAGGATTTGTTTAGGGAGTGAATGGGAACGTGTAGATTCTCAGCAGAAGAAAGCAAAGATACTTTTCAAGCATGTTTTCATCACTACGGAGAAAAGAATATCTCACTTTATGGTTTCCTGACGCAAGTGTCCAAGATGGATCCTTAACTCCTGTGAACTGGTGGCATTTCCTGGCATTTTGATAGAGCTATGCTGATCTGTCCTAGCTAGAACTCAGGCCTTTGAGTATGAAATCTGGTGGAAGAAGAAAAAAGTTTCAGGCAATTTTTTTCCTCATAGAAAGCTTCCAACCATGTTAACTCTTACAGTGTTGCTGCCAATAAACTGAAAATTTGTAAGAGCAGATAATAAAAGGATATGGTTTAATGTTACTTGCAACTGGATAAACTGACGAAACTCCTGAAAATCAGAACTGCTATGAGAGAGGCATTGCCTGTGAATGAAAATGTGGAACAATTAAAAATTTGCAGGCTCATACTAACAGAACCTTGTCATGAGGATAAAGGAATTACTTGAATAGGAGCAGTGATAGCAACACTGATCTCTCTTGAAAGTCAGGGTTTTTTGTTTGTAACATATTTTCTTGCAATGTTGGTACTCTTGCAGGGTTTTGAGTTGCACCTTTGAAAATGTGTTCAAACATTAAAAAATGGATAACAGGATCAGTTAGAAAACCAAACAGAAGCGTTGAGGCTCTTTCACTGCAGAAATACTGGCAGCACTCAGTATACTTATCGTGTGAATTCCTGTCCCTGAAACTGGAAGATTAAAGTTGAAAGGGTACATGCTCCTGGAAAACTAGGCTCTTTGCTCCCATTAAAAGTGTTGAATGTGTATCTGCTCCTTTTTTGCGCAGCAGGGAAGGTGCCTTACAGATCTGTTATGTTACTGCCTCTTCAGTTCTGAGCCGTAGATCATTTCTCATGTGTAAACAATCTCAAATATTCTGGGGGCTGAGCCGTAGATCATTTCTCATGTGTAAACAATCTCAAATATTCTGGGGGTTTTAGAACTCATTAAACTTTCCATTTCACTACAAGTGGTAAGAGAGGCTATCAAAAAGTATCATAGCAGATGAAGAATGGTCCAAGTTCAATTAAAGTGAGCACTGAAATTTCTGTCTTTTTAAGGAAATGGAAGATGATTCTCTTCTTCTTCCTTCACACAGACTGCAGTGAGCAGGCTGCTGGACCAGGAGGCTTCAAATGTGAACCCCAGTCCAAAATGTCAGTTAGCTGAGTGTACCTTCAGGGCCAAGGCCTTCAGAGTGCAGCCACAGCTCCTGCAGCTCAGCTTCATCACATGCAGGTGGGTGAACGACCAAAATCTTGGACTGTCCAGTGTCTTCAGTGAGCAGGTCAAAGAAAGGTAAATGCACAAGACTGGAAGAAATTGCAAGAGATACAATGCAGACCTTGGTTGTGGAAGCAGGTTCCCTGAGATAGCTCTATCCTGTTTACCTGTTTCTTTTTGACTGTCCAGTGAAGGCAATTTACAGCTTCAGAGGGTTCCTAATTTAGTTAGATTGTCCTAAATCACCTTTGCAAGTCTTTCAGATATGTTGAACAACTGCTAGCTTTATACTTTGGAGGGTTATTCCTTGGCTAAGGCATGTCTGTGTGTCAGACAATAGTTAACAGCATGAGTTAACAGTATGATGTCTCTGACAGAAGAGCTCTGGAAAACCTATTAGGAGCCACCTAATCAGTGGAAGCTGAATATTCAGTTGTTCACTTTGCTATTACTGTGGGGTGTGACTTGCCTCCACCTAAGAGTCAGCACATCAGAGAGGAATGTGGGCTTGCACTACAGCTCCTGCTGAGAGTGTTATGTACTTGGACTCGGCCTGTTGGGTCTCAACTAAGATGTTGGTGGATGAAGCTCTGTGTAGAAACATTTTCTTTTTGCTGCCTCTGCAGCAGCACTACTGCACACTTTGAATCAGTGAGTTTCATGGCATTGATTTTGGATGATTTTGGATGTGATGAAATACTTGCAAACACTCTCAGCTCAGTGTTTTCTGGCTGCTCACATTAAAGCATTGCAAAGAAGTGAGCCTCAGGCTCACTAACCCTAACCCCCTGAGTGCTCATTCAACCCTACCCCCCACACCCCCCCCGATTATAGCATGTATGTGCTGCCCTTTTCCAGTAAATATGCTATATTGTAATAGAAAACTAGGTCAGACCAGTTTGTTTTGGTTGGTTCTCTACAGAAGTAGATTTGCTGATGTGGGCCATCTGTCTTTCAGATATTATAATTAATTCACAGTTTGTTTTGGTAGTCTTAGTTAGGCTGACAGGTCTCCAGTTCCCTGTGTGGCTATCATCCTCTTTCCTTTTTATGGTGGTTAGTGTTTCTGCACTTGCTTTCAGGCATTGCTTTAGGTCTTCCCCCATTTCCTATGAGTTCATGGTGTCAGTGGTTTCATCTATTAGTGTGTAGTTGGTTTCAGTCGTTGGTTAGGGGTTTTTTTTAATGATAAAAGATTTGTAGTAAGATTTCATCTGTTTAAGTTGACTTACCTACATGAGTCCCTTCTTTGAACATATTCCTCTGGTCAGCACTGTAGTCAGTTGATGTCCCAGCTTTGTTTTACCATAAAATAGTTTTTCTCTGTATCTTTATTCCACCTTTAGCAATTTTCTGCACTTTCTTGGCTTCCTATGAAGGAACTGACCTGTCTGGAGTTGCTTAAAAATCTTTTTTTCTTTGGGATTCACTGCCCGTAATCTGCTCTACTTGTTCCTTCCTTATATTTGAATAGTTGATGTTATCATTTCACGATTACCATTACCCAATCCATCTTCCACCTTCAGATTTCCAAGCAGTTTCTCCCTTTTACCAAACCAGCTCCATCTTCTGAAGTGAACCGTCCCCAGGGTGTTGGAGGATGCATCCAGTTATGCCAGTGAATTTTTTGGATAAGCTCAGTTATTTTTATAGTACATGCCCATCTCTTGGGGCAGGTGTGTACTGAAAGATGGAAAATACTGGGCCATTTCATATTCCTATCAGATGTTACTGGAAAGCAGTTAGTGAAAGACTTTGGTAACCAGAGCTGTCAGTGTGACTCCTTGCTAGAACACTGACTTAACATAAAATCTGACAGCATTAACAAATGCCACTGTAGTTACAGGAAAGGGGTAGATAATTTTGTTCATGGTAGACTTTAAAGACAGCTCCTGATTTTATCATCCAGCAAATATTCAGAAGTCAAAATGCCAACATGTCTCAGTGCTAATCTTGTTTTCTCTGCATCAAGCAGTTGGCATGGTATTTTATTATTAGTGTTTTCCAGAATGTGTCCCAGGTGTTCACTCTCAGCTGCATGAGTCAGGGCTGTGATCTGGAAAATCTTGATGTTCCTAAAGTGGAGTTAACTGAGTGTAACCGTAGCAGGAGTGTAAATAGGTGTCTGGTGTTTCATGGCCATTTTAGCAACAAGTCTGTTTCCCTTTTATTATAACCACAGATGATAGGATGAGTCTGGAGTCTCTAAGGAGTAAATAATTGTGGGCCAAGCTGTAAAAATGCTGGAAATTCTGCTTGCTGGAGGTGCCAGGGTTGTGTGCTTGTCCATTATTTGCTCATCAGAAGCTTGAGGAAAGGGATCTTGCTGGTACCATTCCTCCTTGTCTCTTGGTTTGGATATGAACTGGGAGCTCCTCAGAGATTGGAGGGTGCTGAATGAGGTTTTGCTCAAGAGGGGAATATTATGTATGAGTTGTTACATGGTTGTGTTTTGCTGACCATTACTAACAGTGTCTGGACAAGTAGCATCTTCCTAAAGAATGCTGAATCTTTCATGCATGGCTCTGCACCTGGGGGTGGGACCTTAGAAAAATCTCATTTAGCAAGTCTAACAGGCTCACAGCTATTTTCTTCTCAGATGTATGGAATTAACCAAAGATAATAAGGTCCACTCCTGGCCAGTATATTGTAAGAAATGACTTTTCATTTGCTGGTGTTGAGAGAAAAATAGAAATAGTTGAGCTTGACTTTACTTCTGCTGTTCTCCTGGTTACACCTCCATCTTCATCCTCAGTTATGACAGCAGTGTGCTGTAGAGACTTAAGTCTTTTTCTGCTTTCATAAAGTTGCCCCATGCTTAAAAGAAGGAGGTAGGGATGGGGTCCTTGCTTTCTGCTCATGATTCAGCCTCTGCTTCCTGTTAACTTTGGCAAGACACTGAATCTGTCCTTTTCTACCTTTCTGTGAAAGTAAATGTTTTCTTCTCTAGCTTTGGTAAAGTCAGAGATGAGAGTCCCATTCCTTTCAGTGAAAACCCTTATGCTTATGAGTACAGTGAGACATAGCAACATTCACTAGAAGTACAAGTTGCTTTTATTCCTGCTGACATTTATCTTCTCCCTATCTTTCCCCTGTGAAGCAATGAGTATCTTGAATAGCTTTGTCCAGCTGTGAGTTTTGTTACCCACATTTTGGCAGAAATTAGTTCTGCAGGTAGGGTGTGTGATGATTGAAGATGATGGGCTGGAAAATGGTCCATTTGTTGGCTGTTGACTTGAAGCTGGGTAGGGAAGTCTGTACTTCTTCTTTCTCAGGCAATTCAGTGCAATTTGTAAATGCCAACAATTTGCACTTTATAGGTGCTTCTCCCTTGCCTAGCCATTCCCAGGATTTGCAAAGCAGTAAGTAGTCCTCATTTATGCCATTGCGATGATATACTCATTGTAAGATATGGTTAGTAACTCAAGCACAAAGCAGTTAAGGACATGCCCAGGGTCCTGCAGTAAAACAGCTGTAGCACCAGAGAATTCTCCTCTGTGACAGCTCAACAGCACTTCCCTGTTGCAGGCTTTCTGTGGTACATGATACCACGTTACCTGATACTGAATTAATAGGCCCCACCAGTCTGGTCTGCAGCTTGTAAGCACATCATTTGTTACTGTGCAGCTTAACTGTGAGATTCCTGGCAACAAGTAAGCTTTTGGCAAATTAGGTTGTATTATCGACATTGTTTATTTGCTGACTCCTTGTACTTAGGGCTGTTGCTGTTAGTGTCTTTCCTAATTTTTGGCAAATCATCCCCAGTGAATCTAGATACATGAAAGGCCTCTGCCTTCAGATCATCTTTTTTCTGTAAAGAAGGAAAGGGTTTTATTGTTTCTATGAAACTCTGATCGTAATGGACACCATAGTGTAGCCCGTACTTCAGAGGAATCAGCTTTTCCATGGATATTCACTTTATACGAAAACAGGCATTCTGAAGGCCTGGGCTCTTTGGTAAGACATGGTGTGATGCAAATCAAGGCATGTAAGCTATAATGGCAAGAGAGGTTCTAGTCACCAGAAAAGAGAATTTGGTATAACTTTGCGCATTTACTAAAAACGGAGAAGGAAGGCATTTTGTTATTAACATGTTGCAAGTCATGAGTCTTTAATTCATATAATAAAATTAAAGCTTTTCCCTTTAACAGCTGCGACTAACTGAGAGCTTTTTTTTCAGATTGTGGAAACCTGAAATAAAATTACCTGTGACTGACAAGGTGACAACACCACCACAAGGTGGGTCTTCTGTTTTTGTTGGTCTTGTATCAGTCATTCCAGGGCTCCAGAAATGTTGTGCGTCTTGACTTTACTGAGATGGATTGCCTAATGAATCTCTGGGGCTTGTTCAAACAAACCCAAGTAGTTTGACAGGACTCCTCCTATGCTTGCATGTACATGAGTTATGTATTGTAATTGTGTTCTAAACAAAGAAGATACGTACATTTTCTGGGCTGTACGGTGAAGGTGTTTATGGCACAGAGGTGGAAACAAGTGAAAATAAAAACTCACTGGGGTTTTTGCCAACTTTTTTGTGTAGACATCTGTTTTCTGTAGGAAATGTCCTCTTGTCAATGAGAGTTGAACTATCCAAAAGGCTTCTGCTGCTGAGCACAAGCACTGCAAGTTGAATCTGTAATGTGGCATTTTTTTCTTCTCACGCTTCAAATTTAGGATTCACATTTAGGAAAAATGTTCCAGGACATGTGCTGATTACTTGTGTGTCAGTCACTACACGCTCACCTTGTCTGACGATTTGTTGCTCTGTTTTGTTGCATTGTTTTATTGAGGTTGTTTATGGGATATGCAAATTTGCAACACAGCCAGATGCAAAGAGATGCTGATCCCAGGATTTCCCACTTGCACTCCTGGTATTATCTGTTCGGAGGGGAGTTTGTGTAATGGGTACAGACGGCTTTTAGTTATTTGAACGACTCAAGTGAAAAACAGCACAAAGAGAGCTGGTAAATAACATTTTCCCTTTATCCAGTGGTTGTTGGAAGAAGAATTACTTGGTCATTCCTTTTCCAAGAAAGGTTAAATTTTCAAGCACCAGGTTTATCTGGTGACACTGCACAGTCATGATGAAGTTGGATTTTGTTCTGGGGTTTGGTTTTTTCTTTTTCTGTAGTTGGTTCTTGTCTGTCTTCTTTCTAGGGCGGGAGAATGGAGTAAAAACTGGGACATGTGTTGCCTGCATCTGTGTGCTGGGGGCAGTTCGTGGTCACAACATTGATGCTCTTAACTGCAGTCTCACATTTCTCTCTTAGAGGTCATAGTTTTTTCCTTCATGTGAAGGCATGAGTCTTTCTGGAGTATGTATCCACAGCCTGAGTGAGTGGCAGTATTTCAATGCAGAGCAACAGTCTCTCTGCTGGGTATTTCAGAGTGTGTTGCTTGTCACCAGCTCTGAAATACTGCTTTATAGCTGTGATGGGCTGCAATGCAGATGTACCACTTGTATTTCTCAAGGTGTTTTAAAAAACTGCCACAGTCATGTAAGCCTTCTCTCTTGCAGTGAGAGAAACAGGTGAGATGTGAGAATTTATCAGCAAGGCTCCTGTTGTCATCATTCTTGAATGGAAACTGCCAGGAGCCCTGCTCATGGTATTAATCCTTATCCAGTGAGAAGAAGTCTAGCTTTGATTTCAGTGAGTACAAGATGTTTCTTTTATCTGCTGCTTGTCAGCCTCTGTATGTCATTGAACTTGAATCATTAGGCAAAAAGTTAAATGGTCAGGAAGAGACAGGTCTGTCAAAGCTGTAATAAGGCCAAATCCAAAAATTTTAATAGGAAGGAGTGATTGAGGATCTGAGCTAAAAGTGTAGACAAAGCTGTTTGGTGGGTTCTCTTCGTGAAGAGCAACAGGGAAGTCGAGGAGAGTTCATTCTGCACTTCACTTCACCTGTGCTAGTCTGAGCTTCAGTAGTCTTTGTGGCAGGGTTTGAATGCACTTGTCTGTTCTTACCAAAGATTTATCACAGTTGATGTGTGTAACCAGGAAATTCAGAGCAGGGTGGTGAACTGTCAGCTGAAAGGGGTAGGTAAACTGTCTGCTCTTAGAAGTGAGTAGTAATCCAATTCTTCCAGCGCCTAGAATATTGTTACTTTTTGGCTGTATTTGAGCTGCTCACAGTTTATCAATAGAAGCTGTGTTCTTGCATAAACAGAGAGCAAAAGACCTCCTTGTAATTAAATAATCAGTTGTCTAAATCTCATTTTATTAAGCTGAACACACGGTACAGACTAGAGAAGCGGTCCTGCACCAAGGCTGTTTAAACATAACAAACTTATAAAATTTGATTAGATTTTGTTCTTCTCTTTCTGTCTTCTCCATGTGAATCTAAGGCACATGCAGATCATGCTCAGCTCTCTTTTTTTGTCTTGATTGTCTTCCTTGTAACCCTCTCTTAGGCTTTTACACAACCCACATAATGGCACAGAGAAGCTCTTCACCCATTTATTGGTCTCACTCTGTTGCATCACTTTCTAACTGCCCCAAAGCACCTTCTTGCTCATCAGGCAGCAGTGTATCTTTCACAAAGGAATGAAAGCAAGACTGTTTGTCTGAGGCTTGTCTCTGCAAGCTTAGGCATGTATTGAACATAAATATTACCTAATTTTTCACACTTGAAGGGCAATAAAACCCAAATCCTCAAAAGAAAGCATTAAGTGTAAGCACAACTGTTGTGTTTTACTGAGAACCTGGAAAAAAAAAGGCAACAAAAAGATGGGCTTATTTCTTATCAGAATATTTCACAGGAACAGCCTAAGTGTATGTAATGGTACCAAAGCCTGTACTAATTCATGGTGAATTTCCATGTGGTTTGAACAAAAAACAGAAGAGAATTTTATCAAAAGCCAGAAGACCTGCATTGCCTAGCCTAACATTAGACCCTTGTATGTCACTACTGCTTGCATGCAGTGTGCTTATTCTGCTCTCCTCCTGCAGAGAGCAGAGACTGTAGATGAGCATCTCAGGAAGCTGGGAAGGTCACATATGATTGAACCATTTTCTGAAGAACCTCTCTCTTTCCACTGAATCATGAAAAAGAATATATAGAATGAAAGAACTGAGTGAGCTGGTGTTCTTAGAAGCCCTGTAAACAGATAGAGCTAGCTGAACATTAGCCTTTGTTTTTAAAAGATACAAGAACTGGCATCACCACTTATACCATGGAGTCTTTTGTACTTCCATCTTTAAATTGCTGCTCTTTTGGGCTGTTTCTCTTGTATAAGTGATCTGCTGTAGCCCAGCAAATAAACAATTCTAATAAGGCACCTGATCTCTTGGAGAAATCTGAGTTTCATTCTACCAGGGTATACTGGTTCTCTAGTTCCCAGTATAAGATTATGCACCTCAAGTTGTTTTGCAGATGTGCTCACAGGTACACACCATTACCATTCTCTCCTACTGTACTGCTAGGAACAGAAAGCGTAAAGGGATTCAGCAGTTGAGATTGCTCCCACGGCAGAGGTTCCTGAGGAGAGCAGTGTCATGTGTGGAACTGAGGAGTGAGAACAGTCCACATGGTCAAACATTAGGATGTTATCCTTGGGCCCTCCTTCTTTCTCTGTGACAGGTTTTCTGTATTAAATTCTCCTTGTGCTAAAATTAAAAAAAAAAGAAACGAGAAAGCCAGACTTACCTGTTGAAGGCATTGACATTACATCCAACACCCTTTGGTTTGATGGCTGCTAGATGCCTTAGAGAGAGAATCATGTGAGGCAGAAGCTATTTGGACTAAGCCTTCACTATTTATGTTGAAGTCGTAAGCAACTTGAGCTTGCTCCAAAAGGATCCAACAGCATTCCAGCTGATTGGAAGTGCTCCTTGTCTTATTGTTCCAAGTTCCCCTCTTGTAAGAAGGAGCCCTCCAGCAGGGTGTGGGGCAGAGGGAGAGAGAGTTTCTCCATGTAGCATTCTCCTCTAGTGTTTGCCCCCAGCAGCGCTTTGCTGGGATGTGCAGCACACTGTCTTGCACTCTTAGTGGGCAATCCTGTTAGCCCTGGCCAGTGGGAGGGCTGTGATCCAGCCTCTATGCTGCTGAGTTAGAAAAACACATGACCTGGGCTGCATCCAGCAGTTGAGGATGGAGGCCATCAAGCTGTGACATTAACCAGCTCTGGCTTCTGGCCTTGCAGAACTGTGTGATGCTCCCTGTGTTCGTAGGTGGAAAAGCAGGAAAGATGTTGGTGTGATGTCTTCTTCCCCAGAAGCTTGTGGGTAGGATGGGGACCAAGGAACCCCTAAGTGCTGTATCAGGGAGGGAAAAGGAGTGGGAGGTGATGAATGAAGGTGGTGGCTGTAGAATTTTTGCAGACAAACCAGTTGGCACCCATATGACTCTGAACCAGATGTGCTTGTAGTATGAAAGTCTAACAGACCAGATTTCTCATTGGCATGGCTCTACTGAAGTCATCACAAGTATGTTGGTATTGCACAGCAGCAGAACTGGGTTGTTGGTTTAGTTTCGTTCAGGTGCATCTGGGCATTTGGGTTACATGTCTAAACTCCTCTTGCTCAAATGATCTGAAGCCTGAGATTATGAATATACAGAAATAGGCGTTCTTTTAAGGGCCACTTTACTTTTCGTTCTCTGAGAGTACGTATGATGTATAAAGATGCAGGTTTCTGAGTAATAACAAATGCCTGGGTTAACATTCTACCAAACACCAGATGTGAAACCCAGAGGCTAGCAAAGTATTTATTGAGGGAGTATCTGAGGAAACTGTTCTTATTGATGCCAGCAGCTCCTGAGTGCTAGTTAGTTAATCAAGTAAGTGTTTGTGGGTTGTTTTTTAATGACTAATTCCATTGCCAGCAGTGTCTTCAGTAAAAAAAAGGAAAAATGGAAGGAACAGGTGGCGCACACAACTTTTTTTTTAAAAGGAAACAGCGTATTGTAGAACTGCAAGCGTCTGCTTCTACTTAATGCTTAGTCTTCAAACACTCTGAGATGCCATTCATTTAGTGGAATAAATTACTATACCAGCTACTAGGCCCTTAAAATACTTTTTAACCTTATTTTATTCAGTGGGGCAAAACCACATTCCTTATCGCCTCCATCATACCATACCAGGAGGCTGGAAGGCAATAGGATAAATAGTTTTGATTAGATCCTTCTCCAGAGCAAAAAGTAGGAGTTTTAACTTCCATGGGAGTAGGAGCCAGACCTTTTTTTTGTGATGGGCACCAGTGACATCATCTGAGACAGTCTTGATGAAGAAATGTTGTGCTCTTTAATTCTAACCTGAAAGGTTTAAATAAGGCCAGACAAATCTCTTTAGAGATAGAAAACATCTTTTATGAGATTATTTGATACAGCAGGAAAAATAGATAAGTTTGCAGGTGAATGGTGAAGACCAGGATAAAAGTTTCTATTCCTGAAAGCTTTTCTGGTGTGTGGTTTTTTTTCCCTGCCTCCCAGGTGTAGGAGATACTATCTTTATATACAAGATTTGCTTCACTTACAATCTTTGAAAATAGTGGCTGTAATGCCTTTACATCTCCAATGTCTTTTATTATTGGTGGGGAGAGAGCATTTCAGTGTGTGTAGCACCCAGAGGTAGAAGCTTTTCTGTTGCTTAGGGCCCCAACTCATAACCTGTTCATAGATTTTTATCTCTATTTCTTATGTCTTCACAGGTTTCTGGGCACATAACCACTTAACAAGTGATATGTCCAAAGTCTTTCTTCCATAAAGTCACTCATAGTTTTTTTTCTACTGGTACCCGTAGCAACAGGACCAGGGTTAAAGCTATTCAATCTGATAGGACCATGTGAAGTGTCTCACTGAAGCTCTGCCTAAAGTCAGTGTCGGATTTTCCAGTGTGGCCAGGTCTGTAAGAGAACAGGGTTGACATCCCGAGGAAAAAAAGATTACAGTCATAGGAAGAATCAGTTATTTTTCTTCCAGTTCTTAAATGCTGTAGGCATAAACATGCCTCATCATCTAAAGGTAATACAGGTAATAAAGGTAATCCTTTTGTGTTGCTTCTCACCTTGGAAGCATATGGTACTAATGGGAAGCCATTCACCAAATTCTTGATTTTCAGGCTTTGAAAGGTGGACTGTAGAATTCACTTCATTTGTCTGAGCAATGTATAAAGGGAGGAGTTACTGACTTTAAAACTTCCACGTGAAACCCAACTGGGTTTGCTTGGAACTGATTTTCCTTTTTACTATTATAATACAGTATGTATATATATAAGTTAAATATATATAAATAAATAATATTATATCAGTTTATCTTGTTGTATGAATGAAACATTTAACACTCTTAAGAATACACAAATCGTATGTCCTGTATTACATCTGTGGATATTTTTGTGTAGTTGAAATAACTTTTTCAAGTTTATGATTCCTAGGCTGTTAAGACTAGTATCTCAAATCCTGATAAAAGCAAATCAACTCTATGCTTCTAGGGGACCAGATAATGTTTTGATTCTGATCAAAAAAGAGCAAAATACTTCTTTAGACTTCCATGTCTCTGTTGTCCATATTTACCCACTGCTGGCACACGGGGCTGCTTACACTTTGCTATGTTTCTCCATCACATAGGTTTGTAATCCAAATGCTGTAAAATGTGGTGCTTTACATTGCCTGACATAGATATAAATGCACTTTTCTCACACTTCAGTGTTGTGGTTGCTTTGAGCTGAGCTTCCAAAGGCCATATTCTGAATAAGAGTCAATGGGAATGGTACTGCTGAAAATGTGAAAACCTCAATCCTTAGTTCTTAAGTGCATTTCTAGGAGAGATTTAGTTGTGGTGTAGAACTGCAGGCAAGAATTCAAACGATTCATGTGCTCTTGACAGGGCTGTCTCACTCTGACTTCTCTTTCCAACTATTTTCATGAAAATCTCAGAGATAGGGGAAATTGAATGCATTACCAAATGCATTGGTGCTGCATTTGAAATCCAGAGTTTTATAAGCTTCTGTTAATTATTTTTTTCCTTGAGGGACCTGCTGACCTAAATAATGATCTTTCTATAGGAAAGATTATGGAAGTATGTGTAATGTAGTTAGGAGCCAGGTGGGTGGTGAGGCTCTGTGTGGTTGAATGTTTACGTTTGAGAAAGGCTTTTGGACCTGGTTTGGAAAAACACCAGTCAGGGAATAGTGCCTGCACAAAAATTCTTGCTATGGAGGTGGGATGGGAGGTGAATGTAAAGGTGCAGGAGTCAAAAATGAGTTTGAACTCATCCAAGACCATGGGTAGAGGGAAGCCCCTGTTCTCCAGCTCTGTGTCTTTGCCTGCCTTGTGACAAGGGTGCCAAGTTTAGAAGCTGGAAAAATGCCATGTTACTCTTTTGTACAGGTATTTTGTTCCAGAGTTGTGACAGTGAAGAAGGAGCCTTCTTGGGGATCCAGTACTGAAGTACGAAGTGTCTCCATTAGGAGACTCTGTTAGTGTTTCCAGTTTGCATGTGAGGAAATGAGGAACGTTAAGATAATAATGTTATCTGCGGGCAGTAAGTAGGCAAATTGTGACCCACCTGGGATCAGATTCCAATCTCCTGAGCCTCATGCAGCACTTTGTTTTCTCTTCCATCAAAGTGCCTTTTTCTGCTGTACATCTTAATTAGCAGCTTATGCTGATCTAACAACTAAGAAAGAGCTCCATAGTGCAAACAATAACAGTATGGGCAGATATGAGTATAAAATTGTATTTTGTTTCTAATTAGAGCAGGGGTGCATGCCTCTGAGACACTTTACAATGTGCTCAGAAGGAGAAAGTGTGGACTCCAACCCATCAAGTAGGAAACTATTACTTTGGATGAAAAGCTGATGCTTTTTCGGGCAAATACAAAGGCAAGTTTCATATGTGAGAGCTGAGCTAGAAAGCTTGGACTTTTAAATACAATTCTGACTAATTCTGCCACTGTTTTGTATTGGCAATTATGCATTTTTGTAATAAGCAAGAGCTGAAGCTAAAGATTGCTGTACTCTTCATGTCAGAATGCGATTGTGCATGTTGTATTTGTGCTAGAAGGCTTGAAGCATCAGGGCCAGATGCTTTTTTATCTCTGAAATTGCTTAGGTCCATTGATTTCAATAGACTTGCACCCACATGCAGTTACAGCCAGCAAAAGCAGGCTCTTGAGTCTCAGAAATACACCATGAAGATACCGAACAACATCTGTAGCATAGCAACAGGAAAGCCTTTATGCCTTTCTCATTTACGACTGGTCTCAGACCCTGGCAGTAATAGTGAGCATATGGTGGAGGGTTTGCTTTCTTTTTGGTCATGCCAGTCAAATTGTCTCGGAGCATAATGCCGACCAAATTTTAAAAAAACAGATATGGTAGTGGTTCAAGGACTCAGGTTTGAGGAACATCATCTTTGATTCAGTGCTAAGGTTTGGGAAGACATCACACAGCAGCAGGACTTCATGATTTCTGTTTGCTTTCCATGGCATTAACCTATCCCCTGTGTCAAGTTTGGCCTTCCTGATTCCATTAGAAACCATGCCAACAGGGTCTGGCATGTTTCCTCCCAGGCAGGACTGTTGCATGCTGTGTGGGCAGCAGAAGTCCCAGGCTGCCGTCCCATGGCAGGCCCTTTCTGGGAATGAAAAAAAGTGCCTTTTGTACACAGCAGAGAAGGAGGTGCTGGAGCTGGGAAAATAGTTGGGGGCTGTGAGCAGGCAATTAAGTATTCCTCAGGATCAGCATCTCTGCTTGTGATAATCAGCACTGAGGCCTGAGATCAGTATGGCACCTGCTGATGCGGCTGCTTTTTGCCTGCTGTCAGTTGTCTCACAGTCTTATGCAAATAAACCATGTAAGAAAATGAATTACTTAAATCAAGCCATTCTGGAAAGAATATCACCAGAGATTGTGTACCAGCCAGCCATCCACCTGAAAGATGTCCTATATTTACACAAATGTAGCAATTATGTTTTCCCCAGTATCTGTGTTTTTTACATTATTTGCCTTTAATTTGTTTAAAGGCAGAGTGGGAAGCAGCATGAGTGTCGTAACTATGTCCTGTAACTACACAACCAAAAGAAATAGAAAAAAGCCTTCCGGGTGTCTTCTACATTCTGGGATTTATTAGGTGTCCATGTGCTGACAGAACAAGATGGGAAATTGCTTTCAGTGTTCATTACCATGTGAGATGGAAGAATCAAGTCTCACAAAAACACTGTAGTGCAAGAACTTGGCTTTTTTGTTTCTGCTCATCATGGGCAATTCCCTCCCTTTTTAAAAAATGGTTTTCTGGTGTCTCAGTGAATAGACAAAAGTGATTCTTTGCAGTACTGGGGAGAGCACCTTACATGTAAAGGATATTTCAGAACAAAATCTAGAGCTGAGTTTGAAGTGTTTGGTCTGTTCCTACAGCACTGCTAATCGCTAACTAAGAATAGAATAATTTGCAGTTCAGAGAAATGCTGTAATCTATTCATGCCTGTGGGAAAATACTGCTTTCACTGTGTTCTTTGGTGCAACTGTAATCATTTCAAAGAAAAGAGGTTAGAAAAGTGTGTTCTGCTGCATGTCAGCTGCAGCAGCTCTGTGTTTTCTTGGCTACTGTACTGATGTAAAACCGTCTGTTCAGGAAGATGATAAAACCAAATGTGCAAACAGAAGCAGCTTGCCAGTCGTCCTGCAATTCCATGCTAGGACGTGATGGATGAAGTCAAACTGCCTGAGTGCTTGTGTTACTCCTGGCTGGAAAGGCCAGAGAGAAGTCAAAAGAGAAATGGGAGATGCCCAGACCCAGCTCCTGCTGGTGGGAGGACACCACTCTGGGACCCCCAGAATCAAACTCTTCTGTATCATGTGGCTGCAATGAAGGGAGCAGGTGTAAAGATGGGTGGGCCTTGCAGCCTGTTTGCTGAGGCAAGAAGGTTCAAATTCAGCTGAGCCATACATGGAGAAGCTTCCTAGTTGGAGGAGACCTGTGGGTTTCATGGAGAATATGCCATTTAGACCCTGCAGCTTACCTGGACAAACAGTTTGGTAGGTAATTTCTTTTGAATTTCTTCTGATTTTTTTTTAGCCAGAAGTCAAGAGCAGGATGTCAGTTTCCTTTATGCTGACTTCTCCCACCCTTCCTCTGTGAATCCACATGGTGGTGGAAAGACCTGACTGGCACAAGGGGACTGCTCTTGTGTATAGAACCATTTCCTGTATTTCTCATTGAGAAGATGAGTTTTGAAGATGCAAGCACTCTTCTTTGGGAGCAGTATTCATAGGATGAATCATGGATGCTGGCCACTGATGTAGTTGATGTTGTCTTTTTTAAACTGTAATCTCTTTAAGCAGCTAAGGAATGAAGCTGAGGCTGAGGGTTACCCAGGTCTCTTCAAGGTTACAGAGTATATTTGCAGGAGAAGCAATCTGCATCTCATTTTTAATCTTTAGAATTAATGTCAATGCAGAAGAGAGTAGGCAAGCCTCAAACAACTTTATTGTGCTTATGAATTGTGTCTGGCACAGCAACTATGATTTGTGGTTTCAGGGCATTTTTAAAGTACATGACTTTGTGGGTAAAACTTGCTCTTTCAGGTGTAAAAAAAAAGAGGACATTTAGATTAAGTGGAATGACTGAGACTTAGTCTAGAAGTTTTAAAAAAGCAGTGGAGTATTTTTCTGTATTAAACGTCAGTTTAGACTCTTTGAGCAGGAAAGCCTAAGATTAGCTTTACAGGTCTGGAAATATTGCTGGCCTGTCTGCAAATCCGGTGTTTCCCTCTTGCACAGAGCCCTTTGTAGCTGGTGGAAGGGAATGGCATTTTGCAGAACCTTCTATCAGTGGGCAACACGATCCAGCCCTGCAGCCAGGTCAGTGCAGGCTGAACCCTTGCTTGTAAGGTTAAGGGGGTGGTCAGTGCATTCTTCTCTGTAATGGTGCAGAGTAGACACTGCCCTGTCTCTATTAGATTGTGTCTGCCTTCATCAAGAGGCAGTATCTGCTCCCTGATTAGCTATATACAGCACTTGGAAGTTGGAATTTGGGTATAAGTTCAGTAACGGCACGTGTGGAATCAGAAAGACATAGAGAAATGGGGTAAAAGTCTGAGTTTTGCATTTGTAGGTACAGATATAGTGAAGGGGGATGTAAGCCCACAGAGTGTTTTTCATACCAACTTTCACAAGGGCAGCAGATCTCAGAAGGCCATTATCTACCCTATGTGTCTGAAAATAGACTCTTTGGTCTAGGGGATAAACAAAAATGATGCTGTGTTAATGAAAGCATTTGGGACCTGGTCTGGTCACATTGCTCTGGGTCTGTTTTCCAAGCAGATTGAACAAAATATTTTAGCTGTGAAATTCTGAGAAACAGCCTGTAAAATGTCAGTGCTTGCCTTTCTAGAAAGGCTACTTTCTTCAGCTGATTGATTTCCTCTGCAAGTATGCTGCTTAGTTTTGAAGATGTATGTGAATTCAGTGTGTGTCTCAATATGTGTGCCAGTAGACTCTTTGCATGGGAACTGTCACATTCACCACTTTGACTTAAAGCTGTCTTTAATTCTCCTGTTTATATCTTGCCCTCCTCTGGAGATGTTTTCTAATTTCCCCTTGATTAACAAGTATTGCTGCAGACCCTCTTCTCCACCAGTGAGCAGTGGACCCGGGCATATTGGTGAGTTTTTGGGAGATGGGCACTGCTCTTGCCCCCATACACATCTTGTGTTTCAGAGACACACAGCCTGTATATTTTATGGGGCATTGTGTCTTTCCACAGAGTCCCTGTGATTGTGTATCTCCTCTTGGTCTTGTGTAATGTGGTTGGGCTGTGTTGTGCTAGGTCATGCTTTTAAACCACAGGACTGCTGAGTGCTGATTGCAAATTGAAAAGGAAAGACTTCTTGGATTTTCAGCAGGAAAACAGTAGAAGACTTGACCTTTCTTCTTCTCCTTGGGGTGGAGCAGATATCCTTGTAGTGTTCTGCTTTGAAACAAATTGGTAAATAGGAGGGATGTTTTGATCTATAACAGGTTAGCTGCTGAGGTCTTTGTGGGCTTCCTAGGTGCTGAAGGAGATGGAGTGGAAAAGACATTTCATAGAGATGAGAACTTGGAAAGAAAATTCATGCAGAGATGTAGAAATAGCTTATTCAGGCAGGAATAACAAAATCTAGGAAAGTTAGGCCAAATGAAGCAGTGCAGGTGAAAATTTTGCCTGAGCGCAGAGAACAGGCTGTAACTATTTACCATGTTGAGGTTAGATCGGGGATGGTGTAAACTGCGAGGAGTGTAGCAGCTAGGAAATAAAAGTGGCCAAAAGGTCAGTGCTCAGAGTTAGGTAAATGAGTCATGTTGTAGGACAGGGCAGGGGCGCAGTGCCAGAGCTCCTTGGAGATGTGATTCGAGAGGTGATGTATTCTGGTGTTGTCACTGACGAGGAGAACAGGGCTGACAATGACTGGCTGCACCTTCTGTGCTAGTTTGAATTCATAGGGATTTGCTGTGATGAAGTTAGTACACTATGGTCTGCACATAAAGAGTTGGTGAAAAACTAAAGGGTTCTCTCACGACCATTGTTTTTTAGTTTTCATACTTTGCAGTATTCTGTAGCTGTGTATGATACAGGAGACAGCTTGTCTCCCCAGGTGAGGGGGAGTCTAGCAGACGCGAGCCTTGTGGGGGTCTGGAGGAGCCTCTGACCTGCCTCTTGATGAGCAGGGTGCAGAATTGATTTAAAGACACTTCAGTGGAGAGAGGCACAATGTTCAGCCCCACATTTTGTAAGAGCATGTCTTCATGTAGTGGGAACAGCATTGGTTTCAGGTATTAAATGCTACACGTGAATAAAGGGAGAGACAGTGTCTTTAAATATCTCGAACTTCAATTTGTCTTCTAGTAAACATAACTTCCTAATCCCCCTTTCTGTTTGCTGGCTGTTGGAAGATGGATTTCCGTTATCAAACGTGATTATGACCCGAGTTTTTTCCTGAGCTTTCAATATCGATTTAATGGCAAGTACTTGGGAAATACACAGTTCTACATGTTATGGGATACTTCTTTGAAATGTCTTTCTTGTAAAATAACAAATGGAACAAGATACTTGTTAGAGTACTATAGGAACAGTTGTTGCATGATTTTATTAGGAAGGATCTAAACTAGGCATAAAAGTGACTTTAAAGCCTAACTTCTGAATTACTGTTATTTTTGACCATTACATAATTCTGAGAGTACACAGCAGGAGGTGACAACACTGCCACATATCTGTCCAACCAACTTACCTATGCTTCCAAGACCAGATGTTCTATGTGTTACATATTTAAATGTGCAGTTTCACATAACTTCTTCCCCAGACCAGTCCTTTCTTATGGTCTGGATCTTGGCCTTCATACCCATGTCTGCAGCCCAGCAAACTGCTGTAATTTAGCACTGCTGCAGGTCCCTCATTGTTGTGCTGGCTGCATGAGAGCCAAACTCTGCTGCAGCATTGGATTTGCAGGACAGCAGTGGGAGTGTTAGGGGAAGAAGGTGCTAGTTAGTATGTGTGTGGGGTGCAGAATATGATCCTTAATAAGTACAGAAAACAGGTGCTGAGGATGGAGGAGTTACCAAGTTTCTAGAAAAGCTGGTGAATGGCTTTTCTAGGAAGGATAGTTTAGAGCCATGTAGTGGAAACAGTAGAACCAGCCTGAAAAATTGGCTCAGCAAGATCATGGTAGCTCAGCAAATGGTAGAAAAAAGTCCTAGGTTTTTTTCTTCTTTATTAGTGTGGTATCAGGACTGATCCAAAGTTTGGTGTGCATGTATATGTGTATGTGTGACCATGACTGGCTTTCAAAACTGTGATGGCAGAGCACAGTGTAGTATCTCTGTGAATCTTGGTCCCTTGACCAGCAGAAAGGGTGAGTGGGTTTCAGGCAGGCTGTGCTCCAAGCCCAGTTCTGCTGTTGATTTCCTGGGTGACCTCAAGCAATATAACAATAGGGGTAGTGATACACTTAGCATGCTGCAGAACCATGCAGCAAGTCTGCTGTCCTTACATGTGTGATAGTAGTGTTGCTGTTGGGAAAACTAGTTTCATAAACAAAAACAAGCTTTCAGAGAAGACTTGGCATAATTTGAGAGAGGCCTATGGTTTACTGCCTGCAGAGCACTGAGGAGTAACTAGTAAAAGCTGCTTGAAGTCCTAGCCAGATGATACAGCCAAACTGTCATCATCATTGCACATCACAAAAGCTGTTTAGAAGGAGATTTACCTGTTTGTTCATTCATGGCTTAGACCAACAACAACACCCTGCAATAGCAGCCACATTTGTGCAAACATTTCCTCATTCTGTGATGAAAGCACTCATATTGGCAGGTTAGGAAATGATTATATTAAAAGGTTTTGCCTATAGCTGTGGAGCTGGTTAAGTAATATGCTATTAAGCTCAATTAGAGTGGTACAGTAAAAACAGATGTAATACTTGTGCAAGGAAAGAGCATGTAAAGACCTGAATAAATGAGGTGTTACGAATAATGCTCCTTTATGTGAGTAGAGCCACTGAAGTCAGGGCCTCTGCACCTCTGTTTCATGGTGTTTCTGTTACTGTTTTGTTGACTTTGTTTTGATGCCTTTTATTGACTGAAACATTTAAACATATTTATTTTAAAACCCAGTAACTGGAACTTGGTACCACAAATGAACAAAGTGGACAAAGCATCTTCTGGAATCCTTTATGCTTTGCTGGTATGGACTGGAAAGAGACAGCCTCTCTGTTCCCTTTCCTTCCAACTGCACAAGATTGCAAGTTAGGTTGTCCTGTGGTAACATGCCTTTTGGAGGGAGTGTAAAGCCATCCTGTCCCTGCATGATCCATGTAATATGTGGGAAAAAACTTTCTATCTAGTAACCAATGAGGACAATTTCCTGTAAGCCAGTTCTTGTGGTCTCTGGTCTCCAGCCAGATCTATTTTTACTGCCTTTTTCTTGTTTTTTTTTTCCTGCCCCCCAAATTTATTTTTTCTTGAAAAGAAAAAAGTGTCTGTTTGGCAGTGTTACTGTCATGATTCTTACATGCAGACCTGCTACAGTTCCAAAAGGCACCAACAAAGGTAACATATATTCTGATCACCTTGAATTGAAGCTTTTGAGCCACATCATAAAGTCAGCATCAGTGCATGAGAGCAGAAGAGAGAGAACATTTGCCTGTGCTGGTTATCATTGACGAGCTAAAGCCAAGTTCAAGTAATTCGGTGTTACTGCAGTCAAAAGCATTTTGGTTCTGATACTGCTGACCCTTAGGCTGATGTCATGTAAGGATCTAGGAGCGTATATAAGTAATTGCAGTAGAAGGCCTGATAATTCACCTGACTAGTGAATAAAACCAAGGAGACTGTCCAATCTGGTGTTAGTGAAGGAGGTCTGAGTGTATAGGCAGAGTGAGCAAATTAAATGGGATCCAGCTAAAAGTGCAGGAGGGTAGAGATGTGAGAGGGGAGTCATTTAGAACAGTCATTTTCCACTAATGTAAATGGATATCCTGGCTGCAGCTATAGAAATGTCATGCTGCAAGTCATATGTGTATTTAAAACCAATTTCATTTTGTTTGAACTTTCTTCCCAAGATTTAGGAATCTGTAAATCTTTCAAAAAACAGTTAACATCATGCAGCAGGAGAGTGAGTGGGAGATACGAGTCTATGATGATAGAAATTGGGCTTGAAAGGCATTCTGATAGCCAGGTTCTTAGGAGTGCTGAAGGAGAAAGGCAGGGCAATGCTGTGACAATTACTGTTTCACAGATCATAGTGTCAGCTTTGGAGTGCTTTTTCCCCCTCAACTTTGCAAATCTCATTTCTGGACTGGATCCAGAAAGCTGCATGTTCTACAAGCAAAAAGCCAGAAGCATGCAATGTATGCACGAGGCAAAGGGTGGATTTCCTAATAAAGGGACAGTGAATGTGTGTGTTGGATCTTTCAACCAGATGCCCTGGTTAGTACCCGCAGTAAGGTAATTAGATATTTAATTAGGAAGATGAGTATACCTGCTTTCCCATAGGTAGTAACAGTTGACAAAAGGCATGGAGAACTCAGCCTCAGGAGTCATTTGGAATCTGAAACACAGTTTGTACAAGTCAGATATAGCAATAGTTGTATTTTCCTCCCCTTACATTAGTGTGTTGAATGGTTGTTGGTTATGTTTTAAATGTTAGCCTGGTTACTCTAGGATGAGCACATGTGGTTCTCTGATCTTGAAAATGGGAAGCATTTAAAAAGTTGCTGTTAGGTTTTTCATGTGGTTTCTGGATACTGATCCTTGGAGCCACTGTGACACTTGTTAGTTCTCAGTGAACAAATGCTTTCATGTATTTTTAAGAAATAGATTATATTCAGAAAATGTACTGAAATCGCTTTTTTGTAAAATGAGATATTGGCAAATTTTTTGTGCTACAATGACAATAAATCATCATTGGCAGATTTGAGAGGAGGTGTGACTTCTGCCCTCTCGACAAGGTGCCACTATTGCTTTGAGACGTTGCTGGGCGGCGGGAAGAGTGTTTCTGGTCTTCACTGGACACAGCTGCAGCCTTCGCAGCAGTGGCATTGGACTGACATTTTGTTGCAGGAAATCATCTGGTTATTACATGTTATTCCTGCGAGTTGCAGTATTACTTCAGCTAAATACTGTTGGGTAGATTGGCAGTGATATTTGCTGTGAATCATCCTCGCTAATGAACCTCTTTGATAGAGAAACAATAGTTATTAGCGAGATGACATTTCTGTTGTGAATCCCTATGCCTTTTTATCTTTATTGTCCTCCGTGAGCTATTTTGCGAGTTACCATTGGGCTGAAGGGCCTCATTCTCTTCATTGTAGAATCAAATATGTTGGTGTGAGTGGAAAATGCCTTTAGTAACAGGAGGGGCTTTTTGTTATTTTTGTGCTCCAAAGGTGCTTGCTTCTGTCGTGTTTTTATTCTGTTTTTTTTTTACATTTGAGTAATCATGAATAACTGGAATACCTTGAATCAGTGATATTTTGAAATGCTGCAGGTAGACTGTTTAATGGTATTTTTGAAGTGCCAGATTTAGCAACATGGACATTAAATGATAAAGGTGATACAGTTGCCTTGGAATGCTGCTATTTCCCATCACTTTAGGAAGTGATAGGCTTCTTCCCTCCAGAAAAATAATGAAGTACAGTCTTAATTTTCAAGGCCATATATAGATTCTAGAGGATTATGTGTATGATTAAAGTTATTCTCTTACATAAGAACTTTCTCCTAGGCTGTGGCCCGAAGCCTGAGATATGAATGTGACTGTTTGTTGTCTGTCTGCTTAGACATCCTTCTTCTCTTGGTTCCTGGTTGTGCAGAAGAGATGTTAGTGAACTCAGCTTGTGTCCTAAGGAGATCAGCCTCGTGGTCAGTGAAACTGCTGAGTGAATGGAACAAAATGTGCAAAAAAGTGTTTAACATGGAGATGATCTATTACATTGTCTGGAGTCCACTATGTCTGAGGATGGGGTCCAAGGCTGGAGGAAGCACTGGTCATTCCAGCGTGGTAATGCTTACATCCCAAATACCATCTACATGGTGCATTGAGAGCATAGGAGTATGCTATTTTTAAAAAAAAGTCTCTATCATGTAACCCAGATTACATCTCTCTAGAGTAAAAGCGTGTTTATACTACAAAAAAAGGGAGTTGACATCTGTTTAGCAGCCCATCAGATAAAAGAGACAGTTCCTTTCCAGTTGCATCTGAAACACCTGATGCTTTTGGTGGAACATGCTTGGTGTGTGTGCACATTCATCTGTGCAACCTTGCTTTTCCTTGCAAAATTGAACTGTACACTATTATGCCCATCTTTGGAAACACACTGATTCCTTGTTTGACTTTAGACTGATTTGAGCTGTAGAATTCTGCCCTGCTCCCCACTCTGATTTTAAATGTTCTCCTTGAGGCAGAGGAATGAATGCTCTAGGTGAAGCATACAGGATCAGTCCAGGAGATGTCTGTGGATGTAGGTGTGGACCAGGCAGTAAAAGAAGATTCTTTAGAAGCTTGAGAATTAGCAGAGGATGTAAAGAGGTTTTGTGCTTCTATGGGTGGAAACCAGTTTGTGCCAGTACTTCCAGGGCTATCCTAGTGGTGGTTTAGCTCCTGAGAAAACATCAAAGGCCATGAGTAATTGCATTCTCCAGAGCTCCTTTCAAAAGCAGAAAACCATGATGGAAGTGATGCCACAAAGGCTCACCCAAATGGGTGTTTTTGTCTACACAGTTTCTGGCGTTTGGGCAGCTATCCTTCCAGTTTAGTAATACTGAGCCACACCTTTTGTTTCTACCCTTCAAGTCACCAAGGTATCTCTCTTGTCCTCTATTCATGCAAAGCAAGAAAGGATTAGAGACACTTTCCAGACTGGAGAGCAGGGAAGTTTCAGCAGCAAGGGAGCCACTCCAGCTGGTGCTCAGTCTCATAGCAAGGAATGCAGTGATGAGACCTGTGTGAGGAGCTGAGTTTCTCAGCAGCAATGTGAGTCACATCCCTGCTTTCCCAGCATGTGTGGGGCACTTGGCAAAGGGGTGGCTTTGCTGGCCGTTTATTTGCTGGAGACTTTTCTGCTAAAGCAGGTGCTCTGTTGAGGACTTAACCCTGGATTTCTAAAAATCACAATCCTGTGTCCTTTTTATTTCCTTATCTGCTATACATCTTAGACTTTGTCTTGTATCCTTTTCCATTTTTTTCTATTTTCTTCCAGTTGTTTTTTTTTTTTTATAGTCCCTTTATTGGAAGAGGGTATGTGTATTAGTGTAAGTTTTAGCGGCACTTCAGAAAACAGGTAGGTTCGCATTTGTATGGGAGACTTATATCCCCTTTTTGTGTTGTCCTTGTAGTAGGACAGCAAGTACGGTTTAATAAATAGGATATGAAACACCCATGTTTTGCTCAGCCTTAATGATATGCCGTGTTTTTACAAGCTATGAAACTTGATACTGCCTCTTTCATTTAGAAGGCTGTGTGCACTTTCTTTCTTTGATGTAATTCAGTTGACGGCAGTGGGGTTGTTCCTGACTTAACACTAAGAGAAATGAATAGGCAGTGAAGAGCGACACAGGTTCACACCCAGTGTGTGTTGACTCATTTGCTCATTGGCTTCTTTGTAGCAGAAAATGCTTTTAGGGTACCCCTGAGGAATGTATCCAAGTAGAGCCAAGTTTGAGATGAGGTGTGAGTTTAGCTGAGGGCTGTTCAAAGCCAGGGATTATTATATGATTTGTAATGAAGGTGAAAATCGATGTTTTCATGTGGGAAAGGACTAATATCTGCTGACCGGACCAATTAACATGCAGGCCTGTGAGTTTTTTAATTGCATTTCTAATTAAACTGAACCAAAAGGTTGTTTTAGATGTCTTCTGGACAAAGAGTTGCTGCTATGAACACATGCAACCCTGCTTGTGCACAGGGGATGAACAAGACAAATTTCCAGAGGCCCCTGCCAGCCTCAACTAGTTGTTGTTTCTGTTCTGGGAATGCACAAGGGCATGTGCTTTTATTGAAGTAGCTTGCTTCATGCCCTCCTTAGTTTTCTGACTGTGTGTTTCATTTGGGACATTTCCAGTCTGTGAAGTTACCTCATCTCAAATTTCTCCTTGCCTTCTCATTCTTTCTGCTGGGCCCCAATCTCAGATGTTGATGTTTCATCACTATGGTCTAGGAAACTGTTGCCTTTTTATGGTAGTTCTTGCACCTCCCTTAGCTCTGATTGATTTTGCAATGTGAAATAAGTTGCAGGCTCCAGCACATCAGGCCTCACTGTGGTAGGCCAGAGCTTGGCTTTATATTTGGATCAAAACATCTGAAGTGTACTTAGGTGGAGCCATCTTCTCCAGACTGCTGGTGGGCTGTCAGTAGTTTGCTTTACCTTTCCCATGCCAAAGCTGTCTAGATCCCATTAATAGTCTGGGCCTGTGGCTAAGATGCTGAACATTACTAATCCCGTCATCCAGAGAGCTTGGGGTGAAGCATCCTCTCAGCGTCAGCCAGGGACTTAAAATATGGATGATGGGTAAATCCAGTCTTGACAGCAGGCTCTTCAATGATGGTGTAGCTATGTGCTTAGTGTCTTCTGTTCCTCTGGGACTCCGAGGACAGCTTGGTCCTGCCTCTGTGTCTTTCTCGCTCAGTTTTCTCTTCAGCCAATGCTCTGTTGTGTCCTAGTTAGCTTTTTCTTCTGTGCACACAAAAACTGTATGCCTCTGAAGGAGAAACACCTTGTTCTCCTGTGGACAGCATTTTTAAGTTAATAAACAGAGATGTTGCCATTGCTCATCTAGGGGAAGAAGTAGTACTAAAACTGGTGACGTTATTGTTTAGGACTGTAATTAAACTTCCAGACTTATGCAGTACAAGGTCAATATACCAAAGGTTTATGCCTGGGAATTCAGAGCCTTTTGTTTGGGTTTTTTGTTTTAGTTTTGTAGTGGTTTGGTCTAAAATACTCATTACTGTTTATCTTCTGTGAGATAAGAATTAGGAGAAATGCAAAGCAGGCACCAAACTTGAAAGAATATAAAGAAGTTTATTAACAGACCTAAAAGAAGAACAGAAAAAAAAATTATACCACCTTCAGAACTCTCCTCCTTCCCCCACCTTCCTCCCTTCTCCCACTGACAATGTAAAAAGACAACCCTTAAGATGTTCAGTCTGTTTACCACTTCTATAATAACCTTGTTCAGTCCATTTAGAAAGAGAAGTCTCTTCTTGCTCGTGCTATGAAAAACAGTATCACAACGAGACAGCTGCCCACTTCCAAATATTGTTCAGTCCATTTAGGAAGGGGAGTCTCTCTGCTTGCGATGTGAGTCCCTTCCTCCGACTTGCAGCTTTTCCCGCAACTGCTTTCGAGGGTCCACTCTTGAAGTCTTTTGGGGTACAATTTTAAGGTTGAGCTGTTCAGAAACAAAAAAAACAGAGGCCCTTCTCCTTCCCTGGGAGCAAAGGGTCTTCCTCATCTTCATCTTTAAGACTATCTCTGGGAGCATCTCTAGGAATTGAGGTTTTTCTCCTTTCCCATTTGGAGCAAAAGTCCTCATCTGGTTCATCTGGTTCATCTCTCCCTGTCCAAGCTTCTCATGAAATTACAGCTGCATCAGCATCTGCCTATTGCTTACGAGCGGAACACTCCACCCCCCATATCTTCATGAAATTACAACGGGTACTCTGATATATCATAGCTTCACAACAGAATTTCAGCTTTAAGCATCTCCTCTCTCTCTTCCCTCAGGTTTTCAGCTCTTCACAGCAATAAAAGGGTTAATCTCACCTCGGCCTTGCAGCTGTGTGGCTTATCGCTGTTGGTCCCTGACCTCTGCCGGACAGAGGTGCCGCTTTGCTGAAATCTTGGCCGCAGTGGAGAGGGAGGGGGGGTTCCGAGCCGCTCTGGCTGCCCACGGCAAGGCAGTGGGGGGGGTTCCACAGCTGGAACAGGCCCATGGCTCCAGGCTGGCCGTGGCCCGGCCCCCGCACGGGGCCTGCAGCCACCTGTCCCAGCGCCGGAAACGAGACAGGGCTGTGGGGGGGGGAGTTTGTCTATTCTTAAGTGTGTATCACAGAGGTGGTCACAACTTTAAGTGGCTTAAAGAATTGCCCATATTCAAACTGGCCAGCTGATAGGTTCTATCAGGTCCCAGAGGAACCTGTAAGCACCCCTTGGCAAGGACATCCCTTCCGGGACTATCCTTGCTAACCTATGACAAAACCTATGGTTTTGTTTTTTGTTGTTGTTTGTTTGGTTGGTTTTTTGTTTGTTATTTTTGTTTTGTTTTGGGGTTGTGGTTGTTGTTGGTTGTTTTTTTTTTTTTTTATTAAGGATTATTTTGTTTGATGATTAGATGAACGGGACCAGAAGTAACTAAATCAGCCGGCAAACCTGCCAGTGACTGGTGTGTTTGTCATGAAAACTGTCAAGTTGAAAATCATAGACTACTAACCTTGCATCCTGCAAAGGGTAAAATACAACAAGGCTGGTTGGAGCATCTGTAGTAGCTCAGCATATGGAGGTGTATGTGTGGAGGCTTCTAAATAAATGCCGAATGTCTTCCAAGTTGGCTGAAGGGAACGGAAGGGAGAGGGGTGAGTATCTTGTAACTTTAGATGTGTTGCCATGGTGACATGAACCGATAAGCTAGAGCAGGCCTGGGAGTAATCTATAATTGAGAAGTATAGGAGAGGCAAAGTGGCATTGCTGTTTGCAGAGATTCAGGTACATAATGGGGAACCTAACGCCACGTTCATTGTGCTCAGTCTTGTCCTCATTCTGAAGAGTGCTTACAGTTTGCCTACTGCTGGTTTTCAAAGGCTGCCTGCTACTTGAAACACATATATTTGTTTCATTTTTAATAGCAAGTTGTTGACCTCTGCCAACATCTGATCCCAATCAGGGGTTTCTATGTACTGCACAAATAGGGTATACGTGCTGCATCTGGTAACCATACTGTAAAAGCAAAGCAAAGTTTGGTCTGTAACTTCTGGAACTGCTGGTTCTGTATTTCAGTTGCACTATGGAAACTGGGTAGTCCTGTAAAGACAGAACACTGAAGCCTCAAGTCAGAGATGCCACCAAGCGTATGATTTACTCTAAGTGCTTAAGTGCACTAAGTGAGGATGGATAGCCCAAGTGCCTAAAGTTATACAGATGCTTAAATGCTTTGTAAACTCAGTGTTTAAGGACTTTATCCCCAAGGATGCTGGAGAAACTTCCACTGAAATAAATGAGGATGAAGGAGTCCTCGTGCAGTTTCAGCAGCTACAAGAATTGTATGAAAGAAAGCAAGCACATTATTGCTATTACATTCTTGCATGCTTTACCATGGAAAAAATAATCAAAATTAATTCTGGGTTTGGTTTGGGTTTTGGGGGGCTTTTGGGGAGTGAGGGGGTGTGAGGTGGAACGACAGGGGTGTATTGTATGATAAGTATTTGGACAATTTAATCAGCATTAAAATCTATTTTAATTATAAAACCAGTATAGGTGGGAAGTTGAATGGGATTCCACAGACAATCCATCCTTTTGAGGTCATGAATAGCCCTTTTCATTTCCATAGAGTTTTATAAAAAATGTTAAAATAGGAAGGAAGTCTTTTCATTCAAGATCATGTTTATGATCCATCCCTTACAACAATTTTCAAACTGATGTTGCACACATTGGGGTACTTGTCTTCTAACACGATTTACAAATGTTAATGGAATTGTGCACTCTGTTTTACTTGTGTTTTAAACATGAGAGATACTTTACAACAAACAAAACATTCCTGGTATAAAATGTTGACTGTCCAGCAGATCTAGGGTATTGCTCTCTAGCCCAAGTTGTTTAAAATAATAAAAAAATCTGCTGCTTTCATCAGAAGTTGCAGTATTTAAAGTAGTAGTCTCTATCTATAGAAACTGTATTTACACCATGTAAATGAAGAACTTTGTTTTGCCGCCCCTTTGATATTTAATGATGACTGAGATTGCAGACTTGTTGGAGAGATCTTCCATTGTGTTTCAGTAATACCAGCATTTTCAGAATCTGAAAATTTTTTTGCTACACAAGTTCCCACCAAATGAAAATAGGCGCATATAGCTTGAGGCAAAACAGCATTTTTACGCCACCATGAAAGAGATCCTGGAGTTGCTAGAAAATCTGTTTGTGATATGCTTTTAGTGCTCATTTTCCACAAAAACATCAATCCTGTATAACACCTACTTATCTATATAAATAATCTTGCTCTGTGTTTGTACAGTACCTGGTACAAGGCCAACCCATTCTCAGCAGTTTCCTAAACACTGTTGTGATCAAAATAAGTAATGAGGTTTGGCTTAATAGGTGTAATCTTTCACAAAGGGGTGTTGGGGAGAAGCCTGGTCCTGGCAAGAATGGGAGAAGTTCTAATTGTATAGGGATATAAAGAATGTAAAATTCTAAGATGCAATCAGTTCTGCAGAGCAATTGAGCGCCAGTATGAGTTTGTTTGTGGTTGTATCGCTGGGTTTTTAGTACTGCTGGTGAGACATGTAAGCTGTGCCAAGCCTTGATGTGTAGAAGGCAAATCAAGTCATTCCTCACTGAGCAAATCAGAACCCCTACAGGAATGTTTTTCACATTATTCTGACTGGTTCAATGTGAGACATTTCAGGAAAGAAAAACTTTGTGAATGAACAAAAAGTTTCAGCTTCATTGCAGTTTGTCTTTGAATTGGGGGGCAGGAGTGGTAAAACCTAAGTAAACCCCATAAAGACTCAAGAAAAAGAGCTACAGGTTTGTGGATATTTTTATTCTTGCACTTTGTTTTTCCAGTTCTGATACTGTGTATCCCTTGATCTTAAGTATTTACCTCTGAGTACTTCAGAGGCTCAAAGTTTTATGCAAGTGGAGGAAAAAGGCCATGCATTCTCTCTCTCTCCTGCCCATCCCTCTGTACTCTGCTCAATTATTTTCTATGTTCATACAAATAAAAAAGATAATTGTTTTCCTCCTAACCTTACTTGAAAACAGCCCTCATTAAATTCTGTGGTGGGGAAAGGGTTGGATAGGATGCCAGTGTGTTGAAGGGCTTCTCTGTCTGGCTTGGGAAGTGCCTTATGTAAGGAGCTGTTGCACCACAGCAGAACTGAGGGAATGGGGACAGCCGGCGCCTTTGAACGTGACCGTAGCTGGGATCCCTTATAGAGATCTTGCAGTGACTGTGGTGGCCCTGGGAAAACAAAGTGATGGTTCTTCCCCACCGTCCAAAGTGCATCTGTGCTCTGCCTGTTTGGAGCTACGTGTTGTCGTGGCCTTGCTGCTGCCTGCTGGGGTGAAACTGTCACAGAGCTGCCTCCAGCCCTTTTACTACAGACAGGCAATGCAAGGGAGACAAGGCATTGTTATCCAGTAGCACCCCACTGCTTGAAGAAATGGATATATAGTGTTTTTCTGATGTTCTCCTAGCTGCTTTTTCTCACCAAACAACCCAGCTAATGCCTAGAAGATGTTTGTGGGAGTGGTTCTGAATTAAAACTTCCTGCAGTGTGTGTTGCACATCTTGGAAAGTGGAAGGTTACCATCCAGCAGACATGCTCTGTGCTACCCCTGGCAGCAGGATGTTAGCTCGGAGGGAATGTAGCAGGACAAAATGATGGTGTATTAAATTGAAAATCAGAGCAGTGGAGGGGAGAAGCAGCTGTGTTGCGAGCTGCCAAAATTGCAAATAAAATTATTTGGGTGGGTTAAGGAAGTTGGTTAGCCAGAAGTTAGAGCTTGTTCCCCGGTCCCTTTGCTGTAGTTCAGAGATTCAGTGCATAGAGTGGTGCTACTGCTGCTTAACTTTTGATTCATTGTCCTTACTGATAGAAAGTTCCTTCAATACTATCTAGATGTTTAATGCTTTAATGACCTGTATTTCATGTCCACTGCACGTGTTCTCTGTTGTGCACAGTAATCTTGTGAATATTAGAATATGATACTTTAAACTCTGCTATTGTCTGAACTTCTGTTAATTTAGTCTTTCTTTAAAGGTCTTGCTTTATTGGAGTTATTTTTATTGCTGCAGCAAACTGGATAGCCAAAGGGAATGAACTGCAAATAATCCTCCCAGAGAAAGGGCTGTTGGTCCGTGGTGGTCATGGAAGGGCTGCACTGCCCTTGACAGCTGTGCTGAGCAGAGCTGCAGCTGTGTGACACAGGTGAGGAGGGGGATGCTGCTGAAGCGCAAATGAAATCAAGATGTGTCTAATAAGGGTCTGAAGTCCCATCCTTAGTTGTATTTGGTTCAGTGGCTCAGCAATTGATTGCTTAAATAAGGGGGGGTTTTCTGCCCTGTCAGCTTTATTCTTGGCCACATCAAGTACTCTGAGCAAGCTGCCTTGGAGAATTCAGCCTTTGAGTGCTTCTAATTCAGAAAATGGATTTTCTGGATTGTGAGTAACATGTTTGTGTCCTTGTATTTCCCTGTGGTTCTGTCAAACGAAGTTTTTATCTTTCAGCTTAGAGAGACAGTGAGAGGTGGAAGAGTTGAAAAAGGGAAGAACTGCATTCACTTCAGAAAGAATTGTGGTACTTTGCACCATCCCAGAGTGCTGTGAGCAGTGATGATCCTGCTGCTTGTCCTGCAGCCTGGCGCAGGCTTTGGTGGGCATGGAAATGAACAAGCACATATTTACCATTGAGAAGCTTGTCTTTCTCTAATATGAGTACAGTCCTTCTGCAATATAGCAAACCAACCTGGACTTGGGCATTAGGAGTTTTGCACTAGGCTGCAATCCTTTAGATATTTATGGGGTTTTTTATACAGATGGACATACGTCACTCTGCTAGAGAGATATAGGAGTAGCAATTTAACAGGAAGTAGGCTGTGTGACAATGTAGCAACTACTCAAGCAAACAAGCTACTTTGCACTCTGTATGTGAATTTCACACAGAGTTCTCATGGTTCTGTGCAGGGCTCTGGGGTGACAGCAGAGAGAATCACAGGGCCGCCTCAATATGCTTCTTATGGTGGTGACTCTTACGGGTTGAAACTGCTGGTGCATGGTCTGTATGGCTGTGGCAAGCATTACTGTGAGCTTGTGACAGACTGGGCTTTGAGAGCAAATCTTCTGTAAGTGAAAGGAAGTGTGTGTGTCCTGGGGTGAGCAAGTTGTGGGGGCTGCTGCATGCTGGTGCAGCTGCACACCTGAGTGTAAAGTGAAAAAGGCTGCTGCAACAAAGTGATTCACATCTATTTAGCAAGTGCTCCTGAGTAATTTGGTGGGCTGACACCAGATCATGACAATACACGTTGAAGGGTTACTGGTCTCATCAATCTGCTTGGCTGCTGCTCTGTTGCAGCTTCTCTTGCCCTATTTCTTCTTGAAGAACTGCGTAGCTGTAGTGATTTTAAATTTTATTTTTATCCTAACCACAGGAGATAAGTGTGATATGGTTGATATTATGACACATCAGATTCCCTTGGTCTGTTCACTGGCTTCTCATTTGGTTTTGGTTCCTGCTTCCACACAGAGCATACACCTGTGTTTTCTGTCATCCATGGCTATAAGAAAACAGGTAGGTAAGGCCAAGATGTGAAAGAACAATTTATAAATGGCTGGTTATCAGAGCTGTGTTTCTGTCATGAATTTATGGTGGCATAAGAGTGAATGACAAATTTAGTTTGGTCTGTAAAACATTAGAATAGAGCCAATTTGGACATGTAGCCTTGTAAAGCACATAATGCTGTCTCTGAAATAATGCTGGTTTCTTAAACACGTGCATAACAGATGCTTCTGAAGCAGCTATTTGTACAGGGTGTTTAAGAAACTACTTTGAGTATCTTCCTCAACAAGTTTAATTCATGTTCCTTACCTCCAAGTTATAGTGCTCTCATCTGCTAAAGTCTTAAGTAAGGGCAGTTTCAGTAAGATTAGTTTTCATTCAAAGTTATTTTTCAGCTTAGAGAGACAATGAGAGGTGGAAGAGTTGAAAAATGGAAGAACTGCATTCACTTCAGGAAGAAATGTGGTACTTTGCACCATCCCAGAGTGCTGTGAGCATTGGTATGTTGATGCTCTTCTTGAAGAAGGAGGTTGATTTTTTAGTAATCCAGTATGTTATGAAATTGACTTTCAGGCAGTGATGTAAACAGCCATTAGCTTTCAGTAGTAGTTAGAAGAGAGGTAACACACGTCTTTGCAAACTAGGGCATGCACAGATGAGTGAGTTAAATTGAATGTTGGCTTATATAAAATGATGAGTGGAGAGTGCTGGTGTCCCATGCAGACTGGGTGAAAGATATACCACTACAAGCAGCTGTAGAGACTCTCCATCATTTGAGATGACAGAATTCCTGTGCTTTGAGGCAAAGGACTTGGGGTCCTGATTTTCCACCACCATGAGAATGAAACATTCACAGTAATTTTGTTTATCTGAATATTTGTTATGTTGATTCACAACATTGGCATCAGGCTGTTGGATTAAAAGTTGCTTGACTATAGACACACTTTGTACTCTTAAGAGTACAGAGGTGCTGCTTTGTATGTGATTATGCAAATGGGACCCTGGTGTGTGTGGGTGAAACAGAAGTGTACCGCTTATTTCTACTGGCAGTCAGGCTTCTGAAAAAAACGTGCAGAAATGAAGGAATCTGGTCCTGGGATCCCCCTATGTGAAGCATACAACTGCTTTTCAATAACATGATGAAGATAGAGTATTTGGCATAACAGCCGGGTGGGAGGAGACACTGCCTCAGGGAGTGTGGTAAGTCTCTCAGCAATGGCACAGGACTCTCAGTGGCTACACACTCTGGAGAGAAGGAATAAAGCCAGCCAGAGTCACATGTCGGTGTTTTGAGGGTCCCTTTAGGTAAAGTTTATTTAGCTTTCCAGGAAGCTGCAGTATTTAATCTGACCTGAAGCAGCAAACAGATGGAGGGATGTATTCTGTCAGAGAAGAGAGCTGTATTTTTGGCTTTCACTTCAAGCAAGAGATTTGTAGGTGGCTTGCTTAGTGTTCCATGAATTTGATGCTCTATATATTGCTAAACTGAGCCTACCTTTTGTAAGCAACATAATTTTACAGCCTCCTTATGCTTAAACTGCTTCTTCACTCAGGAGTTAAAAACAGGTTCCTTCCAAATTTGTTGCCCTGTTAGACCATACGTTCTGCTGCTGCAGGGAGCAAGTCATTCATGTTGGCTTAACTGCGAGTTACTTACATCCTCCAGTGGAGCCATGTATTTCACTTTACAGATGAACCAGTGTTATTCTGATTTTGTGTTTACATATCCGAAAAGCAGGATCCTTTCAGGATTAATTTCTTTACAAGGCTTTTAACGGAATGGAGGCTCTTTCCTGTTAAATTGAACTCAGCTTGTGCCAGTGCATATGTATGGCAGTCTCTCCTTCCCCCGAGACCATGCCCAGTTAAGAGGAGGAGAAAAGTGAACATTCTTGGGAAGGTTTGTTCTCATCATATTATAGCCTTATAAAATAGAAACAAAACTAAAATTGATGCAATGCTGCTTAAGTAAATAACAGTCTGAGTTGGGGCTTGAAAATAGTTCGTTCTCCCTTTTTTTCAGGGTAAGCTGTGCAGCATTTCAAACTGGCTTGTGCTGGGAGCAGACATCACCAGCAAGGTATTTCCTGTCTCCTTTTGCCAAATGCTAATAATAATAATAATAATAACAACAACAACAATAAAGTTTTAAAAAATATACTCAAATCAGAACTAAGCCGTGCATGACTTCATTTGGCAGCACAGGGCTTGCTCTACATAACTTCTGTCTTTATTTTTTTACTTATATGCCTGCCAAGAGCTTCTGAATTCATTTTCCCCTTCTCACTCCATCTTCCCCCTGCTGAAGGAAAGGCATAGTGTATCACACTCTGAATCAGAGGAACATATGGGATGGGGAGCTCCAGCTGACCAGTTCAAGAGCTTGGCTGTCATGTGAGCCTTGCCAACAAATTTCAGTGTCACAGGGAAAAACCATGAGAACATTTCTGAAGTTTCAGTCCTGCAGAGAGTAGCCGGGAAGGAATGAGTGGGAATTTCTTTTTCATTGAGGGGAAAAAAAAGTGAAAGTATTTTAAGTGTGAGACTCTGAGCTGCCTCTGCTACTGAAATGGTGGTACCCTGAAGAGGCAGGCTTAGATTTGTGGCACATTAAAATGAAGTAACAGTTTCATGGTAGTTGATAGTGGTTTATGACACATCAGTTCCTGTTTCTGCTTTGTTAAACATTTTTGAAGCTGCTTCAGTGCAACCAGCTTCCTTTCCTTAACTACTAGGAACTCTGTGAACCCCTGGCTTGTTTGTCTCCAGCTACAGCTGGAAATGCTGGATAGATCCCAGCATCCCATTTTGCCTAGGCAGCACCTATGTTTTCTGAGGTAAAATCTAATACACAAATATGAACATAATTTCTGGAATCAGTTAGAAACTGTGCACCCACATGATCCTCTGTGTATGTGTGAATTGTTTTTATTTGGCTTGTTAAATTCATTAAAGAAGAAAAAGCTTCCAGTGGAGCTTGATTCTGATGAGCCTGTATGGGTTAAAAGAAGTAGTTACTGTCCAGAAATCACTTTCTTTTGGCATGTGTTCCCTCTAGGCCTTTGTGATATCACCTGAAGGTTTTTATCTGACATTGGTTTTGGATTGAGTCTGCATTGCTGATGGTGCATGTGGCTGTAAAGATGAGGTTTAATTGATTTTCAAGGGTAGGAGAAAATGGTGTTCTTGATAACCATTGCAATTTCAGGTAATGTATGCTAACACTGATGTGTGAGCTGCTCAGAGCTAATAATAACTGGCTGACGTGACCTGACTTGGCTTTAAAATGCCTAGTAGAGCTTGCTGTGGCCTTGTAAAGACAGATTTTGTATTTTTGTGTCTGTCTGCTGATGGCCCTCTAGTGTACATCTCCCTAGCATTGCATCAGGATTTAATCACGAATCAGGTTGCTCCAATTATTTCTCCTGGTAAGACTTCAACCTTGTTTTGGCTCCTTAGGGTGGAGGGGCTTTCAAGAGTGGGTGAAAAAGCTGTATACCTTCCCAGTTTGTACCAGAGGACAAAAAACCCCATATAGACCCTTCTCTGCCCATTTCCTGGGGCAGCACATGATTTGTGCGTCTCCATGACATTTCTTAAAAGCTCAGGGTAACAGCCCTACATGATTGATTAATAAATACCTTGATAGCTTTGACAGGGAATACTGGGCATCTCATGGCCACTTCAGAAGGGCAGCAGCAGGCTGGAAAAACTGTAGTGTGCTAACTTGCCTAACCTGCTATTTCTGCAAAGTTCCCACCAAGGATCCTGAATTTTATTTCAGAACACCAAGGAAAAATATGGAAGAGTTTGGAAATGTCAGTGCTGGAAGTGGGGCTTGCCAGAAGTAGTAACAGACCAAACTTGTACGACAAACAATGATGCATCATGGACTGACTATATCACCCCATAATCTGTATTAAAAATAGATTTTACTGGCTCTGGTTTTAGCATGATCCATTCAGTAATTCATATGGCATTCCCATATGTTAGGGTGAGAGGAAGGTGGAAATAGTGGGAGTGGGGGAAAAAGACACTGACTGATCCTTATGCCATTTCAGTTCAGTTAATTGCATGTGTTTAAAATGTTGTAACGTGAGCAGATGGAGGTGTTTCACAGTTATGTGCTCTGTGTGTGGATATATACACACACACACACATATATATGAAGTTCTCTAGCACTTGATTCCACAGGGCTGTGCTGAGGCTTTACCAACCACACATGTTGGGTGTGTATGGGGGGGAGGATGGCATCAGTGGTGGGGTAGGATGAGTGATTGATTTAATATTGGGATCCCCAAAACCACGTGAGATGTGCACGTGTTCAGTGAGCAGTCCCAGAGCTTGCAGTTGTGTTGCAACCTCAAGATGCTCTTTCAAAGGTTGTCGTGTCTTCTTATTTGAAGCCACACAGCTCTGAAATCAGTAAACAAATTTTTTCAGGAATCTGGGCCTCAAACATACTTAGTACTTAAATATCAGGGTAGTTTCAGTCTGGGAATAACTTCTGGAAGAAGGAGAATTGTCCCTGGAAGCAGTGGTTGTGTATCCTGCAAAGTTGCAGGAATGTGGGTTCCCTCCTCTTGCTAAGATTGCTGGAGCAGTCAAGCTGCTGAGGGCTGCATGCCAGTAAGTACCATCCAGCTCAGGCAGTACTCTGGTTACAACTGGGATAATGGGTGGTCTTCTGACCATGGTGAAATCCCACTTCAGTCCTGACTCTGCAGTCTCCTTGTTCTCTTTTGCTGGCAGCATCAGTGCCAAGCCTGTGATGGATGGGTCACCAAGTGACCTGGCTGCTTTCCTCAGCTATTTTCTGGTCTTGTTCCCTCAGTTTTGTCCCTCTCGCCTGCCCTCCACCCTGGCCCCTTCCACACAGGTGCTTTTGGGGAAGGGGCAGCCTCCTCTCTGCACAGAGCAGCCTGCTATTCCTGTGCTCTTCAGCAGGAGTGTTGCAAACAGGCTGTTTTCATCCTTGCTACCACAACCCTCAAAGGATAGAGTAAAGCAGATGGCACCGTGCTTAATGAACAGCCAGCCTGTTTGTCAGCTTGGGCTTTGCTCTGTATATGTTATCTCATGTTTGCCAAAGCTGGGCTTTTCAACTGGAGCCTCTGCTCCTGCTGGGATCTCATCGGGAAGATGAGGGGCCCCTCCTCTCTCTCCCCAAACTCTGGTCCCTAAGGTCAGCCTTTGCTCAGATCAGCTTTTCCCTGAGAGCAGCCAGGCTTTTCAGCAGGACCTGTGTGAATGGCTGGGCTTCAGTTTGTGTAATGTAATTTCTCTGAATCTTCAGGTAAGACAAATCTTTTATTTAAAATCCACATTTTTTTCTATTTTTCTGGTCCTAAGGAATTCTTTGGGGTAGTCTTTAGCTTTTAAGAGCTTGAAAACACTTGGCTGAACCCAGGAGTGTTGCTTTCTTTCACTTAGACTGGTAGAGACATGTTTGGCCAATTTCAGCATGAGCTGTAAGTGATTTAGACCCAATGGCTCTTTGCTTATAGGGATTTTGTTTCATTGTCGTTTTTTGTGTGTATTAGTTCTAGTACCAGTCCATACAGCACTTGCTCCCAATTTTCAAGCTGCATCCTCTTTGCTTTCTTTCCTGCTCTCCATGGATTGGGAGGTGTGAGGAAGGATCTTGTGGCAGCCAAACCACTGTGCTGTCCTCAGTGGATTTCTGTGTCATGCAGTATCAGCTGAAAGTGCCTCAGCAGGTCCCAGCTGAGACATCACCTCACCTGCAGCCTGGCAGGCATTGTCCATCTGTACTTACACATGCTGACAATATGTTTGTACAAGTCGATGCAGGACCTCGTACGCTGGGGCTGATTTGGGACTGAGGTATCAAGCTGCTGTTGTGTAGATAAAATGGAAACAATACAATGATCTTTTGCCCTACTATTGGTTAAGAAAGGTCAAATGTGTAGCAAAGCTGGGTTGAAGAAACTCTTTCTCACTCAGTTTCTGGAAGTCAGGGCAGAGAGGCAGGAGCTGGGCTGAGCTGTTGCCTCTGGTTCCGGTGAACTACTTGGTGCCTTGCAGCCCCTTTCCTCCTCCCACCCATTATTTTGTCTCATGCATTTATTTCTTAGCAGGTGCCCTCACACTGGAAGAGCTTTCAGTACTGAAGAGTCTTTGTGGGCTTCAGAAGGAAAATAAGAATAATTGACTGGGCAGTATAGGCAAGGAATCAGCTGTCACTACCCTTGTATACCCAGGGGAAATAAGGCTATTCAGTCCAATGCTTTTCAAGAATGAAAGATTAGTTCAGGATGAGAGAATCTTTTGGTCTTCTAAAGGGGCAAAACCTTGAGCCACAGAAATTGAATAGCAACATGTAGAGTGGTAGTGGAATAAAAAATAAAATGAGAACACAGAAAAAAGCCTTAAGCTCTTTAGTTTATCTTATTCTCCAAGTTCTCTATCAGATGGCTAGCACCTTCTCAATGCCTAGGTATTAGGGACATACTGTCACGAGACTTTATCTTCAAGTGATACCTGCCTTTACACTCTGCCTTCTGTTCATCTGCTGATCACATGTTGCAGGGTAGAAAGCATTTTCTGGTCACAGTGACTTGTTTTTCAAGTTGCTGAAGTATAAAATAATTTCTACCAAGGAGTTACAAAATAAAATAATTTTCAGTTATTTCTGTCTTGGCTGTGTGTTGGAGTCAATCTGAACCAATGCATGTGTTTATACTTACTGATAAAATAGTGTTTTGTATAGAGGATATTCTCACACTTGGTTTCTCCCTTGTTCAAGGGAATGAAAAGAGACAAGGAAAAAGACTTTAAGGTACATTAAGAGATGGCTGAAAGCCAAAGTCAGAGAATTGTTATAAATTTCAGCAAACAGGTTGAAGAACAAGGGAAAAAAGATGGAAAAAATGGAGTGTTAGCAATGTGAGGGTGTATTACACATTTATGTAATTTTAAATTTACTTACATTTGCTCCTATATTTATAGCACAGAAACATTTCAGAATTATCCTAAATCTCTCAGGAGAAGACAATGTTTTATTACCTGAAAGCATCAGGTGTGACCCCTAGGAAGGGCGTCTAGAAGCAGAAATCAGAGGATAAGCTAAGCTCATGCCTTTTTTTTCTTCCCCAAAATGTTTTCATGCTTCTAAATATTCACAGTGTTTAACTGTGTTTAATGGTTGATAGATCCTGTTAAACCTCCAGAGTAACAGAGTATTTTGGATTTGGGGAAAGGTGGGTGTTGCGGTTTGACGCAGGCCCAACACCAGGCACCCACGAAAGTCGCTTATCCTCCCTTGCCACAGCTGGGCAGAGGAGAGAAAAAATTAATGAAGGGTTCATGAGTTAAGGATTGGGAGAAAATACTCCAAGGGCAAAACACATTCAACTTAAAGATACAAAGTGAATTTATTACTAACAGAGTCAGGGGAGGATAATGAGAAGTAAAATAAGCCTTTAAAATACCCTTTTTCCCTCAGCCCCTCTGTCTATCCCATTGACAGCGCAGGGAGACAGGGCGTGGGGGTTTTGGTCGGTTCGTCACCCTAGATTTCCTTCCCCTGTGAGACCATGGGGTCCCTCCCATGGGAGACAGTTCTCTGTGAACTTCTCTAGTGTGGTTCCAATCTCACGAGCAGCAGTCCTGCCAAACCTGCTGCAACATGAATTCCTCCCATGGGCAAACAGTCCTCCCAAAACTGCTGTGGTGTGGGTCACTCTTCCATGGGGTGCAGTCCTCCAAGGACAGGCTGCTCCAGCCTGGCAGCAAGGGCCTCCCTCTCTCCATTGGGTCTCCCACTGGAGCACAGCCTCCTCCAGGCATCCACTTGCTCCAGCATGGGCACCTCCCCCACAGGCTGCAGGTGGATCTCTGCATCCCCCATGGACCCCCACAGGCTGCAGGGGCACAGCTGCTTCACCATGGTCTTCACCATGGCCTGCAGAGGAATCTCGGCTCCAGCACCTGGAGCGCCTCCTCCTCCTCCTTCTCCGCTGACCTTTGTGTCTCCATGTTGTTTCCCTCACATGTTCTCACCTCGTCCCCTTCTCTGGCTAGAAGAAAAACTGTGTGTACTTTGATTTGATTTTCTTCTTAAATATGTTATCACAGAGGCATTACCAATCTCTGTAATTGGCCCAACCTTGGCCAGTGGCATGTCCATCTTCAAAGCCATGAGGGATTGGCTCTGCTGGACATGGTGGAAGCTTCCAGCAGCTTCTCACAGAAGCCACCTCTATGGCCTGCCTCACCCCCCTCCGCCCCCCCCCCCCCAAAAAAAACCAGGCCATGCAAAACCAATAGTGGGAAACAGCTGCTCTGTTTGACAGTCATATGGGCTATGTGCAGAGATGTCTTTTTACTGATAAGATGCTCTTAAGGCTCTCCAAAGATGTAAGGAAAAGAAAGCTGTTTAGTCCAGCCAGTGTCTTTCACTGAACCGTGGCATGTGCTCTTTAAGTGACTTGCCTCTTTAATGTTGAACCCTGCCCTCAGGAGAGACCGAAGAAGAGATCGGAGAAGAGATCTATGCATGTAAGAGTGGGGAACAGTGGCAGAGGAAAGTCTGAGAAAGTTGGTTTCATCAGGGCCCTCTCCTGCTGGACTAAGGCAGGGAAGCAGTTGGAAGCCAGCAAGGATCACCAAATACAATTGGAGTAATAAAAAGAGCTGGAAGAAAAGTGTGTTACCCAGCACTGCAGTGGCTAGAGCTCAGCACCCAGATGTAATCAGTGGATGGTCTTTGGGAAGCACTTGGCATGAACTTTAATAGAGCTCTTATAGCTTAACAGACAACATCTTGTAGCAAAGAATTGAAATATCCTGGAATAGTATCACAAGTTAATAAAGGATCAGGCAGCTTTAACAGATGTGAATTTTCTGACTCTTGATCTGCAGCTCTGCAGCAAGTATAAGTTTTGTCACCAGCTGGTGAAAGCTGGTTATTTTGGCATGGCCCTGTGTACTTTTATTAGTAAAGCTGTTCATGAGTTATTAATGACTTTTCATGTTTCCTTTTTATAAGAAGTGCAAAAAATATTTCTTTCTCTATTCTTCAGAATTTAGTCTCTGAATATGAAAGAATAAGAGATTAAACCTCACATATGCAATGAATAGAGTATAAATTCTATAACGAAAATCCATTCCTTTTTCACTAATCTCTTGTCCTGTGAAAGCTCTGTCAGGCAGAAGATTTATATCCTGAGTGTAAGCAATGAAATGTTGAAGAATGATGTTGCCAGTTGCAAGTTCCGAGGCTTGTTGTTTGCATTGACCAGAAAGCAAAAATGCTTAATGAAAGTAGTACAAAATATTAGGAAATTGCAACTTCTGCTGTTAAGAGAGTTGCATCCCAAGTTTGTTGTATTTGAGTTGATTTGGGGTTTGCTTTATAATCTGAAGTCAGTTCGTAGGAGGTAAGTGTGTGTCTTTGGAAGAGACTTGCTGTACTGAGGTGGGTGGGGGGAATGGCCCTTGGAGCTTCCTTTGTGCTACTAGAATGCTGTTGAGCCACTGGCAAAGTGCAAGTTCTGCAAAGGGAGAATCCCAGGGAGACTCAATAAAATAGCATAGTGCCCAAAATCCAGGGCTTACAAAGGTTAGACTAACACTTTATGAGGAAAACGTCTCTAACAAGATCCCAAGCAGGTAAAAAATAATACAAAAAAAGCCCACCTTCCTCATAAACCAGATTCTGTTATTGGGCTTTTGTGGCTCCGTGGGTGTACCTGCAGACAAAGAACAGCCAAGAACGGGATCTGTGGGAGCCATTCTGCCACATTCACTGGGTGAGTGGCTGTTACAGCTCCAGCCATCCTGCTGATGGCAGTGGGGATATTCAGGGGAGGGCAGAAGATGACTTGAGCAAAACCAGCAGACCAGAAAATACAGTCTTTATGTGGAGCTAGGAAGAAGTCCCACTATTGGTTGAAGGAGTTGCAGGAGGATGCCCTCCTGTTCATGGCTTCTGTTCAGATCGGGCTTCAGACAGGTTGAGCCATGCTCTCTGTTGCGTTTTCTGTCATGCTTTCTTGCAGAGCAGTGGATTAGTTGCTTCTCATTGACTTAGCTGTGGTGAGCAATGATGTTACAGTGTAAATCTGAAAACGCCTTTGTGGTTTGCACTGCCACAAGCTCCACACTTGGACTTGGGAAGGTTTGCAAGGGTAGCTTTTAGGGGATCAGTAGTTAATTTGGGGTTAGTTATCCTGATAATGTGAGCTTTTGGTTCACAGTACAACCCTTACAGTGCTTTCTGTAAATGATGCAGAGTTGTGCATTGATTTTATGGGGTTTGGTTTTTTTTCCTTTTTGTTTCTTTGGTTTTGACTTTTCCTCCTCTTAAGAAATTTATCTAGTCTGATCTCTTCCTGGTTTCGAAATGGTAGCTTTTTATTCTTTATGAGGAAAACAATGCATTTCAGTCTTACTGAGTTTCATTAACATCTTTCCCCTCAAGTATGGCAGCAAGCCAGTAAAATAATTGTGCTCTTTGATTGTCTCTTAGCACAGTTCGTTTGCTCAGAAACTGTCTTGTGCAAAACTCCAGGCCTTGAACTAGAGGCTGGCATGAGTGTGCCTGACTCCACTGCTGGTGGGCCTTTAAAAGGTGTCAGTGGAAATTCCTCTATACAAGATTCAGCTCCTAAGAAGGGATACCCTACCCCCTGTGTTTTGCTACTGATGTTGGTCCGGCCTTGGTCTGCAGGGCCAACTTCCAAAAGCAGTGAAAGCTCAAGCTCCCATCAACTATGTGCAGAGAATCATCAGTTAAGAAAGGCACAGAAAACTGGATGCTTGTTAATATTCATCCTTAAATTATTTATGCAGCTACAAAGAATAAACAGGTGACACTTTATATTTTGTTACAGCAGTTTCCTATCCTTGTATAGTATAATTAGTGGAGAGCTTGTGTCCAGAAGGGTGTTTGGTAACACCATCCACTGAATAAGGTCTTTCAGATGCATCTGTCTGCATTAGTAATGAGAATGCTTGCTCTTGTCTTACAAAGGAACCATTTCTTTTAAATATAACCCCCTCCTTCCCAGTCCCTCCACAAATGATACCATCATCAGAATTCTCATTACAGCCATTTTTCATCCCTTTAATGTTGGATGAAAATCTCTTTGTCTTCAAGTTCCTTCAATTATTAATGATTTAGTTGTATTCTTTTTGCCCATTGGTGCAGAGAGAACCCTGGAGCAAATGTGTATTAGTTATTCCATTTATTCTCTCCTCTTTATTCCTTCTGTGGTCTTTCTTAATGTCTCTCCTGGTTTCTCACTCAACAGGTTCTGCATCATTGCTTGGGCTTTTTAAAATTCAAATATAGGAGCCATTGTGCCCCAAAGACTAACTTTATTTTTGAAACCTTCTAAAATGAGGTAGGGAGCCTTCTTGCAAATGCTGGGAACATATGTGTTTTCCAGTCTCTACTGTGGTGTTAATAAGTGGTCAGACAATTATCTGAACCAGTTGCACCCTATGGACCAAGTGGAAGTCTGGGGGATGGCAGGTCACAGACCCAGTAAAACTGTCAGCTCCAGCTTCTAAAGTACAATCTCAGTGGCATTGTGGAGAGGCAGCCTTGGTGTCCTCTCCACCCCACTGAGGTCCTCCAGCAGCAAAGAGGGGAGGAGTAGGTGGGATTCACATGGAAGAGCTACAGGCCTTGTCCTCTGAGAGACTGAGCTGATGTAGTGGGAACCCTATAGGAGCTCCCCTTGGCATTCCTTTTACAGCCCCAGTGTCCCTGAAGCTGTAGGCTTTGCAGCTGTTTAGACCTTAATGGCTCAGACTGGTGCTGAGATTCCCAGCACTCCAGCTGGCCCGTATTAGATAGGTGTGGAGGGAGCAGTGCTATACTCTGCACCAGCAATTCTCATTAGGCTTGGGAAGGATGGAGAGAAGGCAATGTAAGTCAGTCCTGCGGCTAGGTGAGTTTTCCTGGAGGCTGTACCAGTTGCCCAGTTAGAGAAACTAGATGCCTGCAGGACAACAGGATCCTTATTCTCTTCGAGGAGGATGCCAGCATATCTAGGCACTGCTCTTGGTGCTCTTTATCTAAAAATAAATACATAAATAAATAGTTTAACCTTCCTCAGTAGCAGGGGTTTTAATTACTGCACACACCACACACACACAAATTTGCTTTTAATTAGCCCAGTGAATTACTCTTTTATTCCCCCCTCCTTGATCCTCCTCACCCATCCCCCCCCACTGATTTAGAATGTAATTGCTTTCTTGCTTTATCTTCAAAAATTATATTATCTGAAAGATTTTTATTACTGTTTGGGTTTTCTGTACTTTAGAGAAACCTATCTGAAAACATGTGCTTTACGAGGAAAGATTAGAAGAATGTTTTCGTGTTGGGGTCTCCTCCCCCCGCCATGTAGCCCCGGGAGCCCTGAGGGGAGGCACGGGGTTTCCCTGCCCCTGCCCCTGCTCAGCCTCGTTCCCCATTGGTTGGTTTGTGTTCCCCTGCGCAGGCAAAGCAGCTCGGGTGCTGACGGTAAGAGTCCCTCAGCAGAGCCCCGGCCATGCGGCTGGGGAAATAAACATCTCTGAAACATCTAGCAAGAATCCGTCCGTATATATTCCTTTCCACGGGACTCCTGGTTTGATACAGGCGTGTTGCAGTATCCCCACTGCAACATTATGGTGGAGAATTGAGGCCAGAACGATCCCCGATCCCTAAGCGACTGATTCGTGTGAGTAAACCCTGGAAACTTTGGATTCCTCTTCTTGGTTTTGTTTTGCTATTCCATATCTAAACTATGGAGGAACCGTGGGAAGACTCTTGGCTTTCAGAGCCGCATATGGACATTTATCTTAAACTTAAAATGATTCTTGAACAACGATTTGTAAATTTTAGCTTGATTCAAGCTCAGAAAGAACTGAAACACTTCCTGGCATGGTTGTTTAAGGACTTTTTCTATGTTTCTTGGGATTTAATTCTTACCAAGGGCTTTTGGAAGACCGTTTGGACCCAGTTAATATTTGAGTCAAAATAACTGCCGATGGAAGAATATTTTCGTGAATATTATTTAATAACCGAGACTGTTGAGCAGTGTCAGCTGTGTCCTGGCGAAGGGAAGCCTGGCTCAGGGACCGTGCGGCCTCGGCCACGTGCACCGAGCGCTCTGCGAGCCACAGCGAGACGGTTCCCGCGCACGGGCGGAGCCACGCGGGCCGCAGTGTCGGTGGCGGAGCGAGGCGCGGCAGGAGCGGCGGGACCCAGCCGTGCCCGCCCGGCCCCGCGCAGCGCGTGGTGGAGCGAGCCCCGAGAGCGCCCGAACGAGAGGGGCGGCGCGCGGGCGGCGGCTGGCGGCAGAGTGGAGCCGTGCCCAGCCGAAACGCGCGCTGGAGCAGGGCACGGGGGGGCCATCGCTCGGGGGCCCGGCCGAGATGCAGCGCCTGGCAGTGGCAACGCAGCTGCGACCAGAGGAGGCGACGCACGGAGAACGGAGCGGCCCGGCCCGGCCCGGCCCGCGCGGCCCCAAACGCGACCCTGGGAAAAGCGCGCCGATAGTTCCAACACGGGAGCGACCGAAAGAGAGAGCAAAGACACAGCGAGACAGAAAACAGCAGCCACTCGGAAAAAGGAAAAGACCATGGTAGCTAAGATCTTAGGGACAGTGAAATGGTATAATGTTAAACAAAATTATGGTTTTATAACAAGATGTGATAACCAGCAAGACATATTCGTGCATAGAACTGCTATTAAAAAGAATAACCCTGAAAAATGCATCCCAAGCTTGGAAGATGGAGAGGTGGTGGAATTCAAAATCATACATGGTAGAAAAGGGTTACAAGCATCGCAGGTCACTGGGCCTGATGGTGTTCCTGTAAAAGGCAGTATATATGCAAAAAATCGTAGTCATGTTAGACAATATCTCCATTGTAAACCCCCCCTACAGTCTCCCTTTCCTAATCCCACCTTTCCCTGTTACCCTATGTCCTATTACCCCCAGTGTATTCCCAATCCATATTTTCATCCATGGTTTCCCTCACAAAACCCTGCCTTTGCCAGTTGTTTCCCCAAAAATCCCTTTCCAATGCTGAGTGGGGAATGAAAAGGGGGAGGGAAGAGATTGAACCCTCTCCTGCCTCAGTTTCCCCACAGGCGTGTCCAGAGAGTTCTGTCTCCCTTCTGTCAGCCGTAGGATGTTCCCCAGAATCTGTTTGGACATTTAAAGACTCAGGAGGGTGGCTTGTTTTGTTTTGAAACAGTTCTTGTTATGGTTATCCAGTTGTCTTCATTCTCCTTTTATTAAAATAAAACGGGTGAGATGTTGGGGTCCCTCCCCCGCGCCATGTAGCCCTGAGGGGAGGCACGGGGTTTCCCTGCCCCTGCTCAGCCTCGTTCCCCATTGGTTGGTTTGTGTTCCCCTGCGCGGGCAAAGCAGCTCGGGCCCCGACTGTAAGGGTCCCTCAGCAGAGCCCGGCCATGCGGCTGGGGAAATAAACATCTCTGAAACATCTAGCAAGAATCCGTCCGTATATATTCCTTTCCACGGGACTCCTGGTTTGATACAGGCGTGTTGCAGTATCCCCACTGTAACATTTTCGCAAACTCCTTTTTGCTTATCTGGACTCTCCCCCATTTGCCAGTATCTATCTTACTGTGCAAACCCCACATTTTGGCATTTCTCCAGCTGAGACACCACCACCACCAAAGAAAATGGAATAATTTTCCCAGTGTTTTAGGGATAGCATCCCCATTAGGATAAGTAAAACTGTGATTTGTCTTTTTTTGCCCACAGTAAGCCTTTTCCGGTCAAACTACTGATGATCTACGTAACTCCTGATCTGTCTAGGTATACGTTTGAGGCCTTGTCTCTCAAGATGCAGTTCAGTCCTTTATTTTTTCCCCTTGGTTTCCTGCTTTTAGATCTGGGAGCTGCTATGCAGTATGCTGCAATGATCTTGGTTTTGGAAGATGCTTTCCTGTGAGAAACTCATCCTAACTTGGGGTGAAACCCAAATTTTATAAATGCAAAATCAGGAAGGGTGAGATGAGTTTGCTGGCATTTGTTACTGACAAACTGCTATTGCCAGAAGTATTTTTTAAGTTGTGCTCTTGCCCTGTAGGTACTTAGGTACTTGTAAACTACTTGTTTATTTTTCCAAAATCTTTGCAAAGATGGCATTTAACTGATTGGTTTGTACTTTTCCATAGCTTCCTTTCAATAGACCTTCTAAGAGAGAGTGTGGTGTTTGGGATGATGTTTGTAAAGATAAAGCAGACTCTTGTCTGGTTTGTTTTGAAGTCTTAAATACTCTTCCTGAGTCAGGGAGGATCCACACAACTGTCTATGCTGCATCTGCTTTGTTTTGAATGTTTCTTAAGTTGCTCTTTCCTATTCTAACCTGAAGTTCTGCTTCTTTTTAGAACAGTCATATGCAGTATTTGCTCCCTGTTGGTCTTGTGAAAATTGAGCAATGTTGAGTACGTTGAGTCGAAGCCTTCTGTGCATCATCTTTGTTATGCCTTTCTGCTGAGCCATGACTTGTCCTGTCTGCTTTTCAGATCATACTGATTCTTCTTTTGTTGCCTTTTATGTTACTGGTTAATCATAATTCAGTTTGTTCCTTAACTTCTCTGATAATGTTCCCATGGTTTTGCTTTTCCTTATTTATATGGGATTTTTCTCTGTTTTCTGCCTGATTTTTATTTGAATATTCAGGCTCTTAAAAAGCTTAGCATATTCTTCCTATGTACTTGCAGAGTTTGTTGTTAAAGCTGCAAAACTCTTAATTCTGCCTTTCCATTCTGGTTATGTATATCTCTATAACCTTCCACAGAGCATAAACCCTTATCTTTTGAGCTGTACATGCTTCTCTTGCCTTCCAAACGGAATGGAAGTCTTCTAAAGAAACTCAGGTAGAATGGTAGAGGAGCCAAAACTGGCAGTTCCTCTCTCCAGCCTCTCCTCTGCCTTTCCCCCTTTTAAATCCAGGTCATATTCTCCTTGGTGCCCTGGAGTTGCTGTAGGATCACTTCTCTGCTAAACAGTACCATCCTTTGAAACCAGTGTAAACCAGTGTCTGGATGGCTTATAGTAGCAAGGATTCTGGTGGCAGTCATTGAAACAGCAGGAGAAGTTTCCTGACTTACTGGCAGTACTGCCATTTGTGCCTGTCATCTAAAATACCATTAATCAAAGTATTACTTCATCTCACAGAAGATCACATCCCTTGAGGTACATGAGGCAAGTTCCAAGGTCCTTCATTTATCCAAAAATCCCTTTTGTTGAGTGACTTTCATGTTTTCCACCCAATTCTGATAAACCAGATTTGACTGTAATCACATTACACTTGCCAAAAGTCTCCCTGGTGATGGTGATTGGATGTGGCACCCTTCACTTTGTACCCTGAGCTCATGGACAGTATGAGTGCTGCAAAACAGCTGCTGCCTTTCACCCTTGGGGCAACTACCTGGTTCAGATGAGGGAAGTAATTTACATGTACAAACAGCTTAAAAATAATTGTGGACAGAACTGTGAGACCAGAGTGAATGAAGGCTATGTTTAAGTTATCTAATCCAAGTTTCCAGTCATTAAACCCATTTTAGTCATGATGTGGTAAGTGCTGTGGGTTCAGTGGAGCAGTGGCCGACTGAAATGTGTCTAAGCAAAGAGGGAATTGGGATCATTGTGTTAACCACAGGAAATCTGCTTTTATGGTGATGAAAACAAGAATCAATCATAAATTGCTAATGAATTAGCCTACAGTATCTGCTATGTTCATTTCACAGTAAATGTGATAGTCAGAATCCATTAAGAAACCCTTGCAAGGGGGTCCTCTGCAAAGACAGTATCTGTACAGTGCAGTACACACTGCCAGCCCTCCTTACCTTTATCTGAAATGCTACAAGAGTGTGCATAAATACAAATGCTCATCCAGGAGCACTCAAGTCAAGGAAGGGCTTCTGGTGGTTTTAGCAGGGCTTTGTCTTAGAGGTCAGAGTGGTTGTTAACTGTGGTTGGTTTTACTGGAAATCTGCTGTCTGTGAAGGGCAGGTATTGGACAGGTTCAGTTGCATGCAGAGGACCTGGCTGCCCATGTTAAGAGGGGATAAACTGTTGCATCATTCTAGCAGTTCCACATCTGAGCCCATGTAGGTCAGGCTGAAAGCCAGCAGCATTCTCATAAGGCTGCTTTTGTTGTCTCTCCTCTGAGGTGAGGACAGAGCTGCTTCCCCTCGACATGGCTCAGCTGCCAGGAGCTCTTCCATGGGTTTCTGCCTGATTGCCTTCCTTACATAAAGTGTTGCTAAATGAGAAGCTGTTGAAACCAGTTGTGCTACGTGGTGCTACATGTTGCTGCAATTTCTATTGCCTGTCTGGTTGGTTTTGCTGTTGAGGAACAGCAGTTAGCTGAGCTAACCAAATTAAAAAAAAATTTCTTGAAGGAAAGTATGTACATAGAAGAAAAAAATCACCTGGCAGCTTTTAGGAAGGCAGTACTTAGCTGCTAGAGAATATATTTCTGAGAAAAGATTGATCTTCAAGTTAAGGAGCAAATACCTTTTCAATGAAAGGGGTAACAGATACCAGGCATACTATTTCAGGCAAACATCTATTTTCAATACTGCATTAACTATATACCAGTGTTCTATTGACTGAAAAATATTTACATGTTTTCCTAAATATAAATGGTATTTGAATTGAAACACTCCCCAAAACCTATGATTAGACAAAAAGATAAACCTGTGTATTTTGCATTGCAGTTCCTGCTTTATATGTCTTTAAGGCCATGCCAGCTTTGTTTATATTTTAATTGCAAGTTTTGCAAAATCTGCTTCAACAAATGATTCATTAGTTTAGACTATTTTGTTTATAAATTTAATACAGAATAATAGCTAAGGCTTCTGTTACAAGTTATGACATGACACTTAATTTAAAAGCATTAGGTTACCTGATTAAGTGAAGTACAAACTGATATATTAATAAATTCTGTTACAGTAGCTGTGATATTTTACAGTAAGCAAGTTTTTATCTTGACTCATCACTCCACTGGTAGGCCAGGAGAGAGAAAAGGTGAGAACAAGTGGTACAGATTCTATCTGCAGTATTTTCTTAGTCATAAACTATGTGATAGGATGGAGAAACAGTTGGTGTTTCTCTTTGATGTACAGCTTGTCACGTGGACACCCATCAGGACAAGGGCTGTGTGTTCACTCGTATCATCTTTGAGCCTCCCAGTAATGCAGTGTTGCCTGCACAGGCCTGTCTCGCAGCCTTCAAAGCCATTGTGTTCCTGGATGTATGCAGTGCAGTGATCTGGTTTTGTGGAAAGTCATGGCACTCTCAGGTGGCATTGGTTTCTGCAGGAGGGTTGGTGGCTATCAACTGCTTCTGATACTGTGGACACAGGGAATCAACTGAAAATTTAGACTCCACTTCCAAGGAAGTGGAGTCACAAGGCACTTTTAGGCTGTACTAGTTGGGACACATCAGATGTCTTTATAATGTTTCAGTGATTCCCTGAGATGGAGGTTTGCTTCTGCCATGTCAAAATTTGGGGCATGATTATTTGCTCATCTCTCTGCTTTTCCTTTGTGGATGGATTTTCAGGTTGGGGTGTTTGTTTTTGCCTAGCTGTCAGTGACACTAGCACCCCAGAAACAGCAGGCCGAACAAGCAGTGAGACCAAGCTGTTCCCCTCCACATGCAGTACACAGGATGGAGGGGATGGTTGATTTTGGTGTAACTATACAAAAGCTTGTGTTGCAGCTGTTACTAGTGTCTCTACCACATATACATACAAGGTTTAGGGACTAACAAACACATTTCATGAATTTTGCTTTCTTATTCTTTTGTTCTCACTGGTCTCTAGGCTAGAAACTAAGGATTTCCTCAGAAAGCCAAAGAATTTGGTAGCTTCAAAGGGTTAAGTGCAGTACTGGTTGTTCTGAAAAACAGACCTGGGAGTACTTAAATTTCCTACACCTTCCAGCTTCATTTTAGTGACATGTTGGCACAGAGAGAAGTAGAAAATCCCTTTCTAGATATTCCACATATTGATTATTTAGTTGAGGAGAGTCAGCTAGGATTCACAAAAGAGAGATCATGCCTGAAAGTATCTGTCTGACAAGTTTAAAACAAATAAGCTGAGGTAGGGGAAAGAGAGGGATTTGAAGCCTGGGATTTGAAGACTCATTTATATAACCATGCTGCACAGAAAGCCAGGTTGTATCAGTTAGTGTGTCAGTGGGTGCAAGAGAGCTGGCCACGATAGTCAGCATGAGGGGATGACTTTGGATGAATACTGGGAAAGGGTAATGTCACCAATACAGGCCTGTTTTATTGGTAGCCTGGGAGGAAGGACAGATGAGTCCTGTAAAGATGTTGAAATCTGCTATGGATACAAAGCTGGTGGCACCACTGGTGTACAGGAAATAGTATGATTAAAAGGGCCCTGGACTGGCTGCATGAGGTGGGCAGATCAGCTCCTGCATGCTTGTACTTTGAGGAGAAGACTAAAAACAAAACACCAGGGTCCCCCTGCATCCTTAAACTTTCTAACCTGCCTTGAAATCCTTGTTACCCACTGAGGCTGCTAACTGGGCCAGTGGCTTTTCCCTAACTGCTCCACATCCATACTCTCTGTTTTCAGTAACCACAAAGAGGAAGATGGTGACTCCAGCCTTACAGCCTTCCTCACTACATAGCCCTGGTGAAAGAGCTAGCGTGCTAAACTGCATGTGTTTTTCTAGAATTTATTACTGCTCTTCTATTTTGTTTTTCCCCTGCCTTGAGAAGGGGAAAAAAAATAAAAGCAAGTTTTTCCCTCAAATGGATGGTAAAATAGATGTTTATTACTACTGCAGAAGAACAGACAATATTTAGAGAGTCTGGTGAAGCATTTATCTCCTCTTAAGCTCTCCAGAAGGCAGAAATCCCCAGCATTGTTTCAAGTGCTAAGACAATAGTGAATAAAAAGAAAATTCTCTGTTCCAGGCCTATTTTTACCAGAGTGGTGCAGTTCCTGTTCAGTAGATCTATGCCTCTTAATCTACATCACTAATGATATTGGAAACTATTTTAGGCATTGCATAAAATGTTCATCCAGTCTTTGCTAAAAAAGAAGCAACCAACTCACAAGTCCTTTGTTAAACACTGGTTGCAAGGCTTCAGCAGTGATTTGGGTAGAAAGATCTTGGGGTGAGGTTGTGGAAGTATCTTGCTTTGTTTTGGAACAGAGGTTGTGTGTGACCTTGGGAAAGCCCAAACCTATGATTTTTCTTTTTCCCCCCACCCCCATCTCCCCCACCCTCCTCATTATCCTGGAAATGAAGAGAGCACTACCATTATCTCTTCAGGGTTTTGGCTCTTTTAAGTTAAAATGGTAGCTGTCTTCTGTTTTGCCCAGCATCTTGCACAGAGGGACGCTGTATGCAGCTGGGCAGTAATGAAGTTGAGTTCATTATCTTGTGTGAATGTGATAATGTAAAAAAACCCACCTGAACCAGCAAAATCTTAAGAATTTAGATCAGGCCTCAGTCACAGTCTCACTACCTCCTTTACTGAGATTGTAAATGTCTTTACTCCTCTTTGAGAGGTATAGTGCTGGAAGTGTAATTTAATTATTTCCAGGACTTTGACTTGTCAGCTTCCTTATATTTGTATTTTCACTGTGTTGGGGTGCATTGATTTTGTGTGAAGAGTTTCCTGCTTCTGTGACTAAGCCAGGTAAACATGAGGTTAAATCTCAGACAGGGTTGAGTGTTCTCTGTGTTCCAGCATCTATCTGGATTAGGCACTTCATCCCTGTCTCCTCCTATGCCTTTTGTCTTGTCAGAAGTATTTTTATAGGTACAGAAACATATATTGCAGGGCAACCAGAACAAACTTGATGATTAAGATGGTTTTTATTTGCAGTATCTTAAGATGAAACCATTTGCCATGGGCTGTTTCAGCAGATTGTGTCTCTGGAAATGCTTGCATGGGCAGACTGAAGGTGATTTGGGTGGCTGGTAGGCTCCAGGGTGTAGGACACAGGCTGGCAATATGTATCCATCGCTTGTGAGCCACGTGAGTTCCGTTAGGAACCTCTGAGAGAAATTACAGGACAGTTTTCAGGACTTCTTATTCTTCTATCATCCCAGCTCCAATGATCATGTTGCTGGGACCTCCCAGAGCTCCTGGTTGTTTTGGGGAAGAGTGGCTGGTGAAGGGGAGCTGCAGAAGTGAGGGAGAGATCGTAGCAATGCTGTGAACAAGCACCAACTGGTGAATGGTGGAGCTGAGGAAAATGCGGGCAGGATTAGGGTTTCCTTGGTTTCTGCGGAGAATGATCTCTGCAGTGGGAGGTTTGGCAGCAGCAGGCACCCCTTCCCATGAGTCACAGGAGGCTTTTTCAGAGGAAAGGTCTTAAGAATTGTGCTAGGGCCGCTCTTGCTTATTTTTTTTCTGTTCCTTCCAAAAGGCCTTTTTGCTGCCATGTGGTACCTGCTCCACTGTCATCCTTGTCCCATACAGCCTACCTTCCTCCATTTCCTCATCCTCCTCGCTGCTGTGGTGGTTGAGAGAGTGGGGGAAAACTGTCAGCTCAGGACAGATGCTCTTAAGTTACTAAGATCTGTTTATAGCAGTGAGGGTGGAATTTCTGCTTGATGCAAAGGTTGATGGATGTGTGAAGTCATCATGTGGTTGTGGGGGAAGGCAGAAGGGAATTGATTCCCTTTGTAGCCCTCTATCCCCACAGTTTTGGGAGACAACCCCTGGAAATCAATGGGAAATTTGTTACTCCTTCCTGTAAGCCCCTTGGCCCACTCAAAGGTAAACAGGGTTTGTTGGACCTCTCCCAAACTTTGTGGTAGGGAGATGTTTGATTTTCTTGTTGATAGCCTTCCCTGCCAAGTGCTCTGATGTCATGGGGACCGAGAAACATCAACTTACTGCTGGGAAGTGAACCTAGTTGACTTCTGTGTCGCAAATGCAGGGAAATTCAAGCTTTTCTTCAGTCCTTAAGAGTGTGCCGGGCTCATTGGTTACTCCTGACTGCTCCTTGCTGTGTATGCTGTTTCATTACAAACTTACAATGCTTGAAAAAAACCCAGTTCATCTTTTAATTTTTCTTCTACTCCTTTTAAAAATTCATTTATGTTTGTTTACCCCTTCTTTGCTAGCCTGCCGCAGCTGAGCTGTTGAGCTCCCCCGGTCCTCACAGAACACTGGGTGATACCCAGATTCATAAATCCCTTTTCCTACTGAGATTAATATTGTCCTGAAGAAAGCCTTGGAATAGGGAGATGAGATCAAAGCAGATACAACAACTGAATAGTGGCACTAAAATTGAAGTCCTCACTTCACAAAGAACTTGTTTTTGAGCTGAACTGTGCAATGAGCCCTATTATACTCTTGTATTAGTCCTGAAGGGTTCCTGCTTGCCCCTACAGTCCTGCAGCACTTCTGCATTTTCCCTGGTTTTATTTCCCCTTGGTGTGAATAAGCAAATGCAAGGCTCGAGCTGGTTCCAACATGTGAACAGAAGACTAGATAGAAAAATAAAAGGGAAGAGGGAATTGCCTTCTTGATCCATAAAGCAGAAAATACTAAATCCCTCCAGATGTGCATTTTGTCATGTACTGTCCATGAACCCTGTTTGGGATTTGGATCAGCATCCCAGCAGAATCTGGGTGTGCTGCTGCCTGTGTGCAGTGCAGGCTTGTGTGTGTCTGGCAGCAGCACAGAAGAAACCAGTTGATGATATTCATAGGATTAAAGGCCCAATTGCTGGGGACACACTTGGTTGGATGCAATTAAAATGCCTGTCAGGCATTTGATACCAGCAACCCCTTGACAAATTGCTTCAGCAGCCGCGAGGTGCAGCATCCTATTGTAAGTGGATGATGGCGGAGCTGGCTGGCTTGTCATCGTTCTCGAAATTTCTGTGGCCAGTGAACTCCCTCTTCCTCTCCCACTCATCCTCTTTTCCTTTTCACCACTGCGGGGACTTTTTCTAATTTGCAGTTTTCCTTTTCCTGACGTACACATGGTAGATACAAGCTGGTGGCTTACAGACTGCGTCTGTCTGGAGATAGGCAGCGAGCCGATGGATAACAGCACTCCGGGAGAATGATTATGCAGCAGTTATTTAAGGATAGGCTTTTGTGGTATGGCAGCATATGAGCTGGTAATGATTTTATTTAAAAAATGTCAGGTTTGTTTGCTTGTTGAGAATTTGAAAGAGTTATACCTTTATGCTGAAGCTTTTTGGATTTTGTCTGCTGTAGATTAAAATTGGTAGCAGTGCACACTGGATGAATTCAAATGGATAGGTAATAAACTTCTGTGGATTTGTTTATAAATACATTGATGCATGCATAATGTGTGTTATATGCAGACACACCTTCTTACACAGATGACTGTATGGATATATTTATGCATTTCTGTCTTTGTATCATAGAAGAAAAGCTTTCCTTATAGCTAAAAAACTGTTTTTCAGCAAAAATTAAGTGTTTTCAGGGTGGTTTTGCCCCTTCCTTTGTTTTGTATTAACAGATTCTTCAGTGTATAGTCTTGGACACCGTGCTGATTGGAATCTTCTTTTCAACGATCAGAAAGGTAGGACACCTCTTTTTAAATGTGGGAATTAAGATCAGTAAGGTAGGACACCTCTCTTTAAATGTGGAAATGAATGTGGTACTGGGTGTGGTTTGCTCTTTGTTATTTTGTTTTTCTTTTTTGATTTAAACAAGAGTTGGGGTTTTTTTGTTTTTGTCAGCTTTGCAGAGATTTTCAAATTGTTGTGCCAGGCACTGTAAAGTTATTTTTGATGTGTAAGTATATGCTCTGGGTAACTAATTAGTCCTTTCAGCTGCAGCTACCAAAGAGCAAGATACAAACCTGAATGCATATCTATTGTCTTGTGTTAGTATAGTGAGAGTGCAAGCTGCCTCCTGTCATACCCCATTTGGGGTCCTAATACTGATTTTAGCATCAGCAAGGACAGGGTTAAACTCACAGGCTTGTTCTGAGCAGGTATAATCTCTCACAGGAAAGCAGCTCGCGAAGCTCATTGTTCCAGCAGCCTGTCAGTGCTGGGTGAGCATCTGATGGCTTTTTGACATACCACTGGCACTTCAGAAATTGTCTGTGTATCAAAAGGAGGAAAACAAGCTGGGTTTTTTTGACAATATCATTGTTAATTTCCAGGAGTAGCAGTTTATTGTCTTCTTCCCCTGGTACCTTTTGGCTGTGGTTGCTTTAAGTCCTTGCCCCCTGTAAAGGAGAGAGGGAGATAAAACGTTGCAGAATAAAATTTGTAAGTTACTTTGTATTGGACTTCCAGATGTGTCAGGTAGCTAAGGAATACAGATTTCATTGATTTGCAGTGAGGACTGTGCTCCCAAAAAAGAAAAAAAAAAGAAAAAAAAAAAAAAAGAAAAAAATCTAGGCAGGATTGAAAATCTGCTCGCTTCACCTTGATGGAGAGAGGGAAAGTTATATCCATCTTGAATTAACTTTTTAGGTGCCACTTCTCACCCAACACCTACCAAACCAGACTTTATGATGTCCTTCTCTGTTATGGTGTCCTACAGGTGATCATACTTCTTAAACTCTGCTTTTAGACCTGGAGGGAATGTGTGCAATCAAAATATGCATGTGTCTTCAGTCTGAAGTTTTAGGAGGCCTTTTAAAAACGTGAAAAAAAACAACAGAAATTTTTCTGGAAAGGCCGTTATGTTTCACTGTGTGAGAAAGCCTGGACTCCTGAAATGGAGATTATGGGTCCCCTGACAGGCAGGAATCCCAGGCCAGAACCTGGGTACTGGCAAAGGTGTAGGCCACTGCTAACAGCACAATATGCCTCAGAAAGGTGATGAATAATCAATGTCATTGAAATTGATTTCTAGGTCTGGTTGATAGATTCTGTTTTCCTGTTTTTTGAGGGAAAGCATTGTGAATTTTTCTAGATATTCTCTCTCCTGTTTTCTTACATACAATTTTATTCTTTGTTTTCCTCTTCTACACATCTTTCCATTCTCTTGGCCTTTGTAGTTTTTCTGTCCTTGGCAGAAGGCTTTTTACCTAAGAGATTTTCCTGGCTGAATAAAATTCTTGAAAGGAATTCTTTACTTGCTAGTTTATCTTAGCTGCTTTCAATACTGTTTCCTCCTAGTATCAGTTATCACTAGACTCATTGAAATAGAAAAACCTGTAGTAAATAGTGTATAAAATGCTTTAATTTGTGAAAAATGCATTCTGTGATTTGATTTTAGCTAAGAGCAAGTCCCTTCTCTTCCCTCTATTTTTAATTTCACTTCCATTGTCCAAGGCAACAAGCCAAACTGCAGTCTCATTCTGATTTCATTAATGTTTTGCAAACTCTGTCTCAAGGACTAATATTGCTTGCCTGGGCTTGATGTCAGAATCCAAGGTTTTGCTGCAGCATTGGAGAAGGGGAAAGGAAGGATTCTCACAAATAGAAAGGATTGTTTCTGCATTGTTAGCAGACAAGTAGAACTGCCTAGTTTTTATAGTATTGGTGGATAAAGAGTCCAAATTGTTGACAATATGATCCCTCCAGATCCCAGCAGGTTTTCATCTGCTATGGAAATATCTCATCTCCTGTGCACAGCATCTAACCAGTCCTCTATGGTATCCTAAAAACAAAGAAAAGGCATCAGCTATTTGTTATTAAATCAGAGTTGGTGGAGACTGGATTTTTTTATTACATAGAAAAATACATACACATTTCTTATTCATCTGATTTAGCAGTCATTTTAGCCTCCTGCTTTTATCTCAGTTTTAGGATTCATGTTACAAATCATTCCTTCAGGCTACAGAGAAGAAAATGAGATGTTATACTGGCAAAAATGGAAATTATTTCAAACAATGTAATTTTCTTGACGAAGAGGTAAGGGGTACTTAGGCTGTAAGAAGACAATTAATTCTAGATTGACAGGTCTTAAAAATCCTGTGGTCACAGGGGTACCATAAGCTGCCTTGGAATATCAAAAGGAAAACATTTTGTTAGCTGACACAAAAAGGCATCAGAAGGCAGAGTGTGCAGTGGCAATGAGGTGTGCTGGATTACAGTTTGTGGACTCCAAGCCATACACCCAGGATGATGTGATGTTTGGCACTCACCTTCAATTAAACATATGACAGGGCGACCAAATGCACTGAAGGCATCCAGAAGGAACATGTGGTGTCAGTTCATCCCCAGAGCTCAGCTGCAGGGAGCAGCATCAGGAGTGAACTTGGGCCTCCATGTCTGCCCCTGCCCTGAGATGATCATCTGTTTTTAACCCCACTTGTAATGATCCTCACAGAGGAGCTAAGGAGGCCATTTATTAATGGCTGTTCTAGGCTGGGTCTCAACATCCTTGGTTTGTTTGCTAGGGTTAGATCACCAGTATTAATGTTGTCTTGTCCTATGACTACATCAAACAAGTAGTGGTTTGAGCATTTGAATGAGTGGTGCTGACTTTGATTTATGTCTTGTGCTTGATGAACAATTCTCAGTGAAGATTTTCCTGCTGTTTTACTGATTAGAAAGATTGTCTCCTAGGCAGATCATTTGGTGGCAAATAAGGGTCCTATATTATGACTTCTTTCAGCTGGAATGTAAGCAGGGTCACTTGCAGGGTCTGCTTTTTTTCTTGAATGTCAGTTTTCATGGGAGTTGTAGGAAAGCAGTTACTCTGTAACAAAACAGGCTGAAATTGGTCAAGGGACTCAAAAGTTACTAGCTGCAGAGAACATAATCTGCATAAAACTGGTTTTCAGTGGCTAAGACTGGAGCTAATATATCCTAATGAAAGTTCTTTCATATGGGTTTGCATCTTGTGTCCTCTCCTCCCCTGCCACAGCTTCCACTATCCAAGTTTCTGTGTAGCTGTGTACTGCCAGTTGGGCAGGACATGGCGTGCTTTAGAGCTGCTCTGGCTGCTGACTGGCCAATGTGCATGTGCTTCCTGTCTGGAAGGTCAGAGGCAGTGAGTGGTGAGGTTATGGTAGTGATTTCTTCATTTAAAGGAAGGATTCATTTTAGGGTTTTTTTTTCATTTCTAGGAAGAAGTTTCTGTCCTTAATTCTCTGTCAAGCTATATTTAAATATTAAAAGCTAGGGATAGTTAGACAGCAGAAGTTTGGTTTAGTAATGTTACAAAGGACCCTGTGTAACCTGTCAAGAAAGTAATCATCAAAGCACAAGAATCCAATGAAGTATGAACTGGACGAGGAGCTGGGTGACATGACTTCAACTGGAGGAAGAAGGTGCACCTGATTAGGTGCCGGCCTGTGGTTCCTGTGAACAGCTGTAAACTGCTGGGTTAATTCCCAAAAGTTTGTGTCCTCTTTCTCTTCCTTATTTTTTTTGTCTCCAAAACAGACAAAGAAATGCCAGTGTATTTCTCAGGAGGAGTATTCATCAGCTTTGCAAAATGATTGAGATCCTTGGTTACAGGAAGCTGCAAAATTTGATCATGAGACTTAGTATGGTGGGTTTTGTCTTGGCTGCAGCAACAAAGGTGTTTGTGGCATTACTACAGTAGCAGTAACAATAAAAAGGTTAAAATGCATTTACTAAGGCTTGATTTCTCCCAGCTTCACCCATCGACTTAACTCTTTCTTCTTCTTTGCTGTATTGAATTACATTTTGATCATAGAGGTCCGTGATGACATTTAAGATGTTAATGAATAAATAGTAATCAATTAATCTGTCCCATTTCATACAAAAGAATGGCAGTTTCCTGATGGATGCTTAGCTGGCATACCAAAGCTGGAAAAGGCAGAGTCTGTGTTGCCAGTAGCATGCTGGGAAAAAGCCTCTATAGCAGCAATGCTGCTGACTCATGCTTTACAACCCTGGTACGTTCCCTGAAAGGCTTGAGGTGCAGATTAACTTCCTTTCCCCATCCTGGCCAGGGGACAATTCATTCCATTATTTGCCACCAAATGAAGTGTCTAGATGGTTATGCACTGCTGCTGTTTTCACTGACCTTTTATGGAGTGCATTAGCATGGAGCTTTCAAGAAATCATGGGCAGCTTATTTTAGTACGTTGGGTGTCAGTCAGTGCTAAATCACAGAAGCTATTTACATGTATTTTCTGAGTCATCCCCAGTTCTTGTGATAAGGTGATTTTTTTTAGCGTATGTGGTTAGTAAACTGCATTTGTCTCTACTTTTTCTTATTTGGTGTGTATATTTTCCCTTAAAAATGCAGATGTATAACTTAATTGGCTAAAAGAAAATGAGTCACATGTAAGGAGGTGCCTTTCTTTAGCCTTTTCATTGTCAAGGGGAAGGGGTTCATTACTGCTGGAGGCAGGAATAGAGCAGTGGGGGGAAGATCAGAGGTGTGTAATAGGTGACAGGATAAAACTCCCTCTATCATCCAATCCAGTTGCCTCTGTCTCTGTGGTTCCCAAGTTGCTTCCTTCCACATGCACAGAGGGACCTGAGCACTCTGCTGTTCCTCAGCATTGTAGCATTTGATACTGAGAAGCTTGATCTTATGGTAGAATTCATAGCCCTGGATTTGGCTGGGGAGAAAAAGGTACATGGGACATCTGTGGAGACTTGCACAACCTCGAACACCTATTTCCAGTGTTTGAGGTACAAATGTGGAAACAAAGTCATGACACATCTCTGTGAAAAGTTCCTTGACAAATCACTGCCAACTGTAAGTACAGGTCAGCACAGTCCAAGCGTAGGTAGTACAGCAGAGAGGAGATTCTGCTGAACTAGTGTCTCATTTTTGCTCTGGAGAAAGGCTCTAGTTTTTCCTGCTCTGTAGTGCCAGGAGCACTGTTCACCAGCCTGTACATCCCTGTGCTGCTAGGCTGTAGTGTTGGTCAGTGTGCTCTCAGGCCCCACCTGTGCTTCTGGCAGTACTGCACCGGTGAGGGACTGCTGCTCTCTTGCAACTGTATTTTACCTCTTCTCTGAGCATCGGGAGGGTTTTTATTGGCATTTCTGAGCTCATAGTTTGCAATATAAGATGTCAGTAGTTGATTTGGGGTTTCACATTTCACAGGCTTAGGAGTCTTTCTTGCCAGTGTGGATTTTCTGCATCCCCCACCTATTTTTTTAAAATACTTGAGGCTAAGGTATCGTGGAGAAAGGGCAGCAGGAGTGAAAAACACAGGGCTGTAACAACATGGAGATTGATCAGGCTCTGCCTTTGGGTACTCTAGCCCTGGAAACCAGCCTGCCCTACTGGGATTCAGCACTGCTGCATTGTTTTTCCCTTCTATCCCATCCTGAGCACACCAGAAGACAAGCTCACTGGTAGCTCCAGCTTGCCTTTGTCTGCAATCAGAGGTATAAAAGCCCTGTCTGCAGTCATAGTCTACCTGAAGTTGTCTCTGGCTGGGATTAGATAAGACACAAATCCACTAACATTTCATAATTTAGGACAGAACTATCTGCTTTAGGATTTCCACAGTCGCAAGAGTTTAACTGAAATCTGTTTCATGGTGGATTTACTTGCATTGATCCAAATCCCTTCTCAGTGCTTTTTAGTGGGATTATGGTGGTGTGGTGGATGAATTGGCATTAGACTCCTCTATGTTGACAATGGGGTGTAAACCAAGTTTATGATAAATCAAGATGGCTGATACCTGTATTGATAAATGCATATTAAATCTGGACTTAGTTGTTGCTGCATTTCAAGTGTATGCACCAAATCTGTGTTGCCAGGCCTCATCCTGGAGCTACAGCCGGGTGTAATCCTGGCCACCCACAGAGGTGCTCAGCCACTCTAAGGGTCAGCTATCCAGTGAGGACAGATCCCTGACCCAATGACATTCTGCTCCAGTGGCTTCCCCAGGCTTCTGGTAAAGTCAAGTGTAGTCTGACTGTTGATCCTGTGTCTTTTTAAAATTTACAGGAAATTGGAAACACACATACTTCATTTTTAAATTAAACAAGGCGCAGTTGAATGTGCAGTGAGCTCCTCACTCATCATACATATTCTACTAGAGCCAGTGAGCAGCTCCTACATGTATCTCCGAATCTCTAAATGACAAGACAACATTTGAGTAATCTTTTCTTGGGTTTAGCAACATCATGATAAAACTGAAGGAACATTATAAGCCAAAGAATGAGTCAAGATGGCACTGATATTTTTTTAATAGGCATATTAAATAGAAGTTAAAGCTACAGATTGAGAACCTCAGTAATGTGCTGAATGCCCTCAGAGAAGATAGAAAGTTAAGATTTAAAATTCTGTGATCCCCCCTCATCCCATAGTCCTATGCATATACAAAAAAGGGCCTACATCTCTTTCCAGAACCCACTGGGGTCCACAGAGGTTTGTGCTCTCCGCACCTGATGCTGTGGGCTCACTGTACTCAGAGCTGCTCTTGATGTCCCCCTGAGCAGAAGCTTGGTTTCTCCTTGGGTGGATGTGCATTGCTTAGGAGAATTGAGTCCTCTTCTTGGAAAGTTGCCATGAAGTATGGCTGCAGTACAGCTAAGCATATTAACAATCATTAAAGTAAGAATTGGTGCCATTATTTGTAGTGGTGGTGTTACATAATTAGTAATAAGAACAACAGTACTTATAAGGTCAGAGTGAGGCATGGGCAGAACTCACTAACTTGTGACAACCTTCCCTGCAACATACACAGAATGCCCTTGAGTGTCTAAATGAAAGTGCTTACTCTTAGGTTCATGGTATTTAGTGTCCATTAGTAAAAATGTCTCTCAGCAAACACTTGTGGAAGTAGTTATGAAAAGGTAAATTCAAGACTGATGTGTACAACTACTAAAAGTAGTTTTACAATTGTATACTAGCCACTGTGTGTAAAAACTTTAAATACCAATGTGTGCATTACCAGGGGGAAACTTGAGCACTTTAGTGATTAATTATAGAACAAAAGAGATGGAAACCATACTCCATGACACAAGTAACATATCCATGCAGCTCGTAAATAACTCCCTGAAAGAACTCACTAAAGAATAAAAATCCCCAAAGAAACAAAATCAAAAGAAAAGAAAACAAACAAACAAACAAAACCAAGGCAGAGTTCTCTATGGTTGCCTGGCACTGTCATCCTGAACTGTTGCACATCTCTTGGTTCCCAATAATGTCTCATTAATGTCTCTGTGTCCCCTTAGTGTTGTGTTTTGCAACTCTTGGAGTGGGTGAGTGTGTGTGAGAGCAGAGTAATCAGAGATTTTGATCTTCATAAACCTGTTTGTTAGTTCAATGTGGTGGGATGGCCCTTAGTTGAACTGGCTAGGTTGGATCCTTGGGAGTGTTTGAGTGGGCATAATGTTATTGTGGTGAAGTCCTGTTATTTTCAGTGTTGTTGTCCTGTCACTTTTACCTCAGAATGATATTTACAGATTGAGCAAAGCCTAGAGCCTACCTTATTTTGTGTGCTGTCATTTCTCATTTTGTGTATCAGTAGGAAATGCAACATGTTTAATCTTATTTAACATATTGAATGGAGGGAACAGGAGCAGAAGGGTGTTTTGAATCTCACAGTTCCTGCTCCTGGGCATTTGTACTTGGCAGGTGCAGGTCAGGACCCTCCAGGCAGAAGGCTTTGCACAGCTGTATTGCTATGGTTTGCCTGCACAAGTTGGACATGGATGTCTTCGGGCAGGAGAGTCTCCACATGACCAAAGAAATGCTTCCTGATTCTGCTGTGTGTGTGCTGGTGATGTTGTTCTTCCCCACATGTGAAGGCCACCACTCCTGCTGTCAGCTGTGTCACACTGGCACTGGGACTCCAACCCTCCTGCACAAGCAGGAGGGACACATCTGTGCCTTTTGCTGAAGATCATGTTTATTTTTTCTTCTCTCAATTGTAATGAGATCTGTGGAGGAAAAAATCCTCTAACTTCTGCTGCTGTTTGAAACAGGGCTCACAGAGGCTTAAGGCTATTGCAATATCCTTTATAGGCAACTTGGTAGATGATTGTGGTTCTGCTTCAGTGGTGTCTCAAGCACCAAAGCCACCTCAGTTACCTTTTGGATTGTGATTTGATGCAACTGTGACTGTGCTAAAAATACTTCTTGTCTGTGCAACCCAAAACTTTTTTGTTGTTCTTGTTCTTCATATGTTGAAGGTTAATCTGAGGCCAGCAGGCCAAGCATAAGTATTCAGCCATGGTGAATGGCTTTGAAAAATATTTGTGATTTTCCCCCTAAAATATCAACCTGTCATTAGCAGTGGAGAAAAGCAGTGAGATGTACAAAAGCAGATACAGGTCAAATCATTGCATCTGTGTCCACATGTTCACCTAAATTTTGTTAGTGTTTGTGTTTGCATTTTCTGGAGTTCTCTTTATTACAAATAGCCCTTGTAATAACACTAGTGTGACCTATAAAATTCCTTTCTGTAGCATCCAAACTGGCATGAGAAATACCAAAACAAACTCTTCTATCTCATATCAATGAAGGAGTGCTGGAGTTAGAAATACTTTTATGAGATCTGTTGCAATAAAGTACTGTGGACAAACTAATTCCTGGAACAAATAAGATTCTTCCTGTTACCAAATATGAATTTGTCCTGTGCATAATCAAATATAATACAGAAATGTAGACTATAAAACCATGGTGTTAGGAGGGGAAGAAAATAGAGTACCTTCTTTCACTCAGAATTTCACTCAGTTTATAAAATCCCAGTGTTTGGGATGTTTTAGGATGAGGTTTTTTTTGAACTTTCTACATCTGTCAGAAGGGAGATGACTGTTTCTATCTTGTCAGGCAGAAAGGTTATTTAGGTGTTCTGAAATATTATTGAGCTAAAATTGATAAAATAATATAAAAAATACTCCTACTGAGCCTAGTGTAGCAACTATGGAATTGACTGTTGACTTGAAAAACCTTAGACAAGGCTTGCAGTGAAGGATGATCCTGGATGTGAGCATCTCCTTTCCACATCTATTTCTGTTTGAATAGTTTGCTAAATGTAATGAAAGGCCCAAACTGTTCATATGCATTCTGTCAAAAATATGTTACCACCTTTGGATTCATGTTATGGTGCTAATATGCTTTCTTGCAATTTTGCTCCTTTCTTCTTAAAACAAGAGAAAGAAATAGTTGTATAATAAACCATGTCATGAAAAAGTCATATGTTATGACAAAGCTTAAAAAGGGTTTTGAGGATTTACAGCCATGAGTGTTTATGAGAACTAAACTAATTTTCATTTCCAAGCAATCCTGTTTGCAGAGATCATCAGGAGCTGGTTATCTATAAAGATGAAGTAGTGCAAGATGTCAGTGAGATGGGAAGCAGGGACCCTTAGGAAACTGTAGCTGTGGGCCATGCCTGAAATGCTGACTGGTAAGGCTGCAGCAGATGGGCCACTGGGCAGCACAAAGACAGTGGCACTCTGTCTCTGCAGGTTTGCTGTAGGAAGGTTAAGCCTATGGATTGAAGTAATCCTTGCGATATTAAAAGCCTCAGTCTTGCAGTGTCTGTAGGGTAAGGGCCCGTCAGACATCACAGAAACTTGCCGAGATGTCTCTGACTGTCTCTCACCAGCCCCTCCAATGTGTTCACTGCTGTTTTTCAGTTGTCTCTGTTGATTTGTCAGGCTTGTCTGTTGGTTTGTTGGTTTGTGGCTGTTGGTTTGTCAGGCTCATCATCAGCTTTTGCTTTTGGTTAAAGGCTCCCCGACAGCAGAAATTGGCCTTGGCTCTGAGCCCCTTGGCTGCTTAGCGGAATTAAGTCTTTCACCGATCCATGTCATTCAAAATTCACTGCCGCCCACTGGCTCTGGCTACCCCAGCTGACACTGGTTTTCTGGTCATTTTGCCCCGTGTCTGTTACTGATTCTCTCTGTGCAGAAATTCTGTATCTCTGAAGTGAAATGGGCATTTTCTTTTTGGCTCTCTACTGTCCATGGCGGCTTGTCTCAGAACCCCAATGAAATGCTGGGCTTGCCAGGCTGCCTGCCACATTTCCAACACAATGTTCCCCTGCCTTTCCCAGAGCTGTGCTGTTTTGTCCCTGGGTCTGAAGCATGTGTTTGCAAGGCACAGAGGGGTAGCTTATCACTGCTGAGCAGGAGAATCTGTCCCAGGCTCTGCTTATGTTGTGAGAGAATGGGTGAATAGCTAAATGAAAGCATGGAAGGAAACCCCATGACCTCTGCACTTGTTTCAGGTTAGAGGACTCCATGGGACAAGAGCCAGCTTTTGAATCAGCACATCTAGAGCTGGGCTGGGCATAGGAAAACTACTTATGTGTTTAAATAGACTTGATAGCTATTGTGTGGCTGCCATCTGTCCTATTTCACACATGATAACTTTGTTTTATCATCTTTAACCTTGTCTTACTAGGTCTCTAAACTGCTGGTCAGTCTGCATTCATTGTTGAATAAAGAGATGGCCACTTTTCTTAACAGAAAATAATCTTACTACAATAGCGGTAAATGAGCCTTTTCCCCTGTTTTGGCATGAGTGCCTTTCTGCACAAGAAATGTGGTTGATAGCAGGGGCCTCAGTGCAGCATTTATCATCCTGATTAATCACAGCACTTTAATAAGGTGCTTTGCTTTAAACAGAAGACAGTAGCCATCTAAACTATAGCTGAAGCATTAAGCATTGAAAGCCAAAGTACATGTTATAATTTTTTTGTATTAGGAGGGGGAAAATAAAAGGAGGGTTTCAAGGAGAACAAATGTTGGGTGTGGAGGATGCTTCAGGGAACTCTGTAAAAAAATTGTTAACAAGAGTAAAGAGGTTTGAAGGAGTTTTCAAGTGGGCTAAGAGTAATAAAAATGTAATGGCAAATGTATAATGCACTGTAGACATTGTTGTGCCAGTTCATATCCCAGTCAGTCTGCTCACCTGCTGTCAGGAAGTGGTAGTGATTCATATGCTGATGGTTGGTTCCACTGTCTGCATGGCAGTATGGAGCAGACTGAAGGTCTTGGTATCTCTGGACCAACTCCGGACCCAGATATGTGCAGCAGCTGCAAGAGACCTGCAGCACTGCATGTGAGTGGGAATAGGAGTCACTCTGCAGTTCATGTTTTATTGACCTGTTCTTTCCAAGTGTTCTCAACATCAACAATGAAGACTTTTGAAAAGGTTGCACGCATTGAAGTGCCCAAGTGACATTCTTCCCTTTGACAACCTGTCATGAGAGTTTTAATACTTGCAAGAAAGCAGGAATTTTCTGGAAGATTTCTGAAGGTGTTTGTTGTCTTCCAAGGTTAAGCCCAGGCAAGTTCAGGGTTCTCCTGTTGGTGTTGGAGGTGTCCTCTTACTGTGTTCCTGAGGGCTGCAGGTAGCCCTGTGGTTGTGCAGAGACAATTGAATTGCCCTTGGGTGCTTAACACTGTCACTTGACAGTGCACATCTGTGAACTAAAAATTGAATGTAGTCTTAGCTCTTTCTGTAGCAAAATCCTACACAGGTTTCTGTGCTGACAGGGTGAGAGGGAGGGGTGAGTCCTTCAGGACGTGACATACAACAACACACTCAGGACCTGGCTTTTTTCACCAGAAGTGAAAGTTGGGAGGTGGTTGGTACATGAGTTAATATACAAATGTATGTTGAGGTCTTTGTAGAAATGTACTGGTCTCTTTTTGCCTGTTTCTAGTCTTTGTCCCTTTGACATCTGTTGAGCTTCCACAAAAGGTTTGAAGTGCCCCAGTAAGCACTGCATAAATCCATTCTTAATATATCCTAAAGGGGTTATTTTTATGGAATGCTATGCATGGGCTGTTGAGCCAGGGGTGGTGGTAGTTGGCAATATCAGAAAGGGAATGACCAAGAGAATATTTCCTTTTGGATGCTTGTGGTCACAGCTACACTGTGTCAGAGGTCCCTTGCTGCTTGGAGGGGAAGCATCTATCTGCAAAAATTAAGCCAAAACTTGATAAAAAAAACCTAATCAACCAAAAAGAAAAGTGGCAGAGGAGGAAGGGGAAGAGAAAGATCCTATTCTGTTTTGAATTCCTGTTGAGACTGGCCACCTGTATGGCTTTGGTATTGTTCTGTTGCAGTAACAATTTGTAGAAAATGAACCGTCATTCCTCCTTCCCTAACTATACCTAAACTGCAGGAATTGGTATCATTATCTAAAGCCTGTAAATATCTTACATTCACTTGAAACCGGGGTGATTAGGTCAGTCACTTGTCAGGAGTGGACGTAGATCATGCAAAAGGATTCACAGGTTGAAGGCATTGATGTTAGAATGTGCTGTGGATGGGGTAGGTGCAAACAGCTAAATGATAGTGCTTTGGTTTTTGCAGCAAACAAAACCCTGTGGTCTGTAGCATAGCAGGGTGCTAGCCTAGCATTTGCTTGTATAAGCAGAAATGGCAAATGCTTTTATTGTGGTATCTAAAACACTGGAAATGAACATTTTAACTGCTTAAAAGTCATCATATGCAAAACTTGCTGTTAGGGCCAAAGGCTCACTGTACAGCATATGTTATATGAAACTCCTGTGGATACTTGAATCCTGTTTGATTATGCCAAGACAGAGCTATCAGAAGACCTGGGTTTAGTTTTTTCCTGGCCTAATAAAGACCCAGATACTGAAGGCCACAAAAAGAGAAATGCTCCTGGACTCAGAATAATGAGCTTCCTATTACTTTTCTCTACACTCCATCAGAAAGCTGAGATCTAACAACTGATCTTAGCACTTTAATACATAATTTCACCTTCCCCTTTCTTGAATCACCTAATCTTGCCGTAAACTTGAGTGTGTGTTTTTGTGCAGTCAGCTCTTAAAGGCTTGTCTGCATGCAAAACCTGTACCATTTGACCCATAGGTATATTAAGGGGCTGTGGCTAATTAAACAAGTGTGCACTTTCTTTGTTGTATGCCCAAGAAAGACCGAAGTTTTCTTCACTCGGGATCACAGCCCTTCTCAGTCAATCTGGCTCTTAGGTCTGTAGAGATTTTAATGTTATGTGACACCTATATGGTATCTTATCACTTGGATGCGATGGTTTATGTGGTTTCAGGTTTGACATACGAATTCCCTTTTTGGAGAAAACTCACTTCCTGGCAAAGGGTAGGGACTGGAGGTGATGTTCACAGTGGCAAATACTCAGCTACAACTGCCTCTGCATGACAGCATCCAGGATGGAAGCAGATGCTTTCTGTGAGGACATATACCACATTGCCACTGTGTCTCTCCAGCTGGTAGCTGCCATTGCACTGTGCACCACAGCTGTAAAGCAGCTTGGGATGGACTCCTGAAACCAACTCTTGGATCCTAAACACTCCTGATGTAACAGAATGATCCTTCTGACTACCCTTTTCTTAAGGGCAGGGGAACACAGGATTGCATAAAACAGATTCTCCTGCTCTTCTCTCTGTGTTACTTGTGAGAAGTGTGTGATACTGTCAAGAGAGCATGGTTCAAAGCCTGCTGAAATTCAGGTTAGAACTTTTGTCAGCTTTGATGGGTTTTGGATTGGTCCCCTAAGGACCTGCTTTGATCAGTAAAGAGAATGCACTGGGCAAATTTAGGTACTGACATGAGAAGGACTGCTCTTGCTAATGGGGGCCTTTTCTGCTGAGGTTTGCAGGTGAAGACAATGGCTCTTAGTGTTCCCTCCCGCTGCTAAGGGAAGGAGAGGCAGGCTATCTGCAGGGCACGAGGCAGCTTGGCCAGGCAGCTGGGGAGGAAGGCATTGTCAGATGCCAGCTCAAAGAGCATGCAGAGTGACTTGTACAAAGTGGAGCTTAGATGGCATGATCTACTTGACATAGAACACCACTTCACCTCAACTGCAGTCAGTCTTGTTCAGGGAGATGATGGAGTAAACATGCATTTTTTAACAGGTGACAGGTGAGATAAAGATGAAGAAAGTTAATTGGAATTGTCACCATAGAGTCTTTTGCCAGAGGCTGGCATTATGCTGAAAAGTGACATTAATAATGTTGGCAGGATGGGACAATCTATTGTTTAATGTTAATGACTAAAATTCACCTTCTAATTATTCACTTAAATTGAGGTGGGAGAGCTTTGGCTTGCTTTAGTTTCCAAACTGCCATTTCCTCTAAAGTGCTCATGACTGCCATGGACAGTACTGTAATACAGCTCTTAAATCTGAAAAGCTCTCAACGTTTTGCTGGGAATGTCTGTTCCTTGGTTGATCATCTTCAGTGGAGTAAATTAATATAATGATCCATACATTATTAACCAGCTAAGGTTAAGGTGTAGTTGGGTGGGAATGTAGAAGTGTTTGAGTGTTTGCTCTATGTATACAAATTAAGGTGCTTTAATTCACATATTTACATTATTATAACAAATACTTAGACAGTAATTGTGATGGACCTAGCTGAATGTTAAAGGTAAGAATGGTGGGGGAAAGTACCAAAAAGGCCCTTTAAAATAAATTATTACTTACAAGTGGTTTAATAGCAACACATGGCTGTGTAGGCTCAACCTTAAAAATTAAATTTACACTGAAATGCTTTCATTTCTCTGTTCAAATTTGTATTGTTTTATTGACTGGTTACAAATAGTACATGAAAGCACATGCAGTCAAAATGGTGTAAACTTTGGGGATGGCTTTTAGCTTCCTAGTGTGTGTTTCAGTATTTCAGAACATGTTAGTGTCCTGGGTTGAGGTGTATTCTATTACCATCCTCTTGAGCCGTTGAAATCAGGTGGGGCAGTGGTTCCTTGCCTCCTCCCCCCAGACTATCTTTCTGTTAATGGCCCATCATTGTCCTGCTGCATGACTCAGAGAGAACTCCCTCCGGACTATCTTCTGTTAACGAGCCTAATCAACACCTGGCCTCGTGACTCATTACCCTATTGTGAGATGCTCCACCCAGAGGGAGGAACCAAGCATCCCATTGTGGGTATAATCTGGGACTCTGAGCACCAAAGACACTGGCTCCACTGGATTTCCAGAGGACAGGAGCTATACAGCCATCGCTGGACTTTCTGAGGAAGAGCAGACCCCTTCTACTACAGGATCACCACTTCAGAGGATTGCAGCCACCATTCCACCAGACTGCTACCACTACCCTGCCTAATAGGGACTCAGATTGTATCTTGACTCTGTCAGTGTTTTCTTTTACTTTCTTTTCCTTTTCTTTAATTTCCATTAAATTGTTATTCTGACTTGGTGCCTCTCACTGGTTTGTTTTCAAACTAGTACAGTTAGAAATTATTATTTGCCATTTGGGCACCTTTTCAGCTGTTGGGGGAAGGCTGAAAATTGGGCACAAATTTTGAGCTCATAGCATTTTTAGGGCAGGCCATAGTGAATATCTCCCCTCTCACTCCCTTGTGAGCTTCTTTAGCTGTTGCCGGTTGAGGATGGTTTCCTGTTAAATTGCTTGTGTCACTTTTGGAGATGATTTTACATGAGTTGGTACTTTTAATGATCCATATGAAAGACTAATGTTGTGGAAGCAACTTCCAGTAGGGAACTTCTGGCATGTCTCATTCTCAGAGGTGAGGCCGTAATTACCGTTTAAAGGCAGTTGCTGTTTGTGTGCACATGTGCTGCAGTAGGAAATATGCCTTTTGTGCCCAGGTGGCTCTTACTTTATCACCTCTGGAAGCCAAACTGTTAGCCCTCATCATGCAAGATTTTGCCTCCTGTGTAGTGTAGTTCAGTTTTTAGTTCTAGTAATATAATATCTTTTGCAAGGTTTTTTGTTTTTTTTTCTGTAACTGGTAAGATTAGGGTGGATTGTTTGTTTATTTCAGCTAGTTACCTTATTTTTCTTAGGAACAGCAAGATTGGAACAAGTAACTCACAACATGCAGTTTACCCGAAAGAATAGGTCCCCTCTTCCAACCCCTCAAGTTATCTAAGTACCCATTAGTCTCAGCATTAAAACAGCCTTGTGGAGTAGCATTAAGCAAGACTGCTTCTTCATAGGCTGTTAACAACTGAAAAGAACTGAAGCAAATTTATTGCAAGTACACATATAAATACAATAAATTGTTTTGTATTCTTTTCTTGCTTTAAACAGTTACTTTCATACTAAGAGTGTGCTTGGTCTTTATCTTGGCATTTTTTTGTTTTACTTTTTTGAGGTTTGGGCTAATAGGTTAAATCCTCTTGATCTTTTCAAGCTGTTACTGGTGAAGCGATGAGTAAAGTATACCATCTCATATATCCATCTGAATTGAAAATACCCTGGCTAACTTTACAGAGTGAGCCATTGAAGAGCTAGAATATGGCAAAATTTTATCCCCTAATTACTGATATATAAGGGGTTGTTTTCACCCAACCGCACAGTTGCCAAGTAGAGGTTGCGTGACGGCAGGAGGATATAGCCTAATTGAGGCAAACCGATTATTTTGTGACATTGAGCACATATACTGGGTTACAGGGGATTAATTCTGTCTTCGGGTTCCCAGACTTTATGGCCCCACTGTCACACATGTTCAGGATGAGTTGTGTTTGTATTTACTTCTGGTGGAGCCTGTTGCTGGGACACCATATGTCTCTACAGAATTCAGACACACATTTTAGGTAATGTTATATTGGTAGCAGCTTCTCCTATCAAATACCTTTTGTTTCCTAGTGTAGAGCACTGTGTTGTAGTTCTGCCTTTGTAAGTCAGACTACACTTAAGTCATTGCTAGAAGGCCTTTGAACTTCTCTGTCTCAACTTTGATTCTTGTCTCCCAAAATCCCCATCATTAAATTGGGATGTGGCACAACTTGGAGCACATGCCTGTGGTCTCTTTGGCCAAAAGAGGGAAGATTGTAGGTTCTCTCAAGCAATTTTGGGTTAATGCCCCCATGACCAGGGTCTTGCAAGAGCATAAAAGACCTTGACAGTTAATAAGGAGAGCAAAATACAGCTTAAAAAAATATGCTCAGCCAAGAGGCAGTTCATTTCAAAAAATGTTTTAATTGGTTTGTAGGGGTGCACTACTTCACATGGCATATGTTTTCTGGGAAATGCTCCAGCTCAGTATTAAGAGGCTACAAGAAAATTGGCACTAAACAAGTGGATGCAAGGGGCTTGAGGGAGTGAAACCTTAATAAAGGCGGATACTGTCTGATTTATCTCAAAGAGGCTCAGTCCAAGTGTCTTTTAGTTTCCAGAGGTACTGACAGTTCTGTTGCCATAAACAATTATTGTACAGGTGATCAAATTGAGTTCTACCTAAACTAATTTATGTTTTAAGGCCACACTCTTCTGATAGTCTAGAGTTGTGCTGTTTACGTTACTGTCATTGTTTTGAGCTGAGCCAGGTCTGGTAACAATATACCTCTTTAGGAAGAGATCGAGCACTGGCCAGGTGAGCATAGAGAAGTGCAAGTGATAGGTGTAGTTGTTTTAATAGGGTACAGTTATATTCTTCTGATATCCAGTGATGTCATCACTGGATAGGAAATCACCCTTTCTTTGGGAGATAAATCCCAGTCCTTTTCCCACAGTCTTAGAACATCTTCTCCAAAACACACTTAGAACTGAGGAGACTGTCTCCCAAAGGAGGGAATGTGTGTACAGGGTGTATGTCACCTGACATTCTCGCTCCTTACCCAGCTGGGTCCTCATCCAAAAGGAAAGAGAAAACATACCACGCCATGGCCAGTCCAACAAGGCAGGAGGTGTGCTTTCTTTTTGGTGGAGAAGGTGCTGTTCAGTGAAATGCTGTAGTGCGTGCCCAGAAAGAAAGGTGGAATAAGGAGTGGCTGTCCATTTGCAGTAGGTAACTCAGCAAGGTTTTCATTCCTTCCACACCTCTAGGTTGGCTGTTACCTCCTTTAATCTCCTGTCAATGTTTTCTGATCAATATGGAGCTGAAGAGTGTCCTTCAGCATCTAAAAAGAGAAGTGGAAGGAGGGGCCAGACAAAGCTCCCTACTACTCCATTGCTCATTGCTCACTTCCTCTTTTCATGTATTTCCCCAATTCCTACAAAACCCAGAGAAATCTATTTCTTAATGCCTTAGAATAAGAAGCAGCAAAGCACTGGGATTTCTTAGTTTGCATCCAAAATACCAGGTCTTCTAATCATCTCAGAGCAGACATGAAAACATGCAGCAGACATGAAAACTCCTTCCAGAGAGATGTCACAAAGGTCACACATTTTCCTTTGAATAATGAGCAGTGCTTTTAAAGGAGCTTAAGATAAACTTCAGGCCTGTGGTCCGTATGATCTGTTTACTGCATATAAAGAGTGTAGCCCTTAGCTAAGCAGGAGCAATGATTCTGTCACTAGAGCTCAGATTGAAACTCCAAAAACCTGCCATGTGCTTTCCTGATGTACCATAGAGCCTGTGCATGTTTTCAGGCAAGGCATTTTGTCTTACTTAGCCCCAATTCATAATTTTTTTTAAAAATGGGCACAATAGCACAATACAACACAGTTCTTAAATATTTTTGAAAATGATTCCACATAAAAACCTCAAAAATCAGAGGCAGGAAGCAGGCAATAGCGGAACAGCTGGGAAATGGGAGCCAGGTTATGGAAGAACAAACATAAGATAACTTTCCTGTTGTATAACTTACATCTGAACATATTATGCACTGATGCTGAAGGACAAGTTGTTTGTTTACTACAGAAAGACTCTACATCATAAATACAGGTACATAGGAACAACTGGGATTTCCTTTTCTCTCTTCTGTTTGTCTATATTGGGATATAAACTGTTCAAGGATCAATGCCTTTTCTCAGTATGGGCACTGCCTACTTTTAAGAGGTCCCACTGTCAGCCACAGCCTGCATGTGTTAAGGACGTACTTGGCATTTGGGTATAAACTAGAAGTAAGTAGAATTGGATCCTACAAGGTTGTTGGTGCTTGCTCTGCTGATCTCTTAGATCCATAGAATCACAGAACTATTTGGGTTGGAAGGGACCTTAAAGACCGTGTACTTCCAACCCCCTCTGCCATGGGCAGGGACACCTTCTGCTAGACCAGGTTGTTACAAGTTCTGTCCAACCTGGCATTGAACTCTTCCAGGGATGGGGCATCAACAACTTCTGTGAACAGTTTGTTCCAGTGCCTCACCACCCTCCCAGTAAAGAATTTTTTCCTAATATCTAATCTAAACTTCCTCTCTGTCAGTGTGAAGCCATTCCCCCTTTTCTGTCACTCCATGCTCTTATAAATAGTCTTTCTTGTCGGCTGCCTTCAGATTCTGGAAGGCTGCACTTAGTCCACCCCAAAGCCTTCTCTTTTCGAGACTGAACAATCCCAATTCTTTCAGCCTTTCCTCACAGGAGAGGTGCTCCAGCGCTCTAATCGACTTGGTGTCCGTCCTCTGGACTTGCTACAATATTTTAGAGCTGATACAGCTGTGGGATACAGAACTTGAAGGCGGTCTGCTGAAAAATTGAAGTCTTTCAGCCCTGTGGTTGAAAGCAAAACCTTTTTCTCAGAGTTCAGGCCCCTAAGTCCCTGGTCCTGAGGTACCAAAAGACAGCTGGAAACACGTGAGCTGGTTTGACTCCATAAGGTGCACCACAGGACTGACCCCATAAGTGAGATGGGGCTCAGCCTGAGCTCAGTCTGCACAAGGCTGTGTAAACAGTCTCCAGCAGTGATTCTCCAACACTGTATGTCTCTGTGCTCTCAACAAAAGGAATCCATGTCTGTAGTATCTGGCAGCCACTGTCTGGCTAATTTGTTGCTGGAATCTGGTGGTACCTTTCATATGTACAGGAAAAGCTGCCTCACTGAGCTCTGGGTATGTGTGGAGCTTTCTGCCTTTGCACAGCAGCCATGGAAGTTTGCTGTTCCTCTTGGCTGAGGAGATTTTGATGCATCACACACCCTTGCTTATGTTTCTCTAGCACAGAAGTTTGCCCTCAGCAGAGCTCATTGCCTGACAGGTTCTCATCCAGGATCAATCCCTGCAAGTGTTGTCACATCCTCCTGAATGTGATGTAAAGGGCTCAACAATTCTGGAATTGAAAGTAAAACCTTTACTTCCAGCATCATGTTAAGCAGTGTGATCATCCTCTTCTTTTAAGGAGATCTATTATGTCTTTACACTTATGGAAATAATTTTTGAGGTATAGAATGGGGTTATAAATTGTAATAGCCTCGAAATAGAAAGCATAAATTTTGTCAGCAAATGCATTAGTGCAGAAGTTGAGATTCTCCTTATTGTGTTTTTCATTGCCAACAGTGGACAGCAATGATTATTAACATGATGCCGGAAGTAAAGGTTTTACTTTCAATTCCAGAATTGTTGTGCCCTTTACATCAGAGAAAGGGTGATAGAAAATGAGGAGGAGGAACTGTGCTCATTTTGGCTGGCTATATAATCTGTGCCTCCTGCAGTGCTGGCTGTTAGTGTTCCTGGTGAGTTTGTCTGATTTTTTCCAGTCACCAGGATTTTCATAGGAAAGGGGATATTACAAAGGGGATTTAAGAGTGCACTAGGACTCTTTCAACTTCCTCCGGTTTTTATTTTACTGCTCCATCTTGCCCTAGTCTTATGTCACAATGTTATCAGCTGTTTATTAGTCCTGTGTTGGGAATTGTCAGTATCAAACAAGATCTGAGGCAGGCCTTGCTGAATCCCCATGGCATAGACACCCACCTGCCCTGGGATGGCTGTGGGCAAAGCCTGTGGGGAGGTGCAGGGCCTCACCCTGAAAATGGTGAAACCTCAACAGATCAGTGCTCACTGGCCCATCTCAAACTTCCTGCTGGAACCAAGACCTTTCACATTAACTGAATGTCACCTAATGCTCAAAGCCTTTCTAATTTGCGAAAAGTTGCCTCTACATCTGCAGATCTAAAAGCTGAGTGCCCTGTGAGGTTACTGGTGAAATGGTGGGCAGTAACAGGCAGTGGTGATTCCTGCTTTGTCTGATGTGTGTTACCTGCAGTGGCTGGGAAGCTCAGATTTCACCCACAATTGCCCACTGGAGCCTGGTGAAGCAGTGAAGGGTGACATTTCCTCTGCAGTTCCAGGCTCAGCTGTCACAGGCTCAACTGAACTGAGTACTTGGCTGTAAAAGAGGAGGTAGGACTGATTTCTATAGGATGTTTAGGCCCTCAAGCTGCTGCAGGATTCTTCACACAGTTTCTGACTTATAACAAAAGTAGTTATGAGTTAGTATTATTTTTTAAGTGTGTGGGGGGAAAAAAAGCACAACAGTTTCTCTTGAACCCACAATATAGTGGTTTTCCACTTCTGGCAGCTTGTAGTTATTTTAAACTTTGCGAAAATTGTGGGATATATTAATAAAGTAAACAAAGCTATCTGAAATGAGTGCTCTAAAAGGAAAACACTCCTATTTTTACTAAAACCCTAAACTTCAATGAGGAGACAAAAGTGTGCATTCTTTATGGGCACTCTGGCCTCAACTTGACCTCAGCTAGCCCTATTTCTTAATAGCATACATTATGCTGAATTGGGCTTTTATGAGTTACAGCTTAAGCTATTAAATATAGAACATTTGGTTTCCCAGGAACTACATAATTTTCAAATAAACAAGCGTTTTGAATATATGCATTACTGGGGAGAGTCCTCACAGGAAACTCTTCTCCCAGATGAAAACTAGTCAGTTTATTTTGTCTTGTCTCTGGACAAAGTAAGAAAGGTCTTGTTTCCCAGAATTAGGTTTGGAGTTGCTACTGAAGTAGGAAGTTGAGCTTAATGGAGTCTATCTACTCAAACACTAATTTAAACAGAAAAAAAGAAATCTATTTGTAACATGATAACTATTGTTTTGGGAAAAGATTAGTTTCAAAAACTTCCTATTCCTGAAAATTCCTTCCCTTTTTCTGATTTTAAAATGCATTTTTTAGGCATTCTGAAAAGGGAAGAAAAAATTCATTCAGTTTGAAATAGCTCAAATTCCTGAAGGAAAACTTGAAGTAAAAACCAAGTAAAATGTAACTGAAACATTTCACTTGACCTAGTCTGAAATACTTAGGTTTTTTGGTATCTTGAGCTTGGATTGAGAAAACATTCAGAAACCATGTAGGACCTGGCAAGGTGATCTCTGTCAGCTCTGGGCATCGATGGTCAGTGCAGTACAACGCTGTTCTGCCCAGGGGATTCCTTCCTGGTTTAGTGCAGCCCAGTAAGGACACGCTAACTTGTGTTTCAAAAACAGCATGACTGCTTTGCCTGGCCCCTGATCCCAACTGAAATCCTTCATGTTTCAGCAGGGCTCATGGCTCACAGCGTGGGATACGGAATCAGCCTGGGATTCTACTGCTGCTGGAGCTGCGAGGGTGCCCATAGTGTGAGGGGACCACTCCAGTAGCCATCCATGTACCCAGCATGTGGACAATGCCAGTCCCTGTTTTTTTAGAAGCAAAAGAATAATGTAATTAATAAAAAATGTGATAGTAGAAAAAAAGTTAATAGTCAAGTGGTTACAGGAAGACTTGTGTCTTTAGCTGTATTTATTGCCACATCATTTTGTTCCAGCCCTATGTCGAAAGAGCCCTGAAAATAAAGTAGGATTTCTTGTAAAGCAGCCAGGCAGAATGGAGTAATGACAGGATGCACTTGCAAGTGCCCATGAATCCCAAACCCAGCTGAGAATTGTGGTGGCTGCTGTAAGCCGTGAGGCTGGTCCTATGTGCCCATGTGTTCTAGACATCAAATGTTGGTGCTAGTGAGCACTGAGCCTTGGCTGAGGGTGTCAGTCATTGGCAGGAGGTTGTGTGGGAATGCATCCTGAAGAGCCTATGCAGGATGAGCAGGGCAATGCATGTTCATGGGGCCCCAGGAGAATGGAGGTTGAACGTTTCTGCTGTGAACTGGGCTCCAGACTCTTTATGAATTGCATAAATGAAGGGTGACATACTTGCTGAATATAATGGTGTGAACTTTGTGACTAGAAATTGTTTACACATCTGTTTTGGAGAGAAGCTTTGAGCCTGCCCTTTACAGCCTCTCAGGGAGCCACAGTATGTTTTGGACCCTCTACCCCAGCTTGAAATTCTCTTTTATGGCATCCCTCTTCCCAGTCCAAACATTCTGTTTAAAAATGTGTTACCTGCATATAGTAAGAGATCTGTGCCTGAATACTTATCAGCAGAACCCACCTGTACACTACTGCAAATAGACAAGGGCTTTCATGTAACTGGGACAGCAGGAGAAGAGGCTTTGTCAGTATTTTCCTCATTTCTTTATTAGATACAAAAGTCAGAGCTTGGGGATTTTTTTAGAGAATCCAGGGACTGAGGCTCTTAAGGACTGGGGAGCTGTCACACTGTAGACTATTTGGACAATTTTCCTACTGGCACACCTCTGTGGCTGACATGACTGTGGCATTTGTGGGACCCATGTTCCATAAGCACCTTTAAATGAATTAGGTATTTCTTACCAAATGCCTGATGATAGGCAAACGTCACTTGAGTTTGCTGCTCTTAAGAGTTGAGCAAGGACGAGAGAGAAGACATGTGGAATGAAGGGAAAATACTGAAGGGGGCAAGGCTGGATGTGGATGTGCTGGTCCCAGCCATCCTGGGTTCTGGGGGTGATAATGTGACTACTGGTGAGTCCTGTTTTACAGGGGAATAGTCTCTTCCTGGCTGATTCTGGTATCATATTGTCTCTGGCATAGCGCATTGCTTATTTCTATAAGTCATCAGCAGGTTACTAGTTTTTCCGCAAAGCAGGATGCATACTAAAAGGAATTTTATGGCAGTGTAGTTGTTTCAGCAGTCCCTGGCCTGGGAGACACTCCTCTTTTGTGAGCAGTGACTTTGGTTGAGCAGAAAATCAAGTGATGCTCTATTTCAGATTTAGCTTGGATGTGCTGTGAGTGGTGGTCGGCATTTCTAGGGACTCTCAAGGTGCAGACCTTCAGGCAGGCCTGGAGGAAATGATGTCTGGAAAATCCCCAGCAAAGCAAGCTAAAAGCTTCCTGTTTTCAACTACTGAAAGACTCTGCTATACTTAATTCCCCTTTACCCTATGGCAGGTAATTTGTGCATTCCAGATTGCTAATGGAGATAAGTGGTTTAGAGGTGACTTAAGAGATAACAGGTTTAAAGCCTCTGGGAGATGTTGCTCAGCAGTTGTATTGTGTATAGGAAGTGCATGTATTACGGGAATGTGTGTGAAGTGGGCTTCTCAGTATGGTCCTGAGCAAACCGATGTGGTTCTTTCCAAAACAGTGCCAGTAAAACTTCCAGAATGTGCCATGGGATGGGATCAGTACCGCAACACTACTGCTTGGCTGGAATGCTCTAAACTGGGGAGAAGGAAGAAGCAGAAATCCAAAGTATGGTACAAAAATTTCTTTTAAAAGGTGGGGAACACTGGCTAAATTGTACTGCATCCTCTGTCATGTTTTCTCCCAGGTGGAGGTCTTCAGGCAATGTTTTTATGCCATTTGTATTTATCTTGGATGTCTCTGGTGGCACATAAGCCACAATACTGGAGCTGTGCCTTCGAGGATGTGTTGTAGCAAATGTCTTCTGTGTCCCTTCCTTATTAATATGGTGCTTTGGGCCTTCTGATCTCAAAGACATCCATATCAGTGGAAAAAAAACGCAGCTTAAGCTAGTTTCCAGGGTACTGCACAGCTTGCTCTCGACTAATCAAAGTTAACTTCAGTGTACTTGAAATTAGAGATGACATAGAGCCAGCTGATTACAGAAACCCATGGACTGACCATAGACTAACATGGCTTCCCCCTGCAGTGCCAGAGCAGCTGTTCATCCTGAACCATTGCTATTCTCTTGCCATCGTTTTAACTGGCACACTGGGAAAAGGCTGCACTGGGTTACTACAGGATTATAGAGCTACACACCATTGTTACATCATGGCTATGCTGGGAGTGTATGTTCAACCTTATTATTAGATGCAGGAGCTGAGAGACCTTGGTTTTGATCCTGTCTCAGACAGTAACCTGCTTTGTTACCCGCAGAAAATCTCTCAGTCTACAATCCTGTCAAAGGGGATTTTTACTTTTTCAAGAGAACCATCTGAAATTTTATTGACACTTTTGAATTGTATAATATCACATGGATGATAAGAAAAATAAACTCACCCCAAGGCAAAAAAAGTGATACATTTTATTGTGTCTTATTTTGTATTTCCATCACACCTCTGATATACCAACTTGACTCTTGGGTATAGGATTTACTGAGGAAATTTTCTGTCTGCCTAGTATATCACAGGAAAATCTTCAGGATAAACAGAACTGGTGTGCCTATACAACTATTTCATGGGTGTCTGAAATAGCTGGGGCCACCTAAAAGACTGTAGTACATTGCTATGCCAGCATCTTCATTAGCAGTGAGTCTTATGACAGCGTTTCTTCTGGAGAAGAGAATCCTCAAGTGAGATGATGGACACAAACCAATGCAGCAGTTCTTGCTTTCTAACCCTGTCTTGTATGCTCATATGTCCTTAATTTCTTAGTAGCAGAAGACATCCCCCCTGCCCCATCAGTAATGTGAAAGCTTCGTGTGTTGTCCTTTGGAAAGTGGTTGTTTCATCTACCTTGTATGTTCACCTCCACACCATGCGTGGGCTATAGCTCTGTTACAGTCCTGGATGCTGTAGGGAAAGGAAACCCACCTTTAATTTTGGACGAGAGAGCCTGGAAGCCAAAGCAACAATGAGCTTAGCATGGATCAGCATATGCTGCTTTCCTTCTGTGGTGAATGTCAATAGGCTCCGGAAGGATAGGGCTGAACAGCAGCAGCTGAGAAAATGCCCTCACTGCTGCTAAGTGTGTCCCTGGAGTGGGGCATCAGAGACCTGAGGCCAGTCTGTGGTGTGTGCTCATGCCAGGCTTGTCCAGATGTGCAGCATCCTTAAATCTATGCTTAGCAAAACTGAAGTGGCTCTGGCTAGCTGTCAGTCTCATTGTGGCACTTTGTCCTAACACCATCCCAGTTCCTCAGGCCCTCTTCTTCCCTCCTCTCCTCCCTCCCTTTTTCCTCCCTCTGAATCACTGTGATGACTGAGGAAAAGACTCTTATGCTTGTTGGTTTGCAGCAGCTTGGTGTCAAGGCATTTATAAGGAGATGAAAGGCAATGACTCATTTTCTGTGTTGATTGTGTCTGTCGCTCATGACTGAAAGCCCTTTGCAATCTTGGCACATTCTGGCTTTATTCGCTGTGAGAGATCTGCTTGGGAACAGTCTGATTTCAACACACACTCTTGGATTTGCATCCATGAGCTTACTCAGGGTTAGGGCTTGTTTTAGAAAGTGCTGTTAGTCCAAAGACAAATTAAATGCAGTTTAATAAGATGCATATAGTACAATACCTGTATTCTGAAGTAGGTTAATCTTTCTTCTGCTGTTCACTGAAAAAAAAAGAAATTTTAATAACTTCCTCAAATTTCTTAGTAGTGTCTTTCAATGTCTTGGCTCTGAGAGGTAAGGGGAATGTAGAGTAGTGTCCCAAATGGAAAAGTCTTCAGTTTCCAATGGGAGCTGGTGGTGCTGGACCAAAGTACGGAAACATATGAAGTATGTCTTCTACATGTGTGATATTGAGGTGAGGATGGCATGTACCTAACAGGTGGAAGATTTCTCAGTCTCAGATCTTAAATAAATTTTTTCTCTTGGATACCAACTTGTAGGGTTGGTGGTTTCTGTTTCACTAAATGACTATTAGACAGTCCCTGTCCAGAGTCTCTAGTGAGCTTTTCCTCTCCGGCATGTGAAGATACAGCTTGTGCCCATACAACCATTTCATGGGTGTCAGAAATAGCTGGGGCCTCCTAAAGCAAATGCAAAGACTGTAGTACATTCCTATGCCAGCATCTTCAGTAGCAGTGAGTCTTGTGACAGCCTTTCTTCTGGAGGTAAGATCCTTCAGTGGAGGGAGATGGCCTGAACTGTGGCTGAAGTGGGTAACAAGAGGAATTCAGCGACTCTCTCTGCTCTGCTGACAAACTGAGAAAAAAAAAATAGGCCAGCAATCCATCTTGCAAGTCTCTTAAGCTATCATAAGAATTTATAGGAACTCATTATACAATAAATTATAGATATAAAATAGCAGGTGGTATATCTTTCAAGCAATATGTATTAAAATTCAACATGACAAGACCAGGACAACAGCCTCCAGACCTATCTTCAGTGAGTAACTACAGGGGATGCAAGTTGTGGTTAAGAGGAGTGTTAATGATAGGTCTGTGCCAGTAAACACAACAAAATGCCTCAGTGGTAACTGTTATCAGAACGATTTCCTTTCCTGCTAGTTACAAAATCATATAAACTATTAGAAACACCATTTGTAAAACCCAGACACCACATTTTTCCATCAAATGTAGCAGTTGTCTCTGTCTCTGAGGTTCCTGAAACAAACCCTCATGGGGTCCTAGTTGGGCTGCTGAATACAAGCTGTGAAAATGTTGATATATTCATTTTATCCTTTGCTTTCCTTGTCCTTCTCTATTTCCATTCTTTAATGCTTACTTAGTGGCAGCCACTAATGTAGCCAAGAGGATCAGGAAACTGTTTCTCAAGCCAAATGTGCTGACACTGCTATCCTTGATTTTCATTAATGATTGAACAGTGTCTCCTGTCTGCTGTGTATTTCAGGCCCCACTTAGCCAAGATTCTTGGATGCTGAGACAGCTTTTCATCTTCCCCATCTCCTCCTCACAGTCATAACCAAGTCAGACATTGTCTCCTCTGCCTTCACGACTGTGAGCCACTCACACTGGCAGTGACAACCCCAAGATGCTTTTCCCCAGGAATAGACCTTTCTCAGCTTGCAGGGTTTTAAAAATTTCTTTTAACCTATTGACAGATTTGGTGTGGATGTTTTAGTGAATGCGAGTAACCAGACAAGCAGTGGGAGTTAAGAAGTGTTGGGAGTAATCCAGTCATTTTAATGCACATGAAGTATAATAGTGTTTGGAATAAATAAATTTGTGATGGTACCATCAGCATCACTTGTTTTTGCATCATTAAAACCTCTTCTAAATCAGCTTGGTAAAAAGGGAACATGTCCATACTGCTAAGCCGGCTTTCAGAGGCAGACATGTTCCAGGAGTGAGAGAAGTACTGAGTTATGTGCTGCCCAAAACTAACTCAAACTGGTGGTGAATATCTTGGTACAGGTTTTTCCTCAGTCAGTGTGGCTCTGGAGTCTTGATTCCCAAGTTGAGGCAGCATCTACCGCAGTCCTTTCTGAATTTCAGGGCCACATCTGCAGCCACGGTAAGCTGCTGACTTCTGCTGATGGTCAGTAATTTACAGCACCACAACCTGGCCTCTGGTTTGCCTCCTTTAGCTGCAGCGGTTTAAAGACATTTGCTCTCTGCATCAACCCTAGCTGAAGTTCCAATATAGTTGACCTTCATTCCCTAGCAGTTTGGAAACTGAATAATAATAAATGTGTAGTGAATTGTGTCCTGCAGATAACCAGAATATGTTTTTTTGGATCCCTTTGAAAAATGTCTGTTATTTTAAGCCTCTGCTGCCAAGGGGGAAGCATGGGGTACATGGAAAGTATGGAGGAGGAGAGCGTAGTGTAAAAGGAAGAAGCTATGGGGAAAGGCTTGGTGCTAATGGATTGGATCCATTTGCAGCATTGTTGAGCAAAGCGTTAAATGCTGAAAAGTAATTTGTGGCAATTTAGGCTTTTATCATAGCATGTATGTTGCTCTTGAGGTATATATAGCAAAAGGCAAGCTCCCAGACTGAAGAGTTTGTAACCTTAAATGTGCATATCTGCAAGCAGCTTGGTGAAGCTAATAGATGTCTGCAAGGCAGAGTCAGGGCCTCATGTGGATGGGCTGACCCCTCAGGATAACAGCACAGCTCCTTTCTCAGGAGAACAAGCAGAACAGCTTCAGAAAAGAATGCACTTAGTCCTTACAATTTTCATTACAGATGACTCTTCAGAACAGGTGTGTTGTTGGTTAGGTCATACAGAAGTGTTTGAACACACACAAATGAGAGAGTAAAGAAGATCCTGAAAAAGACAGATGTATTTTTTAAAATTAGTACAATGTATGAACTTATCAATCCTCTTGGTTTTGAGAGTTCTATAAGAGGAGAAGTAGGAGTAAGTGCGCATTACTGAAGAACAGATACAAATACCTTGTGCATAAAATAGAACCTCAGTTCTCTGTTGCGCATGTGTATGTATATGCACACTGGGTTTTTGCTATCAGTTTTTGTCGGTAGAAGTCAAAGTGTTTACCAAAAAGAAGGAAAGGCAATCCCTAATGGATACAGCAGAGGAAGTAGTATGCTCAATCCACAGGTAAATGGCAGAGCCAGAATGAACAGGTTTCCTTGACTGTGATGCTAGGTCACAGTGCATCCACGACCCTAGAGCTGTCCAGCCCTTTGTTAGTCTGCATCAACAGAGAATCTGTCCAATGTACTTCAGTGAAAGAAAGTGTGCTGAATGCACTTACCAGGCTGCATTTGTGGACAAGACTTCAAGTTTTCTGCATTGTGATAAGCTTGCATATCCTGACATAGGTTTCCATATCCAAGATTGACAGCATTAATCACAGCTTCCCATTAGGAGTGAAAAAACCCACTTGTCTGTTTTGTGCCCTTTCACTTGTGGAAGGTGTCGCTTGGAGCAGCCAAAGTGCCGTCCCCTGCCGTCCTGGCTCTGGAGCATCAACAAGCCAGCACGTCCCTTCATCAGAGCACAAAGCTTTTCTAAAGACACTGCCATTTTTGAGTACTTCCTTATTGGGACAGTTTCTTCTGGATTTCTCTCTCAAGCAAGAGGGTTTGGGAGAAATACAAACATAAAGAAACCCTTCCTAACACATTCTGCACTGTGACTATTAGAAGACACTTACAGGAAGTGGAAAACCCCATTAATATATGTGGTGCCACATTCTGACCAGGCACTTAAATGCTTTTTGTTTAACTGCCCTGAATGTGAAGCTGTGGGCATCTTGGTGTAGGTGGGTGTCTCTTCTGTTCTCTAGTGGAAGAACCTTTGAATCATCTCATTTTCTTCCCTGTCAGCAAGAGGTGAAAATGCTGGTAACAGCCTGTCTCCAGCCAATTTGTGGGGCAGCAAAAACGCTGCCCACTTCTGGCATCTGTATTTTGATTGGTATTTTTGGTATTCTGCTGGTGGCTAAACATATATTTATTGCAGTGGACCTTTAGCAGAGAGCTGATCAAGGTTTCAGTTCAGACTACTGGGACACTTGTTTAATGGTGGTAGGATAAATAAGAAAAGTGCAAAGCCAAGTTTGTTTTTGGTAAAAGTGCCATACAAGTAGTAGGTGTCTCCATCCTTCTATTAATGTCCCTATTGAATGCCTCTCTCTCGTGCACTTGCCCCTCCCAAGAGGGGTGTGCCACCTCCTCTGGTTCTGACTATGTGGCCTTATGTTGCAGTGGTGACACTGCAACAGAGGGTAGTTGGGATGCTGCATGCTGAACCTTTGGCTGTCGAGAACATTGATCTTCCTGCTGAGCCAGAGAAAATTTAATTAGCTTATTTTAACATTCATCTTTGTCCTGTGGGTTGGTAGAGTTGGTGCTGGCTGGAGCCTCATTTCCACATATGTAATTTACTGTAACTAATTATTTATTATTATTAAGGGAATGGTGCACTCTGCTGACAGCCTCTGCAGTAAGGTGGAATAGTCACTTTTCATTTATTTGCTGTCAGAACCATCTGAAACCTTTCCCCTTCAGGGCAGTGAAATCTTTCTATTCTTGTTGGATGTTAACTGGGCAAACTGGTGGAAAGCTGTAGTTAGCACAACCCCATGCCAGTGATCTGGTACAGACAAGGTGACTAATTAAGTGACAGAGGATGATAGTCCAGGAAATAAAAAAAGCCTGAACTGCTCTCTAGCTTAAGGTTAGTTGCCTTTGTGAATATGCATTCCGATTCTCTCTGATTTCATATTTGCATCTTACTTTTTTTTATTACCTTAATATTATCCTTCTTTTTAATTTGGTTTAGTTACGTCTGTAGTTCCTGGGAATGCCTGCCTTGTTCTTGCTGAAGCTTTAAAACAGTGAACTCCCAAACAAAAGCATTAACTTGAGTCAGATACCCTATACAGGGAATTAATTTCTGAACAACTATAGTCAGAAAAGTGTCTTGGCCATGAGAAGCTGCAGCCTTAAATACAGATGATAGTACTAGCTGGCCCCATAATACTTGGGGGATACTCAGGGACCTGTGGCAAGAGACCCCTTTTGCCCAGATTGAAGCCACTTGGGTGTCTATCTGCTGCTTGCACCTGTAATGTTTTCCCCAGTGTGCTCTGGTCAAAGACTTAGAGAAAGGAGAGAGGATGTATGGTGAGGCATGCGGAAGCTATTTCAGCAAACTAACTACATTTACTGCCCAGGCATTTCTCTATGATTAAAGAGGGTTACAAAAAGGGCAGTAATATCTGTGGTAACCTTTGCTACTTATGCCAGGTAAACTTAAGACCCTCTGGTACAAGTTAGGCAAGAAAAACAATTTAAAGCAGAAATTGTAGTAGTTCCCTGCCTAGGTATCTTGAGCTGTTTTGAAGTGTCATGTGGGAAGTCAGTGAGGGACTCTTGCTCTTCTTCCATTACTTTCTGTGTATCTTAGCAACCACTTTCCTCGTTCCTGCTTGGGATTGCCCTGCAGTAGAGACTCTGCTTATAGCAGCTCTGATGGGTCCCCCAGTGGAGGGGGTCTGGCTGGAATTGTGCTGTGCTCCATCTGCCTTCCCTGCTTCCCTGATGGACAGGTTTTTGGAGCCAGTGCCAGCTTTTTTCAGGGCTGGCCTAGGGAATAAGCAGCTCCTTGGTGGTCCCAAAGCAGACTGGGCATAGCACGGAATCTGAATTAATGGGACTTGGGAAATAAAGCTGAAAGAAAAAGGCTCGGACAGAAGCGTACACATAACATGTAAGGACATTTTATAGTCCTTACAGTGTTGAGTTTATGCTAAATTTGCTGCATAGAGACTAAATAATGAGCATACTTTTCTATTTCTTTATAGGAACAGAGCGTTTCCCTTGTTCAACAACCAGACGCATCATCCTATCATCTGCTTACCCAGGTATGACCTTTTAACTCATTAGCATGGTTTAACAAGGAGGCTGCTTCAACAAACTAAGAAGACTTGAGAAAACTTCTCTAGCTCCTGGAACACTTAATTTTTCTGGGGCTACTTCCTGGTTTTGCAATACTCCTACTTTTAAAAAATAGGAGGATTTTAAGTGGTTTTTTTTTAAAAAAGCCTCCTGCATCTGATGGGAGCCACAGTATTCATTGTCAAAGCAGCTGTCTTGTTTTTGGCTTAGCAAGAACCTGCTTACAGCCCTGGGTGGAAAGGGCCTGAGATGGTGGTGATAAAAAGGCAGAGCATCTGAGAGAGGTGACAGTGCTCCTGCACGCTGCTCTGGTTTGTCGTGTCCTGCCTCTGCACTGAGTCGTACCACAGAAAAGATGAGAATGATTTGGCAGGTAATCACAAGCACAATGCTTCCAGGTCTCCAGAAACAAAAATTATTGGGTTGGATCAAAGAAATACACTTTTTCTCCTCTTTGGGAAAGAGAAAACATTCAGGAGACTCCTGTCCCAGAAGAATAAAAAGTGTTAGAGAGAACCTGTGGTGCCTCTGTCATGTAGATGAGCAGATACATGTTTTGTCAGTATATCTGTATGCACATGTATTCATTTCAGTTTGATTTTCAAGCGAACATAGTTGCTGTTCTCACAAGCATGAGTTTAAAATGCTAAAGACAGAATACTGAACTCCAGCAAATGGGAACAGAGTTTGATTGAAAAACTACATCTGAAGCGTAAGGAAGAAATGCATTGCGAGCAAGGTGGCAAAGTACCTAAGCTTCTGCAGGTATAACTTGAGCAGAGCAGGGGGAAATGCTGCCATTATTTTGGGGGGAAGTGGTATATTTGCTCTGGCCTTGCAACACAAGCAAAACAAGGGTTTCAGTGAGCACAGACACCTGTTCAGGAGATGCCTGTAGAAGCTCATGTAAGGCATAACAGGATGGTGGTCCCCTTCCCTGGGTGTCCTCTCAGCCCAACAAGCTGGAGGAGGTTCAGACTCTGCATCCTTTGAAGAGTAGCATGAACACATACATGAGCATGGAAGTTTTATTCAGCTAGTAAAAGTACCTACTCTGCCTTGTCACTAATAAAAAGGAAGGTGCTGGATTATGGCCATTTAGGACACATTTCTTCTGTGAGATCATGCTTGAACAGTGATCAAAGTCAATCTCCCATATTCTCTTAGAATATCCTGGCAGTCAGTGCGATACTTCTGAGGCTGCCAGGATACTTAACAATGAAAAAATGGAAGGATCAAGCACAGGTTTAAAGGAAGGCAAGCTGATACTACTGGATGAAAAAAGGTAATAGTGTATGGTCTCAGATTTGTATGGACATGCATATAATGCACTTGTGTGTGTTTGTATTGGGTACAAGGCTGGTTTTGGACTTGAGCTATTATAAACCCATAAATCTATTCATTTCCCAACCATCCCCTAGTTTACTTCTGTGTGCAGTGTCTCCTGGATTTATGAATTTGAAGGAAATTGAAATAGAGAATCAGATTTGTCTCTCTGCATTTGTAGGCTGTAAAAAGCAGACACACAAGTACAAGGCAGTTGACTTTCCATATGTGAGCTTTTCTGTCTCACAAGCCATGGCAGCACAGGCCAGACATGAGCTGTGGAGGCACATAAAGTGTGTATGTGCCAGCCTCTCCTGTCTCTGAGACATATGGTGTGCCTGAGTAAGGTTAAGCTGCCTCTTGTTGTTTCACAGAATTTCAGTGCTACTCCTCCTCTTGGAAAGCACGGCACAGGCAGCCCAGTGGTTTGGGAAGGAGCCATTCGCCTTTCTGGGCCTCAAACTGTGGAAGGGCAGGGGTGTCACAGCCCTGGCCTTTGCTCCCATCAGGCTCCCATTTGCTCCTGGAGGCAGCCAGCATGTCCAGCACCCTGCAAGCTCCTGCCAGGCAGGAGGGGCACCATAAGCAGTGATCCTGCATGCTTCAGGAATTTTCCCATGGCCTCAGAATACCCTTGCAGCAGTGCAAGTACTAAATGAAGAATTAAATTAGCCTGTAAGACTTAAAGTAACAGGCAGTTTTATTGCAGTTGCCGTTTCACTATTGATAATATTCCACTAGCGATAAAGTAAGTTCTCAGTTGTCTGCTGTGCAAAGATTAAATTGTCTTTGCAGATCCCACCCTTAACTGACAGACCTAAATTACTGCTCTTGAAATAAAGAGTATATCCATGGAGTGCTCCATAGCCTCTTGATGCTGCTGAGATGCCACAGACAGTTTAAGAAGTTGGCAAGTCTGAAATGAAAAGAGAGAGAAACAGTCCTACATCAGCACTAGCATTTTCTTTGCAGGATTGCTACATCAGTGATTAGGAGATAAAATACAGGTATAAGATCTTGTGAGCATTACTGTCTCTCCTGTCCTTTGTCTCTGGGTGACTAAAAGTAACAGTGAGAACTAGCAGTGGAAATGATGTACCACAGGTGTGTGACAAGGAATGTTGTGATAAAGGAGGTGGGGGCTCAGGAAAAGGAGATGTGTTGCCCCCTGTGTAAGAGCATCCCTGAAGGCTGGACTGCTGGATGGGGAGGAGGAGTAACAGAACCAGGAAGGTGGCACAGAGGGCCTCAGGAATGGGTGATAAAGCTCATGCTGTCTGAGCTGGGATGTCAGTACAGCCCGTTTGCAGCATTTGAAGCTGACGATTTAGCTTTGGAAGAGTTGCAGCATTCTCTGATACTGTGGTTTTGCTTCTGATGCTTCTGGGGCAGCTGCAATGACTCTTCATGCTGGTCACTGGGCCCTGTGATTCCTGGTCACTGCACTGTGAACAAACTCAGCATCTCCTGACATGAACTTTTCTCTGTGTGAGCTGTCTTTCTTAAAGGACCTCAAAACAGGAAGGTACCAGGACCATTTGCTCATTTGGGGCTGTTTCTAAGCAGGAGAGGGGAGCTCTTAACACCCTCCAAAGGCTGTCACATTGAGATTACAGGTAATTTTGAGTAGCTTTTGAGTATAAGCATTGTTTGAACTTCTTTTTCTACTGTGAACCTACTAATGCTCAGGAGGAGAGGCATGTAGATGGGGTTGCAGCTTGGCAGCAGCCATCTGAAACAGAGCCTTGAGGGCAGTAGGAGGTCAAGGTGAGCATGCAGTGTACTCAGGGAGAACTTCTGTGTATTGATACATTGTTCGATTAGGCTGGAACCTCTTTGGATACAGGCTCATCTTAGATGAATTTTGTACAGAGCATAAGTACGCCACAGCTTGTATTTTAGGGTTAGAAATTTCCCTCATCAATGACTGAAAGTTAACATTATACAGAAAGATGTCAGTGAGGAATGATTAGAACAGTTTTTAGAAAAGGGATATGAATTGATACTCACTAGAAGGGTTTCTTGTAGTAGCTGCAGATGAAATGTTGGCTTGATTTCTGAAGAGTCAAAAATTCTATAGATGTTCTCCTTTTTTCATTTTGCTTATTTTGGGTTGGTTTTTTTCTGCAGTGATTGTCGTAGCACTAGGGAAAGTTTGCAAGTGGGCAGAGTGCAAGGCGGAGCTTAGTGGCATTATTGGCGTTGTCTTCTCTTTTCCCATGCAGTTGGCTTGAGTGCCTCCTGCTTGGCATTGGGAAGGCTGCAATAAGGCATCCCTACCTGGGTGGTTCTGACATGAGGCTGAAGGAGGCTCTTGGCACACTTACTGTCACAGTCAGTGTAGCATTCATTCCTCCTTCATCAGTCTTCCTCTTAAAAATAGTCTCCTACCAATGAGTAGGCTGTCCTACAATCTCACTGGCAAGAAACTTTTAGCTTCCAGTTAAAACTTACAAAAGGTCCTTGTACCAAACTAGCCATTCCCTCCTTTGTGTTTATCACTTAGCATCCATCTACCTCTTTCCTCCTTCAAAAGGAGGGCTGTCATGAATTTTGTAACCAACTTCCCTCCTTTCTTCTGATTGTCTTAATAGCCATTATCTGCACCTCCGTTCATTTGAAAACACCTATTTTGAACACAAGCTGTTTTGAACGTTCTGTTAACTCGTATTTGTGAACTATCAAAGGTAGAATTTGCTACATTTTGAAAGGATTCAGATGTGATTGTTAAGCAGTGGGAAGGAAACAGCATGTCCTCTGTCACTATCAAATTATCGTGATGACAGTGGTGGCGTTAGTAATACTCCTATGTAGCAGACTGAGTCACTAGTAGATGTTTAAAACTTGTTTACAGCCAAGAAGCAAAGCAATTCAGGCAGAAATTGACAGACAGAGGTTACCTGACTTGCTGCTGCTTTTCAGTAAGCCTCTTCCTAACTCTTTGGATGCAAGAGGTAGGCCAGAGAGACCAGGAGGGGAGAGGAAGAAGAAAATGTCATCCTTCCTTTCCTCTCTGTTGTGATGAGGCAGAGAGTTTAATTTCAAGGAAGAGATTGGTAAGGAAGGAAAACAGGAGTGTCCTGTGTGTTTCATCTTATGCTTGATGCCTTTGTCAGGATCAGCAGCCAACCCCAATACAGAACTTTTCCATTTCCGTGCAGTACTTAAGTGACTTTGTAGAGGGGCAAAATTAAGCAAGTGAAGGTGAGTTGTTGAGCTGCATTTTGGTTTCGTGAACACTGCACTTGTTTCTGCATCTCCAGCAGTCAGATCAACATAATCCCACCTGTAGCTCAGGAACCAGTTCAGTGTGCTAACACTGAATTCTCACAACTGTGAGTTTTGTCCCCTGGATAATGTGGAGGGAAAGAAAACTCAACACCATGGAATAGAAGCTCATCTCTCCTAAAGGCAGTTGAATTTTTGCTGTGAACATCCTTTTGAAAACTAATCATCTTGCTAAGGATTATAGCTTTACAGCTATAGGAAAAAGGAACTGCTCACACTTGTAAAAATGACAGTTTCAGTTTTCAGAAGTCCGTGCCAAGTGGTGCACATGTCAGCCCTTCTTTCACAGGAACTGCAGGTCAGCTCTGTGTTGTTCTGATGTCTGCGCTGTCAGGTGTGACTGGTCTAGGGGCCTGCTCAGAAAGGCCTTGTATCGCCTGTCTCCTCCAGTGGTCTGACAGACCACATGTCCCCTGTTCATCTTCACAGCAAACTCTGCTGTTATCGAAAAACACCTTAGTCCTCCTGCCATGTTCTCCTGAACGTTCCTGTGGAGCATCTGGTTCTGGCTGGTGTCAGGACAAGGATACAGCACACAGGGATGTGCTTGTGTCTCTCACTGAGGGGGGGCTGGAAGTCAGTGCTGCCTGCAAAGTGGTTGGGGGGAAAATTATCCCATCCCCACTTAATACCTGTAAATGGCTTTGTAATGCAAGTCATGAGTGCCTAAGTAATACAGCTTGTAAATTCAGTGCTAGGGAACCTGACATGCAGAGTTAAGCCTTATTTAAGTGTAGTTAAGCAGTTGTGATAGTAAACATGCTTTTGAAAGAGGTAGTGGGAATAATGGGAGTGCTGTGAGCATTCTTCATGAGAGAAGTTTGAGAGGCACAGATTCATTTGTTTTGAGGAATGACACAAGACAAACAGATGTTTGAATCTTAATGTTTTTTACAGCATAGTTGATAAAAGAAAATTTTTCCTAATCATGGCCAAAAAATACTGACACTGTCATCCTTAAGATGAGTAATTTTTTTTCTCTTATTTTTAATCCCTCTGAGGCTTTGGTCCCTTCTGAAGCAGGAAGTTATTATTCAGTCCAGTCTCTAGCCATGACATTTTGGACAGCTGGAATAACTATACAGGGAGGGGGGTATAATACACCATGTGATTAAAGCCGAATGTTCAAGTGAGGTCTTGATGTGAAAAGTGAGATCCTCACATGGCTTGTCTCTTCGTTGTTTTCCAAATCATCCTTGAATTTTACATCAGAAGACTTCAGGACGTTACTGTAAGATTGCTGGTTGTTCTGCCTTTTGCCATGTCTGTGTGGAGTATCTGAGGTAAATTGCAAGGTACTTTGATCAGGAGTCCTGTCTCAATGCCTAATTCATATTGTTGCCCATACCTGCATCTCTATGGGTTTCCTGCAGCGTGGTCTTAGTAACAGCTCCCTGGTATTCTTATTTCAGTTGTAACTTCTTTGACGCTAGAAAAAATGTTTTGCTTTTTTATACAGTTACTCTTGCATCAGTTTGGCTGCTAAAAATCATAAAAACATCCACTCTGTGCTGAAAACAGAATTAGACACAACAGGATTTTGAGTCTAAGGTTAATGGTGGCATGCCTGGGAACTAGATATTGTGTACAACAGTTTTTGCTGTGTTCTTCTTAATGCTACATGATTCATTGCTGTAGCTATCATAATATTAGTAACTAGGTGTCCAAGTCTGATTAGATCACTGTTGTGTTGGATGCTCAAACAGCAGAGTTGTTCCAGACCCCAAGGAGCTTACAGTCAAGTCTCCACAGAAACATGGAGCTGTAAGCAGCCGGAAAGCACACACTGGTGAGACTGTATTTGCCGCTGTAATTAGTACCTTAGAGACTCCATAATTCATGCTGGGAAGTTGTAGATAGAAAACCAGCCTACAAGGGATCAGATCCTATTTTACTTGGCGGGGGTTTCAATTTAAAATCCAGTGTATAGTGAGTTGTAAAATACAGGAGGTCAGCTTCACCTCTTGTTCGTCTGCTGTTTTCATATATTTTCCATTGGGAAATGTTGTTTTCCCTAATACAGCAGAAGTCTAGTTAATAACGCAGCTCTATTTCTGCATATTGTTCACTGTATCAAGTAACAGAAATTGACAAAATAGTTCAGCTCCTTTTAAAACTAATGTAAATGCTGGTCTTAGAACAGAATTGGACCACCCTGCTTCCCCTTTTTCCCCCTATGTTCTGAATGTTTAGATAACTGGCTTCCAGCTATCAATGAAACCACCTAGTAAAAGTGAGAAAACCTATTTCTTTCTGGCCTGAGTGGGGAAGATTTGGTAAAGTCATGAAAGTGCCTTCTTTTGCAGTCTGAAATGTATCTAGACCTTTCAGAGTCAATCTGTACTTTGAAGTACAGGACTTTCTCTTGGTTTGAGTTTCTCCTGAAGTCAGGACTTTCTCTTGGTTTGAGTTCAGCTCAGTGCTAGAAATGGTATTGCCAATTGAACTGTTTTAAAATTAAAATAATGGGTATTATTTGTCAGTGGGGGGTGGCATCCAGTGTTGGCTCTCTACTTAGAGCTTGTGATGTTTGTCACTACTCTACATACAATCTCTACCCCAACTCTCCAGCCCCTGTATTCCCTTCCTGTGGTACCATGTACCACTAGTGTTTTCATCTTCTTGGTTCTCTGTGGAAGATTCACACACTCTACAGTGTTCTCTCAGATTCCCAGCATTTGATTATTCCTTGCATACCCAATTTGCCTTACCTGCGTTGTTTTTACTCATTCTTCACTGAATGATCTCCATTTACTCCTTGGACCTTTGGGATTTCCTGACTTTGCATTTTCTCATCAACTTTCTGTGTCCCCTCTGCAGTGACTTGTCTCTCTCTGTAGGTTAACCAGCACCTGTTTCATCCTTTACCTGTCTGTGCTTAGATGGTTCATTCGGTCAGAGAGAGTATATGCTGTGGCTCCATGTCATAGGTTAGCAAGCATAGTCCCGGAAGGGATGTCCTTGCTAAGGGGTGCTTATAGTTTCCTCTGGGACGTGATAGAACCTATCAGCTGGCCAGTTTGAATATGGACAATTCTTTAAGCCACTTAAAGTTGTGACCGCCTCTGTGATCCACACTTAAGAATAGACAAACTCCCCCCCAAGCTCTCTCTCGTTTCTGGCGCTGGGACAGGTGGCTGCAGGCCCCGTGCGGGGGCCGGGCCACGGCCAACCTGGAGCCATAGGCCTGTTCCAGCTGTGGAACCCCCCCCCACTGCCTTGCCGTGGACAGCCAGAGCGGCTCGGAACCCCCCCTCCCTCTCCAGTTCGGCCAAGATTTCAGCAAAGCAGCACCTCTGTCCGGCAGAGGTCAGGTGACCAACAGCGATAAGCCACACAGCTGCAAGGCCGAGGTGAGATTAACCCTTTTATTGCTGTGAAGAGCTGAAAACCTGAGGGAAGAGAGAGAGGAGATGCTTAAAGCTGAAATTCTGTTGTGAAGCTATGATATATCAGAGTATCCCGTTGTAATTTCATGAAGATATGGGGGGTGGAGTGTTCCGCTCGTAAGCAATAGGCAGATGCTGACGCAGCTGTAATTTCATGAGAAGCTTGGACAGGGAGAGATGAACCAGATGAGGACTTTTGCTCCAAATGGGAAAGGAGAAAAACCTCAATTCCTAGAGATGCTCCCAGAGATAGTCCTAACGGTGAAGATGAGGAAGACCCTTTGCTCCCAGGGAAGGAGAAGGGCCTCTGTTTTTCGTTTCTGAACGGCTCAACCTTAAAATTGTACCCCAAAAGACTTCAAGAGTGGACCCTCGAAAGCAGTTGCGGGAAAAGCTGCAGGTGGGGGGAAGGGACTCACATGCGAGCAGAGAGACCTCTTCCTAAATGGACTGAACAATATTTGGAAGTGGGTGGCTGTCTTGTTGTGATACTGTTTTCATAGCACGAGCAAAAAGAGACTTCTCTTTCTAAATGGACTGAACAAGGTTATTATAGAAGTGGTAAACAGACTGAACATCTTAAGGGTTGTCTTTTTCCATTGTCAGTGGGAGAAGGGAGGAAGGTGGGGGGAGGAGGAGAGTTCTGAAGGTGGTATAATTTTTTTTTTTTTCCTTCTTTTAGGTCTGTTAATAAACTTCTTTATATTCTTTCAAGTTTGGTGCCTGCTTTGCATTTCTCCTAATTCTTATCTCACAGAAGATAAACAGTAATGAGTATTTTAGACCAAACCACTACACTAAATTGGTGTTTCTGCCCGGTTACAAACCCAACCCGCGACACTCCATGTGAGCTCCACATCTACTGAGTAGACCACCAGGACACTGCCAGAAGGGGGAAATACAGTCTGAGTTCTTCTCTTTGTTTTTTTTTCCTTCATAGAGGCATTTATCCTCTCTATCTCTTGTCCATCTGTGGATTTCCTAAGGTGGTAGGTAAGAGCTTAGAATTTTCTGTCAAGCATGGTAGAAATTGGTCAGTGTGACTGACAATTACAAGTGTGGATAGACACAGCAGACAGGCAGAGACAGGAAACAGGAGCGCAAATAGTGTAAGAGAATTAGGGAATTTGTGCATTGCTTGTGTGTTCACATATCTTCAGCTAAGGTGACCAGCAGAATCAAGCAGGCAGTTTACAATACTGGTTTAACATCAGGGAGAAATCTGAAGGATGTGTTGTGTATATATGGAGGCAGGTTGGTATCAGGGACTTGATGCATACCTTGTGATTTATGTTTTCTTAAATGAATTCTGGCACTATATTGTGTCATGTTTTTAATTCCTACCAAAGACAGTTCTTTATACAAGTATTTTTAGAAATGAGCATCCATCAGAAGAAATGCAGCAAGCTTTATATAGATTCCTGGAGGAAAGATGTGGGAAGTGCTGTGGAGTATCTGTGAAAGAAGTCGTTTAGAGACAACCCAGTTGTCAGGCTAGCAGCCCTATGGTGTTGAAAAAAGAATCTGCATTTTTGTTTGTTTTTATGATAATACCAACAGCAGGGACTCCTTAATGTAGTTTTTAGGCTGCAACCTTCATCAGAGACTTCACATCCGTATTTTAAACTCTGGCTATTCTTGGTAGTCCTGGCTGATGATTGAGAGTTTTAAGGAATCAAGGTCCCTTTCAGCAGCACCGGAGTCCTGAGCTGAGCTTTGAGGCACCCAGGGACTGGAGCTGTTTGACAGCCAGAGCTCAGGATAGCCTTTGTGCCCCAGATCCCTCTGTTTCCCTCATGTGCTCTGGAGAACTCTCAGGCTCTGGTGTCAGTTGTCAGTGTTGTAGTCCTTCCTTTTGAGTCTCCTTTTTGTGGCTTCAAGTTTGTCGTGCTGCCTTCAGGCAGATGCTGTGTCTGACAAATGTCTTTTCTTGAACAAAACTTTCTGAAATCTGGATCCAAAGGGTTTGGTTGGGAGCCAGAGCATCTTTGCCCATGTGGAAGAGACAGCCCTTGTCCTTGTTTTACAGCTGGGAGAACTGAGGCATGGGCTTGTTTATTCATAAGTTCAAGTAATAGTGCCAGGTGAGCAGCAGAAGCCTGGACTAATTCTAATCTTGGATCTCAGTGCCTCAACCATAAAACTGCTCTGCCTTTCTAAAGATCCTTGTGATTGTAGGAATATCTGTATTAGACCACAATTGTAGAAGGAAGAAAACCTCATTTTGAGTGAAATGATCTTGAAGGCACTTCCACTGGTGCATGAAATTCTTCAGCCCTTAGTGAACTTTAGCAAATTCTATGCAGGTAATGCCTAATGGAAGAAGACAAATTACCGGAATATAATAAATTAACAATAATCCATAGAAGAGGTGAGACAATCATGGTTTTAGCAGTCTATAGATAATAAGAGGGAAATCTCTTTATTTAAAGTTTCTAATGTTACTAATCTCCTGGTAAATCCATGCCTGTGAAGGGTAAGTCAAGCTTTTTCTTAAACACAGTGTTTTTTTGTCAGTGGGAGGTTTGGATGACCATAAGCATTATTCTTCTTCTATTTGTAACTCTATGGGGGCATGATCCCAGAGTCACTGCAGTTAGCAGAAAGAAAGAGAGAAGGAAAGGAGGAAAAACAATAGAGAATTATGCTATTGAGCCAAGCAGTTGTCTGAGCTGGTCCTGCTGGCCTCAACTGGCACAGACACTGTGTTGTGGGTCATCTGCATGAAAGCAGGTTGCACAGAGCTCAGCCATGGCTGATGTCATTCTGATTGTTCTGTGTGTACCAGCTCAGCCCTCTTCCCGTATCTCTTTGCACCATGTCTCATCCTCTGGTATAATATGCCCATGGTCTTCTGAGTATATAGGGTCAAGCTTTGCTCATGTTTGCCTGTGTGGTGTACAACCCATGGAAGTTGGTGAAAGTCAGTTCTGTACGTGTGCAGGAGCAGGAAGGGGTTGACATGGAAGCTCCAGGCAGTCAGTGGGTACAGATTTGCAGGTGGGATAAATCAAGGTAGTTCTCTTGACCTCAATGAAATTACCTGTGATAGATGCTCCTTAGAATTCTTCCCCAAAATATGACTGACAGTGATCTAAAAAAAATCTCCTTTAGGATCTTGCTGAGTGGGGGTTATCACACTTTCCACGTCTCATGTTCTAAGTTCCAGCAAATACACTTATATTTTTTTGCATGGCTGAGAGCCTCTAGTGTCACTGGAAGATGTTTGTGCCTCCCCCAGCCTAGGGGGGTATAATCTCCCCATGCAGCCTGTGCGATTCAGATAAGACATCTCCATCTTTTAGGGTATCCCCTGCTGCTGGTGCATGTATTTGTTCCCTCCTCTGGTGGAACTCTTTATCATCTGTGATGCTTAACTCATGACAGGTGAAAGTGCAGCTGCAAGTGCACACGTTACACATAACATTTGAAATGGAGAGACCAACTGTTAATGTTGTGTAAAGATGCAAGTGAAGAATTGGGAGAGCGTGCCTGCTCCACTGAAGCTATATCAAAAGGCTGTTTTATCCCCCTTGTTTCAACTCAGTTTACATTTGCTTTTTGAGAAGGCAGTACCCAAGGTTTCTGGCATAGGTCATGTTCATGCCATCTCTCTCTGGCTGATAGATTTTTCCTCATGGAGCTGCTGCTTTTGAAGCCTGAAGGATGCCTGATGCTCCAGTATGGACAGTGTTGTGGAGAGGGTGATTGATCTTTCACAGGGAAATTAATTCTGTTCTCACCTTCAATGAGATACAGTCTCGCTTGTCTCTTAATTACAATAGCAATTGTTTCCCTGCTGTGGAGGAGTATAAATGTATTTTAAGAGAGAGCTTTGTGACATGACTCCTTTTGAGTAAGTGGCTAGTAAGTTGTTCTGATCAGAGGTGTGAAACTCTTTCCCCATTCTTGCCCACCACTGCCTGCAGGCCATTCCTACTGTCTGCATCAGTTGTGGCATTTAACACATACACTGCTGACCAAGCTCCTTGGTGTGATTTATTACTGGCTTTTGTTTCGGCCACTGTCTAATTGTCTGATTTGACTTGGCTGAAGTCTTGGGGTGCCAACTCTGGCTTCTTGTCAGACTGCAGGAATGCAGCGTCCATGTCCATCAATCCAAACATAAGACTGTAAATTAAAAAAAAAAAAAGAAAACAAACAAAAAACCAAGAACCCTAGAAGATACAGTGCTATCACTTGAGTTTCTGGGAGTATATATATATATAAATCAGCATAAATTTATAAAGCTAACAAATTGGTAAGATGAAGGGGAAAGCAGAGTGTTTCATAGCTTTGATTTATCTCATATACCAACAAAAAGCCTTTTTGTCATGGGTGGCTGTCAGAGTTGCCCTCACATTTAAGATACATGTAATCATCTGGCTTTCAAATCAAACCTTGTATCATGGTGCAGAACATGTATGTGTGCTTTATCTTCCTTGAATGGAATATTGTATGAAAGTACTGGACAACAACCAAACTGTCAGGTAAACTTTTTCCAGAATAAAATATTCAGCAAAATATATCTCTCTGGGTATCTCTGCTGCCTCTTACTGCAGAGGGCTGGGGAGCTTGTGAGAATGCTGCAATGCAGCAAGTGTACTACCACTGATTAAAAGTAGATTTTTGGTTTTTGTTTTGTTTTGTTGTTGTTTTTACCCCCTTTCTCCAAGCTTGTGGGTGGCATTTTAATCGAGTTCTCATGGTAACAAACATAATTTAAAAGCATCAAAGCCTACAAAATTAGGCTTTTTTCTGTATGTGCTTGAGGTGGGTGTTCTAGTCATTACAACTGCAGTGATGCTGGTTATTTCAGGGTTTCTGGTGCAGAGATGACAATGGAAGTAAAATGGAAGCAGGTGTTACTAAATGCAGAAAACATTCATCATCTTTTTACCGGGTTCTATTGTTGCCCTTTCTGTAAAGAGGGTGCAGTTAAAGTAATGTGTAATGTACTCCTAACGTTGCTATTTCATTTAGGTGTATTCCAGCATCACAGTTATGTCGTGTTTGTAATTTCTGGGGAGGCAGTTTTATTGACTGATGTTTTGATTCATTATTGCAAACATGAGCCCCCATCAAAGCACACATGAAAATGCTTGAGAAACTGTGGAATTCTGTGTGGAGTTACCATGTATTTCTGCATATAGGAAGAAATGCAGAGAAAAACAACAAGAAGGGGTTAAAATGAAATCATGAAGGATCTGATTTGAATGCCTCATCTGTTAATGAATGATCTTGAATACATGACTAAAACATGCTAACTCATGGAAGTCGATTGTATCTAGTGCTTTGCCACGTGTGATGTAAATGTGTTCAGTTGTGTTTGATGCTGTATTGCACCCAATAATTTTATAGTGCCATGTATTGGAGTCCTGTAAATAGTCAGTGACCAAGGTAATGCAGGTCAGTAATCCTGTGGGGGTGTTGGAAAATTTAAGATACAGCTCACTCTTAGCTGCTGAGGAAAAAAACTTGATTTACAATGAGAAAATGTACTGGGTGTTTCCAGCTCTGAATGCTGCACTGATCATCCCTAATGTGAGCTCTTTCTGTACCTTTCTGGCTGCAGGAGATTGTTCTGGCATGATAAGGAGAGCTTTGGACAGTGTTCATAAATCTTCCTGTTGTCTTTGGAAATCTTTCACATTAGAGCCTCCTGGGGTTTTGAACAGGTAAATCAGTAGAGAAAGCAGTAAAAGGTCAAGAGCCAAAGAAAATAGAGCCATGTTGAGTTTCATGCTAGGGAACAAAGAGAGCAATGAAATATTAACTATATGGAGAGAACTGATTATACAGTAACTTCCTATCACCTTTGTGTTCATTTAGTATTGATAGAAACCTTCTATTTAAAAGCATGCCTTAGTAGTTCCTTGCTGTGGCTAAGGGAAGAATACCACCTGCATTTCAGAAGCTGCAGGTGGTTATGAGCAATGGTCCTTGGAAGCTGTACAATGAAGTGAAGTGCACTGCATTCTTCAAAGCAGCATATCATTTGAATGGTTGATGTCTGAAACATCAACTTTCTTTTTTAAATGGTAAATTTTTTTCACTGATCATGGGCTTTATGTCAGATACAATGAACTGGATATTGTAGTCTTTGTTAATCTGATGTTGACAATATGCACTTCACAAGTAAAGCCCTCTAAACTGATTGGAAATTTGAAGAAAATTGAAATGTCTTGAGGACTGCAAAAATTTGCTTCAAGAAAAATCTCCTGACTATTTTTAATATTCACAGAGGAACACTGACAAAGCACCAGAGCAAATCCTCTCTGAAAATCTTCGCCAATTGGCATGCACACAGTAGGGTTTGATCCTGGCAGTGTTTCAGGAAAAGGAGCTTTTAGGATTTTATTATTCTAGTTTCTGCTGCAGCCCCATGCATGTAAAGTGTTTCAAACTGGAAACAGCTAAAAGAACAGCAGCAAAGTCATTCTTTTTATAACATGCAAGTATTCTGTCAAAAAAAAAAAAAAGTGGTTTTCATAATTTCTTTGGTTTTGACAATGTGTATGTAGGGTACCCCGTGATGGTGGAAAATACTTCGATATTCTACCCTTAAAAAGGCCTCCAAATGCCACATCAGCCTAATGAAGTGCAGACATCAGGTGTGGGGTGGGAGAGAACTATTACAATCTGTGAATTGATCAGGAAGTCTCTATCCCTGAACCTGTGTCTTCGTCTGCATTTTCATGGCCGTAGAGGTGTTTCAGAGATGAGTGTGAGGCTGGACATGGGCTGCATGCTGAGGCACATGTTTTTGTGTGCCTGGAGAGGGGATAAGAGAAGTGAAACTGAAGAGGGACACATTGGCACAGGTGCAGTTAGTTTGTATCTTACTGAATTTACTGCCTGTTTATTCAGGGTGCATTCTCACAGTTTTGAAGGGGTATCCAATGTTGGATGGGGATGGTCTTTTGTTTCAGATGGTACCAGTCTAGATGCAGAGAAAGCAATGGTGGTTTATTGCTTCTGATCATTTTTGGAGGTGAGGAGGTCTCTTGACTTCAGAACAAGGTGTCCTGCTGTTCTGCATGGTGTCTGTTGCACAGGCTGTTAGGAACCTCAATATGAGTCTTTGTGCTACAGCCTGGGCACTGTCCAGCACAAACTTTGTGCCAGGGCTCAGGCTGCATAAATTCAGGTCATTTTGCACCTTTGAGACTGGATCTGGGGCAAGTATCTTGCTGCCTGTTACTCAGCACTGGCTTGCTGAGAGATTAGGGGGAGGCCTTGGCATGGTGTGCCCCTTTCAATGGCCGGGACCTGCCTGGGGATGGCAGATGTGGTTCAGACACTTTGTAATGGCAGCGCCAGAGGAAAAGACCAGAGATTATGGAATCCACAACAAGAGACATGAACCCTGCATTACTCTTGGCAAGAGGGGCCCAGAGAGTGCAAAACCATTCCCTCTGCACTTTCAGAAGTCGACTCCTCCCCAGAGCCGTTCCAGCAGCACCAGGAGTTAGGATAGGAATAGAGCCCAGATCTGAGTAGCAGGCAGCACTCTGCTGATGAAGAGTATATAGGAAAGCCTTTGAGATGCCTTTTTTGGGAGTTCTTAGCTTTTCCCCAATTGAACCTGTACTTTGTTTCAGGGGATACAAAGAAGGGTTGTCTGCCTCTTCAGAAAAGTCTTTGCAGGTCTCTTTACACCTTATGCTTCAAATAAGACAGTCAGACTCTGGCCTGCAGTACAGTCAGTGCATGGCTTGCCATCCCTGTGGATATGGCAATCCTATCTTCTCGTGCGTCTCTGAGCACATCTCCTCACACGTTTGGTGATCAGGGTGTTGCAGGTGAGGCCACCAGCTGAGGTGGCTTGCTACTTTCCATTTTTAGACCCTCTTTCTATTACCACTTTGCCAAACCTTTTGTAGCTTAGGTTGCAATTCTCCTCAATGGCAGTCAGGCTCATATTGCTCTCGTAAGTACCTGTTTTGGCCCAAGCTGCCCTTTCCTGGAGCAAAGCTGCCTTCCTGGGCTGCATTGAGGAATCCAAGTTTGCTGTTTTAACTCAAGTTAAAACTTGTCTGTGAAGTTCTTTAAGGACCTTGATATTGAGGAGGGGATAACATATATTTTAAACATTTGCTGTCAGGAGAAACTGGCTAGAGCCTCTGCCGCTTCCAAGCTCCCTGAGCCTGACCAGCCTGATATATGTCATGTCATATCACTGTGAGTAGGGAAAAAAAAAATAGAATTAGCTCCCTCTCCTTTGCTTATGGTCTCTGGAAGAGGAGAAGAAAATATGTGCTTTAAAAATCAGAGGAAACCAAAGTTAGAAAACATGGCCAAGAACTTGTGAAGCAGGGAGTGAAGGGCAGAAGAGACAGTTTTGGTAAAAGATGCGTGGGGAAAGGTGAGGATGGGAAAGCAGTGAATAGAGGCAGATTGTAGAGAGGAGCTGAATGGGAGAGAAGTCTAGGAAGGAAAGCTGGAAGTTAATAAAGGAACGGGAATGAGGAAACTGCTGCTTGGGATGAAACCTGCAGGAGAGGACCTGGAAGTGGACATTGGTGTGGGAAGGGTAACACTTGCAAAGTCTGCAGTGGTGAAAGCTGCAGACTGGACAGTAAACATGGACAGACCCTGGGTGAGGGACTGAAGCCCACGGGGCAATGGCTGGGCACCAGGTGCAGTAGGTACTGGAATAATCTAGACAGAGGGAATGGGAAGAATAAAATACGTTTCTTGAACTAGGCAGTAGCCTACATATACAGAAGGAGACGCTGTTAGGATTATGCAGTCAACCCTCTTTTCTTTCACAGCTCAACTCCTGAGGTAACTGTGCAACCTTAATGGCATTTCAGATAGCTTTGTATGTGTGATAGATGTTGATACACCTAGACAAAGTCCGATTTGTGACAGTTATTTGTTTTGCTCTTTTTGCATTATTGGCAGTTTTTAGTATGCTCTATCAACAAAAGTAGAACAAAACTTTCCATTCCTAAACAAATAAAGTTAAGCACTACCCAGATGTGTATATTCAAACTGAGTTTTGTTGCTGCTTGATAGACAGTGATCTATTCTGTAAGTTTTATGCCCTGCGCTTTCAGAAATACACTACTTTTCATTGTGAAGCCCTGCAGAAGTCTGGCAGTAATAATTATCAAGCCATAAAAATCGACCTGATTTGTGGGAACCACTGAAGAATGCAAGGAGACATTTCTGTTCAAGGAGCTAGGAACAAAAGTGCATGGTTACTGACCCAGTCATGTCAGACCTAAATTTTGAGGGAATCCCAAGTGGTAAGTGTTCTGAAGTCTGAATACTGCCTATTCATTCAGCCCTTCTAGCAGAGTGAATGAATCATCTTTTCAACCAGAGACAGTCCCTCTGGGTCAGAATCGAGGTCATTGGTGGGACATGTGTTTCAGATTGCTTGCCCTACATGAAAAAAAACCATACACGACTTTGCTTACACCATTGGAGCTTTGAGCCTCTCAGCTATAAAACATTAACACACACTATCTCATCAGACCTCTTTGCAATTGGTGGCTCTGGATACATAACCAGGTCTTTCTAGAAGGGCCATTTGTCTTCCTTGTTGCTTATGTTTTGTTCCTCTTCTTCAGCACTCCTACTGCAGAGCACTTTTCTTAGCTGATCTTCCTGGTGATGTCCCCACCTTATAGTTACCTCAGTATCACTGTAGACACCTCAGTGCTGCCTCTAGATTTTTAACATCAGGTGATCATGTTGATTCCACAGAACAAGTTGAAAATGGGTACCCCCTTTCTTCATGTAGTGAACCAGCTCTGTGCAAGTAGCAAGATGTGGTCTGCAGAGCCTGTTTTGCTGCATCAGCAGAGGGATATGGAAGAGCACAGGTCTGGGATTAATGTTGTGTTTCAGTTAGAAACTTATCAGACCAACAAAGCTGTTCATTTGCAAGAGCCTGCATGATCAATAGATGCTTTTCATTTGCAGTGCTATAGTCTATGTCATACAGTGTATTTTCATTAGAAGTTGTTAAACATTGTGATGCTCAGAGAGGGGATATGACATTTCATCACACTTAATGGCCTTTAAAAATGAATGACAAGAAAAAAAATCAATTGAAGTCAATATTAAAATAGCAAACAAAGCCTCTAATCCACATTAGAGCTACATATTATTTATGTGGTAAAAACATTGCTTTTCCCAAAAAGGCTCAGATTGAGAATCCATGGGGAAAACAATGAAAGGAAAATTCAGAGTTTGCTTTGGAACCTGTTTAAAATTCCATCATGCACCACCTGCACAGTATAATTCTGTACAGTGGGAAGAATCACTGCTGTATTTATTTACAGGGAGCCAGTCACCAGTGAGTTCTGTTTGATGCACTGTAGCACTTTGTGGAGATAGGATTGTTTGTTTTCTCTTTTCTGCTTTTCTTCTCCCTGCACACTTGTGTGCATTTTTGTAAATATTTATCCCATTCCCTTCTTTCCCAGGATGAAGAGTTAACATGTCTAGTCATTCCTTTCACAGAAACTTCTCCAGATCTTTTATCATCTTGGTTAAGCTCTCTGTACCTTTTCCATGTCTACTTTATTTCATCTGTGATTAATAATTAATGTTTTCAGGCATCCTAAACGAACATTGGCATTAGTGCTGCTGACAGACTTTGTGAAAGAAAATGTACAGAGAAATTCAAGATGAATCCAGGATCCAGGTTGGATCCTGGGTACCTTTCAAAAAAGACATCAGAAGCCCTCGAGCACATGTGTGAATATTCTGTGTCCATCAGTGCTCTGCATGACCTATTGTACCAGTTGTACTTTTCATGTCTTGACCTTTTAGTGGAAATCTCTAACTGCAGCCCATGGAAGGACACAAATAGACTACTTTCCTTGTCCAGAAAGTCACCTTTGGGATACTTTCTGTGTGTAGTACAAAGCATTGGAAAAAGCGTGATGATGTGGATCCTCATAGACATGTAGGCTCCAATGGAAATCACCAGAACTGTGTCACTTGGTAGAGACTGCGTCGGAAAATGCCAATGTTTGGTTTAAGCTCTGTGGAGCTCCTTGCTTCTTCACATGGAGCAGCTCATGCTGGCTGCTGCTCATACCAGGAGTCTAGACTGGATGGATTGATTGGAGATCAACCTAGATTTCCTCCTTCCCACTGTCTGTCTGTATTAAAACAACACACCCCATGGCTTGGGGTTTTTCCAGACCTTTTCCTTGGTCAATGTGTTCATCAGTCTCATCCTACCCTTCTTGACACGCTGTTTCTTCATCCAATGCAACTTTCCTACCTTTCTCTACTCACTGCCTCTGGGCTTGTTCAGTGCCTCCCACAAACTCATTCACTCTTCATCTTATCCCAAGAGCGTGCCACTGACTTCACATTCATCAGCTCCCTAGCCCTGGGTGGCAAGAAAAGGGGTGGCAGCAGAACAAGGTTAAACTCAGCCTGTAGAAAGAATCTACACATACAGGCACGCACCTACGAGAGCTTAGGGAGGAAATGAGTCTCTAGAACAGGTCTTTGCTATGACAGCAAATCCTGCAATTAAGATTTCAGAAAGGCTGACTCAGTGACTTGGTACTGCTCATGCTTTAGACATCTTAATTTTCTAAGTTCAAAAACCCAAGGAGTTAAAAATTAAACTAATACCACTGTAGTTAAGGTACAGGTTGGGGCATATATACTCCTCTTTCACTTCCAGTGCACATTCCAAGAGCTTAATTGAAGCACTTTTGAAGGAAAAACTTCGTCTGAAAGCAAGAGCTGCAAAATCAGCTCCTGTGGCTCCAAGTTCCTTCAATACTGTCTCTGTCCTCCCTGGCCTCTTGTCTCTCTGCCTGAACAGGCTAGAGAGTGACTGCCTGCTTTATGTTCTTTTGTAGGTTGATTGAGTAAGAATTTGGCAAGGTAAACCTACCACATGATAAACTATATCCCAAATATTGTGATTTTACTGTCTAGAGCATTTAGAGCACAGAAGATTAGATTCAGAACACAGAAGATGTGTATTCTCATTTTGAGATAGGGAGAGATTATTTTATTTGCCAGGGTATACAGTCATGTGTCATACAAGTGGGTGGCTGAGTGTGGGTGGACAGCATATTTTTAAGTCATACAAGTATAAGGGTGTATTTAATTTAAAAGAAGTCCTTTATTTGTAACATCATTAGTTAGAGAATAGTATGAAGGGATGAAATAATCCTACCACTTCTGACCAAGGTTTTGCAGTACAACAGGTATTCCCTAGGAAAGAAAATTCTAGCACTAGCTAATCCATGCCAAGTTTGCTGTAAATATAGAAACAAGCTGAATTTGTGAATAACCTCTTTCCCGATCAGTTTTCCAATGCTTTGCCTCCTTATTTCTATTTATTTATTTACAGTTTGAAGCTTTGTGCCACAGCTAAAAGCTTTGACTCCTGTTGGCTATAATGGGTTCCTGGGCCCTCTAAGGTTTCCTGACCATGAAACTGAGAATCAAAACCACTTAAGTGAATCTGGGTATAGGGACCTGGGCACCAACTTTCTTCTGCCTGATGCTCTTTTTCAGCATGAATAAACAATGTCCCTGGTAGACAATGCAATGCTTTTACTTTACTGTGTGCTTGGCATGATTGCCTAGTGTCTCTGAATGTTAGGAAGTGAAGCTCAAAACACAGCAAAAGAGTAATCTGCTGCCATTGACTTGGGGAGGAAACCTCTTTCACATGAGCAAGAATTTTTACCCAAAAAAGCTGGAGCAGCACATGGCCTTGAAGATCCTTTCCTGTTATCACCTTCATGCTTCATTTTAGCATCATCATCTTTATGCTGCTTGTTCAGTTATAGAACAATTGACCATATTCCTTTAATTCAGCATATGGAAGAACAGAATTAAGTTAGGATGGCAGCTGGATCAGAAACTCCACCCCTGGATCCCCTTTTGGTTTCTTGGCTTTGGAGAGGGTGAAGAGAGCTGTGTTTCAGAATTCTACTGTAGGCCGGTTCTCCTGCATGTATTTAGAGGGAAAAATCTGCAGAAATTAGCCCAGAACATATGTTTTACCCTTTGTAGTAGCTGACACGATGACGTTCCCAAAGACAGCATCTGGGTTTTTTCAAAGATCATGTTGTAGCAGGGCTAGAATTAGTTTTCAAAGGTAGGTAAGACCTTTGAAAAATCAAAATATGCAGACACATTTACAGATGCAGCATTTATTTTTTTTTTATGATTAAAAGCTCACTGAATAAACTCAAGTACATGTGTAAATATGTCATGCTTGATGAGATCTTGGTGAAACCAGAAGAAATAAGGGTTGTGTCAGTAAGTTATGTATGCAGAGAAGGCAAAGACGTACCAGTGTAGTTAAAGTGCTTATTCTGGATAAATGAGATTTTGTTTGTGTGTTTTTGCTTAGCAGACAAGTTTGTAGCACGTCTGCTGAATGGTCCAGTTTGCCTCACCTGCATGAAGAGCAGCTCCCTTGCAGCTGGCAAGAACAAAGACCTGTCCTATGTGGAGAATATGCAAGTGATATATTAGCATAATTAATTAATTCCTCACTGCCTAATGTGAGCTGTCATCCATCCTGGAATCTCTTGAGAGTAGATATGCAACATCAAATCAATGTGTCTTAGCAAGGTCAGTGGGGAAAACAAACCCTTAAGATTTTCACTCCAGCCTTTTTGTGGGCTACCTTTACCAGCCCCTGTCCAAATACAAGTGCTGATCAACTGTAACTTGAGGGCAAAGGAAGCACATAGCTACGTGGCCTGCTTGCAGGATCTGTGGCAAATACCCAGTTTGGCTGACACTTTTCACAAAACAGGTTTGAAAATGTGAGGCTGAGAATTAGAAGATTGTAATGTGTATTATATGCTGTAGTTACTTTCTGTACCTGTGCAATAAATAAGAAGATGATGGCCTTCTCTCAGCTGTTTATAAGCACTGAAGGTTATAATGGAAATGGCAGTGGGGAGGGGAACCAAGCATTCAATGTTCATTTTTATTAGCCAGCCAAGGTTTTAGCTGGCCAAACTTGTGGAATGTGGGCAGCATTGACAGTGCTTTTAGTGTCATGTCTTTGTGAGTATTTCTAGTAGTTCTACTTTGTTTTCCCTAGCCTGCAATGGCTATATCACATTGTATACTTCTTCCCTGACTGATGAAGAATTTTTCTCCTTAAGTAGTATTTTGAGTACTCTTGTCTTATATAGCCCCTCCTTCAGCTCAGCTGTGGTGTTGTCATGGGTCTTCAGTTGCCTTCTTACTGAGGTTTGAAGTGAGTGTGGTAAGAGGGAAATACAAAAAAAAATTTTCTTCTTTTGGATTTCCTGGGTGCAATCTGAATCATCTTTTGCCTTCAAAATCACTTCCATAAACTAAAGCTTTCCTCTGTTCCTCTTAGCTTTTTGAAGAATTGTTTGTAATAAATGGGGCAAATCTTTTATAATTACTTTGGGAGGAAAAACAGACTGTAAAAGTACAAATAAGGACTGAGTTGTTGAGTGTTTATTTCATTAAGCCTTCATTATAGAGCTGAAAATCTCTAAGTGTACCACGAAGAAAGGTTTAATTTCCAGTTAGATTATTGCAGTGTTTTAAAGAACAAGGGGGTTAGAAGACAAAAGCTATGCTGAGGGTGACAAAGTATTTCAGCTGGGAAAGGGATCCTCTGTTTGGTGTGCACACTTTGAGCAATCATATGTAGCAAACCAGTGAGCTGAATTCCCTCTGAAAAGCCTTAAGAGGGCTTTGAATGTTTCTCTGTCTGATCATACCCCAAATGACTTCATCTGACACAGCCCTTGGAGCTAGTGCTGTTTGTTTATGGTGGGTTTTAATGTGCCTTCTGCACTGGGGGTGAAAAAGCTGATGTAGCTACATATGTTGGTGAATCTTTTTCTCTGCCAGAACTGAAGTCAGAGCCTTGGCACAGGTTGTTTAGATGGCTGCTGGCTAAGGGCTGCAGAGCCTCCTGTTTCAGACAAGCCTGCCAACTACAATGCGTTCTCTGAAATGCACAGTGCCCATTTGAAATTGTGCTTGCTGGAAAAATCAATGTAGCATGTCTAGCTTTGAGATGCTCCCCTGAGAGGAACCCTGTCCTTGTTCAGGCCTTGTTTCAATGAGTCTCATGGAAACAAAAAGCTGAGAAATTTGGGAGCTTCCAGGAAGCTTCCTGGCTTCCCAAAAGCACTCCTTCCATCCTTTAGTCCCTCCAGCTCCCTTAAGGCAGGAGAGATCTCAGGTAGGATTGAGCAGAAACTGCCTTCTCTGTTTCCTGATCAGAAGACAAGGCTGTCATGGTGCCTCATGTGCCAGATGTGCAGAACTGTACGCACTTTAATCCAGGGACACTTGTGTTTCTTCGTGTTGGCACCTGCACTAACAGCTATGGCTTCTTTGGCACTTTTCCCATCCTTACTGTGGACCAAATTTATTGGTAATAAGTTATTGCTGTATTTCATGTTTCAGGTGTCACTTGTCAGTTGTCATGGTGCTGTTGTTATGGTTACCATCTCCTTCACCAGCTAAAATGCCTTTCCTGTATCCTGCAGGAAGCAATTGTGATAGGAATGTGGGGGTTCGTTGGAAAGGGTTGGTGTTAAAGCAAGAAGGTGTGTACAGAAATTCTTTTTGTCTAGAAGTGAGCTCTATGGTAGATTTTTTTATTGGGTTTTTTTTCAGTCACAAGCTGCTAGTACCATGATGTCACCATTTCAAGAGAGAGGGGCACTCAGTTTTACATTTCTGGAGTTTGAGCAAATTGATACATGGTCCCTGAGCACAGGAGTGAGGGCAGCCCTCCAAGCTGGGCAAGAATGTCTCAGAGGGGGGCATCCAAGAGGAGTCAGCTCAAGTGCTTTTTGACAGCCCAGAGAAATGAACACCTTCCCAAGGGAGGAAGGAGTAACAAGTGAATGGCTCATTCTTGTACCTGTGCCTATGTTCTGCATTGGGACAGACGTGCTTCCTACCAGTGGAAATGGAACATGCTGCATCTCATCCCTCCTGTACAGCACCTGGGTGCACCACCTGGCTGAGCAGAGTTTGCAACTCAGCACAGAGCAGGGATTGGTCAGATAAACATTTCTCCAAGTGAAAGCATTCCGCTTTCTTTAGGAGCTGGGCAATTTCTGCAGCGGGATGACCCCCCCCTTCCCGCCTGCCTGGCTCTGCTGGTGTCCAGCTCAACTGCTGGGAGCTCTGAGAGGGGTTTAAATCTCTGCTGTCCCAGGCCTGGACACTGTGCAGGAACTTGTCTCTGCTGTGCCAGTGCTGCAGGTCTGATCCACTGCTTTTGAGGCTGCAGCCATCCCTCGTTCTTGGCTCTGGCAGGCATGCAGACTGTGGTTCATTTTCTTCATCTTCCCACAGTAAGCCTCTTTTGTTCAGCCTCTGGTCCAGGCGCCATCCATTATTTTTCATTTGTTTCGTAATCCAAGGTACAATCAAAAGGGTTGTCTACAAAGAATATGTGCCTATTGACTAACTGCAGTGTGGAAATGGAAAAGCCTTTAAAACCCATGAAATGCTAGTACAAGTGCAAGGAAATGAACACTGCCTGCATTTTTAAGGGATGCAAGGTGTTGCTTAAGGGAATGGTCTTGCTCCTATTGTCAAGAAAGAGGGATCTAGCGGAAAGCTAATAACTCAAGCAGTGGACAAGGAAGAAATAAGTTGTATTTGTTATAAAATACCAGAGAAATTTGTTCATCGTTTATTAGGCTAGCGAGGTAAAGTGGCTCCCATGGAGAGAATGTATAATTATCTCAAATAATATTCCATATTACTGCAATTACAGCACTTAGACATTTAGCATCAAGTGTAACTTTGATTGATTGTTTTGTGGCTTCTGGACCATGACTGTGTTTAGGAAGCTGACGTGGTCCCCATTAGACACCATGAGACTCTCCCTATCCTTGTTGTGTTCTGTCATTGTGTTTGAGCAATGTGAAACACACCACTCACATCTGAAAATAATCACATTAATTTGAGAGATGTTAGCTGAAATGCAGGAATGAAATGGCATCCAAAATTTGCCTTCTTGTTTTGTGAATGTGTGGAGAGTCCACGAAGAAGACAACAGCATTGGTAGGGTTTGTGTACTACATACCACAGCCTGAGCTTTTGAAGGTGGCAGGAGGTTATTGGAACTTGTCCATCTAAATTTCCCACTAAATTGCCTCTTGTTTCTATTCCGGCCTCCTGATACCTACCTGCTTTCCTTGGCTCTTCTAGATGCAAGTTGTTAGTAAGTTAAATTTACTGGTGAATTCCACTGGGACCTTTTAAATCACTGTGCCTAGTATTTAATATTCAGATCCATCATCCCCATTGGACAGCTGGTGCATGGTCATGAAATTTCTATTGTTGTGTTATTTACCAGTGTAAGTTTGATCGCACCCTATTTATGTATAGTGTAACTCATTTTGAAGATATCTTAATTTCTTGTTTAACTCTTGGTGCCCTTTCTGCAAAAAATTACAAACATGTCACCTCATTAATTTCTTTTTTCTGAAAGAAATTCTCTGAATCTCTTAAATTTCTTTAGAAAATCTCTTCTAGGCAGTCTCGTTGAGGAGATTTGGAAGCCGTGGACACCTGAGGTCATTAGCCGTATCTGTGCACCCTAGCCTGCATCTGCGGAGTAATCTCCTCCCTCTCCTGGCTCTGGACTTGGACACAGCTGGGACTCAGGGCAACTGAGTCAGTGGTCTGGTGTGTCTGAGCTAAATCGCCCTCTGGGAAGCAGAATTTGGTGCTGGAGCCATGCAGTGGGCATACCTCCCCTCTCTTTCCCACTGTGCTCAGGATCTGGCCATACCCCCGGTTTGTTTTTCTTTTTTGAGGAGTGTGTTATCCTTCCCTTAAGGAACGTCCAGTGATAATTTTTGCTTGAGCTAGAATTGTAGCTCTTCCTCCGTGTATCCAGGTGGCTGTTTCTCTTAGTTGATGAATTAGCTTCCCTGAAATTAAATACCCTAATTTCACTCTGAGTGAGCTCATGGATACAAGAGCAGGTAAAAACATGGCTTGAAGCAGGAAGGCAGGCTATTTGCAAAAGTCTTCAGTATTGGCCTAATTCTGTTGTCTTAAAAAGTAAGACATTTGTAGAAAATTCATCCATTTATATGCAAAGGCAGTGTTAATATAACACTAAGATGATTCTGGACAGCTAGCACGACAGGAAATTTAAGTCAGCATTATCTTGGGTTTTGCATATCATGGCCTCATGCTGTATTACTGTGGGTGATTTGCTATGCACGGAGTTCAAAGCATTCGGGCTTGGTTCAACCCAGCCATGGCAGTGGGAGCTGATGTCACATGAAAGAGCATATGGATTAATAAATATGTGGAGAAATAATAAATATGTGTAGAGTGCCTGCAAAAGGAGGAGGTAACTGCAGCATCAGACTAACACAGTTCTGTGCTCATTGCACAAGCTCTGGCGTGCCCTCGATCAGAGAGTCCAGCTGCATTACTTCTGTGCGTCGCAGAAGTGACCTCGGCATCAAGAAAGGCGCTGGCTGGGCACGCTCGCTGGCTTCTTTGCAGAGGAGACACGGCAGGAGCCGATGATCTAGGCTCACGTTAGTTCGGAGATAAAGGAAGAGAGAGGGGGTTCTGGTAAGGCTTCTAACAAGTTTATTGTCAGAAGTTTAGCAATCAGAACATGGAAGTGATCACAATGGCACCCGGAGGCTTTTCCCTCAGTTTTATAGGGGGTTTGAAAACCCCAGTGAAAGGGGAAAACAATCAATGAGGTACGAGCCAGGGGGAGGATACAATGTAACAAGACCTCTCAGAGTGGGGGGGGGACCGAGAGGCGGGAGGTACAACAAAGAACCAGAGAACAACTGAGTAACTGAGAATTTTCCCCAACAGGGAAAGGCAGTTTGGGCCCAGGCACAGCCCAGGGGGGATGCGGCTTAAGCTTCTGAGCTGCCCATTGACCCACCATCCGAGTCTGTGTCTTGGGGAAACTAGATCCACGGGAGGACTTGGGATTGATTGGCATCTTGCCACTCCAGCCCCACAGTGGTCTGGGTCATAGCAACATCAGACCGTATATCCCCCAGGAGATTTGTCCCTCTGTGTCTAATTCTAAGTATTTTCTGTCTCTGTAAAGTTTCCAAATGGCTGAAAAAGCTGGGAGGGCTCATTTTTATCATCATTTCTCCTCCAGGTTATTAGTTCAGAAGACAAGATGTCCAGTTCAGATCCCTAATTCTGTCCCCTCAGTGCACTGCCTGAGTTACAAGGACATGAATTTACGGTCTGTGAAGTATCTCTTCACTGCTGCATCACTGCTGCTGCCAGTGAGGCAGGATCTCACCGAACAAGCAATGGCTTCAGTAGCATCTTCCATGTCACTCTGGACAATGAAAGCCTTTTTGGGAGGGCTGTGCACGGCCCACAGGCGTGGGTCAGTATCACTGATGTGGTCTGTGGTGCTCAACAGCACCTACTTGATCCCACTGGAAGGAGGGGACATTGCCCATACCAGTCCTATAAAGTGATTTGCATGGGTGACTTTGATCCGACTTCAGGATGAGGAACATCCTGAGGGAGGAGTGTTACTACAGTCCTGTGCTATGTACCTAACGCAGCCTACCCTGTAGCTTGTAGGCATGGTGTGGGCCAGAATGGCTTTGGAGTAAGGGGCTGTGCTGGCAGATTGGTGCAGCCAAGGCTGGTACTGTCTTGTGAGCTCCACTTGGCTGTTTCTGCTTTGGTCAAGCACCTGCCTTGGTCACCCCCTCACTACCACTAACCTTAGACAAAGAGTGAGAACAGGCTGCAAGATTGCTGCTGTGTATTCCCTGATAAAGCAGGTCTGTTGTAATGGTTAGCAAAGAAAGGCTCATAAAGATCCAAATCAATTTTGACTAAAGCAACATGACATTTTAGAGGACTGGCTGTGCCTTCTTATCTATTTTTTTTTAAAGCCTTCATTGCAGCTTATGCAAAGAATAAGAAACTCATGGTAAAAAGAGGAATTTTTTGCTTCCCTGAAGTACAGTGTTTCCCTAGGTTGTCCAAACTATTCCAGGTTTCTTCTTGTTACATAGCTATCACTACTGAAATTCTGCTATATTATCTGGCCACTCTTGGTATTTCTGTGTCAATATTTACATTACCTGATTAATTTAATTCCATTATATGCTAATTAAATGACAGAAAAACAACTCACTTGATGCTGCAAAGCACACCAGTGTATTCTGGATTTTAACCCAAGCTGTGGATGAATCACAGCACACAGCAGATAGTCATTGCTAAATTTCTGAGTACAAAGATGTATTGTGTGACTCACTCACTGTGTCTCTCCTACCATTATAAACTCTGAGAGCACTTGATGAATAACAGAGAGGCAAGAATGAATTCATCCATGCTTTACTCTGTAACCATCTTTTATAAATACTGAGACAAATTCTGCCTCCAGATACACGCAGCTCGCATTGAAGTCTGCCCACTGTATTTATTTTTAAAGATAAAAGCACTTCTGTTATTTTCACTGGGGACTTCTGTGACACAGTCCATTGTGAGGATGTGAATATCCTTCCTCAAGAGCTTCAAGTGAAGCAGGGAGTGTCTACCTGGAACCAGGAAGGACACTTCAGGGATAATAGCTACCAAATTGCAGTGGTGGAATATAACCACTGAATTTGTCCCAGTGATTTTCAGAGCCACATTCCCTACACCTGGCTCTTTCATAGCCCTCCCTGTCCTGCTGTGTCTCTGGGCTCCTCTCATGGGTGTCCCAGGGGCTGAACTGGTGAAGCTGGTGGGCAGGTTCTTGCTGCTCCTGGGTCTCACTCAGCTTGAAAGCACACTGCGTTGGTGAGGAAAGCCTTGAGTTAGGGCTTGGGCTTTTTCTTTGGTTGTTTTTTGCGGCGTTTTTGTGTTTTTTTCCTGAGCTTCCCCAAAGGACATAAATGAGAATTGTCTCCCTTTTTTCCCCAGAACAGGATTTTTTCTGTCTTCAGATCCCAAATGTTGGTGGCTTTGGGTGTGTGCTGCTCATTCCTGTAAAAAGGGAGGTCCCGTGGCCTCACGTTTTGGAAAGCTTCTGATCAGAAAATGTACTCTAGTATCATGCAGTAAACAGATCTAGAGGCAGAGGTATATTTTTTTTGTTTGTAGAAGGGGGTGTTTGCCCATCTTGAGCTGTTCTTTGTAATGACACCATCAGCTCTCCTGGTATGATGTGAGATGGCTGCATTAAAGCTCTGTCTGGACATGCAGAATGTCTCCCTGTTGAGTCTCCCATCAGGGTAAAGGAGGTGGGGAAAGAAAAGGGATATGGAGTGTGTTTACTCCTTTCTTACTTATGGTTGACTGAGGCATGTGATACTGCTCAGCCCATCATTGTCATTACAGCTCAAAGGAAAACCTGGACTGCAAGTTTCACCTGCTCCTTCAGTCTTTAATGCAGTTAGTTACCTCCAGGGAATTATGCTGGATCAGGGGAAGAGTGGGTAGAGCACTTTCTAAAGCAACATGATTTCACCATGAGGCAAAAGAGTTTTTAGTCCTTTTTGGTATGGAACTCCAGTTTGAGTTATGTATTGTGAATGAAATCTAATTTTGTGATTCACTATGGTTTTTTAAAAATCTGAAGTAGCTCTGAAAGCCATTATTATTAAATTATAATATCAGATCAGAAAGAGGCCAAATTATCAATTATGAATGATTATCTGGCAAATAACAATAGCCTTTTCTCATGTTTAGAGGTTTTCTTTGAACTGACCTGACATTATGGAAACCTGTTTCTTTCTATGGTTTGTTTTTTGTTAAATGTCTTGAAAATATGTACTATCCAGTTTGTGCTGCCTTTTCTAGACTGCTCAGCCTCTGTGATATGTGGCTGCTTGACTGCATTCTGCTCACTGCTTTTATGTTTTTTTTCTTCCGGGGAAAAAAAGAGGTGGCAAGTCCTTTTGGAAGAGGCCCGCTGGTTTTCACTTCTAAGTAGCTAAATCAGGGCAGGTCACCTTCTCCTCTCCAGCGGCTACGTTATCATAAAAACACGATTATGATTTATTGCCTCCTAGGTTTACATGTTGAGGAGCTACTGCTGCATTTATCTGTGAGGAATAGCCAAGTGCTGTGGCTTATGCAGTGGCTTCTTTCCTTGCTTGAACAAATGAGAGCCAACTAACAGGAGTGAAATATGTGTGAAGTAGCACATAATGATTCATTTTATTTCTGTACAAATACTGATAGTCAAAAGAGAATGTAAGTGCTTATGTGAGAAACAAACTGTTCCCCATGTACTGTTCTGGACAAAAGGGAATGTGTGTGAATGTTCACAGAACAGCAAGTGAGGGGATTTAACAGCATTTAAGTGAGGGTCAAACAGCATGGGTGTTCAGGAACCCAGTGCACATTCCCAAATCTGGCTTCTGTCACAACAAGCAGCAGATTGCATGTGCTGGAGAGGCCACATCACCTTGTGCTTCTGTGCCTGACAAGCACCCCCTCGGTGCAACTTCAGCAGCAGCTTCACTTGTAGCAGTTGTGGCATTCTTCCTTTATTGCCCTGGGATGGTGTTGTGGCACTGTGATGACAGATTCATTTCTTGTTAATTGGGTTGATATTTTAACTGTAATTAATGAGTTAAAATCAGATTATTGAATGGGCAGCTGTCAAGAAAATGGTGCTAATAATTGCAAGGCATGTGAGAGTCAGGGAAGACTTGACCCATAATTTTTACTTCAGGTGGTTTCTTTTGGGTTTAAATCAGTTCACTCACAGCTGAGAAAAACACAGTGAGATGCTTCTTTCCTCTGCCAGACATGAATTTACCAGCAACACTGCTAGTGACATGCTTGTGCTGACAGTCAGGGACATGGTCACCCATTTGGAACTGATCTCTTCTGCTCATGTCATTACAGGCCAAGTGGTGAAGACAAGGAGCCATGGCCGAGGATAGGAAAGATGAAGCCAAGGCACCGCACTGGACTTCAGGTCAGCTAACAGAGGCTTCTTCACACACACACTCACCTGAAATTAAGGATCAGGGTGGCGCAAGTGCCGGACTGGTCAGAAGTGCCAATGGATTTTCCTACCAAGAGGATGAGGAGCTGAGGCTGGGCAGCCATGAGCAGCCAGTGACATATGCTCAGACCAAAGAGAATGGGATCAACGGAGAGTTGTCATCGGGGAACAGGGAGACTGCAGGTAATGCATCTCGATGCCCTGCTGCAGAGCACAGGGCTCCAAAGACCTCTGGGTATTTCTCCAAGGGGAAATGTTAGGTGGAGTCAAGCATGCCCTGGGGCATGGGGGAGCTGACAGGAGGGTGTATGTGCTTTGGAAGGGCTTTAGCTCTTCACTGCAAGAGCTACATCTTCACCCAGGCTTACACAGGTCATACGTACTCAGGATTCTGGGCAGTGCTCTGAGAAGGCTTCAGGAAAGGCATAACCATGCCTTAGTGCATCTTTGTAACTGGGACAGGGTTACCTGTCAAGGGATGCGACAACAGACTGGTGCAAAGCAGCTGCTCAGGTCTTCTGGGCTATGAGGGAGTAGGAAACTGCCCAACAGTTGTGCATGGATGGCTTGTGCATTTGTGTGTGCAAGAAAGATGGATTCTCCTGTTACTGCTCACAAGTAACAACACCTTCTTGAAACCATGTACTATTTGCATAAGCAAGGTATTGCTCTTTCTGACAGGGAACACCACAGTTCAGTGTCAGCATTTATTCATTCTTGCCCAGCCATATTTTGCTGGATGCTCTCTGGGATTTTGTCTATTTGTAAACTATGTAAGGTTTTTAGAATTCAGCTTGTTATTTGCAGAAAAAAAAAGAAGAGTGTGACTGTGTCAAAATGAAATATGCAAAGCAAGTTTCCTATTTTAGAAGTAAATGCTACTTATCTTTGTGCAGAGTTCCCACTCCAAACCCCAAAAGCACAGTGCAAGAAGAATTTCTCTTGTATAGACACAACTGCCCTTGATGCATCCGTTCATGCATGCTAAAGAGATCTTTCTAGTAATGTTTTGTTGGCTGTTGACAGCATTTGGAGATGCTATCCATAACTTCTCAGCAGCTGGAGAATTTTAAGGGTCCTGGACCATACAGTCATTTCATAAGCAATTGTGCTGGAAATGGAGATCTCTGCTAAAAGTAAATGTGTTTATATTTTAAGTCTCTTCTTGCAGATTGGCTTTCAAATTTTGGCTAAGGTAAAAGAAATCATGTGTGAGCATTCAGGTGAACACAGTGTGGATGATTGGGGAGATGATAACAAGGTCTTGTCTCTTTGCTGTAACCCAACTTTATGCTATGTTTAGCCAGCAAATAAGCAGGGGGGGTGAGATGCTGTAGTTCTTAGCAGTGAGGAGACTGAGTACATTTCTCATCTTTGCCACAGATTTGTCACTTCATGTTGGACAAGTTTCCCTATACATATGGAAAAGCGGGGATAACTTTAAAGGATGAAGAGGAATTTCCTATCCTTAGAAAGGGAGGAGAGAAATGCTTTTCTCAGGCTCTTTCAAACTCAGCATCTGAGTGCTGGTCAGAGAGAGATCCGAACATTTAATTAAGTTTGCAGCTAATGAGTGACAGGAGGAAGGAAACCACTGCTGGCCATCAGCAGGCATTATAGTAATGCCTTTTCATGTCCCTTTTCAAGGCAAGTGGTTAAAAGCAGAACAAGACAAAATGAGGAAGCATGTTCTAGGGCATGCAGTAGTGATGGACACACATTTGCTGAAGGAACAAGATTACTCTTGATCCAGGTGAAGTTTGCTTCAGTCACCACTGTGTGGCCTTATTTCTTCCTTCCTTGCTGTTTTCTCACTGTCTGCTCAGACTCTAAGATCTCTGGTGTGGAGACTTACTGTTGATAAGCTTTTGTTTGGGAGTCTTAATATAGCTTATCTCATGATATCTTTGTCCTTGAGTACTGGAAAAATCCGTAGAACTGCTTGCCTTCGTGCCTGAATTCCTAGCTCTCTGAAAACTTGTGCACTGCACGCTCACACTCTGGCTAAGCCCACATTTAATTAATGCAACGTAAGCCATCCTAGGATACTTAAGATATGTGTTTTTCAATATTTTTTCTCTTTTTGAAGGAGAAACCAGTTGGCAACTTACTGTAGTGATAGAAAGGGACCAGAGTGTCTATTGCCACTTTTACTAGTATTTACTTAGCTGGATGTGCCTAATGCAATGTGAGGCAGGACTTCTAGATTTTTGGTGTTCAATTCAGAGTTTGATCTTGAAATCAGAATTGTTATTCACAACAAAATTTAGTCATCTTTGCTGCGTTTGTCTGCTTGCAGATTGTAACTTCAGTGTGGTGTTGCATCAAGTAGGGTTTTTAAATACCACTCTGATACACATAATTGCCAATAATGTGAATCCTTTAATCATTTGTCGTACCTTACTGACTCCAAACAACTGAGCAGAAAATGCACAGGAAGCCAAGGTCAATGGAGATAATTAAGCCAAGCTGTGGGTTTGAGTAGACGTACAGGGATTTTATTTTCTCTGGTACAAGTCCAGCACTGTAGCCTAGGAAAATCTTTGGCTTCTCAGCCTTCATGTTGGAGTCTGTAAATCCCCAGCAACTGCAACAACCAGCTCATGCACAGCAGAGCACTAGTTTGAACAGGGTTTTCCCAGGCAGCTGTGTGTCTCCCAATCCCTGGTGTATTTTGAGGTGTTTCGCCTAAGGAAGGGCTGCTGCATCTGACTGACCCAGGAGCTGAGATTTAGCCACAAAATGGCCCTCTCCTAGGAAGAGGTGTTCTGTAGCAGGGCGATAGACCCTTCAAGGCACAGCAAAGCAGCAGGACACCCATTCTCAGGGCTTGTGCTGTAAAATCAGAGGTCTGTATGTTAAGGGAAAAGTTAGGATAAGGCCACCGGGACAAACGCATCTTATGCCAACACTGATGCAGAGGCAAGGGATGATAATGGGGGAGGAAGTAACAGTTCTTCCCAAAACGCATCCAATCCATCACTACAAGTGACATTTTTAGGTTTGCACAGTTAAAATGTGCCTTTGTGTATATATGTCTCTCTCTCTCTCTCTCAGCGTCTGTCTAAAGAGTTACTGAGCCTGACCTCAATTTTTGGAATCCTCTGAATCTGGCTGTTGTATTGCGTTTGATTGATCTGTGTCAGTATGATGCTGGTAATGGCTGCATTATGGAGACACATCGATGCCTTCCTTTCAAATGGACCGATAGGAATGTGGGAGGGTGCACAGAGCTGTGGACAGGGCAGCCTCAGGGCCTGATCCAGCAGCCACCAAAGTCAAAGGCAGATATGTGCAGGTGAATAGGCCAGGTTTTTTGGCATAGCCCACAGGAAGCTATTAGGGGTGTGATACAAGTGTGGGTGGTAAAGCACCTATTGTATGCATTTTGTGGCTATAAATTCATATAAGTACTTGGGCTACCCCTGGCAGACCAGCTGCACTTCTGCCAGCACAAATCCCATGCTGTTCTGGAGGTGCTCCTGAAGACACCTTGCCTTTGGTGCAGTCTGCAGCATCCCACAACCTGAGACCACCGAGTTTCAATGTGTTCTCCCTGTTTCATGACTGTCCATGTCCCTTTTCACTTGCACACACAGAGCATCTTTGGTGAGGACCATGGAATTATAAAGAGCGGAGAATGAGATCTGTAGGTTTTGTCAAGCCAAACATTTTCATGTCATGTGAAATGTGTGATGCAAAGGGATGTGATAGTGTAATCCTCAGAAACTCACTCTGAAGTAGGCTGACAAGGAAAGCTTTGGATTGGACCCCATGGTAGAGCACGGGATGTGTCTGACTTGCAGTGAAACACGGGAGTGGCAGCCTTTTATTTGCTCACTGGAAAGTTGTGGTCAGCTAACTGGGAGGAAGCTGTGAGGAGGAGTACAGATGCGCTGCAGCATTCTCTGGGAACCAGCAATTCAACATAATCCATTTTATTTGAATTGCAAGAACATCAAGCTGCAAAGGTTTGGCTTTTTACACTTAATATGCATCTATTTTTTCAGTAATGTAGTAACTAACCAGTCAAATTTATATAATTAGGGATAATAGTGGTGAACATTGTGAAGCATCTTCTACAATATGTCTTTATATACAGTGACTCAACTGATTGAGTGCTTTCTTCATTATATGCCAAATTCAGGTTTGGAATTGGAGGGGGTTTGGACTACCCGCACTGTTACTTGATGAATTATTTTTTTGACAGATGAAGGGAAAGCATTTCCTGAAATCCTATTACCAGAGCCTCAGGACAGTGTCTGTGTCCTGGTGTCAGACAATGTTGAGGGCAGTAACATGTCACACCAGAGTGACAAAACTTAGCCCTTCATTAACTGGCAGGGAAGCCAAACCATGTGGGATGCAAAGGGACTGTGGTAAAATGTAGCAGGTTCAGATTGCTGACATGGCACAGCAATCCAACTGCAGGTTGGGCACTTTTGGCTCTGGAGTCACGAGGAAGGTGGATAAGAGGCAGTCCATGACCAGATCCATGAGAGAGGCTGGAATTTGTGGTGGCTGGGGGAACACAGACACTGGTGTGTGTTAGTCTGTAAGTGAACCAGAGAGAGCCCTAGACCTGTGAAGAGGAATGAAGAAGTGGCAGTATTGAGCTGAGGGAGGAGTAAGGGGCTGAGGAATGTGGGGGAACAGACTCAGCAGCAGGAGAGCTGGTGAGATGGAGGCTGTGAGGGAGCAAAGCAGGGGTGGGAAGAGGCAGGGAAAGAAGGAAAATTGTAAGATAAGCTAAGGACGATAGAAAAAGATCCGATTTTATCTCCTTATCCAGAGACAAACCAGCTTTTGTGTGATGGTAGATACTACTAGCCCAGAAAGGAGGGGATTCAGACAGCAGGAAACAACTGAAGAGAAAACTAGGGAGGGACAAACCACATTGCAACCTGGAATGTAATTTATCCTAATTCAGCCCTTTGTTTCAGGCTTTGTTCAGCTGGACTAAATGGGTATCTGGAACAGACTTTATTCCTCTGACCATCTTTTAAACAAGCATATTTCTACAAGGTGCATGGAATGTGAGCCTGAAAGACTGCCCTGTCATAGCAAGTAGTGCTTGAGCAGAGTCCCTTTGGGATAGCTATGCAAAAAAAGACCAGCATGCTGAAGGCAGGAATTGTGCTTGTTTCAGCCTCCTGCTGTGTGTCAAGGAAACAGTCTGTATCCCATTGTCTTCCATAGGCTTGCCTTACAGTAGCCAGTCTTCAGGTAAAGAGGATCTTGTTCACAGCCCTCATCAGCACAGCACTGTTAGAAAACCACCATGGTGCTTAGTTGTGTGGGCTGAGGGCCCTCAGTCCCTCTGAACTAGGCCTGGAGCTGCAATGGAGCAGAATGGCAGCACAGTATTTGGGGTCACTAAATGCAACAGCCTCTCCAGGCTGAAATGCACTGAGTCATAGCCTGGTCCCCTGGTGTGCTAATGATTTGTTCCCTCATCTAGTGACATCTGATTTGATCTCCTTTTCCTTTCTCTCTCTCTTGCTGTACAAGTGGTAATGATGGCACTGGCAGTAGACATAGAAACAGGTCTTCTTTGTTTGGAGGCCTTTTCAGTCTTTCTTTCCAACAGGACTCCTTTTATCAGAGCTTTCCTTTTCTTTTGGCTGTTTGCACTGGCTGTCCTGCTGCTGCCCAAGTCCTTCTAGAGTTAGTAAGCCCTCCCGCCCCCCGATAAGCCCTGAATGCCTGTTTCCCAAAGGAGCCTCCCAGCCTTGTTGTCAAATGTGCATTTTCAGCAAGCAGCATGTCTTGAGCAATGCAGACAAAATGCACAGAAGGGTGTAAAACCAGTGACATTCAGAGCTGAATGTGACTGCTGGGTTTGTTTTATTTCTGTTACTTATTTTAAAGAGTTGGAAGAAGGTATCTTACCATGTCAATGATGGCTCCTATGGGAAAGAAGCTGCTAATTAGGCATTTTGATCTCCCTCCCTTTGCCCAGGAAATGTGGCAGTAATTACTGTACACCATCATCTCTGCCAGTTTAGATACAGGCGAACATACCAGGCGTCTGAAACTTTTCTTCTCTGTGTTAAGTGTAGTACAAGTGTCATTTTCTGGGACATATAGACATATTCAAATTATGTTGCTGAAGACAGTGAAGGTGGGGGCAACCCACTCTGGGGCACTTGTAGAAAATGCTGGGGTTTTTACCATTCTCTGTTAACCTTGCTATAAAGATCTTTTGCAGTTGTTCTGCAGAGGACCGGGAATGAAGGCATAGAAATTCTATCTTTTCACATTCCCTACCTACAGCTATCTTCTCCCTGACTGTAAAATATTCAATAATTACTATATAGACCAGTCTCTGTGGGTTTTCCTGTGGCTGGCCTATCAGTCAATCCGGTAAGACGTTGTTTTTTGTCCAGGCATAACCTCTGTGAGGGGCTGGCTCTGCCCTCCCACGTCATCTTGGGGCTTCAGAAATCAGTCAGTGATTGACATGTATTGGTAGGAGCTTGGAGGGTCTGGCACAGTTGTGGGCAGAATGCAAAAATTACTGCCTGAAAGGGAGTAGGATGAGGTAACCTGGTGTGCAGGTGCTGTTGGTTCCCATGGCTGGGAGTCATACACATAGAGAACATCAGCCATAAGTCTCTTTTATCTTTGAGCTTTTCTGGGAGTGTGTGGTTCAGATTTGCTTTTGAAAACCAGGTGCAGTAACACCATTAGAGCCAACTGCTGCATTTGTGCCACATCAGTGTTGCATCTGGCCAAGAGCAGGCATCAACCAGCCATTTGCTCTGGGCTCCCTGTTGGTGTTTCAATTCACTTTAGTGGTTTTTTGTTACAATACAAGCATTGCAAAAGTAGCTGTGCTTCCTTAAGAAGCAATAGCAGAATTCCTGTGTTGTCTTGGCAACCAGCGCTTACTTGGTGCTGTCAGAAAATGTAATTGATAACCTCAGAGATGTAACAAGGAAGAAGGCTGGGATACGGATGAAGCATCTTTCATAACATGTTCCAGCCACACCATAGTTTAGACTGTATGCCATAAGCTCTGTTTGTCAAAGTTGCCTTTTGAAAACATCTGCAGCCCTTCTTGGGGGACTGCTGTAGCCAGGAGAGTTATTTCTGCTGAACCTGTCAAATATGGAATGCATTCTGGGAGTTTCATTTTGCCTTGTCTCTGCTTCTTATGTTTGCCTCTGCCCTCCCTCCCCACCATCCATGTTTAAGTACCTGTTCTAATGAGGGCTGTAAATGCAGACTTTGCTGTTTCTGTTGGTCAGATCTTGACCATCCAGCAGTGGCTTTAGCGGAGTGACTGGTGGGGCAGTTGTGCCCAGAAGACACATTTTAGTTTGTGGCCTGTTCTGCTGGAGTCCTTTTCAGTTTTCAAAGTCTGTGGTAGGAGACAGCTTGTGCATTTATAAATTACATAAAGTAGACAGGACTTGTAAAAGCCAGGAGACAAGGTACAAGGGTGGAAAGAGCTACCCCAGGTCAACCAGGAGGTCTGTGCAGGTGGAGCCATGGACACGTGGCCCAGCAATGTGCAGGACTGTGTGGCACCTTGTCTTGGTTTGAAAGACAGGTGTCTGCTAAGGAAGGCAGAAGCCTCCCTTGGAATGGCAGATGTAACCCCTTTTCCTCCGAGTTATTATAATTTTGAAATCAAGGGCTTTTGGGCAAAGATGTGGAAAACAGGAATAACAGTTCTTTACTATTATATATATAACCAGTCAAACAAACAACAATAACTATGGCAGTAACAGCAAACAATCACAAACCCAGTGCCAGCCTTCTCGGCTGTCAGGCCCTTTCCCCTCGGGTGCAGTTCCGCTCACAGCCGGCAGGGGCGCTGGTGGCTCCCGGTGAGCAGGGCAGGTGCAATGGTTCCCCCGCGGCTGCAGGGGGCGCTCCGGAGCGAGCTCGGGGAGCACGCGGCACCGGTGGTCTGGGGTCCCGGGGAAGGATGGGACAAAGGAGCTTCACAAACCCCTGGGCAGCTGGCCCCGGTGTCCAGCCAGGCCCTCGGGAACAGCAGGCTGGAACAGCAGGGACGAGCACAAATCCCGGGTGGCAGACCTGATATATCCAAGCGGGGAACCCCCCCGGAGATCTGGGCAGGCAGGGTGAGCACGGCTACAACGTAGCGAATGCTCGAAGCAGCAGCGGGGCAGGGCAGCCAGGGCCCGGCCTCCAGCGGGGCAGGGAAGGCGGCTTTGGGATCCCGGTGTTGTTTCCAGCAGAAAGAAAAGCGGCCGGAGAAGAAGCAGCGGCTCCTCTCTCTCCCAACGAGGAGAGCGAACTAACCACACACCCAGGGGAAACAAAAGGAGCAGCCAGGTCTTTTGTTTTCTCTTAAGCACCCAGCGATTTATTGTCTTAGTAACAGAATGGGGGAAAATTCCTTTAACAGGAAAAAAACTAGACCTCTTAAAACCCCAACACACCTCCCCTCAGTCTTCTGCCTTCTGGGCTGGCCTCAGCTCTGCCCCTTGAGACAGGTAGAGATGGGGCACTTCAAAGGCTCATTCCTATTGTGTTTAAAGGGTCTATCATGGTCTCCATCATCATGATGGCATCATAAAGGACTTTCAGAAACACTGGGCAATATTTGGCACTGAGCAGAGGTCTCTGTAATTGCAGCTGGAAGGTGGTATTGCTGGGGACTGTGCCAGCATATAATCTTTCATTCCAGTTTTGATCTGAGGGCAGGAAGATTTGGAAGAAGGTTCATTACTAAACAACAGAGCCTTGTTTTGCAGGCACACCCCTACTCTTGTTTCAGGCAGAGCTGAAATGGTATCTTCTCCAAAGTCACCTTGAAAGGGAAACAGCAGGTTCTTACATGATGGCATGGGATGTGCTGGTGTCCATTGCTGGCCCCATTTCGAGGTCCCATGACCTGTGTCTGGAGGTGTGGTCATTAACCCGCTCAGCCCTGCACTTCGCAAATCCTTTCTTCCCGTTTTTCCATTGTGGAAGCTCAGGTGTTTGGTTTATGCACTTTCCAGCCCAGGCTAAGGAAAGCCCAGGACAAGGCATCCCCAGGTCTGCCTGATGGGGGCAAGTCCTGCCAGCACACAGGCTGAACATCAGCCCTTCCACACCCACCGGCCACAGGTTTAACCTTTGATGGAGAGGAGGTAGGTGCCATAACATCTCTCACAGAAATGAGAGTCACACAAAGTCTGCTGCTCCTGGCAAGGAGTGTCAGGCTTGCTGATTCCTTTTTTTTTTCTGTTGCCATGCCAACACAGCCCTGCTTAAAGTGAGATCTCTTTTTAAGCTCTACTGACAGAAAGTATGTAGCCTGGGAGCTTATTTAGCATTCAGGAGTGCACGGGCGCCCTGTGACGTCTGTGAGCCACAGCCAGGCTGGCTGACAAAGGAAAGGAGGATTTAGTTTTTTTCCTCTTTTCCTCTAGCATTTGCTTCTCAAGGTTAAAGGAGATAGGGAAGAGACTGCGAGCACTTTGTGATTGGGACCTCACTCTGTAGTCCTCACTGAGGCACAACTTTCATGGAAATTAAAAGAAAATATTACTTTGGGGTATATTTTCTGTACAAAGTACAAGAGAGATATATATGCAAATTCCTTGATTCAACTAACCATGATGAGCTACTCTGTATTAAAATTGGAAAGCAAAGGCAATCTGGGCTTTAATTTGAGTTAGAAACTCAAAGGAAATAGTAGAAGGAAGCAAGGGACAACTCCCTGTCATTGTCTTTCATGCTGTTTTAATCTGTGAGGTTACAATATAGAGAAGAAACCATCTCCTCTCTTGCTGTATTCATATCCTGGGTAAGGACAGCAAAACTTAGTGTGTACTGGTGTTTTCGTTACAGTTTTTTGTTCTGTGGAGTTGCTACTGGTAGATTAAGTGCTCACTTTAAATTCAATCCTTCTAATGATAATAACAGATTTGCTTGCCTTTGCCAGCTGAAGAGATGGAAGCTAGCACAAAATAGTTGGCATTAGCTGGCAGATGAGCACTGATGATCCAGTGCCTATCCCTACCAACAGCTGATCTGGAAATTCAAAGACAAGACTCAAAGTTAGATGTCTGTGTGATGGTGTTTACGCTGTCATTTGTTGTTTGGGAGATTCTGAGCAAAACATTTACATTTTCTCTGCTGTTTCACAGACTGACTACAGAGCACCGTGGTGCTTGGAAAACCTCTTCTGAAGCGATGATTTAGAAATGCAATTTTGGTTGTTTCTTGGGGTTTTGTTAGTACTGAGGCATTCCTCATGATATGCAAAAAGTGCAGGAAACTCAAGGCACCTCAGCTGTGTACATTAGATCATGGGAGTGAGCCCTTCTCCTGTGTGTGGAAAACAACTGTTCAAAACTTTAGTTTTAGTTCCATGCAGTATATGGAAAATAACTGAGACATATCATTAGCTCCAGGGCAGGAAAACCTCTTAGCTGCTTCCTAGAAAGTCATTTCACTCAGGACTGAGAAGATTAATGGAAATCAGTTTTACTTGGAGGCACTGTGTATTTTGGGAGGGGAAAATAAACCCCAGGTACTTTGCCTTTTGTTCCTATTTCTTTCCTTGAGACTAATTCATAATGATATATGATCAGTTTGGTACAGCTTCTAGCAACCCATATAGCTTATGGCAGTTAGGATAAAACTGATTTACAGTCTGGTCCTCTGCCTGTGTATCTGGCCAGACAGATACTTCTGCTCTTTTTTATGAATCTATCAGCCGCCAGTGCTGTGTAGATGTGGCAGTCTTGCTGACATACTCAAACTGTTTTCATCCACAGCCTTACACCACATATAGATGGAGGGAATAGGATGAGGATACAGAGACAAGGGAATAGGATTCAGTGGTGACTATTGCTTTTTTACCCCAAGTTCAGAGTATGTGCCACATCTAGAGTAACTCAGCCTGCACAGGTTGTTGGTGAGCTGAAACTAATCCCTAGCTGTTCCTGTGTATGAGTTGCTTTCTCTTTCCTTTCCCTGTCATCCTTTCTCTCTATTTAAGAATATTCCATCCTTCTCAACAATTGCTCTGTCGGCTCTTCCTTCTCTTTCTCCTTTCTCACTTATTTTGTCTGCCTTTTTTCCCCCTCTTGATCTCCATATGTGCTTCCAGCTTTATCCCAGCCAGCCAGTGTAGCTCCTCTGTGACCTGGAATTTCCACAACTGCTCCTGCTTTTCAGTACACTTAGGAGCTCAGCCTCTGGATGCAGCTCTCTTGGAGGCTGCAGTGCCCCCAGCCCTGGTCTCAGCTCTCCCCTCAGCAGCTGGACATATCCAGCATCATGGCTGCAGAAGCTTGCAGGTGTTCAAGTGCCCAGGGAAGATAGCTTTGGCAGAAGTGGAATTGGTAGTTCAGAAGGTCACTGAACCATAGAATGGTTTGGGTGGGAAGGGGTCTTAAAGCTCATCTCATTCCAATCCCATGCCATGGGCAGGGACACCTTCCACTAGACCAGGTTGCTCCAAGCCCTGTCCAACCTGACCTTGGACACTTCCAGGGATAGGGCAGCCACAGCTTCTCTGGGCAGCCTGTGCCAGTGGACTGATGGGCACTGAAGATGCCCTGAGGGCTTTTATGTGCATCTCTCACATTTTCCTTATTCAAGAGTAGGTGCACATTTCTCTTTCTTAATCACATTGCACACATAGAGGTGTGAGCTGGTAGTCTCCAAGAGTGGGCAGGCAGTGGGTGGGAATGGGCTGTGTGAGCATTTGGGGATGAGTCCTGGTCAGAGGCAAGACTCCCTTCAGCTGGGGCAGTACCAGAAAAGAGGGTGAGAGATGGGAGAACTGCTGAGCTTGGCTGAGAACTGGTCTGAAAGTCCATCCACAGCACAGCCTCTGTGGGACTGGGTTAATCTATACATGACACGGAGTATGTTCAGCTCTGCCTGTCTGTGGGGACACTTGCACATGCTCCTTTGGAAGGAGCACCATTCCTCCATTGGCAGGAGAAACACACCTGCCTTGGTAAAGGTGCAGGCTGGACTGGGAAGGAGGGCTTAGAAGAGATCAGCCGTGGAACTGCTGCTGCTGAAGTGCAGAGCTGGGCTGGACCAACACCATGAGCACTAAGGTGAGCAGGGCATGGCATTGCTGCATTTTATGGGTTAAATATCCCCTGATGAATTAAGCTAGAATTCTGTTGGCATTGACAGATTGATCTTCAGTCCTCTCCTGACCAGGCATGAATAAATCCCACATAAAATGTGCACAGGGTAATGTTAATTTTAAACTTAAATCCAGCAAAGTTTCTATAGCATGCTGTGAATCCTTTTTAAAAAAGATCAGAGAAAACACTGTAAAAAATGTTTAAAGTAATCCCAAAAGGAGATAAAAAAGAATCTTAAAGGACACATCACCTGCTGTAGGTGGCTGATGCTTCATTGACTTCTGCAGATGTTGTTAAAAGTAGGTTTGTTTAAAATGTTAACTTGTACTGGAGTCCAAAACTAATATTGATTTTAAAGTGGATTACCCATTATGTGTATTTATTCACATTCAAATGATTAAATATCTGCTTCGATGTTTTGAAGCCAAAGTGGTTTCTTCTGTGTGAGTCCTAGGGAATTAATACTTTGGGGAAAGATATAGCTGCTTTGTGTGTGCAGGTGTTGTTTTGAGCTGATACCAAGTCCCAGGAGAGTCGGTGGGACATCACTGCATTACCCTGGCTGAAGGTCTGGTGTTGTCAGCTTCAACAGAGTATGTTAGCTCTAAATTGTGTTGCCCATGCATCAGACAAAACAGAATTGATAGCTTTTCCCACCTCTGATTTGGCTGGGAAATGCTGAAATGCTGACAGTAAATATTTTGTTCCAGGCAGTAGACTTAAGAAGATAGACTCAGGGAATGCACAGGAAACAAGTATTGCAGTAATGAGGCCTCATTTTTAAAGCATCATTATACTGACATTGGTATGACTCTTTTTTAACACACATATTTCAAGGGGGGCTGAGGAGGGGACTGATCCCTTGGTGTTTTGTTCTACAGCTGCTAGACAGTGTGGCAGGGGCCTCTGTGAAATGAATGTGCTAGGGAGCCAGAGGAGGGGGCTCACTGGAACTTTCGCAGTGGCTCCTGGTTCCTAGAATGAGTCAGTTTAGATTTTGCACTGTGTGATTTGCACTGTGATTTGGACGATGTGGCCAACTCTCTCACTGAAGAAAGTGATCAGGAAAATTTTGTCAGAGCAGGGGAACTGTTATACACACAGAACATGTGGAAGCAATCCAAGGACAGGCAGCCTGAGCTTCCCTGCTGCTTCCTTGAGTGCTGCAGAGCAGCTGAGGCTGCCCAGGTGTCCTAGGTTGCAGTGTATTCTATTACCATCCTCATGAGCTGTTGAAATCAGGTGGGGCAGTGTTTCCTTGCTTCCTCCCTCCGGACTATCTTCTGATGCCCTGCAGCATGACTCATAGGTAACTCCCTCCGGACCATCTTCTGTTAATGAGCCCATCAACAACGCCTTGCCTCATGACTCATCATCCCATTGTGAGATGCTTCACCCAGGAGGAACCCAAAACACAGAGGTGTAGTGCATTTGCTCACCAGGGTATGAAGCTGCTGTGCCAGGTACTCAGCTGTAGCTCACCTATTCCTGCTCTCACACAGTGACTGCCATACACCTTTCCCCAACGATAATCTGAATGTTCATACCTTGGGGATCCAATGGATTAAACCGTCAAAACTGTCTTTCCCAAAACACAGACCTTTTCTGGCCTGTTCTATTGGTTAGCTGGTGAATCCTGGTGATTAAATTAATCTGTCCCTGTCCTCATAGATGCTGCACTAGCTTAAAGTCAATGAGTTTATTAGGGAAATTATACTTGTCAGTTGTGTTGTGGTTGCACTTAATTTAAAAGCTGATGTTCCTATTGTTTGCCTTTGTACCTCCTGCCAATTATTGTTAATATTGCCAACATGCAGATCAAGGACCTACTTACAGCAAAATATTTACACTCACAAAAGTCGTTTGAAAGCCAATATTTGAATTCTGTGATGCTATGTTACGGCTTTTTTCTTCAATCTCAAGCACTAATCTTTTGGCATTTTTGGGGGTTTATATAACTTATTCATACTACTTTGATTGCTGCTGTACATTTGTCTTTTAATCTGCATGTAAAAAGGCAGTATTTAGAGCTGTCATGATCCCAGTGATCAAGTCCAAGATGTATCTTTGGTTTTTCCACCCCAAATGTCACTTGGTGATGCCTGGGTCTTTTTTTTCCCCCCAACATTTCAGTAGCCTCGACTGAAACAAGTAATCCACCAGCTTCCAGGAGAGCTGGGCATCAATTCAGGACCTGTCTTTAGGGGACTGGCTAATGCCTCTAAACAAATCAAATAGCTATTTGGCTTATAACCCGACTGCACTCGGAATTGCAGTACCTGGGGGGAAATAATCCATAGGTCCTGTTTGCTTTTCAAATCGTCAAAGACAGCAAATAGCCATTCTGTATCTTTTCTTTCTGCAGGAATATATGGGGTGTTTTGCCTCACAAGGCAGTGCAGGTTTCTTTGTGCTTTTGTTGTTGACTAGATTCAACTGTGCCAACAGTTAGTGCTGGTTACCTTGGAAACTGAATCCCACTGAGGATTTTGACAGGCACATCTTGACTGGAATTGCTTTGTTTTCACAATTCTGCAAGTATACATGTAGCTAATCCTTTTGCTGTACTCTGTTCTTTCCCTAAAATGTAGCAAAATTAATGAAACATTATTTTATCCTTTCCATCTGATTGCTACTTTCTTTAATCCCTTCTTTAGCCTCAGTGCTCCAGGAGTGTTAATTACCCTTTACTTTAACCGAGCTCACTGTTTTTTCTTGATAGGTGTTTGAGGGTGACCCTATGAATGTGTGTGAAGTTTTGACACGATTTGCAGTATCCTTTCTGTCCCTCCTTCCTATTATCCCTTTTCTTTGGTTTTCCCTTGAAGCATTTGTTGTGCCATACGGTTCAAGCGTGTTAAACTTTGTTTATGCCTTAAAGAAGTTATGCTTTACAGAGACCAGGTGGCATCTTCTGTGGCCACAGCAAACTCAAGGTCTTGCTGCCACCCTAGTGGCATTGGGTAGAGCTGTTGCCAGAAAGAGGGAGGGGTGATGCTGCTCCAGTCTGGGAATACTGTCCTGGTGAAATTGTGGGGACGTGAAATGCATTTTTTTATTAGGAGGAGCTGTCCCTGTTGCTGTGAGATGGGTTCTCAAGGTGGGAAGAAGCAACAGATAAGTGGGCTGAGTGATCTGGCTGAATGGCAGTAATGAAACACAGGTGACTACAGGCAGGAAAGGAGAAGAACTGAGGAGACACTCTGGTCTGACTGGAGCAACTCTGGCCTGAGAAATCACTGACACTGTTATGTGAGGTGATGAGCAGGCTGTTTTCAGGGCCAGTTCCTCTGCTGGCAGGATCCTTGCATCAGTGCCAGTCACATATCTGTGAGGCAGGGAGAGGCTGTGAGCCCTGCCCACAGGCAGTGTCTCCTGTCAAAACCAGTCCTCAGAATAATCATACCGCATTGCACAGAGGAATAGGGGAGAGTGAGAAGATAAAGACTGCTGGATGAGGGCTGTCAGAAACAAACATCTGAACAGTTTCACCTAAGACATGGTGTTCATAGCAAACTCAGCTTCTCCATGGATTGAGCCTGAGGTTGGAATAGAAAAGAGGAAAAAGAAAATAGAAAAAAATAGAAAGAGGAAAAAGCGCTAGAGGCTGAAGGAAAACCACTAAAAGGGCATGTAAAGAACAGACATCACACATCACTGTGAAGATGTCTCACAGATCTGATTTCTGCTCTTGCCTTTATAGTTGCAGATTTTTTAAAAAGGTATTTTTTTGAACTATTTTGTGGAAGTATTTATGTCATGACCTGAAAGCTCAGACACCTATTTTAAAAGACTCTTGCCACTGTTTGGGTATCTGTCTCTTGGGCTGGTAAACATGTCTGTTATAAAAGTTAATGGAATGGAAAAGCATTGTGGGAAATAGAAGTTTGTAGATAATGTGCCAATGGAGACATCTACAGTCCCTTGACAAATGCAGCAGGATCAATAAGGAATGAAGGAGAGCTTTGAAATTACATCTTGGCCTTGTACAGGATCTGATCCCAGATACTGGATCGTGCTGTAGCCAGTCTTCAGCATGTAACCTCAATTAACAGCCCTTGTCTGAGTCTCTATTAGGGAAGGGGTATCTGGAGGGAGTGTCTGAATGTCTGAATGATGCCTGCTTCAGTGTAAATCTCAGTGCTAGAGTGGCTGAGGTGGAGATTGGGTAGCTCTTGTGTCCCTGGATGTACTTGTGAGGAGGGTAGCAGCCTTTGGAGGCAGCAGGCCTTCTAAACCCAGCCAGCAGGGAAGGTTGTGGCTCCCCATACAACCAGCACCTTGTTCCGCATCCCCTGTGCATCTTAGTACTCTGTAAAGGTCTTACGTCGCTGAGTCATCTCTGGGACAGGGAAATTCTAGATCTCCTGTTTTGATATACTGGCGTTTATAGAAGAATTGGGATGACTTCCAAAACCAGGAGCACAGAGTGCTTAATTCATTTGAGTTTTAACTTTGGTTTAAATTAGTGTAGGTCCCCAGACAGGACTCTGTCCTCTCAGCAGGGAAGAGTCCTCTGTTGCTGCCGCAGAGCAGCTGTAGGACTGGTAGCAGCTGGGCAGAGCTGACCTGGCAGCTCCGTTGGAGCGTGGTGTGAAGTGACCTTTGAGGGAGCAGCAAAACCACTGTCCCAGTATGTAAGCCCCTGGCCTCTCACCTCAGCCTACTCCCTGTCAGGGCTTTGGAGAGTTCATGCTAAGGGTTTTCACTATGTTTTCTCTCTGTTATGGACATCCCATTCAAGGACTGCCTATACTTTAGGGTACTGTATTCCCTGAAATCAAGCTGTGAAGCTCCGTCTGTGTCCTGTATCATGAACAGCTGACATCTTGGTAAAAAGGAGCAGCATTTTATTCTCCATAAAATGCAAAGAAAAGACACGTTGCTGTTCTTTGTGGAGTCTAAAGTAAAGCCATACTCCTTATTGCCTTTAAGAAATAAATCTATTTGTTGTAACTTGTTGTATGTTAGTGCCGTATCTGTGGTATTAAGTAGTCAGAGAAAGTCTACCTGTTTAAAGAGAGGGAATGTAAATGTCTACAAGCAAAACCATGTCTAATGAATACATAGTTAGGCATGCAAGCTGCCTAACTCTCCTTTTTCTTTTTTTTGGGGGGGTGGGCTGGAATTGGTTTGTTTGTTTGTTCTTTATCATTAGACTGCCTTGAACTTTAACTGAACCATAAGAAAACTATTAAAAGTCTCAATAGCAGCCCTGTGAGGATTTGACTTACCCACTGGATCTTCTATTTATAGTGTCCATTAGTACAGAAATGTCTGTCCTTTTGCAGCAGTCATGTACAGCAAAAGCACTGCTCTTCTGATGAACTGCCGATGCCTCCCCTGTCACCCAAAATATCCATCAGCAGTGTTCAGAAGGAAGCCTTTCTTGATTAAAGAACACTGCCAAACAAAACAAATTGAACAAAAACACAAGCCCAGAGGCCATATGTATTTTTATTTTCTTATTTTGTGTAGCCTGAAATAGAAATTTCTATTTATCAGGAGACAACCTTTCACCCTCAGACATATCTCCCTGTGGAACATTATCTTTGTCCCAAGCAAATTAAATTAGGAAGAGAGCTGAGAGGGTGAGAATTGTCTTCCAGGCTTGTAGAGCCCATTTGTACCAGAGAACCAGGCTGGATGGGACCAAGTATGGATTCTCCTACAAAGGAGGCAGTTTTTAATAAGGATTTGTCTTAACCCTGCTGGGAGGAGGGTTGCAGTTGCTTGGCTGTTGGAAAGCAGTTGGCCAAGTGAATTTCCTTTGGATATGCTCTAGGGTACTAAGTCTGAATCATGTTTGCATATTCTATATCAGAAATTAATTGGAGCCTTTCATTAAAGTTTTCATGTGAACATAAGCTCCAAAAATTGATTCTTTTAACAGTCTTTCTCATTGAATCTTGATTTGTTCATCTGAGCCAATAGTATAGTCTTGATAATGTTGCTTTTGTCAGTGGTGTTGTGATTCGTAGCTTGGTGGAAATTTTGACAGGAGGGCCATGTGCCACATCCTCCAGATGTGAAGCGGTGGCACGAATTGGTGCAGGGTTTTCTGTAGCCGTGGCACTCAGTGAAGCTCTGTGCTGTTCTCCGTGCTCAACGGAGCTGTCAGGGTGATGCTCTTTCCTGCTCTGAAAGAGCAGAATCTGAACAGAGATAGATATACCACATATCAAGGGATGCTTTCTGGAAGAGCAGTTTGTTTCCCACTGATGGAAGGTGCTGCAACATGCCATGGTGTGTGGAGGGCCTCACGTGTCTGCAGGAGGAGGATGGGCCAAGCCGCAGGTTCGTTCTCCCAGGTTTTCCCAGAATCACTTGTGCTTTGCAAGCTGCGTGTGCCTCACAACACAGGGAGCCGACAGGACTTGTAAGGATTCCAGATTTGTGTCCAGTCCACTGGTCTGCAGCAGCAGCACTATGTGAGAGTCTAGGAGGGTCTGGGAAGTGCCTGTTTTGTGTTTCTCACGAGAAGAAGGAACCAAGAGGTGCTGAGAAGCACCCCCAGAAACCAGCAGGTGTGGAAGCAGCCCAAAATGAGTTGCAAAGCCCCAAAATGATGTGCAGGCCCTGGAAGGCAGCTGGGAAAATTGCTGGGCTTTAAATCAATATCCCTGTTCTTTGATCTATAGGACTGACCACATGTGTGACTTGATTGATGGGGTTATGGTGCTCAATTTGATCTTCTTAACAACAAAGGGGAGTTTCATCTCATACTAGGGATGTGTTGTTGAGTAGAACAGAGAACTAGAGCTACTATTCGTAGTCTCCTCCTCCTACAGGCACCTATATCATATGTAGTCCATTTCATAAATGTATTGAGCCTCATCTGAAAAAAACAGTTGATTTATTTCCTCCAATGTGGAAGGCTGCCAGAACGTCTCACCCCTGACAGTAGAAAAGCAGCATCTTTAGATTTCTAATCTGAATTTATCCTTGGCAAGTTTATATTCATGTATTTCAAATGTTTTTTCAAATTAACTTGTTTTTTTCATTGCTTGGTAGTTGTTCTGGCATATTCATCCATCTACTTTTGCTGTTGGCAGCAGCCAGTGGAACTGTTGCAGTCACTGCCCTCCAGGTGACCAGCCAGGAGTGCAGTGAATTATAAGGTATAAACAGCAACAATTAGAACTGTTCTTTGCTAATAGGTGGGGGTTTTTAATATCTCATGAAATTGTTTGTGTAAAAGAAAGATAAACCTAGCACTTTGGTTTTAGGCAAACATGGCTGTGAAAGTCAAGTAGTTCACATCTATGTTTTTTGGGGAAGACAATTGGCTATTGTAAAGCACAGATTAAGAGGAATAGCTTCACATTAAAAGTACAAGGGAATTCTATAAGAGTAACTGTGAAAAGAAATCATTATTAACCTAATGGACAGTCCCTTGTCAGCGTGGTTGTTGTGAAGTTACATGTAGGGCATTGATTTAAACACACTTGCCCTTCCCAGCCAGTTCTTGCCTGAAGGACGTGGTAATGGGTGAGCAGAGCTTTTATTCCTGCCCTCAAGATGGTGATTAATGGGGGCTCTGGCAGGAGCAGGGTGTATTGCCATCTGCCAATACAATCCTCTATCTCTACATGAGGGCTGGAGAAGCAGTGAAGTTTTGCTCTGTTCCCAGGTGTGCCCAGCTGTGCAGCTGGTGGGTTGTGACTGTGCAGCTTGTGGCCTTCCCCAGGGCTCAGCTCCATCTGTATTGGAAACAGTTCTCAGACAGCACTTGGATATAGCTGGAGAGGGAAGGAGTTTATTTCCACTGAGTTTTGCTGAGAGAGAGAAATATATTAATTAATGACTAAGGGAAAGCAGACTCATATAAAGATAAGAACCACAAACGCTTTTTGCTCTGAATTCTGCTGGACCAACCTTTAGGATCTTGATTTGTTACATCAAAGGTACCTGAACTTCCAGAGGGCAGGAAACTTCTCTCGTTGCTTCCACATGCAGCTGTGTGCCTGATGACATTTCACTGCATCTTTGAGTGGGTCTGGAGTTGAGCTGAGACAGTTTCTCAGTTTGGAAGAATTCACTCCTTGAGTGGTCCTACTACTACTCTCTGCTCACAAGAGCAGCCAGTTCCTCATCCCATCTCAGATGTGCTACACCTTGAGGGCAGTGTTCTGTGGCACCCAGCTCTGTCAAGCATGCAATGCCTGAGCTAGCTCCATGCACAGAGCATGTTGGGGCCCAGCAGTGAGGAGCCCATTCCACCAAAAAAATGTTATCCCCTGCAATCCCTCTGCATGATACTCAGACTTACTGTTAAAATAAAGCTTTGTGTAGCAGTCTTAAAAGGGGTGAGGAAGATGAAGTATTGATTTTATTCATGCAGGAATGTTATTTGGCCCTTTAAGTCCCACATCAGCATAGATGGCTTCTGGGAAGTGCCTTTCATGCATACTGTGTGCTGCTGAGGAGGAATTAGCATTCAAAGGGCATGTTAGAATGCAGATAACTTCACATATTAAATGTCAAGAAATTCCATTACTCAGCTGCCTACTTTTGCAAATCCCTGTTTGCAAAACAGTACCTACAGAAATTTTTCTGGACATTTAATAGATGATCATCTTAAAATATTGCAGTTGCTGCACGTTGTCCCTAATAGAAAGAACATTAAATAATGATGCTTGTGCATCTTGCTTAGAGCAAGCTCCTGATTTTTATAAGTACTTGGCACTTTCCACTGAAATCTTTGGAATATCTGGTCCTTCTCTTTTATTTTAATGATTTCCTTATGTTTCAGGAAAAAAGATTACCTTTTAAAAAAGGATTAAGTTAGCCTCTGCTTTTTTATTGTTTAAGTTAATCTTTATGATTTTAGAACACCATTCTGATTAGCATGCTTTTTTTTCTTTTTTTCTGACTTTGCTACTGCCACAGAAGAAGTGTCTGCGAGGATAGTACAAGTAGTAACAGCTGAAGCTGTAGCAGTCCTGAAAGGTGAGCAGGAAAAAGAAGCCCAGCACAAAGATCAGCCTGGATCGCTGCCTTTAGGTAAAATGAGACAAAGAATGTTCCAGGTATCCTTGTGTCTGCAAATGTCTGTATGTATATTAAAAAATGCAGTTCCAGCTGTGTATTCAGGTTGGTTATGGTTGTGGGTAAACCGTAGCCACCACTGGATGAGTGCGGGAACCACAGGATTATGGCAGGATCCTTGTATTCCCGGTTCTTCATGGCTCTGTGAATGTCTCAGTCCCTGTTTGCTCTAACAGTTCTCAACCTTGTTTCTGACTCCCAAGTAGCGTGGCCATGGGTGTGTTTGGTTGTAGGGTTTTGTCATCATGTTGGTTGGAACTGTTTGCATTCAGCCATGTACAACATGAAGGATTAATGTCTGAAGAGGCAAAGAGAGAATGGCATATAAAAAGAAAGTGAGGCTTTGCTGGTTGAGTGGTAGCTGCTTAAATAGATGGAGGGGGAGCAACTCCACAGGAAGCAGAAAGGAATGTGCCACACCGGGTTGAGAGCAACCAGGCAGAGTGAGGGCAGACTGTGGAAGGAGTCACATGCGGTAAAAGGAAATGCCAGCAGTCTGTACAGGAAATGGTAACAATGCCACTGGTCCATGCTGTGTCTCCATCCTCCTCTTGCCTCCTTTGCGAAATATCTCTCTGAAATATGTGTGTGTGTGTGTGTGTGTGTGTGTGTGTGTGTGCGTGCATGTGTGTATCTATCTATCAATGAATGAAGGTAGGTATACAGCCATTTGTACCTAAAGTGCTTCCTCCTTGCCAGAAAACTTCTGCAGTAGCTCAAAATATGTACACCAAAGGCCAGAGGAAACACATACTCCATCTTGAGGTAAGGAAGTCTTGCAAGCCTGTCCTAGGACAGATTCTGCTGAGTGCACGTAAGTTGTGATTAAATAAAAACAATGCCCTGCAGTGTTTCCCCTACAGGCACCATGCCTGCTTTGGTGCAGTGCTTGGCCCTTGCCTAGGAATGATTTAAAGTCAATGAGTAATTTAGAATATTTGTTGGAAATTTGGTTCCCAAGGTTTTTTGCTGCATTGAAATTAACTTAGAACTGCAGCAGGGAAATGTGTTGCTTGGTAATTCCCTTCTTTGCAGAGACTCAGTTTTACATGGAAGACCCCAGTTCTCCAAATCACTTCACTCAGGCCTGGGAGAGGCAAAATGGATATTCAGTTCCATCTAGTCAGATAAGTAATTTAAAAGACATTGTGAGAACTATGTCTTCAGTTAACAACTGTTGGTGTTACAGTTCCTGTGGTCAGATGCATTGTGATGAATTTATAAATCTCTGTCCCTGGACAGCACCTCTTAAGGACAAGTCACATATCATCTTTTCCAAATCACACTGAAATCAATAGGAGGAAGCCTGGAAAATTCTGTTGCGGCTTTGAAAGTGGCCTGTCTGTGCTTGGCAGGAAGCCCTGAACTGTAAACTGAGATCTGCCTGTTGAAAGGTGCCGTTGATAAGACAGATGTGTTAAAACAGATTTGTTTGGCGTTTTTTAAAAAACACTTGTTAAGCCCCAGGAGTGGATATGTTTTTAAAGAAAAAAATTCTCAAAGTGATTGGTATGAGATCAAATGCAGAGGTCATTTGAGAAGCTTGTTTAGGATTTCATCATACCTGAATTGAAATAATTGAAAAAAAAAAAAAAAAATCATTTGTTTTCAGCATCTGATCTCATGACTGGGAATGAATGTAAATCCCAGTCCAAATGCATCTAAGTTTTAACTGTGCCTTGTTCAGCTGAATCACTGTTATGTCACAGCTGATACAAGTTCCCTGTGCATTTAGACAAGCAATATTTGCATGTGTTCTGTGATTAACCTTGAACTCAGCAGAAGAAAAAAAAGTGTGCAGAATGGAGTTTTTTCATGTAGTTTTTTTCAAGGTAGATTGAAGAAATTGGATGCCAGTTTCTGATAGTTTGTGTGAATTTGTAATAATACCACGTGCTCAGATGCTTTTTTGTTGTTGCCGTGGGTGACTCAAGGTTTTTTAAGAGGCAATACTGATTTAAAAGAGTATCTTGTATTTGATTTTTATATTGTGCTCTATGACCAAAATTTTGTAAATAATTCATACCATTAGAAAACAAACCAACAACAGAAAAATAAATCCTTTTATTATAATTTCAAAAGTCCATGTATTCTGCTAGGGTCTGTTTGAAAATCCAGCAGGCATGAGTCCCCATCAGATTAGTTCCTCAGCTGGGCAGAACCCAACTGACTGCAGCTTGTATCATGTATTGCTCTTCCTGGAATTAACAGCTGTATCTCATTTTCACTGTTTGATTTCTAGCAGTTGAAGAGTCAGCCAACCTGCCTCCTTCCCCACCTCCTTCACCAGCTTCCGAGCAGACTGGAGTTCTGGAGGAAGGTAAGGGTGTCCTGGACATTCCAGTGCAGAGCTGTCAGCAGGGGGATGAGACATGAATCTAAAGGATGGGGGAATCAGAAAATGGAGATACTTTCTGCAGTGGAGATACGTCTCATGTGAAAAGATAAGATATTCCCAGCAATAACTCCCCATCTGCAAACCAATTGCAGCGTATAGATGAGGTAGACACATGCACAGAGGTAGCTGAGGGATATGCTAAGAACATCCATGCCAAAGAAAAAGAGATAGTGTTGCTCACTTTTTTATTTATGAGCCAAGATGTCTGCTGTCCCAGTGTGGTCACCGAAATTGCAATTAAGTATGGATCATCTTTTGTTTCTTGAGATTTGTTTGGCTGCATTTTTAAAATTACCATTGCCTTTTGGTTTGGAATCTTAAATGCATGAAAGCAAGGAGATTCAGAGCTGGATCATTTCTTTGACCCCCAGCCTGTAATTCATGCTCCAGTGTCTACATGTATTGGGGTTTCAGTACACAAAGTGCAGCAGTCACATTCTAGTCTTAAAAAGCAAATCTCTATTCTATTCTGCACAAGTGTTCAGTTTCGGTAACCCATGGCCACTGCATTTTCCTCCTGCTGAAATCTCCTCCAGCAAAGAACTGAAGCATTGGCTTAATGTTAAGCAGAGGCCTAAATCCCAGTGAAGCGGCTGCAGTGTAAGCATGTGCGTGAGTGCTTTGTTCAACAGAAGACAGCTGCTGCATCAAGGCCATCAGTATAGGAGACGGCCGTGTGTTAAAATTGAGCTGTATCATGGGGTTAAGAGGGAAGGATTTGGGTTCAGAATCTCTAGGGGACTGTCAGTTAAACTCTGCCATGTCAGTAACATTTTTATGTGTCCACTTATTTCTTGGATTTTCTTTTAGCATTTTCTCTTTCTTTTTGTTACATAAGTGCATGAAAATAATTTCTTATCATCTGCTGAACAAACTTTGTTGGTATTTTAACACAGAGCCTCTATGAATTTTGCAAGTGGATGGTTGCTATTTCACATGCTAGCATGCTCTGATTGAGTTTTTGAGGACACTGCAATTAGGCATGTTCCATCATGCAGTCATTTTTGAGACAATGAAATTACAGGCTGTGTAATTACAGGCTGTAAACAGCAACATTTGTCAGTCCACTCTACTGAAGGGCCTACTGGGTGTGGTTACTAACAGTTATAAAGAACTTGAATTTGTTGTTTTTAAAAAAACATCTGCCCATTGTGTGTTTGAAAAATAAGGCAACAATTCCTAGACTCATCACTCAGAGGCAGTGGCAATCAAAACTATTAACTGAAAAGAGAACTCTTAAGGCATTAGCAAAGTTTTTAGAATTGTTACCAGGGCTTTATCACTCTTTTTTAATATATAGTTCACTTGGCTAGTCCTATGTATGCTTTTTGATTTTTCATATCACGGTAAAGGGCTTGTTCTTCTGCTTCTGGCCACTGTCAAGGTTCTTCCATTAGCCTCAGCTTTAGGTTTGGCTTTGTGTGCTGCTTATATCAGCTGCGTATTTGCATGTATTTTAGGATTTTATAAAGTACTTATATTTGTTAATTGACAGGAGGTTGTAGATTGGCCCCTAAGCAAATGGAAAGCATTTTGCTAGTTGCACTAACACAGGAAGGTGGCAAAACACTCTACAACTTGAGGTATTATCTACTGCCAGACTGCAGTTCCCAGCTGTGCAAATGACTCAGCAAGTCACTTAACATCGTTGGTTTTCTCTTTACTTTCACATAGAATTGAATTAAGATAATAGCACTTACCCTGCAGAGGTCGTTACAAGCACTGAAAGGACAGTGTTTGGGAGATATTTCCATGAGTTACACAATGTCATGGTTTTTAATAGCTTTCAAATAATTTTCTTTAACATTATTCAAAAGAGACTTTTCCATGACATGGAAGATTTTGATTTAGTGCTCCATTTTTAAGAGCAGATGGCTGGTTTGTAAGGGAAGTATGGACAAAAGTGATGTCCTGAGTCTTTAATGCACTGTGCTGGAAGCTTCTTGTTTATGTCTGGCTCTCAAACAGGAACTCACAGTAAATTTGTTTGAAGCAGCAGAAAGTACTTGGAAATAATTTCACCAGAAATTTATTATGTTGCATTTTACAAAAATATCAGTTTTATCAGTTCAATGTAGTAAAAATGGTAGTAAAAATCTTGTGCTCTGCTCGGTGTTAGAAGACATGGTCCCTATTTGCTGTGGGTAAGTTCAGTTTTTGGTGGCCTGAGGGAGCCAGGCCTGTCAATTTTGTTCAGGCAAGGTTCCCATTCAGAAGAGTTTGCCTCAGTAGGGTTTGACCCAGTTTTACTGTACTTGTTTAAACCTCCCATTCCCTATACCATCTGGCTATCCATCCTCATGCATCTTAACATTGTCTGTCTTTCTGCTTAGTAAAATACAGTTTCTTAATTTCTTGAACAAAAAAGGTGACTACTTGGTGTATCTGCCTCAGACCTTTTTTTTCCTTCTCCTAGAAGCTTTTCCTAATGCACTTGTCAGTGTGTGTTGCATTGCTTTGAATCCAAGAGACTTCTTCAGTCAACGTAGGAAGGAAATCACTGTTGTAGACTGACAAAGGTGGATGTGGCCAGCCATGCAGCAAACACAAATTAAAAAAAAAAAAGGTAGGAAGACAGAGAGGTTTTTGGGTCAAGTTTATTTCATGAGAGAAAGGAGTCAGTTGGATGTAGGTTTCTTTGATTTGGCTGCAGGAAAGCATTCAAATGAACCTGTCCCTTTTTACTGCTGCAGAAGGTAAGAGAACTGTTTACCTTATTGAAATTATTATATTTATTTCAACTATAATAACATAATTTTGTTTAGGAAATTACATTCTCCCTAGCACCCTCTAATCCATTTATCAGTTGTATCTGGTCGTGCAGGACTGATGTAATATTCTAATTTCTCGGCATTTCTTTTGTGCTCTGTGCCTTTTGACGATGGTCAACAACGTCTTCACGTAAAAAAATTTTTAAACATTACAGGATAGAAGGGTACCTCTGATGGACTGTCTTCCACTTTAAAATAGGCAGGTTAGCCTTTATATACCAAGTAAGAATGTTTTATAAACTGAAAAGAAACAAGTGTCATATGAAAATGGATCTATTGATGGTGAAAATTACTTCTTGAAAGGCATTCTCAAAATATACAAGGAAGGTAAATTAGCCTTTGTGAGAAGTGATTTTAATCTTGGACTTTAAAATGCATTAGGGATTTTCCCCATGCTTTGAGATGGAAAAGATTAGAAGGGACTATAATAACAAAGGATTTTTCTTGTTGCTGAAATAAAAGCATAGCCTCCTTAGAAGACATCATTATCCTGTTAATTAAATTGTTGCATTAATTCTGAAAATATCTTTATTCAAACTGATAAAAAAACAGTGTAAATCTGTAAAATAGCCACAGATGTAACAGCCCCAAGCAGTACCAGGCTTTGCACTCCTGGTGATTTTGGACCATCATAGTAGCATGTATTAAGCATATTTACTGCTGTCAGTTCCTGCAGTTTTAAGGAGCAGAGGCAAGGCCTCTGTTTTCTTGCCTACAATCTGTTCTGAGCCCATAAAGAAGGGATTTTCAGCCTTGTTTGCAATAGTATAGAGAAGTCCTGGGATTTCACCTTCTCTCTTGTTGATGCATTTTGCTTTTTGAAGGTCCGTGGTAAATGTGGGTAAGTAAACCCACAGCTGGAAGGAGAACCTCCCCTTCTGCACATCTCTCTTCTCTGTGTTCAGCTTCTGACCATATCAACCTTCTCTTCTCTCCATGTTGTCAGTTCCAGCTGAAGAGGTGGCAAGTGCTTCAGCTCATTCAGCTCTTGTGTTCAGTAATTCGTGGGCTGGTGTGAGGGCACCCTGCAGAGAAGGGGGAGTTGAAATTTTGAACCTTCTTGGATTTAGGAGGGAGTTGATTCCTGGTCTCTCATGCCTTGAACTGTGGGCTCACCCCCTTGCAACTTGCCTTTTGCAAACTGTGAGCCCCCTCAAATCTGTTGCAGAATTTTGTAGATGCTTCTATGGAGAAGAAATCCACAGGTTCTGCACTGCAAGTAGATTGAGATGATTCTCTGCAACCTTGCTTCTGGCTCTTAAGTGCTAGGGAAAAATGGGAAGCTTGGGCACAGCGCTGTGCTTAGCATTTCCTATTGCAGTGCTCTGCAGAGCTTCCTGCTTGGCAGAAGTGGGTTGCCAGGTTGTCTTTCCACACCTGCCTCTTTTAATATTGCATAAACCCCTGAATCTGGGGGTTGGATTCCGCTAAAAAGAGAAGCAGCTAAACTATTGGTGGTTCAGGCACTCTTTGTTCCCTGAAAGAAACTGTGAATACAGTTCTCTTAAACTGAGTTCCATGTGTGGTCTTTGTGCACACAGCATACCTTCGGTCCCAGCCAGCCTGAGCACTGGCACTAGTCTTAAACATGGACGATCTTTCTTTTGCAGGACTGTGATACATATAGAAGCTGCTAATATTGACATTCATCGCTACTTTTTTTCCTTTTCAGGGGTGATTGAGCCTGAATGGGTTGCTCCTAGAGCAATCCTTTCCTAGGCAGAAAAAATCCCTGCCATGACATTACAGGACACTTGCTGCCAGTTGCTGCAGAAAGCAGAGGTGCTTTTTCTAAAGACACAGAGGTTGTTTTGTTATGGTGTACTATAGAAAGAAACTTAAAACTTACTGTTGTTTGCCAGGAAGAACCTTAGAGCTCTTAGGATTGGTTTGGATCAAAATTGTTTCCAAGACTTGGGTAATGGCAGTTAGGGTAGCATTCCTGAGCCATTTTGTTTTGGCGTCCCACAAATAGCTCTGTTATGCTGCCTGTGCTAAAGCCTTGCTTTCTGGCTTAGTGTTTTAGATCTAAGAGTGGAAGTTTTGGGGGCTCTGGGGGAAATCCTGTAAGTTATAATTGCCTGGAGAAATACCAGGGACACAAAGTATGGACTTGTACTTGAAGCTGGTAGGAAATCCAGTCGAACAGCTCAGTGTTCATCAAACTGCTAGTTGTCATACACTGAGAATGGACTTAAACATCTTTTCTCTAGCACTAGATGTTTAGTTTTTCATAGCTTTATTCGTGATGAGAGGACTCCTCAGCCTACAGGAGGTCCCCTAGAGGTCTCCTCTCTGGTTTGTACGGATGACGTGGTAGGCCAGTCATTTTCATTGGGTAGAGTTATTTTTCTTTGTCTTGCAAAAACAACTCAAACTACCCCTCCCTATACCTGTCAGTAGCTGGTGTAGTCCCGATTATATGATTTTCTGCAAGGCTACAGTGATGGGTGAATAAAGATGTCATTCCAAAGCATTAGCAAACACCAAGGTGGGAGCCAGTTCATCCACGGAAACATGACATAACAGCGTAAAATATAGGACTAATAGAGACTGCTGTGAGCAGCAGTTTGTGGCCTTTACCAGGAAAAAATGGTATTTGGGGAAGGGTTTTTTTTTGTTGTTTAAATACTGCTTATTTATAGGAAAAAGAAGAAAGTGGGGAATTTTGAAACAGATACAATGAAAAATAAAGACACCACTGGCCATAATGTAAGCTGGTTTTCTTTTTAATTAAAAACTTTCAAAATTTTACACTTCTAAGTAGTAAATCTGATTATTATGAGGGATACAACTATGTCAGGACACTTCTGAGGTTTTTAGTATAGTTAGTCAGATGTATAATACATATGGGCACAGTGCAACTTGTGAGATGTGGTTTGTGCACAGCATGTGTTCTTCTAAGTAATTAGTGTGTAGTTTTGAAATTCACTTACTCCTAGGGTTGGTTTCTGATGTTTGTAAACCCAGTAGAAAAGGCCAGGTACATGGTCCATGTGTTAAAATGCACAACTGCTTCATTCCTTCATCCTGCATTAACCCATAGCCTGGATGGTGTCATCCCCTCTCCAGCATGACATAGTGGCTGGTGCTGCTAGAGCATGTATCCATCCTGTCTTATTTTTTCTGTGTCTGTCTGTCTGTCCTGCAGCCTTTGTCTGTGTGTGTCTGTTTGTAAATGCAGGGGTAGAGGACTGCAGGGTGGGGCTGCTACAGCACTGCCCCAACTGTGGGCCTGCTGCTGGCAGGGAGTGGCATAGACACCTGACGCCCTCCATTTCGGTGTCTGTGCCCGAGGAGGAGTCCTACAATTTGGATGAGGAGTACTATGAACACCCTTTGTTCAGCTTGGGGTGGACTGGCTCTAGTACACACCCCAGTGCCACAGTGAAGAGCACAGAGGTCTCATTGGGTCATGATGAAGGTGAACTGAGCATGGTCCCATTTGGTTCCTCTTCCCCTCTACTCACCTGCCATCTGTTCCATTCTTTATGTGCCTGGGATTGCTGCCTTCTAGGGAGGGAAACCTAGTTGTATTTTCTCCCCAGATGGAAGTGACGCCCCTCCAAAAGTCTCTCCATGTCTAGGTAAAGCTGCAGCATGAACAAGTGCAGCTTTGGGGTCAGTGTAACCCTGATTCCCACTTAAATCAGGGCTCTTGTTCTTCAAGCTTAGCTTATAGCAGAACCAAAAGGAGAAGCTAGGTAAAGGAACTGGAAGCTAATTTGTTCTTTGTGCCAGAGAAATACTGCCAAGAACAGTACACAAAGTAGGCCAAAATATTGTTACTGAAAGTAAGTCAGTTGCTTACACAATGGGGGAAAAATATGTCTATACCAAAGATAGCCATGGAAGGACTTTAATTCTCCAGGAGGTGAAGTAAATAAGTTTTACCCCAGTGTACACAGGTAATTTCAGGCCGTATTGGGTCATGTTTGATTTCCAGTTGTTTGTGGACACACTCCATTTGCATTGTGCCAGCTGACTGCAAACACAGAGGGGGGGAAAAAAGCCTCTCTGTACTCCTTTTCTATGAGCTGAGCACATCAGTAAGTAGTATTTTATCAGTGGGGGTTATGTAAAAGTAAAATGGCTTTTGAGGAATCAAGGGAGAAGCTTTTTCAGTGACTAACAGAACAGCTGACTTCTCAAAGGTGAAATAGATGATTTCATTTCACAGCACTCAGTCTTGGAAGCTGGAGTTAAAAATAGTACTGAATCTTCTAAAGGTTTGTGTCTCAGGAAGATAGAGCTGTCTCCCTGAAACTGGTCACTGGGTCATTTTAAGAAAAGCAGAGTTTTCAGAATTAACAGGATAATTACAGAATTAACAGCCTAATACTGTAACAGCACCAGTAAGAGATCAGAGCTAATAATTGAAGATTGTTAATGTCAGCATGTCTAACTGAAAGTAGGGAGATCGAAAAATCACAGGGATAGCCTTACTTTAGCTGTGTACCTGTAGCTTTACATAACAGCCTGGTTAGTTTATGGGCAGTTTCCTTTTCAGTCGTATCATCTGCCTCTGGTGAAAATGTAAAATCTCAGAATGTATATGTGGGGGAGAAAAAAGGGGAATAAGGTGGATCATGAGTGAAAAGACAGGCATTATGAGACCCTGAGATCCTCTCAGCTGGTGAGAGCACGGTGCTAAAATGCCAAGATTCAATCCCTGTACCGGCTGTTCACTTGAGAGTTGGACTCAGTGATCCTTCTGGATCCCTTCCAGTTGAGACTATCGTGTGAAACAGCTGTCTTTGCTGGCCAGAAGTCTGTTTGGCGTAAGAGTCTGCTGCATAAAGGGAGGTTATAATACTTCTGTTAATTCAGGGATAATTTTCTAGCTTGAGTAATTATTTTTATTCATGTGGCTTTGTGTAAAGTGTTTCAGGAAATGAAGGAGTATTGTTCAGAGTAAAATAAGAGGCTTTCCTTAGCATTTTTTAATTGAGAGGGATGCACATACAAAAGTACATAAAATCAGAAAAAGAAAAGTAAAGCAAGTTTTTCAAGTCAGGGTCTTTTGTAGCTGGAGACCTGTTGTCCTGCAAGGCTGCTTTTACAATCTGCCTATATGCAAGTATTTCTATAATGCTCAAGCATTGGTCCAGGTCTGATTCTGAATCTTCTGGCTTCTGTTCATTTAAGATACAGTATCTAACCTTAATTATCTTATATGTTATTAATAATGTGTTGTTCTTTACATAGTGATATTTTCTCAGCCTCAAATAGTGTTTATGTTTCTTAAATCACTCTTTTAAGGCCATAGCTGAAATGGATGATTGATTGTCTGGTTTTCACTGGGCCTATCTCTGGAGAAAAATGAAGCCCTTGTAATACCAAGAGGCTGGATACAGCCATTTCTAGATTTAAAACCACTTTGTTCTAGGTCTGATTCAGCTAAGTACTTCATCGTGAGACACATTTTAAACTCAGGGATGTCATCAGGTTGCCTGCAGCATGGCTGCTAGTCAGCTCGTTAAGTATGTTGCTGAATCAAAGGTTTCACATTTAATCCTGACTTCTTATCAGAGGGAATACTAATAGTGCACAGTAATTTTTGTCTGAGTAGCAGTGGCAGGAGTACAAGTCTGGAATGGAGACTTTTCTAATAATTCTTCTGCCATGGCACAAGCAAAGACTGTTCTTGATTTTACTCTACTGATTCTAACAGCCTGTAGACTGAATGGTATGTTTTAGAAATTCGGATGAACAAAGAGTTATATTGCATTCGTTGGTTTCTTTGACTTAATTGATGATGAAGAGCCTGGGGATAAGTGGGGAAACAGCAAAGAAAATTAAGAGTCCTCATGTTAAAATAGTGATTTTTACATACAGATTTCAGATGTCAGAGAGCGTAAGGGAGAAATTGTTTATAAACCCATTAGTGTAGGAATCTTGGCAGAAATCTTGCAAAAACCGTTCGTTATTAGCCATGCTTAAGGCCTTTTAAAACTATGAAAGTTCTCAGTATTTTCCAATCCAGGATTCATACAATAGATTGACTTGCTGGCATTCAGCAGTCTGTATTACCAAGGTCAATGGAAAGAAATCAATGCCTCATACCTTCCTCCACCTCAGTTGAATGTCTTGTACTGGACTAAACAGCACATTTATCAGAAAAATATCAGTGTACTTTGAACTCATTGATGCATTAGTGTTGTTAGAGCCATTCATCATTCCATTCCATTTCCATTTCCAATGACTATTTGACCCACTGTCATCCTTGGGAGACGTATGCCTGTAAAACACTTTCTGCTCTCATCTTACAGCATAAACATGTTTGTCTGAGGGTAGGCAGGCTTTTGGTTTGGTTTTTTCCCTAAGGAAAATTCAGCTCCATGGTGGCTAAAATGAACTGGGTACTAGCAGTCCTTCACAGATTTAAATCAAAAATATTGAGCTGAAAGAATTATGTAATGCAGTCCTGAAAGGGTTATGTAAAAGCAGTCCTGTTCAGCTGTGTGCTTGGTGTTTAGTGTTGGTGTTGATGTCACCTCCTTTTTTCCATCCCTGAGAAGAAGAACCAGTAAAGAGTCTGATGGCTGTGGAAGTGAAACCTGCTGCTCTTCCTGGGAAGCAAGTGGGGAAAGAGCACAGGCCCCTTAAGCCTTCGGACCAGGCAAAGGGTGAGGGTCAGTCTGATTCTGGTTCAGTGTGTCATGAAGACAAAGTGCCAAGTGTGGCATTCAGCAGGGAGAGTGTGACCTTTGTGGCGGGAGCACTCCTGAAAGACATACCCCCTTCCTTGGCTGAGGAAGGTGTGTACTCCTTAGATTTGCATGTGTTTGCTGCCAGCAAATCCTTCTCTGGCTTTCTCCAGTGCTTTCCAAGGCTGCTTCATTTTCTGTTTTTTTCCCATTTATTGGTATGACTGCTCTTGTTATTATGCTTGAAGAGTGTGTTGTGGATAATATGACTGTGTAGGTGCTGTATGACAACATGGTTTCCCACCGCTGCAGCTGATTCCTGATTTTTTACTTTGCCATGATAAAATATGCTTTGCAGCTAAGCTTATTCCTCTGTGTAAGCCTTCTTACCCCATCTCAGATGTGTTTGCCAGTCACATTGCTAATCTATGTTTTTTTTTTTTTTCTTTTTGGTGCAGAGGTTCGTCTGCATTTATTTCAAACAGCAGATTTACTGCCTTTGACTATGAGATAAAGATGCTTAAACTGTAGAAATGTTTCCATTTGCAGTGTGCAGGTTTTTTGTTTGGTTGGTTTGGGTTTTTTGTGTATGCTTCAGTGCTTTCTGGTTTAGCTTCCTTAGAGCTATTGTTTCTTATATCATACCCTTGTCATCCATTCAATCCACCCCTCCTCTCCTCAGTCATTGCTAGAACTCTTATTTTTTGTGTGTGTCACCTTATTACAAATGGTTAACCCTGCTGGAGTGCCCTTCTTAGGCAAAATCTCTATCACTTCCCCTGGGACATTTCCTTTGAAATGAAGGTTAGGATTGGGTGCACTGGGTGAAGTTTTGACTTAGTCTCTGAGCAAAATATCTACTGCAGTCATCTTTCAGTACATAAGAACTAGGCTTCAGTATTTTTCTTTTAATGGTATTTTTCTTCAGCCAGGGAAACAAGGTGCAAAGACACCTTGTGTGGAGTAGTGATATACCCACTCCCTACCTAGGTAAGGAATCTTGCATTTAGGAGGCTTGTGTTCTGGATGGCCCAGCTGAAGAACACTGAATTCCTTTGGCAGTCAGAATATGTTTTGATGCTGTTGGTATTGCTCACTTGCACTACAGTAAAAGACACAGTAGGATACATGGAGAAAAGCAGTATCTAGCTATTTAATTTCTGTGAAACGAGGATGACATCAGCCCAATGGCCATGCTTTATACTTCATAGGGTTTGCAAGTAAGTCACCAAATGTAAAAACATAAAGGAGCAAAATTACTGTAGTTGTAGATTTCTAGTTTGATTACCTTTAGAGTTTAGAATGGCAGTTGCTTTTTTGACTCAGTATTAATATATGCAAATATTTAAAGAATGTGCAATACTTTGATACTAATTGTTCTGAAAACAGTCAGATTCATCAGAGCAAAAAGATAGCTCCATGGATTTCAAATCAGATCTGAGGAAATTCAGAGTTGACTCAATGCTAGTTGTAACAAGCTTTAGAAAAAACTCATAAAACCTTTTTTACAGATTAGTGCAGAAAGATATGCCACATTCTGCAGTCTTTTTCTTCATGTTTTCCATTATGGGAAGATTTCAATGAGATAGGAATCATTATCTTCCACAGGACATTAAAAAAAGATCAAACTATTAATGATTAACAGAGTAGGCATTAAAAAAAAAACGTAACTAGGTATTACTCTCTGAAAATATAGTGGCAGAGTATAAGAGTAGCCTTTTTAGTTTCAAATTAACTTAATAAGGGCCTGATCTAGAGTCCCAGAAACATGCCAAGTATTCTTTGACTTCAGCTACAGCTGTAGGTGACTGGCCATTTTGAACACCAGACCTTCAAGATCTGGGACTGTTAATAGGTCTGTTGCTGATTTCCACATGCTGGTTTCGTGACAGCGGTGAGATTTTGGTCATTTGACAAAGAGCGAGTGTTAAAAGTTGTTACAGTTAAAAAGACAGCCTCTTCTGAAACTTGCAAAACCCTTTGCATGCATTATCTCTTTAGGCTGCATGTAGAATAAAAATGTAAAAAATACATAGAAATGTATAACTATGTATGTTTTAAGTATCAGCAACACACAAATGTACTATTGATTCCTTTAAAGTTGCAGACTTTATTAACACAAAACTAACATAAGAGGTCCAGCAAAGCTTCTAATGAAGTGAGGTTATTTGTGGCTTTGCTGTTGTATATGCAAATCACGAAGACGAAGAATTTACATGAAATCATCTCATTTCAGTGCTTACATTTATATGTGTACAACTCACATTTTCCCTATAAAACCTTATATATTGAAAGGAAACTAGTATTTAACACTTTAAAGCAGATTTCTAGGCGGATGGCCTTGCTGCATGCTCACATCTTTCTCCCTTTCCATTCCATCATTCATACCAAAATGTTGTAAGCCACATGACTGCCTGCCTGTAAGTGCTTTAAATAATTTTGCTATAAAACCCAAACAAACTACTTCAGATTTATTTGCAGCCACGAAGATGGAATTCCATGTCCAGGAGGGCACACGCCCTTTTGCAGCAGAACCATTAGACACAAAGCAACATGACTCTGGGAAAGACAGTAAGACTGTTGAGCAACCTAAATATGATGCCTTAGTTCCACAGTCAGCAAAAGCGGAGGCTGCAGATAAAAAGGATTCAGAGAGCAAAGACAAAGAAAAAATGCTTTCACCTCCATCAGAATGGATCTTGAAAACTGATTCACAGAAGAAAGGGGAAGCCAGTTTTGCAGAACCTGCTGCTAAGCCTCCTGCTCCTCAAGAACAAAAGCACTTGTCATCTCAACTGCCTGAAGAGAGCAGGATGGAAGAAAGGACTGTAGGTATGCCCTCATCAACCAATCAAGCTATGGCTATCAAATTTCAAGAAAACCTCAAAGATGTCAAAGGTGGTGCCATCAGCCATGGTGAAAGTTCTCTATTGCTACCAGAACCCAAGGCAGAAGCAGCCAAAAGTGAACTTCCTGCAGGCCCATCTCTTGCTCTCCCCCAGGAGCTTTCACTCAAAGACCGTTTCAAAACACACCAGGAACCCGCTGACCAACTGTTTGCCAAAGATCTCACTACAAATGAACAGATCCACAAAGACCGGACATTATCTCTACAAGAAGTCTCAGCAGTAACTGTAGATAGCTTGAAAACTCCAAGCACCCCAAAAATCCCTCCATGGGGGGAGGAAAAGGACATGACTAAGGATGAGAGCGATGAGGAAGAAAGGTATGACTTCTATGATAAAGGGGAGGCTCAAATGTTAGATAATGGTAAATTTACCACAAAACCTGAAGTTAAGACAGGTTCCCTAGACAAAACAGACTTTCAAAAGGATGGTGAAGCTAAAAAGTCACCTGATACTCTGAAAGCAGAAAAAGAAATGGACCAAAGTGAGCTCTCAGCAGCAGCAGATGTGAAAAGGGAGGCGCAGCAAAGCACACAGGTACCCCCAGCTAAGTTAAGCCATGAACTGACCCTTGATAAAACAGTAGAGCACCCTGATAGCACTCAGTTATCCAGAGTAACAGAGAAAGTTCCTGAGGTACCAGGTTTAACCACTGAGAAGACTCCTACTCTTGAAGCTTCTCAAGAGACAGATGTTAAAGAAGATACTGCTGAGGATAAGACAAGTGTTTCAGCTCCTCATCAACTGAAAGAAGAGGAGGATCAATCAGGAATGTCGAAGTATTTTGAAACCTCTGCTCTGAAGGAGGAAGCATTTAAAGCAGATGGTCTGAAACAAAGCAGTGATTACTATGAGCTAAGTGACACTAAAGAGAGTAAATATGAGCCTTATCAGAGAGGTCGTCTAATACCTGAATATGAAGAGGAGGAGGAAGAGGAAGAATTACAGACAGAATTGAATCAGCAGCAGAATGTGCATACTCATGAAATGGGGTACAGTACCCTGGCTCAGAGCTATACACCAGACACATCTGAAGAACCTAGTTCCCCAACAGAAAGAATGTTCACTATTGACCCCAAAGTCTATGGGGATAAGAGAGAACTTCACAGTAAAAACAAAGATGACCTAACTCTGAGCAGGAGCTTGGGACTTGGGGGGAGATCTGCAATTGAACAGAGAAGTATGTCTATTAACTTGCCCATGTCCTGCCTGGATTCAATAGCCCTAGGATTTAGTTTTGGTCGTGCACATGATCTTTCTCCCCTTGCTTCAGATATTCTAACAAACACTAGTGGAAGTATGGATGAAGGTGATGACTACTTGCCAGCAACCACACCAGCACTGGAGAAGGCCCCCTGCTTCCCCATTGAGAGTAGAGAGGAAGATGATAAGCACATGGTAGAAGAAAAAGCCCAGCCTGAGACCTTGGCTGAACCATCTTTCCAGGCCAAAGATGACTACAAAAATGGGGCTGTCCTGGCTCCTGACCTGCCTGAAATGTTAGATTTGGCAGGGACAAGATCTAGATTAGCCTCTGTGAGTGCAGATGCTGAGGTGGCACAGAAGAAGTCAGTTCCTTCTGACAGTATTGTGGAAGACAGCAGCACAGCCCTGCCACCTGTAACAAATGAAAACCACGTAATTCTGAAAGCTGAAAGTCAGCTGGAAGACTTGGGCTACTGTGTTTTCAATAAGTACACAGTACCACTCCCTTCTCCAGTTCAGGACAGTGAGAATTTAACGAGTGAAACCTGTCCCTTCTATGAAGGCACAGATGAAAAACTGAGACATGGCCTCACTCCTGACCTGTCTTTAATAGAAGTGAAGCTGGCAGCTGCTGAAAAATCAGAAGACTTCCTCAGTGAAAAAGACTTAGGTCAGCATGTTGAGCCCATTCTGGTGAGGGACTTTGAGCAGGAGAAAAAGGAGAAACTGGATACTGTGCTAGAAAAAAGTGAAGATCAAGTTGACTCTAAAGAGGTCTGTTCCATTAAAGGAGCAGAACCAGAGATGACAAGAGCTGAGGCAATGTTAGAAAGGAAAGAAGAAAGTGTGGCTAGTAAAGTTTGTTTACCTGCCGATACCATGTATGACAGAATTTCTGCTTCAGAGATAGCAATAGAAAAGGATTCTGTTTGTTTGTTGATGGAGAAGGAGAAGGCTCTTAGTGTTGTTCCTGAAATAGCTGAGATAGAAGCTCCAGTTAAACCAGATTACAATGCTATTAAGCATGATATGGAGGTGGCTGCAAGGAGAGCTGACCAAGAATATCAGAATAAGTTAGACGCAAAGACTAGTGAGGTTGTTTCTCTTCCTTTAGGGAAGGACAAAGCCTCTCTTAAAAGAGCAGAGCCTGAACCCAAAGACACTCAGCAGAAAGAGGAGACCACCTTCTCCAGAGAAGCAGAGGATGCAGATGTACTTTCCAGGACTGAGCCTAGTTATGTGAAGGACAGCACCAAACTGTCAGAAACAGAAATTAAGGAAAAAGTAGCTAAGCCAGATCTGGTACACCAAGAAGCAGTTGATAAAGAGGAGTCTTATGAATCTAGTGGAGAACATGATCAAGCCCAAGAAAGTTTGAATGGAGAATCTGTGAAACCAGAGGATATCAAAGCAGAACATCCAAAACCTGCCATGTCTGGGGAAGAGATGCCTGCACAGTTACCAGCAAAGGGGATTTCTGTGGAACTCCTCTTTCCAAAAGCTGAGCCTCTTCGGGAGGAGCCTGCTGAGATTCAGATGGAGAGCATACCACAACCTGTAGAGGAAGTTGAAGAGATTCTTGATAGAGCTGTGAAACCTATGGAAACCCAAAAGCTGCTGCCATGTGAGCTGGCAGCTGGAGCCCTGAAAGGGGAAGAATATGAGGAAGAAGAGGTGGAAGCAGGGCAAGAAGCAAAAGAAGAGGATAAACAGCATCTTGTTTCAGAAATGCCCCCAGACTTTGGCAAGCCTGCTACTGAAGAAATGGGAGCCAAGGGTAGCCCAGAAGCACTGCCTGAATTGAAAGGCATTATTGAATCAGTGGTGACAGTGGAGGATGACTTTATCACAGTGGTGCAGACAACAGTTGATGAGGGTGAATCTGCTTCTCACAGTGTGCGCTTTGCTGCTACTCAGCAGGAGGACATCGAAACAGGAGACTCCCAGGCTGAAGAGGAGCTTGATGTTGAAGAAGTGGAAGTTGAGCCCAAGGAAGGCTCCCAAGAGGCTCCTGCTTCACCCCAAAGAGAAGAAATCCTGCTCACTAACTACAAAACGGAGACATGTGATGACTACAAAGATGAAACAACAATTGATGACTCCATCATGGACACAGACAGTCTCTGGGCAGACACTCAAGGTGTGCATTATCCTTTCTGTTTTGTCTGTTGAATATTTTTGCTTCCAAATCATAATGATTGAAAAGCAAAATTATTACAGTTATAAAAGTAATCTCAGCATGTTTCAGAAAAATGGTAAAAATTAAATTTTAATTTAATCATCTGCTCTGTCTTCAACTACTTTTCCCCTGCTCCTCCTAAGTATTGTTAACATTTGTTACTAATCTTTTCTTTGTTGTTGTAATTTGCTCTGATCCTACAGATGATGATAGGAGCATCATGACTGAACAGTTAGAGAGTGTTCCTAAAGAGGAGGAAGCAGAGAGAGAATTGCGAAGATCATCTCTTGATAAGCATAAAAAAGAGAAACCTTTTAAAACTGGGAGAGGCAGGATTTCCACTCCTGAAAGGAAAATAGCTAAAAAGGAACCTAGCACACTCTCCAGAGATGAAGTGAGAAGGAAAAAAGGTTCATTTAACACTCCTATTACAATTTTTTTTTAAATTTTCTTACTGTTTTACAGTATCTGGTTACTCTGTTATACGTGATGTGCACCATAACGTTATTAACGGTAGTGGTTTCTAATGAGATATTGTGCAATTATGTGAGAAGCCATGTGCAAGGCTCACTGCTCCACTGGTCCTATTTCATTGTAGGCATCCCCACTGATCACTGGGTAATGCATCTGAACCAATGCACCAGTGCTCCCCCTCTTCCAGCGTAGGATTTGTTCCTATGAAGAAGCAACGCGTTGGGTTGGAGTTGTGGAGCAGTGGGCCTGACACTTGATGTATTAATCATATGAAATGGTTTGCTGAGGTTTTTTTCTGACTCTGTTTTTGTGTTCTTTTTGTCCATAGCAGTGTATAAGAAAGCTGAACTTGCTAAAAAAACTGAAGTTCAGGCCCACTCTCCCTCCAGGAAAATCATTTTAAAACCTGCTATCAAATATACTAGACCAACTCATCTCTCCTGTGTTAAACGGAAGCAGACAGGTGACTGCATTCTGTTCAGTTATGCAATGTGGCTGGCAAACATAGACATTTTCTTTTTTAAATTTCATAGCTATATCAGCTTCTCTATTTTTTTTTTCCTCCAAGAGTGTCAGTCTTCACAAATAGTATTGCTTTTTTAGTGTTTTGTACCATTTTTCTTTTATTCTTTCTTTCCTGGTATTTGTTTATTTATTTGATGGAGGCTATGATCACGTATGCTTGTCATTGCTTGGGCCTCCAAGCGCTGTGGTTGTAACTTGGCATCGTGCTTAGAGTGTGGTGTTCTAGGAATCTCTACTCATCTTTTTTTGTTTATTTTTTAAAAAGTTTTTTTTAAATGATGCTTTATTTTTTTTTCTGGTGAGAAATGTTGGCAACTTAAACCATGGTATGCATTTCCATTATTCTGCTTTTTTACTCTCATGCATAATAAGAAGTGTTTCAGACTTACATTTTGTTTATTGATGATATCTGTATAGACAATTCCCAGTCTGTCACTGATGTTTATGCTGTACAGTCAAAATCCACAGGGAGAATCCAGCTACATGCAGCATGGAGCTGCGAGAGAAGAAATCTGGGCTCACGCTGCGAAATGCATTCCTAACAAAAATCTTAATATTTGGTAGAGGAAGATGAAAGGAAGAAAGAAATTACGCCTGTTACGACTTGATGGGGGTATCATTATTTAGAGGACCAAAATAACTCTTCCAGCATTTTCACATATCATTCATGGTTCTTGTGAGTTCAGAGTGGAAGGATGAATATCTTGACTTTCACTGTGATCTTAAAAAAATAATTGCTAAAAGAGGCCAGCTTTTCTGTCGTGTCACATAGCCACAGGCTGTAGTGTGGTTGTTTGGAACTAAGGCTATTAAGAGAAAAGCCATGCACAGAAATGCAGAAGTGCATAGGCATCTTCTCACAGCTTAGAAATCAACAGGAAGATTCATTACCTGTCATATGGTTAAGCAAAGCAATACTAGAAGTGTCCCTAGGCAGTCATTCTCCTGCAGTTTTGCACCTGTCACTCCTGTTGTAAATGTAGACCCAATGTCAGCAGGGAGGTCTGACCGGTGAAAATGCAGTAAGAGGATGGTTACATGAGAGCAGGTTTAGTATCGTGCCTCTGCTGTATGAAGTGCAGATTGTATCCTGGCTGTGTTCCATTAGGACACCAGAACCCATCCCAGAACCCAATCCCATCACCTTGCTCCTGTGATGAATCTCATCCTTTTACTTACCCCTCTCAGGAGAAATGGAACCAGGAAAGGAAAGGCTGGTTCAGTCCCCTCTGTATTGCACTGATGGCTCATCCTCAGTTTGCAGTCTCTGGGCTGTCCTAACTTGCACTCTGGACCAGAATTACCCAAGAGGGAGGAATTTTTAAAGTAATTAAAACAGTTCTTGCTATCTCTTGCTGCTTGCTGAAGCACAGCTTGATAGCTCAGAAGTTACAACCTATAATTCACGTATTCTTTCAAAAGCCTCAGGGGATTCAATAAGCTCTGGACATGGCTGGGGGAAGGCACTGGCTTTGTAGTGTTCTCAACTTCATCTACACCTCTACAGCTGTGTGGTCAGTGCTGTTGTGCCCTCAAGTACTCTACCACTATGTCCTCCGAACTGTTCTGACCTGTAGCATCCCAAAGAGGACTAAGTCATACCAATGGACTTGGATAAGGAAATCTGCCCTTTGCCTGAAACATGTGCTGCCTTGGCAACTCTCAGAGGTTTTTCTCTCTCACTGCAGTACACGGTGAAGCAGATGTATTAGTCAAAGTGAGAAATATAATACAAAAACTATCTCCCTGTACATTTAAATCCTGAGGTGGAGAGCAACCAAAATGATGGACCCAGACTGTTCATAAAACTTCAGAAATGTGGCTTGAACTTTGAGCTCTAAAGCAGAAGAGCTTGAACCACACCGGCGAGTGATCAAGAATATTTCTTAGAATGCTTCAGTATACCCATTGTCTCTGGAAAAATTACAGTATGCCTTATTTTCTTCTACCTCACATTTTTATACTTCCTGATGGGACTTGGGGGAAGACCATGAGAGAGAGTGCAGTGCTCTGTGATATTCTACGAGTGCAGATGACCATGTTATCCTACATATCCCTGATCTTGAATGTCTGTCCAGGGTCTAGAATCTAGAGGGACATTGTTTCTCTCCCATTTTCTTTTTATGTACAATATAGCACCATTTCTTGAAGCCACTTTTGACTGTCAGTGCATCCTCTTTGGAGTGGTCTTGTCAGCTTTAGTGATGCCTGGGTAATGAAACCCCCCAAAAGTTCTTGGCACTGTAGTCTACAGAGCTTCAAGTGTGTTGCAGTCAGTTAAAATCTCCACACTGCATTTTCCATAACTTCAAAATGAAACATGTTCATTCATAAGATACAGATATCTACCAAAAGAAGTTAATATTTTCTTTTATTTTTCTGTGCAATGGCCCAAAAAAGTACATCTTTCCCCTAATGCCCTTCCATACCTGAAAAAAAAATCCCACATCACTGGTAAGCACTGGCAAATACCAGTAACTTACAGCACCATATCCATGAGGCAGGGACTGCTTTTTGAGAGACTTGTCCTTGCCATTTGAAAAAGAAATTGCATGGCCAACCCTCATGAGAGAGTTGGGAAGTCTTTGCCTTGACTAGTGTAGCTCCATGAGTGAAACCCCCAACCTGACCTGTGTTTTGTTGGTGGCTGTGAGATGCTACTGCAGTTGTGTTATCAGAGGAGTGTTTTCGGAGGCAAGGCCAGGACAATGACTTGGCCATGATATGTTTCTGTTTCTTGTTTTCAATTCTGGGGTCGCCCCCTGACGTGAAACATGTTTGTTGTGTATTTAAGTCAACAGGAGGGCCTGGAGAAATCTTGTGTTCAGATGGAGAAGTTGTGGTTGTTACCAGGTACATCGGTACAAGTGACACAGCTTTTTTTTCCACCTCACAGTGATGACTGGTTAGGGTTGAATGCCAAGGGAAGGAGGAAAGAAGCTGTTTGTGGTTATCCAGAAGAGATGGAAACCAGACCCAAACCAGCAGTAACAGCTGTGGTGAAGTGTGACACAGGAAGGCTCTGCTGTGCTTGCCCCTCTTACAAATTCAGAAGAACTGAAGTATGCAGTTACATATTCTTTTCCTCCTCACAAGTTCTCTCTCCTACACCTTTGACTAGAGTGGGTAGTGTGACAGAAAATCAGGGATAATGTCACCACGCCTGAGAGCTGCACTAGAAAAGGGAAAAATTAATCTGACCTTTCCTGTATGAGGAATTAGGGTTGGTTTTAGAGTTGGAAAACAGTTGGGTTTATAGCAGAAGGTTGTCATTTGTGATTGCTGTCCTACTTCTGCTTTTACCAAAGGCATCCTGGCTCAGGTGCCAGAAGATTTCATGTCTAGGTGTTAGATTTCATGTCTTCCTAAGCAGCAGCATTGTGGGGTGAAGCTAATAACCTGATTTCCAAAAAGCTGCCCCATTCAAAAACCAGTGTGGATGGAATCAAAGTCCAAGAGAAAGATCTTACCTCAAGCCATGTTGTATCAGATAAATGAAATACTGAATTAACGTACTTGATCTCCCAGATAAACCTTGAATTTCTAAATTCTTGAGAGCTTAGTTGACCATGACATACTGACCTTGTTGACACAGCTAGAATGATAATTCAACAGTGAATCTCTCTTTTTCCATTTTGAATGTTGGCTATTATTTTGAAAGTGGTGACAATAGAGGACTCTCTTAAAATTTTAATTTGTGGATGTTTTAAAGAGGCTGTTTTTTAGAGGACAGTCCTGAAAATCAGGATGCTAAGTTGTCTGAGGATTGACCAGAAACTCTTAAATTTGTCAGCTATTTCTGGAACTTTTTTCTTTTAATTTGTAGACTTCTAGGAATGTGAATACAAAATTTTGTTTTGTTCAAAACACGTAGAATACTATTTTACCTCAAGTAAGATGAATACAGGAAATTTTAAAGGCAAGTACATTTTTGCATACAGTTCACTGAAGGTAATTCACAAAGTACTTGCTTTGCACAGTAGTTTCAAGGCATTTAATTGTTCTAACAAGTGTACTAAATGGAAATGCTTATTATTACTGTCTTTAACTATCAAGTCTTTCTTTGGATTTCTCAGCAGCAGGTGGTGAAACAAACCAGGCTCCTGCTGTATTTAAACAAGCAAAGGAAAAGCTCTCAGTGAGTAAATCATCTTATTGTTCATCTTTATAATCTCCTTTTGCCCTTACTTAATATCTTTTTGTGTTAATTCAGTAAGTAATAGTGTGTTCAATTTAAAATTTGTTTGCCATATTCATTATTCATTTCAAAGGGTAATTAAAACCACCTTTCATGAATAACCTTTGAAGTCTAGTCTCAAGTGGTAGATAGTGACTGCAGATCCATAGAGGGACACACAGGCTCCAAACTGCAGGAGTTGGTGGTCAGCATTTTAAGCCAGGCCATTCTGTGGGATAAGCTGCATATCTTGGCCCTTCCTGCAGCACCCAACTTGCATTGCCAACTTGCTCAACTGCTGTGTAGGCAGAAGTCCTCTCCCAGGACTACTGCATATTTCCTGGTGCACCATTCCATAGCCCAGTATTCTGCAGGGGCCCTGCCTGTGTAGAAGTTACTGGCCGGTAGAATTTATATGTGATTCAGTGCTTTCAGAATGGCCACTTTCTGGGCCACTGTCTGTAACCTGTCAGATTACTGCCTTGCCTTGCATTCCCTTCATCTGCTCTACAGCCTGTCCTGCTTCCTGTGTCTGGCTCCCTTGCAAAGACTCCCTTGCTCCTTGCTGACCCTGCTCTGTTTCCGTCCCATCATTCCAAAATCCCCAGGAAACCAATCTCCATTCACTATCCCCTATGCAATTATTTTTTTCCATGACAATGACACATGCTAATTGACATCTGCAGCACAACACTTTGTCATTGTTATCACAGAATCATAGAATATGTTGAGTTGGAAGGGACCTGTCAGGATCATTGCATCCAGCTCCTGGCCCTGAGCAGGACCATCCCCCATCATTAACAATTAAGAATTTCTTTAGAATTTCTCTAAATTTCCTAATATATTTCCTAATACATTCCATGGGTGACGTCTTTCATTTGCTAAACCAGATTCTCAGTTCTTTGGGGAACAAAGAGCTATGTCACACGAAGTGCTACACATTGTTTATGAATCATAAGAAACTGGTAGTGCTGAGAGCAGTATAACTAACTGGAAGCTTTGGAGGAACCGTGATTTTTCAGGTCTGACCCATTCCAGTTCATAAGTGGGAAACTATTAGAGCTTCTTTACAAGTACAGTAAGTAAGATCTGGGCAGGTTTCTGGGCTGAGTCTGAGCATGTTTTATTACTGTCTTTTCTTGACAGACCATCAACACTTGCACAAGAGAAGCCAATACTTGCCCATTTTCAGTGTTTATGGAATGTTCTAGTACAAGAACTGCAAAATCATTCTGTGAAATTATCTTTCTGTATATCTTTCCTATCCCTGCCCCTTATGTTATAGCACAGATCAGAAGGCTGTCCCCTGCTTACTTTCTCTCTGTTACCTTGCCTTTCTGATTGCCACACTCACACATCTCTTGGACATTTTCTCTTCTGTGCCTTGACTTAGCCTCTGCTTTTATAGAGATCTCTCCCTATTTTTGTTGTTTTGTTTATTTGCAGTTTTCAGCTTTTATATCCTTCAAGTGCAGCCTTTTCCTCTCCACTGGTAGTGTTAGATCATCCAGCCCGGTCAGTTTTGTTATTCATGTTCAGACTGCAGTTTACACAGGACAAATTCAGGAAAGGCTAAATAGTTCCATCTGCTGGAAGCAGCTGTGTACCTGCAGTTCACAGTGAGATGATGAAAACATGCGCCATGTGTTAGGAACACCTTGAAGTAAAGTGAGGGTTCTGCATCCCTACTTCAGCAATCCCTGAGTTTCAATGAGAGTTACATAGATCTTTGTCCTCTGGACAGCGGACCCTACCAACAACATAAATTACAACAGAGGTCAGGGGTAATGAATTGCTAACAGAGAATAAGAGTTTTTCTGCAGGGATTGAGACATGGTTTCTTCACTTGCTCAACCAGCTTTGGGCAGATTCTGCTGCTATTACTGATGCTAAAAAGTGTCTTGTTACCTAAATAACATGGAGGGAATCTAGACTGTGATAACCAGAGCTGTGCAGTAGCTCAGGGTCATGCCTTTTCCCCATCTGTCCCATTGACAGATCTCAGTGTTGTCCATCTTCAGCATCCACGTTAGATTCATGTGTTCGCAGAGGACACTGACCAATATGAGTGAAAAGCCTTTGCACTGTGACTAGAACCTTAATCTGTAAGAGTTTTCCAGTCTCTTACATGACCCACAAGTTGAAAATGGTGAAAACCACTGAATGAATATTTGGGCCTCAAATAACATGTGCTTAGCTCTGTCTCTAGTTCGGAAAGCTAGGTGAAAGGTGCTTGCAGAATGTCTGCTTCTTGGGGCCACCCAACATAGATATCCTGCTTCCATAGAGTTTCAGCATCAATAAATACCTTCATGGATTTCTAAACAGGACCCAAAGCTTCACAAATGGATGAGACCCATAAATTGAACTATGGCAAGCCAGTCAAAGTCTTGAAAAGTCTTTGATTTGACAGAAACACATATTCCGTAGTTTCTGTGTAAATAATTATTCACTGGTTTTATTCTGTTTATTCTCAGACAGTAAAATAAGTATTAAAAGAAAGGGGCATAAATATGTTGCAAAACTCATAATAGGAATATATTCTTGCTAGTAAAGCACTTCCATCCTAATTTCTTGTCTTTCTACTTGGTCTGGAGGATTACATCCAATAGAACTCCTCTCAGCGCTATTGTAGGATTGGAATTGCTTTACTAGCAAGAATATATTCCTATTATGAGTTTTGCATATACCCATATTTGGGTATTTAGCCTAAGCCAGAGACCTGTCAGAGCTGGACAGCCCATTCTTTTCTCACTTTCTAACAAGACAACTTAAAAGCAACTCATGCACCTTTTCTGAGCATTGAGGAAGTCTAGGGGATTGATTGAGATCAAATGCCAAGTTTTCTATGGCTAAAGTTCAGTACAAATCCCAGAATGACAGGCCCATTGGGATTATTCCTATGTGTAATTCCATGCTAGTATGACTACAGAGATAATCAGGACTACCAAGGTAACTCCTTTGCCATTGTTCTTTGTAGTATCAGTTACACCTGTGGAAGAAAAAAGTGTTTCTTAAGTAAGTAGCCCTATTCTGTTTCCAGGAGATTCCTTTTTGTAAAGCAGTAACATGCTCCTAAGTATTAACAAAGATTTTCTGTCTGTCCTGTTGGTGTTTAATTGTTCTTTCAATGGGATATTGTCGTTATTCAGTATCAAACAAGTATTTGTTCACAATAACATACTGTGTCAGCCTTTCAACCATATATGGCTTTCCTCAACCCAGGACTCCATACAGTCAATATAAATTTATGAATTTCTGTGGAGTGACACCAAATGCACAGAGCAGTATCTAGAGTGTGTTAGGGATTTTGTCTGTACACAATGGCAAAAGAAGTAATACTGTCTTATCCTTCTGCTGTTGTGGGAATACTGGTATAACATGGCTTCTAAGATTTCCACTTTTATTCTTGATTTTAGCCTGGAGGGATATATTTCAACTTTAAAGTACTGGGATCTCTTGGTACTCCTGTAGCTTTGCACTTGTTTCTAATGCAGCCAACCAGCAGTTGTACCAGTTAAATGCCCCAGCTGGCACCAGTTTTTTCCTATTAACACAAGACCAAAGTAGCATCTGTAGAAAAAGGCACTTCCTAGAATCAGTAACTCTGTCCAGGCCTAGGTGGTTTCAGTCAAACAACACAAAACTGAAACTTCCATGATTTTCAGATCTGCAGAGACCATTACCAGACACAGGAAAAGTATTAATTCATAGCTTGGCTTTTTTTTTTTTTTTGGTCCACGTTGCATGTATTTTCCTTTTGTCCAGCTTCATGTTGTGTTTTGTTTGTTTTCTCATGACTAGACTGCCTCTTTGTCAAAGATTCCTGCCTCAAAGTCTAGAGCAAAGTCATTGCTTCCTCCAAGACCCAGCTCAGCTTGCTCATTAACCACTAAAAGGGCCACTTTTCTCAATACAGACAGTTATTTTGTTCGGCCCTCCTCTGCAGGCCCAAGAGACTCAAAATCAGACGCTAAGGTAAGGTAGCAGAGTTGGTTAAGAGAGTTAGAGATGCACAGGTGAACTCCATGAAACACATTATCTACTCTCTGAATCTGAGTAATTCTCTGCAAAGCTCTTGTGGGATTACTTACATCCAGTGGCAGGAATACTGATTAGCAGGCTACAAGATCTGTGCTACAAAATGGATAAAAATGGAGATACTCCAGAGGAAATGTAAGTGAAATAAGTTATAGCTAGAAAGACATATTTTCTTTCTGTTGATCATATGGATGCTACTTCATTAACTGCCAAGAAGTTACAGCCATTTGCAAGGTGTTAAGTGGTAAAGAACAGCAGGACTAATATGCCTTCCAAGTTTAAAAAAATGTTATTTTTGACCTGTTAATATTCTTTGAAATCAAATTCAGTCTCCAGTGTAGGAGAGTACAATTCTAATCACCAGGAGTAGGTGATAGAATAGGGCAGAATCCAAATGTTCAAGGAACCAAATTTAGTCAACGCATAGGACTTTGTGAAGAAGTTACAGTATATATTTAAAAATGTTTGGCAGTTCATTGCAGCTTCTCTGTGTTTACATTTCACTTGCGTTTCAAATCTACATTATGCTGAGTTGACTGTCCCCATTTAAAAATTGGTTTTGCCATTGACTTACATTTTTTCTTTAATGCTATACTTGCTATGTCTTTTACTGGTTGGGACCATCATCATTTGTCTTTAGGAAGAATGTCTGCTTATTCTGGTGTGTCTTTGGCTGCACATCCCATAAGCTCAAAAATATTCTAACATACATGACCTTTGCCTTAATGGCAAAGAGAGGTTTACTTTACTCAGGTAAAGAGAAGGTATGCACTGATTTCAAAAAGTAAACATTTTATTATACAGGGAATTAAAACAACAGGATTTATAATCCTACACTCCAGGGAGGGAAAAAATCCCAAAGCAACAACAGCAACAACAAAAGAACTCTGTAGCTAAAAATTTATCTCCCTAAGAAATTTACAAGTTAGTGTTTGATTATGCAAAAATCACGCGACACCTACCAATCTAGTGTATGGTGTATTCTGGACATCAGTAGTGCAGTTACTTTGCAGGTAAATTCACATGGGAATTTCACACTTGAGTTCAAGAGAGTTTTTACTTCCAACTTGCACTAGAAAACCTCGCCTTTTTCCTTAAGAGCCAGCTGTGGGATCCAGCCATATTTAGATCCAAGAATATCCCTATGTGTCTTGGGATAGTCATCAGAAGATGTTTTGATGCAGTACAGAAGAACCAGGAAGCTAAAGCAGAGCATGGAAGGTGACTGATCCCCTCAGGTTCCTGTGTGAGGAGCAAACTGGGCCATAGGATAAGGTTTTCTCCTCTGTGTATAGATACAGGAAATCATAGCCCAAAGAGTGAGTTTCGAAAACTAAACCTTCCTTTGTTATTGTGCTGTTAGGATGGAGTAAGCAAGAGCCCTGAGAAGCGTTCATCTCTACCAAGACCTTCCTCTATTCTTCCTCCTCGACGAGGTGTATCAGGAGACCGAGACAGAGAGGAGAACTCCCTCTCGCTCACAACTTCTCTTTCCTCTTCAGTACGACGGACCACCCGTATGTTGTCTTTTTCTTGCGTATTAACCTTCTCCTACTGCTGTGGTTGTCTCCATCCTCACTGGATTTGTCACATTGCATAGCATCACGTGTCCCTACCTTAGACACAGAGGAGTGGGTCTGGGGTGTGGTGTTGGAAATTAGAGCCCACAGACTGGTTTTGTATATATGCCAAGTGCCTGATACCAGGGACAAGATGCACCTGCAGTGGCCAGAGCCAGGACTGCTGCCCAGACTAATTACTGATATTAGAAAATGCCTTTGCAGGGAGCTCAGAGCTGGGTGAGGTATTTAACACAGAGCATTTACAAACAGCAGCAAGAAATAATGAGTCAAAACTGAAATAGGCAACCTGAAATATTCTGATGGATCTTGGAAAAGTGAACCTGATGGTTACAGTCATTAATTTGCTGTTTCCTAGTAATTATCTCCCTGTGCTCTAATCATAGGGTAAAATCTCTGCTGAGAATTGAGATGTTAGCTAGCTGAGTGACTCACTGAGGGCAGTTAAGATAGTGAACCAGCTAAGTTCCTTTTATGAGGACCAAAGTCATCAAATCACAAGCCAAAATAAATTACAGGACAAAGACTATTTACTAAATAACCCCAGAACTTTTAGCCAGGCCTTAGAACCCATGTGTGGTTTCCTGCTTTCCAGTAGGACTGTCTTCTCTTTAGAAACCAATCTCAGCCCTTTTTAAGACAGCTTAAGGAAAGTAGATTATTAAATTCTGCAAAAAAAGTCCTTGAATTTCATAGGTGATGCTCCAAAGGTGAAACAGAGACCTTTTGAAAGCAGAATGACCTCCAGCTGCCACAGTAGCCAGTCCATTCTCCTGATCAGGAGTGAGAGACCATTAAGCATTTGAGAGTGTGGTGAAGGGCTGAGGAATGAAAAATAAATATACCAGACCTGCAAAGAGGTGGGAATAAAATAATTCCCTTTCTGTCTCAGATGGTAGAGAAGCTTTAGGGTTTGGAAAGAAAGATACCTGTTCAGGGAAATGAACAAGGCATCAGGAGGTGAGTGGTATATGTTCAGTCTGCCTAATGAATCATGTACAGCAAAGAGTGTCTCCTGAACCCCAGAGGCAGGAGTGCATTGGGTTTGGGCCACCATCATTGCACAAACAGAATTATTAGCAAATACTTTAAATAAGAATTCGTTTGGTCCCACTGGATTCTTTAGAGAGGCCTACTGGATTTATAATTTCTGAACATTTGAAGAGTGAAAACATACATGCACCTATTCAGCATTAGGGTTCCCAGGTTTTGAGAATTGCTTTCGTCTTTCTCTCCATGAGTATTCTCAGCAAAATTTTACTTTGGAGATATCTCAGCTTCTGTTTTTTTATGTTTGAGAGTCAGAGAGTCAGGAGCAGAGCTGGCTGTAGAAAGCACAGCTAAACTGATCCTTGTGTTCCGTGAAAAGGACTGGCAGTGCCATAAACACTGAATGGAGCTGCTACAAAATGATACAGTTGGGTTTTTTTAACTTGCATGCAGCTGTAAGCAGAATGTGACTTTGTATCAAGGTTGCCTCTGCTAATGGCTTTCTTTCACTGAACTAATGAAAAATAGCAATTGAATGTGAGGACATCTACTCACGTACACAACAGAGCTATAGCTTGTGCTCCAGCTGAATGCCCACCTGGGGTTTATCTGCAGTTTACTGGCAGTGGTATGAGAAACAGCATCAGCCAGGCACGCACAGCCTTTCGTTTCAGGAATATTATCAGAATTTTTACTGCTTTCTAGTTTATTGCCCAGATCCACTGAAATTGGTTGGATCAAGTCCCAAAGGTTGGATTCCAAGGATGCTTCTCATCCTTTCCCCAAAATGGAAATAAATGTGATGATGTGCCTTGTTTAGCCAGCTTTGCAGGAAGCATAGGTATTGTGGGAAGCACTCCTGTGTTACAGAATGGAGAGCTCAGTCACTGTGGGGGCAATAGCTTGACTTCTCATGGCAAGGTAATTCCTGGCAGGTTGTTTAGCAAAGTAAGACACAGACACATTCAGCCTGCTGTTCCAGCAGTAGCACTGCCATCTTAAGAGCTGTGTCTCACTTGGTACGCAGGGATGCAGTTTTGGTGGTACAAAGGGAGGAAGAGCTGTACTTCTGTGGCTCTAAAGCTGTTTTTTTTCTTGAATGTAGGATCAGAGCCAATTCGTAGCAGAACGGGAAAAAGTGGAACTTCTACCCCCACTACTCCTGGCTCCACTGCCATCACTCCAGGGACACCACCAAGCTATGCCTCTCGTACCCCAGGCACTCCAGGGACACCCAGTTACTCCAGAACTCCCCACACTCCTGGGACCCCCAAATCTGCAATACTGGTACCTACTGAGAAAAAAGTTGCCATAATTCGCACTCCTCCTAAATCTCCAGCCACTCCAAAGCAGCTACGAGTTATTAATCAGCCTCTACCTGACCTCAAGAATGTCAGGTCCAAAATTGGGTCAACGGATAATATCAAATACCAGCCTAAAGGAGGGCAGGTAAGGATTCCATCCTTTATGTTCATCCATATGTTATTTAGTCTTATGTGTGCACCTTTGTGATAGGCATAGGATAGGAGCCGTTTTGAGTTGCCTTTAAAGCTGCTTCTGTTCTCCAAATCCCTTGCTTGTTTAAGTGATGTTAAATGGCAAGGACAAGGACAATCTTCAGAAACTATCTTGCCATATGAAAACTAACAGTGCCTAATTGAGATACATTAAAAAATTTCAAACAGGAGTTTGCAGTCCATGCCATAGATATGTTTCTGCCTGAGTCTCAGCAGTTGCTGCTTACTTAGTCTTTATCAGTACAAAAAAATAAGATGGTTGTTTAATTAACACTAGTTGAAAATCAACCCACGTATATGTAAGCGGGATCACACAGCACTTTGCCTTTTCCTGTGCCATTTTATATGACGTGCATTGTATTGGATGAAGTTAATGAGGGTTGCAGCCTCCAACTTCATAAATGCACCCCACGGTAAAGATGGGGGAAGGGGGTAGATATTAGACTTAACTGGTTTTCTGGCTCCTGGGTTCAAATAAGCCAGAACAGGGCTTAAACTGTGTGAACTGGAGGGTGTATTGAAGTCTAACACACATAAAAATGTGTTGTAAGGCATATCAGGATTTTCTATTCTCATTGAAAGAACAAGAATTCAGTGACATCTTGATGTGATTAAAAGCTGAAAAAAGAGGTAATTTCATACCTTGCAGTTATGCAACCAAGCACATTTTCATAAGGATTGCATTCAGCTAAAGACTGAACCTGTGTGTAGGATGGCAAAATCAAAGGATCTCAGAATGCTTTGGGTTGAAGGTGACCCTAAAGATCATCAAATTCTACCCCGCTCCCATGTGGCCTTGAACACTACCAGGGATGGGGCATCAGCCACTTCTCTGGGCAATCTGTGTCAGTGCCTCACCACCCTTACAATTAAGAATATCTTCCCAATATCCCATCTAACCCTGCCTTCTGGCAGCTTGAAGCCATTCCACCTTGTCCTGTGACTCCAGGCCTTTGTCCAAAGTCCCTCTCCAGCTCTCTTGGAAGCCGTTTAGGCACTGGAAGGGGCTCTAAGGTCTCCCCAGAGCCTTTTCTACTCCAGGCAGAACAATCTCAACTCTCTCAGTCTGTCTTTGTAGCAGAGGTGCTCCAGCCCTCTGAGCATCTTCACAGCCCTCCTCTGGACTTGTTCCAGCACGTCCATGTCCTTCCTGTATTGGGGATGCAGTACTCCAGGGGGGTATCATGAGAGCAGAGGGGCAGAATCCCCTTCTCCACCTGCAGATTACTCTTCTTTGGATGCAGCCCAGGACATGGTTGGTTTCAGGGATGCAGGTGTACATGGCCGGCTCATGTCTAGCTCTCATCCTTCTCATCCTTCTCATCCTTCTCATCCTAGCATCTCAAGTCCTTCTCGGCAGGGCTGCTCTCAATCCATTCTCCATTCAGCCTGTATTTGTGCTTGGGATTACCCTGACCCACGTGAAGGACCTTGCACTTGGCCTTGCTGAAATCCCCTGTTAATTACAGAGGGAACTCACCAAATTTTGGAAGGGGCGGTAAAAATGGAGGCGTTCATGCTAAGCAGAAGCTTTTGGAGACTGAGGGAAAGTCAGATAGGAAGTACCATAAATCTTGCTGAGGTATGGTGCTTATACCTTCCTCTTCAGAGCCTCTGCTTGATATTCTACCAAGCAGAGCCAAAGCCAGAGCTGGAATAGTCTTCCCTCATTTTTGAGCAATGCAGAAATGCTAACACAGATGGCATTAAAAGCCAAACTTATGTCCAAGCAATTTCTTTTTCTTTCCATTTGGAAGAACTGTTCTAGCTTACAGGAGGAAGCCATCCATTCAGTTAATGTTTAAGGAGGTATAAAACCAATAATAACCTGACAGATACTCTGTGATTTAGCAACAAAGAAGCTGAAGGAGGAAAAAAATACAGCTTACCAACATTTATGCTAAAAATATGGACAACTCAAGTCTTGTGTGTGTAAACAATTATGTTGATGTATTTTTTGTAAGGAGTACCTGTGTATTTTGTATTGATTCTAGACAGAACCCTATGGCAAAAACACCCAGAGCCTTCAGCTCCCTTTTACTTCCTTTACTTACTTTACTACTACAGCAAAGGCAATGTGAGTGCTGTATGAAGGGTTCATTTCTCAACTGCCTCCAGGGACAGGACATCAGGGTGAATAACACATTCCCCATTCGGTTGTCCTGAAAACAGGACTTTCCAGAAAGCTGGGTTACACAGTGTTTCCAGATCAGATATTTACATATATACATATATATATATATGTGTGTGTATGTGTGTGTGTGTATGAGTGTTGGAATTGATGGTGGAACTTAGAGAATAGTGAGGTTTGCCTAATGCTGCCCCAGAAAAAAATAATTAATTGGATCAAAACTTAACATGGCAGCCCTGTGCCTGCTGTAGGTCTTCCAGAGAAAAAGAACAGGCTCATATTTTAAACAGTAAGATATCTCTAAGGTGTTGATCCTGTTTTCATGGTAAATTAACACATTCAGTACTTTCCAGGATTTGGACAGTAGCCATTTACTCATAAAGTCAAGAATATAATGCCTCAGCAAAGGTACTTCTGCCTTTATTTTGACAGGTGTGATTATTTTGCATGGGAGCTCCACTCCGTTTGACATACCATGTAGCAGATGGTCATGGTGTGCATGGGCCCCAGCAACACAAGTTCAGACTGTGCTTCTGGATCAGCATTCCTCATATAGGCCCAGCTGTTGGACTTAGGGCCCAAAATCAGCACCACGGCAGCCTGTCCTCCTCCTCTTTGTTACTCTCTCTGGAGTGTTAACAATTATAGAAGACCAGGGGGCCACAGCAAATTGTATTTCTTTGTAGACACCATTTTTGGTGTCTTTGTAGACACTAGAGAGCTAAATTTCCTTAGCAGCTCTAAAGAGCTGCTCAAAGTCTTTGCTGAGCAGTGAAGGATGGCACAGCAGCTGGCATTTCACTGCTGTGGGCATCACAGGGGAAATCTGCTGGGTGAACAAAATGTCACTGAAGCTAAAGCATTTTTTAGTTCCAGTGGTATGTGGCCACTGAGCTGGAGGTTGGGCAAAGAGAAGCTCACTGAATTTTTCATTTATGTCTCCTTTATGCCATAGTTGCTCAGTCTAGACGAGGTTTTGGGATAAATCTTTTCCAGTTTCTACAGTTGAATTTTATAGGGTCTGTGAGAGCAACACATGAAAGCTAATTTCATTTCCTTGTGTCTACTCAGTTCTTTAATGTCTGGTAGCAATATTACCCTGGCTGAAATGAACTGTTATCTGCTATTTGCATTTAGTGATGATACATGAAACAAACAGAAACCTGCTTTATAATGTGAACTGGAAGTGCTGATAGCAATAGCCACAGGAAAAACAAGCAGAGAAAAACCCAGCATATATCTGGGCAAGCACATAAACATAACATGCAAATCGCTAAAGGAATACAGATATGCAGCCCAAAAGTGTAATTTGGAGACAAAGTATCCTTTTTCCAGACATATATTTAAACCTGGCACAAGGACTTCTCTTCGATCTGTTCTAGAGAAAGCTGCACTTTGAAACTGCCAGAGGCTGGGGTGCAAAACTGAAGAAGCTCTTGTGGATGTCTGAATTCTAAATAAATCAAGAAGTGCAGTGCTTCAGCTTGGAATTTTATCAAAAGCTCATCAGACAGCAGACTGATTTTACTTCAGCTCTGACTTGCCATACACAGAAACAAAGAAAAGGGGAGAAACCATTCCACCTGAATGGGGGTTGTGTGAGTGTGGTGTGTGAAGAAAATGCTTTTAGGGGAAGAAACAAGTTAACTTTGCACTGCATTAAGCTCCTGCTAGGAAGAGATGGCTTGAGATATGTTTAATTGGTATTCTGCAGTGGGGAGAAATGAGGGGCTTCTCTGCTCTGTGATGCAGACAGTAGGTAGTTGTCTGGTTTGCTCTTTATGCTACAGTGTGGTGAAATATATCATTATTGGCAAAGCTCAGAGGCAACTTGCTTATGGGTATGTCTACTGGGCTTCAGATGGATTTTCACACTGCATCAGCTGTGGAGGAAATGCTGTGCTTTCAAAAGTAACCCATTTGCATCTGTTATTTCTCAGACAGCCCAAAGGAAGCATGAAGAGCTGGGAGAAGGGGTTGGAAATCTGTTTCAGATGCCAAGACTGATTTTTTTGTTGCGTTTTTTTGGTTCCGATTTTTGGTTTTCTTTTTGAAATTCTGTCTATGAATGTGGTTGGTACCATATCAGAGTACAGAAGTGCACTAATTGAGTCTTTTCATTCCTGTCAAGGCAGAGTATTTATAATGCATCATAGGCCAGCAACCAAGGATAAAACTAACCTAGATTTCTTTTGATTTTCTCTTAAAATGTATACCTAAAATCTAAGCCATGGGCAAGAACTTCAGTGGATGTGACACAGCAGAGCTTCATCAAAGTGAATGGAGCTGCACAGACTAGAATTACATGTATAAGCTTTAAAATGCCACTAATTACAGTGACAGCCAGGCACCTTGAAGGAAGTAAGATGACACATAGAAAAATGAAATACCGAAGCCATGCTGAAGAATGAAATGTTCCTTGAAGTTTTTTATGAGGATTATGGAAGACCTTTACCATCTTCCCTAAACTGTAAAAAACAAAGTGCAGTTAGTAACGGGTCAGAAAATCTGAACAAATTGATGACACCACTATTCAGTAGATGCTTTCCAAAAACCACAGGAATGCTTGCAAGGAAAATAGGCATCTGTGTTAGATGATAAAATAGACTGACACTGGGAGGACATCTCAGAGGTGGGCAGAGGAGTAGGCTTGAATGGGTGTCTTTTGTTACCTTCGAAATCAGTGTGCATTGATACCAAATTGATTTTTTTTGCCTTGTCTTCTTTTATATATTCTCTGTATTATTTACACATATATTTGTAGCTCTGTAGCCTATTATTGTATTTGTAGCCTGGCTCCAGTACTTTTCCTTACCCTACCCAATAAGCAGACAAAACACATTCCAAAGGTTCCAAGCTGGGGGTCCGAGGCTCCTATCCTATCTTGGTTCTTCCTGGGAACCAAGGCTGAGACCAGCTCTTCAAGACATATTTTTATAAATAGTTTAGTCCCTATCTAGAGGAGGGGGAATTAGAAAAGGAGTTGAACTGGGGGGATTACCTCACCAACTATGCTTCTAATTGGGGATATGCTAATTTGCAAAACCTATAAAAATTGTATACACATTATGCTGTGTGTGCATCTTTGGTGTTTTCCTCTTGACGAATTGTGCACCTAAGGATCCTTATAAAGGTAACCCCTTTTCATCACCCTAACTGTGTCTGGTTCATGATTTTAGGACCAGTGAAAAGGCATCAGGATGGCAGGAGAGATTCCATCCCCAACACATGCCTCAGACCCCCATCACAATTTACAACCCCGTCTGCAGAGAACAGTTCCCTGCCTCAGTGACAGCGTGCCAGGGTGCAGTCAGTACGGACACAGACAGGTCTGGTTGGTGCACCAGAGCTGAGCAACTCCTGGAGAAAGGCAGGTCAAAATTCTCAGTTAAGTTTCCCTTGAGGTGGCATCTTATCATTCCTCCTCTTTTTGCTGTTTCACATGTCTGTGCACTTTATGAACATTCATGACTGCACAAAATCTGAAAGTCTATAAGTTATATACTGTTGGTGCAATGGCTGCTGAAGAGTGTCCAGAAGAATGATGGAGAGCAAGGTTTCACAAAAAGTGCAGTCTGAGCTGTTGCTGGATCCCACTCTCCTTCCAGCCCATCATGTGCTTTTTCTCCAGTCCATTCTGATCTGCAACATAGTTGAGTCAAAACTACTTAGGCCCAAGTTAAGGGGATGTTCCTGCACAGGCCAGTGATGAACATAAATGAGCTTATAAGGGCCAAACTTGGTGCCTTCCCTAGCCAGAGGCACATGAGGCAGCTGTACAGGGAGGTGGGGATTGACGTGCAGCATGGCTGTTGCTGCATGATGTAGCTGAGACTGGGAGGCAATTGTTTCCACATTGTTGGCTGCACTCATTGGAATAAGTTTGTGCATTTGTCAACTCAACAATTCAAAACTGTAAAATAAATTAATCTCTGTCAGTCTGCTTTTGTTTTCTTTGTACATTCCCAGATTTGGGGATTTGCAAGATATTTGAAGGGATTTGTTCAGCACTGAAAATTAGAAACGGATTCACCATTTGTTAATTGCAGATCTACAAATGTGAAGAGAAATTAGGAGTTTCAGGTACACTTTCAAAACTCTGTCAGAGCTCAAACCTATTTAAGTTAATGAAATTTTGACTTTTGGCTGATAATTGCAGATTGGACAGAAATAACATCTTGCAGCTCCTGTGTTCAGACTGCACTTGTTCAAAGGAAGTTGCCTGAGTACAGTCTGTACAGTTAAACCTTGAATTATTCCAGATAAAAAGCTAGATGTTCTTCCTGACACATATTTTAGAAAAATTAAGCAATCACTGCCAGCCTCTAGGAAGTTTCAGAAGGGCTTTTTTGAGGAAAGGTGTTTGGTTGCTAGAAAGGAGCAGGGAATTAGGACTTCCTCTATGGCGGTGATAGCATAATATCACTGCAGCACCTAACCCATCTGTAAAATGTGCACCCTGCCTGTGAGGCAAACGGTGAACCACAATCAGGAGGCTCCCAAGCAGTCTCATGAGCTCTAGCCACCAACAAAACTTCTACCCACTGCGGTAGCCATATGTCTCTCCATTTTTTGGAGGCAGTGAGCAGCAGTGCCCTGATTTCTGCCAGTCAGATGTTCAGTTTAGGGCTGAAGGTACCACTTCTGGATGATTCAGTATCTTTCCACCAACAACAGTTGGCAGCATATGCAACCAGTTCCAACTCTTAGCTGGCTAATATTAGAAGAGTCAAATCCCAGCCATGATATACTGTGCATTGTTGTTCTCTCATTAATAAGTATGGAGAGAAGCTGTATTTTTTTCCCTAGAGTAGATTGAAATTACCAGGATGCAAATTCCTGTGAAAGTCTGAGTTATCCCAGCAGCAAGCTCAGCAAAGGACATGTTTCCAGCTGAGATCTAACTAGTCTAGATTTTGAGAAATAAAATGAGAAAGGTTGTTGTTTTGGGAAAAATGTTCGGGCAATATGTAGTCTGGATCAGAGCTGTTTCATTTTACATGGAAATGTTAGAAAAAGTTTGTTTTGTTAGACAGGAAAGGGCAGGAAAGAAAAGAACAGAAACCTTAGGTTTTATATTGGAAATTTGGATTTGAACAATAAAGAGATGCTAGGGGACGTATCTGCTGAATGTTGGGAAAGCCAGCTTGCATAAAGAGGTGACTGCAAGGTATTTTTGAACTTGGACTGAACAACCTAATTTTCTCCATTATGCTGGAGTAAAGAAGTTCCAGATATAGTGACTCAAAACTCATCTCTTTTCAGAGATACAGAAACTGATTTAGAAACTGATACCTGATGCTCAACACTTGATATTTGAAGCTAATAGTACTCTTTCCATGAGTAGGAACTGTTGTGTCTAAAATTTAAGTATTGGACTCTGAATTTTAGCAAAATCTGTTAGGTTGTTTGTTGTTGGGTTGTTGTTGTTGTTGAAGGGAGTATTAAACCAAGGATTTTGTGTTTTAGATGAATTAAGTGCACTCCCAGGATTTTTTTATTTGGTGGGTGTGGATCTTCAATAGTTTTTTACAATTCCTTTGATCAGCTCTCCAGCTTTAGTGATAAATGTGATAGCAGAATGTGCTACAGTTAATCTGACAGGGATCTTGCACTTCCTTGAACTCTCTGTTAAATTCAGCTGTTGTCTTCTGACTGTAAACTCTTTGGCATGGAAAATGGTCATTTCACTTTGTTCTTCTAGCACAATTATGTAGACCCTCTCAGTATTTCTCCATAGGCCTTTCCTCCTTATTGGTAGGGACATGCCTAGCTCAGTATGGCCATCTTATTAATTACTTTAGTACAGTTACGTGCAGGTAGGTGGAAAGAAGCTTGTAAATCAGCCACTTGTCCTACACAAGGATTCAAGACTTGGCTGATCACAAGATACCATTTCTGTTTTTGCTGGTATATCGCTAACCCAAGTTCCGTGGCTTCTGTGCCGGAGCATGAGGTGCTCTTCCAAAATGTTTTGCTCTTCCAAAAAGGTCTTGTAAGCCGCTCGGCAGGACCACCACACACTCACACATGCGTGCATGCACAAACACACAAATAGCTCTAGTAATATGGGTCGATGGCAAAGAGGCAGGAAGGGTCCCTGTTTGGGGTTCCATGGACGGAGGTTTATTGCAGCCACACCGTGAATGGTTCCAGGGACGAAGACAGAGAACAATGAAGAGTCCAGGTTTAAGTACCGGGAGTGGGGCAAGCGCCAGGGACCAATGATCTGAGGGCACAGGGCCAGTACAAAGGCGGGACTAGGGAATGGGAACCAGTGGGGAAGTTCTGGGGGAGTGGCGAGGGGCAAAGGCCATCCAGGGAACCTGGAGTGGAGAACTTTCTAGGACATGAAACATATAAGGTAGCAACAGCGTGGGGTGGCCAACGGCCAACCAGAAATGTGGAACTGGGGTACATTACCATAACCAAACAAAGCATTCTGGGAGAGGCTTCTCTTCTCACCCTAACCTAGACAGAAGTCTCTGGTACTAGGGACTGTCTTACCTGAGACCTCTCTGTGTGCCTTGTACCACAGGCTAACCGGTAACCACACTGGTACTTCCCATTGAAAGTATCTATTTTCAGTTGTTTGTTTCACAGTTTAACATTCAGGCAGAAATATTATTTGCTCAGTGTCTGCCTCTCAGTATGTTCTTAAAAGTCAGAAATGCCTGTACCTTGCTCACTCTTTACTAAGAGCAGGGTGAGAATAGTACATTATTTTGCCTGTGTCCAGCACAGCCTTTTATTTTGAATTTCACTAGCTTCTGGACTGACAGCCTTGCTGGTGTATGTATCCGCTTATTCCAGGAATGCAAAGGCTGAACATGATCACAAGCCCTGTCTGTAGGTGTGGAAAATCTGAGGCACAGTCTTTCTCTTCAAGGACTGTACTGTGCCAAATAAATACCCTCCGTCTCCCTTTCCTCTCCCTGTAGCCTCTGCCAGGAGCATGAAGACCAGTGTCATCTGTCCTTGGAATTTGGAAGCACTTGGACTCTCTCTTGATTCTAATCAGTTTTTAACCTTAACCTTACTTCCTGTGCAAGACCAATTCTTGTTTCACTTAAATAGCTACCTTACTTCTTGTGCAAGACCCAATTCTTGTTTCACTTAAATAGCTGTGAACTTGGAGATCAAACACTGAAATAATGTCTAGCTCCCGGGATATAGCTCAGTCAAATTGCTGTGGTAAATAGAAGGAACCTTCCCTTTTTGATAAGCTGTTAGGAGTCTGGAAGCTTTTCCCAGTGTCACAGCTCCACAGCATGTTCAAACAGCAAGTAGAGCCAAGCTAGAGTGTTTTTAAATGCTTTAGGCAGTGTTTTTGGCAGAGCTTCTCAGAGACCCTAATTGCAAGGCAGGGAGAACAAAAGCCATCATCTTCTTGAAAAACAAATTCAGAGCCTGTAATTTCATCAGCATCACAATTTTTATTCTTCAAATATCTGTTTCAATATATACCAGTTATGGACTCTCTGCCCAGATGTTAAGTTAGGGGCTTTTCCTCTTGTGAAAACCAGCTGAACTGAATTATTCTAGGCAGCCATGGAATATAATTCTGTCTCTTGCATAAGCAGAGTTTGGACATTGATGTCTTTAGCAGTGAACTAAACTGATAAACACAACGGAACTAAATTCTCTTAGGCATTTCTCTACCTTCCTTTCAGTTTTTCTACATATTTCTGCTCATCACAAACACGGTGTAGTACTGGCAGAGGAGGACCTGCAAACTGTTGTACATAGAGTCTTTGAAATCCAACTCATTTTCTGCTAACAGGAGGCATATATCTGACTGGAACATTCACAAGTATTGTGTCTCAGAGCCTGTCTTCTTGTTGTGCCAGACAGCTTAACCCAAAACTATTCCCTGTGCTGTAGTGATGATGTTGCCCTTGGGCAACAAACCCCAGCTGTTCTGATTGCCAGTCAGGCCTCTGAAGGAGTAGGAAGGAAATTAGTTAACTCTGCTGAATGCAGAACAATATATGGCCTCATCTAAATCAACTTTGAGAAAAATACCTTCAGCACTTGTTTTCCTTGCAGGCTATGCAGAAATGCTCCACATTGCCCAGAGCTCTCACAGGTAGCATCCAAACAGCATAGGTGGTGTTGGAGTGCACTCTCCTAGTCCTGCTAGGAAGCAGTGGGAGTCATTGAGGCCATACTGTGTGCCTGTTGGCACACAGTCTGCCTTGGGCTTTGGTTCTGGACCATTGCTGAGGCATCATCAGAGGACAGTGAGGGGAAGGTCTGTCAGACTTCAAGGGCTTCAGACAGAAGCCAGTTATCTCTTGGGCAATATGGTTTTGTAGAATAAACATGGCATTGTCTGTAAGGCTTTAATTTTCCACTGTGGTGTAATTGCACATAATTATGACAAATGCTGAGGAACCTCAGCTTCATCTTAATCAAAATACTGACTTCCAGGCCCTTTCCAGCATACCTGGGCAAACCAGTATCACATCAGAAGAGAATGTACCCACTTCAGACTGGCGGGTCAGAGCAAAGGTTACAAGGGACTCTGTCAGGACATTATCTTGTTGGGATGTCTAGAGAGTGTGAATAGAAGGCAGTGCTGTTTCTGCCACAGACTTTCATTTTGCTACCAACAAAATGTTCCCTTTCCTAAATGAGAGCATGAGCGGGCTTGATCTTGCATTTAAATTTCAGAACAATTGAAGTGCATATATGTGCATCCCTACCACACCTCCACCCACACACAAGATGTACCTACACATTGAGAACACAGAGAACCTTCCTGGTGAGTCATGGTTTTTGTGCTGTCTCAGTTGCCAGCAGCTACATCATCTAATTCCTTTCATCAAGTGCCATCATAAAAGTTCACCATTTTCTTGTAGCTGTGCTCCCTAGGGAGGCAGTTCCAGAGCCTCCCTGCTCTGATAGTTAAAGATTTCCCTCCAGATGCCAGCTTTAAATGATTCATAGTCAGTTTACATTCTTTGTTTGCAAGCCAAAGTTTCTCTTTAGCCTAAATGGTTCCTGTCCCTTTCTGGTAAGCCCCCACTCCTTTTTACAGTCTGATTCCTCAAACAAAACCACTCCTGCAGTCACACTGGCTGGCTGGCAAATCTCAGCCTTTCTCAACTCATTTGGAACTTGTTGTCCAGCTTCAGCCAGTGCTGACAAGGGAGCAGTGGTGAGAAACATAGGCAGTCCTTCCACACTGAGTGATAGTTGTTGGCAGAATATGAAACAGAGACTCAGTGTAACACCGTCATTGCAGTAAAGGCAGTGAACTCAGCCCCTCCCCACAATCAGGGACAACAAACAGTTGTCTGGTTGTGTATTAGCCTGTTTGCCCAGTCTAGCAGGCCTAGGAGAAAGCTTGGGACAAAATGCTGGCTAGAGGGGATAGGGCTTGCTGAAGTATATAGGATGGATGAATTAAGCAGTTTAAAGCCCTAATCTACACGAAACAAAGCTCCATGCATTTGTGGAACACTGAGTTATAGAGGACAGTTATGATATAAATATATCCAGGGATACTGACATATCCCAGGAAAGGGTGACACAGATCATCAGGGAAAACCTGAATCAGTGCAGTTCCTCCCTGTGCCAGATGACCAGTAGAATGCATCCACGTTACTCAGCTCTCTCTGGCCCTCAGCATAAGACACAAATGATGCATAGGTCTCCTGCTGGCCCCGCTGCACAGGGGCACATTTCACCCAGTGAGACAGAGAGGATAATTGAGATGATTGGTTCTCTATATATATGCTAGCCAGGTCCATGGATCACGAGACTCTTAAACTGTCAGACTTCGGAGTGCAAATCAACCTTTAGGCACTTGATCAAAGGCACTGCCTCAACTTTTCACCTTCCTTTGGCTCCATTTTAAGCTACAGGCCCCCAGTCCACAGTGCAGAGGTCTTGCCTGCATCAGCATTTTCAGAGCAAATGAATCCCTGTGGCCATAGCTGAGGTGCTGCTGACCCATCACTGAGAGAGATGTGCTCAGAAAGTGCCAGGAAGGCTTTCTGTTTTGCCCAGTTGTGTCTGGCCAGAAGCTCTCTGGGAACCAGATCTGAATGCACATCTGATGTGTGTTTCTGTAATTGATGTGACATGTGTCTTATATAGTTCTGGGGTACATTTTTAAACAAACAGTATATTGAGAGAAAGCACAAGCATAAAATTCCAAAGGCATTTGCTTTCATATTTCAGCGTACATTGGTTTACTTGGACAGATAAGCAGATGGGAGGGGGAAAGATAGAAATCAGTTTGACTATTGAAGATGCCCTTTTGTAGGTGACCTACCAGTTGTGGGATTTGCTGGTGCTGTCATCACTGTTATTGCTGAGCATGCCATCACCACAAATCTTTATCAGTTAAAGCAAGGTTTTTGCTTTAAACTGAAAAGAAAGTTTAAAAGAATCTTAACATTCTAAAAGTTTGATTTAGTTGTTATATGTAATAAGAAGGATCCATGAAACAGCTTGCTGTGAAGAACTTACTCATATTAGCTGCAAAGAGTTACCCTCTGAACATTTCTTCTGAGAATTTACTGGGTTTAAGTTAAGGGTGCACTCCAGGTGCTCAGTACCAGAGGATTCAACTCAGTATCTAAATGTGCAGTTATCCCCACTGCAGGAGCCAAAAGCTGCAAAACTGATGCCCCTGTAAGAGGGCAAATCGTCTTTTCCTAGTCTGGAGAGGTGAGGCACAGAGGGAGTGATTTGTCTCAGATTTATCAGGGAACGTGGGGCAGTTTGGAGACTTGAAGCCAGGAAGCAGAAATTTCATAGGGTTCTACTTCCTCCCACTGACTGCTTCAGCTGTTCTGCTGCAGCTTTGTGCTCCCAAAGTGGTGAGAAGTTGCAGTAAGGAGCCCCAGTGTGCATTTCCCTCTGTCTTATCTAGGTACTGGTTAGTCACTGTAGCTTTACCTACAGCAGTAGCCAACAGGGCTGTGCTAAGTAATACGTCAGTGAAGGATCTGTAAGTGCCATTTAGCAAAATGCATAGATAGTTACCCAAATTCTGTGGCATTATGTACAGGAAAGAGTGTAAATTCCTATTGTATATTAATACATAAAAATAAAATCCAATGTAACATTTGATTAAAGATTTCATATTTAACCCAGAGAAAGAATATGCTGCACTCTGATGCAAAGAAGACAGGTGCAACCTTAGAAAGAAACACCTTCTCACACACCTGAAAACTCTATTACTGATAAGCACAACCCCCTGCTCTTGCTCAGAAATAAATCTGAAAACTGTGTTAGTCAGGTGTGCACCCAGCTGTCCCTGCTCACTAGTAATTGCCATCCAGCTGCACATCATTCCCTGGGAGTACAATTATTGGTGGCACCTGAGTTCTGCTAAGTAGAGAAACTGCTTTGCCATGGGGGTCAAGCAAGGGACAGCATGGCCTGCCCTTGACAGTTTGCCTCCAGGCACTGTCCTATGCCTGCAATACATCTGTGGCTAAGGTAACATCAAAAATGTGGACTCCTGGCATGTGTAAGGGAGGCTGGCATCATCGAGGGAAAAGCAAATACCTTATCTTGTTGTGTGAAGAGATGAAAAACACGGGAGAAGCACAGTACTGCTAGAAAGTAGTTGTGCTCAAATCTGTGGCCAGCATCAGAAATCGAAATGCAGTGATTGCAGCTCTAGGTTTCCAGATGCTATTGTTTTCTGCCTTGCCCTGTAGTAGATGACAATAAAGAGAGAGAGCAGTAGAGAGCTCTGACTACAGTTTTAAGTAATTTTGTTGCTCCCCTTTCCCAGGACACTGAGGGCTGTTTTATGTATGTAGCTGCTGTTACAGCTGTATGGTAGAAGAAGGGTTGGAATACCTCAGGATTTCAGCCTGTGTCTGTGCTGGCTGGATCTGGGATTTCTGCATCAAAGGCTGCAGTGCTGAGCTGTGGGAAGGAGGGTTCCCATGTTCTTGTGGCCAGTTCAGCAGAAATACTGAACATCACTCAATAGAGCTTAGGACAGGCAAGCATGGAGTTCTTCAAATTTTTCAGGGAAAAGCCACCTCTCATACCTCCCAATATAAAACTTTCCCCTTTGTATTTCACCACCACTTTGTGAGGTAGAAAAAGAGCAGCATAATGTATTTACAGATGCTGTGTGAACATACTAAGCTCAGAGATTGACAGGATTTACTTTCTCACATTTCAATACAAGTGTCAGAAGAAGGAGTCACCGTAGGAGGAAAATTACCCTGGTTTCCTCGTCCTGCACCCTGAGTGTGTGTACGGTATATAGTAAGTTACCTCCAATTCCTTTTAGGTTAGGATTTTAAACAAGAAGATCGATTTTAGTGATATTCAGTCCCGGTGTGGTTCCAGAGATAACATCAAACATTCTGCAGGGGGAGGAAATGTAAGTAGTACGGACACCCTGTGAACAGGCACTTCCCACCTCACATAGCCAGAACCCTCTGTCTCCCTTCCTTTGAGCACTACTTTCCTTCTTGCTGCTGTTTCACATGTGAGTTTGGTCTGGTAGTCATGTGAGCCCTGTGTGTGCAGTGGAGGCCTCTTGATCTTTCCCTACAGAGCGCAACACATTTTCAGAACTTGGACAGTTAAAGGAAATTATAAAAGAAGGGTTATCTCTAAATGCCCAAGTGAAAGTGCAGTGTGAGCCAAAATGGTTCAGTGCCGTTCTTCCATGGGGGCATCCCAAGAAAGTAATTTCCAGAGACTGCAGCTCACAGTGAGACTCCAGCCTCCCCACTGGGCATTTTCTAGTGCACCAGTCCTTCCTCAGCTAACCTTTCCATTATGTGCATTCAGCAGAGGGGAAGAAGAAAAATAAAACAGAAGGACAGAGAAAGCTCAGAGAAGAGGGTGTGATCAGCCAGCATGCTGAGTGCTGATGTCACAGCATTATTCGAGTATAAGAAACTGAGGTGGCCCAGGGTTAGACCAGACACTTGCTGGTTTTATCAGGCACACTGGAATACCTTAAGGTGGCTACAACTGTCCTGACAGAAATGATCACCCCTCAGATGGGAAGACCTGATGGTATGAGCACGTCTGATCGAGACAGGTTCAATACAGCCGCCGGTGCTAGCGTAAGTTAGTGGTGGTGTGGTGAGCAAGCCAGTGGCATTGCAGTTACCCTGGAGCTCCTGTCTGGCTTGGAGGGCCATGACCTCTTGGGACCTGCCAGCTCAATGCATATGGCTGTGGGCCACATCTTGGAGCTATTTGGGAGTGCAAGCAAGACGGGAGTGTCACTCTGTGGCTGTTCCCAGGCTGAGTTTAGCACAGCCATGGCAAGGTGGCTGGCAGCAGGAGGAGGGAGGGTGCCAGAGCTGCTGCTCTCCAGTGAGCACTGAGCCAGCTGGCTGAACCCCAACCTGCTCAGGTACAACTGCAGAAGGTACACATGTAGATTACTCAGACTCTCCATAGTGGATTGATAGGAAATGCATACCATATTTAGATGCAGAAAAATACAAAACAGATGGTAGAGAAAAAAACAGTCACCAAAATATCCTAGTTGCCAGGATGCATAATCAAGACAGAAGCAAACAGGATGGGTCCTGCTATGTGCGGGGCTTTGGAGGACCCATTCTGAAAGGAGGAGACTCAGAAACATTTTAGAAAGAACCCACAAGATGATCTCCTTTATCCTCCTCTTTGTTTTGCTAATAGTAAAGCTTAACCCAGCTCTGTCATCTCCCTAGGTGGAAAGTTTCCTCCTTTGTGGCATGGTCTGTTTTCTACTAACCATTTCTGCTTTTCCAGTGGTTTGTAGAAGTCTCTCACTCTTTCTCTGCAGGGCTTGGCTTTCTTTTTTTTTTTTTAATTCTCTTCAGTACTGTAATTTGTGCATGTGTGCCCTTTTGACAGGTACAGATTGTAACCAAGAAGATCGACTTGAGTCATGTGACTTCCAAGTGTGGCTCGCTGAAGAATATTCACCACAAACCAGGTACTGTAGGAATTTCCAGGTTGTGGGACAAAGCAAAGACCTAATACTGTTACATGAACTCAAAATCATGGATGATACCGTTCTCTTTTACAGTCAAAGAGAAAATAAATACTTTTTGGTAATAAAAATACACTAAACTACTTAACTAAATATATAAAGACATAAAGGTATGAGACCACCTAGCTTAGAGAGGTGATAAAAAATAATGCCAAATGATGGTGTTCTGGCATAATATTGAAATACAGACTGAAGTCAGTGAAATACTAATGCATGTGCTTAAATCCCATGAAAACCAGTGGGGCTCCAGCACTTGCTTACAGTTTAAATATATGTTGAAAATTTTATATTTTACTGAACATGCAGAGCATTATTATGTGCTTCTCCAAGACCAAGATCTGAACTAAAAGGAAAGTAATGTGAGTGCACTCGTGCTTCAGGTCGCACTTTCTCCTGCACCATTTCAGTTTCTTAATCTGTGTTTCCTTTTCCTCTGTAGGAGGTGGGCGTGTGAAAATTGAGAGTGTGAAACTGGATTTCAAAGAAAAAGCTCAGGCTAAAGTCGGTTCACTGGAAAATGCCCACCATGTACCTGGTGGTGGTAACGTCAAGGTAAAGGAACAGCTGTCAGAGAAACTGCTCCCACTGTGCCCCTGGCCCAGTGAAATTACGAGAGCTGTGAATTCCGTAATGGCTTTGAATTGAGTAGGGAACATCTATCTATCCTCTTTCAAGCACACTCACATACCACTTTGTTTGAAATTTGGAATGACCAATCTTGCATCCACATCTAAGCTGAGAGTGAAATGTCATGTAGTTTGTGCACTGTCTTTTCCCCTAAAGATAATCCTTGTTTGGGACTGTTGGGCAGCACAGGTATGATCTGAGATGAGGACTCCATTGTGAAACAGAAGGAAAACATCCTGAAAGTAAGATCACTCCCACAAACATTTGAAAATACAGATTTTGAAAACAAATCACAGTGCCCATATAATGCTTATGAACTTTGTTCAGCTAGGAACAATGGTACTTCTCATTAAAGCATCCATCAGAGACAAAAATGGTAAGAGAATGTAACGTAGTAAGCCAGTAGCTATTAAACAATGTGAAAAAATGTCCAGTTTCAATTTTCTAAGGAGTGAAGAAACTTCAATCCTTCTAATAATTTTTAAAAGTAAGCAAAATGATGCCCAAATGATTATCTATAATGAGATAATTTGGTGAATGTATAATTTGTGAAATTCTCTACTTTCCTGGAGCAGATTGACAGCCAGAAGCTAAACTTCAGAGAGCATGCTAAGGCCCGTGTTGATCATGGGGCTGAGATCATCACGCAGTCACCGGGCAGGTCCAGCATGGCCTCGCCACGCAGACTCAGCAACGTCTCGTCCTCTGGAAGCATCAACCTGCTTGAATCCCCCCAGCTTGCAACCCTCGCTGAAGATGTCACAGCAGCCCTTGCCAAGCAGGGGTTATGAATTTGCTCATTTTGCGTTGTATGAAGTAATAATGTTTAGGCATGAGCTCTTGGCAGGAATGGGCTCAGAGCGTGTTACATTCGTTCTTTACCATGTCTAAAACTAAGTTACATCCCCAGACTTGTAGTTACCATACAGTTAAAAAAACAGAAAAAAAAAATCCATAGATGCAGTAATTGGCCTGACCTCCATTTACAACAGGAAGACACTGGCTTTATATGGATATACAGCAGTATGCTACATTGGACAATTATTGTTGCTCTGCTCTGTCTTGCATGGAGTACTGTACCATGATAAAATGCATTTTTACCTTTCATGTGCCTGAAGGCCGTCCACCTATTTCTGAAGAGCCTTGTTAATATCCCAAGTTGCTCACTTCACAATTCTTTTGATAGATGGTGAAATAGAAAAGTTGCCTGCCCATTGTAAGTTATTGAAGGTTAAATTAGGCAGTCTGCTTAACAGAAGGAAGGGCATATAGGGAAATTCAACTTTTAATTTAAAAAAAATGTTACTTTGTATAAATGAGTCGAACAAAAGTTGAATTAAGTTATTAACTTTTTTTGAACATGGTTAATTATTTCAGTGTATAGCCGAAAAGCCAATAAATTATTTAACTAATAACTAAAAATACTAGCTGAAAACATTTGAATCATGCTTTGGGAAGTGACGTAAAAAAGCTGCTGCAAGCAAGCACTCATACCCCAACAGACTTGTGTCTGATTAGGAAAGTTGGTTAAGCAGCTAGATTTGTGTGCATACCACCAGTTTCACATCCTTTCCATCCATTTGATACAGTATTATAGATATATATATTTCTCTGTGGCCATTTGTGATACACCCTCCTCATATACTTGAATATTCTACTTCTTTATTCACAGTATCTGTGTCTCTTGCACCCTTTGGTGTTCCAATTTTAGGTATGTAAAAGTAGATGTTAGCAGGGGGGTTTTTCCCTATTCATAAGAATACATTTTAAAAAGATGAAAATTGTAGCATGAAGTTGCTTTCTGTAACAACTAAAAGCCGTGACCCTGTTTTAGTGACAGATTCAAGTCTACTCTGTGATGCTAGAAAAAGGATTCCTTCCCTCTTCCCTTCCCTCCTGCTCTTCACAAAGGAATGATTTTGTGGAGTCCAGACATTTGTAAAAGGGTCTCCAAAGATGACTGAGTTTAGACTATGGATTTTTAAAAAATCTGCAATAGTTTGGTTGGTTCCTTTTCCTTTTCCTTTTCCTTTCCCTTTCCCTTTCCCTTTCCCTTTCCCTTTCCCTTTTCCTTTTCCTTTTCCTTTTCCTTTTCCTTTTCCTTTTCCTTTTCCTTTTCCTTTTCCTTTTCCTTTTCCTTTTCCTTTTCCTTTTCCTTTTCCTTTTCCTTTTCCTTTTCCTTTTCCTTCTCTCATCTTATTTTTCATTCCCATAGTAACAATGAATGTTTGATTTATTTTTTTTCTTTTGCTAAAGTTGAAACACAGAAAAAATATTAAGATGTTGTTTCCACTCCTTTAGTGATGTCTCACATGTACACTCAGGCACTCAGATAACAGTGATAAACATAGCAGAGATGCCAGTAAATTACAATATGTGAATAAATAAAAATGAGCTCCCTAGACCTGTTGCCATAGTGATTCATCAATTAAATAGGGCATCTTAAAATCTGAGCAAAGTGGGATTATATTGACTATAAAAAGTATAAGAAAAAAAGTGCATGAAAGATAAAAGGCAGAGATACATGAACAACCAACCTAGTGGAGTTACCTGAGGGAACACTTGACACTGAGAGAACACTGGTGATGGGGATGATCCTCAGCAGCAGATAATCACCTGCTGATGCCCTATGTACATGAGACATTAAGAAATGACCAGTTTACATTCTTGCAGTTTGTTTTATCTTTTCCTTTTGAAACCTCGTAACTAAACTTTGCACTGTCATTTGAGCTACATTTGATGTATGTATTAGGTTAATGATGTGTTTTGGAAACTTCTGAACTTCTTAAGTTTTATGTGTGCATGTGTGTTGGGGTTTGGTCTGAAAAGACTCACAGAGATTTTTATGTCTGTGGAGATTCTAATAATTAATGGTACAGGATTCCCCATTATTACATTTGGGTAGTAATGCAGTTATTGGACAGTAAATATTTAGTGGACCAAAGTGGGGTTTGGCTAAGCTGCTACAACAGTACAAACACAAAACAGAGTGGTTAAATCTCTCAAACTTTTACTGAATATGAACTTCTGACAGCCGAACACATGACATTTCAGGTCTGCAAAAAGCTTTTTCACACTATAAAGTACCTAACACTGTTTGTAAGTCAGTTGTTTCATAACAAGGACAGTGAGTTTAGAACCATCCAAAGTGCAATTGGAGAATTCTGATTTCTGCTTTGTATTTGTTACAGTTTTGCTTAAAGTAATCCTAAGAATTCACATGGAGACAATGTCAAGTGAGGTGCATTAAAAGCTTCTTTCCATTTTTTCAGAAAAACAACAGACAGAAAGGAAAACCAACAGCATTTGTATCACATTGCTCTGATTATGCTATCAATTAGTATAAATTAGCCTTGCAGTGGGTTTTTTTTTCCTATGCCTTTTGCCAGTGTAGGAAAAAAATTATGGTATTACTGAACCTCTGCTCTCTGAAGCTGAGCAGCATCTCATGGGAACAGTGTTAACCTGAGACTCAAGTGGTTTTATTCTGCTTTTAAAATTTGTTTATTCTAGAAAATTAAGCTTAGTTAATCCACATAATGAATCCAAAGTTATAGTGGTGTAACACACCAAGTCATTTACTTCTTGCATTAAAATGAGCTTTCTTGTCTTGACTGAAGCAAAGACCTTTGTAATCATTATCATCCTTCCATAGAAATAATCCTAGAATGCTGTGGAGTTAGATGAAAAGAAATTAAGAGTTTTGTGCTTTTAAATAATAATTTTAAAAAACCAAGTTATGTTACATGACTCTAGATGTTCACTGAAAAGCTCATATTAATCTTAACTTTCTCAAGAAGACTGTTCATTTTAAAAACAACAGTTTGTAAATATGCAATGCCCACTAAAGAAGATAGAGCCAGCTTCCTGGAAACTGCATCTGTTGTGTTTCTTTTCCATAGGCATGTTGAGCCAGCAGGTTTGTTGGGTGCCTGAGACCCAACTCTGTAACAAAGCAGAGATAATCCAGACAAAAGGAATGGTGAAACTTTGTTTGGGTACCTAGGGGAGCACCCCAAATTTAATAATCCATCGGGTTGTAGAGATGAAAGAGTGCTCTGCCTCATCTGCAGAGTTTTGTGTCTATGTAACCACAAGCTGAAAGAAATCAAAGTTGAGCAAATCTCTGTCCAGCAACAGTAAAAGAAAAACTGATAATGATGAGGGAAATTATGAGCCTACAAGGGCAATGTATATTGTCACTGTACAGCAGTAAATGGAATCATTCATTCAGCCCTCTGCTATGGTACATTAGTAACCTCATCATGATTGCTCACACATCTAGGTTTGCCTAAATACATGACTCAAAGGGAGTCAAAAGGCAGCCTTGTGTTGACTACCACATGAGCAGAAGTTTTTTCCATGCTGGACTAAGTACTGTTTGAAACCCAAGTACATGTCCCTTCAAAGGCAAAATGCCTTGAAGAGTAGATCACATTTGCTGTGAAAATCAGCGCAGGTAGATTTCTAGCCTAGGTGTCTGTGAGTTCACTCACTAGTCAGATTGCTAAAGCAACTCCCTCTGCAACTCCAGTAATTCCCACTGCAGGAAGGTAAATTAGTTTCACACTGGGAAAAGTCAAGCATATAAAAGCCACTTCAACTTTAGCAAATAGAAAAAGCCAACAAGTAAACATGCTGTATGCTGGGATAGCAAGGAATACGGTCTGCTGTTACAAACCTGTGTTTTTTCTGATAATTTTAGAGCCTGATACCATAAAAGAGGCATTTCTTGAATGGCTGGTGGTAGGTAGTTCATGTTTTTCAATCCGATTTGCAATTGTATTTGTTGCTGTATAGTGATTGTTTTGCAAAATAAAGTCGCTTGTCATCTAACTGCATGTGTTAGCTTCCTGTGTTTGTGATCCAGCTCCTCCTGAATCCAAGCCTTGTGCAACCAGCACCTCCCAGTACTGCCTTCAGTCTGCCCAGGAGCAGTCACAGTGGATCCAGTTGTACCATTCAGCTAATCTTTTTTACTTTTAAACAAAAGGATTGGTTTTTATGGTTTGTGTCCTCTTCTGCGTGTCAGTATCTCCCTGCTGGGTGCAAATTTCTTCTCAGAGAGGGTGATTAGACATTGGAATTGGTTTCCCTGGGAGGTGGTGGAGTCACTGTCCCTGAAGGTGTTTTAAGGACAGCCTGCATGTGGCACTTGGTGCCATGGTCTGGTTAACAAGCTGGTGGAAGTTCATAGGTTGCATTCGATGATCTCAGAGGTCTTGAAATGATCTTCCAACCAAATTGCCCCTGTGATTCTGTGGATGGCAGGTCCCTGCCTGGGGGCGCCGTGTAGCAGCACCCTGCACGGAGCAGTGGAGCCCGGGCACAGTGACCCCTCAGCACAGCGAAGCGTGGCCACACACTGGCCCTTGGGGCCCCGGGAAATGGCAGCCCTGGGCTGTGAATGTGGCACAGCCACCTCCACCCGCCCTCCCCGCAGATTCCTGTTGGCCTGCAGCCATCTGGGCACAGCAGGGGCGCATGGATGGTACTGGGATAGTGAAGGTAACAGGAGTTGGGCTGTGGGGGTGAGCCTTTGGGGCAGTCTTGGAAACTAACAAGGAAACAGCATGGACTTTGAGGGATGCTTGGAGTGTGTCATTATGGATTCACGGTGGATGCTCAGTCCCATCCTGAGCTCAAGTCAAGGGGAGCTCTGTGCTGCAGGTGGAACAGAGAAATAATAGATTGGTTTGGAAGGGACCATTTGGAAAGGACCTGAAAGCTTATCTCGTTTCACCCCCTGCCATGGGCAGGGACACCTTCCACTTGACCAGGTTCCACTAAGTCCTGTCCAGCCTGGCCTTGAACACTCCAGGGATGGGGCAGCCAGGATGGGGCATGCTTCTCTGGGCAGCATTCTACTGAGAGTACTGCTGCTACTCTGGGCAACAAACACTGCAGAGAATGTGTGCTGGCACAGACTACCTCTGTGTGCCTGGTGCCTGCTCAGCACAGGGCGTTGTGTAGGAGGGGAATACAACTGAGTAGAGTGCCTTAAGTATCCCAAACCTTGAGCAAGCTGGACTTCACACATAATGCTGCAATATTCCTAAGTAAATGGTATCAAACGACCTGGAGGAATAATTAAGTGCCATTAATTATCCAATTGAAGCACTCTCCTAAGCATGCTTGGGTAACAAGGCAGAACTAATGCATCATCTATCTGTGGAAAGGGAAAGGATTAAGAAGCTAACAACAACAGGGTAAATCGTGATTTAAGATTCACAGCTAGAACAATGGTTGAGGACAGGTAAGAACCGGTTTCTCCCTTTCAAAGTGAACAATGATATTTCTGTGATTGTTGAATCTCATTAGCAGCATGTGGTAGGTGATCTATTTTATAATTTGCTAGCAGACTGTGGTGTTGGAGCATTGAGATAAGTACAACTTGTGAACAAAATCTTGATTAACACTTGTTATTGAAAGCAAGGGAGGCCCAGGAATCCTGCTACAATATTTGTTAGATGTACAGAGCATCTGTCCATCCTGTGCCTGTCTCAGCTCATGGGATGTTCCTTGCATTGTACAGGAAGATGGTAGAAGATGAGTTAAGAGACATCAATAGGGGCAGAAGGCCTTCCACCTAGAGGTGCTTGGCCATGCAGAAGTCCCAGCTGCTGGGACTAAAAGACAGTGTGGCCCTGGTGGAGGGGTTCCCAAATCTGATTTTGTGTGAGCACCCTTGTTCTGGATGCAGAAGCATGTTGGGGAGGTAGTGATATGCAGAAAAGACTCCACTACTAGAATAAGTAGTAAAGTAGCTATGTTTATTCCAGCACTGGGATGCATGGGGAATAGTTCCTCCAAAGTCATGCATGCAGACAGCTGCATTCAGCTTGGTATTTATTGGGTTACAAGTTCCATATTCATTAAGTTTCTCAATACGCGCATACCTATTCATTGCCTAGCCCCGCCTAGCCTCGACTCGTGTTACGATGAGCCCAAAAGTCATTTACATCCATGTTGCACTGTCATAGGCTAGCAAGCATAGTCCCCGAAGGGATGTCCTTGCTAAGGGGTGCTTACAGTTTCCTCTGAGACCTATCAGCTGGCCAGTTTGAATATGGACAATTCTTTAAGCCACTTAAAGTTGTGACTGCCTCTGTGATACACACTTAAGAATAGACAAACTCGCCCCCAAGCTCTCTCTCGTTTCCGGTGCTGGGACAGGTGGCTTTGGGGCCCCATGCGGGGCCCAGTGGGCCCGGCCCCAGGCCCTGCTCGGCCAGGCCACAGCTCCAGGATGACCCCCCCAAGCAGGGCTGTGGGCAGCCAGAGCGGCTCGGAACTGCCCCCCCCCCTCCAGTTCGGCCAAGATTTCAGCAAAGCGGCACCTCTGTCCAGCAGAGGTCAGGTGACCAACAGTGATAAGCCACACAGCTGCAAGGCTGAGGTGAGATTAACCCTTTTATTGCTGTGAAGAGCTGAAAACCTGAGGGAAGAGAGAGAGGAGATGCTTAAAGCTGAAATTCTGTTGTGAAGCTATGATAGAGTATCCCACTGTAATTTCATGAAGATATGGGGGGGTGGAGTGTTCCGCTCATAAGCAAAAGCACCTATGCTGAGATAGGCAGATGCTGACGCAGCTGTAATTTCATGAGAAGTTTGGACAGGGAGAGATGGACCAGATGAGGACTTTTGCTCCAAACGGGAAAGGAGAAAACCTCAGTTCCTAGAGATGCTCCCAGAGATAGTCCTAACGGTGAAGATGAGGAAGACCCTTTGCTCCCAGGGAAGGAGAAGGGCCTCTGTTTTTTTTGTTTCTGAACGGCTCAACCTTAAAATTGTACCCCAAAATCTTCAAGAGTGGACCCTCGAAAGCAGTTGCGGGAAAAGCTGCAAGTCAGGGGAATGGACTCGCATGCAAGCAGAGAGACCTCTTCCTAAATGGACTGAACAATATTTGGAAGTGGGTGGCTGTCTCAGTGTGATACTGTTTTGATAGCACAAGCAAGAAGAGACTTCTCTTTTTAAATGGACTGAACAACATTATTATAGAAGTGGTAAACAGACTGAACATCTTAAGGGTTGTCTTTTTCCATTGTCAGTGGGAGAAGGGAGGAAGGTGGGGGGAGGAGGAGAGTTCTGAAGGTGGCATAATTTTTTTCTTCCTTCTTTTAGGTCTGTTAATAAACTTCTTTATATTCTTTCAAGTTTGGTGCCTGCTTTGCATTTCTCCTAATTCTTATCTCACAGAAGATAAACAGTAATGAGTACTTTGGACCAAACCACTACACTAAATTGGTGTTTCTGCCGGGTTACAAAACCCAACCCGCAACATACGCTTGCGCAGTGTTGTCTGGTGCTCGTGGGCAGGGGTTGCTGAAATAGGGTAAGAGTCTTCCTCAGATGAAGTAAAGGGTCTTCCTCATTCTGAACTTTTCACCTTGCTTCCCTGCACATGCCCTTTATGTCCCTGGCCCAAGTCTAAACTTCAAGGCTGGTTTAAGTCAGTTTTAGGTTCGAAAACAGGATCTTTGGTCAAGATTCCTTCCCTTTATCAATAGTCTTATATCTTCTCATCCTGCTTTGGTAGGGACAGTAAGTGTTGAGCAAGCTGTATGCATTACTTTTAACAACTTCTTAGCAAATCATTTAACCTCTGCTTCCCCATCCCCCCCTGATTCCGTCCCCCCTTTTCTATAGAGTTAGTAAATTCTTTTACTAATACACAAATTCTTTTTCTAATAATCTTTTATATAAGTATCCCTCAATGCTTTTCCATATGAATTTGACAAAGTAGTTAAAACTTATAACTTCCTTAGTACTCTATAGTTCCAAATAAGCAACGTGATAGACAGCACAAGGCAGGTACTAACCAAGGTTAATAATTATGGGTTGACGTAATGTATTTAGGATAGCAATTGCAGTAGGTGACCACCCGAAAAGCACATCCCACCAGTTGACTTGCATCTTGTTTTACTCTTTGCAAGATTCTGTTTATTTTTTGTGTGTCATGATGGATGGTGACTAAGGTCTTTTTCCCGTTCTTTTGGATTTCTTTTAAAATCTCAATTAGGTCCTGATGTTTCACTAATTGCTTTACTAATGTGAGGTCCATCCCAATAGGTGTGGGTAGCAATTTATGGTATATGGTGTAGTTAGACTTTATCAATTGATGAGACACGACCGGTGCTAAATACAAAAAGTCACACCCAACAATCTTGGTAAAATTACAAATACAAAAAATTAGAGTGATTCCTGGTGGCTACATTTATATTACTGTCATCTGTCGTCATAAAAGTGCTGACAGTTTTTAAGCACACACAGCCTTGGCCAATATATACGAGTACAGTTTTCGGTGTGGTGTTTGGGTGGATCTCAAAGTGACAAATGCCTTGTTCAACGTCAAGACATATGTCTTTAGCATCGTGTACTACTTTCACAGATAAATCCTTGTTGTTCCCTTGTGATGCAAGATTCTAAATTTACTGTTTGCCATTTTCCTTCTACCATCCGAGCCCATACTCTATGTTCAGAGGGGTAAAAAACTGTTCCTTCATAGTTTAGTCCCAATGCAACAATAGGATGAATTACATAGACTGTGGTATTACGTATAGTAAGCACAAAGGCAGTAGCTTATGTTAGTCATTGGGTCATAAGTGAAATTTACCAAGGTCCACCAGGATTGGAGCTTTCTTTCTAAGTAGCATTATTCCAAATAGCTCCTCGGATTTCAATAGGGAAAACGCCTTCATTTCCTTTTCTTATAATTAAGGAAGCTGTGGACTGCATCCATAATTGAGCTTGTATGCAGCTAAGGGCTAATGAGACATTGTCCTGAGCTGTGCCAAGTGTGTTTAATATCAGTCTGTGGTCCAGGTCGCTGGTATTTGCGAAGTCTGGGAGTATTTTTGAGACTTGCCACTGGCTGTTTCCTAATGCTAATAGGGAGGATTGTAGGGGCTGTTTTAATTTGGTCAGGGCACTGGTTGCCGTGGCCAATTTATTCATCAGTATCTTTGAATCAATTCCCTTTAGGACCCCAGTCCTGTTCCCAGCATGTCAGTCATCTCTCCGCATTCTGCCTTTGAGGGGTGTTTGCTTTTGCAGCCAGGCTGTCCACCCTTCAAAGGATGTTTGTATTAAAGGGGAGCAGGCTGGTTGCATCTCAGAAATATTAATTTGCATTAGTAGTTCAACACGCTTAAGAGACCACTCTGGATTAAACAGCAATAATTGCTGGCCTGTGTTCCTCACTACATAGGGGCCAATCTCACAAATCTTTGGTTCACGCTTAAGTGGTGTGACCTGGGTTTGGATTTGATTGCCAGTATAGGTTGTGGTAGGCCTAGCCATGGTATTTATCTGGAATTTGAATGAGAGCCCATTATTGTCTTGGGCCCAAAGACAAACCACTTCAACGGTCTGTACTAATGTAAAATTATACCAACAACCTGCTTCACTTGAATGACTACAGATTTCACGGTGTCTGTCTGTAGGAGTAGTTGAGACACTAATTTGGGTTGCTTCTTATGAGTAGTTCCATTAATCATTCGGCCTCCTATTTTGATTTCTTCTCCTGCAGTTCCCTGAAGCTGCCAAGGTTTTTGTTTTTCCCATTCTTGCTTTGTATATACTTGGTTTCCATGCATGACCACAGTCAGCAGGTTTAAATCCTTTAGATCAGAATATTTCCCCATGAGTCCAGTAAACCACATAAAGGCTTGGGACCATATGTCTTCTCTCTTATGAATAACTTCCCAACTGGAAGCTACAATTACGACTGTGAAAAAAACAATTTTCTGGGTTATACTTGCATGCCACCCTAACATTTTCATTTTGTTCAGGTAAACTTCAATTTCAGTTCATCATCCCTGTTACAGTGGGGATACTGTAACGTCAAACCAGGAGTCCCATGGAAAAGAAATATATATAGACAGATTCTTGCTAGATGTTTCAGAGATGTTTATTTCCCCAGCCGCATGGCCGGGCTCTGCCGAGGAACTGTTACAGTCAGGACCCGAGGTCCTTTTTGCCCGCGCAGGGGAACACAAACCAACCAATGGGGAACGAGGCTGACCAGGGGCAGGGAAACCCCGTGTGTCTGTGCCCTCAGGGCCCCTCTTCCCAGGGCTACATGGCAGGGGAGGGACCCCGACACATCCCCAGGGGTCACTTTCCAAGGGGCCTCTGGAGCCTTCTTTACCTGAGTATGGTGAATCCAGGCACTCTGTTGTCTGATCTTAATCGCAGTGTGATTGGTAAGAAGTACCTGGAATGGTCCTTCCCACTGTGGTTCCAGAGTCTTTTCTATAAGAGACTTAACATATACATAATCTCCAGGCTGAATGTCATGTACAGGACCATCCAAGCCTTGACTTCAGGTTCCACCCATACGTTTTTCAATTCCTCTAAGCTGTTTGTCTAAAGCAATCGTATAGATGGCTAACATCTCCTCCCCAGTTTGAGTAGATATTCCTTTCTGTACCCCATATGGTCTCCCATAAAGTATTTCAAAGGGACTTAGCTTTTCTTTAATTCTGGGCTTGGTCCGAATTCGTAACAATGCAAGTGGAAGAGATTGGGGCTAGGGCAGGTTAGCTTCTTGCCCTAGTCTCACAATTTGCTGTTTAATCAAATGATTCATTTTCTCTACTTGACCATTCGACTGGGGGTGGTAGTATGGAGTTCCCAATCTATGCCTAAATGATGGCTAATTTGTTGTACCACCCTTGAAATAAAATGTGGTCCCCTGTCTGAGGACATTGTGGCTGGAACTCGGAATTGTGGTATAATTTCTTGTAGTAATGCTTTGGTTACTTCTCGAGCCTTAGCGGTTCTAGTAGGAAAAGCTTCTGGCCATCCTGAAAAAGTATCTGTCAGCACTAGTAAATATCAATACCCCCTTTTCTTGGAAATTCTGTGAAATCAATTTGCCACTGCTGTCCAGGCCCATGGCCCCTTCCAATTTGACCCATTTTTGGTTTGGGGGTATTTTTGAGATTAGTCTGGAGGCAAAGGTTACACTGTCGGGTTACCTGCACAATGGTTTCGTATAAATTTCTAGCAATCATTTTCCCAATTAAGTAGTTATATAAGGTATTTGTTCCCCAATGCATTTTCTGGTGCTCTTCTCTAACTAGTGACCATAGCAAAAGGGAGGGAATAACCAATTCTCTTTCTGCGGTGATAGCCCATCCCTCCTGGTTAAATGTTCCCCCTTCATCTTTAATCAATTTCTTGTCCTTTTTGTTATATGTTGGCTTACCTTCTAGGGAAAGTTGTCCATCTGGGATCAAGGCTCCAGTTGTTGTTACCTCACCTTTTGCTGCTTCTTTTGCCTCTCTGTCTGCCAGTTCATTTCCTTCTTCCAATCCTGAGCTCACCTTTTGATGTGCCCTTACGTGCATGATTGCTACCTTCTCAGGTAGCTGGACTGTTTCCAACAATCACATTATTTCTTGTGCATGTTTGATGCTCTTTCCCTGCGAACAGTCTTCTTTCTTTCCAAATGGCCCTGTGTGCGTGTACAACTCCAAATGCATACCTTGAGTCTGTATAAATGTTTATTTTCTTTCCTTTTGCTATCTCTAAGGCACGGGTTAGGGCGATTATTTCAGCCTTTTGTGCACAGGTATTTGTTGGCAGGGGTCTGGATTCTATCACCTCCTGGCAGGTGGTAACTGCATACCCAGCATGCCGCTTTCCACTGATGACGTAGCTACTCCCATCAGTAAACCAGGTCTCTGCATCTTCTAAAGGGGTATCCCTTAGATCCGGGCGGCTGGAATAGGCGGCTTTGATAGTTTCCAGGCAATCATGGCGTACCGATTCCCCTTGATTTCCACTAAGAAAGGAAGCTGGGTTGACAGTGTTAGTTACCACTATTTCTACATCATCTTGTTCCACCATGATGGCTTGATATTTCAGGAAACTTTGTGGGGAGAGCCAGTGTCCGCCTTTCACTTCCAGCACTGCGGACACTGTGTGGGACATCAGCACAGTCATTTTCCGACCCAAGGTGAACTTGTGTGCTTCTTGGATGTTTAGCACAACTGCTGCAACGGCTCTGAGGCATCCAGGCCATCCTTTGGCTGCTGCATCTAGCTGCTTACAGAAATAGGCAACTGCCCAACAGTAGGGGCCCAGGTCCTGTGCTAGTATTCCCAGGGCCATCCCTTGTTTCTCATGGGAAAATAGAAAGAATGGCTTACTCACGTCTGGAAGTCCTAGAGCTGGAGCTGAGATGAGGGCATTCTTTAGCTGAAGGCCCATGTAGCCTCCTTTGTCCACTGGAGATCTCTGCATTCCTTTGTAATGAGCTCATATAGTGGTTTCACAAGCAGCCCATAATTGTAAATCCACAGTCTGCACCATCCTGTCATCCCCAGAAAAGTCCGTAACTCCTTCACTGTGTGGGGTTTCGGAGTTTGGCATATCGCTTCTTTGCGATCTTTGAGCCACAGTTCATTGCCCAGCAATGATTTCATAGTCCAGATAGATCACCTTCTGTTTTACCACCTGAGCCTTTTTCTTAGAAACCCTGTACCCTCGGAGTCCCAGAAAGTTTAAGAGGCTTACTGTCCAGGCTACGCAAGCTTCCTCTGTTTAGGTAGCTATTAAAAGGTCATCCACATACTGCAATAGCTTCCCTTCTCCTGGTGGGGCTTCCCAGGACTCTACGTCTTCTGCAAGTTGTTCTCCAAACAGGGTGGGACTGTTCTTAAATCCTTGAGGCAACACCGTCCATGTGAGCTGGGTTTTGTGCCCACTCTTAGGGCTTTCCCATTTGAATGCAAAAATTTTCTGGCTGACTTCATGGAGAGGGAGGCAAAAGAAAGCATCTTTTAAATCTAAAATGGTAAACCAAGTTAGCTCTGGTGTTAAGCATGTTAACAGAGTGTAAGGATTCACTACCACAGGATAGAGATCTTCAGTTATCTTGTTAACCGCCCACAAATCCTGTACCACCCGGTAAGACCCATCAGGTTTAAGGACAGGCAGGATAGGGGTGTTAAAATCAGACTGGCACTCTTTTAACAGTCCTAACGGTAAGAATTTTTCAATTACTGGGGTAATTCCTTCTCTGTCTTCCTTTTTGAGGGGGTACTGTTTAATTCTAACTGGTTGTTTTCCCTCTTTGAGTTTGATCTGTATTGGGGTTGTATTTTTGGTTCCCCAAGGTACATCTGTGGCCCAGACTCCTGGGAACACTTGACTTGTTATCTCTTCTCTAATTTCCTCTGCAGACCCTTTAGTTGTTAATATTAGACTCAGTATTTCCACGTACTGTTGGTCATTTACCTCCAGAATAATTTCCCCGTTCCTAAAAATAATGGTTGCTTGTAATTGTTCCAATAGATCTCTTCCTAAAAGTGCTTTTGGAGAATTGGGTAAATATAAAAACTTGTGAATACCCCATTGTTTCCCAATTTTATATTTCAATGGCTTGCAAAAATATGCTTTTTCAGATTGACCAGTTGCTCTTTGTACCACAATGTATTCATCCCCCACAGGCATTAAAGTTTTATTTAAAACCGAATATGCTGCCCCAGTATCAACCAGAAATTCTATTTCTTTTTCCTTTTCCCCTAGCTTCATTATAACCAGTGGATCTGCTAGGGTAGAATACCCCGGTCCTCTTCAATCTGCTTTCACATGTGCAACCACCCTCCCTCTTTCTTGGTCTCCTCTGTTCTGGCGGTCTTCTTGTCTTCCTTCTGGGCACTCGTTTTTCCAATGACTGAACTTTCTGCAAAACACGCACTGGTCTTTACCTAGCCAGGGTGGACCCTGTCTGGGAGGTCCTTGTTTGGGGGGTCTCTGTCTAGGTTTTTCCCTATTTCCTTCCCTTACTACTGCTACTAATTTCTTCATCCCTTGCTTGTAACTTTCTTCTCGATTACTGAATACCCTCCAAGCTGCATCTAATAGAGTTTCCAGGTTCCTCCCCTCTGGTCCCTGAAGTTTTTGCAATTTACGTCTGATATCTCCTGTGGATTGTCCTAGAAACAAGGATACAAGCTGTTGTACCCCTACCTCAGTCTCAGGATCCAGCAATGTATTGCAGCACATTGGGTCCCTCAGACAATCCAGGAATTTGGATGGTGACTCGGAAGGACCCTGTTTCACTGCATACAAAGGTGACCAATTTAGGAGTTTGGGAATGGCTCTTTTTGCTATCCATTCTTAATAACCTTTTAATTTCTCTAATTCGGACTTTCTATTTGGACTCCAGCGTGGTTGCTGGAGCGGGAAGTAATCTTTTACATCTAATTGTGTTTTGTAATAATCCTCTGCCAAATCACTATGTCTCACAATCATGGATCACCTGGGAGATACTGTCCATGGTTAGATCCACCCCTCGGTCTCGTGCCCACTTATAGGTGGCATCTCTGCCCTGATGGCCTGAGGCATCATGGGCCCATCGAGCTAGGAACAACTCTCCTTTATGTTGCCAATCCAAGTCTATCTGGGACACCTCTATTTTCGCAGCCTGATCTACCTGTTTGTTGTTACGATGTTCTTCATTAGCCCGGCTCTTGGGGATGTGAGCATCTACATGACGGACCTTCACGGATAGCTTCTCTACCCAAGTGGCAATGTCTTTCCCCTCCTCAGCAGCCCAGATTGGTTTTCATCTGCGCTGCCAGTTTGCCTTCTTCCACCTTTCCAGCCAACCCCACAGAGCATTGGCTACCATCCATAAATCAGTGTAGAGGTAGAGCTTTGGCCACTTCTTTCTTTCAGCTATGTCCAGAGCTAATTGAACGGCTTTGAGCTCAGCAAATTGGCTCGATCCACCTTCTCCTCCAGTAGCCTGTGCAACTCGTTGTGTGGGGCTCCATACAGCAGCTTTCCATTTCCGGCTAGCGCCTACAATTTGGCAGGAACCATCAGTGAAGAGGGCATATTGTCTTTCACTCTCTGGTAGCTCGTTATATGGTGGGGCTTCTTAGGCATGCGTCACCTGCTCCTCTTCTTCTTCAGAAGATAACCCAAAAGTCTCACCTTCCGGCCAGTTCGTAATTATTTCCAAGATCCCAGGGCGACTTGGGTTTCCAATTCGGGCGCGCTGCGTGATGAGGGCGATCCATTTGCTCCAAGTAGCATCGGTGGCGTGATGCGTGGAGGGAACCCTTCCTTTGAACATCCACCCCAGCACTGGTAGTTGGGGTGCCAGGAGGAGTTGTGCCTCTGTGCCAATTACTTCTGAGGCAGCTTGGACTCCTTCATAAGCTGCCAAGATTTCTTTCTCTGTGGGAGTGTAGTTGGCTTCAGATCCTCTGTAGCTTCGGCTCCAGAATCCCAGTGGTCGGCCCCGAGTCTCACCAGGCACCTTCTGCCAGAGGCTCCAGGACAGGCCATTGTTCCTGGCTGCAGAGTAGAGCACGTTCTTCACCTCTGGTCCTGTCCTGACTGGGCCAAGGGCTACGGCGTGAGCAATTTCCTGCTTGATCTGGGCGAAGGCTTGCTGTTGTTCAGGGCCCCAGTGGAAATCGTTCTTCTTGCGGGTAACCAGGTAGAGAGGGCTCACGATCTGGCTGTACTTGGGAATGTGCATCCTCCAGAAACCTATGGTGCCTAGGAAAGCTTGTGTTTCCTTCTTACTGGTCGGTGGAGACATCGCAGTGATCTTATTGATGACCTCAGTGGGAATCTGACGTCGTCCATCTTGCCACTTTACTCCCAGGAACTGGATCTCTTGGGCAGGTCCCTTGACATTGCTCTTCTTGATGGCGAAACCAGCTTCCAGGAGAATTCGGATGATTCTCTCTCCTTTCTCAAACACTTCTGTTGCGGTGTTCCCCCACACAATGATGTCATCAATGTACTGCAGGTGTTCTGGGGCCTCACCCTTTTCCAGTGCAGCCTGGATCAGTCCATGGCAGATGGTGGGACTGTGCTTCCACCCCTGGGGCAGTCAGTTCCAGGTGTACTGCACACCCCTCCAGGTGAATGCAAACTGAGGCCTGCACTCTGCTGCCAGAGGAATGGAGAAAAATGCATTGGCAATGTCAATAGTGGCGTACCACTTTGCTGCTTTGGACTCCAGCTCATACTGGAGCTCCAACATGTCCAGCACAGCAGCACTCAGTGGTGGAGTCACTTCATTCAAAGCACGATAGTCCACAGTGAATCTCCATTCCCCGTCAGACTTGTGCACAGGCCAAATGGGGCTGTTGAAGGGTGAGTGGGTCTTGCTGACCACCCCTTGGCTCTCCAGCTCACGAATCATCTTGTGGATGGGGATCACAGCATCTCGATTTGTCCGATACTGCCAGCGGTGCACTGTCGAGGTGGCAATTGGCACTCCTTGCTCTTCCACTTTCAGGAGCCCAACTGCAGAAGGATTCTCTGATAGTCCAGGCAGGGTGTTCAATTGCCTAATGCCCTCTGCCTCCACAGCAGCAATCCCAAATGCCCATCTGAGTCCTTTTGGGTCTTTGTAATAGCCGTTCCAGAGGAAGTCTATGCCCAGAATACACGGGACCTCTGGGCCGGTCACAATCGGATGCTTTTGCCACTCCTTCCCAGTCAGGCTCACCTCAGCTTCCAAAAGGGTCAAGTGCTGTGATCCCCTGGTCACCCCAGCCATGGATACAGGTTCTGCCCCAACATGTCCCGATGGCATTAAAGTACACTGTGCCCCAGTATCAACCAATGCATCATATTTTTGTGGCTCTGATGTGCCAGGCCATCGAATCCACACCATCCAAAAAACACGGTTCTCCCGTGCCTCTTCCTGGCTAGAGGCAGGGCCCCTCTAGCCCTGGTTATCATTCTTTGTCTGGGCGTACATGCTCGAGGTACCTTCAAGGGGATCCGACATATCATCCTCTCTTCTGTAATACCTGGCAGCTCGGTCACAGGAGGCTGAGGCTACTTTCACCTTAGCGGAACCCCCTTGGTTAGTGCCTCCCTCCCTGAGTTCACACACCCGCGCTGCCAGGACAGAGGTGGGTTTCCCATCTCACCTTCTCATGTCTTCCCCATGCTCACACAGGAAAAACCACATCTCAGCTCGTGGGGTGTACTCTCTCTCTCTAGCAGGGGGACGACGGGCTCTGACTTGGGGGCCTGTGACTCGCACTGGTGCCACACTGACCTTCCTCATCTCCTCCATCTCCTCCCTCATTTCCTTCCTCATCTCCTTCATCTCCTCTTTGAGGTCCTGGACCACAGCAGAGACATGAGCTTTCAGCAGACCATTGACCATGCTGTCACAATTCCTGAGCTTGTTGGCAACAGAGCCCACTGTTTCTCGGTTATTGTCAGCATCAATCATTGCAATGAAGGTGGTGTATTGCGATGGCCCTAGCTTTGCCAGGTTCCACATCATCTGTCCTGTGCACCTGACCTTATCGGGGTCATTATCTGCTGTCCATCCTTCCCAAAGAGTACCTCTAATACTGCCACCTCTCTTAGCTGTTGGATCCCTTCCTCAAGTGTCTTCCACTGCATTCTATGATGGTACTCCTGCATTCTTTCTTTGTGAATGAACCTTTCTCTCACACTCATTAAGAGCCACTCCCAGAGAGAAAGGGGCCCTGGCTCCCTCACAAATATCTGGTCCACACCTGCGTCCTGGGTCAATGATCCCAGATACTTTGCCTCACCACTATCCAGTTGCACACCTGTGCCCATAAGGTCCCAAACCCGAAGCAGCCAGGTGGTATAAGGCTCACGCCCCCTTCGCACAATGTCGTCTCGCATACCATGGAGACTGTCGTACGACAGGGACTCAGTGATGATTTCTGGCTCTGGCTCTCCTGCTGGTTGTGAGGGCCCTGGTTCCCCATCATCATTAACTGATCGTACTGATTTGGTCTTATACTTCCTCCTTTGCACAGGGGTGACTGCTGCTGGGTGTGGTTGTCCTTGTGGTTCAGCTGAAACCTGGACGGTTGTAACATCCGTGGGTTCCACTGCTGCACCATCAGACTCACCCTCTTTGGGGCAGGGAGAGGGTTTTTCACTAGCTGAGGAGGTGTATTCCCTTAGCAATTGGCATATCTCCTGGCGCACCTGGCCCATCTCCTGGCACATCTCCTGGCGCACCTGGCCCATCTCCTGGCACATCTCCTTGCGCACCTGGCCCATCTCCTGGCATATCTCCTGGCGCACCTGGCCCATCTCCTGGCATATCCCCTGGGGCACCTGGCCCATCTCCTGGCACATCTCCTGCATCCCTTTCACCAGTACCCCCAACCAGTTCGGGTAGTCCATTTCTGAGGTGGGCTGTTGGGCGGTATCAGGCTGTGGGGCAGGGTCTCTAGTGTCTGGGGCTGTGTCAGGCTCTGGGGCTGAATCAGGCTCTGGGGTGGGATCTCTAGTGTCTGGGCCATGTCAGGTTTTGTGGCAGGATCAGACTCTGGAGTAGGATCTGTAGTCTCTGGGGCTGGTGTCTGGGAAGTTATCCAAGCCAATCTCAACTTATCCTTGAATGCTAAATAGAGTAGGCCTACCAGCACCAGTTGGTTAGTATTCAGAGGGAATCTAAACCCTTCGAAAATTGATGGGGTGGGTCCAAAGAACTGGTTGAGGGGTTGGGGGAAAACTTCCCCTGGTGTCATTTCCTCACAGAAGGTACCATTGTTAACATAACCCCAAAAACATGCGCTCAGTGTGTGATAGCCATTTACCCATGTACCCGCATTCCAGAGGAAGTTAAAAACCCATGAATTCCTCACCTTCTCGACCCATAGCGCAAACTGGATAACAACAATGGTAGCCTTAGTCAGAGGACCCATATTCAAGTGTGGGAGTGTGTTAGCTTAGTTCAGTCCGGGTCTCCCCCCCATGTTCTGTAAGTTTGGTGTACCCCAGTTGGCACCCCCCCTGTTTTATTTAAATCACCCTGTCTGTCATTTTTATCTCCTCCCAGGACCCTGTCTGTCACTCTGCCACCCCTCCCAGGCTTCTGGAAAGTTCTAGCCAGGGGGCCAGGTGATTAGTCCTGGGAAAGGAGTCCCTCCCTTCCCCTGTTATAGTTGGTTCCCTTATGTGTCCCTCGTTCTGCTTGCCGCACCCTTCCCTTCCCTGGTTGGTTGTTCTGTACACCCCCCCCCACTCCCCCCCCCCCCCCGCCATAAAATGCCCCGGCGCACGATCTGCAGGTGCTCTGGGTTGGGCACCCCTGGTGGTTGTGGTCCCCCCGTTCAGAGGACCAATAAACTTTCTGGATTTAACCCAACTCTGAGCCTGCCCCCTTTCCTCCGCTGTCTGCCTTCATCGCCGCGGTCCCTTGGAAGGACCCACGAGCCAGACCTCCGATCCCTCCGATATCAGAGGCTGGCCCCCGTTGCCTGCTGTGTCCCGAGCTGACCGGGCTGAGTGGGAACTGTTCCCAGAAGACACAACGGCATTCAAGTAAGGAGCTGCAAAGGGGGAGAATATAGCCACGGCCACATGCCACCCGAACCAGGGTAAAATAGATCACATAGTGCTGCCTAACAAGGTTCCAATATCCAGCACACAAAATTAAATTATCCAGGAACTGTTATTCCTTTTTCACCTCTCTCTCTTAATGCCCTCAGGACCCATGGTTGGGCGCCAAGATCTGTCTTGGTTTTGAAAGACAGGTGTCTGCTAAGGAAGGCAGAAGCCTCCCTTGAAGTGGCAGATATAACCCCTTTCCCTCTGAGTTATTATAATTTTGAAATCAAGGGCCTTTAGGCAAAGAAGTGGGAAATAGGAATAACAGTTCTTTACTGTATATATATATATATAACCAGTCAAACAAAACAACAACTATGGCAGTAACAGCAAACAATCTCAAACCCAGTCCCAGCCTTCTTGGCTGTCAGGCTACTTCCCCTCGGGTGCAGTTCCGCTCACAGCCGGCAGGGGCGCTGGCGGCTCCCAGTGAGCAGGGCAGGTGCGATGGTTCCGCCGCGGCTGCAGGGGGCGCTCCGGAGCGAGCTCGGGGAGCACGCGGCACTGGAGCCCTGGGATCCCGGGGAAGGATGGAACAAAGGCTTCACAAACCCCTGGGCAGCTGATCCCGGACTCTCGGAAACAGCAGGCTGGAGCGGCAGGCACAAGCACAAATCCTGTGTGGCAGACAAGATGTATCCAAAAGGGGAACCCCCCAGAGGTCCAGGCAGGCAGGGCGAGCACGGCTACAATGCAGCAAAGGCTCAAAGCAGCACCGGGGCAGGGCGGCCACAGCCCAGCCTCCAGCAGGGCTTTGGGATCCCGGCGTTGTTTCCAGCAGAAAGAAAAACAGCCGAAAAAAGAAAGGAACCAGCAGCTCCTTTCTCTGTGGCTTCTCTCTCCGGACACTGAGAGCAAACTGACCCCACACTCAAATGAAAGCAAAAAGCGTAGCCAGGTCTTTTGTCTTCTCTTAAGTATGGCCATTTGTCCCCTAGCAACATGCATATGGGAAAAATTTCCTTTAACAGGAAAAAAACTAGGACTAAACTGAAACCCCAACAAGTGTGTAAACCCCTCTTTATAAATTCTCTTATGCTTTCTGCCAGGCCTGCTGTGCTGCCACTTAAAATCTCCTTCAAAAGCCTTTACTACTTCCTCCCAATCCTTTTCTAGCACACTACTATTTTCAGGAACGTGATGCTCTTTGCCACACAAAAGTTTTAAAACAAAATATTCCTTGCTTTCCCAGCACTCCAGGCACGGATGTCTGCCTGCTAAATAAACAGAATCGTAGTAACTCCAACTTCCACAAAATCCGCAGTGAGATAAAATCCACAGCCGGTGTGGGGCTGGAGTCTTCTTATACCCACACACAAAGCAAGGAATTCCTTCTATCACTCGTGCAGGTAGGACAAATGAACAGAAAGAGTCAGGGGCTATACTCCTACCATATAACTGTTGAGGAATAAAGGAGGGTAACAACCTCCCTCCTTGGTTAGCCACTGTTGTTTCTATCTCCTTCTCCTAGTTTTATCTCGCTTCCACCCAAACCTTTCTTCACACTCTCTCACAGTTCTTTCCCAGTTTTCTTCCCAAGCCTCCCAAACCTCAGGTACCAAATGCAACTTCCCGCACACAAACTTTAAAATCTCAGGCTCAAAATCAACTTCTCTAGAGTGCCTCCGATAACACTGAGAGCATAAACTCTGCCGCCTGGCAGAAGAGCAGTACCACCTCTTCTTACAAATTTTACACTGTATTAGTACCCACTCAACATGCCACCCTCTCACTGAACGAAAAATTGTAATGCATCCACAAAAACAAGTTATTCCATGTATTCTTTCAAAACCTAAACCCTCTGCCGCTAGTTGTTCCCAATCTAAAGCTATTAATCTTCCTGCAGAGGTTCTGTATATTCCCTCTAAAGGAACTCATTCACCTCTTCTCTCTATCCAATGTTCTATCAGATTTACAAATTCCCAAGAATCAAGACCAAACCACTGAGGGGGAGGGGTTTTTCTAACCTATCGCCTAGCTATGATTCTAATTCTATTAGCACCAAAAATCAATAATCTAGCACTGCTCCAAACAAATGCCTCAATACAACACACTCAAACAACACGTCAACATACACATCTCTGATCTACAAACAAATAGGCAAGCTAATCCACAGCCACATATACATAAAAACAGTTCAACAACAACCAATATCCACACAGACATATAAGCAACCCAAAAACATTCAAACCAGCTACTAGTAGCCAAAATATTCATAACGCTAACTTGTAATAACTTCAGGGTCCCGCTTATATTTTCCCCAATTCAATCATCAACAAGTTCTGGAGGAAACCCCCCGAGAATCACCCGATCCATTCTCAGGATCATTAGCAGCCGCTCTATCAGTCAGTGACTCCCCCCTGCCGGCTCCCATAACCGTGTGCTTGCAAGCTCCACCTTTACCCACACAGGGACTATGCTGTGCGCCAGACGTCTCTGCGCGGCTTACCAGCAGCCCTGACCACGCGTTTGACTTACAGGCACCCTAAATCCAGAACATACCATTTTATCCGCAGTCCCAGCAGGTTGTTGTCTGTCCCCGCAGCGAGTGAGCTGAGAGGCAGAGTTCTTCCAGGAAAAGCCCTGGGGCATGCCTAGGATGTCCGCTCCTCAGCCGATCCTGCAGCTAGACAGTTTCTCCTGCCATCTCGCCAAAATTATATACAGAAAAGACTCCACTACTGGAATAAGTAGTAAAGTAGCTATGTTTATTCCAGCCTTGGGACGCATGCCAACAGCTGCATTCATCTTGGTATATATCGGGTTACAAGTTCCATATTCATTCAGTTTCTCAATACGTGTATACGTATTCATTACCTAGCCCTGCCTAGCCTCGCCTCATATTACGATGAGCCCAAAAGTCGTTTACATCCATGTTGCGCTTGCGCAGTGTTATCTGGTGGTCGTGGGCAGGGGTTGCTGAAATAGGGTAAGGGTCTTCCTCAGATGAAGTAAAGGGTCTTCCTCATTCTGAACTTTCCACCTTGCTTCCCTGCGCATGCTCTTTATGTCCCTGGCCCAAGTCCAAACTTCAAGTTAGTTTTAGGTTCGAAAACAGGATCTTTGGTCAAGATTCCTTCCCTTTATCAATAGTCTTATATCTTCTCATCCTGCTTTGGTAGGGACAGTAAGTGTTGAGCAAGCTGTCTGCATTACTTTTAACAAACAACTTCTTAGCAAATCATTTAACCTCTGCTTCCCCATCCTCCCCCGATTCAGTAGTGCTCAGCTCTCTCTGAGCAACAGAGAGAAAGGCATGTTTGGTAACTTAGTGGAATAAGAGATTCACACTTCCACACTCTAGAAAGAAGGTAAAAAAGCTTGGATGGGGTGGGGTTTGAGGGTGTTCAGGTCACTGAGCCAGCAGCTGTGATGGCTGAGGGGCCAGGGAGCCCCAAAATAGCAAAGGCCTGCTGGTGGAAAAACTCAGAGGTTTGAAATATCCTTCTTACTTCTGTAAAGAAAGGAAATGCCTCTCCCACAATGCCTTGTGAATGAATTGTAACCCTACACACCCCAGACTCTGTTTAAAGGAAAACTTACAACTCCCAGCTGCCTGTGCTTCGCCCCTTCCCTCTCCTCATTGGTTCCCTTCCCTCGTCTCGCCTTTGTACTGCCCCCATACCCTCAGCTCATTGGCTGCAATGCCCTGCCCGGGCTGAGTACAAAATGCTGGATCTCGCGTTGCTTGCTCTCTTTGTTTCTGGCTTCCCGCTGTGGAGGAAGGAATAAACCTCTACCGTGGAATTTGCCACGCGGAGAGCCCTCCTGACTCTTGTAATATTGAGCTGTCTGGCTTGAGTGTGTGTGTGCATGTGTGATATCTGCACCTAAATAGCTGCGCAAGGGGAAGGGAGAAGCTAGCTAGCATGCTACACAGCCGCACCTGAAGCGAACTCTTGCCAGAGATGCTTCAGGGGAAAAAGCAGTGAACTCCCCTCCAACCGAACACCACCACACCATGAGGGGAGGAGGTTTGTTGCCTTCTTTTCTCCAAAAGAAGCAAAAGTTTTTCAGCTACTATCAGAGCAGTCAAATCCCAGAGCATGGAGAGTCCTGAGCCAAGGGATGATACCCTGACAGTGAAAGCTGAAATTTTTTTTAATTTTCCCCCAGTCTTGTCCAGATAACCCCAACATGTCCTCTCCGGGATTTTGTTCCCTCCCATCCTGTCTTACCTAGCTGTGCCTGTTGTGTATTTAATTGAAGTTAAATGTCTATGTGAATATGATTTGTTGCTTGAACATTATGCAAAGGCAGTAATTTACTGCATAAGGTGTGGAAGGTCTGTGCTTCTGCTCTGTTTTGAAATAGAATTCTCATGTGTATGAGTGCTGTGCCACTCTACTGGTTCCAGCTAAATGTGGCCCAGGGATTAAATATCTAACTGTTCTTGTGGAATCTGATCCAGCTGAACTGCAGTCCACTCCTGCCCGAATTCATGCAGCAAGAGCAGCAAAACTTGTAATTTTAGGGGATCCTTGCAGTTCTAGGGATTATTTATCCTTGTTTCTGAACACAGTTGTGTTGTGTTTGAGCAGGGCTAGCTAGAAAAGCTGTGAAGGAGACTTCTGAAGAACCTTAGTTGAAATGCTTTCATGCTGTTTAAAAGCCCTTAAAGAAAAAAAACAGGGCTTTCCTAGGCTTCTCTAAATTTTTATATAGCTTCAACCTGTCAGACCCATATGGGAAAAGCTAGAATGAGTGACATCCATCAGTGCTAATCTTCTGTGACTGGTTGTCCCAAGAGAGAAAGGGTTTTTCTTTATGACAGGTCTGTTCAGCCAGGACAGAAGCCTGCTGCCAGCCAGTAGAAGAGTAAGACCTCGAAGGTGTGGCAAATGTTTGGTTTTTTTCCTGCTCTGGGATCTACATTTAGGAATTGTTTGCAGTTTTGCTCTCGGAAAGGCTGCTGCACAACAGAATGGCTTGACATACTCTTGAGAGCCCGGAGTCTGCACATAAATAAGATGTGAATTCTTAGGAGTGTGTATGGCAGGGATTGATTGAGGGTGGGATCTTGGAGAGCATAACCATGGAAACAAGTGCAAGGCAGTGAAGTTTGAGCAGTTCCCTGCTCTGAGCACTCCTGTATAAAGTGGAGGCTTCATACTCAGGTTCTTCTCTGTGTCCCCACTCTGTGCTATGCTGTCAGCCTTGACTGTTACTGGATCAAGAATAAATCCTACTGTGGTGAATTGTAAACACAACTGTCTGATGAATAAATCAGTGATCAAGTAGAATCATGTGATCTGGAGTCATGTCAGACTCCTCCTGCAGTAAGAGAGGAAATGGGTAGATAGTGTCATGGGCATCTTCTGTGACTGAGCAGTTGCATGGGTTAGGAATTGTTGGAGTAGAGCAGAGCTTTCTCCACTCTTCCCTCACCTGCTTTCTGAAAGCAGTGACTTCAGGTAGTCTTGATCTTTTTGCAAGCAGACCAACCTGTGTTTCTGTGCCAGCCCAAGATGCCAGTGTGGCCTAGAGAACAGAGCACAAGTGAATTTTCAGGACACTTTGCTGTTGTCCTACTGTAATGGCCTCTCTGAAGAGTCGACTTGTTTCCTCTCTATCCCCACTGTAAGAGAAGGCAGGGGACTGATTTCTAGGACTTTCTCTTTGTAGCATCCACTGTAGTGTTAGTATTTAGGTGCAGTCAAATGCTGACTGCAAATCTGAAAGTCTCTGCTGCCAGCAGAAATTCAGTACAGAGACAAATAAAATCTTCCATGTGGTAAAATTCTTTCTTCTCTTACACATGCAATTCGTTTCACTTACAGAGATACAGATTACTTCAGCTTTGTGTGCCCTAGTGGTGGGCATTGTCTCCAAAACAAGGCAAGTTTTACAGTGACTAGAGACAGATTTCGTTCCTAATGTAAACCACCTTTGCCACCTCCTGGGTTTAGTGCTGGTCATGGCCTGACTGGATTTGAGATCTGCACCTTCATGCCTGCAGTTCTTGTGACAGTACCAGCTGTTGATAATATTTCCTTTGTTCTCTGATTTGTTTTGCATCAGAAGTTCTGTAACTTCAAACCTCTGTATAAACAAAGGGATTTATGTGTCTTTTGTGACTGGGTGTAGTTGGAGAGCAATATGCTGCACTCAAATGGCAAGCTTGACTAGAACTGCAATTTGCAGTTATATTTTCAGTTACTACACAGTAATCATAAACAAAATTCCAAGCAGTGATTTAGTTTCCTCTCAGTGCTGGGCTATGTGACCTCCACTGGCTAATGGCTTGTGACAGGGTAAGGCACTGGCTATGCACAAAGAAAGAGTAAGGAAAATAATCCTGAACTTCAAAGCTATTTGTTTCCTCTAAAGAGTCCTTCAAGGATGTAGCAGAAAGCCAGGTAGAGGTACTGGTATGTTGTCCTCCTGCTTTCTGAATGATAGCTAACACTGACAGATGTGCTGTTGCCTCATGTGTGCTCCACTCCTGCTCTTCTTCGGACCGTAGAGAGGCCGTTTGGATTCCCCTTTGGAGGCTCAGTGAAGTACTGCTAGTGAGCTTCTCTGCTCTCTAGGACAACCTCTGTTCAGGGCAGCAGTGATGTTTACCTGCGTAGGTTTGAAACCAGTGAATGCCATTGTTTTCCAATAAAATTTGGTTTCGTTTGGGTTTTTTTTTTGGTGGAGTTTTGTGTCCACATTTTCATCCCTTTGTGTTTACTAGGGAGTTGTCCTGGACTGTCCACACCAAGTGCCTCCAGTGTTCCTGTCAACCAGGAGAATTCCTAGGAGATTTTGGTTGTAGTCTGGAGCAAGCTGCAGTGCTCTCTTTTGCTCTTGGGTTTCCTGTTGCATAGCAAAGCATGGAAAGAAGCTTAGGCTTTAGAGAGACAAGCTGGAAACTATTGTGGCTGCTTCTTGAATGCAGGAATAAAGAGAGATACCCACTTAAAATCAAACAAAACCCAAACCAAACACATCTGAACTGTGCTTACCAGTTAGTAAGAGAATGCAATTGTCTCAAACTCAAGGTAGATAAATATTTTTACTGACTAAAATGGCACTAATTTTAAGAGTGAGACTACAAAAGACTTAAAACAACATTTAGATAAACCACCCCTGGCCTGCAACCCTCTTTCTGAGGGATAGCAATCTTTCTACCTGTGGGAAAGCTGTGAGTGCTAGTTAGTGCTATGGTCAATATCCATCAGGAAGACACTGACCTTGCACTTTCTGAGGCCTCAACAGCTCAGTTCACTTACTCTCCTTAATTGCAAATAGCATTAAAACTTTCTTTGTCCTCATACTTTTCTTGGAAGAAGAGGGATTTTCCCGCTTGACAATTGCTAAAACTCAAAAAAATTAGACCTCAGAGTTCTTGCTGCATAACAGGCTATGCTTTAGTCAATAATTTCATAGCACATTACAGGACTGGAAAAAACCCAATTATTTTAAAATAAGTTTATTACTCCTACTGCATAGTGTTTCACTACTGACTGTTGAGCAGCATTCTGGAAGAAATTAAAGCTCAAATTTCCTTTCCAAACTGCCCAAACAAGAAGACAAAAGTCCTGGATTCATTTGAGGGGATGTGGAGTGGGTAAACTTAATACATACCTTGCATTTAGAAGTCATTTGTTGTAACTATCTTCTCTCTGTATTAGTTCTTACAAGATTTTAGAAACCAAGATAATTTTGTTCCTGTCTGATTGCACTTAATGGAAGAAAAGAACATGGTAATTAAAAGCTTTCCTGTCTGAACAAGGTAATCCTATTAATAAAAAGGCCATACTTCTGTACACAAGTTACTGCTAGCAAAGAACCCCATCAGACAATATGAACAAAGCCAACTGGTTCAGCATTTCAGTGCTCAGGGAGATTAGTGATTTTAATTATACAAAACTTTTTGGTTGCAAATGTATTTGTTTTATTTAACAGATTACCTTCTAGTTAGTTGTCTTAATAGTCCTTTTGTTCAAGAGGGGGATTTAAGCAAAATGTAGATCACAAGGTCCTGTTCTCCCTGACTGGAGAGCAAACTAGCCTAAGTCACTGCAAGGAAGTACTGTCTTGGGCAGTACAGAAAAAAACATTACCTCAAGTGGGAGTAAATTCAAATTATCTAAGTAGTGGCACTGGATTTTTCAGCAAACTTCTTTCATAAAGTACTCCTAAGGAAGTAAATAGGCGGTTTTCATCTGTTCAGGTCCTGTACCAGGAAGGAATGATCTTGGTGAATCTTTAGGTGCCTAGCATTAAGTAGGAAGATTGAAAAACAGGAAGAAGTAGGGCCTTGGTTTGTTGGAGCATCTCTCTAAATTTTCAGTATTTTCATATAAGCAGCAGAATGTAACTTTTTTTTTTTCTGTGAAAACTGTTTGGGATGAACTTGCATTGGTCTTTCATTTTATTCTATTCATTATTTGTTGTAGTATACAATCCTCTGATATTGTTAGGTAGAGAAGGAGAGCTAATCTAACAGTGCCTGAGAAATATTTCCAGCAAACCTGACTCAAACATATGCTTGTATTATTCAAATCAGTATGGTGTCTAATTGGAAACACCAGTAAATCTGCTTTGGCACTTTCCATCCTCTCCACCTCTGTCTCAGCTCTTCTGTGTGAGAAAAATCTGTGCAATAACTACCCCAAAGTTCCTCTGCTCCCACCACCAATTTTCACATTCAGAGAGGGTTTATGACTTGCTTCCCTTCTGTCGCCATTTGGGAGGGAAGGAGGGAGGGAAGGAAGGAGGGGGGGAAGGAAGGAAGAAAGAAAGAAAGGAAGAAAGACAGACGGGGGGCCGGAGAAACGGGGGACCGGGGTGGGTGAAGGAAAGAGGGTGGAGGGACAAGTCGCTCTCCCGACCCAGCAGGCTCCGGGATGCTCTGCGAATCCCTCTCGCTGCGGACTGGCGGGGCTTCCCAACTTTTCGGCGGTGGCGATGGGGAGAGGCGGCAGCAGCCCTGTTGCTGCGGGGCTTGTTGTTCCCAGCGTGGTGCGAGAAGTTTGGCGGGGCGGTGCCTTCGCCGCCTCCGCACCGCCCGCTCGCCTTCCCTCCCTTGTCACCGCCCGCCCTCTCTGGGCTCTGGGCACGGGGAGCTGTCCACAGAGGGAGGTGCTGAAAGCGAGGAGGAAGCTGAAGGACGCGGACATCTTCGCTCCCCCTATTTTCCTCCCTGCCTTTTGCAGCCATTTTGCACCAGCGGAGTTGAGGGAGGGGGTGGGCTGCAGGGAATGGAGGGGAGAGGGTAAAGAGTTGCAGAGAGCGAGAGGCAGCCGTGGGAGATCCCGACTGGTGTGTCTGCTGAGACTGCAGCAGCTGTAATCAGCATTATGGTGAAAAGGAAAAGCTCAGAGGGCCAGGAGCAGGAGAGTGGCCGTGGCATCCCTCTGCCCATCCAGACGTTCCTATGGAGGCAAACCAGGTAAGAGCAGAAAGCCCTGGGCACTTGGGATGCAGCTGCAACAGGGGAGTAGAAGTGCGGAGGGGGGTGCGGGCCAGCTGCTGCCCAGTGGCAGGCAGGATGCAGTTATTACTGCAGCTGCAACATGAAGACATGAAAAAAACTGCGCTCAGTATAGAGCAATTTGTGTGTATCGGGTATGTGAGGAGGCCTCAAGGCAGTTTAACCGAGTGGCAGTCCAAGTCAGCTTCTTGATTTGATTTTAAAGCATCCATGTCTATGTTTCTCGATGCACCTTTCCCTTCCTCCCTGTCCATGCTCCCCATCCCGTCCATCCCGCCCCCTATCCCCCATCTTTTAAGAGAACTCACAGAGCTCTTGTGCCAGAAGCAGCATCCGTCAGTGCTGCACCAGACCTGCAGCTTTGCTTCTATCTGCATTTGCAGCCATCCTGGAAGTGTAATCTATGCTTTGAGAGGTCAACATGCAAACAGATATGTCAAAGTCTAATTTCACAGGATTGGAGAGTGAGGATTTGGAGATGTGTGAGGGACTAGCTGAATGTATGGCTGAGGCTTTATGTTCCTTGTGAATCCTGTCAGTCTCCTGTCCTAATAGAATTTTAAACTGAAAACATTGTGGGGGAGGTTGGAGGATTTGAAGGTTGTGGCTCTAATTTAAGGCCTCAGTCACAAAATCCCCTTATGCCACAGTCAGTGTCCTTCAAAATAAAATTTAAAAAGCCCAAAACAAACAAACAAAAATGCCTGCAATCAGGTGACCTGATTATTTTTTTAATATTTACTCTGATCTCATTCTGGAGGAGAATGATAGCAGAGGGTAGGCGTTCTCTACATACAACATACAGGCCTGTACTTCACCATAAGCCTTCCACATCAGCAGCTGTGCAGAAAAATATTTAATACAGAGCTGGCACGTGGATCTCTAGCTTAAAATAGAGGCAAGGCACAATTCAGTAATACTCAACAAATTTAAAACAGAATATGTTGAAAATCTTTCACTGAGGTAAAATGACTGAAAATTGTCTGATGGAAGATTTTATCCCTAAGAACTTGTGGGCTGAATTAAATGCCTGTTGACATATCAGGGTGGGCACTTTGTCTTCTGGAAAAGATAACAGCATTTATCAGATGTCATCAACAGGTATCTGAACATAGTTTTGGCTTATGTCTTCCTTTACATTAAGTTTCTCAGCCTTTTGACAACCTTCTGACATGAGAAAAATCCTAAAAATAGCTAAGAAAATTACACTTTGATGTACTGGGTCTCTAATGCTGCTTCTTCTTTCTTTCAGTGCATTTTTAAGACCTAAACTGGGGAAACAATATGAAGCTTCCTGTGTGGTATGTACATGTGTCTCTTTTTCAATTCATCGGTAACTAACTTTTCATGCAAATCAATCTGACCAGAGTGGCTGATCAGCAAGCTTCTCAGCTTATACCAGAAATGGATTTAGTTCATTCAACTTCATTTTGTACTTTTATCACATGAAGGATTTTAAATTTTTCCCATCTAGAAAATTTGCATATCATGTGTATCTTTAGACACAACAAGAAAGAATTTATTTGGATATTAGTAATAAGTAATTAATTAGTAACACTGTACTAATTAAATAAATAATGACATAGACAAACTGAGCTATGACAGTCTGGGTCTAACCTTGCAGTTCATCCTGTGTGGATGTACTTTTGCATGAGATTGATGTCATTTCAGTTTGCGATTGCTGAAGGTTTTTCAAGCTTAAAATATGAAAAATCTAAGCAATACTAACAGGCTTTGAACAATACTTTTACCATTGTGCAAGATGGGAAACACTTCTACTGGAAATGAGAGAGAGCATATCTTATCAGCATGATTAAGGAGAGGCTATTATGCAGATACAAATAACTCTTTTTCCTAAAGGTACTTCAAATAAAGCCTCAAATTACTGCCAAAAAGGAGGAAAAAGGGAAGACATGAAGCAAGTTCAAATAAGATGGGTGTCTAGAGAATTTCAGAATTTCTTGAATGGTTGCTGGTCTTTGGATTACTTAAAATACAGTAGTCAGTTGCAGCCAAACTTGACAGAGTGGAAAAATTTGGTCTGGACATGTATCTTAATAGTTTAAAGTTCTTAGGTCACTCTGCAGCAATTTTCTGACTTCCTTCTCACAAGACATTAAGCTGGAGAAGGTTTATCTGTTGCTGAGTCATTTTCTTCCAAGAAATCCATAAATTTTTCACGGTTTTTGCTAGATACCAAATAGAGATAGAGGAGTGCTGGCTTAGTGTGTACTTAGGTGAGTAAAATGTATTTCAATTCTAGCCCATGCAGCAAAAAGAATCATCACTGGTTAATGCCCACTGACAATTCCTGGTTGTTGAGATGCTGGAAAATGGAGCTTATTGCCTTATATCCTTTACCAGGAGCCTCGGCAGTGTGCAGGAGCAATGTCTTGGAGCACCTCTAATCTGAGGATGTGGCTTCATCTGTGGGCTCCTACCTGTTACTGTTGCATAGAGGGACAGAGCTTCCTTCTCTGTGCCTTCTCTATGATGTACCTATCTGTCTATGACTTCCTTTGCTTCCTGCTGTACTGTTGGCATCAGGTCCCCAAGGCTAATTCTAGGGCATCTTTCTTCTGTGAGCACATACCAGAATTTACTAAGTGTAAAAAACAAGCAATGCCCAAAAAACCCCTAAACTGTGAGACAACATAAATCACATGCTTCAGCCAAGAGAAGAGGAGCTCTGAAAAAAGGCATTTCATAAAGATCCAATAAATTTCCAATAGATTTGGATGAAGAACTTGAATATTCTCCAGTTCTTAACATAATCATTAAATTATGGTAGAAAATTTTCAAAGGTGGAATGTAGTTCTGAGAAATTTGTGGGATACAGCCTGAACTGGCAACATCTGTTGCCTTCTGTTTCATCCGTTTCCTCTACCTGCTGGTGCACAGGAATGTCTGCCCACATTAACACATTCTGTATTATCCATTGGGACAGCAGAGTGCTGAGTACATGGATGAGACAAGGTTTCTGGAACTTGACAGGTACTTGTCTTCTGAAACCTCCTGCTGTCTAACACCCCTATATTATTTAGTGTGCCTAAAAATGCTATGCACCTGTTACATGATGTGTCCTTCTATAATTCTCTAGCCAGAATTGTTGTAGGCATGTCTGTAGTCTGTCAACCATCTGGCAATGCGTATGACACAACATTGTGCAGTATTCTATTATTATTCTTGGCTCTAAACTTGCTGCAGTAGAATTTCCTGCATGTTGGGCATTGAGGAAGCAGATGTTGGAGGCTGAGATTCAGTGAGTACAGCACCTGGTCTTTAAGAGTATATTGTATTGCTTCTTAGAGCTTTGCTTTATACCATAATACTTGAGGAAAAAACTGGCCCTTTCATTGCATTTTTGTCTTTACCTGAACCATCACACTTAGACACTTATTTCAATTGGTCTATGAATAGTAGCCTTTAAGCTGAAGATAAATACCGTCCCCCCCATACATTGTCTTACAACATCTAAATATGTTTGCGCCTCAATATGGATTTGATGTTCTTCCTCCTCCCCATTCTGAAGTTGTTCTGCCCTGACACGAAGCCATTCCCAATGTGCATGAGTCAAAGCTGTAAATGACCTCACAGGAATGCCATGTGAGTGCTGTACAAAGCTAATGTGTTTTTGGGGTGATGGTAAGTAACTCAAAGATATGTTTAAATTCTTCTACTCTGGATTGCATTGGCCATGGAAGAACACAAAAGTTTTCTGAAGGATCCTGCAAATTCAAAGTTTCCCTCTTTTCTGTTTGTTTGTTTGTTTGTTTGTTTGTGTCTTGGGGTGACTATGATGCTGTATCCCCTATCAACCTGCTCTATGCCAGACATGAATACTGTGCCTTTCTGTGTCTTTAAGCTGGGTCCAAGAGAAGGGAGAAAAAAAAAAAGAGAGTCAAGCAGTCTTGTGTTCAAGGACACACACTCCCCTGCATTCCTGCTGCTACAGAGCAGAGCAAAGCACCTTCCTACTTTTAGCCAGCTTTCGGCTCTGTTTCCCTGGAGAGAGGCGGAGAGTTAAACTTCTTTGCTTTTTAGCTAGCCTGCTAGCTGAAGCAAGAAAGTTGGGGTTTTTTTCCCTGGGACTTTGGCTTTTTCTTCTTCTCTTCTGGACTGTTCAGCAACACCAGAACATCACCAGGAGGCTGTACGCTGCGGCCCGGGGGGGCCCATGCCGAACCCCAGCTCCAGGGAGAGAGCAGAGCCACACCTACCAAGGACTCTGAATTCACCAGGTTTTCTCCACAGTGAGAGGTTTTATTATTTAACATCATTCTTTTTTCCATGCCTGCATGCACTTTACTTGTTAAATAAACAGCTTTTTTTTTTTTTTTCCTCCAAGGAATTTCTTTGCAAACCTGGTGGGGGAGGGGCTGCTGAAAACTGCCTTCTGACAGAGGGACATTCATTTCAGACAGCTTCCTCCAAATTTGTCTCAAACCGAGACAATTTGTTTGGGGTTTTTTTGTTAGCTTGCTTTTTTGCTTGTTTTTGAAAATGTAATTACATGTTTTGCTATTATGAATAATTAAAGTATAGATACGGAACAAAGTTCAGAAAAAGGCCATATTTATTTTATCCAGCCAATGGACATGGTTGCAGAAAACTGAATTTCTGTAAGTAAAATGTTTGGCATCTGTGTTTCATTACTTGTGAATGTTTATACTATTGCTTTGTTTAGTAAAAAATGGAGTCTTAACCATCCCTTGTGCTGTGAACTCCTAGGTTCCTAGATCTTTCTAGGAATTCTTCCTTGCTCAGTGGACCTGCCCCAGACTGACAGTACCTTCTGTCTGTACTTTCAGCTCTTTCCAGTCAGTCTGAAGTGACTTCAGCAGTGGTCTCAGCTTTCCTCCATGATGGAGACTGAGCTTTGTAATGACAGGGCAGTAAGGTCCCCACCAAGGACTCAAGTGCAGTTCAAGAAGCACTAACCATTTCTCTGTGTTTCTGCCATGGTCCTTCTGTACATGCACTGGGTTAAGCACTGGGCCCTGCTCTTTAATTATTTTTTTCTTCATGTGCAAATCTGTTGGGATACTCCCTGGCACTCCTGAGAGGATGTAACAGGAGGTGCTGAGCTTCCCAAGATAACCTCTGGGAACCCCTGGCAACCTCTGGGCACCCTCAGTCAACTGCTGCCTGACCTCTTCCTGCCTTAGGCAAATCACTGCAGGTACAGCTTCCCTGGGCTTAGAGCAGGGGAAGTTCATGCAACTCAAGCAAAGCTGTTTAGGAAACCATGACAAAGCCCAGCAATAATGCTGCTGGAATGGGAACAGATAGCCTGAAGATGCCTAGACAAGAAGTACAGGACAGAGCAGACAGTGGCACACAGGCTGATCCTGGTCACAAGGTATTTGGCAGTGCCTTTGGTTCTTGGTAGAGATGAAGGTAAAAGGAGAACAGCAGCAGTGAGAAGGCAGCCAGACAAGGCTGGCTACCACTCCCTGGGAAAACAGCTGTCACCACTAGGCTAAAAGGAAAAATGCTAGTGTAAGTGGTCCTGAGGGAGCTGAACACATACACAGCACTGCTGAAAGGGACTGTTTCTCCAGCCAAGGCACTGACTTTCCTCACTATCCCTTTGGCAGATGTTCTTCATCTGCCTTTGGTGTGAGGGATGTTGCAGGCATGAACAAGCCTGCTATAAGTAGGTAGCTGTTTTCTTAGCCCAGCTGCAGCCCTGAGCCCTGAGGCTGTGGCTCTAGACATACCCATAGCCTGACAGTATGACAGCCTGTCTTCTGACTCACAGGGAGCTTGTTCAGACATTCTCATTCAGCCTTCTTATTTAAGCATGGAACTCCTCTCAGCTGTAGCAGCAGTTGCTTATTTCACGCAGGGTGAAAATGAGGTCTTCTGCCCCAATGTCTATATATTCCCTATAGCAGGTCCTGAAAGAGTCGAGCCATAGCAGACCGAAAAGGAAGCTCTCCAGGAGCAACACAGGACCTTGCATCTTGAATATCTGGTATAGACAGAAGCTGAACCTTTATGGAGAACTCCAGGCAAATTCCACAGGAACGCTTGTCCAAAGAACTGCGTGTTCCTGTTGGTTTGCCTGTGACAGTTATCAGTGTGGGGCTTAGTGCCAATTAGTTGGTGTGCTGACACTACATCCACAATAGCAGTTTTGTACCAGGCAGTGCCTGTAGCAGGCATGGACACTCAATGGTTTCCATAGAGCAGCTTTTGTGTTTGCATTTTTCTGGCAACATACAGTACTTCTGTCTCAGATCCTTGTGATCACATAAGCTATTCCAGAAGCTAATCTTTCATTGTGGTACAGAAATATTTAGCTGTCTGCTCAGACCAGGAAAGAACAGAAGAATCTGGTGGCTAACCACAAGGGAAATCTTCACGAGGGCTCAGAAGCCCAAAATGTTATGATAAATACAAGCCAAATCTAAAGATAAAATGGCAAACTCCTTAGCTGCCTCTTGAGTTTCTGAAGCATGCAGACTGTGGGTTGGAGCTTGCAGAAGGCAATTGCTGGGGAACTTTCTACGTGATGCCATTGAAGTACCCAGAAATGAGACCTTGAATGGAAAGCCAGGGAACAGCAATGTGTCTTCTGTCACACTTCAGAATAATGATGGTGCTCACAGTGATTTTTTTTCTCCCCTTGCCCTGCAAACTGAATAGCTTTGTCAACTCTACTGAAGTGTGAGGTTATGGTTTGGCTTTTGTACTGGAGGTGAGATCATTCAATTCAATAAGCCTCGGTCAGCACTGGTGCTTGGCAGCCTTTTGGTGAGCTAATTCAGCTCACTAACCTGGTAGGAACCACTTACCTCTATGCTGGCCTTCCTTTTGGCTTTGTAGAGTCTTAGCTTGGCTGAGTGAAGGATTCAGTGAGCCCCAAAGCTGATGGATGAATGGAAATAGGAGTGTGTGGGCTGGAGCATCGAGTAAGGAGAGGTCCCTGTCCCATTTTGATAAAAATAAATAAAACCTCATGTTTTTCAGTGGCCCTTTCAAACTTTGTGGTATTTGTAACCATGCACCCCTTGTTCTGCTTCTGGGGATACTTTGCTGCATTTACTCTCCCCCTTTTGTTGTGTAGTAATCCCTTGGCTGGGATACTGATTCTAAATACCTGTTGTCTTTATACTAATGCGCTCTCAGAGTGCTACTGTGAATCCTGACTTGAACAGAATAGTCAGGCCTTACTATGGGTGCTTTGCTCCCTGGCCTGTCCAGGCTTTCTAAGCATCAGCTCTCCCTTCATTTTGCTCCCATTACTGAACTGATAGGATTGAAAGGAGGAGACTGTTTTCCTTTCAGACACTGTGGCCCCCAGCAGATTGTTGTAAGAGTGACTTGAAGCATCCTTTCCCTGGTAGGCAGGTTATCCACTCCTGCTGCTAAGAAACACAGATTGCTGAAAACGTGATCCATTGCACATGATTTTTGACTAATCCTCAGGCAGACAATGTTTTTTTCACATATTACAGCAAATGCCCTCCAATTTCAGCCATTGGTCCATAAGGAAAGTGTATTACATTTTCTGACTGCAACCTGGGGTTTCTAGTGTGGCCTTCTGCGCACTGATATTTGTTGGTAGCTCTGATGGTTATTGTCAGTATTTCAGGGTTCATTTTGTTGGCATAGTCTTAGTCCTGTATAATGGATAGATGCATGTTTCTGTGCCTCCATGCTGGCCAGAGCAGAACTGGATGCCATAAAAGTACAGTGGTGCAGCACAATGCTTGTATCAGGACACCTGGCCTCTTGGTAGAGAAGCTCATGTCTGCCCATACCAGCAAACAGGGCCACAAACCAAGAGAAAAAGTGTGTCCAGCTGCTGGGACAGGCAGGAGAGTGCCTGTTACCACAAGTTAGCAGGCCATGCTTGGGAGTGGTTGCTCATTCAGGAGAGCATGTTTTGACATGCTCATTTTGCTCTTCTTTGTAACTAAGTCTATTCTTATGACCACCCCTCAATTTTCCTCAAAAGGAAAAAATTGGTATGACTAGTGTTGCAGGATAAGCTTTATGAATGTGGAATGAGGGTCTTTGAAACATCTTTTGGCCAACAGTTACTTGTTTGCCCAGAGTTTGATAAAATCGGTGAAACAGCTTGTGAGCAAATAGGTAGCCATGAGGCTAAGCTGGTTTCTGGCAAGGATATCCATTGTCATTATCTTTGCTATAGGTACTTCAGTGAAAGAATATTATTACTAAGCCCTCCAGCTCTGTGGGGTCCTGTGCCGGAGTGCAATGTGCAATGATCTCTAAACAGCGTCTCCACAGCTAAGCCACTAAATCTGCTAGATACACTCACACATGCGTGCACGCACAAACGCAGATAGCTTCAGTATAAAGTTGACGGCAAAGAGATAGGAAGGTTCTTTGCATGGCATTCCACAGGAGCAGTTTATGGCGTCTACACTGTGAAGGTTTCCAGAGGCAAAGACGAGAACAATGGAGAACTCAGGGTTTTATCCGGGGGAGGGGAAAAGGCGGGATTAGGGAACAGGGACCTATGGGGAAGCTCTGGGGGAGCAGCGAGGGGGCAGAGGCTAACAGCCAACCAGGGAATCCAAACTGGGATAGATTACCATAACAGAACAATGCATCCTGGGAGAAGCCTTTCATGTCACCGTAACCTCAAGAGGTTCTTGTGGTACTAGGGAATTGTCTTACTGAGAACTCTCTGTCCCTTGTAACATAGGCTCACTGGCCACCCCTGAATATAACTGCACTTGTAACCTATGATGAGATCTTTGATCAGAGCAACAATTTATTTAAACGGTGGGAGCAACTAGCAATAAGGAGCTTTCTTAGGGATTTTAGAGGCAGATAGCCTTATTTTGTGATGCTTGATGTGGAAATAATGAACTTGCTGCAGCCATCAGCTCTGTAAGTGTTCACAAAACTATTACATCATAGCTCGACAAAAAATTTTGTACACTGATAATTTTTTGTGACAGGGTGGGAAAACATTTCCTAAGGCCCATATGCCTTTAGAGGGTTGCCCTTTATGTTCCACTAAACTGAAAGAGCACGTGTGTTTAAGAATATCTAGCACTCAGCTCCACAAATACAGGCTTTCCTGGTTCCTGTGACTTCTGACAGGATTACTGGCATGCTCAGCACAACTGTAAGTCAGGATTACTGGCTTTACCCAGCACAGCTGCAAGTCTGGCTTGATGTCAGCACTTACTAATATACAGATGACACTGGCTTCAATTCTCTTCTATTGCAGAAAATATATTGCGTGGTCCATTCATTTCTTAGTCAAGTATGTCCATATGTCTACTGAGCTTTAGTTATGGTCTGTATTTTTCAGGAAAAATATTATAAGATGTGCTGTAGTTGTACAATTAGAGATTAGAGGTTTTTAAAACAGAATGTTCATGTAGTGGAAGGAATGTGCAGAAGTAGACACAATGTCTTTTTTTCTTTGTTCTTACTTTCAGTCTTTTGAAAGAGTTTTGGTAGAAAACAAGCTGCATGGCCTTTCTCCAGCTCTCTCTGAAGCCATCCAGAGCATTTCTCGCTGGGAACTTGTCCAAGCTGCGCTCCCTCATGTGCTGCACTGCACTGCAACATTGCTTTCCAACCGGAATAAGCTAGGTTAGTGCTCATGTGAGGTTGTTTTCCATTACTGAAGTTACCAGTTAAAATATGATAGATTGCTGCTCAGGGTGCAAACATAATTCTAAATCCTTAGAATTCTAGGTAGTTTCTTCTGGGGATTGTCTTTCTTGACAATTGTCTTTCTCATTTATAGAATGGTAATCTGTGAAAGCTTCCCTGGTAAAGTTAGTGGTCTAATGAGCTAAAGAGTCAGAGTAGTTCATGACATTTTCCTAGCTATTTACCACCAGTAATAGAACTTGCTTTAGCATCCAGCAGACATGGGTTCCTTGAAGGAATACATATTTCTTTGAAGGCATGCTGCAGTGATCAGTTGCAGCAGGAACTTTTAATATCTTCAGTTTTGGGGGTTTTTTTGTCCTATTTTTCTTTTTATTTAGACCAATGTATATGACTCACAGCAGATAGTCAATCAGACAGTAGAGAGGCAAATCCAAATCCAACTTAATTTACTTACTTTTGTGCTGATTTCAGCAGTGATTTCAGCAGGAATGCCAGTAGGGAACATTAACAAGGTACAGCTTGGGCACCTTGCAGTGCTCACTGGCATTTTGTCTAATTCAACAAAGTCAAACAGACCAGACTGTCGAGTTAGTTTCTTTTGGGACTACTCTATGTCCATGCTGCTGTCCATGCCCTGTGGCTGACATTGCAGAGACTGAACTCCAAATGCTGTGAAGTAAGTGGAGGCTTCTGATTTAGGAGGTTTCAAACATAATGAGACAGAATGCTGGTGCTTTTAGTTGTAGAATTTTAATTTTCAAATGCTTATCTGGGAGTTGGATGTCCAGCCTCCAGTGCAACTCTAAAACAATCTCAACAGTATCATTAACTGAAACCCTATGAGATACTGTGATGCATTTTTCCACACAGGGCATCAGGATAAGCTTGGAGTAGCTGAAACAAAGCTTCTTCATACCCTTCACTGGATGCTGCTGGAGGCTCCTCAAGACTGCAGCAATGACCGATTTGGAGGAGAGAGAGGCTCTAGTTGGGGAGGGAGCAGTAGTGCCTTTATCCACCAGGCTATAAACCAAGGATCACCAGGACATCCCTGGCCCAGCGTCATGACTGATGAGGAGGAGAATAACAGAAGGAAGGTCTTCCAGAATTCCATGGCCACAGTAGAGCTATTTGTGTTCCTCTTTGCTCCCCTCGTCCACAGGATTAAAGTAAGTGGTACATTGATGGGGTTCTTGTGTGGAGACAGCTCTAAGCAGGAAAGGAATTATTCTGCCTTTGTGATTGTTAATTAATTCAGCCTAAAGTGTACACTGGGGTTCTACTGGCAATGTTTTATCAAGCTGGCAGAATACTGCTGCCATTGGGAAGAAATCCTTCCAGTGACATGAACAATCACCACAGCATTAGGCAGGCACAATGACAAAAAAATACAAAGTGATCCACTTTTAGCCTTTGGGAATGCCAAAGATATGTGGCCCCTGTGAAGTCTCTGGGATACCGAAAACTGCAGAAAGGATAGTGGGCTTTAACTTGCTCCAGTGATTCTCAACCATTGTTCAGAAATGCCTTGCTAGATTTTCAGGAATTCCACCTTGGGGCTGCCACTGGGATTTGTTGTTGTCATTGCTAATCATCTTGATGCTAATTACCAGGACAGAGTTTTAAGCATGGCAGTGGCAGAGGCAATGGAACATACCTTTGCTCTGAAGTATGAAGCAGGCTGCAGGCCTCCTGTTTACTGGGGTTCCTCTGTTAACTTTATGCTGAGTGCATCAGCTTTGCAGAGTGATGTGATGAAAAGACTTTTTCTGCATGGTGACTCCTGCCTCTAGGAGGCTGCCATTTAGCCTTTATGTTTCCAGCTAGGCCTCAGAAAAGAGCAAGTCCTTGAAAAAAGGGCTATAAAGTCATGAAGTGATGGGGCTGTTATCTGTTCTAATCCTGCCTTCTAAGCTGCAACAGTTGAAGAAGGTAAGAAGGAACAGGAGATACAGGATAGTCTTTTGATTAAGGCACGTGAAAGCAAGACTGGAGAACTAGATTCTTTCTTTACTTCTGCTACTGAGTTACTGTACAGTAGTGTTAAATTTATTTAGCCCAAATTTTGCATACTTGTTTGCTAGTTCTCTGTAGGCTACTGGGACGGGACAGGAGGAAATACTGAATTCTTCCAAGCACTATACAAAAATTGCAGGCTGCCGTTTGAATAAATGAAATGAAACTGAACGTAGATCTTTGCTATTACAGATTGGAGTTCCAATTTTTTATAAAAATCTTTCTGGCGTGCTGTTTACAAGATGAGGTTAATAACAGTATCTCAAGTTTACCTTAAAAATTCCTGAGATCTCTGGAATACTGTGGTGATGAACATTGAAGAGCCCATTAAAATATGCACATTTTTGTCATCAAAACGAAGTGCAGGAAAGAAGTTAAATGAGGCATGTAACTAGTTCACTAAGTGAGCTTTGTCCTCTCTGTGTCACTTGTAAATCTCAGGGGATGGATACTACCTGATCAAGTAACCAAAGTAATGCATGGGATTAAGGAAGATGACACATGTTTGCATAGACAGACCTAAATTATTGAATTCCTAACTTCTGGGAGGATTTGTGTCTTGAGCAACGTGTTTTTAAATCAGGCTTTGGGGGATGCATGTAATTCTGTAACTGCATAGCTTCAGGTGGAAGTGTTGGCATGTCAGCACAAGCTAGGAGTGCAAAGTGAAAATGCAGTGTTACTGCTACCAGGTCTTAAAGCCTTGCAAGCCACTATTAGTAAAAACAGTAAATAAAACCAAGCTTAGTTTAAGCCAAACTTGTGAGCTGATTATGATGAGAAAGCACTAACAGAGGGTAGGGAAGAGAAGGGCTGGAGAGCTACAAGAAGTCCGTTCCTGCCATTCCTTTAGCTCTGTCTGCATCATCCATTCCACTTGCCAAGGCATCTGGGGTATGTCAGTAGGAGACTGTTGTGCACCTATAATTATGCCACCAAAACTGCTTTTACCATGTTTGTTTGCCAGATGGAGATAGCTGGGGCTATAGTGACATCTGTGTCTCCTAATGTAGATCTGACCTTAGGTCAAGTAAGTGCATAGCTGCACCTTGATCCTGCTAAGATTTACTTGTGTACTAATTTATATGATTTTAGCTGCTTGCATATGTAAAATAGTGATAGCACAAGTGTAAATAGTAGCAGTGTCTCTATGTATTGACAGAGTTCAGGTATTAACAATGCTAATGAGAACAGTAGTATATACCACTACTTCATAGAAATCTGTTACGTTTCCTCGATTTCTAAGTAATGCTTTAATATTTAGTATTCTTATTCTTTGGGGAAGAAGGTCAAGTCTTAGAGTGTAAATCCTAAAGTTGAGCTTAAATGCTAAACATAAAGTGGTTGTGTATAATTAAGAGGGATACTTTGTGACAGGAATGGCCTTTTCTATTACTGCTTAATGTCCTGGGAAAAACAGGGTTCATTAACTAGAAGAGAAATTTCATTTGGAAAAAAAATTGTATATTTTTGTACTGAAATTTCCCCATGATTTTTTACTAGCCATAGTTGACATGTATTGAGCCTGCTGAGTATTGTCAGTAGCTCTTGAGTTAGCATATACTGATTGGAGAACCGCACATGGTATCACTTATTTCTGTGTATCGGAGAAATGACAGTCTTCATAGACTGGAAACAACTGGAAAAACATGTTTTTCTTTTTAGGAGTCTGACCTGACATTTCGGTTGGCTAGTGGCCTTGTTATTTGGCAGCCAATGTGGGAACACAGGCAGCCTGAAGTTTCTGCCTTCAATGCTCTTGTAAAACCCATCAGGAACATCGTTACAGGTCTGTGACTTTGCTATGGTAATGTAGCTCCTTGAGATATGGGAAACCTTTCCCTTTGTTTGCCTGATGCTGCCCTTACATTCTCTAGCCATTGTATATGAAGGAGTATGTTGATCCTTCAGGAACTAGTCAAACCTTAGAGTAGTTTAAGGTTGTTTCCCCTCAGAGTCAACTGACATTTGCATAATAATTAAATAGGAGATGGGAGAACCATCACAAATAGGAAATTAATAACTTTTCAGTAGTTACAATTTCTGTCAGCCTCATATAATTTCCGCTAGTCTTATCTTCCTTAGTTGCTTAGAAGGGCAAAGACAGTATCTCTCTGTAGCCTGACATGAGCAAGGAAATCTTTCCCAAACTGGCACTGGACAAAGATGAACAGTGAAGAGCACACAGGTGGTTCTTCTACTGTTTAAAATTTGATTTCCAGCATGTTACGAAAGTAGAAAAGGTAGTTTCAAGAGAGTCCAATGAAGGCCTAGGTTGTAAATTCACTTTTGCATACTGGATAGAGTTGCTCTTCCTTTGTGCTTCAGCCATAGTGAGACTGGAGTTGTGTGCTTGGGCTTCCAAAGCTTTGGCTTCCAAGGCTTTTTGTCTGGCCTAGTCCTAAAGAAACTTTTTTACTGTTATGTTTTAGACAACAGTTTTTCATAATTCCTGCAAGGTGGTGAATTGAAAGTGAGCGGGGTAAACTGCTGTAGCATTGCTTCCAGTTCTCAAAAGCATGGAGCTATAATTTTAACCACAGTGAAAATGTAATTCACAAAATTAGATTTTTCTGATAATGGGTCATTTTAGATGTCATATTTTGTTCTGAAGACTTTGTAGACCTATTGGGACAGTCCAGAATTAAAAAGATTCAAGTCTTCCAAATGATTTAAAACAGTCTTTGACATCATGCTCTTTGTCCCTCTGCTTCAACTTCTAGAACTAAAATATAGTATTTCAGCCCTGGCACTAACAAAGGGAATTAGTCCTAAGTTTTCTTTGACTACTGGAATTTTTTCTATAGGTCTGTGTGTGGTCAGAAAATCCCTAAAAATAACTTCAGAAGTAAAGTCTGAAAGGAAAATGCTCCATTATGTTTTGAAAGTTTTTTCAGCAGGACCGAGATACTAATTGGGATGAGGTCTTTTATGTCTAGGAAGACGCTGCTATCTTAGCATTGTCTCAAACTGGGAAAAAAGAAAGTGAAATTTACTTAAATTTTCCTCCAAACAACAAATTTTAAAAATCTAATGAAGAAGTTTTGCAATATTTGTTTTGGAGTCAGTGTGATTTAAAGTCGTATCTGCACAACTTTCAACAGGATTTCAAGACTTGTCATCCTAGTCTGTGTGATGCCCTTGTATTACAGATCAGACTTTCTGGGTGACGTCCATGTATTTCCTGTGCTGAAGGCATTTGGCAAATTGGAAATCACAATACACTCTGAGAGATGTAACCTAGAAAAGGACCTGAATATATGTACAAATGGGATGAAGGACTCCAAAATAAATGTCACTAGTCTGCACAGGAAAACACAATGGATGGAAAATGGATTTAGGATGAAATTTATATTCAAATTTAATTTTAAATAAATAGAGATTTTCAGTAGACAGTGTTATTGACAACACAATGGAGAGAACTGAAAAAACTAAGCCAGTCATATTTTCTTTTTATGGCTGTGACTAGTGCCTAGGAAGTCTGCAGCAGATAGGTGCTGGTTTTGTTGTCTGGCTTATCCTTGTATTATAATATTTTATAATAAGTGCATTATAATGTAGGAGGCGTTTTCTGAAATGTCCTGCCTTGACTTATCTTCTCAGCCAAGAGGAGTTCTCCCACGAATAATCAGAGCGTGACTTGTGAATCCCCTAATCTGGATAGTGGACGTACTGAGGTAAATTCTATGCTAAGGTTTGATAAGCTTGAATGAGGTGCTGAGGGAGGGGTAATAAATATTGAAAGAGAGCTTGCAGTTTCCACCCTAAAGTATTCCATCTCCAGAAATTACAGTTATTCACAGCTCTTCACATCTAAGGCTCCCAACCTTATTTGCTGTGGAACCAAAGGGTATGGGGTATAGCTATTTGGATCTCCTTGGCCTTATCCTGTCTTATAGGATGGAAGCCTGATCTTGTGTATGGCAGGAGGGTTGGAGCTTGATTTTAAGGTCCCTTCCCTCCCAAATCATTCTCCTGGGCAAGAGCCTTGTACAATGTACAATGTATCCTTTGACTGTACAATGCCTTGTATTAATAAGCCCCAGACTTGATCAGTCTTTCCATGGTATTATAGTATAAGTAATGGTCATGTCTGAGCTCAAATGGCAGTTATAAAACTAATATGGGAGAGATAAATATATTTATATACACCTGTTTTCTTTTTTACACCGATCCAAAGGGACTGCAGGTGGTTTGTGAGACAACACAGCCAGATTCTCTACCTCCAAAGACTTCTGTTTCAGCATGTCATCCTGGAAATTCCTTGGATGGAAGTGTATCCTCCCAAACCTCTCAGGAGAGAGGTACTGCACATCCCAGGTACAAAGACCTTCAGGAGAAACTTGGGCTCATGCGATTCAGTGGTGGCGGTCACAAGTCCTTTATCTTGAATGCACTCTTGTCTGTACATGCTGAGGGTGCTGGATGTTTGTATCAAATTGTTAATTCAACAAATTTCAGTTCTGGGTGATGAAAAAGGTGGCAGCACTTGTTACTCAGTGTTGCTTTCTTTGGAGAAATCTCTAGCTGGACTGTTGGGACAGTTTCTTTGATCTTTTCTAGAATGTTCATTTCTTATAATTAAAGGCTCAAAAAATAACCAGCAGGTTCACGCTTTCTAGGCTGGATTCAGCTTCAGGCAACTGATATATTTTCTGGTTTCCTTCTGATCAGATTTTCTTTCCCCCTAGCAAAGAATTTTTGCAAGCCTCTCTCCCTTGCTTTCATTATGCCTCCTTTGCATCCTGCTGCATAGCTGGCTTTAGACTACTGACCCAAAGGAACAGAGTAACAAAGAAGCACAGCCTTGCAAACATGCTTCCAGCTTGTCCTGCAGTGCCCAGGCTGGGATTTTTCAGCTTGGTGCCAATAAATTCATCTAGATTTGGGCACATAAAGGTAGAACTAGATTTTCAGTAGTGCTGGACACTCAGTAGTGCCATAAAGTAAATCAAGGTGATGAGTATTTTTGGAGATTTTGGAGAGAGAGTGCTGTAATTTAAGTCTCTATTGATTTAGGAGTGTCACTTAAACTTCTCCTGAAAACTTTGGTCCTGTTGCATCTCTTTTGAGAAATGTCATATCCAAAACACTGCAGTTTTAAGAAAAGGCTTCATTACAGTGACAGAAGAAGTATAGGATGGAGTGATTTTCTGGATATAATCTAGGAACAGCTCTGATCTCTCAAATGGGAGCTCAGGGCATCCTTTCACTGGTGCAAAGGAAAAAACTATTCGTTAAGGCTCTCATCCATCAGGAAATTTCCCTTGGGATTTTTTATCAAGCCTGTTGTCAGTTCTGGATCTTTATTTAATTTGTATTAATGTGAGCCAGTAAAATTGAAGGTGGAGACAGAGCTGCCTTTCTATGTGTGAACACTACTGCTCAGAGAGTGCACAGCTGTAAAAAAAAATAAGCAACCTTTTAAGAAGACAGGATCAAGTGATCAATTTGTCAAGCAGGGTCTGGTGGTTGCCATGGGGATGAAGCTTCAGACAGGCTTTGAAGAGACCATCATTATGCCTCCTCATTTGCAGGACTAATTGATGAGTTAAAACTGTACAGGGAGCTTTGGTTGCCAAGCAACAGACAACTGAGAAACAAATGTTGTTTACTCTGCTTACCAACAGCCAAAGTATTCCTTTGTCCTTGGCCAGGGGTTGAAGGAAGGCTATATTTCCACTTTCCCTGAAGCCACAGGCAACCATGAGCTGATTATGCAAGTGCTAGATTTTCCTCTAAATGAAGTACAGAGTTTAATTTCTGGTTCTTCAGAAACTGTTTAAACAAATGGCTTGTCCTGATCCTAGCTGTCACTCCTCCACTCAGTGTAATTCTTTATATAGAGATGATACAATTTAACCCTGAAGCAAATAAATCCACAGCCCTTTATCCAGCTGCTATCTTGAACAGGCTGCCTGGGAAATAGACTTTGCAGGAATGACTTGAGTTACAAATATTTCATAAGGAGATCATGCCTTGCTCCAGTCTGTGTCACGCCTCAGGTTTTCCTGTGCCACAGATAGGGGAGCATGAAAAACTGTTTAGGCCCATGCACTGCTCAGGGTCTTGCAGAGACCAGGGAGCAATCACCTTTCACAATTGCTCCTGGGATGATGGGTTTTATTTCCTTTGCTGGGATACTTTGAGAATACGTCTGGGTTTTTTGCAGGCTAAATCTATGTGACACAACCTAGACTTTGACAAAACCACCCTTCACATCAAGTTTATGGGGAAAATGTTACAGTATATTCCCATTTCGCATTGTTTTCTCCTTCCTAATTCAGTTTTTCAGGTTTTTATAACAGCTTATTTCAAAGTTGTCAAACTTGCAGCCTTTTTAGCTGGAATACAGCACTAAGGGAGAAACTTTGAATCTGTGTATTTCGTATAGTGTGGTATATGTTGACATAGACAGGCTGGTCTGCAGTCGGCAAGTGGCTCTAGCATTGGCCTGTGGGGCTGGCAGCAAACCAGCTCTTGCAGCTTTGAGCTCTAGATCCATGCGTTGATCCAAGCCCAGCCTTTACACCTGTTCCCTGTTTCCAAGCATGTAAGATAGAGCAGGGTTCATGTGATTCCAGTTGGTGTCAATGTTCATTGCACACTTGTTTCTCCTATGCCAGTTCCATACGTGCCTTGGATGCACAGGGCAGAGATCCAGAAAAGTGCTTAACACATGCACTTCACTTGAGCACTCAGAGGTCCCACTGGTCAGTACTGCTGCTGTTCCCTAAGGCTTTTCTGGAGTGTGGCCTTGGACCCATCTGTTTAGAATGTGGTGGTACAAAGCTGGAGATGGGGATGTCCTGTCCACGCTGTTTGCATGCTGTTTTGCAGAGTTGTTAATAAAAATGGCTTTTACCAAAAAACAAAACACAAACTTGATGTTCTTGTGATGATTCTCAAATGCCAGAGAATATAGTGCATGAAAGTGTTCTTAATTTTTATAGAATCCCAAAATCCCAGAAATAATCAGGACACAGATGTGTGTTCTAACACAGTATGGAAACATTCAAAATGTGTATTCAGCAGACAAGAAAAAAAATATTTCCAGAGTTCCTGCCCCACCCCCAGGATTTCATACCTTCTCTTGCCATGTGATTCCCATTCCTCTGACTCCCTTTCACTTGCTTTTCTGATGGGTCGTCTCCTGACAGATAGTGACCGTACAGAGGGTAGATCAGGCCGTTTGTACTCCTCTGGGAGAGAAGTGGTGTAAAAGATTAGGAATATAAAGTTTGGGGCATTTTATTGCAAAAAGATTGGCTATGAATGACATATGATGCCTTTGAAATCTGAAATTTCTAGATTCTCATTTTTGATGCTCACTACAGATGTCTTGCTTTTGTGTGCATTAATTTCTACAATACTTAGGAAATTCCATATTAAAATCCATTGGGAAATTAATAGGGCAAGAAAATTATAGGGAGGGCTTAAAAAGGCGCTTTTCTCTAGAACACCTCTGCAAAGAATGTCCATAACAGTAACTTTCACTTATAATAGGAATCAATTTAATGAGCTTAAAGGGTTAACTAACTTAGCTGCTTTGCCTGCTTTTTCTTAAGTAAGGCCTGACATGTGCAAATGTAAACCATTTCTAAATATGTATTACTAGTATCAGAACAGCAGATGCTCTAGGGTTGTCTGTTTCCTGCTGAGCAAATTATTCACTTAGCACAGGTACTGGAGGCTTATCTTCAGATCACAGTTTAAGAAAGCAACCCTATCCAAGAAAACACTTAACAGCATGTACTGGAGTCCTCTGGGGAACTGAAAGCTAAATATCCACTTACGTTTCTTCAATAATGCTTTCCTCAGTTAGGTACCTTAGTCTCAAAGAGTCAGTTCTTTATGCAGAGAGCCGCGTATCTAAGAAGGCCTAAGGAGTCTGATGACTAACATTTCTACTCCCGCTTATTGGAACAGGGTGTCCTTGGTGATTCCACCATGCCAGAAGTCTCGCTATGCTACGTACTTCGATGTGGCTGTGCTGCGTTGCCTGCTGCAACCACACTGGTCTGAGGAGGGCACACAGTGGTCACTGATGTACTACCTGCAAAGGCTGAGGCACATGCTACAGGAAAAACCAGAGAAGCCACCCGAGCCAGAGATTACTCCTTTGCCAAGGCCTCGCAGCAGCTCCATGGTGGCTGCTGCACCCTCTCTGGTGAACACCCATAAAACCCAGGTAAGCAGTTGCCATCAATAAGAAAATAACTACATTTATGGTGATGCTGTGAAGTGATTGCTGAACAAGTAGTGATAGGCACAGCTTTGACTCACTTGCACAGAGGTCAGATACTTGCATTGATTCAAAAATAGACCCTGAGAACAATGAGTGTTTTGGACGCAGAATCTGATGCAGAGGGTCAGAGCTGGTAACTGCTAAGATCTGGAGTGTTGATTGGGGATAATTAATCTAGGATGAACTAGGATAATATCAGTTTTTAGTGTGAGAATATACTAATGTAGTTGTCGGAAGAAATGGTTACCAATGCCTTTTTATTACAGTGTAATGGTCAGGACCCACTGAGCTTCTCTGGTGTACTCCCTCAAATGAGAGAAAAGAAACTGCATTTGCTACTGTATTGCACACTTCAGACAAACACTTGCGTTAAAATATTGAATTAGACTTGGCAAACAGTGGCAGTGAGCAAAAGCTCTCCATGTTACTTCTTCTGCTGTTATTTGTATTGCATAACTGTTGGGGTTTTTAGGAGCCCTCTTGGATTATTGGGTTTTTTTTTTCTGTTAAAGGAATTTCCTCCCCCCCATACATGTTGCTAGGGGAACAAATAGCTGGGTGCTTAAGAAAAACAAAAGACCTGGCTGCTCCTTCTTGTTTAGTCTGGGTGTGTGGGCAGTTGGGTCTCCGGTGTTCGGACAGAGAGGAGTCTGCTTTCTTCAGCTGCTTTTCCTTGTGCTGGAAAGCCCCGGGATCCCAGACGCCTTCCCTGCCCTGCAAGGAGCCGGGCCATGGCCTGCCCTGCCCCGCTGTTGTTTCAAGCCTTCTCAACTCTGTAGCCGTGCTTGCCCTGCCTGCCCAGACCTCCGGGGGGGGGTCCCCGTTTGGATACACCCTGTCTGCCATCCGGGATTTGTGCTCATCCCTACCGTTCCAGCCTGCTGTTCCAGCTTGCCGATCCCGAGGGTCCAGCCAGACACCAGGATCAGCTGCCCAGGGGTTTGTGAAGCTTCTTTGTTCCATCCCTCCCGGGGATCCCAGGGCACCAGTGCTGCGTGCTCCCCGAGCTCACTCCGGAGCTTCCCCTGCAGCCGTGGCGGAACCATCGCACCTGCCCTGCTCACGGGGAGCCACCAGCGCCCCTGCCAGCTGCGAGCGGAACTGCACCCGAGGGGAAAGGGCCTGACAGCCGAGAAGGCTGGGACTGGGTTTGAGATTGTTTGCTGTTACTGCCATAGTTACTGTTGTTTGCTTGACTTGTTATACACATATAGATATAAATTAGTACAGAACTATTATTCCTATTTCCCACATCTTTGCCTAAAAAGCCCCTTGATTTCAAAATTATAATGACTCGGAGGGAAGGGGGTTGCATCTGGCATTCCCAGGGAGGCTTCTGCCTTCCTTAGCAGACACCTGTCTTTCAAACCAAGACAGATCTTGGCGCCCAACCGTGGGTCCTGAGGGCATTAAGAGAGAGAGGTGAAAAAGGAATAACAGTTCCTGGATAACTTAATTTTGTGTGCTGGATATTGGAACCTTGTTAGGCAGCACTATGTGGTCTAGTTTACCCTGGTTCGGGTGGCATGTGGCCGTGGCTATATTCTTCTCCTTTGCAGCTCCTTACCTAAACATGGGTCCTCTGACTAAGGCTACCATTGCTGTTATCCAGTTTGCGCTATGGGTCGAGAAGGTGAGGAATTCATGGGTTTTTAACTTCCTCCGGAATGTGGGTACATGGGTAAACGGCTATCACACACTGAGCGCATGTTTTTGGGGTTATGTTAACAATGGTACCTTCTGTGAGGAAATGACACCAGGGGAAGTTTTCTCCCAACCCCTCAACCAGTTCTTTGGGCCCACCCCACCAATTTTCGAAGGGTTTAGATTCCCTCTGAATACTAACCAACTGGTGCTGGTAGGCCTACTCTATTTAGCATTCAAGGATAAGCTGAGATTGGCTTGGATAACTTCCCAGACACCAGCCCCAGAGACTACAGATCCTACTCCAGAGCCTGATCCAGCCCCAGACACTAGAGACCGTGGTTCCTGCCGAATTGTAGGCGCTAGCCGGAAATGGAAAGCCGCTGTATGGAGTCCCACACAACAAGTTGCACAGGCTACTGAAGGAGAAGGTGGATCGAGCCAATTTGCTGAACCCAAAGCCGTCCAATTAGCTCTGGACATAGCTGAAAGAAAGAAGTGGCCAAAACTCTACCTCTACACTGATTCATGGATGGTAGCCAATGCTCTGTGGGGTTGGCTGGAAAGGTGGAAGAAGGCATACTGGCAGCACAGATGAAAACCAATCTGGGCTGCTGAGGAGGGGAAAGGCATTGCCGCTTGAGTAGAGAAGCTATCCGTGAGGGTCCGTCACGTAGATGCTCACGTCCCCAAGAGCCGGGCTAATGAAGAACATCGTAACAACAAACAGGTAGATCAGGCTGCGAAAATAGAGGTGTCCCAGATAGACTTAGATTGGCAACATAAAGGAGAGTTGTTCCTAGCTTGATGGGCCCATGATGCCTCAGGCCATCAGGGCAGAGATGCCACCTATAAGTGGGCATGAGACCGAGGGGTGGATCTAACCATGGACAGTATGTCCCAGGTGATCCATGATTGTGAGACATGCGCTGCGATCAAGCAGGCCAAGCGGGTGAAGCCCTTGTGGTACGGTGGGCGGTGGTCCAAATACAAGTATGGAGAGGCCTGGCAGATTGATTACATCACACTGCCTCAAACCCACCAAGGCAAGCGCTATGTGCTCACAATGGTAGAAGCCACCACTGGATGGCTGGAGACCTACCCTGTGCCCCACGCTACAGCCCAAAACACCATCCTGGGCCTTGAAAAGCAAGCAAGTCCTTTGGAGGCATGGTACCCCTGAGAGAATCAAGTCTGTTAATGAGTCTGTCATTTCAAGAACAGCCTTATAAACACCTGGGCTAGAGAACATGGCATTGAGTGGGTGTACCGCATCCCTTACCATGCACCAGCAGCTGGGAAGGTTGAGCGATGTAATGGATTGCTTAAAACCATTTTGAAGGCACTGGGTGGGGGAACTTTCAAAAACTGGGAGGTGCATTTGCAAGAGCCACCTGGTTAGTTAACACCCGAGGCTCCACCAGTCGAGCAGGCCCTGCCCAATCCGAACCCCTACAAACAACAGACGGGGATAAGATTCCAGTGGTGCACATGAGAGGTATGCTTGGAAAAACTGTTCGGGTTAATACTGCCTCAAGCAAAGACAAATCCATCCGTGGGGTTGTCTTCGCTCAGGGACCAGGTTGCACCTGGTGGGTGATGCAAAAGGATGGAGAGACCTGATGCATATCTCAAGGGGACCTTGTTTTAGGGTGAACTACCCATGGCTCTGTACTTATATCAGTATCAGCATGTATATATGTATATAATTCGGGTGATGTATGTAATTATATGTTTAAAAGGGTTAAGTTTCATGTAACATGTTAGTATGGGAAAAATTTGGAGTGGATAATGTTGGGGTTTTTAGGAGCTCTCCTGGGTTTTTTGGGGTTTTTTTCTGTTAAAGGAATTTCCCCCCCCCCCCCCCCCCCCCATACATGTTGCTAGGGGAACAAATAGCTGGGTGCTTAAGAAAAACAAAAGACCTGGCTGCTCCTTCTTGTTTAATCTGGGTGTGTGGGCAGTTGGGTCTCCGGTGTTCGGACAGAGAGGAGTCTGCTTTCTTCAGCTGCTTTTCCTTGTGCTGGAAAGCCCCAGGATCCCAAAGCCACCTTCCCTGTCCGGCTAGGAGTCGGGCTGTGGCCTGCCCTGCCCCACTGCTGTTTCGAGCCTTCACTACGTTGTAGCTGTGCTTGCCCTGCCTGCCCAGACCTCTGGGGGGAGGGGTCCCCGTTTGGATACACCTTGTCTGCCACCCGGGATTTGTGCTCGTCCCTGCTGTTCCAGCCTGCCGTTCCAGCCTGCTGATCCCGAGGGTCCGGCCAGACACCAGGATCAGCTGCCCAGGGGTTTGTGAAGCTTCTTTGTTCCATCCCTCCCGGGGATCCCAGGGCACCAGAGCTGCGTGCTCCCCGAGCTCGCTCCGGAGCACCCCCTGCAGCCTCAGGGGAACCATTGCACCTGCCCTGCTCACCGGGAGCCGCCAGCGCCCCTGCTGGCTGTGAGCGGAACTGCACCCGAGGGGAAAGGGCCTGACAGCCGAGAAGGCTGGGACTGGGTTTGTGATTGTTTGCTGTTACTGCCATAGTTACTGTTGTTTGTTTGACTTGTTATACACATATAGATATAATAGTAAAGAACTGTTATTCCTATTTCCCACATCTTTGCCTAAAAAGCCCCTTGATTTCAAAATTATAATGACTCGGAGGGAAGGGGGTTGCATCTGGCATTCCCAGGGAGGCTTCTGCCTTCCTTAGCAGACAGCTGTGTTTCAAACCAAGGCAATAACTTTTATATTTGCCAAAAAATTCTTAGTAGAGAAACTGCCCCAATAGGTGCCAAGTCATGTTCCCTGTTTGCTTGACAATGAACCCTGTACTCCTGACCTTGGTGTAATAAAGATCTTTGTGTTTGAGCTTAAATATTTTTTTCTTTTGGGTTGTTCACCTGTTCCAGGGATTAAAAGGGGATGTAGTTGCAGTTCCAGTTAATCTCCTTGTGGATTTGTGCTACATTTAGGTTGTGCCCTCTTTTCCTGTCATGGGCTTTTAGCAGCAAATGCTGACTTGATGGAACTGCCTAAGAAAATTTAGCAGAGATTTTATTTTTGCCGTCCAATTTTATGACACACTCAAGGAAAAGACCTGTTCATTTTGTTATCAAATGTCTTTTTTTGAGTTGGAAATCTCAGAATTCTTGGTGGTTTTCTTAAAATCACTGCTTTTAGGGCTCTGACAGATTTTGACTGGAAGGAAGGTGACATATCTTTTCTCCAGTAGAGCCCAGATGCTCAAAATCTAGAAGATCAGCATAAACTATGTAAATATTACTACTGTTTGGTTTAGATCTCAGGACTTTATAGACGTTCTTAGCACTATTATGATAGATGGTGGTTACTTGTGGTTCTAAGAGCTCAGCAGCAGCAATATTGTTTAAATTGTATTATATTTCAGTGTCATTTCTATAACATGTTTCATCTCTGTAAAAGCTTGACATAGCTCCATTAAGGCCAGGTGATAAAGATTACTATTCAATCCTAATCTACCTGTGCATGGAGTTTTTATTGGATTGCTGTGCGTGTACAGAAAACCCTCCTTAATACCATCTCCTGGAAGGAAAATTGAAATATATTGCTGTTGATGTGTTTCACTATTTGCATGCATGTGCTGTCCCTTTGCTCTTGCTCATAACAACCTGGTTGTTTTTGCATATTAGCAAGTTTAGCTCCCAGTGCAACAGGGAGTGTAGTCAGTGGTTTACAGAGGCAATATGAATGGTATTGTCTTCCACAGGCACTGGTTGCACTAGAGTTGCCCTGGTTCTTCTCTTTATGCTGTAAAACACTTCTCTCCTTTCACACACTTGGCTATATCTTGCTTTTCTAGGCTATTTTGCTTGCAAAAGACTGCTTTGCAGAAGACTCCATTGCTCTTCTCTAATATTTTTTTGTTAAATCCATTTGGCAATCACACTGGGTACATTGTATCTGTTAAAGTGAGCACTCTGTCCAGGGCATGTTTCTCTCCAAGGCTGAGTTTGATTGCATTTGTAACCTCTGTGTCAGTCCTGTGTATTTTTGCTGTACTCATCAAAATAGAATCCTGTTCCAGCTTTCCAATTCGTTATGCAGAACAGCTGTGATGAAGGAAGTGAAATGGTCTTCCAGGCAGCAAATCTTCCAACTCATGCTCCCCATCTTAACAACTTTGAGGACTGAAACCTGTGAAACACACAGAAGCACCTGGGCTCTGGTTCATCCGAGCCAACTGTAGGAACTTTACTGCTGTTCTTAATATTAAGTCTCATCACACAATACTCTCTGCTAGTTCAAAGCAGAGAATGCCACTTCCCAAAGGCTGATTTGTCCTTTCTGTCAACACAAGGGGTTGTATGCTGAGCCTTCACAAGCTCATCTGACACAGGGTTATGCTTAATGCCTGTTTTTTCAGTCTAGATCTGAAATTCCTAACATAGTGTCATCATTTTTACTCAAAAGTTGATCAATTGCTTCTCAAAAACAGACACTCTGTGTTTCAGCAGGATAGATTTTAAGTGGCAGGCAAAAACTGAGTAAAGAAAAACACATCTGCCTGCAAATCACATCAAGGAGCAGTAGATTTTTGTGGCAAATCAACATTGTTTCTATTGTTCTGCAGTTTATCAGGATAACTGGTAAACTGATGATCCTGCATCTCCCTGAGCCTCAGCAAAACTCTCGCACTTCCTGTTGGGTTCTGTGTCTGAAATCACGTCTTGGATATAAGCTTGGGCTAAAGCAGTGGGGATTGAGAGGACATGAGAAACATCCTCCATGTATTGCCTAGTAAGCTGAATAGTGAAGTAAGAAAAGGTTCAGTGCAGCCTTCTGGCACTCCTTGTTGCTTGGGAAAAGGGGAGATGGATGGGGTGTGAATAAAATTAATACTGTCTGCCTCTAGAAAGTGACTTTGGTCTAAACATGTTGTCAGACCGGGTAACATGTGATAAAGGAAACCTGCATTGCACTTGTATGCAGTGAATTCACTATAACAGCAGGTGTAGGACACAGAACCTTCAGACATTAACAAGTCTGCTACAGTCTTGCACTTCCTTTGCAGGGGAAGAGACAAAACTTGTCAATCATAGCACCAATGCAGTTGTAGTGCTCCCTGCAATGCTGATGGAAAGCTAAGAGTCTCAAGTGTGATATGCTGAGAGCTGAGAGAAGTACTAATGAGCTGGTACACATACAGTCATGCAGGACGAAGACAACAGAAGCAGCAAAATCTAGAGGAGCAGCCCCCAAACTGCTTTGCTGTCTTAACAATCTTATGCTTGTCATAATTGCCATGTAGTCTGCTGCACAGAATAGCCATTTTTTTAAACAATCTTCGACAGGATTAATTCCTTAAAATGCATCATATGCCACACTGTAGATGTAAAGTAATTATGTAATTTGCTTCTCCGGTGTTGTTTGCTTGATACCAGATTTCAAAGCTGGGACTGTGTCTGTGTGTTTGCATGGCTTGTGTCTCAGTAAGCCCTGATCCTTACCCTGTCTTTTAGTGATCATAAATCACATACTAAAACACTGATTTAGTAACCAATGGACAAAGATATTGAATCCAACATAAATGCATTCAATGTTTTATAGCCAGAAGAGGCCAGACAACTATAAAAGCTAAGAAAAAAGCTGTATGGAGTACTTGCTGGCCTCTCTGTTGAGAGCAGCTAAGGTTGAATCCTGATTTGCTGTGTATTGGATTTTATATGTGACTCCTCTGAATCTTTAGTCATATATGCAAAGTGGTAGATAAGCATACCTGTACTACAAGCAGTGGTGAAGAGGAGCCTTGCTGCTGTGTGTCTCCTACATTCTTGTATTGATAAAATTAAGAGGGAGGATTCAAGTCTTTGATTAGTCTGAAAAGTCTCTGAAAAATGTGTGATCCCCAATATTTGATACTGCAAATACTATAACTGGTGTTAAAGACTTCAACTGCAAAGATGGACACAGGGTTCTGCATAAAACTTTCTGTGCATAAAACTGCACGCTTGTGTACTGCAGAAGTTGGCTGGCTCTGCAATGTGCAGTCTGGCTAGGCAGAATCTAAAGCTCCTGTCAAAGTAGTCACTTCATCTATCCCTGACATACAGCTATCTCTGCATTGAAGGCAAAAAGGTATTTTAACATGACCCAATTGTTCAGCAGAATATTTCTGGTGGGATAGCAAAGGAAAAGAGCATTCCATTGAAAACAAGCTGATGTTTAGGCAGAAGAAAATTACCATGAGGGAATTCAGTCAGGTCAGCTGCACAAACATCTCATGGAATATGGCATCAGATCTTTAATGTGAGCAAATGGCTGGCAGCTGCGCTTGTGCCGCTTTCCTTCTTAGCAGCAGGCAGGTATAGCATGTGTTGTTTGATGCAGAGGTGAGTTGAGTGAGCTCTACTGAAATTGAGGTGAGTGAGCCTCATGGTTTTTGCTGTTGTGGGACATTTTGTGATACAAGAAGGGAGGAAGTTTCATATGAACAATGATGGGTGGGAAGCCCTGTTATTACAAGCAAAGGATGTTTACTGATTTAGGAGTCTTAGGTTTCTTTAGTGAGTAAATAAATTTTCTGAAAATTAAGTTTCTTGAAGGGACAGTGCTGCTTATTGCAGTTTTGTTCCAAAATATGTATTTAAATGTGTATGTTATTAAGGGCATATTCTCCTAGATCTTAAATAAAACGCTTTGCAAAGGGTAGCCATGGGGATTGCTCATTAATATAAACCAAGACCTCAAAGACATCATCAGTTGCTCAGAGTCATACCTGGGATCAGAATCAACTAGAGAGGAACATGTTCTTTCATGCCACCAGACGATGCTGACAGCAATGCCTGAGGCTTTCCATGGTGTGCTGTACTTTTTTCCTTTGATGACTGAAAGGTTAGACAAATAATTCTGGACGTTTCTCGATTTTGTTTTTAATTTAATTTTCTTTAAATGTGTACTTTTTTTTGTGCAATGAATTGGAGGTCTTTTTCCTCTACAGTGTTCCTATGACAGCTCTAGGAAGTAGCTCCTTTTTCAAAGCTGATTATCCTCTATTTCTTCTCGTGCTTTTCTTTTGGGAGCTGCAGGATCTTACAATGAAATGTAATGAGGAAGAAAAATCGCTAAGCACAGATGCATTTTCCAAGGTTTCACTGACCAACTTGCGTAGACCAGCAGTTCCAGATCTCTCTACAGACCTGGGGATGAACATCTTCAAAAAGGTGAGGGAAAGGAAACTGCACTTTAATTTACCTGTGATGCAGCACCTCAGGGTCCTCTTAAGTAGCTGCTGAAGTAGTCTGCTTGGACTGTATATTCACGAGGTCTGCTTGGAATATATATTCATGCCATATGTGACATTACCATCCCTTTTCATTGGAGTTGATTCTGTATGTTATTACATTGGTTTTTATATGCAAATCCTGAACATAATGCTGAAGTCTTTATTCAGGTAATTGTCCTGCTGCAACTGCATGAGAGGCGGCTACTCAAACAGTGCTGAATTTTAAGTGCCAGTGCTCGCTGTAATTCCAGCTAATTCAATGAGTTCTGATTTTTTTACCTTGTCTTAGCTCTGGGTTTCCAACCATCCATTCCATACATCTAGCTCAAGGTCAAAGAATGTCATAAAATTATCCAAGGGCATCCATCCCTGTTGCAGTGGGGATACTGCAACACGCCTATATCAAACCAGGAGTCCCGTGGAAAAGAAATATATATGGACGGATTCTTGCTAGATGTTTCAGAGATGTTTATTTCCCCAACTGCATGGCCGGGCTCTGCCGAGGGACTGTGCTCCAGTCACAGCACCCGAGCTGCTTTGCCCGCGCAGGGGAACACAAACCAACCAATGGGGAACGAGGCTGAGCAGGGGCAGGGAAACCCCGTGCCTCCCTCAGGGCTCCCGGGGCGGGGGGAGGAGATCCCAACACATCCCAGCCTAGGGCAAGACTGAAATTCTTCAAGTACTCACAGGATCCCAGGATGCATTTGGATTCTACCATGGGAAATGTCCAACATAAAAAGCTCAGAATGGAAAGTTATACTTGGGACATATATCTGTGTTATCTCTTTCCCTCAAGTGGTTGTTTTCCATGCCTCAGAGCTTCTTAACTGCTCCTATATCTGCTCCTGTTTCTGCAGTTTAAGAGCCGCAAAGAGGACAGGGAACGTGAGCGCAAAGGGTCAATTCCTTTCCACCATACTGGAAAGAAGCGGCAGCGAAGGATGGGGGTGCCCTTCCTCCTTCATGAGGATCACTTGGATGTTTCACCCACTCGCAGCACTTTCTCCTTTGGCAGTTTCTCTGGAATTGGAGAGGACCGACGTGGCATTGAGAGAGGAGGATGGCAAACCACCATATTAGGTGAGATGTTGCTGTCTATCATTCCTGTTGTGAACATTCAGAGAACAACAGAGGTTATTTCTTCATCCAATCCTTTTGTCACCCTATGTCCTTGGTTCTGTTTGCAGCATTACACATCCGTTAGTAACTGCTCACAACAGACCTTGAAAAACTTACACTTCAGTTCACTTTTTCTCTGAAAACTATCATCTTTACTGGAAACATAGCTACTGTGGGAACCTGTGGTGATCTCTCTTCCACTTGAGTACACCTCCCTGCGTGGTAGCAAGCATTGCACAAGTGCAGCTTCAAATAGATTCAAAGAATGTTTGCATCCACTTCTTTAAAAGAGAAATCTCTGGAGAGGCAGCAGTATCATTAGTATGATGATTATTAGCAGCGTGTCATTAGTATCATTAAAAATGTCATTAGTATGCCAAAAAGTTCTGTTCACAGTTTTCCTGGAGTGCATCTTGGATACGAGTAGGATATTTTCGTGGTGAGGCTTATACAGTCTTGATACTGCAAAGATACACTGTTTGAACCTAAAAATTCGCTACTTCAAGCTTTTAATTTCACTGAACAGTACCTACGCAGTGTTTCTGTTTCACAAATTTACTCCCAATGTCATAGATTTTTGTTCTGGCACTCTTTAAGAAATCTTAGAGATGATAGGCAGCAAAATGAACTGTCATGCCAGAGCATTGTCATTTTCACAATCTTAAATTGCATCATTTTCATAAGCTGTCCATTATAAACATGTCCATCTCTGGGACACGGGACAGTGGTCGAGTAACCTTAAAGACTCATACATGTTTTGTTAATGGTTAATATACAAACACCTACAGATTTGTACAAGAATAACAAACTTATTAACCACACCCTCCTTTTCATACTTTCAGTACTTTGAGAAGTTAGTTAAATTTTGATGTAAGGGGCTCCAGATTCTTCTTGTGGCTTAAGCTAGAGTTTTTTGCTTTCTGATATGTCAGTGAAATCATGTATTTCACATCCAAGGGGCAACAAATCCTGACAACTTCAGAGGAAGTTGCCCTCTTTCAGTAAGTTTTTTTGATTTGTATTTTATTGTATTCTTGAAGAATTTCCTTTGTCTTAGCACTCCTATCCTAATATACTTATTTTGGGGGGGGGGGAAGAAGAGAGAGGAGAAGAAAATAAAGTCCTATAACATGCCCCAATGGGTAAAGTCATACAGTGCTGACCGGTCTTGTTTTCTTGAAGGTGTTGGTGGTTAAGAATGCAGTGTCAGCTAAAGCAGTATGTGCTGAGGGGAAGAGCCTTGCAGAGAGTTTGGACCATTTGGTCTCTATGTCAATGAACCCCCATGAGAGATCCCACCATAATTTTTGGTTCTGCTTCACAGTGTGATGAAAGGCCTTGATTTTTACAGACTCCAGAACTTCAATTTTTAACCTCAGCTGCTGTCGCCAGCCACCTCTCAGATAGTGGAATATCCGTTTCTTATCATCTCCCTAGGAAAGTTTACCAGGAGAGGGAGCTCTGACACAGCGACGGAGATGGAGAGTCTGAGCGCCCGGCACTCGCACTCGCATCACACGCTTGTCTCTGAACTGCCAGACACTTCAAACAGCCATGGAGAAAACACAGTCAAAGAAGGTAAATTTAAAATATCAGGAAAGACGTTTCACTGAAATGTCAACCCCAAAAAGCAAAGGAAGTGTTGCTGTTTCTATGTATATTTGACTAATTGATTTTTCCTTTTTTGTTTCCATATCTACTGAGGGGTTTTTTTGTACCATGGAGGGTTGCTGTTTGCATAATATAACCAGTCCATCGCTGAGTCATTGCTTATTAAATGTATTAGATGTAATTATTTTATTAATTTGAATATATTTAATAACATTAGGAAGAGGTTCTTTGTATTCTCTAGCCCTGTTACTGTACTGTCCGGCAGATGGTGGTCTAAAAAACCCTATGGGGCACCTAGGGTCTTCCTCCACTAGAGGGTATATAAACCTACTTACAAAGCACTAGGTGCAGGAAATTACTAATACTGTTGCCTGAAAATCAGGATGAGTTGTAAAAACATGAGGCGTCCTTGATAAAAATTTGCACTTATAGCCAGTTTGCTAACCTGAGAAATTCAAAGCTCCTGTCTCTGACCACTGTGAGCTTAAGCACTGCAGTACCATTCTCATCAGATACCTTTGCATTTTGGAGCTGATTTAGACTGTCACAGGTACTTTTTTTTCAACTGGTGTGATGAAATTTTCCAAACTGTTGTGACTTGGAAAGCTGTTTCAAGTTTGTGCTGCGGTTCCACCACCTTCACCCTTGCCTTCCACCTGCAAAGTCCTTTCTCTTTGCCTTGCAGGGGCACTGCTGCCTTTAAGACGAGGCACTGGATTAATGCAGGGAGCAAAGCTACCAAATCCTTTTGGAATAGATTTAGAATGTCTGAGTTGCTGGATCTACTTGACTGCCCATTTAACTGAGATCAGCTTAAGCTGCCAGAGAACTGAACTGCTAGAACAAGCCTGGGGTTGTTCTAATTTACACTGTCTTAATGGAAGAAATTAGTCTATGTTTGAACCATGTATGCATGACAGGAATTAGGAACTTGTGTTTTCTATTGGCATTAAAAGCCACTTTAAGAGCTGCTCCCTTTAGACATGTTCAGCCTCAATCTTCCATTCCATAACTATAGAGATTGAAATTTACAGGTAGCTGTTTTCCCTCATGCAGTACGGTCTCAGATATCCACCATCACTGTGGCAACCTTCAACACTACCCTGGCCTCGTTCAATGTGGGGTATGCCGATTTCTTCAGTGAGCACATGAAGAAGCTTTGCAACCAGGTGCCCATCCCGGAGATGCCCCATGAGCCACTTGCATGTGCCAACCTCCCACGGAGCCTGACAGACTCCTGCATCAATTACAGTTGCTTGGAGGATACGGATCACATTGATGGAACCAACAACTTTGTGCACAAGAATGGCATGCTGGATCTCTCGGTAATTGGCAAGGAACGAGGAAAGCCAGGTCCCTCTTCTGTCAATATAGCTGTACCATTGAGATCAGGGGTTTGATGGGCTTTTCCTCCACCTCTTTATATGACTTCTCTCATCAGTGTATAAAGGTCAGTCAGATACATTTGTGCACATCCTAAAAGTCTCCTCTGAGAAACTGCAACTCCTCTTACTTCTTGCAAGGAGCGCATGTGCATGTGGAATGCACACATCAAATCTTAGGTGGTATTACGTAATGTCTGTGTTCCTGGGGCATGCACCAAATTCCCTATAAAATAGTATAAGACTGAGTACCCCCTTTCTTCTAGCACCTTAAACCTCACCTTTTCTGCTTTCCCCTTAATGCTTTGCCAGTTCTTGGTGCACTGAAGTAGTGTTCTCAGGCTCACAGATGTCATCCCATGGTTTCCTTCTCAGCCTGACTGTGCGTGGCCTGTGGTTTCTTGTCTGATACCTAGGTTGTAGGCTCTTGGTATTTAGGGTTGTGTATCCTTTGTTCAGAGTTTGTACTGTGCCTGCTGTAATGAGTCTCTGAAGTCTAGAAATTCCAGGCACTAAATATTACTAGTAGGGAAAGTAATTCTGGCTTTAAATAGGATGTTTGAATCTCTCAGGTGGTCCTGAAGGCTGTTTACTTGGTTCTGAACCATGACATCAGTTCCCGGATTTGTGATGTGGCACTGAACATTGTGGAATGCTTACTGCAGCTTGGTGTGGTGCCCTGTGTGGAGAGAGTTCGGAGGAAGAGTGAGAACAAAGAAAATGAAGCCCCTGAAAAGAGACCAAGTGAAGGATCCTTCCAGCTCAAAGCAGCTGCTTCTGGTTCAGCTTGTGGATTTGGGCCACCTTCAATTAGTGGAGCTGGAGATGGAGAAGAAGAAGGAGGTGGTGGAGGAGGTGGAGGTGATGGAGGTGGTGGAGGAGGAGGAGGGCCATATGAAAAGAATGACAAAAACCAAGAAAAGGTTTGTTTTGTTTCCCTTTATACAACTCCAAATGTACTGCAATATCTGTTAAGATTGAGTATGCATGTGTATGCAACTGACCTTCTCTTTTGCTCTGGTTCTCACTTGGGATTCTGCTGAGGAAATATTATTAGCAATTCAAGTACTGTAACTACTCAGAGAAGCAGCTGCTAAAAGTGGAGTTTGTGAGCCTGGCATTGACATTTTCAATATCTTGACAAAGTGTTTGAAACCCTCAATAACAATGATTTTTTTCAGGTTTATTATTCATACCCTGTAAAGGAAAAATGGAACCCAGTGTGTGAGCAGTTTCATTTATTTGATTACTAGAAGTCATAAATTTTTCAGTATTGCTATGAGAATTGAGCAAAAGATGCTACATTGATAACCTCTGAAGTTGCAATTTACAGTAGCATAATGTCTAAAACATTTTAAAAATATGCCTGGTTTTCTACTCAGCCAAGCCAACTCTCTTTTTCAGGGAGAATTTTTTGAAGTTCTGAATGGTATGCATAGCAGAATGTAGGAACTTCACATTTATAGCATAATTTTTGATGGGAGCTGAAATAAAAGGGTTGGTCTCTAAACTTGAAAAATATTTGGAGTAAGCACTTCAAGAATAACAACTCAGTAATGGAGCGTCTGAGATGAGAAATGGAAAGCAGTTTGTCAAAAGTAAAATGCTAACAAAATGCCAGTAGTTGTAGCAGGGTTATGCACATCTTTCCCTCTGTGACTCTCAGGATGAAGGCCTAACTGTCAGCACCCATAGGCTGGCACTCACTATGCTAATCAAAATTGTGAAGTCCTTGGGTTGTGCCTATGGTTGTGGAGAAGGACATCGAGGGCTCTCTGGGGATCGCCTGAGACACCAGGTATTCCGGGAGAATGTAAGAGAATTAAAGGTCATTAAAGTGTCTCCCCTTGTACTTTTGACATCAGCTGCTGAGATCACTGCCTGCCCCCTCTGTAGCTTTCCCTGTATTGACAGTAAATGTGTTGCTTTTTGCCCCAGCTCACTGACTGTGTTGCAGCCCAGCCATAGCAGATTTTCAGCTATAGTGTTATCTTCCAGCCCCTAGGGCTCTCTATGGCCCAGGGTGCTTCTGACCACCCCAGTGGATGGGTTGGGACAATACATGGGAGCAATCTCCATGTGTGAGCTAGTATTAGTAATTTTTCACAGGACAGTACCCCCAAAGAGTATGCTATTTACAAGAGGTGCAGCTATCTTCAGTTGCCTATGTAAATCCAGAAGTCTAAGGTGTAAGTATGTCCACCTTTCCTAATGGTGATTATGACTGGCTGCTGCTGGGCTGCTCCATCAGCTCCTGATAGTTGGAGTGCACTGTATTTGCACTATGCTTGTTCTGTTGTCCCGCAAAGGAAGTAAAAGACTTAATCCTACCCCGTTGAAGAATATGGTGGTTCATCACTGTTGATTCCTAACATATTTTGTTCTGCTCAAATTAAGGCAGTGGAAAGTGCCCGGGATGTAGCCCAGACATCAGATTTAATCCAGAAGAGTTTATGTCCTTGAGATCAGTCCAACTCCCTGTTAAATGGGAGCCTTTTAACGGCCTTTCTCAGTGCATGCCTTCTCCTTACCTTGTATGCTTGCAGAAGGGAGTATTTTTCATTACTCTAATGAGAGTTTACTAATCCCATGGGATACGTGTGAAACAGATTCTTCTCCATGGCTTTAGTTAGCTTGAGCCATGCCAACAGAGCTATAATAAGGTTCTGGGATCTGAGGTTGATTTCTCAGAGATGGATTCGCTGCTCTATATCCTTGCAGTGTTCTTATGTTAGCTAGATTCCCAGGTACTGGATGAGCGGACACAATTGGACAAGATGGGGTGAGTCCCAGTGGTAACAGTAGAAAGGTTCTGCACAAAGCACTGGTTGAACAGGTACCATATTCATCACCATGTCAGTTAGACTTTTCTGTTGGAGCTGAGCCAGCAAAGAATTTAGACCTAGTCATAACATTAAGTAAAAATGAATATATCTCTTGGAACCAAGGTTCTTATCACTGAATTGAGGAAAATATTTTCCTCTGTGTCTGTCTTGGTTTGAGACAAGTTTAGGAGGAAACATCATGAAATTAACATCTCCCCGTAAGAAGGCAGGTTTCAGCACTCCCTGCCGCACTGATATGAAAGGAATTTCTTGGAGGAAAGTGAAAAAATCTATTTATTTAACTAGCAGAGTGCTGGCAGGGCACAGGAGAAAAAAATGAGTCATGTGAGATAATAAACCTCCTCACTGTGGAGAAAGCTGGTGGTTTTAGAGTCCTGTCTGTAGCTGGCTCGGCCCCTCCCAAGGTCTGAGGCTGGGATGTGGTGTCCCCACAGCCTCCCTGCCAGTCTGCGGGGTCCGATGATCTGGTTCTCAGATCACAGCTAGGCTGAACAATTCCAGAAGAAGAAGTTACAAGAGGATTTCGATATGCCGGTTTCCAATCCTGGGAAAACTTTTTGCATCAGCCAACAACCTAGCTAAAAGCAGGAATTTTAACCCTCTCCTGCTGCAAGGAGAGAGAATGTGGGGCAGTATGTGTGAGTCCTTGAACACAAACCACACTGAAGAATTTGCCTGGCTTCCCCCCCACCACCCCTTTCCTCGGACTCAGCTTAAAGCTGCAGGACCCATTTCTGGGCATAAAGCAGACAATAGGGGAATACAGTATTATCATAAAATCACCCCAAGACAGTGTCTAAGTCTGCTGCATTTTCTGTCTGTTTGTCTGGCCAAACTGCTTTGCATGCACCATTTGTGTTGACTGCGTGGACAATCATCTGAGTTTACAGGAAAGTTAAGCACCCTATTGTAGATAGCAGGAGAGTTCATGTTTCCTATAGAAATTACATTTTAGATTCTCTTAACTCCGGCCTGCATGAGGTCTCAGTAAGGATGGATAGTTTTGCGATAAGAAGTTGACAATTAATAGCTTTTCATTAAAAAGTTAGTGTTTTGTATGATGTAAATTGGTCATGGGTATAGGTGCATTCAGTGGGTTGGGTCTGAGCTGGAGGCTGAAAATAGATGCCTAAGGCTAAGAACCTGTTCCACCAAGCACTGAGCATTGACAGAGGTGGTACATTCCTAGTTCAATTACATTCAGTGAGATTTTACGTTTGCATTGGCAGAGGAAGAGAAGACTTGAAATATAGCTGGTAGTGACTTCATCACCACCTCAAGCAGTGGCACCCATACTGGTGCACTGTCTCTTTTGTGCTGAATTTCTTGTTGATTCTGGAGGTGAACCTGTCACCTTATGGGACCATTCAGAGACAACACAGCCCTGGTTAAGAGCAAAATTACCTTGCTCTTGCTAGCAAAACTTGATCACGTATTTTGATGTGATATGATTTGATGGATACTGTTGCAGGCCCAGAACTGCCTCACAAAACTGTACAAACTGGATAAGATGCAATTCCGGCAGACCGTGAGAGATTATGTGAACAAGGATTCTCTCAATAATGTGGTGGATTTCCTGCATGCTTTACTGGGATTCTGCATGGAGCCAGTCACTGACAGTAAGTATACCTGGCATCAGAAACTGTCACTTGAGTATTCTTAAACTCTTCCATCAGAAAGAAGCCACACCCTTTGTCCTTTAAAAATTACAAAATATTATTTGCTATTCTCAGAATATATAAATTGTATCCTTAGGCATTGGTGGTCAAGGGAGTTGGACCACTTTGGATCTGACCACCCAGTGACTTTGTCTTGAGATCTTGTAGCACACAGTGCACCTGAAATTGAAGGCCTCCCTTTGATTCATCCTATCGCTTGTTCATGGCTCTTCACAGAGAGCCACATTTTCATTAAATGATACCTCAGGCAGGAAGTTTTCTGCTTCCTGACATGACAAGGCACCAGGTGGAATGGCCTGTTTAATACACAGTTTCTTCTGAATGGAGATATAATTGAGCTTTAAAACCCTCTGTGTTACCTCAGATGAGGCAGTAAGCAGCAAGAATGGCTTGAATGAACAAGAATATGGACACATAGATGCATATGCCTGCATTTACAAATGTGTGTCCATGTGTGTATGGGGGTTTGAGAATTTTTTTTGAGTTAGGAAAATTATGTTCTAATATGTCCTATATTAGAACAATCAGGCATTTCTGCTTGATCACTGCATGAAACAACATTTAAGAGTTACTGTTTACAGAGTAGGACTAGCTCCTCTGAAACACTAGGGGAGCCTGACTATTAGTTAGCCTTCGATGCCAGAAATTTCAGAGAAAGCATCAAAGAATAGTAAATAGCCAGCTTTCATGAAGAAGATGCCCATAGGAGATTTCCCTTAAGTATTCACCAGTTATTGACTGGTTCATTCTTTGAAGCATGGCAGCTCATGCAGCTCTTGAAAGTCTTTTCCCTCATCTCAGGAACTGGGACGTTTTGTGGTAATTCATATAAATCTAATTATTTTTTTAGTCTTTCTGAAAGCTTGGTGTCCTTGTGCACCTTCCAAGAAAAGCATTCCCATAGTTCAGAAGATTTTCATTTCATATGTGTTGTCAGTTTGCTGCTTAATCGAACATCTCTTATCCCTTAGAATGGTAACTAGAAAAGCTATAGTTATTGTTCAAATTTTAAGACTTACTGTGCATTTCTCTGGACAGATGTAGATAAAACCAGAATTTTCCTGATATTTTCAATCCTTTTTCATAATACAACTATTTCTGGGAAGCTTTGATACTTATAATTTATTTTACCCTTTGCTTCTGCTTTTTGTGGGGTGGGATTGTGAGAACTAAGCATAGGATATTAGGTGGGGATGTGTCCTTGTTTGTTCCCAACAAGATGGCTTGCTTATACTTGAATTTTACAGATAAGGCTGGATTTGGGAATAACTTCACCACAGTGGACACCAAATCCACAGCCCAGAGCGTAGAAGGTATTATTGTGAGTGCCATGTTCAAGTCATTGATCACTCGCTGTGCATCCACTACACATGAGCTCCACAGCCCAGAAAACCTGGTAAGCACTTGATACCATGTTAACCAAGTTACTTTTTCACTTGAGTACCACCAGAGTGAATAATTCGTTCAGTTTAGCCAAATCCTTTGAGTGTAGCAAGTGGTGCAGTCACGATTGAAAAATTATGTAAATGTGATGTCTTTTTGCATGCCTGGCTTGGAACCTGGGGACTTAGACAGAACAAAAGTTGTGCAGTCTGAATGGAAATTTCATCTCTGTTCAAGCAGCTTCTGTGTTGTTCCAACTGGATAAGTAGCATGGTCTGGAGGGATTAATGAACAAGAAGAGCAAGGGCATTCTGGTTTGTATCAGCAATAATGTGGCCAGCAGGTCCAGGGCAGTGATTGTCTCCCTGTACCTGGGCACTGGTAAAGCTGCATCTCAGAATCTGGGGTCTGTTCTGGGCCACTCACTAAAGAAGGACACTGAGGTGCTGCAGCATGTCCACAGAAGGGAAATGGAGCTGGGAAAGGCTCTGGAGCACAAGTCTTAGGAGGAGCAGCTGAGGAAACTGGATTTGCTTAGCTTGGAGAAAAGGAGGCTCAGGGGCTTCTTGTTCTCTACAACTTTATGACAGGAGGTTGTAGCAAGGTGGGGGTCAGTCTCTTGTCCCAGGTAAAAGTGACAGAACAAAAGGAAATGGCCTCAAGATGCACCAGAGGAGGTTTACAATAGATATTAGGAAAAATTTCTCTGCTGAAAGGGGAGGTCAGGTATTGGAACAGGCTGCTCAGGGAAGTGGTGAAATTGCTATCCCTGAAAGGATTTAAAAGATATGTGAAGGTACAGCCCTGGACATGTTTTTTGGTGGACTTGACAGTGCTGGGTTAATGGTTGGATTCAAGGATCTTAGCGGTCTTTTCCAACCTCTATTCTATGATTCTAAGACCATAGCTACCATGGATCAACTTTCAGCAAAGTCGAAGGCAGTTCACTTGGTTAACTGGCCCACCGGTGCCAGGCCATGTGAATTACTGAAGAGAAATTTGGTAGATCTTCCCAAGGTTTAGACATTCAATTTACTGAACATGTGGAGGAAAGGAAGGTGTTGCTTTTTGCTACATGTTCTCTTTTTGAATATGTATATTTGCTCGTGGTTTTTGTATATGCTCACTTCCCAGAGCAGTCAGTATACTGGATGACATGAGCTCTCTTCTTCCAAATTGGTGCACTCTAGCAGCTAGTCTCAGGCCACCTCATTTATTAGCAAAAATTCTGATTTTTCCTGAAGCAAACAAGAAACATTCTTGTATTCCATCATTACAGCAGAGCTGTAGAGACCCTTAAGTCCAGCTAAAGGGGCAGTAGTGCTCTGGGAGGGGAAGGAAAACCACAGTAACAACTTAAACCAGCAGACTAGTCTATCTATGTCCAAGTCCTCTAGTTCTTATGGATATTCCTCCTTTGGAATGTTTCTCATAAGAGATTAGGTGGTGCAATGCAGAAAAACATGCCCCATTATTGGACCTAGATTAGGAGCACCAAGTGTAAATTTTTCTTATAAATTGTGTATCTTTCTAGACTATTTTAGTTAGTGTGTAAGGTGAAACTTATCCTTAAGGATAGCACTGTTAATTGTGCCTGTATGGAGAACACAGTATGTAGAGCATGCATGCAGATTTGTTGTTGTCTTGTCATTCTTTAAAGTCAGTCTTTTGGTCAATATCTTACTAAAAAAATAAAAGCCTTAATAAGCTTGTTAGGGTTTTTTTGTTTTGTTTTCCTTTGTTCCTTGCTGGGAATTTTCAGAATAATCCAAGGTCTTTCAGGAAAGCTCACAGATCAAAAATCAAGTCCTATAAAACTGTTCCCTCCATCCCCTTGCCCTCACACATAGAGGTGAGTTGCACATCCCAGATGTGTATGAATGTTCAAAACTAAAAAGGCCTTGAGTGTAGGAGGTAGGTCGGGGAATAAGTGAGTCATTCCTCTCTCCTCATATGATGTAAAGCTTTAAATTAATGGAAAAAAAATCCCAAGACACCGATTCTATAAAAAACATGCAATTGTTTGCACGCTACAACCCCTCACGTACATCTTAGATATTTCATGCCTTTTGTTTGTGGTCTAGATGAATGGTATAAAACCAACTTTAGGTCATCTTTGCCGCTCCCTCACCTTGCAGGTCTTTTAGCCTCTGATACCTCCCCATCTGCTGTATCCCATTGCAGATCACATTCCATAATAATGCTCCTCCTTGTCTCCTTCTTCTGAGTGCACTAAATGAGTTTCCAGCTGTTGGGGTTTCAGGAGTTCGCCTTCTGTTTTTTCTCTTAAAGAATTTTCCCCATACATGTTGCCAAGGGGACAAATTACTGGGTGCTTAAGAAAAACAAAAGACCTGGCCATAGAAAGAGGCATGCATCTTGCTACTCTTTCACCTGGGCTTGTGGGCTGTTAGTTCCTGGCGTTTGGACAGAGAGAGAGGATGGAAGGAATTCATCAGCACTGGAGACTTTTGCTTTTTCGGCTGCCTTGCTTCCTTCTACCAGAGAAATCCCGAGATTCCCAAGCCTGCCTTCCCTGCCCCACTGGGAGCTGGGCTTCGGCCACCCTACCCCTGCCATTGCTTTGAGCCTTCGCTACTCTGTAGCTGTGCTTGCCCTGCCTGTCCAGACCTCTGGGGGTTCCCACTGCAGCTCTGGAGTTCAATGCATCTCCTCTGCCACCCGGGATTTGTGCTCATCACTGCTGTTCCAGCCTGCTGTTCCCGAGGGTCCGGCCGGACACTGGGATCGGCTGCCCAGGGGGTTTGTGAAGCTTCTTTGTTCCATCCCTCCCCGGGATCCCAGGGCACCAGAGCTGCGTGCTCCCCGAGCTCGCTCCGGAGCGCCCCCTGCAGCCGCGGGGGAACCATCGCACCTGCCCTGCTCACCGAGAGCCGCCAGCGCCCCTGCCGGCTGTCACCGGAACTGCACCCGAGGGGAAAGGGCCTGGCAGCCGAGAAAGCTGGGACTGGGTTTGAGATTGTTTGCTGTTACTGCCATAGTTATTGTTGTTTGCTTGACTTGTTATACACATATAGATATATAATAGTACAGAACTGTTATTCCTGTTCCTCATATCTTTGCCTGAAAGCCCTTTAATTTCGAAATTATAGTAACTCGGAGGGAAGGGGGTTGCATTTTTTTCACTTCAAGGGAGGCTCCTGTTGGGGTTCCTCCCCCTCTGGTGTGGGGTCCGGTGGGAGGGGACCCTGGAGTAGAGGCATGGTCTACAGGGTTTCCCTACTCCCTGGTCGATTCAATTCCCCATTGGTTGTTTTGTGTTCCCCTGGGTGGGGAGGACTCTGGTGGTCCTGTGATTGCGGAGTTCTTCGGCAGGACCTCGGCCATGTGGCTGGAGAATAAAGATCTCTAAAACATCTATCAAGAATCGCTCCCTATTTCTTTCCACGGGCCTCGTTGTCTGATGAATGTTGCAGGAGACCCCACTGCAACAGGCTCCTGCCTTCCTTGGCAGACACCTGTCTTTCAAACCAAAGACACCAGCCAAAACCCACAAACCATATACCTGAAGAGTAGACCACACAACAGCCAGAGGAGAAGGAGGAGAAGTAATGGCCTGGTGAAGTACTTCAGAAAGTATTTATTCTCACTGCTTTTTTAGAAACTTCAGACTGAATTTCTGTTCTTTTTCATGGTGCCTTGCTACTCAGGGCTTGTACTGTGATATCCGACAGCTGGTCCAATTTATCAAGGAGGCTCATGGGAATGTATTTCGGAGAGTGGCACTCAGTGCTCTCTTGGACAGTGCTGAGAAGTTAATACCAGGTAAAAAGACAGAGGAAACAGAGCAAGACCCAAAACCTTCTGGGAGCAAAAGGTAGGTATGAGGAGGGAGAAGGTAAATGATTGACTTGCATATGAATCTATGACTATCTATGCTGAACACAAATGTAGGAAATCCAAGGGCTTCTTTTATCTTTATAGCAGGTCAGTTCTTGATGTACAAGCTTCTGCTGTGGCAGTATCCTCCTTTAAAATTTAGTGAGCTGAGACTGCAATACATTTGCAGAGAAAAACATTGGCAGTCTCATAAAAGAGGCATAAGAGAACAGTGCAATGGAAACACTGGGATAAGGAAAGGTTAAGAGAACTAAGAAGCATAGTGTCACTCCCAAAACACTCTGTGGATGTATTTTTTAATATGCATCACATCATTTGGGATGTATACCTGTTTTTCTGACAGGTAAACCCTGGTATGTGAAATGAGTCCAAGAAGAGATCTAATGCTGACATGTTTCTTTATCAATAAGGAATTTCCTCTGGTGCTTTGAGGAATTTGTCTTATTAAAATGTTGGGAAGAAGGATTAAGAAAGTTGAAAAAGTCCTGAAAACTTTGGCTTTGCTGCTAAGAGCTGATGCCTTTTTTGAGAATAATATGTATATAGAGACAGAAAGTTGCTAAGGAGAGGGTACGTCTCTAAAACTGCTTTGCAGGTTTCCATATCCAGTTCTATGCGATGACCGTAAGAGATGGGCCATCCATTTCCTTTGGCTCATGATTTATCTTGTCTGTATAGATCTGAGGTGGGAAGTGTCATCATTGACAAAGGCCAGTCCTCAGCTGCCCCTGATGAATGCCGGAGTTATGTCTCAAGCCGCCCAATGCAAACTCCAGAACAGTAAGTAAATACTGAATTGTTCAACGTGTTAGTGCCAGCAGCTTCCTTCTGGGGTTAGTACCAATGCACAGGACAGCAAAGACTTACCTGTTTGGATTGTACAACAAACTGTTGAGTATCTACACAGGAGCTACTGCAAACAACCAGGTAATGCCTGTTTTCAGTGCTGCCAACTGGACCCATCCTGGTTTTGATAGGGAAACAGCAGAGATTTTCAAATGACAGTGCACTAGATTTGTCAGTATCGCATACCATACTACCAGAGCAGTGAATAGCATGTTAATTCTTCAGAGATTTAACCACAACTGTTCTCCAAGCTTTATTTGTACTCCCGGGGGATGATCCTATTAATTTTCAACTTCCAAGTTGTTGCTAAGGGTGATTAATGCTTCAGTGAAAGCCAGCCCATTCCTGAATTGCATTGGGCACATAGTCTCCAAAGATTGCTGTAATTTCCTATTCAGCACAGGGAATCAGCCTGCTGTTGGCATTGTACACCTGAAATCTCTTATGTCCGAAGAATTCTGCCATTTACTGTTGAATTAAACTTAAACAATACTCTTAAGAATTTTAGAAGATTCTACAAATGGCCATGGGTCCCTAAGTAATTTTGGGCAAGTTATTTAACTCCTCTGAATACGTGTCTGTCTTGTTAAAGAGCTTTGAGATGTGCTGCATGAAGACATTTTTTTGCACAAGGGCCCAGAGCTCCACATCACATATTGTCCTGCCTTAACTGAGCCTGCAAAATCTCACTGTGTCTGAGACAGCTAGGACAGCACAAAACCTTTTACTGCTCTGCAGGATTGCAGCAAGTTGTTCCTCTCTGAGCCCTGCCATAACCAAGGGAGAATATACTAAAAAATACTGTCCCAATTCCATTACTTAATGAGCAGGTTCACAAATGGCTGTCATGATGTCCTAAAGCTTTCTGGTACAAATACTTGTAGAAAGTACTAATGTGGTCTTATAAATATGGTTCATTTTGACATAAAGCTTGTTTACTTTCATGTGTAGAAACTAAAAATTGGAATCACCTGTTCAGTGGATGTTACGAATGGAGAGGAGGGCTTAAACAAGTTCTGCCTTTGACTCAGATTTCTGGTAGTAAATCTTTTTAGGGGTAGCCTGCACCTCAGACTGCTCTCACTTTTCAGGTTCTTAATAATGGCCAATTAGGTCTATTACAGAATGAATTATTTATTTAATAGACACACTTTTAACAGCCATAAAACTTTAACAGATTACTTACTACACAGGATAAACAAAAGAAACCCTACTAGAAGATAAACAATTCAGTACACTATCATAATAATGTGCCTATATTACAGCCAGCAAAGAAATAGTATAGATTAGGATTCAGTGCATCTTACCATCCAATTTCTTAGAGGGCATACATAAAAAACCTTTTGCTCTCTGTTTCCAGAAAGGTAACCATGAAGATGCATCCAAACTTCAGGGAGGAGCAATACACGTTTCCATGAAGTGTGTGTGAGACTTCTGCCTCCATGAAAATTTGTGTAGCTTTTATAGCTTTAAAGTAAAGTGCCTCTCAGTCAATGATTCCTGGCTTCTCTCTCTACGTCTCACTCTCAAGGCGAGGGATGTTCACGGTCAGCTGGGGAGGTGTCATCTCTTTGGTGCCAGAGATAACTCCCTTTCAGGCATCTGTCCGGCCTGGGTTATCTCACCCATATGCACTAGCTGATAGACAGAGAAGATAAGCTTACTGTGGTAGAGGGGCAGGGGGGAAAGGTCGTGCCAGAGTGGACAAGCTTCTACGGGTAGAAAAGATGGTTATTTTGTGTCTTTAACAAGTCTTTTACTGAGTATGTTGTCAACCTTGACTCTGTCCCACTAAGAAGAGTATGTTTGGAATTCAAAATGAAACAACTTCAAGTAATAGAGAGCTTAGGAGCAGGCTGCAGAAAGGAGGTCTCGTTTCCCTGAACATTTCAATTTCACTGAAATGCAGCTCATGCTTTACATACATTCTATTCCAGTGATGAGCAAATCCAAGGGGCCAATCTGGGACGTAAGGACTTCTGGCGAAAGATGTTTAAGTCACAAAGTGCAGCAAGTGATACCAGTAGTCAATCTGAGCAGGACACATCTGAGTGCACAACTGCTCACTCTGGAACCACCGCAGACAGGCGCTCCCGCTCTCGCTCCCGACGAATCTCCCTTCGAAAAAAACTCAAACTTCCCATAGGTAAATGTATGTCTCTTTCTATTCAATATACATATTGCATGCGCAGGGAAGTACAGCTAGATATATCTGTCTTAAGAAATATTGCAGCACAGTTCCTTATTGTTCATCTATTCTCCCCAAAGAAGCTGTGATTTGCTGCTGTCTCCACTTTACAGATGTGGAACTGAGGTAAAGGGAAATGTAAGAAATTTGCCAAAGGTATCAGGGGATATTTTTGTCAAAATAGATTATTGAAAATTTCCTCCCAAAGTAGCAGGCTAGTACTGTAATCTCACAGGCACTGTTACTGCCTGTACAAGAGAAATAGTCCAAATTAACATTTTTTAAACAGAGAATATATCCATTCCAATTCCCAAGACCCAGCCTTGCATGGTAGTTAATACACATAACATGAAAACATTACCTTCTGCTTTTCTCCCATTTCCCCAAGCCTTAGTATGGCCACTAAGGAGAAATATACTGCAATTGCTAAGAAATAGATTCTTCTAGAAAGAATTTTTAAATTTGTCCTGAGCAACTTATTCTGTAACAGGGAATTGGCTGAAGCGCTCCTCCCTCTCTGGTCTGGCTGATGGAGTGGAAGATCTCCTAGATATCAGCTCTGTTGACCGTCTCTCTTTCATCAGGCAGAGCTCCAAGGTAAATGTGTCAGGCTGGATTACAGAGAGCTTGAAAAGGAAGGATCTGGATGGTTTTAGCTGCACATGGGAATATTTTCTTCAATATGGACTTTGCAGCTAAGGAGACTGTCACAGAAATCTCCAGAGCAGAGCCATGGGAATTTGACACTGGTCTTTTTTACCTCATGGTGAAGACTAGGTTAAACTTACACTGTACTGGTCAGTCTGCTCTGGTGCACTGAGAGGAAAGTGCAGGCTCTGTCAACACACTTAAGCTTAATTGTTGTTCACATTTCTTCTTCCTTCTTTGTCCTTTCACAGCTTCTCAAGAAAGATCAATCCTTTAAGCAGAAAGCTTAAAAGATGAAGTGCTTCAGCGTATGTAAATCAGTGCAGACCCACTTGTGTTACTATGTTGACCCTTACAGCCCTTCTGTAGATGTTTGTGTCTAACCAGTGAGACCAACACCTCATGCTATGGCATAGACTGACCAGCCCCTCTGTCCCTGCACAGGTGAAGTTTACCAGCGCAGTGAAGCTGTCTGAAGGAGGGGGGCCAGGAGGAGGCCTGGAAAACGGGAGAGATGAAGAGGAGAATTTCTTCAAGCGTCTTGGTAAATGGCGCACCTGCCGAAGACACCCATCCAAGCTTCATCACACAGAAGAAAAAGATGGTTAGAAATCAGGGTTCTCGTCTCCTTTTTTCTTTCTTTTTATCATTTTTAAAATATCTTTCTTTCTGTATTTTACCCCATTCCCTTTTTTCCTGCTTTCTTCATGGATTTTGTCTCCACTGTAGCCTTCTTCAATTTTTTAGTCTTTGTAAATGTTTTCTTTCACTTCCTTCATTCTTTTATTTTGATTTAGAAAAAAGCTCTGGTAAATTTTTTTCTAAAAAAATCAGACTATCCAAATAAATTATAAAATACAATATTTGGGCTTTTAAAATCAAATTACATCTGGTCAATACACTTGAAAAATTAATGCTTGCTTCAAAGCACTTATTCAGTTCAAAATTAGGGTGTAAATCTTATGTTGTCTAATACAACAATGGGTGTTCCATCCATTTTATTGTTTAGTTTTGTTTTTTCAATTTATAACTATTTGACAGTTTTAGCAAAGATCAGCACAGAAATGGAAAACCCTGCACAAACCTTGTTATAATTATCTCTTTTCTTCTGTGTTTGCATGTCTAATCTCTGCATACCATTCGTAAGGGATGCTGTCCCTTTTTCTTAGCACACGACATAAGAATAAAAACACTCCTTTTGTTTCCACAGAAGTGTATTTAATTGCTATGTATTTTCAAAGTCAGCAATGTCTGAAAAATGCCTTTATGAGTAATACAAAATCATGGTATAATCTGTTTTAAAATATCATGCAGTCATTGACATGCTCATGTCCTCAGCTCAAAGCACATCCTTCTTGTCAGGGAGACAACCTTGTATCTTGAAGTTCTGTCACATTTTTTTTAAGACAACAGAACCAGATTCCCAAAAACACACAAAAAGGACTAAATGTTCTTTTTTAGCATGATTTCTGTAGCTTTACAATATGCTACATTTTCTGGCATTGTATTTGGTTTTCTTCTGACATTACACTTCGACATTGCATTGTGTGTATTTTGCCATCACTTGTTCCAGGCCTGCAGTGTAATGCATGTAAGGCATTTCTCAGGCAAGTGATACTTGCAAAATATGAGCATATCTTGTTACTGCAAACTGGTCATTATCTGCCACTGGTGAACGGTGGTGCTTTTTTTTAGCTCCTAGATGAAAAGTATTGTTCCTTTGGGAGAGTTCAGCTACCTTGTTGAAGTCTGGTAGCATTCTCTAGCAATGGAAGGAATTAGTTTCTTTATCTGCTGCTTTGTGCTGAAGTAGGTATGAAATACTTTCACCATATTTCCTCCCAGCTCTCACTGGTTAAACATGACTGAGGGGCAGTGAAATCTTTACAGACTGCCACAGCTCTTTCTGCAGTGCACCTGTGAGATGAACTTCATATTTTGTTGTAGGAAATTATTGTTTTTATCTTCCTAATACAGGGGTAATAAAAGTTTGTAAGGCCAAGTGTGACAGTTAAGGAAGTTATATCACTGTATCTACAAGGATCTCTGGTATGCAATGAAAGCCACGTAGCTTTAGCAAAACTATTAGAATAGTTGTACCTGCCCTGTGTATGTCTGTGCTTGCATGTGCACAGTGATATCAACATGAGGCCTGTTCATGGTGGGACAGTTTATAACTCAGTAGAACAGCAACAGTACACCAAGCCTTCAAATTTCCAGTGTTTCTCTATCTTCCATACAGATGATAAGGTTGTCTGTGCTTAACAAGAAAAGAATAAAAGCCTTTTAATGGTGGATTGGCATACTGTTAAATCCCTCAAGGTCTGATCCTAAAGCATTAAATTGGAACTTCTCACTGCCTTCTCATTTTTGTCATTCATGGTGCTGTGCTATTACTTTGCTCATGCTTTTTCCTGGTGGTGTTTCTTCTTGTGTTTTTGGGTTTTTTAACAGTAGACCAAATTAAAGAGAAAATGAATAAAGAAGAAATAAATTACATTAAAAAATTATAAAATGTAGAGTAATTTGTGACATCATTTATGAACTAATCTTCATTGTGATTTTTTCATCTAGAACACTGGAAATTCTGTGTTATGTATGTAAGCATACATATATATGTGTATCTGTATGTGTGCATATGTATGCATATATGTACACATAAATATATACACATTCATGTGTAAAAATATTTATTTTAATGATCTTTTTATCTATACTAAGAGCAAAGCCTATAGAAATATATACATTTACTGTGCATTTACATGAGATCCGTAATGTTCCTTTGGGTACTTACTGAAGACACTGTGAGTGACCACAGAAGTAGTCAGGGCGTTCAAGTCACAGCAGCTCAAACTTGCTCTGAGGAATGAGCCCATAATCTCAGAGGGAGCAACTGTGGAGCAGGAGCTTGGGCATCTTCCTGTGTTAGGACATGGTCTTTGCTCTTTGGATGAGAACTTCTGAAGGCCTGAGTCACATAAATTAGGTCAGGGAGGGCTGCCCTGATCACAGCAAGGCTATTCCAGGATGGGCATAGCAAGGGGCAGTCACCAGCTGCCTTTAAAGGATTGTCTTGTAAAGCTTCAACAAAATGCAAGGTATGCCACTGAGCTCAGATGGACAAAAGCTCTGCTAGCTCTTTATAGTGCGGGTAGGGACATGCGTTAGGCAAGTTTCTGTTCTTTATCTCATACAGGCACAGCCTTAACAGGGCCCTGAACAGGAAACATTTGTACCTCAAATGAGTTAGTGTTACGACAGTCATAGCAGGAAAGCTCAGATAAGATATAAAGGCTATAAGGAAACAGAAGGACTTGGAGGAATGTTTGTGATTGCTCGCATATGTAAGTGTTCTACCTGTTTTTTCTACTTTGTTTGATCCATTTCAATGGAATATTTTCCCAACATAGGGACATTTTGTTTGCTGGTAGCTAGGTACAGCTTCACTGGAGAGAAAAAAGCCAAGGAATTTCTAAAGTCTCTTGAAATTTGATACACCTCTGTCTTCAAGGGAAAATTGAAGATCTACATTGTCATTTTCTGTTGTGACTTTTTTGGGGCACATAAGTGCTTTCCAAATAATTTAGGGAGTGCATGCTGAAAATAACTTTTGAGTTTCAGCCATTCTTCTTTCCTGAAGAAGTCAAGAAGTGCTGTAGAGTTGATGTTTTTAATCTTGTCTTTCAAATAATCCATGTTTAAAGCCAATTTTGAATTCTCCACTCAGTGTTCTCCAGTGCTTTATCCTGCAGTATTCTGTAAACTGTCGTACTTTCAGATGTAAACAGGGAGAGTATTATGGGCAAAGCCAAAAAGCCCAGAAGCTGACTATCCCTTTTTTTGACCTTCCACTTTGGCCTTGGAAGTGCTTTCCTTATTTCTAATCTGTGTCTTTTTACCATTCTCTCATCTCTGGGTAACAACTGCATAATGATCTTCTGCATTATATGTGCTAATTGGGATTAGTTGATTTATGATGTGGACTCTATACATAGAGTTTAAAATTGTCCCTGAAGTGGGATGCCAGCTTCATTTTTGAACAGAACTATTAGAGATTCTTCCATCCCAAAGAGTACAAGACACTTCAAGGGAGAGTGGCTGGAATGATGATACCTAGGATTTGAGGCCAGCCCATCTTTCCTCTTTACTCTTATGGTAATTGCAGATGTGTGCTTGAAAAAAGGACAGTGCTTAATTTCCACATAGACTACACATTCACTACTGATTTTTCTGTCCTAGTAAATGATTTATTACATAATTGATCCGTGAGGAATAAGGGTTATGCATGCTTCACTTTAAAGAAAACTTAAAGGCAATAGAGGAGTAAGGTAGGAGATTATTAAGGAAAAAAAGACTGTAAAGAAGATGATCTGTGTTAAAGAGGTGGGGAGGAAGGACAACAGCCTAGTTCACCTGTGTTGGAGGAGGTCCTGGGCTTCCACACTGAGTATGAGGGAAATGGCATGAGGGAAATGGGCAGACCAATACCAGAATCTGACTTGCTGTATATCTGTTTCATTAAAGTCATGGATATTGTAAAAATGCACCTATCTTCAAGATAACACAAGGAAAGAAAGGGATTTACACTGAGATTGTACTCATCAAGGTTTTTGTTCCCCATTTTTTACTGGTGAGAGACTGTGTTCCCTTCTCCCTACCCCTCCCTGCATCCCCTCTGTACTCTCTACCTCTTTAGGCTGCCATAGCTTTGATGATCACTTGACCTCCAACCAAGAAGGAGGAAAATCCAAGAATGTTGTCAACCTGGGAGCAATCCGCCAAGGCATGAAGCGCTTTCAGTTTCTGCTGAACTGCTGTGAACCAGGCACTATCCCCGATGCCTCCATTTTGGCAGCAGCTCTAGATCTTGTAAGTCATTATTGGTCTGTTGTTACCTGCTGAGACCATGCGAATACATGGAGGTCCACCGTCATTCACTAATGCTCTTCGTGTCCCACAGAAAGAATGCAAAGCATCACAGCAATGCCAGCTGGTGGTGCTGGTATTAGCTGGAGCTTTAGCATCTGTGACTGGATGAGTTTGCAGACAAAATAGATCCTTTGTTATAATGTAACTCTCCATAACTATATTTTTGCCAGTGCAAAGCTTGTATTGTTGACTTCATACTTTGCTCACAGGCACTCTGCTCCTAGTGTCAATATACAGAATAAGGATTGAAGATTGGATAACTACTCGGAGAGGCACAGGAATTCCACTCACGAGTTCTGACAGAGTTATAATTACAATTAGGCAACACTGAACTATTAAAAATTAACATCTTAGAGTGTGCATGCTTTTAAATGTAGGTTTTGCAGATTTGCCAATGCAAATCAAAGTGAAACAATTGAATCCCTTCTTCTTGACATTATGTATCTCCTTCCTTCTTATCCTTGCAGCTGTGATTTTTAACAATCTTTTCTAAAGCTGTGGCCTTCAGCCTGTGATTCATATCCCAGTGGGGTCTGTGAGGTCTTTATGTGACAACCAAGGAGTATGACAAATGCAACTATGAAAAACCAGCCAAATAGTAGCAATTTCTTTGCATGCTGCTTTTCTACTTCCTTCCGTAAGTGTTTGGCTGTGTGCAAGCTGAAAAAAGATTAAAAGCCACTGCCCTCAGAGCATCCACATGCACTCTATCCCTTTTCTTCCCACTTTGCACCACACACCCATGTGTCTGTTGTGCTATTTGTGCTCGAATTCAGTTTTTTCTCAGTGCTGGCGATGTCAGGCTCGTGGACTCTCACTTCCTGCTAGCACTGGGCCCTGACCTTTGCTGCATTGCCTGTTCTATGGCTGTAGGGATGTTATGCTCTGCGCACCACTCCTTTGTATCTCCATCTTAACCTTGCATGCCTGGTTGGCAGATTCAAGCACGTCTGCATTAGTTTTGTCCTGGAGTTGTTGTTGTCAGTTCCCACATAGCTCTATGGTTTGGAGTAGTCCTCATCCATCTTCCAACAGACACATTTTATTCACTATTTCCCATGCTTCCTGCCAGAGCTTGTTGTTGCTCTGGCTGAAAGCTGTCGATGCAGTAGCTGATACGAGTAGTCTGTCTCATGGTTTCACAGTCAGAGGTGGCTCTTACAAGTCAGGGTTGCAGTGAGCTCAGAAGGTGGCTTGTAACCTGCTGTGTGTGCGGCACGCAACTTCAAGACTTCCAGGCTGCCATCCCGTTGCAAATTCTAAACTAATAGGGTTAGTAAGGTGTAAGGTGTATGGGCAGGAAAGAGTTCATTCCTAGCAGGTTTGTCACCAGGATCCTTCTGAAGATGCACCACTCTGTGTTCTAATAAATCAGATAATAAAAGAGGGATTTGGCAATTATGTTCCTATTGCCTGTAAATGTCTTACTTAATTTTTAAATTTCCCAAATGCCTAAGTTACAGACCAGCTTACTCTGTGCCCATGCATGAAGTCAGCTGGAAACTAACAGTCAGAGTGAACTGTTTGAAGATGTCTGTCTTCCTGAGCTGACTTTTACAAACTAAAGTGTCAATGTCTCTCCATTCCACTGAATGATGCAGACGATTTCAGTATTAGAATTTCTAAAACATCTACACATAAAGATGAAGGAAGCCTTTCCCTAATTATGGACTTGGAAGATTCCAAGTACCTGTTTAGCTGGCATTTTGTCTGCAAAGTATTGGAGATATATAGAAGTTAGGCAGTCCCATGCAGTGTCTATTTTAAAAGATGACAGCCTGTCACCACACTGTACTGGTTAATGGCAACGAAAAATTCCCACAATAAATGTCAGTAGAGTACACCCAAAAGGAAGCATTATGGTTTTTTTAACTTCTGTTTCCAGGCTTTTGAAGTAATAGTTTGACTCAGGCCTGATGCAAATGAAAAGCTTCTTCTTAAGTAATTTTATCCAGCCTAGTTGCTAAGGCAGCCTTTTAAAAATGAAAGGCAAACAGCTCCAGTTTCAGTTCTTCAATAGTCTTTATGATTATGCTCTTTCATGCAGATTTGCAAAATTTTATTCTTACAACTTTGAAATCTTTGATCAGCCTGGATGTTTGTACCCGTTTGCCACAATGATTAAAGAAATTAGACCAGTGAAACAAATGCTGCATCCTTATGGAGCTAATAATTGTTTGTATATTAAAATGAGTGCTGCCTTAGGTTTAGCAGCTAGGCAGTTAACGCATTTTCCTAGAAGGAGCATCCATCCTTGACTAAATTTTTAAAACTACAATAAAAATATACTGTGCAAATATGCAGTGATAATTGATATATTGCAGCCAGTTTCATCTTTATGTCCCCAGCTTAAATCCTGACTTTGCAATAATAAAATTGATTTACTTTGGGATGTTTCAGTCTATGCTTAAGTTCGTGCTGAGAGTTTTAATAAACTGCTGTCTATGATTGTGTAATGATATTACCTAAAGTACCTCATTAGACTAATGTAAATAACTCAGATACCAGCTTTTCTTTGACCAATATAACAGTGTGTGACACCTGTCAGCATTACATTTCTCCAATAATGTGTGTGAGTTCATTTGTTTTAATGTGTAAATCTTTTATCCTTGTTTAAATGCAATAGCTGTACTGTTTTCTGGTAGGATTGTGTTTGAGATGACCTGCTAAGTATTGGGACAGCAGAAGGAAAGTCTAAACTGCAAGAATACTTTTCAATATCCTGACTCCCTGTCACCCTGGATCTTTTGTCACACAGGCTCTATTGTTTCCATGTCCCTGTTTCTATGGCAGAAATATTTTTCTGTAGAAGTGCTTATGATTGGGAAGAAAATCAGAGATTGCTACAAACAGGTCCCCTGAGTAAAAGACTGGGAACAGAAACAAAGAACTGTGTCACGGATTGTACTTGACATCAGATATAATCAGAGAGGTCTGAACTAATTGAAACAGGCAATTTTCCAATACACTAGTTTATAATTCACTTGCAACCTGTCTTCGTATACCTGCTAAGAAAACTTTCATGTCAGACTTAATTTTGCTTAGACAAAGCAGAGCTATCCAGTCAGCATCTTTTGACAGTACTCAAATTTACTTTGGCATCTCTTAGAAGTATATTGATAATTTGTACCTTTCTTTTCTGTCTCAAAGAGACCAGAGGAAATGAATTTTTGATCAAAGTGGCATGTGGACTTAAAGAAAGGACTCAAGGAAAATTACCACTGGTTGATTAACATTGTAAAAGTCATTGTTCTTGAAAACAAAACTGGACATAAATTCTCTGTAGTCAGAAATCTCTGCAGAATCATGTTTACATTAACAATAATGTGATGTTGTGAAATTCCAAATCCATTGAAATTTGGTTCCTTCCACTCAGGTCATTTGCTGTTTGGAACAAATGGGGCAATCTTTTGAAAAAAAAATCAATGGAATGACTTGAATTGTTAACCAGTTGGTGAATTCATGTCAATTTATACAGTACAAGAACAATTTTCAAGGAGCAAAACAATATAGTAGGTCTAATGTTAAAACTGGACTTGTGAACACTTGCATAGGCACAGACAGACTTGTGAGAGTATTGCTGCTGTGTCCGGTTTTGACAGTGACCATGAAAACTTGTGTTCTTTTCAGCTACACGTCACCTGCCTGATTCATTTCTCTCCATTTGTGATGTGTTTCTCTGTTGTTTGAGTCCATCTCTGTCCATTCTGTCACATCTTCATCTTTCTCTTGCTGCTGCTGCTTCAGGTTTCTCAGAGCCTCAGGTAAGTAATCACAGGGAGCTTGTGTACTATGATGTTCAGAAAGTCCTTCATGCAGGTAGTCTTTTTCAGTGATTTTTAAATAATACAGTGATTTTTAATTAATCCTGTTCATCCTCGTTGCCCCCCATCCTACATATCCTCCTTTAACTGTGGTAGTTGCATGCTTTCATAACATTTACAACATGTGGTTTTACAGGATTCCAGTATGCTAAGAAATTTTGACTTTAAGATTGGTGAACTAAACCAGTAGTAGAGTAAGGCTGGGACTTTATCTCTTCACGTATGTCTCCATGGTTAAGGTTTTACTTTGTGAGAATAAAAGAATAAAATCTTTACCTACTCTGTGTTCCATATTGCATGTGATCAATAAGTAGTTTGTAATGTTTTTCCAGGTGCTAGATATTAGTTTTGTTTCTGATTCTTAGCGAGTGTCTTCCCTCAGATTTCTGCCTTCCTCATCAGAGCATCACAGCAGCTTAAATCTTCCTATTCAAGAGAATTGCTAATAGATCGCCTTTTTTCCCCAATTTTTGTACAAACGTGACCAAAAGCTGCAAATGGATGTTGTGTCAATAATTTCTTAAATCAAACTTTAGGAGCACTGGTCCAAAATTTCTTGCTTTCAATTTATGATTAAAACACTGTTGGGCTCTATTTAATAATGTTCAACAGACCATCTTACAGGGTCTTAGGGCCTGTTTATTATTTATAGATCACATTGACAAGTCCTTCTTTATATGTAGATGCTGATATGCTTAAATAATTTCATTAAAGCTGTCAGCATCTAAAAGTGTGTAATACATGTTTGTGCTCTGTGAAATCACTGTTAGTGAACCTTTTAAAGCAAGCCGGTAAACTGTAGGCATTGTTGTGTTCTTAGTTTTCAAACTGCTGGCCACAGGAGTTTTGGTTGTGAAAATTTCAGGAAGAAAAGGGAAAATTAAATGAAGATTAGGAAAATGATTTGCTTTTTAGTCACTTTCTATGTCTGTAAGGATGTTATTTTGGCAGTTGTAGACTGCTGGGGAAAAAGCTACACCTGAACCTACCCTTTAGGAAACAAAATTACTGTGTCCATTTTTGAACATTTTAGAAAGTTTCAAGAGCATTCTTTATTGGTCTAACATGTATGCTTCTGGGTGATTTAATACAAAGTAAGGTGCACTCTGTATAATTTCTACCATTAAAATGATTCTTTCAAGCCAGGAATGGGAGGATTTTCCTCTGGAAACTAGTCAGTCCTTTCAAAACTCAGCTGCCGGTTATCTCAGTAATAAATGGTCTGATGCTTTTTAAAGCCATTGAAATTCAGCCATTGAAATTTTGTTGACTTATGCCAGAGTAATACATTTCTGTATCCACAGATATTTATTATAACCACAAAACAGCGCTTTTCCTAGTTTTAACAAACCACCATTAATGCTTTCACCCCCAAGTTTCACAAGCAGGACCTAAAGTGACAAATGCTGACATTTGCTCCTGCAATATTTGCAGCCTTAGTAACAAAGGTGAAACTAAAACTTGACATGTTTATACCGTAACAGTGTTAGATGCATGCTTCTGCTTTTGCAGTTAGATGGTTTCTGAAGGAGAACATTACAGAGGGGAATAATGTTCTTTTTAAGTTTATATTGTGTTTCTTTCTGCCCCTCTAGTGTTTGGACTAAGCAAGACTGTTCAGTCTTTATGAGCTTGGTTTTAGTGGCTCAAGAGATGAGACTTACACAGAGACTCTGGTGTCAGCTTTTTATGAAGAGATTGGTCACACTGTGTGACTTCTTGGCAAGTTTGCAAAGCAATTTTTTAGAGTGCAGAATACTCTAATGTTCAGGGAGTTTTTCCAAAGCATTTTTGCTTTTAAGGTTATTTTTTGCAAACTTTTCAGGAAGCTCCTGTAGTGGCGCGAGCAGCCCTGTTCCTTGAGTGTGCACGCTTTGTTCACCGCTGTAATCGTGGCAACTGGCCTGAGTGGATGAAGGGCCACCATGTGAACATTACCAAGAAAGGCCTGTCCCGTGGCCGTTCTCCTATTGTGGGCAACAAAAGGAACCAGAAGCTGCAGTGGAATGCAGCTAAGCTCTTCTACCAGTGGGGAGATGTAAGTGTTTTTTTCTATTCTACTTACATTAAAAAATATGGCAAAATGTAAAGGTAATTGCATCCTATACAGAATTTCAGTTCTTGTAAGATGGGGACTCAGAAGCCTCCCTTCGAACTTGCACTTCACAGCGTGCCAGGATCACCCCTTCTCCTAAAAAGGGTTGCGCTTTGAAGCTGGCTAAGCACCAAGCAACCACAAAAAAAACATCTACTTATTTTCCTCTGCTATAACTGAGCAGAGGAGGAGGAATTGATAACTTCATTTTTCATGAGTTAAGGATTATTGAAAAAAGCCCACTGTATGGAAAAAGAGGTTCAAAACTTAACCAGTATAAAGATTTATTATTACCAGAATTCAAAGTAAAAAGTGTATTGAGAACCAAAGCAAATCTTCAGAACACTTTTTTTTCCCGGTCCCTCCCTCTTTCCACCAACCATGCAAGGAAACAAAACACGGGGTTTTGGTCAGTATTTCACGTCTTAAAAATCTTTCTTTAGTATGCTTAAGGAGAAGAGTTTCTTCTGCTGTGCCATGGGATCCTTCCCATGGGAGATAGTACTCTGCAAACATTTCTAGCATGATTTTAACTTCCACAGGCAGCAGTCCCACCCGAACCTGCTGCACGTGAGTCCCTCCCACGGGCCAAGCAGTTTTCCCACAGTTGCCTAGCGCGGGTCATTTTAGATCATGGGGTTTAGTCTTTTAAGGATGAGCTGTTTTAGTTTGGAAATGAAGGCTCTCTTCCTCTATCTCTAAAAGCAAGGATCATCTCTCTCTGTTCAAGTTCCTCACTAGATTATAGCTTTTCAGTATCCACGTTCTCCAGCGTGAGCACTCTTTTTCACGGGCTGCACGTGGATCTTTGCACCCCGCATGCACCTCATGAATTACAGGGAAACAGTTTGTTGTATTATAGTCCTCACCACAGCTTGCAGGAGAATCTCAGCTCCAGTGCCCTGAGCATCTGCTCCCTCTCTTTTTTTCACTGGCCTCAATGCTGCCGTGTTGGTTTTCCTCACGTGTTCTCACTTTTCCTTCTTCTCTGACTCGGAAGAAATTTGGTGTCTGTAAGTTGCATCGGGGAATTGCTCACCATGTGGCTAACTGCTGGGCCCATGGTCCCTGCCAGCCCCTGCTGCATGGGCCTCTCCAGTACTGCACGGGCGGCTCTGGCCTCAGGAGGGCTCCAGCCGCACGGTCCCGGCCTTGGAAGGGCCCCGGCCGTGTGGGCAACAGCGGCCGCCACTGGGATGGGCCCCGATACCCACCTCCCCACCCGTCGGGAGTAGAAAGAGAACTTCCCGCAGTTATTCCTCTCTTAAATATGTCATGACAGAGGCGTTACCGACTTCTCTAATTGGGCTAGTAACCTGCCCATTGTCAGAGCCTTCAGCTATTGGCTCTGTGCCGGACATGGAAGTTTTGAGCAGCTTTTCTCCCGCCCCTACCAAAAACCAGGCTGTGTTAAACCAACAAGCTTTGTTAGGACGTGTTCTCTCAAGGATGTGTTTGGTCCATTCTCCTTTTTCCAGCACTTGTCATATGTGAATGCCTAAGGAAGCATGGAAATGCGGTGTGTGATACTACTGTCTATTTTTCTTGCTTCCAAATATACTTAGTCTAGCGCTCCTTGAAGTAGGTGTGGTGCTGTATACTTGGTAATGGGTTTCTCTTTTGCATACTTATTTAATTCCTCTTTGCACCCTTACAGACTATTAGCACTTATTATTCTTTGGCAAGGAATTCTACACAGCTACTATGAGTCATGCAAAGAATTGTCTCTTTTTGTTTGGAGCTTGAATACTTCAAATTTTATTTGATTGTGATCTCTTACCATACAGGAACGAGGCAATTGCCATATCTGGCCTTGTCAACACCACTTGCAATTTCCTTGTAAACCCCCTATGATGTAATTGCTGAACGTCTGACACATACACAGGTCATTTCTCACAACTCAAATTAGTGGGAGAAGTTCCTTTGATCAGTTACTGATATCTTTCTGGAAATGAGCTTTGTGGTTCTCACCTCTTCTAAAAACCAGTGATTTTTACAATGAGCATCATGATTCCCATCATCCCCACTCTTCCCCCTGAAAAACAGAAAACATAAAATCCAATGCTTATGGGAATTTTAAAATCTTGTGTTCCACATTTCTGACCTGTATTCTTGTAGGTTAAATGAACACGTGCTTCTCAGTGGACCACATTGTAGGGAACCTCAAAATAAAGCTGACCATATCAATATATTCCCACCACAGAATGGGCCGGGGAAGAATCCAACTTGGGTCTGAGAACCAAAGCTTAGTATCTTCATAGATCTCCTCCTTCCATTTCTAAAGCTAACTCAGAAAATGCTACCTGGTCATCCTACTCTCTGGTAAGGTCTCAAACACAGGAGATTATTTTAATAACAGCACGAATACCAAAGTTCCTTCAAAAAGCAAATAGGGTGAAGGTATTTGCTTCTATATTGCATGAAGTCACTGCCTTAGCCTGACTCCTTTGAGATCTTGCTTTAAGTGGAGAGCATAGGATTACACACTGAATTTTTGCATGCTTTCAGACAGCCAGGACTATCCATCTCTGTTGGTAGATGCTATGCTTCTAGACATTCCTTTTTCTCAGATTCTAAAAAATGAAAACAAGCAAGACGGTAACTGTTAGAAGCCAGTTATATTCCCCCTCAGCTATAATTTTTAGTAACTGATATACTTGACCTGGAAAAAGTCCAGGGAGGTTTTCTTTTCATAATGTCTGATTCAAGGTCATAAGAAAGGAGCCAGGGAAATCTGATCATAGGCAACTTAGCATAATTGCCTTCCCCTTAACTTTAATAACATCATAAGACTTATCTGGATGCATTCTCCATTCTAAGACTAGTGTGTGTTTGCTGCTGCTTAGGACCATTTTAGAAGGGAAAAGCCTTACATTTACATAACTGTAAGGCAGGATAAGATTTGGAGGGTAGTTTTAGACGGTGAAGTTTTTCCTTGTCCTGCAAGGTGTCTTGCTACTTGTTCATATTTCTGATTCTTTACACTGAAGGCCAGAAAAATTTATTTAACCACAACATTACTGGCCCCTCAAAAGACTCAAGCTCTGACACTGGCCTGCACCTAGCACTACTCCTTTATATGGAATGTGAAGCAAGGCCGGTCCTCTGGCACTGTTTTTTGTTTTTCCTCCCAGTATATCTTTCAGATGAAACTGGCTGCAATGATGAGCAGCAACCACCAGTCAAGCCTGGAAGGCTAGGCATCTGAAATCTCCTCAGGCAGCTCCTTTTTTGGCTCTGACAAGATTCCAATCAGACAGTCTGAATTATAAGGAGAACTGGCTTCCTGTGGCTGAAGCAGAGGCACCTGCTTTAGAAGACACTGCTGTTTCTCTGTTAAATCTTGGACAATAAGAAAAGAAAAGAATATCTTAACAAAGCGTAAAGAATATTCACAAAATACACTGAATGTGCTGAGGCTGTTTTCTGTGTTTTTTTATTCCAGTAAATAAGGCTGGAAATTTTTGCTTATTATGGATTCTTGCTTGTGGATTCTTGCTTATGGATTCACTGCTCACTAATTGTGATATACAGTGCTATTGTCAAAGTTTAGTCAGACCAAGAAAGGAGGTAAATCTTTTTTTCTACAGCAACTCCTTTAATTTGGCCTCCCTAATAGCCATCAGAGAATCACAGTTGTGAACCCTTTCCACAGAATGTGAGACTTGGACTGCCCATAGCAGTGATAAACCTTTTAAATCAAAAGACCTGACTTGTTCTGCTGTCTTTTGAAATAATGAAATGTTAAATCTATTCTGATCAGGTTAGTCTGTCACTTTCTTTGACTGCTTCTGTTAAGAGGACTTTTGGTTTTGCTTCTCTATTTGCTAGAAACCAAAAATTCAGAAAATACATTTCAGGAATTCAGTATCTATTAGATGGGCAGCTGTGGGATTATGTCTTATTGCTTTAAGATTAAGGTGGACTACACAGCATAAAAAATATGTGATAAACTACTGTTTTATGGACAGGCATGCAGAATATTTCTTTCTTTAAATGCCTGAAATATGAAAGGAGAAAAATTGTGAGACATGTGCAGTTCCTTTAGCAATGTACAGGCTCAGAGATAGCTGAGATTTACAAATATTTGAATCAGCATGCAAACTACAACTGTATCACTTATTTTCTTTATGCAAAGTAGTCTACCCTTTCCCCTGTTGTTAGATTTCAGAGGAAGTGTTTAAAAAGAACAGTTATACTAAGTGTCCATTTGTATATTTCTGTGTAACTTCAGCCACAGCAGGAATATTATACAGTGCTGGCATGACCATCAGTTCTGACCTGTAAAATATTCAGAAAAAATCCTTTGTATCTTTGTCTAAAACTATCCCATACCCAAAAAGGCCAAATGGCCAGTTCTGATTAAAACTCTGTAATTTAAAACACCTTTTCCCTCACAAAGTCATGATATCACAGGATAAAATTTTACATACTTATCTGTGTTCTACTCATGTATGTGCAGCAAAGAAAATCAAGAATATTCTTAAGAGCTCCCAAGTGTCTTAGCAGGAAAGGAATTTCCTTGCTAACACACCCCTACCTGTAGTTTGCTGACAACACCATGAAAGCTGTTTACATGCTGATAGTGATGCTGGCAAACAGCCACAATAAACAATTTTAGAAAATGTCAGATGGAAATCTGACTGACTGTGCTCTTTCCACGGAGCCTCTGTACACCATTACCCCTGCACCTTCCCAGCTTCTGTAAGCATACTCCCAGCTCATTTTTGGAAAGTGCATCAGGGAGTTTTTCCTTTAAAGATGGAAGCAGGCTTTCCCATGGGCATTTAACAGTTTTGTGGAGGAAATAAAGACTGTTACTGTGTTCCTAAATCACAGCATAGTTTCTTAAGCAGAAGACCTACATTCTCAGTGGAAAGACTTAGAAAAATCTGGAATAAAGGAACAAAGGAACAAAGAAAAATGGAAGAAATTAATACTGAATAATGACCTAATCTCTTTCTGCTTGTCATGTGCCAGTTTGGGGGGTTTATTGTTTTACTAAATCTACAAAAATTTTTCATCCTGAAATTTGACACTGTTTGCAAATTTTTGTTGAAAAAAGGGGAAAATAAATTATGATGTTGATAGCAATTACTCTCCACTTCAGACAATAAAAATAAAGCCAGGACATTCTGATTGGGCTGAAATTATCACCTCCTTGTGCTTCTCTTTCTCCATCTGCAGGCAATTGGTATCCGCCTCAATGAGCTGTGCCACGCTGAGAGCGAGAGCCCTGCCAACTTGCTTGGCCTCATTTATGATGAGGAGACCAAAAGGCGCCTGAGAAAGGAGGATGAGGAAGAAGACTTTTTAGATGACAGTAAGGAGACTCCCTTTACTACAAGAACCCCCGCTTGTAAGAACCTTTGCTTTAGGAGCACTTAATATTTATTCTCTTTTCATTTTCTTGCCACCCAGCTTTATATCCCTGTCCCTCACTTTCACCCCAGATTCCTCCCTGGTTTTTTTGTGCCTGGATGTAAAACGTGTGTAGCAGTACTGAGATACTTGGATGGAAAAGGGAAGGGGAAACCAGGCAGTGAGCTGCAATTCCTGTACACAGAAACTGCAGTTGCAAGCAGAGTAATAATTTATTTCTTGAGCCTTTCTGTCACCTGCGTGTCAAAACCGGTTCAGGCTCCAGTCCGCACAGTTACTTCTGCCAAAATATTTGTGTAATATCAGCTGCTTTTCCATTTCTGAACAGTGACAAGTCTACTCATGTGACATGAATTAGCACAGCTCTGCTAAAGGCTTTTAAATCTTGACTTCAGTATAGTGCCTGATTTTCAGGCAGAAATAAAAAAAAGGCATCATTAAAAATCTGTATAACAACCAGATGATGAAACCACACACATTTGTGCCTGTGTGTACCTAAGGGTAGAAGAGCTGTGACAGATCACTGAGTCTGAAAGTCCGTATAGGCATGCAACTTTTAGCAGACCCACAGCAAAAACTGTGAACCATAATACATTGTCAAAACACATCCTGTTGTAGGTGTACATGAAGGTGGTAACAAACATTATGTGCTCTTTAGACACCATTTGTGTATACGTGTGCTGTAATTTACTGGTGCTTTTCTACGTGTACTGTTGTTCCCCATTGGATGTAGTGCACAGACACTGTTTATCTTCTGCTTTCTCTTCCCGTGGTTCTGGATTTGTTCTTATAACTGCATAAAGGCCAGCTTTGGAGTAGAGAGATGCTGGCAGGAAGAGTGACATGGCATTTATAAGAAATGAGCTTAAGAGAAGGTCTTGGCTCAAAGCTAGACCTTCCCATATGCCACTGTGTGGTGTGCCAGTGCTGGCAGCTACAGAAGCATGGGTGGCTGTTCTGGATATTTGATTGTCCCTTTAGGGGATATAGCCAAAGCAGGAGGAGGTTGCATACTAAAGAGTCCTTCTCCTGCACCACAAATGAACAACTGCGTTCTCATGACTGAGTTACAGAATAGGCTTTCTTTTCCCTGTTCAGCCACTCATACCAGGCACTCAAGGGCATGTGGAGCTGCTTTGAAAAGATGCCCTGAGACAAGAAAATGAAGATCAGGTTCTGGTCTAGAAAGCCATCTAAATGCTGGAGTGCTCTCCTGAAAAAAAAAGTGTCTGAAAATAGCTGATCAGCATCCTTGCTACTGTAGGAGTTTCCAAAAGCTGCCTTATATGCTGTAGAAAGTAGAACGCGAAGCATCAAATATGCAGTTGGATTTTCTATTATACTCCATGTCTCATTTGCATTTGATATTTCAGATTATTTTAATCTTAACAAAGTCACAATTCATTACTGGCGATGTGTACAGGGGATCTGGCAAGCATCACAGAATTAATCTGGTTTTATCTGATCCCTGCAGTGTCTTCTCACTTGTTTGGTTCAGTCTTTTTCTTTGCAAAAGCAATTAGATCATACATGAGAAAAGCAAGTAAAAATACTAATCTCTCTGAAGTGTATGTAAATGCTAATATCAGGAATAACTAAAAAAAGGGGTGTGATTAGTTGTTGTCACAATTAACTTTTTAATTTGCTTTTTTTGCTGTTCATTATCCTAAAAAGTACTTTTCAAATTGATCAAGCACTGAAGAATCCTTCATACTTCTAAGCTTTGAATTATATCAGATGGGTTAAAAAGGGTATGGTTTTAAATCTGATTATTTAGACTCAGCTGATACAAAACTTCAAGTATTTTAATAATCCCTCTTCCCTTTCCCTCTTAGTTTTAGGTTAAGCATTTGAATGTAAAATTTGATTAAGTAGTTTGATTTTTCCCCTTGATTATATACCACATGGATTCCTTGTACAATTATAGAAGCCTGACTTCAAAGGAGGCTATATTTTCCAGTAATCAGGGTAGTAATTAATAATAATAGGAAAAGAATTAACAGCTAGTCATAACTCCATGTATTTTGAGACTATTTTCAATATTTGAAAGTGGCTCTTTTCCACAACTGCGAAAGATTTGACTGAATGCAAAACTGAACAGGGGAAGAAGGGTATCTACTTCTTAACCTGTATTACCCTTAATTGAGGTGTATACAAAATGTCATAAGCTTGTAGTTAGTTTAGTAGGTACTTCAGCATAATCCTCTATAATATACACTATAGTCAACTATCGTGTTACTTCAATGTAATGCAATATTGTAATATAATATAATGCAATATAAATGTTAGTATTATTGTATGTGCTGGTAAATACGTGGTTTGGTATTTAATTGATTCTGTTTCTTTTAGTGTAGGAAAAGTAGCACAGAAGTGTGTGGTTTCCTTTCTTCAGTGTAGCTTCCATCGTGCACCATATGTGAAAATATGTCCATCGCCTCTCGATTCCAGGTCTTGTATTAACTCCTTGTTCATGATAGAAATATTCTTTCCTAGGCACTGTGAATCCTACCAAATGCTGTTGTCCTTTTGCACTAAAAATGGCGGCCTGTCAGCTTCTCCTGGAGATAACCACATTCCTGAGAGAGACCTTCCCCTACATGCCCAGACCACGGACCGAGCCTCTTGTGGTAAGTGGACCACACACACACTGGAGAGGGCTTTTCCCACAGAATCACTGGATTCCAGGTCCTGACAAGAGGTAGGGTGGGGTAAAAACTCCAGTGGATCTCTGCAGGGAGAAAGGAGCCATTGTGTGGTGAATAGAAGATGGTCAGGGTACATGAAATGGGTTGATTAAGAAGGTAAGACTGTGTATGCACAACATGTGCTGCTGGAAGTTCAAGAAAGTTTCCAAATAGAGAAGAGAAATTGAGAAACCAAGGGTGGGGGACTTGGGAAGTGTGGGAGGCAGACTACAGGAAGTGACAAGCTCACATGCTCATTAGCTGAATAGCAGGGCCAGTGGTCAGGGATCGGAACAAGGCAGTTAGGGGAAGGGAACATAATGGTTTATAGAGAATTTTCCAGTGCATTAAAACTGCAGATTTTTGTTTTGGGTTAGACCACAAGAATTGCAGGGTGAATAGGAAGGAAGGGAAGAGGTAGTGACCAAGAGGCAAAGAAAGAAAAAAATCTCCATGAGACCCAGAGAGACACAGGCAAATCCTGGCGTAAACAGTAAGCTAAACAACTGATTAGGTGACAAATAATGCTATGAGTAGCAGAACCCATGAAAACTGATTTATAGTGATTCATTTTTGTGTGGATTTTCTTATTTCTAATACTGTGGTTTAACATTACTTAGCCTGTTGTTTCAAAAAATACACATGCACACAGATCTTTTGACAAATTGAGTTGAAGGTGACCATCAGCTTCAGAGGTGGTTAGCATGGAATGAGATGAGAATTGAATGGCTGACATGGTTTCAGCTTTTAAGATAAATTTCTTTAAGAAATCAGGATTAAAATTATAAAGAAAACATGAGAACTTAGATTTCCATGAAGGATATTGCCCTACTATCCAGTTTTTTGTTAATGACAGATCAAATTTTAGTGATGTCAATTATGCTTGAAAGGCTGATTTATCTGGGTATTATTGTAATTTGGTTCTGAAAATGATTCCAAAGACTGTAGACCTGTGATGAAGTGGCTCAGCCCCAAGGTATGCAAGACGAACAATTTTAAAAAGCAATAAATTCAGCAAAATCCTACTTAAACACATTGTTGATACTCTTTCAACACAATAAATGACTGCATCTAAAAGCAGGATAATACGATGGTTTAGAATTCATGTCATTAAGTAGTTAGGCTTGGAACTAAGAATATGTTGGTTAATGAAAGTCAACAGAAATTAGTACTTTTGTGTGAGATAGAAGTGTAACTGCTTAATCCCTTTCCAGACTTGTATATGGGAGACAAGGAGGAGGAATTATTCTGTGATCTATAGGTGAAAGAAACTGTAAGGTCACATGCAAGAGTCCGTAAGTTAAAATGACCATAGAGTGCTGCTTCTAACTTTGTACAGGAGAAAAAAAAGAGGAAACAACAATCCAGATTAAAATATTAAGTCTGTATTTTTGGAGTGATGCTTCCTTTCCAAGAAAAAAAGGTACATAATGTTATGATCCATATAGCTGGAATTTCAGTAGAGCAAATCTCACTTCCATTTGGTGTTTGTAGGCATACTTCTTCCATAGATAGGAGCACAGCCTTGGAAGCCTTGAAGAACTGAAACATTTGCAACTAAACTAGCTTTGATGAACTAGTTTGACTACCAAGAGAGCATGCCAAGGCTATGGGTCGAATGAGGTAGACAGTCCTGACTGAAGTTCCACCCAAAGCCTTTTACTGATGATGGAACAGATACAAGTTCATTTTGCTCATGGCTGGAGACAGTCTAAACCCACCTGGGTGTATTCTTGTGTCACCTACTCTGAGTGACCCTTACTTGGCAGGGTGGTTAGACTAGATGATCTCCAGAGGTCCCTTCCAATCCTAATAATTCTTTGATTCTGTGATTTATGTTTCCCTTCCTGAGCCTGCAGCCAGTGTTAATGCACTGGGGAATGTTAACCAGCAATGTGTGTTAGCACCTGGTAACTCTTCCATCCTGGCAGGTGGCTCAGCCTGCTGCAAAGCCAAAGAGCAGTTGGCTTATGTGTGATTAAATAAACCCTATCTGAAGCAGTTCTTCCTGAAGCTTCTCTAGCTGCAGTGGGAGCTCATACTGCTGGCACATCTGTGTGGTCTACAGGATCTGGAGAGCTGCAGGCTGCGTCTGGACCCTGAGATGGACCGACACAGGTATGAGAGAAAGATCAGCTTTGCTGGGGTTCTGGATGAAAATGAAGATTCAAAGGATTCCCTACACAGCAGCAGCCACACCCTCAAATCTGAGGCTGGCTTCGAGGAGAAAAAAGGTTTGTCAGCACAATCAGGCTTTTGTAGTCTCAGGGCTTGTGAAGTGGCGCTTGATTTTGTGTTTTCATTTGCACAGACTGTTAAAAAGCAGGCAGCCATGGAGTCATGTGGCTTTAAATAATTTCTGATACTTCTGGCCTTCAGGGTTACATATAATGAATGTGAGAAGCAAAGATGTTAAATTTTATAAAACAGTGCTATGACTGAAATCGATTGAAAGCTTTGCACTCTTGCAAAAAAGAAGCAATCCTCTTTTGAAACTGTCTCTAAGTGGGATGCAGAGAGAAGCATCACTATTTGATTCATTGTAAAAATAAAGATCAAAAGTGGTGTTATTTGTTTTTTTTCTGGTCACAGCTTTTCATTTAGGGGAGATCACAGATAAAAGGGAAAATTGGTATTTTTCTGTGGAAAATCTGTATCAGTTTGGAAGTCATGGCATCACAAAAAATTAGTGTAATTGGTCTCTTGAATTCTTTGCTACCACATGAAAAATACATGGCTTTTGATGGCTAGCAGATTGATGTTACCAACATATCATGTACTGTACAAGCAAACTCCAAGCTCACTGTGTTTGCTGAGAATAGCAGATCGTTTCCATTTTTGAGCCATCTCATGCGAGACTCACCTTATATCTGATGGTACAAGTGTTGCAATACAATATAGTCATCATGTGTATTTGCAATTAGAGACTAAACGTCCAGATACCTTCCTCTGGATGACCTGCTAACAAGTTACCTAGAAATATTTACATTCTGTCTCATAGTAGTAATTTACAGATGCAGGTATTTGAATGATAATTTTGATGATTGCTTGAAAAGGATAAATGTTTAATGATTGTTTCACAACAGTGGGGTCTGTGGCTGGTTTTCCTCTAGGAACTGTAATGTCTATTAATGATTCGGAGGAGAATTTATTGACTTGTAGGTGCTTTGGGTAAAGTTTGTGTTGTCTTCAGCTGTGACCTTGCCACAGTTACTGGAGAAAATATTAGAAATTATTCCAAGACTTGCATGGTATAAAATTTTCTCCAAAACTTTGTGTCCGGTGGGCCAGTTACTTCTGTGCAGACAGATGGGAACCCACTTAAGTAAGGTGAGCTGGATAAATTGATCCTCAACCTTATTTTGTCTACTCTTGGTGTATTAGCAGCCCAGAAAAACACAGCCTTATCGTCTATCTGATAGTCTAAGATGTGTGGAATAAGATGTCTCTACCTATTTAGATGAGGAAAAGTTTGGGTTTGGTGTTGGGTTTGTTTTGAGGATAGTTATAACAATTGCTTGAAACATTTTTAAGCTTTTCAGGGAGCAGTCCCACTCACTGGGCTGCTACCTGAGTGGGAGAATACCTTCAAGCATGCAGTCCTGCTGGAAACTGCTGGTGGAAAGTCTCTAACTATCCTGTTTTTGTTAGAGGCAATGCTGACATAGCTTTTCCTTTGCATGTTACTGTGCTACAGGTGTCATATATTTTTGCAAAGATAGTATTAACTTTCTGCATCCTTTTCTTGGTTAAACTACATATTTCTGCAGTTTTATTTGGGTTTTCTTTCCATTATCCCTTTTCCCTAAGCTGTCATATAGTTTTCCTTTACTAAAGCTGCCTCTTTACTGCGTTTTAGACATGGGGAAAGTGACTATGGTAGAAAGGTTGAATCCTAATATACCTTAGCAAAAATGTAATTCCCCTATTTTAGAAGCCAAATAAATGCAAGATAATGCTGTATTTTAAAATTACAAAAATTAGTTTCTTTTCTCTGGCCACAACATATCCTTCTGGAAATCCACCTAGGCCAAACACTACAGATGCAGAGGCATCTTTCATAATCTACACTTTTCTAGAGAAGAAAACATTGTTGTGTAATTGTAACTAAATTTTGATTGCCTGTAGTGAGAGGTTTCTTTATCTCAAACACTTTGATGAGTGCTAATCTGTTTCCCTTCATTTTTCCGGACTGTTAAAAACTTTGCTCTCATTGCTCCCCCCAGGCATGGCTTAGCAGCTATCCAAAAGCCACGGGTTTACTGTATAGAATCTGCTCCAGGTAGGTCTGAAATACAGACACTACAGCTAGGTAGATGCAGGCTCTCAGATGATCATATGTACTCCTTGGGTGCCAAAATGGGATTCTGCAGACTTCATGAAAGGCAATTACAAGTGCTCAGCAGTTTGGCATTTGTGGGGCTGATCTGAACATTATTCAAGCAGTAGCAATTGCTAAGGAACTCAGCATGGTCACTCAACAGTGGTTTGCCAACTTATTTGTGAGGACTGAGGAGTAGCTCTTAAAACATATCCAGCTCTCTTTGACCAGGATGCTAGCTACTGGAAATGGGAGTGGGAATTCTGTTCTGGAGGAATTGGGGGCAGTCTCAGGAGTAAAGATGTGTTTGCTTTATCCTGAAGTCAAAATACAATTCTGTTTAAATATTTAGCTTGCTCATGGTATTCAAAAAGCTCTGTTCTGTTCATTCCCAAGCACACACCAAAAGGTAATTGATCAAAGATGGCCTTGCCTGATTAGATCTGCAGTAAAATGACTGAGTGTTGCAACATTTGGACTGACATACTGCCATGTACTGCCTTTGAACTAAAAGGAGAATGAAAATGCAAACGGTTGGTGCTTTGAACATTGAACCATTCCATGTTTGTGCTCATCAAAATGCAGAGTGTCGATGGATGTTGTTAATGCCTGAAAGCTGCTGATTTGTCTGAAGGAGAGGATCTACGTGCTCCTGTTTCCTCTAAAGCATTCTATTGATGAAGAGTAACATGCAGAGACATGGATTTATGCAAATCTAACATCAAAGAAGCCTTGCGTGCTAGCCTCATGAAGCAGACTACCCCTCTTGCAGTCACACATGCTGTATGAATAAATAATTGATTCTACTGCAGAGCTCAGTAAGGTTTACAGGACCCAGGCCCACAGGAAAATAGGTTTGTCCAAGGTGCCTTGTTCGTCCCTGGGATTCAGCCAGCTATCCCAAGCAAGAGGTGATTCTGCACTAATGTAATCTCCAAGGTCTGGGAAAGAAAACTGCAATTTACCTCCATTGGGCAGATCCTGCTTCCTGGCAGTAATTGATTAAAATTGGTGTGAATATCCATGTTTTGGGGTTCTGTTAGTGCGGATCACTCTACTTGCTGGTAGTTGAACAAGGGCTAATTCCAAATACAGACAAGGCCTGAAGTGATGTACCAGATCTCCAGGATATGAGGTGTTGAACACATTTTTGTGAAGCATCTTTACTGCCTGATTGATCGAGCTGCATTGGCGGTGGCTTTGGAGGAAGTCCTTGGCAGAAGAGAAGATGCTGCAATACAGGCTGGCAGCAAAGGGTGGGGAGGGTGGGGAGGGCCAGGATCGCTTTCTTTTTTAAATGGGGAAAAATTAAGGGGAAAAAAGTCCTCTTTTATTCTTTTAATGCAGTTCCCAGCAGGAAGATCAGGATAGGAGGCTCCCGCTTGCTCCAGATTAAAGGAACCCGCAGTTTCCGGGTGAAGAAGGGGGGTTCCCTTTCCAGCATTCGCCGGGCCGGCAGCCTAAAGAGCACCAAGTTATCACGGCAGGACTCAGAGTCTGAGAATGAGGAGCTGCAGCTGTCCCACAGCAGGGACACTGTCACTGATATAGGTAACTTAGATGAGAGGGTGGAAAGGGAGGGGACAATAGGAAGGACTTAAACTCTTGATGTGATTGCAGCAGAGCTAGAAATGACAAAAGATCCCCACCTCTGCAGGCTAGGACAACTCTAGAGCGCTCTTCAGGGGCTGCCTGGACTAGGGCCTGGGAGGAACAGGGTACAAATCCTGGGTGCAGTGTAGACCACAAATTGTCAATTCACCACTGTGCTAGAGCATGAGCTCTTAGAATGCTGTCCGGCCAGCTAAACACTTGCTGTCTTTAGGGTGGCACATGTATATAGCACGTATCCCTGTGTATAAGCACATACACACACCCCTAAATCATAGAGTATAATGAATACATGATGTCATATGTTTAGATGATGTTTTATTGTCCATAGCAACAGATTTGCTATATGTGTGTTTATATATATATATAAACACATATATATTTAGTCATATACTTCATATTCTATGTTGGATATGATGTCATAAGCATGTCGGGTGACATGTAAAATATATATTCCTTTATGTAGAATATAATGTTCACATGCTACATACTGTATTTCTAAATACTGGCATGTACATCTATTTTTGTTGTTTACAGCTGCTTTCCTTGGTCTTTAAAAGATGGATGTCCATACATTTGTCTTATGGAAACAAGATGTGCATCCTACTCTCTGAAATCTCCATCACAGTTGAACTAAAGGGCTTCCCTTCACTATCAATGTTAACCAAAAACTATGAATATATTTGTAGCTGAAATAACCTCCAAGTTTAACGGTCATTTTTATGTTCCCCAAAAGATGCTTCAGCAGGTGAACATGGAGAGTAGGATTGCCAATTCTGTAAATCTTGACAAGTCACAGTTCACTTAAAGAAGAGAAGAAGGGTAAAACAAAAGTTATCTCAAGCCAACTTTTCACATCATTATTATTAATTTTATAGGAGGCCCATAGGGTATGAAGTGGCTAGGGGAAACACAGGAGTCAGTGAAATTCTCAGGAAAATCTCTTCCTTGGATGAGTTCTAAAGCATTCTAGTGTTCTAGAATCAGGATTTTTTTCCCCTTTCATCCCCATGACATTAGCAGTTTCTATGGGCAATTAGCAGGGACTTTGCCCGTTGGCATTTCCAGTTGGATGTCATTTCTGGTTGTATTTTTGTTGACGTTTTAACCACAGAGCCCAGTCAATGCAGATCACTAAACCAACCATTTGCAGCATCTGAATGGTGCAAAGAATTTGTTTATGACGGTTTTGGGTTTTCCATTTCCCTTCCATTAAAGAAAAAAAACAGGGAGGGAGGCATGTTTGCTACTGACAAGATGGCCTGTGGGCCAAGACCAAATAGTTCTTGTTAGTGTCAAGCCAGCACAGGACTGGGGAGGGATGTCCAAATGCAGTCTTTCGAGTGTGACATATTCTGTGTACTCTCTTCTGTTCCCACAAGGCTGGCCTGGCTTACAAGTGCTTATAGCACATAGGGAGCAATAAAAAAAACAACTTTTTGGGTATTTTTCTTTTCAAGAAGGGAGCCCTTGGAGTGCGAGCGAACCCAGCATTGAACCTGAGGTCCTGAGCAACACAGGTGTGGAGGAGAACTATCATCGGAGTATGTCGTGGCTGCATGTAAGTACAAGTTGCCAGCAGTGCTCTCAAGGATGGAATTTTCAATAGAAAAACCTTTGTCTGGCAATAACCAGATCACAGTTTGTACTTTTTCCATAATAGCATCAAGGATCTCAAACGTAAGCCAGCTGGGACCTTTGGAAATTGTGTTTGCCATTTCTAAAATGAACTTAAATCTCCTTCTCTCTAGTTCATATATTTAATTTTTTTTTCTCCCTAGGTGTGCAGGGACAGCCATACTACCTCACCTGAAACATATATTAGCTCAGTACCTTATCTCCAGCATGGCCAGTAGTGTGTAGTTCATGGAGAGCAACAGAATGGGCTACAGTGTGAGCTGGGCTCCCAGCTTCTGAGAACTGGCATTTTAGAAGTTACTCATGTAGGCCAACAGAGCCTTGTATAGTTTTGACTCTGTCCAACAGAGGAGTACAGGCGTATACAGGGAGTACAACAGTGCAAATGCAGTTCGGTCATGCAGGGTCTAAGGCATCCCTTTGGACAATCTCTGTTCCTGTGATTTAGACTTGCCAGAATTCAGATGGGCAAGTTTACACTGCTCAATCCTCTGGTGTCCAAGGAGTGCACAGCGCTATGTGTGTTGCCTCATGACATGCCAGGATAGTGCGGTATGGTCAGTGTGTCGTGCACACACCTTGGGTTGAGTCACTGTGCAGTGATTGGCGGTGTCCTGTGCATGTGTGCGAGGACAGACACCTTTGACCTTGTTGCCTTTGGGAAAGACAGCTATCAATACAGACTTGATATGTCCCTTTTTCCCCAGATATTTCACACAGACTGCTCTCAGCTGCCCAATTCCTATGGGGTGTGGGCAAGAACAGGCTTAAGCTAATACTTTGGGGTCAGAAAGAGTCCTTGATAGCTGTCTTTTTTGTATGAGGCTGGCAGGGGAGGGAACTTGAATGTCATGTGTTCCAACTGAGTACCTCAATTTCTCCAGTACCCTACTTTCTGTCAGTACTCTAATGCTCTTGGTAATGATTACATCTCATTTGGAAATTCCAGTGTACTAAACTGAGCATGTTAGACATAAGTGTATGTATTAGATGCTGTGTCACTAGAGGATAAGGGAATTTCCCCAGTTAGCAGCTTAGGATAAATTATAGTGCCTTTGCTCATTGTGGGAGGATGCATGAACTCATGATTCTGAAGGAAGCTTGAGATGTTTGTCTCAATTTACATGTGATTAGCTTGCATTGGAGAAAGAAAAATTTGAAAAATCACCTGTTCCGGTTAATGACACACAAGTACCAATCTTACAAGACAATGTTATTTTTTCATTTGTTAGAAAGAAGGTGTGAGTAGATGGTCACTAAAACTACAGGCAAAGCAAAAGCCTGCTTTAGTTATTTGTCACAAGCAAACAACTCAAAAGGATCACTGGTTCCAATTGCTGCTGTGAAGGCACCAGTATTTCCTTTACCTGTCCTTTAGGCAGCCTGGAGTCTGGTGTGCTCACTCTGTGTCAGTGTACCATTACAGCAATTTATAAGATTGGACCAGAGGCTGGTAGCTCAACATAGTGCTGCTATACAATTTGCATATTGATACAAATATTGAGTTATTCTTTATTGACCCCAAAATGATAGGAGACAGAACAAGGAGACAATCAAAGGAATCCCACAGACATTACACAGATTTGTTTTAGATTAAGCTCCTGACATTTTTAGAGGCTAAAATATTTTAAGGTTGAGGATGATGTGGCAGCCCAGAGAGAGCCGGCAGGCTGCAGCTGCACAGACATAGACACAGTGGATGGAAAATTGGGATAACTTCTTTCTGGTAGTTCTGGGTGCTTCTGCGCTGCGTTGTGGGGTGAAGAGATAGATTCATAAAGGCCTCTTAAGACCTACAGTGTGAATGGCTTGGAGAGGCCTGTGTATTTTCCTTAGAGTGCTAATAAGAGGCTGGGTTTGTGTGCAACATGAAGACCAATGTACAAGGAACTGCTGGGCCAAGCTTTGCTCCTCTGGCAAGAAACCATCTGAGTTACACCAGAGAGGGGTCACTCAAGTGGAGACCTGCCAAGGCTATCTTTAATTAAGTAGTTTAGGGACTGATACCAGTGTTTCTGCAGCAAAGCATGGCTCAGAATAGCTAAATTCCAAAATATTTACCTGATTTTTAGATGAGTTTTAGTACTCCTTTCTGCCATATGTCATCACTAGTAAAATAGCAACTGAGCCTGCTGCCCTACAGTTGGGCTGGGTGGGTCTAACAATGACAGTGAAGGAAGCATATGCAGAGCAACTGACACAGCTTATTTCTATTTGAGAGCATATTGAGATATTTCCCTTTGCACCCCTTGAAGGAAACTAACCCCCAAACATGGTAGGTTTGCAGCTTTAATGACAATTGGCTAGTTGACAGTTTCCAGTCCAAGCTCTCATCTTAGAGTGGTGATACAACAGCTGTTGTGCAAACTGAGAGGATGCTGGTTTCCTCAGCCTTAACCTTGCCACCACCCAAATATACACATCTATAGCAGCTCTATTTCTTTGCTTTGTTAGTACTGTTGTTTCTTTAGCCATGCCCAGCTAGTTTGCAAACCCCTTGTAAGTATGAAGATCTGCCCAGCCACACATACCTTTTTAAAGCTGTGTTGAGCTTCACACCTCCCTAGCTAGGCTGAGGAAAAGTTAGCTTGACTGTCCCAGTCACTGGCTCTGTAACTCCATTTTCTATAGGTAACTATTTCCTTTTTAAATTTCCAGGTTATGATCCTATTATGCAACCAGCAAAGTTTTATCTGTACCCACATTGACTACTGTCACCCACACTGCTACCTCCATCACAGCCGGTCCTGTGCTCGCCTTGTCCGGGCCATCAAACTACTGTATGGAGACACACTGGACTCCCTGCGAGAGAACAGCACATTGAACAATATGACAAGAGGCAAAAAACAAAAGGAAGTGAGTACATGGAAAAAGCAGAATGTTTTAGGATTTGTCCAGACAAGTCATCACTGCCTTCAAAAATTGCATAATGTACTCATACAGTTCTTTCGTGACAAAATGAATACAGCTTTTCCTGAGCTTAGCTTTGCTGTAAAAAACCCCAGCAATGAAGTCATTCAGCATTATATAAGGAATGTAATTTATATGGACTGGGATGAATCTTAGTTGCTGATAAGGTAATTTAAAAGCTTATAACCTGACTTCAATTTTAGTGTTCTTTTGTGGCCTCTACTCACCACCCTGTGGACTCTGTCTCTCTTTGTATTTTTTCTTATCTGTTAGTAAGAATCACTCTTGAAATTCTTGTAAAATCTTATGTAATTTCTTTCTTTTATGTCTGAGCGCTCACCTGTTCCAAGAGTTGTATACATTAGTCTTTAATGTTTGTCTCTTTAGTGATGCACTTTTAGTGACCATTTCTGCAGGATATTCAGACAACTTCATGTCTTTTTATGTATAAAAGTGTACATTTAATGGAAATACATTTCTGCTTTCAGGGAAGTGCTCACCCAGGCACCAACTGAGTCATGTCAACAGTTACACCTGAGCAGTTATCCTGAATATTGTCAGAGCCATTCAACTAATTTGCAGTAACATTGAAAACAGAAGTGTTTATGAAAATATAATGAAGGTTTAAGTTGGGTAAAAAGGCTATCATCCCTGGCAGTGGCATATGAAGGAGAAAAATTCATTATGCTTCTTCATCAACCAGGAGATAGTTTGTTTCTTGTCAATTTAGAAAATTGAAGGATAATTTATGGAAAAAAGCAGGTGAAACAGAAGCTAATGTTTCTTCTTTCCTGAAAACTGTAAACCCCATATATTTCCTCTAGCACAGAAAAGCACGAGTTATTTAGAAAGAGAGGCAGTCATTTCCTTTGCAGAAGGCAGGCAAGAGATTAGTAGCTGGTATGATTCATTAAAGGTAGCAAAAGAACTGAGCATTTCTGTGTGCTGTTTCATCTCCAAATTTGAATTGCAAGACAGAGATATTCTTCAAACTATCAAAGCATTTAGGAAACAGCAGGAAAAAATAATCTGGGAGGCGGTGAGGTTTCCTACAAACGCATGCAGGGTGTTTGCACAGACCTCACATCCAGAGAGCAATCTACAATCTTTGCTTTTTTCATAATCCAAGAAAGACCTGGAAGGCTGGAGGGTGTCCAGAGAAGGGAACGGAGATGAGGAAGGGGCTGGAGCACCAGGAGTAGCTGAGGGAGTTGGGGGAGTTCAGCCTGGAGAAAAGGAGGCTCGGGAGGGAATTTCTCTGTCTCCACAACTCTCTTACAGAAGGGTGCAGCCAGGTGGATGTCGAGCTTTGCTCCCTGGAAACAAGGGACAGGATTGAGTGGAAATGGCCTCAAGTTGCACCAGGGGAGGTTTAGATTGAATATTAAGAAAAACTTCTTCTCTGAAAGGTTTGTCCAGCCCTGGCACTAGCTGCCCAGGGAGGCGGTGGAGCCACCATCCCCTGGAGGGCTTTAAAAAATGTGAGGATGTGGCACCTGGGGACATGATTTAGTGGTGGAGTTGTCAGCATTAGACTATTGGTTGGACTCAATGATCTTAGAGGTCTTTTCCAACATCAGTGATTCTACGATTCTGTGAGAAGACTCATTCTGCACACTGAACAATTCCACTGGTAATTTTTTAGAGGGAAGCTGTAGACTTTTTGCCTCTGACCTGCTTCACTAAATGCATGGATGCGCCACCAGTGAAGATCACACAGAGAACATTCCCGTTCTTCATTTGGTTTCCTGGCTTCTGCTTTAAGGTTTTGTTGAGGAAAGCATTGTTAAAGAGAGAAGGAAATTGGATGGGATGTGTGGTCTTCCTGAATCTAGGCCTGTTGCCAGCAAAGAAGAAGGTTTTGTGCTACAGCCATGGTACCACATGGTTTCTAGTGTATGGAAATTCCTCTTGTACGTAATCTCCTTTTCCACATTTTGAGAAATATAAATGTGAACTCCACTTTCTTTTTCTTTCGTTCCAGTGCTCAGATAAGTCATGCTTGAGAACTCCTTCTCTTAAAAAGAGAGTGATCGATATCAACTTGGAAGGAAAGAAGGACTCTGGAATGCTAAAATACGTCAGGAACCAGGTATTGATTAGGCCACATGCTAGTTAGGGAGGCAGATATACATATGCCAGGTTAAACTGCAACAAGAAGGAAAATATATATGGATTCCCAAGCTCATGTGAAGAACTGTTCCTGAATATCAGTCAGTTCAGCCCCACATCTTTTCCCCATCTGAGTTATATTAAATTTAAAGCTCTTAAGGAAACATGGTCAAAGAATCCTTTAAACATTTAGCTGCATTAAATCACAGTCTGCATCTCTAGATTTCCATAGTGTCATATGCGTCAAAGCTGGGGATACAAAAAAAGAGAAAAAAAGGTAGATATGTTTAACTGCAGCCTGTCAGTTTACAGTATTAGTTTTCCTTGTTCTTACTTGTTCAGGGTACCTGAAGAAGGAACAGAGTCTTCATAGGCTTGTTCTTAGTGAGATTTTCATGGACCTGTTTTGCTGTTTGTGCACCACTTTGTGAGAGTTTGAACTTTCCTTCTGTCCTCTTTTTTGGTGTTTTGGTGATGTGAGGGACAAGGAAAAGACTCCAGGAACTAGCTTGCAAACACCGCCTTTTCAGTATAGGCTGAAAGACACATCCCTCTATGGAGCATTTTCTGAAATGGATGAACCTAGAGGTTATTGGTGGGTAATTTGCAGACCAAAACCAGGGTAAAATTACTGAGTGTGTTCTCCCTGTTGTTAGTTTTACACAGCTCAGCCCTAAGGCATGGCTTGGTTGTTTGCAGGTAATGAGCCTCTCCCCTGCCCCTTTGTCACTGCTGATCAAGGCAGCACCTATCCTCACAGAGGAGATGTACGGGGACATCCAGCCAGCAGCATGGGAGCTCCTGCTCAGTGTGGATGAGCACATGGCTGGAGCAGCAGGTAAGAGAACCAAACCACTTAGGATGGCTGCTGTGGCTGCACAACTCGCATTTGATCACAGGACTCTGCAATTTTGTAGTGGAGGAATCTGAATGCCACCAAGGGTTTCTTGGCGTCTGTTTGGTGTTTGCAGACATTTGTGTGGTGTTGTGCTCTGTGGAAAAGAGGTGGTCAGAAGGGTCAGGAGAGCACTCTCTCTAAGGCCATGGATGTGGTGGATGTTTGGTGAACATCAAAATTAGTGTTTGTGTTCAGTTTGGTTTGTAGGCAGAGGAAACATAGTGATTCAGTCTGTCCAGAGTCTACTAGAGCATTCAGTATGTTGCCTCATGGAAGTGTTACTACCCGTTGAGAGCGCATACAAAAACTGAGACAGGGAATGAGAATTAAACTGTCATCGCTCCTGTTATGCTGAAAGGAATATTCTCATATTGCATGGAGACAGCAGCATTTGTCATTAAGAACTGTTATGGTATGGTACTTATCAAAATCTTCCATTTCCACTTGGTTTTAAAGTGTACAGATGATTGCTGATGACATATAGTGGAGAGCATCTTTAAGACAGATGGTTAGCGCATAATATACCTATGAAAGTAGTACGTTGAAATTCTGCACATGGGATGAAATTTACTACAATAAAATATAAAATTATTTTATTGCCAAGTAGTAAGAATTCTTCTCCTAAGAGCTTGGACCTTTCCCATGGAAATGATCTAGGTTCAGAGTTTATCCCTTGGCCAAAAGATGACTGACCTAATGATCAGCTGCGAAAAAATAAAGGCAGTCAGGATGTGTCAGAAGAGGTATTTCATTAGCGATTCAAAATATTAATGCTATTGTAAAGCATGATGTACAATTACCTAGAACACAGCACTTTCAATGCACAATTTTGGTCACTGAAGTAAGATATTTATGTGTAACAGATGGTGTTAGGACAGAAGTAAGAATGAAGAGCCTGTATGATAAGGATATTTATTAAATGAGTTCAAATGAAGAGTGAGAGGGTATATCTTTATGTTCCATAATGACAGAACACCAGGCAAAGAGAAAGCATTATTTAATTATTATTTAAATAAATATTTGTTAGCCTAGAACGAAGGTGAGTAATAAGTTTTTATGCCTTCTTTCACATGGAAAGCAGATTTCTAACCACCAGAAAAGAAAATAAAAGCCTTTTGGTTTAAGAGCTTGTGAAAGGGATTACATTATATGACTCAGGAGGTCCTGTCTATTCTTACTGTCCTGTCCAAACATTCCTAGTCAGTGTGTGCTAATGTGAGATGAAGAGAAATCGTGAGCCAAGCCTTAGAAACTGTGAACATCCTTCACACACAATACACAGTTTACTTAAATAAAGCGTAAATTAATCTAATTTGTTTCTAAGCCAATCTCACACAACTTTCAAATTTTATCTTTCTCCTCACCCAGCATTCATGGAAATGGCTTAAAGATTTCCTCCTTTTACAGATTTCCATACTTATAGGGGCAGTGTCAGGTGTTCTTTCACGGAGGATTAAGTTACAGACATTTTTATCTAATGTTGTTAAAAATGCAAGAGTTTTTAAGTGCTCTTTGAACATCACTCCCCTTTCCCACCGCATTTCAATCCAGTACACCAGGCCTTTATTTTCCAAAACTAGCAATGAATTCTTCCCTGAAGTCCATTGTTTGAACCCCCCCTTTCTCATGTTCTTCAGGTTTCACTCACTTCCATCTATTCTACCAGTGCACAGACCACTTCTTCAGCTCACAGGTCTTTTCTGTGCTCTGCCTTTAACTTTTGCCTTTCCCAGGTCAAATGTGTAGACAGGAAGAGAAAGGAGCAAAATAAAGAGAAATAATCTGCCTGAGGCAGTACTCCTTTCCCCTCTTCAAGTCCCTTTCTGAGGGAATAATTTTGGATACTTTTTAAACTCTATAATCTTAGAAGTCCTTTTCAACCTTAATGATTCTCTGATTCTAGTAAAAAATTTGCATGGGTCGCCGGGTTAAGCTTCGCTGCTCTTCTTGAGGTGTGATGGCTGGCTGCTCCTCCAAAGCCGCCTCTGAAATACACCTTTCTTCTTCTCCCTTTCCTGAAGGGAGGATTAAAATCCATTTGAGGGTCTGTAGTAGTTTTTTTTAGTAGCAGGTGAATACACCCCAAGCATAAATTGCATTCATCAAGGTCAAACCCTGAAAACCCCTAATGTTGCTATACAGGAGCTGGATAAAAAGAATGCCTTGTTAATGTACTACAGCACCATCTACTGACCTATCCCAAAGCTCTATTGTGTTCTGGTTGCTTCAGCATAAACTCACGCTTTTACGTCAGGCCTAGCAAGACTTGTTATAGTTTGAGAAGTTTAGAGAGCAGCAAGTTCCCTGAGCTGTTGAAGCTTCCAGGTCCTCACAGATTTGAGCAGCACCAGGAGCCCAGGCAGTCAGAGAGTAGCCTTGTTTTCCGGCAGTGTGACACACTGCCTCCCATGAGCACAGTTCTGGGGCCTGGCACCTGGTGAAGAAGCATTGAAGAAAACAGAATGGCAAATGTCTTCTTGCTACTGTGGAGGAACAGCCACCAAATCTAGAGGAATTGTCTCCAGTGCTCTGCAGTGAGCTACTGCTGAAAAAAGCCATGGATTCTCTAAGACCCACTGAACTCCCACAACAACAAATCCCTCTGCTTTTGTCTCCTGCAGTGCCCCTCAGACACCATCTTCATTGATTGGCCTCCATCAGTCTCTATTTTAATTAATGTCTGTTTATATTCAAATATGACCCATTGAAACAACTATGGGTCAGCTTAGCTACCATTGTGATGTTTTGTATGGTCCTTTGTCTTACTCTGTTTTCTCTTGGAAGCAGATTGCGATCATTGCATGGAGCCCACTTAACTAAGAACTAGTTTTACCCATCAAAATTATGCAAATTTATTGTTTTAAAATAATAAAACACATAAGTTGAGGTGTGAGATTTTACCATACCTCCTAACAATGGCGGCTAGTCAAGAGATTTAGAGTTACATCATAATTTATAACTTTCTAATCCAATAGGCACTTAAAATGACACTTTGTTTTGGATTAATGACCTATCACCTGTGGCACTTCTCACTGCAATGCAGCTATGCCTTGACCAATAACTTGCCACGTCATGTACACACAGATGTCTCTATTATACCATCTAAATTCTTAAATTAAACTATATAAAATCACACTATTGTATTTAAAACCCTCCACCAGAACACCCAGTGCACATTTTTGCTTATAGCTATAGGAGCGCAGGCTTGTGATGCTTTTGCTTAAGATCTATAAATCTTTGTCAATTAAGCCAGACATAGTCTCTTCCAGGGTTGTAAATAAAAGCCTCCTTTAATTGCAGGAGTTTCTACTCTTCTGTCTCCCACAGTGAGGCAATACAATTTTTGCTAGGCTTGGTAGAGTGATGATCCTATTTCTGGAGCCAAGACTGGGGGTTTTTTGTGCAGGTTTGTACACCTGCGCTTTTTCTTTGCAAAATAAACACATTATTGAGAAACACAGGTGATCAGATTTTCTCTCCCTGCAGCTGCCATGTTCTTGCTCTGTGCTGTGAAAGTCCCAGAGGCCATTTCTGACATGCTGATGTCCGAATTTCATCACCCAGAAGCAGTGCAAAGACTGAATGCCGTTCTTAAATTTCACACACTCTGGAGGTTCAGATATCAAGTGTGGCCACGGATGGAGGAGGGAGCACAGCAGATCTTTAAGGTAGGTAAGAGACATGAAGCATAATGATGATATTTACAGCTTGGCTTGTGGGTAGATATATAATGACAGACTGCCATGAAACGTCATGAAACCCTGTTTAGTGAAAAAAAAAGATTGTATAAGTCTCACTAGTGGGGAAAGTGATATGAAGAAGTCTTGTATAAAATGGGGAGAATAAAATGGGGACTCAAGTCAGGAGAAATACCTGTGTTACAGGTGTTACATTCCAGGGAGCTACGGAGATGAGAAAAATTTGCAGAGTTATTTTATATCTTGGGTACTTGTGCTCCTGTTTAATTAACAAAACTGACAATAATAGTTTGCTGTAACAAAATGTCTTTCATGGTTTTTTTTAGATTCCTCCTCCAAGTATAAACTTCACTCTGCCTTCTCCTGTGCTGGGGATGCCATCTGTGCCGATGTTTGACCCTCCCTGGGTCCCTCAGTGCAGCGGGAGTGTGCAGGATCCTATAAATGAAGATCAGTCGGTAAGCAGACATCCTGAGAGTAAGCACTCTTTTTCTCTCTAGAGGTGTGCGGTAAATTAAGCCAAAAGATGTGGATTAACCTCTGACATTGTCTTTTCCAGCTGGGAAAAAAATCTAGTATATTTTGTGTAGGATACAGGGTTTTCTACATGGGCATCAGGCTTTTCTGTTTGTTCACTGAGGTACTGCACTGCACCTCATATCCCCGTGAGAGACACTAACTTACTCCTTAGGAGCACACAACCTCTCTCTCCAAGAGCAGATTTTTTCAATAGAACTGCCTGAGAGAAGATTTTGTTTGCACTGGTTCATATGGTGTCTCCTGGGAGAGGCTTGCACCAAGGCTTATTGTAGGCTTATCGCCAGGAAGTCTTCTGGTGAATCTGTGTTCAGCTGACACTAGTCCGGTTTATATTTAGAAACTGAGTTGCTGAATGTCACTGAGGTGAAGCCTCTGTCAGGAAATATCTGTGTATCTTAACTAACATCTTTAGGCTGTGTTTCTTCTCTCTTATTCCCAACAGAAGTCATTTTCCGCCCGAGCTGTGTCGCGTTCCCATCAGCGAGCGGAGCATATCCTGAAGAACCTGCAGCAGGAGGAAGAGAAGAAACGCCTGGGCCGGGAAGCCAGTCTTATCACTGCCATCCCCATCACTCAGGAGGCCTGCTACGAGCCATCCTGTACACCAGGCTCTGAGCAGGAAGAAGAAGGTGTGCTCTGGGACCAGGAACTGCATTCCAGGAACCTGAGAGCATTTCCCACCAGCACAGAGCACTGCTTAGGACAGTGATGGCCAGAAAATTTGATTTTTACTTTTAGAAAGGTCCCAACTATGTCCATTTGTTGAAGGGTCCAAGTCATTGAGAAAAAGTGTATTTGAAAATTAATGCAAGAAAAAGGACAAAACCTCGGATGTAATGAGTTCTTACTGGGTGATAAGGACACTGACCGAATCTGCCTCAACTTCAGTGGAACTTGCCAGCATTTAGTATCTCAAAGTTCCTAGTTTTTTGCAGGAGTTAACACAAGAGAATGTGCAACACTAGGAATGAAATTTGTCTTTCCTAAATTGAACTCTTTATTAATTAAAGCGTGGGAAGTATTGCTCTTTGGCAGTATCTGTCTTAAGAAATGGAACTTAGGATATACTGAATTGCCCCTAAGGTTTTCTGCCTTTATGGTGAATAGTGGGGGAGCTCAGATGACCAGATCAAGCTCAGTACCAAACTTTCAGAGGGCCAAAGTTACATGTCATGAATCACAATAAGCTTAGTCTGTGGGTGTGGGGTTTTACTGGCCCAGGCTAACAGAGCACAAAGACTTCGCTTAAGGCCTTCCAAGGTATGTGCCTTGAGTGGAGAGTTGATCAGATCTAAGCATCCACTAGAAAATCTGTGAGCAGATATCCCATTTCTTAAGAAAAACTAAGCACCATCAACATTGATGGTTAACAGGGAGTGGATGGAAATAAGTGTAGCGCCAACTCTGTTACAATGTGATGCACCAGAGCACTGAACACTGTTATGGACCAAAGTACTGCTGTTCCCAAAGCATGAGTAAATTACCTATCTGACTGATCTCTATAGCTTTTAAATTGTCCCTTTTGAGTGTTACCTGACTTGACTTTTCAGTGTTCTGCTTTGGTTGTAATTGCTGTCTGTCAGAATATTCCCTAAAGTCTGTTGGCTTTGTCAATCTGGATTGACATTTCATGTTCTCTTTGTCAGTAGAAGAAGTTGCCAACCTGGCCTCCCGCCGTCTCTCTGTGAGTCCATCCTGCACCTCTAGTACTTCTCATAGGAACTATTCTTTCCGCCGTGGCTCTGTGTGGTCAGTGCGCTCAGCAGTCAGTGCAGAAGGTGGGTGACTTCACTTTGGAGTATTGCCTCCTAGGATTTCATTCACTGGAAGCCTTTCCTGTTGACCTATACAGCTCTGGCATTTCCTTTTGCCAGACATATTCCCAAGCTTGGGCCACTTTATGAGTTACTGCCCTGCATTATTTTATTTACCCCTGCTGTCACAATAATTTCTTGCAATAATTTCTCTTGCCTCTCATGTTCTATTTGGCGAGTAGTGCCACAGAGAGGACTCTAGCTGAAAAAAAGGAATTTTATCAAAAGGAACTGGGTTGCTTACAAGAAAAGAAATCTAAATTGACAAATTACGTATTCACAATGAAAATTCTTGATCAAGAAATTGGCTGGAGGCTCCATTTCTACTTGGAGATAGCAGTAAACCTGTCATGCTTGCACAGTGAACAGTGTTCTGATCTTTTTTCTTTGTGTAGAGCCGCTAACATAGATGTTTTTCTAACCTGCCTGGATAGTGGTACAGCATATTCCGTAACTCCTCTTCTCTTCTTCTTACTGCTCCAGATGAAGAACACACTACTGAGCACACTCCAAACCATCACGTGCCCCAGCCACCTCAGGCTGTGTTTCCAGCTTGCATTTGTGCAGCAGTGCTCCCCATTGTCCATCTGATGGAAGATGGAGAAGTCCGGGAGGATGGAGTAGCTGGTATTGACATTAACTAAACTTCAAGGGATTGTTGCTTAAGGGTAGCAGAACCAGTTTCAAAACTATTTGAATGTAGATTTACAATAGAAAAGTATCTTTGTAGGGTTTTTCCTTGTTTTTCCTCCATAATTTGTGTTTGGCTTTGAGGGGTTTTGCCCTTTCAGGACACTAAAAAAGCCTCTAATTCAAAGGAAATATTGAGAAGCTGAAAAGGATCTAGTGGGGGGATACAAGGATGGTAAGAGGCCTAATACAAGTGTTCTTTGAGGAGTAATTGCAGATGCTGGGCTTGTTTGGTGTACTTCCAAGGAAACAATGAGTTAGAAGAACACTGACTTAGAGGTTACAACTTGGAAAGGTTGGGTCAGAAACTGGGAAGGAAATTCATCACCAGGAGCATAATTTCTGTTGATTCTCCATGCATAGGGGTTATCGAACGCTGGTTAGTCATAGTTGACATACCTGGTGTAGGTGAAAATCCTGCTCCAAGTGGAGCTTGTACTGAAGATTTCTGGAGATCTATTCCCACTCATATTTTTTCTTTCCTATGACAAACAGAACGCCACCTATATACAGCTTGAAGATTTTGTTTATCGTCTGTGATATCTTTGTAAATTAATAATACATTTCGTTATATTTTTTTTTTCGAAAATATTAATACATCGTGGACTATTCTGCTTCCTTCATTTCTCATCGCTCATCATGTCAGCTAGTTGCACATTTAACTTCCTGTTGCATTTTTTATTCAGTTTTAGGTGGATGTAGTCAGCCCTCTAAACAAAGTATGTGTCATTTTGTGATCAGGAGCTGAGTACTGAAAACAAAATAATGAATGATTCTATGTTGTTGTTAACCTTCAGGGGTTTGCAAATAATTGCACTTCAGGGAGTTGATTATCAACACAATTCCCTGCTGACTATCTAATACTGTTCACCAACACCAGATAAAATCACTTAATGAATCACCATGAAATTGAACCTATGTACATGAACAAAAAAGTACATGAATTTACATCTTTCAGTTGCTGGATTTTGTCCATCTGGAGTTATGAATCTAAAGAGTTATTTCTTTATTATTCCTTAAATACAGTGGTGAAGTGCTTCCTGTCATATCACCAGAAGTTAGGGAATAACTAATTCAAATTAGTTTGCCAAAATTAGTTCAAATATTAGACCTGTGATTACTATTATTGAGTTCACGGCACTGTTTGCCAGGAATCCTGTTGCATCAAATGGGGCCCTGGTGTGTATCAGTATAAAACATAACAGGAAGAAAGAAGACTAGGAATGTTAAACTACAGTTTACCAGTTCCAGGCGTTTCCAAGGGAGATGGTTCTGACCTGGTTTCCTTTCTCTCTTGCAGTAAGTGCTGTTGCACAGCAGGTCCTGTGGAACTGCTTAATTGAAGACCCCTCTACAGTTCTCCGCCACTTCCTTGAGAAGCTCACGATCAGCAATCGACAGGTACACTCTGCCTCTCCCTAGCAGGTGTAAGAACTTGGTAGAGCAGGGGAGAAGAGCTGCCAACAGAATAACTTCGTGGAGAAAACTTTTGCTGTTATAATGCATCATGCCATAATTTGGCTTCAGTCTTTATCCACTGGTGTAAACAGGACACGGCTGATTTATCACCACAAAGCATTTGACTTGCTCCAAGCCAAGCTTTGAGCAGCTGTTTAGTGAACACAGCATAGGCACTGCTGCCTTCACTCCTGCCACTCTATTTGGCTTCTCTGAAAGATCAGGAAGCACTGTGTTTTCATGGCTTATTAAACTGCTTTCAAGTGCATGGCTAAGACTTATGGAAGAAAAGCATACTGGTTCTGACTGGGTGGAAGGCAGGGAGATTCTTCTTATCACTTTCTCAACTGCCTATTTAGTGTATGATATCACTGGCTGCAGCTTTCAAGCCGCTACCTAAGAACTGACTCTGAAATGAATATTAAACCTGAGAAATGTCAGGAAAGGCTGTGCTTTTGTTCCTTGAGCATGAAGGTGTCAGTGGACCTACTATTCCTGAAACTTCTCAGCCATTGTCCACAAAGCTTTTATTTGAGTTCAGAAGGTCATGTCTGTTTCATAGAATTGTTTGGGTTGGAAGGGACCTTAATTATCACATAGTTCCAGCCCCCCACCACAGGCAGGGATACCTTCTACTACGCCAGGTTGCTCAAACCGCCTTGGAGTCTACTCTTAAACACTTCCAGGGATGGGGCATCCACAACGGCTCTGGTTAGAGAGGTTGTTTGTTCAGTACCATTGAGAAGGAAGCTTGTAAGGTGTCCAGCCTCAGAGACCTCTAAGCCATTGCAATCTGCTGTTTTGACATCTCTTTGTAGGCCTACTCTGACCACCAGTACAGAACACAAAGAACAGGTGTATTTCCCTGGAAAGTATCACCAGGTGTATCACTGCCATGGATTGTCCTATGTATATCCATGCCCACAACACTGGCTCTAATCTGCTCTGGGGTTAGAGGATAAGTTAAAAGACATTTGTGATACTGTCTGTCTCTCTTCAGCTGACAGCGGGATTCTGTCCCTTCTATAACCCTTTCCCACCATGAGAAATATCTTAGTCTATATTTGAGGCAGGCAGTCTTCAAATGAAGGGAAGTTATATTCTGCCCACACCTCCCATCCCGCAGCCACAGCTCTTGAGGTGAGACGAACGATTTCACAGATCATCTGGGTAGTCATCAGATGGATAATCACAAGAACAGGAGTGCACAATCAGAATTCTACAGTCAGTACAAATTGCAACAGGAGGTACTGACCTCTCTGAGATAAAATGAGAAAGACACAGGCCTAGGTGCTGTGCCTTGGGCCTTATTTTGCAGTATGTGGGAGCAGTAACAGGTGTATAGTTTTACTTAGTGCATTGAGAGACAGAGCTGAATAAGGGACTGTGGAAAAACAGGAAGAAACAAAGCAAGAAAGGACAAAAGGGAGAAATCTGATCTTCACTTTTTGATGAGAAGAAAAAACATGTGCTTTTCTTCCAGGACGAGCTGATGTATATGCTAAGGAAGCTTTTGTTGAACATTGGAGACTTTCCTGCCCAGACATCTCATATCCTCTTTAACTACTTGGTGAGTAGCTTGTGGGCCCACTGTGCAGACAAGAACCTCTCCTTTGCCTTCATGTGTGCAATAAATACACTTCATTTTTCTTATTTTCACTTTTCTTACTTTCATAGTTCATATCTGCTCTCCTAATTGTGGGTGTGAGTCACGAGGCTTACACCAGCCTTTCTGGCCTCCTGGGGAGAGGAAAAGGAGCCTTCCTCTTTTTAATAAACCCCTAAGCAACCTGTCATGGATTTCTAAACTGAACCTCACCTAGTGAGTTGTGACAGTTAGAAGGGTCCCAGCACCAGAAAACTTTAATTATTTTACTTAATTTGGGTTCAGAAAGTGCTTTGCTGATAGACAGTCCTCTTGGAGCAAACCTAGTAGCTTCTTTCAAGACTGTGGACAAATGTTGTAGTTAGGAGATGAAGCAGACAAGGTGTATGCATCTCCAGGGAGCCTTCTGTTGTTTGTGAATTGTCTGCATGGCAGCACTTCAGAGCAGAAAGATTAGGAAGTCTCTTACTGCACACATTCTGCCTTTTCCTCATCTGCAGAGGTGTTTAAGGCTATACTGCAACAGTATGTTTTGCCCCCAATCCTCATCACCTCTAGAAAAAGGAAGAAGAGTACAGGCAGATTGTTCTTTAGTATCTAAAATTTCGGGATGAAAGTTTAATGAGTTTATCCCTCTGAATGAAAAAGGTAGAATAATACTGTTATGCTGTGTTTATACAATGCTCTGCACAGTTAAAAGTGTGTGTACAACCTGATATTCCTCTTATTACCTGCAGGTAGGATTGATCATGTATTTTGTAAGGACTCCATGTGAATGGGGCATGGATGCCATTTCTGCCACTCTTACCTTCCTGTGGGAAGTGGTGGGTTATGTTGAAGGACTCTTCTTCAAGGATCTCAAACAGACCATGAAGAAGGAGCAATGTGAAGTGAAGCTGTTGGTGACTGCCTCGATGCCAGGTATAAGAAATAAGTCTTTAATCTCCTTCACTTCAAAGTTTATGGCCCACTCTACCAAAAAGAAAATGTATCAGAACTGGATCAGAAAAAGACCTATTACAAATGGCTGCATATTGTAAGGCAGTTTTCCTTCAGTTGAGTATTCAGTCACTAAATTCTACTGCTACTTCCTTGAGCTACAAAAAAAACCCTGTAAGAGCTCTAAAAGAAGCAAACAGAAGGTGAATTAAAACAGTATTTCTACCCACAGTTTTGTGCCACTTGGGCTGTGAAAGGCTGGCAGGATCATCATTGTAAAACTACCATTCAGACTGTGGGGATCATGAGTCAGATGAGATACTTTGCTGATAAACAGGTTCGACCTTTATGTATGTTTCTTCCTCAGAGTTGAAAGTTGCTACTAAAGCCATCTTATCCTTTAGAAACATACCAATTTCTCATCAGCTGTGGAAGTGTGGGAATATATTAACCCTATTTAATGGTTCCAGACAGGATTCACATGGTCTGTCTGCCTGTCCAGGAATGAATTTTAAGTACCACTCTTCCTCCATGGGCAGTCTCTTGAAATTGAGTTAAAGAGGCCAGCGAGAATGCAACTTTTCTTCCTCTAGGCACAAAAACCCTTGTCGTGCATGGACAGAATGAGTGTGACATCCCAACACAGTTACCAGTCCACGAGGACACACAGTTTGAAGCTCTTCTGAAGGTAGGAGTGAGTTTTTGAGCTGGACAAACTGCTTACATTTACCTGCCATACATGTATGCCAGCAATCCATTCTGCCTGATCGTCTTGTTCCAGTGTCAGGGAGGGAAGTTCTGCTCACAGGCATGTCTGTCTCCCTATGAGGGGAGATTGGTTGCAATAAATGGGTTCCCATGTTTAAGGATAATTAAAATTCTCTGAACTCACAGAAAGCCCAAACCCCACAAATGCAAGCACATTTGGAGACACTGCAGCCTGTTGGGTATTTCCTGTATACTTTTGATAAATACATAAATCATTTAAGTGTTTGGTTTTATCAACACTAGAGACAACAGATTGACTGAGATCGGAGTGAAAATGATGGTTCAGTAGCCACAACGATATTTTGGGATCCAGGAGCTGTGTGGTCACTTCCCCTTTCTGCCAAAAATTTCCTGGGTGGTTTTAACTGAGCCACATAGGAAACAGATTTGCAACAGCCTTCACTTTGTCTGACTATGTTAGATTTTACTGGAAATCACATCTCAGTGTTTTGATGGGTCAGAACTTCAGTGTCTCTGCATATCAGCTATCACTCTTGATAAATACCCAGGCCCATATGGGTCATACTGTCAGACAAATATGTGTGATATGAAGACATCGAGATAAGTAGCATCAGTGTTCAGGATTGTGATGTCTGCATGTCCTGATTACCACAAACATAGGTACTTCATAATTAAAAAAAGAAATAATTAAAGCCAAATTATTAATTAATGTGTCAGTCTGATTGCGGCATGCATGTTTGCGCCTCTATAGATTATTAGATGAATATTCTTCTTTCAGATGTGGTATTTGTACAAAGCATCTAAAAAGTAACAAGATATTTTGATTTCTTTCTTTTCAGGAATGTTTGGAGTTTTTTAACATACCTGAAACTCAGTCTTCTCATTATTTTTTAATGGATAAGCGTTGGAATCTCATTCATTACAACAAGGTAAGGCAAAGATCGGGTCCATGTGACTTCGTTCTTGTGACTTTTCATCTTGAACAAGCAGCCTATAAATAGAGAGAAGAGGGAAGAGGCAGAAGAGAGAAAAGGCTGAAGAGGAGTCCCTTGCTCTTAAATCAAGAATGTCTAGTTTTCTTAGAAAAGATGAAATTTCTCTTCTGTTTGTGCTCTTTCACAATGCCTGACACTGTCGGAAAGCCCCTGCCCTTCAGAAAGGGCTAAGGGCCCTTTATTCCATTCTGTTGAGTGATGCCATTGTGATTACATTTATTTAAAATACACTTTTTTCCTTTCCTGGCAGACCTATGTCCGTGATATTTATCCTTTCCGGAGATCAGTTTCTCCCCAGCTCAACCTGGTACAGATGCATCCAGAAAAGGGTCAAGAGCTCATTCAGAAACAGGTATCTTACTGTCACCAAACACCTCTTCCCAAAAGCAAACACTGAAAATAATTTTTTTTTTGCCTTTAACGGCTTTCCCTCATGCTGCATCCAGCTAAGAGCTTTGCCGGAGAAGTAGCAATCAGCATGAAATCTGCCTTGGGGCAAATATACTCTACATTATTGCAGGAAAGTAAATAGAGGGATGTGAATTCCCCCTCCCCCACTCTGTCCACCCAGTTTCCTTTAGGTGGATCATTTTGCATTCTCTTATACTTGGCCAGAAAACCTTCAGTTTCCTCAGCTTCAGAAGTTGTTTATTCCTTTATTTAACATGACCTCTGGGCTGGGGAGCAGGAATTATCTACTCTACTTTTCTCTCTTTAGGGATTGTTACCTGCCTTTCTTCCTTGTCCTGCTCTCAGATGCCAGACTTTATCACAGCTACTCCAGAGGCACAGCATTATGTGTTTGGTCAGGGGAATATCTGCCCTCAGAAGAGCACTTTCCTACCTATCTTCCAGCCTTGTGACTTGATGATCTGTCCTGCTGATGTTCTGCAGTTCCCAGGAGTTCTCTCTTAGGAACTGCACCCTAAATAGAGTGGCAATGCAGTGCTTTTAATGAATTGCAAACACGTACATCTGTTTAGGCAGTCAGATGTCGGTATTGATCTTACACTGCCTTTAGAAGCCACATGTCGCAGTAGCACAGAGCTAAATGTTTAGAGAAAATTGTTTTAACTCTGTCTGCAGAGGATGGTAATAAGCAGAAAATTTTAAAAAGATATGTGGGAATGTGGTTAAACATTATGCATTTGGTATTAACAGTTGTATTTTTGTAGCCAAAAATCAGGTATTGTAGTTGGGTTTTTACTGAGAGTAGGAAAATATCATCAGGAGTGGTTATGAAAGGCAGCTATAAAGCTGCTTAAGAGCTACTAGCATCTAAAATAATGGAAAATATAGCTAATGCAATCTCATATGTGTATGGCACAAAATAGGGCAGTATTTCGTTTGCTGCATCTGTCAGTAGAAAATCAATAAAAATCTGAAATTACTTGGAATCAACTTGGTTGCTTCTCTAACAGAAATTAGTCTGGTTCTAAGAGATGTCCCACAAATAAATGAGTTTAATACGCCCTATGTGATCCAAAAATATTTAAATGAGCCTCCCATTTTTGTCAGGGCATTATTTTGCTTTCCACATTTTTATATTTAGAGTACTTGGAGCCCAAATTATTTCTAAGGTTAAACTTGTATCACACATCTGCTAGCCTCTCTGTAGTCATACAAGATGTTGCTGGAAAACATCCAGCTTCAACAAATAAAGCAACACTGTAATAACCACCCACAGAGCAGCAATCCATGGAAAAGTATTGGGTTTTTGTTGCTTGGTTGAGCACCCAATTTTGAGCTGAGTGCACTTCAGAGCAATGTCACAACAAGGCAGGTAAAGCTGATGTTTGTCACATGTTAAACCACATGCTTCAAGTTTTGGTTTTGGCTTCATCCCAGTAGCTACAAGCTGTCTCGAAACTGCTTCCAAAGAGAGTTGCTTCTGGAACTAAACATCACTCTGCTTTAATGGTTAACTCTAGTATCAAAATAGAAATAGAATACCTAGCCTGGCTAGTCCTACCAATCACAAGCTCAAAGGAGGCTGGTAGAATGAAATTCGGTTCCCCAAGTGGTGTAAACCGGAAGTGATAATCTGAAATCAAGAAAGATTTTGCTCCTTTGCAGTAACACAGCAGTAACAAAGCAGAATCTTGTCTGCTTTGTTTTATTGTCTACTTTTCTTTTACAATCATACATATACTTTCCATGACCAGATGTCAGCCAGCCTCATCCCAGAAGGTAGATATCATTTCCAACTTCTTGTTGACTATAGTCTAAGACCTTGCAGAGAGGAACTACAACCATATGGCTTTCAGTTTGGCAATGGTTTCTCTGACCACCCTGGGGCTTATATTAATCTACAGAAAAACCCATGGCAAAGTTGAAAATTGTTCTGCAACCACTTAGGGTTCTCCAGAAGACTGAAATAAAAAATGTTATTAGAGTCATTTTTACAAACACAATCCATCTTTGCAGAGCTGGGCTGGAGAACAGTTGTCACACAAATTCTCTAGTGAGAGGGCGCAGCACCAGCCCTGTGAATTTCATCATGATCCTCTGAGCCATGAGTTTCTCCCATCAGAGAAAGCCAAGGACGTGAACCTGAAGAAGTGCATTTACATTTCAAAGAGCATTTGAATTAGGCTGATACTGATCTTTCTCTCTTTTTCTCTGCCAGGTGTTCACCCGAAAGCTGGAGGAAGTGGGGCGGGTGCTGTTCCTGATCTCACTGACGCAGAAGATTCCTCCAGCCCACAAGCAGTCTCATGTGTCCATGCTCCAGGAGGACCTCCTCCGCCTGCCTTCATTTCCCCGAAGTGCCATTGATGCTGAGTTCTCGCTCTTCAGTGATCCCCAAGGTATGATCCTTCGGCAGCTTTCCTGGAGAGCTGCACAAGGCCCAGAAAGTTTCAGTGAGTGCCGCATTTGCCTTAGAAGCACGCAGGCTTGCCGCTTTTCTGGAAGCTGATGAATCTCTTCCTAGAGAAACTGATACAGACCTGTTGGTTTGTAAGCACAGCAGCTGAAAGAGCTTCACTGTTAGAATTCTCCAGAAAAGGCTACTTTCTTTGAACCCAAATGAGAATAAGTTTTAATTTGAGTATTAAAATCATGCATGAAACTACCCAGAAAGGTTTGCCTGAAGTCCTTTGCCTTCTGCTCTGAGGAAGCAATTGACATCCAATGAAGACTAGGAAAATTCTGCAGCAGGGATAAGGAAACAGTCCACAGAGAAACTTTGCTCTGAATGTAAAGTAGGGTTTCCAGCCTGATGTTAAATAGGTCAAATAGGCCCTTGTTGCACAGTAGTAAGCATTGGCATGTTCTGTAACAGCTACAAAGGCACTTGATTTCAGAAGAATTATTGTAACACTGCATCAGTCTCCTGTAATGTGTGGGACACCTGGAACATAAAAACTGAGCATAAATCTGCACAGTCTCTGTGTGAGGCAGAAGATGCATGTACAAGCTCAGATCTCCCATTTTTTAAGAGAAGAGTCTCCAACCAGCAGATAAGTGAGCTGCAATATTTTTCATTCTTTATCTTCATACTGAAGCTTTCAGTCAAGGTTTGCTCAAGCCCTGTGGGCACTTAGAGAAACTCAGGCTGTGTGAAATAATTCTAAAAAGGCAGAAGGACGGTCATTGTTGTGGGATGGTTCTTTGCAGTGAAGTGAGGCTGGCTGTGGTAGACAGAGTTGACTGCTGTTGGTGTTGATTACTCTCCTCCCCTGCAGCAGGGAAAGAGCTCTTTGGTCTAGATACTCTTCAGAAAAGCTTGTGGATAAAACTGCTGGAAGAGATGTTCCTTGGCATGCCCAGCGAGTTCCCATGGGGAGATGAGATCATGCTGTTCCTGAACGTGTTCAACGGTGCCCTGATCCTGCACCCTGAGGACAGTGCCCTGCTGAGGCAGTACGCTGCCACAGTCATCAACACAGCCGTGCACTTCAACCACCTCTTCTCCCTCAGCGGGTACCAGTGGGTGCTGCCCAGCATGCTGCAGGTGAGCTATGCCCAGGAGCAATCCAAGGGAAATCTGCCGAGCAAGCACTGTGTCTTGCTGACAGAGAGCAGCTTCAGGTCAGACCTTAGGAAGAAATTCTTCCTGTGAGGGTGGTGAGGCCCTGGCACAGGTTGCCCAGAGAAGCTGTGGCTGCCCTATCCCTGTAAGTGTTCAAGGACAAGTTGAACAGGGATTGAAGCAACCTAGTCTGCTGGAAGGTGTCCCTGCCCATGGCAGGGCGTGGAAATGGATGGGCTTTAAGGTCCCTTCCAACCGAAACCACCGTGTGATTCCATGATGGAATTGACACTTAACAGGGAAATGTTGATCTGCTGAGTCCTCATGAGAGCTTTTAGGGGCCCCAAGAAGGCAACAGCGGGATGGCCCAAATTAGCTTTCTGTTTCCCTCTTGAGTAAATTACATTTTCTGTTCTCCTTTGTGTTAAGTAAATAAATGTCTCTTTTCCTTTCTGTGTATTTCCACAAAGAAATGTGAAATTTCTGGACAATTTTTGGCCTTGGGCACCTCTCCATGGTTTTTCCTTCAGGGATGGCTGAAGTTTGGAAAATAGTTGAAATATCTGGATTTACTACTTGCTGATTGAAACTAAATTATATTCACTTTCTAAGTACAAAAATAACTCAAAATGTTTATGAAAAGCTGCATGTTGTCTTTTCTTCTGAGTGATAAGAAATATTGGAAGTGTCAGCAGTGGAATTTCTCTTCACTTCAAGATGAAAAAGTGGGCCTCTTTTCCTTTTGATTCTTGAAAAAAAATCAGCGACTGAAAATAAAATTTTAAAAAATAGTTCTTTTAGAGACAGGATTATTCCTGCAGGGCTCAAAGACATCTGAGTAGAGATTTAGTATTATAATGCAAACACAGAAAAGAATCATCCCTGTACATGTCCATTTTCACACAGTTAACAGAGCATAATCATTAAGACCAGTGTTTACTTTAGCTATCTAAGCAAGCTCTGTAGTAACTGGAAAGTCTGATATCCTGCCTTACATGATTAGATAAGTATGAATTGGATCCAGGTCAGCAGTGCATGGGTTTATTAATGAGAAAGAAGCCATTTTGAAATAAAATAGCCTAATAACATGATTTGAACAGTAACCACTCAGTCCTGCAAAGGATTCTCCCTTCATTTTCATATTGAGAGAAATTAGTTTGTAATTCTGTCCTATCCTCACTCTCAAGTATTGTCAACTACTGAATTATTGAAATACCACTCCTGGGAGGTTAAAAAGCAATTCCAAGAGAAAATGCAAGTCCTGCTGAGCTTTTTGGTTTTGCAGACTTTCATTTCTCTGTGCCAGACACCTAAGATAAGCTGGTTTGTTTGTTGTCAATTCTTTTACCACTTCTGGTCTTTATCTAGGCACTAACTGAAGCTCAGTTCTTGATGCATACATGCACATACTCCCACACAACTCTTTTCTTGCAGGTTTTTCCATTTTCCTTGGTAAAATGCATATAGAGCTAATTATTTCCCTTTTCTCAGTTAAAAGAGATATTGCTGGTAATTGACTGGCCTCATCCTCATGCTGCAGGGTTCTGGTTGTATAAAAGTTGTGCTAATTTCCTCAGCCTACCAGGGCACTGAAAAGTCTCTGCAGAGGTCTCACACAGAGAAGTGAATCCTAGGAATTCATTCTATTTACATAACTGAGAAATAAATCCCACATTTTGGCAACATACTGTCTGCATGGTTCAATGGCCAGCCCTGAAGGAAATGCCACTTTAAAAACCTTGAAATATTTTAAAAGTGGGTGGCACTGTCACTATGTTGGAGGACAGAGCAAGAGTTCAAATTTTCATGACAAACTAGAGATGCAGTCTGAAAAAAAACCAAGCCCAAACCAACACACCATATTGGTCAGCTTAGACATTACTTTTGAATCATCAGCCACAGAATATGGGGGGAAAAGTAACTGATTCAGTGGCACCTCAGCAGGACAGAATATTGGAGTTACAGCTCTGAAGCCAAACATGAATCAAGAGCATCCTTCTACTGAAGGATAGAAGATAAAAATATCTCAAATGCCAGTCTGGGGTGACTACAGCGATTTGTATCATGTGAAAAAGATGGAATAATTCTGCTTTCATCAGCAGCAGTCCTGACTGGACGTACTGTCTCTATCCAGCTCAGAGAAAGCATTAGTTGACTCAAGAGACTGCAGGAAAAGAGGGATGTTCACGTAGAAAGCATGTCTTGTGAGAAAGGACTGGAAGATTTTGTTGACTGAAAAATATGAAGATTCAAGAAGAAAGTACTAACTAGCTTCTAACAAGTAAAGTGCTTCTAGGAAGGAGAGGGAAGGAATCCAACTTGATATGTAGGACAAAAACTATTGGACTAATAATGTGAAGAAGGTTCAAGCATGAAAAGCAAACATTTTTCCTAAAAATATTTGGTCCCTGAAATGCATTGCCAGGGATGGTGGTCCAGTCTTTGTCTTTAAAAGTGTGTTAGACAAACCTATCAGGAGTGACAGTGCTGTAGTTGATTCAATCTGGGCGTAAGAGGTGAAGAGTTCTTCCATTGGTGTATTGCCTCCATGTCCTTTTCCATGTGCTCAGGTGTACTCCGACTACGAAAGCAACCCCCAGCTGCGCCAGGCGATTGAGTTCGCTTGTCGCCAGTTCTACGTCCTGCACCGCAAGCCCTTTATCCTGCAGCTGTTTGCCAGCGTGGCCCCTCTCCTAGAGTTCCCTGTGAGTAAGAGCCATTCTCTTGTCTCGGGGGGGAAGCCTGTGTGTGCAGCCACCTCCCATCAGAAGTCGCAAGGACAGAACACTCGCTGCTGCACAGAACCAGGTCCTGAGATATTTCTGCACACTTCTGTGCTTCACTTGATGGAGCAGGGTGCTGAGATAGCAGGCTGCTGGTGTTCAGGCCAGTAAATGTGGTCTCACTTTAAATTTCAGTGTATAAATATATTATAAAAGGACAATAATGACTTGTAACTCTTTAAATGCAAATCCATTCTTAGAATCCAGCAAGAGGAATTAAAAGCTTAATGCCAAATTTTAGTACATGTAAAGTGTAAGATTAAATTAGTCATGTTTTGAAATAATCATTAATTATGTTTCAACATTTTAGTGAGTTCAGTCAAGTTAATGGAATCTTAGTTTGAAGTGGGGCACTGTCAGCACACCTATCTTTGTCCTTCACAGGGCAGCAAAAATCTGTGTGCAGTTTTTAGATCATGCTCCCACTGTAGCATCAGTCTGTTGAGTCAGGCCAGGCTTACTGTTTGAGAGCAGTGAGCTCTTGAACTCCATATGGACCCGTTGTCAAAAACAAAGATTGTCCACACCTCCAGGTAAAGATTCCTGGGATTATATTAATGTCTCTTGTTGGAACAGGATGCTACAAACAATGGAACCACCAAAGGAGTGTCAGCTCAGTGCCTGTTTGACCTGCTGCTGTCTTTGGAGGGAGATACTCCAGATATTTTGGAGATCTTAGAGCTGGTGAAAGCAGAAAAGCCTCTCAAGTCATTAGGTAATAATAAAGCATCATTTATTCAGTAATTCTCTTTTATTGTTTATTTATTCAACAGACATTTGATGCAGCATGAATTCTTCAGAGCCCTTCTCTTCTTTAGGAATGTCCTATCTGATTCTTATGCCTCATGAGGCTTTTAATACTGGCTTTATTACCATAATCCTTTTGATATTTTCTTCAGGAGGGGAATTATCAATTAATTTTATTCCAAAGCTACTTTTTCTGCTTTAAGCCTTCTAATCTGAAACTAGACTCTGGCATTTTGAATTTTAACATGTGTGGGTGAAGAATAAAGATGCCTAATAAACTGTAGTATGCTGACAAGGTCAGTGTCATCCTCTGCTCTGCTGCATACAGGCAGGAAAAAAAGGCATCCTCTCTCATGGCCAGACTGTGACTAGTAGGTGGTGGTGATACAAAGACATTAAGCGGTGCTGAGCTCCTGGGGGATTGTTGATTTATAATAAAGTAGGTTATATATGGCTGTATGGTGTATCCAGGACATTCTGTCTCTTGATAGTTATCCATGCAATGCAACATTTAAGAATTCGGCTGCTTTGTGATTTTTGCTGATTTTTATAGGGAGGATTTCAAATTTGCACTTCTCTTAAATAATAGTTATCTTGATGCACTGTGAAGCGTGTCTGGCCTTAGAGTTAAAGCTCTGTAATAAAGTGGGATTTTTTAATTCTTCACAATTATATACAAAGTTATAAAATAAAGTGGTATGGAAACAGAAGATATTTCTTCTTCTTTGTGGATTGTACCATACATTTATATAAAATCTTGGAGGTTTCTGTGGAGAGATACTAAAAACAGCTCTAAAAATTCTCAGGTATGAGTTGATGATGAGACTGTAAATGAGTATGTTGTGTATCTGGTATCATCCATATGAAGATCAGAATTATCTAAAACATCTGACTTCCAAGTTCTGTTGTTCAAAATTATTTGCATGTTTTAGGACCTTAACTTTGACTTGGGCTCCTGCATAACAAAGTCACTTTTGAAAACAGCACTATAGTTCTATTAAAAATATTACTCTTCTACAAATATTATTCTTTTTAGTTTCTTAGCACACAGAACTAATTATCCCCAAAGTGATATTTGTAATATGTGACTTAAATGCTTTTGAAACCTTTTTTTGAAATCACTAGCAAAACAGTCTCACTTTTGTGTTGGCAATCATGTGGCTATGAGTATATAAGGGGTTTAATTAGAAGTAAAACTATCTTCTGCCATCAGTGGTGCATCACCATCATTTTTTCTGTGGATGAAACATCTAAGAAAAAACATAGGGAACATAAAAATTATCATTAATTTGACATGTGTCCTCGCCATGTATGAGCTTAAGATTTAGCTTTTGATGAGTGATGGTTCGAACAGCACTCTGTAGGTCTTTTGCTCAGCAGTGAGTGACTTGCTGAGAGCTGTTTCACCTACTGAGTTCTTGGGCAGTATGGTTCAAGTAGGAGTGCAGCATATGTTTCTTTTCAAGAGATAAATTTTTATCTCTCCAAGAGCCTATTGGGCATTGTTAACATGAAAACCAAGCAATAGGAGAAGGGGAAAAAAGAACTGTGCTAGCTCCTTTCATAGTTAGAATGATCACATGCTAGTCTTCTCATATTGCTTTACTCCCTCAGACTTCTGCTATGGGAATGAAGACTTGACCTTTTCCATCAGTGAAGCCATCAAGCTGTGTGTGACAGTGGTGGCTTATGCTCCTGAGTCATTCAGAAGGTGATAATCTGTTGTCTTGATTTGTGCAGACTCAGAAAAGGCATAGAAGTTGCATATGGTATGTGAAAGCAAGGCTGCAAATGGAGCAAGTGGCTATAGAAATGCATTCCAAGTATGGGGCTTCTCTGAGGCCAAGCCTGTGCCTGTTACCCTTTCCTAGGGCACCACCTCCAAATCCTGCCGGCTGCTGGTGCAGCACTAAGCGGGATGGCAGCGAGAGCAGCAACATGTAAGCCATGTTTCCCAGTGGGGATCACACCATATCCTGTCAGTTTCTGTCATCAGAGGAGCAATGGAGAGAGAACTGGAGGGTGAGAAACAGGCAGCTGGAGAGAACAGGAAGATAGCAGAAAGAGGGGAGATAATTTAAGTACAAATGTTAGTTTGCAAGAGGGAATCAGAGGATGAGAGAGTCTTTGGAAAGGAAAATGTTTGTTAGCAAATGGATGACATATTTGGAAGATACCTGAAAGTTCAGAGGGTTTTATTATTATCATTGTTTCATGTGTCATCTAGTTTCCCCCTGAAGTTCCTAATCCAATTGTTTCTTTGTCTCAAGACTTCTAGTGAGAAGCAATGAAATCATATGCCTAGTGACAGATTCAGGGTCTTCAGATAGAAACCTAAGCCTCTACCTAATGTGAGTTTAGGAATGACAAAATAAAACAGACCAAGTATTGTTATTTTCCCAGCCTCCAGATGCTGATGGTCTTGGAAGCACTGGTTCCCTGTTACTTGCAAAAATTGAAGCAACAAACCGCTCAAGTGGACACTGGGACAGCAGCTCGGGAGGAGATTGCTTCTATGGGTGCTCTTGCCACCTCTTTGCAGGCCCTCTTGTACAGTGTAGAAGTTCTCACAAGGTAACACACATGTGCCAAGGGGCTGAGCCTGCATTTGGTTGTCTGTGTGTGGACAGGGAATGCATAGGAGGCCACAACACGCAGCTTAGCTTGATTAATGGTTGAGTTTTAGAGTTGGTAAAATTAATGCCAGAATTCAGAGCAAGAACAGAATTTCTGTGTGCTTTTTAGATTTAATATGGAGTGTGCTGTTCACCTTCTCTTTGCCAGGCCTATGACAGCCCCACAGATGAGTCGATGTGACCAAGGCCATAAAGGGACCACAACGGCAAACCACACCATGTCAGCAGGTGTGAACACCAGGTAAGGCTTTTTTTCTTTCTCATTTCTTGAAACCGTTTGTTGGGGGTTTTTTTCAGTAAGGTAACATCTCATTACTTAGAGTGCTTGGCCTGAGGGAGTGCTCTGGGTACTGCACTGTGGGAGAAAACAGTCACATAGAAAGAACACATTCCTCAGGACTGCATTTCTCATGGTAACCAAAATACCCAAGACTAGGATCTCTAGTTTAAAATAATATATATAAATAGAAGACCAGGGTACCAAACTGGAGGACACGCATCCTAAATTACTCATTCCCCTTTTTGCCCTCTGGAAGTATATTGCTGAAGCTCACTCATTCTCTGCTTTGCTTCCTGCTGAGTCCACTGTCAAACTGACCAGTGGGCAGAGCATGCTTGGATGGCAGAAGGGTCAGATTCTTCTGGCCTTGTTCTAAGGGGCTGAACAGCTGTACAAACACAAACTGCCTTCTAGTTGAGGCTCGCAGAGACTGGCGCCTCCTCTAGTTTTCTTTAGTTCCCTTTCCCATTTCCCTGTACATTCCCTATGGTCTCTTTCTATGATCTTTACCTCCACATACGTCTGGGGGTTTTTTGCAGTTACAGATAGCAGAGGAAGGGTAACTGACAATTTGAGAGAAATGAAAAGATGCCTGAAAATCTTCTTGTCCTTCTTAAATAATCCCAAAACCCAACCAAACAAAACACCAAAGAACTTTCACACAGAAAAGGGACACAAAGAAGGACATGGCAGTAGTGAACTATAATTCTGCTCCTTGGCCATGGTGGCCAATCCAGATAGGCTGCTGCAAATTAGACAAGGCCACTGACAATTTACTTGGTCATAGAAGAAGGGCTTAAGAAATCTTGTAACAAAATCTACCCACAAGCATTTGGGATTGTGAAGTTTTTTCTTTGCAGTAGGTAGCCCAGCCTTCCCCTGACCAGACTGTCTTAATATGCTAAAAATCTGAATGTTTGTGCTGAACTGGAAAGGGAATTGTAGCCTAGCAAAAGACTGGGCAACTGTTTTTCCAGAGTTTTCCTAGTTATTACCCATCCTTTTCTTTTTTTTTTTTTTTTTTTAATTCAAGGGGTCTAGAAATCAATTTCTGCATGGATCATCAAAGGGCTATTATGTCAGTTTATAAATGTGTACACATCTTGGTTGGTAACTCCTGGCATGAGTCTGTTATTCTTTAAAATCTATTCAGTCATGGGTTTGAATTTCAATCCCTGATCTGAGAAATAGATAAACTCCAGACATGATAAACCAGCAGATAAACCAGACATGCTCAAGTCTGAAGTGGACACTTGCTATTTACTTCTTTCGAAAGATTGCTCAGTCTAAGGAAAATAAGATGTAATGGAAAGTAGTACTTTATTATCTAGCTGCTGATTTTGGAGAGCAGTTAATATGTATCTGCTGACAGAGAATGTAGGCATTCCCAAGGCAGTATGACTCAGGCATCTTGACTTACTTTTCCAGATTTTTCTAATTATCAAACACTCAGACCTTGACCCAAAATATTTTTGCACTGCTCCAGGTTTCCTGGACTTGTTGCTTCTGTGGTGATATCATTGCAACAGACATCTGCTAGCAACAGCAGAAGTCTCATGATGTTAGAATGATTACTGCTTAAGCCTCGGACATGTTAGCCAAGTAGTTCAGGGTCTATTAATATTTCTGAAAAAGAAGTAGCAAGACAAAATGACAATAAAATATAATAACCATGCTGAGGTATTTTTTCCACTTGGTGAGCTCTGGTTTTGTGAAACAGACTGAGCACTGGGGTGAAAATCAGTAAAAGTCACTTGAGAGAGAGCAATGATTTTTAAGTCTGAATTTTTCCTTTCAGAACAAGGTCAATAACTCTAACAATATGTGTTTTGATGGAAGCTGGGAGGTAAAGGGAATTCAGTGTTGTCAGTAACTATGTGTAGGCATTGTTCCAGTGACACAAGACACCATCCTGACCATGATGCATAAATGTCTGGGTTAGAATAGTGTCACTTTCTTTTAGAAAGGTGAGTTTAGGCACTACTAAGTTGCTGTTTACAACTTCACTGTTTCTGTTTTCCCAGGTACCCAGAACAGGGAGCCAAACTACACTTTATCAGGTACAGTAAAATTTTATCCCAGTCTCCCCCAGTGAGTGATGAACTGTTCCCACATGCTGTTGCTCTGACAGGCAGCCCTTTTTCACTAGTGCGTATCAAAGGATAGCTCATACAGAAAATATTTACATTTTTAGCAAGACTTGGCAGATTATAACTTCCCTTTTTTGTTTCTTAATTGCAGATGCAACTACCTTTATTTCAATTGCAGAGGAAATAAAAATAAAGATGAAGAAGTTGCAAAAATAAGATGAAGAAGTTGCTGTAATGTATGCCTGATGATCTACTGCATATAACGCTTCTACTGTATCTTACTTTGTATCCTCCAGGGAGAACCTTCACTTATTGGAGGAGGGCCAGGGTCTTCCCCGAGAGGAGCTGGATGAACGAATTGCCAGAGAGGAGTTCAGGAGACCACGGGAGTCACTGCTGAATATCTGCACAGAGTTTTACAAGCACTGTGGTCCGAGACTGAAGATTTTGCAGAATCTGGCTGGTGAGCCCCGAGTGACTTCTCTGGAGCTGCTGGATGTGAAGTCCCACATGAGGTATTCACCAGGCATTCTACTTTTACTTGTTCATTTTTAGGGGGTTCCTTTCTTTTAGCCCTTTATTTTTCATAAGAGCAGATGGAATTGCTTTTTGGTTGTATAGTTTTGTCTGAAACATGCAGAGGTTTTTTGGATGTTCCTTAGATTGTACTGATCCTGCTTGTGTATAAGGAAGGTTTCTTAAGCTTTCCTCTGGTTTCATTCAGACCCCCATCTGAAACAGCTCCATGTCGTATATCAGGACAAGTGGCAGCAAGGAGCAGAGCAGATAAGTCTGTCTCTGCAGGACAACGGATGGGGAAGCAGCATACCTCGCTATTTGAATACAACCTTTATCTCTCCAGTGGCACTGTGCATTGGAGCCAGCAGCTCACAAGCAAGAAAGGCAGAACAACAGCTTTCTAACTGCCTGAAATACAGGGGAGGATGGGACAGAAGGCATTTACAGGACTGGCATATCAGCATGTGATGCAGAGATGCACAAGTCTTTTCCTGAAGTGCTGCACTGAGTCTAGCTCATGGGTTGGATGCAAATAGTTTCACACGGTGCTGACCTAGAAGAAGTTGGGGGTAGCGCCTCCTAGCACTCTGGGCCTGGTTCTCTGAATTTACTCTTCATGGTAAATACAAAATAACATAAGTTGCTACTGATAAGCAATAACTGGGAAAAGAGTTAATAAACTTGATTCTTTTGTCAGTTTTTCATTTACACTAGCAGCTGGAAAATACTGCAGTCTTCAAGAGAGAAGATCTCTCATAGTCAGAGGTTACAGCAGTTAAAATGACATTGATTTACAGCAGATAATGATTTGTGCTCTGATTCTCTTGTCTCCTGGAAAGTGCTAGAAATAGCTGCTTTGTCAGGGTTGTGAGCTGAAATGCTTAATCATAGTTATCTCTAAAAAAAGCAACATATCTCAATCCTGACATAAATTCCTAAGTATCAGTGACATGACTTACAGGATTTAACCACTGTAGAACAAACTCTGTTCTACATAGACAGCAGATTTATCAGAATGTGATGTGACAGCCGTGGTCTTGGGAGGCTGACAGGTTCCATTTCAGAGGCTCCAGAAAACAAGGTAATATGCTAGACACTTCAGAATGGATTCATGTCACCCAATTTTAGCCATTTAAAAGTCAAATATTTAGTCTGCAAGAGTCATAAAGATATTTTTGCACACAGTGAAAAGGAAGATGCACATCTTACTGTTTACCCCATAGAATTTCCCAGGTTGTTTGTTTCTGCTAGGAAGGAGCTAGATTAATTGAGTGTGATGTTTCAAGTTGGATGAAATGGATCTCACATTTTATAATGCATAAGGAAGTTTTCATATACCATTGCATGCAACTGGTGTTGTATTGCCAACAAGAAGCTTAATTATATGGTAATGTAAATTTCACAGCATTAAGGAAAAAAAAGCTACTTCATAGTAGGACAAAGTAGTTTTAAAAAAGGAATAATAAAGAAATACTGGATAAAAAACCAATTTTATACGACTTTTGGTTAATCTGCGGAATTTGTTGTCCGTGATCTTACTAGGCAGATTATAAAGAGACTAGAAATATATTCCATGAGTTGAATGCATTTCAGAAAGGCCCCCACAATATGATTTTATTGTAGTCATCCAATACAAAGTCTGTTGATGTTTCGTGGAATACACAAGTTTCTATCCCTTTTATTAGTAGATGTAGCTTTATTTCTGGTCTTTGCTTATCACAAATATCCAAGTATTTCAGATTTTTGTCAAACTGCAAGTGTAAGTTAAATGCTGCCATGATATTTCACAGTCAATACAAAAAGGCTAGGCCATCTGGGAGAGTTAGAAAAAGCAACAGCAACACAATCTGTAGAGCTGTTAGGAGAGACAAATCAAAACAGCAGGGAGCAATCCTACAAAGGACAAATTGTGTAAACCTGTGGACACATTACTTTTAAAATGTAACACCTGAAAATTGCACAGTGATATTTCCTAAAGTGATAGCACTGAAAAACAGGCACAGGACAAAATCAAATCACTTATTAATTGACAAACAGGTGATGTCCGGTCTGTGTTTCACAGGCATTTGCAATGTTGTAGTCTTACTGCCAGCACAGGTACTTTGGTTTTAACTACACATATCTGTCATTCCTGATGTTCCCTTGGTGCACTTAATGTCAATATAAGAGTAATATTTAGACCATTCATGTGTTCTTAAATATAAACAGTGATTCCAGCAAAACAGTCTTAATAGACCAGAACTGTGGTATCAGATCAGGGTTTAAATAGTAGCATATGTGACTCTTACATAATTTTCTTTTTACTAGGCTCCTGAATATTTATATGCTAGTTCATTGGCATGTATATAGAAATGCAAGCTGTATTTATTTTTCTCTTAATGACCTGTGGTTTCAGATTGGCAGAAATCGCACATTCCCTGCTGAAACTAGCTCCTTATGACACGCAGACAATGGAGAGCCGTGGGCTCCGGCGCTACATCATGGAGATGCTGCCCATCACTGACTGGACAGCTGAGGCGGTGAGACCTGCCCTGATCCTCATCTTAAAGAGATTGGATCGTATGTTCAATAAAATTCACAAGATGCCTACTCTGAGGTGAGCAGGTACTCTGGAAACCCTCTGGGTTCCGTTTCTGATGTTGCAAGCCTTGAAGTGTGGGTATGTCATCTACCTCAAGCTGTCCTGTTGCAGTGAGCCTTTACAACATACCAGAAAATTACAGGTGTTTTTATCTGTGTGTGTTTATGTTGACATTTTTGTTGTGTCTTCTGGTAGCAGCATGGTTATTAAGAACCACGGAGAGAACTTCCAGAAATGTCATTTTTCTTTCCTGAAAAGAAGTCTTCAGATTTTTTCCATCTCATTGCCCTTTCAATTAACTTTTGCTACGAGGTTTTTAATGGAAAGTTAAACTGCAGTAAGAGTATTTTTAGCATAGCAATACTGTTAGATCGTCTGTAAAGACAAAAAGAGTATGGAGCTATGCAGCAGCTTCTGAATGCTCCGTAGTAAACGGCAAAGAACTGCATCAACTGCTTCCGGTCCATGCCACTGTGTGGTACACCAGTGGAAGCCTGGTGTATCACACAGTGGCATTATGGTATGTAGAGGCTTTGGCAACTTCAAGAAATATTGACTATGGAGCATTCCTGCTTAGAGGCAGCCTGGGTGGTATAAAATCACTCAGACCTGTGAATTTTCCAGTGATCTGAGTAAAAAGAGTCATTGTTCTTGGTCCCCCTCACAGGAGTATGTCCTCAATTGCTTGAATGGCACTTCATTGGCAGTCTCAGCTGAGAAGCCAAATCATGTTAATAAACATCAGAATTATGTCCCAGTAGGAATTAAAGATGGACCAAATAATAGGGAGGTGATCTCTTCTTTCTGGTATAACTATCCATCACTTTCCTTTGGCTAACCTGCTTGAAGAAACTCCACCGATGTAGGGAATTGAGAGGCAGAAATTTTGGTGCTTCTCTCTCCTGGTGGTTTGATTCTTTGCCATATCTTGCCTGCTTCTCATTCATTCCTTCTTTCCCTGCTCATACTTTCTCCTTCCTCAAAGGCAGGTAAGGGTTTCTATTCCTGAAGACCTTTCTTCCTTATGTAAGCTGAATGGATGTCCATAAAGTGAAAATCCTTTTATATTCTCTCTCTTTATGCTTGTACCTATGCTTGGCTTAAATTACTCTTTTGTCCACAAAAGGACAGCAAAGCCACTGGACCAAATGCATCAACTACATTTAAGCATCACTGAGTCAAGCAGTCTCTTAGAGATGGGTTTTGGGTGCAAGACCACAGGAGCCATCCCTTGGGGTACTCACAGTCAGAATCTTATACACTGCCTCCTTTGGGCATCCACCTCCAAACCCAGTGTCTGCTAGAATCAGTGGATGTGTAAGAACAAGAACAAACCACTATTCTGGACATTTAATTACAGTGGATGCACAAAGGTGAGATTATGTTGGGCTGAAGAAGAACTTGCAGAGTGAACACTTAATTTTCCATGTGGCTCTGAGAAGTCACCTGAAGAGCTTGAATGGGAAATTGTTTAAGGCTTGAGCTAACAAGTTATGCCAACCATTTTCCTTTCTGTCCCAGTAAATGCAGTCAGATGTTGGCTTGTGCACTACAATGACTGCAAAGAGTCAGGCCCTGAGATGAAGGGTGTGAACCACTTTGATGTTACCTATGCTGTGTCTGCTTATGATTAGGAAGGGGAATCCCTTCAGCATCTGGCACAATCCCTAAATGTTGTTTTGGTGAAAAAAGCAAAGTGTCACAGAAGAAAAGATCCTGGAATGAAGTTCTTTGGTGCTGATAGGGAGTGAATCATCCCTCCTGCACAAGGTGAAGAAGATGAAGATTGTGCAGCTGAGCCAGTTTAAATTTAGGGCAGTGTAGGAGTGACACTATCTGGAGCAGATGGACTGCAGAGGAGCTCAAAGATGGCACTCAGGCTGACAAGGTTTGTTCATGTCAGTGGGAACATCCACAAGCCACATGAGATGGAGGGCATAGTCTCAGCTGGGAGCTTGACACAGCAGAACTTTCTCCACACAGGCACACTTGAGACCACTCTGTGGGCTCCCTTTCATTCCTATTCCATTGGAGGGAAGCATCAGGGAGTGAAATGCAGCTCCTCCACCACTGCTGCTGTGAGGGGTTTGTGTCACTAGCACCAGCCCCCTCTGATGAATTTCTTGTCTCTCAAACACCTGGTGTGCTCTGTACCTTCCTGAACTGCGTGGGTAAAGCCTCCTCTCGGTCGCACAGTCTGTGCTCCTCCCGGACATCATTGCTGTCTGGCATATTTCCTCTGTGGGTGTCACTGTGTGTCAGTTGCAGTGTTTGGGCATCTGGTGGGAAGCAGGAGCCAGCGGCTAACAGCACCTACTGTTGTATTGCAGGCGCCAGGTTGAGTGGGAGCCTGCCAGCAGTTTGATTGAAGGGGTTTGTTTGACACTTCAGAGGCAGCCTATCATATCCTTCCTGCCTCACCTTAGGTCTCTGATCAATGTCTGTGTCAATCTGGTGAGTAGCCGAGTGGCAAACCCATGAAGCTTTGCTAAACCTTCCCCTGCTGTTGATTTCTCTGGACAGAAGATGACAGTTTATTCCCATTCCTGTCATTTTACCTGTCTCCTTTACCCCTCACAAGAGGACTCTAGTGACACTAGAGATAGGAAGGTTCATTTTTGAAGTGGTGCATGGGGAGATACGGTGACCGATAGCAGCGGTCAAGAAATTTATTTTCCATTACTTCCCACGCACCACTTTGAAGATCCACCTTTGCCAGACTGAGCTGAGAGTTGAGGGCTGCAAGTTGGAGAGTGGGGTGGTGGAGACTGCACACACCTGGTAGAGACGGGGAAAAGGTTGCACTGGGGATACCTACCATCCCCAGTAGGGACGGGCCCTGATGGCTCCATCAGAGGCCATTAGATGCTGGATAGTTAGAAGGGTTTACAAGGTGAATTGACTCCACTATTTTTAATGTCCCTGGCTTGATCTAGTACAGGTTTGCACTGTTCAATATTCAGATCCCTCTCTTACTAAAGTTTATGCTCCTGTGTTTCAACAGACAAGTGATATGGACAGAATTTGCCTGGTCATTCAGTGATAGACCACAGTGTTTCTGCAGCTGTTTCACTGTGGGGAAAGCCCCCATTTTGATATCCGTGTAACTCCAGCCATTTGGGCAAACAAGCATGCTTTCATTCCATGTGCAAAAATATAAATTAAGGGAGAAAGGCTGCACTAGAATTTTGTTGTTATTGGGGTTTATAACATTTTCTTCTTAGAGCACAAATGTTTTAACCTTATCTAGCAGCTATAAAAACCATTTCAGGGTTCAGAAGTGCTCTGAGAAGTGTAAAAACAATGATCATTAGTTAAAATGCAATATCTGGTTTTGCCAGGTTCCTTTCCTTCAGGTCAATTCAGCACTCAATACTGCAAGACCAGGGAAGCTCCAACCTGTCAGAGTCCACAAGACTTCTTCTTCGTCCAAGCAGAGTTAGCAGCTACCTGGTGCTAACACAAATCGGGCCCTCAGACTACTTAGAATTGTTACATGGGCAGGTTGCTACACAGTTAGCTCAAATAGGAGTTTGGAATGGACTTGCAGTTTGGCAAGCAGGCATGGCAGAGTGAATCACCCCAGAAAGCTCTCCAAGGGGCCCACAATAAGAATCAGCCAGTGCTCTAAAAATAGCAGGAAGCTCCACAGTGCTGAGGTGAAGTCATTGTGCTTACATTCCTCTGGCTGGGAACACCAGGGAGAGCTACCAGGAACATGTACTCTTACTGCTACAAGTATTTTACCTTTAGCTGTCAGAACTGAGTGCACTATGAGCTGTGGGAGCATTGACTGCATGGTGTATCATGTGTAGACCATGGAGCCGCAAAAATCAATCACCCGGGAAGGTGAGGAAATATCTCAATGATAATCCATAGCGATATAAAGAAGGAGCTCTGACTCTTTCCCTTCTAAATTGCTCTTTGGTTTTCTGGCAAAAAACTGGTTACTACCTTTTCCCCAGGGTGGATTTGGAAAAGAAGCATGCATTCATCTCCCATAAGCTTAGGTGTCTGCCAGGTATCTTCTCCCTGTTCCCATCATCTAGATGTGTCTGGTCATGGCAAGACACAGGCATATGCAGGCCTGTGATTTAATTCCTGAGGAACACATCCCAAATGGTACAAATAGCTCTCCCCTAGAAGCGCTGTTTCCTTCTGGTGATTATTCAAGGAGTTCCAGACAACCAGGTCACATGCAGGTGACTCTGCTCCAGACATCTGGGGTCAGTCAGCTGAGAGGAATCATACATAGGATTCCCCAAAACAGACTGTGTTTGAGAGGAATCTGAACATTGTACAAAACCTGGCTTTGGTCAAACTTAGGACATTAGTTTTCAAGCAAGGGAAGGGAAAAGATGTCCAGTTTCAATGCAGACTTTTTGCTTTGATGACAGATTTTTATTTGTTACAGTTGTCAAATGACATATCCTCCAACTCTAGCTGTTCCACCAGTCCAGTGCTGGTCATTCAGGGCTGGTACTGGGTACATTTATGAATGTACCGGGTTACCTGTGCACTCTTCCCATCCTTGCTGGTTCCCTCTTTTCCCCTCCCTTTCCCTGCTAGAACTCCTTCTCCTCACTGGCCCCAGCTCCTGCAAGGACCACTGGGGGGGCTGGTTCTCCTAGATCCACCCCAGCTCAGTGCTCAATGAAAGGCACCTCCATTTCACTGACGTTGGAGGATATGGCATGGATGAAACTGTAAGTAGCCAGATGTGGTGATGTGCTCTGTTTGTATTGCAGGTGATGGGAGTGGTAGGACCCTCCAGTGTGGCTGACGGATTACCCCTTCTTCATCTCAGCCCTTATCTCTCGCCACCTCTGCCCTTCAGCACAGCTGTTGTCCGGCTTGTAGCATTGCAGATACAGGTGTGTCTGCCCTGGCCCATGGCCAGGCCTTTAGAGCTTCTGGTTGAGACACCAACTCATCAGTGCTCTGTTTTCTTTCTGCAAAAGCTGGGCAAAAACTGTGGAACATACACCAAAAATTATGGAGAAGCAACATGTAATTTCTCCCTCCTTTCTGAAGGCTTGAACTGAGCTCAGAATTCATCTGTTGGGGCCAAATCCACAGCAAGCATCCATCAGCTTAACACTGCCATTGAAGTCCAGGGAGTTTGGCTGATGGATGCTGTTTAAGGCTCTGACAAGCAGGTTAGGATTCTCTGCAGGATCTAAGGAGTTAGCATAAGACTTCTGCCACAGGAAGATGGGCCCTGGCTTGGGTTACATCCATGCAAACTTTCCTGTGAGACCATGTGTGTAACTGAGAGTGGAGTTTGTGCTCTTCTGCTCTTACCTGAGCTGGTCACACAGTGTGCCAGCACAAAAAGCCGGGCAACTTGACTTTTCAGCTGCTGATGCAATGGTATCCTTGTTGCCAGAATTAAAAAAAGTTCCAGACTTTTTGCAGATTTTCACCACTATTCCTTTCTCATAGCAGCACTATAACTTTCTACAGAGTCTTTCTGCCTCTGTGTCCCTTTCCTTCCCCACTGGCATGGAATTAGTCTGAATGGTGACCAAAGCTAATTTAGCTCCAACTTGAATTTTTAAATATGCCTTGGTACATCCAGTTGAATACTTAGGCAGGTATTTCTGAGCAGCAGGATGGCTTGGGAAGGAAGGCTTACAGGGACCAACACACAAAGCGGTCCCTCCGAGCATGAGGCACTTTTTGGTACAAAATTGCACAGAAAAAGAAGAGATTTTTTCCAGCACTGAGGTAATGGTTCCTTAATCAAAACAAAACAAAACAAAACAAAACACAAAAAAAACCCCAAAAGGCTACTTTCACTTGCTGTGAAATATTATATAAAAAAAAAAAAAAACCAAAACCAGATACCAAATTAATAAATTTTTTAAAAATTACTGGGAACTTTTACTTCTATTATCTTCTTCCCCCTGTTTACTCATTTGTGGGCTTAAATGTAATGAAAACCAAACATGTCAGGAAAAACACGAGTCATAATTCCCAATACTTCCAGCAGAATACAAAACAGACGTACCTCACACCCCATCAGAAAACATCTCCTAGAATGTCTCAACCACGGTCTGCAAGCCTGAGGAGTTGCAAGGTTCAGTTGCATTTCACAGCTATGTCTGTAGCAACTGGGATGTTGTAAATGAGCAAAGGTTTTGGTGACAGACTTTTGAATTTCCTCCTCTAAAAAAAGGTGAATGACCTTTCAATGTAAGCTTGACTGTGTATCAAAAAGTAAGCATGCATTTTGTTTATTTTTCAGGAGTTCATTCTTTGAGTTAAGAAGGATGACAGGGCAGCACAAAGTGAGGCAGACCAAAAAGGTGTTTGGGAATAGCCTCCATGTTCGGACAGGAGAACATTTAGATAATGTCATTTGTGCAGTTTCCTCTGTTCCTTTTTTTATTCTCTATAGTCTGTGTCAGATCCTGATACCATTCACAGCAGTGCAGAGCTTAGGACTCAGCTAGCTCCTGTGGGATACATCTGATTTTGTTAACGATATTTAAGAGTTAGGAGTCTGGGCTTCTTACATTTGGCTATGACAAGAGCAGGTGATCCGTATGTTACTCTGTGAATTCCTTTTACTCCTGACTAAGTGGTCTGAGGACATCTCATTCAGTCAATGCTGAATCAGGTCATCAGAGCTGGTGGTGTACTGTGTGAACAGGGTGGCCAGGGGATCGTCATTCCTTGCAGTGACTTCTGTGCATGATCTGCTGATGAAATAATTTAATCCTTTTTTATTATTACTGCACAGGCTTTGAAAGAAGATTTCCCCCTAAGCCATGTCGTCTCCCCATTCACCAATCAGGAAAGAAGGGAAGGAATGCTTTTAAACCTACTGATTCCATTTGTGCTCACAGTAGGATCTGGAAGCAAAGGTCTGACTAATTTAACAAAAAGAATTTTTGTCTCTCTTTTCTGACAACTGATGTTTGCACTTTCCCTGCTCTCTGTATTTTATTTTTATTATTTAATTTGGTTTACTATCACTGGCAGTATGTCAGCTAAGTGGCCTTTGAGTCTGAGACTGAAAAGAGCCCCACTGGGAGTAGTTGTTATTTCTTCTCTTTATTTCAGCTGTGCCTTGGTTTTGAGTCAGGTCTTACACAGATGTGCTCCTGCTTTTGAAACTGGAGTGCAAGGCAAGACAAATCTGTTGTAGCAGAAGTCACAGAGGGGAGCAGAGATCACAGAAATTGTGTGCCCCTGTGGATCACAGTTTGCTTAATCCATGCCACTTCTCTTGCACAAGTCCTGCTCCTTGCTTTCTGCTATAGAGGGTCTTAACTTGTAAATCCCTAAATGAAAGCAAAGAGTAAAAGGAGAGGGGAATGCTAAAAGGAATGAGACCACTGAATGGAACATTTCTTTGTGCTATGTGGCTCTACGTTCGTGTGTGTTTGTGTTGGTGCTAAAATAAACTTTGCCTTTGCTTGCAGGAGGAGAAGCAGCATAACAAGGTGTGGGGGACGGAGTTTATGCTTAGGGGACATTTGAGATGCACCCCGCTTTGGAACTGAACAGAGTCTGGATCTTTCGGGTGTCTATGATGGGATGTAGCCTGACCTTTCTCTCTTTTTCCCCTCCCAATGTATCTCAGACAGCCCCTGGCTGGAGCAGCCTGAGGTCCTGCTGCTACTCCAGACTGTTATCAATATCCTCCTGCCACCTCGCATCATCAGCACTTCCCGCAGCAAGAATTTTATGCTGGAGAGCTCCCCCGCCCACTGCTCCACCCCAGGGGATGCGGGGAAGGACCTGCGGCGGGAAGGGCTTGCAGAATCCACCAGCCAGGCTGCCTACCTGGGTGAGTGATGGCTTCTGCTGACCACTGAGAAGAGATAGAGCTAAGGTGGAGTGCTCAAGAGTGCACTGTAGAGAGCTCAAGAGTGCTCTGTAGAGAGCACTACAGAAAACCATCTCAGGCAGGAGCTAACTGACCTCTTTAGAGCTGCTTTAGGCCTTGTCCTGAACAAGGGGCCAGGCCAGATCATGAAGCCAGGAGTACCTCCGAAATATATCACGAGTGATGTCTTCACTGCAGCTGGAGGAAAAGCAGCACAGGTAGAAGTCGCTCAGTTTTCACGCTGCCAGACTACAGCAGTGAAGCCACAAAGGCGAGTCAGACCGCCCAGCAACGTCTAACATCACAGCCTCATTGGCCCTTGGCTATCTGGGGTGAGAGGTGGTGTAGTCTGTCTGGCTGCTGGCCCCACACACGGTCCTTACTGACTGGTAGGTCCCCTGCTTCCTATAGGGTGGTGCAAGAGAGTACTGCCTTATCTCCCATCTGACCCACAGGTGAAAGGACAGAAAAAATAATTAAATTGGAGATGCAGCAGCACTGCAGGCAGTCGGGCCTATACGGGGACAGTTTTCTCGCAAAGCACCCCTTCAAACATAGCTTCTCTCTTTCTGATTTTGTGAGGGCGAGCATTTATCTGAAGATTTATATTTGGTCTTTGTTAACCTGTATCTGAGGAATACAGAGGTGTAATGGTTGAGAAGTCTTGGCCATCCCACTAAGAAAGATGGAGTAGTCAACTTTCCCCCAACAATTCCCAGGCCTTCCTGTTTTTACCAGACATGGGGAACATGGAAAGGGAGAGATTCCTTGTCTCTCCTGTGATTCAAGTGTTAAGCACTGCCCACTTTCATGCAGAGCATTATTTTGAACTTCATTGCTGTTCATCCCCATTTGTAATGCCATGATCTTGCTCTTGTGAATTACTGCCCTTGGCTTACAGGACCATATTTGTATTTAAATTGCAGTGTGACCATGACTCATGCAGCTGCACTGCTAGAAAGTTTTTCATCACCCTATAAATCATCTGCAGAATATTGTGCTCACAGGGTGACTCTTTGTGTGGATATGCTTGGTCAAGATTTTTGAGGTTGTCTGATCAGCCAGGACTGTATTCCTGCTCTGAGCTGCTTTCAAAATATCTGATTCTGGGAAGACAAAAGAACTCTACAGGGAGGGAGAGGGAAAGCCAGAGCAAGAAAATACAGAGGGACTTAGGTATCAAGTAGAGAAATTTCTCTGGGAATGGGACTGCCAATACTGATCCTGAGGCCTTTATTACTAGAAGGTTGGTTGCTCCTTCCTTGCCATGTTTGGAGACTGATAGAAAAGACAGTTGTGACTCTGAGGTGTGTGGGTGTGCATGTACATGCAAAGCATGCCTGTATAGGTTTGTGCTCACTGTGGCCCTCTACCCCATTCTTCCCCCAGTGCTCGTGAGGGACACTGGTAACATCTCTGACTGCCCTTTGCTGATGTGTGTTCCCCTGTAGCCCTGAAGGTGATCCTTGTTTGCTTTGAACGCCAGCTGGACAGCCAGTGGTACTGGCTGAGCCTGCAAGTCAAAGAGATGGCCCTGCGGAAAGTGGGAGGGCTGGCCCTGTGGGATTTCCTCGACTTTATCGTAAGAACGCGGATCCCTATCTTTGTGCTCCTTCGGCCCTTCATCCAGTGCAAGGTAACAGTTGCTTTGGCTCCTGATTTTTTCACTCCCTGAAGGCAAGATAGCCCTTATTCCCCAGCTGAGAACAGAGGAACAGCACTTCTGGAAGAATTATATATGTATGGAGTGACCTTCCAGAAGTTAGTAGGCCTAAGAACCCTTTGAAACTAAATCACAGAGCTTTTTCCTAGCCAAAACTAAAGAGCATCTCAGTCATCCAGGTGCTCTGATCCATGGAGTACAGCTAGTCGTAGTTCCTCTGGATGGGGAAAGGCATGTGGACTTAATTCTACAATGAAGACATTCAAAGCATTTGGAAGGAGTGTGAATGTGCTGAACCTGGGAGGATGTTGGCAGAAATTTTCTAGTAATCTCTCTTCTGCATAGAGCTGGGCAATACAGCTAACAGCCAAGAAGGACCACTCCTCTTTCCATCTCTTGGATGAAGGTTCTGACAGGAATTTTGTGGATGGACAAACAGCTGCTAGGCTGAGGCATTTGGGCTTAAGTTAATCACAGCTTCTCACCGGTTATCAGGTAGACTAGCAGATGGTACTCTACCTTATTTAGCCTACCTTGTCTCTTGGACAGACTAAATCATCATGGAGGAAGGAGCTGTCTCATGACAGGATCATGAGGATAGAGCTTAGAATAAGGAAGCCCTCATCTCCATGTAACCTGTGCCACTGAGGTTTTGATCTCTGTTCAGTCAAATATAAGGTTGTCCCTGAAAGAGAGCTGGAAACCTCATAGATGGAGTCAAAACCGCTTGAGTACAAAGCCTGCTGGCTGCAGGCTCATGCTAGTCTGGAGACTACTCCCTGGGCACCATCTCCCTGCAATGCTAATGCACCCCAATTTTGCAGCTGCTGGCCCAGCCAGCTGAGAACCACGAGGAGCTGACTGCCCGACAGCACATCTCTGACCAGCTGGAGAGACGGTTCATCCCACGCCCACTCTGCAAGAGCTCCCTCATCGCGGAGTTCAACAATGAGCTGAAAATCCTGAAGGAGGCCGTGCACAGTGGGTCTGGTAAGGAAGGCAGGGAGAGCTCAGGGCCATCAACCAAGGCCGGACGGATACTTGCCTCTACAGTAACTTGTGAGGCAGATCTGGCCTCTGCCTAAAAGGGGAATAGGGCAATCCACACATACCGTGCCAGCCTTCCCCTGGAGATTATGCTCAGCCTTGCCACTGAACAGCCAAAAGAAGTCCAGGTTAGCTGTGAAATACATCTATTTTTCCAGCAAGTCTGAGTCCTATTCCTTAGCAGCTGGATCTTGCTGTCTCAGCTGGCTTGTGCAGCCACAACCCCAGGGCAGTGGGCCCCTCCATGCCACTGTAAAGCCAAAGCTCCTCATGCAGAAATGTCTGGCTGCTCAGCAGCAGCAGATCGTCCTCGTTTCTCCTGGTCTCTTTGATTTTTCTCTACTGTGACAATCAGATCAGCATCCCTGAGCTGATGGGGCACTGGGTTCTCTCCTGCACAAGGGGAGACTTTTCTTCAGTGACGGCCACCCCTGTTGCCACGAGATGGCAGCTGCTGGTCATACATGGCAAGCAGTTTATGTGCTTTGTTCTTAGGGAAACAAATTCAAAAGGATGTGCTTCAGTCTTTTTTCCTTGGCAAGAATTTGCCTTGTTTCTAAATGTTGAAGCTGATCTGTAAAATACTGGTTGTGCAAATCAGACTGCATAAGTAAAACAGAGATTTTGGAAAGGTGAGGCAAGCAAGGCAGCTGTTTGTGTTTTATCACCTCTGCCACCCCCATCAGAGTACCACAGAACAATTAAGGTTAAAAAAGACCTCTGAGATCATCAAGTTCAACCTCTGACTTATCACCACCTTGTCAACTGGACCATGGCACCAAGTCCCATGTCCAGTAATTTCTTGAACACCTCCAGGGGTGGTGACTCCACCACCTCCCTGAGCAGCCCAATGCTTAGCAGCCCTTTCCAGGAAAAAATTCCTCCTGTCCAGCCTGAGCTTCCCCTGGTGCAGCTTGAGGCCATTTCATCTTGTCCTGTTGCTGGTGGCAGGGGAGGAGAGGCCAGCTCCAGCCTGGCTCCACCCTCTTGTCTGGGAGTTGTAGAGAGTGAGAAGGTCTCCCTGCCCCACTAGTCCAGGCAGAATGAGGTGCCCAGTGTGACAAGAATGCTTGGCTTGCTGTTGATTTCCAGGGCCACGAGTGACTTGGGTTTGGTTTTCCCCCTCTTGCGCAGCTTACCAAGGGAAGACATCTGTCAGCACTGTGGGCACCTCCACCTCTGCTTACCGCCTGAGCCTGGCCACCATGTCCCGCTCCAACACTGGCACTGGCACAGTCTGGGAGCAGGACAGCGAGCCTTCCCAGCAGGCCTCACAGGACACGCTGAGCCGCACAGATGAGGAGGAAGAAGAAAGTACGTGGCCACTGATACTAAGTCCCAAACAACTGAGGATGTTTTCTTGATGCCCAGAGGCTGGCTGGGAGAGGAACACAGTTGCCCCTGGCCCAGTATGAATAAAAGGTCCACAGGAGCATGAGGTTGAGCAGCTGGTGTGGCTGGTATACATGGTGTTAAAGTTTGTGTTGTAACATACCTCTTCATTGCCTCTGAGCTGTGGCAAGGCAAAGGGAAGGGCACACGAAGGATTTTAGTGCCTGAGATGTGGGCTGATGTGCAATCATCATAGTTCTGACAAGGCATTTGGCAGCCAGGCCTCTCTTTGGCCATCATGACAGTGGGCAGGGGCTGTGGTTCTGTAGTTGGGATACTGCAGGATCCCCAAAAGCATCAAACAGAAGGAGTGAAAATGGGGGGCTCAAAAGAAAGGCCCATGCAGTTACAGCAGAATTGCCTTTTGGGAAAGAGCAATTCGCCTGAAACTTTGCAGGTTTATTTTAGCTGGGTTTATTTTAGCTGGGTTCACCACTAAACTTTGTACAATCCACCTACAGCTGTATTGCTTATACATTGTTCAGATATTTACTCACTGTGGCAAACTGTGGTTTCAGCCTCAGATTAATTCTGAGCCACTGTGTGGAACGGTAAGTGCCATCTTCCTATCTGAACTGCAGCATTATTTCCTCAGCCCTGCCTTGGATAAACACTGCCGTAAAATATTTCAGTACATCAGAATAGGAAAAGGTCAAAAAGAGAGGAAATTACACAAATCCACCTCTTTGTTTTCTTTATTTGTAATTAAAAGTTGTGGTGGCAAAAACCACAATAAAGTAATTTCTTTCTGGATACTTGATATAATTTGAAACAGCACTGAAAATTTCAAGCTGTCCTGATTGCAGTCCAGCTGTCTGCATAGTTCTGTTGCAGTATGATGTATTTGAGTCAACTTATCCAAATCTTTGGTGATATTTTAAAATGCATGTCCTGAAGGGTGTTGAAGGGTGTCAGTTCTGCATTTTGCTGTCATGTATTTTGGCTTTTTTGTCACAGTGCTTTGCTAGCTCATAGAAGCAGTTTATTTCACACCAGGAAAAGGTCCAGTTACAACTTTTATGCTGGAAACACTGTATATTAACAAGCAATTTATTAATCACAGGATTAATTCCCTAGTGGAAGCTGAATTCCCGAAACATGTTTTCCCGAGAGCCATTTAAGCTGAAAGAATACATAAATCCCTGCCCCATGTTTATCAGGTTCCTCATCCTGCAGGGGTTTATGTGTATGTCTTTCTGCACTGTGACTGTAAAGTCTAATAGAATATTTCAATTTTCAGGCTTGGGCTCTTGGTAAGTGAATGCTGGGTACTCCTTTGGCATCCTGTTATCCCTTGACAACTGTCAAGATGCAGGTGGGATTCGGGTGGTTGTTTCCTTTCCTTTCTGTTTTTTCTCTCTTTCTAGATGACTCCTTGAGCATGCCCAGTGTGGTAAGTGAACAAGAAACATACCTTATGGGTGCCATTGGGAGGAGGCGGTTCTCCAGCCATCTCTCCAGCATGTCTGCACCTCAGGCTGAGGTGGGCATGTTACCCAGCCAAAGGTAACAACATGGGCTTTTCACCTTTCCCATCATATTAACAAGAGCATAAATGGCACAGGTACATCAGAGATATGGGATAGTGGAATTGATGCCAACATAGTGATGCTAAATTTATTCATCCTGGAATAGTGTTGGACCAAGGGTGCAGGGTTGGCAATAATGATTTTCCAGGATGATCTGTGTTGCATAAGGTCCATAAGAACAAGCTGTCATCCACAGCAACGTTCCTCTCAAGCAGTTTCAGAAACACTCAGTGTTATTATTTTTCTCTGCTACTACTGAATAGCAAAAGGAAACATGGTTTTGGGGTATTCATTAAACCGGGGGACCATACCCAGTCTGTGTAGGGGAGTGGGGAGGAATCTTGAGAAGCTGGGAGAGGGGAGCAGAGGCAGTTTGATTTACTTTGTTTTCTTCCATGTGTTCTTTGTCCTTCCTAGAAGAGTAACTAGCTCATCGCAAAAATTAAACGCTATGTTCAAAGATGGGATGTAATACTGTTTTAAACCTGAAATACTTGTTGATACAAATAATATTGAATGCCTTATTCCTGGTTGACATGGAGTAGTGAGAAAGAGCTTGTTGGGAAATGTACATCTTTAGAAGATGTGGAGAGAAGTTTTGCATTTAAATGTGGGGTTTTTTCTAAGTAAGCAATGTTTATTGTTTTATTTGTCCGTGACAGTTATCCAAGGATATCTGACAATGGACAGATTAATTTATGTTATTTCCTTTGAACCTTTAAAGAATATATTCTACATTATGTCTTGACCACCCCTGGAAAACAAAACAATATTGTTCCCTCCCCATTCTTTCTTGGAATTAAAGAAATAACATTGTTAGATGAAGGAAAATTAACAGCTGTGGTATCTACCAGCAGAGATAGGAGAAGTGAGTTACAAGAGAGAAGTTACACAGATTTTATCTGTGAGTTTTCACAAAAGGACTTACAGGAACTCATTTGACTTTCAAACTCAGTTGATTCGGTCCCTTTTTTTCTTGAAAAATTAACATGCGAAACTCCCTTTTCCTCAATCTTTCACTACCATCTTTAGTGCATAAACTTCGTAAGAGTTACAGCTGACTGAGAGCAATGTTTGCTTTGTGCAATCCCAAATTGTGGTGATGCTGAGAAAAAAAGACTTTAAGTACCACAGAGCTTCACTCTCTACTTTTTAATTACATGGTATAGAACGAAAATCACTTTTAATCTGGGTAGGAGAAGGACCAGCTCAGCAAGCATAATCATAGTCCTTGACATCATGCCCTTTGAGTTATGGATGGTCTCTGGGCTTTCAGACTGCCTCAAAAATGCAAACTAATTAATGCTAAGTAATATTATTACTGCTTTCCTGCTGGTAACCCAGCAGACTACTTTCTTTCTTTCTTTCATGTTTTTCCTATGGCCTGAACAGGCTACTTCTGCCTGATGGCTGCATTGCAGAAAAGCATTGGAACTGTGTGCTCCTTGGCCAAGACCCTTGCCAGCTGTTTATTTACAGTTTCATTGCACTATGAGACCTTGTTTTCCCCATGTTTGTCCTTAGAGTTGCACCAGAAGGAGAGTTGTCTGTAACTCATGGGAGATAGATCAGCCCTCCCTCAAGGAAGAAGTGGCTCATGGGAAGGAAAAAAGCTTTCTATGATGCTGAAAGTAAATAGAACTGAAATAAATCAAAATGCTGCAGGAAAATAGCTTTGAAAACAGTTCCCTGCCTTATTTCCTTTAGAAACACATCCTGTTCAACTTCTCAGCTCCCCAAATCTCAGCAGAGATGTAGAAGGCTTCATGCAGTGTAAACTCCCTCTAAAGACTGCTCCTGTTATCAGATGTTCTTTCAGCTCCTCTGAGTCATATATGTGCTGTTGAGCATGTGAGACCGATTAATGTTACCGTCCTTTTTTTACTTTTTTATTCCGTTGATATTTTCTTCCCTTGAAAACAGAGACAAGCGCATGCTTTTGGCATTTTCTTTCCCTAAATTCTTAATCTCCCTGCCCCTCCTGCAGTGAACCTAATGTCCTCGATGACTCCCCGAGCCTGGCCACTGAGGGCAGCCTCTCTAGGTACAGTGTTAACACTACCTGTCTGTCAGTGTGTGTGCTGGGAAACAAGCTGTTTCCAACCTTTTGTCTCTTCCCCTCACCTTTTGTCACTCTCTCCATCTCTGTCTCTTGTGGCTCATCAATATTCAGGCCTGCAAGTCAAAGGTGTAGTAACCCACCTTCAGTTTTCAGCTTTGATTGCCAATAACTTTGAGAAGGCTAAGGAGAAGGGGAAAGAAAAAGCTGTAGTGAATGAAGCAGCAGGCTGGCCTTTTCCCCTGTTTAACAATTGCTTGAAAGGCATGAGAAAGATGATCCATGAGGCATTAGCTGCATCCTGTTAGAAGCATTAGTCTGGAGGCTTATGTAAAATGGAGACATCTGTTTTTTCATTCATCTCACAATGCTGTCACCGCAAAAGACTTAATATCAAGCTGAGTTCTTTACCATTCACTGATAAAACTAATTATGGTCAGTCCTGTGGAATATAGTGTTTTGTGGGTGCTTTACAATAATTCTCATTATTTTTGCAAAGCATTTTCAATTCTCAAATGACAACTTAGAAATCTTGCAGGTGGATGCCATAAATACATCTCTAAAATGGCTCTGTTAGTGCTGCAGTTCAGGTCTAGTTGTTCCCCAGTACCCATAGACAGGGGAACAAACAAATGGGTCAGGAGGGAACTTACAAGGGAAGGCTGCACCTTTAACACCCAGATCAGTCATGTTAATCATTCTCCCTGCCCTGCTGCTGCGCTTCCACCTCTCAACCTATCCTCTTGAGGCTGGAGAGTTGTTAGTCCCAAGAGCATCTGTTTCCTCCCAGGAGAACACAGCCCTATACATTGGCAACACGGAGGGCAACTCGCTGTTTCATCCCTGCACCAGTGGAAGCAGTGGATATGTTGAGAGGCGTTTGTGTGAATGGTTTCTGTTTCATTAGCTTGGGTTTCAATGTTGGTAGTGGCTTTTTGGGATGGGGACAGGCTGCTGTGTTCGTTTGTTCACTCTCTTCAGTTGACAAAAGGAGAGTTTATCGTCGGTGCTACCACTGAGCTCATTCCATGCAACATGGTGTCCTTCGTGTGTGTGAACCCTTCTCTGGCAGACCAGTCTCTGATCAGTTAGGAAAAGACACCAGCTTCTTGGCAGAGGCAGGAGTATTGTTACCTGGTTTTGTGACAATGTAAGATTGCATGGTCATCTGGGCTAAAGAGCTGAAGAGAAATCATTCAATCAAAGAACTTCCATGTTGTCCCTTTAGCAGCACTAAAAACTCACTAAGTTGAGGAAGAGGACAAAGGGGAAGGGCCTGAGATAATGTCCTGATACTCAGTTACATCAGTGTGGATTCTGAAATGTTTTGATCTTGTTAAGTAGGTGTGCTAGTTTGAAAACAAACCAGTGAGAGGCACCAAGTCAGAATAACAATTTAATGGAAATTAAAGAAAAGGAAAAGAAAGTAAAAGAAAACACTGACAGAGTCAAGATACAACCTGAGTCCCTGTTAGGCAGGGTAGTGGTAGCAGTCTGGTGGAATGGTGGCTGCAATCCTCTGAAGTGGTGATCCTGTAGTAGAAGGGGTCTGCTCTTCCTCAGAAAATCCAGCGGTGGCTGTGTAGCTCCTGTCCTCTGGAAATCCAGTGGAGTCCCTTTGATGCTCAGAGTCCCAGTTATATCCATGATGGGATGCTTGGTTCCTCCCTCTGGGTGGAGCATCTCACAATGGGGTAATGAGTCATGAGGCCAGGTGTTGATTAGGCTCGTTAACAGAAGATGGTCCGGAGGGAGTTATCTCTGAGTCATGCAGCAGGACAATGATGGGCCATTAACAGAAAGATAGTCTGGGGGGAGGAGGCAAGGAGACACTACCCCACCTGATTTCAACAGCTCATGAGGATGGTAATAGAATACACCTCAACCCAGGACATTATCCACCCCTTATTCTATTACCATCTACATCATCCCAAATCAATACCTTCTTAAACTCTAAATACACATACATATATATATATATATATACAATGAAACCCTACACACCGTTCTCACCTAAGATTAGGTCTCCCTGTGGTACACAACGGGTTTCCCCATCTTTTTGCATTACCCACCAAGTGCAACCAGGTCCTTGAGCAAAGACAATCCCACGGATGGGTTTGCCTTTGCCTGAGGTAGGATTAATCCAAACAGTCTTTCCTAAAATACCTCTCAGGTGTACCACAGGGACTCTATCTCCATCCACTGTGTGCAAGGGTTCGGACTCGGCAGGACCAGCTCGATTGATGGACCCTCGGGTATTGACCATCCAGGTAGCCTTCGCTAAGTTCGCTTCCCAATTTTTGAAGGTTCCCCCACCAAGTGCCTTTAGGGTGGTTTTAAGTAGTCCATTGCAGCGTTCAACTTTTCCGGCAGCTGGTGCATGATAAGGAATATGATATATCCATTCGATACCGTGTTCTCTGGCCCAGGTGTTGATGAGGCTGTTCTTAAAATGAGTCCCGTTGTCTGACTCGATCCTGTCGGGGGTGCCATGTCTCCACAGGACTTGCTTTTCCAGGCCCAAGATGGTGTTCCGGGCTGTAGCATGAGGCACAGGGTAGGTCTCCAGCCATCCAGTGGTTGCTTCAACCATGGTCAACACGTAGCGCTTGCCTTGGCGAGTTTGGGGAATGGTGATGTAATCAACTTGCCAGGCTTCCCCATACCTGTACTTTGACCATCGTCCGCCGTACCACAGAGGCTTCACCCGCTTGGCCTGTTTGATTGCAGCACAGGTCTCACAGCTGTGGATGACCTGTGAGATGCTGTCCATGGTAAGGTCCACCCCTCGGTCACGGGCCCATTGGTATGTTGCATCTCTCCCCTGGTGACCAGAGGCATCATGGGCCCAACGAGCTAGGAATAGTTCTCCCTTGTGCTGCCAGTCCAGATCCACCTGTGATACTTTCACCTTGGCAGCTCGGTCCACCTGCTCGTTGTTGCGATGTTCTTCATTAGCCCGACTCTTGGGTACGTGCACATCCACGTGTCGAACCTTCACGGTCAGCTTCTCTACTCGGGCGGCGATGTCCTGCCAAATCTCAGCGGCCCAGATGGGTTTCCCTCTGCGCTGCCAGTTGGCTTTTCTCCAGCGAACCAGCCATCCCCACAGAGCATTAGCTACCATCCACGAGTCGGTGTAGAGATAGAGCCTCGGCCACTTCTCTCGTTCAGCAATATCCAAAGCCAGCTGGACGGCTTTAAGCTCTGCAACCTGACTCGATCCACCTTGTCCCTCGGTAGCTTGTGCAACTTGCCGTGTGGGGCTCCATACTGCAGCTTTCCACTTCCTGTTAGTGCCTACAATTCGGCAGGAACCATCAGTGAAGAGGGCATAACGTCTTTCAGTCTCCGGTAGCTCATTATATGGTGGGGCTTCCTCAGCACGAGTCACTTGCTCTTCCTCTTCTTCAGAAGATAATCCAAAAGTCTCACCTTCAGGCCAGTTTGTTATAATTTCCAGAATCCCAGGGCGATTCGGGTTTCCAATACGGGCACGCTGTGTGATGAGAGCAATCCATTTGCTCCATGTGGTGTCGGTGGCATGATGCGTGGCAGGAACCTTTCCCTTGAACATCCACCCCAGCACTGGTAGTCGGGGTGCCAGGAGGAGTTGTGCCTCTGTGCCGATTACCTCTGAGGCAGCTTGGACTCCTTCATAGGCGGCCAAGATTTCCTTCTCTGTGGGAGTGTAGTTAGCTTCAGATCCTCTGTAGCTTCGGCTCCAGAATCCCAGTGGTCGGCCCCGAGTCTCACCAGGCACCTTCTGCCAGAGGCTCCAGGACAGACCATGGCTCCCGGCTGCAGAGTAGAGCACGTTCTTCACCTCTGGTCCTGTCCTGACTGGGCCAAGGGCTACCGCATGAGCGATTTCCTGTTTGATCTGGGCGAAGGCTTGCTGCTGTTCAGGGCCCCAGTGGAAATCGTTCTTCTTGCGGGTAACCAGGTAGAGAGGGCTCACAATCTGGCTGTACTCAGGAATGTGCATTCTCCAAAAACCTATGGCGCCTAGGAAAGCTTGTGTTTCCTTCTTGCTGGTCGGTGGAGACATCGCAGTGATCTTGTTGACAACCTCGGTGGGAATCTGACGTCGTCCATCTTGCCACTTTACTCCCAGGAACTGGATCTCTTGGGCAGGTCCCTTGACTTTGCTCCTTTTGATGGCAAAGCCAGCTTCCAGGAGAATCTGGATGATTTTCTCTCCTTTCTCAAATACTTCCTTTGCTGTGTTTCCCCACACGATGATGTCGTCGATGTATTGCAGATGTTCTGGGGCCTCACCCTTTTCCAGTGCAGTCTGGATCAGTCCATGGCAAATGGTGGGACTGTGCTTCCACCCCTGGGGCAGTCGGTTCCAGGTGTATTGCACACCCCTCCAAGTGAAAGCAAACTGGGGCCTGCATTCTGCTGCCAAAGGAATGGAGAAGAAGGCATTGGCAATGTCAATAGTGGAGTACCACTTCGCTGCTTTGGACTCCAGCTCGTACTGAAGTTCCAACATGTCCGGCACAGCAGCGCTCAATGGTGGTGTGACTTCATTCAGGCCACGGTAATCCACTGTCAGTCTCCATTCCCCGTTGGACTTACGCACTGGCCATATAGGGCTGTTGAAGGGTGAATGGGCCTTGCTGACCACCCCTTGGCTCTCCAGTTTACGAATCATCTCATGGACGGGAACCACAGAGTCTCTGTCTGTGCGGTATTGCCGACGGTGTACTGTTGCTGTGGCGATTGGTACCTGTTGTTCTTCAACTCTTAGCAGTCCCACGGCAGACGGGTCATCTGAGAGGCCAGGCAATGTACTCAGTTGTCTGATATCTTCTGTCTCCACAGCAGCTATCCCAAAAGCCCAACGATGTCCTTTTGGGTCCTTGAAATATCCATTTCTGAGATAGTCTATGCCGAGAATGCACGGGGCCTCCGGGCCAGTCACGATGGGGTGTTTCTGCCACTCATTCCCAGTTAAACTCACTTCAGCTTCCAGTACAGTCAGCTGCTGGGATCCTCCTGTCACCCCACAAATGGAAATGGGTTCTGCTCCCACATACCTTGATGGCATCAGAGTACATTGAGCGCCTGTGTCAACCAAAGCCGTGTATTTTTGTGGGTCAGCTGTGCCAGGCCATCGGACCCACACAGTCCAAAAGACCCGATTATCCCTTTCCTCTACCTGGCTAGAGGCAGGGCCCCTCTATTCCTGGTTCTGGTGCATGTTGCTCCCTTCCGGTGAGTATGTTCCTGAGGTCCCTTCAAGAGGATCAGTCATACTATCATTCTGGTATCGTCTGGAGTTCTGTGTGCGAGAGACCGGAGCAATGTTGACTCTAGATGCGCTTCTTGTGGTATTTGTCCCTCTCTTTAGTTCACGTACCCTGGCTGCTAAGGAGGAGGTGGGTTTTCCATGCCACTTACTCATGTCTTCTCCATGTTCCTGAAGGAAAAACCAGAGATTACCTCGTGGGGTGTATCCTCTCTCCCTGGTTGGGGGACGCCGGCTCCTAATGGCAGAGACTCTTGTTGGTTCTGGCGAGATCTGGTAAATCTCTTCCTTAAGTTCCTTTTTCAATTTCTGATGGCCTTCTTCAATCAAACTCCGGACTTGCTCAGCCAAAAGACTTGTTTCCACGGATGAGACATGGGTGCGAAACGGGGCTGTGACGGTGTCCTCGTAAATCCTCAGTTTGTTCACCAGGACGCCCACCCTGTCCTCGCCTTCCCTCCATTGCAGCGTTGCCAGGTAACGGGAGTATATCTCTGGTCCAAGGCGTGCGAACCTCAACCACATCTGTGACGTGCACTGGACACCATCTGGGCTCTTAGGAAATCTTTCGTCTTCTGAGAAAATGATCTCCAGCACAGCCAATTCCCTCAGGCACCGGATACCTTGTTCCATTGTGCTCCATTTTCCTTGGTGCACCTGGAGGTCTTCTTTACAAAGGTACCTGTCCCTGACACTTGTAAGCAGTCGCCGCCAGAGGCTGAGAGTTTCTTGGGTTCTCCCGATCCCCTGGTCAATGACCACATCCCGGGACAGAGATCCCAGCTGCCTCGCCTCACTTCCGTCCAGAATGGTGTCATTGGCTGCAGCGTCCCAAATGCGGAGCAGCCAGGTCAGGATGGACTCGTTCGTCTGGCGCGTGAATTCCCTCCGCAGGTCACGCAGCTCACCCAGGGATAGTGACCGAGTGATGATCTCCGGCTCTGCCTCTTCTGCTGGGTGCGAAGGTCCTGCTGCATCCTCGTCAGTCACTATGCGGACTGACTTGCTTTTTGATTTCTTCTTCTGAACGGGGGCAACTGCAATCGGTTTAGGCTGTTCTGGTTCAGTGACAGTTTGTGTGGAGATGCTTACAGCTCCTTTGGTTTTTTCCTTCTCTGTGTCAGTCTGGATGGACATGGACGCTGTGGTCTTGGGTCTGGGTTCTTTCTCCTCTGTGTCAGTCTGCGTGGACATGGACGCTGTGGTCTTGGGTCTGGGTTCTTTCTCCTCTGTGTCAGTCTGCGTGGACATGGACGCTGTGGTCTTGGGTCTGGGTTCTTTCTCCTCTGTGTCAGTCTGCGTGGACATGGACGCTGTGGTCTTGGGTCTGGGTTCTTTCTCCTCTGTGACAGTCTGCGTGGACATGGACGCTGTGGTCTTGGGTCTGGGTTCTTTCTCCTCTGTGACAGTCTGAGTAGAGATGGATGCTGTCACTTTGCTTTTGGTTCCTTTCTTCTTTGCGACAATCGGTGTAGACATTGTGCTTGTTGCTTGGCTCCTTTTTTTCCTCTCATCCTGAGGATGCTGTGCCATAGCTCTGATCCTAAGCATAGTGTACACAGTGCAGGTCATGGAGAAAAAAGAGAAAAGAACTGCCAAAAAGATTATGCCATCCTTAACATCCACAGGGAACTCAATATTTTCAAAAACTGCTGTGTCCGGTCTGAAAGGCTGGAAAAAAACATTCTTTAATCCTCCCCCCAGGGGCTGAGTATGATTGTTGAGGCCCCAGATGTAGCAGCCTAAAGTAGGACAGGCAGACAAAGTTGAGTATATATTCCGAATTATGTTCATTGTCTCGGAGGTTATCATGCAGTAGGCATAATACACTAATAAAGCAAATTTTATACCATACCCTGGTCTACACAGGAGCATTACAATCGGCAGATAGGTCCCCATGTGCGGAAAAATATAGAGAGCTAGGTACAAGACCCATGTAAGCATGTTGAGCACCATAGTGAGTAGATGGCTTCTACAATACAAAATTGTAATTCTGACTTTTCTCAGCAGCCTAGCCTCACGTTGGGCGCCAAATTATGTGCTAGTTTGAAAACAAACCAGTGAGAGGCACCAAGTCAGAATAACAATTTAATGGAAATTAAAGAAAAGGAAAAGAAAGTAAAAGAAAACACTGACAGAGTCAAGATACAACCTGAGTCCCTGTTAGGCAGGGTAGTGGTAGCAGTCTGGTGGAATGGTGGCTGCAATCCTCTGAAGTGGTGATCCTGTAGTAGAAGGGGTCTGCTCTTCCTCAGAAAATCCAGCGGTGGCTGTGTAGCTCCTGTCCTCTGGAAATCCAGTGGAGTCCCTTTGATGCTCAGAGTCCCAGTTATATCCATGATGGGATGCTTGGTTCCTCCCTCTGGGTGGAGCATCTCACAATGGGGTAATGAGTCATGAGGCCAGGTGTTGATTAGGCTCGTTAACAGAAGATGGTCCGGAGGGAGTTATCTCTGAGTCATGCAGCAGGACAATGATGGGCCATTAACAGAAAGATAGTCTGGGGGGAGGAGGCAAGGAGACACTGCCCCACCTGATTTCAACAGCTCATGAGGATGGTAATAGAATACACCTCAACCCAGGACAGTAGGGGCTAGCCGCTCCTAATTACGGTGGTGAGGCTGAGCACTATGAGACACCTAAGTCAATTAACGTGTTCAAACACAATAATTTATTTTGAACCCTGAAATGCAATCAGCTGCACAATGGGTTCCTACTAATTCCTGTCACAAAAATTTTCTCCAGGGACCAGGACACTATCGTCCACCCTGCTCTAGGGTACAGAGGAAATGGGTGAGCAGATGTACTTGGGAGTCAGTTCTGCTGAGGTTTATTATCCTTTTCAAGGAGTGGGCACATGTCTTAAGGACAGGCATCAGGGCTGCAAAACCTTAAGAAGCCTTAAGAAGGAATGAAGACACTGCAAATGTGTCTAAAAAAATTAGGTTAGATGTCTGTGAGGAGAAAAAGATGTTTCAACTGCATTGTTAAATGTGAAAATTGGATTCCTGCTCTAAAGGACAGCAGTAGTAAAGCAGATGTTGTAGAAGCTTATTGTGCTGTGGGGATTATAGGGCAGAGTTAATTTGCTTTTAGATTCAGGAACATTAGTTTTGAATAAAGCAGGCTTCAGTTTTTCTTATGTAACTTTGATTTTGGCGGCCGCACAATGATAACTTTTAAGGATCACCTTCTGAATTCAAAAGCTGGTATTTAATCATAATCGAGATAACGAACTAAACAGTATTTACTAGGGACTAGACCCTTTTGGAAGGTAGGAGTCTTAAATAAACAAATGGTGACAAATACAAAAAAGAATAACATCTGTTTCCCTTTGTTCTATAGCAATTAGACCCAGCCTTGTAAAAAAGCAGGGAAGGCAGGAAGGGGAGAGCACTGAAATGCTCAGACAGCTTGGACTACAGGGCTGAAGAGCATTGTGATCTGTTGGGATTATAATCCGAGAGGACAGGATATTTTCCCAAATCAGAAAGGAAGAAGGTGAAACCACTGTAATGGAAATCTGTTGCACAAACACATTTCCCTGTAGTGTTTGTGCCTATCCTAGCTTAATGGTTCCTAATAGGAAAAATCGGATTGAATCCATATTGCCAGGGCAATTGCAGCAGCAGGTTTAATGTTAACTGGGCTGGGATGTGTCTGGAAATACAATATATTTAACCCATTTTCTGATGCCTTCGTCCACCAACCATCTCATTCATATGTCTAGGGACACAAATTGTATATGCTCTACCATGATGCTGTGGCAAGCATGTACATCTTTTTAATAGACATTTAAACTCGTTGCTTCCTTTGTCTCTGTTTTGTTTTCTTCTTTCTTCTTTATCTTTTTTGGGGGCTTTTTTGGCTGTGTGGTTTGGTTTTAATTCCTGAATATTTCTTATTTTACTTGCCAACCTGACAAAGTTTGTTTTGGCCCCCACTGTGTGACTGCACTGTCATTCCTTGTTGCACTGGTAACATGCATCCATAAACTTGGGTTGGTTTGATCTTTGGCTCACCTCTGCCCTACATAATGGGAGTAACATGATTGTGCAAATAAATCCCTGACAGAGATACTCAGGGAGCGACAGAGAGCGTTGGGCAGGAAAAAAATCTTGTTTCTTATTCCCAAATAAATCTAGATTATGTCCTTTAGAAAAACTACTCTTATAGATCACATTTCACATTGCCATGGGGAGGAAATGTACTGTCAGCTGAAATGGCATCTGATTCAGTGTTCCTTGGCTGGGTCCCACAGGCTGTCAGAAAAACAGTATATTCCTGGTCAGGTCTGGTAAACAAGGAGAGACAGAAAAGGAGGGAGGGCAGGCTGCACATACTCGTTTTCACAGAAGCAAGACTGGTAGTTCTGTTCTTTGATGTGAAAAAAAACCCTCACAAACCCTCATGAAGAGAAAGCTTGTATCTGGAAAATTCAGTCACTTGTCTAAAATTTGTGGTCTTTATGATTCTCTCTCTCTTGCTTTCCTTCTTCAAAATGTGGGGATACAGAGCAAAAAGACAGCCACAGCAGGACTGTGTTGTGCACAGGCAGCTCTGCAAAACTCAGCTGGTCTCAGGTCCACCATTTCCCTGCAATAGGTATCTGCAATTTCATCTTGTAAGATCATCCCAGATTATACCAGTTTGTGTAATGATTCAGTACTGGAAGTAAACGTCCACCAGCTCACTTAACTCATTTCACTTATGTTATTAAGCCAGGCTGAAAATCCCAGACTCCAACAGGAAGACACGAAGTCCAGCCTTTTTTTGCTCACCTATTGTTTGTCTTCAGTGCATGGGAATAGTTTTTACCTTGTGTATAGCCTCTGTGCCCTCACGCAGTCCATATATACCCTCTGTCTAATGACTTTTTCAAGTGTTTTCATATCACATGTGAAATGAGTTTGTTTCAGCACTGTAAACAGTTTTGTACTGAATATAATTGCAGTCTTTCTGCTACAGACATTAATGTCTCCTTACTCACAGAACTACCTTTCCTTCCTCAGAAATCCTAGCAGTATTCTCAAAGCTACACTAGTATAATTTTTTTCCCAAGAACTTCTCCAGCTAATTCCTACTTCATTCACACATTGGTAGCCACTGTAAAAACTTCTGGAAATTCAGAAGAATAACTTGTTATGTAATCCTAGAAGAAGATTAAGGAAATTCTCCAAGCTGTAACTTCAGGTAGTCTGGATCACAAATATAAAGACTAATTTAAGTGCAGTCTCTTTGCTTTAATAAGGAATGAAGTGATGCTTTTGGACTTACCAGTCATATGTGCTGCAGTCAATGTCTGGGTCAAGAACATAGTCTTACTAACTTGGAGCTAACTCTGAGGGCTCTGCTTATCCCTAGGCAGGTGTTTGTGTGGTGTTTAGGATGCATGGTATGTAAAGCATGTCAATATCCTATGGAAAAGCCGTATGTTCCAGGGACTGTTGATTTCTTTTGGAAGACCTGTCTGAGGAAGAAAGGGACTCAAATATGTCTTGTTTGTTCTGGCTTTGAGCTTGCTGAAGCTTTTTCTCTTTTTCCAAGGCAGTGCAGCTGTGGTGAAATTGCTGAGGGCATGCCCAGGATTATTAGGCTGTAGTCTGTCAATCAAAAGATAAACAGCTTCAGGGTCCCAAGATGTCTCTCTTCTTGAAGTTGCCCAATGTCTCCCCTGCAGAAGTGACAGAAACATGGATATGGTTCAGTGCAAAGTCTGGCTTTAGCTTAAATGAACAGGAGGAAGGAATAAGCCTTTCAGATCAGGTAACCAAACTTGGCCTCTGTCTTGGTTTGAAAGACAGGTGTCTGCCAAGGGAGGCGGGAACCTCCTTTGGAATGGAGAATATGACCCCCTTCCCTCCAAATTATAATAATTTTGAAATTAAGGGGCTTCCAGGAAAAGATATGGGAAAAGGAATAACAGTTCTTTACTAGTATGTATGTATGTATAACAAGGCAGACAAACAACCACAACGGCAGCGACAACAAACAAACCCACAGACCCAGTGCCAGCCTCTCTCCGCTGTCAGGCAGTTCTGGTGCAGTTCTGGTCACTGCCAGCGGGGGCGCTGGTGGCTCCCGGCCGGGCGAGCGGGGTGCAATGGTTCCCCCGCACCTACAGGGGGCGCTGTGGCGCAGGCTCGGCTGCATCTCCTGTCACGTGGTGATGGCGGATGGGCTGGATGGCAAACATGGGCTGCAGCAGGAACCTTGGAGCAGCCGCTGGAATAGCAGGGCAGGCTCACCCGGAGTAGCAAGCAAGAGGTAGCAGACACTGCAGGTGTAGCAGGGGCCGTGAGGTGTCCCAGCAGGCAGGGGGGGTGTGTTAGAGTGCAGCGAAAAAAGCCCGAGGCAGTGGCAGAAAGCAGCAGAGCTGGGCAGTGGCAGCTGGGCTCCTCCACAGCAGCTGCCACAGGCAGCCGGGAAGACGTGCCCTCCGGGAAGGGGGAGGGGGTCAGGGTCCCAGTCTTCCCCTGAGGCACCTGAGCAGATGGCAAGGGTCCTTTCCAGTGAGACAGGGTTCCAGTAAGGTCCCAGTTAAATGGCTGCTCTCACGAGCAAAGGCTCACCTGGGGTAGGAAAAACAGGACAGGGCTGGGCTCTGGCAGCAGCAGTGAATCCCTGCCGCCTCCCCCCACCCCCACAAGCAGCAGCTCGGCCGTCCTCCTCCGAAGCCGAAAGAGCAAGAAAGCAAGGAGCTGTGCCTAGCCCCTTTTCCCCCAGCCCAATTCTCCTGGTATCTCTGCCCCTCCAAGAGAAACCCCCAGTTAAGAGAGTGGCCAGCCGCACCTTTCTAGTGGAAACTTTTGTCTCTCCTAAGTATCGGTCCTTATGGTATCCTAGCGACAGATGGGACAAAATTCCATGAGAGAAAGAAACAAAAGGAAAAATACTAAACTCCAAGAGCCTCAAAGCAGAGCAGGAAGCTCTCCATGTTCTGTTCCGCCAAACCTTCTAAGGACAATCGGTAACTTCTGCCAAAGTGAAGAATGAGCTGCTCAGGAGACAGAGCTTTTTAAGCCTCTCCACAGATATCCTCCATGTCTTGTCTGACCATGTTCCTAGGTTTTTCTTCTTCTTCCACCCCTGTGTGGTCAGGTGATTAACCTTCATTCTGTTGGTGGTACTGACAAACTCCAGGGAACTCCAAGAGAAGTATCTAGAAAAAGAATGTTGTTTTCCTTTAGATTAATGCAAACCAAAGACAAAATGGATTGCAATACTGAATCTTCAACTGTGTGTAGACGAGATATAGCTGGAAGTTGCTTAAATAGGACATGTTGCTCAGTGGATTCCAGTCTGGCCTAGAAAAGCAGCTGCCTGAGTAAAAAAGAAGTCTGCCTTAAATGTTAGTGACTATTGTAGTCATAAATCTCTCAGACACAGTTTGTTCAGATAAAGTGCTTTATGACTGCTAAATGTCCAGTGTTCAGAGTAATACAGTGCTTTGATAAAAATGAGGGGAGGATGGTATTTCTATATTAAGTAGATTGAATGGTCAGTTGAATGGTAGTATGAGGTAGTACATAGCCGAGTATGTTTTATTGCTAAAGTTTCTTCTACTGCAGGTTTTCAGATATTTTGTGCCAATATATTAAAAACCAAAAAGCTGTGTTTATCTATCTATCTAGCTATCTATTTCTAATTTTCATTTACTTGTCTCTTTTGTTTGTTAGCCACAAAAAGACGCAAGGCTGCAAGTGTTGAGTGTGGGGCTTTGTTCACATAACTCATGCATCCATTATGTGAATGGATCCTTTGTCACTTTGTGTTTGCTTTTTGTTTGTTGACTTAAATTGAAATTAAAACCAGATGACAAAATTGTGATGAGGCCATGGAGTCTTATTTGGGAATAAAAACAATAGCTTTTATGACACTGTCCTTGGAAAAGCAAACAAGAAGGCTTTTGAGCTAGGAAGCTGATGTTCCTGCCTTCACTGATGTGGCAAAGGATGCAGAGAAGTGAGTGCTGCCCAGTGGGATGCATCAATCAATGACTGAAAACTGAAATCTGCAGTTATTTATATTTGGATGCTACCTGTGTGTGGCCAAGTCCTGAATGCCATGACTCCACCTCCCACCCTTTCCTAAGCCCCGGAAGCCACAACCCAACAGACATGTCTCCTCCCGTCCTTCAAAGATAGTGCTGCTCTTTGAAGTGACTCTGCCATTAGTGGTTGGTCAATCTTTTATTTATTTAATTAGTCCCAATTGCCAGGAAACGCACTAGTTATGCAGTGTGCTTCTGTGCTTGGCCTAATGCTGTCAACATCTAACAGGGTTGGAAGTGTACAGAGTGAGCCAGGACAACAGAACCTCCTTCTGCAGCAGCCCCTGGGGCGGAAGAGAGGCCTACGGCAGGTGAGGACACAGGCAGTAAACAAAACTTCTCTCTTGCTGTGTGATTTGGTTTGGCTTTTCTCGTATGTAGCTGTTTGCACAAGGTATGTGGATGTGATGTGTCCCTTCTACCTAATTTTTGCTATACTAGTGCAGTCCCTTGACTTAGCAGGAACCATAGCACAAATCATAGCTGTGAAGCCAGACAAATCCCTAAGAGAGGAGATACCCTTTGTTTTAAATTCCTCGATCTTGTCCTCTGCAGGCTTTTTTCTTATTATTAAATGATGGTTACGCAACCTGCACTGCATTACATTCAGTGTTGAAACTGAAACTGCACAAAGCCCAGAGGTTCATATGAAAAAGAGATGTCTGATCCATGGAAACCTTAAAACACGCATCTGCTAAAAGTAGAGTGAATGGACATCTAGAGGTACAGACAGTGATGATCTGTTCTCTTTTCAGAGAAGAAGCTGTGCAATATGTGAACATACATTAGCCTAACTCTCTCTTCCAATGTTTAGCTTCGACGACCACTGCTGTCACGTCAGAAAACTCAAACCGAACCTCGGAGCCGGCACGGAGCTCGACTTTCAACCACACGACGGAGCATCCAGCCAAAGCCAAAACCTTGTGGTAGGGCAATGCTGCATTTCCAAAACCAGCGCTCCACACTGGAAAGTAGAAAAGGCTGTGGTTTTAGCTTAAAGGAATAGCAGGTTGTTACTAGCTTATATTAAAGTGAAATTCCAGGAGCTCTATACTTCTTCCTAGTACGTGGATATCCTATCAGAAATCCACTCCCTCAAAACACTTTGATGGTTTCTCCAGAGGCGTTCAAGGTCAAACAGGATATGGACAATGAATTACCTTGTTTCCAGGAGTTGTGGAGAGCTTAGGGGATGGGTTTCCTCTAGTCAGGATGCCTTATCCAAAACCTCCAGATGTGCAAGTTTGGAGTATGCTATTGAGTAGTAGAAAGAAGGAAATGTCCCATCATAAGCTTAGCAGTGCAGAGCTTTAAGGATTGTATATGGAAATGAATGTAGGACTGCTTCAGTCTGTGCTGTATGTTTCCAGGAGTCAGCACTGCCAAGCTGAGCAGGTGGCTGTATTCTGTACCATCTGGAGTGAGCTTTGGAGGAAACACCTGGAAGAGCAAAGGTTACTTGTGAACTTCCTGGGTTTCTAACTGCTCAGCAGGACTGTGCTGGGGCAACAGCACTGCTGGAGATGTTTGAAACATAAAAGGTAGCCAAAAATAATTAAGAGCAGGAACAGGAATATCAGTTTTACTGTTAGGATTTTAGTCTCTCTCTACTCTGTGCTCTTCTGTTACTCCTGGCTAGTGGACTTAGTCTGCAGGAATGAGGGGCTATCTGCTGCACTTTCTTTTCTCAGATGTTCTGCAAAACCTTGGGCAGTTCTATCTTTTTGCATGCCAGTTTTTTATTTGAGGGCAGAAGTGCCTAACTCACATGGGATTGAACTCAGTGTATCCTTCTGGAATGGATAGATGTTATGGGTGGTATTTTTCTCACCAAACCATGACAAGGATAGGTGTGCTGGCTAGACTTCAGGTGATCCCAGAGTCTTGCTGTGGCTGTAGTGGAAGCCCAAGGTAAAAGGCTTTTAGATTAGATGCCAATTAGACAGCTTATATAAAAATTGGATGAATCCTGTCTTAGTTGTAAAAACTCCAGGGATTCTCTCTCTTCTTTTCTTGTGTTTTTTCCCCAAATTTTAACCCTCAGTTTTCTGGGCTTTGTACCCTCAGTGGAGCAGAAGCGGTCGGTGACATTCACGGAAGTCCAGCCTGAGGCACCCCCAACCTGTGCTGTGGACCCGCCGGTACAGCAGCCGGGCTGCAGCCACAGCAGCCCCCAGGCCACCAGCCAGCAGGAGCCCCTCAGCAAACCTGTGCTGACTTCCTCACCTGCCACCGTTGTAGCTGATCTCCACAGCCAGGTAACGTGACTGGTGGGTTTGTAGCCTGTGTTCCTCCACTGCTCCATCCCAGGCACGGGGAAGCACCAGATTCATTACAGCACTGTAATGAAAGCTGGCAGGAGAGTGAAGACAGCAAACTCTCCTGTGTGTCTGTTCTTTACCCTGTTTGCTGTCCAGCCCCCTGCTTCTGTAAAGCCATTCCATTCCAGATCTGTGCAGCAATTCTTAATTTGAAAATATATTTTCTGCATCTTCCCTTTCCATCTTCCCATTTTATACAGTGTCCTTCTGGACCGAATCACCAAGGCAAGCTGTCCTTAACAGGTTTTCACAGCTTGCTCCTGAGAGATGCCTCCTTAAGGAAGGAATCCATCAAAGCCTCAGGACTGTTTTAGCAAAAGCATCACATTGTGAAAGAAACTGCTTGTCCAACATTTTTCTGTGTTGGACCCCACCGAAGATGGTGCAGGGAGAATCCCAGTCATCCCTTTAACACATCAGTGACATTGAGATCACTTTTATATGCCCAGATATCCATTGTCTTTTGAGGTTATGTCCTTTGCCAAATGAACAAATGAATGATCTCTGTCTTCAGAATCATAGAATGAATCACAGAATGGTTTGGACTCATTCCACCCCCTGCCATGTGCAGGGACACCTTCCACTAAACCAGGTTGCTCCAAGCCCCATGCAGCCTGGCCTTGAACACTTCCAGGGATGGGGCATCCACAGCTTCTCTGGGAAACCTTTTCTAGTGCCTCACTATCCTCACAGTAAAGAATTTTTTCTGTATCTAATCTAAACCTACACCCAGTTTGAAGACATACGCTAAAAAAGATGAAATAAGAAAGTGTTAATGACAAATCAGATAACCTTTCTGATCATTGTTGTAAATTTGATTCACCAGCAAAAATATGTAATTGTTAAGGTATAATTTTAAGGTATTTATAATCTGCAAGTGCCTAGTTCTTTATGGTAAAATGTGTATCTGAATGAGAAAATACTTTATAGACCTTCCTTTCCTTTTTTTGCCCCTCTCCCTCCTGCTTTCTCTGAGCCTGACCACCAGCTCTCCTCAACTGCAGAGCGAGGCCCTCTCTGCTGAGAAGGAGAAGGAAAAAGAGGAGGGCTTGGAGTCCTGGCCAACAACAGCACAGGGCACTCCACCCACCCAGCTCTCTGACAATGAGGACTACGCTGGCCTCGAGACCACCAGCTTGCTGCAGCATGGGGACACTGTCCTGCACATCAGTGAGGACAACGGGATGGAAAATCCTTTGCTGGCCACTCACTTCAGCTTCACACATGTGGAGCTCGGGGAGACGGATGTCGATCTAGATGAATCTCATGTTTAACTCTTGGGGAAGTACAGTAGTGGGAAGAGGAAGGAAACGTGTACCTTTCCTTAGAGTTCCCTTCTAAATAGTAACTAATTAAAACACTTTATGATCCAAACGCAGGAAATTGCTATCAGCCAGTTGCTCTATATAGAGTGGCAAATTTCTGCTTGTGAGATCTATTTCAGTTCAGGGCAGGACCACAGGAACCGAGAATTTATAGAGAATTCTCAAGAGAGGGGTGTGTAGGCAAACGTGGTCCATAGAGCCCTTATCTGACAGCCATGTACTGTGATCAGCAGCCTCACTGGGTAATGGGCTGTTGGACTCTGCGAGACAGAGAACTCTCTTCTGAGACTGTGCCCAAGTTAATTCTGTAGTGTTTTGGAGAGGACAGCTATGTAGCTGAATCCAAGGCTCTTAAACCTTGAAAAAACAGTGAAAACACTGACAGAAAGTACCAAGCTAAAGCTTGATTTTCTCAAGCCTGGGACCATTGTTTCTAACTTGCAGAGCAATGATAAGCACCATAAAGCAATTAGACTTTTTTTTTTGGCACTGCAGACTTCAGTTGAGTTTACTTTTGTATGTTAGCTCCATTCCACTCTGTAAAATACTGCTCTTGTGCTACAGAAATATTTGCTCTGTAAAACTAAATACAGTATATACCGTAAGCAGGAATGCATGTGCTATGCACAGACACAGATGGGCAGGGGCTGAGTGGTCTGCAGGTGGTACAAATAGCCCAAACTGACCTGCTTTAATGTACTGAGCTATTCATCTCCGCAGCTTAAAAAAAACCTTGAGAAACCGCATCCGGAATGGGTGGACGCAAGCAGCTGCTCCACTGATGTCATTGGATGTACTTAGAAGGATTTAAAGTAAATATTTATATATGGTATTTTCATGTTCCTATATATATAAATACATATGTACATTGTAAGCAAAAGATGGATATTGCAGGGCAGAAACTTGATGAAATCTATTTTTGGTGTGCTGAGATTGTATTTTAAAAGCTTCCATTTTATGTATATAATGTTCATGGCTGCAAGTATTAGTTAAATATATGTAACACTTACAGAAGGTGAAGGCCCCTGGAGAGGGATCAGCTGAAGTCACAGCTGAGTTACAGGTTTTGTTGCAGCATCTTGGAATTACACTGAAATGGGAATTTAGCCATTAGTTGCTGATGGGCAAACTGCAAAACAGCTGTGAAACAAACCATAAAATCATCAGCAATGCCCAAAGATACCCTTGGGAATCATACACTGCCTTTTTTGGCTCATGTTAGACTAACTGGAGTTCATAATTGTGTCATTATTGTGCAGAGGAAGGTGTTTTAGATCATCCTGAAAGTATCTAAAACGCACTAATTACTACTATGGCTCCTGAGGGATTGCAGTTTGGACACACACATCATAAACCAGCCTTACTAAGGAGGGAAATTATATCCTTCTAGCCATCTCCAAAGAAAGGACTCCTCACCGGCTCTGAAATAGCTGTTGAAGTACTGCCCTACGCACAGCTGCCTTGCTGCTCTAGTGCAGCACACAGGTTTTCCTAGGGCTTTGACAATTAACCACACACCTGACAGCAGGTTTCAGCCTGCGAAGCCCACGGAGCCTTAGGCTGCACTGCCTGGCATTTGCCAAATGCTCCCATTTGACAGGAGCTGTGCACACCAGTCTGGGCAGGGAACTCGCTCACGTTAAACCTCTGAAGAGAGCAAAGGCCATCTTTCTCCCAGGTGCTGAGCATGCTCTGCTACCACTCTGCTGGTGAGAGATGGAGAATCTCAGCATATCTTGGGAAAAAGCAGGCCTGAAAAGGCAACTATTTTTATAGTACACCACCTATAGCCCCCACATATATGGGGCTGTATAATGTACAGGTGGTGCTCTAATGCAGCTCCAAAGGGTACCTGGTCTTGTAAGATGGGTGTTTAGATGGAAGTGACAGTGTCCCCATGGATGTCCTGGATGACAAACTGTTTCCTCTGCTGACCAAAACATGCTGTACTGCTTATTATCTCCTTAGTGCACTGGAGTATGTGCCAGCTACCTGTAGGATGCTGCTTTAGATTAGCTCCTAACTCAAATGTCACTCCAAGAATTGCTAAATTCCAGATGTTAAGTTTTATTATTAACACTGATGCACAGATGAGAAAAAAAACCACAGCTTTATTTTCACATCCCAAGGTAGGCTTGGTCACTGGCAGTCTGAGGGGGAGGAAAGCCTCAGACATGAGCTGAGTAAACGGCTGGGACACAACACATACAGAATTCATGGTGCAGTTTATAGTGACCTTTTCTGCTGAAAATGAGGAAGCATTTTCCTTAACGAAAAGTAGAGGCCTTCCCACAGTACTCTACTCTAGACATGACAAAATAACTGTGATTTACTTTATTTAATTCAGTGTATATAATAACTTTCAAGTTTCCACTGTCACAGCTGAATCCACAGTAGAAAGCCATAGCAAGGACTAAAATGCTTCTTTTTAATGTCTACCCTACTAGAAATCAATGCATCTTATAAATGATGTAATCTGTAATTTAGTTTTATCCAGGTGGCTGGGCAGCTGGCTTTGTTTCTGTGGGATGATTGCTGAGAAATGGCACAGACAAGTCAGCCCATCAGCCTAACTTCCCGTGTGTTTGTTCTACTGTAGTACCAGTTGCATTTAATGCCGTCCTGATGAGTGGCATACAAAGTACTTTAGCTGGTCTGTGCTTTCCTCCAGTATCTCTGTACCAGAACTGGTGTATTTCTGCTGTGAAGACAAACAATGCTGCTTTACATAGTGTTAGACGCCTTAAGTGCATGTCGTGTTCAGCAATGTCCGGCTGTGCCCGTCTTGTCCATGTGTCAGTCAGTCCCGTTGCCTCAGCATTTTATGCAGAAGTTGAGGATTAAATACAAAGGAACAATGGAAACGGACAGAGTTCTTCTGTGTTTGAATTTCTTGTGTAACACGGTCGGTCTCTTGGGCTCCGAAGGACTTCGATGCGTGGTTTTGTTCCGGGATACCGACAGCGATTGTTAGAAGTTTTCCCATCTGCTCCCAGGCCTGGCGTGGGGGGTGCCGCGGGAACGGGCTGTGGCAGTGGCTCTACCCGGCGTGAGGCTGGAACTGTGCTTTGGGGGAGACAAAATACACTCTCTTGGAAACTTAAGGTCACTTACAGAAGAGTTATAACTAAGATAAACAGAATTGCCCAATCAAAATTTATAAAGAAATAACATTTATTATGCGACCAAAATATTGGTCTCAAAAGCTGTCCGTTTCTCGGGCTTTCATGCATCGGAGGAAAATAACTTTAAGGGAGGGGACTATGCAACTACACGAATTTATTGTTTAAAATAACAAACGCATCAGTCGAGGCGTGAGATTTTAAAACACCTCCGAGTAATGGCGACTAGTCACAAGATTTAGGGTTACATCATAATTTATAACTTTCTAATCCAATAGATACTTAAAGCAACACTTTGTTTTAGATTAATGACCTATCACCTGTGGCACTTCTCACTGCAATGCAGCTATGTCTTGACCAATAACTTCTCATGTCATGTACGCACAGTTGTCTCTCTTATACCATCTACATTCTTAACTTAAACTATATAAAAGCACGCTATTATATTTTAAAACCCTTCACCAAAACACCCAGTGTACAATTTTACTTATAATGATAGGAACACAAGTTTGTAATCCTTTTGCTTAAAGTCGACAAATCTCTGTCAATTAAGCCAGACCTAGTCTCTTCCAGGGTTGTAAATCAAAGCCTCCTTTAATTGCAGGAGTTTCTACTCCTCTGTCTCCTACAGCCTAGCCCTTCCTGTTTCTGCCTGACCTACCTATCACTGAACTTACCGTCCTATACTCAGCCTTGCCTAAAATTTCTGGGCCTTCTCTCACCTACCACTCCATTTGCTTTCCCCTCACTCTTCTGTCCTTGCCTACCTCTCCCTTGACATACCTAGAATTGTCTACACTTGGTTACATTGCCTTGCCTGCATAGAAGGCAACGAAAAGAGTGGTAGGCAGGGCAAAGCAAAGCAAGGAAGCTGTAGGTAAGGTGAGGCAAGGCAGACGTAGACAAGGGAAGCAAAGCAAGGGTAGGTTAAGAAAAACTAAGCAAGTATTGAAAGCAAGGCAAGGCCAACTGACTTGGAGTGCCTTTCCTTGGGAAGTGCAAGATATAGTGTCAGTGTTGCTGGAGCAGATGCTAAAGTACCATGGGGAGAAATAGTCCAGCAAGACATTTCTCTCCTGGCACCTTCTGTGTAGGAGCAATTATTGGACATACTCAATACTAGAGGAGGATCGGTCCTTGGATGTTTCCTGCTTTGGAGGAGAAATTGCCATTTCTTTTGAGATGGGCTTACAGTTCTTCTCTTTGACAAAGAAAGCAGGTTTGGATGCACACATTAGGTTCTTTTAGTGAATTTAAAGGCTTTTCCCAACCGGCACTTCTCTGGGTTAGAGGTGTTGAACTGTCAGTGGGAATGCAAATACCTAGCTGTTGAGCTTTTTGTCCTGGTACTTTTAGTGTGTCAGCAGTCCCTGGGGCCGTTCCCTTTGGATCCTGACTCTGCGAGGATGAAAGCTTAGGATGGTACTTAGAGGTGAGAAGGAAAGTGCCGATAGCAGAGTTTGTGCTGGTAAATCGATGCGTGCTGTTGAAGTTGTAGGCAGCAAGAGCTTTCTCAGCTGGCACTTTTGTGAGCTCTGTTCTTGCCAGGTGTTTTCAAGTGAGTGAAAAGCTTTGTTAGAGCAAAAGAGTTTGTTTTGCCTTTCGATGTAGTGCAAATAAGGGTTTACACTTGGAAGAAGAAAATCAGAGAAACCTTTTTGTCTTGACTCAATTGATTTGAGAGCAGGGACGTTTCCAGCTTGGCTCTGCACTTGGGGTGGTTTTGAGCGTGACTCTGTGCGTCTCCTTCTTTTGCAAGTCGACAGCGCCATCCAGTGGTTGTCTTGATGCGCACTGACAGTGTCCCTGTAAAAGTCAAGCATTTTTCTGGCCCGGCCCCATTCACGTGGGGGCAGTTCGTGGAAGAGCTCCGCTGTGGATCCTCCCTCTTGGAGACTGACAAAATGTGATCCTGCATCTAGCATTGAAGAAGCAGGAATAATTTCATTGCTGGATGTGTAGTTTATAGGCTGGAAAAGAAAAGGCAATTCCAGCACAGCTGGTTCTTTATAGAACCTTTTTCTCTGTGATCAGCTGCTCAACATGTAACACGCACCCACGGAACTGCATCAAACTCCCTGGAGACATGCACTTTCACTCAAGCTCTACGAACTATTCTAGCCTACTACTCTCGCAGATACCAAACTTCAAAAAGTCCAGGAGCGGCCCCCAAAGAAAAAGATTGAGAACAAAAAGCCAGGACTGGACTTCATAGTCGCTTTGAGGTCTCTAAAACAGATGGAGCACATTAGTGATTTGCACTTTCCTTCTCAACTATATATATAGCACTGCCATTGTGTCCTCTGGGAACAGTTCCCACTCAGCCCGGTCAGCTCGGGACACAGCAGGCAACGGGGGCCAGCCTCTGATATCGGAGGGATCGGAGGTCTGGCTTGTGGGTCCTTCCAAGGGACCGCGGCGATGAAGGCAGACGGCGGAGGAAAGGGGGCAGGCTCAGAGTTGGGTTAAATCCAGAAAGTTTATTGGTCCTCCGAACGGGGGGGACCTCAACCACCAGGGGTGCCCAACCCAGAGCACCTGCAGATCGTGCGCCGGGGCATTTTATGGCGGGGGGGGCATGGGGGGGGGTGTACAGAACAACCAACCAGGGAAGGGAAGGGTGCGGCAAGCAGAACGAGGGACACATAAGGGAACCAACTGTAACAGGGGAAGGGAGGGACTCCTTTCCCAGGACTAATCACCTGGCCCCCTGGCTAGAACTTTCCAGAAGCCTGGGAGGGGTGGCAGAGTGACAGACAGGGTCCTGGGAGGAGATAAAAATGACAGACAGGGTGATTTAAATAAAACAGGGGGGGGTGCCAACTGGGGTACACCAAATTTACAGAACATGGGGGGGAGACCCGGACTGAACTAAACAAACACACTCCCACATCTCCTCCTTTTTTTTTTTTTTTTTTTTTTTTTTTAAGAGGACATGAATCCGGGTTGGGGACAGTACTCTGAGTCTGGGTACAGGTCCCTGAACCACGTCATCTCCTGAGCCAAAAGTCTTTGGGGAGCTCTGCATGGTTGATGTCTGCAGGGGAGGATGAGCTCATAATCATGTTGGCTAATAGTCTTTTCAGCAGTCCAAACATGATTATGGCAATTAAAAGAATAAAAAACAAGATCAGTCCGGTTTGGAGAATGGATCCAGCCCATCCGGACAGTCCCCATCCGCTGATGATGTTGCCGAGCCAGTCGCCAGTCTCTCTTTGAATCTGCTTCACCATGGCCTGCATCTTATCAATGGTCTTGTGGATGTTCTCAGCCCTCGATGATAGGTTGAGGCAGCATCATCCTTCGAACTCCTCACACCGGTGATCATGGAGGAGGAGTAAGAAGTCAATGGCCGCCCTATTTTGTAGGGTGGCTTGTCTGGTCAGTTCCTCGTCTTTTAGGAGGTCACTTAGGGCGCTTGAAGTAAGGTTTGCTTGCTTGGCAACCCAACATTCTAAGTGGCCTAATTCCCCTAAAGCTTTGGCTGCAGCCACCCATGGCAAGAGCACGGTGATTGCAACCCCTTTTGGTCTGGACCAATGGATTACTTCTGAATCACAATTCTGGTCCAGTTCGGCCAATTCACGTTTTTTGATTGCCAATTCAGAGGTTTGGTGTGTTTTCTTTTCCCAGTTGCTGACTGCTGTTTGGTTGGGTGTCAGCAGCGTCAAGCGGCCTACTGTGCATGGACCTCCTAATAGGCGAGAGGGGATGCCTGCCCACGCCCTGTCGCTGCAAATGAGGAACAGTCCCCGGGGTAACCTTTTCGGGCGTGACCGGTGACGATTTTCAGTGGTCACTTTACTGGCAGCCAGGCACCATTTGTCTGCTTTGTACTCCCGGTGACTTGGGGCAATGATCTTAAAAGCCACCAGATCTGGGGACAGCCCAAACTGAAACTGGATGCAGTAGCGAGCCGGGTATGACCCCAGGAGGTCTAATTCCTGTGGCTCGCTACTGGCCCTTGGGAGCCGGGGCAGCCATTTTTCAAGGGGGTTGTCGGTGTCACGCTTTCCCCTGCGGTGCCAGCTGAATGGGGGCCATCTCCGATAAGGTACCCGGGGACGGTGCAAGTCGACAGGCGGCTTGGCAACAGAGGCCTTACCCGTATTTGATGAAGCTTGCATGGGCTCGAGCTTTTCGGGGAGAGAAGTAAATTCTTCTTGCTCGAGAGGGATCCCCACTAGACACGTAGCCATGGGGTTTTGGGCCGCAGCGGTGGATAGGCATGTGTGGTCCTGACCCATGGTACGCACTAGAACTGACCATACGTTGGCTGCCGGTTGAGGAACTATCCACGAAGACACAAGCCATGGGAGCATCTGCAGGGTGATGATGATCAGCAGAACCTCGGCGACGGCTCGGATCGACGGCACAGGACCCATCTCCGATGTCTCTAAACTAAAACAAAACTTAGAAAAGTAAGTTTAAAACTGGGGATAGCAACTGGGATAAACTTGGGGCTTAGGGGTCAGAGAGGCACACGACTAACCTACCCTGGTCTTGGGGGGTATTTGATCTCCCTTCCTGCCGGTCTGGGAGATACACGGTTTCACCCACTTTGATGGGATCCACCTAGGGCCCTCGGGGGTGGATACACATGCGTACCCTTTTCCCCAGGTAACTAGTTCATAGGGCCCTTGTATCTCCCTAGTCTCCGGGTCCTTAACCAACACCGGAGGCCTTTCTTTCATTTGCAACCACTGAGACCGCCCAAAGTGCCGCACGATTGGTGGGTTCAGGTTCTCAAAGGCACAGTGGAGGAAATTTAGGGTGAACAATGCCTTTGAGAGCCTGACAGCAGGTGACTCTAGCTTTTTGGAGGAGCACTGGCGCTGGAGCATTCTTTTGATGTTTTGGTGGGCCCTCTCTACAATGGCTTGACCTGTTGGGGAATAGGGGATGCCAGTCTTGTGTTCTATTCCCCATTGCTGCAGGAAGCTCCTGAACTCCTTGGATGTGTACGCTGGGCCATTGTCCGTTTTGATGACTTTGGGGATGCCCAGGGTAGCGAATGCCTGCACTAAGTGCTTTCGGACATCGCTGGCCTTTTCCCCTGTGTGGGCAGAGGCAAAAACTGCTCCCGAGAAGGTGTCAACTGACACATGTACGTACTTCATTCTGCCGAATGAAGCAACATGTGTCACGTCCATCTGCCACACTTCGCAGCTGTTAAGTCCACGGGGGTTTGCGCCAGTACTAATGGCAGGAAGAGCTAGCTGGTGACATTCTGGACATGCAGCCACAATCGCCCTGGCCTGGTCGTGCTTTAGATTGAATTGACGAACTAGGGCAGGAGCGTTTTGATGGAACAGCTGATGGCTGATTTTGGCCTGCTCAAACACGTTTGGAGTCGGGGCCATCGCAGCTGGCGCAGCAAGGGCATCTGCCCTCCTGTTGCCTTCTGCGATGAACCCGGGCAGGTCCGTGTGTGACCTGACGTGCATCACGTAAAATGGTTGCTCTCGGTGGGAGACCAGATTTATTAACTTTGAGAGCAACTCATACAAGGCCATGTTGGAGACCTCACGCAAAATGGCGTGCTCGGCTCTGGAGACTACCCCTGCAACATATGCAGAGTCTGTTACCAAATTTAGGGGTTCGGGGAACCTTTCGAAAGCCCTGACGACTGCGTCCAACTCAGCAACCTGAGGCGATCCTTCCACCTCTTTGATGTCAGCCTCCCACCGCTGAGTTTGGGGGTTTTTCCAAGTTGCCCCGGACGCGTCAGTAAAAACTGTCAAGGCCTTTAGAGGTTCCTTGCTCCGAACACTTTTTGTATTTAATACGAATTGAATTTCTGAATTGAATATTTTGTGGGCTGGCCTATGCAAAGAAATTTGGCCTGTGTAGCCCTCTAGAGCAAACTGCAATGCTTCACAATCTCAAAGCAGGCTCTCCAACATTGCTTTAGTAATTTGGCCCATTTTTGTCCTAATTGGCACGTGGATGCAGTCAAAGTCACATCCTGATAACTCTCTGATCCGGATCCTAGCCTTCTGGATCAGTTCAGCCATCAGCTCTTGTGGCTGTGTCATCCTCTTGGACCAATGATGGCTGAGAAATACCCACTCTATGATTAAGAGGGGATCCCTCCGGTCCTGGTCCTTTTTGCTCTTCTTTTTGTTGTCTTCCCATTGGAAGACAACCCCATGCAAGTGTGGCAGATTACCCAGGATGATGAATTTGAATGGCAAGTCAGGCCTATACCTGCTTGCCTGCCTGGTGGACATTAGATGCTGCACCCTCTCCAGAGCTGTTTGCGCCTCTGGGGTGAGTGTCCGGGGAGAACCAAGCTCCTCTCCCCCTTTTAGTAAATCAAAAAGGGGGGCTAGGTCTTCATTGGACAGACCCAGCCACAGCCTCACCCAATTTAAAGACCCACACAGCTGGCGGACATCTGCCAGAGTCTTGATGTTAGTATCAATAGCCAATTTTTGCGTCACAATGGTCCGCTTTGTTATTTCCAGGCCCAGGTACTTCCAAGGTGGCATCCGTTGAATCTTTCCCTCTTGGAGCTCGAACCCTGCAGCAACCAATGCATTGATTGTCAGGTCGAGCACACTGGCAAGTATGTCATTGTCGAGGGCACACACGAGGACATCATCCATATAATGGAAGATGATGGCCTCTTTTGCTGCTGCGTGAACTGGGGCAAGCAAGGAAGAGACGTACCATTGGCAGATGGTCGGGCTGTTCTTCATACCCTGTGGCAACACCCTCCAATGGTATCTTTTCCTTGGGGCTTCTCGATTGATAACAGGAATCGAGAAGGCAAAATGCGGGGCATCGTCAGGGTGCAGGGGAATTTGGAAAAAGCAGTCTTTGATGTCAATTACTGCCAGATTCCAATTTTGAGGGAGCATCGTTGGGGATGGCATCCCTGGTTGGAGAGAGCCTATGTCTTCTATAACATTGTTAATTTGACAAAGGTCCTGGAGGAGCCGCCATTTGTCTTTGTTAGGCTTTTTTATAACAAAGACAGGGGAATTCCAGGGGCTGTTGGATTCCACGATATTCCCCTTTTTAAGTTGCTCCTCCACGAGCTTCTCGAGCGCCTTCAACTTCTCACCGTAGAGCGACCACTGTTCCACCCAAATGGGGTGATCAGTTTTCCAATTTAGTTTTTGAGTAGGGCGCTCTTCAGTGGCCGCAACCCAAAAATTTTTCGGGGGGTCAGGTAGGTCAATTGTGACTCCCCACTGCTGCATGAGGTCTCTCCCCAAGAGGGGTTCCTTGTAGTCTAATACAAACAGACGTATGTTTGCCAATTGTCCGCTCGGTCCCTTGATTTGCACAATGCTCTTTGATTGTCTAGCCAATTGAATGCCCCCAACACCTTGCACATGTCCAGCCACGTTCTGCAATTCCCAATGTGCCGGCCATTCCCGTGTGGGAATGATCGTCACATCTGCCCCTGTGTCCAGAAGCCCTCTGAGGTGCAGGACTTCCTCCCCTCTGTTGACCTTGCAGCCTACCCGAGGCTTCTCTGTCCCTATAGCATGTGTGGCACACACCGTTGGGGGTGGCCTTTCTACAGGGATAGCCTGGGCGACTGTCTGCCCTCTGGGCAGGAACAGAGGTGGGTGGACACAGCACAGCCAGAGAACGGGTCCTTCGGGACTAGATGTCATTAGTCCCGGAGCGACTTCGATCTCTTGTGGTGTGCAGGTAACACTTCCGACTATGACATACCTGTCAGGGCCTTGGTGTCCTGCCCACAGCTCACCACCAGTGCTCACCGGTGTGGTATGCCACACGTTGGTCCTTAGGTGGAGCGGTGTCAACAGCTGCAACCTGAAAGAACCATCAGAAAAAGAAGTCAAATCCAGTTTTAAGGTCATGTCCGGTGGTTTTGCCTCTCTAAGTTTCCCCTCCCCCTGGCATCCCGTCCCTTTTTTGTCTTCACGCGGGGCGGGCACGCGCTCCCCATTCAGTTTTTTTGGTGTAGTAGGCCCTCCTGTCCCCCAGGTTCATGTTCTTTTTTAAATCGCTGGAACTGCCACTTGAGCGGGCAGTCCCTTGTCCAATGTCCAGGCTGGTCACATAGGAAGCAGGTGCTCCTGGCCTGCGGGGTTCGCCTGTGGCTGTTCATGGTTGGAGGTGGTTTGGTGTTCGGGCCCGTGGTCCTCCTCTGGTCCGCTGCAGGGCGATGCGTTGCTGTTGCCACTGAAGCCATTCCTCTGGGCCGCTGTCTGTCGGAGCTGGCAGGTTGCAGGTGTGGTGCCTTCGCAGCACAAACTTCTAACATAGTCTGTATGGTCAGCGGGGGGTCCAGGGGGAGGCTCAGGATGGCTGCCTTGCATTGAGGGTTGGCATTCACCATAGCCATCTCTGCGATGACCTCTTCCCTGGCCGCCGGCTGCTTGACCTGCAACTCTACAGCTCGGGTTAGTCTTTCCACAAACTTTAGGAATGACTCAGTGGGTTCCTGCCGGACTTGCGAGTAGGATTCTATGGGCATATCAGGCCTCAGACCAAGGAATGCCTTACTGGCTGCTTCCTTGATCTGTTGCAGAACCTCCAAAGGCAGGCCTTGAGCTTGCTTCGGCGCCAAAGCCCAATCCCCTTCGCCGCTCAGATGGTCCAATGTAAGTGCCTCATTGTCGGCATCAACGGCCGTATCAGAACTCTGCAAGAACGCTGGAAGGAGTCTGCAGAGCTCCCTTTCCCATGCTGCCTTCCAGAGCAGAAACTCTGCTGAGGAAAGCAGGCATGAGAATAGCTGACGCAGATCAAAGGGAGTCATTACTGCTCCGGAGAGATTTGCCTTTAAAAGGCCACGGAAATATCCGCTTTCTCTCCCAAACTCCTTCTGTGCTTTGCAGAATTCCTTTATTGTTTGGTGGGAGAGGGGTTCCCAATTGACATGGGTTGTTCCTCCTCTCCGGGACCTCTGATAAAAAACCGGAGCGGCTGAGGGAATGGGATCCAGTTCCGGGTTCCGGTCCTCGGGACCCCCCCTTCCGGCCAGACACCGTGGGAACCGGAAGGACAGGCGTGAGAACCGGAAGCAGGAAGTGCATGGAGCCGCGATTTCTGGGGGCGGAGCACGGGGGTGCGCACCGGTGGCAGGTAGGAGGGGTAAGAGGGGTGGATCCAACTTGGGAGTAGGAGGGGTCAGGACGAAAGGGGTTGGGACTCAGGAGAAAGGGATTTCGGGTGGAAAAGTGTGGGGGAAGGCAAGAGGGGGTCCCTTCCACGTGGCGCCCGCCACCTTGTCCTCCTCGGGCAGGGAGGGCATTTTCTAAACTGTCTGGATCACTAACCCAAACTCGGGGTCTGATAACTGGGGAAGTCAGGGAACGGGATAAGCCTCGGGCAGTCTGGCCGGGACTGTCCGAGCGGGGACTCCGAGAACCCCGAGGAGAGCCAGGGAGACGGTGGCACCCCTGCGCATTGCGGGTTGCTCTCCTCAGGATGCCCATTTGAGGGGACACGGGTTCGGGAAACGGGTTAGGGGTAACAACCGGGGAATTTGGGGTTGTTCGTCCTTCCCTCTCCCTTTTTTTAGCTAACGCCGATCGAATCTGCAAATACAGAAAAGAGAAATCTTTCTCTTTGGCAGAATTCGATCACGCTAGTGTCTCTCCCACAGCGTTCCAGATGGGAACGGTCAAAACCGAACTCTGAGAGCACTGAGGGAAGTGCAGAAACAGCCACCGAACAAACCGTTTTAAACATCCCTTTGAAAAACTTATCCCCCCACCCTGAAGGAGTCTTGCAACTTGGAGAAATGCCTCCTTCTGTGCTGTGGACAGTTTGATGCCCATAGCCAACAGCACAGCGTCTGGAGCTGAATCTTTAAAGCCTAGAACGTCTGTCTCCCAAAACCCAACCGGAGACAAGCGAACCGCGCTTGTTCCGGGGCTGCGCAGCCTGCGTTCGGCTCTTCGAGAGCCAGGGACCGTACTGGTCCGAAAGAAAAGCCTTTACCGGCTTTGAGGCAAGTTTTTCCCCCCCCGGGGAAAAATACTTACCTGACAGGCGTCCAGGCACACTCCAGGCGGCCGATTCCTCCGCCGAGAACGACTTCGCGGCACGGACGAAGCTGCCGTCCTCAATCCCAGGAGCGCAGCTCACTAAAACGGAGCGTGCAGCAGCTGGGGTAGCTTGACCTCCCGATGACGCACTTGCTGAAGCAATCAGTCCCTTCCGTGGGGTCTGATGGAAGCGGGGCCCCACGCCCGGGCGCCAAGCTGCCTATGCCGAGGACGCCCCTTCCGTGGGGTCCGATAGAACGAGGAACCCCACGCTTGGGCGCCACGCTGTCTTTGCGGTCCAATGGAATGGCAGCCCCACGCTTGGGCGCCAAATTGCCATTGTGTCTTCTGGAACAGTTCCCACTCAGCCCAGTCAGCTCGGGACACAGCAGGCAACGGGGGCCAGCCTCTGATATCGGAGGGATCGGAGGTCTGGCTTGTGGGTCCTTCCAAGGGACCGCGGCGATGAAGGCAGACGGCGGAGGAAAGGGGGCAGGCTCAGAGTTGGGTTAAATCCAGAAAGTTTATTGGTCCTCCGAACGGGGGGACCTCAACCACCAGGGGTGCCCAACCCAGAGCACCTGCAGATCGTGCGCCGGGGCATTTTATGGCGGGGGGGCATGGGGGGGGGGTGTACAGAACAACCAACCAGGGAAGGGAAGGGTGCGGCAAGCAGAACGAGGGACACATAAGGGAACCAACTGTAACAGGGGAAGGGAGGGACTCCTTTCCCAGGACTAATCACCTAGCCCCCTGGCTAGAACTTTCCAGAAGCCTGGGAGGGGTGGCTAGAACTTTCCAGAAGCCTGGGGGGGGGGGTGGCAGAGTGACAGACAGGGTCCTGGGAGGAGATAAAAATGACAGACAGGGTGATTTAAATAAAACGGGGGGGGTGCCAACTGGGGTACACCAAATTTACAGAACATGGGGGGGAGACCCGGACTGAACTAAACAAACACACTCCCACATAGCACCATCACATTCTCTCAAGATGGCAGATTCCCTGGCTAAAGAGATGCGTATACGGCTGCCAGTCAGACTTAGATATGTGCCAGTACACAAAGCATTTGTTGATCTTCCTTATTCCCTGTGAAACCAGATCCTCTCAGCACAGTTTAACACACCTTCAGTGTCGCTGAGACCCAGCACCTACACTACAAAGAGAAGGAAGTGCCAAGACAGAAGACGTTCAAAAACTACCCCATTGTCTTAGCAGCATTTAAATTGTGCAAAACACACAGTGGCTCTGCATCTTCTTCCTCAGATACAACTCCAATCTTGCCACTGCTAACGTGATTTCTCAGGCAGGAGAGCAGCAGCCATGCTACTTCTTGCAAGCCCCTGCAATGGGCACGCAAGCCCGGTGCTCTGCGGCTCCGTTCTTCGCCTTTCCTGACGTGTTGCACTTTCCTTCTCCCAGAGGCGAAAAGCCGTCTCAATCTTGCACAGAGATCTGTGCTGGCAGCAAAGTGCTCCCAGTGCCCTGCTTCTGCCAAAACATGCCTGGGCCTTGCACCATCCCTTTTCAGGGCTGCGGAGCACCGCTTTCTGCCTCCTTTGTGGCCTGAATCGAAACAGAAAAGCTCTCGGAGAGGTCTCCCACAGAGAACTGTGCCAGGCCAAGAAGCTCGACCAGAGTTTGCCCCTGAAAGTCGTGGAAACTCATATTCGCACCACCTTCCAGTGTCAGGCGACTTTCCTTTGACACCCGCAAAGGGCCGACAGATGGTGGGTGCGGTCTGTCCACTCCTCAGCTCCAAGGACCACCGTGCAAATTACAGCCTCGCAAGGAAAAAAGATCCTGATCAGAGGTCTGGAGCACAGAAATGTGTGCCAGAGAAAGAACATGCTCATCGTCACCCCTTCTCGTTTGGCTGCTGGCATAGCGTTCTGCGCAAGAAGCAGAAGACAATACGCTTCGGGGAGAAAAAAAGCGTGATGTTACATAAGGCGAAGAAGGAAGCTGCAGAGCAGCGGTGTTGTGTGCGCAGCGTACAGACAGCGGGAAGACCATGCCTGCACCTTGTTTGCCTGTCAAATTCACTGTGGCAGTCTCAAGAGAAAAGTTAAATGGGAGCTACTGGTGCTACTTCCTATTCCTCTTCCAGCCCTCTATGCAAAGTAATTGTCTTTAACATTAGGACCTGAGACTCAGACAGCAGCATGGAAGATGCAGGGGAGGAGGCAAGGACAGAGTGCAAAGGCGAGCTCCATGCGTTTTATTTACAGCAGCGGGAAGCTGCAGCCCAGCACTAGCTTTTACCTCTAGAGTCTGTTTCTATGAGAGCAGCTGCTGGACATTGGCGACAGAGCTGCGAGACTGAAAAATGTCACAACACGTCTGTCTGAGAAAGAAGGTACCCTGCTGCAGTCAGATGTGCTCGGCTTCAAGGCTGCTAAGAGAAGTGGGTGCTGTAAGAACCCCTTCTCTTTTGACAGATCCAACTGTGTGAGCTCTACCTGGGCAGACTCTGCAACACTGAAGGTGTACAAGAAATGTCGATGTAGCAAGAAGAAGAAGGAGGGAGTGTCTGAGAACTCTCCGTGGTAAGCTTCAATTGTAACTTGCTTACTCTTGCGGTTGGATAAGAATGACTATAATACGGCAGTGGTAGTAGTCATGATAGGCTACAGGCAAATGTAAAGGTATTGTGCATGGTGCTTATTGCTTGTACTGTATTAAGATACTCAGCAAAGAAAACTATATAATGCTTTGTAACTTGAACAGAAAGCGGCTCCAGGTATGCCTACCAGCTGTAGTTGACAGCTGTAAGGCTGGCTCTGGATACCCACTCCCTGAAATGCTGTAACTTCGCCTATGCGAGAAACAGCTTTCAAGAGAGCCGCCTGAAGGCCAGACAGCCTTCGTGAGCCTTTCTCCTATAGAGCTGTGGAAAGAAACCGTGCACGCTACCGTGGGTGTGTGCAGCATGCACGAGCAAAAGCGGCAAAGTTCAGTGCCCTCGCTGGGCTTCCCTTTCGTGCGAACAACGTGAGGCGAAGAACGAAGCCGCAGAGCAGCGGGCTTGCTTGTGCAGTGCACGGAGCTGTCTGTGGGAGACCTAGGCGAGCAGCTTCCCTCTTGATTCAGATAGCAAGAGAGGCAGAGTGTGGCCGGTACATAGCTCTGAGAAGGAAGGTGCAGGACACCGGCCTGTTCGGCAGAGGCAGGGCGTGGGGGCCCTTGGCTGCCAGAGCACTGTCCTGTGTGAGAAGTAGACGACGATTCGCCTTCTGGAGAAGGAAAGCGTGATGTGTTACACAAGGCGAAGAGGGAAGCCGTTGAGCACAGGGCTTTTGTACGCATTGTACCCAATTGCAACAGTCCAGCAAAAGCTCTTTCACGATCAGAGGCATCTGAGAATGCTGTTGCTTCTTCCAAATGTAACGTGCAGCAGATGGACTCCTTCACACTATGTGGAGAAAAGCCCTTTCGTACACCTTCAGTGTTGCAGAGTCTGCCCAGGTAGAGCTCACACAGTTGGATCTGTCAAAAGAGAAGGGGTTCTTACAGCACCCACTTCTCTTAGCAGCCTTGAAGCCGAGCACATCTGACTGCAGCAGGGTACCTTCTTTCTCAGACAGACGTGTTGTGACATTTTTCAGTCTCGCAGCTCTGTCGCCAATGTCCAGCAGCTGCTCTCATAGAAACAGACTCTAGAGGTAAAAGCTAGTGCTGGGCTGCAGCTTCCCGCTGCTGTAAATAAAACGCATGGAGCTCGCCTTTGCACTCTGTCCTTGCCTCCTCCCCTGCATCTTCCATGCTGCTGTCTGAGTCTCAGGTCCTAATGTTAAAGACAATTACTTTGCATAGAGGGCTGGAAGAGGAATAGGAAGTAGCACCAGTAGCTCCCGTTTAACTTTTCTCTTGTGACTGCTAGAGTGTATTCGGCAGGCAAGTGGGTTGCAAGCACACTCTTCTCGCTGGCTGTACGCTGAGCACACAAGCCCAGTGCTCTGCGGCTTCCTTCTTTGCCTTTTTGTGACACATTGTGCTTTCCTTCTTTGCTACCTTGAGCGAATGTGATGATGTGCTACATATAGTTGAGAAGGAAAGGCTGTACCACTAGTTTGTTTCCTCTAGACTGCAATGGGGCAGTGAAAGCCAGCACTGGCTTTTTGTTCTAGAACTTTTTCATTGGGAACAGTTGTTGAATGGTTTGGAGGGGGTTTGGGAGCCGCAAAATTGGAAGGGTAACGTGACCACCATTGAGCTGGAGAGAAAAGGAGTGTGATGCATTTCAGAGGCTGCGAGTTACATGTTGCGCAGCTGATCGCACGTTCTAAAAGAAGGAGATGGAGCTGGAATTGCCTTTTCTTTTGCAGGCTATAAACTGCACAGCCAACAACGAAAGGATTCCTCTTCCTTCCCCGCTACATGCAAGACTACCGTCTTTGAAGTCTCCAAGAAGCAGGATGCACAGCGGAGCTCTTCCACTGACTTCTCCCATACGAATGGGGCCGGGCCAGAAAAGCGCTTGCCTTTTTCCTGGGCACTGTCAGCGCTCGTCTAAATAACCACACGATGGCGCTGTGGACTTGCAGGAGAGGGAAACCCACCTCGCCCGGCTCCCAACTACCCCAAGGGAGCACCCAATTTGGAAACGTCGCCTGCTCTCAAATCTACTGTGTCAGGACAAAAACATTTCGCTCATCTTCCAAGTGCAAACACTCCTTTGCACCACTCTCAAACGGCAGCACGAACTCTTTTGCCCTAACAAATCTTTTCACTCTCCCAGAATCTGGCCACAAACTGAAAAATATCCAGCAGAAACAGAGCTCACAAAAGTGCCAGCTGAGAAAGCTCTCGCTGCCTACAACTTCAACAGCACCCATCAAACTGCCAGCACACTCCTTGCTATCAGCACTTTCCTTCTCAGCTCTAGGTACCATCCTAAGCTTTCATCCTTGCAGAGTCATGATCCACAGGGAACGGCCCCAGGGGCTGCTGACACACTAAAGGTACCAGGACAAAAAGCTCAACAGCTAGGCATTTGCATTCCCACTGACAGTTCAACAACTTCAATCCAGAGAACTACCTGTTGGCAAAAGCCCTTAAATTCACTGAGAGCACCCAATGGGCACATCCAGACTTGCTGTCTTTGCCAAAGAGAAGAACTATAAGTCTGTCTGCAAAGAAATGGCGTCCCCTCCTGCAAAATATGAAACCTCAAGGGACCAAAGTGCCAGAACAGGGTATGGTTGGAAGGAGTCCATCTGCTGCATGTTACATTTGGAAGCAGCAACAGCATTCTCAGCTGCCTCTGCTTGTGAAAGAGCTTTTGCTGGACTTTTGCAATTGGATACACTGCGCACAAAAGCCCGGTGCTCTGCGGCTTCCTTCTTCACCTTTTTGTAACACATCGCACTTTCCTTCTCCAGAAGGCGAATCGTCGTCTACTTCTCGCACAGGACAGTGCTCCGGCAACTAAGCGCCCTGGCGTCCTGCCACTGCCGAAACAGGCCGGTGTCCTGCACTTTCCTTCGCAGAGCTACGTACCGGCCACATTCTGCCTCTCTTGCATTCTGAATCGAAAGGGAAAGCTGCTCACCTACGTCTCGCACAGACAATTACGCCAGGACAACAAACTGGACGGGAGCTTGCTTGTGGAAACTTGTATTTGCACCACAGTCATGGGGCAGTCCTGGTTTCTTTACAACCTGCAAAGCGCCGTCAGGTCCTGCTGCTCTCTGCACGGTCCTTCTCAGCTCCCAGTACCACCGCCCCCATTAGAGCCTTGCAAGGAGCAAAGATCGGGATAGACGGATCGCGCAGAAAAATGTGTGCCAGGACAAGAGCGTGTTCTTCATTACCCCCTTTCGTCACCCAGATTCTGGTGCTCTCTTGAAAGTCTGCCACTTTGAAAGGACTAATGCAGCGTGTTTCTCTTGGCACATTTGCCTGAGCTGCAGCTAGATGGACACTTCGGACCGTGTGAATCTGAAAGCATATGATTGCACCCAGAGCTGAGGAAGAAGCGGGCACTGTGGATGCTTGAAGCATCTATCCTGAAGAGTGGCAAAGTTGAATGTTTCAGCAAAAGCAGTACGCCAGGGCTCTTCGCTGTAGAGGGATTCCTTTTGGAACAGGGGCATATGATAGCTCAGGAGAGTTTGGGCAACCCAGGGCTGCTGCAGAAGAACCCTTGAAGGGGCCTCAGGCTGCAGATAGGCGAGAAAGACACCTGGCAGCAGGCAGCCTTGAACAGCCTTGGGTAATGTTATACACTGGTCAGCTCCCCCGTTTCTTAGTGGCTGTCCCATGTTCATATCATGACTTCGGCCGGCTCCCCTTCCCTCGGAACCCCGCCCCTGCTAAAGCCTGGGGCCGCAGCAGTGCCGAAGGAGCCGCAGGAACCGCAGGAGCCCGAGGAGCGGCTGCACTGCTGTGGAGCGCAGCTCGGCACAGCGATGCCCTCGGGGAGTTGCCGAGCACAGCGATTATTCCCGTTCCTGCAGTAGAGTCTTGTGGGCGCATTCCCGGATCCCAGCAGCTCCAAGGGCTACGCCGGGCGGGAACTCGGACCTTTCCTGGCGCCCGCTCCGGCTCGGTAGTCTGAGGCCGTGCCGAGCACCGCCAGCTTTCCCCGGGAGCCCCCAGCACTGAGGTCTCTGCTCAGGGCTCTTTTTGCCGGGTGCCCTGGGGGGGCCTCGCCCCGAGTAGAGGCCGCGCCTTGGGGAGGACCCGGCGTGGACAACCACGGCAGGGGCATCAGTGTTGTCAGGCCGGCCCCGTGTCCGCAGCCGGGTCCCTGTGGAATCAGGGATGCAAGAGTGCCCTGGGTAGATGCCAGTCAGAGTGTTGGAGGCCTTTCTTTCAGGATACCCAGTCGGGAATCAAAGGACGAATCGACATTCACAGCCACTGAGCTGCTTCAAGCACGATGTCAAGAATGCAACAGTCGCGGGTTTGAGCCCCGTACAGAATGACACTCGTCCCATAGTGAAATGTAGCCCTCACACTTTCAGTGCTTGTGCCTTTCTGTGAAGAAAGGGGAAGGACTAGAAAGGCAAACCCTCCTTGTGGCTCACTTATCAGTGTGCCCTAGGGGTATATTACCGTGTCCCGCAGCCATACGGAGGAGCAGGAGAGAAGATCCAGCAGGCAGGAATTGTGCAGCAAGATTGATTTATTTAATTATTTTACAAACTCTTTTATAGACTTTTTTCTTCATAGTCTAATTGGACAAAGGATCAGCCACCCCTTGGGGTGATTGGCTAAAATCCTAAAACATCCATTGTCAAAATATTTTTCTACTATACCATAAACAAGACTTTTCAAGGTTGCAGGTGTTTCATTGTTTACAGAACTCTGCCACTATCTCCTGTGAGAGAGAAAAGTCTCTCACGGACTTAGAAAATAGCAAGAAAATTCTTGCTAGGGCATTTTTCTATCCACACTCACTCACTTCCAGCTTGGCGCTGATGAACGCCAGAGATGCAAGTTCCAGCCTGGTACAGTTCCAACTCTGAAGATTCTCCCTCAGGTGAAGTTTAGTCCTTGTGACTTTACAAATGATGCTGCTGAAGGGAACTGATCAGAGGCTACATCCGGCACGACAGACCTCAGCTCTGTGACTTGGCTGGGCACACAGAAAATGCAAGAACTTGAGGGGCACTTGCCTCAGCAACACACAGGATGAGACGGACACCGAAACCCAGCACCATATGCGCTCAACAAACATTTCATTTTGCCTCACACAACTCAGCCTCAAACACGCACAAACCCAAACCCAACATATAAAAACACTACTACTGCTTTTCCTCTCAGCTACAATCACTTCACCACTCTTCCCACACGTCACCCTCCAATATTTACACCTACGTACACCTTGCATCACTGCAATCATCACTTTTAAACACAATTGACAACCTTTAGCTACTTGTTTGCCTTTAAATGTGGAATCTTTGCTTTCTTGTGCATTTTCATTACTTCTCAAACATTTCAGAACTTGCTTTTGGGCGTTTCATTTGAATTGCCCAGTTCTCTCTATGTTGTCCTGGGGCTTTGTAGCAGCTGGGTTAATTCTTTTAATAGGTATTTGCTGACTTTGGCGGGGGGAAGACATGCAGACAATCAATGTGATTGATAAAGCAAGCTTCATTTATTAGCAATACAGGGGCACTCATATAGTATCAGTATATATGCTTATCAGTTCTTAATTGGTTCAAGCTTACGAAAGCGCATTCTTACTTCCACATAATTGGGTTAGATAAAAGACTACATTTGGCAAGCTTCTATTATTTATGTTTTGACTTGAGAGATCAAAGATCTTCCTCCCTTCTCATGGTCAGCACATCTTATCAGCACAGCACTGTACCTCCTTAAAACTCCCTTTTGGTTCTCAGGCCTGTTTCTCACGCAGGCATTTTCTCATGTAGGCTTTTTCTCATGCAGGCCTTTGCTTGTACAGTTCTTTTATTGATCTGGTTTTATCAATGATCCATGTCCCTGATCCTCTAACCATTCTCCAACAGGTATTTTGTTTAGGTACAAACTAAACACTGCCAGCATGGCCACACACCCTCCTCCCTCTGAGGGGGGGTGGGTTGGTTCTGCAGATCCCTGGTACTCTATCACCTCCCTGACTTTTTTCCCTCTCCAGCTCTTTGGAGGCAGTTTCCAAGGAGACAAACTCATTCCTCTTGAGATTGTCCACAAAGAAAGCCCAAAACTTTCTTTAAAAAGAGTGGTTTTTGGACAGATTGATCGCATTTTTAAGATAGGAAGGAGACTGTCTGGTAACTCCTCAGAATCATTCAGTACAAAACTTCTCTAAAACAAGCAGGCTTATTTGTCTCTAAGACCTGTAACACCTTCTTTTTCATCCCTCTGCTTACCTTTGCAGGACTAGTGACAGGGCTCTACATATGCCCTCTCTGGCTTCTTTCCTCAGATGCTTCAAACATTCTGTTGGTGGGATAAAGGTCATCTTCTGACAGACGGTTTTTTTTAGTCCCCACTTTGCTATAATCACTGTTCCCAGAATGCCTCTGTTACTTGTACAGTGGATGGATTTCCCAAATATTAGAGTCCTTGAATGCTGGACCCCAAGAGATGACGTGGCAGGTGGGAGAGACCACCGTAACCTCTGCTGGTGTTAATTAATGTGAGAGGGCATGTCCTGAGCTCTTTCCAGGTAAACTGGAGTTATGATCAAAGAATTTTCAAGTCAGCAAGTGCCAACCCAGGTGAGAGGAACCCTCTCCAGAACTTGTTGCCACCATGACTTGTACCTGAAATTTGCATTAGTCAGAAATTTGCACTGTTACACTCTGAGGGATGTCCAGATACAAAGAGTTGTGTCGATGCAATACCAGATGAGGTCTCATGGTCACTGTGTGAAATACTGAGCAGATGACCTCTCCCTTGGATGCATTTTTGGAGATCAGAGCCATGTACACCCATAACATGCTTTCCATCTTGTTTGCTTTTCACTATCTTTTAGTATTCAGGAAAAGAAAGAATAGGTTTATTACTGCTGGTCTGGGCCCTAGGGTATATCACCATGTCCCGCAGCCATAGGGAGGAGGAGGAAAGAAGATCCAGCAGGCAGGAATTGTGCAGCAAGATTGATTTATTTAATTATTTTACAAACTCTTTTATAGACTTTTTTCTTCATAGTTTAATTAGACAAAGGATCAGCCACCCCTTGGAGTGATTGGCTAAAATCCTAAAACATCCATTGTCAAAATATTTTTCTACTATACCATAAACAAAGCTTCTCAAGGTTGCAGGTGGCTTGGTTGTTTACATACCCTGCTACCTCTTCTGCGTGTGAGAAAAGTCTCTCACGGACTTAGAAAATAGCAAGAAAATCCTTGCTAGCAGCATTTTTGTATCTACATAGGTTTAAGAAAAAAATCATGTCATTATCTTCTTTACTTTCTCAGGATTTTTTCTGATTGTTCCTCCAAGGCTCTTGTTCAGTTTACCAGCAGAGTACAGCTTTGTGTCCAAATCCACCTGGTGTTTTAAAATGCATCTCAAGAAGGGAAGGTTCTTGTTAAACATGAAGGAAATCTGTCTATGTGGGATTGTCTTTAGAACATTGGGACCAGATTCGGAAGGATGAGCATGGCAGTGCCACAAGCACATGGCTGTTCAATGGATTGCATTTTCAACTCTCACTCAAAATGCCTTCCAGACCTGTGATGGTGACAGTGGCATCTGGTCTGGATGATGGTTGAGCCAGTGCATCTTTCCACATACACAGTGCACCAGTGGAAGTCAGAAATGCTCAGCCTGTCATTGCAGAGAATTTTCCTGGTAATGGTCTGAGATTAAACTGCAATGGTCTCAGGCAATCCAAAATTTGGAATTTTGCAAGAACCTGAGCTTCCATGTGGCACTTGGGGACATGGGCTAGTGGTGACCTTGGCAGTGCTGGGTTAACAGTTGGACTCCATGATCTTAGAGGGCTTTTCCAGCCTTAATGGTTCTGTGAATCTGTGCCTAATGCAAGAGAAACACCATTGGGGTTGGATCTATTCTTCTGTTCTCTCCCTCACAGGGTTTACTCTCTTAAAGTCTCTCACCTGCTGATTTTGTAGTTTTTACCATGCTGATTTTGTTGTTTGCGCTCTTTTGTACTGCTCATCGACTTCCTAACAGATGATCCTGACTCACCTCTTGCTTCTGGCAGTTTTCACTTTTGTCCCTTCTCAAGTCAGTCTGTGTCCCAGGACTAGGTCTTAGCAGGGATAATGTCTAGGGGCCTTTCCTGTCCAGGGGCTGATGTTTCCTACAGCTCCTCTGTTCGTGTGTTTCAAAATCACTGTTATCCCTCACTCGCCAGGGCCTTGTTGTCTCAAAATGGGTTCTTTCACTCAGTGCACAAGAGGCCAATCCCCACACAGAGTCGAGGTACTTGTTTTATTTGCTGCGCAGAAAAGGGGGCTGGGTGGCAAATCCACAACGTCAGTGCACTATCAAAAATATGCACTATTTATAAATTTTAGCAACAACATTAATGTTCATTGACTGAAAGTTACATCATTCTTTCATTAATTAGTATTCTATCATTTATTGGTTAAATGCTTCCCTCCCTTCTTAGGCTAATTAGTTTGCATGATTAGTCTCCTTTCAGTTCGTGAGTTTCCTGAGTCGGTGGCTGTGACTTGGTGGTTATGATCTGCTCATGCTAAAATTTCCATTTTCCTTTTTTTGTTGAGTTGTCCTTGTTTGTTCCTTGCAATCTGGCCTCATCTTGACTCTTTCCATTGTGTCTGTTTTCTGTTTCTTCTTTTATAGTTGCCGTTGCTGATGCTGCAATTATGGAGACATGCTAAACGTAATTTAAGCTCAGCGGTACATCACCCCCACCTTGCTCTGGCTCCAACACCCCTGGGGACCAGGCATCCCACCTGCCAGTTCTCCTCATCCATCCTGCTTGTGCCCTTCCCCATCCCACCCCAGACCTTGTCCAGAATGTCAGAACTGGCACGTACCTGCGAGAGGCGTCTGTCTGTGCCCAGCACCACGGTGGCAATGAGCTGGGAAGGAAAGAGTGGGTGGCTGCTCCGTGGGGTCCAGTTCAGCATCCACAAACAACCCTCCCTACCCAGCTCTCCCTAGGGAAACTGAGGCACGGATACCACCCCCCCCCCCCCCCCCCCCAGATGCTCAGCATAACTCTCCCAACCTTGGTTACCCCCTCTGTATCCTTACCTTTGCCATCCCTACCTTGCTGGGGAGGGGCTGGAGCTGTGTCCTGAAGTGGGTGGTCTGGAGACGCTGTGCTGTGCAGGTGCTGGTGTTCTGGCCTCTGCAGCACTGCTGCACAGGGGGGATCCTGCACTCAGTTACTGCCTTCCTGTGGGATGGGCATGGAGAGGCTCAGTGCCCAGCACTGTGGCACCCTGGGCTTCACCCCACTACACCAGGGAGTGAGTCAGGAATGCTTCCCAGTGGGACATGTCCCTTCTGCCTCCCCTCCACCTACTGCATGAGACCCATACCCATCCCACTGGGCTGGATCTGCTGTTTCTTTCCCCATGGGCAAGTGAGTTGGCCATTGCCATGGCCAGGTCCGGGATCTGGGCTGTCCCTGCTGCAGGGCTTGGTTTTGGGAACTCCTTTTACAGAAGGAAACTGGCTCCCCACCAAACGTGAGGTCAGACTGAGACCAGACACAACTCATCACATGTGGCTTCAGTGTCCCTGTGACAGACACCTGGCTAGACAGGGGAGCACAGAGGGTCTCTAAACTTGCCAGACCTAGGGTAAGCACAGCTGACTGCCTGCAGCCCCTCTCTGCTCCCTACCCAGGCACCCTAAGCCCCTTCTGCCCCCACCCAGGACAAAGTTCTCTCTTGTCAGCCCTCCCTAAACACTGGGTGCCAGGTGTGGGGTATGCCCAGCCACTGCACTGGAGGGACATCTGCTGAGATAAGGAGATTGAGCAATCTCCCAGCAGGACTCCCTGGAAAGGCAACCACTTTGGTCGAGGCAAGGAAAGGCAGACCCACAATCCTTTGGGAGACACTATGCAGATCATTCTGTAACCCATTGGTCTGTTCCCATCCCAGATCCTCTGTAATCCATTGGTCCCGTACTGATCCCCTGTATCCCTATAAAAGCAAGCTCTCTAGGGCCCCTCCCGCAGAGAGGGCTCTCGTCCCTGGCTCCCCCCTTTGCTGGAGGGGATCCATAATAAAGCTACCTCCGTGCGGAACCCAGCCTTCTCATCTCTCTCTGGTCTGGTTTGGCCTGGAGGCTGCCCTGCAGAGCTGAGCTGGAATCACGAGCTGATAATCACTAAAGAGCTGACAGTCTCTGCAAGGGCCCCCCTGCCAGCAGCTGAGGGAAGACACCAGGCCTCGGGAAGGCGATTCCTTTCGGGACCATCTCCCCGGACCAGTCATCTCTTCCTGGGTCAGAGCCGCTGACCCCACCACCAGCTGTAATAGCCAGGGATGGGTGCTCAGGTCCCCTACCTGTGGCTGTGCTGTGGCTCCTCCTTGGCAATGGTGTGATGTTGCATATAGGTAAAACCTTATAAAATGAAGGCCCTATTGCCTTTGTAAAATCATGGCTCAGGCCTATTTCTGCTAGAGAAAGACTGTGAGAAAGAGGCGTACCTGAATTAGAGGTAGAAAAACATGCTGTGTGATTATCATGTGTTCACCCAGTGGTGTGCAGTGAATTAAGCTTTTTGTGCTTTAATACTATGTAAACAGCTAAGAAACTATAAAAGACACTGTGTGGTATTAAAGATAAGCTTTTTGCCTTCTGAACGGAGTTGGTGTGTGTGATTCGTGAGTGTTGCATCCATCTCAACTGCAACAATGTGGGGGTGCTCAGTGAGGCTCGGGGCAGTGGTGGCAAGCGCAGGGCAGTGTCAAAGTGCCTGTGGAGGGCAGGAGTCTTGAGTGGGTGACAGGGGACAAAAGACCCACCCCTGCTCGGGGCAGCGTCCCAAGACCCACAGGTTTGTACCCCACGGCATTCTCTGCCTTACACCCCTTGGGGAGGGGTCCCCAAACCCCGCCCATGGATGGGGCTACAGACAGGGCTCAGCAAGGTCAGACCTCCAAGGCACCCTCATGCCTGGCACAGTAGGGCACTGCCAGCACCCACCTCCCCCAGTCCTCCCCACACAGTCCCCTGATGTCACCTGTGCCAGGTGCTACTCATGGGCCAGGAACTTGCATGTTGAGGTTCCATAAGGGGCCAACATCTGCCTATGGTGGGGAGAAAAGGTCTGGGTGAGCTCCTGGGGGGATGCAGCACTGCTGCCTTGCAGGCAGCAGGATGGTGCTGGGCCCGTCACTGCAGGAGCCACAGCATTTGCAGGCAGAACCACAGGTTTTGGAGCCTGGATTCTCCCGCATCCCCCACCATGGTCCCACCCTGGTGGCTGATGCAAGGTGAAGGACACAGGCACCTTTGCTGCCCAGCCAGACCTCGAACTGGTTTAATTGCTTTGTTAATGACCGCGCTGTGGCTTGCCAGGAAGGCAAGTCACGATTCAGCTCTGGGGCACCAGGTGTTGCATCCCTTCCCGGGGGACAAGTCACCATCCCCCACACTTGCTCCTGGAAACCTTTGCATCCACACCCCAGTTTTGGTTCAGGAGGGCTCTGTCCTGCAGGTGCCCCCTCTTCCTGTCTCCTTTCACGTGGAGAACCTGCTACTGGTGGGGGGAAAAGGCACAGCTGCTTCATCAGCATCCCCATGGTTTGTTTGGTAGCTATATTGGTACGATACCAGACAGGCACTGGCTGGGATAGCTGGAAGGAACAGGGCCCTTGTTGTCCCCAAAGCCATCAATGTCCACATCACACTCAATCCCAGCAGTGTCATCATGCTCTGTCTTCATCCCCTCCTTGGGCTCCTTGATGCTCTTCCAGGTCTTCTCCAGCTGCTTTCGGAAAGGTCCCAGCTCCAGGTGATCCAGTTATGGACAGATGCACACCTCAGCCAGCTGCCCCAAGATGGGACATGGTCCCCAGGAAAAAGCCAGGAGAGGATTCTCAGAGGGATGCTGCCCCATGCTGCCAAGCCTTCAAGGTGCCAGTTTTACACAGCGGGACAAGGCACCCTCACTTTGCTGTCTGTGATGTCACTGAGCTGCTTCTGCACCTCGTGCCAGCGCTGCTCCTGGCTGGACACTTGGCTCAGCACCTACTGCATCCTCTCCTCCAGCCACTCCATGCATGCCTCAAACTGGGTGCAATTGACTTTGGTGCCCAGGGCTGCTTTGCCAGCTCTCTAGCTTTCTAGAAGGCAGGAGAGTGGTGAGAAAAGGGTGGAGGAATGACAGTCAGAGGCAGAACATTCAGGTGGAGAGGGATTGTGCCCTTTTCCAGAAAGTGTGGCCCCACTTATTTCATCACCCCTGCTGGGTTGGTCCCACCAGCCAAAGGCACCTGGAGGGAGACAGAGGGACCTGGCAGACCACAGCTGGTCTGGAAATCCTCCTTCCCTCTAGGCCAGTTCTTCCACCCAGCCCCCAAGGGACAACGGGCATTTTATCATCCTGCCTGAGACCCCTTGGTCTGGCACTGGAGCCCCTCAAAACTATACCCCATATTACTGTCAGCAATAGGTACTGCTCCTCTTCTTTGTCCTTCTTCAGTTTCTTCAAGGACTGGAACAGAGCCTTCCAACACAGAAAGCATCCCATGACACTGCAGCAGGAACGGAACTGCATCCTGGCTAGATGAGCACCCACCACGTCCACCCCCAGAAAAACCCAGGGAAAGGCACTTTGAACCCACATGGATTGGCAGGGGGACAGATCCCTTGCAGTCCACAGGCTGGGGGATGTTCTGTCACTGCAAGGGTTTCAGCCACACACCTCAGTATCTTTCTCCTTCTGTTGGGAGTCTTGCAGGAGGCCCCCTGTGACAGAGCTGAGCCCCTCACATTCCCACTGCAGGTGCATGACGATATCCTGAATGTGCTGCAGCAGCTCCTTGTCCTGCTTCAGGGAGGATGACAAGGTGCTGCCATGCAAGAGGGGCCCAGCTGCTCCACAGGGACAGAGCCAGGATACTCAGACAATGGCCATGGGCCCTCAGTGCCAGAAGGACATTTGCATCAAGGCTTTAATGTCCTTCCAAGCTGCTGACATGTCCAAACCAATTTGGGGGCAGAGAGAGGTTTCCCCCCAGTACAGCAAAGCCCAAGCAGCAGGGAGGTTGTGGCAGCCCCCAACCAAGCCCCTTGTGCTGCAGTCTGCCTACCCTGGCTTGGCCACCTCAGCTGCCTCCCCACATCCAACCATGGGCACCCGTGACTCCAGGGAATGTGCCAGCTCCTGGAGCTTTTCATAGTGCAGGAAGAGCTCCCCAACATGCACCCTGGTGTCTGAGCTGCACCTGGAGCATGCTGCCTTCTCCTGCTCCTGCCACATGCTCACCATTGCCATCAGTTTGTCCACCTGCAGGGAGGGGAGAAGAAATTACCTCTGAGGTGGCACAGATGCGGCACCAGACTCAGGTACTGTGGAGGCTCAGAGACTCCATCCAGCTGGGGGATATGGTCAGGAACTCTGCCAGGAGCACCCCTCTGAGCTGGGAGGTGGTGGGACTGCTCCCCGAGGACCTCACCTGCTCCTGTGGCTGGTCAGCCCTCCTGGACATCAGCTGATCCAGAATGCTCTTCCTTGTCTCCCCCAGCTCCTCCAGCTCCTGTTTTGTCTCCAGCAGTGCAGACCTGGACAGCTTGATGGGGGCAGGGGCAGACTTTGCCTCCACGGGGCCCCTCGGGTGGTGTCTCTTGCCCCCAAACTGGGATGCTCCCAGCACCACTGGGCTCCCTTTGTACCATGGGGTACAAAAACCTCTCTCACCCTCTTACCCAGCTGCAGGAAGAGCTAATCGCTCATACCTGCCTTCCACTTGGCTCCATCCTCCCTCAGCTTTCTGACGGCATGCTCCAGCTGCCTGATCTGGGATGGGCAGTGGTGGCAGAATCAGGACATGGACCCCATGTTGTCCCAGCACAGGCTCCCCTCAGCCGCCTCCTTCCTGCCCAAATGCCATCTTGCATTGCTGCAGATCCCTCTGGGACTGCTGCCGGCTCACCTTGTCCTTCTCACTCTGCAGGTCACTGGCCAGGCCCTGCAGGGAGGACACCTGGCTCCACAGCTGGTCCAGCTTGCTGATGATGTTCTCCTGGCCTAGAAGGGCATGGTCCAAGGAAACACACTGTCAGTCAGGGGATCTTGCCCTCAGGGCTGGCCCTGACCCAAGGTATCCCCATGCCACCTAGCTTGTGGCATCCCTCTGTGTCCCCAGAGCACCAGAAGTGTCTGCAGCATAGGCTTTCTGAGCATGAGGAAGACTGTGTTTCATGCCAGTGGAACATGGCTGAAGGCCTGCTCCTCCTCCTTGGGTCCCTGGAGATGCTGGCTGCATCCCTGGGATGGTGGTCTGGGTGCCAGCGGTTTCTGGCTGCATCCCTGGGATGGTGATCTGGCTGTGCCCGGATGCTGGGTGTGTCCTCAGGATGGTGCTCTTAACGCTGGTGGAATTTGACTAGATTCCCAAGGTGGTGGCACAGGCACCACATCGGATCTGAGGGAGCACCTACCCGCTTCTCAGGGATCCCTGGTGCTCTCTGCATTCCTGTTTGGGTCTCCAGGGAAACAAGCTGTGTCCCTTGGCTCTGGTCCTGGCTGCCAGCTGCATACCTGGTCCCTTCATCTCCAACTCTAAACTTGATCTGGGGGTGTCCATGGATGTAGTGGGGGGCTCAGCAGAGGCAGACCAGACCCCATAGCGCTCCTGGAAGAAGAAGGCAAATGGGACCAGGTTGATGGGCACAAGAAGAGCAGCAGCAAGGGTAGACTCATCACCCCCCACCCTGTCCCCATGCCCTGTCCTCTAAAACCCCAGTTCACGGAGCCAGAGTCAAGTACCCCACAAAGAGCCAAAGCCAGCGTCAAGTACCCCACACCACCCAGGGATGCAGGGCAGGGGTGACAGGGAGACAAAGGGAGGGATGAGGAGGGGGTGAGAGTTCAGCTCCCTCCCAGGGGAACTGGTGGCAGCTCAGCTGCCCACATGCCTGCTGCACCCTCTTTATGTCCTGTCCCATGCTGGATTGCTCTGTGTTCATCTTGCCCACCTCCTTGTGGAGACCCTGGCACAAACCCATGGCCTAGGACCCCCCATCCTGCCCTGGGGAGCTCATCACACAGCCTGGGTCAGCAGGGATGGGCCCAGCACCTCCTGCCCAAGCCAGACTCCGTGCTGGAGCATGGAATCCCATCCGAACAGCAAAGAGCTGCTCCCACAGGTTCAGTCGCTGCCTGGGCAGGGAGACAGTGGGAAGTGCTGCTCAGGAAGCGGGGAAACATGGAGCAGGGCGTGTCTGGTGGGGAGCACATGCTGCTTCAGCATGGCCCGCAGAAGTTTTCGCAGGACTGCAAAGTTGGCATCAGGCTTGCCCTTGATGGCAGAATCCAGCAGCTGGTACAGGCTGACCATGTCCATGGTGGCTGCCCTGCCCAAAACCACAGTTCCTGTCCTAGGGGAGCAAGAACATTCCTGCCTGGAAGGGATCCTCTTGGGTACAAGGCGTAGTTAGCCAGTAGCCTCCTCCTCCTTCCTCATCCTTCCTGCCCAAAATCACAGTGCATGTTCTGGGGGGCCAGGAGCCTTCCTGCCCAGAAGGGTTTCTGTAGGGTCAAAGGGGTGCTTAGCAGTTTCCTTTTGTCCTGAGAGGACAGGAGCCTTTGTCCCAGAGTGGATGCTGTTGGGTGGGTTAGGTATGATGTAGGGGTGGTTAGCCTGCAGCCTTCTTGTGTCCTGGGGGGCCAGGAGCCTTCCTGCTCTGAAAGGATGGTGTATTGTAGAAGATGCGAGCAGTCAGCAGCCTCCTTCCTCATCTTCCCCCTCAGAGAATTGAAGCCTGTGAGGCATGTGCCCCTCTTCATGCCATTGCTTCCTCATTGCGACTCCCATTCCTTGGCAGTGCCCCACACTCAGCAGCAGGCAAGTCATAAAGTTATGGAGTTGGGGAATGGCTTGGGCTGGAAAGGACCTTAAGCTCATCTCATTGCACCCCCCCTGCCATGGGCCGGGACACCTTCCACCAGACCAGGTTGCTCCAAGCCCTATCCAACCTGGCCTTGGACACTTCCAGGGATGGGGCAGCCACAGCTTCTCTGGGCACCCTGTGCCAGGGCCTCAGCACCCTCACAGGAGAGAATTTCTTTCCAATATCCCATCTAACCCTGACCTCTGGCAGTGTGAAGCCATTACCTGTTGTCCTGGCTCTCCAGGGCTTTGTCCAAAGTCCCTCTCCAGCTCTCTTGGAAGCCGTTTAGGCACTGGAAGAGGCTCTAAGGTCTCCCTAGAGCCTTTTCTTCTCCAAGCTGAACACCCTCAGCTCTCACCCTTTCCTCATAGCAGAGGGCTCCAGCCCTTGGAACATCTCTGTGGTCTCCTCTGGATTCTGTCAAACAGCTCCATGTCCTTCCTGTGGTGGGACCCCAGGGCTGGAGACAACTCTGCAGGTGCTCAGGTCTCGCCTGAGCAGGGCAGAGGGGCAGATCCCCTCTCCTGCTGCCCATGCTGTGGGATCAGCCCAGGACATGGTTGGTTTTGGGGGAGAGCACACATGGCCGAGGTATGTCCGGCTCTCACACACTAGCACCCCCAGGTCCTCCTTGGCAGGGCTGCTCTCAATCCCTTCATCCCCCAAGCTGGATTGATGCTGGGGGTTGCCCTGACCCAGGTGCAGCACCAGCACTTGGTCTTGTTGAACCTCATGAGGCTTTCATGGGCCACTTCTCAAGCTTGTCCAGGTCCCTCTGCATCACATTCAGTCCTTCAGGGTGTCACTGCACCCTCAGCTTGGCGTCATCTGCAAACTTGCTGAGGGTGCACTCGATCCCTTCATCTATGTCATTCATAAAAAAATTAAACAGTACCTGTCCCTGTACGGACCCTAAGGGTCACTCGCCTTCTCTTAAGTGTACCATGACACTGGAAGTGCATGTGGGACAAAGTGGGTGGCATCATGTCAAGAGACAGTGCTTAGGATCACCATGGTCATGGCTAAGTCTTGGCTCTCTTTTTATTGTATGTAAAAAAAGAGTCTCCATTTGTAGCTCTCTTTTCATGTGCTACAACTCCTGAGAAACAGAAACAGATTTCCTCCAAAACAGAAAAATAATCTCAGGAAGTTTTCTTGGAGGAGTCTGGAGCTGCCACCCAGGATGTCAGGTCCCAAAACCATAGATCAAAAGACTCCAGATGCCTGGGATGAATCTTGGATAGATGCCAGAGCTGAGAGTTTCTCCAAAGGAGAAAAATGACCTCAGGTAGCATCCTGGGAGTAGCCTAGGGCTGGCACCTGAGATCTCTGAAATCAGAGATCAAAACACTCTAGAAGATTCCTGGGAAGAGTGTCAGAGGACTCCTGGAAGAAGCAGTTTCCATCAAACAGGAATTATACTGAATATATCCTGTGTCTACTTGATCTCTTCTGCATGTGCTCAATCCGAAATTGCAGCTTGGAGCAGATTTTAACAAGAGGTGAAATCCACACAGCCACGTCCTCTCAAGACACATCACCGTATGACACTTGAATAATTCAGTTACAGCAAGAAATTTATATGCAGAGTAATATCACAGACAGGTGTAAAGATGTCCAGAATTTGGAAAAGGCAAACAGGGCTGAGTTGAGACAGCCTGAGTTGAATCTTCTTAAATAAGTTTTTCTATCTTGCTTATCCGCATGAGTGTAAGCAGGAGGATGAGGGAAGTGATCATTCCCCTTTAGTCAGCTGCTTCCTCGATTATATTTTTCTGGGGCTAAATGCATTAGAGGAGGCACAGGCTCCCAGCATAGCCTGGTGGAGATGGTGCCCATACGTCTGGGGACAGGCAACCCAAGCCACGTGACATGAGGCTGCTGTGCCAGCTCCCCTCTGCCTGGGACACACATTAGCAAACAGAAAGGAGAACACAGTGAAGTTCCTCTTGCATCACCCTTAGCAATTTATTATCCCTTTGATTTCCAGCTCTGACAATGACCTGTGAAGGCCCCACAGCACCATGGCCTGAGCTGGGGGAAGGCAGGAGCCCTGGGGCTCAGGCTGTGCCATGATGCCAACCACCTCATGGCTTTCTACTTCAGCTGCCCCTTTTCCAAGGGCTGGTGGTGACTTCACCTGCGGAAGCTAGGTGCCACCAGCTGGGGGACAGAACAATAACAAAATTAAGCGAAGTACTCCTTTTTCCCAGACACCTGGGGGAGGACAGGTGTCCTTCCCCTCCCAGCACAGGCTCCAGAGCAGAGAGAGCAATTCAAAAGCCATCACTGGCACCCACAGTACGGAGGTCAGCTCAGCAAGGATTGTGCAGTGCCCTCACCCCCCTGATGGTGGGCACAAGGGAGGCCCCAAATCCCACACTCTTGGTATAGACAGACAGCTTGCAACGATAAAAGGCAGCCTTGCAAGCCAGGATGAGAGTCTGTCCAGATGTGGAATACGACACAGCTTGGTTGCTTTGTCAGATCTTCTAAATGGTCTGAAAAGGCACTTCACTCCCCATCTGGGGATGGAGAATATACCTGGAAAAAACCTTAGAAAGGGAACGTTTAGAAGAGGTTCAACAGCAAGCAGAGGCTCTACAGCACTGGCACAGCACCCCTCCCTGTCAGAGGCAGGAGTCCACATGCTAAGTTAGTCAGCACTGAGCCCACACAGCACACACCCCTATGGCCCCATGCAGATGCCGGGATCCAAAACAAGTCCAGGGCCATGGCATCCCCAGCATCCCAGGTTCAAGCAGACAGGGCTCCCTGCTCCTCCTGCCCTGCCCCAGCTGAGGGTCTGGCTCTGGCTGGCAGCTGCCCAGCCAGAGGGCTGTTGGGGTGCAGCCGGCAGAACCGCCCCAGCGTCCAGATGGGGAAGATGTTGCGGTATGCAGTGTAACTGATGGCACATGACTTGTTGAACACTCCAGCAATGTTCTCCTGGGAGACAAGCAGAGAAGCAGAATAGTATGAGTGACAGGGGACTGCTGTGTGTTCAGGAACACCTTGGAAAGGCTAAAGATGTACCTGAGGCCAGTCCCCATTGGGCAGCTGCTTATCCATCAACACTTTAATGCCCCTTTCCAGCACACCGATGTCAGGGTACCTGCAAAGCACAAGGGAGATGTGAGCATCTTTATCCAAACCATCTGCAAGCCCCTATCCACGTGCCTGGGGAACTCAACCACCTCTAGGCTGCCCCAAGCTTGCCCCAGGCATGCTGAGTGCTTTGGGAAGGGCTCCTCACAACCCCAAGACACTAGATATTATGAATATGGCACCATTTTCCCAGGCTGGAGGCCTGTAGTCATGATCAAAAGCTTTGCTTTGCATTGGGTCACACCAGTCAGGCCCAAGGTCACCCAAGCCAGCTGGCACCTCCTTTTCCTTGAGCACTGCGGCCAGGTGGGGCTGCTCTTACCTGACAGCCATGAGCCCCAGCAGGGCCCAACAGGTGTTGTGGATCTGCGACTCAGCACTCTGCACGTATGTGCGCTGCTCACAGGACTCAAAATCCTCTCCCCACCCGCCATCTGCCATCTGCTTGGAGACGAGGAACTGGCAGGCCTGGGCCACCTCTCGGCAGACAGTCCTGCAGGGATGGGGGCCAGAATCAAGACAGGACTGGGGACATAGAGTGTTTGGATGCCCACAGTTCTCAGCTGCAAAGAGAAGTGGTGCCCATGGCCAGGACTGCCCCGAGAGTTTGAGGGTCAGGCAGCAAGTGCCCTGGCCACACTGCAGGCACAGGATTTGGGAGGAACGGTCCCTGAGGCAGGAGAGTCCATGTGCATCCAGGGCATCCATCCAGCCCCACCATGCAGTCCTACCCTGTCCAAGGAGGTAGGTAGGGGCAGGGAACCCAGACATCCCCTTCTCACCCGTCGTGGTACATGTGCTGCATGCTGGCAAACGCCTCCAGACCAAACCAGGTGCCATAGGTGAAACAAACCCCCCAGCTCCTAGGAGGAAGGGGAGAGCAGCACTGTCAGGGGTGTGAGGCCCCAGGGAGAGGCAGGCTGCAACACGGCTGTGTTCACTGAAGAGAAGAGCCAGGCACAGAGCTGCAGCCTGCCTTCCCCTACGGCCCAACCATGCCCAGTCCCACCAGCACCAGCAGCCCAGTCCCAGCTAACTCAGCTATCAGCAGAACTGGGACCACAAGAGCTGGAGCCACCCCAGACTTCTCTGGGTCTTGTGCAATGCACAAGGTACCTGTTCTACCTGGGCTGAAGGGAGAGTGAGAGCAAAGCGCACCAGCTAGAGGAGGATCAGCCCCTGCTTTCCCTCCCACAGATCCTGCCAGCCAGGAATGCTAGCCATAATGATCCCTCTCCCACTGGGACAGCCAGAAGAAAACTGGGTGCTGGGAACACAGCTTACCCTTCCCAGGACCCATCTGCTCGCTGCTTCTTGCGACAGAAATCCAGGCCCTTCTGCAGAGTCTCCCTGGACAGGAAAGAAGTCATCCACTTCAGAAGCAGCTCAAACTCAGTGTCTGCTTCACTGAGGGCTCCATCAGCCCCTCTGAGGCTTTGATGGGTCCCATTATTGGAGGGGACAAGAGGCAAGAGCATGCAGACAGGCAGCTACATTGTTTAGGAGGCCATGGCAGGCAGCTTGGGACAGTGAGCCTGTCCTCTCCCGTGCCCAGCTCTCATCTCAGTGTCTCACCTGATCTCTAGAGCTCGGTGCTCAGGGAACTGGCTCTGGAAGTGTCTCAGTGCTTGCATGACAGCTGATGTGCACTCCACATATGTGTAGTCAATCATGATGTCACCTGCCAGCAGGCAAAGGGTATCAGTGCCACAGCCCCTGTGTGGGCAAGCCTCCAGGCCAGCTGCTGCCAGCCTGTTCCTCAGACCCAGGGCAAACTGATCCCCCATCAGGCACCCACTGGGCATGGTGAGCCCAGGCCACTTTGTCCCTTCACAGTGGGCAGGACAACTAGCCCCCACAGCTTCCCTTACCAAACACCTCGGAGGGGTTCAGCAGCTCCAGTAAGTGGCCTCCTCGCTTGGTTTCATACGTGGCAAAGCCTCCATCCGAGTTCCTCATGCTCAGCAGCTGCCCAGACAAGCAGAGAGGGGGGGTGGGACAACCTCATGAGCAGTACTACTCCAGTCTGGCCCCAAGCCAGCTGTGAGGACAAAGTTAGACCCACAGGTCTGTGGGGCTGGCAGAAGACCCGGGTCCCAAACCACCATGACAGGCAGGCCCAATCTGGACCACCACATCACATTAGGTCACATAGGCAGCTCTGAATCACAACAAAGAGTGTTGCCACACCAGGCCTCATACTAGCTCAGACCAAACCAGATTTAATAACAGATCTAACAATTCCTTGGGCCTTGGCTTCTCTTACAGTCCTGCATGTCCCTTGGCCTAATTTTTGTAGCTCTTACCACATTCACAGCATCAAAGAGGCGCTCAGGAGGCACAAGCTTGGCTATGAAGGGGCACTTCTCCTGCAACAGCATAACTGCCTTCAGCCCCTCTGCTGTGCAGTCTGCCACGATCCAGCCGCAGTCCCGTGTGCTGAAGGGGAAGCCACCCTGGGAAAGTATGAGGTGGGCTTAGGGAGCAGGATCACCTTCCCTCATCTACTCTCTTTGTGGAAGAGAGCAGGTGCTGCCCCTGATTCCTACTCCTTCTGCCCCAGTTGTGCATCCTTAGAGACCAGTCTCAGCCACCATACCTTGTTCATATGGCGATAATATTTCTGGTAGTCAGGTGGGTTCTCTGGGATCTGCAGGAGGCAAGAAACAAATGAGGGCAGCCTGGAGGTGCCTGGCTGCAGGACCACGGGCTGAAACCATTGCAGGTGCAGAACCATGTGGGAGTGGACAGCACCTGCCTTCCACTGAGGGAAGTAGACAGGAAAGAGGTCAGCTCTGGAGCAGGGAGAAATCACCTTTTGGCCTGGCTTCAGCAAGTGTTGCTAAAGTCCCCTTTGGAAGCTCGCCTGCCAGGGAACCATCTGCTTTCAGTGCTCCTGCTGGCAGCACCATGAACAAGACCCATGACTGCATCTGCACCAAGCTGCTGCTGACAGTGACCCTCACCTTGAGCCACTGCTGGCCAGGCCAGCAGAAGCTGAGTTCCGACAGTCACTATCCAATGATGCTGAGTTTCCCAGAAGGGTGCCTCAAATGTGTCGGCACCAGACAAGATGAAGGGCAAAAAAGCCTAAGCTTTCAGTTTTCCAGCCTCTCTAAGCTCAGATAGCCAACCCAAGCATCCCTGGGCCTTGCCAAGGTCCTCTCCAAGCTTCAAAGATGGTTCCCTGAAAACAGGGAGCAGAAAACAGGAGGCTGGGCCTAGGACTTTGCTAGTACAGCGCTTCAGAAGATCTCTTCAGAAGGCATCAGATGCATCCAACAGGGTTCTGAGCAACAGCCAAGCCTGCACAGCCAGTGTGTGAGACACCACTGACCAGCTCTGCTTACCTGGGAGAACTGGAGGAACTCATGGGCGTTCTGGAGGCAGGAGGTGAATTCAGGTATGTCCTGGGCTTCTGCCTGGAAACAGAGATGCACAGTGAGCAGCCCGCAAGGGGCCATAGCCAGACATGTTTTCCCAGCTCAGTCAAAGGATGCCAGGCCAGAACTGGCACAGCAGAGCTCCAAGGGGGTGCACAGCAGGAGCTCTGCTTTTTGGGGACACATGAGCAGAGACCATTTTCCCAAGGCAGCACGTAGCACTGAAGGGTGCATTACCTCCAAGAAGGCTTGGATGGCAAAAGCAGTATCCCAGAGCTGGGATCCATTTGTGCCCTGGAAGAGAGAAAATAGACAGTGAGAGGCAGGTGTTAGCAGCAGCCTGACTCAGCTGTGGGGTCTATGGGACAGCACATCCCTCCCACATTACCCTCAATAGCTCCCGCCACCCTGTTTTTTGTCACTCTGGATCACGGCTGATGTGCTGGCACAGAGGACAGATATGGCAGGTCAAGGGACAGCAAGGGGACACAACATAAGACAGCTGCATCAGCCTGCTCTGTGCACAGCCAAGGCAGGAGAAGTGGCTAGCATTAAGGAACAGCAGGATACAATGGCTCTGAGAGAAGCAGAGCTCAGACCACATGCAGGATCAGGGGCCTGGCTTTCTCCTGCCCTTCTCCCAGGACTCATGAGGATGGAGGGAATGGAGGCCTAGAGCTGTCCTCTCAGCTCACAGCCACAGGGAGGCAAACTAGCAGAACAGACTGTACTCCCTCCTGGCACAGCTGGGAGAAGTGGCAGTGAGACACAGAAGGCCACCAGGCACCAGAGGTGAGACGCCAGGAGCTCAGGCTTGGGATGAACACGCTATCCCATTACTCCATGGGCTGCCCCAGCACACCAGGGTCCCTTCAGTCACAAGTGAACTCCTATAGCACTTCACCTGCATCTTCATGCCGTCGAGGCCCAGCCTGTGGGAGGAGAGAGCACAGTGCTGCAGCACAGGCACAGTGGGAGCATCAGGAGGCAAGTCAGGAGCTACAGTGTGCCTAATCCACAGGGATCAGAGCCCTGTGCTGTGTCGGGTCACACTCAGCCCTTACCAGAGATAGTCAGGGATCCTGGAAACATGCTCCTGAAAAGCTGGGGAATCCTTCCCTTCCATGAACCAGCGAACCAGCATGTTGATTGTCTTGGAGATCTACCATGAGGAGCATTGTCACTGCTCTGGACAGAGCTTCTTCCAGCCCCAGAGACATATATCCCCCCACTCTAGACAGAGCCATCCAGAGGTTGTCTTGGCCTTGATCCCAATGGCTCCACCTGTGGCATCACTCAGCATAGCTGAGTTAGTGGGGCAGGTGCTTTTACTCCAGATTACTCCAGAGCTTACTCTCAGATCATCTCCCTGGACCTCAAGGAGAGATACTCCTCACCAGGGCCACAGCTGTCCCCATGCCCTCTGCAGCTCCTGTGCCCTGTTAGCCTTAAGCTCTTGAGCATCAGGAGCAGCAGGAGTTGAGCAAGATCTAGTGATTATTACATGCTACAATTGCACAAGCTGGTCCTTAAAGAACAAAGGGTGAGATATTAAAGGATTAACAGCAAGTGTCCTACCGGCCCAATGCTGATGCACTTGGTGAATCTATCATCAGCCTTGATGTGGTCGTACAGCTCTGTGATGGCTCGCTGCCGCAGCGCAATGCTGTGGTGGGCTTCATACACATTCATGATGGCTACAGGAGAAGAAAGGGACATGCAATGAAAAATAAACCCAGATTCACTTGCTGTGGCAGGCTGCACCCCAGCTCACACAACAACCGGTTGAGCAAAGCATCAGCATAGAGCAAAGCTCTGCCCCAGAGTGGCCTGAGGACATGGGCACAAGGCCCTGCTGCTCTCAGGGAGGGAGAACCCCATAGATTACATAATTCCTGTCTCCATCCCAGCTGCAGGGCATACACCAGTAGCTGGCAGTAGACTCTAAAGAGCTTTGAGGGTACAAGGCAGCTTCAGTATTCCCTGCAGCAGCTCCCGCACTCACCATAGGCAGCAGCCAGGAGCCAGCTGTGTGGGGTGTACACGTCACAGGCAGCCACGTTGTTCCTCTGTGCTGGCCAGTCTATGCTGGCGTAGTCTTGCACATACAGCTCCTGACACAAGACAGCAAAGGGCATCAGCCTGGCCAGCCAGGAGCAAGCACCTGGGGCAGTTACTGCTGGGACCTGGCTCTGCTGTCTGACAGACACCATGCAGGTATGAGAGCTGCCACTTGGCAAGCCAGAGGCTGGCCCACAAGGACACAGCCAGCACAGCAGGTGGTCATGGAGCCACATATCCTTTTCCAGCAGGATCAGCTCCTTCCTTACCTGCCGCAAGCTCCGTATGAGCTCGTCCTCTTCTGCTGACAAACGCTTGGCGTAACAGTAGCTCATGGGAAGGTAAACCTGGCGGCAGTGACACCAGAGCCGTGATGGATGGGCTGGAAACCATGTAGGAAGCAGCCTGATTGCAATGGAGAAAGTGCTGCTGTGAGGAGCAAGGAAGGCAAAGGGCAACATGGAGAGATGTTGTGCGGAATGCCCAGAGCAGGGCACGCCCCTGTACTAGGGGATATACACACAGCCTGGCTCTGCTTAGATTCCCCCTCCAACAGGGATACTCCCTCCTGACACCACTCCAGGCCCAGCTGATGCAGGGCAGGGAGGACCTCAGGCTCAGAGAAGAGGAAGGGGAGAAGCCAGTTCAGTCACATGGCACTTTGAAGGCAGAGGCCTGGTCTGACAGTTAATGGCATTTGCTGACAAAGCACCAGCAGCTCTTGGTACTGTGCAGCCCCTGATTTCCTCCAGGGAGAGTGTCATACACTTCCCCTCTCTGGCACCCAGCAGCCCTCTGAGTATTCAGAGAGGTACAAGCAAGGCAGCCTTGCATGTGGCTGTCCCTTCCTGCTAGGGTCCAGTTCTGGCTGCTGGAAGATACTGGTGACAGGCAGGGAGCACATGAATGTATTAGGGACCCTGTGGGAAATGCTAACAGGGCTGTGCTCTGGCATCTCCCTTGGATGCAGTGTTCAGTGCTGCCCACCTACTGGCTGGTGGGCTGCTGGCTCCCAGCTCACAAACAGCCTGAGCACCTCCAGTTCCTGGCTGTAGCTAGAGTTATCCCAGCAATCACCAGTGCCTGGGACAGTTCTGGGTCAAGGCTGGTGGCAGGACTGACACTAGCTCCTCTCTCCACAGTGAGGGGGGCACATACCACATCTCTGGGAGAAGTGTGTTCATTCCCTCCCAGCTGTAAACGTTCAAGACAGCCAGCCAAAACTTGCCCCAGGAAGGGATTCCCACAGCACCTCCTGCACAGAACAGTATCAGCTTTCAGGTTAACACAGCCATGCGAGCTCCCAACTTTCTTCCCCATCACAAGACCCACTTCTCCCCATGTTTGGGAGCACACTACTCAGGCTGGGATACATGTCCCGAAACAGGGCAAGCAGGCAATGGTACAAAAATGCAACACAGCTTCCCATCATTAATTGAAAATGCAGTTGCCATGAAGGGCAAGTAAGAACAGTTCTTCCACTATCTGGCAGCCCCCAGTGTTCCCTGAAGCTCTCAGGTCTGGCCAGACCTCTCACCAGTGTACCAGCCCCATGGCTGACCTTTGCTGTGCAGGTTGACACGGGCCCGCACAATGTCAGGGTCATCTGGTCCAATCCCCAGGATCCTCAAGGCTATGTAGTTGAGGGCTGTGCCAAACACTGTTGATTTGTCTTCCACATGTCTGTCAGAAGCATATACAGAAACACCACATCTGTTAGTCAGCTCTTGCCATTAGCCAGACACAAGCCACTGCACAGGGCTGTCTCTGTTAGGGTGAAGTGGGATGCCAGGGTTGACTTTGGAAAAGAGGGACCTGACTAATGCAGGAAGAAACATTGCTCTGCACTACCCTGTCACACACAATGCTTTGGGATATAGTCCCCCAGAGGAGATGTGGCCAGACTTGATGCTACCGCCATCCCTGTGAAAAACAGTGCACCTGGAGTGCTGCACAAGTCCAACAACCCAGAGCTATCACAGGTGCTCAGTCTCCATCCCTGAGCCTGGGCAGATCTGACAGCAGCTCCAAGTCCTGGATCTTGGAGGTGCCATCACTCAAAGAAGCATCTTTGCTACTCACAAGCCCCAGCCTCCGTCCAGGAGCTGCACAGAGCGCAGGTAGCGTACCATCTCCTTCCGGAACCCCTCGGGCAGCTGGATTTTGGCCGTGTGGCAGGCGATGAGGAGACCTGGAGGACCAGACAGGCCGGCACTGTGGAGAGCCGAACCCCAGGGCACTCACCCGCGGGCAGGTGTCCAGGCCTACCTGGCAGCAGGAACAGCGGCCCGCCGTAGTCGCCCGGCCAGTGCCCATCCTCGGCCTGGAGCGCTGCGTAGAACCGCATCCCGTTGCGGGCCGCCTCCCGGGCCGAGCCGGCCGCCGGCAGCGTCTGCAGCACCGCGCCCTGCGGGGAGACAGCGGCACCTCAGTGCGGCGCTCCAGGCAGGGCCCCGCCGCCCCGGCCCGGGCCCCCCGCACCGTGTCCAGCCCGAGGCTGTGCTGCTCCAGCGCCGTCTGCGCTCGCCGCTCCCCGACATCGCCATCGCCCAGGTAGCGCCAGATCTGCCGCCCGCCTTCGCAGCGCAGCCGCCAGGCCGGCAGCTCCGTGGCCGCCGCCGAGCGCCGAGGGCCGCCACGCCGCCGAACCGCCCTGCCAGACACGGGCACCGTGAACCGCGGCCGCCACCCCGATCCGCCCCGCCGGGACCCCGCTGCTCGCCGCCACCGCCGCTCCTGATCCCGATCTCACTGCAGGGATCCACCCAGTGCCCCCCGCCATCGCCGATCCCGATCCCACCGCCGGGACCCACCCGCTGTCCGCCGCCATCGCCGCTCCCGCTGCCAGCGCCGGGGCCGCGCCGGCTGGTCCCACATCTCCTCACGGGCGGCAGCCAATGGGGACGCGGGCGGGGACAAAGCCCGGCCCCCGCCCGGCCCTAGTGCTGTCCCCGTCCCGCCCCATCTCCTCCCGTCCCGCCCCATCTCCTCCCGTCCCCGCGTGCCGTGGGACATCGCTCGGCCGGTTGCCGGGACCTGACTCCTCCGTCCCACGTCTGCCTCCGGAACAGAGACCGCGCTCGCTTCCCCAGGAGTGCCATCCCCCCACAGACCGCGACAACCGTCCCGTCTCTTTGGGCGACAGCGCCAGCCCCTAGAGCGACAGTGCACCCCCAAAGTCCAGGCGTGTGGTTTCCATCTTAATGGAAAAAATTAAACAACGCCGGCCCAGCCTGGCTGCCCAGCTCATGTCCTCGTGGGCCACGAGGGACGGAGGACACGTGTCTGGGTGCAGTGCCAGCCATGGGGACAGAGCACCCTGATCCACGGGTGCCCACGCTCCCGCTGCCCCCGTGCTTCCCCGCTGCTGGCACCACCCTTGATCACCGTCCTCAGCTCTGCTTTCCCGTGGTGTCGGGCACTCGTTAAACACGGGGGCCCTGCCCGAGTGAGGAGGGGTGTGGCCGGCGGGGGTGACAACCATAAAACACTGTGTTTTTGTCAGGTATCCTCACTATGAGCCCTGCCTTGGTGCCCCCAGCCCGGGAGGGGGGTGTCACCTTCATGCGGGTGGTGCCGTGGGACAGCAGTCCATGAGGAGGTGGCAGAGCTCCTCCTGTCCTGTCCCAGTGACATGTCCCCATCTCTCTCCTAAAACCCCAAATGTAGCATCACTCCCTTCCCAGGCCAGTGAGCAAGTGGGTTTCAGCCCTTCAAATCCCCTCGGCTCAAGAGGGCTCCCCACAAGGAGGCACACAGGATTGTAAATCCCAGGGATGCTGTACTTGCTGCTGCTATGCTGTTGGAAGGGCTGGGTGGAAATTTAATGTGTACTTGTTTAAACAGAGTGATAAAATTCCTTTCAGCCTTTCAGAGTGACCTGGCTTCCCTCCTACCACAGAGGTGACACCAGAACAAGCTAAGCTGGCAGAAAAGCCCATCCATGCCTTTGCACTGCCCAGGGACAAAAGAGCTACTCCCAAATGTGACACCCATCAGCACCCCAGGACAGAAAAATACCAGTCTATTAATACTTATATAATCATTAATACTTATTGTATATAATGCACACTACAAGTTGAATTTAAAATACTCCTCTTCTAGCAGATAGCTCTTCACTCATGTCCAGAATAATGTCAGAGATTATTTGGAGAGAGTACAGTAATTTTATTTGGGAATTAAAGAATTAATTTGGTATTTATTTTATAAACGAAGCTTAGGTCATGCACCGGTTCAGTCCTGGCTGTGTTCAGTAAGAGCAAAATGTTTTTTTGGATGATGCTGGACTTCTCCTGGAGGGAGCATGGGTGGGGATGATGTCTTTGACTTGTGTCTCATCCCATTGGGACTCAGGAGGGAGAGCTGTGGTACTTCTCTTGCACAGTTTATGTGAGCAGAGGGAACTCTAGAAGTTCACTGACATGGGTGTTGTATCTGGGGCTTAATAGTCTGTTTATTTTTGGTTTAAGAAAAAAAATTGTCATAATGAATCTGCCTGAAATGAGCTTCATGCAATTATCTCCACTTCTCTGTGGATGCCAAAATCTTAGGATAATTTATGGTAATATTTGGCTAAGGGGATTGATGGAGGATGAGCAACTTGGTTTTACTTTTATGTCTCTATACAACCCACCTGCCCTAGAAATTTTTAATAATTGCCAAATTCCCGTTACTTAGGCATTATTTTCATACAAATTTTGCTGTGTCTGAACCTCAGCTGGATTCAGCCAGGCAGTTGCTCACCTCTGGCTGCTGTGCTTGTAGGTGCCAGGGAACCTGCTCCCTGCAAAGCTGCGCTGGGTGCTGGGACTGTGAGTGCAGGCCTGCAGAGGCAGAGGCAGTTTCTTCACCCTCCCACACAAATTCCTCTGCTTTCAGTACTTTTTTCTCCCAGTTCAATAACTGCTGGCCTTTGTCCTGTGGTCTGGCAGAGCCTGGTGCCACACACACCAGAGAGACAAAGGAATAGGCTGGTTTTTCTCCCCGAGCCTGGTATGAAGAGCCCACATTGTGAGGGAGACAGGCAGAGGGTTGAAGTGTTTTGCTCAGCCTTGGACACTGTAAAACCCCCTTGCTTCTTTAAACACATCAGCCCAAAGCTCTGGCAAGGAAGCTCTGACCCTGAGGAAAGGAGCCCCAAGGTTGCACTCTCCTGTTCGAAGATCAGAATGTGAATTTTAAAATAACAGAAGCAGCCTCTTGGGCAGCACTGAAAGCACAGCCACCTCACAGCCCTACACCCATATCCAGACCTCCTGGACAGTCATAGGCTGGGTTAGGGATGATCCAGGCCAAGACAGCAGTCTTTGAGAGGATATGAGCCTGGACAAGGATCAGGAAAGTTGCTTGGAGTTGCTCATTAGCAGAGGCAGGAGAGGGTCAAGGTTTCTGGTGTTCACACCTGATCCTGCTGCTTCTTCCCATCCTATCAGCACATCATTCCAGATCATCACCTGTAAAATACAGAAGTCAGAATGATTTGGGGTGGAATGGGCAGCAAGAATCATCAGGAAAGAGAATTTCAGGACTGTTCAAGTTTTGATCTGTCAAATGCTAATTTTTCTGTTCTATTTTAAGGAAAGGTCAGTTTCCAGAACGACATCAGAAAATGGTTTAAGGAGATGAGCTAGGACCTTGTCTCTGATTAGAAAAGGTTTGCTTTAATGCATTTCTTGGCTAAGGACTGAGCTAGACATCTACCAGATCAAATTGCTATCAACAGAAAAATGCTGTCTCTTTACTGCTGACAGAGAACCCTATTTATATCCAGCTCTGATAGGAATGCAAATACTCTTGGAAAAAATCAAATAGTGCAAAATTGCTGACAAACTACCTCGACACTAGAAACACCACTACCTAAAAGCATCCGTGCTGTCCCTGCTAGTCTCACCAGGGCACAGATAACTGGTGTAGTTTGCAATGCCCTAAATGCAAGAATTTCAGTGGTCAGGTAAATATTTAGAGTCGACATACTCAAGCTTAATGCTGGGGAAATTATTCTTCCCCAAACCAGTGTTTGAGCCTATTACAAAAACTTTCATGAGCTGATGTAAGGAAATGATCAATGTAGATAGGTTTCTTTTACACCATGTATGTGAAAAAGTTTTTTAAGTAACATGGTCGGTGTTGTATCAGTAGATTTGGGGAACACAGAAACTGCCAGGGAATATGTCTGTCCAGCAACAGGGTTTAGATACAAGTGCATTTAATGCCAGTTCATAGTGGCTGCTGGGGCTGGCAGGGGACTTGTGAACAAGTTTTGTATCAAGATCCCATTTAAAAGTAAATAAAGAATTTAATTTTGAGGTAACTTTTCAAAGTTTCTAAAAATAATTTTTTTTTTTAGTGTGAATCGTATACAAACAATAACTTCTCTTTTTCTGAATTTTGCATGTTGATTTATACTTCCCTTGTCAGAATTGTTCAAGATATTTGCAGTTTCACTTGTCTTTGGTGTTAGGTGGATATTTCTTGAACATTTCAACATTTCTTGAAAAATACACACAGAAAAGTATAAGGCTTATGCTCACACTGACTGCAAAACGTATTCTCATTGATGCTTTCACTCACTCACTCCCATGGTTTAAATGGTTTTGCACAAGCAGCAGTGGTTTCAGTTTGATAAACCATTTTGTTGGTGGTATGTTTGGTGAAGCTGAGTGAATTGAAATAACCTTATGTTCCCTGTCTGGTCTGACTCTACAATCTTAAAACAGTAGAAAGGTGAAAAGGTGTGTTCAATATCAACATATCAACAGTATGCTCCCAATGATCTGGGGTAAACATAGTGAAAAGATCAGGCACACAAGGAATTGCTATTTTTGCATACTCACTGTTCAGAGCAGAACAGCAGCTTTAAAGAAAGCACATCTTTGAATTGCAAGCTTGATTCACAGAACATTCTATGCATTGAAAGACCCATCTAATGAACAGTGAGTAGGCATTCTATCTTTGAAAAATATGAACAAATAAATGGCACCATAATAAATTTATTTGTAATGTGTAACAGCTGGCTCTAGGGATAATCTTCAAGTGCTTGTTTACAAAAAAAAAAAATCAGTTTACTGCAATACATTTTGAAACGGGCTATATCACTACGTATGTGTCACCTATAAAAACCCCTTGACTGCAACTGTGTCCCCTTACCATCTTCAGAAAACAAGTAAAGCAGGCGGTGTTTTCCTCTCACAAGGGCGCTCCCACGTGGCGGCGGGTCTAGTCCCCGCGAACAGCGCTGCGGTGCAGGCACAGTGCCCAGCTCGGACACCCCGCCCCAGCTACCGCTGCCTCCCCGGCTCCCCGCCCAGGCATAAGAAGCCGGCGGGTCCCCGGGGTGCCTGGCCACGCCGCATCGCTGTACCACAGCCCCGCCGGCAGCAGGGAGGTGAGAGGGGCCGGGGGATGCCGGGCGGGCTGTCCCCGCCTTGGGGGGAACACTATCAGGGTAGTATCGCCGCTCCACATCACCTCTGCGGAGCCCGAGGAGAGCTGGAGCACTCCTCAGCCTTGCGAACGGGAAGTAGGCAGGGCAGGAGCATGCAAAGGGCTGTTAGGATATTTCCTACCTTGTCTGGGAACAGTCTTTCATTTCGGACACTGACGGCTGAGTGAGGGAGGACATCAGCTGTGGGATCAGATTCAGCTGGTGGTGAAGAAACAGGAGCCAGGTCGCAGGGCAGGAGATATTTATCTGTGGGATATGAACGAACCGAGTGCCAGGCAATAAGGCTTTTTTATTTTTCCAGGTTTTGGGAAGGTGGGTTGGCAGCTCTCCCTATTTGATCAGAGACTCTTTGGTTTGTCCATTTGTGAAGTCTGCAGGGAACGCTGCAATCTGAATTATTATCATTCCCAAGGGGGTCTCCAGATCAAGTGCGGGAGAGGAAGGTTCGAGAGGTGTTCATTTTGACCTGCTGGCACTCATCAAAACTGGTTCCTACCCGGTTCCCCTGACTGCTGGGCTGGAGACAGGTCTGCAGGCAAAGGCATAGGTGAGGGGACCTGTGACAGCAGGGACAGCAAAACCTTTCTGAAGCTCCGGAGCTGCCCCCATGCCTGCCCCTCTCCTCGTCTTGTGGCCCTGCTGTCTTCGAGAGCCCCTGGCAGCAGAGTAATGGTGTCTCGGGACGTTCCCCTTGAAGCTAGGGCTGCTGCCAGAGCTTCCCAGCAGAACGCCTTGAGCGCGGGTCCGACCTTGCAGATGGATGGGCGGTGCCCCGGGGGTGGCCGTGCTTCCAAAGCAATAGGAATTGCTGGAGCTTGCCCAGGCTGGCGTTCCCACGTTCCCTCTGACCTCAGGGCCACGCCACAACCATGTCTGAGCTGGAGAAGGCGATGATCGCCATCATCGATGTCTTCCACCAGTACTCCGGGAAAGAGGGAGACAAGCACAAGCTGAAGAAATCGGAACTGAAGGAGCTCATCAACAACGAGCTGACCCACTTCCTCGGTGTAAGTACTGCCCTCCGTGCAGCTTGGTTGGGCTCAGGGGGCATCGAGCAGCCACTGCACTCCATTAACTCTGTCTCCCACGGGAAGCTAGTGCAGGCGAAGGGGTTTATTTACATAGCAGAACATTAAATCATTTGCTCCAGCTCTACAGAGCAGCAGGATGAGGGCAACAGCCTGTATGGCAGACCGGGGTGTGGGTTGGATACTAGGGAAATTACCTTCCTTGGCACAGGGGGACAGCCTTGCTTCAAGGGGCTCAAGATGTCCCTCCCTAGCAGCACAGCTGCGGCTGTGATTCCCAGGGGCACAGAACAGTGCCCCACCACAGACTGGGAACAGCCACAAGATATTTGGGATATATCTGAACAGAGATTCAGCCGTGGGAACATTTAAGAAATGGGGACATGTTACTGTCTGGGCCTTGCTGTGGTCCTCCCCAGCTTTGGCTGCTTGCTTCTATCCCTTCAGGAAATCAAAGACCAGGAGACTGTGGACAAAGTCATGGAGGCACTGGACTGCGACGGGGATGCAGAGTGTGACTTCCAGGAGTTTGTGGCCTTCATTGCAATGGTCACTGCTGCTTGCCATGAGTTCTTTGAGCATGAGTGAACTGGTGGGAAGCAGGCGAGCCCCTTCTGCTCATGCTGGAGAGATGCAAGGCAGCATTGCTCCTCCAGGAAAAGGACTGGGTGTGATTACAGACACCTTAGAGTTCAGCTTGTGCTAGACTTAAGCAGCTTATTAAAAGTGCTGTGGCTTTGTGAACAAGAAACATCTGTGTGGCTCAGGAAGGGCTATCGGCTAGTGCCCACTGGGCTGGATGCAGTGAGCGAGTGCCTTGCCTCAAGCTCCTTCCCTGCTGTTTTAAGTCAGGAATGTGCACGGGGCTAGAAGGAGAGGGATGCTGTTATCCAAGCTTACGTGCAAAGGAAAAAGGGAAATTCAAGGAGGAGGTGATGCAGAGGGGCTTGTAATGGAAACTTGCTGCTGAGCCCACTGGCTTGAACGGGAAGGCTCCCAGTGATTGGGCTCTATGCATGACATTAACGAAGGAAACCCAGCTCCTGTCCTCTCACAGGTGCTCAGTAGAGCCCACCCATTTCTTGGCACATTGAGACACCCTTGGCTTGCAAGGCAAAGTATAACAATCTAAAAGCATAACCATCTAAAAGCATAACCATCTGACAGCTCAGTCTTTTCTCTTGTTGATCAGTCCGCTTTTAGCAGCCTGCAGAACTGGAAGCAACAGTGTATGAGGCTCCTGCGCTGAGGTCAGCTCCTGGGCCTGGGATATGCCTTGACAAGGTGTCCAGGCTCAGTCAGAAGGGAAGGGGGATTGGCCTAGTGTGACCACAGACCAAGCACAGCCTCCTGAGTGTGTGAAAATAACAAGAATAAAATGTTGGTTTGGCCTCTGTGAAAAATGTGTCCTTTTGTGCCAGGCTGCTCTGCACTGAGAGAAGAAGGCTGGGGGATCCAGCCTGAAGCACTGCTACAGCTCATGCCCCTGGGTTTCTTGTTGGGCATCGACCCCTCATCTCCTCCCTGGTGTCACTGTGACTGGCCCGACATCCCACAATTGTCACCAGCGCCATGTTCCACCTGGCTGCCCAGACTGCCAGGTGTACCTGCCAGGACAAAGGAACTGGTGGGAAGGCCCCTCTGCAGGATGTGACTGCTGCTACCAGGGTCATCCAGGGGCTTCCAGTGGTGAGCCCTTGCAAAGCCTTCAACTTAACCCAGGACAACCTCCCCAAAGCCTGTGCTTCTGCCTTTTCAGTCTGCACCTGCCATCCATCTCAGCAATATCTGTGAGTTGGACCTTCCTGGCCTGCAGCATCAATAGTGACATATTCACAGCAAAGATGCTCTCAGATGGCACTGGATTCACCTCATTCCACATTTTATAATGATTTCATGCACAAAATGACATCTTTGGACAGGGACCATCTTGCTATTCTCACCAGCCTCCCCCAAGCTGTGCAGAGGGACACTCAGGCAGAGCCAGACACACAAGGGACAGCATCTTGTCCTAACACCTAACACAAAAAGCCATTTTGCCATTGCAGGGTAGTGCTCACTTGATGAGAAGCTGTTTAGCATCCGAGTTACTTCCACCACATTTTTAACATCCTCCTCAGGTTTCAGTTCAGCTGCTTTCAACACTGGTACAGACCTGAGGCCATGTGTGAGAACAATGGGTGGGGACACTGTCTGTCTCTACGTCCCCAAGGTGAGGCAGGGTAGACAGGACTCTCTGGACTGTCTCTCAAGCCTGAACCTGAGTTCAGCAGAGGGGTCTGATGTTCCAGTACAAGGGTCTGCCCACGAGCCACATTTGTGAGTCATGTTTTTGACTCTATGAAGAAGATTCAAATGAACTTCCCACCAGGAAGGACACCAACAGTTTCCTACTTATCAACAGCAGTAAAGCTGAAACAAAGAGAAGTACAGCAGCAGGAAGGGCCTGAGATTTTTAAAAGATGCAGATTCACTTCTGAAGCTAGAGAAGTGTCAGAGGGGCAGATTTTGTACATCCATGCTGTATTGTACTTCTGCTGAATCACGTTTTCAGAATTTAAAATGCTGCAATTACTCTCTGCTCTGGGAGATTAGAATCTGCACTTTTATTCTCTGCCCAGATAATTTTAGGAGATGTGCATCTGTGAAAGGGAACCCTCTCCCTGGATCAGACAAAAAATTACCAGCACTGTAAGAGCACTTACAGACACCACTCCCCTCCCAAATATTCTTCCACATCTTACCAGGAGTGCTAGTTGCTGCTCATCTAAAAAAACATATACTTCATCTTAACTGTTGATGGAAGTGGATCCAGGCTGAATCATTCAAAAACAGAGCTCACATGCTGATAGCAAGAAAAAAAAATCTTAAAAAGAAAACTGTTTTTCTTCCCACAAATGAGGCATGGACTTTTACAGACCCCAGAAAAGGAACAGAACCAACCACAGCACTGTCATTCACATTTGGCAAAGTGGCAGAAATAAATAATGATTTTGCAGTTACCTTTGCTAGACAAGTTTTAAGGAATGCTAGAAAAATAGCACTTTTATGTTTAAGTGAGAACAGGGTTAAATAAACCAAAGTGACTGGGAAAAAAAGCAGCGGTGTATATTATTTTAATAACATATATTGAAATACAAAAAAATAGAACTCTGCTTATATGGCACTGGCATAACCAAACCACACCATAAAATCTGGTGTGCCCAGTTCCTCCTAAACAAAACAAAACTGACACAAAATCCAAACACAAACACAAAATCTGAAGACTGTAGCAAAAACCCACATTAGAATTGGTCATGACAAGGAATTCTGGCTTGCAAGTATCTCATTTGAAATATGTGACCACAGAAATATTTAAAGTATATTAACCAGCTGCTTCCCTTTTCCCACTAATAAACTCCTGGGTAACAATTAATAATAAATAAGGGCATTAAAGCAACCTCATAGTACTGTTGCTGAAGTGTCATAAAGATTTTAAAATGCTGGTATGAAGTGCTGGCTCACAAAGAATACTGATGCAATAAAGGCAGATTCATTAATGTTTACAAGGTTATTTAATACTCACTTGCACCCTAGAATAAATGTATAACATTCTGCTTCAACAGCATTCCCTCAGTGTACTGAGGGCCAGAGAGCCAGCAACAGCAGCCCATTAGTTCAGCAGACAGAGCTTAGAATTGCCTTTTTATATTCCCACAAATCAGGTAAAAATCCACCAACCAACCAACCAACCTAAAAATCATCCTTATACCTTTGCTACAAGCTGGGGTTCAGTGTCACGCTCATTCAATTTAAGATGAATTACAGATTTTTGAATCCTGTCCTCATTAGTTTGAGAAAGATGAGTTAAGTTGCTTTGGCATTGAAATCTGGTGTGCTTTAAACACGTCACACAGCACTTTCTGGATGTGAGGCACAATGCCTGGCTGGAATTAAAAGTGAGAAAAACAGCAAAGGCTCCAAGATGCCGTTGTCTCATTATGTACAGTGCTTTTAAACACAAATCACATTTTGCAGGATCAATTTGTGTTTGTTTCCTAAATCTACTGTTGGTACAAATGGTTTCCATAGGTGCCTCACCTCTCTTGCCTTTTCAAACAAAACATTTGCCTTCTTTTAAGAGACTACAACTTAATTTACTTCCATAAACAAGGAAGTAATTAAAAGCAGGTGCTTTGGTCAGGAACCCTTGAAAGTCATTAAAAAACCTCCCAGAGCTGCTTTCGAAGATGGAATGCCATGTAACCACAGAGTGCTGTGCACACTGTGGGCTGATCGTGGGCCCAGCAGTCTGACCCATCTGCTACACCCCAAAGAAGTTTTTGCATTGAACTTTGTGTCAGAGAAAGGAAACCACTTGGAAACACACTCTGGAGTAACGCTGGTGCAGCACATCATTTTGTCTGGATAAAAGTTAAACCAGACACCCTACCTCCCATGAGCCACATTGCAAGAGGGACAGGAAAAACTGTTTTATGGACTTTTTACAGCCTTTCCAAACTGCTGCAGCTGTTGGAAATGATGTGACTTTAAAAATTTTTAATTAATGGTTTTATTAAATTTTAATTAATCAAAACCAGTATATTAATTATAAGCAGTGCGTTAATCTTGTATCACTTTTACCCAGCATTTAGCAAAGTTGTCTTAAGTTACTTTTATGGGAACACAGCTTGGGAAAATTACTGAGACATAAAGTTTTGATAAACTAGCTCTGATATGCTTCAATGAACAAAGCCTGAGAGAGAAAGATGCATTGTTGAAGCTGGACATCTGGAATGCAGAATTTATGGACTACAAGGACATTTTGCAGAAACCAGAAGAGACTAACAAAGACCATGTCTGTGTGTTGAAAAGTCCCTACTGGAGGAAACAGATACTAAAACCCCTAAAAATATGGACTAATCAGCATGAACACTGAGGAATCCATAACCAATAGAGGACAGTATACTAATAAATGAAAGAGAATTTAAAACCAATGAACATTAATTCGTTTGCTAAAAATGTAGGAATAGGTGAAAAAGTTTTGTATCAGTGTCTGGGTAGAGGCTAGAATTTTGTCAGCCACTTACAAACCCTGGCCAGGAATAAAGTACTGCCTCACTCTCCAGCACTACAAAGACACTGTTAGAGGGTTTTCTTTATCCTGACAGTTCCGGAGGATTTCGGCAGCACAGCGGCTGCTGTGGGTTAGCCGGATGAGGTTGCTGGAGGGCATCATCCCGGTCCTGCTGTTTCTGCTCGTGCTTTTCCTTTTCAGCTAGTGCTTTCTCCCTAGCAGTCATCAGCCTGGACCTGGCATCAGGCCTCTTTCTGTCCAGCTGGTGCCTCCTGCAATGTTTTCCAAGGGTATAAACTTGGGTGGATGTCCGGCTGCAAACCAAGCAGGGGCATGGCCAGTCTATGGCTGGAGCTGGAACTTAGAGGCCCTGGAAAGGCTCGGCCACGCACAGAGCAGCTGCTTAGTGGCACCATGGCAGTAACATCATACCAGCCATGCCCCGCCAGCCCCATGGCAGTGATGTCATACGTGACATAGTGATGTCAGCATTGCAGCATGGCAGAGGTTCAAAACACAGGAAATTCAGGACCATCCAGGCTTTACAACTGCTTTACCTGCAAAGCAATTGTAGTGAAGCTTTGCAGAAAAAGCTCTTAAGGCATTAAACTGTCTGAAATATGTGTGGGAACTGTGCTAAGCCAAGGTTTTAACCTAACAGCCTAAGTTTCAGCATTCATCAAGTCAGATTGGCAAGAGTTGTTTTGAAATGTTTAATAAGCTTTTTGTTTTAAGATTTACTTTACAAGGCAACTTGTCTCACTTTCAGCAGTTTCTCAATACAAAAGTCTTACAATGCTTTATTTGCTAAAAAACTACAACATGGAACTGGAGGTTAGGGAGTTCTCTCCTTTTGCCAGCTGTTCTGGTAGGAGGGGTGTTCCACAGCCCGCTGCTGGAGGCTGCTGCACTCAAACACTAAGTTACACAAGTTCTGTACATAATTACAGTCAGAGTATGCAGCTGTATTATACACCACAGGTAAACACCATCAGGACCCATAACTATTACAGAGGAGAGCTTTTTCTTGAAGATTTCAGAGTTTATTTTACCATGGATAAATCTGATATATCAGGGGACTGACATCCATCTTTCTTAGGCACTGATCTAGGCAGAACTGCCTTGCAGAAAAAACTGCCTCTTTTTCAAACTTGTGCATTATTAAAAAAAATTTTATGTAGCTCTCAAAGTCTTTAACAAATCTATAAAAATAATTATTTGCTTGCCTTCAAACACAGAAGTATTTGAATAACTTCTTATTCTCTTTCTGCATTAGGTTCACTGCAGTATTAGATCAGGCAGAAACTTCAAAACCTTAATTAGTCCAACTGTGACTCAACCAACTGGATATTTTAGCCTGAACAAAAGAGCTTAAATACAACTCCAAAGAAAACAATGGAAGTTTGTACCACAGCAGCTCAAGCTAACTAGCACTGAATAGATTTTCCATGATGGGGGAAAAAGTTACTATTTTAAGTTTTAGCACAGAATATTCAGGGAAAACATATTGTAGGCCCATGCTTTGTAAACATTTGTACAAATCATTCAGACACTAGTGGTTTTGGAACGGATTTTCAAATCCTTGGCATTATGCAGGGCAGGAATTAACAGCTAACACTGTAAAAACAAGCAACTTTACCATGGCGTTAGAAGAGCAAGAGCACTGAAGGCTCCTGCATCCAGTACTTAAAACTGGGTATTACTTTGTATTTTATTATAAAGTTTATAATACCATTACAGAGTCCAGCACGGCACCGTAAGTAACCTTGTTACAGTATTTGTTTTTGCTTGGTACAAAAAAGCTTAACAGCAGCATAACTGTTACATTGAATCCGGGATTGGAACAGGCTGGCTTCTTCTGAATAGGGATGAGTCAGCGATTTAAAATAAAAAGGCTGCATTTTTAAATCTCAGATATGTGCAAAATTCCTTTCAGGAGAGAATGTGGTAGAGGTGTGTGCAATGTTGAAGGTTATATCCCAACCCCGATACTGCCAATATATTGCAGTCATGTGGAGGGTGAACTCTGGATCGTTATGACTTTGGGTGCAGTTTCCAGGAGTCCTCCTCACAGCTGGTGTTCTCACCCCATTCTATGTCCTTTTATGCAGTGCATCAAGTACTGACATTCATAATTATTCTCGTCCCCTTGCCCCCCCTAAAATAAAATTGGTCCATGATAGTTCTAATAAGCTTCCTTCAGGAATTCCAGTAAACTCTCTATCCTAAGACAGCTGTGACTGTTACAATGGGTTTATGAAAGCAAATGCAGTCCGGGAGATGAAGGTCTCTAAAGAGAAGTATCTCCATTTTCCTAAGGTCTTCAACAGCTTTTAAAAACACAGAGCATGGATTCCAATGTTATTATGAGGAAAGTCCCTTGGATTTTGGTGCTTTAGCCTTGATGTGATTTGCTGTTTTCACATGTTGTAAGCAACATAAATAGGATCCAACTGATCAGCTAAAAATCCATCTCTCAAGTGCATTCGTTGTTTCTCGCCACGGGAGTTGATGGGTATGACCCCGGGATCCACGATGACCACGACACCAACGATGAGATAATGCTCCTCCAGCACCACATTGGTCACCAGTGCAACCAGATCCAGCGCTTCCTGCTCTGAGCCTTCCAGTTCCACCACCACCACCAGCAGGTTTGTCCATGTAAACACAGCACTGTTGGCATGACACACACGTTAATGGGGAGGAAAAAATACCTAGACAAGTTATTAAAAGAGGTTATTAAAAGAAAGACAAGACCTCCCAAAGCTTACAAGTAAACCTGACTGCTCTGAGGCTGGAGAGGACCTACAGCCAATGATATACATAACTCATCAAATGGGAATAACACGCGTGAGAAGACACTGTCCATGAAGTCCTTGAGATGTGTTTACCACACCCACATGTGTACATTCTGACACAGCCAAGGAAGTTACAAGTTCTTCTGCGTTAGAAGAAATAAAGTGATACAGAAGAATAATGCTGAGGTTCTTACCATTCTGCAATGCTCTTATGTGCCCTGATTACAGAGGTTTCTATGTCAATGGGGTGGTACCTCATTCCTCTGAGCTCCAGTGTTTCATCCAAAGAGCCCACGACATACAGGGCATCATGCCTCTCTGCAATACAGCACACACATTTCAACATCATCACATCTGCAGGACAAACACAGTTACTCATTATGTGCTTATTCCTGACATTCTAAGATGTTCCCAGTGCTTCCTAGGGGGAAAAGTCTATAATACAAGCTCCATCATTTGGAGAGAATGAAAGCTCATGTAGCACTTCTGCCTATTGACTCCAAGCAACTGAAACAACACTGAAAAGAATTTCTGGGTCATCCAGTTCTGTCCTTTCTCTCATGTAATGTAACCTCAGTTCATAAACCCAACCAAAGTCTGCCATTAAAGCATCTTTTTGTTCCACTATGCTTACAAGAGAAATTTTCTTCTCTGATTGACACAAACACTTTCCCGATTTCCAAATTTAACTTCTTTTTTTCTTTTTAACATCAGCCTATGCCCACTTGTCCTCATGCCAGCAAAATTCTACTCAGCTCCTTAAGATCCCACAGTTTACACAGTAAGAACAGCCTCTCCCCAGGCTCAGCTCTGCCAGGTGAAATAAACAAAGCTCTCCTAGACCCTGCCTGAAGGACACACTCTCTGCATTCATCCTGTAACTCTTGTTCAGTTCAATTTTGCTTTTTCTATGTTAACTGTTTTAGAGTTCTGGTCAGTTGTGTCACTGGAGGTGAAAATCATGCTGGGAAGCTGTACTTCATGTGCACTGTATGTTAATTCACTGCACAAAGCCTCTTAAAAGCTAAAGGACAAGCAACATTGTTCCATGGTGATAAAAACCTCTATGATAGTGATTTTTCAGAAAGCTACAAGGCACAAAAACTTGCTATCATTATCCAGTGGCAGCAGTCAGGACACTGACACTATTAATGTAGACACCATCATTCATTTATGTCCAATCACAGAAAACCAGCAATATACATTTGTTATTAAGTTACAAGCAATCAAACTCCTGTTTTTAGGATGTTCAGAGATTTATTTTTTAAAGTATATGATAATCAAGAGCTGTATCTACTTTGTATTCTGTCTCAACAGAAAACACAGCAGATGGAAGACAAACTTTTCCCAAATTTAGACATCTTGGCTTAAATAAAAAAAAAAACCCAGATGAACAATTTATTTTCTATATTGGAAAGTTTCTCCTCTAGACCTTTAACGTTCGAAAGACTGTAAAATCACTGGTGTCTATGCATGTCCTGAACCTGCTGAATGACAGAACATCTCCTACTTAATTCAGGAGTCTTCCGTGATGGAAGTCAGCATAAACTTGCTGGACAGCCTTATCTTTGCTGGCTCGGCTTTCCCAAAGAGCCTCACACAAGTACCCCTGTAGGTCCAGGTGTTTCCTCTCACCTCCACTGGCATCTGTCAGCTCTGTCCTGCGCAGGAAGCCCAGGTACCCAGTGCGAGCCCACATGGTCTGAGTGTCCCCAAAACTCAGGCGAGCAGTAAAGTGATCAGCGTGCAGTGCTTCTTCTCCATACACCGTGTAGTAACCAGTAGCATTGTGTGGGCTACTCACCCATATCTAGGGGATAAAACAAATCCAAACTGGAATAAACATAGGTTATTTTGCCAGACACAGACAATATCATTAATTGATTTAAAAGATCTGTTTCACAGACAATTTTGACTACTCCAAAATGCCAGTTTTACTGAAATCATTAACTTCCGACTAGAGAAAAGTAGTTTTGTATACATGTAATTGGGGGATGGTAACGGCCATAAAAAAAATGAACCAGGCATTTGGCTTACTGGAAAGGAGCACCTGCTAACCTATTAGCTGGGCATCTTATTACACAACAAAAGATGCCTATAAAACAAAGGTTAAACCAAGCAGCAAATTACCTTTTGCTGCTGCCCAGTGATGGGAGTACATCCCTACCTGTTCAAGCTGCCAGGCAGACAGACTAGTGCCCTGGTCTCACCTGGTGCTGTGAAGCCACATGTGCAGGAATGCAAACAGTGCCAGCCCTCTGTGGGGTTCGTTCACGTGCCACACCAGGGTGATCCTGGCCGTCCCACTCAGGGGAAGAAAGGCATTTATCTAAGAGGAGGTATCAATGTATCCCATCACTACTGATAAACACAGTACAACGGTACCAAACCTTTACCTCTCCTAAATGTGAGTCTCCCAGAGGTCCCTTGGTTTCTGTGTGTGCTATGATGACCTTTACTCCTGGAAGAATCTTGAATAAGAAGCAAACAGAAGTTAAGAAAATGAATTAATCAAAAGAAAAATTAATCAGAAGTCAACAGTCTGTGCTTCCCTTACTACTCCTTTCTGCACCACAGATACCAACCATCTCTTTCTACCACTATTATTTAACTTGTTAAATAATTTTAACTCTGAGCAGCCGTTTTGCAGCTTCAGCATTGGTTTCACACCTAGAAAATGACTTCAGAAGGCCTCAGATTTGTTTCAGTGGTAGCAACTTATCCTATTGCTTCATGTCATGCACCTATCTTCACTTTAACTACTCAATCACAACATGCTCTCCTGGACACATTCTGATTAGCCAAGCTTGTCCCACATGTTCTTTACTGAGATCCAGGTGATGCAGCTCCCTGCCGAGGTGAATGCCATGAGGACATAATGAGTGTCAGAATGCCTTTAAACTGAAAGAGGAGGTTTAGATTAGATTTCGGGAAGAAATTCTCCCCTGTGAGGGTGTTGAGGCCCTGGCACAGGGTGCCCAGAGAAGCTGTGGTTGCCTCACCCCTGGAAGTGTTCAAGGCCAGGTTGGATAGGGCTTGGAGCAACCTGGTTTAGTGGAAGGCGTCCCTACCCATGGCAGACAGGGACTGGAATGAGATGAGCTTTAAAGTCCTTTCCAACCCAAACCACTCTGTGATTCTGTGAGGAGGAAGGATCACACTCAGTCTCTCACCTTCCCAGACTCCATAAGTGGCAGACTGTGTGGAGAACCTCTCTCCACCAAACGCACCCTGAGAAAATAAGAAGATACATTTGTACAAGGCTTTAAGAACTGTTGGAGGTTAAGATTTTTTTCCTCTCAGGGAATTTTCTCCCATCTGTTGCCTAAGAGATGATAATGACTGGTACTTAAGAGAGACAAAAGATATAGCCATGGAGGAGGGGGAGGGGTGCAGCTGGCTGCACTCTCCTAGCTGAGGGGCTTTCTCTTGGGAAGGGCAGAGATACCTGAGATTTTGGCTGGGGGGTCAGGGGCTGGGCTCAGCTTCTCTCTCTCACTCACTCTTGGATCGGAGGGGACCAGTCTGTGGTTACTGTGGGAAGAATTTGCTGCCACCATGGAGTTCCGCCTTTTACTGCTTCTACCGTGAGTGAGGCTTTGCTCGCAAGAGCAGCTTTTGAACTGGGACCTTAGTAACACTCTACCTCATTGGAAAAGGACCCTCACCATCTACTTGGGTGCCCAGGGGTAAACCCGTGACCCTGAGCCCCTCGCCCCTCTGAGGGAGTCTCTCCTGGCTGCTTGCGGGAGCCCAGCTGCCGCTGCCCAGCCCCACTGTCTTCTGCTGCTACTTCGGGTTTTTCACTACACTTCACCCCAATACCCCGTGTCTGCCCAAACCCCGCAGTTCCCGCTAAGGCTGTGGAGTTTCTGCTACATTTTGTTTGCCACCCCGGGGTGTGCCCACCTCTGCCGTTCCAGCTGCTGCTCCAAGGTTCCCGCTACAGCCCATTCTGGCATCCTGAGGGGCACCGAGATTGGCTGCCCCTGTGGGTTTGTAAAGGAAGCCCCTTTTCCATCCCTCCCGCTGGCTCACCCGCCATCACCCACATGATGAGAGAGAGGCAAGAGAGAGGCGCTCGCGCCACAGCGCCCCCTGCAGGCGCGGGGGAACAACTGCACCCCCCTGCCCGGCCGGGAGCCACCAGCGCCCCCACCGGCAGTGACCAGAACTGCACCCAAGGGGAAGGTGCCTGACAGCTGAGAGAGGCTGGCAATGGGTTTGTGGGTTTGTTTGTTGACACTGCCGTTGTGGTTGTTTGTCTGCCTTGTTATATGTACATACATACAAGTAAAGAACTGTTATTCCTTTTCCCATATCTTTGCCTGGAAGCCCCTTAATTTCAAAGTTACAATAACTTGGAGAGAAGGGGGTCATTGTCTCCATTCCAAGGGAGATTCCTGCCTTCCTTGGCAGGCACCTGTCTTTCAAACCAAGACAAGAACTTAAACGGAAGTGTTCTAGTATATGCACTGCTACCCCAACCTTAGCTGCACTGACTGAGCTGCAATGAATCACCCAGTTACTCTCAGTTATTCACAACTTACAGTTACACGTTTCTAGCCGTCTTCTAACTTCCCTGTTAGCATTCCCACAGACCATGTTTCTTTCAAGAATCTGTAACTCTGCTCTCTGGAAAGATGAGTAACTTTTTCCAAAAAAGCCTGAAGGTTGCAGTCCCACCAGGATTTTAAATTCACCTTCTTTTCCAGATTCTCCTGGACCTCTGCTTGTCGCACTGAGTCATGGCAGAGCATCAGTAGGAATTACAAACAGTAAAGAGCAAGGAGCCTAACTGGAATTAAGTGACACAGTGCAGCCCAGGGAAGGCTAAGGGAACAGAGTTGTTTTGGTTTGAAGGGAAAAAAAAAAAAAAGACTAAGGGAGACTCTGTACTACTTCCACTACCTAAAGGATTGTGAGAGAGCAGATTTCTTGGAGTTGCACAGCACAGGGATACAACACGGCAGGGAGTCAGTTGACTGCTGCCAAGGATATTTCAGCAAACCAGTGCACTGAGGCTGAAGTTTCTTCTCCACGGCCATTGAAGAGTTAATGCTTTAATACAGACTATACCTGTCATGTCGAAGTGCTCTCATATCTACATAGACTGTTGTTGGATCTGGTCCTGCTGTTCCCTAAGAATAAGGAAGAAGAAACAAATTCAACAGAAGCCACGACATCCTGCTTTCATTCTCACAGCCACACAAATTCACAAATTTCTCTCCCTTTTTTACTGACACTTATAAAGCACTTCCCTAATGTACAAGAAATAAAGTAGCCCCCCTTTCTACAGTGACTACTGTAGAGCCTTTGCTTTTTTATGGAATCAGTCAATGAATGTACAAGCAAAGTATGTGGGACAGGTAAGTCTAAGTTTTGGAAAATTTTTAAATTTAAAATCCAGCTTTTATAATTTTATTTGAGTAAGCACCTGCTCTAAAACCCACACAGCCAGTGCAAAAGGATGTAAACATAAACCTATGTGGGCCTAGTCCCTAACACTGCAGAACCAGATGGACTTTAGGACGTGACAAGCACACATGCATCACTATACCTGTTCAGCCAGCTTGCCCAGCCTGTTTGGCTGACAGCAGGACCACAAACAGAAGTAAGAGAGGCCATCAAAGTGTGGGAAACAGAGAGAAAGGGGAAAAAAAGAAAATACAAACAAAGAGGCACTAGAAACATAAGATACACACAGTAAGACAGAAAACAAAACTTACACTGTTTTAGAATGAAAATTTCCATTTCAGATTATTTGAGAGCTTGGCACTTTTAGGTGGTTCTTTGGGAAACATGCAAGTCACAGATAATGAACAAAAGAGGGCTAAGGCAACTCATACATTGCTTTATAATAAATCCCTTCTCCCTCTGTAAGACTATTTGCAGCTTCAGAAACACCTTCTCAGTGAACCAGTTCAGCAGGGTTGGAAGAATGGTATTTATCTGCCTGCTAATTTGTATAAAAAATTTAGTCATTCATTTACATTCATTTAAATCCAATTTATTAAAAATGTCTAATACAGGTATCACTTTGGAAGAAAACCCTTTCCACTAAAAACGGGTTCAAGAATGGAAAACAGAGATGAAAAAGGCATAAAATTAAGGGGAAACTTAACTGCCCATCAGTCCTGTATTCCTCACAGGGTTTTTTTGGAGTCCTTTTCATGCTGCCATTTAGTATTCTGCAGAAAAACTGTTTTCTCTCCCCCTTCATCCCAAACTGGCTTTTGAAATTTTTATTCACACAGGCAATTTGGAAAGCTATTCTTTCACACTTGACAGCTGAAATGTTTTATTCAATGAATTCAGAATCTTAATTTACAGTCATCTTGATTTCATGTGTATTCTTCCTGTTTTTCTACCTATTGATTCATAAAATCACTCTTATTTCATTATAACCATTAGCTTGGTCTTGTTAAAAATCCTTTCTCCTTTAAATGTGAAAGAAATTAGAGAAACTAAGGGAACACTTGTGAATGGCAACATATTTAGGTAACTCATGTTCCAGAATATCTCTCTTGTAGGAAACCTAGAACACTAATATATTCTGAGAGCTAAAAAGGCTTTTCTTCATCTAGTGGGCACCAGGAAGAAGAAAAAAGGAAACCCAAAAGTTTTGCAGAAGTACAGCAGCAATTTTCATAGAATCCTATTTTATTAAGTGTAATTTATACAAAAAAAAAGGACATTAAATTTACAATTACACATACTTAATCCATGTGCCCCCTAAGATATTCCCCACATACAAAGCTACATACTGCCTCATCTGAAACCTGAGCACTTCATTGATTAACTCAAGCATCCTCCAAACCCCACGGTGCTTTCCCATTTTCTAGTCCATGCTTACTTAACACCTGATTTTTCAGGTAAGTTTTGGAATATATATATTTATATATTTTTTTAATCTCCTGACTGGAAAAGAAATATCGCATTAAGCAAAGTTAGACTTCATCTGGTTAAATTACACATAAAATATTATTATCAGCTAAATACTAAACTGTCAGAAGGGGTTCTGACCCCCAGCATGTCATTATCTCCAGACTGTAAAGCAGGGCTGAGAACTTTATGGGCATATCCTCCCTCTCAAAGCTTCCAATTTTATACTTTTAAGTTAAAAAAAAGTCCAGCTCTCACACAAGGTGAGACAAAAATATTTGCATGTTGCTAATACTCATCTGAGATCTTTAAAAGTCAAAAAAACCTGCCAACTGTGTTCATTTTCCTGGGTCTTATTTACAGAATTTTGCCTTCCATTTAATTCCACATTATACAAAACAAGACAAAATCTGAATCACACAAAAGCTGAAACAGCACTGCTTGTAACATGCAATATTTATGAATAGGAAGTTGTTTATTTAATACTGCTCCTGCATAGAAGGAAGGAAACAAGTTTCTTAGTACTGACCCTCTGGATTGGAAAAGCAAATCAATTGGTCAATTAGTACAGAAAAGTGAAATTATCATAATCAACATCATATTAAACATCTTATTAAAAAGCTTATTTAACTTGGTGATGAAGCAAGCAAGCAATGGATATCTAGTTCATTAGAAAAAGAATTCCATTCAGCTGAACATGATTTTCTCACAAGTTACCAGAGATTCTGTGTAAGGAACAAGCAGTTTAATCTCACCTGTAAGCAAATTGCTACGTTGACCCTGCACCCAAAGGTAGTGCTCACTGCACGAGCAGAGAGGCCCAGGTCTTTGAATAACTTGGAGAAAGACTGGGTGAGGGTGATCCTCGGTCTCTCCTCTGCCACCACCATGCAGGTGCGCACACAGGACAGGTTAACCCCCTTCATCTGAGAGGGGAGAACAACACTGTAACTTCAAAGACAGCATTTCTAGAAATAAACCGTTTTATTTGTGCAACAGAAGGGCTTTAAAGGCACTAGAGTAAGACATGAACTGGTTTAACACTACAGACATCCTGTAGCTGCAACACAGGGACTCAGCATTTTGAGCTGAAAAACCCTTGAAATATCATTTTGGCACAGGGCTGGGCTTGCCAGAGACCTGCTGGCACCCAGCACTGCACAGTTTAGATGTTCCAGACATCATCAGCTCCTCTCAATGTGAATGTGAACCTGGAGCAACTGGCTGTGGGCCAGGATTGCCTTTGGTGAGGTCCAGGGGAACAGAGGGACAGGCTTTTTTTGTCTCTATTGAGAGCACACAATACAGCCACCTTTGTGAAGGAGCTGCCACATTCCCAATGGAAGTCCTGAGCAGCCGAGTTCCTACAGCTGTGGGAATGCTCCTTCCTCTTCAAGGAAATTCAATCTGAGTTAAGAGATTTTTCCTCAAAAATAAATAGATGTATCAGGGTGCAATTGCTGTTGTTAGGAATCAAAGAATCATATAGCATAACTTTGAGTGGGAAGGAAAGGATTTTAAAGCTCATCTCATTCCAATCCCTCTGCATGGGCAGGGATACCTTCCTCTAGATCAGGCTGCTCCAAGCCCCATCCAACTTGGCCTGGAACCTTTCGAGGACTGGGGAAGATTACACCCATTTTAGAACTCAGCACTTCTGGTATGAGTGATATCTGAAAGTAAGTCACACTTGCTGAATTTTTGGGAGCTTTTTCTTTTGGCTGTTATGGGTGAGGTTTTTTGTTTGCTGGGCCTTCGGTGTTTTTCCTTCTGTTGGTGTGTGTTTTGTCTCGGATTTTTTTTTTTGTTTGGTGTTGGGTTTTTTTCTTGTCTCAGACACAAACAAGTTGATAGGCTTGCTATGTATTTTGCCCAAAACATCAAAAATATCTAGCAGCACTGAGGTTGCACAAATAACTAAAACTGAAAATGGAAGACTTCTTTTTTTTTCCTCCACCAGAAACATGGAAGCTGAATCTTCTGGCAGTCTCAACACTCCCCAAAACTCAAGACATAATGGAAGGCTATCACAGAAACACTTAAAAACTCATCTTCTCCAAGCCAAAATGAAGTATTTTTAGAAAGATATATCTTTGTTTATGTCAGTATGTGGAAAAATGAAGCCCACTCACCCGGAGAACATCAGTCTGTGTCCCAAGGCCTTTGGTGCACATCTCCATCACAGAGTATGAGCAGAAGGTGACACGCACTTTGTAGTGGCTGACAGCAGACAGCCACAGAGACACGTTGCTCTCCAGCTCCAGAGGAGGGACCAGGATGGACTGGTGACCTGAATATATACTGGGGAGAGGAAGCAACAGGAACATGAAAATTCAATTAATTAATGCATATGGCATGTTTTAAAAGGCAAAAAAATTTGCAGCTTTGTGAGATGTGCTGCATGAGAGTAGTTATCTGGTTGAATCAAGTCATGACTCACTAGTTTTAAGAAACACTTAACTGCTTCCTTTAGCAGTATTTCTTATTGCATACCAATCTTGCACTGAACACCTTAAAGGTCTTGTCAAAACATATGGTTTAATCTCAAAAGACTTTAAAAAGATTTACCTAATCAATGTGAAACAGACAGTGAAGTCCCTCAGTCCCTTCTTTTTTTCTTCCTTGAATTTGGTATCCAATTAATACCACTTACTAACCTGAAGTTACTCAAGTAACTAACTGACTTAAATGGATTTTCTTAGCACAAAAGGTGTTTTCTGATCTACTGATAAAAAGGTTAATTTGGGTTTCTTTGACAGTTTCACCCATGTCCATTCCCTGGGGTTCTGGGAAAGGCTGGACACATGTGAGGAGACCCAGAGCTCCAGAGTCATACCTGCACAAGCACCACAGTGCAAAGCCTAAGCCACAGTAGGGATCCAGGCAGATGGCAATCTGTCGGGATGGGTACAGCTCACACTGGAGCTTTATTGAGCGACATAAGGCACTTGTAGCTGCGTGTGACATCTGCAAGAGGAAAACAGGAGCTTTCAGGGACCTTTTTCTAGAAAAAGGGTTTTACATATTTCTTTATAAACGTAAAGAAATAAAATATGATTATCTCTTGTTACTCTACCTTTACTCCTGCTAATATACCAGTAGTAGACACACTGAAGTCCAAGTATGCCAACATATCTGGAGACGTAGGTCTGAAAACACTAGCCAGCTTCTTTTTAGGCATATCATCTATTTAAAATATGTAAGTAGAGAAGGGTACCATATTATTTTGGGAAACAAGCACAGGACAAAAAAATCTTTACAGCATTATCATCAAATCCTTCTTATAGTTTCTGGACAGCTATTTTAATGCAATGCAAAATACATCCCCTCAATCAGGCAGTTGTGTAGCAAAATAAATGTATGACTCTTCAAACTATTTCCATTTTGGCTACCGTACCTGTATCCAAAATAGTGGGCCATGTTTTAATATCTACAGCTGCTGCAGCCTCCTTGGACCTGAGCAGTTTCATTATAGCTTGGGTGGTCAGTATACATGCAGACTTACTGACCTGCAAAAGGCACAGCATTAAAACCATTGATAAAACCAGGGAGTGCATGCCCAAAGTCATGTCATATGCATCCAGATGAGATAACCAGTAAGATGAAGAGATGAAGAAAATAATTGGAAACAAAGCAAAATAAATCACAACAAGAAAAGACCATTTTAAATGAGTTTCTGAAGAAGTCATTATTGACTCAGCCACAGGACACTGAATATTTATTTTCTAGCTTATTTTACACTGACTGTGGCAAAGCAATTCAGCAGGCTGTATCAACCATTCCACACTCCCCAGAATCAGGAGGAGAGGAATGTCTCATACCTACCTCTACAATCATTTTGACAGTGGGCAGAGTGGTAGCAAGGTTCTGTGGATGAGGTGGGCGGACAGTGATGGGAACACAGCCAGCGTACAAACAGCCGTAGAAAGTTGCTATCAAGTCTACTCCTGGAAAGGATATTTGTGAAATTAAAGCCATTTTTATCAGAACAATAGGCCAAACTCTTTCATCAAAATCAAAATACACAATGTTATTAAGATGCAAAGATTTGTCACAAGTGTCTCTCCAATCAGCAGACTGCTCCACAACCAGCATAAAATGTTTTGCATTTAAGAGTTAGTAAAAATTATTCCAATCCAATTAATGGACAGAACTTCTTTTCTTGTCCTCTGTGATTGTGGGTTTTGCTGTCTGTGTTGCTTTACCTGGAGGATAAACCAGGGCCACGTGGTCACCAACATTCAGCCGTCCTTTCTCCATCAGCGCAACTGCCACCCTCTCTGCCCTCTTGTGCAGCTGGATGCACGAGGCAGTGCTGGCTACAGTACCCTGCACAGGAGACAAGTGACAGCAGAAACCTTTATAGGAACAGCAGCATCTCAGTGACTTGGATATTGACACAAGAAGGTGTAAACCAAAAGGGTTCCTCCTGGAGACACGTGAACACACCAACTTGTAGCACTGTAGCACATTAGTCCTAGCTATTTAAGACAGGAGTTCACCAACAGGTAATTTCTTTGTGTCCAAGTTTTGTGTTTCCTTTTGCAGAGTCTCCCTATCAAGGGTAAAACTTGCCTGAACAACCCAGGAAAGGGCTGCTTCACACTAGAAAACTTCCCTCAAAATCTTATTCACTCTGAGAGAATAAATAATTTCAACAATAACAGTGTTGAAACAATTTTTTTTGCTAAAGCGCAGTATCAAAAGGAAAGTTAGAAAGTTTGAACTATGTCCTAAACTCTTTTGCCTCTCTGAATGAGACCTACAAATCCGTCACTTCCCAAAGACTGCTGCTGGACTTTGTGGAAGACTCCTGTCTGCAACACAGCACAGAACAAGGCAGATCCAGTTTATTCCTGGGCTCTTACTGTCACTCTATGTGCCATCCTTCTTGAGGGCAGAGCCTAGGCCAGGGCAAGGCATCAGCATCCCCTGCAGGGTGTGACAGTGCTCCTGAAAAATCTGACTCCAAAGCTGTCCCAAGGGTTCTCTACTTAGGCTCTAGATCTTCTAATCAGGAAATCCTCCATTTCTGACTTACAGACACCCTTGTTCTCAGGAATGAAGACAGAATCATGGTTTCCATTAATATGACAGAAGCTGTGTTCCAGCAGGAAATGCAATTACTGCAATGTTTTAAGCTAGGCAGAATGCATACTGAAATTTCAGATGTGGAATAGAAGATATGTCATAAAATTCCAGAAGTGCAAAAATGTATGCTGCTTACCACCTAGCAATTTTTGTCTGCTTCATTAAAATAATCTGCAGCATTTCAGGAAAAGACTTATAGAAGGGCTTTTCTTGGAATCTAAATAATCCTTTGTTTTGATCTCAATCTCCAAGTATGACCTAAAGTGCATCTCACCTTGGAATTCAACAAAAGGAAGAGTGGATGATCTGGAGTTGTCTGAGCTCGCCACTGAAGAACATCTGATAAATACAGGAACTGAAATGGAAGAAAAAGATGATGCTCAGATTAACTCAAAGTACTTCAGGTTTACTTTCAGCAGAATATCATACCTGGTCTTCTTTCATTCTGAATAAGCTAATTCAAATATTTAATAATACCAGGACCCCAATGTCACCTTTCTTGCCTGGTCATTGTCCTCCAACTGGCTAACATCTCTCCCTGAGGCCTGTGCAATCCTCTTGCCAGCTATGAGGTTTCCTACAATCATTGACGCAGGACCAACATCTGCATTTTGAAAAGAACAGTGCAAAATGAGGAAAAACAACCTAAGGAACAAGCAACAGCTCAGCCTGCAGGTGCCCTATAAGACACAGGTCTGGCAGAACTAGCACATATTCTGGTTTCCTCACCTGGCTGTTTCTGTCGAGGCTTGGGCAGGTTGGTAACACAGGTGTGGGGACACATCAAGACGTTACAAGGATGCAGAGCACCCTCCAAAAAGCGCTGCTTCGTTTCTGAAATATGAATTCCTCCGAGTGGAGCCTTTGGCAAAGTGTTGGCTGGCACCAAGGCAAGGCAGTACACACCTACTTGGTGAATGCTATCAATTGCCTTCACAGAAATGAAAAAAAAATACAGTCCACATTATCAACTGGGATGTAGCTAGAGCAAGAATTTGAATTCAAGTCATTTATAACATTAAAATTTTTACTTGCACCACAATTTGCAAATAAAGGGTCCAATTCTGCACTCACTGAACTCATAGAAGCTGTGCCATGACTTCAATGGGAGCAGGAGCAGACCCAGGACTTTGCTTGTGCCCTCTATCAAGGGGATGCCACCTGCACATCAGGGATTAGGAGAGTCTCTTAAAAGTGGGCAAAAAGTGCAGAGATTTTCAAAAGCCAAGTTATATCATAGCAAATTTAGCATGTATGGCAGAATCACAAAAGCGCAGTAGAACATAAAACTCACAAAATTTAGGAGGGAAGCATCTTTGCTGCCTAAATGTAAAGTGCCTCTTCTAGCTATGACACTTCTAAAGAGAGAAACAAAAATATTTTCTCCCAAAACCAGATATTCTCTCCAAGAAGATAAGAAAGCTGAAATTAGACAGAAACCATTATTACCCAACTGCCTTACTCATAAGAGCAAACTTCCCTTAAATTGCTCTCTGGATCCTTCCCTTCAGTTGTCCCCTTACCAGAGTCTTCCATAATTGATCTCTCCATTTTCACTTCCTTAGAACTGATTAATTCTAAAAACTGCAAATGAATATCTACCACAGTTCCCCTTCCTCCCGTCCTGCACCCCCAAGGAAATAAAGTAAAATAATTAAGGGAAAAAGTTTTTAATACTTCTTGTTGCAGATCTAGAATAAGGTTGATAGTGATAAAAAACTTTCAGGGGCTGTTCTGATACTTGGCAGTATACTCCAGAATATTTTCAGAGGTAACCCTCAGTATGAAATCAGAAGAGACATGTAGCATTAACCCAAACAAAACCCATCACCCTTAGGACTCTGAGAATCCCAGTAGTAGGAAGCTAAAAAAACATTCTGAAAGAAAGTCTTACTTTTTACAAAATTCTGTTAATTCTCAACCCTGAGAAAAATTAGCTTATTACACCTGTCTGTGGTTAACTGATAGGTTTTGCTTATGGAAAGAAAGAAAAAGCTCTAATATTCTCATTTCATGCATCAGCCTTATTCACCTGGAAAGAGAAAAGGACAGACTGACTACCTGTAGAACCCTGCTCATCCACTGGAAACTATCCTCCTCTGAGGCGTCAGGGCGTTGCTCTGCCACAAGCACTATCCGATCATCATGCAAAACGGGCACAGAAAACACTGCTATCCTAAAACACAAAGGACAGAAGAATGATAGGATGCAACACAGGGTGAACAGGGCGTGGCTTATCATCCCATGGGAATGGCTGCAACCTCTCATGGCACCTTTTCACACGCACAAGCATTATTCATGCCAGATCATCACAAAATCACAGAAAATTTAGAACCCCTGTGGGTTCCTTGCTGTAATCGATTTCTGGTCTGGGTCAGGTGGATTTGCAGTCACCCATGTAGCACGTGTCTAACAGGCAAATTCCATACATGCAGGGGCTGTGCAAACCTAGCCTGTAGACCTCCATCATGCACACTAGACTTGTAGCCCCTACATGCGGTATCCCTTCTGGAAGACAACTGTGCCAAATTACTGACCACCAATGCTTACACTGAAGAGTACTTAACTCCTCTTTGGGAATTACCTTAGTTTTAGGCTTGTCTTTTCTAGGATAAAATATTAATAATGCCTCAGCCTGGACTGGTTCCAGTCTGAACCCTGAGAGACTTATCATTGATCTCCATCTGGACATTGAGCCACGGACCACTGAAGAGCACTCAGGTTGGTGATACAACACACTATCTTTGAGGGTCCTTCAGGAACTTAGTTTTTCTTTAGAACAGGATGCACAGCTCCTCCCTCAGCCACCCAAAAGGCTCAGGGGACAGAGGTGTTTTACATCTGGCATGAGCTTCTTCTGAGTGTCTGAAGAGAAGCTTTGAAAGAAGTTTTAAACAGACTCTTTAAGATCTACCTTTATACTGTATGAAAGTAATTTAAAATCTATCATGCATGAAGCAGGGTGTCAATATTTGTCTTTCAAGTTAGCAGGGACAGCCAAATTCACAACTTAGTGCCAACTTTTCTACAAAACACACATGAAAAAGTTCACATGCATAGCTCCTGTGTATGCTGTGTCACTTGATGACTGTCTGTAGGTTAAAAAAGGAGCAACAAAGACCAATCAGCAGTGCTGAAGTTTTCAATACACTCACCTTCCCCGATAGACAAACTTCATGGGTTCAACTGCCAGTGCGGTGGCTACCACATCATCTGCATTGTGCCTGCGGCCGCTAACTGTCATCAAACCATCCAATTTTCCTACCACAAACACCAAATAGTCCTGAAAAGAAGGAAGGATTAGAAACAAAGCAGAAAAACGTCCTCACTCCTGGCAATACATGCCTGACTCAAGCCAACAATACTCTTGAGATCTATAGGAGGTCGGTGCCCTGACACAAAATCCTGCTGAATTCAGGGGCATCACATTAGAGTTGGGAGTCAGGACAAAGTAGGGCCCTGAGGGCCTGTTCACACTTACAGGACCCACAAAGCCAAGCAATCCTGTTCTTGTGAAGGGCTGGTCTGATACAGGCATGCCAGCTGCTGTCACTGGGATGGCCTGGAAGAACACAGAAGGATTCAGATACTCACTGGACTGATAAGGACTTTCACTCCTTTATTGCCAAAATACATGAAAGGGGTACCACTGCAAGGAAAAACATGGGCAGAAAGATTGAAATGCCTTCACTTAAGACTACTCTGTTGATTCAGAGCTAAGATAAATTTAAATGCTCACATAGGCACTACGCTGGACTGTGGAATACAGAAGCAGCTGACTGACTGCAGATGACACCACATATTTTTGGTTGTAAGAGACAGAATGTCTTGTTATGATTCTATGAATGAAGCAAAGTGTACCTGGCCAGGGCTTTTTTCTAACTAACTAAAAGCCAAACCAAACAATAAAACACACACAGACACACACACACAGACACACACACACACACAAAAAAAAAAAAAAGGGACCTTTAAGGAATAAATAAGTCTATTTGCAAGAAGAAATACTAGAATACTAGAAATGTAACAATTACAAAGGAATTCGAACCTCAAATACATTCTTGGTAATTCCAAGGAGGCCAAAATACGCTGTCCCACTTGCTCCTGAATTCACACATATTTCTCCAACCTCATCAGCTTTGCACAGATAAGGAGTCCCATCCACCTTCACAACACACATGTTGGCTGCAAGGAGGAAGAACACAGAATCACAGTGTTAGTCTGCTCCAGCAGCTGACACATGTAGTGCTCTGCATTGACAGATAAAGATTTTAGTATCAATTATTCATCAGCTACAGCAAAAACACAGCTTGTAAGAGAGTTCTCTTTAGCGTCTTGACAGCCTGTGCAATCCATTCTCCAAGATTAAGTTCACAAATGCAGTGTTTTTTTCTTACAGCGTTTCACAGCCTCCACACCAGGTGCAGCTGAATCCAAGGCACACTAGACTGAGGGAGTTTGATTTGCCACTTAACACTCAAGATCAAGAAAGAAATCAGTAAATCTACCCAGGTCAATACAAAATAAACATGGCAAAGCCAACTCTGCAGCCTGCATGGACCAAGAACTGCTGGTAAAACAGATTTGTGGGTACATTTTCAAACCTTACAGAAGTCTTCCAATTGTCAGCATCCTAGGTCTGAACAGGTGAGACAATCACTTTACCCTACCAATAGATTAACCTCTAAATTATCTTGGTTTCATAAAAATTACCTATCAGAACAACTAGCAGTTATTAGAAATTGTTTGGAACCATGCAATGATAACCTTGGGTGACCAAGTAAAGAGGTGCTACTCAAATTCTGGTACAGTTGCTGGATATTATATGTGTGAGCCAGATGTCTGGAATTAAAGTCCACAGTATGAACTATCGGTCATGCAAAATCCCACACTTTGCAATTGAGGAGGAAAAAAGTAAAACTTACTGGTAAATTGGAACTGATGAAATAGTTTATTACTGCAGGAAATACCGTGAGCTAACATCAGAATTCTGTACATAACACTTAAACAATGATGTAAAGAGAAGTGTTAATAACTGGAGAAAGCACAGTTTGTGGGCATACACAAATGTACAGCCCTCACTGCATTCACAGACATACAAAAGCCAATGGATCAGCCTGCAGTCCCTAAATGATGCTCCATCCATGAAGCCAAAGGACAATCCTATCACCCTGACCAAGTAAAAAAAAAATACTTACCGGTAACCAATGTATGATAGTCTACAGGTACATTCTAACAGCAGGCACAGTTCTGCCCTGCCAGGTTATACTGCAAGGCTGCCCTTCTGCAGTATCTGTGGAGCCTCTACTCTTCCTTCTCCTCCTTTTCCTGCTTCATGTGTGACATACAAGAGAGTGCATCTACCACCATTTCAGTCTCTCTCAACAGCATTGCATCTGAAAAAGAATTAAAGAGAAGGGAAAAGCAGATGGGACAGGAATGTACATGTGGACTGCACGTTACAAAGAACACAGATTCCTGCTAAGAAAGCTTTCTTCAAATGAGTCCACATGTACATTCTGACAGATGGTGACTCGCAGCAGTCAAACCTGCCAAGGAGCATCCTGGCAGAAGATGAGAATCCTGCTGTGCAAAGGACCACACTGATGCCCTACTAAAGACTGGATTCAGCTCTGGATGTTTCAAGACTAGCACAGCAGGAATGCAAGAATAATGCCAGGGGCCTGCACAGCAGAAGGCTGTGACCAAAGGTACTGATGAGGGTCAGGAAATGCTCTCCTGTTCCCTTTCCAGCGTTTCATAGTGGATCCATACACAATGGATACCATTGCACTGCAGTCTTTAGTTAGGACTTCCTTCCTAGAAGCATGAAGCCTTAGGAAAAATACTAAAATGCCAGGAAAAAATGCCTCTAGAATCACTGTGGAAGGTATTTGCAGGGTTTCCAGAGAAACCTCATCTTTGAGAAAAACAGCATACAGGGATATCAAATGCAGACCTGAATCTCTTCCTGCTCCTCTAGAAAGGGCAATAGGCATACAGCAAGCCAACTTCCTAGAGAGGATGAATGTAAATCTATACTCTAGAGGTGATCATGAGCATCCAAAGTATAACATTTAAATTGGAAGAAAACACCTCATCTCAAGTGCAGACTGGCACAGGTCTCCAAGAGAAGCTGTTCTGCAGTAGCTGTTGTGCCATTGTGTGACAGACATGAAACCATGTGGAACACAGAACTGATGAATATGATAAATTCTAAGGGCTGAGTGGAAAAGAGGTGCTGTTAACTCACAGTCTAAGGAATAAAACCGAAAGCTTCACCAAGTTGTTCTGTAACAACTCTTTCCACTGAGGTACAGGAACCAGATCCCTCTGCAGTGAAGATGCATAGTGGTAACTGCGAGAACCTAGGCAAATGTTTGCTCAGACATGGACAGAGGAAACAATGAAATACAAAACATCCATGGGCTGGAGACAATGTGAGCCTCCCGACATTTAGGAAATTGGAACCATCTCCTTGAACTTCTAGAAAAGGTACTGAATGCAGTCACAATCCAGAACATGACACTGTTCATTGCAGAAGACCTTGCAGAAACCCAAGATTTGGTCCCAACCTGAAGTTTTCTGCTTGAGTGTAAGAAAGTAGCTGCTGCAGCAGTACTGTTTCTAGGAACCAGCCTTTGTATGATTAGAGGCTATAGGAATTTAGAACTTTCGGATTCAAGAGTATTAGCTCTTGTCAAAGAAAGAGCATGAGAAGAATCCCGGTAAAAGAATGGAAAGGATTAGTTGGGAAGTAGAAGAGAGACAAACTTAACTGCAGTTAACATATCCACTAAGCAATATATCCAGGCTCAAACATAAGGCATAATATGCTTCCAAGATGACAGATAACACAGCAATCACATTCCAGTTGACATGAAAGTTGGAGGCTGAGAATGGGCAGAAGAAAAGAGGTTTGGCATTCTCCCTCCCATCTTTACCAGTCCAATTTGAAAAAATGAACTGAATGTTGTTATGAGCCAAATTTAGCAATGCCAGTCTCAGACAGAAACAATGAAAAATAGCCCAAGGTGGTCAACAGGTGGGATAAAACATCATCCCTCCAGGACAGGACTCCAGGGGAATGCATACTAGATTTTCTCTTAAGAATCCCATGCTATCTTTGAGGGGAAGATTTCTCTGTGGATGCTGGCACTTCCCTTGACGGTCTTGTGATGGGCATTCATGGTAGATAATGAATGCAAAGGGAATGTGGCATCAAGAATGGCCTATGGGTTGAACAGCACTGACACATGACATGACCCTGGTGCTGATGGCTCCGTTGAGTAAGATCCCCTGAGCAAGTGGGCTCAGTGTCTCAGAAAAAATAGCAAGATCTGACGAAAAGGAGGGTGAGAGCAGACACTTTATCCATGACCTTTTAACCAGGTAGTACCTGAATAAAGCATGTCAGAGATCTTTACAGGTAATGAGATCAAAAGCATTTGGCTTGACCATTTCTGAATTAAATTCAGGAATGTGAGCTCCTATGTCACAAAGTATTTGGAAGACTAGGGAAGACTTCCAAGTTCAGTGGGGATCAGAAGATGGAAGAAAGCCTTCAGAAAAAGAATACAAAACCAAAAACATATCAAGAGCAAGACTCATCAGTCAGCAGAGAGGCAGTGAACAGGTGGTGGTATGTTCTCTCCTGTATGCCAAACACCAAGCAAAAATGGACAGGGCACACCCACCATGAATACTACACAGGAAAAAGCATAAATCTTACCAAGTAAGGCACAAGTATCTCCACTGTTAGAATGTACATGCAGACTCATTAGAAACGAATTCATTCATTTCCTTAAGTCATTAATTTTTTTCATTTAGCACACCCCTGTAAGTAACTGCTAGTCTTTTGACTTTCTTCCTACTCTGGAGGATTTTTTAAGAGACAAAAGTTATCAATTATCCTTTGTAATGAAATCTATCATGTATCTTCTGACTTAAGGAACATATAGAGAAATTTCTGCTGGAATTTTTAATATGTGGATAAATTGAAGCAAATCTGCTCCAGATTCTGACAGCCCAATGCTAATCAGTTTTAACGGAGTTAATGAATTAAGTTGCCCAAATTCTGCTTAACTTCCAAGTAGTTTTACCACTTACAACTGTATTTTCAAATAGCAACAGCCATCAATTACAAGTCATATCAGTCTGAGGCACCCGATGGTACGCATTTAACTGTTCTCCCCTCACACAAGTCACTTTACACTTCTTACTCACGTAGAAAGTTACAGTAGTGTTATCACTGCCTCCCAGTGGCACCCTAATCCAGATGGGTCCCCTAGATTTGTTAGACAATGCTCCAAGGAATTTGGACAAAGGAGAAGGGTTTTTTCACAGATCCTTCCAACTGTGCAATCAGGCATTTCACAAGGACAGGGATGTATTTTTTGACAACTCATAGTGAGGTGAAATTACTTACCTGTAAAGCATACAGGAACTTTTCCAACATCCTAAGGCAGACTTGAACCTGCCACTGAGCAGATGCTCTGTGGAAAATTAACCCAGGGGACTTACAGCTCCAACAGTTGAATAAGAAGAGTAGCTGCAGGCAGCTTTGCGCCTTAGTGAGGTCAAGCACACTTTACTGTGAGACCAAGCCTTAGAGCAAAGCCAGGAGCATCCCTGTGTTGGTTTTGCATGGCCTAGTTTTTGGTAGTGGGGGTGCCACAGAGGTGGAGCCACATGGGATAAACTGATCCAAAGAAAGATTTCAATTGATCCTGCATCTAATACCACTTTTTTGAACAGGAGCAACATTGAGCTTAAGCTCAGTCAGTTCACTAAGGATTCATGACTATCAGGCACACAAACTTGCTCCCTTCATGTCCCTGTGACTAACCCATAAGCTAAGGAAAACATTGGGAGCACAGCTGAATTTCCACGAGGTTTCAAGGGGACAGCAGTAGTGTGGACACCCCGAACAGACAGCAGCAGCAGCACATACCATCTATATTCTAGTAGAAGCAGAAAAATCACTATTTTGTTGAGACACCGATGCCAGTCACAGAATGAGAGAATTGATTAGGTTGGAAAAGACCTTTAAGATCAAGTCCAACTGTGAAGCTGAAGTTAATATTGCCTTTCTTGGAATTTATTATGGACTTTCAAAACAACTTCAAATGGTCTTAATACAAAACAAAAACTTCAGAGAAGCCACACAACAAGCAAGCAACTTCTCTGCTTCATTTTGGTATGAAGTGCAGAGCTTCTGCTCAGTCTTCAGCAGAAGGAAACTGTTGGGGAAGATGAAACAGGAAAGCCTTATAAATATGATTGCCTAACAAAAGATTTTGGGAATATGAAAACTATAAGCGACATCGAAATGAAGGCCATCTTTGAGATATAGAGTCTTAGTTACTGAACAACTAGAAAACAATGGTATAGCCGGCTGAAGGTAATCCCCTCTTGATTGAACAATCCCCTCTGCTCGCAGACAGGTCCAAGGGTCAGAGCAGACCCTACTAGCTCAGCAGAAGGGGTCCAAGGAGTAGTTTTTAGAAGTTAAAATGTAACACTCTATGGTAATGTAAGAACTCTTATAGGCTGTATGTAAATGCTATAGGATTTGTATCTTGTATTAGATTGGCTAGTGAGAATTAGAATATTCACTACAGAAGATGATTTATTGTATTGTAACAAGCTCCTCGCGCTTCTTCTTCCTCTTAATTCGTCTCTTCTTAATTCAGCTCTCCTCTTAGTAATGCTCTTCTCCGCTTAGTAACGCTCTTAGTAACGCTCTTAGTAATGCTCTTCTCCTCTTAGTAGCTCTCTTAGTAACTCTCTTGCTCTAGCTCTCTCGCTCACTCTCTCTCCCTCTCTTACACCTTGGGCCTGCTTGGAGCTGCAGCTGGCAGCTCTAAGCAGTGCCCATGTACCCATGCCCTTTGCAATAAACTGCATGCTCCAAAGACCTGCTTATAGAGATCTCTCGTCTCCATCCGTCCATCTCCGGCCGGGCCCGACCGAACCCTCACCCTCATCACCATCAGTTTCGACAGGAAACTACTGAATTTAAGTTCATTAACAACAACTAAGCCTTTGACTTTAGGAGGGGCAAAGGGCTTCTGGGGGTAATAAGGAAAATTAAACAAGACCAATGAGACTTGCACACAATGGCTGAAATTTTCATCAGCAGAGTGAGAAGCTGTCAGCCTCCTCTTATTTGCATCAGGGGCTTTGGTTTACAGAGAAAAGGTTGTTGCTGAAAACACCCAAGTTGAGTATCCACTTTACCTTGAATAAATGCTCTACAGAGTACAGGGCTTTAGAAACACAGCTCTGCAAGGCAGGAAGTTCATACAGAGACCAAGAATAGCAAAGCCAAAGGTGCCAAGGGCATGACCAGAATCAATGAAGTTCTGTGGTAACTACATAGTAAATTTGAGGGGTGAGGAGAGTTCCAAAAAATCTGTATTTCATCCTTTCCAAGCACACCAGAGCAGGTCAGGACAGGGCCTGAAGTTAGTAGTACAGACTACTGCCACTACACTGCCAGCCTAAAAGTTGGAGTAGATGGCACCAAGTGTCCAGTCCTTCATCCCACTGTTCACAGTCTTAGGTCTGGTTTGGCACTTTACTAACTTTCTTCAGAGTGCTCTCCCCTCCACATGCAGCTGAGTCTCAAATGAGAATAACAGGGATGAGACAAAGTCTCTTCCACTTCAGATAATGGGCTGAGGAACAATACCCAGCTCTACCTAATTCAGGAAGCAGAGTGTTGTAAATAGGTGTCGTTAGGAAACAGGTTAATCCAGGTCACTCCTGATCACTTGTTCTCCATGTGCATGAGAAAATAGTTTCCAGAATTAGTTGTTCCACCACCTTCAAAGGGTTTGAGATGAGGCCCCTTTCAACTGAAATATTCTATTCTACTCCATTCCATTCCAAAACCTATTCTGCAACAAGCCAAAAGCATTTGCCCATACCAAAATGTAGAGTCATTCAGATTTATTGTGCATGAATCTGTAATCATCATGTGTTTAGGCAATGTGTCAAAACATAAGTCATACCTACCTTAAAGGCATTTAACATTTCTATTTATTCCATGCACACAAGTGTAATAGTAAAGATAACTTATGTGGAATATGCTGAAACCTACACAAAATGCTTTCCTACCTCCAGGCATAATCTGCCCAACATCCTGCACAGGTAACACTGACAACTTCTCCTCTGTATCCACTCTGATCACTCCGAAACTCAGACAATTCATGGATAACACTGCTTTTCCTGGAGGGGGGCCACCCAGTTCAGAAGGTCTGGAAGATAGAAAGTCCAGTTAGATATGAATCAACAGACCAATATTGGTGATATGGTCACTAAAAACATTTTGCTGGTTTCTCAGGCTTGGTAAGCTTAAGAAAAATAATTGTTTCTCACTTTACAGAAACAAGAGTTCAAGACTTATATAGTAACTAAATGAAGAAAGAGCTAAACCAAAACTCTCCAAAATTTCAAAGTTTTTTGTTTCAAGTTTTCTTGAAGTCAACTTTCTGAAAAACCACATTTTGATCAGAACCGGTATAAAAAAATTCCAGCATATCCCATCTATACATCTATTAATAATTAAAGTACTTCTTTTTCTCAGACCATCCCTTGCTATCTCCAGAAATCCAATGGTATTTTTCAGACCAGTTACAAATATATTTTTAATTTTAGGCCCCTGTTTACAAGATATCGTACATAAGCAATTAACTGAGCACTCACCATCTTCTTCATCCCAAATAACAAAGTCTTGTTTCAGGGCATTTTAAAAGGTCCTCCAATAACTTCAGTGAGGATGAGACCTCACTTCCCCAAAGCATGAAGAAAACACCTTCTGCCTGACTATTCTTAGAAAATATTAAACTTTTTAAAGAACCCAAACAAAAGTCACCCATCCTTCAGTGAAGGAGACACCTGTGAGCTTCATACTTCCTCTTAAGTGTTTGGGCATCTCTGTGTGGGTCACGGTATTTTCTGACTATCATCCTAACATGAGATTCCCCATCCCTGGAAGTGTTTAACACCAGGCTGGACAGGGCTTGGAGCAACCTGGTATAGTGGAAGGTGTCCCTGCAGGGGGTTCGAACTCCTTCCAACCCAAAGCATTCTGTGATTCTATGACATAATTCAATAGTCAAGAAAGGCTTCAGTTCACTTCTCAGAAAAGGGAATTACCTCCGAATAGCAACAGTTAGTGCCTCTGAAGAACTAGCACAGGGACAGATTACTTCTGGTCTCAAACCTCTGGATTGAAATACATTCAGGAATGCATCACAGGAAGATATTGACCCTAGAAAGAACAATCACACAATTAGAAACATTTTTCTAAGAGCAGGAAAGCTTGAGCTGCAGAAATTCAAAGTCTGTGCTCACTCTCAGCTCAGTTATATGAATATTGTCGCATTCACGTACAAACCAAATATGCTTTCAAACTGTCTGAAAGACATTCCAGTTTATTATTGAGAGTTGATTTGGAAAAAGAACTCCTAGTGACTAACAGCTACACTGAATGAAATTCCCAACTGCATACTCCTCCTCTAGCAGCACTCACCAGCACTTACTATCATGGAAAGTCCTTCAAGGATCAGAATACTTTGTCACTAAGGGTAACTTTATGTCAACTTCTACTACAGCTCCTATCTGACTGTTTCTTACAGAGGTCACAGCACTTAAAATCAAATATCAAATGCTTCTAACATACCTTCACAACTCTACCAGGCCACTAGCACTTGGGCCAAAGCAGATTATATCTATATTTATATCTCTCAGGTATCAGTTCAAGTCAATTCATGGAAGAGTATAGCACTAATGAAAACACAAAGTTTGAAAAATCAATTTACACAGGAAAATATAGCCAAGAAGTGCAAACAGCAATGAAAAAGCAGTGGCATCACTGGCACACAAACAGTGTTTTGCTACAGAACAAACTGCTTAACTCTCCAAGCATCAGCTCTGACATAGGGCTTACAACAAGCAGAATCTTGGCAAGACTGACACTCAGGAAACACATCCATACTCACATGGATTGGCTCCATCTGCCACTATTAACATCCGTAAGGAGCTCAGGCTGACATCTCTCTGATCCCTCTGAGCCAAAAGTGACCAGTGCATATCGCGGGATTTTACTACAGCTACACGGGCTGGAAATCAAAACAATAATTATGCTGCACGTGCAGAACAAAGATCAATTATAAAATTATCCAAGTGTTCTTGTGTATTTACACAAATTTATGAAACTACACACAAAATTTATGACATTACAAATGTAGATAACAAATACAAACGCCAAATATTCAACTACTATAATATGTGTATACTCAGTGCCTCCAGATGGACTTGATCACAGAATTAAAATGCTTGCTATAAATTCAAATACTGAGAAACACAGTTTCTTTAAAGGTCTCTCAGAAGAAGCCATCAACATCACTCATCAGTGAAACTATCAGCACACAGAATACTGAAATGGGGTACTCAGTGGCGTACACAGACATTTTGCACAAACAATTTGTTTTTAATAACCCAACAAGAGACGGGTGAAATAAAAAAACTTCTAGGGTACCTTTGTATGAGCAGACTTTCTGTATCCAGGAAAGTGGATTAACCTTCATTAATGCATAGGGAATACTGATCACATGCATCCTGTTCATAACGCTCTATGAGAAAGAGATTCAAAAATAAACTACCAAGTGGCTTAAAAAATATAGAACATGTAACAATGCTTAAATAAACTCCCCCATCATCACAGTTACAACATAACTCTTACAGTCAACTGGTAGTGAAAACTGTGCTTATACGATATGAAAAAATAAGCTACACAAGTTACTGAAAAAGCAACAGTTTATTCTGAAAAATATAAATATTGAAACAAAAACCATTTGAGAGAATTGATGAATTTATGGCCTCATTCTGATACCAGTACACTACCCTTGAAATAAGCAAATTGCTGCAGTTTTTTGCCTTTCTTGCAGTACTCACCGTTAACACTCCATGCCAAAGGCCAGCCTCTCTTTTGAAATCCAAGACATTTGTTAGTGTTTCAGCTGAAAGTGAAGGAAAAAAATACCATATTTAAAAAGCATATTTATAATAATACTTAAGAACTACAAATGTTTGTTAAAGCAACTCTGAAACTTCCATGACTGCTGAGAAACCAAAGCTCTGTTGCCTATAACAAACAGGCCACTTGAGCTCCAAGTGGCTTGTTTTACTTACAACAATCATCTTTGAATTATGATTACTAGACTAGAATATTACAAGGTATTTAAGACCTCGATTCATTCCATGTGAGTTTGTAACATCTGCCAAAGAACTATGCAGACTGAAAATTAAGTCTTGAAGCAAACTTCTTCAGCTGAACTAAAAAAGTTCATCTGTATTTGAAAGAATTAGATCCAGTAAGAAATATCACCATGGCTCTAATAAACTTTCTTGAATATCTTCTCTGAGAAATTTGAGTATCTTATGTGATTCAAAAAACGAAATAAGAATCAAAGATTTTAAATCACTGATTCAACCAGATTTTCGAGAGATATCTTGTATTAATTAGGTAAAACTTGCTTATCACCGATGTAGGATGGATGTATGCAGGAAAGTGCTTGGTTAATGGTAGCACAGATTAACTCTATGCAGATGGTCAAAACCAAGTGTAGTTCTTGGCTGTTCATTGGAAGCATGACTGCAAACAAGCAGATCTCTCACTATATTCACATCCCTGGGGAGATGTTGTTTTGAGGGACATGATTAGCCAAGAGGAAGATCCCTTTCTTGATTATGATTTCACAAGTGGCTTAACTCTCTTTCACATATCACACCCATTATGAATGAAGAAGTTTGTCTTTCCCTTTGCAGTTGAAGCTACTATTCTGTATCTAAAGTTCTCTAGAGACAGTGAACATGATTACACAACATAAATTGTCTGAAGACGCAAAGCTGTCAGTATCATTTTAAAGTTACACCTATCTAACTTACCTTCTGAATAACCACATGCCTGAGTCAGTGCATGACAGTGTGCCAGCATGGAGGCATGAGATACAGTAATGCCCACTGTGCTGCCCTCTTTACTTGTTTTGTACTGAGAAGAGAAAGTGTATGCAAGCATTAGATTAACATCAAAATAAAAAAAATTTACAGCAGTGAATACAAAAACAAATCCAGTTTTTTTTAAGTCAAAAAGCCAGCATAAAAATATATCTATGTCCACAGAATACCCTAATATGGTAAAAAAATCTGTTTCTCTACTCCAATTAAATTGTCCTGGGGAACCCAAAATGCTGATTTATCCCCAATCTTAACCTGACTCCACACAGTCACTCAACTGACAGTCTGCCTGGCAGCCTGATGGAAACAATATTGTTTCACAGTTTAAAATATTATAGCCGTCTCTTTTATTGTATCAAGAGTTTAAAGGAAAAAAACATCACATAAACTACAATAGAGTAACCATAGAAGTTATCATTTTACACTGGATCACCTCGATATAAGCAATCTCGCTGCTGGCATCCCGGACCTGGGGATGCCAGTCCTTGGCTGGTTTTGCCAGATGCTTCCCATCAATCACAAACCAAATGAGATGAGGCCAGCCTTCAAAGATAAAGAAAAGCTACTGTCACCACAATTCCAAAAATCAGAGTTTTTTCCCCAGTATTCAGGGATAATGCCAGGAGGCAAGCAAAAGCAAAATCCCCCGCCTGAGAGGAAGAAACAGCACAAGGCACTGCCATGACAATCAAGGCAGTCCTTTATGTGTAAGAACCTTGCAAGCAAACCCAAAAGCTGAAGTGTGACAGCAACAATTAATTTACCTGCTTTTTATCCCACAAAAAATAAACCCACACCTTTGAATGTCACCACCTCGCCAGTCTGAGCTTTCGGGAGGCCTTTCTGACAGGCATCAGTGGTTAAAGCTAATGTGACTCCACAGCTGCCCAAAAGAAACCCAATCTGCTGACTGCCAGCATCCTGTAGAGACACCAAGTAATAGCAAAATTACAAATAACAAAGCTTTTGGACAGTTTTTTATAACTTCTTCATGTTTAGAAAACATTAAGTCAATTTATATCACAGGGAAAACCAGAAGTCTATCCCATAAGACCTTTAAATGACTGGGAAAATTTAGTTTTGCTTAGTGCCAACTAAGATTTGGCAGCAGATCTAGTAAGGAAAGCAGTGACAGAAGCAATGGTTGTACACCCCTCCTCAACCCAACAGGGGTGTTTATAAATTCTGCTAAACAGAAAACTGGTTTGATGCTGTTTCCTAGTCCCGACACACTGAGGAGCAGAGACTGTAGCTTTTTAGCTCTTGCCTAATAATCTCCATGTGTGTAGGATTATACCTGTATTTCCAGTAACTATGGTGTTTCTGCTTGCCTCATTAGTCAGCATGAGAGCTAAAAGATATACTCAGAGAAAAACTTCCAGATGTATTTTCGAAAATAATGAATTAAAATAATTTCTGCAATTACATATCCTAAAATACTTAAATTACTAGCTTAATACTATTTCCCCCTTTCCTTAACTAAATATTAAATATAAATCCAAGCACAGAATGTACACTGAACAGTCCAGCTGATGCTTTCTAAAGAGCAGGCTCTGAAGGACCCCATGTAAGGACTGTAGGATTTAGACATACACTGCATTTATTTATCAAACCATAAAAATGTTGCACGAATTTGCCTACCTTTCTTGTCAGTGGAACTTCTATTGGGACAGGAATAAGTTCTGCCAGGAGACATCCATAAAATGCCACCATAAACATAACTGGGTCACTATTAGGAAATACGAGAGCTACCTACAAAAATACAGTAAAATAAGAAAATGTATTTTTTTTGTCATTTGGCAGAGAGGGGGGGTTGCTTTTTAATTTGTGGAACAAAATTTTCACAACAATGTATAGGCTTACATATAACCAGAAACAGAAATACTAAGTATTGGGACAATGTATTATTACAAGTAATGATTACTTCACAATATATTATTACAATATTTTATTACAAGGCTTTCTTCAGCTAAAGCTGTTCCTCACTATTTTACCCAGAAGAACCAATTCCAACAACAACCTACCCGGTCTCCAGGCTTCAGCAGGGGCTCATTCTTAGTGGTTAGCTTGTTTAGTAGGGTGTAAGCTAACTTCAAGCTTCGACTCCACAACTTACCTAAAGAATAAAAAAAGAAATTAAGCAATAGAAACTAAAATTTTAACACTTAATTGGCAAATCTCAGTCCCTCACACATGCACTAAGCATGACTGTATCAGAACAGCTGGCAGAGAGTCCAAGTACAATTTAGAACTTGGCTTCTTTTTGGTTTACCTTTTCCTCTTTTTTTAAATTTTAAACGTAAAACTAAACATGATATTCTAAACAACACTCAAAGCTCCACTGCAGAGTAATTACATTACTGCCACTGCTCAGCTATATTTCCTGCATCCTTCATCTGTGAGAATGCAAACAATAAAGTTTAACATACTATTCTAATTCTAACATACTATACAATGAAATGCTGCAGTGAGCTATCCTGAAGGACACAGTAATTTTCCCCAAAAATGCAATTTACTATAAAACTTCTAGGTCATTAATGCAGGCAAGTTTCACTTCCCACCATTAACATTCTGATTATGCTCCTGAGGTATGTATGAGTCTTCTCTATAAGGCTGTGCCAGAAGACGCTAAAAGGGAATGTCTCCTCTGAGAAACTGAAGAGTGCCTTATTAGCCATCTGTTTCTACCTCCCAGTTTACACTGGGCTATTTTTAGTGTTCTTTTATGAAAAAACCCCCACAATTCTACAAGATTTACAAATAGCCAATTGGAAAGAATCAATATGTTTTACAATAAACATTTTCCCTTCCTTAACTTCTTTAAAAACATTTTCCATATACAATGAATTCATAATTTACATTCTTGCAGCAATGGCAAATCATGTGTTATGAGCACAGGCAGTCCCCTGGAAGTTAGACAAACTGTTGTTCCACTATGAACATCTAACTCCTCCTCACAGCTGGCTTCATCACGTACCATAGGTCAGGGTATAAATCGCTTTCCCAGTCGTATCCAATGCCGTCAGACAAGGGGCTTTGGGCTGGGTGGTTCCCCAGCGCTGCAGGGCAGCCAGCAGCGAGGGGGGCCAATTGGTCACAACCCCCAAGGGTTCCCCTTTAAGTACATTCACTTGATTTCCTTCAGGCTTTGGTTGATTTGGGTCAGGCTGTTGCACTAAAACGGGAGCACAGTAAAAGGGAAATGTCAATTCGTACAAAACATGTAAGTTACACTTCACAGACTATTCTATGAACCATTCACCTCTTCCTCACAGCTATCACTACTTTTCCTCTGCTTTATGATGATGCAATGCTAATCATCTGTTGACTTCCCAAAAAGCAACGGCCATCACTTTAGAGTTGTGATTCCACATTATCAAAGGACCAGAATTTTCATCTCTATCTCACTTCTCTCTACTTTGGAAAGCTGCTGCTTGTTCTCCCCATCTATTTCAATAAAAGCCTCCACCAAGCCAAGAAGGGTTATCAGAGACAATGGCTTCAGTGACATCTGGACACTGATTTTTGCTGCACTGAATTCTCAACAGGCAATGAAAAATGGTGCTATGCCTGTCTAATGATGTATTTTTTAAGAAAGGCCATCTGTTAAAATCCTGCTCCAAGCTGCTCCAGAAAGTGAAGTATCTTGATCTTAGTGAAGACCTGGTTGGAGTTAGCTAACACTCAATGTAGACAACCAACAAAATGAATGGTTCCAAGTGATGCTTTCCACAATTACATGCACCTTAATGGAAGTTCATCTGGAGAAACTTCAGCAAAAGACTAGAATCACAAAAACATTGTATCTTACAAGTATCAAACCAACAGTAGGGGAAATCTAATAGTAGCTGCTCAGAAATGTCACACTGAGTAGGACGGTTGAGTTAAAGATTATCTTTCACTTGTGATAACATATGACCTTTCTCTCTCTGCTGCATTAATTTTACCGGGACTAGTTTTCTATTGAGAAGAGAAGAAGAAACCAACACTAGCTAAGAAGGATCAGTTCTGTCGTGAACCACTTACGCAAGGAGTAAAAAATGTATCTGAAAGAAAATTAACCTTCTAGCAGTTCTTCAAAATCATCCACAAAAAACTCCTTCAAAGGTGGGCGCTTTGGTCTTTTCAAGGTATTTAGCAGCTGCTGGATTTTAGAGGACACTCTGCTATTCACTGGGACACCTGCCAAATGGAAGAGATTTATTATTTATCATATATTAACCAAAATACACTAAAACACACAACTTCCAGGTGGAAAAGTCATTCAGGACGAGCACCTTGTTTGGAAGAAAACAGCTTTAATCAGCAAGAGTTTCCACCATGGATTTATTTGCTTTCAAACAATGCTGTTCCTTGGCTACCTGGCTGACACAGACACCTTCTCACACTTTATTTTAGCTTTTCAAACCACTGATCCCTTAATGAGATTTCAACTGAAACATGAAGAATGTCCCTTTTCTCCAAGAGTTTAGGTATTTACTACACTTTAACATTAATTCCACTCTGAAAGCATCAGAATGCTTGGAAAAAATGAGTCAATCTTTCAATATTTTACAGGGCTTGTAAAAACAATCACTACACAAAACACGATGAATGCTGATTTTCATTTGTGTATGTTAAATTAAGTGTAAATACATGTTTTTATATTTATCAAAATTTAAAGCTATAAGGCAATATAAAATTAAGATGCATATAAAGATGTATATACAAGGGGACACAGATGGAAAGGTAGGAGGTCTATAACGCAATCACCATCTGCAGTTTCCAGAATGCTGCTGCTGTAGCCTCTGGGCACTCCTCGCACAGATGCGACCTGCGGGCGCTCATGGTGCAGGTATTCCACCAGGCCAGTGGTCACATCAGGTGGGGCAGAGTGGTTCTCTGCAGAAATGCAAGACAGATACAGGAGCTCATCAGGCACCTTAAGAATCAACATAATCAAAAATGCTTCTTACATGAAGGCATTTCACAAATCCTCACACACAGGGGCTTGAGAACCTCCTTACAACCTGGAGGCAACAAGCCTGCTTTACTTGGAGCTGTGAACCCATTTCCTGGCTGCAGAGCAATGCCTAGGGAATGTCACAGAATCACAGAATGGTTTGGGTTGGAAGGGACCTCACAGCTCACCTTGTTCCCATCTCTTGCCATGGACAAGGACACCTTCCATCAGACCAGATTGCTCCAAGCCCTGTCCAACCTGGCATTGAACACTTCAGGGATGGGGCAGCCACAGCTTCCCTGGGCAACCTGTGCCAGGGCCTCACCACTCGCATAGGGAAGAATTTCTTCCTAAGCTGAGTCTCTCTTCTTTTTTAATTTAAAACTGTTCCCCCTTGTCCTATCACTTACTACCCCAGTAAAAAGTTGCTATCATCATTCCAAGACTGTAACCTGGGTTATAGAATGGTTTTGAATGGAATGGGTTAGGAAATGGCAGTATTTTTGAGAAGTGTTTGAACAACAAACAAGAATAGAAGGCCTGAAATATTCAGAATCCTGATGAGTAAAAATAGGAATGCAGCAGGAAGAGCTGGAGAAAACCCTGCTGCCCAGGGCTGAAGGAGCTGCCTCTGTAGACACAGCCCTCAGAGGACCTCAGCATGTCACAAATCCTGCCAGAGAAACTACAGGCGGAGGGAGACCTAGGCAGTGCTGTGAAATACATATATTATCCCCCACTCTGAGGCAGCGATCAGCCCCAAAATAGCAAGTGCTTATAGAACTGGTCCCATATTTCCAGAGCTGACACACAAGCCACCAGTCCAACTCTTAAGTGGTTTTAGAGGGATCACCAGGAGAAAAATTTAACTCCATTCCCATCCTTTCCAATGGATGGCACTGCAGTGCCAGTGTTTGCATTGCAGAGACTAAACTCCTTTCATGTGGGTGAGGTATATGAAAGAGAAAAGTGTTACTTCGTCTCTCAGAAAAATGCCCTGGAATCAGTAACCACAAAGATGACAGCTGCATAAAGCTGACCTTTTAACCATTGCACAGGACCTACAAGAGAGCCCATGTATACACCTGCCTCATGTATATGCTCTCACTCTGTTCTATGTATTTTTGAAGTTGCTTTTAGGTTGATTTTTTTTTTCCCCCTTGGATTTCCCAAAGTCCCAAACCATGGACTTCCTGCAGCACACAACTTGGCCACAGAGACAGGTGTATCTGGTTCCCACCTGACAAACCCTGCAGGGACTAGCAATGTCTCACTATGTATAGAGAAGGAATAGGTTCAATTTTCAGGATTTATGCTCAGATAAAAACCACATTAGCTTAATTAATCATTTTGGCATTTTATTAATAAATGCCCATGAGACCACATCCTATTAGTTTGTATCATCCAGAAATACCATGGCACAGCAGGGTAAGAGAAGTGGTGAGGAGTTAAAAAAAAAAGTGTGAGCAGACTTGTGACTTCAGGAAGAAAAGTTAATTGGATTCAGACTGAAGGACCTTTCCATTTGTGATGACAAGACAGAGATAAATGCAAGAGAGCAGCGTCGAAAGAAAGACCATATGGGATATGACAGAGAATTAAAAGCCATGATGATTTGTATATTTCTAGCTGCTCTAAGAGCTAAGGTGGGAAATACTCCACAGTTGATATGGTGACCTTGAAAATAACCAAGACACACCACCAGCCTTATTAATTAAAAAAAAAAAAATTACACAAAAGAAAAAAAAGCCCCCCAAGGGTTGTGAAGGGTTGTCCTTGCTGCTATTAAGTGAAAGACAAACATCTTTAAAAAAATGCATGCTCCTATGTGACTCCATTAAATACTGTAACCTTGCACTTCCAACACTGCAGCTTACTGCCTGGGAACTTAGTTTGAGCTCACCATTAAAAATGCAGGCTGGAGAAGATAAGCTGCAAGGGAACAAGCTGCTAAATTTAAATTCTCCAACATCTCAAAACCGTGAATAGCTATTCAGTACACAACCAAAACACAAAATATTTCATTAGGGCATAGCAATTAAGATATGTAAGATGCCTTTCAGATTGCTGATATCAGCACACTATCTGAAAAAATAAATAAACTCTTCTTCTATGCCCTAGGACAAATCAAAGCCCCTTTTAGAAAGTATGCAAGTATTTATCAAGAATCATAAAAGTTTGCCCTGCAAGAACTGAGTAAGTTTTCATACTCTTGTGAGCTAGGAAAAGTACACACAGACAGGAAAAATGTCCCAACTGAACTGATACTGGCCATGCATGAACGTTACCAAGCTAGGAATGAAAACTGACAGAACATGGAAAGCATTGCAGAAATGAGGAAGACCATTCTTATGTGAAAACGCACCTGTTGTTTTTTTTCAAAGGCACTGGAAATTTTATCTTTACAAATATTTTTAATAGATCAGCTCTTAACGATCCCTGAGCTTCCTTCTTGATAGATACTATAATTATTTATTTCCCATTAATGAAATTTTAAGCCTGCATTCAGCTCAACATTCAGCTGCTTAAATGCTGGACTCTGAACTCTTAATAAGGCCTCGATTTTGCACTGTTGATTAAATAGTCCTGATGGACAAGTCTATCTGGCCTGGGGCATGGGTCATAACAAGATGCTGTGCTGCATTTTGTGTATCTTGCAAGTTTTTACAGCTATATTAAGAATTTCATCAATCCCAATTAAGCTTAAAAGGTTAGCCATAACTGACTTTGCAATTTAAAGGAGTTAAACGTAATTTCTATTAAACCGTAATATGAAATCCAGAATGGCTTAAAGTGAAGTGGTGATGGATTTCCCCTTTCTTACATCCACCAAGGCCAAAAATAATTGCGGATTTCTCATTATTAATAAGCTTGGAAATGGGAATATGAAAAAATAGGTTTCTTTAAAGGTTTTGTACAAACGGCAAAAAAACTTCTCTAATGATTAGTACCTCTGTTTTCATAACTTTCCCAAATATTCTGTGTGTTTTTCAGTCTTTTGGGTGCTTACCAACTGAATCACGTCTGAAATACACAACCTGACATTTGTTTAGGGTAAATATATGTAGATTGGAAAGCATGCACCAAAACCAGGATTCCTTTGAAATTCTGCTTTGGAATCTACTAAAACTGAACCTTAGTTTCTCGGTAAAGCAAGCATTTTACCAAGGAGAATGCACATTCAGATCTCATGAACAACTGGCTTGGGTTAAATACATATACATTATACCTACCTCATCTGTGAATTGCACATTTTAAGGCTATTCACAGGTATCTCCTGCTGAAGACCTTTGCGTTTAGCCCTGCTTTGGGATTTGTAATCTGATTTTATTCCAACCACACCGGCAGGTTTACTGACCTATCTGGGTGTGTGCCATGAGATCTGCAAGCACAGTGGCAGCAGTGGTGGCAGGAGCAGTATTGGAAGCAGCAGCAGGTTTCCCTCCAGGATGAGATGAGGTGGAAGATGCAGAGGATGAGGTGGAGGAGCCCTGAATGACCCGGTTAAGCCAGGGCTCTACGTTGGAATGGCTCTGGAACGGAGTGGAGCTGATCCGCCCTTGCCGCCGCAACGAGCCCTCATCTTCTGATGCTGACGATGTGTCTGTGGTTAAAATAATGATGAAAGGCCTGTAATGTGGGAATGGGAATGACCCAGCACCAGGAACATGGCACTTGGTCCTGTTCCGTGCGCTCCGCGCAGCATTCTCACGTGCTACACATGAGGGGTGTGTATTAAAGGAATGATATTCACACACACAAATATCCCTCTTGCTGCCATTTTTTGGGTTAACGCAACAACTTCTACATATTAGGGCCAGAACACACCTGGAGCAAAGTTTCAGTTACCTCCAACATTTGGAATGACATAAGAGTCAAAACAGGCTTCTACCTCCAGTGGAGGCTCAGCGAGCATCCCATCCCGTCCCTATTCCACTGAAAAAGTATTTCTGCTCTGAACAGTTAAATTTTATCTCATCACACCTGAAAAAAACCCATTAATTTGTTTGTTATTTCCTTTTTTACTCTTTTTGAGGGGAAGGGAATTCTTCACTTTCCAATTCTTCCGACAAATTGTTTTGAGAACTACGTCCTAAAAAACCCACGGTGTTCTGAAGTTCAATGAAAGAGTAATTACAAAGCATGTATTTTAACCACATAAACTGATATTAATGAGTAATACACAGAAATGCTTAGTAAAGCATCTTTTCATTCTACATGTATATTTGTTGCTGTTAAAAGTCTGACAAAGGGCTCCTAATTTAATTCCCATCCAGTTATTTACAACTTTCCAGAAGTTTCCCTTCGGCACGCAACCTTCCCTTATTTATTATCCATCCAACAACAAATAAAAAGGTCATTCTAAATATCAAGAAAATACATCCCTTCTGATTTTGGCTGAAAAACAGAACGTCTTATTGCAGAAAAAAATCTTGCCCTTGTAAAGAAATTGCTGAATTTTAATGACTTTATCTTTTACATGTTTTATATAAGACAGGGTGTCTGTTACTATACTCAAAGAGTCCCAGATGTGGAAATCTGGGGTGGGTTACATCAGGAATTCTGCAACCTTAATTTTGGCTATTTTCTTAATCCTCTGAACACATAATTGTTCAGCTAGATACAATTCTATATCAGTTTCTTGAAGCAACATAAAAAGTAAAACCTACTCCTCATCTTGGGCAACGCATTTCAGTTACCAGCTCTTTAATTTTCTCATTTTCAAAAGTATGTGCATTTCCAATAGCTTCAAAATAGTTTCTCTTAGCAGTCTGAAATCACAAAACCCAAAAACCATTTAATAAGAATCCCATTTAACTTGATGGCATTTTCAGAATTAAAATTGTTGATATCTCATTATTTGACCTCCCTCATCAAACACAACAATTTTGAATGAAAATACCCAAACAAAAGATCTCTGAGAAGATCCAGCTGTGGTGCATCCCCATTCCCGGGTCCACGTCTCATGTGATATTTCTGGTCTGCTGCCACATTTGGAGTTTTTGGCAGCTGACTCCATTTGCTCCTGGAGAGAAGCCAAACCTGTCCTGTATTGCTTGCAACTTTTCCTTTCTTTTAGGCAGAAAGCAAAAAATAAGTAATTCCAGGAATATGGAACAAGATAGGATTACGAACAGCCAGGGATGGAAAAAAAACCACCAAACCACCATGTTTACAATTTATAATCACTTCAGAGGAAGAAATAAAACTACAGAAAAAGCAGGTTTCTCACAGAATACACACTCTGATAATAATCTCATTACCCAGATCCAAGACAAATGAAATCTATTATTTCTAAACTTTCAGCTGTCTTACATGAGTGGAGGTGAAAAAATCCAAACCCTTTAAATGTACAATATTAACTGTGAACAAAAGTGAAGGATCCATGGTAAAAGCATTCTAATATCAAAACATAAATACACCAAGAAGCAGCAAGGTCACCCCAGTAGCAGCAGTGGCAGGGGTTAACCCATAGATCCTGGTGTGTGGTGACAGAATAGTGACAGAATACTGTGTGCTTGGCTTCCAGCTCTTCCTGGCTAGGAGCTGACCCAAGACAGTCACAAAAGCCACCCCCCTTTGAGTCAGACTTGCATGAAGGCTACAGCTCCAGTTCTGATCACAGGAAATCCGTGTGGGAAGGATCAGAGACTCAATAGGACAAAACCAAAAGTATGTTAAAATTTTTGGAAGGATGACTGATAAAAGCAGTTCCTTTACAGCCAGCCAGGAGCTGGATTTCAATCTAACATTGAGCTGAGAACCATGGATTCACAGAATGGTTTGAGTTGGAAGAGAACCTAAAGCTCATCTCGTTCCATCCCCTGCCATAGGCAAGGACACCTTCCATTAGACCAGGTTGCTCCAAGCCCTGTCCAACCTGGCCTTGGACACTTCCAGCGATGGGACAGCCACAGCTTCTCTGGGTCAGTGCCTCACGACCCTCAGTGTAAAGAATGTGAATCTGATGCTTCCTTCCTGGTACCTGTTGGTAGCCGTTTGTAACAAAATTTCAATTATTAATACCAAAGCATGTTTTAATTCCTTTAACTCCTGCCAATACAAGGACTTAAGGCAGTGGGTGAATGGCTCAGGACTAGATGCTCGGCACTACTCAGGTTCTTTGCAACTCTGGATCCTTCTCGCTGAGCTAACTTTGCAAATAAAGGCAGGCCCATAAAAAGACAATTATTTTTATGATTTGATATAGCTGAAGAAAGTACCTAGAATATTTTTGAATGTCCTAGTTCCCCATGATACAGAACTCATCCAGTGGCCCATTCTCTTATAGACATAAGGGGATCTCATAACACTTTTTCTTAGAGAGCTTGACAGACTCTAGAGGCACTTAACTCTTCACAGAATATCCTGAGTTGAATGAGGAATACCGAGTCCAACTCCAGGCCCTGCACAGGAGCACTTCAAGAATGATACCATGTGCCTGGAGTGTTGTCCAAACTCCAGCAGGCTTGGGGCCATGACTATGTCCCTGTGGTGGTCACACCACCAGCTTTCAGCTCCTATTATTTAAGGTGCTACTGCACCCTGCTCAATCCCAGTGTGAGCACACTTGGCTTCTCTGCTGACCACCTGCACAGGCGTGTTAGAAGATGACACTCCAGCAGCACAAACACACAAAAACATGCAGATCTCATGGCCTCATCTTGCTCTGTACACACATGTACAGCATGGAGTATAGGCTCAGGGGCATGGCCAGGCATGTGTTCCATTTACACACCACCAGCTGTTTTGATCCTATTATCCTGCTGTTTTCCCCACACTTACTCCTCTCTAAGTCTGCCCCTTTGCCTGTCTGCACTTCCCTTAACATCCCATAACAAGACTCATGCAGTTCCAAAACACTCTTGCCCTGCATCGTATACTGTGTCCCTCTGTGTGTTCCCCCCAGTCCAGAAGGTGCTCTAGTTCTGACTGGTCTTGACAGGCTTCACACCTAGGGCTCTCCAGGGACAGGCCTGGACAGGGTGACCCTTCTCTGAGTCCTGAACTTGCCTTCCTGTCCGCTGCTGTTCCTGGTGCTCCTCTGGGCTTGTGCAGATGGGTCTGGGACAGGTTGGTGGCTCCTGAGACAGGGCATTATTTGGACTGCCCCAACTGCCATGCCCCACACTCCTCTGCAGGTGTGCAAGGTAGCTTTTATTACATAACCTAACATTGTCTCCATAGCATCTCAGCTTCTTTTTAATAGTCGCTCATTAAAAAAAGATACTTTAATGAAAACACTTATCTTCTAGGCAAAAACATTAAGGGTCGAGAAAGACCATATAGAACACAGAAGATTTTTGTTTGTTAACTAATGAAATAACTGGAGAACCCACAAAAATAATATACTTAAGTGTGTGACTAGCAAACAAAAGTGGAATTCTCTTTAAATGGGAAGAACAGAAAGAAGAAATACATCTCAGAAAGCAGGAGAGCAGCATACCTGAACTCTTATTTTAGAGGAGGGGGTTAAGAACTAGAAATGATGAAGAAGGGCAGTAGAGGTCAGTGTGCTTCTGCTCCTGGGCCACATTACAAAAGACAAGAGCACATTCTCAAAATTAAACATCTTAGGAAATCCCTCTTCTCTATATACAAGACATTTGCCTCAAACCACTTTGCTTGCTAGCACAACATGTTCCAAGATTTTCTTAACCTCCAGAAAATTCATTGAGAGACAACAGAAGATTACTTTTTGCCCCTAAAAATTAAAGAAGACATTCTGCCATAACCAATCTGAACAATCATAGCATATGATTTTCTGACTGTTTTAATCTGCTCACCACTGAATAGTTGAAACCATTTGATGAGTGCTCTGCAATTAATGCAGCAACTTAATGCTCTGGTATTTTCTTCAACTTTTAAAAAAAGAATCTTCTGCAATGTGAAATGCGGTATTTTCAGCTCTGATATGCTTGCCTAGATTGTCTCCTCTGAGTGAGGTGAGATGCAAGAGAACATACTTAATGTATAAAGGGCACCTGCTCACTCTATGACTGCTTTCACGTGGACTTCCAGCAGCTACAGTATCTCTAGACGAGACATTAAAAACCATGAGAAAAAACATCAAAGCATAAATCCAGCCAAGACCTGATTATTGGGAAATACAGCCATGATACAGAACTTCAGTGCAACCTACTAACAACTTAGGACAGGGACACTTTCCACTATCCCAGGTTGCTCCAAACCCTGTCCAACCTGGCTTTGGACATTTGCTGGAATGGGATACCCACAGCTTCTCTGGACAGCTCTGTTAATTCTCTGTGTTCACTCAACATGTACCTGGAGGGGTGTATGTCTCTACTGAAGAGTGCACCAGGACAGAGCGTCTCTTCGACGGCATAGGCATTTTCCTCTCTTTATATTTTGCAAGTGCTGCTTGTACTGCTTCAGTGTGGACATCTATACAGGAAACAAACAAAAAGGTTAGAATTCAGTTAAACAGTAGGACTGAATCAACACTACTGCCTCCAGCTCCAATCCAGTGCAGAGGCAATGGTTTCCAAAGCTAAGGGAGGATATAAGCAGGGTCAAGTTGACACATTTTCCTCATGAAATCAGCCCAAAAAGGCTCTGTGAGTAGCATTTCGGAAACCCCCCTGAAATAAACCCTGAAGTTACAGAGTACCCAGTACGTTAGTTTTGAACTATGAGTTATTTTCATTTGGAGGAGAAATTTCAATGCAGATTCTGTAAATTCACAACAGCATTTGACTTCTCATCCTCAAAATCCAGGAAGGGAAAAGAAGTACAAGTACATGCATACTTGAAGGTGTCACAAAACAATGCAAGTAATAACAGAAAAAAGAAACTAATGGACTCAATGATCTTAGAGGTATTTTCCAACTCTAACAAAATTCTATGATTCTATATGAAGAATTAGGGAAAAGACACATACAGCTTTCACTTTCCTGAAACCAAAATTACCCTAAGAGGCTCATGGGCTACATTTTAACTTTTGTAATTTTTAAGCCAAAACTGATATTCAAGCAGAATTCAATGTTCAATCAAGACCTCACTGCAGATAAAATTTAACGTATTCCAGTAATTTTTCAGCAGCTTTTTCTTTTTGACATCTACATTTCAATGGTGTCAAAAGCTAAAACTTATGCAGGAAGAAAATTCATGAGAAGTGAACGGATGTTGAGGAGAAATGAGGCAGACCAAAAATATACTTTGACTTACCACCTGAGATTCACACTCAGGAAAAGCACAATACAACATGTATACACTTAAACATAGTTACAATGGGCTTGTTGCCATTTAGGAATGGTATTCTCCAATTTAGCCTTCCCTCTAAAAACACTTCAAGACAGGCACTGCTCGCTTGCTCCCCCCTCTCCCTCCTCTCTGTGGTAGAATAGACAGGAGAATTAATTAGAGGCACAGATCATGGGTCGACATAAAAGTGATTTACTGAAAACAGCAATGAGATATGAAAACGAACAGTAACAGCAAGACTAATGACAGAGGGTACAAGAAAAGAATTGCTATTGCTGAGTGTGGAAACCCCTGTCAACAGACAGAACCTGAACCAGGACAGAGCCCAAAAGTGAGTATATGATTATGCATTGGGCTGATCGCATTTCTTCTACATGGAAACTGCTGTACAAGATTTTCAGAATTTAACTATTCAATTTGAAAGAAAATACATATTCTTTAGATAAATATCCATCTATTCTTTTGTTAAAATGCAAATATGTAACAGGTGGACAGATCTGAAGGTATGAAACTATTTGTAGGTATGTAAGTGTGTAGGACAGATGTATACTTACACGACTTACATAATATACAATGTAATGTAACGACTCTACCCCTGTACCTACAGGGGTTTACCATGGTGATGACTACAGGTAAAATGCTGTATTTTACAGTACTTTAATTTAAAAAGTATCATTTCTTTACTAGCCCTGAACCCCCCTTTGGTCATGCTCAGCACAAGGCTCTTCCTAAAGAACTGTTCCCTTCAATCTGGCCAAATGGATTCTACAAAATCACAAGAATCCCTGAGCATATGGTCCCAGACACCAACCAGCTCTTCACAGCAATAACATCACTTTTCAGTCTGCAATTCCCCCCAGATAATCTGTTCAGAGCAGTACTTAAAATATGTATATATGCAAATATACTATCCAACCTGTGTGTTCCTACAAGACTCAGGAATATACTAAGTAGATGCTTATCTCAAAGAAGAACTTTTTGTGCAATTAACATGGGAGGTTCAAATATGATGTTGTTATGAGAGAAAAATATTAAGAAGGAAAAAGAAAAGAAAAAAAAAATCAGTAAAACCTCTATCCTTTAATACAAGATTTTTTTTTGTCCTGGGCCCCCTGTCAGATTTTTGCTGCTGTACTTCACACCAAGGACTTAATAATGGATGTTTTATAAATTAAAAATTCCCCTCTTCTTATGTCTGCCTGCCTCCCTCTCCATTCTCACATCTAGGCTTTTTGTCAAGTCTTGGTTTCTCCTCATCCTTAGTTTTAGCTGTAATTGTCCACCAATGAAGTTTATTCCCACAGATACCCAGAAGCAAACCTTTTATGTCCCCAAATTCCAGAAACTTTAAGCAGGATTCAGCATCAATTAAAGGTTGTTTTTGCAGCCTTAAAAGTAGGGGCAAAATGCCATTCTGCAGGACACATTTCCTTGGCAGAACTTCCAGTCAAAACCAAGCTGAAATGTTTCTAGAAAGAGACAGTAACTGCGAGATGCAGTCACTTCCACCACGCCTACATCTACATACAATTTAAAAGACATTTTTGTCACATCAACATCTCATAGGAAGCGGGGGAACATAAGTCATTTTTCTCCAGAAGCGGTCTGCCAAAGAGCAAAATAACACACAATATTTGTAGCCTGCATATAAATACATTAAGTCATTAAATAATGTGGCAGATAAAAATTGAAAGCATTCTTAGAGAGTTGTGCATTTTGGGAATGGAAAGGCCTAACTGGAGGCAGGGGAGTGCTGGGGCTTTCTAACAAAGCAGAGCAGGGCAGGTCATAACATCACACAGATTTGTGGAAGCAAGCATGAGAACTACTTTTTATTCCATTTCCAGAGGGCAAGATCACCACCACCTCCTCCTCTAGTCCTAACTCCCACCCCAAAACCTGGAACAGACTAGATTAAATGATAAATATGCAACCAGGAAACAGTCAGGATGAATTTTTATTCTGTTCCATGTTTTATTTTTACAACGCCAATTTAACTCATCATTCCTTCTATACTCATTAAGATTTATTTCTGGCTTGGAATCTTTCCTGTAATATCTTGTCCTTGGACAACAGCTGAATAGGAACATCCTCTCTCATGCAAATCAATGAAGTAATTGCTTTCACTTCCCTGGAACACTTTGTTCCTATTCCACTTTTGCTTTAAGAGCTTTTTTCTACATGATTAAACACATTTCAAAAAAAGAAGTAAAAGGAATGAAATTATTTTAAAGAAGCACAATGCTTAGGGTACAAAAATTAATAAATTAGTATAAATTAAATTTTAACTGGATATTGGAATTGCAAAAAGCAGCTCTCTACCACTGTCTGTTACTTAAATTCTTTAAAATTTATTGTGAAAGTGATTCACCATGTAAGAACTGTGGAGTTCAGTTTTCTTTAAGGAATTAAACAGTCATAATCCGACCAAATGTGTCACATTTTTGAGAAAAGGGAACACAAATGCTCAACAGTGATCACTTGAAGTGATCAAGTGAAGTGAAGAAACGCAAGCCCAGCGTTTCATTAACACAAAGAATACATGTATCAAAGTGAGGAAAAAAAAACATATGCTGCCATCCAAAAGCAGAAGAAAAAGTCTTGGAAAAGTATTTCTAAGCTGCACTTCATTAAGCTGCAAACAACCATCAACAATTAGTAACTGATTGTAAACATTTTCTCCTTCTGTTGTAGTAAACCACACAATCTTCTCTCCCATTCTTCGTACGTATTCTCATTTTCTTTCTTTCCACATGTCCTTAAAAAAGGATAAGGGAGAAAAACTAAAATAGTTTGTGGACTATAAACACCTAAACTCTTACAGCTCCTACACTGTCCAGCTATTAGAAGAGCATTTTTCATTCCCATTTGTAGCATCTGTGCATTTATCAGCCTCTGATTCTTGCCGCTGCCTTAGGCACAGAAGGAAGAATTTCTACAGTCAGTTGAAGAAAAAAATGACATTTATAAGCTGACCAGCTGTCCTTGCTGCTCATGGATTTCAAAATACCAAAAGGTAAAGCAATAAGCACTGTCTAGGTGGGATGGGGAGAGGACCCAGAAAAAAAGTAAAATCCATGGGTTGAGATACAATAACTGAAGTAAATTAAAATGTAATAATAATGATGGTGATGTTCAGAATAAAAGTAATAATAATAGAATTAGAACAGGAATAACAAAATATGAGCATTATTCTCATTGTAAATCTAAAACACAGTACTGCACCAGCTATTAAGAATAAAATTAACACTATTCCAGCTGAAGCCTGGACGACAGGCTTGTACTTATCAATAGTATTCACTGTTGGAATGTTTTTGATAATATTTAGTGTTTGAAGACAAGTGTCTGGGGATGATAAAAACACACCGTTCATTTAAATACACAATTCTGTGAAACTGTTAAAAAAAGTGCTTAAAGACAGTAAATGACAGATTAATTGCATAAAAAGACAAAATTGTTTCACTTCCTTGTTTATTTTAAATAATTTATGTTGACGGTTCTGAAGAACCTGTAATAGCTCCAGAAAGAGATCCTGTTCTAGGAAAAGTGGCATTCTCCCCTCATCAACTAGTCTTGAAAAAGACATAGGAGAACTGATGAGATTTGAAGAAAGGAAAATAAGAAATAAAGACTGGAAGGAAAGAAAAAAGAAGAAACAACACACCCTCTCCTTCCCACAACAGTCTAAAGAATAAATAAGGTGTGAGATCGAGGGAAGGAGGCTAAAGCTGGTTATCCCTCACAAGAGGCAACAGGGAAGCACACACGGAAGTTGAAGAAGTCAACAATATCTATCTCTTTGTTGAGATAAAGAAGCCAATCACTAATGAAGTAAATCTGAAGAATTTTTTTTTTAATTACAGAGGTCAAAAGGTAATAGATATTGGCTTCTGAAAGCCATATCTACATTTCCTTGCACAGACCTAAATAAGTTTAACCTAAACCAAGTCAAACTAAACCATCACTATTTGGTTTTGATACCATCTGAGCACATTAAGCCTTGTCATCTATCACTAATGGGAAAAGAAATCCAATAATGTGTGTTGTAACTAAGAACCTTCCAAATTTCCAAGTGAAGAACTTGTTCTAGGCAGGAATATTTAATGAAAAATTTGTTTGGGAAGCCGTGATAGGAAACGACAGCAGGACACGGCAGTCCCCACCAAGGACGACCTCCCAAGGATTTCCTGCTGTAGTTGTGCTCCTCTTGCAGATTTTTATTTCTGTTAGTTTAACAATGGCACATCTTACTTTAATTATTGTCTATAATATAATTTCCTATAACATATTTTTATAATTTAATAATTATTTTTTGTATTTTTAAATAAGTCATTTAGCTAATTTTGACAGTATGCAATATTCCCTGACATTCAGGAGTTTCTTCTCTGTGTAGCTGAATACAGGCATCTTTCCCAGGAGTCTGTTCATATCTTCAGAATATTTAAGAAGTCTCATTCATCACTCAGTTAACCCTAAGGAATGTATAGGGCACATCAGCTCCACCTCTGGAGTAAGGTTTTACATATCAGCAGGGCAAATAGGATGCAATAACTACTCTGCCCAAGCAGTGGCAAGACAAGGTGACCCAAGACCAGCCTTCTGTTAAGGATGTGCAGTGCATGTCATCACTTGCACTTGTCATCCCCAAACCCAAGATGCAGAATTACCCTGGACAACAAAAAGAAAAATATCCAGCTACAAGTCCAAAGGTATTTTAGGAGAGAAAAGCTTCCAAACACCTGTTTCTCCTCACTATTGTGACAAGGAATTTCATAGGGAAATAGGTGTATTTCAACCACGTGAAAAGTAACAATAGGAACAGGATGCAATGAGGATATTGGTATTTTCACACAATTTTCCAAAACAGGTTTGTCACTGTGCTGTCCATTTAAAATGTAGTAGAATATCCATTGTGACATTTCCCTTTTTTGTGCACTTGCTTTAAACCAGGAAATATTTGAAAGAAAGCTACAATAAATATATAACCTTCCTTTAACAAAATAACCCAAACAAGCAACCAAAACATCTCCCAAATTCACACACTGTTGTCTTCAACCTTTTTAAGTAACTCTTCTACAGACTGGGAACCCAATTTTGTTTTCTCAGCAAATATGAAAAAACTGTTGAGCATGGTAAAATTCACAAGAAACACATCAGAAGGCAGGTCTACAGTCTCTTTCTCTTCTAGCATTTCCTCCAGTCTGGATTCAAACAAAACCACTCATGCATCAAAACAAAAAGATACTTGAAAGACATTAATTATCTGTTCCCTTCTTCCAAAGCACTTCCAGCTTTCTATGTAGGTGCGGGTACCATTTTACAGGTATGCTTTTCCTCTTAGGACATGTGATGCCTCAGCTACATCTCTGTCCCTTACCGGATCGGAAGCGCTCGTCCCTCGAGTTGGTGGATCGGGATTTCTGCTGTTTTGATACTGCAGCAGTGGCTTGGGAAGAGCCTGACACTCTGTTCTCTGCTTGCAGGGATGGATCCACACCTGAAACACAGTTTCATTTTAGTACAAACTCAGCTTTGCAAATATAACATCTGCTCCCCATGTCTACATTGTTTCACCACCCTCAACACTTACTCACAAGTTCAACTGGTGCAAGACAGTAGCTTTAGAAACGGCTCATCTTCTACCTGTATTTTAATCCAATTTAATCTATGCCCATTTAACACAGCAATACTCAGAAGATTCACATTTTACAAAAATGCTGCAATTCTCTAATAAACCTTTGTAGATATTAAGGCAGAATTACTATCAGCTTCAGCTGTCTAAAAGCTCCTGGTGTAGTCTAAGTTGGCTGGGTGCTTCATATACTCCTGAAATGATGACAGACCTTCCCAGCCCCATAGAGGGTAACAAAAATAAGAGGAACTGAACCATTCTCTAGTTGTTTGCTCTGCACCTGATTAGAACAGCGCTCTAGATAACCTAGAGCAGTTGCTTATGTTTAGGCTGGCTAATGTTCAGGAAGATGAATCTCAATTTTACATTGTAGCACAACAGGAAGAAAAATTAAGGGGGTGGACAGTAGCCATTAAATATCTACTATCACTTCCCGATCCCCGAAACGAGGAGACTCCCTGCTGGCTCTTGATCCATCAAGGACTATATAAATTTGGACTAGGAACTTCCATTTGCAATTTTATTACACATCCAAACTTATACACATAATGTAAAAATTCTAATGCAGTTGGAAGGGTTTTTGCACAATCCTAATACAAAATTAGCTTAGTGCTGTATTTTAAAATAAACTTTCTTCAGCCACGTAAAACCTGCTGCATCAAGTTCACTATATTTACTCAGCCCTTGTACCACACAGGGCCGAGTATATCTTTCATTTCACTCCTTCCTTCCCTTGAAGAGCTTCTGCTTTCCTACCTGCCCCCAAGTCTTTTGAAAACAACAAGTTTTGGAAACAAAGTATTTGAAAACCACATTCTCAAAATGCAAATATTTACTGAAAGCAGCTCCCACTGAACTGAAGACATCATTCCAGAGGAATCTGGGCCAGTTCCTTCACAAGCAAAGATGTTACTTTAACAAGTACGAAAAGGTTCCTCTCTCTCTCATGGGGTTTCTGTTCCCTCCCCTTTGTTACAAAGTGAGTACCAGGAAAGAAATTGGCAATTACTAACAAATCTAGCAATTATAAGACATTTTAATGAAGACCTTTCAGTAAGATATAGTCTTTACATTAGGAGTGCAATTGGATTAAGTATCCCAGTTCTACCTCAACTGATGAACAAGAACTTTCAAATACTCTATTTAAATATAATATCCTTAGGGAAGGTGTTTTATCATCTTCAGGACAGGACAAGTTACTATATACCAGCTTTCTTGGGTATGTGTTAAGACCTTTGGATGAATGCACTCCATAATCCCCTTCCCATCCCATTTGCAGCTAACAGTGAACGCCTCTGGATGTTGAAAAGGCAACCTTGAGCTAGACATGGATTCGGGGGGGGGGAGGGGGGGATGTCTGTGGGAAAAATGAGGCTAAATAATAGAAAAACAAAGGAACATTTAATAAATCACACAGATCTAAGTTTTTAGAAATTAGTCCAACTCCAGAGATACGCTCCTCTCTTTTACAATCTGTGATAAAGAACGAACACATTTTCACCTAATTTTTCCTATTTTCCAAAAGTAAAGCCTTTTAAGCAGATGACAGAATATCTAACATCAACTGCATTTTCCAATGGGATAAACGGAGACAGCCCAGCAAAGAAACTAAAGTGTCCTCAATGGAGCAGAACAGAACATGTGCAGACCTAACATTCCTTGAAACACTTAAGCAGAATTCTGTTTGTAAGAGAAAAACAAATGTCGCCTTCCAACTGAATTGATTCAACAGATCTGATAGAGTGGTGAAAACACTACAGAATTCTATTCCACATTTCGTTTGAACACAGGTTTTCTATAACCACAGTTCAACAGTCATGGGGGATTTGTTGATCTGGAAACAATAAACAACAACTTTAGATTTTGTTAAAAAGATTGAGGCAAGTCATCTCCTTAAGCCTGAGCCAAGCAAACAGCCAAGGCAAAGGGATAACATGATAACTATGATGGTACAAAAGAGAATAGGCAGCTGGGCTGGGAGGGTCCCTCAACTAAAACTGCTTGTGAAATTTTCAGAAAACAGCGTATCTACATAATTTTGGTGTGATCTTGTCAAAAGAAACCTTGGGTGAAAAAGACAACAAAAGAAAACCAGAAGGGTTTTTTTGTGTGCCATTTCTTTTCCTCCAGGAGGGTTGTTAGTTGTAAGCAGAAAAAGAGATTGCTGTTCTTCCCAATTCCTTACTCTTCCCATTTGCAGTCATGTAGTAACTACAGAGCCTTGAGATCAGGACTTGTAAGAGCCTCTTTTCCACTTTGTGATCCCCTGTGAGAGGAAAATAATCTGGAAAAGGAGCTAACTGTGTATAATCCATCAGCAGATGACAACCTGCATGCGGGATGTCCTGAGTCACATGCAGCCCCAGCATTGCTATTTGGCCACACCAGTACTGGGGGCAGGAGGAGCAGGGAAGAAGTAACCACATATAACAATAGGAGTGGCATGACCAACTCCAAAACCAGAACACTCTCCTCCTCCCAAGACTAAGATCATTTTTTTGTGAATCAGAGTTATTGTGATGAAGTATGTATCAATAATTCTCACAAGTTCCCTTTAAATTAGGATGAAGTATGAAATCCTTGGCACTGTTAGACACCACAACTCAGTTTCTTCAGATTAAGTCTCCCTTCTTGCTTTCTCAAAGAAGGTTTCATATCCTAGTGCAAAAAATACCACCAATGAATCTGAAAAACATCACTTTTTGGTAAAAATAGTAAGATAGTGCATCTGCCTCTTAGGCTACACAACTGTGTGCCAGTAAAATCCTGTTCCACAAGCTTGGTGAGCTTGTTCATTTATTCTCCTAGTATGCAAATCACTACCTTAGCCTTCAGCAAAAGCAGATGCGTAATTAGGCTACACAAACTTCCATTCACACCAAAGCCTTTACAAAATAACACGTGAAAAGACATATACTAAAGGCACTTGACCCACTACCACTGCATCTTGTCCATTTTTAACTTACTCAAAGCTAGCAAGAATGAAGTCATCTTAAAGAGGCTGCTTGTTCCAACTAACTGAACAATTTGCTTCTACAGAATGAAATTAAAGCTAATATTTGAATTATTACTGCATTTGTCCATCTACAAGCAGTGGAGAATCAAGACTAATACTGGCATTTCTAGCCACTTTCATTTTTACAAGCAAAAATGATTTTACTATAAGAGCAGTGAAGAGCTGCCGCGACCAGAAGATTCTCTGCTGGCATCACTGGGGAGGATGCACAGCTAAAGACATCAGGTAGGTTAAGATCAAATTTTCAAAACATAATGTATTAAAGAGCTCTGTAGAGAGGAGAGGGGAAGAGGGAGGCCAAAGAAGAAACTCCAGACTCTTTGTACATTATCAAATCTTTCTGCAGCTATTGAACTGAGTCTGTAAATAAGAAAGGAACAAATGACAGCAGCCAGGTTCAAAGCACAAAAAGACAGGAAAAGGGGTGTGACAAGGTGGAAAATCCAAAAAGCGGAGGTCTGGTTCTGGGTCAGTTACTGACTATCCAGTCCTCACTCATGTTCACAGTTCAACGTTACCATTCTTTACTGTCATAAACCATCCTAGAACATATTACCTGCTGTACACACTTTTGTCTTCAAGATCCAAAACGAAGTATTCACACCTTCCAGATCAGAGGGACTGAATAAGGGTCTACCCAATGTAATTTATTACCCAGAATAAGGTATTAGAAATTCAAGAGATTAAAAATAATAATGATAACAAAAGGCATCATACACATGCACTGTTCGACAGTCTTCCATGATTCTGTAACATTCTCCTCTACTCAAGGAAGTAAATTCCAGCTCATAAGCTTCCACTTGAAGCCTATGAAACTATTTTAAGGGCATTAACACTTTCCATTCAAGGAAGCATAAAACAGCAGCAAAGAATACAAAAGCATAGAATACACTTGTTATAAATTCAATGAAACCAAATACAAGCCAGGATTTGGATCCAACCCAGAGAATCCAAACACTGACTAAACCATCTCAAAGAAAATACCCACAAGCAAGAGACACACATACTTAGACACTATGACAGACTAGTAAGCAGAAGACCTACATGGCATTAGCTAGAACATTATTTTCTCAAAATAATAGTCCATTTTAAGCAGCAGTTCAAGAGGTGCTTCACAAGCAGCCCAACCCTCCTAATGCAAAAGGATGTGCACTGAATTTCATGAAAATGCACAGAATAGCAATCTCTTGATATTTGGAGAAACTGTGAGCAATGAAGCTATAAACTGCTTTTTCAACTAGCCCATGTGAACACATTACATTTTCACATACCTCATTCAAACCAATTACACCAAGATCCAACCAAATTAGCCAATTGAAATTTGGACGTACTTTGATCATAGCTGTTATACCCGTAGTATAAAGTAGGAGTTTTAACTCCATAGCACCAAGAAAGGTACTTACATGTTTTTCCTAGAAACTATCAGAAACTATAAAGCTTTTGTAGACTCCAAGACACCAGACTAAGTTGCACACTCCTTAAAATGGAACTAGAGGTACAAAGTGCTATAGGGCATGTAAAACTCATCCCACTCTAACTGAATAACTGGCTGAAGTACCCACAGAGAAGTAAAAACAAAAATCACAGTTATACAGAATCACAGAGCAACCCAGGTTGAAGGGACCTTGAAGATCACCTGGTCCAGCCAGGAACAGAAAGTATATTATTCCTGGCAGCAGCAGAAACATTTTTCAGAGACATAAAACTATGAAAACATAAGAAAAATAGAAGTATGGGACATGCCAGCCTCAATGAAAACTAGAGGAGGTTCTATCATCATTTTCCTTTAAAATGAAAATTTGAAAATAGTAACATATCAATTTTGCTGGAGCAGAAGCACTAAGAAAGAAAAGAGAAGAAAACAATAAAAGAAAAAAAAATTAATTAGAGTGGAATCACTCTGACACCAGAGGAGAAATGAAGTCACTCACCAAGGTGTTTATCTAGCACTAACTAAATCTAGTGAAATTTCATTTCCAAGGACTGCTCTGTAAAGCAGCACCAGGACACTAACTGCAGTTGCAACCTCACACAGCAGAAGAGGCAACTTAAAAATAACCACTAACACTGTAAAAAGATCAGTAAGAAATCAGGATAATCAGGAAACAACCATCACAAGGCAAGAGTTTTACTTGAGGTGTTAGGAAGCTTAAGACCACCACCTGCCCATCAGGACAGGATACTCACTGTAAATGCTACTTATTTTATCATTATTTCTGAATGTTTTTACACCCCAGCTCTACCCAGATTCAAAAGCACCCTCTGCCATGTGTCTGATGTTATCTATCACTCAGAAGCTTCACCATGCAGCATGCCCGGTTGCCTACAGATATAATTATTTCCTCAGAGTTTTATCTATAATTTGCATGCAGAGGTTGACTAAGGAAACCAATTACTAACTGTTAAATATTACTTCATTAAAATAATTAATTACTGTTTAATGCTTGCTATTATTCTACACTTGTTTTTGATTTTGCACAGTGCATTTGGTTGGACCAGTGAAAAATAACTCATTCTAGTTAGTATTTCCACATAACTACACAGTTTTATGGTCGTAAGCAAAATCTTTACATTTCCACTAATTCTTCATCAATGCAGATTTAGAATTTTAGAACAGAAAACAATCTACAAGAATGAGACTCTTGAATCACAAGATGTTCTGCTTAATTTTCCTGCTAATTGAAAATATGCTTTGCAGCCACTTCTGTCTTGTTCACCAAGCTCTCTGTAGAGTTGTTTAACACTGTCTAGGTAATGATCTGGTACCCACGGATTCAGCTACAGAGTGCAGCAGAACACAGCCCAACCCATTTTACATGGTATTGAAAGAGCAGGAGCTTACACATGATGAGTTTGTAGGTGGCAGTTGATGAGGTATAACATAGAAAGTTAAACTGACAGAAATCAAATCTATAAGCATGCAAGTACACTTGTAAGACATAAAGCTGTAAAAAGACATTATTTAGTGGTCCTGGGGATGGTCAAATCATAGAATAAGAACTCATCAAATGTAAAATGCCGACATTCATCAGTCTGCAAAACCTTGATGGATAATGAACCTTATGAATCCTACCAGGAATGCTGCAATTAAATTGTTAATGATAAAAAAATTTCTGCATGCTCAAAGCCTTTGGGACTCCCACACACTATTCTGAGCCATGCTGAAGCTGTGTCAATTAAGCAAATTCCAAGCTAGAACTGGGTTAATGGAACATATGTCAGGAAACTGAAACAGGCAGTTGTAGGTACAAAAATGCTGCTAGCAAGGATTTTCTTGTTATTTTCTAAGTCCGTGAGAGACTTTTCTCTCTCACAGAAGAGGTAGCAGGGAATGTAAACAACCAAGACACCTGCAACCTTGAAAGGTCTTGTTTATGGTACAGTAGAAAAATATTTTGACAATGGATGTTTTAGGATTTTAGCCAATCACCCCCAAGGGGTGGCTGGCCCTTTGTCCAATTAGACTATGAAGAAAAAAGTCTATAAAAGAGTTTGTAAAATAATTAAATAGATCAATCTTGCTGCATAATTCCTGCCTGCTGGATCTTCCTCCTCCTCCTCTGTCGGGGTCCCTCCCCCGCCATGTAGCCCTGGGAAGAGGGGCCCTGAGGGCACAGACACACGGGGTTTCCCTGCCCCTGGTCAGCCTCGTTCCCCATTGGTTGGTTTGTGTTCCCCTGCGCGGGCAAAAAGGACCTCGGGTCCTGCGACTGTAACAGTTCCTCAGCAGAGCCCGGCCATGCGGCTGGGGAAATAAACATCTCTGAAACATCTAGCAAGAATCCGTCTATATATATATTTCTTTTCCACGGGACTCCTGGTTTGATACAGGCATATTACAGTATCCCCACTGGAACACTCCTCCTCCCTGTGGCTGCAGGACGCGGTGATATACCGTAGGAACCAGGCCTGCAGTAATATTTGGTGCTGCCCGACGTGATCTGCACTCTCTGACGTGTCCTGCAGCTGCGAGCCAAGCCGAATTCCTCTAGAGGTACGCTGTTCCCTTCCCCCCGGGACCAGGAAGTCCGACAGGACTGAGAAATGGCGAACAGCAGCTCACAGACTGACGCTGTGGTACTGGTCTGGAAAGGTGTGTTTAGCATATTGTGCACCTCCATTCCTGAAAACTCAGTTTGGGAATTATTAGACTGGGCTACTTTAAAAGGGATTTCCATGGACAGAGATACTGCCCTGGACCTTTCCTTATGGCAGGAACTTGAATGTGCTGTCTGACACGAGCTCCCGACTGGGGAGCCGGCAGCGTTAGAATTATACAAAACCTGGCGTTCGTTATTTTTCCTGCTGACAGACCTTGACTGTGATAGCAGGGCTGGATCGCCTATTTCGGTGATGAGTGACGGAGGTATGTCCGAGGGGGGTCCCGTTGACTGGGCTTCCGGGGAAGATGATGGTGGATTCGGAATACCCCCCCGGCTCCACAGGCAGAGCCTGCGCCGGCTCACCCTGCACAATCGCAGGACTCTGCAGCCCCCAGGAACCCCGTGCCACCAGAGGCGGGGGGGTCAGGGCAGTGAGATGGCGCACAGCCTGCCTTGCCGTTCGGCTGGGTGGCAGCCACGGCTTATGCAGGGCCGCAGATCAGCGGCTTAGCAACTTGGACGCCTAGAGAGGCTCCTGGCTCGGTTGTGTATGCACCTGGATCTAATCTTTTAGCGGGCGTAGCGCCCGAGACTGCCTGGCTGTGCTCCGCTGCCCTCCTTGGCGCTGGACTGTTCTGCGCAGTCGCAGAACCGAGCCATTGACCTTTTAATGCAGCATCTGCCTTTGATGACAGAGCTACCGAACCTATCCCAAAGGATGGAGGACCTGCTCAGCCTATTAGAGCGGCGAATGCCTGAGCCTGCGCCAGCCATGCCGCCAGCACCGCCCGCGCCCCCCTCGCCAGCACAGCCTGCACCGCCCGCGCTGCCAGCACAGCCCGCGCCGCCTGCGCCCCCCCCCCCGCCAGATGGAGGAGACGTGGCTCCGAGCCAAGAAACGGCGCAGCCAGCGGCGAACCCGGAAGCGGCGGCGGCTGTGGAGCGGTGGGCAAGAGCGGCGGAGCCAGGCACGTCCGCAGAGTGCCGGCCAGAGACGGCGGCGCCGAGCACACCCGGGGAGCGCGAAACAGCAGCGGAAGCAGCGACCGCGCCGAACGCAGCTGCTATGCGAGAGCTGAGCACGGCGCCGGCTGCGGCGCTGAGCGCAGCCGTAGCCTCAGAGTTGGCTGCAGCTTCAGTATTGGCTCGGTCGGGACTGGCCAAGACGGCCTCCCATAAAGAAACTGCTGTAAAAACTGCCGCACAGCCAGACACAGTCTGTGCTGTCTGTTCTGGCTCTAGTGAACTTAGCCAAAGTGCCCCTCCTCCCTGCACATTTCTGTTCACTCCCAGCACGCCAAAGCTGCCTTTGCCTGATGATTCCTCGTCAGGCAGTGAGGCAGATGAGATTCTGGCCCCAGGTCGTCAGGTGGCTGTAGCCGTGTGGCGAAAAAAAAGGCTGCGCCGGTCTCGCCCCTGGACCTTTCAGGACTGCACAGTAACAGTACATCCGACGCATTATAATCGCTTCTTAGAGTCTATTAAGATGTGAGCATTGGAGGAGGGTGACTGGAGGTCATTAGAAATCCTTGGAATGCCAAATAGATCTGAGGATTCTGGGGGTAACCGGGGAGCTGTTACACTCCATCCACAGGCTGTGCCAGAAGTTCAGGATGGTACTTGTTCCCCAAAAGAGATCCAAGCTTTCCCAGGGTATAAGGCTCTCCCAGATTCAGGGGTGCATGACAAGCATGAGGTAATTGCTTGGAAAGTTGCCCAGGACCTCCAATCCAAGGTGGCACAACATGGGCTAGGTTCTGCTGAGGTTATGCAGATAATAAGGGTGATAAATACAGATTTGCTTTCTCCATTTGATATCAGACACTTAGGTCAAATTTTATTTCAACCTGTACAATTTACAGTTTTTGAGAAAACCTGGAGAAAGCTGGCCGGCAAGACTGCATTAGCAAATTTGCAGCTCCCTGCTGCTGATCCCAGACAGACAGCAGGAGAGGATGCTTTGATGGGGACTGGTCCCTTCTCTGATCCCAGTCTACAGGGTAACTTGTCTTCTAGCATCCTGCAGCAAGCTCAACAGGTCGGCATGGCTGCCCTGTTGAAAACCATAGAGTTGTCTGCGCCCAGAAAGCGATATACTGAAATAGTTCAAGGCAAATCAGAGTCATTCCTCTCTTGTAGAGAAAGTCGCTGCTTCTCTCGAGAAGCAGGTTGAGGATGACGGGTTAAGACAGATGTTGTTAAGGCAGTTAGTGAGAGATAACGCAAACGAGGAGTGCAGAAAAATCACAGATGCCTTACCAGGGGATCCTGAGGTAACAGACATGGTCGAGGCCTGTGCTAAGGTGGGATCTGGGAACCAGAAAACGTCTGCCTTGGCTGCGTTCCTGCAACCTGTTCACGCATCTTCTGGTCGTGAACCAAAGCCACCAAAACAGGTGAAGAGACGGAAGCGGCCTAAGCCGAGCCAAAAAGAGAACACAGCGATCCCCCAGTGCAAGAGGTGTGGCAGGCCAGGCCATTGCACGGGCTACTGTAGATCCCGGACTCATGCTGATGGTCGGCCTTTGTCGGGAAACTTCCGCCGGGGTGCAAGGAGGGGGAATTGCTCTCCGATGCAGTCGCTCCCCCAGAGAGTGGCACAGGTACAGGCACAGGCCTACCCAGCCACCCTAGAGACGGCACCCAGGGATCAGACGGCACCCATGGATCAGACGGGTTTGACGTCCACACCGCAGCCGCAGTCGTCTTAGACTCTAGTGGTATTTATAAGGTTCCCTTGGATGCATATGGACCCTTAGCCCAGGGATCCAGTGCGATGCTGGTGGGAAAACCTGACGTTGCCCATCAAGGAATCTTAGTGCACTCAGGAGTTATTGATGCTGACTTTAAAGGCCAGATTTGCGCTATGGTCTCCATGCAAAAACCCCCTGTAACTATTCCTGAAAAGACCTGCCTTGCTAAATTAGTGCCTTTTAAGTCTTGTGTCCCCAGGATAGAGCAACAAACTCATGAAGATAACGGCAGTGGATCTACGGGACTTCCGCAGGCCTTCTGGACTGCAGACATCTCTGACCAAAGGCCACAGATGACATGTACCCTGATCCTGCCGAACGCCCGTCCACCCTGGACTCAGCTTCGAGGTTTGATTGATACGGGTGCTGATGTAACTATCATCTCCTTCTCTGCATGGCCTCCCTCATGGCCTTTAGCCCCGGTGGGATCGGCCATCACAGGATTAGGAGGAACCACACAGAGCTATTTAAGCGAACAGCCTGTGATGGTGAGGGACTCAGAGGGGCACACAGCTACGATTAGGCCTTATGTTACTACCACTTCCCTTAACCTTTGGGGGCAGGATGTGTTGGCAGCTTGGGGCGTACGGATTGGGACAAATTTTTAGCAGGGGTCACTGTGTGTAAAGGCGCACATCATCCTACACTGCCTTTGCGGTGGCTGACTAACACACCAGTCTTTGAGCCGCAGTGGCCCCTACCAAAAGAGAAGTTAGACGCCCTTCATCAGCTGGTTCAGGAACAGTTACAACAGCGGCACCTTGAACCTTCTACTAGCCCCTGGAACACTCCTGTTTTCGTAATTAAGAAGAAATCAGGGAAATGGAGATTATTGCAGGACCTCCGGAAAGTTAATGCAGTAATGGAAGGTATGGGGGCATTGCAGCCTGGCATGCCCTCTCCCACCATGATTCCTACAGGGTCGGACATCCTGATCATTGATTTAAAGGATTGTTTTTTCACAATTCCTTTGCATCCTGATGACAAATCGAAATTTGCCTTTACTGTGCCTGCCATTAACAATGCTGAACCTGCTAAGAGATACCAATGGAAGGTCCTCCCTCAACGGATGAGGAACTGCCCAATTATCTGTCAGTGGTATGTTGCCCAAGCTTCAGCCAGCGTTCGCAAGCAGTTTCCTGATGCACGCTGCTACCACTACATGGATGATATCCTGGTGGCAGCGTCCACACGGGACGAGCTGCTGAGAATACAGCCTCAGCTGCTCGCTGCTCTGCATGCCTATGGATTAGAGGTAGCTCCAGAGAAAGTTCAACAGCATCCTCCTTGGAAATATTTAGGAGTGAAAATTTTGGACCAAACTATCCAACGCCAAGAGGTGCAATTCCCGGATTCGATTAAAACCTTGAATGATGCTCAGAAGCTGTTTGGTGTCATCAATTGGTTACGACCTTATTTAGGTCTAACTGCAAAGCAGCTTTCCCCACTTTTTAATACATTAAAAGGGGATCCTGGTCTGAATTCACCCCGGGAGTTGACTCCGGAAGCGTGACAAGCGCTGCAGGAGGTCCAGCGGGCTGTTTGCGCTCGTCAGGTTTATCGAGTGGATCCCTCCATTGTTATCACTGTTTTCATTACTATTCCAGACCTCCATCCTACAAGTATCATTGGCCAGTGAAATGCACAATGGCCTGATCCTTTGCATATCCTAGAATGGGTCTTTTTGCCTCAGCAGCTGAAAAAGACTGTGACCACAGTGGTTGAATTGGTCGCTTCTCTGATAATCAAATGCCTTCAACGGTGTTTGCAACTGATGGCTGCCGATCCTGCAGTAATTGTCATTCCGATCTCAAAGGAATACTTTGAGTGGAGCCTCATCCATAGTGCTCCTTTGCAAAGCGTGCTGCAAAACTTTTTAGGGCAGATCACTTACCATCTGCCCAGCCATAAATTACTGCAGTTGGCAAAATCGACCGTGCTTTCCTTGCAGCCGAGAAATAACCGAGTACCGGTGCAAGGACCCACCGTCTTTACGGATGGTTCAGGGAAGACTGGGAAGGCCATTGTTACCTGGAAGGAGGGATCGGAATGGCAGATGCTGAAGGAACACGAGTCAGGCTCTGCTCAGTTAGTTAAATTAAGGGCTGTTACCATGGCTTTTCAGCGATTCTCACAGGAACCTTTGAATTTGGTTACTGACTCTGCTTATGTAGCAGATATCACCCAACGCTTAGATCGTTCCCTTCTGAAGGAGGTGAACAATGCGGCTCTGTTTTCACTGTTGCAATCCTTGTGGTCTGCAATTCAGGCTCGAGTGCATCCGTATTACATTCTGCACATTCGAAGCCACACCAATTTACCAGGGTTTCTAACAGAAGGCAATGCCAGGGCTGACATGCTGGCCAACCCTGCATGGGTAGGGCCTCAGCCTGACAAAATTGCACAAGCCAAGGCATCGCACGGTTTCTTCCATCAAAGTGCACATACCCTGCAGAAGCAGTTTCATTTAACGCCAACCGAGGTGCGCGACATTGTCAGCGCTTGTGCTGACTGTCACGGACTCGCTGCGCCTTCGCCAGCGGGGGTAAACCCCAGAGGGCTAAAAGCCTTGCAGATTTGGCAAACGGATGTAACTCACATCCCTGAATTTGGTCGGCTGAAATATGTGCACGTCTCTATTGACACTTTCTCCTTGGCTATGTGGGCTACTGCTCACGCTGGAGAGAAGGGCCGTGATGTCATTGCCCATTGGAAATTGGCTTTCTCAGTCCTGGGCATGCCAGCTTCTGTGAAAACCGACAATGGTCCTGTCTACACCTCGGAGAAGACGCAGCAGTTTTTACACCTATGGGGTGTAGACCATACCTTTGGTATCCCACATTCTCCTACTGGCCAAACCATTGTTGAATGCGCTCATGGTACCTTGAAGCGTGTTTTGGACAAACAGAAAAGAGGAATGCATGGAGAAACCCCACAGAGCCGACTAGCAAAAGCTTTGTATACAATTAATCACCTTACAGTACCACAAAATTCAAATAATCCTGTTATTCTGAATCATTTTCTCTCATTGCAGCCTGCAGGCGACAGACAACTGCCCCGGGCAAAAGTCTGGATACAGAATTTACTCACTAACCAGTGGGAAGGCCCACATGAGCTCATCGTTTGGGGTCGTGGGTATGCTTGCATTTCCACAGATACTGGGGTACGGTGGCTACCTTCAAAATGCATTCGCCCTGACCTACGGCACCAGAGGCAGAACAGGCAACCTCCAAATGATGGCCAGAATGCCAACCATCCAAATGGCGACCAGAATGTAGATCATCAGCCTAATGACTCTTCTGAGGATGACCAGGATGTCAACCATCAGGCAGATGGTCCTTCTACAAGCAGAGACTGGGATGGTCCTTCCACAAGCAGAGACTGAACTTTAAATTTCTTGTTATGGAGTCAGATAGTTAAAGCCTTAAGGACATATTTAGAAGTAATAACTGATGTAGATTTCTATTTAAGATTAATAGTAGAGTTGTTATCTTATAAAACAAAAAGGGGGAATTGTAGGTACAAAAATGCTGCTAGTGAGGATTTTCTTGTTATTTTCTAAGTCCGTGAGAGACTTTTCTCTCTCACAGAAGAGGTAGCAGGGAATGTAAACAACCAATTCACCTGCAACCTTGAAAGGTCTTGTTTATGGTATAGTAGAAAAATATTTTGACAATGGATGTTTTAGGATTTTAGCCAATCACCCCCAAGGGGTGGCTGGTCCTTTGTCCAATTAGAGTATGAAGAAAAAAGTCTATAAAAGAGTTTGTAAAATAATTAAATCAATCAATCTTGCTGCATAATTCCTGCCTGCTGGATCTTCTCCTCCTCCTCCTCCCTATGGCTGCGGGACACGGTGATATACCATAGGAACCAGGCCTGTGGTAATAGGCAGTTAGCTTCATGTTTTAAGCAAATTTTATCTTTTTGCCAGACCATCATTCTTTGTGCTCAGAGGCAGACAGCCTATTCATTTTTTTAGCATATTAAAGCTAGATTCCTATCAGCTTAATGCTAAACTAGGCAGAATCGTAAAAAAAAAAAAATCAGGTAACCTGGTATTGCTTAGAAAATGTGGTATCAAGCAAGTAGGACAAACCATAGGATTCATTGACTCATTAAACTACTGCTTAAGACAATTAGTGAAAATATGGCTGAACAAGGAGAAAAATCTTTAAGCAGCTGAAAATCTAAACTTACTTTAACAAGTATGGCAGACCAAGTACTGGAGTTGTCTAAGCTATGTTTGAGAGCTCAGTACTTGAATATTTGCACAAACAGCCTTTTGAGAGCTGAGAAGAAAAAAATATAAACTACAACTCCATTGTCAATAGAAAGGAGTGAAGGCAGAGTAAATCAAAGGTGATGAGAGATTAAACAAGAGACAGAAATCCAAAGACATGACTTTCTAATCAAAGTGCATTGACAGAATATTTCTAATAATTGTAAATGCTCAGTCAAAATCCATACCTCGCCTGGTCTCAGAATCTTTAACTAAGCTGAGTTAGAGGACAGGGTACTTTGAATAGAAAACTGAGACAATTCTTTCCAGAAAAATGGTGTAAGGAGGAGAAGATGTGGCAGGTGAGGCTAGAGCTTGCTGCTGACTGTCAAAGTCATCCTAAAAATCCAAACTTTCTTTGCAAGGAATGAGCCATTTTAAAGAGATGAGTTTGGTTCTGCTTGGCCTACAGAGATTATAAATTTGCTAAGGGAAAACTTACATCTGTTCTTAAAAAAAACCCCAAACCCAAATAAAAACCAAAACCACAAAAAAGAAACCTTTGCTAAGAACCCCCATGATGAAACATCAGATTACATTCTGACTGTTCAACACTGTCTCAGTTTACAGTGTCTCATTATTGCTTCCACTCACCTTGGTTTTCTTCTCATTTTTCCTTATCTTAAAATCTGTCAAGATACGGAAAATTGGGGGATTATAGAATACCAAAGCTCAGTGGCAGCAGAACAGCCCTAACCCTGAGTGATTTCAGTGTCCTAGTAAAAAAATAAATTTAAAAAAAGTTGGGCACTTGGGGTTTTGGCTGTGGACAATGAATTCTGATAATAACCGGCTTCAGAAATAATAGTTTATAATAAAAAAGTCAGTACTTTGAAGAAACAGAGAGGGTGAGGAGGTGTGTGGAAATGGGGTGAGGCACAGGGCGAATGCAAAAAACCAGCACATTAAAGCATGAGAGTGATGGCTACTGAGCATTTTCATCGAATGAAAGCAGCCAACTTGCTTTTAGCAGCAACTTAACTCATTTCTAAAGTTATCTTAAAGTCTCAGATGCAGGTGTCAAACTGAAGTTTGCTGACAAAAATGTTACCATTTAACATTTTATATAAAACTGTATAAAAAACTCCCCCATATTTCAGGCTTTTACATTGCTCTGCACTTCTCTGTGACAGCCATTTCCCACTGCTGGTTAGATGCCATACCAAACACTATTATAATTCATCCAGTCTATCTAGTGAGAACTTTTCCATTTTATATTTTCACAGATTTGGCACAAAGGTGTAAATTCCATGCAGTTTCTCACCTTGAATTAGTGGTATGTACCGTGCTAATAGCTTTGCCCTCTTCTTTTCATATCCTTTCTGAGTGATGTCTCCTAAAGAAAAGAAGAAATAAATACATGTTGTTTGGAAATTCTACATTTAAATCTTTGCATCAAGCACATTCCGTCAGCAACATTCACATTCTGTCAGGTGAAGGAGTTTAACAAAGCAAACTACGCAGGGAAAAACCAACCAAAAAAAGGCATTAATTATATATTTGGATTCAGTCTACCTCTGTCCAGGTAGAACCCCTTTTACTCAGTCAGATTTTACACAGAAAAGTTCTTACTCTGTATTTTAAAATAATTCTCAAGTACTCTCCTTAATCCATAAGGGCTGCATTTAATTTTTTGCTTAATATTCTCAGTTTCCTCAAATATCCACCTCACCCCTGTATCAGAGAACACTAACAGACACAAGGACACTTCATTCTACCATCCCCAACCTTCATCTAAGTGAATATGCATCATTTAAAGCTATTGACACTCTGCCAAAACAAGCAATGGGAGTTCAAAGACATTGTTCAAAACAGGTAAAAAAACCAAATGCACATCCTGGAGTGCTTCAATCATTGCAGGTATTTCAAAATGCAATCTGCCTGTTTTTCTTCATAAACCCATGTAAATATTACATATAAAATTTGGACACAAGACAGAAATCACTTGAGCAGAAAATTTCTTGAGCAGAAAAAAAATTAGTAGAAGAAATACACAGAAATATAATATTTATATATATATATATATAATTATTATATCAAAATGAGAACGAGATCAAACCAAAACAAAGCATCACAAATGCCCAAGCAGATTTGTCTGCCTGGGAATAGATGGACAAAATGACAAACTACACTTTTTGTGAAAAAAGGAAAAGGATATCAGAAGAGATGCATCATTTTCAGTTATAGAGAAAAAAAAAACCTATCCAACAGACAAGCAGCATCAGTAAGAAGAACAGGTTTTTTTAAACCAGAAGTAATTTGTAAGATTAAAGCTCAGCAAATTCTTTAAGGATCAAAACTGTGCCTTACACAAATGTGCTGTACTGTAAGCTCAGTGAAGACATCAATTTTCACAGCTTCATAAATGCTCCACATAATCCTTATCCCAACTCTTTGCACAGTTCAGCCTCTGCCAGGTACCACCCAGCTGCACAAGTAAGCCATGGAAGCACTGATCAAAAGGCAAGGTTGAACAGAGAGTCCCATTTAAACCAGAGTACTTCACATGCTGGCATCTTGCTGCACTTGGAAATTCTTTGATTTTGCTTGAATGCTGACTTGAAGGACTTTCCTTGAATGAGGTTAAGCAAAGGACAAAGTCAAAAGCATCTCTCACCTTCTACAGTGCCATGGTAGGTTAGGCTGTGCTGCCTAGCCAAGCTGGGCTTTATTCCTTTCTCCAAAGCCTGGGGGTGGGCTCTTCCTGACAACTGCTCCCCCCTTGCCCCCAGAGCCTCAGGGGGATTAACCCATCATATGGGTTTTTTGTGATCCCTCATTTCTTCCAAAAAGAGCCGCTTTGCCACATCTGGTATGCCAGGGCCACAGCTGCTGTCATTTAGCCTCACTTTCTCCTGAGTTACTGGATTACACAAAAGCAATCTGAGGTTCCTCGGCCTCCGCAAAGCAGCTGGGAAGCCTGCATAAAGCCAGACACTGGGCTGAGCTGTTTGACCTCTATTTGGAAGAGATCTTTACTTGAAGTATCTGAAGTATTGTAAAATATATACCGTAAAATATGTCAGAAGTGCCAAGAAAATTAATCTAGACAGAGATGAAAGTGTTTTCATTTCTTAAAATGACCTATAAAAATAGATTCGTCATTAGTGCACATAAGAATCTGTCAGGTAGTTACCCTGATTCTGCCCAGGCATGGTTCTATTCCACCATGTTAGCACTAGACCTAACAAAATTTTAATGCCAAATTCACTAAATAGAGCTGAGAATGGACCTGTGAGAGCCTGGCACTTGCTAAAGATATGGAAATGGCTCCTGGTCCCCAGTTTGCAGAGGTCAAGAGCAGAGACATTTCTAAATGAGCCAACTGTGCATTAAACGTGGATGAACCTAATCACTGGATCAGCTCTGCAAGACGAAACCTTTAAGAACTGCACTGTTTGGTAAGCACAGTCACAATTGCAGGTCCATCACCTTGGCAAATCACTGCAGAAAGCTTTGCCAGTTCCTTCAGGATAAAGTCAAGGGCATGAACATTGGCTTCTGCCTGCAGAGGTGGCTCCTGGGTGGTTTGGAAAGGCAGGCAACTTCCAGTCTAAAACAAAATTCACATGTCATCTGTGGAAGTATTTAAAGCACATCCCCTGTGTTTCTGGGATAGGCTGTCACTGTATTTGAAAAGTTGGTGGAGGTGGAAGAATCAATTCAGCAGACATCATTGCTAATTCTACGTCTTAAACAACTTTGTTAAAAAAGTCCCTGAAGATCAACCAAAGATCAAAATACATATCTTTTAAGATAAACTATAAAAACATTGGAAAATATGGCAGAAGGTTAATAAAAAAAGGCAGAAATTAAAAAGTCTGAAGAAAACTGGAAGTTGTTTAGGACATAATTTCTCCATTGCACACCCGTGAGCTTCAAGCTGGGACACACACAGGCGTGCCACCAAAAGATTCTGCCCATGACAGTTCACAATCATTTTTACTTAACCCACAAGCTTTAATCATCACCTAAATCTGGGAACCAGACCAACTCCTCCAAACTTACTACTAGTACCTATTCCAAGCCGTGGTTACTTGTTACATGTTCTCCCAGACACTACACTGGTGTAAATCAGGCAAAAGCCAAACTGATCAACAGGCAATAAAGGAACTAAAAGATGAAAATTATTACTTGAAATTAAAGAAAGTTTTGGATCTCCAAACTATACAGCCATCAACACTTGCTGCCATCGCTGAGATATGGGCTCTGGTAGGTCTGTGCCTACCACATCTGGTAGGTCAACTGATACCTTAATTTAGTTTGCATATGATGAGTTAAGTGAAGTGTGAAAACATCTTGACTGGAATCTTTCATATTACAGGAATCTATTTAAAATGGAAATGACATCTGATCATTTCATATGGTGATGCATTTGACTAAGCCATTAGAAATCCTATTTCAAAGATCCTATTTGAAACATCCTGAGAGCATCACAATGCCTTTGAAACAGTATTAGAAGTTTAGCAAGACTTCACTGAAAATGTATGTTACCAGTAATTCTTAATTTGGAGCAGGACTTGCATCCCTTTGAGGGAATTTAAGTTATCAAAGTACAAAACCTGTCTGATGTAAAAGTGGCAGCATGGAGATCTACAACTATATAAATGCAGAATTTCATTAAACCTTTGCACATAGAATCATTTAAACACCAAGTTCTAGACACTAAGCAAATACTGACTAGCTATTTATATGTATCTTAATGATAGAAAGGGAAGGAATTTGACCAATATGTTAATACCAAAAGGTTTGTCTTCCACTTAGTTCACAATTACACAGTGGGACTGTATTTTACAATACCATTAATTGCCTAATCAGTTATAGAAGGCATTATCAAAACGAATAAATTTAGCTTAATCAAGCCATTAGAAATTTTGCAATTGGCAAAACAATGCAAAGTAACATTTAGAATTAGAAAATTTGAAATTAGAATAAGAAAATTCTGATATTTACATATCACCTTTTCACGGTGAAGTTTCAAAGCAGTTGCAGGACAAAGGCATCACTTATATTTTACAACTTTAAAAAGCCAAGGTGGGTGAATCCTGCAGTTCAGAGAGGATGTGCAAAGTCAGTGCATTCCAGGTCATTCTGTTTTGTACAACCCACACTTGTGAACTGTGTGTGTATGTAGGGAGAAGCAAAAACTGCTCCTTTTTAACTCTGGAACTGCCTGGTTTAAACACTTATTTGCTTCATCTGCCAGGAGTCAGCATTTGACAGCACAAAAGAAGGTTAAATAACTGGATCACAAAAGCAGCCTTAGCAGCAGTTTCTCAGTTAAGCCAAATGAATGAATTGTTCTTCCACTGCTGCAGTAAATCCTTAAGCTTGGTCCACAGGGAGACAGGAAAAGCTCCAACTCTACCACTTCCCTTCTATGCTGTTGGAACTCCCTGCAGAACACAGACACAGACTGACAGATGCCAGCTATGTGTACACATGCGGGTAAACAACATCTATCACACCAAGTATCGCTCCTAGTTCTCATTATGATGGAGATCAGTAACGTAGCCATCCCCTTTAAAAAGCTGAGGAAAGCTACACGCATAGGGAGGAAGGAATGAGAATCCTCTGGCCCATAGGGAATGTACTGTCTACTTCCACAAAAGCCAACAAAAGAAGTTGGAAAAAACCGGACTAGGACTGGTCAGGCAGATCAATGGACAGGATCTTTTAAAATTCAAGCCAAAAATCATACTCTGACATAGTTATTTTAGTAAGATTCCGAAGTGAAAAGCTTTAGAAAGAATGCTGTATACATGCAATGTGCTCCCCATCACGAAAATGCTATTTCAAAACAACCAAAATCTCAGTGTACTATGGAAATGAAAACACTCAGAGCTTCTGTTTGTCACTTCCTAGATACAGCAAGGATAAAATACCAAAGTAGAATAACTGTCTGACATGTAGTAACCAACCACTAAAATGAATGAGGCCAGAAATAACTGCCTGAACCAAGTCATTCTACAGTATCCCCAAAAAATTCCATGAAAACTGCCCCCAAAGATGCAAATCTAGAAACAACCAGGTATGGGGAAATCATAAAGAAAAGCCGTTACAAAGCAAAGTTTCTTTTCCTTTCACATCCTTCACTGACTCATTATATATGGCATAGTGATTAATTAACACAATGAAGATACTTCAGACTATTAAACTGGTATGAAGCTTTATTTTTATGGTGTGTTTTTGGATGCCAGCAACATCAATTTTTTTTTCTCCTCCCTCCACTAATATGCCAGAAGTTTTATCCCATCAGCCACAGATATTTTACAGGCAACAGCACTTCATATTTACTACTTGCAAAAAGCTCATATTCAAACTTTGGTAGCAACCACAAAGATCACAGTAAAGGTGCCATTTAGGCATGGTGCACCATGCTAAAGACTGAAGCAGCCTGATTCAAAAATCCATGACCATGGAAATATCCAACTCATTTATGAGACCATGAAAATCATTGAAAAACCCACCAGCAAAACCCAAAACACTCAAACAGCAGCACAACATTCAAAATTCAAGTATGTTAAAAACATACAAAGAGAAGGTGTGTAATCAGCAGTGTCTACTCCATAACAAGTTATTTCAACTTGTAAACTATGAAGTTTCTTCAATGGATTTCTAGGTCTCGGTTTCAGGTTTGATTAGTTTCCTGACACGTTATTACCATGTCCCTACATGCACTGTAAAACCATGCTTTTAGAGAAAAGATTTACAGTTAATCTTGAAATAACTGGGGTCAGGGGGTGTGACTACTGGGCAAAATTTTATGGTGAATGCAGACACATTGACTTCTTAAAATAAAATGCTAGCATATCTAAAAAAAAATCAGCTTCATCAGTATTCATGTTAAAGCTACATAAATAACAAAATATAATTTTACTAAGAAATCAGACTTCACTAATATATTGGATGCACACAGGTCATCTGACATGATCACAAAGAATCAGATGAATCATTCAGAGATCCTGGCTGACCTACAGAATGATAAACTGAAAAAAAAAAAGAAACCAGCTGAATTATTCACAGAAGGAGGCAGCAAAGCAAGCCAGCTGGTGCAGACAAACATCTCTCATGGCAGGAGAAAAAAACCATCAATCCATATTAGCACCAGAACAGTTCAGTGCTTGCACACTTGGGAAGCCCCAGTATGGGTCCCTGTGGTGGCTAAACTTATTTACAATTTATTTCCAGTTGCAACACTAGTTATTAAGTGTATTTTCTGATGAACTGGAGCTCTCCCTGAACAGCAAGAACAAAACATTGGCAACAAAATGTTGAGCAAGGAGGTTGGAGCAGATGACTCGCTGTGGTCCCTTCCAACCTGGCCCATTCTGTGATTCTGTGGTTTCTGCCAACTGCACCTTTTTCATCGTTCATCTGGTTAAAAAGAGCCAAAGGAAAGCCAGGTTTGGTGTCTGCAGTCTCAGATGCTCAAGCCCCCAGCCAGCACCTGTTTGAGGTTGAATATAACACGCTGGTCCCAGGTTGCTGCCAAGGCAGGGGCTCACCAGCGGTATTTTCTGTAAAGTAAGGTTTGCTAAAACCTTACTTGTGAAATGCATCTTTATCACAACAAAGCATTGAACACAAGAATAATTTTTAAATCAGCTGCTTAAGAACAAAGCATGTTAGGGAGAAAAGGTGAACCAACTCCAGTACAAACCAAACATGTTTCCATAATGTCCCAGGCAGTGATACCCATAATCAACAGCCTTAAAAATACTCTTTTGCAGTAAAATATCCTTAGTTACCAACATTAATGATGATCTGGAAGAGACAGGTTGGCAGTACCTTAATTCACTTATTCTTCCTTAACACTTCTGCTTCATCTTTGCAATTGCTGTTTCCCAAAATATGCATATGGATATGGATTCTGTCCTGCATCTTTTGATCCTGTATCCACATATTTGATGGCATTGCCTCTAAATGTCCTTACCAAGCTATTTGGTTATTTACCTTTACTAATCCTACTGTAAGATAAGAAGTATTCGATTGTTAATTGGATAAGAAATATAAAGCGCCTTTAACTGGACCAAACCTGAGAAATCTACTAAAAATGCTGCCATTTGGGAGGTGGTCACATTTATAGACTCAGAAAATGGTTTGGATAGAAGGAACCTTTAAAGCTCACCTAGTTTCAATGCCCTTCTATGGTCAGGCACACCTTCCACTAAACCAGGTGATTAATTATAATTTATAGTTATTACAGAATGAGTGTTATAATACCCACTATTATCAAAAGATTATAATTTACAAATACGATGGTATAATTAATGTAATTTATAATTCCCTTGTTAAGGTCATATCATGAAACTGTTTTTCAATTAATTCATAGTGACTTCTAATCTTTCCAGCTTCCTACTATCACATCACTAACTCCAACACCTCTATGTTTTTCCAGGATTCCCCCATGGGAGTTATTCACAGAAGATTTTGGTCCATGCAAAAAAGCTGGATTTTCAAGTCTTCCCTAGTCACACAGACCTACCTCCTCCTGTCCTAGGATATGCTCATCTATTTCCTGCCAAATTACACCTCTTCTTTTTTGGTGGCCAATTTCTTACTTTTTTGAGTCTGGGAAACAGACAGGAGACAGAAAAATATCAGTAAATTTTTCAAAAAATCTGGACTAGAACAACCATGAATGTCAGACAGGCAACTCACTTCAGAGGTTTTCCTTTTCTTTCTCTAATGTGTGATCTCTCCATGTCCACACCATAGAGATTCATCGAGGGCTCAGCTCAAATCTGGTGTGCAGCTTTGGTGCTGTCATTAATGCCAATGCAAGATCACTTAAATGTGCTGAAAACTGTCCATCGTGACAGTGGCTGAGGAGGGTTGAAGCAGCAGAACTGTGAGAAACACAGGCAGGGAGGCAAAGGGTGTGGATACATGAGGCAGGATGGCAATGGGAAGACAGGGACCCGTTCCCTTTTGGATGCCCCAAAAACAACTGCTGAGGACACATTCTGCACCAGGCCCCTCAAAAACCCACAACACAACAAAGCTTCAATTAAACAAAAAGTTTCAACAAAACCTAGTTTCAAGGAAGCAACAAAACACCAAAGTTCTTCCACTTGACTCCACACAGTTCTGCTTTCCTCAAGCTCTTCCATTACAAGCAGTTCTTTCCACCACAGCTCCTTAACACTGAGCACTAATCACTTAATCACCTGGAATCTCTTCATTAAAATAAAAAGATTGCAAGTAATTCCCTTAAAACAATATTAATCTATGAACTTTGCAAAGTTCACATATTTGATGCCTTAACAGTGAAGCCCAGTACAAAAAAGCCACCAATGCAATGCTACCCAGTACTAACACATCACTCTGAGTATCCAGAATGCAAGCTTAGACAAACTATTACACACACAAAGACAAATACAGGACTACAAAAATATCAGATTTAAGCTTATTCATTCAGTCCAACAAAGACCCTTGTGTGCACGTACTAGGAAAATCTACATGGCTACACTTATTTTTCAACAAGACCTGTTTACTCATCCAGTGCACTGAAGACACATTGTTCAATAAACAGAACCTTGAATAGGTATCTGTTTTGGTTTTTAATTCTTTTGCCAGGAGAGAAAAGGCTTCAGAATGCAGGAGCTCATGAACAGAAGGTCATGGATGAAGGCACAGATTGGCAGTACTTGTGAAGGAGAAGTCACCACCTGTTTCAACTTTTTCATCCTAAACCAGAAAATCCGTACTTGTTTATACTCAAAACAGTCTTATTCAGACATGTCACAGTATGAAAAGTCACCTAATCCTAAATTCAGATTTAGTCTGAGCGTGGATTTATTTCAAATTACCTCCAAGATCACCAGCAGCACCTCCTGCCGGTGCTGAAACCTGATGAAGCAGCAACAACCTGTTGGATGCTTGGGACTAGATGCAGGACAGAAAGCAGGACCACCCAAGAACTTTAAAACCGAACCAAGCCAAAAAAATCCCAAAAAACCCAAAGCCAAGAAGAGATGCTACTATTCACATGGAAGTCAGTACCTTCAAAGATCTGCTTTCACCTTGTATAAAACTGCATTAAAATAGTTTCAAGATACATGCAGAATCAAGCAAGCTACTGATAAGCTGATTTTTACTCGATCTCTTGCATTTAAACGGAGGCAATTGGAATGAATATAAAAGTCTCCATACAAGAAACTCATTAGCAATGAAACTGTCCGAGTTCAAAGCACAATAGGTTTTGACACTTGTCTCCAAAAGCCTCAGCACTATTGACATTATCCTTCCAAATGCTGTGCTACAGGAGCACTTTCTCAGACAATTGAAAGGTTTTGTTAACAAGCAGCACACTAAACTGCAGTGGTTTATTATTTATTATTAAAAAATTAATTAAACATTAAAATGGCCAGAGCCACTTCAGCAAACCTGTGAGTTTCAAAGGATTATGCTAAAGGGCTGCTTGCTTTTTCCATTTCTTATGGCAGTGACTGTTTCAATTACCAAGACTTAGACAACTTCTGCAATAAATGGAATACACCAGCATTTTTTAAATTTACACCCCAAATCATGTTTAAATTGTTTGAATAATTGGTTTAAACATTCCTGAGACAAAGCCGTTCCTGTTCAGGCATCTACGCTACTTTAAGACTGGCATAAAGAACTCCCTACATTGCTAACACAGAATATGCAGATACTCTTAGAGTTAAGGATTTCAAATAGCTATAATCAGTCCCTTCATTTTAACTGATGATCAGAAGACACTTTAATGGCCATGCTGCATTTCATAAACAGCTGTGAATTTTAAATCAATTAAATTCCTGTTAATCTAATGTCTAGAAGCTGCTGATGTGACCTGTACAAATGCTGTTTCACTTCCTCTGCCCATTCATCTGGACCAGGCTTCTCAAGTTCCCCAGTCCTTCTCTCTCCAGTCTTGATTAAGACCAGGAAAAAAAAAAAATCACTTCTCTACCATGACTTCTATGACTTCTATTAATTCATGAGCATTTTGATTTTTTATTACTGGAAAAATTAAGACTCTCCAGCTATCTGGTAAGAGAGCTCTACATCGGTATGTATTTGAACAAGATTTTACTTTTGGAAATGCAACTCCTTTCCCAAGAACACCGTCTTGGCATACCATTTTTAACAGCTCTATTTTTCAGCCAAAATTCTGCCGTTTTAAACTTTCCAATACCTCCAAATTGCAGAGCTTTTCTGATTTTTATATGTGTTTTCCTAGGATGTGCTTTGGTCTTATGAAAACCACTGAATCCCAGTAATCCTATATTCTCTACAGCTGCACGGATAAATCCTCCAGTGCTTCAGAAATTAGACATTCCCCTAGAAGTTTAGCTTCTCTCAGGAACACAGGCATTCTAGTTTTCCTTAATTATCCTATCAGCTTTTCCAGTGTACATGACTTAACTCATAAACCATGGCTTTAAAACACTCTAAACCTGACACAACTGGATAGTAATTTCAAATTCTTATATATTTCTATTAGATGCTCAAGTGCTCTTTCAAAAGCTTGACTGAGTTATTCATACATTTATAAGGTAATTTTAGCTCCCAAATTCTGAAAGATACTTAAAAAATTTAAAATTTGAAAGCTTTTACAGTTGCTATGGTTCCCTCTCTCCAAGATTCTAGAAAGCCCCTAGAATAAGACTGAAACCAAGAAATTCTCAAGAAATCTCAAGAAATTCTGTTCATGTCAGCCTAATGCAACATCCCTAAAAAATTCAACAAGTCGCTGCAGTTGGGAAAGAAAAAAGTAATTTCAAAGTCAGTAATTCTACATGCAGATTTTCCTTAAGATCCTGTTATTACTTCCTCTGTTGTGAGCAAAAAAAAATTAACTATGAAAGCCACTAGTAAAGGCCCTTCCTGCAGAAGCTGGAAATCAGCAACGTTATTAACATGGTGTCAAGATCCAGTAAGATCTACTGAAAAACCAAAGGAAGGTTAAAGGCAGCAATGCAACATTCTTCCTTCAAATTACACATTCTATGTTTATGCCTCACTTTCAATAGCCCCCAGTCAAGGACCTGCTGCTCAGAATCTCTGCTAATAAACTCATGCATTCAAGACTCTCCAGCAGTGCCATGGGAAAGCCCAGACATCAGAAACTTTCTTGAAACACGTAAAAAATTCTGAAGATGAGTCTCAAAGGCATAACACCAATTCCTATAAAGCTGGCAACTGAATTTCCTTTAAACCTAAGTTTTCCTCAGTCTCAAAATGCAACCCACTGGCATTTACCATGAAACACCAATGGTTTAATTCCACTAAATACATATTAGTTCACTGTTATTAAAAATGTCTACAAACTGACAAACATGCAGAAGTTACTACACTATCACCAGGTTTATCATCTGAAGGTAGTATATCACCATGATTTTTTGGGGGTTTGGGTAGGGGGGATGGGGTGGGGCAGGTTACCTCCCCTGGTCGCAATGTAAAAAGCATTGTGCTTACAGAAATATCTCTATTTAAATTAATCCAAACCATGTTTTGCTGAAGATACTTTTACTAATTACAAAACAACAACATTAACTTCAAATGAACTGCTGTACCGTCCTTCTACCCCAAAATTAGGCAATGTTCTTTACACACCATCAGGTAACAATTTTACTGCAGTCATTCTCCCAAATACAACACCCACTGATAAGGGCCACAAATTAAGTTCTCAAGTTTTGCAGCTCATAGCTTCCCTTCTAAAAGGGCACTGAGAACCTATTTCATGTGATGAACACAATTTTGGTAACACCAGTACTGCATGAGTCATCAATCTATCCCAGAGTCCCCTTCAATCACTCCAGGGAATTATCTCATTCTGATTCAGAACCTCTTTATTTTGCAGTGTCAAAACATTGCTTGTTTGAACACAGAAAGGCTACCTCTTGTCATGAGTCAGTTTATTGGGCTTCCCAAACTGCACCAGCTGCACCAACACGCGACTGAAGCCCTGCAGAGCACAGCTCCAAGTTAAGTATAAAGTGTCTATCAGTTCACTACTTACAAATATTCACTAAAGAAAGGAAAATCCTCCAAAAAACCTTGTGGGTTATTATTAGCGCTGAGTATTTTGGACAGAAATGCATAAAACCAAGAAAAGGCTGTAGATACAAAAATGCTGCTAGTGAGGATTTTCTTGTTATTTTCTAAGTCCGTGAGAGACTTTTCTCTCTCACAGAAGAGGTAGCAGGGAATGTAAACAACCCAGACACCTGCAACCTTGAAAAGTCTTGTTTATGGTATAGTAGAAAAATATTTTGACAATGGATGTTTTAGGATTTTAGCCAATCACCCCCAAGGGGTGGCTGGCCCTTTGTCCAATTAGGCTATGAAGAAAAAAGTCTATGAAAGAGTTTGTAAAATAATTAAATCAATCAATCTTGCTGCACAACTCCTGCCTGCTGGATCTTCTCCTCCTCCTCCTCCCTATGGCTGCGGGACACGGTGCTATACCGTAGGAACCAGGCCTGCGGTAATATTTGGTGCTGCCCGACGTGATCTGCACTCTCTGACGTGTCCTGCAGCTGCGAGCCAAGCCGAATTCCTCTAGAGGTATGCTGTTCCCCTTCCCCGCCGGGACCGGGAGGTCCGACAGAACTGAGAAATGGCAAACAGCGGCTCACAAACCGAAGCTGCGATGCTGGTCTGGAAAGATGTGTTTAGCATATTCCGCACCTCCATTCCTGAAAACTCAGTTCGGGAATTATTAGACTGGGCTACTTTAAAAGGGATTTCCATGGACAGAGATGGTGCCCTGGACTTTGCCTTATGGCAGGAACTCGGATGCGCTGTCCGACAGGAGCTCCCGACTGGGGAGCCGGCAGCGTTAGAAATATACAAAACCTGGCGTTCGTTATTTTTCCTGCTGACAGACCTTGACTGTGATAGCAGGGCTGGCTCGCCTATCTCGGTGATGAGTGACGGAGGAATGTCCGAGGGGGGCCCCGTTGACTGGGTTTCCGGGGCAAATGATGGTGGATTCGGAAAAACCCCCCCGGCTCCACAGGCAGAGCCTGCGCCGGCTCACCCTGTACAATCGCAGGATTCCACAGCCCCCAGGAACCCCGCGCCGCCAGAGGCGGGGGGGTCAAGGCAGTGAGATGGCGCACAGCCTGCCTTGCCGTTCGGCTGGGCGGCGGCCACAGCTTATCCAGGGCCTCAGATCAGCGGCTTAGCCACTTGGATGCCCAGAGAGGCTCCTGGCTCGGTTCCGTACGGACCTGGATCTAACTTCTTAGCCGGCGTAGCGCCAGGCGTGCCCGCCCCGGGACTCCCTGGGTGTGGTCCGCTGCCCTCCCTGGCGCTGGACTGTTCTGCGCAGTGGCAGAACCAAGCCATCAACCTTTTAGTGCAGCATTTGCCTTTGCTGATGGAGCTGCCAAACTTATCCCGAAGGATGGAGGAACTCCTCACCCTGTTAGAGCGGCGAATGCCCGAGCCAGCGCCGCCCGCGCCGACCGCGCCCCCCCCGCCATCCGCGGGAGACGCGGCTCTGAGCCGAGAAACGGCGCGGCCGGCGGCGAACCCGGAAGTGGTGCAGCCGTGAGAAAACCCGGAAGAGGCAGCGGCTGCGGAGACGCGGCCAGAGACGGCGGCTGCGGAGCAGCGGGCAGGGGCAGCGGCACCCAGAGCGACCCCCGAGAACGGGCCGGCGGCGGCAGCGCCGAGCACGGCTGGGGAGCGCGAAACAGCAGCGGCAGCGGTGACCGCGTCGAACGCAGCTGCTGTGCCAGAGGCGGCGGCGCCGAGAGCAGCTGTAGCCCCAGGGACAGCGACAGCGGTTCCAGTACCAGTTCGGTCGGGGCTGGCCGAGACGGCCTCCCGTATAGAAACTGGTGCAAAAACTGCCGCGCAGCCAGACACAGTCTGTCCTGTCTGTTCTGCCTCTAGCGAACTTAGCCAAAGTGCCCCTCCACGTACATTTCTGTTCACTCCCAGCACCCCAAAGTTGCCTTTGCCTGATGATTCCTCGTCAGGCAGTGAGGCAGATGAGGTGCTGGCCCCAGGTCGTCAGGCGGCTGTAGCCGCGTGGCAAAGAAAAAGGCTGCGCCGGTCTCGCCCCTGGACCTTTCAGGACTGCACAGTAACAGTGCGTCCGACGCATTATAATCGCTTCTTAGAGTCCCTTAAGATGCGAGCATTGGAGGAGGGTGACTGGAGGTCATTAGAAATCCTTGGAATGCCATATAGATCTGAGGATTCTGGGGGTAACCGGGGAGCTGTTACACTCCATCCACAGGCTGTGCCAGAAGTTCAGGATGGTAGTGCTTCCCCTAAAGGGGAGATCCAAGCTTTCCCAGTGTATAAGGCTCTCCCAGATTCAGGGGAGCATGACAAGCATGAGGTGATTGCTTGGAAAGTTGCCCAGGACCTCCAATCCAAGGTGGCACAACATGGGCTAGGTTCTGCTGAGGTTATGCAGATAATAAGGGTGATAAATACAGATTTGCTTTCTCCATTTGATATCAGACACTTAGGTCAAATTCTATTTCAACCTGTACAATTTACAGTTTTCGAGAAAATCTGGAGAAAGCTGGCCAGCAAGACTGCATTAGCAAATTTGCAGCTCCCTGCTGCTGATCCTAGACACACAGCAGGAGTGGATGCTTTGATGGGGACTGGTCCCTTCTCTGATCCCAGTCTACAGGGTAACTTGCCCTCTAGCATCCTGCAGCAAGCTCAACAGGTCGGCATGGCTGCCCTGTTGAAAACCATAGAGTTGTCTGAGCCCAGAAAGCGATATACTGAAATAGTTCAAGGCAAATCAGAGTCATTCCTCTCTTGTAGAGAAAGTCGCTGCTTCTCTCGAGAAGCAGGTTGAGGATGACGGGTTAAGACAGATGTTGTTAAGGCAGTTAGTGAGAGATAACGCAAACGAGGAGTGCAGAAAAATCATAGATGCCTTACCAGGGGATCCTGAGGTAACAGACATGGTCGAGGCCTGTGCTAAGGTGGGATCTGGGAACCAGAAAACGTCTGCCTTGGCTGCGTTCCTGCAACCTGTTCACGCATCTTCTGGTCGTGAACCAAAGCCACCAAAACAGGTGAAGAGACGGAAGCGGCCTAAGCCGAGCCAAAAAGAGAACACAGCGATCCCCCAGTGCAAGAGGTGTGGCAGGCCAGGCCATTGCACGGGCTACTGTAGATCCCGGACTCATGCCGATGGTCGGCCTTTGTCGGGAAACTTCCGCCGGGGTGCAAGGAGGGGGAATTGCTCTCCGATGCAGTCGCTCCCCCAGAGAGTGGCACAGGTACAGGCACAGGCCTACCCAGCCACCCTAGAGACAGCACCCAGGGATCAGACGGTCCCCACAGATCAGACGGGTTTGACGTCCACACCGCAGCCGCAGTCGTCTTAGACTCTAGTGGTATTTATAAGGTTCCCTTGGATGCATATGGACCCTTAGCCCAGGGATCCAGTGCGATGCTGGTGGGAAAACCTGACGTTGCCCATCAAGGAATCTTAGTGCACTCAGGAGTTATTGATGCTGACTTTAAAGGCCAGATTTGCGCTATGGTCTCCATGCAAAAACCCCCTGTAACTATTCCTGAAAAGACCTGCCTTGCTAAATTAGTGCCTTTTAAGTCTTGTGTCCCCAGGGTAGAACAAATTCAGGAAGATAATGGCAGTGGATCTACGGGACTTCCGCAGGCCTTCTGGACTGCAGACATCTCTGACCAAAGGCCACAGATGACATGTACCCTGGTCCTGCCAAGCGCCCAACCACCCCGGATTCAGCTTCGAGGTTTGATTGATACAGGTACTGATGTAACTATCATCTCCTTCTCTGCGTGGCCCCCCTCATGGCCTTTAGCCCCGGTGGGATCGGCCATTGCAGGATGAGGAGGAACCACACAGAGCTATTTAAGCGAACGGCCTGTGGTGGTGAAGGACTCAGAGGGGCATCCAGCTACAATTAGGCCTTATGTTGCTACCACTTCCTGTAACCTTTGGGGACGGGATGTGTTGGCAGCTTGGGGCGTATGGATTGGGACAAATTTTAGCAGGGGTCACTGTGTGTAAGAGCGCACAGTATCCTACACTGCCTTTGTGGTGGTTCATTAACACACCAATCCGAGTCAGACTCTGCTCAGTTAGTTGAATTAAGGGCTGTTACCATGGCTTTTCAGCGATTCTCACAGGAACCTTTGAATTTGGTTACTGACTCTGCTTATGTAGCAGATATCACCCAACGCTTAGATTGTTCCCTTCTGAAGGAGGTGAACAATGCGGCTCTGTTTTCACTGTTGCAATCCTTGTGGTCTGCAATTCAGGCTCGAGTGCATCCGTATTACATTCTGCACATTCGAAGCCACACCAATTTACCAGGGTTTCTAACAGAAGGCAATGCCAGGGCTGACATGCTGGCCAACCCTGCATGGGTAGGGCCTCAGCCTGACAAAATTGCACAAGCCAAGGCATCGCACGGTTTCTTCCATCAAAGTGCACATACCCTGCAGAAGCAGTTTCATTTAACGCCAACCGAGGCGCGCGACATTGTCAGCGCTTGTGCTGACTGTCACGGACTCGCTGCGCCTTCGCCAGCGGGGGTAAACCCCAGAGGGCTAAAAGCCTTGCAGATTTGGCAAACGGATGTAACTCACATCCCTGAATTTGGTCGGCTGAAATATGTGCACGTGTCTCCTCGGCTATGTGGGCTACTGCTCACACTGGAGAGAAGGGCCATGATGTCATTGCCCACTGGAAATTGGCTTTCTCAGTCCTGGGCGTGCCAGCTTCTGTGAAAACCGATAATGGTCCTGCCTACGCCTCGGAGAAGACGCAGCAGTTTTTACACCTATGGGGTGTAGACCATACCTTTGGTATCCCACATTCTCCTACTGGCCAAACCATTGTTGAACGTGCTCATGGTACCTTGAAGCGTGTTTTGGACAAACAGAAAAGGGGAATGCATGGAGAAACCCCACAGAGCCGACTAGCAAAAGCTTTGTATACAATTAATCACCTTACAGTACCACAAAATTCAAATAATCCTGTTATTCTGAATCATTTTCTCTCATTGCAGCCTGCAGGCGACAGACAACTGCCCCGGGCAAAAGTCTGGATACAGAATTTACTCACTAACCAGTGGGAAGGCCCACATGAGCTCATCGTTTGGGGTCGTGGGTATGCTTGCATTTCCACAGATACTGGGGTACGGTGGCTACCTTCAAAATGCATTCGCCCTGACCTACAGCACCAGAGGCAGAACAGGCAACCTCTGAATGATGACCAGAACGCCAATCATCCAAATGGCGACCAGAATGTAGATCATCAGCCTAATGACTCTTCTGATGATGACCAGGATGTCAACCATCAGGCAGATGGTCCTTCTACAAACAGAGACTGGGATGGTCCTTCCACAAGCAGAGACTGAACTTTAAATTTCTTGTTATGGAGTCAGATAGTTAAAGCCTTAAGGACATATTTAGAAGTAATAACTGATGTAGATTTCTATTTGGCATTAATAGTAGAGTTGTTATCTTATAAAACAAAAAGGGGGAATTGTAGATACAAAAATGCTGCTAGTGAGGATTTTCTTGTTATTTTCTAAGTCCGTGAGAGACTTTTCTCTCTCACAGAAGAGGTAGCAGGGAATGTAAACAACCAATTCACCTGCAACCTTGAAAGGTCTTGTTTATGGTATAGTAGAAAAATATTTTGACAATGGATGTTTTAGGATTTTAGCCAATCACCCCCAAGGGGTGGCTGGTCCTTTGTCCAATTAGACTATGAAGAAAAAAGTCTATGAAAGAGTTTGTAAAATAATTAAATCAATCAATCTTGCTGCACAACTCCTGCCTGCTGGATCTTCTCCTCCTCCTCCTCCCTATGGCTGCGGGACACGGTGCTATACCGTAGGAACCAGGCCTGCGGTAATAAAAGGCTCTTTCCACAGTGAAGAAAAATCTACCTGTTTGTAGCACAATAGTGGCTAAAAGGGCCTAACCCAAAAAGGGAACAACCCAAATAAATGGAATAAGCAACCCTGATACAAGAGCTTGCCCATGGAAGATGCAGCGAGGTGCTGTAGGGCACAGAAAACATGTAATGATCACAAGAACAAGTTGTCAGTTATTAGCTACTCACAAGTTTCTATGTTTAAAATGATTTTTCATTTTCTCCCTCTGGATGCAGACCAGGGAACGCTGGTCCTGCCAGGAAGAAGGATCAGCAATACAGCAGTTATGTAAGTACATACTCAGCCACTGAGTTTGTCAAATCTAATTTATATGGCTTCCATTTTAAATAGAAATACAAGACTATTTATTTCTCACTACTATCTACCATTTTCTGGTTTCACTAAGCATTCTGCTACTCCTCCGCCTCAAACTAGCCTGTAATTACCTCATCCCAACTACCCTGCTACGACTGCAACACAGACTTATCTCACAGTTTAAGACCCATACAGCTTGCTAGGATAAAAGTAACATATACAAGGATTTATACATAGCCATTTTGTAATTTAAAATACGATTTATAATCTTAACAGTAATTTAAGATTAGAATATGGAGCCAAAGCTACAAGCAAATACAGAATATGCGTGTCAATGAAGGTTTTTGTAGTTTTGTGGGGCCGTACCACAAGTTACTTACATTGTAAGTAACAATAAGGTAAAAATCAAATAAAAACTGGTTTCACTGGAAAAGGAAAGGGCAATAACCACAGTGATACCTTTTGCAGATCTTCATCCCATGGTCTCTGGAGCAGCCCCTGCCTCCTGTAAACACCTCTGTTACAGGTATTCCCAGCACCTGAAGTTCTTCTCCCAATTAGCAGAATCTAAACATTTAAAGGCCACCTGAAAACAACTTCTGCTAGGAAGGGAAGAGACTCATTTGCTAATGGTCAGTCTCAGGCACTGATAAATTGATGTCCTATGGAAATCAAATCAAATCAGAGCACTGTCAATATCTGTTAAAACCCAAATCTGAAGAAAACTACAACCTTGTGTTTATTTAGGCAATAGTTGCTGATACATCTAATCCTGGCTTCACAATTCTGAAAAGTCTAGAATCACAGATATAATTTGTTCCAACCACTAAGTTCACCAGAAGAGTTTCCTGTTTAAAAATACCCATTTCCTTAATACATTCCTTCATCTGTAGCACAATCACACTGGTTGATTACTGTAAGTAATGCTTTTAAACAGACTGGTTTATTGAATTATTCATGAAAAGTAACCCAAACCCTCTCTAACAAGGAGGCTGTAGATGGAAAGTGAGCACAGGGACAACGCCGACCATCACCTTGACTCCTGCTCAAACTGGTATGTCCAGTCACGGTTCTGGATCTGACCACCACAGAATACATTGTTTCTCAGCTTCCCAGACTGCTCAAGGCAAACAAACACATGGCAAAAAAATACATAAACCCACAGCAACCAAACTAATCCTGACCTCACTGGTGTTTCTGTGTACACTGTTAAGTGTAGCCCAGGAGTCAACTGAGACTATGCAGAGTCAAACTGGGAGGACCTCCAGAGTGAAGCTCTTAACATACTTGCACTAGACCAAGGCGGGGGAGGGGAGGTGGGGAAAAAGACCTGTAGGCTCCTGCCAGGAGTGACTCTGGGGTCATCTGCTTGACTGTTACGAAGTTGCGAGGTCATGCATTTTACTACAAGGACATCTAACCCAAGGGCAGTAGAAAAAAAAGCAAAGAGCAAGAATGAGCATCCCCATTTTAATTCCTACAACATGTACTACACAATGTCAACTAGCTGGTTTATAAAGTTTAAACTTCTTAGTGATTGTTACTTAGCAAATGAGAGCTCAGGCAAAAAAATTAGAAATGCTCACACCTCAATTTGCTTTTCTCAAATACTGTTTCTGAAAGAAAAATGAAGGGAAAAATCTTTACTGAGCTGCCATCTCTGAAAACAGTGAATATTCTTTGCAAGTTGAAGTAACTCCCACCAAATACAAATGATACACAAACATGAAACGAGAAACTTCAGTAATTTTGTTAGACAACACATAACTGCCAACAAACATTTTGCCCCAATGGTGGCAACACCTTTTCCCTAACCCTACCAAACCCTGTGCTTCCACAATATGGCCTGTCTGACATGCTTTCTTTGCAACCTCACATTCTGGCACTTTCTTAACATTTCTTACTCCTTATAATGTAAGGCAGAAATCTCATAATGTGGGACTTCAACAGAATTCTCCCTTAATACACAGGCAGCTGGTACATGTGGAGCTGAAGCCCCTCTAGTTATATCCAAACCACGTCCCAACACAGGTTTTCATTTCTCCATAAGCAAATAACTTTTCAAACACTATTTGATAAAATGCTGAGTTGGCTGGTATTTTCCCTGTATCTGATGAATCCCACATCTGTGGGACACAAACATATTGATTATGATTTATGGGTGCTTTCACACTTCAAGTTCTAGGACAAAATGCTGCTACAATCAGCAAGTCCAACGTTTCATTTGAGGCTCGATCCAGGACAGATTGAAGGAACAGCCATACAGACACAGCCAGATGCTGAAAAAATTTATTTTGAGTATGAATTAATTTTGCAGCTAAGCTGAAGTACTGGCACCCTCTTTTACTCTTCTGCCCTCAACCCAATCCAGCTCTGAGGCCATCTGGCTATAAGTAGGGAAAAGGAAAAATAAAAACCGTTAAAAATTTGAGCCACAGTAAATTATAACAAAAAGCCATAAAAAAAGATGATTTGCCTCTATCTTCATAGTATCACAACACAATTAGTAACTTTTCAGTGTCCATAAATAGCAAATCCTACAGGAGGCAGATTTTTGTCAGACATCACTGGCACCCAGCAGAACTGAACAAAAACTCCCTGCCAGTTGAGGGATGAGGCCCAACTGGCACCAGGTGTTGATATTCTCTTCAAGTTCTTAAAGAGATGTACACGGAGATAATCAAACAAAAACGTCTTGACCTTTAAAAGGTAACAATAGACATAAAAGATTAAGAGCTGCTTCTTTATTCACTGAATTGTAAATTCCAGTTACCCGCTACAAGGCACAAGCTTCCACACAGGAAAACAACAACAAAAATCCACAGAAGTTTAAAATCTTTGTGTCCTGTTGAGCACTGCTGGGGAAACAACAGCTTGAGAAAGAACAAAGGTCACAGTAAACCAGACAGAAAGTGATAGAAGGATATGATGATGATTTGGAGGCTTTAATTATTCAGTCACACATTTCAACTTGGTCCCCTGAATTCTGCATTGCAGAAATGCTTTGTTTGACCTTTGCACAGGAAAATCATACACTCAATTTTACTGCACATCATGGTGGGATAACAGTTGGACTCCATGAGCTCAGAGGTCTTTTCCAGCCTAAACAATTCTATGATCTTTGAATTTGGGTCTGCAATCATCACTTCATGAAAACTCAAGCGAATACGACATGTTTCCTCAAGAGCTACAGACCTTGTGCCAAGAAACTGTCAAATACTTCGATACTTATTCCAAGGTAAGTCCAAGGGTTCTTAATAACCAAATGACTGTTATGTAATCAAGACAGACTGACATGTTTCCATTTGCATACAGGTATATTAAAGTGCATCTTTCAGTAACAGAACTGGATGATACATCCATAACTCAGCTGCAAGAAATGTCATCAAGCAGGCACCTTCTTTAGTCCATGAGATGCCATAGCCCATCCTCAATGAAATCACATTTCAGAAGAATAGCCTATTCCTTTCAAAAAACCAAACTAACCCAAAGGAAAAAAAAAATCTCCCCAGCAGCATTTTAACTAGCAAATGGAAAAGAAAAAGTCAATTCATGATCTCAAGATTGGCAGAGCTTAATTTAGGTTTAGGGGAACGAAAGGGGGTAGAACATAGGATAGTGTTAAATGCTAATTTTATAAAGGTCTATTTACTTCAAAAATGTGCATTTATAATTTTAAGGGATGCTTATTTTTGCACAAGAACACCTGGAAGAAAATATATTTCCTTTAATTTTCTTAATGTACAAGTTGCCATCATATTCTTGTTCCTCACCAGGTTTTAACTTTCCTTACCAAAGCAACATAGAAAGGAGTAACAAGATTTCTACTCAAACACAAGGAAGAGATTAATTTTAACACTTGTTAACTACAGCAGAAATCCAGAAGACAACCAAAAAAAGCCCAAACCACCTAACTGGTTGAGTTTGAAATTCTGCTTTGATGGGAAAGGAAGGTGATGACCTAGCATTCCCAGTTTTCCTGGTTCAGATTCTTCTGTTTCCTCACAGTGATAAAGGTAACAGAATAGTACATTTAGTCCTTTTATCTACAAGCCTTTAAGTGCATCACCATCACTCTTAAGCTGGAAGCCAGAGCCAGCAAAATAAGACTGGATATCCTTCTGCAGGTCCTCACTGCTCACAAAATTGTTTCATTAGAAACAGCTAAAGATAAGAAATGTAAGGATGCTCTCAGCTGAGACTAGTTACCTTGCTTATCCTCCTATGTTCCAGAAGGCAGGGAAGAAAAAAAGGGAGAGAGGGGCAGCAGAATAACAATGATGGAAAATTAGTATGATGGGGGAGCAGGAAAGAGAGCAAAAGGGAAGGTACATTACAGATGAAAACCATTGCCAATTGTATTGTTCCACTGCAACATTGTTCTAACATGGTTGCTAATATTTTAGCTCAACTCAACAAGAGCCCCTTAACCAGCTTCTCATTACCTTCCAAAATAGAGGGGAGAATTTAAAAAATCTCCTCTGATCATCCAGCACATCAGACATGGCAAGAAAAAGAAAATTGGTCAACTTGTTTTACCCTCCCAATGCAGAAAGGTTCAGAGGACTCTTGGTACCCAATGTGCGGCCTGAGGGCATTGAGAGGAAAGGGTGAAAAAGGAGTAACAGTTCCTGGGTAACCTATTTTTTGTGTGCTGAATATAGAAGCCTCACTAAGCAGCACCATGTGGTCTAGCCTACCCTGGTTTGGTTAGCACATGACTGTGGCTCTGGGAAGGGGGAAAGAGGCCAATTGGCAGTGTAGAGGAAGACCAGTCTGGGCTGCTGAAGAATGGCAAGACATTGCCACTTGGGTAGAGAAGCTACCTGTGAAAGTCTGTCATGTGGATGCCCATGGCTCCAAGAGTCGGGCTAATGAAGAACACCAAAACAACGAACACGTAGATCAAGGTGCGAAAATAGAGGTGTCCCAGATAGATCTGGACTGGCAGCACCAGGGGGAGTTGTTTCTAGCTCAATGGGCCCACGAAGTCTCAGGCCATCAAGGCAGAGATGCCACCTATAAGCGGGCACGAGACCGAGGGGTCTGACCATGGACAGTATCTCCCAGGTCATCCACGATTGTGAGACATGCACTGTGATCAAGCAGGCCAAGTGGGTGAAGCCCCTGTGGTATGGTGGGCGGTGGTCCAAATACAAGTATGGAGAGGCCTGGCAGATTGCTTACATCACACTGCCTCAAACCCACCAAGGCAAGCACCATGCGCTCACAGTGGTAGAAGCCACCACAGGATGGCTGGAGACCTACCCTGTGCCCCACGTTACAGCCCGGAACACCATCCTGGGCCTTGAAAAGCAAGTCCTTTGGAGGCATGGTACCCCTGAGAGAATTAAGTCCAACAATAGGACTCATTTCAAGAACAGCATTGTTAACACCTGTGCTAGAGAACATGGCATTGAGTGGATGTACCATATCCCTTAATCATGCACCAGCTGCTGGGAAAGTGGAGTGGTACAATGGCTTGTTAAAAACCACCCTGAAGGCGCTGGATGGGGGAGCTTTCAAAAATTAGGAGCTGCATTTAGCAAAGGCCCCCTGGTTAGTTAACACCCGAGGCTCCACTAACTGAGCAGGCCCTGCCCAATCTGAGCCCCTTCAAACAACAGACAGAGATAAGGTTCCATCCGTACACACAAAAGGTATGCTAGGAAAAACTATTTGGGTTAATTCTGCCTCAGGGACCAGGTTGCACCTGGTGGGTGATTCAGAAGGATGGAGAGACAGGATCACTCAAGGGGACCTTGTTTTTGGGTGAACTGCCTGTCACGCTGCACCTATATCTAGATCTAGATGTATATATGTATATAATCAGGATAATGCATGTATGTACATAGTTTAAAAGTTTAAGTGTGATATAACATGTTGGTATGACAAAAATTCAGGGTGGATAATGCTGGAGGTTAGGTTTTGGTTTTGGTTTTTTTTTTCCTTCTCTCAGGGAATTTTCTCCCATCTGTTGCCTAAGAGATGATAATGACTGGTACTTAAGAGAGACAAAAGATATAGCCATGGAGGAGGGGGAGGGGTGCAGCTGGCTGCACTCTCCTAGCTGAGGGGCTTTCTCTTGGGAAGGGCAGAGATACCTGAGATTTTGGCTGGGGGGTCAGGGGCTGGGCTCAGCTCCTCGCTTGCTCTCTCGTTCTTGGATTGGATGGAACAGTCGAGTTGCTGCTACCTCAGGAAGAATTCACTGCCACTGCGGAGTCCAGCCCAGCACTGCTTCTTCTTTACCGTGGGTGAGCCTCTGCTCATAAGAGCAGCCAGTGAACTGGCACCTTAGTAACACCCGATCACACTGAAAAGGACCCTCACCATCTACTTGGGTGCCTCGGGGGAAAAACTTGGGACCTTGACCCCGACCCCCTCCCCGTTCCCAGAGGGTGTGTCTCCCAGCTGAGTGCTGCAGCTGCTATGGAGAAGCCCGGCTGCCACTGCCCAGCTCCGCTGTTTCCTGCCTTGGGCTTTTTTGCTACTCTCTAACCCAACACCCCGTGCCCGCCTGACCCCTGTGACTCCTGCTAAGGCTGCAGAGTTCCTGCCACATTTTGTTTGCCACCCCGGGGTGTGCCCACCTCTGCCATTCTAGCCATTCCTCCAAGGTTCCTGCTACAGCCCATTCTGCCATCCTGAGGGGCACCGAGATTGGCTGCCCCTGTGGGTTTGTAAAGGAAGCCCCTTTTCCATCCCTCCCGCTGGCTCACCCGCCATCACCCACATGATGAGAGAGAGGCAAGAGAGAGGCGCTCGCGCCACAGCGCCCCCTGCAGGCGCGGGGGAACAACTGCACCCCCCTGCCCGGCCGGGAGCCACCAGCGCCCCCACCGGCAGTGACCAGAACTGCACCCAAGGGGAAGGTGCCTGACAGCTGAGAGAGGCTGGCAATGGGTTTGTGGGTTTGTTTGTTGACACTGCCGTTGTGGTTGTTTGTCTGCCTTGTTATACGTACATACACACACACACATATATACTTATATACATACATACATATATATACATACACACACATACTAGTAAAGAACTGTTATTCCTTTTCCCGTATCTTTGCCTGAAAGCCCCACAATGTCAGAGTTAAAATAATTTGGAGGGAAGGGGTCACATTTTGTATTCCAAGGGAGGTTCCCACCTTCCTTGGCAGACACCTGTCTTTCAGAACAGGACAAGGACTTTGAACTCTTAACACCTATGTTAACTGCCATCTCTCTTAAATCTCTCATTTATGAATTAACTGCACTGCGAACATAGCAAGGTCTGGATAAAAACTCTGCTGTAGCACTTTCCCACAGGTGAATGAGTAGTGACAGTCTGTTCCCTTGCTGAGGAACAGGCTTTTCACTTAGAAAAATGGATCCCTTGTGTACGGTAACCGTGAACCTTGCAATGGTAACTACTCCAAGCCACAAGACTGTTTTATAACAAATAAACCAATCAATAAATCAAACCCCTGCTTCCCTTTGAACACAGCATGACTATTTAAGTCACAAACTGGACCAAAGGACACAAGACAGCCTGAAGGATGTCAGCCAGGTGCCCAGACCTTTGCCGGGTGTTAACATGTGAGAACAAGCTTTGAAGACTTACTCAGTTCCCATGGGCATTTGGCAAGCCCTAGGTACTATCACACAATTAACAGTTTCTGTTGGAGAGCCCAGAAATTAAGCAAGAAAGATGCTGCAGGTCAAGTTTCACAGAATGCCATCTGTCTCTCCAGTTACGACAGTTTTTCCCACTGACAGCCTCAGATCATATTTATTTTCAAGTATTTCCAAGACTTCCATAATAGAAAACTACCATTTTAAGTCCAGAAAAAACTCCCAAATACTGCGATTTATCGCAAGAAAAACAGGTGCAAGTGTGTGTGGGTGTCTCTTCCTCACCTGATTTCACATACAGAACTTTAACACCACATCAATACTGTTGGTGTAACAAAAGCACCTAAACTTTTCAGCTCTGACCACTACCTTTAGGTTTTATAAGAAAGGTGTTCTGACCAAAATAGAAGTATTCTTTTATCAACTTATTTTTTAAAAGCCCAATCAGACTAATTACAAAAAGTATTTGCTGAAGTGTTGCTGGAATATTTGCAGTAGCCAAAGATGTCAGACATTAAATGCATTTACTTTTTTCAAGAAATACTTCATAGCTGGTATCTTCTCCCACTCAGGAATTACCTGTAGTACTTTAAAATGTGCCCAAAACCCTCACAAAAAAACTCCAAAACAATAAAATCCTAGAGAAAGCTTCCCTGTCACACACACAACTTCTTCCTTTCTTAAATGGGAAATAAAAAATTGAGATAAAAATCATATGAGAGTCAGCTTTCAGTCTAGGCAGATGTAAACATCTGAAGGGGAGCCAGGGCAACCAGTCCACTGACCACTTCACGTGAACTGCATCCTTTGCCACTAAAGCCCAGCCATGCGCAGAAGAAACCTATGAGCAATGTGGCAGGAAGTGGAAAATACTCCTCCCCAAATCAACTGAGAAATAAATGAGGTTATAATTAAGATTGTAAGCTACATGAAATACTTTTCCAACTCAGAACTAATCCTGCAGCCTTTTTGATAGAAGTCATTGAGAACAGTGTTCCCCATCTGGCAGTTGGTGCAGTAATGGAATAGATTTGAACTAGCAAAAAAAAATCTCTTCAGCCTCTTTACTGTAGGTAATCTCTGTTTAGAGTTTCAGCTTAGTTCATAGAATCATTAAGGTTGGAAAAGACCACCAAGATCACCAAGTTCAAAGTAAGACCAACCTACAAATTCCTAGCAAACAGAAGAAACCCAAATCCACATACTTGATGTTTCAAGCTGCATAAATTCAGACAAAAAAAAGTGTTGTACCATTCACATGCCAGTCAAACTCCACCTCAAAGTTGGTACAACTGTATTTTTCTTCCTGCAGTTTTTATCCAATTTTTACTGAACACAAATCCTGTGTTGTGCATCCTAATGGCCCAGACTAACTGGATCCAGATAGCAACAAGCACCAAATATTTCCAATAAAAGAAACAAACGTAGTCATACGTTCTTGTAAGTCCCTGAACTGCTGGCTGAGGGCACTGCCACCACCACCACCAGTCCTAGAAGACAAAGCCAACACAAGCTGACACCAAGTCCTCATTGCTACATGAACACATTACAGAGTTTTATCTTTGACTACTTCTCTGTATCTTGTCCTTAGATGATCAAGGAACAAGTGAGGCATCTTCCTGCACAGATAACCCAGAAGAAGTAAAAAACAACCCAGTTCCGAAGCGGTATACAAGTACATTTAGGTTCATAAAAACACATACAAATATATGATGCACTCTCATAGAACAAGTACAGGCTTTAAAATGCACATTAATGCCTTTCCTACAGAATCTCTACTTCAGATTAGAATTTTTTTAAGAACTGTTTATAACCTTAGTTCTCTTTCAGAGCAAAGAAGAAAAAACCACATCAAACCCTCAAAACAAACAAACAAACAAAAAAACCCCAACCAAAACCCAAACTACCCGTGTTTTATAGTTACTAATAAACAACTTGAAGTACTGGAGCTTCAGAGCATCCCCAACATATTCTGACACAAATCCTGCCAGGCTGATTAGGGAACTCTGCATCTTTCCATTACATCAGAAAGCTGCAGCATCTGAGAGTCTTACGGTAAGCAAACCTAGTCCACAGATCCATCAGCTGAAACACAGCTTAGGTGCTAGGCATGGTCTCAAAACTGTCCTTATCTCCCCAAAAGGTTGTGGCAGATCTCTTAGTTTTTTTACAAGATTCACTAATTTTTTTCAACAAGAAAGAAATTAGCGTTGATATAACAAAGCAACACAGTAGCATCATAGTAGGGTCACTTTCTATCCCCAATTATTATTTTTCTAGTACATAAAGAATACAAACAATGTCAAGCAAGAGATTAGGATCTTGTAAAGCAGAAGGATTCGTAACAGTGCACATGACTGTAATCGTAGCATGAACTGGCATTCCACGCCCATCTGTCCTGGGTTGCAGTGTATTCTATTACCATCCTCATGAGCTGTTGAAATCAAGTGGGGCAGTGTTTCCTTGCCTCTTCCCCCCAGACTATCTTTCTGTTAATGGCCCATCATTGTCCTGATGCATGACTCAGAGAGAACTCCCTCCGGACTATCTTCTGTTAATGAGCCTAATCAACACTTGGCCTCATGACTCATAACCCTATTGTGAGATGCCCCACCCAGAGGGAGGAACCAAGCATTCCATCCTGGATATAATCTGAGATTCTGAACACCACAGACAACCCTTCCACTGGATTTCCAGAGGACAGGAGCTACACTGCCACTACTGGACCTGAGGAAGAACAGACCCTTTTTCTACAGGATCACCACTTCAGAGGACTGCTACCACCACCCTGACTAACAGGGTGTCAGGTTGTATCTTTACTCTGTCAGTTGGAACCAGTTTTTAGTTTTTCCTTTTCTTTAATTTTCCCATTAAATTGTTATTCTGACTTGGTGCCTCCCACTGGTTTGTTTTCAAACTAGTACACCATCCAAAACTCTTCTCAGCTGAACGCTCTACTTAGGATTTTGAGTTGTCTTTAGAAAATACCAATGTGCTCATGTCTCCATTCTTCTCTACACCTAAACACAAACACTTTTCCCAGCTTTTGCTAGGATCATCTAAAGCAAAACCAAAGGAAGAGATTAATCATCTTCCTGATTTATTCTTTAAAGGTGAAAATAATATAATCAAAGAGAACAGGCATTATTTCTGCCTCATCACAACACAAAGAGAACAGACATTATTTCTGCCTCATCACAACATACACAATATTTCAATTAACAAAGTACACAGACAAAGCAGAAAGGAACTTGCTCTCATGTTTCTCCTTTTCTCTTTCTCCCTTCACACTTCCTCTCAGATGATGGGAACATCCACCCAAGTACTGACCTTCTCTAACTTAAGGCATACTCAGCATAAGAAATCTTATATTGCTATTCCTTCCTCTCCAAGCAAGCAAGCTCTGAGCATTAATGACTGAGGGCTCCATTAAAAGCTGTTCATACAAACATCAAGCAATGGCAGGATACGAGCATGTAACGTATTAACAGATGCTGAAGAATTCCTTGCAAACATTTTCCAGTTTAGGAAAGACAGAGAAGGAGTCACATCTAAGCTCATAAACAAAGTCTTCAGAGTGGTCAAGAAATTCAAGCTCACACTACCACTTTATCCAATTACTCCATTATTCCAGCAGCTACACAGCAACACACATTCCACATCAGACCCACAGCACTAGGACAGCGTGCACTCACTTCAGGCATCTCACAGGTTTAACAATACTGCAGACCCACCTATAAAAAAATATTTCATCAGTTAAACAAACACACAGTCAAGAACTACACAGCAGAGGAGCCAGCCCCAGGATATCCCTGCAAGTGTCAGCAGGCACACAGGAAGAGCCACTGTACCCAGCATGGCCACAGAACACACGGTCCCAGCTCACACGCAGGAACTTGTCTTGCATAAGCAACAGGGCATGCCAGGTACTACTTCTGACTGTGCCAGCAGATGTGCAGTGACAGGTTACATCTGGACAAGTCACCCATCCTACATTTCTCCCCTGCCTCTGCACCAAAGCTTCTACACTGAAGGTGAGGACAGCACACCTGTGAATAATTTCCAAAACTGTGACCTGAATCAAGCAGTACATTTAGGTGTAATAGCCCCAGTTTTGCCCACCTGAACCTGCTGATCTGAAAACCACAACATCTGAGGAGCACACTGAATGCTCCTAATCCCAAAACCACAGATGGTATTAACAGGTTTTTAGCTCTTCTATTCCAGAGTACAGCTTGACAGTGTAACTGGGGAAAATGCAATGAGCAACTGCTCCCAGAAAATGCTGCCTCGGTCACCTCCCCCCCGGCATGCCCTCCTGCACCAAGTGCCTGTACCTGCCTGTCTGCAGTACAGGCCACGCCAGAGAATCAGTATGCAAACAGTCCTTCCCCAGCTCCTTAACAGATACCACGACTAACACCCACAGGGATCACAGAAGGGCTGTTATCACCAAACACTGACCTGGAGGAGGAGGGGATGTCTCCTTCTTGGGGCTGAAAATCCATCAAATGGTCACAAGTGAACCTTTATCCGGCATTGCATATTGTCACCTCTGGGCTCATTAATGCTCCAAGGGCTGGAGCCCCTCTGCTCTGGAGACAGGCTGGGAGAGCTGGGGGTGTTCAGCCTGGAGAAGAGAAGACTCCAAGGAGACCTTAGAGACCCTTCCAGTGCTTGAAAAGGCTCCAAGAGAGCTGGAGAGGAACTTTGGACAAGAGCCTGGAGTGACAAAACAAGGGAGAATGGCTTCCCACTGACAGAGGGCAGGGTTAGATGGGATACTGGAAAGGAATTCTTCCCTGCCAGGGTGGTGAGGCCCTGGCACAGGCTGCCCAGAGAAGCTGTAGCTGCCCCTGGATTCCTGGAAGTGTCCAAGGCCAGGCTGGATGGGGCTCGGAACAACTGGTCTAGTGAAGGTGTTCCTGCCCATAGCAGGAGGATGGAACTGGATGAGCTTTAAGATTCCAGTCTAAATCATTGCGATTCTATTAAAATGGAGAAAGCATCACCATATTCCTGCCTGTACACACAGTGAAGCACAAAAAAGTTAGCAATTAATGATACAGAGAGAGAGATTTAAGGTTTTAGCTACAGTTAGGAACAGATATTAAAACTAAAATAAAATAGTCTTTCCAGAGTATCGAGCTGCACACTAACTGGCCATTTGGAAGCGCTCGTGAGGGGCCTCCACAACCGCTCCCAGCGCCGGCCGCAGGGGCCGCGGGCGGGCGGTACAGCCGGGGGGATGGCGGGGGACGGCGCAGGCCCGCCCGAGCCCGGCGCCACCGCCGGCTCCCGGCCGAGGGCTCCGGCGGGAGCGGAGCCCGGGCCTGCCGGGGGCTGCGCCGAGGGGCGAAGACGCCGCCGCCCCCAGACCCCTCGGCGGCACCGCGCCCGGGCCGCCCGCGGCAGCCACACGCGGCCTTCCCGCCGTGCCCGACCCCACAGCCCCTCCGCACCCCGAGCCCGGCCCCACTCACCCTCCGACAGCTCCAGCTCCAGCTCGGCTAGGCTCTCGCGCACCTCGGGCGGCAGCGGCACGGCCTCCAGCGCGCAGCCCCCACGCTCCGCCGCCATGGCGCGGGCGGGCGAGCAGCGAGCCGGCCCGGCGGAGCCACCGCCCAGCGCTGCCGCAGGTGGGGCCGGAGGCGGGCCAGAGGCGGGCCCCGGCGGCCCCGAGCCGGGAGGCAGGGAAGGAAGGAGGAGGTGCCGCCGACCCCACCGCCCCACGCAGCCGCTACCGCAGCCCGGGACGCGCGGCCCGTGCCAGGGGCGGGAGGGGGCCGTGCCGCTGGGGAGGGGCTGCAGCACGGCCCGCCCGCTCCTGTATCCAGCGCTGCCTTTCTTATTCCCCCTTCCCTTTTCCCACCCTTGTCACTGCCTTCGCACCTGCTGTGCTGAGGCCCCGTTCCTGAAAATACCGAAACTGCCCTTTCCCTCCTCACTTCTTCCTCCCAACGGAAAATAGGATCTGTGACCGAGCCTAAGCCGACGGAGCCCACCCAGCCCACCGAGTGTTCCAGGATAGGGCATCGACATTTTCATGGCACAGAATACCACTGTGAGAGCGTGGATATGAAGTGGTGCCTGGCACCCTTCACAAAAGAAAAAAAATTAAGTGTATTTTCTAAAGCCAACCACCTCTCAAAGGGCACTAGAGACCAGCAGGAAGTGTTGATGCAGTAGGTTTTCCCTGTTCAACTATAGGTTCCAGGGTGCGTGTGTGGCAGGACAGCAGGGCCTGATGTTCTGGCATTCCAGCAATCTCCCAGAGACTCCGGCAAAGGCAAATCCAGGACCTTACTAGTGGTCCTGACCACCCAAACTGCTCTGCCAAGTAACAACTTCCTTAGAACTAGAAAACAGGGAAATCTGGGGAATAGTTTTCTGCCGACAACTGCTTTTGTCCAAAGCACCTCTCTGGTTTAGGATGATTGGCTTCAGGTTGGGGCTTCCGATTTCTCCGCTCACATTACTGAGGTCAGCACGCACATCACAGGAAAGCATGTCCCATGTGGCTGCCCTTGCGAGGGCACAGACACACCAGACCAGCACTAGGAAAACTATGCTGCTTAAAATGTCATCCCTTACACTGGGCAGAGACATTTCTGCTTCCACTGACAGCCCTTCAGAAAGCTGTCTGTAGGTATTGGGGAGCTGATGGGAACATATTACCTATAGCTCAGATCCTACTGGGTTGGATTCTTTCTCTGCAGCTTTCTTTTGTGAATAGGAGGCTGCAGCATCTGCCCCATACCCCCATTTCCAGCCTGTGTGCCTTGAAACAGTGACTGCCCAAGGAGACTCTTGGAGGGGCATGTAAGGTGAGGCAGGGAAGCACTGACGGCCACAGAAAAGTTCCTCTGAGTGCAAAACCCTGCCAAGGTTTGGGAAGAGCCCTGCACATTCTGGGACATAAAAAAAGCCCCTGTAGATTGATTTTAAAATGTGCCAGTGCAAAGCCAAATTCCCTTGAAACAGAACTGGTCCCTATGATGTGCCAACTGTCCTTTAAAAGGTAGTTTTAATTATCCACCTAGAAGTGCCAGATTTTAAAACTAGGCATTAATTTGGATTTGCAGTGTCAGTACTGACACTAGATAACTCTGAGCACAGGCCCTCAGGCCTCACAGCTCTCCTGCTTACACTCAACATGGAACATCCAGCTGTGAGTGTGCTATTACAGACTGGATTTAGTGCCAGTTCTGAACTCTGTTTTAGAAATGCATTGTTCCCAAAAGAAGATCAGCTTGTGTTATGCTAAGCAAAAAGGGCACCAGCACCATTCAGTGTGTGCAGTCTGACAATACTGCATCAAGTGTTAGGAGTCTTAGAATCTGATTTTTTAAAGAAATATGATACAGTCACTGAGCCAGCTTAAACTTAGCTTAAATTGGTTTGGAACTCCGGACAAGTTAAGTTACTGTTGCCAAGCTTTTACACCAAATCAGGTATTGTTTGTTCACAAACTTAAAGTTAAGCTCTCTTAAATTTATGCTCAATCAGTTTAAGGGTTCTCCTATAGCTGTCAGAGGGTAGTAAATCTGTACATGTGCCAAGATCTATCTCTACCACCTTTTTTTTCCAGAGAACCAAATGGTGATCTACCTGACAGATAAATAAGACTTTACCAAGACAAAAACAGTTAAATAAGTAATAAAACAATCTCAGATGAATGCCAATATATAATTTTCACTACCCAGTAGAGAAAAATCTTTTAACAGGCTGCAGGAGAACAATTCGCCTCCAGAAGAGATTTTTCTCATGCTCCAAAGTTAAATACCACATCTGCTTTGAAGGTAGAGATTTCATGTTTTCAGAGGTTTAAAATACTTTGGTATTATAATTCTTCCTATGCTTTTTCTAAAGAAATACAGAAATATCACAGAAAAGTCTTATTCAGCATGATACTTGAATCTCTCTCATTTTTGCCCTGAGACATTGTGACTGGAAATGGGTGTACCATTTCCTCTTCTCTGACCAGCAACTTCATAGACATTTGGAACGGCCCCTCTGAAGGTAGCTACAGCACAAGATACCAGACAGAGGGAGGATCACTTACATTAGACGTAGACAGAATTCACAGGCGTTGTTTGGTATGTTTTGCCAAAAGTGCATCGAGTTAAACAAAATTATGGGCCTTCTGAACAAGAAAAATGAAGCTAAAAGTGTCCAGAGTAAATAGGACAGACTGAGGGAGGACTTATGTACTGAAAAACTAGAAGAGCATACCCTAAATTCACAGAGGGCTACAGGTATCTTTGACATTTGTGAATATTGGAGCGATTCCTTTAATTGGAATGATCCCACAGAAATATTAAAACACAAACAATTTTAGGAACAGCAAAAGAAAAAAATAGGCAAGGTGGAAACAAACAACCACACAATGTAAGAATTCACTAATAAAATGCCATTTTAATAACTTTTTTTACAAGGAATCCACCTATACACTATAGAAAAATAAACACCACAGAGACTTTTTGCAGCTTACAATACAGCAATGCAGGCACACTTCAGCTGTTGACTTAATTTCACATGAGAATGTAAAACATTGTTCTTAGTGAAAAGTAAGTCCCTCTTAAAGTACTAAAATGTAATAAAAAGAGTCATATAAAAATCTGCTGTAAAAGCACTGCCCTTTATTCAGTTGCATGGGAAATTGCAAGTGCCTCTGTTGAGTGAGGACCAACACAGAGGAAGCAGGAACTTGCAGGACAGATTTCATAAGCCCTCCCATCACTTTTTCAGGTTTCTCTGATGAGGTGAGCCTAGCACTTGCCCTAAATTAAAAAAAAAAACACAAATCATTAGAAAACTGCTTGTGTTATGAAGCAACAGTGTACAGTTAGCAGCATGTTATTTCCTCAAAGTACTTCATAAGAGCTACACTGAAAGCACGAGCCACCTAGGAGCAATCCAAAACAGGATCTGAAAGCCTAAACATCTGCCAAAGCAAACCTTCATACTGTGGGACCAGAGCTCCATCACAAGCCTGCTTTACCCCCAGTGACAGCTCAATTCTGCCACTCCTGTAGTGATTCTGTTGCTGGGCAAGGTCTTGCCACTGAGTAGATGTCCTGAAATTCATTAGGAACTGAGAAATCATTTGGCTGCCAGCACTGTTCTAAAGATTGCAGCATCATTCTATAATGCCTGACATTATCATCGTGGTAACATGGAAATGACAGAAATTATATGCACTTTTCACAGAAGTGCTCTTCATGGTGTCCCAGCTGTGGAGTACTTATTCCACACTTAGAATGAAGCAAAATGTGTTATTTCCATAAAGGCTGACATGTTTCAAGTCTAAAATCTGGTTATCTATCTGTATCAGCCATATAGCTGCAGTATTTGGAAAAAAAACCCAAACCAAACAAACCCACAAAGTCATGGTAATAAAGTTTCTAGGTAAAGTCCTGCTGAGAACAATGTCAAAGTTCCCAAACTCTTAAGCATTTCAGGATGATGTGATGACAGTTTGTGAGTTCCTCCTTAGGACAAGGTGTTTCTGTGCGATAACCAGGTACAGAGGTAACTAGGTAACTATGTAACAAGCAGGTAACTAGACTGAATTGAACTAAGTAAATTCGGTCTAGAAATTAGGTGGAACTGTTTTAAATAGCAAAGCTAAGTGCCACTACAATCCTTTGTGTGCTCTTTGATCAATCTTAGAAATAGATGGCTGTATTTACCAGCCTCCAAATATTTCTTAAAAATCTGTTATGAACATAAGGAAGTGATACATAAGGGAAGCATTACAGTTTGTGCTGCAGAGAAAACCCTGCTCAGCTATTACAACAGCTCTGTTTGACTTTAAAGCAAATTAACTCTATCCACAGCTTCATTTAAATTGCAACACTTGCTTGTTTAGACTTGGGAACAGGAGGGGGCCAGAAATCACATGAAATTATTCAACCGTATCTCTTTCATTAAGAACTTAGAGAAATGCCACACTTGGACTAATTTTAGATACGATTCAGAAAGGTTCCCTTTCAGAGACTGATTTAGTTGTTACCCCCCCAGTAATGATAATTATTCCTTAAAATGATGCTCTTTATTGGCAATGTGTACAAAGATCCTTGCAAAAAGCAGCCCAGACTTGCAGGAGCTGTGAGGGGTAAGAAGGTGGTTCCTACCTGGCTGCACCCCTCCCAGCCTTTGCTGGATCACCTCCAAGCGATGGATATATTCTGTAAGTGATTGTTCAGGATCCTGAGGTGGCACAAAGGACTTTTCTGGAGCTGAACTTGGGGACAGATGCAATCTTAAAAAGAAAACAAATTACTTTCTCATTCTCATGCTATACTCTCAAATATATCCAGAAGTTACATTCATATAGGCAGGAATTCTGGGCAAAGAAAACTGGAACCACCACCACCCCTTCCATCAGTCTAGCTGTTCCTGGAAACAAGAGCAGCAACAAGCATCATTTAGCCTACCTTGGATCCACATCAGACCTGAGCCACCACTAATCCAGTCACACTGAGCACCAGTCAGGGCTGCTATTATTAATACCCTGTTCCATACCATACAGGTGACTTTTCTTGGCAGGGATGTCAGACCCAGACACACGCCATGACAGAGGAATAGGGTGGGGTAGAATTAAGTCTTTTGGAAGTGCTTGCAGGTCTCAGACTCTACAAAACATTTTGTCAAATTCCATGCAAACCAGAAGACTACCTGGCTGTTGTGACAAGCACAGTTTGTCCCCTCAACATTAAAAAAAACCCTACAATAATTTGAAGCATCCCCTGTCTTTGCAGACTGACCTGTTGTGTGAGCGGGAGGAAGATCGTGGGGAGAGGCTCATGAATCTTGCAGCACAGCTGGTTCTGTGGCACAGCCCTGTGTCACTGTCCCGGGTAGGGGGAGAGCTGATGGGAATAGCTGGGGGCTGCTGCTCTTTCAGAACTTCTGTTCTAGCACCAGAGGCTGTGGTAAATATGAAGGGTTAAAAAATATGCACTAGGAACCGTTGAGAACAGGCTATCAAACATATCCAAAAAACCCACGAAAATAACAGCAGAATATACAGTTAAGTCTGGTTTTAAATGCAGGTAAATACACTTTCTACAGCTACCTGCTTTTTTGGTTTGCGTGGGGTTTTTGTTTTAACCATATTTAACAGAATTGTGATGCTATTTTGTAGTGAAGTAGAAAGTTCAGCATTTGAGGATTCAAGTTTCTTAGGAATCACACAACAGTGGGTTTATGTACAAAGTTGGTGCTTTCTTTTAAAATAAGTATTTCCAGCAACTTAGAAACAGTGAAAATTACATAGTACCAGCTAATGAAAAAAAGCACTATTTAATCCAAATTTTGTTTACCGTTGAAAAGGCACAAGTAATGGAATATTACATCAAAGGCAACAGTTCCCCAGTATAGGGTGCTGCATTAAGATGTTTGTTAGAATTTTTACAAAGGCACTCCTCAGTAACTCAAAGGAACACTCACGTGTTCCTCAGGTAACTCAAGTCCTTATTGACCTGCATCAGACCATCTATCCATCTACTCTACAGATGGACAGTGGCAAAGCAAACAGATTTTCCCACTTTGGTTTTGTTTTTAAATGAAACACATCAACAAAGAGAAATTATGAAGAAAACAATGTATTTGTCCAAACACGTACCTGTGTTACCTCCTATACTGTGAGAAATGCTTTCACTCTGTGTGCTCTTCCTGCCAACTTTGTTCCACTTCTTCACCAAAAACTTTAACCTTGGTAAGAAAACAAATTTGAACAACCATTAAAAATAAGTAGAAATGCATTAAATTTTAACATTAAGTTATTTGTTGGTATAGAACATATTAGCCAACATAAGTAATAATTGTTGTGGGAATGACAGGAGAATTCTTCAACTTCAGTCTTTGGAATGCTGGCTCATCCCATTTTACCCTGCAACAATCCTTGAACTGCTGAAGACTTGCTTGATTTGGCTCTGCTCCTATCTCCAGAGAGCTCTTCCTACCTGAGGAGTTTGGAAGTCACTACAGGAGTCTAGAAGTCCTGCAGCCTTTGCTGTTATTACGGTATTCATGTCAAAGACTCTGTCATCTCCTGACAGAAACTTGCTAGTAATCATTTTTACTAGACAAGGAAATTGCTCAGAAATAACCACCTATTACATTTAAAACTGATTTTTTTTCATTAAATGGGCTTAAAGCCATTTGGAGATGGCATTTTGTCCCATGTACAGCTAGCAAAACCCACTTGGTAGCGACAGAGCATGACAGAGTCACATCCAATAAAACACACGCTACTGGATTCCAGGGAGAACCATCCCTGACAGATCGCATTCTGATACAAGACAGACTATCCAGTGAGACCAAGGAGATGGAGGTCAGCCCCAAAGAACTTCAGATTATAATGCTGTGCACTGGTTCCCAAATATATTGCAGCTGGGCATCACTCAAGTAGCTTTTTCATAGACTTATGGAATGGTTTGGGCTGGAAGGGATCTTAAAGAAGCCCACCTTGTTCCATCCTCCTGCCATGTGCAGGTACACCTTCCACTAGACCTGGTTGCTCCAAGCCCTGTCCAACCTGGCCTTGAACACTTCAGGGATGGGGCAGCCACAGCTTCTCTGGGCAACCTGTGCCAGGGCCTCACCATCCTCACAGGGAACAATTCCTTCCCAATATCCCATCTAAGTCTACCCTCTTTCATCTTAAAGGTTTTTTTTACAAATCTTTAGTACAGATCAAACTCAGCTAAGAAGTCATGCTTGAACCAGTTCTGGAGATTGCTTTTGCTTAATATTAATATAGGATAAGCCACAGGAACTATCAATTTTTTAAGTTTCCAAGAAAACATCACATATGAGAGACAGGGGGTGTTTTGGCTTTACCTTGAGATGGCAATGATGGCTCTGACTGCACACCTGAACTTGGTGAAAGGCCGTGAGTGTGATCTAGAGAGCTGCAGATCTGCAGGAGAAGGATAGATTCCCATGCGGGCAATGAGAGAGAGAGTTGCTTGCTCACAGTCCTGAAACCCCCCAAGCAGCAGCAAGAGGTATTTCTTCTGATAAACCAGAGCCTTTCTAAAGCTCTCTGCTCGAATGTACTTCCGATATAATCTCTGCAACTGTAGAAAGAAAAAAAAAAAAAAGAAAAAAAATCCAAATGTTCACAGTTACTGTTGCAAAAACCCAGCCACAAACAAGGTGTCTTCAGGTCAAATGTCCAGACTGAGGACACAAGGGCAGCCAAAACAATTCTGTACATTGATAAAACCCACCCAAATTTGCAGCATCGAACTTCTTTAAGTCTCCTGAATGTTTTCAAGCAAAATGATCATACTCAAAACTCTAAAACAGTTTAACTCTTTAATAAAGAAAATAACTTCCACTTAAAAAAAAAATTAGCCAGAAAGTATGGTGGGAGAGATGCCTACCAGACTTGATTACAGTAAAGTGTCAGAAAAATAAAAAGTATTAAGATTAGTCAGCAGGGATTAAAAATGAGTGTTTTCTATTTTCATGCTTAGACAAGAAATCCAAGTCTCCCTCACATTTAAGAGTAGAAAGAAATTCTAAAGATCCAGATTACTTTTGATGCAAGTTCCTGTCTAACACTGAGAAAGTTCCAAAGGAAGTTCTCCTTTGGGGAAAGTTTCTAATTTAAAATAATATATCAAACTGTTAATCTAGAAAATCAACCTTTTAAAATAACAACTGAAGATTACAGCAGTAAGTGAAAGATAAATGCCATAATCTTACAGATCCCTTTTTTCCCAGCAGATAAAGTTGAAATGACACCTCCTGGCTGTGGCACTGCTGGCTCTCCAAGCTCCAGAGAGCCCCTTTGCTGGCTAGTCCCTTAATTTTACCTTAGGACTGGAAGTTTCTGCCACAGGTTTGTTTTCAATTGCAGCACTGGCTTTAGCCAGCTGGGATTCCGCCTGCTTCAGCGCATTCTGCAGCGTGGTCCTCTCTCGCTGCCAAGCCTCTCTTTCCAGCTCTTGAACAGGGTCAGCACCACCTGTAGATCTCATCTAAAACAGAAACCTAAAGGAACTGAGCCACGATGGTTTTGCACATTACTTCCACAGTCAAACATCTCAAACCAAGTAATAACCCAACTTTATGACAAATTAAAACATAAAAACAATGAGCCTGAAAACCATCAATGGCATTCAGGTGTTAAACAGCACAATAGAAAACTGAAATGCATGAAAAGCCCTTTTTAAGATATAACAGATTTTTGTTCATCAGGCTACCTCTTCTCTGATCAGCCTTACAGGAATCTTTTAGTAACAGTATCCCAAACCCTTTGAAATGGAAACAAAACATCTGACTTTCTTCTACATCCACAGGCAACACAGAAATTGTGAAGATGCCTGTGTACGCGCAAACACAAGCTGCACATACAACAAAACCAAGTTGTGAAGTAAATTCTGAAAAATCACACATTCAATTCTGAGAGTCCATTGTCCAGAGAAGCTGTGGCTGCCCATCCCTGGAAGAAGGGGGCGGAATGAGATGGGCTTTAAGGTCCCTTCTAGCCCAAACCATGCTGTGATTCTATGAAACTTGAGCTTGGTGAAAGTCATCTCTTGTAGGAATGAGACCCAGGACTCCAGCTCCAATTCTTCATGGAAGTTCTGCCTTCATGACCCTCTTTGCACCAACTACAAATTTACTGGTCAACAGTTACATCAGTGCATGATGCAACAGATCACAAAAGAAATAAAAGATCTCTTTTCAAGGTAGTTGATGTTTTATCCCTTGAAATGAAATCTATGCATTAGAGAAGCCAGTACAAACAACTGACCCCAGTTTCTCCTAGCAACTTATTTCAGTACAATTTGTAATACCTGAAGGAGTTCTACATGACTCATCTACGTCCTTGACTTCTACTACACCATTTGGCAGCTGATTGACCAGACAGCTCCATTTTGGCACAGATTTTCCACACTGACATTTTGCCAGGTGCCCTGTCCGATACTCCCTAATTTATCACAACTCAAGGAGGAAGAAAATTCCTTTGGTCTCTTGAGCATGTGGTTCAGTACCTTAAAGGAAGGAGAAATTCAGGGAGGAAACTGAAGGAAAAGGTGATTCTGGGAAAAAAAAAAAAAAAATCAAAGCCTGAAAAGAGGGCAGAGAGGAGGGACTGTTTGTGCCCACAGAAGAAAAGCTATCAGGGTGGAGTTTTTGCTCTAGAAAGGCATGTGTAGTTAAAGTCCTCTACTGAACACTTTTTTTGTTAAACAAAATTTAAGTCAGGAAACTTAGGTTCCTTTATTTTTGTGTGGTTAGTTTCTGAAGGAGGGAACTCTGCTCCAACAAGAGTTCTGTCTACAGCTGACAGCTCTAAAGGTTTGTGAGAGGAAGGCTTAACCAAAATAACCCCATGAACTTGGAGAAGAGCCTGCATCCCCCTCCTCAAGACTGGAGATGATCCATTTGACAACCACCCGTGTGGCTGCACAGGTGACAGAAGGAAAATATTAACTGTATTTTGTAAGCAGGTAGGCATAGGGAGAGCTGCAACATGCCAAGGCAGCTTGTCACACCATCAGACTTGTGAACAGAAGGTACAAAAACCTTTTCACATATCAGACAGTCGTAGATCTCTATTGCAAGAGAAAGACATAAAACTGCAAAGTTATCTGGGGAATCAGATAGAATTTAAAAGCTATGCTTTTATGTATTTTGTATCAATAAATCTTAGCTCAAGTATTTGGTAATTCCCTGGGCTTGTGTAAAATATTTGCAATACTGCAAACATGGGTCAGAACAGCCCTCCTGAGATTACAAACCACTATGGTGCTTTTTGAAAAGTACTTGGCATTTTGGTGAGAAACAACTGTCTCTGGATGCAGAAAGAAGCTACAACAACACATCCCAAAGCTTCTGATCCTTGGACACATTAGGAAAAAAATGCTGTTAGAAGCAGACTCTAAAATACAACAGAACAGAGTTGGACATTAAAATATGTTAATATTTTCCTTACCTGAGGTCTAGGAGAAGACAATAAATCTGATTTTAGTTCTCTTAATGTCTGCAGTAAAGAGGCTACAGCTTCATCATTTGATGCAGACCAGTCATTAACTGTTCTGTTAGACAGAAATACTTTTTCAGTATCGGGCTGATTTGTAAGAATGTTAACACACATTTAATTGCTTCTTCCCACTACATGACCTTTAAGTTCTGAGGCTTTACGCAGTATTTACCACACAAATTACCACTATGAATACACTGAGAAATTAGCAAGTTCTGTTACTTTTTAAGAATTAAAAGAGCGCAGGGCTCTCAGCCATGACCCACACAAGTTAAGAAGCAGGATGGAAAGCAAAGCACTAGTTTATGAACTCACTTATCTAGAATTTTATATATGAACTCATTCAGGTGCACAGCCACAAAGAGCAACTGCTGCCTTATCTTCTCCAGCTGTTGTTGCTGCTGTTGCAAGTGGGGTTTTTCAGTTTCTTTTGTCACAGGCTGTTTGGCACTTCCATCTTTGCTTGAGGTACACAAGAGTTCCTCCTGACAATTTGGAGGATTTTTTTCTCTTTCTTTTAATACTGCCAGTATTTCCTGCAGTTCTTTAATTCTTTGTTCGTCCCTGTGGTGTTGCCGTTCCAAGTTTTGCTGTTTGAACAGAATAAGTAGTAGTTAGTGCATCTTATACATACACACTTATGCGTCATCACACTTAATTAGCATATCCATCTGGGTGTTCCTTAACTGCCAGACCACTTTTGGGGGAAGGCTTAGAGCACTGCTTTCCAGGGCCACCAGGAAGCCATTTAATGACACTGGAATGTCATTAATTGTCTCCATCCAAAGAGAAATCCAGGGTGAAACCAATACTGTCACAAGCCATGATTGGGATCCTAGCTCAAAATAGGGGCAGTGACATGAAACTTAGTTTGGTTCCATCCTGTATTTAACCCACATTCATCCCCACCTGTGAACAACCAGCAATTCCCAGCACACACAAAAATTTAAAGATCAACTTTCGTCAACAATAAACCCAGACACAATCCCTTGAAAACAGCTACATATGAGAAAGAGCTCATTTAATGCATTTTTCACAATGCTTTAACAGAATGAAACCTTCCAACCAAAGAACATCATCCAGGGGGTTAAATCCCAGTGTGTGGCTATTTCAGTGTAAGGCAGAGCGTTCTCACCAGTCTCTCCTGATCTCTCTGCCAGTCCTTCTGTTTCTGTAGCTCTGTCTGTTGCTGCTGTCTCCGCTCTCTCCCCCTCTCCTCTTTCCTGTTCTTATCTTGCTCTTTCAGCAGCTTGAAGAGTGACTGCAGTTGTTCCCAGTCAGCTTTCAGCTTGGCCTCTCTCTCCCTATGGGCCTCCAAGGAACGGATCACATCTTGCTTTTGTGCCTGAAGAGACTCCAGGGTGGCTTGCAGTTTTTCACTGACCTCCCTCTCTTTCTGGGTTTCCTCACAGCACATCTGTACCTCAGCCTCCAGCTGCCTTTTGGACAGGATGGCCTTCTGGTGCATTTTCTCAATAACAGCAGCAAGCTCCATAGTTCGGGCCCTCTCCTCTTCCAGCTGGGCTTGGAGCTCTCGGATGAAGGCTTGTTCCAGCAGCGACTCCCTGTGCTGACAGGAAGCACCTTCCTTCACTCTCATGCTCAACTGCTCTGTCAAAACACGCTCATGATTCAAGGAATCCAGGAGCTCCAATGAACGATTTTTCTCAGCATCCAAGTTTTTCTGTAGCTCCCGCAGTTTGGTCTGTTCCTGGGACAGCAAGGCTTCGCAGCGGGAGTGCTCGATCTGCAGTTCCTTGCGGAGGTTATCTGTTACTGTTTTCTCGTGCTCCAAGGACACGACCAGCTGGCAATTCTGCACCGACTGCACATCCAGGGCAGCCTGCAGCTCCTGGGCAGAGGGGGCAGAACACATTAATATTCCAGTATAAACACTCATTTGTGGGGCTGGCTGGTATTTAGCAATTTTCAACCTCCTGTTTTATCCAGAAAGATATTCAAGACTTAACTAGAATAGTTCAGGTATTAAAAAGTTTAATTTAAAATTACAAGTGTCAGAAAAATGCTCCCTAGCAATCTGCCACCAAGCAACAAATCCAAAAATTATCAAGTTAATGTACCTGCCAGTACATTATTTCTTCTTCAGTTAGTAAGACCCTCATTAGGACATCACTACTCTTTACATCACTCAGTCCCATTAATAAATAACATCTGAAACACCAATAACCCATGTTGTTTTAGAAAGAAAAATATAAGCCGTGAGAGTAGATGTAAAGCTTCAGGACTTGGCAGCCCATCTCTTCAGAGCACGGAGTAGAAACTGATAAAAATAATCACAGAATGGTCCAGGCTCGAAAGGACATTAAAGCTCATCTCATTCCCACCCCCTTCCATGGGCAGGGATACCTTCCACTAGACCAGGTTGCTCCAAGCCCTGTCCAACCTGGCCTTGAATCCTTCCAGGGATGGGGCAGCCACAGCTGCTCTGGGTAACCTGGGTGCCAGGGCCTCAGCACCCTCACAGGGAAGAATTTCTTCCTTATATCTAATCTAAATCTACCCTCTTCCCCTTTAAAATCCATCCCTAGGTCCATTTGGGGAGCAAGCCTTTCTTCAGAAAGTAAGGCAGGGACTGAAGGGGAAGTCACAGGGCAATGTGGACAGTCAGAGCTGGCACTGCTGTCCTAGTAGGGAAGTCTACCCTGCCCCCCACCTAGCCAGCACCATTTCTTATCTCCTAAAAAGACAAGTCAGATGCTACATGGCAGCAGCTTTCCATAATGGGGCTTCAATAAAGATTTGTGAATGCCAGACTAATCTCTCACACAGCTACCCCCGGGGTAATGCACTTTTCTCCTGGCCTTGGCTACCCTGTCCTCCTTGCATGAGCAGGTTTCTGAAAAGGAGGATGGTAGCAGCATGTCCTAACCATGCAGCAGTTACAAAAATCCCAACAAGAATCACTCACAAACCTAAACACCTGCCAGGAAGATGAGAGGAGAAGCCAGACTACAAGGAAATAGTCAGAATTGTGTTTCCTCACTTAGGGAATTTAAGTAGGATTGTCTGGAGTTCTTTGAGAGAGTTTAGTTTTGGGGTTTAAGAAATGGTTTATGTTAAATCTTCCTCCTTTTCCATTCACTGTAGGTCTTTTTTACAAGCACTGAGTCATTGCTATAACAGTCTTGGAGAGAAAGCTGTTCACTTGTTTTCTGTTCAATTTAGAAGGGAACAGGATGACTTTGGTTAACCTCCAAAAATACATATTATATGGAAAAGGCTCCACTTACTCTCTGCCAAACCTATTTATCATTGGGTGGTTTTCTTTACAATCTCAGAGATCATACACCTCACATCCTCATGGTAAGTTTGCTTTGGGATTGAGCTGTAGAATCTGGCTGGCCCTACTCAGCAAGGGGCAGTACACAACAGGGGAAAATGAGAAAGCAAAAAACAGTAAGATGATGTGGGGAAAAAACCCAGCACAGCATTCAACTTCGGTTTATTTCTGCACATGCAATTAATGAAAGTAACTGAAAGCTTTAACTCTGTGAAAAAAGCAGCTATGCACATTCAGAGGAGGTTTGGGGGTTTTAACAGTTACTAAACAAAAAACAGTGGAAGAGAAGAAGACTGCATGAATAACCTGCTAGTTAACGTCATGCCCCAGAGGAGCTGGGCATTACCTCCATGGCCTTTGTCTTTTCTTCCTCTGCTTTCCTCTGATGACGCTGTTGTTCCTCAAACCAACCTTGAAGCTCAGATCCCTTCAGCTGCTCAGCCTGCAAGTCTTCAAGTGCAGCTGCCAAATCCTTTTCTTTTTTTGCCAATTCAACACTGCAAAGTTCAAAACGGCATTTCTATGTTCAGAACAGAACATCCTTCACCAGCATCACAAGCAAGACATTTTGGGTTGGTTTCTCTGAGTTTTTCTATTGATTTATTTCTTTAAGGTGGCCTCTGTTCTTTCTAAAGAGAGTCAGTTTTCAAGTCACAGTTAGCATCTAAAAACATTTACTTCCTTGTGAGTCAAGCTAGAATTGCTTGATTTAGTAACAATTAAGAGATAGAGAGAAGTTATTTATCCTGGCAGAGCAAAGCCATTGTCCTGTGAGAGGAAAGAAAAATACTGGCATACACTAAGAAGGGAGTGGGAAAGGAACATACCCAAGATGACAGAATTTAGTAAAGAAAACATAACCCTTAAAAGTGAGAGACCCTAGTTTTCCTCCCTGTGTTTCCAAGTGCTAAGCCATTTATGGATCCAATTAGTATAAAGTTCTTTCAGACCTGCTGATAAATCAAATAAATGAATAATCTACTTCTCACCGTAACTGATTTATTTCCCTCTGAAGCTCTTCCAAGGATTTCTGCAACCTTTCATTCTCTCGCTTACTTTCAGAAAGCTCTGATTTCAGGGATGCTTTTTCCTGACTCAGGAGATCACATGTTTCAGAGGATCTTTTCTGCTCCTCAGAGAGGGTGCTGTGCAAGTCACTTACAATAGATTTTTCCTCCTGAAGCTTATATTCCAATAATTCAACTAGGATAAGAAAACACTGTAACAGTTATTTATATTACAGAGACCTTGACAATATGATATCACTTACACTAATTCAAATTAGGAAAAAAATCAGCTGTATTGAAGTGTTCTTGTCTGGAGAATTCGTTTCTGTTCAAACATGAGAGAAATCAGCAGAAGGATGCAAAACCACTATGATTCTATCATTGTGATGCTCTGTAAGCAGCCTGTTACTAAGGGATTTTAAACCTCATTAAACAAACTTATCCACTTATGGAAACATTTTATGACAGGAGTCACTATATAGAACCTGTTTTGCCAGCTCTGTTGAGGCTAGTTACTTAAGAGAAACAACTCTCCCTAAATTTGGAGGTTCCTGTTTGATACGTACTTAAAAAATAATTAATGTACCTATGTCTACAGTATTATGTAAATAAAATTAGCAATAAACTTCTGGATTTCCAGAAAGCTTCCCTCTATTGGACTAGTGCATGTGCTATTTATAAGCTTTTAAATGGCTGAATCCTGAATAACAGTGAGAGAAAAACAAAAACAAGGAAAAAGCAGCATTTTGCTTTGAAAAGAGATGTTTATTTTTGACCATGTTCACTTGCACTTGTTTCTTTATTATGTAAAGGGAACCTGCTGTGAAAACCAAGGCTGCTTATTTAGTCAGGAACATGGTTCAGCAGTGGGCTTGGCACTGTTTATGGTGGGACTCCATAGTGTTAAAGGTCTTATCCAACCTAAATGATTCTGCGATTCTATACTAGCAAACATATAGATAAACAATTCCCTGCAAACAAACAGTGTTTTACTGTCCTTGCTGGGTTTTCTTCATGTATACACTACTTCTGTTCTATTGCTTTGGGTTATTTTACAGTTTCTCTTTGCTTTTCACAGATTTGTCTCAACTACTGATACAAGAAAGAACTGCTAACATCATAGGCAACCTGAGTGCATTCAGTAAAACTGAGGAATTGTACAGCATCTGCTTCTTCGCAAAACACCTTTTTTTTCCTTTTACATTTGAGGCAAAAAGGAACTGATGAAGAAGACAGAAAGAACTGACAAAGACAGTAAGAATTACCTTTCCTCCGGAGCTGGTGTTCCTGTTTGTTCCCATGATCTTCAGCCTTGGTAAGGGTTTCCTGTAGCTGCTGGAGCTTCTCCTGGTTCTGAAGATGTGTCATGCGGAGCTGAGCTTGGAGGTCCTGGATTTCTGAGAGCAGGCTATTCCGGTCGGAGGAGAAGAGGTGCTCCACAACCATCTGCCTCTGCTCCTCCTGAAACAAACCAAGGCCTATTCAAGCTACAAGGCTATTTCCATACCTTCTGCAAGGCTAAACACTAAGGAAAATCTTGCAGTACAAGTTTTGTACAGAAGCACTCACCAAGTTCATGCTTCATGTTAATGCAAAATGTTAGCATTACGTAAAAAAGAAAAAAACCTCACTTCACTTGCCTTGTTGAGTTTATACATAACAATTACGACAACCCAGAACCTAAATATTATTGGCAAAAAACCCTCCAGATTCAGAGTGAGTTCAATATATACCCTTTGTAAGAGAGGTCTGTGAAGTTCAAGACAAATGGAAAGGAGGGAAAGAATTCAACCAAGTATTTCCTATTCACTGTCAGAGTCTTTCTGGATGCCAGCTAAAATAATCAATAGGCTTTGTAACACCATGTACAAAGTTCAAGAAAAATGCTACCACAGCAGAAACTCTAAGAGCTACTGATCCCATGCCATCTGCATTAACACACAAGATATAACAACAGAAACAATAAAACTGAAAAAAAAACCCTTAAAAAAATAAAAGATAATAAAGAAGTGATTTTTGAGCAGAACACTCTAAGAGCTTTTCATACTTGTTGTTTCATGATATACTCCAGCTTTTCCCATAATGAACTTGTGTCACCAGGTGCAGAATTGGAGAAGTGAGACTTCAAGTCAATTTGCAACACACTTCTCTCTTTCTCAAACACACTCTGTACTGCTTGCAGAAGTTCTCCTCTCCAGTCAGCAGCAACACCTGAAGTTTCCTGTTAAAATATATTTTTTTAAAATGGCATCTCTCCTCTCTCGATCTCTAACCCAGTGTCTTTCATATCATAAGAGTATATCTATTAATTTAAGCACTTTTAGAAGTGTTTAAAGAGTACTGTCCCTTACTCCTTAAACATATATATACACACAAGCCTCATAACGTATTACATATACAACACACATTTATATATATATAAAACCTGGTTACCTTGGTTTAAAGGATATTTTATTTCCATACCTTGTCTCCTCTATCTGCCACCTTGCTGAGGTAATCGTTCAGCGACTGGATAGCATCCAGCAGGGATAATTCCTCCTTCTGCCAGCCCTCCATTGCTGCTTGGGTCTGAGGGATGTTCTTCAGCTCCCTAAAACCAAAGGGATGCTCTGACAAAGCCAATATTTTGCGGCTCTCCTCATACACCATCTTCAGCACAGTCTGAGAAGGGGAAAAAAAAAGATAATATCAGGAAACAGGCATCAGCATCCTGGCAGTATAAGAGTAGGATGGGATAGTACTAGACAACAAAAGTAAGGTTTCTGTATCAACATGCTGAGATGCAATTAAGCATAAACTATTATTTATGCTAAAGGGCTGTACTTTACCTTTGTTTCTGAAACATTTAGCTAACTTTCCTGGGAATAAATTAAATTCTATCAAGTCTGAAGCTATGTTACTAAACCCCAGTGATGCCAGAAAACTGAACTATGTATTTAGACAAGCTTGGCCTAATTTTGTAAATTATGTACAAATAACAACTCCCAAAATATATTATTTGGCTTGACAATGTCAGAGGAAACAATTTCCACTGACATTGTCAGGCCAAATAATATATTTTAAATAAATTCCCCATTCACAAACTATTACATCATGCACAGATGTTTCCTGGCCTCTTTTCACGGAAGGTCACTGGAGATTTAAGTCCTTTTCTTACACACATCTCATCAGAAATATCCCAGCTTCCATGTGGAACTGTTCCTCATTGCTACTCACTCCAACAACAACACAGAGTACTTTTATTTAACTCTTGATATTCTTTCCTTGCAGTTTTTGAATTACTTTTGAAGCAACTTGAGTTGCTTTTCTGTCACTGAAATCAAAATAGTGATTACCTCAAGAATCAGTGAAAACCTTCAGTAAACATTAACATCAAAAGCACAGTAAACTGTTCAAACTAAACATTCAGTACTGGAATATGCACTCAGATCTTACAGCCAGTAAAGTCTAGACTGATGCTCCTCAAAAGAAACTAAAAAACCCAAAAATCTCTGTTTCTTGAGGTAAAATAAAATTTACCTCTTCCATGAAGGCTCTGAGACTATGCATTAAAGAATTATTAAGTTTTTAGACACAGAATCATAGAATGGTTTTCAGTTGGAAGGGACCTTTCAAGACCATATCTAGTCCAACTCTGCTGTGACAGGCATGGGGACCATCTTCTATTAGTTCAGGCTGCTCAAAGCCCCATCCAGTCTCATTTTGAATGGATTCTGGGATGGACTTCTAGGGATCCACCACCTTTTTGTGCCAGTGTCTCATCACAAGAAATTTTTTACTTATGTCCAATCCATTTCATGATCTTACTGGGCAGTGAGGTGAGGCTGAAAGATCAGTAGTTTCCAGGGTGCTTGTTATTATGCTTTTTAAAAATGGGTGCTATGTTTCCCTTTTCTCCAGTCAATGGGGACCTTATCTGACTGCCATGACTTTTCAAAAATGATGGAGAATGGCTTGGCAATTGCAAGTGCAAAGTTTCCTCAGGACCCTGGGATGTATGCCTTTGGGTGCCACAGATTTACCTATGTCCAGGTTCCTCTGGTGGTCTTAAATCTGATCTTCTCTTACCATATGAAGGACTTCATTCCTCCAATCCCTTCCTCATCTAATTTAAGCTTTCCTTATAGGTTTGGCCAGCTTATTGGCCACTCTTGTCCCATTTTGTCGGGTGAGTACCATGAGCTCCCAACATTTCTGGCTTCTCAAAGGTAAATCCATGATCATAAAAATGAAAACCTTGAGTACTGCACCAGCTGCACAGCCGGCGATTCACCTCTATCCTGGTCCCCTTCCTCTCACTGGGAAGATAGAGAATATTACGCATAGTCCCAAACCTTTGAACTGCCCTGCTACAGTACTGTTAGACCATACACGGGTGATAATCTGTAGGGCTCACTCAGCTTGGCAGCCTCAATGATAACACAAATACAAGCTGCTTGTAAGCAACAAACTCATCTAGAGAAAGTATCGGGATGGCAAGAGGGTGATTCAGTGCCTCTCAGTAAGGAATCTCCAATTACTATCACCTGATGTGCTTTTCTGGTAGCACCGGTTCTAATGCCAGCAGATGGTTTCATCAGCTTTGCATGTTTGGCTTTTCCTGAACCATATCAGTTATTCCATGTGCTCTTCCTGCTCCAAACCTAGAGCATCATGTCTCTTATGAAGGCAGATGGATGGGGGAAGGATCTTCCTTCTGACTTCAGGAACGATAAAGGCCCAGTCTCCTTCATCTTGTGAGTTACTTGTGCCAGTTCGCTTGAGTGAGTTTGAATTCAGGCTTACCTTCCCCTTGCATAAGTCTTCCTCCATTGTGCTGAGCAAGCTGAAAGAACCTGCTAAGCATATTAGGAGGCAGGATTCACTTTCTAGGAAGGGTATGTCTTCTAGTTTCTTATTACTTAAGAACTCATTGTAACCTCCTGTATTCTCTCATAGATGAGAATTTCTCCCTTTCCACAGCTGGAATTTTTGAAATGGCTGAGAGCTTGTTCAGCAAACCAAAGAGTTCTAGACATATACTTTCTTCAACCTTCCCTACTGACTAGAGTGACCACTCACTGCTCAGTGTTCTGTATATTCCTCGTGTTGCTTGAACTGGCTCTGACATATCCCTGCACACCTCGCAGTGGTGTTTCCACAGCTCTCCATCATATCAGGATGACAAGAACAGGCAGGGGAGCACGACGTCAGCCAGCTATGATTGCTTCTGAAACAACTTTCTGTGAACCCTCCAAGGCAAACCCATAAAGCAGATTAACCAGTCCTTGTACCCCCACATTCTAAAACAGCACCAGTGCTGTCCCAGCAAAACTAGTTCAATTCTAGCAAGTACAAGCAAATGTCAGTAATGTTGTCACAAGAGATGCAAGGGCAAGAACCATAATCAACTTGAAGTTTAAACCATTACAGAACAGTTTTCAGTGTAGATGTAGCAGCTATTTTTTAATCAGCATTTAATTTTTGCTGCCGAGTTTTAATTTGCTGGTATGCTCATATTAATCATACATTACCTTCATCTGTGGTGAAAGTATTTCCTTTTCTTTTGTTGATTCCATAATATCTGGAATCATTGCCTGGTATTGCAGATAAGCCATGACATTGGCATCTAGATGATCTGATGTTTGTAGCTCCTGCTTTAGATTAGCTGCCAAATTTGAGCTGGTATCTGAAGGAAGAGACAACCCCCCATCCCCAGAAAGTGTTATAAATACAGAAAGAACTTGAAACTAGAACAACCACTTGCAAAATAACCATGATTTCTTCTGCTCGTATGAATGCAGGGTTAGAGTGGGTTGGTTGGTTGAGATCTTAACTAACTTAAACAAGTTAAAAGTCAGTAAGTTGCCCTCAGAACCAGAAAGTGTGTTGTAGTCAGGACTCACTTAAATCCCCTGCCTCTTTTCTGTATGTAGAGATGAAAAGGTAAAAGCAGGCACAAATATACATATATATATATGTATTTTTTTAAACAAAGAACCACCTGACAAAGGCATACCTTTCCAATAAAAGACCCACAGTAAAAGAAAATGGGAGAAAGGAGAAACATGTTTTAATACTGAAGTTAACAGAAGGTAAAAGGAATCTACAAAGTTCAACTTACTGCTGCCACATCCATCGCTCATCGCAGATGCTCTTGATCTTTCATCATCTTGTAAATCAGAAGGGGTTAAAGTCAGACTACCAGCTTCTCTCATCTGCTTGAGAATAAATTTTTCATGTTAATTTGGTTTTCTGAACCCAGCTGTTGGTTTCTGCATTTATGACAACTTTGTAACTAGTGTGGATTTTAGCAAATGCCTACTTGATCCAAGTGTTAGAGATGGCAAATACCACGATTAATGCAACACTGGTGCTCTCTGGCAGCCATTCCATCTCATTTTTTTCCTCTTTTAATAGTCTTAAGAAAGATACATGTATTTATACTTAACCATCAAAGCAAGGCACAAAAATATACAGCTAAAGATAAATTTTCTGAAGTACAGACTTTATCTTCCTGTGAAATTACAGAATACAGACAATATGTAAGTATATCTATACAATATATATTGTCATTATAAAGAAAAACCTCTGTTCTCCAGTTTTAAAAGAGTCTCTTCTAACACTCAACAACAGATTGTTGAAGAAGTAGGGAGCTGTTACAGTACACCGAGTACTGTAGTAGCAAAGGTTTTACAGGTTTAGCTCAATTACTGACACATTAAGTGTTATCACAAATTTATCAGTTATTATCACAGTAAGAGAGGAACTAATAATTGTATGTCCAAAACTTTATTGGACCTATTCCCAGCAGTGTGTAGGTTTCTATTACTTGGAGCCCGTGGCCCCTCAATGATCCCAAGTGGACAGAGCTGAGCAGTCTTGTTTAATAAGAGTTAAATCAAACATGAAATATCACTTACCAGAATCTTCCTCTCCATATCTTCATCATCATCAACAGAATAGGTACTTCCAGAGAAAGCTGGACATTTTCTATCTACTCCCACTGCTGCATCCCCACTGCCATTTTCATCAAGGTTAGAATATCCCAGTGATATGGAATTATCTCCTTGCAGGGATGACCTTGTGTGCACAATTTCAAAATCTGTGTTTTCAGCTTCTGAGAAGGGTGTCAGGTGAAGGACTGGTTGAAGTTCCATGCTTATTTCTTGCTTTCTCATGATCTCAGGCGAGCTCCATGAAGACATACCTGCAATTAAATTCTGGAAATCTTTTGGAGTCTCTTTGTCTATGTTCCAATTGTGTTTTGGTGAATCAGGAGTTTGATGAATTTCCAGTATTTGCTGGCAATGCTTTTTCAAATCTTGATCCCCTTCAGAGCTGCGGATCATGTCCAACTCCTGGTGCAAGACATTTTCTTGTAATTGCTTAATCTGCATTTTTGGATTTTTATTGTGACTTGTCAAGACAAACACAACTTCATCTTTTTCCTATAACAAAATAACACATATTAATTGTTTAATGGAATTTGAGTATGATTACAAACTGAGAAACATGCACTTAAAAAAAGACCTGTTAGAATTGATTGATTATTCCTTCAATCACTTTAAGTAATTTCAAGATAAAATCACTCTGATTCTGTGACTGAGTCTAAATAATGCACTATTTGAGAAGATATTTTAGTTTATTTTAAACCTGTCAACATGGAAATTTCATTTCATCCTCCATGCCTGTTAGTTTGTCAGATACAGTGAGTAATTGTTATCCCTCTCATTTTAGACCATCACCTAAATCCTTTTGTGTTAATCATCCCTCTTAATCATCTCTTTTAAGCCTAGTGCTAGCTGCCAGGACTTGACTCTCTTTGCTGCTCCTCCAGCTTTCATTTTAATACATTTCCTAATTTTCACATTGTTTCCACTTTTGAACCCAAGCATAACTGTAGGAGAGGTTCTATGCTCCTCTAAGAATGCTGTGAATATTATTATTTTTTCTAATACTAGGATGAACTAGATCCATAGGAAAAAGTCTATTGTAGGGAACGCTTGAAAACATGGTAATTTATTCACTTTGATTCAACATATACTCCAATTTGATAATTATCCCTCCTCAGCCTACTTAAAAGCTTCTAGCACTTAAACATGGAAATACATATACTGACATATAAACATCAATTTAAACATTTCAGAGTCTGAGTTTCTATTTGAAAAGTGATTTTAAAATCACTTAACTGCCCCCAGAATTCCAGCATTCCCTGATATCCTTCAAAATGTTACCAATTCTCTCTTCACTGGATTCTAAATTACTTCTGTTTTCTAAACAGGGATCTGACAATCCCTACCTGTATAAGCAACATGGTCCAGCAGTCACTGGATTGGAAGTCTGCTGCCTTGTACAGACACATTCCATGGTCTGAAGCATATCAATCTGCATGGGTCATTCAACACTTTTCCCACCTGTCTGCTTTTCCTGAGAGATTTCTGGGACAGACCGTGAATGTACAGTGTCACCCAGGCACTGATGGCACTGCTCCAAACTTGAACTTCCAGGCAAATAAAAATATAAACACCAGGAATGATCACATGTTCTGCATAGCTACACTCTTCATTTACACTTTAAAATAAACATGTCATTATACATAGCAATTATCCTATCATTTATTTAAGTAAGCCAACTACCTTGGGTGATTATTATATTATACTGCCAAGCAGGGCCCTGAAATTCCACGTAAGTCTGACACCGAATGTTTTTCCTCTCCTGTGCGCTAAAACTCTTCATATAAGCCCTCTTAACTAGCACTTATCACCTCTGTAAACCAGCCTTTAAAGACAGTAAGTTGGTGTATGACAGATTTCTACAGTTCTCTGAAAAAAGGGGTAACCTGAGTCCTACTGCTTTCTAAAATTGAATGATTTAATAAGAATTTAAGACAATTAGGTTACTTGGAGGAAATGGTTCTAGGAAAAATTCAAAATAATTACAAGAAAGAGTCACAGTAAATAAGAATTTCTGAAAAGAAAAGGAGACATGATGAAGTGTTTTCAAGTAGTTCTCCAATACAGCCATGAAGGATTGGCAAACGGTCTTGGTAAGCTAATGGTGGGCTCTTTGCTTGGCTTGCAGATGCCCACCCTCTCACTCTCCCTCCTCAACAGATCAGGAGGAAAAAAAACAAGCTGGGAAGAGCTCACAGGTGGAGAGAAAGGAAGGAATATAACCTAGTAATTACTCTCACAGGCAAAGTAAATTAAAATGGGGAAAATGTATTCAATCTATTAATCTAGGAATAGATTATTCTTAAAAATCTCTACAAATAATACTATTAAAAATCAAATCATGTACCAAGTTAGCAGTAGGGGAAGCCACTACTCCAAATGACTGATTAATATTGGCTTCTAATTCCTCCATTCCATTTTTAAGGGCTACATCTTTTCTTTTTCTCTGGCAGAATGGCTTGAGAAATTTAGTCTCTTCATAATCTACTTGCTCCTTCAGCTTGTAAGATTCCAACTGTGAAAGAACTTCAGCTCTTTCCAATCGTAAGGCTTCAAGCTCTTTCGTATGGGCCTTGCTTTCACCTTCCAGTTTTGCAGTGCTCCCTTGAAGTTCCTTGATTTCTCTCAGATAAGCTACTTCTTTCTGATTCAGTGCTTGCACCTGGAAATCAAATCTAGAAACTTCTAATTGAAGACCATAAACATCCTGTGCCTGACTTGCATCTCTCTTTTCTAACTCTGATTGGAGCTCTGCTGCCTTTTCTGTTAAGTACTGCAGCTCAGTTGTGTCAGCTTCTCTTTGATCTGCCATTGTCTTAATTTGCATCTGTTTCCCTAGAATAGTTGCTTCCCTCTCTCTCACCTTATCTTCAAGTTCTTGCAATCGAGATGTAGTCATCTTTGTCTCAGCCTCTCTCTGAGACAAACAAGTTTGGGAAACTCTGTATTCTTCCTGAAGTGCCTGGTGCTGGATTCTCAGGGAGGTGAGCTCTGAAACAGACTGCTCTGATGACTCTCGCAACTGTTGGCATTTTTTCTCCAAATTTTCCACTTCTGTTTTGTGCTGCAATTCCTTTTTTTCCAGTTGCTGCTGCAGAGCTTCTTTAGAAGCTGAGACAAGCTCCAGTTCCTCCTGAAGTTCTCTCACTTTGGAGAGTAGTGATGCGTTTCTTCTGTTTGGATCAGGATCACCCTGACAATCTACCAGTCCCTTTTTCAACTCATTCTGAAGGTTTTCCACTGACTGTCCCAATGCACCTTCATAGAAATAATCTTGGTTGTCACTATCTTCATGACATACTGGTCCAAATTGTGCCAGCTCTTTTTGAAGCTTCTCAATTACTCCATGGAGTTGCTCCACCTCCTCATCCTTGTCCTTGCGCAGCCTCTCCTGGTCAACACGAAGGTGCTCGACCAGTGATCTGAGTTCTTCAATTTCAGGTTTTTGGTCTTCTGCAACCTAAGCAAAAGGATAAGGACTGAATATTACTGTATGTAGAGAATTATTATTGCACACAGTTTATATTTCTCATCTGAATCACACAGGCATTAAATCACACATTTAACAGCAGGAAGAAACACACATTTCAGCTGGTAACTTTTCAAAATAATCCCCACTTTCCTAAGAGAATTATCAAACAGATTTCTTTTACAGTAAGAATCTGCACACCTTGCTTCACCCCAAAATCAAGCAATGAACATACAGTAAGCACTTTTACTTTATTCTCCAGAGCATTCTGCAGCTCATGCTGAAGTCTCTTCATCTGCTCATTCAAGTGATCGATTTCTTGATTCTTTTCTTCAAGCAGTGCTTGTGGGAATGACAAAGCTGAGGAATCACTAATACCCAGGTCCTGACTTTGCTTCACATGAAGTTCTGTTAGATCCTCCTGACCAGAAAAAACAATCATCTCATTAGAAAGGACTGACTTTCTCTCTCAACCTAATGGCAGAACAGAACTAGGGGCTTTATTTAAACATTCTCCTCTTTACTGTAATGATGAACTCAGGAACACAACTACAGCTTCTTTGGGTTTGCACCACTGTGTTGGACTGCCCCAACCCAGAAAATAATCTCAGCTTTGATTTAAATCAAATCACTGTATAAGATAATGCTATGAGCATGAATCAAGAATACGGGGGGGGGCTTTGGTTCTGCAATACACCCAGCATCAGTTTTGTAAAGGTAACGCAACGTTCTGCTGGCAAGAGAAACAACCCAAACATCTGTTTACAACATCATGAGATGAAGACTTCAACACTCAAGAAAGCAGGTCTCTGACATTTTAGGCAGTGCACTAAAGCTAAAGAAACCTACCTTCAAGTGTGCATTCTCTGCCTGAAGCTGGACAATGTTGGAAGTATTAAGGTTTTTTTGTATCTCTAACTGCAAGTTCAGCTGCAATATCTCCTCATCTTTCTTGCTCAGGTTATCTTTATATTGTTCTAGTTGGTCTAGCAAGTTTGCAATCTACAAAAAATATGCATAGTTGTTTCAATTAAGTGCTCTAAGATAAAACTTCATTTATTGTATTATTTAATGGCAAGAAGTAACTTAAGCAACTTCAATGATTTAAACTCTAATCAACTTGCATTAATAAAATATCTGATGTAGCTTTTGTCAAGGCAGACATAAAAGCCACACTAGTCATAAACCATAGTCAAAAGAGGTAGAAAGATTTTTTCTTTTCTCTACTGCTATTCTTATACCTCTTCAAAGTGGCTGTGGCCTAATTTAAGACTGGCTGCTTAGCAAACAATGACAAGGCTCTCTAACAAACAATGACCATTCAGGCAATTAACAATCAGCTATACAAGCAAAAGTATAGGTGCTACATATTATTCACAAGTTATTCCTTGTACACTCTCAATGTCCCATAACAAGAACATCCTCTCCTTGTGTCCAGAACATCTTCTCTTATTAATTATCTTCTTGGCCATCTCTGTGAGTTTTACTAAAGCTGCAAAATTTCATTGTAATATTCTGGTAATTTCTGGTAAATTCTGACTGGTTTCAGGTCTGACTCTGTGAGATTGTCAGTCCGGCTGTCAGACTCCTCAATCTGAGACATAAAAGGAGAGTGAGAAGCTTGTGTTCCAGCTCCTCATCTGCAAAATCAAAGTACTACAAAGGTGGATTTCTGTGTTCTTTTAAAAAAAAAAATCTATCTGCTCACAAAAGATCCATTAATCTGTATTGTGAACGATCAAGGCTTGACTGATGCCACTGGACGTAACAATATCAGACATACTAGCATTTGATGTGCAACAATGGCAAGCAGCCAATATAAACACCATCCTTCTCCTCCCAGAAGCCAGAAATGAGCACTACAGTGCCAATCCCAGTAACACAGACAACAAAGAGATGATTCAATAACCACACTTTTCTCTGCAGTGTAATGTTTTTATCATCTTTTGCCTTAATGGGTAGCAAGGTATAGTGGCTTTGGGGATTATGATTGTTGAAATAAAACTTCATAAGAGAAATGGGAAGTCCATCTGTAAGAAATTAATTTTTATTATCTTCTATTGCTCTTGAAAGAATGGTGTAGACTGAAGGATCACTCCTGTTTTTCTTCTTTACATGTCTTTAACTGGACTGTGTTTCTATATCACAGATATTATAATAATTATTTAGTAACAATATAAACATACAGTGGGGTTGTGTATGCAACATGTAAATCCCATAAAAGTTCCAAATGTTGGGACCAATTTCTCTGTGTTTCTTCTTAGCTTGACACAAAAACTCATCACAAACATTCTCTCAAAACAGATTAAATTACACCATTGTGGGTGATTGCCCTTTCTGGTCTTAAAGGAATTATCCCTGACTCTCAAACAAAAACTTATCTACCCACTTCAACTTTGGAAGGAAAGGAAAATCAGTTGACAACTGATACTGATCAGTCTCAAAGTTATGTGAATCATCACAAGACCATTTCCAGCAGGAAGGGAGATGGACACAAAACAAAGCAAGAAAAAGGAAGGTTAGTTGAGGCTAAAGCAACTCAAAGTCTGCAGGACTCTCCCAAAACTCTCACCTCTCTCTCCTTGGCCTGAAGTGCTTCCTGCTCTGCCTGTAGCTGCTCCTTCAGCACCGGAGCAGAGCTGCCATCCACTGGCACTCGGTGCCTCGCTTCATCCAGTTTAGACTGCAGGGCAGAGATCTGCATCAGGTTGTTGTACTGCTGCTGTTGCAATGCCTCTTTATCCTGGAAAATGATTTTTTTAATGTTAGAATTGCTGTTAATATACAAACCTACCTAACCGGGACAATCCGAAACACTTCATGGACCCTGGCACACTCCGTACAAGAAAAGTACATAATCCCAAAGGCCTATAAACAGGAATTCAAAACAACTGAATGTTTTTAGCTCAAAGTTTTTACCCCTTTATTTTTTGTAATCCAAGTTTAAAACTTCTGAAAATTTAGCATTCAATGATAATTATACTCAGTTACACAGCATTTTATACATTTAAGAACATAACATCTTGGCCTTATAGCCATTTCCAAATTTCTTATGTTACCATATGTGCCAAACTAAATTTGACAGATGGACACAATTTAAGAAATTAAGAGTTCTGGGCAGATCAAAACCTAGTCATAAATACATTAAGTTCAATCAGATTGCGATAAAGCAGGACTAAGTTTGTCCAACCTGTGATCTGCCAAGCTATGGTATTTTTATTTAAAAAATTCTTTTTTGATCTTCCTTCTCTCACAGTCCTTCTCAAGAGCTGGGTCAGTCCAAGGAGGGAAGGTTCACTTGGGAATTGTCCAAACAATTGATGCCTTTTCCTGGTCTTAAAATCAAGAGTCAAACACAGAAGAGGAAAAGGGATTTTACCTTGGTATTTATTTTAAGGATCTTTAGGTGCACTACGTCCAGGTGGAATGCACCAAAATGCACCCTGCAATCCCCCCACAAAAGATCTGGTATAACATTATAGGTCTTACTAATTAGCATATCTATCAAAGATTCCCCAGTGAAAGGCTCAAGTGAGCTCTCCTCCCCAAGGAGCCTTCCCCTGGATGGTTCTATCTTAGTTTACAGAATGTGTTCTGGAGAGGACCTTGAGGTCTGGGGCACACTGATCCCTAACTACTTCTAAGCTTCTAAAATGTTTAGTCTCTCAGCCTGACAAGTAAGTCTAAGAATGTAGCTAAGTCTAAAAAAGTAATAAGAATACAGAAGTTGTAAAAAAGGTACAACAGGGATATAAAAGAAAAGGCAAAAAATCTTAATGGCATCACAATAAGCATACATATCTGTACTTCATACAGTAAAGGAAAGCTGGACAAGAAACCTAAGGCAGTAATTCCCTCTGCTGTTCAACACTTACTCTGCTCATAGTTTAATGCACATATCTTTAATATGTTATTTTAGACTCATTGTATGATTTGTAAAAAAAATACATAAATCTTTTCTCTAGTTCAAGAGATCTAAGACCCAGAGTACATAGCTAGCATCTTCGGATTGTAAACTGAAAGTAGTAGCAATTAAAAAAATAAAAATAAATTGCAAAGTTAATACCATATCACAATATCAAAAGATAAGGGAAAAACAGAAGTTTTTCTTGCCCTCACATGAAACCTGTGATATCAACCAGCCCCTCTGGCAGCTCCTCAGGAAAGAACACACATAAAACCAAACCCCAAGCAACAGCAGAGCCTTTTTTTTGGTGTTTTTTATCAACTAAACACGTTACCCAAACCACACTGATCACTGACCAAAACTCTTCAGCAACAATGTGCAACCCAGACTCCTGCGGAAGTGGGCTGCCTTAGCTCCAGTGTTCCTGCCTTTCCTGGACAGCAAAGCTGCAAGTGTGCAGTGTCAGTATAGCCCTGCATACAAGAGTTCAGTTCCTCCTGGCCTTCTTTAGTTGCCATGTCCTGAGGTTGCTACAGTGACCCAGCAAAATCAAGTGGCAAACCAGGCAAAAATCAGGGCTGTATATAATGCCCCTTCACTGTAAAAGCTTCTGGGTGGTCATTCACATGTAGTCTAATGCGGTGTCTTCTTCCATGAATCCCAAAATCCACAGGAGATCATACTCCCTAAATTAGCCCCACTTCTTAGGTCTCAAGCAAGAGGATGAGCAATCTCCCCAGCACAAGCCTATCCAGGAGCTTCAATGTTTGTTGGGGTTTTTAGTTTAGTCCTAGTTTTTTCCTGTTAAAGGAATTTTTTCCCATATGCATGTTGCTAGGGGACAAATGGCCGTACTTAAGAGAAGACAAAAGGGCATGGCCAGGCTTTTATTTTCACCTGGGTGTGAATTCAGTTCGCTCTCAGCGCCTGGAGAGAGAGGCTGCAGAGGGGGGAGCTGCTGGTTCCTGTTTTCAGCCGCCTTTCTTGCTGCTGGAAACAAAGCCGGGATCCCAGGGCTGCTTTCCCTGCCCTGCTGGAGGCTGGGCTGTGGCCGCCCTGCCCCGCTGCTGCTTCGAGCCTTTGCTGCGTTGTAGCCGTGCTTGCCCTGCCTGCCTGGAGCCCCGGGGGGTTCCCCTTTTTGGATACATCTCATCTGCCACTCAGGATTTGTGTTTGTGCCTGCCGCTCCAGCCTGCCGTTCCAGCCTGCTGTTTCCGAGAGTCCGGGATCAGCTGCCCAGGGGTTTGTGAAGCCTTTGTTCCATCCTTCCCCGGGATCCCAGGGCACCAGAGCCGCGTGATCACCGAGCTCGCTCCGGAGCGCCCCCTGCAGCCACGGAGGAACCATCGCACCTGCCCTGCTCACCGGGAGCCGCCAGCGATCCCTGCTGGCTGTGAGCGGAACTGCACCCGAGGGGAAATAGCCTGACAGCCAAGAAGGCTGGGACTGGGTTTGTGTTTGCTGTTACTGTCATTGTTGTTGTTGTTTTGTTTGACTGGTTATATATCTATATATATATAGTAAAAAACTGTTATTCCTATTTCCCACATCTTTGCCTAAAGGCCCTTGATTTCCAAATTATAATAACTCAGAGGGAAAGGGGTTATATCTGCCACTTCAAGGGAGGCTTCTGCCTTCCTTAGCAGACACCTGTCTTTCAAACCGAGACAGATCTTGGCGCCCAACCGTGGGGCCTGAGGGCATTAAGAGAGAGAGGTGAAAAAGGAATAACAGTTCCTGCATAACTTAATTTTGTGTGCTGGATATTGGAACCTTGTTAGGCAGCACTATGTGGTCTACTTTACCCTGGTTCAGGTGGCATGTGACCATGGCTATATTCTTCCCCTTTGCAGCTCCTTACTTGAATATGGGTCCTCTGACTAAGGCTACCATTGCTGTTATCCAGCTTGTGCTATGGGTCGAGAAGGTGAGGAATTCATGGGTTTTTAACTTCCTCTGGAATGTGGGTACATGGATAAAGGGCTATCACACACTGAGTGCATGTTTTTGGGGTTATGTTAACAATGGTACCTTTCTGTGAGGAAATGACACCAGGGGAAGTTTTCCCCCAACCCCTCAACCAGTTCTTTGGACACACCCCATCAATTTTCGAAGGGTTTAGATTCCCTCTGAATACTAACCATCTGCTGCTGGTAGGCCTACTCTATTTAGCATTCAAGGATAAGTTGAGATTGGCTTGGATAACTACCCAGACACCAGCCCCAGAGACTACAGATCCTACTCCAGAGTCTGATCCTGCCACAAAACCTGACATGGCCCAGACACTAGAGATCCCACCCCAGAGCCTGATTCAGCCCCAGAGCCTGACACAGCCCCAGACACTAGAGACCCTGCCCCACAGCCTGATACCGCCCAACAGCCCACCTCAGAAATGGACTACCCGAATTGGGTGGGGGTACTGGCAAAAGGGATGCAGGAGATGTGCCAGGAGATGGGCCAGGTGCGCCAGGGGATATGCCAGGAGATGGGCCAGGTGCGCCAGGAGATGGGCCAGGAGATGGGCCAGGAGATGGGCCAGGAGATGGGCCAGGAGATGGGCCAGGAGATGGGCCAGGAGATGGGCCAGGAGATGGGCCAGGAGATGGGCCAGGAGATGGGCCAGGAGATGGGCCAGGAGATATGCCAATTGCTAAGGGAATACACCTCCTCAGCTAGTCAAAAACCCTCTCCCTGCCTCAAAGAGGGTGAGTCCAATGGTGCAGCAGTGGAACCCACGGATGTTACAACCGCCCAGGTTTCAGCTGAACCACAAGGACAAGCACAGCCAGCAGCAGTCGCCCCTGTGCAAAGGAGGAAGTGTAAGACCAAATCAGTACAACCAGTTAATGATGATGGGGAACCAGGGCCCTCACAACCAGCAGGAGAGCCAGAGCCAGAAATCATCACTGAGTCCCTGTCGTACGACAGTCTCCGTGGTATGCGAGACGACATTGTGCGAAGGGGGCGTGAGCCTTATACCACCTGGCTGCTTCGGGTTTGGGACCTTATGGGCACAGGTGTGCAACTGGATAGTGGTGAGGCAAGGTATCTGGGATCGTTGACCCAGGACCCAGGTGTGAACCAGGTATTTGTGAGGGAGCCAGGGCCCCTTTCTCTCTGGGACCGGCTCTTAATGAGTGTGAGAGAAAGGTTCATTCATAAAGAAAGAATGCAGGAGTACCATCATAGAATGCAGTGGAAGACACTTGAGGAAGGGATCCAACAGCTAAGAGAGGTGGCAGTATTAGAGGTACTCTTTGGGAGGGATGGACAGCACGGTAATGACCCTGATAAGGTCAGGTGCACAGGACAGATGATGTGGAACCTGGCAAAGCTAGGGCCATCGCAATACACCACCTTCATTGCAACGATTGATGCTGACAATAACCGAGAAACAGTGGGCGCTGTTGCCAACAAGCTCAGGAATTATGACAGTATGGTCAATGGCCGGCTGAAAGCTCATGTCTCTGCTGTGGTCCAGGACCTCAAAGAAGAGATAAAGGAGATAAGGGAGGAGATGAGGAAGGTCAGTGTGGCACCAGTGCGAGTCACAGGCCCCCAGGTCAGAGCCCGTCGTCCCCCTGCTAGAGAGAGAGGGTACACCCCACGAGCTGAGATGTGGTTTTTCCTGTGTGAGCATGGGGAAGACATGAGAAGGTGGGATGGGAAACCCACTTCTGTCCTGGCAGCGCGGGTGTGTGAACTCAAGGAGGGAGGCACTAACCAAGGGGGTTCCGCTAAGGTGAAAGTAGCCTCAGCCTCCCATGACCGAGCTGCCAGGTATTACAGAAGAGAGGATGATATGTCGGATCCCCTTGAAGGTACCTCGAGCGTGTACGCCCAGGGAAAGAATGATAACCAGGGCTAGAGGGGCCCTGCCTCTAGCCAGGAAGAGGCACGGGAGAACCACATTTTCTGGACGGTGTGGATTCGATGGCCTGGCACATCAGAGCCACAAAAATATGATGCATTGGTTGATACTGGGGCACAGTGTACTTTAATGCCATCGGGACATGTGGGGGCAGAACCTGTATCCATGGCTGGGGTGACCGGGGGATCACAGCACTTAACCCTTTTGGAAGCTGAGGTGAGCCTGACTGGGAAGGAGTGGCAAAAGCATCCGATTGTGACCGGCCCAGAGGCCCCGTGTATTCTGGGCATAGACTTCCTCCGGAATAGCTATTACAAAGACCCAAAAGGACTCAGGTGGGCATTTGGGATTGCTGCTGTGGAGGCAGAGGTCATTAAGCAATTGAACACCCTGCCTGGACTATCTGAGAATCCTTCTGCAGTTGGGCTCCTGAAAGTGGAAGAGCAACAAGTGCCAATTGCCACCTCGACAGTGCACCACTGGCAGTATCGGACAAATCGAGATGCTGTGATCCCCATCCACAAGATGATCCGTGAGCTGGGGAGCCAAGGGGTGGTCAGCAAGACCCACTCACCCTTCAACAGCCCCATCTGGCCTGTGCACAAGTCTGATGGGGAATGGAGATTGACTGTGGACTATCGTGCCTTGAATGAAGTGACTCCACCATTGAGTGCTGCTGTGCCGGACATGTTGGAGCTCCAGTATGAGCTGGAGTCCAAAGCAGCAAAGTGGTACGCCACTATTGACATTGCCAATGCATTTTTCTCCATTCCTCTGGCAGCAGAGTGCAGGCCTCAGTTTGCTTTCACCTGGAGGGGTGTGCAGTACACCTGGAACTGACTGCCCCAGGGGTGGAAGCACAGTCCCACCATCTGCCATGGACTGATCCAGGCTGCACTGGAAAAGGGTGAGGCCCCAGAACACCTGCAGTACATTGATGACATCATTGTGTGGGGGAACACCGCAACAGAAGTGTTTGAGAAAGGAGAGAGAATCATCCGAATTCTCCTGGAAGCTGGTTTCGCCATCAAGAAGAGCAATGTCAAGGGACCTGCCCAAGAGATCCAGTTCCTGGGAGTAAAGTGGCAAGATGGACGACGTCAGATTCCCACTGAGGTCATCAATAAGATCACTGCGATGTCTCCACCGACCAGTAAGAAGGAAACACAAGCTTTCCTAGGCACCATAGGTTTCTGGAGGATGCACATTCCCAAGTACAGCCAGATCGTGAGCCCTCTCTACCTGGTTACCCGCAAGAAGAACGATTTTCACTGGGGCCCTGAACAGCAGCAAGCCTTTGCCCAGATCAAGCAGGAAATTGCTCACGCCGTAGCCCTTGGCCCAGTCAGGACAGGACCAGAGGCGAAGAATGTGCTCTACTCTGCAGTCGGGAACAATGGTCTGTCCTGGAGCCTCTGGCAGAAGGTGCCTGGTGAGACTTGGGGCCGACCACTGGGATTCTGGAGCCGAAGCTACAGAGGGTCTGAAGCCAACTACACTCCCACAGAGAAAGAAATCTTGGCAGCTTATGAAGGAGTCCAAGCTGCCTCAGAAGTAATTGGCACAGAGGCACAACTCCTCCTGGCACCCCGACTACCGGTGCTGGGGTGGATGTTCAAAGGAAGGGTTCCTTCCACACATCACGCCACCGATGCTACTTGGAGCAAATGGATCGCCCTCATCATGCAGCGCACCTGAATTGGAAACCCAAGTCGCCCTGGGATCTTGGAAATAATTACGAACTGGCCGGAAGGTGAGACTTTTGGGTTATCTTCTGAAGAAGAGGAGCAGGTGACGCGTGCCTAAGAAGCCCCACCATATAACGAGCTACCAGAGAGTGAAAGACAATATGCCCTCTTCACTGATGGTTCCTGCCAAATTGTAGGCGCTAGCCGGAAATGGAAAGCCGCTGTATGGAGCCCCATACGACAAGTTGCACAGGCTACTGAAGGAGAAGGTGGATCCAGCCAATTTGCTGAGCTCAAAGGCGTTCAATTAGCTCTGGACATTGCTGAAAGAGAGAAGTGGCCAAAGCTCTACCTCTACACTGATTTATGGATGATAGCCAATGCTCTGTGGGGTTGGCTGGAAAGGTGGAATAAGGCAAACTGGCAGCGCAGAGGAAAACCAATCTGGGCTGCTGAGGAGTGGAAAGACATTGCCACTCGGGTAGAGAAGCTACCTGTGAAGGTCTGTCATGTAGATGCTCACATCCCAAAGAGCCGGGCTAATGAAGAACATCGTAACAACAAACAGGTAGATCAGGCTGCAAAAATAGAGGTGTCCCAGATAGACTTGGATTGGCAACATAAACGAGAGTTGTTCCTAGCTCGATGGGCCCGCCCATGATGCCTCAGGCCATCAGGGCAGAGATGCCACCTATAAGCGGGCACAAGATCGAGGGGTGGATCTAACCATGGACAGTATCTCCCAGGTCATCCACGATTGTGAGACATGCGCTGCGATCAAGCAGGCCAAGCGGGTGAAGCCCCTGTGGTATGGTGGGCGGTGGTCCAAATACAAGTATGGAGAGGCCTGGCAGATTGCTTACATCACACTGCCTCAAACCCACCAAGGCAAGCGCTATGTGCTCACAATGGTAGAAGCTACCACTGGATGGCTGGAGACCTACCCTGTGCCTCACGCTACTGCCTGGAACACCATCCTGGGCCTCGAAAAGCAAGTCCTTTGGAGGCATGGTACCCCTGAGAGAATTGAATCTGACAATGGGACTCACTTCAAGAACAGCCTTATAAACACCTGGGCTAGAGAACATGGCATTGAGTGGGTGTACCACATCCCTTACCATGCACCAGCAGCTGGGAAGGTTGAGTGGTGTAATGGACTCTAAAAATGGTGCTTTAAACCACCTTGAAGGCAGTGGGTGGGGGGACTTTCAAAAACTGGGAGGTGCATTTAGCAAGAGCCACCTGGTTAGTTAACACCCGAGTCTCCACCAGCCGAGCAGGCCCTGCCCAATCTGAACCCCTACAAATGACAGACGGGGTTAAGGTTCCAGTGGTGCACGTGAGAGGTATGCTTGGAAAAAGTGTTTGGGTAAAGTCTGCCTTGAGCAAAGACAAACCCATCTGTGGGGTTTTTTTTGCTCAGGGACCAGGTTGCACCTGGTGGGTGATGCAAAGGGATGGAGAGACCCCAATGCATACCGCAAGGGGACCTTGTTTTAGGGTGAACTACCCATGGCTCTGTACTTGTATCAGTGTATCAGTATCAGCACGTATATATGTATATAATTCGGGTGATGCATGTATTCATATGGTTAAAAAGGTTAAGTTTCATGTAACATGTTAGTATGGAAAAAATTTGGGGTGGATAATGTTGGGGTTTTTAGTTTAGTCCTAGTTTTTTCCTGTTACAGGAATTTTTTCCCATATGCATGTTGCTAGGGGACAAATGGCCGTACTTAAGAGAAGACAAAAGGGCATGGCCAGGCTTTTGTTTTCACCTGGGTGTGAGTTCAGTTCGCTCTCAGCGCCCGGAGAGAGAGGCTGCAGAGGGGGGAGCTGCTGGTTCCTGTTCTCAGCCGCCTTTCTTGCTGCTGGAAACAACGCCGGGATCCCAGGGCTGCTTTCCCTGCCCTGCTGGAGGCTGGGCTGTGGCCGCCTTGCCCCGCTGCTGCTTCGAGCCTTTGCTGCGTTGTAGCCGTGCTTGCCCTGCCTGCCTGGACCTCCGGGGGGTTCCCCTTTTGGATACATCTCGTCTGCCACCCGGGATTTGTGTTTGTGCCTGCCGCTCCAGCCTGCTGTTTCCGAGAGTTCGGGATCGGCTGCCCAGGGGTTTGTGAAGCTTCTTTGTTCCATCCTTCCCCAGGATCCCAGGGCACCAGAGCCGCGTGATCCCCGAGCTCGCTCCGGAGCGCCCCCTGCAGCCACGGAGGAACCATTGCACCGGCCCTGCTCACCGGGAGCCGCCAGCGCCCCTGCCGGCTGTGAGCGGAACTGCACCCGAGGGGAAAGGGCCTGACAGCCGAGAAGGCTGGGACTGGGTTTGTGTTTGCTATTACTGTCAGAGTTGTTGTTGTTTTGTTTGACTGGTTATATATCACTATATATATATATATATAGTAAAAAACTGTTATTCCTATTTCCCACATCTTTGCCTAAAGGCCCTTGATTTCCAAATTATAATAACTCAGAGGGAAAGGGGTTATATCTGCCACTTCAAGGGAGGCTTCTGCCTTCCTTAGCAGACACCTGTCTTTCAAAACCGAGACAATGTTACAAATTAGCAACATGAACCACTGAAAGGAATTAGAGCAGGATAAAACAAAGACCTGCTCCATGCACATCACAGCAGGGCAAATGGATCTGTTAGCTGTGACTTTACTCAGTATTCCTCACAAACCCCCACTGTTCTATATTCAAGACTATCTATTTCCAGACCTATTCCTTATTTCTCTATTACCTGCAATACATGCATTTTTCATATGTTGGAATTTGGGGGACAGTAAAACTCTGCAATTATCATTCACATGAAGTGTATTTTTACAGAAAAATGCCATGGCATGTAATTGTTGTTAGCGCTCCACTGGAACTTATTAACTGCACAAAATTACTTCAAGACAAGCTATTACAATGCTTACAGGTGGCAAAATGAATAGTACAACCTAGTTTAGATTGGATTAATTAGTTTCTCAGAAAAAAAAAGAAAAACCAAACTCAAGAGTTTGGCTTATTTAAGATATTTACAAAACACCAACTGATGGGGACATTCAGACAACTAAAAGAATATTCTGAATTCACATGGTTAAAGAAAGCCTGTTTAACAGCAAGCCAAGATTCCAGAGGAAAGAGAAACTTGCCAACAGCAAACAGCACCACAGTCTCCATCCACACCAAGGCAGACAGAAATTAAATGGGCATGGCTTTTGTATGTTTGGATAAAACCACAGAAAAAATTCAGCTGGGAAAGGTCTTTAGAGTTCTCCAACTCAAAGCACAACCAACTTGGCTCTGCTCAGGCAATTCTTACATCTCCCAGTCAGAGACACCACTGCAACTCTGAGCTTCCTTTAAGGAGTGGCTGCCCCCAGTGTGACCACTTCCCCCTTCCATTTAATTGGAATTTCCCTTGTTTATACTCATATCTTCTCATCCTTTCATTTGCACCTTGTAGTCTGACTCCACCTTCTTATAACCCCATATTACATGACTGTAGACAACAAGATCTCCACAAAGCTTTTAACAACACTCAACCAAGGAAAATTGTTGGGAGGAAACTGAACATTCAGTTTCAGATAGAAACTTCTTCAGGCAGAAGTTACTCATATGTTTGGTAACTTTTGCTAAATGGATTGAAATTCTTAACTCTAGGCCGTGATTAACTCTGTAGTAGTAACAAAGCACTAGAAGTTTCGGACTATGGCAAACAGATCTGGCTTCAAAGACAGAGCAAGAAGGGGTACAGATTAAGATAATTTGATTTTAAACACAGGTACTTTACTGAAGACCCTCAATGTTTGATATTCAGTAACACTACCTTCTCAGTAACTTCCAGACAAGCACAAGAGCAGCTCTGAAGCAGTAAACATGACAACTGTTAAAAGCAGCCGCCATAGCAGGGCTTTGAGTAAGTCTGTCTTAAGTCTTATAAGTAATACCTAAGGACACCCTACTTACAAGTAGTTTGTAAGTCTTTATAGTGGACTTAAGAGTTTGTAGAACCAGAGATGATTTAAAACTGTGTGCCTTGGTTTGAAAGACAGGTGTCTGCTAAGAAAAGCAGAAGCTTCCCTTGGAATAGCAGATGCAACCCCCTTCCCTCTGAGTTATTATAATTTTGAAATCAAGGGGCTTTTTAGGCAAAGATGTGGGAAATAGGAATAACAGTTCTTTACTATTATTTATCTATATGTGTATAACCAGTCAAACAAACAACAATAACTATGGCAGTAACAGCAAACAATCACAAACCCAGTCCCAGCCGTCTCGGCTGTCAGGCTATTTCCCCTTGGGTGCAGTTCCGCTCACAGCTGGCAGGGGCGCTGGCGGCTCCCGGTGAGCAGGGCAGGTGCGATGGTTCCGCCGCGGCTGCAGGGGGCGCTCCGGAGCGAGCTCGGGGAGCACGCAGCACTGGTGCCCTGGGATCCCGGGAAGGGATGGAACAAAGAAGCTTCACAAACCCCTGGGCAGCTGATCCCGGTGTCCAGCCGGACCCTCGGGAACAGCAGGCTGGAACGGCAGGCTGGAGCGGCAGGGACGAGCACAAATCCCGGATGGCAGATGAGGTGTATCGTATCCAAACGGAGAACCCCCCGGAGGTCGGAGCAGGCAGGGCGAGCAGGGCTACAACGTAGCGAAGGCTCAAAGCAGCGGCGGGGCAAGGCGGACATGGCTCAGCCTCCAGCGGGGCAGGGAAGGTGGGCGGGGGATCCTAGGGTCTTTCTCCGCTGAAGAAAAAAAACAGCCGACAAAAAAAACAGCTTCCCTCTCTGGTATTAGGGGACTGAACTGCCCACACAACCAGGTGAAAATAAAAGAGTAGCCAGGTGTACCCCACCCCCAGTGGGTAGCTCTTTGTTTTCCTTAAATGCCCAGCAATTGTCCTCCTAGAAACAGTATGGGGGGAAAATTCTTTTAACAGAAAAAAACCTAGGAGAACTCCTAAAACCCCAACACTGGGGCTTGTGATATGTGCCATTAATTCACCAATTTAACTCACCACTGAGTGCCAGACAGCATCGCAAACACTACTGACAACCCCCATAAAGCCACTGTCATATAATGCCAAACCCATTTTTATAAGAATTTAAAAATCACCTGTTTCAGTTCAGTTTCCACTTTCTTCATTTTCTGCAGCTGTTGTTCCAAGCTGTATACAGTCTTTGAGACCTCAGCACCACTGAGCTTCAGCTCTTGGATCTGTGCCACCAGGTTTTCTATCTCTTTATCACGAGCTGCAATTTCTTGGTGTTTTCGCTCCTTTTCTAGTAACAGTTTATTGTAATCATCCATCTTCTCTTTTATTTCTGCTTGCAAAGATTCTACCTACACAGAAATTACAGTATACAGATATTCAGGCAATATGAACAAATTTCCTTCCAGTTGAAAGCAAGAGTAATTTTGTGTTAAAGCAGGTTTTACTATGGATTAAAGTAGTGCTAAAATCCCAGGTGAAAATAAAACTAAATATGCATAGAAAGTATGAAAAAGTTAGCTTTCTGAAATCTTGTTTTCCAAATGCAGCAGCTCTTAGATACACGTGTGATTACTCTCTCAATACTTGCAGTACTCTCATGAAGCACTAGATGAAGGTATACTCTCAAAGGAGCCTTTTGGTGGTGGGGGCTAGTTGGTTATGAGATTAAAAACCCACCAAGATTACATGAATTATTAATAACAGCTTTGGATTTGTTTCTGTAACCTCAGAACCCTCTGCCAATATTCCAAGGAATTCCAGTTTAAAGGAAGATACCAAGAACTGAAGGATAAATACGCAATCAGAGATTTCCAGGAGTCAACATAGGATAGGTAGTTCTTTTTCCAAAAATCATTTAAATATGAAGAGGATACCCATTTTGAATTTTAGCTGCAGGAAAACAGTCATTCATTCATCCCAGTAATCAAGGTGAAGGCAAGGCTAGGAGCTTTGGTGTGATAGATAGACTACCTCAGGGTGCAATAAAGTCATTTAGCATAGTGAAAGCAAGCTCAGGCAGGGGAGCAGTGGGAAAGGAGAAATAATTTAGTCAATACCCATGAGCAAGGAAGATGGGATTTTACAAAATAAATGTTTTGGTCATCAAAAAGGGTCTGAATTTATGTAAATCCCACTTCAACATTATAAAATAAAAATTCTTTGCATTAATATAGATCTTTACATCTTTAAAGTATTGTGCAGATATTACTAAAGCAGCAAAACATGCTTGAGCAAATTGAGAAGAGTCAAATTAATAAGCAGGTAGTGAGTGTGAGAGACTGATTACAAAAACCAAAAGTTTTGAACATTACATTTTCAACTGCTTACAGGCACAAACATTTCCTTGACTGTGTATGGATCTTACTCCCTTCTCCTCTCATCAGCAACAAATCATGGCTAACCATAACACAAGCCTTACAGTAAAGCTTTTGGGTATACGCAAATCTTCTAGAAGTCTAATCTTTCGAATTCTACAAAATTTTGGCATCAGAATCCCAAAACTATGACACTTCCGACATAAAAAGCATGCTTATAACACCACATTGCTAGAAAGCTGGTGCTGCAATCCTGTAGCTGAGAAAACACTTTTATAATTTTCACTCTCACAGTGCACACTGCAACTCCCAAGAACCTGTCAACATTCTTTGTACAAAATAATCCCACTCACACATACCTTGAACCTAAGTAAACACCAGAGAGGGAAACTTGTTGTAACTGCTACATGCAGAAATCAGGAATTCACTTGAGCTGATTTGGTTTGGAGTTAAGCACTTACTGATGTTACAGCTGCATTAAAAAACTGAACAAATATTGACATTTCCTGGCACAGAATGCCTGCATAACTCACCCTACCCACAAATGTCACTTACTTAGTTACCATCCTTGTGTGTTTTTCTTCAAGTAAGTTTTCATCCTTTCTGAGAGGGGTTGCAAAGCTACAGTATTGATTTTTTTTCAGCTATGCCCTCCAGCATGGAAAATTCATTCACTGGAAATTCATTCATATCAAAGATACAGATGTGCACCTCTCACACTGAGGTACACAGTTCCATAAACTATGCATAAATAGACAGATGGAAAGGAAATTAAGTAGCTTACACACTGAAGTTTTGGTAAGAGCCAGGCCACAAACAAAAGCTGAAGGCTACGGCACAGTTTTATCATCACCATTCCAGTATCATTGTTTCATGATCCAAACCTCAACTTCTCCTTTCATACCAAAAGGCTGTTTCAGTGAATAACTGCCTGTAACGCCTCTGAGCAATAAGCCAGGAGAGCTAAGTACTTATGTACAGGAAATTAAATTGAAAGCAGTTCTTCATTCCCTGCAAGAATTCTGCCACCCTAAAACCTGTACCCTTAGCTCCAAGTCATGCTGAGTCATGCCTTGACATATCAAGAGGAGGAAAAAAGCTATAGCATATCTAGAAGGGATTGAAAGGAAAAGAAAAGTTAAGAGACATTCATACTGTTTTCCATACCTGTAGAATCAATTCATAGTTCTGTATAATGTTCATTTATGTGAAAAAAACCAACCAAAAGAAAAAAAAAGCAAAAGTTAATTTTTGAAGCCAAGCATCAAACAAATGAACATGTGCAAAAAAGGACTCATTTATAAACTTAAATAGGATGAGGCATGCAGACAAAGGACATCTCTATTACAATTGTTATAGATTAAAAAAATAAACATATTTAGAACCCAAAAGTCAGTCCTCAGATGCACTTCTTAGAGCAGAGTGTCTGTAGCATTGTCCTCCTTCGTTCACTTAAACCAGACTCAGAAACTTTAGTGTAAAGCACATACAACAGTTCATTCCATCTCTATAACAAATAATGTAAGTGCACCCTCATTGCCTAAATGTAGTTCAATCAGCTGGGGAAAGATCTGCTCTCTGCATAGCAGAGGAAAAAAGTCTCCCAAGAGCCAGACCCCCAAGAACAAACAGTTTTGGTATTTAATTGTAATAAACAAACTCCTTTGGCCACCAACTCTGATTTTACTCACCCTATGCTCTCTGGACTGTCCTGAAGTCTGTGATTTTGCTGACAGTTTTAACTGTTCTTCCAATTTCTGAATTTCCTGCTGAAAATCATCGCGTTCATGTTCCCTTTCTATGGCTTGTTCCTGAAAACCCAGCCAGAGATATTTTTGAAGATTCCATTACAATCTTGAGTACAAGAATAATTTGGGGTTTGTTTTTGTGGTGAAGAAACTGTTAATTTAAAAAATAATTAACTAATTATTAATAACTAATCAGGACTACCTTCTCATAGTCCTGAAAGCATGTCTACAGTTACAGGGAAATAAAAAAAAAAAAAAGAGAAAGCACCTTTTTGACTGCAACGCATATATAAACTACAATTATCAATTAATAAAAAGGAAAAATTACGCTGCAGTACTACAAAAAAGGAATTGAAAATTTAACTTTTTTTTTTCTTTTATGAGACTAGAATACCAAAGTCTTAATTTCAACCAAAACTGAAAACAGCCCATTTTGGGAACCACCTTCCATGTCTCAAAACCAGGATGAGAATTTATTACCTCCAAACCCATGAAAATGTGGTCTCTTACTTACATCCATGAACTGCCGCTGATTTTTAAGCTGTTTTTCAAGAACTTCAATTTGCTGTTTTAATTCAGCGACCTCCAGTAACTGTGTAGCCAGATCTTGGTTACTGTGCAGCTGCTCTTCCAGTTCCACCTCCAAAACCTTCATCTGAGAGCGTAAGTTGGAATGGTCCTTTTCTGCCTGACACTGAAGCTCAAGTTTCTCCTTTGACAAAAATTCTACTTCTTTGAGTAAACCTGAGTAAGAACACAAAAATAATAAGAGCTGTCAGTGCAGGGTACAAAAGTCAAATGAGACTAAATTTGGGTGTTTTGGACACCATCAAAACAAAGAAAAGTATTTATTCCTGAGGTGGGCTTGTAAGAGACATCCTACACTGCTCTACCCTAAATCCTTGCCACCCTTCTGTCCCTAATCTCTCCTTAATCAAGCCATCCAATACAGAATTCTCAGTTCCTCTAAACTCTCACACCAAGATCCTCCTTAGACATCCAATATCCAGTCTTGGGCCAGTTTCTCCATTACTCCTGCCTCATGCCATGCTGGATACTGCTGCTGCCATCGATACTGGTGAGGAAGCACCCAGTCCATCTTTCTAGTGGCCACTGGTGCCCAGCCTGACCCTGAAGCCAGCTGCTATGAAAAAACAAAATTACTGTATTTCTATGAACCTGAGGGGGGATTAAAACCCAGAGAAAAATCACGCTTACTGAGAATCGGTCCAGTTCTGAGGTTACAAAGCGAAGAAAACACCTGGGAAAAAAAATGGCACGTATTTTCCCTATGCAGACTGCAAAAGAAATACCAAAAACAGGGAAGTATATGTAGCTCAAGTTATTTAAGTTACCAAGAGTTAATTGAGTTAAATTTATAGCTACAAACTGCATTTTTAATCAGTTGGATGCACTGAATACACTGTTTAGGAGACCAAAACTGAGACCCTACTGTGAACACTCTTGGAGAAAAGCTACTTTAATGTGAATATAGTTAGTAACCTGAGCATGAAAAGAAGTCTGTCTATTTTGTATCAAAGCAAGGTCCTGCAAGAGCTCAGGGTTTTACTTTTCAAAGGTTCCATTATTCACCTCAAATGTTTTTGGTCATAGGTTAAAGGTAAGTCTATGATCCAACAAGGACCTGAAAAAATCATCCAGCCCAATTTCCAGAACAGACAATTCCCTTTTTGAAGTATGACCAATTCAATGGAAGTGATTTCTAACCTAACTGTCATTACAAGCTGCTCTTACAAATCTTTGATACCATAGCCTACCTATAACATTTTTTCTAGGGCTTCACTATGCACAGGTATTTAACGACATTTCTAGACCCTTGAAACTAAGCAAAAAATCATGAGAATTTCCATGTTTGTGTATAAAAGGATAAGTGTAACAGGCTTGGGATGATGCAACAACATGTACACTACACACTGGGGAAAATGTCACCACAGGGAGGATAATGGAAAACAATGTGCAGGGTCTGTGAAGTCTCTGGCTCTGGAAACAAAAAAAAGCTGGACAAAGAGAAACAAGGAAAGTTTGGGACAAAAACATGGACTACATAAGCTCTTGAGCTCCACAGCAATCCTGTTGTGGATTACAGTGACATTCCAACTACATTTCACTCCAAGCATTAATTACAGCCTATGTAATAACCACAGTGCAATCGCTGTGCCACACTCCCTACTTTTTCTGTTATTTTTAAATAATCATAGTAAATAATCACAAGTTCATTGGGTTGTGGATGTAACTCAGGCTCTGGCAGAATGCATGAAATGAAGACTCACCCCTAATTTCTCTCCCAACCCCCTTGGAGCTGTATTGTACATACAATGTATCATACGTATCACACGATGCAAAAAAAACCCGCAGAAAAAAAACCAACAGTAGCCTGAATTCCCTTAGGACACTCAATCCCAGCCATAGCTGCATGACAGAGAATACCTTTTGCCAAGAGCTGGGTTTTGCCAAGCAGGAGATAGGAATAATGTGAATAAAATAGCACTCTAGTGTATTTGCTAATACATTGTGCAGAGAGGAGGGCAAGGTCAGGTGCTACAGATATTTGGGCACCCAAAGGAAGGTCATGAATGTAGACTGACCCTGATGGAAAAGAACTAGTATTTGGGGAAAAAAAACACAAGAATTTTGCCTCCTATATCCTAAGAAACGTGGTTGATGGCTTCTTTCATAGCTTACAGAGGAACACTAGTGCTTTATGAGGAACAAAATACTGATTAGGTAACACTGACCTACATTGTCACCTCCTCAGACAGAAATGCAAGTTAATTGAAAAAAAAAATTAGGCAAAAAGATTTTACCTGGAATAAGCAGTATTTCATAGAAAGCAGGTATCAAATTTTGGTAACCTCAGCACAATCTCTCTGACAAATTTTTAATTTTTTTTTTTAAGCACATGTTCCCCAAGTGTATAAATAGAATTTCAAGCAATACACCAATAGATCATCAGCTCACAGATTTGTTTCTTTGTAGAGACAAACCTGCTATTTTTTTATTAATGCTACTTCACATCATGCAATTCCCCCTCAGAAAGGCCCCAGCACACTCCCACCAGCTCCCAAGATCATTAGCAAATACCAAGCTCCATTCCAAAAGAGTTTTAATTAGCAAGGCCATTCTACTCACATTAGTACTCCACGTGAAAAACGGGAGGAGACGTCAGCTTTTCAAGGAATAGCCCATGTCAATCAACCCCAAACAATAGGATTTATATTTATCATGTTTTCCACATACTACAAACAATTCCAAACCTGAGGAAGAGTACTACAGATGGCTGGGGTGGGGAAAAGGGGATGGATTTCAGGACTCGGCCCCTGCAGCAAAAGCAACTGTTCAAGTTCTAAGGAGCTGCTGGCAAGAGCTGGGCTGCAGCTCCTGGGAGAATGTCAATCCCAAAATACACCATAACCAACTCGGTCCTACATTCCCTCTCATTCAGAGGGCAGCAGCAAATTTCAGGACAGTGAGGTGGCTACCAAAAATAGGTTAAATTAAAAATAGTGTTTGAGGGAGATCTGAATGGACAGAAGGTATAAAGATACAGTAATGGGTAAGAAAGCTCAGTGCAACTTTTTAACAGGAATTTACCTGTGTAACTTTTTATTCACCTGACTGATTTGGTTTACTCAGCTCACACTCTCTGGGGAAAAGAAAAAGTCCAGAAACAAGAGACAGTGCATATGCAAGAATCCATGAATATATGTGTGTGTATAAATAAAATTAATCTAAAAAAACAATAGGAAAATTATATTTTGAGTAGACCACAAAACAATCATGGCAACTATGAATTTATCAGATCTAAACGTTAGCCACTCAGGAGTTAAGTACGCAGACTTTAGGAGGAAAAAAAAAATCCTCCTTCAATTTGGCATCCACAAATTTGACTTCAGTACTAGACTTTCAAAATCAGTGTATAACTATGGATCCTTCTTGCTTACTTCTGATTTCCTTTTTTATTCCATTACAAGCCTTCCCTACCATTCTGCTTTCCTTTTTTCTGACCTACCAATCCATTCAGTTACATTTCTCTCATCTCCCTTAGACATCCTTCAGTTCTTGTTGTACTTTTTTTAATTCACTGTTTTATGTCACCTCACCCTTCTTTAAGTTAATTTACTCATTTTGACAGCCCACTTTGTAACACTAGAAGCTCACAGCCAGCTTGCAATCCACTCCATCTCCTCAAAAAAAATTAAGCTGGCAAATACAAAGACAGTGGCACAGTATACTCTAAGCCTAATGGCAGCAAAACATCTTTTTCCCTCCAAATACTCATAATTGAATTGAATATTCCTAATTTTTGCATCACAGAAGTCGTAACCTTTTTTCTGGCCAAGATACTTATAAACCCAGTAACCTGTTGGGCCTAATTATGAAGTACTATTCCTCATTGTTAAAATTAAAAGTTATCAATTTGTTAACTCTGTTACAGCAACACAGCAAGAAAAAAATCCACAAACAAGGTCATTACAAACCTGAACCTTCTTTTTGTGCTACATTAGCAACAGGTGTTCCTAGAAATCAAAACACAGACATGTACAAGACAAGAATAGGGCATTGTGATCCATTCCATCTTCTAAATCGCTAAGAATTTGTATCGAATACAGGTAGTGCCTACCTTTAGGCATTTCATCTTTATTGTGACACAAAGCTCCTGATGACCTTGATTCATGTCTGTAGAGCTTTCTGCTTTTACAGGAAGACCCTCTCACCTGTGTACCAGTCTGAGCTGCTCACTAGGTCATCAAGCCAAACTTTGATCCATGACAGAAGGACATTGCAATGTGCCTTGACTGGAGACAACTTTGTTTTGCACTGAGTGCTATACTCTCTCCTCACCAAGAATTGCTTCCTCCTGGGTTAGCTCCTGGAAGCGTTCCCGCATGTTCTCCAGCTCCACAACAAGACGCCGCTCAGATTCCTCTTTCAGGCTCAAGGCCTCTTCTAACACAGCTTTTTCTGCAACGTAGCCTTCAATAATGCCTAGAAGCCAAGTCAGAATGCAAATAAAGCCATAGAAAAACTAATCTGTTGGGAAAAACCAGCTTGAAAACATGAGTAAACAATTTCTGCTAAACAATAGAAGGTGACATAAAATGGAAGAAGTAAAAGATGATTCATGTTTATACTTGTAGCTAGGCTTTTAAAGTATCTTAAGGAATAAAATGTACTAGTTAATGTATTCTAACATTATCAAGATTTTATGAGCCTGACACATCAAAAAGTGCCTCCAAATCTGTAGAATTCAAATGGGGATCATTAAGCTTTGATGGCCTGGGATGAGCTTACAACACATCCTCTGCCAAGGACTGAGGTTTGAAAAAACAGAATCTTCAGAAAGTAAGAATAATTGTTAGATTTAGAGCCCAAGAAATCCAGGATACAGCAAGCACATCATAGATACCGGATGGAACAAGCTCTGAGTAAATGACACTGCAATCTCACTCAACTTCCTTTTCTTACCCTCTGCCTTATGAAGCTCTAGTGCCAGCTGGTTCTTGGCCTCACTCTCCTCACTGAGGCACTCCATCAGCTCCTGGTGCTGACTCACCACCTGGGCCGTCTCCCGATTGCGGCGGCTGAATTCTTCCTCAAACTGCGCATGGTTTTCATGCATCTTCTCCAGCTACAAGTGAATAATTGCCCCAGCATCAGACGTCGGATGTACACGCAATGTAATAATACTGCAGACATTTCAACAAAAATCTTCTCAATTATTTAATAATATTTATGCGCTAAGGTCCAAGTTTTGAAGTTTCATTTTAGTACTAAGCTGGCTTTGCCCAAAACCTCTGGACACTTTGGTGAATCCCTGTACTTGCATACCAGTATTTTTGCCACAAGTCTTGCTCAGGAACGTAAGTTTCTTCACTGTGCATAAAAAGAAATACCTCCCTACTGGCTAAACTGCTTAACTCAACACTTTCTGAGCCACTTGAAATTCAAAGCCTCCTTACACTTAAATTCTTCAAGAGATTCAGTCATGTCTAATAGACAGCGAAGGCCATACATCATCAGGTTTCCAAGGTACACCACCAGTAAGCAAAGTATGCTGGATCACAGCTGATGAGGGTCACCTAGAACCCAGACCTGCTATAGCTTGGCAAGTGCTTTAACCACAAGTTAGGTATGTCTTAGTAGAACCATCATCAGTACCTAAAAGTAAATACTTATGCATCTCATTCTAGGAGGGATTTTTGAAGATAGTGAATATATATTTCACAGAGACACATATCTCTGGGTTTCACAAAATACCTGATGAGTCTATTAATTTCAGACATGTTTTTCCCCTTCACATTCTCTCTTCAATTAGGGACTTCCTTACTCAACAAACAAATTATTGTCACATTAAATTCAATCCTCAGATGTATACAGTGTTCATGTATCCACCCCAGATTTGCAGTCTAGACACTGCAAAACTCAGTATGGAAATACTCAAGTTCTTCTATGATACTAAGTGCATCTCCTTTTGTCACAATTAAAGCAGCATATAAATACAAGGATGTTTGTTCTGCTATCTACATATTGCCCAAGCATTTTGACATTGGGCTGAGTTTTCCTGAACCCGCTTATCAGTGTTGAAAAAGCATCAATGTGAAGTGTGATAAAACCCCCCTCAAAAAAAACTCCTGACCTCCTAAAGTTACCAAATGATTTTAAAATCCTAGTTTAAATCTACTTAAGGTGACCAATTTATTGCCTTCCCACAGGATCTGTTAAAAGGTTAAATACACAGACTAAAAACTGATTTCACGTTTTCAGTGTTATACACAAAATCATGGAATGGTTTGGGTTGAAAGGGACCTTTAAAGACCAACCAGTTCCAAACCCCTGTCATGAGCAGGGACACCTTCCACTAGACTAGGTTGATCTGTACAAATTAAAAAGCTTTACTTCTTTAGTTGACTCTGTAACCAGTTCCAGAAGTCTCTCCACTGCAGTGCGCAAACGATGACAAATCTTCAGTATCGTTTCTTCACTTTCATATGCCAATTCAGGCTTTGCAAAAACACTTTCACGTAAGTATTGGCTCAACTCAGACACCTCATCAGACACTGGAGACAGCTGGTTGTCTTCTGTGAGAGTTTCATCAAGCAGCTCCTCTACTGAAAACAAGGAAGCTGTTGAAAAACACAGAAAAGTGACAACTAGCCACAAAACTGGTCACACAGATAACTGACATCAGACAGTGATACGGTCCTGGACATATACTACAAGGTGAAAACTTGGACACATCAACAAGTTGATGTGGAAATCAAGAGGGCTTCTCACAAGGTTTGGGAATCTTGTGCTAGACATCAAGACCTGGAACTCTGCATTCACCAAGTCCATCTTTCCTGCCCTGTGACATATCCAGGCTTTTCTAACAACATTTTAGTAGTTGCACTAATAAAAGAATTAAACTGAGAGAACACTGGTAGACACTATCTTAAGTGTGAAGCAACTTTGAAAGACACAAACATTGCAAAAAGAGATACTCTCTTTCTGACCTTCATCCATACAGAAGGAAATGAAAAGGCAGTTTTCAAGAATATGAATTGACTACATCCACGTTTGCTGATTTGTACTCACCTTTTTCTACGTGATGGTTTTCTTTGGCTTTAAAATACTGCATTAATCCCATTTCTTCCATAATACTCTGAGTTTCTTTAGAATCTCCAGAAGCCAGACTGTCATCAAGGCAAAGACCAATCTTGTTACAGATAAGGTCCTCAATAGCTATTGCGGCCTTCACCACCTCCATAAGCAGTTTCAAAACATGCTGATAAGATTCATGCAGTTTTTCCCTAGAACAAAAGCATATTGAACACTTGAAAAATTGCATGCAGTTGGTTTGAAAGACACTTTGAACCTACTGAAAACCTGACAGTCTAAAATGGGTATCTGCCATGGTTGGGCAGTTATCAGCGAAGATCATTCAGATAACTCACAAAACCCACGTTGTTTTTAAAGAGCTGGCACAGCAAAACACCTTTGTCCTCTCCACAGGTAGATCACACTACAGTCACAAGCATCTCAGCCTTCCATACCTGTGGGAAGCACCAGCAAGGAAGATATGTCTACTACTACAGTATCAGTGACACCAAAATAACTAGAGGTGTTCTGGCAGACCTGACAACAAAAGCTCTATATCTATTTAGGAAAATATTTTAGTTTTAAGACTAAGCCAGTTTCTTAAAGATGAGAAGGAATTCTAGAAGCTTATTCATCATGACAGTATCTCTAGTCCATGCATCCCCATGACATGTCAAACGAATTCACTATCTGAAAGCCTCTTGGTCATAGAACCTCTCTCAGTTTTTCAGATTTTTCCAAGATTAAAGACAGTGGAAACCCCAAAACACCAAAGTCTTCATCAGATAAAGAAAAAGAGCAGGGAAAAAAACCAACTTGCTTTTCATGTCAGGACAGGTTGATAATTTAAAAAACCTCAAAATAATCTGCAAATAAAAGCAATATCATCAGCCCACATTATTATTTTGAGCTGGCTTAGTTTTGCCTAGTTATTGATTTCTTTATGAGAAGTGAGAAAACAAGCAAACAAAAAACCTCAAAAAACCCCCAAGCACTAAGCATTATATAACCAAAGACAAACAAACCTTTCTTCCTTGGACTGCTCAATATCAAACCTCAACAAGGCTACCAAATTCCCTCCTTCTTGGTGTTCTCTGTCCCGTCGCTGAAGGAGTGTCTCCAATTCAGAGTTGGTCTCCTCTATTTCATGCTTTACAGAGGCCACTTTCTTTTCCAGCTATGGAAATACAGTGACAACACAACAAAGTCAACAATTTTGCCTAAACTTTTCTTTATAAACTCTACCTGAAAACAGGTTTCTGGAAAAATTACTTATCTCCTCATATTTATTTGTTCAGATAATACCTATACCTGATTAAAATATATGATTACATATAGATAAAAATACATATTTCTATGTATATACCTACCCCTATCTTCAGATTTTGCTGCCAAATTACTGCCATTTTGTTAGAAACTGTCTCATAAGTAAGCTAGAAAATAAGTCTGTCCTGGGTTGCAGTGTATTCTATTACCATCCTCATGAGCTGTGGAAATCAGGTGGGGCAGTGTTTCCTTGCCTCCTCCCTCCCAGACTATCTTTCTGTTAATGGCCCATCATTGTCCTGCCTAACGACTCAGAGATAACTCCCTCCGGACCATCTTCTGTTAATGAGCCTAATCAACACTTGGCCTCATGATTCATTACCCCATTGTGAGATGCTCCACCCAGAGGGAGGAACCAAGCATTCCATCCTGGATATAATCTGAGATTCTGAACACCAGAGACAACCCTTCCACTGGATTTCTAGAGGACAGGAGCTATATAGCCACCACTGGGCCTTCTGAGGAAGAGCAGACCCTCTTTCTATAGGATCACCGCTTCAGAGGACTGCAGCCACCATTCTACTAGACTGCTACCACCACCTCGACTAACAGGGTGCCAGGTTGTATCCTGATGCTGTCAGTTTAACCCAGTGTTATCCGCCTTTATTTCCCCCCCCCCTTTTATTTCCCTATTAAATTGTTATTCTGACTTGGTGTCTCACACTAGTTTGTTTTCAAACTAGTACAAAGTCAAAATATCTATTTGAGAGAAAACTGCAAGGAAAGAAAAGCATTCTTCTCCCATGCCAATTTTCTCAACCCTCATCAAGTCCTACAAGAAGAGCTGGAAACAGTAATGCACTCCCAGTCAGGAAATTCTTAGTGTTACTCTGTTTCCCCATGTCTAATATGCCAAGAATTATACTTGCAGTCCCTTTATATACACATTGAGACAGAGAGCCCTGTGCTAAAATACTACCCCAAATGCACATTTAAAATCTAGGTTGAAAGTATTTTCTCCATACCTGGATAATTATTGCTGCCTTTTCCTGCAGCTGGGCTGATAACATTTCTTGTTCCTTTTGGTGAGCAGCCTGTACCTTCTCCCTCTCCTGAATCAACATCTGCTCCTTGTCATGTAGTGATACCTTTTTTTCAGCTTCAAATTCATCCTGCATAAACCACATATACTTGGATTTACTGAGAGAAGAAAAAAAAAAAGTCCAAACCACCACCATTCTCCCAAAAAACCTCAAACATCCCCCATATTTTTTCTGTATTCTTTAGACGTACACACTTTACCTCTCAGAGTAGTAAGCAGTAACTTACACATCAACACCTCCAAACAACAAAATCATGTTGAAACTGTGATCAAAATCAAAAATAGTGAGGCCAGCAGAACCAGGACAGTGACTGTCCCTCTGTATTCAGCACTAATGAGGCACAATTTTATCTATGAACACCAATACACTCCAAGACGATGGCCACCTATTCTTTACACAGGCAAGTCAAAAAAACAGTTTTACCCCAGGGCAAGAAATAAGACTTCAGAGCAGAAGACCTGCAGTCACCTGAGCTGATCCTTTGCAGAGGACTGACCCAGTCTTTGCCCCATGCTCTAGCAGTTAGGAAGATAAAAATGACAACTGTCCTTGACCTAGAACATGACATTTGTGGACAAAAATCTCTGAAGCAGCCTGCTTATTCTTCTCAGAAGCACTAAGAGAGTATGTCAGAGCACAGACAGCAATTCTGGATACCTCAAATCTGCTAGGGCAGGCAGAAGGAAGAAATCAAGGGAACAGGTTGGCATGAAGACAACTGCATAATCAGCACAGGGGGGTGGGAAGGAAAAGGCTTGTTGTAAAAACCTGTATCAGCCCACAATACAGCTCAGTCTCACACTGCAAAGAGATCCAAGCCCATCTCTTCTGGGACAAAACACCAGTCATCAAGTTCACAAGGCAAAAAAACCCAACTGAATCCATAGACAGTTGTACCAGCAGGAGAATTAGCCCTGGCAAAATTTCAACAAGTAGTGAAGTTTCTGGTGTCCCAAGTGCTAATTAAGGCAGCATAAGAGAAAAAAAAACAGGGATCATTTCTGGAGTTTTTGCACAACACTCAGACCAGTCCCAGCTTCTGTGGGCTTAAGGCTGGGGTTCAGCCAAGGACAGCAGTGCCAAATACACCTGCAGCAGCTTATCAGGATACACTTGTGCCCTTTGTTTCAAAAGACAGCTGAACCAGCCAGAGAGAGATCAAATAGTCATCAGGACTATCTATACAGAGGGCCAGAGGCAGGAAACATCTTGAAAACACTTGTCATGGTGTTTATCATGGTGAATCAATGAAAGCAGAGATTAAGAACAACAGTAACAGCAAAATATCTCAGGTAAGAGTTCACACACTCAGTAAAAGCTTAGATAACACTGAATTTGTTTTTGCCATATACACACAGTGTGTGCAGTAGACATGGGATGACAGGCCAAGGGTGCAGTCTCTGTAGACACCACAAAGAAAAAGTCTCAAATGACAAACTGAACATGTACACAAGGAATGCTGATCAGAGCATGTTCCACTGATTGATTTGGTTTTGGCTGAAGGACACTTGATTTCCAGTTCAGGACTTTAAGATAACCCTATGGTAAAGACAACTGCTCACAGAACACTGCTTCATTTCCAATGCTGTTTTCCTTGTTCTAACATTGTGAAGCATGGGAGAGATCTCACTCAGACTGCCATTTTAGAGGCTGAAGAACAAAAATCTTATACCAATTGCTCTTTTTCAGCGAAACACGCTCCCAGTGCATTTTCACCAGAGCCTACCTTCAGCTGTGCAATCTGCTGTTCCAGTAGCACCTCTGACTGACACTTCAACAGCTCAATCTCCTCCTGGAACTGAAGCTGCTGCTTCAATTTTACCTCCTCAAATTGAGCCAGAAGAGCTGTTCTCACAGATTCTACTTCAGAAGCTGATGCAGAAGCATACAGCTGCAGACAAGGAAGGAATATAAAATATTTTAGCCACAGTGTTAGAATTAAGGAAAAAATGAAACCAAACCAAACCCATCAGGCTCAATCAAGTTCATAAGAGTACATTCACAATCCTCAATGTCATACAGTGCTTCTGTCCATCATCATGCTGAGTATAGAAAAAAGCAGGTTGATAAAAATAGATAAGAAGCAACCAGGCATTAGGTATCAAGTATCTCCTGTATTCATGAGGCCATCAGGTCAGACTAACAAAGTATTCCCAGCTTATTCTTTGCAGCAGCCACTTCCCTAAAAAAAATTGAAAGAAATAAGGAGGAAAGAGGGGGAGAGAAACATAGGGAGAACATATTTTTTTAAAGATGTGATTTCCCTTGTTCAAATGGGAGCAAACATTACACATCTCTATTTAATGCAATTATCCTGAGACATAACAGAAGGGTTTGAGAGATTTTTGTTCATTTAGGGTTTTTTTCCCTACTACTCTCTCTAAGAAGAGTCACTGTAGTCATCAGAATAGACATAAATCCTGTTTCTAGGATGATGTGTTTGAAGACTGGATAACCATTAGAACCTCCCAGGAAACTAATGAAACTTCCTCCCCAGGCAATCTATTCTTCTAAAAGTGATTTAAGAGTTATTTGGAACATCACCCAATTTTCAATTTAGTAAGTGAAAAAGCAAAAGTGAGTAATATTTTAACTTAACGTGTTCTGTGGTTGTAACTGGATAAAGCTTTTGGATAAAGCTTCATTTGTGACTTCTCCTACTATACAAATGTAATATATAACACTTGCGGCTGCTTGCATCCACAGAAGTCAGATTGTATCTTCTTATTATTGGCACTGTTAAAAAAATTCAAAAAGCATCTAGATATACAGCCTTATTTCTAAGCTTAATAAAACGGAATTTACTTTATGATAAAACATGGATTGTTTTGGGTTTAGGTATTAGCAGCATTCTGACCTCTTGCTCATGTTCATGCTGTACTTTTAGTTTTCCCAGTTCTTCTTCCAACTCCCTGGAGTACTCTTCTTTATGTTTCCTAATTTCTTTCTCATGAAGATCCTGAAGCTCTTGGACTGCTTTCCTGTGCTTTTCCTCCATCTGCAACACTTCCTCACGTAACAGATCCAGAGCCAGACGTTTTTCTTCTTCCAGCAACTGCCTTTGATTTTGAAGAGCTGTGTTCAGATCATCCTGTATAAGCATTAATTAAAAAAAGGGGATGGAATAAAAAGTAACTACAAATATTTTTGCAACCCATTTGTCAAGCACATGTTTTGCCGTATCAAAGCTTTTTAAGTAAGCAGGAACAATATTGTTTCATGAAGGATGAGCATACAGACATCCATATACGTACACTCTATAGTATTTAAATGGGTTTCCTTTTCTTATCCAGTAAAAGTTTTGTAAATCCTTACTTATTCAGAAGGATCTTTAGATTTCTAGAGATGTGGCTTAACCTCTAGAATTGCATTTACTTTGTTATAATCACTTTCTGAAGAACTGCACAATAGCTCTACCAGGGAGAGAAGATCTGAGCCCCAAAATGGAGACCCTCCAACCTTAATTATGTTAAAAGATACACCTCATTTGTACCTTTTCCACACGATATAGAAAACTCGTAAGACTAAGCATTTGGGGTGGGAAGCAACAGATGGATTTAATTTTCAGCTGGAGTTTCATATTTCAGCTCATATTAAGGCCACACACAATGTGTCAGTGCTGGCACAAAGAGGTGGTGAAAATATCCCCTGAGAACAAGGGGAAAGGTGATCTCACACTATGTGCCATGAAATCTCACCTCCTATGCCAAGTTTTCTTTCTGACTCACCTTATGAGCTTCTTCTGCTTCAAGAGCCATGCTTTTAAGCTTTTCCATATGAATAGTAGCTAGCTCAATTTTCAAACTATTTTGGGAAAGCTGAAGCTCTTCAGTATGCTTTAATTTCAGCATCTCAATCTCCTGAAGCAGTTGTGCCTGATGCATTTTATCCCGCTCTTGGAGCTGCTCCCTGTGCTGCAGCTGTAGCTTCTCCAGAGCCTGACTGTGTTCATCTCTTATAGTCTGAATTTCAGATAGGTAGGAGGACTCCAAGGAATCCAGATTTGATAAGTGTTTAACCTCCAGCTCATCGATTTGGGCCTGATGCTTTGTCCTTAGTTCAGCAACACAACTTTCAAGCTGAATCTGCTGTTTACTTTCCAGTGTAGCTTTAAGTGTCTCAATTTCAGCTTGGTGTTTTGCCTGAAAATCAGCTGTCAGAGACAAAATCTGCTGCTTATGCTTCTCCTGTAACTGCTGACTTTGGAGTTCCAGCTCATCCACATGTTTATTTTTCAGCTCTTGGAGAAGAATCTCTTGCTCAGTTGTGAATGTCTGAGTCATAGCTTTGTGCTCCTCCATAAACCTGTATTATTTCCAAGAACATTAAGAGACTACTGTCAAAAAAGTCACTGTTTTTTAAATAATTGAACTAATAAATAAAAATCAAAGGAAAATAAATAGACCTCAGCCTCCACAAGTTTTACTTGATGCTTCAAATACAGAACTGAATTCAAGCCACATGATGATTTCATAGCCACATAATTAAAGGTTTCTGCAATGTCACTTGGGAGTATCTGGTTATTGCTAGAGAGACTGGGACCCCTATTAACTTACAAATACAGAGCAACATGTTTGAGAAATACTGCCATGACAGTATCTCATGGTTATACATAGTATACATTGCTACATCTCAAATGTGTTGTCTGCAAATAAATGAACTGTCATGACAAACACCTCTAAAAACATCTGTTAAAGACAGACATAAAACCACTGTGGAAGTCTTTGTGGGATACCTGAGGGCTCTTCCAAACTCATCTCTCTGGGTTCTGCTTAAAGCTTGATGCAGAAGATTTAGCATCTGAACTACTGCCACTTACTGCAATCAGTAACCACAGTATTTTGCATGCAGACACCAATAACTAAAAACCAGTTATCTAAAAGTTAAGTTGCTGCTTTCAGTGTTTTCTTACAGTCATTACTTCTCCAGTCCTGTTCTGTGAACATATTTTTGGGGAGGGAAGAAGGGATAAATTTGAAGCAATGCATGCAAATGCCAACATGTGGTTTACTTCCCTTAATTCACTTGAAACAACAGATGTAGGAAGGGAAGGAAAAACAGCAGTTCCACGCATCTAACCAGAACTAAAGTATACCAAAGGTGGCCCCATCAACCTCAGCATTCAATGGTTAGCACAAACTCCGTTTACCAGGAAAAGCTTGTTTACATTCATTCAAATTGTTTAAAAATATTTAGAGAATTTTTCCACTTATATATCCTGTCACACTTCTCTTTAAAGGCTGGTATATGATTTTCAGCTGTGTTGTACTCTTAGCATGCAAAACTCAACTACACTTCATTTTATTTGCTAGACTAGATGAAATACCTTTACATGAAGCAAAATCCTACAGCAGATCCTAATAGACAGCACAGCTGTTCCTTGGGACAGCAAGCTTTACATATATAAGTTAGATAATGCCATCAAGTGACTTCCCTACACTATCACTCATTCAGTTTAAAACAAGAAAAAGCAACTCTAACAATGAGTGAACTCCTCAGGGAAACTGACTTGTTTTGTGCTTCCAGGAGTTTCAGTGCACATTCTTCCTGCAGGCAGAGTGTGGCCTTTTCCATTTCTTTTGCCATGAGGGCTTTGGCTGCCTTCAGGTCAGCCTCGTATAGCTGCTGAGCTTTCTGCACAGCCTGGGCACCTGCAAGGCTGCCCTCTAGCTGCTGCAAGTTGTTTTGCTGCTCCTTCACCAGCTTCTCCAGCTCTAGAATTTTGGCAGCTTGGTGATCTTGAAGCTGAATCATTTCAGCTTCACGGAGTTCAAACTCTTTTTGTAAGTTTTGCTTCTCAGATTCTGCTCTGGTTTGCAGTTCTATGTGCAATAGTGATAACTTCTCTTCTGCTAGGATTCTCTGGGCCTCACTTTCACATTGCCATTTCTTCTCTTTTTCTTTGTACATATTCTCTATTTTCTGGACTTCTTCTCTTAGTTCATTTTTGTGATCCTCAGCAATTTTATATTTTACCTGCAAAGACAATTATTTAAAAGAAAAAGGGATAAACCACCAAAACCAAACTGAAGTGCATGAAGTGAACACTCTCAGGCATTTAAGATCTTGGAAAGATTAAATCCTTGTAGTGAAGTAACCCTTCCTAACGAAAGTAAGGCTGAAATGACAATTTATAAACTGACACACATTAAATTCAATGCATTATTAAGAATTAATTAGGGTTATGAAATTAAGAAAAAAATAAGGCAAAATTCTAGAATTAATATGGTACTCTATGTTGGTTTCTCTTGAGGCCACCTATCTTCTTTTCAGGAGTTCAACTTATACAGCTATGGGCAGCTTAGGTGTTTATACTGGGCATGAATAAAAATCCCTTTTAAACTTCTCCTTCTATGTTCCAGTGGTATTTTATACGTAGTGTCCAAGTTCACGACAAGGGCAGTGGCCTTGGACATAGCATGAAAGCCACATAAAAAGCACGTAGCACAAGAGCAGAAGCCAAAGCAGCAGATGACTGCTCAGTGACAGAAGGCCAAAAAAAGACTGTCTCTGGCTTTCTCCATCAGTTTCTAAGCCTGGAAAAGGATACACATATCCACGACTCTTTAAAAAGGGAGGAAAGGAGGACTTGATAAATAAGAGCTTCACCCATCTAATTCTCACACACATTCAAATATGCAACAATTTAAGCAATGAATTAACAGCCAATCTAAGTTTATCCTCAGATGGAACAGCTGATTTAACATGTAAGAGTGATGGTAGCAGGTATGATCCTCTCAACTCTAAGACTTTGAGGTACAAGCGTTACACCAAAACAGAAGTGTATTCCAACATTTGTGTCTATCCAGGCAAGTCCATTTAAAGCTTTAGCTACTATCCCAAACCAGGGGCTTTTAAAGGCAAGTTCTGCCTCTCCCTTCCTTGGCCTTCCCACCAGATTGGAACTTGCCCAACTCTACACAAAACAGTTCTGTAGTACAAATTACCTTTTCCATTTCTTCTTTCAGATGCTTTTCATTCTGGTCAGAAACACCTTTTTGTTTTATAATCTCTTCCTTTAAGTGCCTTATTTCCTCTGAGAGCTCTGCAATATGCTGTTTCTCAGAGCTGGAGAGAGAGAGCTTGGCTTTGTGCTCTTCCTCCAGCACAGACACTTGCTCAGCCACCTCCACCTCAACCTGACATGCTGCATCTTGAGCACTCTGGAGATGCAGTTTGGTGATTTCTGGAAAGAAAAAAAAAAAAGAAAAATCCAAGCCAGACAATAAAACGACATGTTGAAATTTATTTTAACGGCTCCTATTAATGCACAGAAATAAAGCTGAATGTTGTCAGTTGTGCAATTTATCAGTAGCCATGCTAACTACAGGACAAGGAGAACCCCTTAGCTGGATGATTTTATATTCTGTTCCATTTTATTACCACCTTGGGAATCTACCAGTATCAACACACACAATAATCATAAAACCTGTGGCAAGACCTCCCTCCTGATCTGCAACAGCCAGAGGAGCAGACTTTCTTTCTGGGCAATGTATTGTCAGATTTATGGAAGCTTAATCTCCTCTTTTGTACATACTATTTACAAAAGGCATTTCCCCAAAAGTCAGATGGGACAAATCTCTAAACATTATAATTTAAGCTGTTTTGATATTCTGTCTAGTAGTAAAAATAAATAATTGAAGATAAGAAATATAAGTGCAAATTAAAAAAGCTCTACTAATCCTTTTAACCAACATACAGTGGAATATCATTATAACCATGCGTGTTAAATTAGCTAAGTTACCTACTGTTAGTCCAAATGTTTGTATGACAGTGCCCTTCTAGGCACCAAAAATGGAAACCTGATCAACTCCTTTTAGCAAATGCTCCACAGTTCTGGTAGTTTTTACTAGAGAATAAACAACTTCAGGTCACCACATCTTTGGAACTGCAACTCAACACACCCATAAGTGCTTGATGAAAGGGATTAGCTTAGCATCTGTTAAATGTTCCCCATAGTTTAGGGTAAACGAATAAGTTGAAAACTTCTTCAGATAAACCTGTTTAAAGAAAAAGATAAGCCACATAAGCAGCTTAATTTTTTCCTTCCCAGTTTGTCAGACCATCCTACCCTTAGAATGTTCTTCTGAAAGTTGGGCACGGAGCTGCTTGAGTTCTAAACAATGCTTTCTTTTCATGGCCTCAGTTTCTGTTACATATTTGTCTGACAGATCCATCTTCATTTTCATCAGGTCCTCTTTATACTGAAGTGCAAGGGAGGATTTTAAGGAATCCAGTTCTTGCCTGTGTTGTTCTGTAAGCTGTAGCTGCAAACAGGCAAGTTCTTCCTACAGAAATAATGGGTTAGGAAGAGATCTTTAGCTTCTAAGAAACCATTATGAGAATCTTTCAATGAGACAAAGGAAAATTCCTTTTCCAAACTCTTAGTCAACTTGAAACAAGTTGAGCAAAAATATTGAGATCTTCAGTTACAGCAAGGTGCATGAGAATAGGGGCATAAATGAAAGAAGGGCCACAAGAGCATCTTGGCTTGAAGAGAACAAGGACAGGGACAATTACTACCAGAACTACAGAAAAGAGAAACACCATGAATTCTGCACCTGTGTAGAAGAACTGCTAAGCTCCTTACTCAGCACAAGAAAACCCAAGCAGCGCATAAAATTACAGAGCACTGTTTCAGCTGTTCTGCTCTACAGCCTCTCTGAGGCTGAGAGCTATTTAAAGTTGGTAATTTACAACATTCTTGTCAAAAATAATTAAACCCTACTAAACATCTGAAATTAATTTACACTTTGTAAGAGCTAGGAATCGACATCAGTTTTCATACAGGTCATGTAAAGAACAGTAGAACTTTTAATATATCAAAAATCCTACCTGTTGTTGTTCGAGCTGTTGATTTAGCTGACCAAGTGCAACACTTCTCTCTTTCTCAGCAGTCTCTTCAAAAACTGTGACAGAAGAACTGAGAAAAGGGTTTTAAAGTTTAAGACTGTGATATGTCATGAATTAAGTTAAATGAACTTGATGATTTATGATGTAGTACTGAAAGTAGGCAAAGAACAACTGTAACAACTGCTCAGTCCCAATAGGTTTCATGCTAACATCATTTATGTTAAAGAAAAATAAAATGGAAGCATGCTGTCATGAAACAAAAGGAAAAAGAAAAGATCACCTAACGTCCCCTGCTTGATCTTGACTCATTTCCAACTCTGACAGTGAATAGTTCTTCAGTTCTCGAAGTCTCTGATGCAACAAACTCAATTCTTCTTTGTAGTTTTCTTCAGCAACAATTAACTTGTTTTCAAAATAATGTCTTAGTTGTTCCAATTCAGCTTCATGCTCCCTGTTTCTCTGCTGATGCTGCTGTTCAAACTCCTGTTTTAAACACTCTATTTCTTTTACCTGTGATGCTCGAGCCAGGAGCTGCTCTTTTAGCTCTGGAACAGAGGCAAAACCAACACAAGCACTAAGAATACATATGTTTAGGCTAAGTCATTCTGTGAAGATTAGATTTAGTTGCCCCAAGTGTCAGTGGTTTAGGAATGGCATTGCCCCATTAATACTTCCATTAAAAATACCATGGGCCACTCCCTTCTCAATAGGAGTCACAAAAGGCAGAGATCACAGGTTGAGGTAAGAACCACTTACTGGAAATAGCAATGAGATAAGAAAAATGAACTTCTGAAAGACAAAAATTCCTTCCTCTGAAGACATTCTCAGTTACACTGCATTCAGAGAAACCATCCCCATGCTATGAATCAAAATCACCAACACACTGTTAACTCTCCTCATTTGCTTGCAGTCCAGGACTAGGCTGGTAACATGCAGAGTCCTGCACTATTGCTTAATCTTCACACCTGCTTGCTGTTGTAGCACCCAGAAGCAATAAATTATTCAAGAACATTTAATTTGCTCCAGGCAAAACCATCCAAACAAAACCAGCTTGAGCGTAAACTGTGCAGAAAACCAAAAATCACAGGAAAGAAAATAAAATCAATTCTGGATTACTTTAATGATGGTTTGCTACCCATTGTGTGCTCAGAGGCTGAACTGACTAGATTAAAAGAATCAACCAATAAAACAGGAACGCAACAGAAAGCAGCTACCAAGGCAAGTTCAGGAAGCTGCCCTCCTTCCAGAGAGTGAGAACAATGGCCAGCATTGCAGCCTTTTCATTAGCCCTCTGAGAGCTTTCTTCCCCACCTTCTGTATTAAAGCAGCAGTAATGTTTTGGGAAGTTAAAAGGTAGGAAAAAAATCTCAAGAAAGGTAAGTTTTCCCAAAAGCTCAACTTTCCAAACAACTCAAGTTAGTCAAATCCCCACAGAATCAACTGAGAGGGAACTACGTTTAAAGAAGGAGGAATTTGGAGAAGTTCCTTGAAAAGAAACTACTTGCCTGGAGAAAAGCAGTTGCTTATGTTACAGAAGAGAAACTTAAGAAACGTTGATGGAGACAGAGGATGCCATCCAGGAGCAACACAACTGATTGTCACAATGTGTTTTTTTGTGTAGCAAACCAGAAAATGCACTTGTGGCATGAAAGAATTCTCACAATGAACGTGCAAACAGAACAAGTAAGAGAAGAAGTGTTCAAGGCCAGGTTGGATGGGGCTTGGATATTGGAAGGTGTCCCTACCCATGACAGGGGGTTGGAATGAGATGATCTTTAAGGTCCCTTCCAACCCAAAGCACTCCATGATTTCACGATTCTCTGAAGTAAGTCCATGGTTCAAGTTTGCTTCCAAAGGGAAAAGCTGCCAGGCACGGGCACCAGAGGAACCAAGTGACAAGAAGGGACAAGTAACAGCATCAGTGCAATAGGCAAGGCAAGGCCAAACTGACAAGGGTAGGTTTTGCCTAGCTACCAAAGTCTACTGGCACAAAATTAATGCAAAAAAGTGTTTCATTGTTTTGAACTGGCAGGTCATTCTTATACCAGAGCAGCAATCCATCATCCAGCTGCCATGATTTGAATCCTACCATCAACCCAAATGCATGGTCAAATCATCACTCAAATGAAGAGCTACAGAGTAAAACAAAACACCTTTAAGATCTCACACACCAAAAGGGATCCTGACCTAGACCATGGGCCTGCATTCTGGTCTCACCATCTTCAAGAAAGATGAAGAAACAGAAAGGGTGCAAAGAATGGGAATGTGAGTGATTAGAAACATGGAAAGACATGTGAGATGTTAAAAATTAGGGCTACAGAGAAGAATTCCAGCAAATACTATGAAGTCCTATGTGCTATAATTCTGTAATATCACAACAAAAAGATTAAATATTCAAGGTAAAGTCTGCCTAGATAGAAAACATTATTTAAATATTGTATGACCAAACCAAACCAATACTCACAAAACCCTAATATACTTCAAAAGCTACCTACAGTTATGTTATTCAGAAAATCTGAAAGAGTATTTGAAGTATGTTACACGTGCCTCCTGTTCTAACTACCCCAGCTGAAGTCAAGAACCTCATGTTACAGTCTCAACACAAGGACAACACTGGCAGAGTCATGGTCTCTACGGGCTTTTTTTCCCAGAAGCTCCTTAATGTGTTGTACATGTCCGTGCACACACATCTAAGACATGTTATATTTTATTTCAAAAATGTATGCCATCTCCAACCACTACACTGCAAAACTGGCTGTTTTATTTAATATACGTGGGTCTTAAAACAGAAATACAAATAGGAGCATTTTATTGCACTGACCAGCATTTTCTCCAGTTTTTAATTACATTATACTTGACATTTCAATAAAAAACCTTTGGTTTTCACTGATGACTTTTATAGTGTGCAGGAAGGGAGTGGGAAGGGAAAGGAAAAGCATAGGAGTAAGCTTTTTCCCATGGTCATACCATGCTTTTCGACACTGCAGGACCTGTCATCTGACACTGACTCACCTCCATCTCGAAAGAGATCATTGAGCTACAACCCACTGACACTGTGGCCTCCCTGTGGGTTTCTGGTACATAGCTAAAGTATCATGTTGATAATGTGTACTTCTGTATGAAGAAGAGGCAAAAATTAAAGTGTGTCAGTTTTGAACATACCACTTAGCTCTTGTCGATTTGCTCGGGTACTGTCAAGCTGAGACCAAAGCTGCCTGATTTCTTCTTGTGACTGAGCCTTGAGCTGTTCATGCTTGACCTGAAGTTGGTCCAGCTACAAAAAACGTGTTAAAAGCAAACAAAAAAATCCCCCACCACAACTTGTTAAACAATTTTGTTCTCAGGGCTTATTTTACATGCAAGAAAGACTTCTGTCAGAAATAGGTGGAAACAGTGACAACACCACTCTCAGCTCCTGACAGTACCAGAGATACTGAGTAGCAGCAGCATCTCTTAACTATTACACCTACTCCTCTGAGATGGAAGAATTAGTTCCTGATGCCACAATTATCCTCACTGGCAAAAAATAAAGCATTCGCCAGGTAAAAACAAAATGTGAGAACCAGAGAATTAGGAATATAAATGCAGAGGAAGAGATGGCACCAAATGGCACAAAGGCACCTGCATTCCAAAGGTTTTGAACTCCTATGGAAACTCCCAGAGTATTTACCTGCTTCATGAGATGTATGAAGCTTTTTCAGTAATGTCCCTAAATACAAACAGGTCACCCAAATGATATGTGTACGGTCTAGTTTTTTGTTATAGAAAGAGTAATCAACTACTCTAAACAGCTAAAAAAATGTAATTTACCTCCTTCTGAAGATCCTGTTCTTTTTCTTGGCTTTTCATCTTTATCTCTTCTAGGAGTTGGTTATACTCAGCCTGCAGCTGTTGTTGTAATTTTGTGATGGCTAACTGGTGTTGCTTCTCCAATTCTATACATTTCACTAAAGATAAAAATTAGTTCTGTTACTCCATCATCCCGGTTAATGAATAACCTGTACAACTTCTGTGCAACAAAAATAGAAATGCATGTCTCTAGCTTAAACTCTAGCTTTCAGGGAATCATAGATTTGCTTGAATAGTAAAGTATTTGAAAGTGAAACATTTCCATGACCTGCTTCCTAGTTCTCTGCATCCCACACTGTTAGTTAGCCAAGAGACTACCAGTTTGTGGAACTTTTGTTCCATTAAGCCTTAACTATTCACAATCGAAATGCAATTTTTTGTTAGAAAAAGCTTCTATTAATACTAATCACAGTTTTGATTAACTCGGCTACTGTCAAAACTGGTTTTCAGCTGGAAGTAAAACTGCATCTCCCTTTAATATTCGCCTCACATCTCATACTCTCTGGAAAGAAAAATGCAACAATGCTATCCAAGTTTTAAACAATTTTTCATTTACGACCTGTTGTCTAGACAGTCTCATGCCGTCGTCCCAGTTCTTAAATAGGGCTACATAAATGCTTCTTGTATTTGCTTTTATATATGTTGTAAAATCACTTAGCTGTCACTGCTCAATAAAACAGCTGCCTCCCAGACCATGGTACATACTTTTAGATTGTGCGTTCTCAACAGAAAGAAGTCCCAGCTCTGCTTTGACTTTTTCCAAATGCATTTCCAGAGACTTCTGCAGTGCGATCATCTCAGTCTGATGTTTTTCAGACAGCTCTTCACACATGTTTTTTAAATGTGTATCAGACTCTAATTCCCAGTCTCTTTTGAGGGTCTACGAGAATAAGACATGCATTATATTAAAGCAAACACGTTTAGTAAATTAATAAACTTCTTTCTTCATTTATTTGTCCTTTACAATAAATGCGTAGCAGATCTGGGACTTGTACCAGCTCTTGTTTTCAGAAAGAGACTATTTTTTTTCTTGTATGAAGAACAGAATTTGTACCTCTAATGCCTGGATATGTGTCTCTTCCATTTCCAATTCTATTTTCTTTCTCTGGTCAACTGTGAAATAAAATACTTATTAATAAATTTACATAAAATATTATTAAATGAAAAGTAGAAATACGGATGACATTACAATTTTCAAACTCAGGACTTAAATGGGCAAGCCTAGAGCAGGGTAAGGTGCTGGGTTCTATCCATACCTGCTGCAAGACGAGATGCCACCATCTGCTCAATTATCACTGACACCAATAGCTTTTTCCTTTCCAGCTCCTCCCTTGATTAATTCCAGCTTTTTGTTTGGCCCCTTTTTTGATTTGCAGGAACCCTGTAAAGGCCTATCAGCCACCTTCCCAGAGCATCAAAGCACTGTTGCCTTGGCTTATTTATAATATTTAATAATTTATAATAATATTCAACCATTATTTCGAGTCTTTCTATGGGAAATGAAAACTTAGATATTAAACTGGTATAAAGTTACATTGGCAAAACACACCTTAACAGTGTTGGTATTAAGAAGTGCACCGTGACCTCCTCCTGCTCCCAAATCCCATTGCACTATCAGTTCACTGCACTACTGGTGCTAACAAATGGTTTCCTACTTTTAGGTCATAAAGAAACATCCTTAAATGAATGTTCTCTTTCTCTTAGGAAAGGACAACTTCCCTAAGGAAGGAATGGTTTCTAAACCTTATTTCAGAGCTCAGAGGGGTGTGATGAGCACTGCAGAGTCTAGCTGGAGGTCTGCAACTAGCGGTGTTCATCTGAATACAAGGAAAAACTTCTCTACTGTGAGGGTGACAAAGCCCTGTAACAGGCTGCCCAGAGAGGTTGTGGAGCCTTTTTCTCTGCAAATAGTCAAAACATGCCTGGACACAATCCTGCGCAAATTGCTCTGGGTGAACCTGCTCTAACAAGGGTTTGATGATCTCCAGAGAGCCCTTCCACCCCAAACAGCCTGCGATTCTGTAAATTTCTTCAGTGGAGTGCTGCAAGATTCACCTTTCTCCAGAAATTCCTCAAGCTCTGCCATACAGGTGAAAAATGGTCTGACCTGGAAAGAGGCAAGTTTCCCAAACAATGCAAAGAGCACCATCAGCAGGCCTTCAGTACTATAAGGTGCTACTGCCTTCTTGCTCATGCCACAATACAATGTTATATGAAATGCAGCTCAAAGGACACCCAGCTACAGGTTCTCACTGAGCCTTTCAGTTCCTTCCCAACTCCTTCCTAACACTGAGAGGGAAAGCCAGGAAGCAGTCACATACCTTCTCAGAAAGACAACAGTAGTGCTGACTTAGGGCAAGAAAAACCCTGACAAAACATAAGGGATAAGAGCTCTACTCTTTGCACTGATCAAGTTCTTTAAGAGAAAGAATGAACTTTTTTTTTTCTGAAAGAAAGTAGTTCAGTTTAGCACTAATTTACAGATGAAGAACAACTAAACTTAGGTCTGCACAACTTCACTTTCATGTATAAAACATGCACTCTTGCCCATGGCAGTCCCGCCCATATTAGAGGCAACACCAGCTGTCATTCACAGGCCAGCGCTATACCAAGACAGGAACCTGTGCAGGAAGAAAATACTTATTCCCCAGTTTTAATACCTAGTTCTTGCTGATACTTGGACTTAAGATCATCTTTTTCCTTCAGATACTGTTCTTTGATCTTCTCCCACTCCAGCTGGTGGCGGCTTTGCAGAATCGCTACCTCCTGAGCACGTTTGTCATTGAGCATCTCCCGCAGCTCCATGAGGGCAGTCTCCTTCTCTTTCCTCAAGTTGGACTGTGTAAGCTCCAGCTGAGAGGTGTGCATATTATTTAAGGTCAGGCGTAAAGCTTCCAGTTCAAGGCTGTGCAGTGTCTGCAGTAGAGGAAAAGAGGGTTTCTCCCTCCACTCTAATGAAATATGCTCGCTCTTTTCATGACCAGTTTCACTTTTGACTGCTAAACATATCTAAGTTTTGCCCTTCCGTACTTGAAGAGTGTTTCTTTGTGGCAGGGACCCTTAAAGGAACCCTTAAAATAAGCTGTTATAATGAGATTTGAATGTTTTCAGTGCAATGTAAAAGGTTTTCCTTACCTGCCTCTTCATCTCCTACAATACCCTGTATCTGTCCACTCCCTCACATCAGAGCAGAACACAATACCCCAGCCCTTCACTGTCTATTGAAAGAATTCCTTTTGCTTGCTGATGGTTATAATTTGTTAACAAAGTAAAGTTCTAAGTAATATTGGAAAGTAGAAATAAAATTCACCACTTCTCAATTCTTAAGTAAACTAACCAGTGTACCAATGGGTTGTAATTAGACCTAACACTAGACATATTCTTTTCCATTTCCACTTCACATTTAGTGGAAGTGTTCAAAAACCCAAGAAATATATAGAAGAAAAAGTCAGTTTTTCACACTTCAGCTTAGCAGGAAAGCATTCCTGATTATACTAGTGGGATAATTAAAAAGTGGGAGGGGCTTAATATCCTCTATAACATTTACTTGTTAAACTTGCCAAGACAAAAAATTACAAACTTGTTTTTTCTCTCCTAAAGCCATCAATTTAAACATCCAGTTTTCTTCAGAATTAACATTAAAATATAATTGCACTGAGGATTCTGGAGAACTCCTCTAAAAAATATCTACTACCACCCACCAAGGTGATTGCAGCACCACGTGAAAGAGCACACGTAATATGCACAAAAATTAAGGAGAAGGCTCCTTGATTTCTGTGTACGCTAGAGATCATCAACAGACAGTTAAAATTACATTAATCACTGTGTTTTTCTGTTTTTACCTGGGATTGGAGCTGAGCTTGCTCATGCTCTGCTCTGTGTGTGGCTGCCATTTGCTGCCGGAGTTCATCTAAAAGGTGTCCCTGTTCTTCCTTGAGCTCAGCACGGAGTTTCTCCATTTCCTCTGCATGTTTAGCAGCCAGCTCAGAGATTTCACGATTGTGCTCTCGTTCATGCACCTGCAGAGAATACGCAGACGAAAAGCTTTCTTCAAAATAAGCTTGTTTAGCCCTAATTACGGAACCAGAATTCTTCCCTCCTCCTGACCCCAAATCAAAAGCACCATGGAAAAAAAAAACAATGAATAGAATTTTGCATCTCTAAAATGTGTACACTGCTTAAATGACAATGCAAAATGACTTTATTTTTCCAAAATAAACCCAGTTACAGCATGTACCTTTTTTATTACAGCAATCTCTTCCCTCCTTTTTTCTTCCAACTTCTGTCGTTCGTCCACTTTGTCTTTTATTTCAGCATTTAGCTCTTCTATCTGAAAACAGGCATACAAACATTTGCAATGGCTACCTTAAGCATTCTGAAATCCCATGACTCCTGCAGTTATCAGGGTTTCCTACCTCTCTCTTGTGTGTCAAACTCACTTCAGTTAACTCAGCAAGGCGCTGAGTCTCCATCTTATCCATTTCCTCTTTGTAATGCTTCTCCATCTTAGACTGAGCCTCCTGGGCAGCTTGGGCAGCCTGACAGGACTCCTGCAAACGAGCCTCAAGCTCCAAATTAGCCTTTTTCAACTGGGCAATTTCTTCAGTCAACTGGCTTTTTTCCTCATTGTATTCAGTAGTCTTTTCCTTTATTTCAGCAGTAAGTTTATCAATTTCTTGGTTGCTGAGGTTTATCCTGTCCTCATAGCTCAGTCTTTCACACTCCTGTATATCTTTGATGTTTTTCATTTCAGCATTAAGCTCATGGATGTTTTTCGCAAGGTCCTCAATGATGCTAGCATTCTCTGCTAGTGCTTTTTCTGCTTTCACTAGATCCTCCTCCACATTGCATAGTCTCTCTCTTAAGGCTGTTTTTTCCTTCAACAAAAGGACTAAATTTTGTTCTTTATTATTGATTTCAGCTTTGAGCAACTCCTGTTCTTTTAGCAATGTCTCTTCAGATATCATTTTCTGACTGAGCAGCTCTGCTGTTCTCTGGTTTTTAACATTCTGAGCATTAAGCTGGCTTTGCATCCGATCCCTTTGGCTTTGCAAAACAGCCAACTGATGGCCAAAAAGAGACTGCACTTCACTTGTCACGGAATCAGAAGCTGTTTTCTGCTCCTGAACATCTCTCACTAACTGCTCCTGAGTTCGCAGCTGCATCATCAACGTGTCTCTTTCCTCCTGGAGGTCTTTCACCATTTCTAGCCAGGTAGAGGGGTTTGACACTTGTGTTAGAGATAGCTGGCCTCCATCCTCGCCCTGCTGCTTTACTAGAAGCATGAGTTTACTTTCAAGTTCTTTCTCCTTCTCTATTTTCTGAAGAAGTTCTTTTTTGCAACAGATCCGTGTTTCACATTCTTCCTCCAGTTTCTCATGCATATGAGAGAGCTCAGACATGGCTTTTTCCCAATTTCGAACAGCTTCTTGTGTGTCCTGATGAGGCATTTCTAAGGCTGACTCGTGATGAAGCTGTTCAGTTGGCTTCAGAGGTCTCTCTGCTAAACATGTCATCTCATCATCCTTTATGTCACCATGGTCTCCAATTTTGTTTTGCTGCAGGGAACCATCTGACACAAACAAAACAAAGGCCTCTGCTCTCACCTCTGCCTCTTCAAAAATGTCTTGAGCCAAGCCACTAAGACATGTCCCTTCATCAAGGCTAGAGTATAATGAAGGAGATATAAAATCTCTGCTGGGTTCTAGGAGCACACTGTTGTCTAACCCATACCTATTGCATCTGCCCTCTTCAATGGCACAGCCTTCTGAAGAGCTGGACACATAGGACTCCTCTGGAGTTTCTGTGGAAATGAGGTATTTAGCCAATATACCTTCATCACCACTGAAGAGCCCTAGTTCTGACAAGGGTTCTTTGGTCAGGTTCTCCCCTTCCCTACTTCCACTCTCCTTCATGATCTCTGAATTCCTAGTTTCTTCTAATTGATCCCTTGAGGAGCCATGCTGGAATTCCAGTTCTCCATGCACTGGCTCATCTCTACCTTCTAACTGGTGTTCTTTGTCCCACATCTCCTCAAGACCTGCTCCCTGCAACTGAGACATCCCTGATAAAGTCTGGTTTCCCCTCAATTTCAATAGCTTTTTATTGGAGACAATGTCTCCATCACACTTCTGCCTTATATCTATACTTTTTTCAGCCTCACAAAGTCGCTTTTCATTCAATTCCTGGATGTACAAATTCAGTTTCTGAATCTCTTCATTCAAGGACTGTTTTTCTTGTTTATATCGCTCAGCTTCCTTAGCTTGCTCTTCTGCATCAGAAAGTTGATACTTAAGGACATCAATTAAATCCTTGTATTTAGCTTCTAGTTCAGATTTTTCCCTCTGAAAGTCTTCCTGTTGGTTTTCAAGTTTCTTCCTCAAATTTTCTTTACTAATTTCAGATTCTTGAAGACTTATATTTAAGTCAATTATTATGCCATTCAAGTTCTGAATGTGTTCTTCAGAATTCAAGGCACAGAGTTCTTTTTTTAACTGTTCAAGTTCATTTTTATATTTTAAAATAATTTCTTCTTCATAGACCTGCTTGGCTTCAGCAATTTCTCTTCTGTGGCACCTCTCCAGCTCATTCCTCAAGTTATCCAACTGTCTGCAAATGTCCTTCTCATGACTGATTTTCAGTTCTTCAATACGTTGCTGTTCTTTCACTTTGGATAAAGCTATTTCTTTTTTAAATTCTGTTATTTCTGAGTCCCGCAGAGAAAGTGTGTGCTGAAGTATAGACAAGCCAGATCTTTCAGATGTCAGTAGATCTTGAAGACTTTTAATAAATTGTTCTTTTCCATCTATGCTTTTGTGTTGCTCTTGCATTGTACCTTTCATATCCTCTTCCATTTGAGCAAGCAGATTTTCTTTATCTTTGGTATTCTTAAAAGTAAAACATTACATATAAAATATGCCATGATTTCATTTCCTTAAGCCTCATGCTTCTAATTTACATTCATAAATAACAATGTTTAAGTTTAAGGTTTCTATTTATAGCAGTACTAGTTACATTCTTAAAGGAAACCAGACCTTAAGCTGTTTCTTTAATGTATTTTAGTCATCACAATCTCTATGAATCTCTATATAAAAATACTTTTTTCATGGTTATGTCACTACACTGATTCAAATTATCACCAAATTTGAAATAAATTTATATTAGAACAAAAGGTATGTTTTTACCTTTTGAGAAGACTCCAGCTGTACTTCCAGGTCATGTGCTTTCTCACACAGCATCTCCAAGTGTGCATTTTGCTCTCTGAGATGATCCTGAAACAAGGACATTTGCTGCTGGACTTCCAATCCTTCATTTTTCTTGAGAGTCTTACTCCTCAGTATCTCAGTAACCTGGACACATAAAATATACTCACAGTCAGGAGAAAGTTAATATCCAAACAACTCATACACAAGACTCACTGTAAGCATAAAATACACTGTATTTACAGATTTTCCCTACATTTTTCATTTTCAAGGAATAAAAATCATCCTAAAAAGGCAGACAACACATGTCACGTTTTAGATACTACTACTTACTGCAAAGATGCAAATGTTAGATAATTCATCTCTATGGAGAATTATCTAACATTATGAACCTATAAATCTAACATAATGAATCATACTGAATTCCTCCAATATGAAGCAGAACTTCCAATGGACTGGACATGCCATTAAGAGGACAAAAACCAATCTTCCCTGCACAGGATTTATAGATCATTACTAAAGGTTGGTTTTCTTCCTTTCCACATCCCTTCAAATGAAAGGAAAACATTTCCCCCATCAGAGTAATATAAAATATATTTTATTTATTTTTAACATATTTTTCTCGAGATGTTGCAAAAATCAAGGAAGAATATGTAAGACAGTATTAGTGCTTTCATCTGTTTTCAAAGTTGATGTACTTCCACAATGTGCATCCTCTAACCAGACTTACTTAGAATATGCCTGAAATGCTATTTAGAGGCTTTATCTTTGTCTTATGGTGCAAATCCCAAACACCTGTTGAGTAGCCTACACTTTTACCACATTTTGCTGTTGCAACCAGAATTGCAGATAGAAAGCAGTATTTTTTGTTATTTTACAAAATTTCATTTAGCAGACAGTTTACTTTCAGGGCATAAGCAACTTCTTTAAGATAATTCCTGGACTAAAAAGTCTCAGTTTTTATTTAAAAAAAATTTTTTAAACTCCTTCCTATCCAGACCTTTAAGATATGTAATCCCACATAGGGTAATTCTATCCTGCAAACCTGAAACAGTAACTACACAGAAATATTTCTCTTTGTGATATACAAGGCTCCAAGGACAGCAAATGCATAGGTTCAGAGACAACTGCCACTAGAACACTGAGCATGACCAAAAAAGAATAAAGCGCTTTCTAAAATGCATTTTAAAGCAGAGAAAGGCTGCAGTACATCTCATTATCCAGAGATTAGCTCCATGATCACCCTGTTGCACTGAAGCAGGTTCCTATGTCATAGGGGCTGCTTCAACCATGTTCAGGTTATTTTACAATTCTTTCTTGGAGCCAAGTCACTCAGCACAGCAAGTTTCTGTCTAACAGCTGAGATGTTCCAGTTGCCCAAGCGGAAACTCAGAGATTTCTCTGGCAAAGGACCAATGATGACATGCAATCCAAAATTATTTAGCAACAGTTGTGTACAGGCCACAAACCACTTGTGGCAGGACATTCCCCTACCACAGAAGGGCTTATCTTCTCTGCCTATCAGCTGGTGCAATAGCTCAGGGCGTCTTCCCCCCTCACATAAATTTGCTAATTGGTGAAATATCTCAAGCCGGACATTGTCTGCTGGTGAGTTATTTCTGGCACTGTGGAGGTGGCATTCCCAGCTGACAATAAACATCTTGCCTTGGGAGCGAGACTGAAGAAAGATAAGCTTGAGTTTCTGACTGACAGACACTAAACTTTACAAACTATAAAAACTACACCAAACTTTCACAAAGCAGAAGTCTTCTGCACATTCCCTGGAAATTTGTGGGGCTCCTCCCCAAAGATGGGATGCCAATTTTTGGTTACTCTCTCGGGGGTTGAGTGAAAGGAACCTGTGCACCCCATCATCAGCTCAGTGGTAAGTTACATTAACTCCTAATCTATCCTATTTATTTGCTAGCTATAATAGGAACCTTTATGTTGTGCAGTGTTTTATGTAATCTACTAGTAGTTCTTTGTTTTAAGCTGTGTAGTAACTCTGTTTAAGACCATTTGTCTGTCAATCTTCTGTCTATTCAATAAATAACTAATTTTATAATAGACCTGATCTGCCATTCTTAAGAACTTGTGAGCCAGCGCGGTTTAGGCGTGCATCACCTGAATTTAAGGGCTGCCAAAAAGCTGAACCTAAGGCAAGGCTTGTCTAATGCTTTCACTCAATCCATAACACCACTAATGACATTGTGTAAAATTCCCTAACAAGGGTTTAAGTGATGAACAAAGAAGTGCAATGACCTCCCAAAACATTACACAAGCAAGTGGAAAATATGAGGCTATATTTCCAGGACTTCTCTGTAGCAACCAGGAAAAAAAAACCCTGCCTCGCCCTGAAATAATTTTCACTGCTGTGCTACAAACTGAACTATGAAGAGCTACATCATCAGCTCAATATTTATACATTCATAGTCTGAAGATGTTCTTGTGGTCTCTGTAAGGACATGCAAATTGGAGGAGAGGCACACCTGATGTAACTGGAGCTGTAAATCATGGATCTGACCAGCCACATGTGAAGCCTCTTCCTGTAGCTCATCCCTGTCTTTCCTGGCCCCTTGAAGGCAGGTTGTTAACTTCCTGATGATTTCATTCTGCTCTTGAACCATAGTTTCCTACAAGGGTCATAAGAAGTGCACTTCTAACATTGAAATATTCTTAACATATTTGGAACCAAGCAGGTTTTCTTAAAGCAAAGTTGTTAGAGAGTCTGTAGTAACATTTCAGTTTAAACCAACTTAAACCAAAGAAATCTTTGTGTCCAAAGACAATGGAAGAGGAGCCTTAAACTGATCTCAGAGAGGACAAACCTAATCAAAAGTGATTTTAAAAGCAAATTATGGCATACCAGCAATGAAACTGGTATTTTTACTTCCAAATTTGTAGCTCTTATTGATATAAAAAGCAATCAAGTTTTCAAAAAGGATACAATGAATATTTAGTACCCCCTAAATTGCTTCCTATCTGCCAGCAATTCCCTTCAGTCATGTGAGAGGAAGCTAATGAGATGGGATACATTAATCCTATTTTATATTAATCACATTTATCTTTTGAATTTATTTCTCACCAACAAAAAATGTCTTTGTTTCCCCAATCCTAGAATGATAAAAAGAACATATAAAGGGGAAAGTAACTAGTCTTAGGAAGCACCTGGTAATAACTCACCTTTACAAAGAGCTGCTAGAGAAAGGGAATTCAAAATACTATTTTTTAATATTCTGGAAGAGGATGCTGCTTTTTGCAGTACATGTTAGCAAGGTGAAGTACTTCTCACTAAATAACAATAAGTTTTTGAGTCTTGCGGCCTAAATACTTTTAGGATTAAAATAAGGTAGTATTATCCCGTTATCCAATTCTATGAAACATACCTGAAGCTGCATAGAGTCATTGTACTGGGTGAGCTGGTCCTGCAGCTCATCCGTCTGCACAGTGAGTCTTTCCACTGCTTCCTGTTTCTCCAGCAGTCTGCTCTCCAGCTCAGCTATCCTCGCCTGACACATCTGAGCATCAGCCTCGCTGTATTCTGCAGCAGAATTTATCCTGTCTTTCTTTATAAAAGAAAAAAAAAATCATTTATTCACTAAAAACACCATTTCTGGTTTGTGATTAGTCTGAAAACAAATTCAGCTTCAAGGTTAAGTCCTGGGCAAATTCTACTTTAAAAGTAATTCAACACTGGGACTTTGTATCTAATAGAAACATTATATATATATATATAAAGTCCTTAATGCTTAAAAATTTCAAATTAAAAATTATCATAGATAATACTTTTTCATGATACTTCAAGGCACAAAAGTAAAGTAAGAGTGTTGTGATTCTATAGCACTAAATGGTGGCAATATGCCATTTTGGCATGGATTGGGATTTAAATACCTCCAGTTGTGAGGAAGGAGGCAGAATACTACCAATTTAAACAAAGCTTTTACATCCATCTGTGCTGACTGGAGAACAGTCCACCCACAGGAGAAACAACAATATAAAGCTCTTGAATTAAAATTAACTTTCTGTGGTCTCTTAGGAGCAACATTGTTACAATCATCACAGAGGATACAGTCTCTTGTATTTTAAATACTTTTTGGTTATATTGTATGAAAAAATTAAGAATGAACCTATGTATCAACTGGAAACATTAAACACATCCGAATTTCTCTTGGCAAAGTCTATGATTTTATAAAATCCAATTTTCTTAGCAACCAATTTTCACAGCCAGTACATGTACATACAGAGAAATGCCTGTTTTATATCATAAAATAGTGAAATTGCATCAGATTTATCATATTTGATAACAATGTCCAATTAATAATTTTAGCGACCAATTATCACAGTTGTCTTTCAGCTCTATCCAGCAACTTTTACTAAAGATACATCCTTTCACACTTACTTCAGTTGCATGATTATCCAGTGGCTCCCAGCTAGACCAATCAGGGCTGCCCTGCTAAATAAACAAATAAAATAAACACTACATCATAGCTGTTTTAAATAAAAATAAGGAAAACCAGAATTATTTTGGAAACACCTTAAGCATGAGCCAGAAAGGTCTGTGTTGTGAGAGACTGACTTTATGCTAAACGCAGCTGGTCTTTCATGGTGAAATGAACTAAACTACAAAAAACAAACAAACGAAATTATTATAATGTCTACTCAAATTTAGGGCTAAGCCACAACACTGATTCAATGTTGGATCCTCTGCTGTTGTAGCTGGCAAATATTTGAGCAATCTTTAATCTACTAGTAAAAATTAGTAAACTGACAGGAGATTATTTAACAAACATGCTAAAACCATTCAGGCAATCACAAAAGCAACACATTCTTCTGCCACACAGATTTAACATAGCTTGATACCTTGAAAGATGTTTCCCTCTCACTAAATTCACAACACCAGGATGATGATAGCATTATTTGGAAAAGGCAGCCCACAGCTCTCCCTGTGTTTTGAATCTGCTTGAAGTAGTTCCCAGTGATTACGTGTCTCCCTGGAGGTACCCTCTCCAGATAACCTAGAATTCCAGTTGCTTTATAAACCAGCTATTTTGACAAAAGCTGCTTAGCAGCAGTAAGTGATTTTTGTTTGTTTTGTTAATTTAAGTTCACATGAATGTAGAAAGGACACTGCTGTGGCTGAGTGACAAAACACTATGCTTTTCCTCAGAGCAGACACTCACGTGTAGCTTCATAGAAGCCTTTGCAATGAAAACATTATGTTGAAGATATCCTGAAAGCATCAGGGATACTCTCACAACAGAAAGCAGGATAACACATGCAAATTTTATCCCGCATCACTGCAGGTTTGCAAACACACTAGGTTGATGCTGTTGTGGTATGTTGTGAAAACACATCAATATCTGGAGAGATGCTTTTGGTGCAGAAGGCACCAGCTCCCCAAAATTCTTTCCACAGAGAACATGACTACCTTCAGAGAATCATCAGTACAAAAATACCGAAATACATCAGACACAAGCAGAGTCTTAAACAAATCTGTGGAAATAACATCTATGCTGGCTTTACAATGGCTACTAAGAGCTTGCTGGAATAAGTTATCATTTTTCATAAAATATTGAGCATATTTGAGCCAGTCAAGTGATACAAAACCAAATTAACGTTGTGCATTATAAGGTCCTGGCAGTATTTCATCTGTTGATCTCCCAATCCAGATTTGCCATTTCATGAAGTCACAGCCACATAACTGTAAGCCTGCCCAAAGAGAAGTCCATGGCAGTGAAAAGTTAGAGACTTTAATTTAGCAGGCTAATGGCCCACTGGGAATAACAGCTGCCTAGGCCATACCATGGAGATGTCTTACTCAGTAAATGAGAACACTCTTCAAAAGAGTGAACTATTACAAGTGAAAATACACCAGCTGACTTACCTCCCAAGAGCAGCTAGTGGCCAGTGCCAGTGAGCTAACAGTCAACTGAGTAAAATGACCACGAAGAACACTTGCTACCTGCAGACAGAGTGGAGCAAAGGCAAGAAATAGTAAGATTTACCTGTGTCTCTGTTGTTGCCTCTGGTAGGTTGGTGTCTTCAGCCTGACACTCTACGTCCTTCCCAGCATCTCTGGCTGCTACTGGGTGCTCTTCCTTCGGAAGGTCATGTGCGTGGACAGCCGAGCCCTTCCTCTTCGCCGCCTTTTTCTGCGACTGCGAGATGTTGCTCTTTGCTTTTCGCTGTCTGAAGTAAGCAAACTGTGCAGGAAAGATTGCAGGAGGTACAGGGAGAGGTAAGCAAGGAAAAAGTAGCAGGACCACAAGATTAACACAGTCATGACTGATAGAGTTCCTATCTTGATAAAATATATACATCTGCAGAAAAACTGCTTTATCTGCCTACTTTCCACACATTCACAACATACTGGAGAATTGTGCCATTAAGCAACAAACCTCACACCAGCACTAAAGGCTCATTTCCATACTAGAATCAAAGTTTTACTCAGTGAAACTTTGTGTGTCAATGATAATCCAAAACTACAGCAAGACAAATTAGTAAAGGAACCAGTTGTCAATATACTAGAAGCATTAGGAAAAAATAATAATTGAGCAATATTTCTGCAAGACCAGCAAAAACAAGAACCCCCTTGTCATGGCGCCAAAACCAGCACACCCCTACAAATACATCTAAACAGGTCTTAGCCAGCGTCAGCTTTGAGGTGAGGATTCACTTCCGTTAATTTTAATGCTCCTTCCCTGCCACCCCCCCAAGAGAACACAGCAAAACTTCCTCGCCAGAAAGCAGCCTCCAGTACATAAATAGAAAATCAATTAAGCTAGGTCATTTTAATTTCTTCTGTTGAAGAATCAGATGCTCTACTTTATCAGGCTATCACAGCTCTACAAAGCCCCAGGGACTTGTAAAGAATGTCACTGACAATTTATTACCCAACTCTCCCTAGCACCTTAAACAGCTTAAAAAGGATTATTGTTATTTTCAACTCTAGTATTGTGTTTAGGCAGCATTTCCAAATAATATCTCTCCCACAGCATAAATCCAGACACCCTTCTCATAAGGGAAAAGCCTTCTTCAAGGTTAAAACCACATAGTATCAAGTGCAGTGTTAAATCCTTGTGATGAGATAAAACAGTTAGTTGATGCCTGGATGTAAACATCACTCCCAAGTACTACCTGCAATACATACAAAAATCCACTCCTTGACAGCTTGATTTTCCTGCCAAACAGCCATCCTGCAGAAAAATCTTGTCCCATTCTTCTCATTCAGTTTGTGAAAAGGATCTAGTTCAGTCCCCACTCCTTATAGGAACTTCTACCTGACAGCTTAGCTACTGAACAGGTGCACAGTTACACATCTGCTACACCCAGCAGACCATTTAAAAGGTATATTTGCAGAAAGACATCGACTCCTTACCAGCTGATAAAATCCTTATGTACAAATAACTTATTTTTAAGATTATCTTACATAATTTCTACAGTTAGTAATACTGAAATGCAGATTAAATGGAGATTTCCAGACTTGTGCCTTTCACAATAACCAAAATGAACAGACCATAAAGCAGCAGTGAGACACAAATACTGTCCTCTGAAATCAGGGGTCAACTCCAGTACTTACTGATGGCAATGTATGTCAAAAATAGCTATGGCTCTAATTAACCTGATAACATGGGGACACTGGGCAGGAGGAAACCTGCGGAAAAATGGAGAGTAGAGCAAACTGCTGAAGCAGGAAAAAAGGGAAAACAGGAGTAAAACAAGCAGAAAAGATGAAAGGCAGAGAGAGTGGGCACTACAGAGAGCAGTTACTGATTCATGAAGTGAGACCAAGTATTTCACATTAAAATACTAAGACTTGGCATGACTGAACACCTAAACAGTATGAATTGTTAAATGCACAGGTCAAAGAAAACAAAACTGATTTTGTCCCATTCACATGCACTAAGCATATAAAATCATAGTACATACCATGCAAAAGTATCTAACTACACCAAAATTTCATGAAACTACTGGACTTGGTGGGGTGGCTGGATTCAAACATGCTCCGGATTTATGGGAAAAGTTTTATTTAGAGCAATATCGGGTTTCCAAAGCCTTTCATCAGCTACATAAATTTTAGTGCCATTGTCAGAATCTCAAATTTACAGACAGCCATCCAACATGAAGTAATGAGTGTGAATGTGAAGAAAGCAAGACACAGCTGCCTCTGCCCCATCACAGTGAGGTCCCATCATGCCCCTTTTGATTGACTTAACTATCCTTTTGCTTTCTAGAAGCACATGAAAAGGTAAAAAGCTTTTCTTTTAGCCAAGATTGTAGTATTGCCACAGGAACCCTGAGAGCACTGTCCTCTGCAGCATCCCAAGCAGGTGTTGTGACACAAGAACACCTTTCTACAGGTACCAAGGCACGGCAACCTCATTTCAGCAGGACAGGACCAGTCAGTTGAAGTTGATGTATTACTTTTTGTGCTTCAGAAATTAGTACCAAAACCAACACCAAGAGAAAATGGAACAGAGCAGAAAACCACATCAGCACCAAACACAAACAGGTTCTTCAAATAAACCTTAGTCCAACTCTTGGATACAGCAAACACAAGCAACAACTGCTCTTAGACAAAACCCAGAAATATTTTCTAGATCTTCCTCAAAATGATGAGGCAGGAAAACTTCCTGGAAAACCCGAACTAATTTTTCAGCTCCTAACTGTAAAATGGAGGTGGAGCAAAACTTCTTACACCTGAGGTATGGCACAGAGAGCCCTGCAACTAGAGGCACAGGTGGCCAACATGCAGACTAATTAACGCAAGGTAGAAAAAAAACCAAGGACGAAAAACCAGCACTGAATAGTTAGGTTTGTTCTGTTTCTCAGTTACTACCCTGGCTATCAGTATTGCATTTACTAGAAACAGGAATCTGAGGTACCTGATACAGTCAGTACTTAGCTGCCAGTTACAATCTCCAATTAATACAACAGCTGGCATTATCATTATTATTAGGTGATAACTCAAATGCATCTCAACAATGGAATTTTTATTCCTATACGAAAAAGAATAATGCAAGTGCTGGTTTGAAAAGGAAAACGTTTAAGTCATATTTCTTTGCCAAGCCATTGCTTAGCAGACTGAAATCTAAGGATGCTAAAGATAAAGTAAGTCATTTTTTGGAAGGTGAGGCAAAAAGCCCTCAAGAGCTTACACCTCCAGACTGAAGCAGTATCAAACTGCAGTTACATCACTGCACAGGTTGCTACAACAGAGGCCGCTCACATACAAACCAGCCTCGCTGCTGTCCTCTGCTGTCAGGAGCACCTGCGCAGTGATGTGTAGAGACGGTTCAGGAAGATCTGATGGACACTGAACACTTCTGTGTCAGACCAGAGATGGCATCATCTTAAGCTGCTCTAGGCTGCACCACAGGAAGGAAAACCTGTACTTGCTCATAGTTCTTCCTCCCTTTCAAAACTGCACTGTATCCATGAGGAGGGGAGCACAAAGAAAACTAGAAATAAGAATAAAAAAGGGGAAATGTTATCTGGGTCGCTTTTGGAAGCTGCCTAGTGCCCACAGTCTGCCAGCCAAGGAATGGATCTCTGTGACATTTTAACCAGCAGAGGAAGCACTATATCCATCTCTGCCTCTCTAAAACCCTTCCTTCTCCTCTCAGCATACTATATGATACCATGCAGTAACAACATTGATGGGGCTGCTAATAATGTTGGGGGTTTTTTTTAATGGGAAGAGAGAGATTTAGCACACAGTATAAAAAATAGTAAATGCAACAGTGGCTCTGCAGGTATAACACAAGTCCTGCTTTTTTTTTTTTTTAATGGCAAACAACAGTTTTCCAACAGGTGGGAACTAATAACTTATTCAAGCTAAGTCTGTCACATTTTTCTAATCATAAACAGGTCCTGCACCTAGAACTAATTTATGTTAACAGAAATGTTAACACAGGTCATGCCACACTAAGGTAACCTTTTTTTCAACCTGAAGAACTCCTGCTCTCAAGAGTTCTCTCTTGAGCTAATCATGCAATTGTTCTCCAGCAGAGGATTGTGTTCTCACAGCACATAACAAGGCTGGGAAGGTAGGCAGATGAGAAACTGCTGAGCAGGAGCAGGCAGTGTGGAATCCATCAGGGAGGGCCAGGCCAGGGATGGAGGAGCTGTACTGCCTATCACCAGGCTGTTGCTTCAGCAGAGCTCCAGCTACAACCCTGCTCCCTTCCAGAAAAGCTCTTTGATTTTCTTGTGCACAGCACTGGCGGGAAGCAGCTGAAACAGAAACACAGCAGACAGGACAGCTCCAAGCCACCTCTGACCCCACTAGCCAGATATCCAGACAAGTAACCTGCAGAAAGGGCAGGATCTGGAAAGATATGATGGGTCCGAACTTCCCAATACCCTGAGCAGCCTCAGCTGTCCCTGTCTAGCTATAGCCCTGTCATAGGTTAGCAAGCATAGTCCCGGAAGGGATGTCCTTGCTAAGGGGTGCTTACAGCTTCCTCTGGGACCTGATAGAACCTATCAGCTGGCCAGTTTGAATATGGACAATTCTCTAAGCCACTTAAAGTTGTGACCACCTCTGTGATCCACATTTAAGAATAGACAGACTGCCCCCCAGCTCTCTCTCTCGTTTCTGGTGCTGGGACAGGTGGCTGCGGGCCCCGTGTGGGGGCCAGGCCGGGCCGGGCCCTGCTTAGGCCAGGCCAGGCCGGGCCACGGCCATCCTGGAGTCGATGGACCTGTTCCAGCTGTGGAACTTCCCCCCCACTGCCTTGTCGTGGGCAGCCGGAGCAGCTTGGCTCTCCCCCCTCTCCACTTCGATAAGAAAAATTCAACATTCCAGCTGCAAAGCTGCAAGGCCGAGGTGAGATTAACCCTTTTATTGCTGTGAAGAGCTGAAAACCTGAGGGAAGAGAGAGAGAAGATGCTTAAAGCTGAAATTCTGTTGTGAAGCTATGATATATCAGAGTATCCCGTTGTAATTTCATGAAGATATAGGGGGTGGAGTGTTCAACTCATAAGCAGAAGCACCTGCGCTGAGATAGGCAAATGCTGACGCAGCTGTAATTTCATGAGAAGTTTGGACAGGGAGAGATGGACCAGATGAGCACTTTTGCTCCAAACGGGAAAGGAGAAAACCTCAATTCCTAGAGGTGCTCCCAGAGATAGTCCTAACGATGAAGATGAGGAAGACCCTTTGCTCCCAGGGAAGGAGAAGGGCCTCTGTTTTCTGGTTTCTGAATGGCTCAACCTTAAAATTGTACCCCAAAAAACTTCAAGAGTGGACGGACCCTCAAAAGCAGTTGCAGGAAAAACTGCAAGTCGGAGGAAGGGACTCATATTGCAAGCAGAGAGACTCCTCTTCCTAAATGGACTGAACAATATTTGGAAGTGGGCAGCTGTCTCGTTGTGATACTGTTTCCATAGCACAAGCAAGAAGAAACTTCTCTTTCTAAATGGACTGAACAAGGTTATTATGGAAGTGGTAAACAGACTGAACATCTTAAGGGTTGTCTTTTTACATTGTCAGTGGGAGAAGGGAGGAAGGTGGGGGAAGGAAGAGAGTTCTGAAGGTGGTATAATTTTTTTTTTCCCCTTCTTTTAGGTCTATTAACAAACTTCTTTATATTCTTTCAAGTTTGGTGCCTGCTTTGCGTTTCTCCTAATTCTTATCTCACAGAAGATAAACAGTAATGAGTATTTTAGACCAAACCACTACAAGCCCCCATTCCAGTCCTACTGGAATGGTGAGAACAGGGGAATGCTGTAGCCACAGACTGGCCAGCGTTATTTAGCAGGGACAGTCAGAAGAGAAATATGATAAAACCAGCTCAAAACCCAGCAGAAACGCTGAATTAAAAGGAAAGTAACCAGGCATTTCCAATCAGCTCCTTGAACATCATTAACAAAACAAAGCAGAAGTTTTTATCTAACGGGGTTAGCACACAACCAGTGTTAAACACATGGCTGCAGGTAATAATGACTGGGAGAATGTTGTCTTTATATATCAGCGTCATCCTGTGAGCTCTACACAAGTCCCTAAAACTACACGCAAGTGAAGGCACCTGAATGCTCCAAGTTTCTGAAGTGTTTGCTACCGGCATGACTAGACACCAACAAACCGAGCACATCTCCCTGCTAACCCACCTGCAGACACACAGGAAAGCGAATGAGCCAACAGAGTAATAAAGCAACACCTGTTCTTTGGGATCCTCAACTGGAAATGCAGTATTCCCACAAACAACTGAATCCTAGGCTAAAATGGGAGAGCTGGGAAGAAAAAAAACAAACCAAAACCAAAACAGAGCCTCAGGGAAGGCATATGCTCTGCTGTCAGCTGCTCTGTGTTTACCCGAGGTAATGTTTCTATGCCTGTGGAGTGGGATGGGCGCCCCGCAGGCAGCCTGCACTCAGAAGAACCGCTGGGCACGACTTCTCCTGCAGAGCCGCGGTGCCAGGGGAACCCCACCGGGCGCCGGGGACAGTCCCGGGCCGGCAGCGGCCCCTCAGCTCCGCCGCTGCCCGCACCCCGCACCCAACTCCGAGTGCAGCCTAGAACCCGCCACGGACAGAAGAGACCCGGGCGGGCTGAAGCGAAGCCGCCTCCCGGCCTGCCAGCCCCCTCAGCGCACCGAGACCGAGACGAGCGCAGCCTTCGCCCAGCCGGGACCCCTTCCCCTCACCTTGGCCCTGCCGGCCTCCACCTTGCGCCTCCGCACCTCCTCCTGCGTGTCCATGCGGCGCCCGAGGGGCTCCGCGCCCCCCGCGCTGTCACGGCAGCAGCAGCAGCGAAACTTCGGTCATGGCCGCTCCCCACCCGCCGCCGCGCCAGCCACACCGCGCGGGGCGGAGCTCTGCGCCCATTGGCCAGAGCGACTGACGCAGCGCACCCCTGACCAATGGTGAGAGCCTTCGTCAGCCGGTATCCGCTCACTCGCGCTAAATGGCCCCTGGGATACCCCGGGCAAGCCGGCGCGAGCCCCGGCCCTACCCCTTCCGCGGCAACCACCAATGGGAGCGGCCCGCGCTATTTCAAAAGGGCCGCCGGCCCCGCCCAGCACGGGAGACAGCCAATGGGAAAGCGGGAGCTTGGAGGCAGCCGATGGAGGCGGGGCTGAGGCAGCCAATGGAGGCGGGGCTGAGGCAGCCAATAGGGTCCGGGGGCGGGGTGTGTCCCGGGGGGGGTCTGCGGTTCCTCTCGCGCCTTTTCGCTTATTTATAAAGTTTTAGAAAACAAATAAATTAATGTTCATTGGTTCTAAGTTGCATGATTCTCTTCAGTAATCAGTATGCTATTCTCTATTGCTTATTGATTTGTTCTTCTTCATGCTAATTTGGTCCACATTCTTTAGTCCTTTTATCATCTTTTCCTCAGACAGGGAGTCTCCAACTTTCCCGGCATTAATCTCCTCTGGTGTCTTCTGGTTACTCCAACGTCCTTGAAGGGCCAGAAATTTAAGATCCCAGATGTCCAATCTTCAACTCCCTTTGGCTCTGCTTATCAAAGCTACAAAACTGGTGGATTCTTTGTATTTTGAAGTCATTAAGTTATAAAAATACAGGCTTTAGTGAAATCTGTTACTCGGAGCAGTGTGCTGGATTGGCAAACATTAGAAAGCCCTTCTGCATCGAGGGCTGAGTTACGGTTATGCTTTAACCCGTTGCCGAGGTTTCTGGGGTACAGTATTTTTGCCTTTCCCCTTCATGAACAATTTTACTCTTCTAAGGAAGAGTGGAAGTTTCAGTGAGCAAACCATGCTCATCTTAGATCTGATAGGGAAGATGTGTGCTAATGTCTTTACAAACAATTCTATGGGTGAAGTTATGGGTGTTAAAGTCTTTGAAATGGATCTTAATGTCTCTACTAACTTCAAGCAGCAGATTTGTTGCAGAGCCCGGACAGCCTGACTCCTGAAATAGACAACGGTCTGCACAAGCCTGAGTTCCTGAACTTTGGGGTAAAACAGTAGGTTTAAGGGGGCATATGTGGTAGGCGGTTCGGGGAGGCTGTACCTTCCCAGCACCTCAGCCAATGGGGAAAGGAAGAGGGCAACGTGCGGCTCGGAGTTCAGGATGAAAGGAGGCTGCGCCCTCCAAAACCCTGAGAGAGAGAGAAAACCCCGGGGGCGAGTGCTCTGGTGGACTCTCTCACTTTACTCAAATAAAGTTTCTGGACTCCTCTCTCTCCCTTCTGGACACTGGGTTTTCATAGCGTGACTTCCATACAGATCTGACACAGGACGGGCTCCTAAGGCCAATTCTGGTCGTCTCCTGCTTTGTCAGCTCCTGAGGTGTTTGTTTTTCCTGGTAGTACTGTCACGCTCTCTGATTTCATAGCCAGGATTCTGAGATTGCCAATACCAAAAGACAAAGTCTGAATTATAAAATTTCTTAGTGAACACCTCCAAGGATCAGGCAGCCACAACTTCTCTGGGCAACCTGTTCCAGGGCTTCACAGAGAAGAACTTTTTCCTAATATCCAATCTAAACCTACTCTCTGTCAGTGGGAAGCCATCCCACCTTATCCTGCCACTCCAGGCTCTTGTAAATAGTCTCTCTCCATCTTTCTTGTAGGCTCCCTTCAGATACTGGAAGGCCACAATTAGATCATAGTTCCTCTTTTCCAGACTGATCAATCCCAATTCTCTTAGCCTTTCCTCATAGAAGAGTTTCTCCACCCCTCTAATCATCTTGGTTATCATCATAAAATCTTTTTAAATTGTCTTTTAGTACTCATCGAAATTAAAATTAAGGATATAAAATATCAAAATCAATAAAAGACATCAAAGAAATGCAATACTGGTATGGACCTCATCAGGTTATCTACTCCATTCTTGTGTCTGAGGAGTCCTACAATAGTCCTAAAATGTTCAACACATTTGGTTTTTTAATTGTTCATAAACAACATCTGTGAAAGTTTTTGTTTGATAGCTGCTCCATCATTTCCCTTAGTGGCTAAGATTATTTTCCCCCTGTTTTTATCAGGTTTTCCTCTTCCTCATTAAGCCAAATGCCTGCATTTTTCCAGACAGAACCCCCCCACCTGACCCCGTTCTTGATTGTATTCTTTCATTTACTTAAAAATTGCTGGCCTGTCCTCTGCTCGCCATCTACTTACTAATTAAACAAAGCCAGTTCTTTAAAGTCTTCCTTAGAACCTACATTTTGTAAATGCATCCTTTTTATTTTTTTTCCCCTAGACTTTCTTTCCCTCTTAAACCACCATGTCTAAAAATAGGCACATGTTCAAACTCTGACTTCAGCACTGCTAAATAGAGCGGAATAATTATGTCCTGTGAGGTGCATGTAACACTCCTGTTATTCCTTTGTAGGATTAAATTTGTCTGGTTTGGCTCTTTTGAATCCTCATGCTCAAGTCTGATCCCTTGTTTGGGATTCAGCGTAGTTATAGATCCCTTTCAGCAAGATCTTGTGTGTGGCTGGCACGTTCCTGGCACCTCATTAAGTAGCAGGCTGCAAGATGTTCCAAGAGTAGGGATCCTACTGTGACTAAGGCATCCATAAGTGTGGGAAAAGAGAGATCCTTTACCAGCTTTGCTGGAAAGTGGGGGTGTTTTTTGCCTAGTATTGAATGTCCTCTGGGATACCTGTCACATTAAGCAAAAATTTCTCTTCCTTTCCTGTTTAGTAAATTCAGTTGCTTAACACTGCTGCTGTATTTTTAATGGAACACTTATACCTGGTTCTTTTTGTCTAACTTTCTTGTAATGCTCTACTCATACTGCAATGAAGGCTCTAGAAATTTAACTTGAGCAGCACTGTACTAAACCAATTGATGGTGAAACAATCAGCTCAATATTCACCAGCAATCAAAAAGGGGTGTTTTTTTTTCCCAGCACACTATACTTACGCAGTTTACAGGCATAACTAGGCTTATGCTTTAGGTTAAGATAACTAGGAAACTCCTTGTCGTTGCAGCTGCTTAGATGAAGGGGTCAAAGACATTACAGAAAAATCTTGTTGGGGTTTTAAAGTACAGAAATGGACTCAGAGTTGTTTCTCAGGAGAGCTGCTGGCAGGTGAGAGGGTTTTCTGTTCTGGCTTGTCACTCCTGCCATTCACCACAGAGCACTGCCAGAGGAAGCTGAACCCCAGCTCTGACACAGCACAGCTGTTTTTGGGATCCCTGCACCTCAGTTTCCCTAACTTCTCCAGTGACTGCCAGCCAGTGTATTTTTAGGGACGGGCTGTGTGGATCACAGCTGAGAGAAGTGATCTGTACTGCTCTCACACAGCTTAGGAGCGTCTCTGAGCTGCTCCATCTGCCAGCAGTGGCTCTGCTGCAGTTTTGCTTTGGCTTTCGAGTGAGGAAGGGGCTGTAACTTATCTCTCCTGGGAGCAGAACTGGGCTTAAAATATGATACTGAGAAGGAGTCACTGTTATTTGGCTTTTTTCTCTTGCCTTGGTTTTCATTTTATGGATGTCACTGATAAATGTCACCCTGTTTCTATGCTGGTAGGGCTTTGCTGGGAGAGGGAGATATTCTGTGGGTTTCTTGGAAGATGGTAACCAAAAGGATGTTACACCTTAGTCTCTTTACTCTTGAACTTACCCAGGGGTGAGTTCCAGCTACGCTCCTTCATTTTTTTAGTTACTATGGGGTAATGACAATTCATGTAAAGGGCTATGTCAAAACTGTGCAGACCCCTTACAGTGGGATAAACAGGTACCAATCAGCAAGATCATAATCTGACCCCTGGCACTGGGATTGTGTTAAAGAACCATTGCCTTTATTTCTTTTTTTCTTGTCCACTAATGTGCTGGGCATTTGCTTTATAGAAGGTACACAAGCTTCTGTGCCTGGAGATTAAATTGTTTATGTTGTGTATTGACAGTACAAATTCAGCAACCAGGTTACAGGTGCAAACCTCTGAGCTAATTAGAAGGCTCTAACAACACAGAGGCCAGGTTTAGTAACGCTGCCAGGGGAAGGATAGCAACCATTAGGAACAGACAAATCTTCAGTCTCAGTTGCCCTCCTGTGAGCATCACAACCTGCCACACAAAAGTGTGTTGAGAGAAATGGCAGGAAAAGCTGTGTCTGTGACGTTGTGAATGCCTGTACTCACTTTTGTCTGGGAGTGAAACTGAAGCTTTTATCTTCTTCTCTCAATTTCTACTCATCTTGTATTATTGTCTTTTAATAATGGAATTATTCTTTGAAGATTGTGGAGGGAAAAAAATGAGCACTGAAAACCTATCTGCCTCTGTTTAGCTTTTTAACCTGTTTTTGCCTGCCTGCTCTTCCAGAAGACAATGGCAGATCCTTCAGTGGTGGATCACCTGACACGACTGAAACTCAAACTCCTAGAAAAGGTAATGGACTAATTCTGCAGTGGTCACCTTTTTTCTGCTTTTTGCTCTTGCATGTTTAAGCATTAACACAGTGCTTTAAAATAGTATAACTCTACTGAGATACACTGAGGAGTGGTACTACTTAACTGTCACTTTCTTAAGTAACATTGTTCAAGTTTGCGTGGACCTACAGTAAATTTAATTGATTTTATGGGAGATGTCACCAGTTAGCTTAAAGCCAGTTTGAGCTGTGACAGGCAAAGTTTAGGAGCAATCATGGGTAAAGAGAATCTCAGATTGTTTTAAGGCAATTTCATGTCTGCTTTCATATAAGATGTGTTGCCTGGTCAGACCTTTGCTGAATCAAGAGTCCAGATCTTGGACTATCAGGCAAGCTCAAACTGAACATTATCAAGTTCTTCATATGATGCAGCTCTCTGCCCTACAAAATAAATTATGTATATAACTCCTGATTCATGATGCTATCACCTTTCAGGTCTGGAATAACCTGGACAGTTGGAAGCATGACTATTCTTTACTGTAACTAGATTTGTAGTGAGACATTTCATACTTCTTTAAGAACCACCATTTTTCTCCACGTCTGCTCTATTTCCTCCATCCCAAACCTGTGCCATAGGTTTGGAAATCCTTGTGAGCTTTTCTGCCTGACTTATAACCAGTTCTGGTTATGGTTCTGCCAACAGAGACTAGAAAATGAACAGGAGAACCTAGAGAAGATGAAGTTGTCTCTCCCAGCTGCAAGTAAGAGAAGCATTTTTTCTAATTATGGGCATACTTTGGAAAGGGCTTAGCTATGTTCTCAGGCATGAGTTCCTCAGGAGATGATCCCCTCTCCTTCCTAACAGCTGTGAGCTGACTGCTTTTTATCTTTTGAATTTTTTCCTGACCAAGGGAAGTGAACAACCAGCTGAGCACTAACATAAGATGACTTCCTGCCCAGGTATCCTCTGCAGCCTCTCAGCTGCAGCTGCTGGCTCAGCTGGAGCAAACTGATGGTGATCCAGTTTGTCCTAGCTCTTACACCTAGGAGTGAGCCCCTGTTGTAGTCCAGCTGTTTGCTTGGCTTTGGTGATCCTGAAAAGGCAGGAGGAACACTTAATTTCTTTGCATGGCACATGCACTGTTTATATTATCTGTGGATTCAAAGCTACCAGTAGAAGCTCAGTGATGTTTCTAGATTGTACTCTGGGCTCCTTTTCATTGATCTGATGCACAAATAGTTGGAAACGTCTAATGCTGTGGCCAAAAATTTTCCAAAAAACCCTATAACAACTTACAGTTTCAAAATACGAAATGGTGCTTTCCAGGGCAGATGCGAGGCATGACTCCAAAGTACCTGAAAACATTCTTGCTTATCTTCATTACAAGCAAGTTCAAAATCAACTGCATGTGGGACAAACTGCAAAGGAAGTTGACTCAGAGCAAAATAGAAACAGAAAAGTCGGCTTTCAAATCTGAGTTTGGTTTGAGCTGTTACAACAAACAGTCATCCTCTGCATGCACAGGGTACATCTCAAAACTTTCGGGCTGAAATGGACTCCTAAACCAGGAGGTTAAAAGGGGGCTTTAGAGAGTAATCTAAAGAGCTTATTTTCAGAGAAGGTGTTTTGCCTTTGTAGAGCTGCTGAACAGCTGTGACTGCACGTGGCATAAAGTCATTATCCATACATGTATTTGACAAGAAAAGTAGCCCAAGCCTTTTGTGGAAGAACTCAAGCTGTCTAATAACACATTTTCCACATTATTATCATAATACAGGTGCTGTAATAGCTCTGTCTTTGTGATCCTTTGAGAAGATAATGGACTTTTCCTTTTCCAGGGAACAGACCTCAGGATATGCTCCAAAGCGCCCTGAGGCGAAGGAAAGATCTGCTGCAGGAGCTTAGGGTAAGAGCTCTCTCTGGCCAGAAGCAACAGACAGGGCCCAGTTACCTGCACATCCACTGCTGATGTCGATTCAGTGTTTTCCTGTCCTTTAGTTCTGGGGCTGGGCAGGATTTAGTACTCTGCTGCTTTGGAATATAAAGGCTGGGCCAGCTAATCAGGGAGAGGGCCTGGGGAGTAGCTTGGCTTCCCTCACTACAGCTGTGGAAGCTTGCACCTGCTTCAGGTATTCAGTGGGATGATTCTGTTTATCCTGAACTGCTGTATCATAAACTTTCTGTGCCAAAATGCAAAGAAGGGATTTTTAGTGCTGCTGAAGTAGGGACAATAGTAACTGTTATTTATTCCTAGTTTGTGGAGGGTACCAATTATTAATGAAATGTTTTCCCAGACTTTTGGTGGCTTGTTCTGCACAGTTGGTTTTTTTTTTCCAATCCTTTTTTCTTACGCTTCCAGATATGTGGGAAGGAAAACTTTATACTTACACAGGCACTGGCAGTGCCTTACTGCAGGTTCCCAGGGGCTAATCCCATTTAGTCCAGAGAGCATAACTATACTGTCTGCCTTGCTGTGACCAGATTTTCTTTACGAAAATACTTGATTTTGCAGGATCAGCACCTTCTGGAAGAGCTTTCACAGCCACCTGCACCAGCTGGAGGACACTGCCATAACCTGTGGGAGGGAGCTGCCCTCCCACAAGTCTACCAGATCCCTTTTCCAGCTTCCCAAGTGGAGCCACCAAGGATTATCCAGCAGATGGTAAGGATTGTCTCCTGGAAAACACCACTAGCACTGTGCCAGCCTGAGCTGACAACCATTTGGGAGCTGTATGGAATTCCTCATCCCACAAAAAGGGAAGAAATACCTCTAGCTCTTTTACAGGACCCTTGCTGCCCTCAGCAAAACCTATGGGGAAATCATCTTGCAAATAAGGCCCAAAATTAATGATGGGAACGGTTTACCCGTGGAACAAGATGGCAAAAAGAGTGGCAGGGCTGTCCATGCTCCAGCCTGGCCATTCAGCCACTTTCTAATGCACATCGCTGTCTGCTCATGCAGCCCACAGCCTCAACAGCTTCTCCATGAGGATCGCAGAGTTTTCCTGAAACCTAGGCAGATGACAGCCGTTCCCATAGACGGGGGTGCTGGCCAAAACCAACCCCGACTTCTCCATTTTCCTTCCTGTTCCAGATGCCAACTCAGCCTGCCACCATCATCCAGCAGTTGCCTCAGCCATCCCCTCAGATCACACAGATTCCCCCAGCCCAGCCCTTTGCAGCCCCCCGCTCTGGGAACATTAAAGAAGGTAACAAACTCTCCATGTGTCAGCCAGCTCCTGTCACCAGGCCTGGAAAGGGCAGGGCAGGTACCATGGCAAGTGGAAGGGGGCATGGGACGGTGTCCAAGCTAGTTAATGACGTGCTGTTTCATGAGCTGGTGGAGCTTTGGGAGTTGCACTCCATAAGTGGGATGGGTACCAGTTGTGAGAGGCTTTCAGGCAAACTCTTACCACTAAAACTAAGGAAAAAGGAACTACAAAGTCAAGGGAAGATTGGGAAAGCAACACAGCTTAACTCATGGCTCTGAGTAATATTAAGAAAGTCAAAATCATGCACATGGATGATTCCAGAATTAGCAAACAGGGTTCTAGAATTTGGTTTTATTTTTTTGTTCCTTCCTAAGATGCTTTTCAGTCTCCTCAGGCTTTTATTTGTGCCCTGTGTTTGGAAACAAGACAGAACATCTGAAAGTGTTGTTCTAAATATAGTGCAATGCCAATAAAAGGGTTTGTTTCTAAACAGAGGTGGGTGCTACTCTTAAATAATACATGAACTAAAACCTGGGACGACTACCCTGGCTCAGCCTTCAGCCAAAGGTTTATCCCATACAGGAATCCTCAGTCATGAAACTGCAATATTTCTCAGTTTATACTTCATCTAAGTGTCTGGATTTTTGAATCAGAGTTTATTTCCATAACCAAAATATTCCCAATCCATTCATGTTTTCTCTGATGCTGCTACATGTAAACTATTTTTTGTATGATCAGTAAAAAGGAAAATGAGAGTTGCCTTCATTATTTTTTCCCTTCTTTTTTTCTCACCTCTCCCTCTTCACTTCTCCCCAAGTGAATTAGTTATACTGCACAAGTCCTTTGGATCCCAGAGATCATGCAAGGAGATTTGAGGTGCATGAAATGACAGTTTGAGGGTTGGGCTTGATGATGTTAAAGGTCTTTTCCAACCTTTACAATTCTATGAGTCAGTGGACTCTCAAGTTGGCACCGCAATATCACATAAATTTGAGGAAACCTCTCACCTGGAAAGCAATGATCTGGGGCTGAAGCAATGGAGAGCACAGCCAGGAGCCTGTGCATGCTGGAGTAAGGGAAATCTGCAGCTCAGCTCTTCTCCATTCTGCCATTCAGCATAGCTAGGGGTGTGGGCCTGCAGGGGAAGCAACAGACAGAAGACAGTCAGCAGCAGCTTTCTTGTAGAAGGGAGGAGAAACAGGAAAACTGGTATGAACAATCCCACTCACAGACATTAACTTTGCACTGTCTGGGGAAATAATGCCAATATTCTTCATGTGCCCCTTTCAGCTGCTTTGCCTTCGTTGCAGTGACCACTCTGTGTGCTTGAGGGCACTCCTTACCATGATGCCTCTGCTGCTTGTCAGTCGTGGATAAAACTCTTTTCTTCTTTTCTTCTCTTCTCTTCCCAGATATAGTAGAGATGATGTTGATGCAGAATGCTCAGATGCACCAGATCATGATGCAGAACATGATGCTGAAGGCTCTTCCACTGACAGCGCTCGCACAGCTTGGGGGAGCCAGCTCTGCCGTGCTCCAGCACACGCAGCAGGTAACAACACCCCACCCTGAAGGGCATCCTCACCCACACCAGGCCATGGCTCATCTCCCTGTGAGGGCACAAACGCACAAAGATCTGGGAGAACCAGAAGACTGTGGAGGACACTGTACCTTAGGAAAGATGACAGAGGAAGAGCATGGCCTGATGCCCACCTTCCTCTCCAGGCCATCCTGTCATTCTGCATTTCCCTGACATTGACTGATGGAATAAATTGGAGGGAGTGGGATCTGAGTATCAGGTGAAATCTAAAGTCACTGAGTGTTTTTGGACCTTCTGTACTGGAACCTGCAAACTCTTCTCCAGACACATTCCAAAGGTCTTCCTTTCCCAAGGGGTGGCTGAGTGGAACTCTGGGCCCTCAGCCAGGGACCCCCCCCATGGGGGCACAGGTTTCTGCAGCCACCCTTTGTCTCTCTCCAACAAGGACCTGCAGCTTGCTGCTCCCCTGGGTGTGAAAGCAGACAGGCCCAGGCCACCTGTGGTGCACCACCACCACCATTACTCTCCCATGGGTGTGTTCCCAGTGCCTCCCAGGAGCTTCCCATCCACATCCACAGCACAGCACTGGACCGGCAGCTCTGCCCAGCCTATGTAAGTAAGCAGTCAGCTGTGACGTGCACTTGTAGCCCTTCTCCCTGCCCAGGTGGGGTGGCGAGGCAGGTTGTGGAATAAATGTGGGGATCTGACAAGGATGAGGATCATACAGATCCCCCACCCTGCCATGCTGCATTTCTCTGCTCTGCAGGGGCTCTCACCCTGCTTTTTGGGTCTCCCTGTGAACCCAGCAGTCACCTGCTAAATAAGGGGGGGGAAGTGTTTTACATTCAGGCTAAGGTTCCCAGCAGGATTTATGTTCTTAAAGCACTGCTGAGACATTTGCTAATCAGAAATTCCTGGGGAAATAAACTCAAACCACCAGCTTAAGAAATGGCACAAAGGAAGGGGAGTATCAGAAATAATGCTGAGCCTTTGCCATAAGCTTGTGCTTGCAGCTGAAGGGGGCGAGTTTCAAGCACAGAAATGGATGAACTTCTCCCCAGGATGCTCCCAGATCCCTAGAGCCCTTGAACTCTGTGCAGAGGTCACAGCCAGCTCCTCCAGGGGCTCATTTGCTTTGTGCCTTCCTCTGAGCTTCTCCTGCTTGGCTTCCTAGGTGCTAGAAAGTTCTTACATGCTAAAGCTGGTGAAGAAATGCTCCTTGCTAGAGCATGGAAGGGGGGCATGACATGGGGACACACTGTGAGAGCTCAACTTTTATTTCTGTGCCATGGCTCTTTCAGAGCCTTAGTGAACAGGACAGGATGGAGGCAGCTGCAGCCCTGGGCATGGATGACCTGCTGGCAGGGGTATCTGTACAGCCCTCTTTAGCAGAGGATTTGAATTCCTTGAACTGATTATTTACCTAATGGGATTATAAGAGATGAAGATTTCTACCTATTTCCCTTTGACATGGGTTTGTAATCTGAACAGTAAAGAACTCCTGGCTCCTGTCAGAATCAGTGCAATTCACTGTTTGCAGAAATCAGTAAAGGTCTTGTTGTGGCCTTTAAACTGGTTCTTCCTCTTCTTCAGCTGCCTTCCACCACAGGGTATGAGACCAAACACATCTTTTTGCAGCTGCAGCACTGCTGGCTGTTACTAAACACAATAACCCCATTTTTCTTGTTGCAGGTGGCCCACACACTGACAGTACATGATCTTCTGCAAGTGGACCATAGCCTCTCTAAAACCAATAAAATCCTGATATTCTTTCCTCAGCCATTGACATGTCTTTTTCTTCAGCAACATAAACCAAGCACTTTTCCCTCCTTTACTTTTCCTATTAGTTTTCAAAAGGCAGGCTTTAATCCATGCCCATGCTATCCTGTTCTTTTTAGCTTTATTTATGACTCCTTAAAAGGCTCACTCAGAGTTTTTATCAGGCAACACATTTTCATGCTCTCAGCAGCCTGATTTTTCTTAGTAGAGAAAGATGAACAATGATTTTGTAGCACTTTTTCACTATCTTCCCACCTTCTGTTTTTAAAGTGGAGAACATCAGTACACTGGGTTTGCCTGGTGCAGTTTCTGAGTGAGTTTGATTAAGAAATCCCAGGGACCTAAATTTTGTTTGGAATGAAGGAAAGATAGTAACTGTCACTGGTGGAAGCTAATTGTGTGCTGTCTGTGTTCCAAAAACAACTAATGAATAATTTATTTACTGTGTAAAACCTACCTTGCTCTTTGCCCTCTCTGCTCTGTTGTCTTTGAGCTTCTTACCGCTCTCTACAACTTCTCACTCTCTACAACTACATGAAAGAGGAAATGGCCTCAAGTTGCACCACGGAGTTTAGATTGAATATTAGGAAGAAATTCTTAACAGAAAACATTGTCAGGCATTGGAATGCCCAGGGAAGCATTTGAGTCCTGCCCCATCCCTGTAGGTCTTTATTAGTCATGTAAATGTGGCATTTAGGGTCATGGCTTAGTGGTGTGCTTGGCAGTGCTGGGTTAACAGTTGGACTCAATGTTCTTAGAGGGCTTTTTCTACCTTAACAATTCTATGAGCCAAATCTGCTGGTGCCTGGCAGGTTCAGCAATAAATTGTACTCAGTGATGCAAATGTCTGCACTTTCACTGTCTGCTGTTTAATTATTGTATGTTGGCTCTAATTGGCTTCCCCCTTTTCAATGCTTACTGTGGGCAGCATTGGCTCAGCAGAGTATTTCCTCCCAAGGATGGGCATGTGAAATGGTGCCTGCAAAGATGTTTCCTCACAGCCTCATCCAAGTCCTGGAAACCTTCTGCAGAGCAGGCATGGACCCTCTCCTAAGCATCACACCCCAAAAAGCCTGAGCCACGCACAGCTTCCTTGGATGAAAAATGTCTCAAAGATGGGACGAGGCTCCTGGGCAAATAATGTGGCTCACATCCCACCCTCAGGAGAGAGTCTGTGAGGCTCCAGAAGTCACTCCACATTGTCCCACCAATGCCTCTGCAGTTGCAGCCCAATGAAGCACCAGCAAATGCCTGGCAGATGCAAGTTCTCCTCCTGCTCTGTGTATGTACCTTGGAGACTGCAGGATTGCTCTACAATTTCCAAAAGAGGCCTTTGGATAGAGCCTGACTGAGTAACACCACATTCCCATCCCTGCACCTCTGGCTCAGCCAGGCTGACTCCCTGACAGTCTCTGGGTTGGGAGTTAAACTTTAATGTGAAGTGGGGAGAAGTACCCAGGCGTGACTCAGCCACCCACATTCTCTCCCTTCCCCTCCCCACTGGCAAGGGCAGTGGGACTGGGGAGAAGCAGAGGGATCAGAGACGGAGCAGGGATCTGAGACCCAGGGGCTGACCTAGTATGGAGCCCTGTGACCCACGAGGGAAAAGAGTTGCTATTATCGGCGGTGGTCTGGTAGGGAATGCCATTTAGCTCCTGCATGATTGTGTTTGCCAGGGAGCTGGGGCTGTAAAAGCACTGCTTGAATGTGGGGGTGAATGTTTTTCTTAAAATGATTCCTCTGTCAGATGACGGGGTGTTGTGAAGGGTTTGATTGAGTTCCTACTGTGGGAGGCTCCTGTCCTTTTCTCAGAGGAAGGTGTTTGGGTGGTGGTGGAGCAGTGGTGCCCAGGTACACTAAAAACCGGTCCTTGTTTGGGGTGCCAGGTCCCGCTGTCCCTTGGCTGAGTTTGGCTGTAAGCAAATCTCTAATGTGAAATGCTTTGCAAGGACTGAGACCAGTAAATGCCAGGCTGAGAGGAAATGCCTTCCTCTGCCCGTTTTTGTTTGGGAATGGTTTTCATCCACTCCTACTTGCAGAGAGGTATGACACTAAAGGCCAGGTGGATGGGGCTCTGAGTAACCTGGTCTAGTGGAAGGTGTCCCTGCCCATGGCAGGGGGTTGTAACAAGATGGTCTTTAGCATCCCTTCCAACCCAAACCATTCGGAGAGTCTGTGATTCTATGACAGCTTGGGGCATTGCAGCACCTACATCTCTCTCTTGACTTTTTGGACATTAGCTTCTTGGAAAAGAGTGATGACAGAACAGGCTGTAGTTCTGACAATTCATAATGGAAATTAAATTTTAGAAGTTATTTAAATAACAAACAGGACATATTTGTACTGTTTTCCCTTACTGTGTTCCCAAGGGAATGCTGCAACACCGTGAATTCTATTGAGGAAGGTAAACACAGTCCAGAGAGGAGCTGTGAGCTTGCCCACACCAGCTCCTGCTGTCTCTGGCTGAAGAGGTGAACCCTGCTGCACTCAACTGCTGTGTGTAAACAAGCTTGAGCTTGGCATGACTTTATAAAAAGAGTTTTGAAGGGTGGCTTTTGTCTTGGAGACTCTGCAAACACACAGGGCTGCCAGAGGACTGCTCTTCAGTAAAAAGTCCTCTAAGGTTCTTGGTCAAAAGATCTCCCTGTTTATGCTGAGCTGCATCCCCTGATCACTTCTTTCCTTTGATGCATCTTGGTAGTGACCTCTGAAATATTTCATCCACCCTTCCTGATCCTTGTCTTGTAGGTGGGTACATTAAATGCCTGTTTCTTTGCTAGACGAGGTTTCCATGTTCACGTTTATGAAGCCAGAGAAGGTAAGTTCAGCCTGATCATTACTGTGTGAGCTCACTGAAACAGTAGGAAAATAATTAAATCTGAGAGTGGCAGTTTGGGGATATTATTTTCTCTCTCCCCTTTAGCTCCTGTGGTGGGAAGGAGCATTTATTTGAAGTTCATCTTGTGTGGAGGGAACCCACCCTTTAGCTACTAAAATGATGCCCTTTTTATGTTCTTGGCTTAAACACTGATTCAGATCCTCACCTTTGAAGCTTGGTGTCTGCAGGAAGCATTATAGTACAATGCTGGGTCAGAAGGAGAGATGGAGCCTCCAGGTCCATAGGGCACCACAAAAGAGAAATTAGGATTTAGAGTGAAGATGCTGGCTGAAAGGCAGAGAAATTGTTCATCTTCAGTATCTGACAGCTGTCAGACAAATAAAACCTGGGCAGAGGTGGCAAGCCAAGTGGCAGGGGAGAATGACACCATGGAAAGTGAAACTCGACTCAAGTATGCAGTGAAGGGAAGGAGGAGCCATGCCTGACACATCTCTGTGGTAACTCTTCCTCCCCTAATAGAACAAGCAGTTCTGCTGCATGGCTTACAGTCGCTAGAAGCTCCACAGTTTTGAAAAGCCTCTGATTGCTCTTACCTGCCTTCTGAGTTGGATGGCTCTTACTGTGCTATTCCAGTTTTTGGCCCATTGCTTACACTCTCATACATGTTGGGATGAGGAAGCTCTGCCCCATGTACTGGCCAGACAATCCAGGAAGTCTAAATGAGGCAACCTGGAGGAGGAACAGGCCAATGCCCAGACATTTCCATCTGATCATCCATGAGGAAGGTGACCTGCCAATGTCCCAAAAATCACCAGTCTGTGGGCCTCAGCAGAACTGCCAGGCATTCATTGCTCAGCCTTCTGCATTTACAGGAGAAATGGCTCTTAATGTAAATGGACCCTCTGGCTCATGGGGAGCTGTCAGGATCCAGCATTCCCTTTGCAGCACTTGGCTGGAGCTGCTTCTTCCAGGCTAGAGGTGGCACGGAGGATCCAGGCTAGACTCCCCCCTACCCCACCTGCTGTTGCTGCAGGTGCTTGCAAGATGTTCCCCTCACCAGGCTGTGCTATCAGTGCCTCCATAATCAATTGTTCCTCCCATGCAGATATCCGAGTGGCCAGCTTTGCCCGTGGCAGAAGCATTAACTTGGCCCTGTCTCACAGGGGACGCCAAGCCCTCCGAGCTGTGGGGATGGAGGAGCAGGTACCCTGGCATGTTCTGTTGGCGGGGAGGGTCTCTGTGGTTAAAACACTCTTGCTCTGTCCCAGCCAGACCTCTTCCACTGCAAGCCTTCAGCCTGGCTCTCCCCTGCTCCACAGCACGTCTGCCAGCAGTATCTCCCCCACCCCAGGCAGCTGCGCTCTACTCCTGGCAGTGGGTGCTTCCCTGGGAGACCAAACAGCTTCCAGTGTTTACCTCCCTGCCGTGCTCCCCTCCCTCCTGGACATGAGGGCAAACAGGGCAGGAGTAGATGGACTCCCAAAAGAGCTGATGCAATAAAGCAGGATGCAATAAAGGCAGCTGTTTTCCCCACTGACATGTCCAGATTTGTATTTTCCCACAAAACCTTGATCTTTGGGCTGATCCCTGAAATCCATCCACACTGCCTTCTGCCCAGCACGCTTGGCTGGGAGCCCAGCACTCTTCTGCAGGGTGCTGGCTACCATTTAACATCCAGCTGTTGGGAGTGGTGGGATCTCCTGGTCCCTGGATCCCTGCAGAGGAGCCCAGACTTTGACAACACATATCCCAGTCCCAGGATGTAATTTGGCTGTCATTCCCCACCCTGTCGAGCACTCTGGGATTTTTCATGTCCCTTCTATCCAAAAACAATTTCCCTCTGATTTTTATGAGAATGAGCTTGTAAGTGATCTCAGTAAACTGTAGTAAATTGACATGACAGTCCTGTTAAACTGGGTAGTGATTTGGAAATGTGTGAGGAAAGAGCCCCCCATTCTTCCCCAAATGCAATGCTTGGGTGAAGGGATGATGCTAAATAACTTGTACTAAAAACCCACAGTTGTGGCCAGAAGCCTGGGTTGCATTCCTTTCTGTTTCAGATTGTGGCCAAGGGCATTCCCATGCAGGCAAGGAGGATACACACACCTTCAGGGAAAAAATACTCTATCCCTTATGGGAAGAAGAACCAGGTACTGGAGTTGCTTCTCAGAGCACAAGGGGTCTTTGTGAGCATTTATATCTCTGTGTTATGGACAGTGTGGGGATCGTGGATGTGTGAGTGGCTGGAAAGAATGAGGGAAGGAGATTGTGTGGAGGGGAGGGTTTCCTGTCTGGCCACGCAGTGTCCTTCAGCAAAGCTTTCTGAACCCCCTGTTTGTTTGCCTTGCAGTACATTCTTTCTGTGGACAGAGCAAACTTAAACAAAGAGCTGCTGACAGGTAGGTTGTCACTTCTGTTTGCGAATACTTCTAACACACTTTTTGCTGGGGATTTAGGGTTTGCCCCATGACCAGAAGACTTTAGGCCCCCAGCTCCCTTACCCAGCTCTCAGAAAGTGCAAGCCTGAACTAGCAGAGGAAAACCTGTGCTGTTTCCCAGCTAAAGCATGAGACACCTCCTCAGCCTTGTCACGGTTTGTGGCATTTTCCATAACCACTGATTGTACAGAGACAAATAGAAATTGGAGCTCTGTGGCCAAGTATGTAATCAGACTAGACCAAATTTATGCAAATTTCCCACTGACTGCAGGTACCTCATCCCATCCTGAACTTCAGTGGAGTGATGGTGGAAAGTGGTCACTGACTCATGTCATTGTGGGGAAGAAAAAAATCCTTGGAGGATTCCTTGCATTTTTCAAATAGTTTATACCATAGTTGACCAGTCCCAATGTGCCCTGCCTGCTGGCCCTCATGCAACACAGCAAATTATTTGCTGTAATGACAAAAATCCCTATAATTTAGGGATCTCTTGGAATTACCTTTTGCGGTCACAGTAAACCCCTCTACATTTAGTTCTTTTCTTTTCACAGCTGCTGAGAAGTACTCCAACACTAAACTGTTCTTTGGACACAAGCTCCTTGGGTGCAATGCAGAGCTGGGGACATTAACCATAAAAAGGTAATCCCTGGGTAAGTGTGGGATCAAGCACTGTGGTCAGTTAGTTTCTGCTTAATCATTCATAAAACCTCAAACAATTGAGCAATCTCAATTTTGAAACTACTGTGCAGGCAAAACCTTGTGCCAGCTTTGGAAAGGAGAGACATCAAGGCAGGGTTCATGGGGAGACTGAGAAAGGTTTAAGCAACTCACTAACCCCACAGCCTGGCAGCAGGCACACATTTCCTGACCTGTGCAGGGGATAAAAGTGCCAGTATCCATAGCACTGGGCTCAGGGACAGATTGCTCATCAGGGAGGGCAGATAACTGGTGATGCCCCATCCCTGGAAGTGTTCCAGGCCAGGCTGGATGAAGTTCTGAGGACCCTCGTGTTGTGTCTCTGCCCATGGCAGGGAGTGGAACGGGCTGAGCTTTAAGGTCCCTTCCAACCCAATCCATTCTGTGGTTCCATGACCTTGTTTCACAGTCTTTCACAGAAGTTCTGGTCCTACCTCTGATTCACCTGGCAGATGCTGCAGGCTCTGCAAAGCAGCAGCATTATCCCAAAGGTGCCTGCTGCATTGCTGAGTAGCCCTGGCAGAGTTATGTTTTTGATAACCTACAGGATAATTATTTATCCTAATGCTGAGCTTCCCAGGCAGTGAGAGCTGATCTTCCCTCACCCTAGAAGATTATTAACACATTTTGCAAAAGGCAGATCCTCTGGGCACAGTGGTGCTGGGCTGGCCTGGAGTTACAGGATGATTAACCATAGAATCATAGAATGGTTAGGATGGGAAGGAACCTTAAAGATCAGATTGATCCAAGGGACTGTCTTGCTTTTAGATCTGACCAGCAGACCTTGGAAGTGACCTACGATCTCATCGTGGGGTGTGACGGAGCTTTCTCAACAGTCAGAAAACAGTTCATGAGGCAAACGCGCTTTAACTACAGCCACGAGTACATCCCTCATGGCTACATGGAGCTGACCATCCCTCCCAAGGATGGAGATGTGAGTGTGCCTGTCCCAGGGGCTGCTACAACCTTCACAGGTTGGACATCCCACCCCCTTCTCACTGTGGCTCTGCTATAACAGCTTTGGAAGAATTAATTTCTCACCTGGGGTTCAGGCAAGGGATTAAACCTTTCCTAAGAGAAGGCATGGATCTCTTCCTGTTCCGATAGTGGGGTTGGTACCTGCATGCAAAAATCCTAGAGAGCCTGTCTTGGAGTGGTGGGATTAACTCTGGCTCTGAGAGGTCCTGGGTGTATGGGAACATGTCTATGAGGACACCAGCAATTGCAAAGCATCAGATTTTTGCCCATATTTCTTACCCTTTTCTCTTTTCCCTGCTCTGTGTCTACCTGAAGCATCAGGGAGCAGAAAGGAGCCCTGTAGTTGTTGTGTCTTCCCATGGGAGCTGTTGTGCTGGTGTGGAGGGGAGCCAGAGCCTGGGCTGGAGAAGCTGAGCAGGGCAGGGCAAGGATACAAGGCAATTTTCTTTCTCTTTCAGTTTGCCATGGAACCAAACTACCTCCATATCTGGCCAAGAAACACCTTCATGATGATTGCACTGCCCAACATGGTGCTAACCAGGGCCATGTTCTCTTGGGGCACAGGATGGGGCTGGTGGGGATGAACTGGCTGGTGGCAAGGATTGGGAGGGTCAGGAGCCACAGAATAACAGCATCACAGAATAACAGAATCACAGAATCAATTAGGTTGGAAAAGACCTCTGAGATCATCAAGTCCAACCTATGGCCCAACACCACCTTGTCAACCAGACCATGGCACTGAGTGCCACATCCAGTCTTTCCTTAAACACCTTCTTGGACAGTGACTCCACCATCTCCCTGGGCAGCCTGTTCCAGTGTCTAATCACCCTTTCTGTGAAGAAATTCTTCCTAATGTCCAGCCTAAACCTCCCCTGGTGCAGCTTAAGACTGTGTCCTCTCTTCCTGTCCTCTGTTACTTGGGGGCAGAGCCCAACCCCCATCTGGCTGCACCCTCCTGTCAGGGAGTTGTAGAGAGTGATAAGGTCTCCACTGAGCCTCCTTTTCTCCAGGCTGAGCCCTCCCCAGCTCCCTCAGCTGCTCCTCATAGGTCTTGTGCTCCAGATCCTTCACCAGCTCTGTTGCCCTTCTCTGGACACGCTCCAGCACTCAATGTCCTTCCTAAACTGAGGGACCCAGAACTGGGCACAGCACTTGAGGTGTGGCCTCGCCAGTGCCGAGTACAGGGGACGAATCACTTCCCTGGTCCTGCTGGCCACACTGTTTCTCATACAAGCCAGGTGCCATTGGCCTTCTTGGCCACTAGGGCACATACTGGCATATGTCCAGAGAAGGAGCCAGGAGGGACACCCAGCCTGTGCCAGGCTTGCTACAGCCTAAAGGGGTGCAGGGCAGGGTGCTCAGAGCCAGTCCTACCTCGCAGCACCAGGTAGGTAACTCTGGCACCTCTCTCTGCCCACACATCTGAGCCCAACCAGACCCCCACAAACAGCAGTCTGCAGCTGCATGTTATAAACTACATACCAGGAGTATCAGGACACTGTGCCAGGCCCATGCTGGCCAGTCACACACTGTTTCTGCCTCCCCTGTGCCTGCCCACCATGAGAAAGGGGATGGCCAGACACTCATCCCTTGCTGTGCCAGTGGGTCACTGGGATTGCCAGGTGACAGGCTGGGCACTGAGCTGCTGCTTCAGGTGCCGCGTGCTCTCTCTGGCCTCTGGGCATCTTACTGACCTTCCTTCCTGGCTGGCAGGACAAGTCCTTCACCTGCACACTCTTCATGCCATTTGAGGAATTTGAGAAGCTCACAACAGGCGAGCAAGTGCTGGATTTTTTCCAGACCTACTTCCCAGATGCCATCCCCCTCATCGGAGAGTAAGTGTTCCTGTCTCCCCTCTTCACTCATTAACACAGTTATCTGTTATGGGGTGGGCTTTTTCTTGGACGATATCAACAGTCTCAGCTGTGCCAGGCAGTTTCCTTTCCTCTTAAGATGAATTATCACAGGACTTCACATTACTGAGAAACTCAGATATTCCCTTGTATGTCCTTCCTACATTGACCAATATCTACCACTGCTCACAGTAACAGGACCAAGATGTCAATGATCAAGTTGTGTGCAGAACTTAAAACCTGCAGACAAAATATCTGGTCCACGGGGGGAGAAGTTGACTTCCACATTTTTCCCAGCACAAATAGCCTAGTGCACAGGCTTAGGGTTTGCATACCAAGGCTGACAGTGCCTGTGGCCTGGCTTCCTGAGCTTGGACATGGCACAGCTTGGTCTTCTCTTGTGGTCCCATACAACAAAATCTGTTGTTTTACCTAAAGGCAAGAGCTGAAGCACGATTACTTTTTGCTGCCAGCCCAGGCCATGATCTCTGTGAAGTGCTCTTCCTACAACCTCTCTTCCCGGTGTGTGCTGATGGGAGATGCCGCGCATGCTGTTGTGCCCTTCTATGGACAGGGCATGAATGCGGTAAGTTCATGGCTGGCCTGTCCCTGGTTGTGGGGTCCCCACTCCTTTAACCCACAAACACCTGGTTTTAGTGTTTAACTCCATAGAGTTCATGGGCTGGCCTGTCCCACAGCCTGATGTCCTCTGCAGTGGCAGGGGTTGAGCTCCCATCAGGATGTCCTCCTGGGAAGGACAGGGGACAGGGTGATGATGCCACCTTCCCATGGAGCAGAGGACTATGTGGGAGGGGGGTCCAGGCACCTGGGAAAGGCAATCCCCTGGATTTCTCTCAAGACCCCTGCCAGAGGGGCCTGGAGTAAGACTCTTGGTCTGAAATTGTGGTCAATGGGACCAAACAGCTACATTAGCTAAGCATCCATGACAGCACTTCTTCTGAGTTTGTGCCTCCTTTATGCCTATTAACCCCTAGTATTCCTCCCAGGGCTTTGAAGATTGTCTGGTCTTTGATGAATTAATGGACCAGTTCCACAATGACCTTGGTAAGTGAGGTGGTTGGGGAGCAGCGAGAGCAGAGGAATGTCCCTCTGCAGCTGAGGGCACCTGGATACCCTGCAGGGAGCTGCCTGTGAACTGTTGCTTTCTTCTCCCAGGTGCCTGTCTCCCTGAGTTCTCCAGACTCAGGGTGCCAGATGACCACGCGATTTCAGATTTAGCCATGTACAATTATGTAGAGGTAGGTGAGCCCCACACAGACCTGTGGTTCCATGGGCCATGCACACAGCAGTGCTCTCAGGATGCATGCAGCAGGCAGGGCCTCTGGCAAGACCCCGGCTGGGCTCTCACCTTGGCAGGCTTTAGCCTCAGAGCTCCTTGGGAATATTACTGGGGCTGAGGAGGCATTGATCCCTGCATGACCTCCAGGACAGGCAACGGGAGAGGTAGCAAAGCACAGGGGTGCTCTGCCAAAACTCCTTGCAAAGGGGTGACTGTTGCTCTGTTGCAGATGCGTGAGCACGTGAATTCAATGTGGTTCATTTTCCGAAAGCATGTAGACAACTTTCTCCATGCCCTCATGCCTTCCACCATTGTCCCACTGTATACCATGGTAAGCCAGCCTGTCAGTCCCCACTGCCTTGAGCTCCTCCTGCCTGGCTTTGGGGTGGTGACATTCTCCTGCAACCCTCCCAGGTGACCTTCACCAGAATTCGCTACCATGAGGCCCTTCAACGCTGGAAATGGCAGACAAAGGTTGGTCAAGGGTGGTGCCTATCCTCCCCATGCCATGAGCCTTGGGAGCATCCTGCACACCAGCACTGCTCAGCTGTGGGGGCAGCTTTGGTGGTGGGATATTGCCAGGTGTGATGACTTCGCTTGGTGCTGCAGGGTCGGACCCAGCCTCTGATGATGTTGGGGTTTCTCTTTGCACTTGCAGGTAATTAATCGAGGGCTCTTTGTTGTGGGGGCAGCAGGACTGGGTGGCACCTACCTGCTGATAAAGCGTCTGGCATGGAACTTGAATTTCTGCTTGGAAGACTTGTGGGGCTGGTCCCATTATCTGAAGAATACTGGAAATCTTCTCTTTGGCACACGAGTGGTTTAAATGTAAGGGGAGCTCCCTGTAGTAATAAAATCTAAGGCATGGGCTGTTGGCTCAGCGGGGTGATGTTGTTTCTCTTGGGATGTGGTTTGGCAGCTCCTGCAGCCCCTTGGAAGCAGTTTGGCCTCTCTCCCTCTCCCAGGTGAGAGGAGCCCATCAAGGCACAGAGTGCCCAGAAAGCCTCTCCGGGGGCTCAGGTGTGTCACCTTGGCAGGCTGGTCTCAAGGGATGTGATGCATAGATGTGGCACTCAGAGATTATGGTTTAGTGTTGTACCTGGCAGTGCTGGGTTAATGGTTAGATTTTTTTTCCAACCTTAATCATCCCATGATTCTATGACCTGACTGGTGTGTCCCAGCCTGCAGACTGCTGCTCTTACCAAAAACAAGCCAACATTTTGAGGGTCCTGAAGCCAAAAATAGCTGCAGCCTGGGACAGTACTAGGAGGAGTATCAGACACACTTTCCTTCTTACCTTGCCTTACACCCTCATAGCCACTGCTGAAGAACACCAAAATGGCCCAAACTGACCCCTGATCTGATGTGGCACAGCCAATCTCATTTGAGGTGGTCTACGTACAGCTGCCAGCACATGGGCAGGGATGAGAACTGCTCTGCACTATTCAGCAAGTCAGTTTTGGCTTGCAAGGGAGCACCATTCAGGGCAGAGATAGCAAATTGTGTAGAAAACAGTTCGTTTCTCTAGCTGGGATCTTTCCCAGGCACTGTACCTATGGAAGATGATGGCAGCAATGACAAGGTGTGGCTGTAGTTTCTCCAATGAATGCTTTAGCTGCTGCCCTTGCACCTAATTCTTAGCAGGACAGATGTATTTACCTTATGTATTAATCTTTATTCACATTAAACCTCTTCAGAGAGTAAATAAAGATGCAACACAATACAACTCTATGCAAAGTAATCCCAAACTTAAAGCAAATAAGGAATTGTACCACTATTTCATGGGGATGACCCACAATGTACAAGCAACTGGCTGCTGTGTGTGGTTGGGATAAGTGCTGAGCTGGAGATGCTCTGGGTGCTGCCAGGTGTTTTACATAGCTGCCTCCTGGTATGCCTGACATGCTCGGAGAGCAGGGAGATCATGTTCCAGGGGGTGGAAGAAGCTGTGGCTGACTTCCAACCTGCAGGGAATTTTCCAGGTTCTCACAGATCATAGATCAAGTTTCATAGATCAAATGGTGGCTCCTTGCTCTGCAGAAGACTTCGAGGCATGATGGAGGTAAGCCAAGTATGCAGAAGCCCAGGCAGAACCTTGCCTGAGGTAGGTCTGAGCAGGGAGCGATGTCAGGAAGCAGTTGGTGATTTGGGAAAAAGATTCAGTGCATGATCTCCAGCTGCTCTTCATCACAAGGTACGGGTGGTCACCAGCCCTTAGGGCCCATCACATCACTGCAGCCTCTGGAGCGGTTGCTTGGACCCTTTATGTCCAACTCAGCAGTGAGTTCTCTGGAAATCATTGCACAGCAGTGGAGATCAATGCAGCTGGGGAAGGCATGGAGCAGCCTGGGAGCAGATCCTGCTGGAGCAGAAGAGAGACAGCAGTTTTGAAATCCCAGCTCAAAATCAAAGATGGAATCGCTCTGGGCTCTCAGCTGGCTTTGGGGCTTGGTGTCCAAGACTCCTGCCAGAAAGCAAAGTTAGCATCAGGAGATGGGACTGGAGCCACTGCATACTCCTGTGGTGAGGCCTGAAGTTGTGTGTGTTCCCCTCTCCCAGCTCCACTAACCCAACTGTTGAGCGGTGGGCCAGGATGCTGGCATGGTGCAGTCCCTCAGCCAGCACCTGACATGATGGGGGCCTCTTGGAAGAAGGGAAGAAACCATGAGGATAAAGAAGAGGGGGTGGGAGCCTTAGTTTAAGATTTCCTTAGTTTGAGCTTTCCTTAGCTTGGCATTTCCTTATTTAATAGTGGGTCCCAGTGCTGCCAGGTATTGCCTCATTCAGTAAACCTGGGGTTGACGACAGTGGTGGTGGCACTCTTGAAGAGGGGGTTATCAGCCTGGAGGGAGAGAAGTGAGAGGTTTGTGTTGGGCTGTGCTGGATTTCCAGCAGAGCATTACCCATCCCACCCATCCCAGTGCCAACAGCACAGACAGCACTGGAAGAAGAGCCCACAGGATATTTAGCCCCCTAAACAGCAAAATCCAGCTGGGCTGAAAAATGAGCAGTGGGGAGGGCTCAGGTCTACATGGCTGCCTCTGGAAAGGATGTCCCTTCCTACTGTCCCCTGCCCAGTGGATCCGAGTGCCCCAGAACACCCCACTGGCACGAATGGGCTCTCTTACATCATTCCATTTGGCTTTGGTCTTCTCCTTCTCAAACCGGCGGTATTCCCGGCGGTCAAGCAGCTCCATCAATAACCGCCAGATGACCAGGATCAGAATGCCAATGAGGAACACGCCGGCAATGGTGCTGCCCACGATCAGTGGGACGTTGGGGGGCTGTGGGCACTCTATGGGACAGACAGATGGTGTTGGGCTGCAGCCCCTGGCAAAGCAGTGAGGCTGCTGTGGCAGGGTTGGCAGCCTGCCTGTGGCAGGGCAGGAGGAGCAAGGATGGGATACCTCTATCAGGATCGACGATGATGGTGTATATCTCCTTGCCATCCTCCTGGACCATACGGAAGGACATCCAGCAGTTCTGGGAATCCTTTTCCCTGCATTTCCTGTCATTTATGCTCACCTCTGTTGAGTTCGTGGGCAGCTGGATGTTGGGACAGGCCTGGGAGCAGTTCTTCTCAAAGGGGCCACTGTTGAAGAACTTGCATTCCACACAGGAACTGCAAAACAAGCAGCTCAGCTCACATCTGCAGGGGCAGAAACCCTCTCACCTGGCTTTGGCTACAGCTGGGCTCTGCACAAGCACAGGCAGGGTCTGCCTGCGCCTCCCTGGGATATTGGGGAACCCCGCTGTCCCTGTGCCCTCTCTGTGCGCATCACTCACATATATTGGCCACAGGGTGAAAGGCAGCCTGGGCATTCCTGGCAGAAGGGGGGCTGGTACTCTCCCCAGCACTGGCAGCGGTTGCAGTGGCAGGTCCCGCGGAGGCTGCACACATGTCCACGGATGTTGACGCAGCCATCTGTTGATTGCTGGCACTGGCAGGCGCTGCCCTCGTATCCAGGCAGGCACTTGCACACCCCGCAGTCGCATTGCCCCCGTGCTGCAGGAGAAGATCTTTCAGATCCTGCAGATAGCCAGGTGACCCTCCCTCTGCCCGTGCTTGGAGAGCATCAACTGCCCTGTGCTCGCCACACCACCCTCCATGGGATGCTCAAGGAGGTCCTACAGGCTGGTGTGGTGGGACCCAGCAGCCCCAAACCCTCCCACTGGGGTTATGGGCACAAAAAGGCTGCATCTCCCTAGGCATTTAATTCTTCTAAGCAGTGGCCAGTTGGAAAAGCTGTCCCAGGCACATCACCTGGGCCACCGCAGAGGGAGCCGTCGAAGAACTCGCAGTTCATGTTGTCGCACTGGCAGTAGGTGCCGTAGATGTACTTGCCAGGCACATCACTGGTGTGGCAGACGCACTGCCCGCACACGCAGTCCCCCTGCCCCGAGCAGATCATCGAGCTGTTGTCTCTCCGGCAGCTGTGCTCCAGCTCTTTGCTGGTCTTGCCTTTGGTGTCGCACTCACAGTTCTTCCCCGTGTATCTCGAATTGCAGCTGCCACCAGAGGAGAGGAGCAAGCTCGGGTCAGTGGCCATGGGGCATGCACAGGGCCTGGACCTCCGCAAAAGCAGAGAAAATCTGGGACAGCCTCACCAAAAACCAATGACATCATGTTGGTGCTAACTCCATGGTGGAGCAGGATGACTGACTGGGAGCAAACCTCAGAATTGCTGCTTTTCCACCAGTCGTATTCACAACACCAAAAAAATGCCCAGAATTATTGTTATATTTATAATTTCCAAGCCCTTGCCAAGGAGATGTGAGTATTTCCTGAGGAAACCCAGTCTTTCCCTCCCCTTGTAACTGAGAGGCCATGAAGCAATAATTACACTTAAAGACCTGTGTGAACTGCAGCCAAGAAGTGGGATTTTGAGATTACAGAAATGTGTCTGCTCAGTGGGTAGATTGGTGGATGATTTGATACTGGGATGGATGGCTGGATAGTTGGATGGATTGAGACCCTTAGGAAAGCAGCATAACCTCCCTCAATGGAAGAGCCAGCTCATTGTGTCCCCTGCCTCCTGAACACAGGGGACAGTTCCAAGGAGAATGCACAAATCTGCCTCTCTGAACAAAAAAATTTGTGCAAAGCTACAGAGCCCAGCCCTGGATTGGCCCAACATCCCACTCCCAGCAATTCCCCAGCTCTAGCAGCATTTGAAATTGTGTTTTGGGTGGACAGCACATACCTGCAGATCCCACATTTGGTGATGCCTTGCCCGTTGCAAGCGGATGGGTCAGGCTGGTCATTGCAGTGGCAGTCGCAGTTGCTGGCCACATGGACAGTGAGGGTGTCTGTGAAGCCTAGCGGCCGGATGGTGAAGGAATAGTTTGGAATGCATGCCTTGGCTGTGACCTTCACTTTGAAGGTGACCTAGAGTAGGACAGGGAAAGGCCAGACACCCAGCTGTCAGAGTGTGGTATCGGCCCTAGGCTGAAGACATGCACATCCAGAACAACAGAGGATCCCCCCCATCGCATAGCATTTTGGACACTCTTGGCATTAAATTAATATAAACAGAAAGCCTGGAAGAGCACCCAGGGTTCCTGTCACTAAACAGGATGGGCAACAGAAACTGTGCAAGCTGCAGGGGGTTCCTGGTACAGGAGAACATACCTCATCATTGATCTTGACATTGTCACACTGGCCTCTCGCTTCATCCATGGAGTCCTTGTCATTATTGCACTTGGAGACATATTTAACATCCAGAGTGTCCAGCAAGGTGGAATGCTCCAAGATGATCCGCGAGGAGAGGTTCTTTGGAAAAATGGTGGAGAAAGTGCCAACATTCCAAAAGTAGACCAAACCAAGGGGGTATGGGGTTGCAGGTCAGGAAAAAGAGCCAGAAAACACTACAGGTCAGGATCTCAGCTGCCTGGGGTGGTTCTGGAAGTGCAGGCATTGGAGAGGTGGGAACTCCAGCACTTACATTGTAGGCCACTTGGATGAGTTCAATGATGTTGCTGGAGTCCTCATTCAGCTCTCCCACCGCCGACTTTGGGATCATCTCACTGAGTTTCTGCCAGTGGAGAGCAAAGAAGTGAGCACTTCCTACCACGTGACAGCAGAGCAGGAGACAGCAGCAGGAGACACATGCAGCTCTGTCTGTGCTCCTGGGAAGGGGATGGAGGCACCTGGACCATCTGACATATCCCCACCTTGTAAACATCCACCACCTTACTGGTGACAGCAAAAATGGGCTGAATGTTGTTTTCGGCAAGTTTCTGGACCAGCTGGCCAACAGATGGGTAGTCCTGGATGGGGAGAGGGATACCACACTCAGCACAACCTCCTTTACCAGCAGAAGAGTAGACACTTTGGGTGTGGCAGCACAAATTATGGTGATTATGGTGATGTTTTGGTCTCCGCAACAGGCTTTTTTACATGACATGGTCTTTTCTGCCTGGGGGAGCGAGGTGGTGGGTGTTGGAGATGCTGAGCAGCCCCCACGTACTTACAAACTCATTGCTCCTTTTGTACATGTTGTCCTCCAAGTGGCACTTGCCATCGTTGGGGGTCAGGATGCCCCCAAGCTTGCCATCCCCGGCAAAGTGGAAGCCATCATCAGTAGCAAACACCAGCAAGCGGGTCACGTTGCGCCAGCCAATCAGGTCCTGCAAGTGGCACAGAGAGTGGCCCCGGTCCCTGAGCAGGACAGTGCCAGTGGGCGTGGCCCTTTCCAAAGGCTTGTGTCAGCCACAGCATGGGGCAGAGGGCACGGGGAAGGTGGGTTAAGGGAGATCAGGGTTAGGAGGCTTTGGGGTACAATTTTCTCTTGTGCTCTCCAGAGTGACCTGCCCTGCTGCCAAATCAGACCTTACACAGGATGGGTTTCAAGAGCCCACCTGGAGAGGGGCAGAGCCACCCGTGCGCGTGGGTCGCAGCCCTCCTGCCCAAGCACAGTTCCTGGCAGCAGGGCAGGACTCACCCCACACACTGCTGCCTGCATCATGGCATCCAGCCCCCCCTCTGGGGCATCCAGGTTCCCTGAGATGAACTGCTTCCCCACTTCGTTCTCAAACTGCTTGGCGTTGTCAGTCAGCGACAGGATGTGCTTGAAGGCGAAGGGAGGTTGGCACTTCTTGTCCTTATTGGGGCAGGGGTTCTGCAGCTTCTCAGGGTGCGTGTTCACGAATGGCAGCACTGTCTTGTCCACAAAGGAGCCAAACCCTAGGGTAGCCAGACTGCCGTTTCAGGGACAGAGCACAGGGCACAGGGCATGGACAATTTGCTGGCCTCAGTGTACATGCCCACGTCCCTTGCCCTGCCACACTGTTCAACCTGGCAGAGGACACCTGCTGCCCACTTCCTGCATCCCCCTCCAGCCCTGTGGCTCTTCCCAGCAGCAAACAGCTGTGCCAGGCCAGAGACAGGCTCACCAATGCGCCGAGAATGGGTGGTGCTCTCCAGCGCCCTGAGCAGCTCCCCTCCCAGCTTCTTCACCTTCTCCAGGTCATCCAGCATGGAGTAGGAGAGGTCCATGAGGTAGTAGAGATCAATGGGATACCCCAAGGCACGGCGAAACTTCACCTCAAACATAGCAGGCTGGCCTGAGGGACAGGGATGGCGGGATCAGCTGCCATGTTGTGCCAGCTTGTGCCATCACACACCCCTCCTCTCTCTTGGAAGAAAAGGGGTGTAAATGCAGGCTGCAACATGTTGCTGTGTCTCAGGTGAGTCGGGGGAAGAGTGGAAGGGCATTGTTGGCTGGCCACAAGAAGAAGGGCGTTGGGAACGCCAGGCAGAGCATACCTATCCTCAACTTCAGGTGCACCTCCTGTGGAGTAAGCTGTGTCTTGTTGCTTAAGGAATGGTCCTGTGTTCTTTTGATCTCATTGCCTGGAAACTCAATCTCACTGTCTGGGCATCCCCTTTGCTTCAGCTGCTCGATGGTGTCACAGCGGATGGAGTCTGGCTCGCCGGCTTTGGTGAAATTCTGTGTGTGACGACACCAGCAGGAAAAAAATCAGAGGAGCAGGATGCGAACAGGCACCTTACAAGATGGCCCTGCCCCCAAACCAGGTCTCCAGGACATTGATGGAGAAAAGAAAACCTTTGATGGGTATTGATGGAGAAAGGTCATGGCTGTTGGATCCCTCCTGGCCCCATCCTCCATGCAGGACATGAAACACTCCCACAATGAAGTCAGGCAGAGCCAGGCAGGCAGGGTGACTGTCCTGATGCCTGTTAGCTGACTGCTGGGGGGTGACAACTAGACAGGCTACATGGACCTACCGGCTTCTTGCACCAGGCGCAACCAGGACCAGACTGAATGCAGTCCTTGCACGTCCCCACCTTGATCTTGGGGCACTCCATGGCAAAGGCTGGAAAGGAGAGAAGACAGAGTTGGTGTGGGGGGCTGTTGGGGCTGTTCAGACACCCAACACCAGCCACCCATGCTGGCCTGAGCCTGCCCTGCCTCTCAAACCCATGCTGCAGGCCCTGGCAGGGCCCTCAACTGCCTTGCTGTCCTTCAGCTGGGCTGGCTTGAGTTAACTCCAGATCCCAGGAAGTGTAAGGATATGGCCTTTGCACACCTCTCAATGCTGTGTTCCCGCTGCTGTTGGTCAGCATTTGGGATCCCCCCACTATTTCACTGCCCATGAAAGGTGCTGGGAAAAAGGCAGGTCGGGCTCACCTGTTGTCACCAGCAGCAGCACCCAGGTCACTGCTGGCAGCTGAAGGCAGCAGTCACGAGGCATTTTCTGCAAGACAAAAAGCATTCTTGTGACCACCTGGGATGTACCCCAGGTATAGGGCAGCCACCGTTTCTCTGGGCAGCCTGTGCTGAGATCACATTCATTGGTACTGTTGTGTCACACCTTTCCCCAGTAAAGCCCTGGAGCAAACCCTGACAGTATAATGGCCTTGCAACATGGATGAACATGGGGAAGTCAAAAAGAGGAATTTGTAAAAAGAAGAAAAAGGAATACAAAAGTACAAAGGAACAACAGACATTGCCCTTTTTAGCAATATTAGACACAGTGTCTGAAAACCAGGTCATCAGTTTCAAAATCGCTCTGATGCAGCCCTGAGTAAGAAAAGAACCACTCCTTGGCACCTGCCATCATCCCTTCCTGTGAACTTGCCATATAAACAGCCCAGAGTGACGTGGAAATGAGAAAACAAGGGAAACCTTCAAAAGACACTGAGGCAGGTTAGTATGCAGGGCTGCTCAGATCCCCTTCTGAGGCGTCCGGGTGTCCAGTCTTAGCTCATCAGCCTCTGTAAGACCCCACACCAGCTGAGGATGACACTGGTCAGCCTTGAAAGGATGTCTGGTCTCCTCCCAAGAGCAGAGAGAAGGTTTAGGTAGGTCAGCAGTAATGTTTGCACAGCGAGGTTTGGTGCTCAGCTGTGGTATAGATTTTGAGGTGTGGCAGGACTCTTAGGGTAGTGGGCACCACTGATTATGGCAGGGGCCATCTGGAAGCCCACCCTGCCCTGGATCTAGTCTCCCTGGCAGAGCTCCACAGCCAACACTGCATGGCTACACAGCCAACAAAAGGCACCTCTGTGGCCAAACCCTCAGGGTGACATGGCCTGAGACCTCATTCTACCACATCTGCACAAGACCATCCTATGGCGGGTGGCCAGAGCCCTTCTTGACAAAAAGATCCTCTGCAAGTTCCTCTCCACCACCACAGTCCCCCTTGGTAAGATTTTAAGGGCATCATTTATTGTCACAGCTGCAATGTCCCTGTCGTTGTGACATGCAGTCCCTGTGCTTAGCTGGCCCAACACATTCCTGTCACCTCCAGATGCTGCCAGCAGAGTTTGAGCTTGCAGGAAAGAAAAGTGGCTCCTGCCTTTGTTTCCTGTAGAACTCAGTGACTGACTGTGTGACTGACCAAATGTGCCTAATTAGGCTCCAGTTCTGCTACAAGCCACAAGTTCCCACACATGCTGTGAGGACCAAGCCCATGGACTCAATGAGCTCCTGCTATTCCACCTGCCCACTGTTTCCAAGTTTTTAATTCCTGCTGCCATGCCAAAGTGTGCAGTGGTGATGGGATAGAGCTCTGTGAGCTCCTTGTTCTTGTTGGAGGTTGGAACTTCCTGCTTACAGGCTCATCTTGTAAAATAGAGCAACCCTAAAACTGGATTAAAAAAAGCTCCCAAACTCCAGAAATACAGTGGGACTCTCAACACACCCCCAGTGCTAGCTGCTATCAAGTATTGTAAAGTAGGGTTCATGTTGTGGGCTGGATTTGGACACCTTTTTCACCCTCACAGTGGTTTCTTGCCCTTGTCACAAGAGTGTGAAGCACATTCTGACACTTGGAGACAGCAGCAGCAGGAAGTTCAACACTTCTCTTCTGCCATGGAGAGAAATTACACCCTGGTGTGTGGGCGGGTGAGTGCATAATGTGATGCAGGGCTTTCAAAGAGAACTAATGGGGCTTCTGCCTTTGTCTGCCTCCTTACAGCCTTCAGAGGAAGGCAAAGCAGGTTTTCCTGACTCTGCATGAGCAGGGCACGGACACAGGCCTCAGCAGCATTTCCTCCAACCCCCCTGATGATCCCTTCAGCTCAATCCAGACTCGCAGTCACCACCAGTCCTGGGTCTTGTCTCCTGCATGTGCTCTGCCTGTGAAGTTATTTTTTTCCCCCTTGTTTCCCATGAATTCAGGCAAGCAGAGGGGTGCACATAGTCCATCCTCCTGCCCTGGTGGGAAGGAGCTTTACAACCACCTTCATCCCGTGGTAGGGAGAGGGGTGCCAAGATGGAGCAACCCAGCTAAGGGCAGGACACATTGCCACCAGACTCTGCTTCCTGGCTGCATGGTGGCATCACGGGGAGAAAGCTGCACCTCAGGACCAGGGTCCTTCTTGGCCCTGTGTTCTGCTCGTCTCACCACATGCCTTGAGTGGCTGGGGATCAAGGTGCAGAAGCCACCAGGATATGCCACCAGTGGATCATCAGCTGTAGGGCAAGATGCCCCCTAAGGGTCTGTGAGCCAGAAGATGTGAAGGTGGCCTCAGGGAAGGTGCATAAGTTAAAAGCTGGGCACTGTCCTTGCTGTCTTGCCTGCAGGCAGGGTGCAGAGCTGGGGTGCTCTGGCACTCAGGACGTGCTGGGGGCTGCCGTTGGGATGGAGCCAGCTGCTCTTCTGCATGGAGGAGCAAGCTGGGACTTATAAATAAGGCTGAAGGGGAAGTGTTGATACCAGCAGTGATCTTGTTGCTATAAGTAAAACAAGTGCTCAACAGCAGAGATGAGTCTTGAAGTCTCTTAGCCACAAGTTCCCATCAGGGGTTTGCTAAACATCTGTTTTCCCACAAAAAGGAAGGACATGCACTCGTGCCCGGTATCCTGTGGTGTTTGCACCATCCACCTGTAATGGTGAGGTGCCACTAGTGCCAATGCCCATGGGTGCTTCCTCCACACTGCCAAGCATCCCTAGTGCTGGGTCACCATCATGCTGGGACAGAGATGCCAGGTATTGCACCCAGCAGAGCTGCTCCTTCCCACCCCTGCAATCTGGGCAGCTCCAGACCCCAAGCACAGAAGGAAAATGAGCAGATTGGGGTATGGTGAGGATGGGAGAGTGGCTGTCACTTGACCGGGGGCTGATTCTTCCATCACTCAGTTGTGTGATGCAGATAGATCCCACATACGTGGTCATACACAGGGCTTTCCCAGCCCATGCAGAATATCCCACTCAGTGTCCGTGTATATGTATTTTTATATATATTTTTTATATATAAACCACAGAAAAAATATAAAAAATAAATATATAAAAACGTATTTCAATATATAAAGAATAAATAGAATTAAATAAAAAATATATGTGTATATATATATTCCCATGTCCTGTCATAGGAAACATGAATATATTATATATATATATTTTCTTCCAGCAGCCTCCAGTGCCTGCAGAGGACAGATCTGTGGGGTGAGCTCTCTCCCATGTGCACCAAGTCCCTACCTTGTCTGTGGCATCCCTTGGCTCTGAGCACCAAGGTCCCTGGGTGCCCGTGGGACCCTTGCCCTGCCCTGGGAGTAAGGGAACGAGGGGATTTGTGCTGCTGGGTCTGCTGGGGTCAGAGTCCTGCTTGGATAGGACAGGGCTGCCTGCTGGCTGTCCTGCCCTGGGTAGTCTGGGAACACCACACTCTCCAGCCTGCTGAGATCACTCGGAGCAGCACCAAAAAAGTGCAAAACCGCTGTGTGAAGCAGGATGTGACAGCTGAGACAGCTAGGATAGCAAAATGCACAGTTTAGAGATCTCCCACAACTTGCAGCAGCCCTGTTCCAGTGTCTATGCTGGCCACAGGTCATGTCACTACATGTGTTCACATCTTTGCTTCTCACCTGCCAGGAGGCTGGGAGCTGTAGCTGTGACACTGGAAAAAGCATCAAAACCAGGGACCAGGCTGCTTTCCCTGATACCTGGGGAGTGCCCCACATTCCATCTGCATCCAAAAGCCACTGAGATGTTGGGAAGGACCTGCTCTCTCCGGGGTCACATGCCTGAAGAGTATGTGATGTGTGCAGCACACAGAGAGCTGGAGGAGAAGAGCGAGGGTCTCACTCCTGCTCCTGGCTATTCCCACAGGCCCACAGGGGTGCAGGGACACCTGGGAAGGTCTGTGCACTGGTATTCCAGGTAGTGACACTGTGCTGAGCCCTCCAGGCAGCCATGCCTGCCACCCTCATGCTGTGCTGCCATGCCACTTCCCTCTCTCCCACTGCAACCTGTGACTGGCAGTGGGGGAGATCCCCAGAGGAAGAGAGGGTCACAGGAGGGGAGTGTGGCAGCCCACAGCCCTGGTGCTGCAGGTGAGCACACAGCCCATGCCACCCTGCCCAGTGCTGTGTGTGAGGGCGTGGGAAGAGCACACTGCAGCCTCTCTGCTCTGCTTTCCAAGCCCGTGGGGTGGCAAGGAACAGGAGTTTTGGAGGTCTGGGGTCCTCCCCACAATAAACACCTGCAGTTCCAAGCTCAGTGCTACGTCCAAAGGCGAAACTGTTACAGACCAGGCAAGCTGCCTTTGCAAAGGCTGCACAGACTGACCCGCCTGCAGAAGGGACGCAATGCCGAGCTCCCTGAAGCTCCCTGAACTCAAGTAGCCAGAGGTTAGATCAGGAATTATAAAAAAAACGCCCTTGAAACATCAGCGCTACAAAACCCCTTTGTTGCCTGGCCGCCTCCCCCCAAGAAAGGAGGAACAGAAGCATAAAAATTGAGATGCTGTACTTGCCTGGCCTCCAGCCCTTGTCTCTGTCCCGTACTTGGGCTGGGATGAGGATGGTCTCAGCTTCTCAAGTTTGGCTGGGAAAAGCAACTGGGCATGAGGAGCTCTGTGACGTACCTCAATCTTTCCTTCCTATTTCTGTCTTTCAGTTGCAGGGGAAGAGGAAGTCAAGAGTGGTGCCTGTGGGAGGGCGTGTTCCCCCAAAACCCCAGCCAGCCCCACTCAACCTGGCCAAACCCACAGCATCCTGCCTTGTGGGACTGGGGCTGGTCTCCCTGGGACACCCAGGTGCTTGCAGGCCTCCCACTGCACCTAGGAACAGGACCCACCCAAACCCCCAAGCTTTATGAGAACTTTTCACCTTTCACATCAGTGCTGGGGACCAGCCCTGACCTTAGTGGGCAAACAAAGCTGGGAGTGGGGGAAAACAGTTCATTTGGGAGCTATTGGCAGCTCTTGGGTGTGGAGAAGATGGGGAGCTGGCTCCCCTCAGACTGTGGGTTGAGCTCTGAAATTTTTGTGTCAGGGTAGCCAGGCCTCTTCACGTGACAGGGGATGCAGGCGCCGTCCACTGGCAAACCTCAGGGCTGTGTGGGGATTTTTTTTTTTAAGCAGCCTTTTAGTGCTTTTGTGTTGGCTTCAATAACTCCTCCCAGCAGCAGCATTTCCCTGAACAGAGAGGAACCTGCTCCTGGCAATTTTCTCTTAACCTCTTCAGGGCACTACAGTAAAAAAAAAGTCATTTAGAAAACATACAGGACTGTAGGGGTTTTTTAAAGGTAATTAATGTGAGTCTTTGTTAATTGCTGTGTAGCTTCTCCTTCCAAGCAAGCTGATGTTGAGTCACCATGTTGCATTGTCATGGAATCCCAGAAGAGTTTGTGTTGGAAAGGATGTTACAGACCATCTCGTTCCAACCCCCTGCCATGGTCAGGGAAACCTGAGGCATTATAAGACACTGGTGCTGTTCACCAGCTGCTGTGTTACAGTTATGGGTTATGTTTGCAGCAAGAAAAGAGATTGCAGCACCAGCAGAAAATTTCCAAGCCTTGATGGATGCTCTGTGGATTGGTGCTTTTATTAGAGAAGACAACAGAGTCCTGCCTTGGTTTCATCATAGCCAGGTGCAGCAGGAAAGCATCACAGTAGTCCTGGCAGTGAGGCAGGAGCATCGGAGCAGCCGATGCAGGATATGGTGGGGATGGAGCCTGAGGGAGAGCCAGCTGGAGCTGGGACACTCACCCAGTCTGGACAGCTGCAGCTGGATGCAGGCCTGGAGTGGGTGAGCTGTGGTAGATGAAGCTGGGAAGGTTGGTGGAGCTTCCTGCCAGTGGTGGGGGTTGCAGAGCTGGAGGAAGGAAGTGTGGTTGAATGAGATGAGCAGCCGTAATTTTCCTTTTGTATTGCATGAGGCCCTGAACGAGCGGATCTTTTCTCCTAAGTTATTTCATGGGGTTTGTCCAACCGCTTTGCTTCAACTGATTCAAGGTTGCAGGACAGGGGTGGGAGAGCTGGGAGCCCCAGGAGTCAGAATGGTGGGAGCAGAGGGTGTACCATGGGTCCTTGCAGCCAAAGCTGAAGCTCGCTGCCATATCCCTGTTCCTTCCAGCTGTTGCTCAGGCTCTGCTGCAGCTTTGGCCTTCAGCATTGCAGGTGAAGGGGGTTTGGGGATATGCTTGGTCACAGTACATATGCTCCCCAGCTTGTTTTGTAAGCATTTTAAGCTGTTAAACATTCCCTTTCCTATTTTAACTGCCTTTATTTTTATTGGTTCCTCTTTTTATTTTTACTTGCATGGATTGTGTTTCCTCCCCACCATTAACTGCAGGACTGCTGTGGTTTATGCAGGATGCACTTGAGCAGCTGGGGTGGGAAGCTGGGCATCCAGCTGGGCACTATCAGAGTGATTTTTCCTCAGTCTTTGATTTTGATGATCAGAGTTGTCATTTTGGGCTTTAGCTCCTAAATGATGCTCACCCAGCCTACAGCAGGGTAAGGGAAGTTTTCCTGTTGTTATTTTCTATTCCCGATGAACATTAAATCTTTCTATCCCTGATGAACATTAAATCTTGTGGATGCTCCATCTGTGGAAGTGTTCCACATCAGGCTGGACTAGGCTTGAAGCAACCTGATCTAGAGGCAAGGGAGTGGGACAAGATGATCCTTAAGGTTCCTTTCAACCCAAACCATTATGTGATTCCATGTCTTCAACATCCTCTTGAGGGGAAGCAGGGTACCAGACATGAATCTCTTCACTCTCGTGACAAGTGACAGGACTTGAGGAAATGACAGGGACCTGAATCAGGGGAGATTTAGGTCAGATCTTCCAAGGTTCTTCCCCCAGAGATTGTTCGGGCACTGAAGAGGCTTCCCAGAGAATGATCACAGCCCCAAGGCTGCCAGAGCTCCAGGAGCATTTGGACACCGCTTTGAGTTCACAGGGTGAGATTGTTGGGGTGTTCTGTGCAGGGCCAAGAGTTGGACTCGATGATCCTGATGAGTTCCTTTCAGCTCAGCGTATTCCATGATTCTATGATCTTTCCAAGTACCTTCCCAGAGGCCTCTCCCTGCATTTCCTTGGTACCCACAAGGAGTGTCACTAGCTGTGCACTTCTATGGCCCAATATCGGGCCCTGGGAAACACAGCCTGGAGGGGGATGGGGAAGGCAGAGGGTGTGGAAAACAAAGATGTATTAACCAGGGAGCACCTGTTAGGGCTTGTTAAGATCAAACACACTGTGGGTCCAGGCTTGGAGCTTTCTATTCACCTTAGAGCAAGGAGAAGCAGCTTTGCATTTCACCCCCTCCTGTGTGTGGAAAGGTGCAGCTGGGGCTTGGGTTGCTTTGTTGTGGTGTCCACATGGGCCCATGACTGCAGTCTGGCAGGTGTTGGCACTCCCTAGTAGGGGCTTGATGGGTATTTTCTACTGTTTTAACTGTAGAAATAATGTCTGGCAAGAAGTTTTAGAGTTGTTTTCTGTCCTACTGTGGCAGCCTGGTTTCTGGCCGGTCCTACAGTTACCAAGAGACCTCTGAAATCACTGGGTTAAGTAAGACTCTCTCTAAAACTGTCTTTTTAGTGTTAGCGAGTAAGGCTTTATTCCTGGCCAGGAGGAGGTGTGTGTGTGGCTAACAAAGTACCAGCCTCCACACTGACCCCAGTACAAAACATTTTTCACTTATTTATACATTATTTTTATATATATATATATACACTTTTATATATATATATATATATATACACACACTTTTATATATATATATATGCATATATATAAAAATATAAAATAGATATAATACATTATAGAAATTAATGTTCATTGTTCTAAATTACATAATTATCTTCATTATTTAGTGTTCTATCCTGTATTGCTTACTGATTTCTTGCCCTTCATGCTAATTTGGTCCACATTCTTTAGTCCTCTTATCATCTTTTTCTCAGACAGGGAGTCTCCAACTTTCCAGGCCTTAATCTCCTCTGGTGTCTTCTGGTTACTCCTTGAAGGGCCATAAATTTAGGATCCTGGATGCCGAATCTTCAACTCCCTTTGGCTCTGCTTATTGAAGCTTGTCAGGGTTAACCAACTAAAGGTTTTGGTGTTTTAATGATCAAATTAAGAGTGTTTCTGTGAAGAAACTTAAAACCAGGCACTGCTTACAAGTAATTGAAGCAACTAACTAAACATGAATTTAGGAAAAGTTGTTATCATTTCCAACGCTACCAAGAGCTCTCAGCTCTTACAGGGCGTACACTTAACTTAAAACTGTGTTGCAGAGTGTCTGGGTTTAACTTAAGCGCACTGAACACCCGCAGGCTGTTCCCAGGAGCCCCCTTGGGCAGGCTGCAATTAACCAAAGGACAACTGTCCGCGGGCTGCCCGTAGAGGGGCTGCCCGTAGAGGGGCTGCCAGCACAGGGCTGCCGCAGGACCTGCCACCACTACGCTCCAGAGCGAGCAGCCGGGGCGGGCTGGCCCGAGCTGCCGAAGAAGCACCTCCTGAGCTGCGCCCGCGGAAGGGAGGAAGGCGAATTTCCCGTGGCGCCGGGCGCGCTGCGGCCGCAGCCGGAAGGTCCCGCCCATGCGGGCAGGGCCCCGCCCGGCCAGACCCGGCCCCTTCCGCCCCGCGCCGCCATGGTGGGCAAGGCCAAGCGCCCGCCGCTGCACCGCGCCGCCCCCCGGCCCTGGCCCGCCCGGGACTCACCGCCGCTCCCCGGGCCCGGCCCCGCCGTGGGCGGATGGAGCGCGGCGGCCGGGCAGGTACCGGGGGCGGGGACACGTGGGGCGGCGGCGGCGGCGGGCGGGGGCTGGCGGCGGCCGCCTCGTAGTGACTTCTCCGCCTTCCCCGCGTAGAAACGGCCGGTCCCCGCACACCCCCAGCCTGACTCGAGCTCCTGTGGGTCTGTCCTGGCTGCAGGGCCCCGGGGGTGTCTGCGGATACCTCCGGACCTGGCCGTGGTGATGCGGCGGTGGTGGCTGACAGGATGGCGCAGATCGCGTCTCTTCTGGCAGGGAAAGCCCTGTTGAACCCCTGGTGCTGCTGGGCGGCTGCTGCTCCCCACGCTCCGGTCATCCGTGGGAGCGTGTGGCACGGGCACGGCAGGGAGGTGCCAGGAGCTAGCCTGGAGCTGCTCCAGCACTGTGCACCATGGCAGTCCTAGCGTGCTGCTCCAGTGCCGGTATCGCTAGTCCGGACCAGCAGCTGTGCCATGGCAGCACCGTGGCGTCCCCGACCCACGTAGGGTGGTGACACAGTGACACACGTATCCCAGCGCTGTTGCTGGAGTCAGGCTGCCTGTGCTGCGATGCCGTGGGGTAGCTTGTGTGCAGCAGTGGGGGTCATTACCAACAAGCGTTGGGAGAGGAGGGGGTCTTGCAGTGCCTCCCTTCAGTTTTAAGTTTGGGCAGGTGGAGAGAAGCTGTTAGTGTATACAGAATTATGTAGGGCATGCTGTTTTCCCCAGCTGTGATATGAATACACAGTTCAGGTGCCTCCCCCTAGCCCCCTCACAGCAAGGACACAACACCAGTAAATGTTTTTTATGTGCCTAAGCTTTCCTTGTGAGGAGGGAGGAATTGCCTGCACCAAATACAGCTGGGTTTATACCACTGTGAAGTTATGTGTTGGTGATGGTAGATATTGTTGGCTACAGTAATAAATTCTACTAATCCAACCAGAGTAGCTACTGCAGATCTTAGGGGGGCGTTGTGTGCTTAAAGCATGATGCTGAAGATTTGGTGAGTTGCTAGTAGTTACTGAATCTGGTTAATGTCTGTTGATTTAGGCTTTAATCATCTAATCTGTTCATTTGTAGCTTATCTGTATTGTTCTGTACCTGTAATAAATCTGTCTTTCCCAAGGATGCTGTTTGCAGCTCTCCTGGGAGTGAATGCACTTGAGTGAGGTGAGGTTGAGTTGAAGCAGGAATCAGTTAGGAACTGAACAGACTTTGTGAAACTTCCTTCTGTGTGGAAGAGCTGGAGGGGAGGTAGGGAGGAGCAGGACAGTAGGCTGCCTTACCTGTCCTTGCCTGCTCAAGAGAGACACCTGCTCACTACCACTGTTCCTATCTAGATAGTGCTGGGTTAGATTTTTAATTTTTTTTTTTAACAAATATTGCCTGGTGGTGTACATACTGATTACTGCTTTATGTTTCTTTTGGATAAGGACTGGGATTTCTCATCTTCTGGTGTATTTTCTGGGTTGAAGATTGACCCTGATACCCTAGTAAAGAAGCTTGACTTGGACTCCAGAAGCATCATTTCCTCCAGAACAGGTTTGTTGTATTTTGAATGATTATTACGTTAGGTTGTGAGCAAAGACACTGGGGACTGTATTTGCAGTGGCTTTTAGTGACTATCCCAGGAAGCTCAGGGAACTACAATGCAAACTTTGCTTCCTGTGAAGGCTTTTAGAAGAGGTTTGTTTTTGTTTGGGCTTCTGCATGGATGTGCTTAGTGATCCCTAGGTGGGGGATCTAGCTTCAGGCTATCTGTGGGATGTCCTCGTGCAGCCAAAGACTGCCAGGGCTGAGAGCACAGCAGAGCCCAGGCTGTGACCTGATCTCTGGGCTTCCTCTATGGTTGCTTTTGCCTCACCAGCAGCTGCCATTGGTAACCCAGTATTTTGTCATCAGGTTCTCATTGTGCAACAGTGCTTTGCTCACAGCAGGCTGACTGCAGCAAGTCTTCTCCTGTCCTTTGCTGTTGTGGGGTCTGTGGCTTGAGGATTCCTGGGCAGGAGAATCTGAACTCATCGAAAAAACGTGGGAAGAGGGAGTACATGATAGAGCCCTTTGATTTCCAGTTCCACAAGGAAATGCTCTCTTTGACTGCTCACTGTGAGACAGAGCTTTGTATCTGAAAGCAGTTTTCACTTCTAAACATCTGCAAGGTCTCAAAGCATTTCTCTGAAACTTGAATCCCAAACCTCCACAAACTGTATGTAAATGTTTAAAAAATTGCAGAAGGAACAAACTACCAGACAGAGCCTGGTAGCACAGCAAGCTGTCCTGATGCAGAAGATGCGTGTGACTCTCAAATACCTTCTTTGCAAACTAAATTAGTCTCTCCTCTTCAGGTAGGTAAATACTACAGTAACACTGTATTCCCGTCCAGGGCTACAAACAAATCAATCTCACAAGGGCTAGTGGTTGCCTGAGCAGCGGTGAGCTGCCCATCAGCCACATTTGGGCACAGAGTGAGGAAGCGGGGAGGTTGTCTGAGGACACATTTGTCTGCTCTCTGCACAGAAACCTTGGCAAAACATACTGTTATTGAAACACTGGGCTCATTGTTGGTAACTCTCCTGGGAAAAGGACATGTATGCATCTATGTGTGCATGTGGACATTGCCATCTCTTTAATTAAATCAGACAGCTTGTTGTTGGGGGCTGGCAGCCTGCAGTCCCAGCCTTTCATTGCAGGCTACAGCTTTACATGTCTGGGTTATAAATAGAGCCATGCTGCTGGTCCCCGTGCAGTGCTGATGATGCAGATGTGCAGTGCCTTGCTGCCTCTCTCTGGGCTACATGCTGGCTTCCTGCAGACAGCCGTGCTGACCCCGACGCTTTGTGCTCCCACGCACTTTCCAGATGATCAGCTAAAAATAACTGTTCATTTGGGGGCTCAAAACTGCAATTCAACAAGGCAAAAAGTGATTTGATTATTTTTTTACATCTTCCCAAGATGTTGTGCCCTTTCTTGTTGTTGCACTCTGGAGCCATGTAGAGGCTTTTTCGTTATGGAAATCAGTTCAATTTTTTTGTGTTAATTCAGTGGGCTGTAACGAGGCTGTGCATACAATGGCAGACACCCTGGAGTTAGAAAAGAGATTCTAGGTAGATGTGCTTTGTCTCCTGGCATCTCTGGTCATCTCAGAGCCTGTTCAGCAGGAAATTCAACTTGATTCTAGCCCTCCCTCCACTTCTGCCTCCCTTTCCCTCTCAGCTTAGTGTACAGGGCAGGAGGGTAGGATTCTCCTACACACTGCTATTTTAGGATTTAATAACAAGACAAAAGTGTGCTTATCTCCCACTTGCTTTTCAAGCTCTGAGAAGGTCAAGTTGGCAGACTGTAGGTGGGCTCACACCCTATCTCCTGTGCTTTTCACAGCTAGAGAAGATTTTTTTTTTCTGCCAAGGCTGTGTGCCAGTTGGGAAAACAGGAATTTGTCCTGCGTGTGTGTATATCTCACATTACCCAAGATTTATTCACATTGTCCATGATTGCTGGTATCTGTGTTTTAGGTTTAGATCTGGCCTTATGCTGTGACTCTCTTCCAAATAAAACCTAGTGTGAGGAAGATCTTGGAATTGGGTTAGATTTTAGAAGATGTCAGCTTGGAGCTCAACAGTGGTCAAAAAAGCCAATTGGCTGTTGGGAGGTAGGAGGAAAAGAGAACGCAGAGAGCATCGTTATGCTCTGTAAATAAATCCATGATGTAGGCAGGTCTTTGATGCTATGTGTACTATTGCAGGGGCAAACTAACCAATAGCAGAGCATGGCGACTTCCATGGGATAAGGCTTCACCTGGAACAGCTGTTTGGTGTGTCAGAGCCAAAGGGCTGCAATCCTGTAGGGAACCGATCCACCGTTGTGCTGGGGCTTGAGGGCTGTTGCCTGTGGTTGCCAACAAGAGAGGACATCTCTCTCTACAAGTTTTTGGTCATAGTTTTCCTCAGTTTGTAAGTGACCAGCTTTTTCTGCTCTTTTGGCTGTGGTGATTTTGAGGGAATGGGGAGAAACGCGATGTGTAAATTGGAAAGTCCAGAGTCTCTAGCAGGTTATCTCAGTTAACATGAGCACTTGTGTGTGCTGGGGCTGAAAGGAATGAGGCCCCTTATTCTGAGAGCATAAACTGGTGGTGTTTGTTGTTGTCAGCTGAAGGCCTGGTTTTTCTGGGTATTTCTGAGTGTTGTTGGTGCATCTGGTTGAGGCAGGGTGCCCTGTGGAAGTATCTGCTACTTATGGTAATGGTCTGTTGCTTCCTTTAGATACAAGGCTGATTCAGTGTGCTTATGATTTGTGTGAGATACCAGCACAGGCTGTTCTGGCATCAGTAATCCTTGTGGCATGAGAAGGAGAGGGTGGAACTGTAATGAAGAACATCACCAAAATGGAATTCGTTGTAGGTGAGTCTTATATTGTGTGATATAAAAAGCCAGTGGTCTAAAAAGGAAAGTATTTTAATATGGTAGCTCTAAGCTGTGTTGTGCTGTGAAACAGACCTGCTGGAACTGCTTTCTCCCGCTCTGCTTTTTGTCTTTAATCATTAGCTCAGCTTAACGCCAGATTCCAGATGATTTCCCCATGCATATAGGTAACAAAAGCCAGTGCCATCCCTGAGAATGCTGGAGTTCAGTCCATGAGTTACTTTCTTGCTCAGTGATTGCTTCCTGTCAGTATAGTTTGCTTAGCCACTGACGTAATGTAAACCAAAGGTTTTGCCATAATCTAATTCACACAGGGACTTCTGTGACTCATGTGAGTGGATAAATCTCATTTGGGTGAGCTTCTGTAGCGTGGGAATTAAATGTTTCCTACCAAGTCAGAAATAATGGCCTGTCATATCGGGGTTGCTGCTGCTCATTTTTTGTTTTCTTTAGCTTTCCTTTGTCAGTGTTTGCTCCTTGAAGCTAGGGCCTATTCAAGCTTGGCTCTGGCCAAGCAGTTGCTTGTGAATGTCTCTTTTTTTTGGAGTGGATGATGAGCCAGTTGTGGAATGATATGAGCAATGGGATAGGTAGTTTCCTGCATTATTTTCAGCTACTCCAGAAGGGAATGGTGACAGGCTGTGTTGTTGAGAAAACAAAAGTGCAACAACAGCAAGTTCATAACTGTTTGAAAAAGCTGATGCAAAATCATTCTGATTTCTGAGGTTGGATTGGACATAAAGAAGGACTTTTCATTTTACAATGAGGGTGATGAGGCCCTGGCACAGGTTGCCCAGAGAAGCTGTGGCTGCCCCATCCCTGGAAGTGTCCAAGGCCAGCTTGGATGGGGCTTGGAGCAACCTGGGATAGTGACAGATGAAAGGGGGTTGAAGTAGATGCTCTCTGCAGGTTTCTTCCAACCCAGGCCACTCTGTGGGTCTGTGATTTTATACCAGGGTGTGAAGCATAGGGTGAGGTAGGTTGTGAGCCTGAGCAGAGGTTGTGCTCTGAAGATTGGGACTGTCTTGCAGCACGGGAGTCACTGTCAGTGGCACAGAGGGGCATAGAGGAGGGAAATGACACAGCATCTGACATAGAAGGAACTCCCTTCTCCTCCTGAAGAAATGTGGAGACAATAAAATCAGACTAAGCAGGAATTTACTGACAACAGTGAATTTCTGGGATCTGCAGGCTGTATACAGCCTTGCTGTCCTCCTTTCTGAGGTTCTCTATGAGTTTCTTTTGTTACCAATCCTCCTTTTGCAGAGTCACTGACAGATCCCTTCTGGTTTGCACCTCAGCTTCTGCTCTGGAGTTCCAGATCTGCTGGGTCTGTCACCTTATCTGCTTCCTTCTTCTTGGGCTCTGCACCCACTTGTCCAATTCTGTTCTCCTTTTGTAGACTCCAAGAGAAGCAGAAACGCTGTGGTTGGCTAGCATTGTGGTCTTGCATTAGCTTCATGCAATATGATTTGCTGTCCAGTTTTGGTTTTTTTTTAATGCATGTTGTACCAGAATGTTACAGAGCCCTTGTAAGACCTCTCCTCTGACAGCATTGCTGTTCCTGCAGTGTCTAGACTTGTGGTTACCCCTGCAGGGGATCCACTCCAGTGTGGAAGAATTGCAGCCATGACCAGGCCCCAATTACTCTTCAGGAGCTCTTGACAGGATGCCAATCTCTGTGTCCCATAGTTTGTTCCTGTCTGTTGACTGGATTTCTGCATGTTTATTGCCATTAAATATTATGGTTCCTCCTCTTTTGTCCTCATCTGTGATCATCTTTCCTCTGTTTTGATTTTGTGTTTTGGTTTTTTTCCTCTCTTCTGGCATACTGGGGTGTTTAACAATTGAAGGATTCAAAAAATAAAAATTAATCCTGTGTGTTTTAATGAATGCATCTGTCCTGAATATTGGTTCTAAACCTCTGCTCTTTTTCTTAATGCATGCTTGGGGGAATTTTCAAATCTGCTTGTGTTGGTCATTCACATTGGTGGTGTGGAAAGGTGCTGGATCCTCACAATTCTGCTGCTGTTGCTTTTCTTCAGCCTTTCATTCTGTGCTGGCAGTTGTCAGGCCTGTCTTGTGTTTGTTTTATGCAGAACGCCTTCCTCAAGCTGTTCCCCACTGTAACACTGTTCAGATGGGAAGGAGTGTAAACGGGCTGCTCCACATGCTGAGGATAGCAGGGAGTGGCTGCAGCACCTCCAACATGAGCGTGAAATTCCCCTGGGAAATGCCTGTGTGCTGTGCTAGACCCAAGTGATGAGGTGTTCTTCCTCCATCTGTCTTTGTTATTAGGTCCCCAAGCTTTGGGCTATGTGAATGTGTGGAGTGGTGAAATGCTCTCCCTGATGCTGTCAGTGATGCCCTTGGTGGTGTAGCACTCAAACCATTTTAACGTCTTTGAAAATATCTGATGGGTGTGTGGGTGCTGCCCTGGGAGGAGCAGCTGTTTGAGTGGTGTTTGAGCTGGGAATTCTTGCTTTAGCTTCCCCTTCTCTCCACCCCATACCTTCTGCAATGTGTCTGTGTCCTTTGTGTCACCTGCACAGGTCAAGGATGTGTCCCAGGGCTGAATGTGCAGAGCTCAGCTCAAAGGGGAAACTTCCTTCCATAAGCTGGTGTTGTTTCTGCCATTGTATGTGAAAGTGTTTGAAACCTCCAATAAGAAAATTTGCAAGAAAGGAAAAGTTCACAGGGAAGGGAAAATGCTGTCTAGAGATTAAACTCTTTTCCTCTCCCCCAGGCCCAAGGTTGGCCATCCTGGTAGCTTGATAAAGTGACAGATGGCAGTTTACCTTATGCGGGTAAATTGCTTTAGGTAGCAAATTATTGTACATTCTTCCTTCCTTGTCGTTTGGCTGAAATTTATTTGGTTTTTGACTGCATCATTAGGACCTGCTTTTATCTTGACAATGCCAGATCACTTTTTAAGGGCAGATTTGGTGTCTGAGAGTTTTGTAACAGTATGTTACAAACAGTCCACTGTGTTTGAGAACAGCTGAGATAGTGGTTTGTGGTCCAAGAAGCTTCTCCAGTGAGGTCAGACAACCTCAGTCTACAGGACACCTCAAACAGATTGTGTAGTTCCCAACAACTCGCCTCAAAGCTAGAGGGTTTTTCTGTTCCTTTGGTCTAAAGGATTAAAGGCAGTGGGATCTTACTTCAGGAGTCAGATTGTAGCAGTGAACAGCTGTGGGGATTTGTTGAAATGGAGAACAGAGACCTGCTGTGGTCTCTGGGAGACTGTGGAGTGGGGATCCTACTGAAAGCTAAAGACATTGCTGCCTTAAATAATAATTAAAACAAAAATGTTAAAAATCTATGCTGCTTAATGTTGCTTTAACAATTTGTCTGTGCAGTGTGGTGCTGGCTGTGAGAATAGCTGTGGGAAGCTCCACTTTAATTAAAGTAAATACAATTAATTGAGAAGCAGTAAATGAGTGTCTGAAACTTGCACTGTTTTCAGTGCTTTTACTTCCCTTCTGCAAATAGAGCATTTCCATGTTGTGAGTGCCTTCTGCCAGATCACAGGAATCAGTTGTGTTAATATTTATGGAACTAATTAACTATTTTGTTTTCTTTCCCTCCCTCTAGCTGTGGCTAAGTCTCCGTTCTTAAAATCAACATTAAAAAACCAAAAGACTCCAGTTAGCTTGTGGTCATGGATACTGAGCACGACACAAACATTTTCCAGAGAGCCCAAACCTTCCAAAATGTTTTGCAATATGCTCCAGGGTAGGAGGCTGTCAGTGGGAAGAGCTTGAAATGAGTCCTAGGATTTTGAAGGACGTGACAGATTGCTCTAGTTTCTTATGGTTGGTTCCTTGGCTGTGCCTGCTGTGTAATGCTCACCAGTAGCACTACTGGAAGGTACGTGCCTGCCCTGGAGCAGCCTTTCCGTGCTGCTGGGTGGGTGGAGAGGAGGATATGGCTCAGTGAGAGATTGGAGACTTCTTTGGAGAAGCTCCTGAGGTGCTGCTCTGTGCTTTTGCAAAGCCTTCTTCCAGCCTTTGTAAAAGTTGGGTGCTCAAGCATGGTCAAACATAGGTCAAACCTATCAGTGCCTTGTGCCATTCAAGGGCTTGCTGAATTTGAGGCCAGGGTGACCTCTTGCCTTCCTGGCCAGGTGTGGTGGGGCATGGCAGTTGCATGTCATGCCATGTCTTGCTCTGTGTGATCACGGTTCTTGGAACTTTAAAAAGATACTAATCTAGCCTGGTATTCTCCTGTGAAATGAATTTGAAATGGTTGGACATCCTTACACAAAAATAGATCAGCGCTGCTTAGGAGAGTACTGAAGCTGCAGCGTTACAAAAGAGGGTTATGAACTGAAATCTTTGTTTTTCCTGTACTAATGTTAAAGCTTTAACATAATTGAGTTATAAAATTATAAATTCTGCAAAGAGAGAGGTGGAATGGCTCTGCACTTGTGCCAAAGGGGCCTCCCAGCACAAATTCCAGTAATGCAAACATCTTGTGGGGTGTGAGAAGGATGGCTCAACACTGCAGGAATTGAGAAACCAAATCCGAAGAGGGGTGAGGAAGCACTTGTGGAAAGGGCAGATTGATAGCTCTGGAAGTCAGAGCCGTTTCCTTGTCACCAGCAGTGGTACGGTGTTGTGTCAAGCTGTCAAATGTTTTCCTGAAATACGTGTCCTGGGAGTTTAATAGACACTCTTTTTAGAAAATTGGTAGGGGCTGGTGAAGGGTGGATGGCATGAGAGGTTTCCCTCTTCTGGGTTACCCCTTCTGACTTGTCTTGATATGTTTCTGAAGTGCAGGAATAAGTGAGCCTCCTCCTTCTGCTAACACCTCTGGGAAATGTGTACGTGAAAAACGTTATTTTGCTTGAGGTTTTTTTCCACAGACTTCTATGCTACATAAATCACATTTCTGATTTACCAAGAGATAAATCTCCGCCCTGCTAATGTGGGTCTTACTGAGTTACAGGCTGTGTTACAGGGAGATCTCACAAGTTTGTCTGTCATTCAGACCTAGTGGAATCTATAGTATTATTCTATTGTATACAAATTATCCTTTATTCTGGTCTTTGTGAGCAATTTATGGACCAAAGTTTTCTTTCTGCTTGGGTGGAAATGCATGTATCAGCTGAAGATCTGTTTATCCCCTTCAGCATTTCAGAGTGGCACTACTGATGCTCATATGTGGCATAACTGATAATAACATCTAATTTGGGCCTAGGTTTCTAGTCAAGTGGCTTGTAGAAAGGGGTTTTTGTTGTCTTTTGGTTTGTTTTTTTTTTTTTTTTTTAATGAAGCTACAGTAAATCTCAATGTAGATTGCGCTAAATGCGGGAAACACAGATATGCAAGGATTAAATGCAGTGTGTACTGGAATATTCTGGGTTGTTTGAAACGGTAATTTGGACAGATTTAGACTGAACTAGCAGAGTTGCAAATGTTCCATAAGGCAAACCACAGAAAATTCTGGAGAGAATCCTGCTGCAGAAGAATAAGCTATCCAAGCAGTTCTTCAAACAAGAAGGGACTGTGAGCTGGAAGGTACGTAGTGATAGTGATAACCAACTCCAATGAAATGTGGTGTTTGAGTCCCAGGCAGGAAATCTGAGGGAAAATGGGGCACATAGACTTGTTTCCTGACCCACTTGTGCTGTGTTCTTGATTGCTTGGAGAACACACAGCGAATCAGTAGATCTGCTTAAAGAATTTTGGCTTCTATGGACGTAGTGGACATTAGTGCCTGGTGTGGCTGTGTGTGTATATGCTCTGGGCTGATTTCCCTCTGTTGCATTTTCTAGCTCCATGGCTTTTTAACTTTGTTTTTCCTTATGTCTGTTTTCCTCTCCAAGGTTATTTGTAAATTCAGGTCTCTGAGTGTTCTTATGTAACAGGAATGGGCTTCTTTAGCATGGAGAGGACATTTCCAGCTGCCATGGGTACAGGCTGTGTCTATACATGCAGCAGTTATTTTGCAGTGTGGTTAGAATTGAAATAACCTGGTGTACCTATGGATAGGGAGGCACGGGAAGGCTTTTCCAGACTACAGGAACTGTGCTGTCAGAAATCACAATTTTAAATTGCTTTGTTCAGTGACACTTCCATATTTTGCTCAGCAAAGCCTCTGGCTGTTGCTTTTGATTCATGCCAGTAATTTGTGACTGCAGGGCTGGGCTTAGGTAGGGCTGGGCTTGGGTGTGCTCGTCTGCAGCTGCAGGTGTGCTTGTTTTAGTGCCTGTACCTGAGTGGGTTTTTATTTAAGGAAATAGTAGACAGATATCTAGATACTGTTTATGTGGGGTTATTATAGCTTCTTCATGTATTTTCTTCCTCTAAAATAGTTGGCATTGGCCTGTTTGCCTGTATTGGGTGTAAGTGGCAAGGTTTTGGTAGCAGAACAGAAGCTAAAGCTGTCACATTCTGGGCACAGCCCCGTCCAAAGAGTTTAAGTGCACCCAGTGCAGCCACAGCTGCACAGCAATGGTGTTGGCTCTGGGAAAACATATACTTAAGAAGGAGTGGAAAAGAAGTGAGAGAGCCCTATGAAGACCAGGGGCAGAAAAGAAAGAGAGGAGGTGCTCCAGTCACCAGGACCCCAGTGGGTAAGTGTGGGGAGGAAGGAGCAGTGGAGAGTGACTGTAATGCCATTCCCAAGCCCCGTGCACTGCTCAAGGGAGCCAGGGATGAAGAAGTCAGAATGAAGGAGTGGAGCTGAGAAGGGGGTGGGTGGGGGGAAGGTGTTTTAGTGTTTGCTTTTCAACATCTGATTCTATTTTAATTGGCAATACATTACATTAATTTTCCCTGACTCAGGTCTGTTTTGCCTGTGATGGTAATTGGTGAGTGATCTCCCTGTTGTTTACCTCAGCCCACAAACTTTTCGTCATATTGTTCTCCCCTGTTCTTTTGAGGAGGGAGGGGGCAGCTGGCAGCTGGCCAAGGTCAACCCACAGCATCACAGTAGCTCAGTAAAAACTGAAATGAAACTCAGTACCAGGTAGAACTGTTGCTCTGTGGCTGTTCCTCTGCCTTCCTTACTGCATTTTTCAACTGAATGTCTTCTGAGCATTGTGCAGATGCAGAGACACCCCTGCATGAGAACTGAATTCCTTTGCTTTTAATTGATGCTCACAGGTGTTGAAGCAAGTCATTCTTCCACGTGTCTGTGGTACCTGTATACCTGTAACAACATTGTGGCCCTTGTGTCCTGAAGGTCAGAATTAGGAACCTCTCCTGTCCCTCTGTTCAAGCAAGGAAAGGGAGCAGAACAGGACACAGCCATATACTCCAATCTACATTCAGGGAAGTACAGAACAGATCTTGGGCCCATCTAGGTGTTTCTTCTGCCTGTCTTTGCTGTGTGGGAGGTGCTGCTCCAGCTGTGTCTGCGTTGCTGACAGCTTTGTAGCACAAGAGGATGTACCTGTGGCAGAGCAGAACAGACCTCTTTTGAGAGTGTTCTTTTTCAGATGTTAGATGTGCTCATTAGAGGGCAGCAGAATAACTCTTCCTTTTTCTAGGTCAGGTCTGTATTTTTGAATGATATTTTTCATCTCTACAGGGCACAGAACAAAATTTTCCAGCTCCTCCTTCAGTTTTTCCTGGTGCATTAAGTGTACAAAACAACTATGCTCATATGAGAACCTTAGCCCGTATAAAGAAATATGGAGTATTTATAGTAAAACTTGCTTGTTTGAAGCTTGGGGGGGTTGCAGGCTCATATGAGAGAGAGCTTCTCTAAGATTAAACCACAAATGGTCAGCACAGTATGTGGAAAAACAGCCAAAAGAACGTTTCACAGCTAACTTGTTATTTGCTCAGCCTAATTCTTATTTGACCTATATGTCCATATGCATTTATGGATTTGTTTGCTTCACTAAAGCTGCTGCTGCCATCTTTTTCTGCTTGAAGAAAATGTTAAAGAACCAGTCTTGCTTCATGCAAAAGTAATCTTTAAATGAGATCTGATAGTACATCCCCCCCCCCCCCATCCTTTGGAATGTAAATACTGTAAATAATTATGGCACTGTCTTTAAAGGCTAAATGAGGCTGGGATTTGGAGTCCAGCATCACAATACTTAAAATGCATTATTTATTATGTAACATTCATAGAAGACGGCTGTAGCACTGACTTTGTAGCCAGTGTATTTCAGGCTTCTGAAAGAGCTGTATACAAATGCTGGCTAGGAGTGAACATCTCCCATGCACATCTTAGTGGTGATATTTTGCATGCTCTTGACTTTTGGAGGAGGTGAGCTGGTTCAAGACAGCTGGAATAGCAGGAAATTTTTTGTTTTTTTAGCTTTAGAAGCATCAGCCATTGGTTTCCAACAGCTGACTGATTTTGTAAGGTCCTCAGTGGAAGAAAAGCTTTATTATCTGATCTTTGCTCCTTGGCCTGACATGGTGGAGCAGGTGGGAGGATTGGCACGGGGAGACATAACACCTTTCTCTCTTATCCACAGTGTGTTGTGTGCTTTGACATCCCGCAGGCTTCTTTATCTCCCTTTCCTCTGCCCAAAGGTGCGTGTCCAAAGGGGCAGGTCCCTCAGGGCTTTTTGGATGCCCTGTGTTCCTCACATGCTTGGGGGCTTGGCTGCTGCTTTCTGCCCTGAATTATTTTTAGGGTGCCAGTATCCAAACTTGCAAACTGCTGAAATGGAACAGCCTTCTTGATACTGTCAAATGTTGTTCTTGGCACAGTGGCTTGGATCAGTCCTGCTTCCTGGAGAAGTCCAGATTGTGCTTTGCACTCCTGGTTTGGGATCCACTGTGTAGCTGGCATTTCTTCATGTCATGCTGCGACACCTCAGCAAAGTCAGGACTAATGGGGAGCTCCTCATCAGGGAAGGAAAGCTGAACAAAGCTAGAAAAATGTGAACAATGGCTCATAGCTCTTGGCAGCTCTTGGGCCATTAGGTAAAATTAATATCCTGTCAGTGGGGTAAAAATATTAAACTCAGTCTTACACCAAGTGAGAAACATGATGAGTCTGTAGGCGTGTGGATTTAAATCCATTGGACTGTGGTCCATATTAGGAAATTAGCAGGCACAGTGCTCATGCCACAGCCTTCTTCATGCAGAGACACATTCTTCCTGCCAGCATCTTCCGTGCAATGTGGAAAGATCTGGCTTTCCTTATACAATGAAAGTCTCTGTCTTCTGGGAACTAACATGGGGATACAGGTATTCTCAGTAGGTGGTTTCTTTGGATGTGGTGAGCCTAAGTATTGCAGATACTGCTTGGGAAGGAGTGTGTAGTTGTTTTGTTCAGGGAGCACTTTCTTCACAGGAAGGATGCCAGTCCTTGTTGCCTGTAAGCATGGGGATATTGAATGAGAGAGGTGAGGGGATGCATGGGCAGTCTCAAGGTTTGCTGCGGCTGCAGTCCCAGACCTGAGAAGATCAAGGCAATGCCAAATGTCTGGCAGCTCTGAAAGCTGACAAGGAGTGTCAGAGAAGCACCTACTCATGGTAGTTTGTTCTTTGCCATCCCCTGTTACTTCTTTTAACATCATGGGTGTTCTTGCCACAGCTCTGTGCTGGCAGCTGCTGATCTTATCTCTGTGTGGGGTGGATGGGGCTGGACCCATTTCTGCTAGTGCAGACAGTGAAAATGAGACTTTATTGTCTGCCTGTGCTGCTGGCAGGGGAGAGCATCAAGTACAAAATGGCAGAGCCATGTCACTTTTAAAAAATTTGGCTTGCTTTAAAATAGATTCTACCAGGAAAATGTCATTCCAAGATGGGTGACCGATGCTGACCTGCAGGGTTCAAATAAAGAAAAGGGGAAGAGGTTGGAGAAAAAACCCCCAGCAAAATAGCTTCTACCTCTAGTAGAGGGGCCCAGACCTTGATTTTTCTTTTTTAAAAGATTTTTTCTGCATTTAAAAGAGCCAAATGGGTACATTGGAGTAGAGAGGCTTGCTCTAAGACCTTTTTTGAAAAACAAGTCTTGTGTGACACAAGACACAAGTCTTGTGTGAGAATCATTGTGGGCCAGACGAAGAGCTCCCTGACAGGGGGCAAGCCTAGTTTTGTCAGGACATGAAGAATGCTGTGGGAGGTGTGCAGTGAGGTGATGGTCACAGGGGTCTGTTGAGGGGCTTGGCAGTGGGATGGTCCCCTGTGTCCCTGGAGCCAGAGGAGGAGCAAGAGTGGGGTGTGGATATAGGTCTGGCCAGGGGGGAAGATGCTGTGTGACTGTCTGTGTTGTGTAAGATGACAGAGCTGCTGATGCTGTTGGTGCCTCAGGGCTTTTGGGAGCTCTGAATTGTCAGCTGAAGTGGAAGAGCAGTTGAGACAGCACAAAAGCAGCAGCCAGCAGAAATGGTAGTGGCAGCTGGAAGAGATGGTGAAGCAGTGTTTGACCAGTTCCACTTACAGGGCAGTCTGCGCTCTCAGGAGGAGAAGAGGAGACTTGATGTGCTTGGGCACCACCTGGAATGAGTGTTTTCTTGGGCTGGGCTTGTTGGACTGTGTAATCAATATTACCACCATGAAAAAAACCCCATCAAAACCAGTAGTTCACTGTGTCATGTTTAAATGCTGGAACTAGTAAAACCCTTTCAAGGTTAAAGGGCAATTATGATCACATGGAGGCTTCATGCAGACACAGGATCACCTTGATCTGCCCTTTAGGGGCTTCTGCTTGGCAGCTCCAGTCTTGACCTCGTAGTGTAACAGTTACTTATCAATGTTACTCAGTTGTACAGTGCTGTAGTAAAAAAGTCATCTTGTTTCTGGTCTAGACATAAGCCTTTGAGCTGGGAGGGTTGTGTGCTCACGTGGGGGAGGAGGGGGTGCCTGGGTTCAGCAGATGCTAAACTGCAGTAGATGCTGAGAGTGGGTTCAAGTTCCATCCTCACCTCAGTCACAGTCCAGAGCAGCAAGGATTTTATGCCTTTTTCAGGTCATTATTTTTCCAGCTCCTTTCTTCAAATAATTCCCAATTTTGAAGTTTGCTGTGTGTGCCCCTAAAAAGGGCAAGAACGGGAAGTGTTCTGCATTGCCGATCCTGCATGTCAGTTGTTGCCCAGCTGAGCTGGGGACTGGAGATCAAACGTGTGCCTGTCACAAGCTGTTTGGGAAGCTTTCCTGGGTATTCTCACCCTCCTTACTTTATGTTAGTGTTTAGTCCTCTGCATGTGCAGCAATTTATAAAGCCACTCATGATGCACGTCGTGTTTGAACAGACTGATTAGAATGTGACCAGATTGAGCTAATAATTCTTAAATTATGTAAATAATGAAAGTCTGCTGGTGTTATACAGGCTGAGTTGTGGCGCTCTTTTCTATGTCTAAATCTAAAATTACTTTGTATATATTGCTGAAATAGACTACTGGGTAAAAGAAATTAATATGATTACATTTAATATATGGCTGTTCAGTGATAGAAGATGTGGCTGGACTTAGTGTTTCCTCAGTGCTCCCAAACTGCAGGTGTGTGGGTTTCGTGGAGTGTAGGAGCTCTGACAGCTGCAGATGGTGGGATTAACTCCTTGACATGTGGTTGTTCAATAGATAGGGCAGCATGGGGCGGGGGAGCACACTACGCTAATCTGCCACACAGACTTAACAATCAAGGGCAAGCTCTGACATGTGATTACTTTCTTCATTTCACTGTCAATGCATGGAGTGTTGTGAGTGGGGAAACTAACTCATGCCACAGGGAGCCTGAGACCAGACATGTTAAAGAATCTAAGGAGGAGTGCCAGGAGAGGAGAATTAATCAACAGTTAAAATAACACCATGGACATTTTGCCATGGTCCTAGAGCTCTGAGTAAGGTTCGGCGTAATTACTTCATAAAAAGAATTGATTGGAGTAGTCGGGAAGTGTCTCTAGAAACTGTCAGTGCTGTCCTTCCTGAGCTTTCACATTTATCTGTTTTTCAGCATTGATGCCAAAGGTGTGGAATATGAGCAACGACTCAGTTGATCAGAGCTCTTTTGCTTGAAAAAGATGACTGTGAGAAAAGAGGAGTTGATGAAGTTTAATCAAATAGGATTGCCACAGAGACTAAACTTGTTCCCAGTGTCTTCCGGTAAGAAAAAACAAACAGAAGATGCTGGGTTCAAGGTGGGCAAAGATCCGCCAGGAAGATGGCAGTTAAGTTGCAGGACTCCTTGCACATAGTTGTTCTGAATTTTTAGTACCCACATGGATTCGAAGCAGATCCTCCAAAATAAATATCCATTGGAGGTACTACAGGCAGGCACTCTCTACCTGGGCATTACACAAAGCTGTAGTCAGGCCTGGTGTGTTCTTAGCTCACTGGTGCTATTTGTTGGTGGTCAAGCTGGACACCAGGGCTCCAGTTCAAGTCCTCAAAGTGCCTTCTGTTAATGCTCCGTGAGATGTTGGTGTGTAGCCTCTGTCTGTGGCTGGCCAGACAAGGTGAAAAGCCCATGGATGCTCCAGTGGGTGTTCCCTGCAGCGCAGTTTCATTGGCTTTTTTTGTCTCTTGAAGCTACAACTGGAAATGGGGCAGACGGGCTGCCAATGGTACAGCTAAGCAATGCCAAAGTGGAATTTTTTTGTTCCTGCCCTGCTCCCAGTCCCAAATGCATTCATGCAGTCACTCTGCCCCTTGGCTATTTTAGCTAAAGTTGTCACTACAGTATTTCTACTGCAATTTAAAAACTGGAATGAAAGTGTTAAGAATCTGACCTTGTACATGCTTTTAATACAACTCTGTGTCAGACCTGCTGGAACTGAGAACAGCTGATTAAAATACTTATGGAGTACAAATTAAACTTCGGGCTTTTTTGTCCATTCTGCCTGTAGTGTTTTTGTAACTGCCTGAAAATTGGTATATCTTCCCAGTCTGTTTTGCAGTCATTAGTCTGTACTTACTTTCTTCTTTCCTATGCTTCCTGCTGTCCTTTAGATCCATCATGGAATTAATTGGTGGGGAAAAAAGAACACGGAAAGAAATTTGTCCAGTGCGCATGGCAGAAATTTGCTGGCCGTGCTATCTCAGGTCAAGTACAGAATTGTGTCTTTGTGTAAGGTACCAAGCATCTGCTCTGTTTCCTGCTTCAAAATAGGATATGCAGGTTTTGTCTGAAAAATAAGGCCTATGGCCAAGACTGGAGATGTTGGCTCCTTAGCACTAGGGAGGAGAGATTACAGTTCAAGAGGCAAACAGAGCAAGAATATGGTAAGCAGTAGAAATGCTGACTCTGCTCCCTCAAAAAAGGGTAACTTGAGCCCAAGTTTGGAGGCCAGGAAAGAGCTACTGTTTGGAAAGCAGAGGGAGGGATCTGTTGGAAAGGTCAGGAACTGATTGGATTAACTAGGGCAGCACTGAAAGCTCATAAAAAAAAAAAAAAAAGATGGGGCAAGGCTTTTTTTGACTTCTCATTGGTGGTTAGTCTTGCCCAGGATCAGACACGGGGATGTCCTTAGAAGAGGCTGGAACTTTCTCCCTGCCCCTTTGTACCAGCAAAGGATGTGCCTGTGCTCCTAGTATGGGCCTTCCTGGAGCCTGGTGTCTGCACGCTGCAGAGTCTTGGATCATGTGGCCTTTTCCCAAGCCTTTCTTCTCGCCTCATGCCCATTCATAAAGCAGACCGGAGCATTGGGTCCTCTCCTGGATTTCTCTTCTGTTTTCTTCTGTTTGTTTGCTCATGCTACAATTCAAGCTGTGTCTGTTTATTCCCTGTAAGATTCCCATGTGAGCATCTGAAGGGAAGTTTCTGTTATGTTTGCATCTTTAATTTTGAGGCACATGCTCCTCTCTGGGTATGTGCTCTGGGCCGCACAGAGGAATGGCTGAGGGAGTAGCACTGGTTTTATGTGTATCCTATGCTCTATTATATGCTTGGGATTAGTTAGGAATCTGCTGTTTGCAAACACAAAACATGTAACTTGGAGGACTGTGGCAGTCAGGACACAGAGATGTGTGTCTCCAGATGTTATGCATATCTGCTGTAATTTTTATCTTTCCTGAGGTCTCTGTGGGGGAAAGTTTAGTGTCCAAACATCTCTGCCTGATTTTTTCATGTCAGCAGCTCTCCAGGAGAATGTTCGGGCACCTTCTTACTTGTTATGTGTGTCTGAAAGCTGCTGCATCCTTGGTGGGCTTGCACAGCCTCTTACCACCACCTTCCTGATAGTCTTGAGCTGATAGTTTTTTGTTGTGTAGTCTTGGTGGCCTAACCTTTTACCGAGATCTCCCTTCTGGGTTTTGAGGCAGAAGTGTTGGCATCCCAGTACCCGTAAGGAGTGAGCAGGAAAGTAAGAGAGGGACGGTAGTCATGGTGGAAAGCTCATTCCTGGGTTTGGGACCTTAGGAGGACAGGGGGGGCACTTGTGCCACAACAGGCTAAACTATACAGCTGTAACCCAGTCTGTGGAGAAGAGAAGGAAGAGATCCTGTAGCAGTGTTCATCATAACTGTTTAACAGACAGATGTGGGAGACACAGAATTCACTCCAAAAGCTTTTCATTCAGAGTGTGCATCCAGGTTTCTCTGCAGGAGTCCTTTGCTAGCTGCTCCCCTCCTTTACCTTCTGTCTAACAACGGGGGCTCTTCTGGAGTCCTGTGTCTGAGTGTGGCTGGGACATCAAAAGTATCAAAGTTGTGGTGTTGTGCCAAGTCCTGCCTCTGGTCATCTCCCTTCTCCCATGCCACATGTTGCCTTTTTTCCCAGTGGAGCTGTGGACTCTGCATTTTGGCTGGCTGTTCTTCTAATTAGGTCCTTGGGAAGAGGCAGAACCCAGCTAAGAAATCTGTAGTTAGAAATACTAAAGGAGAAGGTGAAATAGGGGAGGAAGGAAGATTTTTGTTGATGAGCTGGTGTTAGAGCAGGTCAAAACCTGCTGTTTGATGTTGATCCCTGAGCTGCTTCTGTTTTTTGCTTCCAGGCTGCAATCAGAGTGGGAATTGGTGCTGGAATGTTTGATTGGGGAATTTGTTTCTTCCTTCTGATGGTCAGATGCATGTTTCTCTGTGGTTCCTGTGTGTTGGGAGAACTGTGTTTGCAGGGTGAGGGTTGGGGTGGGTCAACCAATGATTTTCGTGTTTCTCTTGTTTCTCATGGCTTGGTTGGTGCTGTCACTGCTGAATCTGTTCCTGTGACAGGATCATCCCCACCTTCCCATGAGGCTTGGCATAGGAGCTGGTGTGCTGTGTCACAGTGAAAGAGTATCCAAATTGGGCACTCCCATCTTTTGACAGCAGCGAGCAGGGAAGGCCTTGGGAATACAGCAGCACTTTCCTCAAAATGCTTAGCTGGGTACTTCAAACATCCAGTGCCTAATAACTGTTAGAAAAACAAACTAGTGAACTGCACAAGTAGAAAGCTGTAGGTACTACCAGTGCCAAATCCACTGAGTGCCCCTGTTCCTCCAGCCATGAGAGGTGCTACAGACATTCCCTCTGTCCTTGCTTGTGAACCTGTCCCAAGGACTGGGAAGTGCTCATGTGCTCATTCATGTCAGGCTGGAATAGGGGCAAACAGTTGGCCTAGAGATACATTGCTGCTGCTGAATTTTAACTTTTGTCTAAGACAGATTATGGGTACTTCAGACCTTGGGGCTGAAGTCTGAAATATCAGTCCAGCTGTCTCACAGAGCTCCCTGTGCTCCTGACCACACATCTCCCTTGGTTTGGCTCAGCTTATTAAAGAAGCAGGAAGCTGACCTGGGTGTGGGGCAGTTGGGTTTGTGTGCAGGACCTGGGGGAGGCAGGGTAGAAGAACCAACAGCAAATGCTTGGGTAAGCTAAGCCAAGGCTAAGCTCTCATTTACCAGCCCCCTGAGCTGCTCTGGAGTTTGCCCATTGTCTCTGTGCCAAGTTTCCAAATGTCATGTGTTGATACTGCCCCTGGTATTGATACTGCTTCACGTTCCATGTCGATCTTTCCAGAGGAAACAGCCCTGGCTCTATGTCATTAACATAGAAGTCAATTACGGTTGATTTTTTTTTTCTTTAGTTCCATTAGAGCCAAGCAATCCAATATTGTGTTCAGTATTCCCTGGAGCAGGTCAGCACTTTGCAGACCTCTTCCCTGCTCCCCAAAGCACCCCCAAGCATCCTGCCAGCATCACTGCAGAATTTGAGAGTGTGTCTGCAATCCCTTTAGCAGTGGGTGGGGTGTTGGCATACAGAGACCTTGGAGTGGTGTTCTGGAGATGTTGCCTGTACAGTCATGTGGTGGAAGAGGCTGCCAGTTTGCCAGGAAAGCAGATTTACTGAACAGAGAATTTATTAAATTAAATCAGGGCTCCTGCCCTGATGTGTGGCCCAGCCAAGGGCCTATCTTGGGTGTGGTTGCCTGCCTTAGGTGTGGCTGAATACACTCAGGTTTTTTGACTGATGCCTGACATGTTTTTTTGGAATATGTGTTTTGGTGAAATCCCAGCTTGATAATAGATGCTAAAGCACTATTTCTGCTTAATGGAAGTTTTTTTGAGGAGGTGGGGGGAGCAGAGTTGTGACATTTCAGCTTCCTTGTCCTTGAGCTATGCAGCTCTCTGGACAATGATGGCAGGGTCGTCCTTCCTACTGATGGAGTATCCTCTCTGCTGAAAAGGCAGCCTGAGATAGCTACTTGCCAGTGTTAGAAAGGTGCATTCAGTTGGGGCCTTCCAGCAAATCCCTTTCCTCTGGTCTGGATTGCAACACACCTTTTAGATGCTAATTTAGCAAATTTCCCGAGAAAAAACAGGGAAACTGTTAACTGGGAAGAATACTTTTATGGATCTTCAAAGATTTTGCTAGGATTTCTCACAGTTTTGCACATGTGCTTTCATTGTGTCCTTGTATTTCTGGACACTTGTGAAGAAGGGAGGGCTTCAGGAATAAATTTCAGGCAGTCCTGTTCTACTTTGGGCAAGTTCAAGTCCATGTTGTTGTTGGAATAGTTGTTGCCATGGGAGATGGAGGGATGCAGAGATCAGGCTTCAATGTTACTTTTGGGTCGGCTATCATGTTTGAAAAGTCATAGGTTTAGATTTTTCTGCAAAGCACTGGTTGGCATCAGCACAATTGCTTCTCCAGTGGAAGTTGCTGGAGTGAAGTACTTGATGCCCTTCTAGCAAACTAGACTCTGAGGAAGTAATGGTAGGGAGGAATTCTCTCCTCTCCCAACTCTTCTCTGCCTTCTGCTGTGCCCCTGAGTGCTTATTCCTTCTCAACTGATGGAAGGAGAGGATCTGTCCAATCTGTGCCTTATGTGCCCCGTGGAGAAGAGAGGGCTTAGTGAGTAGGTGGTTTGAGTCACCAGGCTAGGAACAGAAATGATCCTCCTGCCTTCTCTTCTCCCCATCTGCCCAGATGGGCTTTCTGTGGGCTTTGGTTTTGCTGTGGCAGCCGTGCACATTTCTATTGGAAGACAAACCTCACTGAACATTTAATGGATTCCTGTGAGTGTCCAGCTTCCTTTAATATCCTTGTTTCTGCCCCTTCCCTTGCTGTTCCTGCTTCTCTCCTTTTTGTCTCTGCAAGAGCTTCATCCTTATGCTCCTGTCATTTGAAACTATCATTTCAGCCGATTTTGACAGTCTTCTCTTGACCTTCATGGGTTCAGTTCTTCCTCCTTCACTGTGGAGACATTTGTGATGTGCTCTTTCCTCTCCTCTCTGTGCTGCTGAAGCTCCTGTATGTAACTCCCACTTACTGCTGATCCTGTGATGGTTTTGTTTTTACCCTGAAGTTACACATCTGCAGAGTCTACTCAATGCAGTTTCTGGCTGACGTTGTTGCCTGGAAATATAATTAAGTATTGATCACTGGGCATTCAGCAGTCAAATGAGTTAATATATTAATTATGTGTAAGAGTATGTAATTCCAGTAATGTTTGTTACCTACTGGCTGACACAGTGTGTGTATGTGTTGAGAGGAAGGGTGTAGATGGACCTTGGAGTGGTGTTTGCTTTCTCTTTTGCCTTTTAATAGTTATGAGTCCCTTGACCAGTGGTGGTCTGGGCGGTGCTGTTTTGCTGGTGCTGTTGTTTTTTGCCTGTTCCTGGTCGTTGTTCTCCGCTGATCATAAATTTTCAGAAACCTTACACTACCTCAGTGGTTACTGCAGAATCCGTTGGAAGCCAGGCTGGGGTAATCCTAGTTAGCATCTTGCTTCCGGGGGCTTCCTGGGAAATGGCAGCACCTTGCTTACTCAGACTGTCCGTGGTGGACCTGATTCAGGAGCTGAGTAGCTACTGGCTGGAAGATGCATCTCTCTCTGCCAAGCCTCCACATCACAGAGAGTGCAGAAAGATCCACCTTGTCCTCCTTGCTCCCTGGCGGTCTTCACTGCTCTGACTTCCACTTCTCCCTTAGACCTACAGAGGGTATCCATTGTGGATATGTGGCTTAATACGGCAGAAAAAGTTTCTCTGCTGCAAAGTCTTGCTACCAGTTCACATTGGATTCTATCCATCAAAAGTCTTTGAAAACCTCTGGCCAGAGGCAGCTTTTAGTAGGAGCTGTGTGATTAACCTGAAACAGTCCCTGCCAGCTTCCCCTGTGCCACAACTGGTGTAAAACATCACATAGCCTGACCTCAGTGTGTGTGGTGGGAGATTTTTCACATGTCCAGAGAAGGGCAGTGGAGCTGGTGAAGGATCTGGGGCAAAAGCTTGATGAGGAGCAGCTGAGGGACCTGGCATGGGGCTCAGCCTGGAGAAAAGGAGGCTCAGGGGGGACCTTTTCACTCTCTACAAATCCCTGACAGGAGGGTGCAGCCAGGTGGGGCTTGGGCTCTGCTCCCAGGGAACAGAGGACCAGAGGAAATGGCCTCATGTTGCACCAGGGGAGGTTTAGATTGGATGTTGGAGAAAATTTCTTCACTGAAAGGGTGGTCAGGCATTGGAAGGCACTGCCCAGGACAGGAGTAGAGCCACATCCCTGGAATTGTTCAGAGGGCATCTGTGGTGCTTAGGAACATGGCTTAGTGGTGGAACCTGGGCTGGTAGGTTAGTGGTTGGACTTGATGATCTTAGAGGTCTTTTCCTGATATCCAACCTAAATTTCCCCTGACTCAGCTCCCTGCCCTTTCCTTGAGTCCTGTCACTGGTCATGAGAGTGAAGTCTGCCCCTCTGCTTGCCCTCAGGAGCATGTTGAAGACCACAGGTCTCCCCTCAGTCTTCCCAGGCTGAACAAAGAAAGTGCCTGAGCCACTCCTCATAAAGCTTCCCCTCCAGATCCTTTTCCATCCTTGTGACCCGTCTTTGAATGCTCTCTATCAGCTCGATGTCTTTTTTTGTATTGTGGTGCCCAAAACTGCACACAGGACTCGAGGTGAGGCTGCGGCAGTGCAAAGCAGAATGGGATGCTCCCCATCTTTGACCAGCTAGCAGTGCTGGCTTTTTAATTTGTTTTATTAGTGTCTCTTCTTTTCCCAACACTTGCTATCAGGTAAAGTGTGCACTGTCTTTGCTCAGCAGGATGGAAGGGCTGAGCCCTAGGATTCCTCCTGGCTTTCTTTTTCCATCTCTGAGGAAGAGTCCAGCTGTAGCTCTTGGTACTGTCTGCATCCCTGCCTTGTCAGATGATTAAGGGAGTGGTTCCTGCAGGCACTTGTTTCACCAAGCTGCACAGTGAACGCTGTCCAGTTGCCTGTCCTTCCTCATTTCAATTAAAGAAACCATTCCATATGATACAATCTGTCTGAATCCCTCCATGTCCTGTTTTTCCAAGGAAGATGGCTTTGAATGCTAAACCTGACTCAAAGAAATGAGGAAAACTTGGTACTTCTACCAAACCATTGAATCCATGAAATGTATTGTGTGTAGGAGTAGGGGGGAAGATGGGGCTCTGCACATAACAGATTCTAGTGTTTGCTGTTATCCCTGAGAAACAGCAAACAACTCCACAACTCGTTCTAGGTGCTGTCTCACACTTCCTCCTGTGTGCAGCCGGTCTGCTGCCAGTGCTGCAGTGGCACCTGACAGTGACATATTTGTCTGTCTACCTTTGAAGTCTGTCCCTCTGTCCTCTGAGCATCTTTTATTTTGTTTCCCTCTCTTCCCTGTTTTTGTCTGCTCTCTCACCTTTCCCTAGCATCCCATCAGGCCGCTGCTTTGGCTTTGAGGGGAAATGCAGCATAAAAAGCTGCCTGAGGCAGGCGTGGTTGGAACTAGATTATCTTTAAGGGTCCCTCTAACCCAAACCATTCTGTGATAAAATGCAGTTTCTCCACTTAATCCATCCATTGGGAATGTAACAACAAGTACAGCTGAGCAGAGCTGCCTCCCCTAAGGTGCTGAAAGAGCATATATGAAGGCATAGGTAAAAGAAAAAAAACAGTATGAGAGGGGTTATAGGAACCAGTGGCTGGAGATGGAAAACTTCCCTAGGGAATGCCAATTTAATTGTCTACTAGCTAATATGCAGTTAAAAGGCAAGGAAATTAAGGTAGACTGATGTATTTTTGCTTTTTGCATAAATTAGAAGCACCAGATAAAATCCAATAGTGTAACTATTTCAGATCTAGATCTTTCACTGTGTAATACTGTAGAGATACTGAACTACTGATTTTTAAAACTTCTCGAAGGACAGCGTAGTCAAAGGTAATCTTATTAGCAGGAAAGGAAAGGATATTTTGGGGAAAATCTCTTTCAAATGCAGGCCTGCAAGGCATTGTCAAAAAGCATAGCAATGTTTCAGTATTCTGCCTCCCTTAGTAAGCCCTAAGGAGAGAATTTACCCATTGGTAAACATGAATTACTCCTGGTCTCAGAATAAATCTCATTCCAGAGATTTGTTGCTGTTCATGCTTTTGTAGAAATGGTGTTCTGTTCTTCTCACTGCCTTTTATTAAAACTGCAACATCTGCACAAATAACTCTGGTGCATGTATCTCTCTGTTGCTAAAATAAAAATTTTTATCCTTTGTGAAAGAACTCTTGCCAGCTGTCCAAATTGTGCTGCAGACTCACTGGAGTCTACTTTGGTGGTCCACTTTGATCAGATAAAGCAGGTTGTTTAGTCAGGTTTTGAATATCTCCATGGATGGAGACCTGGAGGCTGCATAACCTCCTGACAGTTTAAAAAATCATAAAAATTATCCCAAAAACAAGTGGTTCAGTGTGTGCTCCTTGTCTCTGTCACTGGGCACCATTGGGAATAATCTGTCTCCCTCCTCTTCCTCCTTTCCATCAGGTCTTATGCACATTGATAGGATTTCCTTTGAGACCTCTTTTCCAGCTGTCTCAGCCTCTCCTCAAGTAAAAGATACTCCAGTTCGTTAATCATCTTAGTGGCTCTTACCTGGATTAGCTCCCCCAAGTGTGTACCTTCCTTGTCCTGGGGAGCCCAGGAGTGGCTTCTTCACGCTAGATGGTGGCCTCACCAGTGCTGAACACTGAGGAAGGATCACCTTCCTTGACCTGCTGGCAGCACTCCTAAAGCATTACAGGGCACCACTGGCTGCTGTTGATGCAAGGGCACATGGCTCGCATATGTTCAACTTGGTTGCCTCAGGGCCTTTTCTGGAAAGATGCTCTCAGCTGGTGTAGGAGTGCTTCATACCCCAAATTTATGTGCTGCTTCCCAAAACTAGTGTGAGTGCTGTTTGGAAGAAGGAGGACAAGTGGCTTGCTAGGTCTCCTCAGATAAAGGAAAGGATCAGCATTGGGACAGAGGTACTAGAGATCCTGTCAGACCAGCAGGAGCAGGGTAAGCATGTACAGTGGGTGTAAAGGAGGGTCACATGTTGCTTAGCTGCAAAGCTTCTGCTAGGGCTGAGTTAAGCCTTTGGGAAGGCTGATCTTTTGGGAAGTGAGGATTGCCCGTGCTCCCAGGGGAGCTTTCCTCTGAGTCTGATTTTGAGGTCTTTGTGTAGCCCTATATTTGAATATATATCCTTGTATTATTATATGTATTGTACCCTTGTATTATATATGTATTCCTGTATCTTCCCCTGTGTCTGAATTGTAGCAGAGGAAGCTGCTTTAACTGCATGGCAATGCTTAATGCCACTGTACAAGTTCACCACTGTCTTTTCTTCAGGAATGTCTTGAGCCAGTCAGTGTTGCTTCCTCTGGGTGAGGGAGAGTCCAGGCATCCCTGGTGCTGCCTGAAGCAGCATTTGGCCTCAGCTCCACTGTCTTGGAGATATGACTTTTGGGCTTATACATGGGTGGTGGAAGCAAAGAAAGCATGGTTGACTCCTCTCTGAGGGGCCTGGGGCCATGAAGTTGCCCTCAGCAGCCGCTGGTGGGGTTTCTCTGCTCACAGTGTTAGGGAAAGATGTTGGAATGGTCAGGTTTCTTGGCTGAGTGTGGAAAATCTGAGGCTGCTGCAGACCTACAGCTTCTTGGACCAGCTTGATTGCAAAAAGGCTTTGCCATTCATACAGTCATAGACTTGTTAAGGTTAGAAAAGCTCTCTGAGTCCCACCATTCCCCCTGCACTGCCAGGTATGCCCCTAAGCCATGCCCCCAAGTGCCACAGCCACACACCTTTTGAATGCTTCCAGGGATGGTGCACTGATGCTGTAGCCTCTGCTGCTCTTGTGGCTGGGTGACCTTTTGTAAGGCTAGAAGCTGCAGCAGAACTTGCTGAGAGCTGCTGGGCATAAAATTAAATTCACTGTGGTCACGGGTATTTAAATTGTTTATGGGGCTGCACAGAGAGCAAATATATGCCAGAGAAAGCAAAGAAAAAGTAAACTTTTTTGCCATGCCATTCCTTGACAAATAAGAATATTTGCACTGTGTAATTTATGATACTTTTGGAGAACTCTTTCATTGGAAGAAATGTACACACACTTGTTGCAGGTACATGGAGGGGGGTGGGGGGGTGTTAAAATGTCTTTTCGTGTAAGCAGACTCATTCTCCCCAAGCTGGAAAACCCTGTTTCTTGAAGGAGATCACACCTGGTCTTGGAAAGTCCATGACATGGCATGTGTTTCCCAGGGCACGTGTTGGTGGGTGAGCTTTTCTCCATTTGTTTTGTGGGCTTTGAAGTTTTCCATGTCAGGGAGTACTGAGATCCTTCCTTCCTTCCTTCCTTCCTTCCTTCCTTCCTTCCTTCCTTCCTTCCTTCCTTCCTTCCTTCCTTCCTTCCTTCCTTCCTTCCTTCCTTCCTTCCTTCCTTCCTTCCTTCCTTCCTTCCTTCCTTCCTTCCTTCCTTCCTTCCTTCCTTCCTTCCTTCCTTCCTTCCTTCCTTCCTTCCTTCCTTCCTTCCTTCCTTCCTTCCTTCCTTCCTTCCTTCCTTCCTTCCTTCCTTCCTTCCTTCCTTCCTTCCTTCCTTCCTTCCTTCCTTCCTTCCTTCCTTCCTTCCTTCCTTCCTTCCTCCCTCCCTCCCTCCCTCCCTCCCTCCCTCCCTCCCTCCCTCCCTCCCTCCCTCCCTCCCTCCCTCCCTCCCTCCCTCTCTTCCTCTCTCTCTCTTCCTCTCTCTCTCTTCCTCTCTCTCTCTTCCTCTCTCTCTCTTCCTCTCTCTTCCTCTCTCTTCCTCTCTCTTCCTCTCTCTTTCTCTCTCTTTCTCTCTCTTTCTCTCTTTTCTCTCTTTTCTTTCTTTTCTGTCTTTCTGTCTTTCTGTCTTTCTTTCTTCTTTTCCCCACAGCAGGGGTTTGGAATGAGTTAAGTCTTTAAGGTCCCTTCTAGCCCAAACCATTCTATGATTTCTTTGATTCACTATGCCTGAAATAGCAATACCAAGCTCCTGGCTTAGGCAAGGCATTCTGCAGTCCTTGTGGCATGCTTGGCTCAGAAATCTGGGTTCCCTGTGGCATTTCAGCCTTGGTTATAAAAATAACCTTCAGCTGCACAAGTGGCTTTAGGAACAGTGACACACTGGGCCACTGTCAGCATCGTCTGTGTGCCTGTCTGTGACTGAGTCTTCCAAGGGCAGCCTCTGTGCTGGGGAGGGCTGCTGAGAGCATGCAGGTGGGAAGGATGAGGGCCTAAAATGGAAAAGGCCATGGGCAGAGGAGGAGAAGGAGGTACTTTTACCTTGTGGTGGGGGCCGAGTGTGCCAGCAGTGCTTAAGACACTGTATGGAAGGACAGACTTTGTCTCTGAAGTTGCCTTTCACAGCCTGCTGTGCATATTGTGACTTCCCAGTCACCTCCTGAGGGGATGTGCTCCTGCCTCAAATGGAACATCACTTGTGCACTTCCGTGAGCTGAGTCTGAGCTCTGCTGCTCTGGGAGGCCTTGTGCCCTTGCTGGGGCTGCTTGGAGCCTGGGGATGTTTACCAGGCCTGATGGAGCCATGACCTTGGTATGAGGACACGAGCTGCACTGCTGCTCTGGGTTTCCAATGGGAAGCCAGGCTTGGAGGTAGGCTTTGCTTTAAATAACCAGGGGATCTGAAGGGGCTGAGAATGCAGATCCCACTTTTTGAGGATGCCTTCTACATTGGGGCAGGAGGAGCACTTGCATGCTGGTGTAATTATTAAGTGTGAACAGAACTGATGTAACTTGTTTTAGATCATGAAAAGCAAATGCTGTATCCATGGAGAAACCTGCCCTAGCCCAGCAGCAGCTGGTACCTTTTCCTCCATCACTGGTTCCCAAGCCTGCTCAGGGTGTGGCAGGGCTTGGACTGGGCAAAACCCAAATATGTGTTTTCTGTTCCCACATACAGGTACCAAGCTGTCCCTGGGGGTTCCTCTAACAGCAAGAGGACAAAGAGCTTGGATACAACCGCCTGCCTCTGTCCTTGCCACCTCCAAGCCTTGGTCACACTAGTGACCCTTCTACATCAATGCTTTTGGGAGCAGTGGAGCTGGACACTGATTGGGAGCTGTGGGTGGTTTGAGGGCAGGGAGCTGCTGGGCTGGAGCATCCTCTCTGCCAGAGGACATCTTGACTGGCTTTTTGCCTGGCCCATGTTGTCCCTCACTTCTGTTCCTAGAGGAATAAGAACACCTTCAGGGTTGTGCACTGACAGCTGCCAGGTCACAGCACTGTTGCATGTGCCCCGGGAGACGGTCCTTACATTTCCTAGGCTCTTTCACTGGACAAGAGTAGCTCACAATTTACAAGTGACACTATGTAATTTAAAAAAACAACCGCAACCACACCCAATATTCTGCTTTTGGACGTAGTCTGACTTCCTTCAGGAACTCATCCCACAGCTGTAGGCATATGCTCATTCTTGCTGTTACACAACTGAGGCTAAAATTAACACATCTGTTGTTATTTAACTTCAGTTTGCCAAAATACTATGTTTTGAGCAGCAACAGCGTTACTGTTATGGATCATCAGGGTTCTGGGAATAATAATTAATGTTACATGTTGTTTCTTAATGTCTCATAGCCAAGGTGGAGCTTTGCAGGGGGGAGCAAATGCCTGGTGCTGAAGGACCCTCCTCTGTCCATGTGGCATTGCACAGGTTTATTGAGTATTTCTGCTCGTGGCTGAATGCTCCAAGTAATGTAGTTTCCTGTAACTGTCAAACCCTCTTGGTTGTGGAGCCAAACTTAAATAGTGGGATCTTGGGGCAGGGAAGCCTATAGTGTTACAGCTTTAACTCAGTTCAGCTTCTTTCTGAATGCCTAGAAAGGATAAAATGGGGATTTCTGAGGTAGGATTTATAGATATATTTAGCCTAAGGAGATCTTTATGGAAAGTAGTCATATATATATATAGTGTGTGTATATATAGATATATATATTCAATTTTTATTTTTAGTCTGTGTCCTTTACCAAAAAAATCCCCTCAAGATTTCTGAAATTAAGGAAGCTATCCTCAAAAATCTACTTCTTTGCCATAAAAGCAGGATCCTGAGGATTGCCAGGAGTAATACCAAACGCTTGATGTAGGTGGCAAAAAGCTATTGTGTTTTTTTTTAATCTGTTTATATCTGAGATGTACTGCACAGATCAGAGCGAAGAAACAAAAAACATGTTCTCGCTAAAACGAATAATTGTCAAGTTTTACAGTATGGAAATTACCCTCAGCTCATGTAATGGGGCTTGCTCACCTTTCTTCCACACAGAGGGTTTCAAAGGGAGGTGTTGTTAAATTACCTGTGGAATGGGCTGGAGAGGGGGATTCAAACCCTTCTGATTTCACAGGATAATAATTAAAATGGAGCTGCAGTTTGGCTTGATCTCAGAGATGCTTGCAAGCTAAATAAAAATAAAAGACTATCTTGGGGACAGTCTGTGCCATTAATTAACCAGCTAAATTCTGCCTTCACTGTTCTTCAGTGGGTTTCCAGCGGTTTTGGCACTCAGCATCACAACTGGAAGCTGCCAAACACAACTTTGCACCTTCCAGCAGCTGAACAGCCTTCTGAGGGGCAGGCTAGGATATGGAAATTGGAGTCTAGGGAGCCAGGTGATGGAAAAGGGCAGGAACTGGCTGCTGGCAGAGGAGGGATATGCAGCTCCTTTCCTCCAGGCACCGTCTGGTCATCTGTTGCCACCTTCCCCCAGCCAGCAGCAAGGTTGTGTTCCTGCCAAGAAAACAGCTTTTGTGTTTCCTTAGATATTCCACTACTGTTTGGGGGAAGAAAACACCAATCAAACATGAATTGCTGTTATTAGTAGAATTGGCCAGCTGGCTGAATTGGGCCTTTTTTTTTTTCATTAACAAATGCTGCCAGGTGCAGTTTTTCCAGTGAAGTCATGAGTGTGTTTCCAGATGAGGGGCAGATCTTCCCAGCACTGCCATGGCTGAGCATGCAGGGCATCTGCGCAGGCTGGAGCAGCCGTGGTGTCCTATGCAGGCAGCCTTCTGGAGATCACTGGAGTGTGATAATAACTCCATAATATAATAATAATACTTACGTGATAATTGACTATAATTCATCCTTTTTTCCCCTGAAACCACAGAAATGTGGGGTGATCAGGGGTGGGCATAAGAGTTGGTTATTGGACCATGCAATTTGTTGTTTCAGCATCTGCTTTGGTATCACAACAAACATGGTTTTAGTAAGTGCTTTTTAGGAATTTATTTTTCTGGGAAACGAGGCTGTGGAAGCTCCAGCTTCATTCTCCCTGTCTTAGAAACTCAAAACGTGGCGGTGATTGTTGGTTTTATGGAAAGGTCCCCTTAGTCCCATCAGATTTGTTCTGTTATTAAGAAATTACTAAAGGATGCTTTTGTTTAAATCATCCTAAAAGATCTGTAACTTCAGAGAACTTATCCTTAGTGAGTTGTTTTCATAATTGTATTGAATTCCTTTCTTCTCTTTTTTTTTGAGGGGGGGGGAAGGGGTACTTTTTCTTCCCCAGACTTAAGAATAAGCTGAAGTGAAAGGCATGATCTTTGGGGAGCTTGTTACTGTATTGGAATTTGGGTATTTCCAGCACATTTCAGGAGAAAAGTTGACTAAAATCAATTTTGTTTAAAATTTTATAGCACTTGCAACAGATCTCCAGTAAAAATATTTGTGATGGTATTTTACTTTATATTGGATATCAGTGCTCAACAGCTGTTTTCCAGATAGTGAATTTGGTAAATAGTAGCTACTACTCTTTTTTACAAGCTGCTAGTGATCAGCTGCTCCTTAGGGCTACCCTGGATATATTTCAGAAATTCCTCCTTGTGAGAGTGGTGAGGCCCTGGCACAGGTTGCCCAGAGAAGCTGTGGCTGCCCCATCCCTGGAAGTGTCCAGTGCCAGGTTGGTTGGTGCTTGAAACAAGCTGGTCTAGGAGAAGGTGTCCCTGCCCACGGGGGGTTTGCAATGGGATGAGCTTTGAGAGGTCCTTTCCAATCCAAACCATTCTGTGATCCTGTGCTAATGATCTGATCTACTTACTTGTTTCTTGTTTTTTAACTCACAGCAAGGCAGGTTTGATTTGTTTGGCTAAAAGTTGGGGTGCAGGGTACCCTCTGGACCTGCCTGCAGCCTGCCTGCCATGCCAGCAAGTTCAAAAGCATCAAGGGTTGAACAGAATCTGTTGTGCAGGAGCCAGGCTCCATCTCATGTCTATTCTCTTCTAGGTTTGGAAGAAAAAACAGTTCTTTCCAAAAAAGAGAAGATGAAGCTGAGGAGGGAAAGATGGCTGCAGAGTGAGTATTCCTGTGACACGGCATCACAGACCATAGTTACACTGGGTTGGGTGACAGTGCTGGGAGAGGCTGAATGTTTCTCAGAAACCTTCATCCCTCCCCAGAACTGGGGTAAAAGTTCCAGGCATTCCTTCTCGATGTTCAGCACCAAGACTCAGTCGTTGCCCCAGTTCTACTTTTGATTTTTGACCTTGTGTAATATATATGACTTCTTAAACCCTTTCTTTATCCAGAAGGGCACTGTGCCCATGTAAGTTTAGGATATTTTTCTATCTTTTAAAGCTCTGGTACAGATGTGAGTAGCTGTCTAGTAGAGCTCCTCCTCACCCAGAATCTGTGGGGATGGCAGGACAGGCTGGAGCTGAGCTCCATGCAGCCACCAACTAATCCCAAACCTCTGTGGTGAGAGCCTGCAGGGGGCTCTCCTGCCTCTCAGTAAGGGAGAACTCTGGACACTGCTGGTTGTGTTACTGCTCTTTCCCACATGCTGTAGGTCAGTGAACCCACTTACCAGACAGTCTGGCCTTTCTTGAGGCAGTGAAATATGAGCTAAACAAATCCAGCCCATGGCAGAAATGCTTCTTTTTCCTGTGGGAAGTGTCTGTATTTTTGCTTTGAGTGTCTTAGCACAGTAGGGGACTATGCTGTCCAACCCAGAGTAGCAGAGGGATTCCTTGTGCCACCTGAAGCTGTTCTTGGGACAGGCTTTTCTCCTAACATCTTCTTGCACAACAGAGTTGGACGCAGACTGTGTTTGGGGCAGAGGGTTGTGGCTTTCTACTACACCAAATGCTTCCTGTGCCTGAGCTCTGAGCTCAAGTTCATTAACCTGTGATTTCACCAGTTGCACGGAAGGTGTGTCTGGCTCTTCTTGGATAAAAAGCTAAGAATTTAATAACCATGAGTGTGAAGGAAACCTCCTCCCAAACAACCAGCCAACAGCTTCCAAGTGCCTTAACATCTTTCTTGGACACAGAGCACAGATGGTCAGCCACTTTGGAAAAGCCCAGGAGCAGGATCCTACACTGTCTTAATCCAGCCCTCCTGATGCCTTTGTAGCATCAGTCTTTCCCAAGATCATGTGTGCTATTCTGGCCCTGCTGTGGCCTCTTTCCCTTTCTCTTGGCTCTGAAATTACTAAGGTGAGAGAATATGAGTAAAATGCAGAGGCTTTCCTTTGAGGAGAACACCAAGACCATAAACTCCAGGCCAAATTTTCTGTCTTTAGAGATACTAGGTGTTAGAAGTGCTTTACAGGCACAGAAGTACCTAAAAACTCTGCCAGTTCTTTGTGGAGAAAGAACTCTTTGTCCCCAAAAGAAAACCCAGTTTGGACTGCTGAAATTATCACTACATCTCTGTTTTCCTAAGTCTGAGTTTGTTGTTTCTTCTTGGCCCAGGGCTGCTTTTGTGACGCTGGATGCCAAGACCCTGGGAACCAAAGTTCAGCCCAGTAGTGCAAATGCAAAACTTGGAGCTTTCTTCCATTCCAATAAGTAATCTTAGGAGAGACTAGAGAGGGGAAAAAACTTATGTAATGCTTCAGACATTAGAAGTATGCACATTTAAAAATACATATATCGCATGGCTCCTCAGACGAACAAGACTTCATAGGAAAAGAATTTGGGATGTTTGCGCAGAATCAGGTGTCTGAAAATTTTGAACACATACTGTTTATGAGCACTGAAGTACTCAGCTTCATAAAGCCAGACCAAAAAAAGAAGTAATGCAGAACAGAAAGCTGTGTTCTTGGCAGGGATTGCTGTGAGAAGTGTTTCCAATCCTGATTTGTCACAAACATCCATGTACAGCAGAACTGTAGTTCCTGAAAAACTGTTGCTCTTTGATTCAGCGGAGTTGGAGAACAAGCAAGGCAAAGGTATTAAAGGAGCCAGCCACTGAATTTGAGCTCTGCTTCCTTGACTGTGAGAGCAGGATTAGACCCAGGATTGTGGTCTGTAAGTGGGACTGGCTGATTTTGTGCTCCTGCAGAAAATACTTGGGCTTCTGTGGCCATGCTACCTTGGGAGCCATTGGCCTCCCTGTGTCAGCAGCTGAGCCCCACGGCTTCTGGTACACTGTCATGTCCACACAAGGCATTTGATTCAGCACTGAGGCTCATCCTTACAGATGTCCAAGGGACTTTTGGGTCAGGAAAGGACATCTTGGAGTTCAACTGGAGGCTTGTAGCAGTGCTGGGCTTTTGTGGGCTGTCCTAAAGGACATGTTCTGCTGGTGCTCATCCTGGAAGCTGCTGGCTTTGAGAAGCGTGAGCAGCTGTGGGACTTACTGCTACACCGGAGAACCTCAAGGACTGAGGCAGAAGCCTGTGGCTTTCAGTGCCCACCTCCTAAGGCAACGAAGGAGACAGATCTAACATCTGTGGAGCTTTCTGTGGCCACACCCTTGTCAGAGCTGCTGCTGGGAGACCGGGAAACCTGGTCCTGAGAAAAGCCATCTGTATCTGCCACTTGGGGCAGTGCTTTTCCAAGGGTCCAGTTTATCCAGCATCTGACTGCTTGCACTCCACAATGAGTCATGAAGGTGGAACCTTGACTCGTTCCAGACTTAGTAAACAACTGAAATTAAGTCCATCTTTTCTGCCTGTGCTAGGAGACTGTTGTTTGGTCCCAACAGCAATGCAGAGAGGGGGCTGTGCCTGTTTAAGGCCAGATGTGGAGTTGACTGTATGTGGGTTGTCCCTTCCCCTCCTGTTTCTCAATTCCATGCAAGGTCAGTGTGGTTTTTGCCATGCTAGGACTCCCTGTGCCGTTTTGCTGTGAGCAATGAACAGTGTAAGGGATGGAAACAGACAAAATTAGTCTGGGAATTTCACTTCCCATTGCAATGTCAGAAGGGATGTATATAAGTTCCAAGCAAACACATCAATGGAGGGAATGGCCCAGCTTCATTTTCATTTTTTCCCTGGTTTAAATCACTTCTGGCCTGTTGTAAATGGTAAAGCAGCCTAGCTCAAGGGTTATCTCCTGCAGGTGTTTCCCCTTCTTCCAGTAATCCCTTGTTTCTGACTCAGAAATAGAAAGTGTAAAGATGGCCAAGCAAAAGCAAAAAGCTGAAGCGAAGCAGAGAGCAACACCTGTGGTGGGAGATATGCAGCCCTTGATGGAAGCCCTGCCTGAGCTCTCTGACCTGACCACAAGTGGCAGAGGCAGGAAGCCTCTCAAAAGGTATGTGCTTTTAGGGGTGGGCTATGTATTTCCCTTCTTCCTATGGGATGAAGTGTCCTTTGGCTCAGCTTGTAGCTACAGGCAGCGGTCAGGAGAACAGGGTCTCATTCTCAACTCTATTTTAACCCTTTCCATGCTTCACTTGACCCAAGAAAAAAAGATGGAATGTGTCTTCTGAACCCACAACTAAGAGGGCAACCATATTGCTCAGATGAGGCTTGGCATGAGACAGGCTGGGAGCATCCAGATGTCCTGGGAGTTGCAGGAGTGGCATGTAGGTGTCCACATTGTAATGCTGCTGACCTCACCTGATAACCTGGGCTTGTGGTGTTGCAGCCTGACATTTCATCCTTCCAGACCTTCATCCAGGCTTTCTCCTGATGCAGTTCAAGCCCTTTGAGCAGAGCCCTTTGCGCTCTGGCCAGAATCCTTGTTGTCTTGTGACTTTGGCCAAGAGCATGGCTGAGTTGGCTGTTCCCTGTGCACTGTCAGCTCCCTCTCTCCCTATCCCCAACCTTCGCCAAAAGTCTCTCCTTTTGGAAGCCCGAGTTGGTGCACTGGAGGTGAGAGTTTGACATGGGCTCATGTCACCTACATTGCCTCTGACCTGCTAACCCAAAACCAGCCCCCCTTGGTACTGACATGGAGAAGCTACAGGCTTTTCTTCCCTTTGCTGGCTTCTGGCTTCCTGGATGTCTGTATAGAAGTATTTGAAATAATCAGAGGAGGTTTTTATAGGATTTGACTCATTACAGAAAGGAAGCGTAATACTCTGGTGATTTGTCAGCAGAATTAATAAAAGATTAGATTCTCCAGGAATTGGATCTCCTGCAGAGTAAAAGCGCATTACAGGGAGGTTTTTATTCTGTTTTATAAGGAATGAAGGCAATGAAGGGTAATGAAGCTGGGCTGCTAACAGGGTCCAAGTAAACAGGCAGTGTGCTGGTAGTTTTGGGGGGGAAATCCAGCCAGGAATGTACTCTAGAATAACTTTCCTTTAGGCTTTGTCACCCTCTGCAGAGCTACTCACCTCTGAAGGGACTGCCATGACGACTTGGTGGCACACACAGGTTTGGCAAGCCCTGCTGTGCTGACCAAGGGTTGCCATCCAGCTTGAGAAAGGATTTTCCTGAGCTTCTGTGAGCATTCCAGGGAAACTAGGACCAGAAGCTGTTCCTGTGCTGAGCTGTTAAAAATGAGGAAAGGGAGAGGAGAGGACCATGAGCAGGAGCTGATTGAATAGAGAGGGGTGGAGATGAGTGACATGAAGGAATGTGAGGGAAGGGGAGTAAGAAGAAAGGAAGAATGGGGGGAAAAAGGCAAGGTAAGAGGATGGAGGGTAGCGTGGCAGAGAGGGAAATAGGAAGAGGAGGTCACTGTAACAAGAGACCAGATCCTGCTGTCTTGAAGAGAAGGTGAGAAACTGTTGTGTTTCCTGACCATTGGGGCAGATCAGGTGGGGTGGCTGTAGCCTCCAGCACCCACCAGTATGAGAATATTCCTCCTTGATTCCTGCTCCAACAGAGAGCTGGGATGCAGGCCCTCGTTCTCCCCCTTGGCCTGTGTGCTGGGGCTCTGCATCAGGGCAGATTGGGGAAGAGCTACCCCATGGAGGCAGACCCTTTTCCCAACCTGTTCTCCTGTTAACTTTCGTATCTGTGTAATCCTGAAGAACAGAACGCCCAGTTCTACCAGCAACTCCCCTTGTGCACCACAAGTCCCAAAAGCAATCTCTGCCCTTCCTGCATGTCCCTTGCTGGGCCTCAGCGCTGGCTTTGTGGTAAATCTGTGCTGCTGCTTGGCATCAGGCACCACATGGGATGGGGTTACACCTCTGGTCTCCTTGGACTTTGCCCAGGAATAAGAAATGTGTAGAGAGATGGCAGATCTGTACCTGCTGTTTCGCATCTTCTGCACAGACTGCACCATCCTGCATTACAGCACGTTATATCCCAGTGATCGCACTGCAGGAACCAAAGCAGGGCTGGCAGCTCCCTCCTCTTGCTGAGTATCCCTGGTGCTCCCTGTAACGGATGGCTGTGGAGCTGGAGCCCCACGGCGTCAGCAGTGAACATGAGCTGTGCAGGGGTCATGTGTGGTGGGGAGGGGAGGTTTGGTGGAATCTTTTCTCTAAGCAACAGGATCAGTTTGACCTGGAGGTCAGTGATAAGCAGAAAGTGATCTGGGCATGGACAGCTAATGACCAGTTCTGGCACTGAGCGATCTGGTTTTCCTGTAATGCCTCCTGCTCTGTCAGCCTCGAGTGGAAGGAGTTTGCATTTCTGTGCAATGCCTGGCTATGGAAATAATTGCCTTTCAGGACAATTTCCATGCAGGACAATTAATTACCTGTCCTTTCTGGGAAGGCAGATGCAGAATCCCTGAATTCTTTCCATCTACACAGCCATTGCTAAATTAATGCTCTAACAATCACTTGTTTTGTTTCTTCTCTGCACAGGCACATAAAAGCAAAGGCAGAACCAGCAGACTTCTGTCTGATGAAACAAGCTCAGAAACATCAGCTCCTGTAAGTACCCAGTTGTCAGTGTCCAGTCCCTGCAGAGCCTCACGGAATGGTTGAGACTGGAAGGGAACCCTGGGGATCACCTGGTCCAACCCTTGTGTTCAAGCAGGGTCACCTAGAACTGGTTGCTCAAGACCTATGTCCATGTGGCTTTTGAATATCAACAAAAATGCAGAACTTAAATGTTTCCAAGTAACTCCTGGACTTAGTCTGGCAACTCCTTATTCCTCTGTATAATCTATTGGATAGTTTATACTGCCACCAAGAGCTTCCTTTTCCCTCAGCACAGCTCTCCTGGGACTAGGCTCTCTGATCTGGCAGTGTTTGCTTTCTTGTATCCAGGACTTCAGTCAGTTTTGAGCCATTCAGCTTCAAACTGAGGCTGAGCAGTCAGGCTACAGTTCCACCACTGCTCTCCATGAATACCCTTCTCTGTGAGAAACAGACCAGTGTTGGTGCTGGGATGCCTTTCTTGCTCAGTTCTGCCTGCCTTTACTTTTTGGTGGTCTGGGAAGTCTGTGCTTCTTGGGAAGGAAAAAGTTTGGAGGAAGGTCTTGAGGTTTCTTTCCCAAGGTATTAGTTCAGATGAGGGGTTCCCTAAGCCTCAGCTTATTGCTCCAACACAAGCTTCAGGTTTGGCTCCTCTCTCTGTTCCTCGGGCAGGAGCATTGAAGGGAAGGGTGATGCTTGGGAGGGGAGTACCTGTGTGCTACCAAGTGTGTCTGGCAAGGCTATGGAGAGCCTGGCAGTTTGAGGGAGATGGGGATGCTGCAGTGGATGTGGCTATGTGAAAACTCACAGGTTTTCTTTTATACTCCTGCTCTGTTCTTGTTCCTCCCTGCTTGCTTGCTTTTTAAGACAAGGCCATTTTCCCAGGAAGCAGCTGTGACCAGGCATGCAGAGGTAATTCTGTCATGCTTTTCCCATAGTGTCCAGCTAGTGTTGCATGTAGGATTACTGAGGCTCAATGTTCAGCAATAAAGAGAGTCAGTAGATGAGCTCTCTAAAGAGAATTTGATTTTGTGCTGGTGCAATCTGAAGTAATTTTCATTCCTGGTGATTCACCAGATCCACAGTCTCTTCTTTCTGGTTTACTAGGGAAAAGCTCTAAAAAAATCCTTTGCCAAGTGATGCTGGACACTAACGTGATTGTGTCTCTGTGGCATGAGATCAAAGTCTCTGGCTCCCGTGAAGCTGGCAGCAATTTGAGCTTTGCCCTTGCCTAAATTAGGTTTATTCTTGGCACTCTTTTTCTCTGAGATTTACACCCAGGATCACTCTGTCTCAACAGAAATCTGCTGCTTTGTGAATTGGTCCTTATCTGCTCAGTTCCATTCACATGAGGCACTTAGAGAACTGGTGTGTTATTTTTCTTTCTTCAGAGAGGAGGAAGTGGCTCGGTTTCATGAGGCTGTCACCGATCCCCAGTACAGAGCCAACCCCCTTCTGGCCATCAGCAAGCACCTCTCCAAGAGGCTGAGGCAGGGGGAAGAAGGGGAACCCCTTTAGAGCTTCACCTGGGCCCAGACATGCGCAGGCTGCGGAGGAGCACATCCCTGGCACGACCTCCCAGCCACTTCGGTCCTTGGAGGCAGTTCAGCAGATGATTAAATCCAACAGCCCTGGTTTCTGTCAGCAGGAATAACGCAACTCTCTCCTGACAGGGGCAGCTGCTCCTTTACAGGCAGTCTGCATGGAGCAGGGTGTTCTGTGAGATTCTTGTGCAGGCATTAATCTCCCTGCAAAGTGTCTCGATACATTTACTCTTCTTGTGAGCAGGCATGATTTCTGAAATTGTGCCAACAGCCATGTATCTGTTTTCTGTCATTTCTGCCCTCCCCCCCCCCATTTCCTGACAACTCTGAGAAGAGATTCTTGCTTGCTCTGTTGGCATGGTTCAGGACCCCAAGCCCACAAGCCCCCAAGCCCAGGAGGCTTTTGGAGTTTGTCATGACCAATGCTGCTGTTCACAGACATTGTTTTCTGTGAGAAATTTAGCTTTGGAATAAACATACTTTCATACAGCACTGGGTTTGTCTGGTTCTTGTTTTGGTAAATAGGAATTGAAATTAGAGTTTATTTCCTTCTCTGGAAAAATGACTTAAAATAATTGTTCTTTCCACGTGTACAGTGAATCGGGAGACTGCTACAAGCAATGAGAAATGACTGCAAATCACGTCTAAGTCACAGACTTTCCTTCCTCCTGCCCTGCAAGCACGTGCTTCCTGTGGGTGATGCTCATCCCTTTTGGCCTGTGTTCCCTGTTTGGCCTGCCCTGTAGGAAGCATCCCAAAACATGTCCAGCCTGCAGGCTGTGAACTTCAGCCAGTCACTTTTGGGATTGGGAACCTCTGGAGCAGGCCTTTCTTTTACCAAACACCAATGTTCACAAAACCCCAGTGAATTCTCATGGGGGACAACTGAAGGCAGGGCTAGTCCCTATTGGAGATGATCCTGATTTGACACCCAAAAATACCAGTGCTGTCTTTTGAACTATAAAAAAAGTTTACTGATGCTTCTTAACCTTGGGAAAGCAGCCTGCTGCAGTTGACACTGACCCAAGTTAGTGCCTGAAACCAGCTGTAGTGGGGGTGGCTGGCACCTTGATCATACCTGTCTTGCCTCAGTAGTAATGCTGCTGCTCTTCTCTCTCTAGGCTGGCACTGTTGAATAAAGGCTTTGTCTGGTGCCTCTTGGCTCTGGCAGTGCAGACACTGTTGCTGACTCTGCCTGTTAGAGAAATGCCACCCCTTTTCCAACAGGGCCTGGCAGGAGCTTTGTACTGGCAGAGGCCAAGGAGACATGCTGACTGTGTCCCATCCTCCATGCTGTTGCTCTCAGGCTGGCCAGCCCCAGGTGCAGCCATCCTTGTGCTGAGAGGGAGAGAAGGTGGGAGATGAAGAAGGTGAAGGCATCCAAAAATTGAGATTGTTCAGCCTGGACCAGAGAAAGCTCTGGGGAGACATTTGAGCCCCCCCACCCCCAGTGCCTATAGGGGCTTCAAGAGAGCTGGAGAGGGGCTGTGGACAAAGGCCTGGAGGACTAGGACAAGGGGGAATGGCTTTGCACTGCCAGAGGGCAGGGTTGGATGGGGTATTGGGAAGAAATTGTTCCCTGCGAGGGTGGTGAGACCCTGGCACAGGGTGCCCAGAGAAGCTGTGGCTGCCCCATCCCTGGAAGTGTTTAAGGCCAGTTTGGATGGGGCTTGGAGCAACCTGGGATAGTGGAAAGTGTTCTTGCCCATGGAAGGGGGGTGGAACTGGATGAGCTTTAAGGTTCTTTCCAACCCAAACCATTGTATAATTCTCTCTATGATTCTAAGTACAAAGGAGGATGGAAAACTGGAAACAGCAATGAGATAAGAGAAGGAACAGCAACAGCAACAATATTAATAACAAAAGAGGGGGTAATTCACATGAAGAAATGCTCATACAGACCCTGAGACAATGAACGATGGCAGACAATACTACTATGTTTTTCTTCGACTGCAAGCCAGAGTCCCTACCCCCCCCCCCCCCCCCCCCCCGTTAATGACGTGAGGTGGAATGGAATAATCCCTGGGTCCTGGCCAAAACTTGGACATACCTCTGCAAAACCAGCTCCAAGCACATTGGAGCACCCCAAAGCATCACTGTCATTAAGGGCTCTGTGTGTGTAGCTCTCTACAGGGTGGCACCAAGGTAGGGTCCCTGTCCCTCTGGCTGCATGTGGATTTCCCAGCACCTTTAGGTGGCTACAGCCAGAGCTGGTCACTGGGAATTTGGATGCCAACAGTGCAGTTGTCCAGCACTTTTCCTTGCTCAGCCTGCTTGCTGGGTCTCATTCTTCCCCTTCAAACAGAGCTGAAGCCTCATTATCTGGGAAGCTAAGGGGTGACTGACCCAGGGGTGACTGGAGGTGTTGAGAAGGGTGACCCCCCTTTTTACTGCCTGGTAGCTGTCCCCAGGTGGAGGTGTTGCACCAGTGACCCCCCTCAGTACCTCCTTGTTCCGGTTTGGCCAAATTTAGAAAATATATCCTCTGAGAGAAGGCACCACCAGGTGCCACCACCCTCCCCACCAGGTTTGGGAAAAAATAAATTTTCCTCGAAGGAAAGTGAAGAAGATAAAACTATTTATTTAACAGACACATGGGAAAGGAAAATAATGTTAAATGGTAAAATCTTTCGCTGTAGAGGAAAGAACCTGGGAAAGTGTTCGAGTCCTCCCTTTGGTCTCCTCAGAGCTGGGGCTTGGCCCAGGGCCAAGCCCTCTGTGCCCGGTGGAAAGTCCTCCCGATGTGCTCTGATGTTACAGCAATCAAGCAGTCCAGTAGAAAAGGGAGAAAATCCGAAATTCCAGAGAAGGAAAAGTTCAACTCTCAGTCTCTCTCCGGAGAACAAGAAACTGGAAAAACTGGCCAAAAACTGACTGGAAAGCCGCAAGCCGGGTGCTTCCTCGCTCCCCTGCCGCAGCTGGGAAAAAAAAACCTGCTATCTTTATGTGACCTTGAACAAGCTGCAAACTGCTTTGAGAAAGTTTTACTCAGTTTTTTTCCTTCCCCCTCTCAGGCTCAGTTTAGAGGCACAGAAAGGCACAAAAATTAATTTCTGGGCATAGGTAGCGATATGGGATACACATCATAATGTCACCCCAAGACATTCCACCCCTTATCCCATATTGTTGGCTCAATGCCCAAACTAAGATATTCTAATTCTACACACATATTAATACATATATATATATACACAGCTATATACGAACAGTGACAGTGACAATCAGCAAGCAGGGGTATACAAGCATTTCACACTACAGGTGGTTTTCACACAACAATCAGATCTCCCTGTGGTACACAACGTGTTGTTCCGTCTTTCTGCATTACCCACCATGTGCAACCAGATCCCTGAGCAAAGACAACCCCACGGATGGGTTTGTCTGTACTCGAGGCAGAATTTATCCACACAGTCTTTCCTAACAGACCTCTGACATGCACTACTGGGACCTTATCTCCATCTGTTGTATGCAGGGATTCAGATTGGGCTGGACCAGCTCTATTGGTGGAACCTCGGGTGTTAACTAACCAGGGGGCCTTTGCTAGATTCTGTTCCCAATTTTTGAAAGTTCCCCCACCCAGTGCCTTCAAAGTGGTTTTCAACAATCCATTACACTGTTCCACTTTGCCTGCAGCTGGTGCATGGTAAGGGATATGGTACACCCACTCAATGCCATGTTCTCTAGCCCAGGTGTTAATAAGGCTATTCTTAAAATGAGTCCCATTGTCAGACTTGATTCTCTCAGGGGTACCATGCCTCCAAAGGACTTGCTTTTCGAGGCCCAGGATGGTGTTCCGGGCAGTAGCATGAGGCACAGGGTAGGTCTCCAGCCATCCTGTGGTGGCTTCTACCACTGTGAGCGCATGGTGCTTGCCTTGGTGGGTTTGAGGCAGTGTGATGTAATCAATCTGCCAGGCCTCCCCATACTTGTATTTTGACCACCGCCCACCATACCACAGGGGCTTCACCCGCTTGGCCTGCTTGATCGCAGCGCATGTCTCACAGTCATGGATGACCTGGGAGATACTGTCCATGGTTAGATCCACCCCTTGGTCTTGTGCCCACTTATAGGTGGCATCTCTGCCCTGATGGCCTGAGGCATCATGGGCCCATCGAGCTAGGAACAACTCTCCCTTGTGTTTCCAGTCCAAGTCTACCTGTGACACTTCTATCTTTGCAGCCTGATCTACCTGCTTGTTGTTTTGGTGTTCTTCATTAGCCCTACTCTTGGGGACATGGGCATCTACATGGCGGGCTTTCACAACCAGCTTTCTTACTTGGGCAGCGATGTTTTTCCACTCTTCAGCAGCCCAGATTGGTTTTCCCCTATGCTGCCAATTAGCTTTTTCCCACTTTTCTAACCATCCCCACAGAGCCTTGGCTACCATCCATGAATCAGTGTAGAGGTAGAGCTTTGGCCACTTCTCTCTTTCAGCAATGTCCAGGGCTAGTTGAACAGCTTTGAGTTCAGCGAGTTGGCTTGATCCACCTTCTCCTTCAGTAGCTTCTGCAACCCGTCGTGTGGGACTCCATACGGCTGCTTTCCACTTTTGTTTCATCCCTACGATGAGACAAGATCCGTTGGTGAAAAGAGCGTAGTGCGTGTCTTCTGATGGCAGTTGGTTGTACGGTGGAGCTTCTTCAGCACGTGTCACTTCTTCTTCTTCATCAGCGAGACCAAAGTTTTCACCTTCAGGCCAGTTTGTAATTATTTCCAAAATCCCAGGGCAATTCAGTTTTCCGATATGGGCGCGCTGTGTGATGAGAGCAGTCCATTTGCTCCATGTGGCATTGGTGGCGTGGTGGGTAGAGGGAACCTTTGCTTTGAACATCCACCCCAGCACCGGTAGTCGGGGTGCCAGGAGGAGTTGTGCCTCAGTGCCAATTACCTCTGAGACGGCTTGGATTCCTTCATAGGCTGCCAAGATTTCCTTCTCTGTTGGAGTGTAGTTGGCTTCAGACCCTCTGTATCTTCGGCTCCAAAATCCCAGTGGTCAGCCCCGAGTCTCACCAGGCACCTTCTGCCAGAGGCTCCAGGACAGACCATTGTTCCTGGCTGCAGAGTAGAGCACGTTCTTCACTTCGGGTCCTGTCCTGACTGGGCCAAGGGCTACCGCATGAGCGATTTCCTGCTTGATTTGGGCAAAAGCTTGTTGCTGTTCAGGGCCCCAATGGAAATCGTTCTTCTTGCGGGTAACCAGGTAAAGAGGACTCAAAATCTGGCTGTACTCAGGAATATGCATCCTCCAAAAGCCTATGGCGCCTAGGAAAGCTTGTGTTTCCTTCTTGTTGGTTGGTGGAGACATTGCTGTGATCTTATTGATGACCTCAGTGGGAATCTGACACCGTCCATCTTGCCATTTCACTCCCAGGAACTGGATCTCTTGGGCAGGTCCCTTGACTTTGCTCTTCTTGATGGCAAAACCAGCTTCCAGGAGAATCCGGATAACTTTCTCTCTCAAACACTTCTGTTGCGGTGTTCCCCCACACAATGATGTCATCAATGTACTGCAGATGTTCTGGAGCCTCACCCTTTTCCAGTGCAGTCTGGATCAGTCCATGGCAGATGGTGGGACTGTGCTTCCACCCCTGGGGCAGTCGGTTCCAGGTGTACTGCACGCCCCTCCAGGTGAAGGCAAACTGAGGCTTCCACTCTGCTGCCAGAGGAATGGAGAAAAATGCATTGGCAATGTCAATAGTGGCGTACCACTTTGCTGCTTTGGACTCCAGCTCATACTGGATCTCCAACATGTCCAGCACAGCAGCACTCAGTGGTGGAGTCACTTCATTCAAGGCACGATAGTCCACAGTCAATCTCCATTCTCCTTCAGATTTGCGCACAGGCCAAATGGGGCTGTTGAAGGGTGACTGGGTCTTGCTGACCACCCCTTGGCTCTCCAGCTCACGGATCATCTTGTGGATGGGAATCACAGCATCTCGAGTTGTCCAGTACTGTTGGCAATGAACTGTCGAGGTAGCAATTGGTACTCTCTGTTCTTCCATCTTCAGAAGAACGACTGCAGACAGGTTCTCTGATAGCCCAGGCAAAGTGTTCAATTGCTTAATGCCCTCTGCCTCCACAGCAGCTATTCCAAAAGCCCACCTGAGTCCCTTCGGGTCTCTAAAATACCCATTCCGGAGGAAGTCTATGCCCAAAATGCACGGGGCCTCTGGGCCAGTCACAGTGAGATGTCTCTTCCACTCATTTCCAGTCAGGCTCACCTCAGCTTCCACCAAGGTCAAATTTTGTGATCCACCTGTTACACCAGAAATAGAAACAGATTCTACCCCCACATGCTGCAATGGAATTATTGTACACTGCACACCAGTGTCAACCAAGGCATCATATTTTTGTGGTTCTGATGTACCAGGCCAACGAATCCACACAGTCCAAAAAACGCGGTTTTCCCTGACCTCTACCTGGCTAGAGGCAGGGCCCCTCTATGCCTGGTTATCCTTCTTTCCCTGGGCCTGTATCTTAGAGGTTCCTTCATGGGAATTGGACATGCCATCGTCTTTTACATCATTTCCGGCAGTTTGGCTACAGGCAACTGGTGCTACTTCCTTTTTGGTAGATCCTCCTTTCTGAGACTTGCGCTCCTTCAATTCACGCACTCGTGCTGCCAGAGCAGAAGTGGGTTGTCCACCCCACTTCCTCATGTTTTCCCCACTGTCACACAGGAAATTCCACAGCTCACTTCGTGGGATGTACCTTCTCTCTGGGGAATGTCCGCGGAGAAGGCACTCTTTAATCTCCTGGAGACTCTTCTACATTTCATCTTCCATTTTCTGCATATGTGTTTCCACAGCTGCGATTCTTGCATGTGTGGGGCCATGCACAGAGTCTGCATATGCTCGGAGCTTCACTGCCATATCCTTCACAGTCTCATTCGTGCTGTAGTCCGGTTTCATTATTGCTAAAGCAGAAGCATATTCTGGTGGCCCAAGGTGTATGAGTTTTCGCCACATATATGGAATAACTTTGGCCCGGTCTGGACTTCTCAATCCTGGGTCATTTGCAAAGATAACCTCTACCACCCCTAGTTCTCTCAGGCATTGGATCCCTTGTTCTATGGTCTTCCATGGGGTTTGCTGCATGTAGAGATCATCTCCACACATATATCTTTCAGTCACGCCTGTCAAAACTCGTCTCCAGACACTGGTAGAGTCAGTCCCCCTTTTCATCGCTTGGTCAATCACTGGATCACGTGACAGGGATCCCAAATGCCTCGCTTCAGCACCGTCCAGCATCACATCATCACCTGCCGCATCCCAAATACGGACCATCCAACTCATTATGGATTCATCGGACTGTCGGGTGTAATCCTTTCTTAGGCTGCGAAGGTCCTTTATGGACATGAACTCAGTAATGGTTTCTGTGCCTAAGTCCATTGGTGGTTTTGAGGTTCCTTCCTGTCTTGGGGTGACGTTATGATGTGTATCCCATATCACTGCCTATGCCCAGAAATTAATTTTTGTGCCTTTCTATGCCTTTAAACTGAGCCTGAGAGGGAGAAGAAAAAAAAACTGAGCAAAACTTTCTCAAAGCAGTTTGCAGCTTGTTCAAGGTCACATAAAGATAGCAGGTTTTTTTCCCCCAGCTGCGGCAGGGGAGCGAGGAAGCACCCGGCTTGCTGTGTTCCAGTCAGCTTTTGGCCAGTTGTTTTCAGTTTCTTGTTCTCCAGAGAGAGACTGAGAGTTGGACCTTGCTTTTTTCTTCTCTAGAATTCCAGATTTTCTCCCTTTTCTACTGGACTGCTTGATTGCTGTAACATCAGAGCACATCGGGAGGACGTTTCATTGGGCCCAGAGGGCCTGGCCCTGGGCCAAGCCCCAGCTCCGAGGAGACCAAAGGGAGGACTCTAACACTTTTTCCCAGCTTTTTCCTCCACAGCGAAAGATTTTACCACTTCACCTCATTTTCCTTTCCCATGTGTCTGTTAAATAAATAGTTTTATCTTCTTCACTTTCCTTCGAGGAAAATTTATTTTTTTTCCCAAACCTGGTGGGGAGGGTGGTTGTGCCTTCTCTCAGAGTATATATTTCTAAATTTGGCCAAACCGGTACACTTCCCCTGCATCTTTTGAGGTTCCTTCCCCTGCATCATCATCATCTTTCACTGGGCGATCAGTTTTGGTTGTGTGCTTTTTCCTTGTGACAGGAGCCACTGTCAGTGGCTTAGACTCTCCATCTGGTTTGGGCTGGCTGTCTGGTTTATCTGCAGCCTGAGTGACTGGGGTATCTGCAGGCTTTGCTGATTGATCTTCCTGCCTCTCTACCATTACCTGCTGCAGTGTGCGATAGGCATATGCCAAAGCCCAACATATTGCAAGGAGCTTGTTCTCATTGGAATTGTCATTGTATTTCTCTTTCAGATATTTTCCCACCTCAGCTGGTTTCTGAACTTGTTCAGATGGGAAATCCCAAACTATCGGGTCAGAGAATTTCTTTAGGGTTTGGTCGATGTCCTCCCATTCCCCACACCACTCAGGATTTTCCACCTCTGGGTCAGGTGTCTCAGCAGTCACCCTGGAAAACTGAGCTCTTATTCTAGACAAGCTGTGAAACATACAGAGCACATAGAGGAAGCTTACCAGATTAAATACCAGGAGGGTGGTCTCTTCAACATCCAGGGGATACTGAACATTCTCAAAAGATAACCTATCAAATTTAAAGGGAAGGGAAACCTCGTCTCCTCCTCCTCTAACAATCTGGATGCAATTACTAATAAATTCCCAAAACAGGCTACTGAAGCTAGGACTGGGGTTAGGACAGAGAAACCACTTATCATACACACCTCAAACGGCTGCCTGTACCTCTATCAACTTCTTATAAATCATTATCACCGAGCACAGCAAAATAGAAATCCTGATTCATCTCCCTTCTCTGTAAAGTTTCCATATCAAGGACAAGATTGGAGCAAGTTGTGGATAGGCAAACAACCCTAGGGACCAAAAAAGCACTAGTACCTCTATGAAGCCTAAGGACCAGAAAGACATGAGTACATCGAGCCAGAGAGACATTATGAACTCAACCAGCATGGTGACTACTTTACCCTGACACAGAATAAGTAAATTCAAACCAAAATGTAATTAGCACAGGTTTTTTTCACTTTCCTTCGAGCCACACAGTTGGGCGCCACTAAATTTGTTCTGGTTTGGCCAAATTTAGAAAATATATCCTCTGAGAGAAGGCACAACCACCCTCCCCACCAGGTTTGGGAAAAAATAAATTTTCCTCGAAGGAAAGTGAAGAAGATAAAACTATTTATTTAACAGACACATGGGAAAGGAAAATAATGTTAAATGGTAAAATCTTTCGCTGTAGAGGAAAGAACCTGGGAAAGTGTTAGAGTCCTCCCTTTGGTCTCCTCGGAGCTGGGGCTTGGCCCAGGGCCAGGCCCTCTGTGCCCGGTGGAAAGTCCTCCCGATGTGCTCTGATGTTACAGCAATCAAGCAGTCCAGTAGAAAAGGGAGAAAATCCGAAATTCCAGAGAAGGAAAAGTTCAACTCTCAGTCTCTCTCCGGAGAACAAGAAACTGGAAAAACTGGCCAAAAACTGACTGGAAAGCCGCAAGCCGGGTGCTTCCTCGCTCCCCTGCCGCAGCTGGGAAAAAAAAACCTGCTATCTTTATGTGACCTTGAACAAGCTGCAAACTGCTTTGAGAAAGTTTTGCTCAGTTTTTTTCCTTCCCCCTCTCAGGCTCAGTTTAAAGGCATAGAAAGGCACAAAAATTAATTTCTGGGCATAGGCAGCGATATGGGATACACATCATAACGTCACCCCAAGACACTCCTGTACCCAGGCTGGTGGCCCTTGATCTGCATGGTACAGCATCACTGTACAACGCATTCACACCTTTCCTTCACCTCGGATGGGCTGGCGGCATCACTCGGCTGTGTGTGTGTAGCTCTGAGCGCGATGTTTGGAATTGTTGGTCCCCCAGGAATTTAGCAGCAGTTAAACATGTGAGTGTTTAGAGCTCCAGTTCAGAGCCTGCTGCTGCAGGCATCTCCTGCCCCCGCCATCTGAGCAGTTGAGCAAAGGACTTAAAATCTGCCAGGAAACAGGCGTCTGAGACACAGAGTCGCCTTCGCAGTTGGCATGTTTTCAGGATGATAAAATCTTTCACGCCTTTTTTTTTTCTTTTTTAGATAGCACGGTGGGAAAAAAATAGCTTCCAAGCTGTAAGGAGTAGTTATGCCAGAGGGGTGGGTGGGGGCCCAACCCGGCAGCTCCAGACTTGGCAAGAAGTGAGTAAGCAGTGATTGCACCACAACTCGGGACTGGAGAAATTTGGGGCTACTTTTTTGAGCTGTTCTCTTTCTTGATGGAGATTTTGCCTTTGAAGGCTGTTCATAGAGCTGTGTCTGAAAGCGGGAGCCAGGGTATCCTGTCCATCTGGTGGTACCAGTGGATATTTTCAGCTACACACAGAGCAGTGGGTGGAAGGGGATTCTCCCTTCCCAGCAGCTCATGGTAGTGTTGTTGGTGTGCAGGAATATTTTTTAATATCCCTGCTCTTAATATTCCCACGTTTCTCCGTAGTACCTGCGATGGCCCATGGGTTGGTTCCTGCTGGAGTGGGGCTTGCATCAGGGCAGCAGCACAGCTCGGAAAGGTGCAGTGAGTCACACAGACTTTCATCTAACCCTAGGAAATCCCTTGGGTCGTGAGCACGTAGCCTACCTCCTTTTTCCTTCCGCTTGCTGGCTTGTCTGTCCTGGAAAGTTTTCCTTACAGACCTCATACATAAGTCCCCTTCGCCTGTGGAAAATATGACTTTTGCCGGGTAGAGAGCACTTTTGTTTACATGCTGTTTGAAGCCATGAGCTGCCTTATTTGCCCATTTCTTTGTTCCCCTGAAGCTAAGCATGTGAGATGGATTTTGCCAACCCTGTCAGCCCCAGCACTGAGGTGTATGCTGGTGCTGTGGATATTGGGGTGGATCTGGCTGCCTCCCAGGCTGCTAGGGAAACCTTGTGGCTGCTGGGGTCCAGATGGCTTGTCCCAAGTGCTGGCTGGGAGCAGTGGGGCTGGGGGGCTGCCATGGGCTCCTTGAGATGACTCCCAGATTCTCCCCTCCACCAGCTGAGAGTAGGCCCTGGGTCATGCCATGGTCTGGTGCAACTCCAGCTATACTTCTTACGCTGTCCTTAAGGTGCCAGTGGCAGCTGGTGAGGAGCAGTGGGAATATTGGGAGCATTGGGTCTCTGCTGCATTGTGGTTCCTCTCCTCTGCTCCCTGCCTAGGGCACAGCAGGACTGACTCCCATGCATGTCCTCACCACAGCCACTGGTCAGTCTGAGCTTTGAGCCTCTGTGGGTCATTTGGGGGTGTGTCTGTAGGTTTGCTGTCTGGGGGTCAGGAGTTGTCTCCCAGCTCACAAAAAAGACCTGCACTCCTCACCCTACTGTAATTGCGCACATCACCAGTCACACCCCAGCCCACATGAGAGTCTGCTTGGGGCACCTTGCCAGGGACATGGCTGCAGGTGCCAACAGACCCCTCCAGCCATCGTGACAGTCCTCAGCAGTTCCACTGTGGGCAGTGTGGCTGACCCAGCACTCAGGGAGCTCCAGACAGTTGAAACGGCAGTGTCTCCTGCTCCTTCTGGCCCAGAATGTGGCTGGCAGAGCAGAGACTTGGCACTTCTGACCTTCTGCCACTCTTGCATGCTCCAGCATGTGCAGAGAGCTCTTTCCCCATGTGGGGTTATTTCCCTCCCCAGATGCCCTCTTCCCTGGCTGCTCCTTACATTTCCCACACTTGTATCTGTTTCCTTTGCTCTTTTTTTACCTCTGAAACCAACCCAAGATTGGGTTGGGATTGCAGGAGCAGCCTCAGGAAACCCAAGGAAATACAACTGCATGCAAATTCGAGCTCCATGATAGTTTTGGAAGCAGATGAGGTTGGCACCAGCAACTCCTGTCATCGAGGTGTTGCACGAGAGAGGGGCAGAGGTGAATCCCCTGATCCAGCCTTTGCCTCAGAGCACATCCCCACTTGTCCCTGCTCAGAAGCACAGGTTTTACCATGGCCTTTCTGCCTTTGTCTGTTGGCATCACTGCCCTTGGTGGCCATCCTGCATGGATGTGCTGTCACAGTGCTGTGTCCTGACCTTTTCAGAGCACTCAGGTAGGATGCATCGGACCTTCCCATGAGAGATGCAGTCCTGTTCCTGCTCTTCAATTCCTGACCTCTCACCAGTTACTAATCCCAAGAGGGCTCTACCTCTTATCCCATGGCAGCTCAGTTTCTTTAAGAGCTTTTGGGTATTCTTTAAGTGCTTAAGAGCATTGCCACATAACATTTTGAAATCCCCATAAAGTCTGGTTAATTGGATCACCCTTATCTCCATAGTCACCATTTCCTTGCAAGGGAAAGTCATGCCCTGCATGCTGACTCTTCCCAATGAGGTAATTATCTGGGATCGGCTGATTGTGCTCTGAGCCATGGTTGCTTCAGTGTGAGGCGTTAAACCTGGCTTTGTGTTTTTAGTTTGATGAGCAATTTAATCCTGTTCAGACGTTTTTTTCTGGGAGAGGCAGCTGATGTGTGGCTCTGTGGTTTCTCTCCGTCTGGTCCTGATGCCTCACTGGGTGCTCTGGCAACCCAAACTGGGATTGGCATCAGGAGTGGCACTGCGGACAGGGGCACAAGGATTTTTGTGGTGGCTTTTTTTTCCTTAACCAGTTCAATTTTCCTTAGGAGGAAGCTGTTAAATAGTGCAAACAAAGCACAGTGCCTTGCCAGCAGCGTTTTTAAGATTCAGACCTTTGCATCTGGATGCTCTGAGATTTTTCAGACTGCTTCATTCAAGTAGGATGTATAAAATATTATCTAAGGGTTTCTCTCTGCTTTAATGATTGGTGTTTCATGCCAGATGGGGTGTGTTGGTGACCCTGTTTGAACTCAGTGTGATTTGTACATGCACCATACAGGTGTGCCTGTATCTGCTCCTTGTGGCTTGTCATCCCCAAACATCTGAGGAAGTCAGGAGTGGGGTCTGGATCCAATGTCAGAGTTCCTAAATTGAGGATTTCTGTGGTTTAATGCAGTGCAGGTTCTCTTTGAGACTGAGTAAGCCATGACCAGGGGATTTGCTGCTGGTCTGTCTGCTCAAGGAGTGTATAGGATGCAGTTTGCTGTGGAGGATGTTGTCAGTGTTGTTCGACACGTTGTTTGCCTGATGATCCCTGGACTTGGTTTCAGCAACATAAGTAGGAGAGGAAGCTTAGACAAAGAAATGTCCCAAACCGGAAGGTGCTAGAAAGGGAACAAATGTCAGGCCCTGAGCAAGTAAAAGCAGATGATGCCAGGATATCCTCCCAAGTGAAGGAGATGAAGGAAGAGATAATCACGACATCGAAGGTACCCCTTTGTTCCAGCTCAGCCAGCCTGGGGGTATGGACCAACCTCTCAGCTGAATACTTAATCTGTATTTAAGGTGTGGTTTTTCCGGCTTTAGCAGGTACTGTTTGAGGGATTTATGGACAGAAGCCAACCCATGAAAAGGGAGAGGCAAGAAGAGTGGCTTCCCTGGGGGATGTTGCTGCTCCTGGCCCCCTGCTTTCTGCAGGCTCGGCAGGGAGGAAGGGGGCTGCTGAGAGCCCTGCTGTGGGACAGGGTCATGGGGGCATCAGTGCCCCCCACAGCTGCGAGGGCTGCAAGCCCAGACAGCCTGATGGGTTTATGAACACATCCACATCCCTGGTGCCACGGCCTGGAGCTGTGCTGGCGGCTTCAGGCTGAAAGCAGTGTTGGTGCTCTGGGCAGAGGGGATGTGGCTGTGTTTACAGCTGTTTTGGATATGCTTAATCTGAATGTGTTTATAGCTGTCCTGGGTACATGTAATCACTGCTCACTGATGTGATGGTTCATCTAAACACCTTCACTGGTAAAACAACCCCTGCCCACCTCATGAACCCCTTTGCTTTGGGAGCAGGAGGTGTTACTATGGAAAGACACTTAACTCTTACAACTTTGTTGATGTTCCTCCACCTGCCTATTGGCTCTCTGTGTAAAGGTAGAGCTCGTGCTGCTTTTGGGGGTGCTGTGCCCACAATGCCTGATGTTGGTGGTGGGCTCCAAGTGAAGAAGGGGATGCTCAACATTGCTCAGTGTTGTGCCGGTTTGGCCAAATTTGGAAATATATTCTCTGTGATAAAGAGAATACACCCCAAGACAGTGTGCAATGCAGGTGCATCAGACAAGCAGAGGATGCTGCAGGCACCTGGGGTGAGCTCTGGATGCTGCTGCTGCTGGTGACCAGTGTAAATAGAAGTGGTGAACCAGTTCAAGCAATCCTTTTCCATGCATTTTTCCAACTTCTCACAGTCCATGTCTTGGGATTTTTGAGCCAGAGATGTTCTTATACTTGAATAGCACTTGCTGGATCTTGCTTCCAGTTTTTCCTCCCCCTAATTCTCAATGTTAACTTTGCTTTTTTTATTTTTTTTGACCCCTTCTTGTCACAATTCCACAAAAGGTCAGCTCTGTCTATCTTGGTGCCAAGGCCTGGCAGCTGAGCATTAATAGCCAGCCTACACTGCACCTCATCTACCATGACCAGAACCTCCCTAGATGCTCATGGTTTAAAAATTGGCCTTGTGTTGGTCACTGAGCAGGTTGGTTCATGACCTCTTGCTGGGCAGTGCTCAGAGTGTCCCCAAGTAGTTCTGCATTTTGGCTTCTGGTCCTGCCTGCCCACTGGGACCCCAAGGGACATTTTGCCATGGGTGGCACCACACAGCCCCATGCCTATGGCTGCCTAGCCTGGGGGTGTGAGAGGGTGAGGGGGAGCCAGAGTCCTTCCTCTGCCCTGTACCACAGTGGGGTCCCTGCAGGTGGGGTGAAAAGACAGGTCCATTGGTGCTCCTGTGAAACTGCATTGGATGTCACTCTTCCTCCAACCCCAAGGATGGAGATCCCTGTGGATGGAGATCCCTGTCTCTAGGACGTGTCCCCAACCCAGTGTGGGGGCCTCTCTGTCTTGGGGCTGCCCTGATCCAGCTCTTCTCTTGGATGACATCAGGCAGGGCACTCTGCTTGGTCTATCACCTGATCTGTGTGCTCACAGGCAGTCTGGAATCACCATCCTGCCTGTAGACCCAGCCCAGGACACCATGTAGGCACGAGGACACACCTCGGCATTGTTCAGGGGTCTACACAAGCAGATTACTGCAAGAGGAGCTGCCAAACTGCCTTGAAGCATGTGCTGGCCTTAGAAATTCACGTTACAGACCATCTATGACACAGCTGAATCTTTGATTAGGCAGCTGTGCTCCCCAGTTGTCCTACAGCAGCAGCCACCACCCCGCTGAGGATGCCATTGTCCTTCTACAGGACTGCTAGCTTGCCACTCCGCAAGGAATGGGTTAAACATCCTCCCTCCTTCCTTTTGCAGCATGGATTTGGAAACAGGTTCCCCAGGCTTGGCAGATGCTCTGCTGAGGATCATATGGCGACAGCAGGGAGAAACTACCAAGCTTGGATCTGCTGCCAGGGCTTTTCAGGGATGCAGCTTCTGTTGGGTTGGTGGAGGAGGTGCTGGGTCTGGCAGTGCATCCACCACATCCTCAGGTGACGTTAAGGACTCTCAAAGTAGGTCTGCATGAATTGGCATGCAGGATGCAAGGTGTGTGTCCAGTATGGTGGATGTGGGATGGAGAATCCATATTGCAGAACTGTGCACCAGGACTAGCACACAGGCATATGCTCAGCACATGTGGGGACCCCAAGGAGCAAGACCAGTTTGCAAATCATGTTTCCCTGAGGTGGAAAATCACTGTCAGAGTGTGGAAAGCATGAAGCTGCTTTTGGCTTCTGGTGTTTGAAATGTGCCATGCTCACTTCTATGATTGACTGCCTAATATTTCCAATTTCCCAGGACTTTGATGAAAAAACCATTGTTAAAAAGTCATTAATTTATTAAAGCGGGTTTACAGAAAAAAAAAGCGCCAAAAAAATCCTAACCAATCAAAAAAAAAAAAAACAACCCACACCAATGTTTGAATGATTTGGAAAAACGTGATGTTTCATAAGCACCAGTAACTGGGTCATAGTGGCTCGGCTCAGCTCAGCTCAGCAAGGCCAGTGCTGTTTGGGGAGGGACCCCCTTTCATCCCACAGTGGCAGGGAGCCAGCTGATCCATGGTGGAATTGGGTCTGCCATTGAGAGGAACGAGGAGCCTGGGAACACACTCTGCCTCCCACCCCACCCTTGTCCCTGCCACATTTCAAGGTCAGCTTGGAAGGGACCACAATGTGTCACCTTGTCCAACCTCCCAGCTCAGGCAGGGTCATCCAGAGCACATGGCACAGGATTGTGTCCAGCAGTGATTTTCCCAACATCCCGGTGGGACACAACCACTTTGGCCGGTGACACAGAGGTGGAACTGAGGAAAGTGGTTTCGTTTCGTGGCTTCACTGCTGATCCTAAGGCAGGGGGAAAATGCAGTAGTTAGTGTTAAATTCCCTGAGCTTAAAATAGGATAAGAAAGCACAGACAGGCATTCCTGGAGGTGAAGGCATCAGTAGCCAAAAGCAGCCTGCCCGTTGGTGCTGCTGCTCCCGAGCAGGGCGGAGGTGAAGGGTTGTGCCTGCGAGAAGGAAGTATAAAAATAGGTTGTTGTTTCCAACACTGGCTTTTGTGCTGATCCTCTTTGCCCTCTGTGTGAACGCCTGCATGGATCCTTACCCCACCAGGAACAGGGAGAGAAGGAAGAAGCCATGAGCCACCCAGTGCTGCACCTGGAGCCCTCATTAGGCACTGAAAGGACATGGTAATGTGGGTGTCACAACCCAAACACTGGAGAAACAGGTGAGAAAGCACACGGAGTTCTCAGCATGAAGTTTTAGTAATGTCAAGGTGGTTGATGCAGCAAGACATGTCAACACAAATCCAGGACCATAGGAAACGGCCTCAAGCTGTACCAGGGGAGGTTTAGATTGGATATTTGGAAAAAATTCCTTCACTGAAAAGGTGGCCAGGTACCTCAAAAGAGGGACAGAAAGCTGAGAAAGTTAAGATTTATCTTTGACCAGTTGATGCCTGTGGTTAACTGTGGCCAGGAATGAGATTTTGGGACATGATGAAAGTGCTCTGAATGGCAGAGACAAAGGAGTGATATCAGGCTGCAAGCCTGAAAATTGACAAAAACTGGGAAGAGCAAGGCCAGTGTTGCATTCCTCTGTGTCCTGCAGCATCCCATGGGCTGAGCTTGGTTCAAGACCTGCAGATGTCTTTAAACTGCAGTGACATGCAGTAGTTTTAAACTGACAGTGAGTAGGTTTAGATTGGATATTGGGATGAAATTCTTGGCTCTGAGGGTGGTGAGGCCCTGGCACAGGTTGCCCAGAGAAGCTGTGGCTGCCCCATCCCTGAAGTGTTCCAGACCAGGTTGGACAGAGCTTGGAGCAAATAGTGGAAAGTGCCCCTGCTCATGGCAGGGGATGGAATGGGATGAGCTTTAAGGTTCCTTCCAACCTAATCCCTTCTGGGATTCTGTGTCAAGAGCAACATGCAAGTCAGAAACCTGCTCCCCAGGTGACCACATGCCTTTGTTCTAAGCCTGCTGTCACAAACAGCCAAGCTTTAGAGCAGTTATTTAATCCTTTTACAATCCCCTGAAGCCCTAACACACATAAAGGGCCATTGACATGGTGGAAGCACTGATGAACTTATGGTGTTTGGGTGGAACTCTCCCAGTGCTTTCTGGAAAACACTGGCCTTCTTATCTTGGCATGGTGGGATGCACTCGGACACGGACACCGCATCCAGGATGACGTTGGAATGGCAGAGGCTCAGTCCTTGGGCCCCGCGGGGGGTGCCGGATGCCCCGGCAGCTGTGGAGGCTGGTACCGGCACCCCTTCGAGTGTGGGGGGTGCGGGTCGGCGTCCCGGCGCTCCGGGTGGGCCCGGCCAGGGACGGACTGAGGGCGCGAGGGGGGGCGAACCGTGCACAGCTCGGCCCCGCCCCCAGCCGGCCCCGCCCCGCACTCGCCCAATCAGCGCCGGCTCCCCCGAGCGGCCGGACCCGCCCCTCGCCTCTCGTTGCCGTCTCCGCCGCGCGCGAGCGCGCGAGCGCCCTTGGCCCCGCCCCCGCTTGCGCTCAGCCTCGCCAATGGGAATGACGGGACGGCCCAAGGCCCCGCCCCCGCGCGCTCGGTCCCGCCAATGGGAACGAGGGCACTCCCCGCAGCTCCGCCCCCACGCGCGCGGGGCTCGCGCCGCTGGCGGGTCCGGCGCGGCCTGTACGTCGGCGGCGGCGCGCGCACGGAGCCGTGGCGGCGGCGGCGACGGCGCAGCGGGGCCGAGGCGACGGCGGGGCTTGGCCGGGACCGCGCATGGCGGAGCGGCGGCGGCGGGGCCCGGGCAGCGGCGCGGGGAGAGGTGAACCCGGGCTGCGGCGGCGGGAGCGCCCCGCGGGACCTGTCCAGGTCCTGACGCGGTGGCAGGTGCCGGTGCCGGCTGGTCCGGCCGCTCCGTACCTGTTGAGCGCGATGGGGCTGCGCGGGCCGGGCCGCGGTGGAGGTGCCGGTGCGGGGGCGCAGTGCGGAGCGGGGCCCGGCCGTTCCCGGCGGGGGCGGGCGCCCGGGCGGGCTCACCCGGGCAGGGGCTGCGGCGGCGGCGTCGAGGCCATTTTGGGGGGGTGGCGGTACGGCGGGAAGTTTGGCCCCGGCCACCCGACCCGGAGGCAGCTCCCCAGCGGGACTGGCCGCCCGGCACGGCGCCTGCCCCAGCCGCTCGGGGCCCCGGGGGAGCAGGAAACCCCCTGTGCCCGGCACCCGCTGCCGCGAGGCGGGGCTTGGCTGCCCTGCCCTTCTCCTTCTCCCGGTGCCCCCGGGCCGCCGCCGTGCTCCTCCGGCGTCGCCGGGTCCGGCCGCCCCCGGCACCGCCGCCCGCCCTCTGCAGTGGGGAGGCGGCGCGTCTTTGGAGAGCAGTTCGGGCGTGAAACGCGGCTGCACATCCCAGCGCCTTTCCTTCCCGGCTTGATAACCCCCCAAAGCCCTTTTCCCTCTGTTGCCGTGGCCCCCAGTGGGTTACGTTGTTGTTCCTTTGGGATTTGGTTCGATTTGTGTTGTGCTGGAACAAAACTGCAGTCGTGAGCTCTGTGACTGCGCTTTTAAAAGTCTGGTTTGCTTAAAAAAAACCGAAGCAAAAGACTTCCTAAGGGCACCTGTCTGATGCCTGGTGATGGAGGGGCACCGCTAGCCTGGGCCACCCCTGCTCTCTGCCCATCTTCATCTTGTACCTCTCAGGACTCAGATGAGGGAAGCACCGGTCATGCCAGAGCAGGGCTGCAGAGCATTCAGGACTCTGCACTCAGGCTGGTGAAACCACGGAATTGATGGATGAGCCACCATCAGGCATGCTGGTCCTTGGCCTGGGCTTTTTTCTCTTTTTTCTTTTTTTTTTCTTAATTTTTATCACCTTTTCTTGGTGGTACATAAAAGAAAAACTAACTTCATGTATTTTTTAGCATAAACAAGATTAGGGTCTCATTTCTTACTGTTTATTTTATCCAAGTGGTGGTGAGCTTACTGGAGCTGTTGGGATCCCACAGGCACCCTGCTTGCTCTGTGAGTTACTCTGTTACTGCTGAGAGTGAAGTTGTAGCCTGTTCTCGGAACTGTTTTATGCTGAAGAGTGGCAGCAGGCCAACCTTCCTGGACGCACAAGATGTTTAGAATAATTAGTGATGGAATACCCTTTTAAAATAATTGTTTGGGTTTATCTAGCACTCAATTGTAGCAATATCCACCTCTAAAAATAGGCAGGCCTCTGTTGTAATGAGCCTCGTAGTATAAACAAGTCATATCTTGAATGACTTGTTACTTTTGGGATGTCCAAGATAGATGCCTTTGGGGGTTCTGCCAAATCTTCTGTCTAACTTTATTTTTCCTTCTGCAGTGAACTATGTTTCTTGGCCCTTGCGCTGTGTAATTGTGTGCACTGACCAGAGGCAAGGCTCAGTAACCCTCGCTGTTCAGGGCTGGCACAGCTGCACAGAAGAGCTTCCCACTGCTCCACTGGCAGCCAAAGGTTGAGCAGTCCTGGTTTTTCCATGAAATCCATGCTCATATGGAGATGGCTAGCAGTGGGCTCTGCCAGGTGACTGTGTGTCATCCCTGCTCTGAGGCACTGCCCTCTGTGAATTCAGTGCAGAGCCCTGTTTATCTGTGCTCTGGGTCCATGGTTTTCCACAAGACAGAGACTGAGCAGCTTGGGTGTGATCCTGGCTGTGCTGCTCCTTCCTGGGATACCTTCCCCAAGTCTCCCAGGGCGCAGCTGTGTAAGCGCACTGTTCTTGCTTTCAGGAGTTGAGAGCAAGGATGGCAGGAGGAATTTTCTCACATTTTGCTGTGTGGTTTATCAGAGCATGACGGATGAGCGTTGGCCCAGCCTGTCATGTGCACATGCTTTTTGAAGTTTGCTTTCAGCAGTCAGCATGCTGGCCGAGGCTTCTCTGTGTTGCTGATGTTCAAGAGCACTGGCTCCTCAGCTCAAGAGAGAAAAAATAGCCATCTTTTTCACCAGGAGGAGTGTTTGCTCTGTGAGCAGTTGTTTTCTGAGAAGGTACCAGAGAGGATGTTGTGCTCAGTGTTTGTAACACTAGTGTCTCATAGCTTTGATCACACTGTGCTCATAGACCCTTCTTTGATATTGCCCCCAGTTTTCCAGATTTATCTGCTCAGTTGGAAGTTTAGTGCCCTTTTGCAGGCTGTATGTGTTTTGGGAATGGAAATGCAATTCTATAAGCCGTCAGTGGCAGGCCTCTGGCTTGCTATGAGCACAAAGGTCTTCTGGAGTACTTTTATTATAACTAAATGGGTCTTTCTTCTCTTTTAAAAGCCACCCATGTTTTGGTTGAAGTGAAAAAAACCTAAATGGCTGGGCTTACTAGCTCAGACACAGTTTGGGACTGGGACCAGGTCAGGCTCTGCTGTTTCTTAGCAAACTCATGCCTACACTTGCCAAACCGCAGACTGCTGCCTCTGGTTATTCCCAGGTGCCCAGTCAGAGATCCTGCACGGGAACAAGGGCTTCCTGCTGAACAGGGTGATGGCGAACACTGCTGTGAGAGAGCCGTGAGACAGACCATGAGTGTAACATGCCCTCTCAGCAACTCAGCATCATTTTTGTGAGGTGTCACCTGTGACTTGAGGAGGTTTTGGGGATGACAGTGGTGGTTGTAGGGAATGTTTCCTTGACTGCAGGGGCTGGGTTGAGTGTGTTGGTGCTTCTAGGTGCCAGGGTAGTTTCACGTGAGGCTGAAATGGGTTGTCTACAGGTGCTTGCAGTGAGTGTCTTGTTAGGCTGATGCCTCTTGTGTTTGAAATGGTTGGGGTGCAGGACCCTGAGGGTCTTTGCTTGGATGCCTGAGAATGTGGTCTGATGAAGAGAGACCAGAGCTTCTGCTGTTTCTGCAACTTCTGAAACCAGTAGGTGCTTGGCACATTTGAAATTCAGGCCATCCAGCTGCTGCAGTGTGGATTTCAGCTTATATTTAAATACTGAAGATTGAAACTGTGGGTTTGGGCTGTATTTATTAGTGGATGCTGTTATTTATGTATCTTGGTTTTAAAGGAAATACCTTTATAGTAGAAATGCTGCCTGACCAAAAAAAAAAAAAAGAGCTTGGTGAAATGATTATGTAAGCAAGTGAAATGACATTTTAAAGCAAGTTTATTTCCTAGTTGGAGACAGTGTGGCTGAGTTTTTTTCTCTTTCCTGCTGTTTAACATTTTAAAAATCCTTTTAGTGAATGTTTCTTGTATGGTAGGTATGAGAAAGGTTTTTTTGCAATTTAAGTCCTTGAAGAGGTCATCAGCAGGCTCTGGGAGCTAGCAGGAGCCAGTTGTGACTATTTGGGGCTGTAGCTGACCAAAGCAGTAGCACATGTGTGCATTTAAGTAATCATTAAGGTAAAAAAAACCCCAAAGAAACCCATGTAACTGCTACTACTGTGGGAGCTGAGCTCAGAGGGTGCTCAGGAGAGTCATCCTCTTAAGAATGTCTGGTTGCAAAGGGATTCGGGATCTTTTTCTGTTCTCTGCCTCCGGGTCAGCTGTGGTGTGTGTGTGTGTGTGTGTCCCCATGCCAAGGGAATCCATCACCTCCACAAAAGCTGCCGGGGTTACCTTGAGCCTCTGTTCCCGGCGGGAGTGCAGGGCTGAGTCAGTGCTGGCTGCCCTGGGCTGTGACTCAGTGCTGTCCCCTCGAATGCAGGGCCAGCCCGCTGCCAGCACAGCCGGGGAATAACCTCATTCCACAGCTGTCCTCTGTGAGCATCACCTGGTTAGAGGGGCTTGGGAATGTCGGGCTGCTTTTCTTAATTGTGTGTGTTGGTGGAAGTTGCTTGTTACTGAGCTTTTTTTTCTGTGTGATACTGAGCATCTGTGGAAGTGCCAAGGAGCTCCGAGTCAAGAAGCTTCTTCTGTGTACAGTGTTATGGTTTTGTCTTTGTGGGTTATGTTCATTCTTTACATTTTATTTCAGCTTACTTATTTTTTTAAATTTATGTGCTTGAAGAAGAAGGGTGCTTTGTTTTTCTTGTGGAGAAATGTCTTCCCTGATGCTCCAGGGTTATGTCTCTTTGTGGTTCTGTCTCCTGAAGTGAGAAGAGCTGTCTGTGCTTTTAACTCAGGATTGCTTCATAAAAAATGTCTTTATTGGGAACTCTGGCCATCTTCCTGTGCCTCTAAGCTTGATTTCCCATTGCATGGCATCACACTGTCAGTGCTCTTGAACGAAATTGGTCAACACCTTGAAAAGTCCATCAGGTTTGACAAGAGGGTGGATATGTCACGGGTAAGTACTGAGAAGTTGTGTGAGCACAGGAATCTGTGAGGAAGGAAGTCTCGGATGAGTGCTCTGCTGAAAGAAAAGCTGTTGCTGGAGTGCAAATATTATTGGACATCAGAGCATCTCTGTGGCAGTGAGAGAAACACGAAATCAAATTTCACAACTAGTTCCAGTAGAAGGTAGGTCCTTATTTTCCTGAGTAGCCGTGGTTTTCCTTTGTGGAAGTGGAGAGGAGTGATCTAACGAGCACTCTTGCATCATCATAGGTGATAGAAGAAAAGCAAAGGTTTGGGTACAGTCCCTCACCCTGCCCCTGGGGGCTGAAGCACGAGGGAGATGAGTGAAGGTTTTAAATTTCCCCTTAAAGGCTCTTGCAGTTGTTTGGGATAATGTCCTTTTATAGGTTTAGGAAAGCACCGGGGTCAGGATTTTTCATGCAGAGTGCTTTTGGCAAAGATGCAAAAGGAAGGGCTGCTTAGCAGATTGCAGAGGAATTTTTGGGTTTAGTTTATTTTAAAGAGATTTTAACAGAATGGAGTTCTTGGACCTAGGTAAGATGAAGAGTATCCTCATTTGGAAAAAACGTGAGGAATATACCATATTTTGAATTTAAAGTAGAAATCTTCCTCAGTTGGGGGTGAGTTTGGTGCTGCATGGCAGAAGGTACTTTCTGATTACTTAGCTGCCTGGTGCTTTTGTTATTATGATACTTTTAAGTTGCATAAACAATTTTGTGATGGGTCTTGGGTAAAATTACATGTGAGTACTGTACCAATGTCAATTTATCTTTGTTCCAAACTCAATTTATCAATGGGTCCTCCTTTCTGCTATTAATTTTGTCTTATCAACTCTGGAAAGAGATAAACTGTTTAAAATTTGATCAAAAAGAGAACAAGCAAGTATGCAAAACACTAGTTTCTTTAATTTGTCATATGTAATGTGAAAATGAAGTTTTTGCATGGGAATTGTGAGGCAGCCTCAACTAGGAGTGGTTTTTTCCCATTTAGTCTGTGTAGGTTTTGAGATTTGCAGAGATAGTTAATACCTGCCTTTACCATTCTGTAGGACTTCTGCTGAAAGTGTTCTGTGTGTCTAAAATGAAGCTGATTTTGATTTAGGTTGATTTACTGAGCTCTTCAACTTTATTAGCAAATGAGCCTTTAAGCTTTCACTGCCTTTTTCCTTGCTTAGTTATGCTCTAATATTTGTGCACAGTCTGCTGGAAAACTATTAGAAGGGAAAAATACCTTTGGCTTCTTTCTTTACATGCAGATTTTATAGAACCTTGTTTATAGAGGCCATTCTGTATCAAAATGAGCTTTTAATTTTTCACCTCAAATACTGAGCACAGATACTGAGTACTTAATAAAACAACTCTAAAGCTCTTTAGATGGCTCCCAGTAAGAGCATAGTTGGATCTTTAATTAAAAAACATGATTAGCTCTATGTTTTCATTAATAAAATGTGACGATTAGGTGGAAAATGAGTGTGACCAACTCTAGAGGAAGACTCCAGTTAGGGATAATATAAACACCAAGGTCGGGACCATAGATCATGAAATTTATGCAGCAGAAATTACCAGAGACTTGGGAGAATACTGAAGGAAAATACCTCTGTAGGCTTGGTCTGAGGGAAGATTACAGCCCTCTGGATGATGGAGCCTTAGTGTGGTCCACAGGATAGGAAGAAAAAAATGCATTCTGATCAAAACTGGACTAAGATAACACATTTTAATGCTGCTTTTGGCCTTTGAGTTGCCGTGTTTTTCACAGCTAAAGATAAAGGATCACGCTGGTATATTTAAATCTCTCAAAAATGAGAAGAATTAATATAAGCCGATGACTTAACTGTGCTTTGTTTGGGAGAAACTTGTATAATAAAGGTGGCTCTGTGAGGGAACCAGGGTTATATATATACCTTCTCCACTGCCCAGGTTTTAAAGCTTGCTCTTGATAGGCCGGCAAGTAGCTCACACTGGGAGATCAAAGGAGGAAGAGATAACTTCTCTTTTGTTGGATGCTTACTCACTTTTATAACCCTGATAACCTGCAGTCAAGTTTACACCCGGAAAGCACTTTGGTAGCACGTGTGTTTTTCACAGTATGGAAATTACCAAGGGGTATTAAGTAGGGAGAGATCTCCTTTGTGATAGCTTCTGAATCTGGAAGACAAATAGCATTTTTCTCCCTTAAATTTTTGTAGTTTTGGTAGCTAAAACTTGTCAGCTGGTTGAACAGCCCCTTTTGGATGCTGACTCTGTGCAGGTTTGCAGCCTCTTGGATCTGTTGCCTGTGGAGTCTGCACAAAGTCTGGGTGTTGTTCACAGGTGTGGAGCCACAGGCAACTGCACAGTCACATTCTCTATTGAACCAGAGTCATCTTTTCCAGCTAGACTAGAGTATATTCCTATTTTTTTTTTTACCTGTAAGCTTTTCAGAGCATCTGTGTGGCACAACGATTGTATTTTCTCAGCTGTGGTGGCTTTGATGTCTTCTCTGGGGCTGCAGCCCCTCTCTTGGTTAGAAGCACTCTTACAGCCAGCAAAGCCATCCTTCCAACGCTGAGAGCAGATAGGCTTTCCTGAGATTTAATGTGTATTATACAGACCTTCTTGTAGTGATATTTTTACAGATGCTTTTTATCTCCCACTGCTCACCAGTGCCAAGTGGTGTTCTGTAGTTTGATGTCATGTGATACTGTGTTTTGATAACAAAGAGGAGCTGGAAATTAATGTTAACTCAAACCAGTGATCCTGGCAGTTGTGGGTTGGGTGTGTATTACCAGCATTTTAATTGGAGTTGGGAACATGCTTCTGATTCTACAAAAACATGTAGATGTGGCATATAGGGGCATGGTTTAGTGGTGGACCTGGTTAGACTCAATGGTCTGAGAGGTCTTTTCCAGGCTTAATGATTCCATGATTCTTTGACAGTCCTGCATGTCTCCACCTCTGTGCTTAAGCTGGGATGGGGGTGGGAGAGTGTGCGCACGCTCCCTTCAGAGGAGGGTGAGTGCAGAGATGAGCTCTAGGGCATGTCCACTGCCTCTAAATTTGTGATTGGATTGTGCTTGTATCGCTAATGAGTGTTCAGAGTTTGATTAATTAGGAGCTGAATCAGGACCATTTGCTGAGTTGGCAGCTCTCAAGAACGTGAGACAGAAAAGCACAGCTGATGCAAGTGAAAGCAGGAAGGTCTGGTTGGGAATGTGTGCCTGTGCTTCTGGCAAAGTACAGGCAAAGGGGTGAAGTCTCCAGAAAAAGCTTTTGTGATAGTGGACAAAATCCTGTCTTCACTCCATAAGCTACCATACATGCTTGAACTGGTGGGAGCTCAAGCCCAGTAGCCCTCCCCCTCTACTTCACGAGGACTGTCAGGTCCTTCCAGCAAATCCACAAAATCTGTTTTTTCTCCTGTCTTTGAAACTCTTGCAAAAATCTGTTATGTTAAATAGAACTTTGCTGTTTTCCATGAGGATGATAATGAGTTGGGAAAGCTTCCCAACTAGCGGAAAGGGTGCATTGGTCTGAAAGCCTTTGGGTAGTTTGTCCCTGTTTGATGCTTTTATATCAAAGTTGATTTCCCCAGACCTCAGTGCTGACAAATATGGATAATGAGGGATAGTGAGTACTACTGTAGCTCTGTCGTTTTTTTTTTTCCTGGTGCAGCCTAGTTTATCTTCTCTTATCCCCTGAAAGCTATTCTTAGTAAGTAGTTGTTTTTCTTGAATTAAATGAGTGAATAATCACTATTTCGTTCACTGTCCTTACATATGCTTAAATATAGTATTAACCTAATCTTCTTATATGCTTTTCCTTCTGCTGCTCCTGAGTTCCTAAAGGAATCAGGTTCACTATTAATAAGATCTGTGAATGAAATTGCCTGGAAATGAAATACTTCTTTTGGGCTTTGGTTTGTGTTTATTGCCAAGATGGTAATTTATTCATATTTTTGGACAGCAGCATCATTCTTTGTGCACATAACTTCTATGCTGTCAAGAGAACTTCTTCTGTGTACAAATTCCTCAGATTTTTTTTTTTCCTACTTGGAAGGGAAAACGACTGTTTGGTAGCAAACTTTTGGTTTTCCATTTTAGGAGAAAGGGAGGAAGAGAGGGAGGGAGCTCTCCGTGGTACCGAGTGGGGCTGGGGCCGCCGGGCTGCGGGTGCTTGCTGCCGGCGGGAGGGAGGGAGGCTCGTCCTGCCCTCCTGGTCCTGGCACATCCCAGTTATATAAAACATTATATAAATTATATTTTATAGATTTTTTTAATATTAGTGTAGATAATAGATATATTATATATGAACAGCTTCAATAAATACAGCTTAAATATGGCTAATGTTCCTTTAACTCCATAGTTTTTTTAAGCTTGTCCTTCTCTTATCGCTGCGTTTCAGATCATGATGGCTAGCTGGCTTTTTTTTTTTTTTGCAGCCCAGATAATACCCAGCACTACTGGACAGTATTCCCAACGCCACTGCTTATTTTCCATCTCCTTTGGCCTCCTCATGTGCTTTTTCTCAGACAGAACCCAGACAGAAGCTCTTCATGCAGGCTTCAGTCAGGTTTCAGTCAGCAGCTCAGCTGAAGGTGAGCCCCGACCCTTTTGAGGCCAGTTTGCCCAGACCAGATATGAACACCCACAGCTTCTCTCAGCATCTGTGATGCCCTTGCTGGCTTTTAGCAGAAGCCTTTTTCAAGTTCAGGGTTCACAGAATATCCAGTGTTGGAAGGGACCCAGAAGGATTATTGAGTCCAACTCCTGGCCCTGCACAGGACAACCCCAAGTAGAGCTGTGGCTTGTTCTCCTTTCAGTATGTTCTTTCCTCAGTCCTTTGTTCAATAGGTTTGCTTTCTTTTAAAGTTTGCTTTCCAGACTTGAATGAGGTTCCCTGATAGCTGTGAGAACATTTTCTACCTAGCTGCTCTTGATGGCTTTCAGTGAATATGGAAGGGACTAGAAGTACAACATTTGATTACTGTAATAAAAGCTCTGTGGAGGAATATGGCTATTGACTGTTACTCTCTTGCCAGAGTATCACCTGATCTGTAGGACAGCTTAGCTGAAGCAGGCTGATTTTAATGCTAAAGAAAAAAACCCCAGTGTTTTGAAGGTCACAGCTTTTAGAGTGCAGTGGTAGAAAGTAGGGAAAGGAATTTTTCTCCTGGTAGCGTTCAGTGTAGCAAAGCTCCTCAGCTTTACTTATGGCTTTGGCTTGGGTATTTGTGCATCTCCCTGGGTCACAGACCTTCCTTGCTGTCTTCTAGTGTTTTCTTGCCTAGGTTTGGTGTGTTGCTGTAGTCCAAACTGGACATAAATTGTAAAAATACAAAATAATACAAAAATTGTATTAATGGGTATTTTTACATCCAGTGGTACTTAAAATGCATACAAACACTTCTTGCTCCAGCAGTTGTCCTAGCAGCATTGCTAGTGAATGCTACTTTAATGTGTGTGCAGTGGGGTAGTTTTGAATAAATGACTTTTGGATCTATCTTAGAAGGCTGCTGATGTTATTGGAAGATTTTACCTCCCAGAGCTAAGTCTTGGTTTCTTGTATAGTGCATGTTCACAGTGCATAGGTTATCCTTGAGAGAACAGCCAACTCCCTATATTTCTGAATCAGTATCTGCTTCTTCACAGAAAATTCATGCGGTATGTGCATATGTTAAAACTACATGCATACGTATAATATTTTATCTTCAGTACTTTGTCCAGAATAAAAACTTCAGTCTAAAAATAGCTACAGTAAAAGGTCACTAAAGTAGGTTCATAATCCAAATTCCACTCAACATGGGGTTTTTTTGGCATATGAACTGATAAACTCTTTGCTTCCATGGCTGAGATGTCTTAAGTAGTCTTGATGGCATCAAATGGCTCTTTCTCTCAGTAGTTTTGTTGTATGGAACCTGAAGGAAATGTTATGTCTTTAGTTATTTGCTCCCCTAGGTTGGTGTGCCAGGGGAACGGGGATTTTCCATCCTCTTGCCTGGAGCAGGTGTACCACAGTCTGTGCAGAAGCAGGTGCTGGTCTCCTTGGTGATCTGCTGCTGTTTTTAAAATCTTGGGGACCTCTGGTGGGGTCATCCCTGGACCTTATGCATGTGCTACTGTAGGTGTTGAGAGCAGCAGAGACAGGGGAAGGATGTGGGGATGGTCCAGGTATGTGTGTACCACATGAGATTGGGGGGGGGGGGGTGTGGGTGGCAACAGGCATCTTGGATGGCTCCACTTTTGCTTGGAGTGGAAACACAACCGAGTAGGGAAGACACAAATCTCTGGTCTCCAGCAAAATCACAGGCAAGTGCCCCATGTCCTAGGTGAAGGCTGGTATCCCTTGGATTTTTCATCCTTCCTCCACAGCTCATGGCTGGTTGGTGGTGGATGCTGCCTTGTTGCTGCCTGCCTGTGGCACACATGGAAGGCTGGCAGCTCTGCCCTTCTCCTGGGACTACCCGGATATGCTTTCTGGAAGGCTGTAGAGGAATAGATGTGCTTGGGGCTAATCCAGTATACTTGCTCTGATGACATTTGCAGCATGTATCAATTCTACCTGAAAAGCATAGACTGTTTCTTGCCTTTGATTCTGTACAGTGCTATACCGGTTTGGCCAAATTTAGAAATACATCCTCTGAGAGAAGGCACAACCACCCTTCCCCCCACCAGGTTTGGGAAAAATAAATTTTCCTCGAAGGAAAGTGAAGAAGATAAAACTATTTATTTACCAAACACATGGGAAAAGGAAAATAATGCTAAATAATAAAATCTCACTGTGGAGAAAAAACCTGGGAAAAAGTGTTAGAGTCCTCCCTTTGGTCTCCTCAGAGCTGGGGCTTGGCCCAGGGCCAGGCCCTCTGTGCCCGGTGGAAAGTCCTCCCGATGTGCTCTGAGGTTGAAGCAGTCCAGCAGAAAAGGGAGAAAATACAAAATTCCAGGGAAGGAAAAGCAAAGTTCAACTTTCAGTCTCTCTCTGGAGAAAAAAAGAAACTGAACAACTGGCCAAAAGCTGACTGGAAAGCAGCAAGCCAGGTGCTTCCTCCCTCTCCTGCCGCAGCTGAAAAAAAAGTCCCTATCTCTATGTGACCTTGAACAAGCTGCAAACTGCTTTGAGAAAGTTTTGCTCAGTTTTCCTTCCCCCTCTCAGGCTCAGTTTAAAGGCATAGAAAGGCACAAGAATTAATTTCTGGGCATAGGGCAACGATATGGGATACCTATCATAAGGTCACCCCAAGACAAGTGCTCCCTCCCAGGACTGATAATTGTTTCCGTTTTTCCCTTTCCCTCCTGTATTTGTACAGTCAGACTCTGATTCCAGACTGAGCAGCTCTTTAGGGTACTTCTCTCATGCTCCCTCTGCCATGTATCACCCTGTAGTCCTTCTCTGTTTGCCTTCTACTTTGATGTGATGCTGATTTGCAGGAGGTAGCAAAGTTGGGCAGGGTCCTGTATGCACAGGAATTCTGTTGCCCAGAGCAGCTGTGGCTGCCCCATCCCTGGAAGTTTTCAAGGCCAGGTTGGACAGGGTTTGGAGCAACCTGGGATAGTTGAAGGTGTCCCTGCTCATGGCAGGATTTGGAATGAAATGAGCTCTAAGATCCCTTCCAACCCAAACCAGTCTGGGAAGTCTTGATCTGGAATTTTCATCACTTATTAATTCTTCCTCTCTAAAGAGTTTCAGATTTGTCTTGCTGGGAGATTCTTTGGGGTTACTTTGTGTAAATAACCTAGTAGATAAAACAGGTGTAAGTATTTCAACTCTCATTTGTCTTGTTTTCTTTGGCTATCAGGAACAACTTTAATACTCAACAAATTATGTTAGGTTATCTGAAAAGCTATTTAATAATTTTAATTTTCAGTAAATGTATGAGTTACCTCCCAAGATCTCAGCCCTTGAGGGGGGAATACATCAAAACTGTTTGATTTGGTCTTGAGTCACTGTTTTGATACATTCACAAGTTTTGGTCCAGTTGCCCTCTGATGTGGTTTTTTGTTCAAGGGGGACCTTATTGCTCCCTACAACTCCCTCACAGTAGGTTGTAGCCAGGTAGGGATAGATCTCTCAGACAACAAGTGACGGGACCAGAGGAAATGGCCTCAAGTTGTGCCAGAGCACATTTAGATTGACTAGTAGGACAAATTTCTTCACTGCAGGAGTGGCCAGGCACTGGCACAGGCTGCCCAGGGCAGTGGTGAAATCACCATCCCTGGAAGTGTTCAAAAGGCTTGTAGATGTGGCACCTGGGAACATGATTCAGTTGTGAACATGGAGGTCCTGTCTTAACAGCTGGACTTGATGATCTTAGAGGTATTTTCCAACTTTAGTGATTCTATGATTCTATGTGCAAGTAACGCAGACCACGGGTCCTAACGTGTGCCTGGTCATGCCAGCATCTTCCCTCTCTCCCGCTCTCCTCCTGCCCTATCCAAAATCTTCTGGGTGTTTCCCTTGCTTGCCATGTTAAACTCTGGGATGTATTACAGCTTCTTGAGTATGAAGGTGGTTAAGTGCCATTTCTGCACAACATGGCTAAAAAATGTCTAATAATCTGTGATGGCATACACTCTGCCCACACACCTGAGTGGTGAAGGCACTCAGATTTTACAGCGTAAGTGTGATTGGTGGTGTGGGTTTGTTTTTGTGTGGGGTTTTTTGGTTGTTGTTTGTTTTTTTCTTTATGTGGTGGTTTGTTTGGTTTTTTTTTGCCTTTTTTTTTTAGCATAAAGTAACTTGATACTGAGTAACACAAGGAACTGCTGTGGAAGGGACAGTTTAAGTCAGTCTTTTGTTAGAGAGATCCTTGACAGCCAGTTGCATTCAAGATCCTGAGGAAGGCTTCCAGGATCTCAGAAGACTGGCGGGAAGTCAAGGTGCATCAAAAGTTAGCTTGAAGTTCTTCAAATCTGCTCATATTTTAGTAGGAGAAAAGCAGAAATGTGACTGTAAAAGTGAAATGTAACACTTTCATATTCTTAGAAGTCCAGCAGCTTGTTCTTCGTAAAACATTGCAGAGATGAGACACAGATGTCAAAATCCTGGAAGTCTCCACTATGGAAATGCAGACTTTCAGTGAGGCTTGAGTCACAAGTATGGGATGCTTCTAGTTTAGCTTGCTGCTGCTATGCTCCCTCCCTCTCTGGGACAGCCTGAGAGTAGGACTCTTTGGGGAAGAAAACTCACTTTAAGATGCAGGCACTGTTTTTTTGGCTCCCTGCTGCACTGGGGCACTTGGTGTCTTTTCCTTGGCTGCTGTGGTGGGGTGAGAGCCACCATATGTCCAGACTCCATGCTGTGGTCTAGTCCTATCCCTGCATCGCTCCTCTGTGGTCTCCAGCTCTGCCCAGAGCACAAAATTAATATCATACATAGAGAAGCAGCAAGAAAACAACTGGCCTGGAAACATGTTTTCCAGCTAACCCAATCTTTTGTTTGGAAAACAGTATGAATCAGGTTTCTTTCACAGGTTTCTTCTAACTGTCCCCGGAGTTCCTGTAAGGTGCAAGTTAAAGCTAAAGGACTAAAGAGCTCTAAAACTCTTCCATGTTACATGCATAACATATATTTTAAAAATAATATTAAGCCTGGTAAAAAGGCTGTTAGTGGGTGCCCTGGCTTTGGGTGCACATGTGCAATCCATGATTTTTGTTCCTCTGGTGTAGTTTGTGCTTTCTGGTATTTTGTGCACAGCACATGCCGTTTGTGCTGTATCTCCCATGGGGGAAGCTATTGGTGAGCTGCAGGCTGATGGAGAATGGTTGGCTTTGGGATTCATGTCAAAGGATAGGCCTGGAATTCCCCCTCTGCCCTCATGAGACTCCACCTGGGGTACTGTGTCCAGGTTTGGGGTCCTCAGCACAAGAAAGACACGGGCCTGTTAGAGTGGGTCTAGAGGAGGCCTTGAAGATGCTCCAAGGGCTGGGGTCCCTCTCTGGCTGGGAGAGCTGGGGTGTTCAGCCTGGAGAAGAGGAGACTCTGGGGAGACCTTAGAGGCCCTTCCAGTGCCTGTAGGGGCTCTAAGAAAACTGGAGAGGGACTTCAGGCAGGGGCCTGGAGGGAAGGAGAAATGGGAATGGCTTCCTACTGACAAAGGGCAACATTAGATGGGATATTGGGAAGAAATTCTTCCCTGTGAGGGTGGTGAGGTCCTGGCACAGGTTGCCCAGAGAAGCTGTAGCTGCCCCATCCCTGGAAGTGTCCAAGGCCACACTGGACAGAGCTTGGAGCAACCTGGTCTGGTGGAAGGTGTCTCTATCCTGCAGGATGTCCCCTTCAGGTCAGGGGTTGGAACAAGATGGTCTTTTAAGGTCCCCTCCAACCCAAACCATTCTGAGACTGAAATGTGCACAAACAGTGACTGTGTTAAGCCCTGTTTCCAGCATGTGCATTTTACCTCGGTGAACTCTTTTTACTGAAGTTGCAGATCCCTCTTCTACTGTTTTATCTTCATCTTGGGGTAATAAACTGCAATCAAATTGCCTCTCATCAAGAAAATTGAAGAAATTTGTTGTCTGGGCTGCGTAAGATGCTTTTTCCTGCAGTGATTTGTGTGTGGGTATGTCTTTGCCTTTTGGATCTTGTCAACAGGAGGGGTGGTTTAAATCTCCATCATGTCACTTGTCTTTTGTCAGGTGCTGAGATGTAACACTTGGCCTCTCTGTGTTCTGCTGTTAAATCCAGGAATAAATCACATTGGTTCTTTGAGGCTGCAGACATGATCTGGGAGCTCCCAGTGAAGGGTGTATCACTGCAGGCATGGCTTAGTATGGGCACTTCATCCCACCTTTGCTAATTCTCAGTCTGTCTCCCAGCTTTGTCAGTAATCTATTGTTACACCAGGAGGCTGCTGGCAGTGGCACAGCTGTCCCAGCCTGTCTTTGAAAGCAGAGGTCTGGGAATAAAGTGCCTTGTTCTGGCACTCCTGAAGCAATAAACTTTATTTAAGGACTGTGGAGAGTGAATTCCCATGGTAACAGCCAGAGAAGATACTCACATGTCCTTAATGCACAACATAATCTCATGGTTTTGAACACTTAAACTGAGTGATAATTATTTGGCATCTTTTATTAAACATTGATTTCTGAGGCTTTTTTCTGAAGACTAATGCTAAGTACAAAGTGTTGACATGCATCTAATCTTTGCCCCAGGGTGGGAGTAAGACTGAAAATAATTAAGTCTGCCTTGTTGTGAAGGCTGGAAAATATTGCTGCTATTCAAAGGAAGAAAGATTTGCATTCCTCTAGTACGTGCTGCACATCTGTAGAACAAGTTTGAAGGAAGTTTTACAGGTATTTTTTTAGAATGTGTTAACCTGAAAACCCTGGTTGGTCACCATAGCATTGAGAAGGGCTTTCAGCAGTTTTAACAGTAGGTGCAGAAACGTCTGCTCCAAAGTGGGGCATTTCCCAGTGTCAGAATTGGTCAGTGTGGTGGGATGGGTGGGTTGTCCTGTCTCTGCTGCTCCTGTAGCCTAAATTCTTGTCCACAATTTGTCTGTAGTAAAAAGTAACTTTTTTTTTCTTTTTTAGCTGTTGTCTAAAAAGTACTAATACCAAATGGAGAAATTAAAACAGTTTTCTTGAATTCTGTTGCCTTTTAAAAGCTGCTGCTTAGTCTGGAGGTTGCACTGTTGGACTATTTTAGTTTGACTAATGTTTAAAGCAGCTAAATGAGTAATGTAAATGTTTAAACACTAGCTGTAGTGAAATCAACAACAAGATTAAAGCCTAAGTTCCTCTGAAGACATTTACGGTAATTTTACTCATGTGAATAATTCCTTTGGCTTCAATCACGTTCTCTTCTAAGGTAACTGCTCTTATCAGTTATCATCTGATAACTCCAGTTATCATCATGGGATGATCCTGTAAGAAGGTGTGGCATTAAAACCTTTGATTTTGAAATGATATTGTTTCAGTATCAAAATTTTGTATTGAGGCTTTGGGATGCCAAATGTACCAGCAGAGCAGTGAACATAAGTTTTCAAACATAGGAAATGGGAAAATTAAAAGTTAGAAGTGAAGAGTTTCTTGCTGATACAATGGGAATATGTGAAACCATTTCTGGTGAGACAGTGTTTGAGAAATAATTTACTGTGTTTCTTGCTGAACAGTTTTTGAATAATTGGGTGTTCTAGAATAAATGATGAACATACTTTTGTTTGATACCTGCAGTAAAAGCTTGGATATTACTTGATGGAGTAGCATTCTCTTTTTTTTATATCCATGGATTCCTGTTGCTTAATAGCTGCTGAATTTTCATAGCTTTTGAAGTGTCAGTGAACTTTTGTTTCAGTGTCTTGTGTATAAAAAGTACCTGTAAGTTCAAAAAGAGTTTGTTTTATATCAAGGGAAGGAGAAGCACTTGACAGCTTGTATCATGTATAAACTGTACTTCTTTTTCCGATTGCAACATATATATCCTTTTTTTCCTAAACTTTTTTTTTCATTGTGGTGCTCACTTGCTAGTCTTTCTTAATTTACTTCAGAATTTTAAATGAGCAGTTCAAAAGGGCTGTAGGGAATGGGGGTTGGGTTTGGGCTATTATATCTTTAATTCAGACTGATAAACTGAAGTAAGTACATCATAGATGTCAAATTGTTTCATTGTATTTAGGTGGAAAATGTTTTCAGAGGAAAACTCAGTTCTGTAGTTGTGCTGTTGAACTGTGTTTATAGTTTATGGCAGAGACTCATGACTTGGTGTATGAAAAAACATGTCATGTCACAGAATCACAGAATATCTTGCCTTGGAAGGGACCCGCAAGGATCCTTGAGTCCAAGTCCTGGCCCTGTGCAGGACACCGCAAGAATCCCACCATGTGCCTGAGAGCACTGTCCAAACGCTTCTTAAACTCTTATCTTTTACTGGAGGCTCACAGTATTGTTTTCTGGGATCAGGAACAAAGTCTTGCTTGAAGGCACCTCTTCCTCACATTCCGTGAGTGACTTTTATACAGGCGGATAGTGATAGGGCAAGGGGGAATGGTTTTAAACTAAGAGAGGAGAGATTTAGATGAGGTGTTAGGAAGGAATTCTTCCCTGTGAGGGTGCTGAGGCCCTGGCACAGGTTTCCCAGAGAAGCTGTGGCTGCCCAGTCCCTGGAAGTGTTCAAGACCAGGTTGGATGGGGCTTGAAGTGTCCTGGACTATGGCAGGGATTGGATTGAGGTGAGCTGTAAGGTCCCTTCCAACCCAAACTGTTCAACACTGGATTTAACATATATGTGGTTTATGTCATGCACCAGCAGTTGAGATGCCTCAACAGATTACTTTCCTTTTTCAACACGAGAGAAGTAAAATAAATAGGAAAGTAAATATGCAAGATTGGAAGTGGTGGTTTATTATCCTGACTGTAGTACTGGTGCTGAGTGCCTCCAGGTTGTTGCCTTGGTGTTTGGGTGATTTTTGCAGGTTTATGTCTTGAGGTGGTACCTCAGATGTCTGTTTTGATTGTCATTGCCTTGAAACATTTTCAGCTAGTCTTTAAAAAGTTAGTATTTGAAGGTATTCCTAAATGGCCAACATGTGATGATTTTTAAGTATCCTTTGCTGCCCAGGGAGAAATCATGGGCATGTTTCTGAACTTTTTAGGGTAAATTAACTCAAATAATTTAAGTGACATGTAAGGGACAAAGAACTGGTTAATTGAATTTTTTGGAAGGTAACAATATGGAGATGTTGTGGCTAAGTGCTGAGCTCCTAGAGGAGCCCTTTCTGGCAGGCTCTCCCTGCAGAAGGTGTTGGGGAAGCATGTCATGACTTGAACAAGCCCCAAAATACTCATTTGCCACTGGGCAGAGCCAGGTAGGACATGCTGAAGATCAGAGGTTTGTTCCTGGCTTTTGTAACATAGTGTTATTTTCCTTTCTTTGCTATTTAGAATTTTTACTGGTTTAAGGTGTTACAAGTCTCAGTTTTTCCTCCACCTGTCTTTATTGCTCATAGTATAACAAAAATAATTACTAAAATAAGCTTTTTTTCCCTAGTTTTGAATCCTGGCTGGTTCTTTCTCTGTAAAACTCACTGCAGCTGTCAATATGTAAGGATTTTTGGTACTCAGTGGTAAACTTAAAAGTCTAAATTTTCATGGATTGTTTTTAGTTTGTTAGAGAATTATTGACTGGAGTAATGTCGTGTATAAGGAAGATAATATGAAATATAAAGTAACTCAATGATATACTGAGATAAAAACTATTAGCAGTGTGTTTTCTCAGCATTAATTATAACTTTAAGCAATGCTCACGTAAGAAGAGAATTGTCAAAAGCTTGTTTTTAAAACACGTTTTTGGTGGCTTTTGCCACAAATACGAGATTTTCACATCACACCTAATTTATAGCTTGTATTCCAAGAGTTTGGAAGTTTTTATTGTGGATATGGGAACACTAGGTTGGGACTTTGACTCTGAACTGAGTCATCTGGGCATTTTTCCTGCTTTATGCTAAGACCAATGTAGTATTTGCATTAATCTTTTTATTTTTATTGGAAGATACCAGCATGAAGTGTTGGGAAATTGAAATGTCTTTAAAAAAAATAAGCTGGGATGAATTGATGCAATATGCTAGTTTGTGGACTTTAAATATTGTGTCAGATTCCTTTTTGACCAAACCAGTTTAAGACCCGAGATGTGCATCTATTGGGTTGTGTTGCGTAGCTGTGCTCTGTGTAACTTGAATTCAGTGCAGGTTTCTGCAGGGTACCAGCACCCTCTCGTGGGCTGTGATTGTGATTTTGGAACCATTTTAGAATAGTCTTATATTCACACTGGTAAGGCCCCATCAATATTTTTTTAGATCTAGGAGGTTATCTGTTAAATTAAAGCTGTCTGTTCTTTATCCAACAGCTGTGCCTATTTGTGGAAATAAAATTTCTCACAGCATCCCCGTTATCCTGTATCCTCCTTAGAATAAGAATCACAAAACAGTTTGGTTGGAAGAGAACTTAAAAATGGGGGTGGGTGTGTTTTACCCTACATCTACCAGTTGTTTTCCACCCCACTGCTGGTAGTTGAGGGATTTTCCTGTTTTGCAGGAGAATACAGACTAGTGTCAGTGTTTTCAAGAAACTGGTGTTAGGAAAGGGGGTTGTTGTATGAGGGGCCATTTTTATGGATTAAAATCAATCCCTAAAAATAAAACCAGAAGATCTAAATTTAAAAAAGTCTAACAAGGTGAGAACTCTGGATTTGCTTTCAGGATAAGTTGGATGTGGTAACACAAGTTTATTTTGGTTTTAAACCATTATTTACCACATTTTTTCTGACTCTCTCTCCTAGAAGGTGCAGAGATTGCAGATTGGGTTCTACTACATAACTGCTTGTACCTCAGGGATGTTTCTTCTGACCCCCCCAGTATTAGGAGCCTTGAGTCTTAATTCCTTTTTCTTAATTTTTTTTTTTTTTTAACCAGCCAGGAATGTCCAGAATGGTCTGTCCCCCTCTCTTTGCTAGGGTTACAAAGGACTTCGCTCTGGGACTGTGTATGTGCAATATGGACTATTTATTTTTAGAGAATCAGAAATGTGTCCCTTTTAAGGTCAGGGGTTGCCATTTGTAATGCTTTTAAATTTTTAGAGAGCCAAACAATAAACTGAGTTTCCTCTTCTTTCAGGTTGCAGAATCAGCATGTCTCTCCAATAGTTAAAAAGGTAAGCACACTATATTTGCAAACATAGAACAGGATTCTCTGTTTTCTTATTGATGCATTTGGCTCATAAGTTGGCGGAGAAGAGGCTTCATCTTAATTTATTTGAACACGTATTTACTTTATTGTTATATCTATATCTTTTATTTGTATTTTTACTCTAAATCCCTTCACAATTATTTCATCAGCACAGTTTGAAAATAGAGAGGATATTGGTTAGAAATATCTAAGGGAATCAAGTTGATGCTACAAAAACTTAGTTACCCTTCTGGTTGCAAATTTAATATGTATGTATATGCAAATGAATGTGTATCCAATACATATTAATAAAGTAAATAGGCAGAGCTGGCAGGTAGGACTTGAGAGTTTGCAGAGTGTTTGAGCAAAGCTTAATAGCTGATTTTGGTGGGAAAAGAGGAAATAAGTCAGATTTGTAAGTCTGTCTCCTAATCCCAACTATCAGCCTACCTGTGTGACTGGTTTTTTATCTTTCTATGAAGTAGCTTCAAGATATCTGAGTCTTTTTTAACCTCCTTTAAAACTATTCTAGATTTTTCTTCTAATTAGCTATTCTTTTCCTTAGCACTGGATAGCTGTATCAGTTATCTTTTAAATGATGTTGAAAATATTGATATTACTTACTGGGAGGTCTAGGCTGCTCAGTTTTTCTCTCTGAATAATTACCACTTTTGCCTTGGAAGCACATTGTAAATACATTTCTGGTAGTCACAGGTATTTGAGGAGTCCTTCACAAATAAAATATGTTAAAAATGAGATGTTCAGTCCTAACAGTAAACCAGTAAGGAGGTTACAGACAAAGGAATAAACCTGAAAACATCTGAAGTTATTTCTAATTTGGAGCAGAGGTCTAGACTTCCTTGGTCCAGGGAATAGATGCAACCTGAATTATTTGTGTAACAGCAGATGGCGCTGTTGGAATGGCTTGAATAAACTTCAAGCTGAGCAATAAACTCCAGTATGAGGTATATCAGAGCTCTTGGGGTTCCCATTTTGCAGCCAGCAGCTCTGGATCTGGAATTTGCTGTGCAGAGCAATTTCTCAGGCTGTAGTTTAGCCCCTACTAATTCTAGCAGTTGTTGCTAATTTATATTCATTCTTGCTGAAGTACACAAAACTAAAAGGAAAACTGCTGTTAGCCTCTAATATTGTCCTTGTGCTTGAAAAATACACAACTTGCTTGTGGGAGCAAAAAATTAAAATATCTTTGAAAGTGCTTACAAAATACAGTGTATGACTATTTCTTCAAAGAGTATGTAAAAGTAAGCTGATAATAGGGGCCAAATCCATAAGTAAATGAGATTCGCAAGGATGGTTTTGGTGCTTGGAGATTTTAATGTGATATATATTAAAAAATTTATCATATGATATGTGATGTATATGCATATACTTTATATATGTGTAAAATAGGGGCTGCAGCATGGCCTCAAGCCTCCTGCTGCCAGAGGACCTGATGGGAAGGGACTAGAGATGCCACAGCTGCAGGGTCTCCAAGTTGGGCTCACAAATCCTTCATCACAAAACTCCATCTATCACAAGCCATAAATCCATGGAAAAATAGACTGGCTTTGTTCCACTGAGTGGCAGAGGGGAGAACTGAGGAGATGCTGAAGTTTTCTACCAGTCTGGCTGTGTTGCTTCTGATCTTGCCTGGGTTAGTTTATCTCTGGGATTTGAGTGGAATATGCTTGAGTTGTTTAGCGTCTCTGCTTTCCTGGTTCAGTGATGCAGGTGAAATGGGAGTATTGCAGATGGGTAGGTCCCAAATTCCAGCTGGGAACTGCTTTTTCTTTGGAGAGAAGGCAGCCCATTTTCTCCTTGATGCCTCAGTGGGTGTCAAATCTATGAAATACAAGATGTTATGGGATTTACTGCTTCCAGCACACACATTAACGCTGAATGCCATAGTTTTGTTCTGTGTGCAGCATTTACTTCCTTGCACTCGGTTTTCAGCCTGCTTTTGTCTAATCATGTGGACATTATAAATTTAAGGATATTGAGTATTTAACTTCATACATATTACAGGGTTGTTCAGCCTGGAGAAGAGAAGATAATGCTCTAGAAGACCTCATTGTGACCTCCCAGTACCTAAAGGGGGCTTATAAAAAAGAGGGAGAGTGACTTTTCATGTGGGCAGATAGTGATAAAAGAAGAAGGAATAGTTTTATACTATAGGAAGAGATTTAGATTAGAAGTTAAAAGGAAATTGTTCTCTGTGAGGGTGGTGAGGCCCAGAGAAGCTGTGGCTGCCCCATTGCTGGAATCATTCAAGGGTAGGTTGAACAGGGCTTGGAGCAACCTGGTCTAGTGGAAGGTGTCCTTGCCCATGGCAGGGGCTGGAAAGAGATGAGCTTTAAGATCCCTTCCAACTCAAACCACTGGTCTATGATTTGATTCTATGATATTTTTTATTTCCTAAAATTGTTAATGTCACACCTGCAGTGGGTCACCAAGTTTCTCTCCCAAGTGCACTGTGTATGTTCTTCAGACAATAGTCAGATTTTAGAGACCTTTTTCTCTCTTCAAAGCTGTCATCCTGCAAGGCCTTGTCTCAGGCCTCCTTCATGAGTGTCGTACCCTAGTGTCACTGCCTTGAGGAGCAAACATTGGTAGAGTTAGGAGCTGCTTTGGGGAGGAGAGCTACAAAAGTGACCTGGAGAAGTCTCTTTTCCATCTTTACACCAAATTTTGTGAATGGTATCTCTGACAGGTTAGGGCAGATAAAGTAATTATTAAAAGCAAAATCACTTTTGACTTCAGGTAGCTAATGCAGCAACTCTTCCCCCAGAAGGAAGGAGAAGTACACATTGTTAGGTGTCTCTTTCTTAGCTGTGCTGAGAACGTGGTAAAAATTTAAGCAGCTGAAGGAATTATGGTAAAGAGCTCAGTAGTTGCACAGAATGCTCTTCGCATTTTACAAAATGTGCCATTTTCTCAAAGGTGCAAAATGAATTCTCATCCCCCTATGGGGTGTTTTTTCCCTTTCTCTCCGTGTCATTGTTGTTGTTCCTTCAATGCTGTGTAGATGTAGATACCTCACCCTCCATGTCCTTGGTCTGTTGCACACAGCTTATTGTGTACTGAACTGTGAAACTTGGCCTGAAACTGTTAATTGGCCTGCAGAACAGCACACCAAATTAGGCACAGCACTAGTTTGGGGAGTTGCTCTTAGAAGGGACTCATGTCCTCCTGAGTTTCTTGGTGGTGAACATGTGACTGTGGCACGACTATGGCATTGATGGTTTGTTTCTCCATGGTAAGTTCTTTCTAAATTGTGTCAGCTGAGCTCAAAGGTTCCTGTTCATCTTTCTTCATCATCCTTAGAAAAGTAGTGTCTAATAACATGGATGCTGAAGTAGAACTTCAGCTCCTCTGAACTGGGGAAGTTTGAAGCTTTTAGTGCTTAGGCTTCAGACAAAAATAATAACAGTCACTCAGTCTCTGCTTTCCGTCACCGTCTGGAGATATAAAAGCTGTGATCTGGGGAACAAGTGCCAGCAGGTAGAGCTTCTTGTTAGCACATTAGCCCAGTTCCAGTGGTGAGCCCCTGAGCATGTTGGGTTTGGTTAGTGAAGTACTGCTAATTTAAAATGCCAGTGGCAAAGTTTTTCAAAAAATGCCAGCCTGGATAGTTGTCAAAATATGATGGTGCATGTAAGTCATCTACCAGAGTTCATCTAGATTCCATAATGTGCTGCGTTCCTGATGTACTGAGAAATAAAGGTCTGAGAGCAGCTGGAGGTGACTGGTCAGAGAAATCTCATCACTGTAGTAACACACTGAAGAAACCTGTGGAGCATGCCCCTGTAGGCATTCCCTGCTGGCATGTGCTTTTTTGTCCTGTGAGGTTTAATCTGAGGGTAGGATTAAAGGATAGCTGCAACCCTCAGCCTGAGCTGGTGATCTGTAGGATCTACAGGATCAACATACATTTTTTGGTCACTCAAATGGGGAGATAGGATGATATCACATTATCCCATAATGTCACATGTTATGTTTTAGTGTGTGAAAAGGCTGAAAAATACCACAGGTAATGTTGACAATAGGAGGCCTCTTGGTCAGGCCTGGCATAGAAACCCTTGTATGGAAAATCTGTGACTAAAGTATGTTTGAGATTAGCATATTTATGTATTCCTGCTATTTCCAAATACATTTTGTGCCTTTTGAGGCAGTGTATGAAATGTGAACATGAGAAACTGTTGTAAAGGATGCTGAAAGCATTTTGTTTCATGCACTAGGCTGTATAAATATTTCCTTGCTTATGTCTCTCCTTGTTTCTGAGCTACAGGACTGAAGACTTGCCCTTCTTTATTAATAACAAAATAAAATTAATTGAGCCTTTCCACACCTAGCAGTGAGGATGTCTTTGATCTAGTCTTTCTAAGAGAACTGTCCTTCCTTGCCCCTTCTGTGTGACAAAGGGTTGTCACACGTGCTTCTGGCAGTGGGTAGGGGTGAGCTGCATTCTTCACTCATCTTTGTTCACTGGGCAGTGCACTGGTGCGCTCCAGGGTTCCAGGGGCTGGGTAGAGAGAGCACAGGGATAACCCTCCTTTTGGGAATACGTTCTGCCGCTTTGGGAGGGGGTGAGGAGATGACACAGGTGGTAGGGGGGTGTGTGGCATCACGTCAAGCCATGGCTCTGGGAATGGGGACCCTCTGCAGCACAGCCTGACTGCACTGGAAATGCAGGAGGATGAAGCGATCTGAGAGGAAAGGTAGGGTTTGAATTGCTGCATTTAATTGCTGAAACAAAGGAGTTGGTGGAGGGGTGGTGGTGGTGTTTGTAAACATAGTTTTAAGGTGAGGTTTGAACCTCTTTGTTAAGTGCAACTTCAGTGTTTGCACTTTGGATTCATAAGAAATCTGGTTTGTTGGAAATATTTTGAGCAAGATCCACGTTTTATTTCACTTGGCTTTCAAAGTTTGGAAGGAGAGAACTTTTTAACAAATGTGAAACTTCTCTAAAACTGCAGCTTTCTGACTTACATTGTTTTCTAACAGTTTTGTGTCGTCTGTCAGGTTAATGCGATGTTTTGCATATATGCCATTTGCTGAATGTAGTGTTGTTAGCTGCTAAATTTCGCTTTCAAGACATATTTAGGTTTTCTCTCAGTAATGAGAATAAACCAAGATAACTCTTAAGGTCTTTCACAACTCTTTTTTGCGTGCAGTCGATACCTAGGATAGTCAAACAGAAGAAATGCAGGTGCTCTCTAAGTCCTCCTGTGGTGTGTGCTTGCTATAGTTAACATTTACTTAAAAATCTCTCAAGTAGTCTCCTGTGAAGATAAAGACAAATTCTCTTGTGCTGGCTGCTGCATTTTTAGGTACTTCTGATGTTCTTCCTATCTTTGGAAATACTCTACAGGAATTAGACTTTAAAACCAGGAGAGGATTAAAAGTATGCTTTCTCCTGGCTCCACTTAAATTAGCATCCATTTAGATGTTGTTTTCCTGTTTGATATGGCTGGCTTTTAACGCATCTAGGAAAAGAAAGGTTTTGTAGTCAGAACACTTCAGGGTGTGCTGCTGTGCAGAATCCCTTGGCTTCGGTGAGTCAATTTAGGAAAGAGCTGGGTGGAGGTTTGGTGCTCTGTGTTACGAACAAAAAACTCCCCTCTGCTACACCAGCATAGTTCAGTCAAACCCTCAATTTATTTTATAAGTATACCTGAGAGAAAACATGGAGCTGGCTTCTCCCACAGCCCTGTTCCACACAGAACATGCTGTAAGTACACTGACCCAAATCACTTTGTATTTATGGCAGTCATTCCTTATTGCTGTTTTTTAAAGTTTGTTAATCTCTGAACAGCAATTAAGCTTTTTCCTTTACTCTTACACTTTTTTTCCCAAATAAAAGATTTTTCCAGTGCTGAGAATGTTACTGTAGTTGTGTCCCTTATCTGAGCAGGAACAAAATGTGAGAGTTTATCATATCTTGGTGTCCAAGGCAGATGCACAGCTTCAGTGAAGTCCTTTTGGAAGGTGTCCTTGCTCAGATGCCAGATGACCATCGCCCAACCTCACGTGGAGGCTTTGTGTCTGTAGGACCTGAGATGTTCCTGCATGTCAGTTGCTAAACAGGTTATTTACAGGCAGTGAATATGTTTATTAATGCAGTTTTGCTGCTCGAATAAAAGTTTGGCAGGTCAAATGCCTTTGTGTCCTCTGGGAACAGTTCCCACTCAGCCCGGTCAGCTCGGGACACAGCAGGCAACGGGGGCCAGCCTCTGATATCGGAGGGATCGGAGGTCTGGCTCGTGGGTCCTTCCAAGGGACCGCGGCGATGAAGGCAGACGGCGGAGGAAAGGGGGCAGGCTCAGAGTTGGGTTAAATCCAGAAAGTTTATTGGTCCTCTGAACGGGGGGGACCTCAACCACCAGGGGTGCCCAACCCAGAGCACCTGCAGATCTCGTGCAGGGGATTGCATGGGGGGGGGAGACCTGGGGGGGTACAGAACAACCAACCAGGGAAGGGAAGGGTGCAGCAAACAGAACGAGGGACACATAAGGGAACCAACTGTAACAGGGGAAGGGAGGGACTTCTTTCCCAGGACCAGTCACCTGGCCCCCTGGGTAGAACTTTCCAGAAGCCTGGGAGGGGTGGCAGAGTGACAGACAGAGCCCTGGGAGGAGATAAAAATGACAGACAGGGTGATTTTAATAAAACAGGGGGGGCGCCAACTGGGGTACACCAAACTTAAGGAACATAGAGGGGAGACCTGGACTGAACCAAAGCAAACACACTCCCACAGTCAAAGAAGTCAGAAATGCTGTTCCTTCTTCAAAGTGAAATGATAACTGAATCAGTAACGTTTTCAGAAGTAATCAAGCATGCCTTGGCAAGAGAGGAAGCTTTTTTTTGTAGTGAGCAGCTCAGGCTCAGAGTCCATTTTGTGAAAGAATCTCCCCTCTCTTTCTGAAAGCATACATAGATCCTATTTTATATGGAAGGACTTTGAAAAACATTTTTTCTTCTTATCAAATCCTCTACATTTGAAAGCCAGGTGGGAAAAAAACCCCATGGATAACATTGGGAGGAAGTTTGGAAGATAAATGTGTATGCAGAGTACGGAGTTCATTCTCTCTGCCCAGCTCAGTACTGTCTCCTACACATTATTCATAGAATCATACCATGTTAAGGGGTTGGGATGGACGTTAGAGATCATCCAGTACCAGTTGTGGGCAGGGACACCTCCCCTAGAGCAGGTTGCTCAAGGCCTTACCCAGCCTGGCTTTGAACAGTGCTGGGGTTGGGGAACCCACAGCATTTCATACTGTTAAAATATCTAATTTATTCTCTTCCAAGTATTTTTGACTTGAAGTGGGTGGTTTTTAGCAATTAGTTGTAATGGAAATAGTTGTATAAAACACAGTCATGTAGTGATGTGCTTAGAGTAAGGGAGGCTTAGCAGGCTGCCTTGGGAAGTGGTGGAATCACCATCTCTGGAATTGCTCTGGTAACAAACAGACGTGGCATTTCATGCTTTGGTTTAGTGCGGGCATGCTCTTACTCAGTAAAAGGCTAGACTTGATCTTGAAGGTTTGAAGTCAATGGTTCTATGACCCTGAGGTTCTTTACCAGAGTGATCTGCTGGTGCAGTTGTGGGGGACTGGAGAGCGGAGCTGAGTGCTGCTAACTGTACTCATGTATTTTTTTATAAAGAAAGGATTAGGAAAAAAGGTGATCATTCTTTATTTGCCAAGAGTAGACTAACTCTTAAACATATATGGTTAAAGCTTAAAACAGAGAGCTTAGTGTCATTTGGCTGCATTAATACTGTAGGGTTGCATCTCTTAGGTGCCTCAGGGCTCTTCTGTCAACTGTCCTTGGCTGTTAATCTTCCTTGATGCTTTCTGAATCTGTTTTAGCACAGTTACTGAAATTATTTAAAAAACCCCCAAAATGATACAGATATTTATGCAAATGGAGTTTTTGTTTGCTTCTGCTTTTAGCAGAGAGGAGCTTGCCTTTTCTCTCCTTCAGGCTGTAGGGTGAGTTGCTGAGCCCAGGCTGATCAACCAGCTCCTCAGGAGGGTTTATCCATGGTGTGGAAGTGTGGGGCAGCTCTAGAGCCTTTTTCACTTCTAGCTTGGCTCAGGGAACTCACTGATCACGTTGGTAGGAGTTAAACCAGGAATTGTTCAAGTCTTTTGTCCTTGAGTACAAAGTTGCAGGAGTAACTGGAGCAGGTGTGATGTGCTAATTAAGGTGATAATTATTTACAAATTCTATTGATTACAGTCAACTAATATTCTCTTGTTACAGTGGAGTGTGCTGATGTTGTGTAATGCAAACTGTCTCAGGGGTTGGGCACAAGGGGTTATAGTGGATGGGGTGACATCAGGTGTGTGTTCAGTCACTAGTGGCGTTCCACAGGGCTCCATCCTTGTCTCTCTGCTCTTCAGCATCTTCATAAACAGTCTGGAGACAGAAATCAAAGGAATACTAAATAAGTTTGCTGCCAATACTAAATTGGAAGGAGCTGTTGACTCCCTCAAGGGCAGAAGGGCCCTGTAGAGAGACCTTTACAAATTTGAGGGCTGGGCAGTCACCAACCATAAGAAGTTTAACAAGGGCAAGGGCTGGTTTCTGTACATGGGGTGAAGCAACCCTGGCTGTGTGTACAGACCAGGAAATGAGAGGCTGGAGAGCAGTACTGTGGAAGGGACCTGTGGGGCTCCTGGCTGATGGCAAGTTGAGTAGGAGTCATCAATACCCTGGCAGCCAGGAGGGACATCAGGCACAGCATCACCAGCTGGGCAAGGGAGGAGATTGTCCTGCTTGCTCTGGGCTGGCGTGGCCTCACCTTGAATCCTAGCGACAGGTTTGAGCACTACAATACAAAAAAGACATGAAGCTATTAGAGAACGTCCAAAGGAGGCTGTGAAGAAAGTGAAGAGTCTGGAGGGGAAGCCATAGGAGGAACAGCTGAGGGCACTTGGCTTGTTCAGCCTGGAGGAGAGAGGGTCTCTCCCTGTGGGGAGACCTCGTTGCGGTCTTCATCCTCCCACTCTGGCCTTCGACAGATTGGGACTGCATCTTTCAGTCACTGACAATCATTTCAGTTTTAGGAGGGATCTTTGGTCAGGATTTACCCAAACAGCCCAGTGCCAAGCTAGGGCCCAGGCTGCTGCTTTTAAAGGACATTCAATACTTTACCTTACAAGTTGCTCCCTTAAAGCCTAAATATCCCCTCCCTGTTTTCCAGACAGAAGCAGTCTCCGCCAGCCAAGAAACCAGCAAAGATATTTCACAATGGATGTAGACGATGAAGAAAACATGAGTAAGATATGTTTATTTACATAGTAATAAACTAATAGTTTCTGAAAGTGATTTTTTTTTCTCCCAAGCACAGGGGCAACTGCAAAGAAACTTTGGATGTGGAAAAGACAATACTTTAAAATGTCGTAAAGAAGGGTGAATTGGAGCTTTTGCATTAACAGTGTTTTAAATATGTTAATATAATTGCACCTTCTGTATTACACTTTATACTTTAGATTTTTCTTACAGCAGCTGACTAATCAAATAAAATATTTCCCTGTTTTGAACCGGCAGTGAGGAAGGGAGGGATAATAGCAGTGCCCATGCCAAGGATTAAGCACTGTTAAGGAGTGAGTGGTAAGATGAAGGGGATGGAGTTGAAGAGTACAATATGATGGAGGGAAGGCAGAAACAGAGAAAGGAAAAGGCAAAGGAGGAGCTGGAGGAGCTCTGTGCAGGTCTCACATAGCCTGATGATTCTCTTTAGATGTTGATTGTCCCAACCCTGAACTACTGAATTATTAAAGTGATTTTAAAGCACAAAAATGGTCAAATAAAGTAATCATCTTGATGCATACTGATGCAGCCAAGTGTGCGAGTGCTAACTCTGGGGTATAATCAAGGTCTGATAACTTGTAAGAAAAGTATTCTCATTAAACCATTCTAAAATATTTTTACTGTTATTTGCCTTTCAGCTATCTATTTCTTTTTGTGACTCAGAGAATTGTTCTGTTGCTGCTGTGCTGTGCCTGACTGTAAATAATTGTATATTATGTAATAACAAATGTGCTTCTTTTTCCCTCAAGTGGCAGTGGCTAAAGAGTGCATCTGGCAAAGGTGACAAAGCCCAGCAATTGCTTGGGAGCAGAAGAGTTGTAATTCAGTCTAGAGGAGTTACAGAACAATTTTAGGGGGAGATGAGGAAGTTTAATCATTGTGTTAAAATAAACCAAACAAACCCAAAACAAAAATCCTCACCCTGCCAAAAAAACCAAAACCAAAGCGAAAATTATTACCTGAAATAAAATTAATCTTTTTTCCTTAGTGAAACAGTGAACTCAACTGGAATATGCTTGGTTTAATTTTCTTTTCCTTTATATATAAGAAATTACTTCAAATGGATGTTTTAGCTGTTTCTAAAAGTGGCCTCCCTAAGGAGGCCATCAAAAAGTAGTGTAATTAGATAATTCACATAAGATTTTTATTTTTGATAAAGCATCCCTTTTCTCAATAATGGTATAGCTCAGCATGAATAGAAGGTGCCTTCCTGAGCTGGAGAAATATAATGTCTTTATAGGGGCATTCTTTAATTCCGTGTCATTAAGCAAAACGCTAAATTTTTGTCAGCTTCTGGGTTTTTTTGTGTTAGTGCATCATTATGGGAAACCATTCAAGGATTTTGTTATTTTGTCAGGAGCCTGGCTCAATGGAACTGTTTAGGGAATGCATTTGTATAACTTCAGTTTTGAGATGTCAGAACCTTGGCTAAGCCCGGTTCATATAAAGTGCAAGATGACCTTCCTTTGTGTGCCCATGCAAACATCATGAATTTGAAATGTTAAATCATCTGCTGGGGCGGGGGTGAGGGAGGGAGAAATCAAAGTTTAAATTCTTAAGTTCTTTGCTTTGATTTGTGCAGAGATACATGTTTTTTAAACTTTTTATCTCTCCTTACTTTTATGTCTCTTAAAATAGTGAAGTGGCATATTAGAAGTCGCCTATTAAATATTTTATTATTTTATAACTGTATTTGGGGAAACTTTCTTAAAGGAAGGGAAGGTGAGCTATGCAGTCTTTGTAGCCTGTGGTTGCATAATGAGAATTCCTCTGCAGAAGCCAGAATTAAGATGATTTTTTTTGGTTCAGATGAAATATAAGACAGTGATGATGTCTTACATTAATAAATTAATATCCCTGACAAACAGTGTTTCAGACTTCAATTTTTAGTGTTTTCCTTCATTATCCTTTGGTCATAGAGATGTTACAAAATATTTGGGGACAGATACGGTTTTTTAGAAGTTTTTTATTTGTTTTCTGTTGCTTTGCATGTCTGGTGTGTCTGCATCACTCTGAACGCTTGGGACACAAGCATGTGATTCTCCTGACCTTTCTCTTTGATCTGTGTGATCTGTTTGCTCCTTTTTCTAAAAAATGCTCAGAAGAGAGCATGTGTTTTTTTCTGCTTGTTTTTTAATGAAAAAAAAGACTTACTTAGAATTTCTCCAGGCCACTAAATTAGAGCAGCAGTATAAAGAGGTAGCTAGAACCATCTTTTGGTTCAGCTAAGAGTCATCTGAATTTAATTAATTGTGTTCCAGATCAGACAGAGCAGGGGGAGTGTTGTCTCTCAGCAAGCAGGTAATGGAAGGTCCCCAACGGATAAAATATCTTGATGGCAGACGCTTTTTAATTACAGGGAATAAACCCAAAAATAAGCCAGCACATCCAGACAGAAGATTTATTTCTTTCCTGGCATGAAAAATTCCCCATGCCTCTTTCCTGCTTTGAGTGTTCTTGTAAGCACTCAGATGAGATCTGGGGGCAGGACTGTCCTTCAGCTGAAGTTGGTGTCAGCTATGATTTTTGCTAAGGTGGCTTCCACAGACATCAATCAAATATCTAATTGAAGCTGCCAGCTATTTTTAATGACTAGAAAATACACCAATCTCATGAAAAATACCCAATTTCTAAATCATGGGTTGTATAAACGTTTAAGAAAACAGGATCTCAATCAAGTGTTTTTATATATGTTAATACTGCATTAAAGCCTTAAATACACAGCAGGTGTGATGGACCTCAAAGGGCTCTCTAAAAAAAGCATTCATTCCTTGAAAAATTAGATTTAAAGACTAGAAATACTAGTGATTTCTCTAAAATCATGCACAACATGTAGTGTTTAATATTAGAATCATCAAACTTTAAAAACCAGCAAATAAAACCCAGGAGATACATTAAGACTAGCAGGTGGAGGATCAAATAATGCACTGGGAGATGTTTTCATGCCATTGGTAATGAAGTGGTGAAGTGCCTTGCTCAGGACATCATGGATGCTATGAGTTTATGGGGTCTTTAAAAGCCATTAGAAAACTTTCTTTGGGGGGAAAAAAAGCACATGTGGCTCCCTGCTATGATCTCTGGGAGAACCCAGAGCTGCGAGGCTGCTGTGGGGAGGGTCACTGTGTCCTTATGCTGGTGTGATACCCTCTCCTGGGGTCTGGTGGTCCTGTCACAGATGGGGAACTGGGCAAGGTGAGGAAGAGCCAGGAGGGCCATTCCTAACTTCCCTGGAAGGGTGGCATGCCTGGAGAAGGCATCAGGGAGTGGCTGGCCTGGAGGAGTTAGTCCATGTCGGAACATGGACAAAGTTAGAGGTGACATGCCTGACTTGAACAGGTTAAGTTTTGACTAATCTGTGAGATCTTCCCAAGCCCTCAGGTAATTAGAGGGCCTCAGCACTGCTGGGCAGGACAGGCTGAGGAAAAGGACCAAAAGCAAACCTTTGCCCTCGGTCTGCCAGGGAGGGACCTTTCCTTGCAGTCCAGCAACTCTGTGGGTTCAAACAAGCACAGGTCCTTTTGGTTTGCACAGGAAGTCCTACTTTCTATCATGTACTTGGATTTGGATCAACTCCACAGTGTTACCTCCTTTCCTGGTCTGTTGGTTTGACTCAGGATCAGCTCCCTATGTGCTTTTTTTCCAAGTTTCTCCCACCCTGCAGATGCTCCAAAGCTAACAAAGCCTAGTAGCTCTCAGGCAAGGAGTAGTTTTCTTTCCTTCTCTCTTAATGAGACAAGGTAAGCATGCAAGTTTATTTCCTGCTCCCTACAAGTCCCTCCTCTCTTTCAGGATATTGTTTCCCCTACCTGATGAAGGAGTTAGTTCAGCTGCTGTGCTTATATGCAAAAATTACTCTTTTTAATGTTCAGCTGGAGTCTGTTCAACTCCTGTTTTCTTTCTGTGGTTTCCACAGGCACTGGTAGTTTTCATATAAAAAGAAGTGAAACCAGAGACCATTAATTAGTCATAATGATTTCTGTTTAGCCTGAAAGTCTTGGTGGTTGATAACAAATACCTGGTGCCACCAGTAAGGGCAGTGTTCCAGAAATGATGTTTTAGATGAGATGTAAGAAGCTCACTGTAAGGAAAGATTTAAAAATTTCCTCCATTGTCCTTAGATTCCTCCACCATAAATTTATATTTTTATGAAGAGTATATGCATGAACGCTGTACTGACAGTTGTGGCCCTATAGCCTTCATTCTCCAGGCAATGTTTGTGGTTTGTGGCTGAACAAGAGATACTTGATTAAATCTAGCAGATTTCTAGCAATTAAATGCTTCAGAATTTCAATTCTTGACCAAATTTAATTGACTTAATTGCATGATCAGTACTGTACAATTCTTTGTTGTGCAGCTGTGCTTTAACAAAATGTGTTCCTACTTTGGCTTTTTCTTTTGATCTTTTTTTTTCCTTCCCTTTTTTCTCTTTGAGCACCGAAAGGAGTAACCTATCGAGCTTTTGCTGGAGGATGTTATAAATGAAAATTTAGTAACCATTCCATCAGCTTTGTAACCTGGGCAAAGTGATGTGTGCATGGTAGGGGATTCTTAGGGAAGACTGAAAAGTGTCACAGGAATGTGTCACTGTGAAAGTGAGCTTCCACCTTGGTTTGCTCTAATTTCAATGAGCATTTACCAGCTTGGATCAGTGTAGATGTAATACAGATCTATTGAAGTTTTGGAACAGGAGAGTTAAAAATACTTGACCTATTAAATTTTCATTCATAAATGCTAATAGAAAGCACAAATAGTTAATTTCCTAAGTTTCTTTATCAGGGTGAAAATGAGGTCTTTGAACTTATAGCAAATTTAATTCCTTAAATACAGCTCTGACATCATTGCCACAACTTATATTTTTGAAAACAAATCATTAAATTAATATTATATTGTCTTCCCTGCCCTCTCATTAAAATATTATCACTATGACTGGACAGCTTTTGTCACACTTCTGTTGTGCATAGCCTTAGAGAGGATCTCTAATGATTTTTGGGTTTGTAACTCCATGACTGCAGTTTTCTCAACAAGGAATTACTGTTTGTAAATGATGAATAAGAGATCTTTTTAACAGAAAGCTGTGTGGAAATATGTAGTCTTGTGGCCATGCTGGCACAGTGGCCAGCTGTATTTCCTGAGAAAATTGGGATGAGGTGAAATGAATGTTTAGGAAAGGTATAAAAAAAGAACTAAATTTGAAAAATATGGAATAGCTAAACAGAAACAAAAGCATTCAAACACTCTTCAGTCATGGTACCTACCAAAGAGCTGCCTAATTTTTTATTGCTCTGAATGAAGGTTTTATTTATGTAGTTTTTCAATTTAAGCAACTAAAATCACTGAGGTAAAAAAGTAACATGACTAAACTGATAATACAATAGAAATAAATATCTGGCTCAGAGTTGTGGTCTTAAGCATCCATTTTTATTTTACTAATGGTAGTTGTTTGTTTTGTGGGCATATGTTGCTATATATATTTCTGATGTAAAGAATTTTTTAGGCTAAATATACCTTACAAGTAAAAGTTTTGTTCCAGCATAATTAAAAGGGAAAAAAAAGTTGTAGTGATTTTTTGCTGTACAGTTGTATCAAGTGTGTAGTTTGAAGATTGTGTTAATTCTTGAATTATTGAGAGGTTTGTTACATTATCATCATCTCCAATTGTATTACAAAAATATTTAACCTGTGAGCACACATCACTTAACCAGTTACAAAGAGATATAAAGGAATCTATAAATTTTGCATTTACAAGATCCTGCACCGAAGGCATTGTAAGTTACTCTTTCTGGGCACCGCAGGTTCGAGCAGCACCGACATTAAAGAAAACCGCAATGTGGACAACGTTCCCCCAAAGGACAGCGCCGGGCAGGGGCCCGGGGAGGGGACCCTGCTCTCCAACGGTGGTGGCAGCAGCAGCAGGAAGAGACCTCTGGAGGAAGGCAACAATGGCCATTCCAAATTTCGCCCCAAGAAGAGGAAGAAAATGCCTGGCCCTGTTCTGCCAAAGAACGCCCTGATGCAGCTTAATGAGATTAAACCTGGTTTACAATACAAACTCCTCTCCCAGACAGGGCCGGTCCACGCCCCCATGTTTGTGATGGCAGTGGAGGTCAATGGGCAGGTGTTTGAGGGGTCTGGCCCGACAAAAAAGAAAGCCAAACTTCATGCTGCTGAGAAGGCTCTGCGCTCCTTTGTCCAGTTCCCAAATGCCTCAGAAGCCCACCTGGCCATGGGCAGGACTCTGTCAGTTAACACGGACTTTACATCCGACCAAGCGGATTTCCCTGACACCCTTTTCAACGGGTTTGAGACGCCAGTCCCTTCTGACGCTTCCTTTTATCTGGGGTCCAATGGGGACGGGTCCTTTGGCTCTGGCGGGGACTACGGATTGCCATCATCTGCCATAGCCAGCAGCCTTTCCCAGTCGCCTCTCCCCCCACCCTCACCTTACCCCACAGCCAGTGGGAAGAACCCCGTCATGATCCTCAATGAGCTGCGCCCGGGGCTGAAGTATGAGTTCCTCTCGGAGAGCGGAGAGAGCCACGCCAAAAACTTTGTCATGGCTGTGGCGGTGGACGGTCAGACTTTTGAAGGCTCGGGAAGGAATAAAAAGCTGGCAAAAGCTCGGGCTGCTCAGTCAGCCCTGGCATCCCTGTTTAACATGCAGCTGGACCAGACTCCATCTCGCCAGCCCATTCCCAGCGAGGGGCTCCAGTTACACTTGCCACAGGTGAGAAACCCTTTGGGTGTTGTGGATGGCTTTGGGTAATGACCAAGAGGAGTCAAGTCGTGTATTGAATCAGTTTGCACAGCGTTTCTGCTTCTGTAGATATGTGTGTGTATATATACACATATATATAATGTATGTATATATGTATTAGGTGATTTATCCAGTTGTAGCTTCTGACAATGTGTATTCTCTTGCACAGAGAAGAGGCTTTGTTTCTGATGTTTTCTGCCTTGATCATGTTGCGTAAGAGAGCACCAGTGCCAGCCTGAATTATGGTTTGTGCTGGGGAAAGATTGAATCACATCTTGCTCATCTCAGGCAGCAAGACTTAGATGGGGTTCAAGTGAGAATTACTGCTTTAAGTGAAGTTATTATTTGATGCAACAGTTTTTAGCAGAGAAGAAAATTATTCTCTCCTGCAAACAGAAATTGTTGGAAGTCAAGGTCAGATTAAGTGAGGCTGATGCAACTGCCACAGATTTCCAGGGTGTAAACACATTCCGTATGCATGTATCCAGGATGTGTGGTTAAATGGCTGTCATCTGAAGGGATGTGCTCTAGGCAAATGAATTAATATGCATATGGAAGTTGCTTAGGCAGGTAAATCTGGCTGAGAAATAATTTATATCAAACAGTTAGTGAACTAGAGAAAGTATCAAATATACTGGACACAGACTAGAAATTTAAAATCACTAGAATGGAGTAATTTTGAATTTTTTTTAATGCAGAAGAATTTTCCTCTCTTTTCTTGTTTATGTATCTTCCCAGTCAAACTACACTAATACTTGTTTGACTACTGTCTTTCTACTGCATCTCTTGCGTCCTTTAAATGATACTATATGCCTGTCTAAATTAAAATATTTGCCTGTGAATTCTTTAGTAACTTTCTGTTTTAGAATTTCAAGGCTTTGACCTTTTCTATATCAAAACCATTGTTCTAGATTTCATTAAAATTCTGACATACTGTTCTGATTTGATAATGTGGGGTCAAAGAGTATAAATAGATGTTGTGACTATTTTAAATACATTGTTTTTGCAAAATACATGGACAATATGCATATTTTAGAACTTCCTATATGGTTTCATTTTAACGTTGCACAATTATTGTGTTACTGATAAATGTTTCCTTCATTTTCAAATCCAGGATAATGCTGTTTTGGGTAGTTACGATTTCTTCAGTAGATTCAGTGATTTCTGTGCTTTTTAAAAGCAGAGTGCATTCTCTGCTTTTAAAAATAGATTTGACCCCAGACACCAAAAAATTTCACTGCCAGTAATTCATGTGTTATTAGTTCTTGCATCAGTAAAATGGTGAAAACTGGAACTGGAAGAGGGAAGTGTGAAAAACCCAAGCTGAGCTGGGAAAGATCTTACATGGGTGCTGCCTCATTTAGACCAAATTTCAAGTAATTTTTTTATTCAGGAGCTTTTGATCAGCTTGTCGTCAGGATGTCATCAAGCACTTCACTGTGTTGCTTTGCTTTGAATTTTAATTAACTGTTATTGGAATTACATTAGGTCTTTTATGTATTAGTGATTTTGGTCTGTACGTATTTAATGATTTAAGCATTTGTGGTGTTTAGATGTCCTGCTTTATTTTTCTTCTTTTTTTAAAGTCTGTGAGTTGTTTAATTTTTTTAGATAGCGATAACTGTGTAAAAGACTGTTAAATTCAGAGATAATCCTAAAGTGGGTGAAATCACAAAAATTTGAGAGTGCAGGAACGATGTAAATGAGGATAGGATTTGATATAACGCGTGGGCCAAATAAAATGTTGATTGGATTGGAAAAGATGAAAGCTAGAAATATGCAAAGGGAGGAAAAATTCAAATACCAAATGCTTAGGGGAAATAAAAGATGTACAGTGTGGTTGTGCCAGTGAAGATGTTGGAATTGACTGCCTGGATGGCAGATCCAAACCTGCCTGTAGCTCATTTGTGATGAGAAGAATGGAGTTGAGAGGAGAGATGATCCCTGTGACAGTGGTGGTTGTGAGTATGGCTGAAATGTCTTGTCTGTGACCCCACCAGACCTCCTGAGAGCTGCAGGTGCCCCAAAGAGAGTTAAATGCAGAAACCCATGTGCAAAGTATCAAAGGGTACAGAAGGGTTGCTGCAATCAAAAATTGATTGTTGTGAAATGGGTGTGAGAATAACCTTATGGTGTGTACAGGGGGTTATCGAGGTGCTGATCCTGTGATTCAGTTTTTCAGTTCAAGCTTGTCTGCTTGCTCACAGCTTGGCCTGTTGTCAGGGATGAAGGAAGGTTCCCTGGAGTGAGGAACATCTCTGTGCTGGGAAAGTGAGTTAAACTCAGGAACACACTCAACATGTGCCTCAGAGCGGGTAAAAATGTCCCACTGAAGAACTCAGCAGTTGTGCATTTATCACCTTGGCAGTGGGTGTGGTGGGATTATACAGGTTGTCACACTTGCATTAGAGGGACTTGCCTCTCCAAAACAAAGAAAATATTTTTATGGTTAGCTCTGCTTTGGGAACTGATCAAAAAATCATAGAATCACAGAATGGTTTGGGTTGGAGGAAACCTTAAAGATGATCTTATTCCCACCCCCTTCCATGGGCAGGGACACCTTCCACTATTCCAGGTTGCTCCAAGCCCGGTCCAATCTGCCCTTGAACACTTCCAGGATTGGGGCAGCCATAGCTTCTCAGTGCCCGGGCCTCACCACCCTCACAGGGAAGAATTTCTTCCCAATATCCTATCTAGTGCTGCCCTTTGTCAGTAGGAAGCAATTCCCCCTTCTCCTTCACTCCAGGCCCTTGTCCTGAAGTCTGTCTCCAGAGTCCCTTCAGGCACTGGAAGGGCCTCTAAGGTCTCCCTGGATCCTTCTCTTCTCCAGGTGAACACCCCAGCTCTTCCAGCCTGTCTCCAGAGCAGAGGGGCTCCAGCTCTTGGAACATCTTGGTGGTCTTCTCTGGAGGGGTCTCACACCTCTGTCAAAGATGGCATGGTGCTGTCCCAAAAAGAAGTTCTCAGATCAGTACCAAATGCTTTGGCGTAAAACTGAGAAAAGAACATACTGGTAGCAGAAATTCCCCAGTATATGCTTCAAACATTCAGCAGTCCAGGCTGCTGGCGTCACTCAGGGAAAAGTTTTCCGTCAGACAGTGGGATCCTGCTGGTTGGAGGTATCACCTCTTCAGGCCACTAATGGCTTCTATTAGAAAGCTGAGATGGAGGTTTTCCTAATGTTATCTCCTCAAACTGTTTACTTAACAAGATAACTGATTAGTCAAGGTGTGCAGGGAGGTAGAAATTGAAATTGTACACACTGAAGCTTAAAATACAGTTATTTAGATTAGGAAGTTGGACTGTTGTGAGAGAAAGCAAGATGAGCTCCACAAATGAGCATTGTAACTGCAAATGAGATCAGTTTGAAAAACATCACTAGAGAGATTATTTTTAACCGTTCACCAAATTCAATTTATCCTTTCTGTTGTTGTGGACAGACATTGAAACAAAACGTTAAGTAGAAGAAGTGGGATGAGAAACAGTACTGAATGGCTACTTGTACTTGAAGTGCTTTTTTAGTCCTGGTTCAACATGGGGTGAGGGGAACTATAAAAAATTATTCAAATATAGAAAAGATATGCAAATAATTATGAACATGAGTGGAGATCTGGGAAAGCTGGTTCTGGAGAGGTACTGAGGAGTTCTAGGCAGTTCATTGCAATGGACTCTTAGTGTATACAGGAGAATAAGAATGCAATGGATTCAAACCTGGGAAAAAGATAATCTTGAATATATTTATGGGAATATAATGAATTATATGTTGGAATAATTGCTGTGGAATTGGAAGAAATGTACAAGATACATCAGCATAAGCAGTGACTCTACAACCAGGCAGAAGTTTCTTTAAATCAATACAGGAAACTTCTCTGAATTGTGTGTGCTGGTCACTGTTAAAGGGGAGGACCTGGTTGACCTTGATTTTACCTGCAGTGGGAAGTTCACATAAGCCATAAACTGTGAAGAAAAGAAAAAAACCAAAACAAGGGAGAACATTTCTGCTTGAGAAAGTTCCCTGGAGATCCAAGGAGAGCACAGAGGACTTGAGATGTCTTCGGTCAGTTCCCGTGAGACCTGTGAGCTGTAGCTGCTGCCTTTCCCATTGTTCAGGGATCACCAGCATTCATCTTGGGTGGTCTCCATGGCTTGCCAATGTCTTCCTTCAGCTCCAGATTGACCTGAACTTCACCAGCTCCAGAATATTTTCAAGTGTGAACGATTAGGGTGGTTCTGCTACAACATTGCTGCAACACCTGCATTTAACCAAAACCAGTCTGTGTGTGTAGAAAAGGAGTGGATTCTCTGTGACTTAATCAGAGAAAGGAGCACCCAAAATAACTTGGAGCTAACATGCCTTACTGAGCCAACTGTCAGCTATTTTAGGTCTTTCATTTTTTGAATTACTCAACTTGGAATAATGATTTAATGCAGGAGCGAGGGTAGAGAAACTGTGTGTCAGATGTTAGAGCATTCACAGGGAAGGTGAGACATGAGTTCAGTTTCTGTTCCAATTAATATTTATTTGTATGAAAGGCAGTAGAGTCAGACTGACATGTGAAAGATCCCTACTCAGGCCAGTCAGTGGCCTGGGCTTGTTGTGGAAACAGCTTCAAGTCCTTGGTTTTGAGATGGGGACAGCGAGGATGTAATTTCTGGCCAGTAAGTCATCTTCCCAGCGCTGCCTTATTCCCTTGTCTTTCATGCTCTTAGCTATGTCAATGTAATAGACTGCCTGGGAGAGAGGGATAATTCTAATTTCTTGGGGGAGTATTGTTATAAAAGACCAAAATCTTAGTGAGTACATCTGTAGGCATTTAGTAGTGTTTATTCCTCACTGCCCAGATGTTGTCACACTATTTGTGTAGCAAATAGAAATAACAAATCTTTAATATATCTGCCTGTTTTCTGGCAGTGATTTTTTCCAACCCCCCCTCCTCTCCTGTTCATCCTGGATTGTTTGCATCTCCAAAGGTCATTTTGTCTTGCTTGAGTTTGCTTAGTCCTTCTTATGAGTCCTTCCCAGTGTCTGGCTCCAAGTTCATCCAAGTGTTTTTAGAATTCCTTGCCAGCAGCTTAGTTCCAGGTTCAGTGAGATGCAACTCCATCCTGTTCTGCTGTGCCAGCTTTCATCTTCCTGGAGGAACTCACTGCGTGCTTGTTTCTATATCAACACCACAGTTTCCTCTGCTTTGCTTGTTATGTGAAAAAAAGGATCCTTTTGGAAAAAGCTAATGGATCCAGCCTGTATGCAGGCTTCCTACCCAGCTGCTTTTTAGGGAGCCTTTTATCAGTGGCATTAGCAGGCAAGGTGGCCGTGGATTTCTTCCCAGAAACACCTGGCAGTTTCAGTTCCCAGTGTTGGTACCAGTCACCATTCTTTTTTTTTTTTTTTTTTTTTTTTGAGCAAAGGTGAATCACGTATTTTATTCCCTGGATGCCAAGCCTTTTCTAGCAGGTTTGAAGCCTCTATTAAGCATAGAAGCATAGCATAGTTTGGGTTGGAAGCGACCTGAAGCATATATTCTCTTTGTGGATCAGGTCCATCCCTGTCTGGAATAGTTTGGTTCTGTAGTATCTATATTCCATCACAATGTCATTCAACATGATTTTACAATTCAGCACGATTTTACCATGTGCTGTCTAGCACATGACAGTGTAGGGTAGAGCAGAAAATACACAGATTACAGAAATGAGAGCATAAAACTTGCTACTGGGAAGCAATATCTGTAACTATGCAATGAGGCTAGGGATAAAACACTGGAATGGGGACTCTGTGCCTTGGCTATACAGTGATCTGCCTGCATGGCTGCAGGGAGGTTAATAATTTAAGCCTTTTGTGTATTAATTTTTCACTTCTAAGACCAGGGTGATTCAAAAACACTCTGTTATTTGCTTTTTCTTTTGTGTATTTACCTTAAAGTTCAGCTTTCTGCATTAGGTAAGTACCAGGACAAATGCAGATTTAGTGCTGTGTGGTTGTGGTGCTGGCAGAACATGGACTGTAACCCAGTTTTGGGTCTAGCAACAAAAAGACCATGTTTGAAAATCAGTGTCTGACCAGACATGTTCATAGCCTCTGAGCCAAACTGTGTTCCCAAAAAATATATGGAGTTTCTGAGTTGCAGTCCGTTCAAATGTATCAACAAAATTGGTGTTTGCAATGTCAAGAGTCTTCTGATTCCACAAGCTGAGTGATTGGAAAACATGGATGAGGCTGGTGCAGTTGGGACCTGACTGCTGGTCAGTGTTATCTATCAGGCTCTGGTGAGAGCTGCCAAGCTCTGTAATCATGACACCCAACCATTAGCTATTTCTTCCTTGGCTGCTAAAGCTTTTCCAAAAGGAAGTTAACATTGAGAGCATGTCCACATCATTTCTAGGCTGTTGGTTCTCATGAGCCCCGTTAAGGAAATGGGAGTGAATAGGGCTGGTGGTCCTCAAACCTTCTTCTTTTCTTTTTTTCTATTTTTATTTTCTTTCCCCTTTTTCTCTTGGGCATCTAACACATCTGTATCATAGAATGGTTTGGGTTGGAAGGGACCTTAAAGCTCATCCAATCCCACCCCCTGCCATGGGCAGGGACACTTTTTACTAGACCATGTTGCTCCAAGCCCTGTCCAGCCTGGCCTGGAACACTTCCAGGGGTGGGGCAGCCACAGCTCCTCTGTTCCAGTGCTTCATGCAACATCTGTATGGCACTGCTGGGTGTGACACAGTACCTGTGTCTTTGCGGCATGTGAAGCTGTGGGCCGGGTGTGCACACCTAGAACCTCTCAGATACTGCTGGTTGTCAACACATGGTTGCCTTGGCTTCAGTTTCTTTTCAGGTGAAAATTCAAGAATTTGGTCTTGACTCATCTTTTCTAGCAGTTACAGTTCCGGCTGCCTTGAAAACAGCCAGTGAGATTAGCTGCAGTGCTGAACTGGATTGTCAACAGGAGCAGGACTGGTATTTTGAAGTTTTCCTTCATTTTAGAACAGCCTGACTGCTTACAGCCTGACTTAAAGTGACTGTTCAAGTTTTCCTGAAAGACAGAAATCTTTCTTAATTTTGAGGCAGCTTATTTGGGGTTATACACTGATATTTTCTATTCCTAACTTTGTACAGATTTTGTAATAAGACAAAGGAAGTGTTAAACGAGTGTTGAAAACAAAGTTGCCCTTATTTATATAATAGATAAGGAATTAGATTGTTATAAAAGGTTCATTTGAGGGGCATAGATTTTTACTTCAATCTTCTTGTCAGGCTCAATGTTGAGGATACTGAAATGATGTGTTTTGAGGTTTGAGCATGAGAGTATAGACTTATCTGTCTATCCAGTTGTTCTCCCAAGCCTCAAATGTTCATCAGGATCACAGGCATTAGATACTTCGATGCTTGGCTTACGGCTGTCTGACCTTGTTTTAGTAGACATGGAGTACTCATACCTCTGCTTCCACTTGCAAGTGATGCCTCAATTTTTAAAGTGAACAATAAAAACTCACTTCATTTGCTTCATCCAATCATATAAAAGTGTAAATCTTTATAACTTAATGCTCCTGTAATTTTTAATTTTTGAAAAAATTTTTAATGTGCATTTCTGTGTGGTGTTACAGGTTTTAGCTGATGCTGTTGCACGCTTGGTTGTAGATAAATTCAGTGATTTGACAGAAAATTTCACATCTCCACATGCACGTCGAAAAGTCCTTGCTGGAATTGTCATGACAACAGGTAAATAAAAAAAAATAGGATTTTGAATGCTTAAATATGAGAGCTCTGTTTGCATCTAGTAAACTACCTTTTTTCAGTCAACCAGTATATATTTCAGTATTGAAATATATTTTTACTGTTTAATCTTGCAGGTGGACTAAATATAGTAATTAAATCTCAGGTATTTAGAGGAAAATTAGACCTGCAAACACTCCTGTTTCCACAGAATTCCTGTCCTCTGCCTGATTGAGACATCTGAGTAGCTCACAAAATGTAGGTTTTAAAGTTAATCATGAAACTTTGGGAAAATAAATAAAGTCCCCCATTGGCCTTGTAGATGGTATTCCTGTTTTGGTCATGTTTTATTCTTAGTGCTCTATGTCAGTCATTTTAGTAAAAATATCTGAAGAAAGCAGTTGATGTTTTGGCAGATGGCAGTGGTGTCATGGTTCTCTGGGTGCTGACATGAGATCTCTGCTTGTCCAAATCACCCAAAACGGTGAAGTTCTGCCCTAAACTAATATATGACCACGCTGCTGCTGAGTTTTCCTCACGTTAAGGTTTATCTTGGTCTTCAGTCCATGTGAACCCTTGGTGGCATGTTCATTTTCAGGCTGTCCCAGCCGTGTCCCCTGCTGGTCTCTTGCCCTCCCACTGACACAGGCCCTTGGCAGGTTTGGGAAGCCCTGATGCTTCTCAAGCACTGCTGAGCAACAGGCAGACCTCCATCTGGTAATAACACTGTTTTAGCCCCAAATACATGAGGAACGTGCTGTAGTTTATTTTGTGATATTTAACAGGTTTTTATGCTATTTACAGCCCTGTATGTGCAATTCCCAGAAGAGTCATGTGCCAAAGAATTAAGACTTAACTAACACATGAATACGTTTTGAATAACTGTAGAAATAGCTTTACACAGAAAATATCGCACAATGAATACATGTCCGGGCAACACCTGGAATTAGATGACCCCATTGCATAGCCTTGTGTTGCAGCTCGTTGCTTCTCCTCTAGCCCTGTGGGCAGGAGGGCCCAGCTGGGCTCAGGTTCATTTTAACTTGTTGGGCTTTTTTTACCCCTGTTTTGCTAAGTGGCATTTTGGTCTGTCTTTCTTAGTCCTTCATTCACCTGGGTTTTTTGAGTGATAAAGGCAGTTCTCTGTATAGGAAACACCCACCCAAGATACTTTTAAAATTCTATTGCATGGGGTAGTTTAATACCCAGAACTACACAGTAATCTTTACAGTGATGTAAGCATTTACAATTGTTTTTTCCCTAGTCTTACCTTTCCTGTTGTTGGCTCAATACCCTTCCATGACGTGTTGCTGCTTTAATAAACCAGTGCCTTTCAGATTTCTAAAGTGGCTGTGAATATTTGCGTAGGTGGCCAGAAGGTACATGCTGAAAGTTGCTGGCTGCCTGAACCTCAGGAAAAAAAGCACTTTGAATCTCAGGCTTTAATGATTCTTCTTGAAGCAGCACTTTTTACCTGCAGGTTTTCAATTTTTAACTTGTCTGAACTCCAACATGAAGAGAGTGGTTCTCATAAGAGCCACAGACAGTGTTGGTGCAGGGAGGTATGGCTCAACGAAGCTTTTGTTTTAAATAAATTATCAGAAGAAAAAACCATTTTTTTAAAAGAAGCAAACAACAACAAAAAAAAAGAGCCTTGTTTCGGTTCTGGAAGAAGATCACTCAGTGCATTATTGGTGATGTTAATTGTATCGCCTTCCTGAAATTTTGTTTTGCAGGTACAGATGTGAAAGATGCCCTGGTAATAAGTGTTTCTACAGGAACAAAATGCATCAATGGTGAATACATGAGTGATCGTGGTCTTGCATTAAATGACTGCCACGCAGAAATTATAGCTCGACGGTGTCTGCTGAAATTCCTGTACACACAACTTGAGCTTTACCTAAGGTAAGCTGGAGGGAAAAAGATGATGAGCTGATCCCACAGAGCTGAGAAAGTGTCTGTGGAAAACATCTGTCTTCATTATTTCGCTGTAAAACACTTGTCCTGTTGCATTAGGATGCTGAATTTAGAACTTTTGCCCTTTGCCCTCAAGTTTGAGTTGAACAAACATTTATTCAGTGAGGTGTCAGTCATGAGAGGGGAGGACAGGGAAAATAATTGGCAATCATTTTGTAAACTGTAAACATATAAATCAAAATAATATGAAATGGGCTAAAGGTTGCTGATGTTTCATTTAAGTGCCTGAAAGCTCTTGACATCTGGGGTTGCCATAGGCTCTTTGTTTCTTGTCTTGATGGTCCTTTAATTTTGTTAATTGTTATAACTGTTAGATTTATATTATAGAATCTTCAGCCATCCTGTGTTTGTTTTTAATGCCTGTTAAGTCTGCCCAGTTTATGCTTATTTCCATGTTAATGACAGTTTTGACTCTAGCTTTCTTCTCTGTTTCAGCAATAAAGAAGATCAGCAAAAATCCATTTTTATCAGATCGGAGCAAGGCGGGTTTAAGCTGAAGGAGAATGTGCAGTTCCATCTCTATATCAGCACATCTCCTTGTGGTGATGCTCGGATTTTCTCACCCCATGAAGCAGCTCAAGAGGGTATGACAGCAGTCCTCTCCCACCCAAGGGAGCTTAAATTATTCTTGGGGCATGTACAAGCGGCATGGTTAAAATTTAGATGTCTTCTTTCTTTTTAGCATAGAGGGGTGTTAGACAAAGATCTCTTCCAAAAAAGTCTGAGCTGTTCTTCCTCTGTGGTAGAAGTTCAGTATAGAGTGATGAGCCCTGTGGTCTTGAAGAGGTTGATGCTAACTGAGATAAGCCAGTGAGTCAGCAAGTATTCCTACAGAACTAACCATCCCCTTTCCTCGTTTCTATCCTTTAACAGCAGTTCTCTGCCTGCCCCTTCCACAGTCTGCCCATTAACTTCATTTTAACTCTGTAACACCCAGAACAGAGCTCAAGAGCTGCCTGCTTCCTACTGCTCCTTTGGTGAAAGCTTGGTTTAACTGCAAGTGTGTTTTGGAAGGCAGTGTTTGTGAGAGGTGTCTGATGCTGTAGCTAAATTGCCAAGAGCAGCAGGGACTGTGATGCAAGCCAGCAATAACTGCAGGCAAATACCTGAAATTAGTCTTTCTTATTGTGATTCTAATGTAAAACCCTTTGAAAATGTTCCTCAGCTGATTCTCAGTGTTTTTTGCCCTTCAGACCAAGGGGACAGACATCCAAACCGAAAAGCCAGAGGACAGCTACGGACAAAAATCGAGTCTGGGGAAGGGACCATCCCCGTGCGCTCCACTACCACTATCCAGACGTGGGATGGGGTATTGCAAGGAGAGAGGCTGCTGACCATGTCCTGCAGTGACAAGATAGCCAGGTGAGATGCTGAACGATTGGTTTTGTTGCTATTGATGTTACTGCTGAAGGAGGGCATAGGACAAGCGGGAATGGCCTTAAGCTGAAGCAGGGCTGGGTTAGATGGGATATTGGAAAGAAATTCTTCCCTGTGAGGGTGGTGAGGCCCTGGCACAGGTTGCCCAGAGAAGCTGTGGCTGCCCCATCCCTGAAAGTGTCCAAGGTCAAGATTGAATGGGGCTTGGAGCAACCTGGGATAGTGGAAGAGGAGTGGAATAGGATAATCTTTAAGGTTTCTTCCAACCCAAAACCATCTTGTGATTCCTAAAGGAGGAGTGCATGGTGCATGTGCAGGGAATTGCTGGGCTTATCTCAATGCTTAGACATAGTGTGAGAGTGGCTGTCACCCCGTGATAAAGCCCTGATTCTTCACCTGCAGTTGATGTCAGACCTTTTGCTGGCTTCAGAGGCAAGGTGGAGTCATTCTGTATCATTCCAGCCACATCAAGTCATGACAGCTTTGTTTTGTATTTCTATCGCTAGGTAATAGCAGAGGAATGTTTTAGTGTTTTTTTCCCCCTAAAGTAGTATAGCATTAGGAAAACGGTACGATAAATCTACTACATTACTTATATTTGAATAACTTCCTCTGGTGATATACATCCTTGCCCCATTGTTGGAAATGTTCCAAGTCAGGTTAGATGGGGCTTGGAGCAACCTAGTCTAGTGAAAGTGTCCCTGCCCATGGCAGGGGGTTGGAACAGGACAAGATTCAAAGTCCTTTCCTACCCAAACCATTCCATGATATCAAGGATACCTACATTTTCCATGCATAGTTTAGATTTTTATTATTTTGTATGGTGGAAAGTGTCCCTGTTAAAAAATTCCTTAATGGATGGGCACTTCTAGTTTTTAACTCTAGAATTTTATTTATAGTTTAAGTATTTTATTGTAATTAAATATTTTGTTTCCAGAACAGTATTTTAATTTATATTTCATCCAATTCCTCCTTTGTTGTCCTTTTTGGCAAAGATTGAAAGATTGGTTTTGTTTTCAGAATCATAAATGGACAAAAAAAAATTTAGCAGTAGAATCCTTTAACAAGCATCAGAAGTATGGGAGAGTTGCAACATCATAATTTTTTTAAATGAGTCTGTGTGTTTGCAGCCTTTGTGCTCTTGCAAAGTAGATGAGAAATGCCAAGTTTTTCAGCTAATGTTACTTCAGTTATTTTTTAATGATATGTATGTTAAATATGTTTTAAAGTCACCGTTAGCCCAATTCAAAGTTTATTAAGGATATTAAGTAGGAACTATTTTTATGAACTGCATATGCCAGATGAAAAATAGAGGAGGAAAGTTGCATAATGGCTTTGTTCCTTTAGTCTTGTCTCAAGTAATCAGCATCTCTACTGAAGGAAAACATTTTATTTTAGTTTAAATACCCCTAACATAAATGAATAGGGTCTTTCAGAACTAGGACAGGCAGCTGGGGAAAGGTAATTCTATAAAAATGACATTTCAGCTTCTTTTATAATATTTTCAGTAAAAGTCACCAAATAAATTCCCCAGTTTCATGTCAGGGGCTTCTCCCAACTGACTGACTTGGGATTCATGCCACATTCTTTTATCACATTGTCATTGCAAATATATTTAAGAAAAAAAGCCAGTTGTTGAGCTAGAACACATTTGATTCTTTTGTTGATTTTGTATGATGCAGAACAGAATCCATCTCTCGCTTCCATAGCTAGCTGTCACCTCTCCTTGGGCTAATGGGAATAATTTTGTTTGTGCCAGTGAAGGAAGCAAATAGAACCCCTTGACAGAGAACAAAGACTGTATGGCGGGTAAGGAGGCCCAAATTTTTTTTTTTTTTTTTTTTTTTTTTTTTTTTTTACGTTGCCCTGACATGTTTTGTCCATTTACATTTGAAAGAATGCCTTGCTCCACTGTGTCCAGCAATCAGTCCTCCAGTATGCCTCAGACATGGGAATTGCCACTGATCTTTCCCAAGGTTCGCAGTCACAGCCTGGGAAAGATGTGGATAAATTTGGGGTGTGGCTCTGCACTTGTATCAAACCACTTATATCTGAACTCCCTCATCTGTATGGATTATCTGTATAATCCAGGTTGCTGTTTCTAGCCTTTGAGGGCTTTGCTGCAGCATGCTGCCCAGCACCCTCCTAGACCTGTTAGGAACATCCAGGGAGAGTTGTGAGAAATGTGGGAGGGCCATGAGTGTAATCCCCCTTGGGCTGGAAGCATTAAAACAGGATTGTCCTGGTGTGTTAGAGCTTGGTGGCTTTGCAGTAAGGTGTTAGGGTGGTTTCTGACCAGAGTTAACATTAATACACATGGCTTTGTTTTAAATGTATCCTGACCTGGTGCCATGGTACTTCATGATGTTGATTTTTGTCATTCTCCTTCTGATGTGCTTTTCTGCCCATATTTTGGGTTTCAAATAATTACTTACCTTCTCATTAAACATTCCAGTTAATGGCTAATGTCCTGCTGAGAAGTGCAAAATTCCTTTTCACATGGTTTCTCTGGTAGAAAAGCTCTAGGAACTGAGAAAAACTTACTATGTTGAGTTGTTAAAAGGGAGTTGGTGCTCTTCTACTTTAAAGAAGGGAAAATATTTTTCTGATAAACTTTTGTGTGAAAGAATATCACATGCCCATCCACCAGCCTTGTTTTGTGCTTATTCAGAGTGGGAAATCCAAATGGACATTTGTAACTCAGTCTTCCTCCTTTTGTCCCCAAAAGAGAGCACTTCTCCTCACCAGTTCTTAACCCAGTGACAGTGGCTGATGTGAATGCAGTGGCCACTTTGATGCATGGTGGCACTTAGGTAAAATACCTGAGGGGAGGTGGTGAGAAACAACTATCCAAGGTGTACCATTATGGAACCTCTCCAACTAGGCTCACATATGTTACGATCTGGTTTAAACCCAGAAGAGCAAAGAAAACAAAGTCTGTGTATAAAACAGAAAAAACTTTGAAGGTTAAAAATATACCCAAAAATGAGATTAAAACCGAATGAGATTAGATGTTGGTGCCAAAAAATTGATGTGTTTTATTTAATAGTAAAAGAGGCAAAGAGAAAGAAAGAGAAAAGACAGAAAGAAATAGAGAAGGAAGTGTGTGTGTGGGGTGGGGGTACAGGGAGAGAGTGACAGGGGTTAGGTGGAAGCATATCACCCATCTGAGGGTCCCAATGACGTCTCATTGCTCCCCTCCATCTGGTCTTGGTGAGGGTCCCCTGCCGCCGCCACACTGAAGAGTGTAGAATGCAGTGGATGAACACATGTTTTGGGCAGGTGGGAACGCCCAGGTGTCTCCCCTGCAGGGCGCCAGTGTGTCACTGTCCCTTGCAGCACCATGGATCTGTTGCATCATCTCTGGTTTTCTGGTGAAGGATCTGGGGACCCCTTCGGGGGGGGGGGGGGGGGGGGGCGTTTGATGGGCCATGGCACCCCTCTGTCCTTCATGTGGATGCAGCTTCTCCCTAGCTGAAGAGGGCCCTCAGCTGGGTTTCCCTGCACAGTGGAGGATGGGTGTTCACTGCCTCTCACCAGAGGCTTTTCCAACACACACCCGAAGCCTCCCCTCCCTCCACCCTTTGGTGCAGGGGGTCTGTGTGAGCCTGGCAGCTGATAGCCCTGGGGCTGTGGTCTCCACTCCTGAGGTGTTAAGCCTGTGCTTTGGGAATGTCCCCAGCCCTGAGTTGTTATTTTATCGTATCTTCATCAGCGAGCAGTGTAAGGCCTCAGTCAGGCCTGTTCAGTACTGGTCTTCTCTGCAGCTTTTGTAATACAGTTTTGCTATAGTAGGCAAAGGTCCTTCATGAAGATGTTTAAGTAATAAACTATTAACATTTCAGTCTCCAACAACATACAGGCAGCAAATGCAGGCAATGCTAGAAAAGCTGGGACAAGGCAGAGCTGCATGGTTGCCTGCCTTGGTGCAGCTACAAGGGGAAACACTTTTTCATGTCTGTAATTGCACGTCTAAAACAGTGTTTGTGAGAAGGGCTGCTGTCAAAGACCAGAGACTTCCTGTGCTTACGATTTACAGGGTGGGCTGCTGAGCCAGCTACTTGATTTAAAAGAAGCTCTCATTCCTTGTAAAGATACTGCTGCCTGTTTACAACTGTGGCCCTTGAAGAGGAGTGGTCATAGAGACTTAATTAATCTCTTAAGGAAACAAGAAGAAATCGGGTTTAAAGTTGTGCCTTCTGCACACCAGAAGGAAAACTGCTTTCTGGTATAGTCCTTCATCTTCCACAGTGACACTTTTTCTCACTTGCCATCAGTTGCAAGTAAAAACTTGTGATAAACAAAATGCTAACTAAATAATTTTTATTTCTTCATAGTAATTGTGGTTTATAAATAATATTGATATGAGAAGCTCTTTGAACTGTAAACACTTGATAGGTTTTGCCATGTTTGAGTATTTGCAGGAGACTCTTGTTTTCCTGAGATGAATTTTGACACCAATTCCATGTGGACACCATTGTGGGTCACACATAGTGACTCCCCTCCCCCATACTGCTCTCGGCATAAAAATTAGTAACTGTTTGATATTAACATCAAATTGTATGACTTACTGCTGTTAGGCCCCCCTCAATTCTGTATTTTCTCTAAAATAATGTGAATAACAGCATTTCTGTACCTTTGGAGTTTGAAAAGTTCAGAGGGGAGTTTTTACCTGACGCATATATTTTTAACTGGTTTTATTTTTGGCAAGAGGTGCTACCAGCACATTGTGAAAGTGTTGCTGAGAGTTAAATTTTACTTACCTTCTCATGTGTCAAGAGCTGTGAAATCAGCTGCATTTCTTGAAGAAATCCACAGACCTTTTAGGAATCCACTGTAGATACCCCTGAGCAGATGGTGGTCCGAAGCAGAAATGTGACAACACAGCAAGGAGGAGAGGACTCCTCTTGATTTGGTGTCAGTGTCTGGTTTCTCCACCCTCCTTTTTTAGTGCAGTGTGCTTGAGAACAGCAAAGGTTGAGGAAGTGCATCCATCCTTCAGATTGTTATGAACAGAATCTAGAGTAGAGAATACAGAATAAGAAAACCAGTGACTATGATAAATTTGTAAAATTTGGATTTCCCACTGAGGTGGTCATCTGTAAGACCTCAGGTGAGCACAGTACACAGAGAGTGTCCTCTGTGTAAATTGTCAGGAGTTAAACACAACTCATGTGCATTGATCTGCAAAGGCCAAGGTGGGGGTCGAGCCTGTAAAGGTGTTGGGATGTACTGGTTTGAAGGAGCATTTCCCAACACTGTCCTTGTACTCCCAACAATGAAGAAATCACAATAAGCTGTACCCCAGCACAAATCAGGGCACCCGTGTTTAAGCGTTGGCAGTTTGAATGTAAATCCTGTGGCTATTCATACCAATCTAAGAGCTTGCACTTTAAATATCAGTTTTACTTTGAAGTAAAGTTTTTGAATGTTGTCAAAGAAAATTCTTGTACTAACTTAAAACCAGAATGCTCAGAATGTGTTAAATACTGTTATAAGACTTTTTTTTGCTTAGCTTAGACAAGCATCTCATGTGTTTCCAGTGAGAAGGTATACATTGGAAAAGTTTCCCTGCCTGCTTCCATGTTCTTTCCCATCTGCAGCGCTCTGCTTTACATGCTTTTCTTTAGGCATGTCAGTATCTTTTGATGTGATGCAGCATTCTTGTGTTCTGCTCGTGCTCGTTTTTTAGCACCCAGGTTTGGGTTTGTAAGCTAGATTTAAGTCACTTCAATTACTTAACTCTTTTCTGATGCTATTTTTAATGTGAAAAAAAAAAATCCATTGCTTAATTGCTCCACTGGAAAGACAACACTGACTTGAAGTTTTCTGTAGTGCATTTTGCTTTTTCTGCTCCGCACCACATGGTTTGTAGTGAAATACAGCATTTGGCCCATTAATTTTAAAAGAAATTGTGCTTTCAGTAGAGGTTAGTGTTAGATTGGCAGCAATTGTTGGTGTGTGTTCTGACAGCCTGTGTTTGTAAACTGGAGGATGAGGCACTTCTGGAGGCAATGCCTGTGGCCTTTTGAAAACTGATGTATGGTGGTGGTTTCTTCTCCTTTTATATTCATAAAGGTTGTTCCAGTGTACATGCTAATGGAAGTGAGATATTACTGTTTGATGGAAGTGGAGTATGAAAAAGGAACAAGAAGAAAGTCTCCATGCAGTGCTTTCTTTCACTCTGCTATGATCTGCAGAACATGACCATAAATCTGATAGGGAGAAGCTGGGGGATCTGGGGGGGCTCAGCCTGAAGGAAAGGAGGCTCTGGGGTGACATTCGTGCTCTCCGCAACTCCCTGATGGGAGGGTAGAGTTAGGTGAGGGTTGGTCTCTTCTCCCACATATCAAGGGACAGGACCAGAGGAAATTGTCTCAAGCTGTGCCAGGTGAGGTGCAGGTTGGATATTGGGGAAAAATTTGGCCAGACCCTGGAACAGGCTGCCCAGGGAAGTGGTGGAGTGTAGGTGGGAAGTGTCCAAAAGGTGTGTGGATGTGGCACCTGGGAACAGTGGTGAACAGGGTTAATTGTTGGACTTGATGCTCTTAGAGGGCTTTTCCAGCTTTAGTGATTATGTGATTCTTTTGGGTTTCATGTTCATCTCTGCACTATAACCAGTTTCTGATGCAAGAATACATTTTTGTAGAGAAGTAAATGTTCTTTTATTGCAACAATGAAATTTAAAGCTAGTTTTATAAACCTAACCACCACCCAACCCTGCATAATGAATATTAAGAGCTTTGGTTGATGAGTGGTTTCTGCAGTCCCTGTCCTTGTACAGGCCCATTGCTCTGAGCCCAGCATGAGCGTGTGCTGCAGTGGCAAAGGGGATTCAGCACAACCCAGCAAACCAAGGCCTGTGCCCAGTAATACCAGTTCATACAGCCCTCCTTGCAGAGGCTTGCTCAGCTGTCCTCACTCCTCCTCCCCTTCTAATCAGAAGTTAACAAGACAAATGTCAACTTTTCATTTTCTGTGCCAGAGAAGGTCACCAAGTGTGGGAGGAAGCAGTAAAACACGAGCTCTGGAAATACTGAAGTCAGAAGTAAGGAAAAGGGTCTGGAAAAGGATTTATTTAAGAAGTAAGGGCTTGCCAGAAGAGTGCCTTGGCCTATTTTAAAATGTCTGTCATCACTCAAGCACTGATCATGTAATGTAAAATGTGATGTGCCTTGTCTGCAAACCTCAGTTTGCAATGCTCAGTCTTGAATTCTTTCCAGATGTTTCTTCCATAGTTTTACCTGTGTCTGTAGCAGTCAGAAAGGCATACTGGTCCTGGGAAGCAACAATTTTCACTTGATATCTTTACTCTGACACTTGGTTCCTGATTGTGTTTTCAGTCTTTTTAAAAATATGCCTTTATTCCATGTAAAATACACCTCATTTAATATCACAGTATTTTTACTCACTTATTAGGCCCAGCTTTTTTAATGGCAGGTGAGTAAATTAATGCTCATTGCCTCCATTTTCATCCTCAGTAAAGATATGTAAAGAAACTGTTTCCTTGGATTATAATCTTTGTTTTACCATTTTTATTTAAAAAAAAAGAAACGTGTTGCAAGTCCTGAAGCCAGCCTGTGTAGTTCAGTTTTTGCAGTAGTGAAACAGTTGTGGTGTGGAGTTTCTAACTTGAAATGATGCTGATGTGTAGCTCTGCCATCCCAGCACAAGCTGCAAGAAACACTGTTAGCAACATCCGAATTCCCTGTTTTCCTAGGACAACCTTGCAACCTGGCATAGGATGGGCTTTTTAACAAGGACAACCATTCTATGGGAGCACAAGAGCTTCTGATGTGCTCCTCTGTTTCATCCAAGCACCAAGGGAACTTTTCCTGCTGCTTGTGTCTGAGTATTGCAGTTGGACTCCATCTCCAGGTTGGACAGGGCTTGGAGCAATCTGGGATAGTGGAAGGTGTCCCTGCCCATGGCAGGGGTTGCAACTGCATTATGTTTAGGGTCCCTTCGAAGCCAAACCATTCTGGGATTCCAAGACTGAAATACGCTATTTTCATAGTGCCAAGCTTTTTGCACATATTCCTCAGACCAAGGCAGTGAAAATACTCTGCAGGAGATGTTGAAGTTTTCAAAAGTATTTTGCGTGACTGTTACAGAGACACTGAGAGCCAAAACTTTATCAAATGAACACAGTTAAAAAAAAACAACTCAGAATCAGGATCTTGCTCCTAGGCATTCTGCATCCCTGCCACCAGACCTGATCCAGTGTAAATCACAGTGCTCAGACAAGGATTTATGTTTGGAATCTGTGAAGCAGCTAAAGGGAGCAAAGACTATATGCATTCTTTGCATGTTTTCAGTTTTCATATTCACTTTTCTCCCTGCCTGTGGATATTGCAAGCCAGTGCACATGTCCTTTCTGTCAGCAGGATGTGGGCAGTTGGGCTAAGGTTTGAAGGACAGGCCTTTCCTTGTGATGGTGAGGTGTGGAGGTCTTGCAGACAATCCTTCTTGTGCTCTGGAAAGGATGCTCTTCTCCCTGGCAGGTGTCTTTGGAGGCATCAGCTGCTGTTTTTGATGGAGAATCTCACGGTTTGGCTTTCTCCCATTGAATGATCCTGTCCATCTCTGGCATTAGAGTGCTGGAAAATGCATCACCAGATATGTTAGCAGGGTTACAAGGAGTCTGCTCCTGTTTTAGGTCATTTTACTCAGGATTACACTGAGTGTCCCCTAAGCTGATCTCTGAAATTCTGGCAGGATTCACAGCTTATGCTACCATGGTCATGTGCTGGTCAGGAGGAAGGGTTGAAAGTCTGGTCCATTGTGATTAACTGCTGTTATGTCTGGCAGATGTTACTTGTTCCATTAAAAAGAAAGTGTTTTTTTGTTTTTTGTTTTGTTTTGTTTTTCCCTCCCTCTTAGGTGGAACGTATTGGGTATTCAAGGAGCCTTACTTAGCCTCTTTGTGGAGCCAATTTACTTCTCTAGCATCATCTTGGGGAGTTTATATCATGGGGATCATCTATCCAGAGCCGTATACCAGAGGATAGCAGAGATAGAAGATCTACCACCTCTTTATACACTCAACAGACCTTTACTTAGTGGCAAGTATCTAATGGAGAAGGCCGTGCCGGTAACTAAGTCTGTTCAAGTAGCATTGTGATTTTCCAGTTCTCAAAACCTTGCAAACTGTGTGCTGTGAGTAAACTGCTTGCTGGTTACAATAGAAAAGTTGTGGTCAAAACATAACACAGATATCCAGTCAGAAATACTGTAGCAAGGACCTTTAAAAGCTAAAAAGAACTGGGGGATGAAACTTTGGATGAGTTTCCCCACCATTCCTGTCTGGAGTATGCCCTAGGAAGATGAGAGGCAAGTTGAAGGCTTAGTGAAACCTCTTCCCACCTGTGGAAATAGTGTGTTAGCATTGACTGTCACTTCTCTTGCACTGCAGATTTTTGTTGAGTGGTCCTTTCATTTATCAGTATGCCAAGATAGACACACTTGGTTCACAATTTCTAGATCAAAAATCAGCTCAAAATGGATGGAGATAACACTTCACCTGTCTTAAATTCAAAAATAGCTTATTACAGTAATGCCCTGAAAGCTTTAAAACTGAAGTCTCATCCTCTCACTGTGAGCATTGCTTTGCTCTGTAGAGTTTAGCTTTTGGCATGTGTTTATTTTCCAGGGGAAAAAAAGCAGCTCATAATTTTAAAGCATGTTGAAAGTTGGACATGAATTTTTAAAACAGATTTAGGGAGGGAGTGGGCAAAAGACCATTGTGAACAATGAGTATTCCTTTAGGTACAAAAGGTAATTAATAAGGATTCCCCGAATTAGAATGTATAAAAGTGCTAAATAACATATTCATCCTTATATTAGCAAGTAAGTAACAGTTGCAACACTCTGTTCCAAATATGTAATAGTTTTATGGGCATAGTAGCTGATGCATGGACTGCTTCTGCCTGATTTTGGGGAATTTTTATCAGTCCTTCAAGACAGCAGGTTTGTGGCAGGGTGAGCAGAGTTTTTGTTTTCCTTTTCACAGCATAGAACAGTACCTTGTCTTCTTGAAAATCATCTTTCTGCAATGGTGCTATCATCTATTTCCCATGAAATAGAACCATCTGTTTAAAACAGTTGACCCAGGACTTGCTGAGTAGCAGAGAGTTCGGAAATGTTCTCAGCTGTTCAGTTTTCACAAAAATACACATCTCAAAAATGTACAGATAGGTTTTTTTAGGAGGTTGGGCAGAGATCTCTGTTGATGTATTTTTTTTTTACTGGTTCAGTCTTGAAAGCTGATTTTCTGACCTCTGGTGTTACATTCAGCTGGGGCATTCATGTAGCTGTGCTCTTGGATTCACATATTTTTCAGTGTATTCTTACCTAGAACAAGCACTGCAGAAATACCTGTCTCCAGTTCTGTGTTCTTTCTTGTACCACACACACACCTCCGTGATTTATTTCTACCAGAGGGATGAACTAGAACAGAAATACCTGTCTTGTCCCACTGTCCTGCCTGTTTAGCTGAGAAAGTACTGTAAAAACAGGTTTTCTTTAATAAAGTGAATTTTATGTCTGCTGGGGCACCTGCATTAGGTTAGAATTATTTTGAGATACTGTTATGTACTGCTAAAAATTGTCTTTTATCATCTTTCTTTCTTTACAAGAGAGTTTTTAGTTAAACCTTTTCCCAGCAAGTTGAATCATAGAATCATTAAGGTTGTAAAAGACCCCCAAGATCATCGAATCCAACCACTAACTCAGCACTGCCCTGTTCACCACTAACACGTGCCCCATATATTCAGTTCCAGTAGGGAACATGCATACCAGAGCAGCTGTTTTTCAGGTAAGGGATGCAGGAAATCTGTCTATTGATAGGAAACTCCCTTCCTGTGCTGACTCTTGGAAACCTTTTGGTTGCAGGAGCCAGATTTTCAGGGTGCCTTTAGCAGCCCAGCACTGAGGGCAGTTGAACTCTCCCTGAGAGGTGGCCACCCCACTTGAAGAGAAGACAGGTTTGAATCTTGTAAATTTCTAGAATAATCTGAAAAGGGATTGATTTCTCAGAGTGAGGATGGTTGGATAAATCAGCCAATGTCAAGTTGCCAATTTGCAGGGTGACCTGCACAGACTCTTTTTGGTGGAGCCACTGTGGGAGGTGGGCACGCAGGAGTTCACCCCTGCTGAAGCCCAAGTCAGGTACTGAGATCTTTGTGTTTAGAAATCCTTAGCACATCTTTCATTTGTTCATTCCTGGTTATGTTTTTTGAAATGGTTTCAACTTTTTGCCATCCACAGGCTCCTTGGGTAAGGAACTTCCTTTCTGCTAATTTAATTAATTAGATGTTCCTCAGTGCTCTGTGAGATCCAGACCATAAGCAGTGGTCATGACACTCAGATAGGAAGGAATATCTCAGAGGTATAGAAAACTAAGTCCTATTTTTTGCAAGCTGAAGTGTCTTAGTCTACTTTGTTGTTCCTTGCACAGAGACCCTTTCACATAAGGATCATTTTGCAGACCCATTTTTGTGCTAGTGAGACCAGAGCAGTAGCTGATAGCCAGGGTAAAGCAGCAATACTGGTTTATGTGGTAGCATATATTCTGTTCATTTCCTTGATCCTTCACTAATAATTCCTAACATTCACTTTGATTACTGTTGGTGATTGACCTGACCTTTTGGTAGAACTGAGTATTAGAAACTCATTCCTGAATGCTAATATTGAGCTCCAAGACCAGCACTCCTTGTGCAAGATTACTTTGGGTTTTTTCCTAATATATGTTGCTTTATATTAATCTGTGAGGAATTTCATTTGCCTTTTTACTGCCCAGACCCCCCCAGTATGTGAGGTTTTTTCTGCTACTTTTTGCAATTGCTCCTCTTCTTGCCTTTTAAAAATAATTTAGTATCATCACCGATCCTACCTCAGTTTCCCCCCCCCAACACATCCCAGGTCTGCCCCGAGCTGGAAGCTCTCCAGCTGTGTTCACTCTTCCCAAGGAGACCATCTTTATTCAAGTGTTAATGAATTTGTTTTTAAGGTAGACAAAAATAAATCTTTCAGCAGAACTTCTGGTGATTTTTTTTTCTTGGCTGTTCCCTTGGTACCTCATGCTCCTGTTCACATTGGTGCTTTTCAGCTTTCTGTGTCCTTTTGAATGAAGCTTGTTTTAGCTCTCTCCTCAAAGAACTGTCAAGCATTATTATTTATATAAGCACTGGCACAAAGAGCTGTGACCTTTCCCTTTGCTTATTATATCCCTTTTTAATAATATTCAACAATAAGTTCTGAGCAATGTTCTCTAAATAGCTTTAGTTCTATTAGTTTTCAAAGTTTTCAAAGTTATTTCAGTAAAATATTTGACTTTCTATCCTAGATTTCTTTTCTATTTCTAATCTCAGCATATTGTGCTATATTCATGTCTAGATTTGGAGGGGGAAGATCTGACCCAGCTGAAGTTTTATCAAATGCTTTGATTTTGAGATAACCCTTATTCCCTGTCCATGCTACCTGTGATCCACCATCAGGGACTCCTTTGCCATCTCTCTAGAGTTCTTGCCCACAAATAAGCAGCTGAATGGGTTGTTATTAATTAAATCTGTTTGAAATTCTAAATCTGGGTTGGTTTTGGGTTTAATGTTTTTTTTTTTTAAATAATTAATTCATCAAAACCCAAGGAATTGAATTGTATAATTGCAATGGAAATGTAGTCCATACTGGATGTTCAGCTTTGTCATCTTTATTTGATTTGCTTGTGGGACTCGTTGTGATATCACAAGTGTTTTGGAGTACTTGATGACCTCTGTCTGATCCCTGTACTTGTGTAATAGTGTATGGAATGAAAGGAAAGGTAATAGTATAGATGTCATTAAATGTAAGAAAAAAAAAGACAAAAAATTGTCAGGTGGCATCAATTTCTTAGCACCCTTGCCTCAGTACTTTTGGTAAAATGAAATTTTGTTCCAATTCTCAATTTTTTCACTTTATATTTTAGAAAATGGGGAATAGTTGGTTATTTTCTATTATTAAATTATTTCTTATCAGTCATAGTGACAAGGTTGATCCAAACCAAGTATAAAAATATAACAGCTTCAGTGGTTTATATTTCAAAGTGTTTTTTTGTTTTTTAAATGACGAATTGATGATAGGAAGCAAACCTGAATTTTGCTGAGTCATTCAGACTTTGTAGGTCTTGCACACTCTCAGTGCTGGGCCCAGAGGTGCCATGAGACTGAGCCAGGTGAGCCAGTCCTGCTCCCAGTGATGCCATGGTGATTTTTTGCCTTTTCTTTTATACCCCTGTTATACCTTTTTATAATTTCTGTATTCTTAGTGCTTTTTGCCTACATTCTTGGACTTGTTTGTCAAGCTGAGAGACTAAACATTTTAGAAGCTTCGTAGTTAGGGATCAATGTGCCACAGACCCCAAGGTTCTCTCCAGAACACATTCTGTAAACTAAGATAGAACCATCCAGGGGAAGGCTCCTTGGGGAGGGGGTCTCACTTGAGCCTCTCATTGGGGAATCTTTGATAGATATGCTAATTAGTAAAACCTATAATGTTATACCAGATCTTTTGTGGGGGGATTGCAGGGTGCATTTCAGTGCACTTGACCTAGATGTGTGCACCTAAGGATCCTTAAAATAAATACCAAGGTGAAATCCCTTTTTCCCTTCTAACTGTGTTTGACTCTTGATTTTAAGACCAGGAAAAGGCATCACCAGGTGCCCAGCTTCATTAGATTGCATTCCAGATATCAGCCAGAAATGCATCCTGCTGTGTTGCTTATGTTCAATTTCCAAAAATTGTCTAGATTTTACTAAGTGTAGGACCTGGCCTAACAGTGGAGTAGACTTGAAATAGGTTCTCAATGAGAGCTGCCTTAAAGCGGGATTTTTATTTACTAGAAAGAACAAATTGCCCTCGTGCTTTGCTCTCTCCTGGTGAGGTGACTGAGACATCTTCAATAGAGTTTTGCCACCCCTGGAACGTCTGAGGAGTCACACATGCATGGAGCAGCTGCTGTGACCTTCATTATGTACAGTCCATCTTTTGAGCATCTGGGTGTCATGGGGAGTAAATCCTGCCCTGGGCAGGCAGCCAGCCTCGATTTGCACTTGACTGGATTGTGGTGGCTTTGCTTCTCTATCCCTGGAGATAGAGCCATAGCTTGAAGGTGTCACATAATTTAACACCTGAGCAAAGTGATTCGAATCCTGTTTGGAGTCCTGTGGTTCCCCATCTCTGGGCTCAGTGTGCAACACTGGCCATGTAAAAGTGGGGAGGCAGCTAGAACACAATGGATTTATGCTGGAAGACCCAAATGTCTGCCAGTTCTGGCTTTATGGAGGGTTCTGAGGATGGGGCTCACAGGATGGTTTGTGTTGGAAGGGACTGTCAAGCCCATGTCATTCCACCCCCTGCTATGGGCAGCGACACCTTCCACTATCCCAGGTTTGCTCCAAGCCCTGTCCAGCCTGGCCGTGAACACTTCCAGGGTTCATAGTTTCACATCCATTTGGAAGTGAGATGAACCCCATGAACTCCTGCCACAGAGCTCTCCATGATCCCCTCTGCCGAGGAGGCCGCTTTCTGCAGAGGTGCACACTTGCCCTGCTGGGAAGGACAGAAGTAGAGACCACTTTAGCCAGAATGAAAGTGAGGTGTCCATGGTGTTACCTCTGCGAGTCGGTGAGAAATCTGCAGGAGAATGCCGTCAAAATAAAAGATCTGCTTGTAACACTGTTTACTCCCCAACAAAAAAACAAAAATCAAGTGTTTGTATTTATTATCATCGTTAAACATCACTTTTCTTTCAGGTATCAGTAATGCAGAAGCCCGTCAGCCAGGGAAAGCCCCGAACTTCAGTGTGAACTGGACAGTAGGAGACTCTGGTCTGGAAATCATTAATGCTACAACTGGCAAGGATGAGATGGGCCGTGCATCGCGCCTCTGTAAGCATGCGTTCTACAGCCGCTGGATGCGCATCCATGCCAAGGTACAGCTTCCACAGCGCCAGGTTTGCCACTTTTTAAGTCTTAGTGAAATACCTGGATGTGCTTTCTGTACTCAGAAGCCACTTTCTCAGCCTATTTTAAGCCAAGTCTGATGCTAGAACCACAGAATCATTAAGGCTGGAAAAGACCCTTAAGATCGTCAAGTCCAACCATCAATGCAGCAGCACCACCATGTTCACATTAAACCATGTCCTCTAGCACCATGTCCACACATTTTTTGAAGACTTCTCGGGGTGGTGACCCTACTACTTCCCTGGACAGCCTGTTCCAATGCTTTACAACCCGTTCAGTGAATTTTTTTTCCTGATATATAATCTAGACCTCCCCTGGTGCAACTTGAGGCCAGGTAGCTGCTGCTCCATGCAGTAAGGGAAAAGAACAATGTGTTTGTTAACTTACTCTTTAATGTGATGTCTGGTCCAAAATGCATATTCCTTGGTTTATAGCTGAGTAAGCAAAGGATGCTGTCTCCTTTGAGCTTGCCTTTGCATTTTAATTTATTTGGAAGGATAATCCTATTTTCACTGCTGAGGTTTCACTTTTTACTCTCAGAAAGAAAGCTTCCAGGAAGTATGTCTGTGGCTTTTTGGCCTCAACATTTTGTTTGGTAGATCCTTACCTTGTTTAAATATTAGCTGTTTAAATAACTCAGTCACTCTGATACTGTTTGGCTTAATAGGGTCTTGTCTTTCATCCCCACAGCTTTCCTCCAGCTTGCGCTCAAAGATCCTCAAGCCCAACCTGTACCACGACACCAAGCAAGGAGCCGCTGAGTATCAAACTGCTAAAGAGTGTTTGTTTAAAGCATTCCTGAAGGCAGGACTTGGAGCCTGGGTGGAGAAGCCCATAGAACAGGATCAGTTTTCTCTCACGGTCTAATTCACAAACTGCACATCACTTTGGAAAGGGAGTTGTTCTGGAAATTCCTGGTGTCCAGCATTGCTTTCTGGCATCTCCACAGCCGTCAAAACATCTTTCTGCTCTTCGGAGTTGGGTTTTTTTTAAACTTCACAGTAACTATTTCTGTTTTGCCTAAGTATTGAAACTCAATAATGATCTGGCACATAATTGTATATTTTGTTATAGGAAAGTAATTTCTGGTGTATTTCTAGAAATACTTTTACTGTAGAAAACTTGCAGTAAGGCTGTCCTTACTGTATACAATGACTCATTTTTTCTGGGTTAAAATATTTCTTTTTTAATTCAATGTCATCAAGTGCATGAAGAAATTAATAGTTTCTCTAGGTTTTACACCACACTTTTAGGAAGTAGCTTAATTTTTTAAAAAGAAAATAGGCAACAAAGCTGATTCTACTCCTCTGTTAACTTGTTTTTCAACTGCAGATATTTTTAGCACATAGATCACAGAGCCAGAATGGAGTCTGGACAGCTAGTTTTTTCCCAGTTCCTTGCTCTTTAAAACCAGCTGCTGAAAATTTCATGTCTTTGATGTATGTATTTATTAGTCTGTGAGCCAGTTTTTAACATGCAGCTTTTTATTCTGTTTTTAAAAATACATTTACCTCCCATTTACACACATTGTGAAGTCTTCATTATTTTACCATTGTAAACTGGAAACAGCAAAATAATTATTTGTAAGTTAAGAAGTTTAGTCTATAACATGCAGAAGCCTGTTTAGAAGTAGGTGATTCGTATATCCCAGGAACTCATCCAAATACAATCTTCACTGTAACAGCAATGTGACAGCTTTAGAAAAAATCTACTCATTTTAAGGGCACAGAGCCTGAGTTGCCAAAACCAATCACTTGGTGGGTATTAATTGCTCTCCTCTGGAAGCTCTTGTAACAGAGAAACCAGTTGTTAAAACTTACTTCCTGTGAGTTATACCTGCTTTCAGCCAAATTGTTGTGTCTGAGATTCCCTGGCCTTTGGGCTTTACATGTGTGATGGGCTTCATGAAACTAATTAGGTAAGTTGCTTTCAAAAGTGTGTCCATTGTCCATTTGTTTTGACTATTCCTTTAAAAAGTGTTTTTCCTGAAGGTGTGGACACCTCTGCTTTATGTAAAAATGTGAGATGGAAGCAAGATATTGAGGTATGTTTGATTAACTGCTGTGTAGAAGGAGGACCTCAGCCCCAGCACCTCTTGGGTCAGCAAGTCCTTGGGGTGTTGGAGACTGGTGTAAACCCACTTCAGGCCAGTCATGAATGCTAAGGCATTTCTGCTTGAGTAGGAACCCATTCTCAGCTTCAAAACCTGATCAGACCTGAAAATCATTTGTGCATTAGTTGAAGTCTCTGGGTTCATGTCTTGGGAGGAAGACACTGAGGTGCAAACAGTACATTTGGGTGGTACTATGGATAATAGCGAGCACTGCTCTGGGAAGGCAAGGGGTCCCCCTCAGGAAATTGATGCTTCTGGAGGTTAGTGCCTTTTCCAGATGCCAGGGGAAGAAGCTGCAATAGAAGGGCTGGGTTAATTCGCCTTTGTGGTGGCTTCAGTCACCCTGTCAGCTTCTCATTAAAGCTGAGAGCACTCCCGTGGCCTCTTGCAGGCCCAACAAGGCTCTTGGAGTCATCATCCAACTGAGAGGTTGGTAGGTAGACTGACCTCTTCCAAAACAGAAAGGAATTCAGTTGTATGTGGTCAGATTTTGCAAGCACTGGGACAGCAGCCTTTGGGATTGACCTTGTCTTGGTCACAGTGCAGAAGTTCTGCTTAAGGCTGTAGCTGAGTGTTGTGGACATGTTTCTGCAGGGTTGAGGAAAAGGTGGTCACACCGTGTGTGTTTCCTTGGAGTCATTACTGCTCTTAGGTGAAACACACTTTTTTAAGGGACTCATTCAAAAGTTGGTGTCTTTCTGAATTTTCTTTGAGGACTAGGAAAGTAGTAGCTAAAACTATTATTTTTTATGAAGTCAAAAATATGAACAAAATATTTAAATATTATATAGACAGTTTTTTAGCTGTTGAAATGAACTAGTAGCATTAAACTGTAAAGGAAATATGTTCCATGCCAAAATCTTTTGAGGAAGGAGCGGTGTCAGGTTATTTATGAGGAATGAGTTCTCTTGTTGGTAATTCTGGGATTTTAAAAAGAAGTTTTCCAGGGCTGTGTGCAATCCATATCTGTCTTCTGGGAGTCAATAAAATACTGCTTGGCTTCCTTCAATCCCTTGTTCCTTTTTGTGCAGTTCACACATAGAAGGAAGTAGGGAGAGTTCCCTGGAAATCACTGTCACTGAGCAAGGAGGGATAGCAATGTGTATAATCTAAAGTGACTGCAAAAGATAAGACAACTCAGCCTCTGACAGCTGCCAAATTTTGTAGGGGACCAGCTTTTGGAGGCTGAGGGCTCTGGAAAGCCTGGGCTGGGTGGGTGGGAGCTGGCCTGCACAGAGAAATTGTACTGACACTCTGGGAGCTGCTTCCTTTCTTTTACTTATTTTTTTCCCTTATATTTGATTGAATATTTATATAATTATTTTGATTGAATATTTATATAATTATAATTGAGTGTTTGTCTCAGGATGTTCAAAGGACTTAGAGTAACAACTTAAATGTTGATGAATACTTGAAATTGAATTTAAGGTGTTTTTTCTCCAGATGGCAGACTACTTGTAGTAAAGTTTTGTAGGTTAGGTAAATAGATAATTTTAAATATAGATTTAAAAAAAAAAAAAAACAAAAAACCATATATATATGTTCTGCAGGATTGTTTTAAGAAAATCTGGGCCTAAAAGTTAACACCTGAAATCTTACTTATGGCTGTACTCAGGACGTGGTAATAACTGTAGATTATTCTTACGGAGTGTGAGTGTGTCATGTGGGAGCTTGTTGGCAGTGGGGATGTCCAGCTGGCTCTTCCCCTGGAACAGCTGGTGATGGCAACAGTGACTCTGCTGTCTTAGGGATTTACAACAGTGGGGTTTCTGTACAGCTGGCAATTCTCACTTTCTCCTTGTCTTGAAGAAATTGTTTCATGGCTGGTTACTGCACAGGCAGCTCCGGAGGAGAAGGTTTTTGTGTGCTGTTCCTCTAAATCTAAAAGACCTAGCTGCTGAAATGCTCAGGATTACGGAACTTGTGTTGCATTTCATCAGTACAGTTCTGAAGACAGGCTGGGAGAGCTGGGGCTGTTCACCAAAAGAAGAGAAGGCTCTGGGGAGACCTTACAGCCCCTTCCACTCCAAGAGAGTGGAGAGTGCCTGGCGTGACAGGACAAGAGACATGGCTACAAACTGACAGAGGTTAGATTTTGATTGGATATCGGGAAGAAATTGTTCCCTGTGAGGGTGGTGAGGCCCTGGCACAGGGTGCCCAGAGAAGCTGTGGCTGCCCCATCCCTGGAAGTATCCAAGGCCAGGTTGGACAGGGCTTGGAGCAACCTGGGATAGTGGAAGGTGTCCCTGCCCGTGGCAGGGGGTGGAGCTGGATGAGCTTTAAGATCCTTCCAACCCAAACTGTTCACTGATTTTGTGATGTCCAAGAGTGCATCTAGCCAAGGGAAACCCCCAAACTCACTGTGCTCTCTGTGCAAATGTACACAAGTTAAAGCTGTTGGTTCAGAGTGTTTGGGAGTGTGAGGCAGAGCCTGTGTCATGGAGTGGTTTTGCCTTTGGAAACCAAGCTGTGGTTTTAAAAAAATAACCAGCCAGGAATTGAAAATCTGAGTTGCTTAGTCATGGTCACCTCATAGTTAAAATTTTGGGTTTTTTAAATACCAGTGGTTTTCAAAATAGTTTTATTTCCATTCCTTAAATTAATGTTTGGAAGGCTCATGCTTGCAAAGAAACTGCACTTTGAATTCTTTGCAATTTCATCATCATTAACTGTCCACTGTGAAAATTATCCCAAAGTTTACTGAAAAGGAAGGAGAGTTGCAATTCAGGTGTAGAGTCAGAACAAAAATGTCTCGTGTTATTTAAGACCTAAACCCCCACAGAAATAAAATGTATAAAATGTAACTATTCTGTCTCAGAATCGCTGTGTGGTTTTTGTTGGGTTTCTTTATCCATTTATTTATTTATTTTCTAATATCAAGTGTTTTCAGTTGAGCTTAAATGTTTCCACCTTCACTTTGTGTGCTCCTCTTGGGAGAGGAGGTAATGTTTATCCTGGCTCTAGAGCTAGCAGAAACGCAGGGGTTTTGGTAAAGACACAAGGGGGGATTTTAGAAGGGGGATTTTTAGAAGCTCAATGAGATGGATGTGCTACAGCTCTTGCTGAGTCTGCATCTGATGGAAGCAGGAGAAGAGAGAAATGGAAATCACTGCTTTCTCTGGTTTCTAATGTAGAAATGATGGCATGGGATGGGGATTCTGCTGGAGAGGCCCGTGGGCTGCAGACACAGGGAGCATGGACCAAAGGAATTGCCTACCTGGCAGCAGGTCCTCCCAGCCACTGCTTTTCCCAGAAATGTCACAGCTCAGCTCAGATGTACCAGCTGAGTGTGTACATCTGAGGCTTTTTAGGTTCATTGGGCTTGCTGCTCTTCCTTTATGCAAACAACTGGCCCTGGAGTATTTGCAGCAATTTTGGGTTGATTCCCCATGGCAGGAAGTTATGTGGGTCGCTGGGCAGGCAGGCTTGGTGTTTGGAGCTGCAGGATTGAGGGGGGGGGTTCATCCCTAGGCAGGTGTTTGTCCCTGGGGGGATGCACTCTGGCAGTTCTCCCTCAGAGCATCCACTGGCATCGTGTGCCTGAGCCCATATGGTGCTTCCAATAAAACTGCTTTTTCCATAGTTTCTGTCTAGCTGGGAGTGATGCAAACCAGTCATCAGGGGTGCTGCAGGAACTGAGCTAGGGCTGGAATCCTGGACCTGGCAGGGCTGTGGGGAGCAGGGAGGGCATGAGTTCCTTCTTGGATCATGTCAATGTACTGTGTTTTCCAGAACCTTTCAGCCAAAGGCCTGTCCCATTACACATTAATAAATGGGAAGTTAATTGCACCAACAGCACTTGTGTTTGCAGGCATGAGTTTTGTGGGTAGTTGTGTTGTTTTCTTCAGTCATTCCAGGAAAGAGGACTTGAGAGCCATGTTTGCAGCCAGCCTTGGCAGATGGAACAGTTTAAATAATACCTGTTCTCCAGAGGGAAAGATCCACAGTCTGTGTCACTGCAGTGTTTTTATGTTTTTAATATCTTCATCACTATCATGCCAATATAATTTTTGTTGCACTTTGGCTGAGACATCCTCAACAAGTTTAAGGTCCAATGTGTGTGTGTGTGTGTGAATATGTATTTATACATATGTATGCACAATATTGCTGTATATTATTTGCATTAAGCAGTTACTCTTCCCCAGTCTCCCTGTGTGACAGTGCAAATACATCGGCTTTACCTACCTGGGGTAAGGTTATTAAAGAACACTCTCAGATACTGTCCTTGACACTTTCTCCATTCATAACCCCAAACTGAAGAGGAGACCTCCTTATACCTCTGGTTTGTCACTTTCCTTCCAGCACTCTTGTTCTTCTCCTGGTGTCACCACTGAAGCACAACCCCTTGGTCGATTATTCTAAGCAATGGCTGTTTTGCATACTACCTTGCTTTGTTTAAGTAATGTTTGTACAGAGATTTCAAAATATAAAGAGCTATATCATTGCTAAGTTTCATTATTACTTTTTTTTCATATCAATGTTGCTAGTGACAGCAAAACAATAAGTGAAATGTCACAAAATACTGTGCATGTCCTTAAGGTGGTGGTTTTGGTTATGTCCTGAAGAGCTGGTAAGAGCATGGGAAAGAGGAGGGCAAGTGACAGGTCTGTGACTCCAGTGTAGACCCACGGCCTGTGTCAGGGTCTGAGAAGGGCTGTGCCACCTCTGGTGTGTTTTAAAACTGGCATTTTGCACTCAAATCCCAAGTGGGATCCCCAAAACGTGTAGGTGGTCACCAGGGTTATCACCCCAGCATGTGTCTGCCATCAGGTTTGGATCCTGCCCATGGTGGTAGCCCTGAGCTGCTGCTGTGGGAGCTGTGAGCCCCGTGGGGTGCCAGCACTGCCACTCCCCAAGGAGGGGACCCAGTTCCCCGGTGCTGGGACAACAGGAGCCCAAACACCCAATGGTCACCTTTAACCAGTACCTGTCCCAATAAAGCAGGAAGGTTTGGTCCAAATGTACTGCTCTTGCATCCTGCTCAAAGGATGCCTCTGGAGAATCCTGGTCTCAGCTGATCAGTCAGAAATACCAGCTTCAATCCAGGGCTGCAACACTGGCTGAGGAAGGGTGGGGAGTCACTGACATTTGGCCCCTCTGGATCTGGCCCCCTGGAAGCAGGTGTACCAACTGACCCTGCATAGAAGAAATCCATCTTAAAAAGGAGTTAGATCCAAGACAGTTCTGCTCCACAGCTTGCTTGTTGTGGGACTATCATGGATATTAGCCTTCAGCCTGGTATTTGTTGTCCGTCCCCATCATCTGGCTTATCAAATCAATTTCTGATTTGAGGAGTAAGATGGGAGATCCCTGCGTGGGTGATGCACCTGTTTTAGAAAGACCCCTTGTAAGCTCCAATGATCCTTGTGGGGTCCCTTCCAGCTTGGAATATTCTGTGACTCTCTGACCTTTCGTAGGAACAGCAGGGAAAGCAAAGACCAGGAATGTACAAAAGGAAACTCTTATCACTGTGAAAGCGGTTTCTGGATTCATGGGTTTAGGTTGGATTTGATGACTTCAGAGGTCTTTTCCAATGTAACTGTGTCTGTGGCACTGTCACCAAGCACTTGCACAACCACAGTTTGGAGGATGCTGGATAAGGGGCACCAGTTCCAGGAGCAGCTCCTGGCTAAGGCAAAATCCAGGATTTATGAGGACATGACCACCTGCCTTAAGTGATGGCCCAGCTCCTGCCTACTGAGTTGTTCAAATAAAGTTAGCACTCTCTAACAGCAGTAAACAGGCAACTAATTTAGATGCCAGGCAGGAATGGTTGCATGCTTTTGGAAAACAAACCAGAATAGTCCCAGGCACGAGAGGCATCATCCCAAGCTTGGCGAGTGTGTCAGCATTTGAAACAGTCAGCTTGGCAGCATTACTGCCACAGCCACTGGGACTTCTGCCATGGGGGCAAACAGCCTTTGGAGCAGTTTTTTTAGACCTCAAACCAGTAACGTGGGAGCCTATGAGTTGATCCAAGGGATGCCAATAAGAGATAAATGCTTTGAGAGAGGCTATGCCTACAGGAATCAAATTACAGTGATGACCCGTCACACTCTTTGAGACAGAGGACAGCAGAGGGCAAGGTCTGTTGCTGCACAGGCACCTCTCAATTCACTGAGGTCTCTACTCCCAAGGTCCCACACTACCGAGCCTTCCTAGAACCCAGCAGGGTTGTACTCCTCTTTTTTTTTTAGGAAAAAAATATTATATATTCAAAAGATATTCATTCCCCTCTCTTCAATGGCTTATGTACCTGGCTGGAACTAGTTACATCTCTCATGACCTACAGAGTGGTGAACCTCAAGAAACATTATCCTTGGATGGCTGTGCAGTCAGCCAGGGTGCCAACAGCTTTTTAAGGTTCAGCTTTTTCCATGGCTGTATCAAATGCTGCAATAGGAATCATGGGAATCTTCTGGCAGGGGTCACTTCTGGATGTTTGTAGCACACAACAAAAGATGAACCATCCAATAAAGGTGGGTTTCAGCAGCAGGCCTGTGTGGTGGGAGCAGGAGTGGGCTTCTGCAGCCCAGGGAGAGGGGGAGCTTGGACCACTTGGTCAGGACTGTGGCAGGACAAATGCTGTTTGTATTACAAAACAGACCCTGATGAGAGGGAACAATCTGATTTTTATTTATGCCTCAACATATGTTATGAATCCATTTTCTGACATGGGGTGAAAAATTACTATAGGGGCTGTACACGTGCTGAAAGCCCTAACACATGCCATGTGTTAAGGAGGCAGAAAAGGGAGGGGACCCCTGTCCTGTAGAAGCTTCCCCTGACAGCCGACCAGGGCAGAGAAAGCTTCCACGGTTGGGCTGCAGGCGACTCCCCCCCCCCGGGCCTTGGCGGCCGGGCAGAGCCCCGGATGCCCAGGAAAAAATGCCCGGGAAACCGGGCTGTGACAGTGACCTGCAGGACACGCGCTGCCAGGTTTGGTTTCTTGGTGAGCAGGGGCTGCCTGGGGGTTTGGCTCCCTGCAGAGCTACCTCTTCTGTGCCTTCCCCGTCTGCCTTCCCCATTCCACCAAGTGGCCTGTTGCCAGGGTAACCTGTGCTTTGAGGCCGCAGGAGCCGAAAGCAACCCGCAGCTGCCCCGCTGCACAAGCCCGCTGCCGGGAGAGAGGAGCTGCTGGCGCTGTTTGGGAGCTGCTGGCCCCGGCCGGGAGCCGCACTGAGCCCTGCAGCACTAGGGCTGCCGTGTGCCTCAAGCAGGCACCAGCGCCCCCCCCCCCCCCCCGCCCCCCGGGTTCTGCTGCGGACGTTCTGTGTGTTTTGCTTTCTCTCCTTCTCTCTTTTTTATCCCCTCTTCGGCAGGGACATTTATCAATAAACAGTTCTCAGATATAATACTGCTGCGTCTGCGCTTTATTTTTGTCCGAGAAATCTTATCTGAAAGAATCCTCCCCAATTCCTCTTACAGCAGGACAGGACACCTGATGATAAGATCATCATGATCTTATCAACCTCAATTCCTTCATCATCTAAACAAAGCCACCCACTCCCCCCTTACTCGCAGGTGCAGAGTGAGAAACAGAAGGCCTTGATGCTATGCAAGTGCTGCTCAGCAACAGTAAAACGTTGTCTTGTCAACACTGTTTTGGTCTCAAATCTGCAAAGCAGCACTGTGCCAGCTTGTAGCAGGTTCACTTCGAAAACCGGGTGGAAACACCAATTTAGTGTAGTGGTTTGGTCCAAAATACTCATTTACTATTCACCTTCTGTGAGATAAGAATTAGGAGAAAGCAAAGCAGGCACAAAACTTGAAAGAAGACCTAAAAGAAGGGGGGAAAAAAAAAATCATACCACATGTTCAGAACACTTCTTCTCCCCCTTCTCCCACTGTAAAAAGACAACCCTTGAGATTTTCAGTCAGTTTACCACTTCTATAATAACCTTTTGCAGTTCACTTAGGGAGAGGAGTCTCTCTTGCTCATGCTATGGAGACATCTCCACAAGAAGTTCTCTCATGGCTTCAATATCACAGCAAGACAGCTGCCCAGGTCGGTTCTCTGATCGCATGTGAGAGTCCCTTCCCCCAGCTTACAGCATTCCCCACAACTGCTTTTGAGGGTCCAATCTTGAGCTACTAGGGTGTGGAATACTCACAGCTTTTTACCGGCTAGGCTTGTAGTTCAATGCCTTAGAAAGCCTTGAGCAGCCTAGAGAGTTAGCACGGGCAATCTAGCATTTCAGTAGCTCTAAAAGTGGCAAATAGCTGCAAAGCTGATACCACCAGTAGAAGCAAAGAGGGAGAAATACAGCCTTCTGTTTGCCTAATTCCTGCAATCAAAAGCTTTCAAACAGAGACAGAGACACACAGATGTTCGCAGAAGGAATGCAAAGCCAAAGAGCGTGGGCCCCCTCTCAGGTCTTTCTTTTATTCGGAGAAGGGGAAAGGGGAGGACTGGGGGCAGACCCGGGGTGACCGGCCAATCAGACACTGCTGAAGAGTTTGAGTTACATTTGGTTTTGCCCGCGCTTAGAACAAAGGAGCTCAGAGCACATGGCAGAGGCAAGTCCTGGCTTGTCTTGGGGAGGGGGAAGGGAAGCTCAGAACAGGCAACAACACTGGAGTACCATTTTAAGGTTGAGTTGTTCAAAAACAAAGGTTCTCTTCACCCATCTCTGGGAGCATTTTAATCTCTAAGAATAGAGGTCCTCCCCTTTTCCTGGGAGACAAGGGTCCTCATCATCTTCATCTCTAGGACTGTCTCTGGGAACTATCTCTAGGAACAGAGGTCTTCTCCTTCCAATTGGAGCAAGAGTCCTCATCGCTTCCATCTCTTTCTGTTCAAACTTATCAAATTACAGCTGCTTCAGCATTTGCTTATTCCAGCACAGGTGCTTTTACTCACAAGTTGAACACTCCACCCCCCATGCCTTCATGAAATTACAACGGGTACTCTGATGTATCATAGTCCATCACTGCCATAGCTTTACAACATAATTTCAGCTCTAAGCATCTCCTCTTTCTCCTCCCTCAGGATTTCAGCTCTTCTTTCTTTACTTAATGTCTTCAGGCTCCATCTGTTCTAGAGGAAACTTACAGCACTAAAAGGCTTAATCTCACCTGGCCCCACAGCTGGAATTTCGCTTATCGCTGTTGGTCACATGATCTTTGCCGGGCAGCGGGGCAGCTTCAGCTGAATCTTCGGCCACACTGGAGGGGGGGATGGTGTGGAGCCAGGCCGCGCCGCCTGCACATAACAGGGCTGGGGGGGGCACAGATGGAACAGGGATGCACGGCTCCAGGATGGCTGTGTCCCAGCCTGGCCCGGGCTGAGCAGGGCCCGGCCTGGGCCTGCTGGGCCCCATACGGGCCCAGCCCAGTTACCTGCCAGAAGCAAGACAGAGCTTTCCCAGGGTTAGTCCATTCTTAAATGTGGACTACAGAGGCAGTCAGAATTCTAAGTGGCTTAAAAATTTCTCAGTATTCGAACTAGCCAGTTGATAGGTTCTGTCAGATCATAGAGGAAGCTGTAAGCACCTCTTTGCAAAAGACTCACTTCTGGGGCTATGCTTGCTAACCCATGACACAGCTACTGAGAAAAATTAAACTCTGTCCCAGCCAAACCCAGTGCTACTTCCACCTCCATGTGTGTTCCAGTGATTGACCACCCTCTTGGTGAGGAACTTGTCCCCCAGTTTGTATGTACATCTGGAATTGCAGCATTTTAAGAGCAGAATCCAGCATTTTTCCTTGTTAGATTTCATTTGGTTGGTGATTTCCCAAGTGCACTAATCCATCAGGATCTCTCTGTCATGGTCTCTCCACCCCCAGGGGAATTAATGGCTCCTTCTAATCTATTATCATTGGCCAATTGGCCCTAATGTTGAGCCTGGGGAGCGCCACTAGGGATTGGCTGCCAGCTGAATGTGACCTGAATTTCCTGGAGCTGTTTTCAGTCTGTTGTATGATAGTCCCAGTTAACAGCTGGGAAGCTGAAGTTACTTATGAAGTGAAGGATCCAGAGATTTCCCTTAATTACCTATGGAATAGTACAGCAGTGCTCTTTTGATTGATCCTGCCAACTTATGAGGAAAATGTTATTTTCCTCCATTGAAAAAGGTGAATCCTGCTGGGCACAAACAGGCCTGGTGTTGTACAGACCACCCCATGGTCCAAACCCACAAAATTTTGCCAGTGACACCATTCTCAGAGCCAGATATGGATAAAGTGCTTCCATCTGTTTCTTTTGATGTCATTCTCTGCAACTGGGAGGATAGAAGGGAATAGCACCTCTCCTCCTAAAGCCTTTAACAATCTCCCCACAGCCCTGAAGACTCTTTGATCACCCCTGGACTTCTCATTGGGACTTTGTTGGTACACACAGAAAAGTGACAGCAAATAATGATCCCAAGGCCCTATGAGGCTATGGAAGTTTCCTGGTAATGTCTTATCCTGAGCCTCAAGGAGGCAGAACAATTCCCTAAATGAGCTGAGTTTGGTCAACAGATTTGGCCCTTTGTTCCCCATAAAGGCCATTTTAAAAAATTTTATGGCGATTGTTATTAATTACATGAATGTACAGGGGCCACATGTTGACAAGTACACCTCTGAAACATTTCTGGAATGCTTGGAAGGTCTTCAAGGCAACCTTTTCCAGGATAGCTACCGTTGTTAGGTAGAATTGCATTTAAAAATCCAGCTTTTACAGTTTGCTAACAGTGTACCTCTGCTGCTTTCCAGGAAGGAAGAATACTCTTCTGCCTGTAGGTGGATGTGATTTACATTAAAACCAAAGTTATGGACTTCAGCTAGTGATGGGACATACTCATGAAAGGGATTTCTGATTTTACTTGCATGGGGTTTCTTGTTACACTGCACATGACACTTTTTGCAGGGTTATGGCTTCAGTTTAAAATAAAACATATGAATATTTATTTTCCGTTGTCTGCCTGTTTCACAAGCATGTTACTCAGGGATCTAATTCTCTTAGTATATACATTGCACAGGTTTTAAATTTGAAAAGAGTTGTTCTGTTGTTTCAATGGTAATTTCCCTACAGTTTAAACTATTTTTTGGATAAAATCTTGGAGATGGTATTTATTACTGCATGCCTGGGCCCTAGGGTATATCACCGTGTCCCGCAGCCATAGGGAGGAGGAGGAGGAGAGAAGATCCAGCAGGCAGGAATTGTGCAGCAAGATTGATTTATTTAATTATTTTACAAACTCTTTTATAGACTTTTTTCTTCATAGCCTAATTGGACAAAGGGCCAGCCACCCCTTGGGGGTGATTGGCTAAAATCCTAAAACATCCATTGTCAAAATATTTTCCACTATACCATAAACAAGATTTTTCAAGTTTGCAGGTGGCTTGGTGTAGGAACCCAGAGTGCCGAAAATATTTCTCTGCCTGTTTTTAAGGGTTTTTACCCCCCTGGACAACACTGGTATAGCTTTAAACCTTGGGAAAAATTACCAACAGTTAGACATCAGCTAGAAAATGCAGTGGTGAGAATTAGGTGATAGACTACTATGTGAGATTGTCATATAGTGAAAAATTTAGAGGTTTTAGGCTTCTCTTTATAGTAAATAGATAAGAGTAAGAAATATCAAAATGGAGGATTGTTGTTGTTCTCTAGACCTTCTTCTCCTTCTTCTACCACTCCATATTTTGCAGTAAAAGTAGTTTGGATTGATTGGATAGAAAATTCCACAGTTCCTAGTCGTGTTACTGAATAATTGATAAGAAAGTAAAAATAATGTACGTTTTTAGTAACTATTGGTTAAAATGTCTTTAAAAGGCTGTGTAAATCTTGATAATCAGTCTTTCTCGCTCTCACTCCTACTTTGCCTCTTTCCATGCTGTGCCTGGGTCACGCTAGTGGCTTAGTTTCTCTGATAAGACTTAATAAACAACTATCTGGAAGCATTGAAACTAAAGAAGATGTCTCTCTTTATCTTTTAAACTCCTTGCAAGGACTTTCAACAAATACTCTCCCATCAGGAGAGACTCAATTTATGGCACAATAAAGTGTCAGCTCGGTTGTTTACATTCTCTGCTACCTCTTCTGTGAGAGAGAAAAGTGTCTCACGGACTTAGAAAATAGCAAGAAAATCCTTGCTAGCAGCATTTTTGTATCTACAGGTATTTATTTTTTTCCCCTTCTTTTCCCCTTCCACCCCTCCTCAGTTTAGCTTTCTAGTAACTTTCAAAGTGAGGAATGTTTATTTCAGCAGTTCACTTTCACTAACATACAAGCGGGACAGAATGTTAGTGACTCGTGTGTGCCTCTCATTTCAAATTATAGGCTTTTGCCTCCACCGTGTGGCAGTTCTTCAGAACTGTCTTGAAGTGCTTTTGCATAGAAGAAGAAAAAAGGACAAAGATGAGTTTACTAAATAGGTTAATTCAGCCGTAATTCAGACTTCTAAATATTGCTTCAATTAGGTAGTTCTTAAACTTCATTTGAAATTTCACCAGTGTTCACTCATCTCCATTTTGAGATGGGTACATTGACCAAATGATATTTCAGCATAATATACCATAATACAATTTTTTTTTGGTATAAACATAATTACCTGTTTTCTGATAGTCTGTGTACATGTGTAAAAATACAACACTTGCATCAGTTTCCTTTAATTCACAGATGAACCTGCAAAAATGTACTGCCTAGCTATATTCAGGAACATGAGGCTGCTCAGCTCTTAAGTGAGGGAAAACAAAATCAGCTGGCCCACAAGCAATTTGGGTTTGTGAGCTGGTTTATTGAATTTCAGACTGCAGGTGAGAAGAGTCAGGAATAAACAATTTAGATTAAAAACTTTGAAAAATGCTTTTTGCTTTTATTAAGGAATGCTTTGACTCAGGTATGTTGTTGAGTAATGTGTATGAGCTGTGCTTCTACTAACACAATGATGTTTTCCACTTTTCCACAAGTAAAACTCATGTTGAAATCAGGAGCATGGCTGAGAAACTGTAAATTCTAGTGTCCCATATGTCAACACGTCTTGGTTTCTCAAGTTTGTCAGCTTTGTAAGTGGACTTTCAGCTTCAATAAAAAATTTATTGCTGATGTATTCAGATGCAGTTAAGGTGACCCCAGAATTCTCATCTCTGTGATCTCTGCAGATGAATTGTGGGTTTTGTTCATTACAGTTCTTTGCCTGAAGCTGGAGTCTCTCTTCTGTTTAGAAACAGCAGGAAAGTGAGAAATTGTTCTGAACACCCTTTGTTTTATGGTTTCAATTGTTTATTGCATCAGGTTTTGGTAAAGTTTACTGAAGAAATCTGTTTACGAACATATAATTAGTTGTAAGGATGAACTGATTTTTTAGTATGAAAAACTGAGAACTTTTCAATATTTTTTTCTTTTCTGTTGTGTATCTCAGCCACCTAATTTTTGGGTGCTGGTAAGTTAAATGGTGTTGTTCTTTTGCCAAAACTGTTTCCTCCTGGCAACTAAACATATCGCTGGCTTGGAAGAATTAGTTACAAAGTTGTCTGTAATGACAAAAAAAGCACTATAAAATGAATTTTTAAAGCTGTTTATATCTTTTAATATATTAATAACATATATTATTAATTCAACTGAGCCAGTTTTGTCTCCTGCTCAAAAATGCTCATCAATCCAGACTGTAATAGAAGTCAGCTCTTGCAAGAGCATCTTTCTAAAAATTCATCTCGTTCATGGACATGAGCATAATGAAGAATTTAAAATGTGCTTTTAATTATGTTGTTATGGAGACAGCTAGCCTAATAGACACACAATGTTTAACTGCAATATGGGTGTTTTAGTAGAGTGGGTGATAGTTATCACTGTCCTTTCAGCTATAGATGGTCAAATTTAGATGTTGCTGGGCATCTTCCTAGCTGAACCTTGAAATGTTTGGGTTTTTTTCCAGATCTAAGTAGAGTTGCCACTGGGAAAGGTCCTGAAAGGTAAAGAATCATAAATTATGCCAAGTTGGATGGGAACCTTGAGGATCAAAGGATCATAGCATCCAACTCCTGTCACAACAACTATGGCACTGGTACCTATTTTAATTTACTACTAGTTGTACTGCAGGGGTGGCAGCTGACATTCTGACCCCTAGGAGATAAAACCAAGTTTATTTAGGTGAGTTAAAGCTGTAGTAGCATATCAACTTGTGATGCAGGAGCAGCTGCATAGATGCTTTATTTCCAGAAGGCTTTTGTGACATCTGGCTCCAGATGGGCATTTAATGAACCTTGAGAAATGTTGTGTGTGTCTGACAGGGAGTCAGGGAGTCATTAGTGCAATACACAATGTGACAAACACTGGGTCAAGTACAGTTAAGACAAAATGAGAGTAAAATCTGTAAGGCAGATTTTCAGAATACTCTGAAAAAGTGATTGGGTGACTTCTAGTGTACAAATGTCACCAAACTCCTGTAAAATGCAGCAAGTATTGGAAGCTTGTGTTCTGATGTATCTTCTGCCATCTGAGATGTGTTTGGAAAGTTTATGTCCTGGTTTAAAGAACAGAATATCTGCTGAGGAAGGCAGGAACCTTCCTGGAACGGGAAAGAAGACCCCCCTCCCTCCAGATTATTATAACTCCAAAAATTATGGGGCTTGCAGGCAAAAATGAAGGAAAAGGAGTAACAGTTGTTTACTAGGAAATATATGTGTATATATATAACACAGAACAGAGCAAACAGCAACGCAGTAACAGAAGTTTCCCACCTGCCAAGCACCTGCCAAGCACTTTTCAGATGAAGAAATTCACTGAGAGACCTATCCCACAACAGTTTAAAATTCTGATCTAAATTTAGTTTTGACATGTAACAACGGGGCACTTATCTCTGAACCTTGACACCTTGTGTGGAAAAAATGAGGCTGCATAAATTTATTTGCTTTCAGCCTTATCACTGCATATGAAAGAGAAAGAAATGGCTTAAGAACATTTTCTCAGTATCCTTCCAGTGCCGTTTTTTTGTGCAATTAAAGTAGCGTGATCAAAGTTGCCCCCTCTCTTTCTGCAAGAGCTGCCACCTCTGCCCTAAGGTGGAAGCTCATGGAATATGGTTGACAGAGCAGTGCTGTAAATGCCTGTGTGAAAGAAATGCATAGGGTTTTCTTGACCCAGCCTGGTTTTGCTTGGCATTCTGAGCCAGGTGTTTATTTGCTGGATGAAGGGGTTCTTTTTAACACCTAGAAGTGCTTTTGTGGCTATTGTGCTCTGACCATCTGGAATTGCTGACATTTGAGTCCCAGTAGGATGGACTTGGAACAACGGCGTCTGTACTTTGTATGAACTCTTTGGGCTGGAAGGAAGGAGCTGTGTAGGGATTTGATTCCACAATCTCTATGTTAGGTTCTGTTTGGTTTTTATGTTTCCTCTCAAAAAATTTTTATTAAAAACCCAAGGAACACTACCATAAAAGTTAACCAGTAGAAAACTGTTGTTCTTAAAAGAATTAGGCAAACTCTGATCAAAGCCTATTTTTTTGCATATCTAGACTTCAGGTTTTGGGTAGGGACTAATGATTGACCAGATCATTTGATATGAACTGCATATGAGGAATATATTGGTTTTGTTCTCTGATGTCACTAAGAGCCAAAAAATCATTATACTAGAACTGTAAGTCTAATTGTTCTTTTCTGAAGCCTTACAGTATTTTATTTCATGTTCTATGGGTTTAATTTTCTCAAACTTTTGTCTCCTAAAGTCAGTGAGAATCTTAAAATTGAAATCTCCAGCCATGTAATGACAGGACTAAAATAGCTGGTGAGTTTGACAGTGTGTTAAATGAATTGTGTTTAATAATAGCCTCATAGAAACAAATGTACTAATCACATCAAAGAAGATTCAGTAAAAGCAGGGTTAAGTTTTATGCAGCTCAAATTTTACCTTTACATCAAATTTTTTGGGGGGATTGTGGGTTTTGTTGGTTTCTTTGGTTTTTTGTGTTTGTGGGTTTTTTTTTGTTTGGTTGTTTTTTTTTTATATTGTTATTTTTTTTCCACCATCCCAGTACTGTTAGAACGAACAGTGTAGACTTTCTTGGTGTACAAGGGGAGTACAAAACTTAGAAATTGTTGTGGCTTACTGCAGCAAATTAAAGAAAGCAGCAACCTGATCTGGCATATTAGGTTGGAATACTTGCCCTGACAGGATCTAGAGTTTCACATATAATGGGATTAAATACAATACAAACATCTTTTCCTACAGCTATTTGCAAAAGAGAAGAGGTGAATGTTTTTCACCTGCATGCTGTTATTTGGAATGGTTCATCATGATTCCCTCTTGATTGCCCTTTTCAATCCCATCTGTTACTTTCATCCAACAGTTTTCTTCCGAATTTGTTGCATGCTCAGGAGCAAAGAAATAGTTTTTCTTTCTGTGGAATACAAATAAATGTTCTACAGAGGGAAACATAGCCTACCACAGCAGGCCTTTATCCTGTTCTTAGGGGCACTTTGTGCTATGTCACTGTTCAGAGATTCACTGATCAAATCTGCTCCCATTGTATCCCAGGCTGCCTTGGCACAGCAGGAAAAGCCTCCTTGCATAGGACAAGAAACCAATACCTGGAAATTCAGCTGATAAACCATTGAATTGTTTTTATACGTTTTAATTGCCAGGATTCTAGGCAGGAAAAAGGTCACAGATCTTCACCATGCAGGAAGGAAAAGTGTGGGAACAGCAAATCTTATAACAGATGATTGCTGAGGAGGTTTAGGTCACCATTAAAACCTGTGTTTTCAAAGTTTCACTCTTGTGTGGGAAGGATCTTGCTCTTGTAGGAGGATCTCTGTCTAGAACCCAGGTATCTCCTCTCTTATTTGCTGAAGATTGTCTTCAGCAGAAGTATTCAAAATCTGAAAACTTAAACCTTCCACATTCTGTGTGGAGGACTTGACCTTCTGGAGCACAGAGTCATTTGTTCCAGTGCCTGTGCTATTACACTGGTTTTAGACTCCCACTCTTGTCACAGTGCCTTTGGTAAGCACTGCAGAGACACTTTGGGAGCAAGTACTGCCCTTCAGAGCTGAAACCTGGAAATGTGAGATTGATGGAAATTGGGGTCTTCCTTTTATAGACATGGAAATGACTGAGCTGAAAGTTTAAGCGACAGCCCAGGGTTACAGGGTAGATTTGGAGCAGCAGAACACGTGTAGATCAGAGTCTGGTTTAACACTGTAGCAAGAAACATTCTTCCCTTCTTGCTAATGTCACCATGGAACTAGCAAATGTATTTTATTTGAAGAGAACTTGGTGTTGGGCAGCTTCTGCTAGAAAACGATGGGTAAGGCTGTATTAGTGCACCTTTTCTTTTGGAGCACAAACACACAGAGATGCAAGTGCCTGTTCCCCTCTGTGCTCTCTCTGATTTTGAGAGGGGTGGAAATAACATTTTACCTTGTCATCTTCAAATGCGACAGCACCTGTAATCAGCTCAAAGTCAAGAGCTGTACACAAGTGGTGTCACTACACACTGGGTTTGTGTCGTAATAGCAAAGAGGAGACTAGAAACAGCAAAGAAGGGGCTGGTCTGTCATGCAGTAGCAGCAAGTATTACATACATGAAGGTTAAGTCCTCCTCTCATGCAGAAGCAATAGAAATCGCCCAGTAAAAGAGAACAAAGAAACACTGTGTAAGACAGAGGAGACAGGGTGAAATCCTCCTGTATCTGAAGTACCAACCACACAGTGCAGCTTCTCTAAGTGAGGGGGGAAAACTTGTTTTTTCCCCTCCCAACAGAGGTGCTGTCCGATTGAGATTTAAATGCCCAGCTACCCTACAAAAACCAGACCTATCCTAATACATGGATAAAAGATTTCTTATTTATTTTAAAAAACCTAACTTTGGTAGGAATATTTTGGTGGATTGTGATTTTGGTGACAAATAGAAGCAATATACCAAGTTCTCATTTTTTCCTCCCTCCCCCCCCCTCCCCTCCAGGTTTGAATAATCTGAATAAATGATTATATAAATATTTTTCTTCCCAAGGATAAGGAAGGTAAGCTTAAAATTAGCAGCTTGGTGGGAGCCTGTAGAAAAACCAGGTGCGTATCTCTACCACTAAAGTCTTTGCAGGGCTTAGCCTCTGGAGGGGCCACATGGCTTTGAAAATTGGCAGAGATGACTGCAAAAAACAAAGAGCTCCTGACCTGGCATTTGGAAGCAGTTCAAGAGACTGTCCCAGGTATTGATCCAAATGTGTTTGATTGGAATCTCAAAAGCAATGGCTGCAGGTAAGATTTCACGTGGTGTCTCCTTAGGCAATGTGATTTTAAACAAAGATTTCTGCAAACTATTCTCAGGATGAGAAAGGACTTTCTGAAAGGTAAAAAAGACACCAGAGGTTGGAGACAGCAGTGCTGTTTGGGGTAGTCTTATCAACTGAATACCTGCTCACACCTTTTTCCCCTTGACATTTTCTGGTCATATACATTAGCCTTGCTTCTAACCACTAGAAATATGAGTGGATGATGTCACTTGGTATCCAGTAGTGACTTCAAAAAATTCTAATTAAAGATTCAGGTCCTACTAAAAGTGGTCATGTTAGACCGATTTTGGTCTGCAGGTCCTATGTAATTGAGAAGAGATAAAGAATCAAATCCAGTTAAAACTCTCATGTTTTTAAAAATAAAATTAAAAAAATAGAAGCAAATTAGCTTGGGAGTGATAATTAAGGTATTTGTTGTGTTGAAACAAACTTTTTTACAAAATTGGGCTAAGTAATGTAAGCTTTGTGTGCATCTACTCCTTTAGTCATCAGTTTAGTGATGCCATTGTCATAGGTCATTGTCATATAAACCATTTGGGTTTATATTTTCTTTCATCAGATTTTGGCAGTTTCAGGTCTTGTTTTCTTCTGCATCTTCATGAAGGCACAAAGAACCTGGTTCTTCAATGGACTGAGTTCTGTCACAGGATTGTTCATTGGGTAAGGGCGTTACAGTAAAAAATACCAAATGAAACCCTAAAGCAGAGCAACAGGATGCCTCAAGTTGGTTTACAAAATGTATGCCAAGCTGACTTAAAAAAACAAGGAACAGCTGTTTTGTCCTTATTTTATGATGGTTTTTATATTAGAAAAATCAAGGAAACTTTCTCAGTATTGCTAGTATTGAAATACAAAATTCAGTATGTTTTAAAATGGGAAATATACCCTTGGCCCAAATGAGAAGCCAGGTAATTGATAATTCATAATTGATTGTAATTGCAACTTGTAACTCCTTGCCTACCAGACACAGTGTTTTTTACTGGAGAATAATGAAGTGGGGCTGACCTAATTAGTCTGTCATGTTGTCCCTTGTCACACAATGCAGTTGAACAGCTCATTCCTTAATTGTCTGTCCTTCTGCTGCTGCTGCAAAGAGAATCCTTCTATTCATGGAAATACAAGGTACATTTATAAAAATAAAACATTAATTTATTAATTTTTAAAACATTTCAGTGTTCAAGAGAATAGAAAAACCTATAATCCAAAATGTGATTTATGTTCTGTTACCTTGTTTCTGGCCTCACCAGTTTGCAAATACTGAATTGGGCTGGTTTTCTGGAGGGACCTTTGTCCCCCAGGGGTTACTAGTTCCAGTCTCATAACTGTTTCACTGAGGATTTTCTTTTAACATATTCTTGTATTAACAAATTAAATATTTGGGTTATTTTATCCATTAGTACTATTTTAAAGAACTGTTGGGTACTGCTTATATATTTCTTTATTTTTGGTTTGAACTTATACTGTGGAACAGACTGACAACAGTCCCATATAATACTTTTTATTGGCAATGGTCAGTTCAGGTTCATGTTGAGCCAGTCTGAGGATGAGGGTCCCAATTCCAGGAAGGAATATGTAATTTCTTAGGATATGCCCATTTAGCAAATTATTAAGGGATATGTTGCATTGAGATGATGGGTTTAAATAATATGGACTGTAGTGTAGGTTTCACAGGAGGCCTAGAGCTTACTTTATTCATCAGTGTCTTGCTGAATAGAAAAAAACACCACTGAGTATCAGAATATAATTTTTTGATAGCAAGAAAATATATATAATGGTTTTTAATTTTTTTTGGTGCATATTGTACTAACTGTACTGGTAATACAAAACCTGCATATGCTTTTAGATGCATTCATGTGCAAAATTAACCTGTCCTTTTGTAGTTTTCAGATGTGAAAACTTGTTTGCAAATATGCAAAATAATGCATACAAAGCAGAGATTTTATTGCAGTCTTTAGCGAAAATCAGCAAAAAGTGGTTTATGTTGAAATTCAAGTGTGTTTTTTTTTTCTCGTGTTTGCAACCCGAGTGCAAGGTTGTTATACCTAAAGTGTAAGGAACAGGATCTGGGTTAGCAAGCATAGTCCTGGAAGTGATGTTCTTGCAAAGGGGTGCTTACAGCTTCCTCTGTGACCTAACAGAACCTATCAGCTGGCCAGTTTGAATATGGACAATTCTTTAAGCCATTTAAAGTTGTGACCGCCTCTGTGATCCACACTTAAGAATAGACTAACTCCAGGGCAGGGCTCTGTCTTGTTTCTGGTGCTGGGACAGGTGGCAGCAGGCCCCGTGCAGGGGCCAGCAGGCCCGGCCCAGGCCCTGCTCGGGCCAGTCCAGGCTGGGCCACGGCCCTCCTGGAGCCGATGGGCCCTGTTCCACCCACGGAACCCCCCCACATCCCTGCTCTGTGCAGACGGAGCGTCCCGGCTCCCCCCTCCAGTGCGGCAAAGATTCAGCTGAAGCTGCCCTGCTGTCCAACAAAAGATCATGTGACCAACAGCGATAAGCAACATTCCAGCTGCAAGGCCTAGGTGAGATTAACCCTTTTAGTGCTGTGAAGAGCTGAAAACCTGAGGGAGGAGAAAGAGGAGATGCTTAAAGCTGAAAGTCTGTTGTGAAGCTATGATATATCAGAGTACCCGCTGTAATTTTATGAAGGCATGGGGGGTGGAGCATTCAGCTTGTACTTGTGAACAAAAGCACCTGCGCTGAGATAGGCAGATGCTGAAGCAGCTGTAATTTCATGAGAAGTTTGAACAGAGAGACATGGAAGCGATGAGGACTTTTTCTCCAAATGGGAAAGGAGAAAACCTCAGTTCCTAGAGATGCTCCCAGAGACAGTCCTAAAGATGAAGATGAGGAAGACCCTTTGCTCCCAGGGAAGGAGAAGGGCCTCTGTTCTTAGAGATGAAATGCTCCCAGAGATGGGTGAAGAGACCTTTTGTTTCTGAACGGCTCAACCTTAAAATTGCACCCCAGTAATTCAAGAGTGGACCCTCGAAAGCAGTTGTGGGAAAAGCTGCAAGTCGGGGAAGGGACTCACATGCGAGCAGAGAACCAACCCGGGCGGCTGTCTCATTGTGATAATGTTTTCATAGCATGGGCAAGAGAGACTCCTCTTCCTAAATGGACTGAACAAGGTTATTATGGAAGTGGTAAACAGACTGAACATCTCAAGGGTTGTCTTTTTACATTGTCACTGGGAGAAGGAGAAAGGTGGGGGGAGGAGAAGTGTTCTGAAGGTGTGGTATGATTTTTTTTTTTTCCCCTCTTCTTTTAGGTCTGTTAATAAATTTCTTTATATTTTTTCAAGTTTGGTGCCTGCTTTGCATTTCTCCTAATTCTTATCTCACAGAGGGTAAATAGTAATGAGTATTTTGGACCAAACCACTACACTAAATTGGTGTTTCTGCCCAGTTACAAAACCAACCCGCTACATCAAGGTAATAATTTTTAAAGTGGTTTAAGCTAAATAAGGTAAGACTGTAGAAACAAACTCTGTCCTGTCATTAGCTCTTTATGGTTCATTAGTTCCAACATTTGGAATCAGAATGCCACCTGGGTGAGCTTGCACAGGATTATTTTCTGCAGTGCTGTCTCTCCTGATGTAGTGCTGACTCTGTCATTCTCCTCTAAGGACTGCAGGCTGGCACGAGTGGGAAACCCATCATTGTCATTACATGTGCAAAGCCAGGAGCGAGGGAAACAAGCTTGACTAAATGCTTGGATTTCAACCAATGGTGCAGCAAACTAATGCAGGTCCTGAGAATGAAAACTGTTGCTGTATAAAACACTGTGAGCTTTAAGAATCAATATTTATAAAAAGAAACTGAGTATTCATCAAGTTAACCCTCTTCAGTTTAAAAGCATCAGGATTAACATTCCCATGAATAATGAAGGTGCTTGCTACTAATAACAATTAGTGATTTTATGCTGAAGGACACATGTGGCACTTTTATTTTGAGTTGATGCATTCCTTGGCAGCAGCAGTCAATAAAAGTGGATAGAAATGTTCAGTACCAGTAGCTGCTGCAAGGACTCTTGTAGGTCAGTTTTTCTGACTATGCTTTAAAGCTAAGAAAGTTGCATCAGCAGAGTTCCAGTTGTCCTTGAGAGCTTGGTACCAGCTTAGAGCCCCTCACTGTCACCACAGTGTGTAATTGTGCCACTGTTTTTGTGGGCTGGCAGGACTCCTTTTGAGCACTGCCCTGCTCTTGCAAACAAGCTGTTCCCATTTACACAGCCCAGCTTCTGCCACATAAAAGCGTTTTCATCTTTTTTTTTTCCTTTCCAAAAGCCCACAGAGTGCACAGCTGTTTATTAGTGTGTGTGACAGCTTAAATGGCTCTTGTCAACAGTTGCCCAGTTAGAAAAGTGGCAGTCTTCATTTGTGCTGTTGAAACAAAATGATCTCTAAATAAGTCTTGAGTACTTCTTAAAATATAAAGTGATCTCTCTGGAATGTATTTTGTGAGGTAGGAAACAATTTGAAGAATAATTTGTACTTTATAACAGATCAGTAAGGAATAAAAAATGTTAAGATTTTTAGAACTTATCTTTGGAAGACCAAGTTGTTCTTGTGCTTACCAGCAAAGTTCTGGTCTCGCATGAATCCTGTGGTTATACCAACACTGTTTGACAAAAGTAGTCATGATATAAAGGGAGTAACATTAGAAAAAGTAATATGTGTCAAATGTACAATGAAGGAGAAGAGAAAAAAAGAGTTTAATTTCCAACAGTTCCAGCAATACTTATTTCCTGGAATACTTTCTTTTCTCAACTCACAGTGTTTTTTAAATAGAGCAAGAAATTTGGCCTCCACTGAATCTAATCATGGGTAAAACACTGACTTCTGTGGAGTTTGACCCTTACAGTTCTCAGGCACTGCTGGCTGTGCTCTGTGGGGAAATCAGATCTGCAAACTCTGAAAGAGAAAATTCACCATATTTTTTTCTAAATAGCTTTGTGAATAACTACTGAAATCTAGGGTGGATTTGAGATTGCAAAGCATTTGCTAAAACAGTGTGTGGGGGAAGTGAATGGATAAATTTTGGTAACTTTGGCAAAAGTTTAAGCATCATAAAGGATTGTTTGAACAAAGATTTATCCATCTACTTTAATGTAAACCTGTTTGCTATGTGCAGGTGAAATCAGCCTCAAAACTGTTCAAGTTTTCTCACACTTACCATTCCCTCACTTGACAATACAACTTCAAGTTTGTAACTAAATCCAGAGCAGAGAAATACTTTGCTTACATGGAGAGAGAGCATGCATACTTAATAGAGTGTCTGTCTTTTTGAAGAAGATAGAGCAATTAAAATCATTATAATTTATGCACATAATTACGTGCATAATATATGTATAATTTATGTGTAGACAGAGGGGAAAAATTCCTTTACTGGGGAAGAAAGGCTGAGAAAACAGAGAGGTGAGCTACTGATGTGAGACATGACTGCAAATTTCAATTTCATGCTTTCCTTTTTCATATGCATTGTTGCTATTTTATGAGCCTACTTCTGTGGAAAAGTTAGTCCTGACGTAGACCTCTTTAGCGAAAAAGCCTGAAAATCAGAGTGGAAGTGTGATGACCTGTGTGGTGTGGGAAAAGAATTTGAAATGTTCTGTGTGTACAGTACATCCTTCCATATCCTATGGCTTCCTAGTACCACAGGGGTTACTTGGTTTTCTTTTTTTCTGGTTTCTTTTTCAAAACTCGGTGATGCAATTGCTGATTGCTTTAACAGTAGTTTAGTTTTAATAGTTTGCCAACCAAATACATAAATTCATGAGATCAAAAGATCTTACCTTGGCTCTGTAAGGGTGTTGCTCTCCTGGAAGTTTCTAGACACAAGTGGAACCACTACTGATATAAAGCTCTGATGTAAGTCCATAGATTGCCCTGTAAGCCTTTATTAAACCAGAGGAAAGGGTGACCTACTTGATAAATAAGGAATGGACTGTGCTGAGCAGCCTGGAAACAGGTCAAGGAATATTACCGCTGGCCTGGTTTCTACGGTATATCACTGTGTCCCTCAGCCATAGGGAGGAGGAGGAGGAGAAGATCCAGCAGGCAGGAATTGTGCAGCAAGATTGATTTATTTAATTATTTTACAAACTCTTTTATAGACTTTTTTCTTCATAGTCTAATTGGACAAAGGACCAGCCACCCCTTGGGGGTGATTGGCTAAAATCCTAAAACATCCATTGTCAAAATATTTTCCACTATACCATAAACAAGACTTTTCAAGGTTGCAGGTGGCTTGGTTGTTTACATTCCCTGCTACCTCTTCTGTGAGAGAGAAAAGTCTCTCACGGACTTAGAAAATAGCAAGAAAATCCTCGCTAACAGCATTTTTGTATCTACAAAGGAATGCTATAGCTGTTGTCTTTAATATGTTGTAACATATTAAAATACTGCCCTTCAGCACTTTTGATGCTCATCTGTAGCTTAGAATAAGAGCAGTGTAACCGAAACTCTCATCCCATCCCATGCCTTGTTTTCTTAGGTTTTTTATTTTTCTGAAACAGCTATCCCACTTTCCAGGGTATTTCAAACAACACAAAAATGTATTTTAGGTAAACTGACAATCCATACTTCATGAACAAAGTTTCTGAGTTAGGAAGGTATTTAAGAGATGAATGTTTTTCATTTCCAATATTACTTGTCTTTAGGTTAGGACTATGGGTTAAGAAGAGTAGTATTTATTATGCTTCTTGGTTTTCAAGTAACTTTGTTTTAAAAGAGGGTAATTGTTTTTGCTGTAGCTAAAGGGCACTAAGTATCCCAGAGTAGCTGCCTTAGGTGTAATAAATACATGCATGGACAACCAGACCATTAATGTACTTTACCCTTTATCTATGGGAATAGTAAACACTGACTATGTGGCATGTTAAGACCTAAACTAGTCTTTTGTGCCACTGGAATTTTTTTCTTTAATGAAACATCAATTCCCTTGGCATTTTTATGAGCAGCCACTGTTTTCCTTTCTTTCTAGTGAAGCAAAATCTTACAGTGCTGCACTTTGCCACCTTTTTTCCTTATTATTTTTGGAGTGCCCTAATGGCTTTGAAAACTAATTTACTTCCCATTCCACTTCTCTTGCCAGCTTGGGTAAAAATGGCTTGATTGCTTACAAAAATAAAATACATCATAAAAAGAAAAAAAAAAAGGAAAAAATCATATTAAAGAACATGCAGGTTAGAGAGTAATACAGCTGAGGGAGCAGAGGCTGTTGTCAGAACTATAAGAACAGCTGTATTGAGTTGTATATATTATAATATAAATACATAAATATATAAATACATAAATACATAATATATAAATATATAAATATATAAATGTATAAATATATAAATATCGCATAGTCTAAAGTATGATAGGAAAGCAGAGTGGATGAAACTGGAGGATTTCATCTGTGCCACTCGAGGCAGATCTGTAGCATTGGATGAAATTATGGTAATTTTAAATAAATATCCCTTTGACGTACTTCTTGAAAATGTGACAAACTTGTCAGCAAAGCTGTAAGGGAGAACTGTGGAAACCAGAAATATCCACTAAAGGGAGCTGGTTACAGCCTCTCTGCAGGGGCCCAGTGAACAAATGGATTGATTCCCAAAGGAGGGAACAAGTCCCTTAGTTTTGCTTTAGGACTTTGGGTTAGGATCAGATTCTGTAAAATTCAGAGCAACTTTGAGTGCTGACAAATCTCACCTCCTGCATGAAGTCCGTGTCTGTATCACCTTTTGAGGGTTTACAAAGAGATCTGCAACTTGTTTATGAATCCTAAACCCATCAGCCTCCTTCTTCCTTTTGTTTGAGAAAGAATTAAAGATTTAGCTGGGTTCTTATAAGTGTTACTGGTTATTGCACTGCACTGTGATTACTGATTAGCTGCTGTATTTACCAAAGATAAAACACTTGAACTTCAGAAATGTAGTAAGAGACCTTCAGGATGCTTTTGGGAAGACCAAAATCTCGCAGTGATAGATGCCAGGAATTATGAGGTACTAAACAGAGAGGAGTAAAAAGTTGTACTGGTGTGACTATTGCTTATAGAGTAAAATTCTCATTTTGTTGCAATATGAGCCACAAAACAGAGGTGCTCAGTGTATCCATTTTAACTCTCTCTTGGATCATTAGTAAAAACAGAGGATATGGTACATATAAATAGCCAGTTCGGTCTGTGTTGTGTCAGGGAACACCAAGGGTTAACAGGAGTTGTATAGATGTTTTTCACAACTGAGATGCAACTTTCTGGAGGAAAACAAATTCCACCCACTACAAACTTGGAATTCATGTGGAGTGGTGGTTGATGCAATCCCATAGCCACTCTTTCCAAAGCTTATTTTCCTATTTTGTGCATGTGAACACAAATCCAGATGATTGCTCTGCAGAAACATGGGTGCAGAAAACCAATTTTAATTAAACTTTATTGAAGTTTTAAATAGATGAGTATTATAAGGTATTCTCATTAAAGCTCAACAGCAGATGATTTCATTATTTTCCTTGGGTTAGGAGTAGCTAGTTTATAACAAGGCCAGGAAAAACAATCAGCTTTAAAATTGAGGTTATCTAGTCTTTTATTCACTGTTCCACCTACTGTTTAATGAAGATTAATCAATTCACCCCATGTTCTGCAAATACGGAGGCTATGAAAGCCTCTTAATCTAAATCTAAAATACTCTTGGTGTTCCTGCAGTGGAATCTGCCATTACTTGTCACCAAGTAGATGCACTGGGCTGATTCTTTATCACTCTAACATCTGAAGCTTTTAGCAGGATTGGCCTGTATGGGAATTGGGAGGCTATTAGCATGTGGAGGGATAGCAGTTTGTGAAAGAGATTAAAGCACTGGCGCTGGGCATCTTTCCCTCATAATTTTTCACTCTTAATAATCTATGGCAAAACCCAGTGTTATGGTTTTGAAACTTGAAATATTTTAGCATAAATTCACCTTGAAGATGGTGGAACTGATGCCTTAGGTTTTAACTTTTATATTTTTCAAATCCTGTACTGCCTAGTGTGTAACTCTGAAGTTTCTTGTAGCCTGTTAACTTCTGCTCTCTCATGCAGGTAGACATAACAAAGCCTCTCCAGGCCTGCTCTCCAAGGACACCTAGATTGTCCCAGGTCCCAAAATATGTAAACTAAGGCCCCTGAAGAGAAGGGGCAAACTTGGGGTAGTTGCATCATTAACTGGCGTTGTAACTGGAGAATTGATCCTGATATGCAAATGGACCACACTTAAAAAAGTGAAAGAACTGGTGACTCAGTGTCCCTCTTGGGAGTTGCCTCTTGACTCCCTGGGTGTACCTTGAAGGCCCTTCAAATAAATACCTACCTTTATTCCCTTATTCTTGTGTAGTCTCGGTTTTTAGGTGGCCACCCCAGGCCTCAGAACCTTCCTCAGTTTTAAGCTTTGGGTTGTCAGTTTCTTCTTCACAGTATAACTTAATCTCTAAATTCTTAAGAACCATAAAGCCCAAATCCAACAGTTATAATTTACTTTTTTCTCCAGGCATATTAGATAAATAAGAACTTGGGAGTTGCTTGGTTGTTGGGCAGCCTGAAGGCCTTGCAGTCTTTTTATTTTGTTACAGATAGCTAGATCAGGTATCTATACCTATTTCATCTATGGCTCTTCTCCGTAACACGCTGTAATGTGTTTTGTACTTGCTGTCCTATGAAAATGCTCTTCAACACTGGATCTGTAGGTTGCTGCTGAACACTGAACTAAAAAAGAGTGGGTAAAACCTTGAGATCCTTGTTTACCAAAGAGCATTCAGGGGGAGTGTAATAAATGAATCGGTTTCAGGGTGTTGGTTGTTACTGTTTGGATAAGATATGAAAGAGGGGAGTTGAAAGTTGAATAAATGGGCATGTTATCTGAAGAGAGATTGCGAGACTGTACGGGTGTAATACTAGAATGTAACCACTGGATGGGGGTATAACAAGGGCCCAATAGGTTTAATAGAAGGAACTTTCCAGCACATTGCCTCATAGGGTACAAGGGATGAGGACGACGCCCTAGACTGTGATTGGAGAACGAGCCAACCAATGAAGTGGACTTATTTGGAAATGATTGGTGAGGAATGCACGGAGGTATAGACCAGCCAGCGAACAGGAAAGGGACCAATCAGCACGAGGATTAAGAAACGCACCAATCCGGTGGTACCAAAGACTTTAAAAGCCACCAGGTGCTCTGTACCTGGTCCTCCGGCGGAACTTGGTGTCCGAGGGAACACCCAGTGGGTCTCATTGTCTTCTTTTTGTGTGTGTTGATTTATTCTGGCTTGTCGCGTGGAGCCTGGGCTTATCCTGGGTTCCCACTCTCAGTTGTTAATAAATAAACAAGTTGGCTTTTCTTTTCAAAAGTCTCAGCCTCGTTTATAACAGGGAGTATAGCACTGTCTCATCTGTAGTACCACTGGAAAACTAACCAGTGTATCCTCAGGCCTCTGTCAAACAGGATAGGAGAGCCCTGAAGCAGCATGGTGACTTGGCAAGAGGAGTTTTCTCAATAGCAATGATGAAGTCTTAAAAAAAAAAAAAAAGGTTAAAAGATAAGCTTTGAAAATGTTTTTGCTTGCATAAAAAGTACTGGGAGGTGGACATGATATTGCAGACTGAAGGCATTTTGCTGTTCAGCTTCATTGTGGTTAGAAATAGATTTCTCTGAAGGGAAGACTTCCCAGCAGGATCTTGTGTTTGCCAGCCTTTTGAGGGAAAGATGTGAGCTAGAGAAGGACCTCAGGAGAGGGCTGGTGATGGTGAAGCAGGATTGCCCTTTCCCTTGGTATTTATGGGAGGTTTCAGAACTGCCACTCTCAACTAAAGAGCTCACATTTCACTCTTTCCAAAGAGACTGTAATCAGTAGTAGCCCATTGAGCTAATTGTTTGCTTGTTTGGAAACAGCAAAATTAAGAGAAATGAGCAGAGGCAGCCTGCCTTCTTAACAGAGTCCCAGAAATTAGAGTCATTTTCTGTGTGTTGAACAAGCCTGCAGCCAAAGTCTCTTTTGTCTGAAAGTGACATATTAGTCTCTGAGTTCCTTAGAAAAGATGAAAATTACTGGGCAGTGGGGCCATTTATTTTCCTTTTTGTGTGTTTAAGGAAAAAGAAACAGTCTGTTGCCTGGATCAAAAGGAGTAGCTCACTCTACTACTCCTCCCGTTCGTGATACAGAGAACAAATCCCCATGGTGATATTTTAAGGTGCTGCTCTGAATTTTGTTGCCCTTCCAGTTAAAATAAAATATAAATTTTTGGAACTGCAAAGGAATTGGGTGTGCAGAACTCAATGAAATAATGGATTCATGGTTGAAAAATCTCTCTTAGCTGTTTCTCTGTTGCACTCAGGCACTAAGCTGTGTATCAAAGGGCAGAATTCATACATAGGTTATTCTCTTACTAATTTTCCTCCCTGCAAGTACAACGAGTAGATATGATTAATGTTGGATAATAGAGCAATAGCTATGAAGGTATTAAACTCTACATTTTTAGTTATCAAAATGCATGAGAGGTACAGAAGGGATGAGGTGGAGGAGAAGGATGTAAAGGGGTGAATTAACCAGTCTTGAACAATGTAGTGGTAAAGCTGGACTAATCCTCGAGATCCAGTGGCAGGATTTTAGGGCTCATGCTCACACAATGAGCAGCTGTAGCAGTTTGAGGTGTTGCTACCCTTTGGCAGAGTGTGGGAGGAAAGCGAATTCTGAGATGAATAAACAAATGATTCTGTCTCCTTGTCCAGGGTACTTCTGCTCTGTTTTGAGATGTATTTGTTGGGGATGACCTTGCAGAACTATTCCCTCAGGCTGGAGTTTGGGTTCCTCTTCTCTATGGCAGTAACAGTCGTAAAATGGTTATGGAGTTCCTAAGGTTCTTACTCTTACAGGTGAAAGGGACAAACTTCTAGATATTGTAGGCTTGAAAAAGTTACAGAGCACTGCAGCATCTTAGAGGGGTTAATTTTCTGCTTTGGTACAAGAGGATCGAAATAACTTTGTTGAAAGACAATTTTATCCATGTTAAAAAGAATAATGTTTTAGTGTCGATATAACATACTCCAGAGTATAATAGGAAAGCAGAGGAGGTGAAACTTGAGAATTTAATCTGTGCCACTCAAGGCAGCTCAGTCTGCCAAGAGTGTGGTAGTGCACATGTGCCCTGGTGATGAAACAGGGTCCAAACCTGTGTTCCCTCACAGGGACATAGCACTTGGTACATCTCCTTTTGAAACCACTTTGAGATCTCTGTCACTATTTCAATGGCCTTTGCATGTCTTTGAGTATAATTTTTTTCTTTGGAAGAATTCAGTTGATGAACAATATTTTTTCTGTTGCTGAGAATACCAGTTCTGTGTTTCAAACCCTATCTGTTTAATATACGTGTCATACATATTTGTGTATATTATGTGTATATTAAAGTCCAATAGAGAAATACAGCTAAATGTAGCCCTATCTTAAGTAGATGAAGAATGAGGTCTGTATTTAAATGGGTCTGCTTTGCATGTACTGTGGCCTCTGGGAGCTGGCTTCCCTCCCACCCTGTGCTGATCACACTCCAAACACCTTACTGAGTGCTCTGAGATTTTATATGCATATATATGAACATAAGAAGTCTAGAAAGTCTGGAAATCCTGCAGAAATTGCTTCCAAACTCTTGGGAAGCAGCCAGAGCAAATGTGAGAGAAAATGAGGATCTTTTTTTTCCAGTGAGCTGGGCAGTGTTTGGTACCTGGGTGTCTCCTGGGCACTTAGGGATGCATTTATATGCAGTGGAGCTGTAATTCTGTGTATGTCCCCATTATCCTTAACTCAAAATTTGTCTTCCAGCAGCAGTGCTGCATGCTGAGAGTCAAGGGGGCTTTTTACACCTCTGTCCGTGATGATGTGTCTTTTAAAGAAATATAATGCTTATAATACTTAATAGTTTTGTTTTAAAGCATGATGTCATGTTCAGGGCAAGAATAGTGAGCCCAGTTCTCCAGCCTCCCAGCTGAGTACTTAATAAGCCCAAACCAGTGCTTTGTCAGCTCAGAGCAGCCAAAACCACTTTGTATTTTATTCTTTCTGGCTATGATTTCAACGTGCATCATGTTACTGTTTGATCTGTACCTGTGTATTTTGATACAGACATAAGGGATGGCAGGATAGAAGGTGCTTGAGATGGTAATCACTCGTATTTCTATCCAGTTTATTTCGTAAAGGTCCTGCACTAAGTGATTGCTGACTCATTGCTGCACAATTTTGATTGGATGTTTAAATCCCTTCTGAGTGCCCTCAGCCTTGTAAACCCTGGAAGCTGTTTTGTGTTTGCAACAGCAGTAGGGGCTCAGCCTCTGGAGACCTCTCCATGTGTGCTGCTAGTGTCAGGACTAAATTATGGAGAAGCCATTTAGGATCCATACCCAACAAATTCTCCACTGAGATAAAGCAGTTGGCAGAGAGGTCTTGTTTCTGCTTACAGAGGTGTTTCTTAATAAGCTCCAGCAGGTCTAGGAACAATTTGATCACTGGAGAGTTTCTCAAGAAGGCACTTGAAAGATTGTGGAGACTTGAATTTTCAGGATGATTTTCATGCCTGCCTTGCTTGCATGAGGCAGGGTGAGCTAGGATTTCAGTTTCCTCTTCTTGTTTTAACTCTCTTTCTCGGCCTGCGAACTTGGTGCAACTGAAGGAGGAGGGGAGGAGAGGGCAAAGACACTCAGCAGAAATCAGTCAACTACAATAAAAACACAGAAATGCCCTGAAGCTAGTTTTACTGCTGAGACTGGAGGGAGGAGAGGATGTTAAAGTGTCAGTAGGGCATCAGAGCTATTGCAGAGTCCATTTGTCCCTGGGTTTTGAATTCCCAAACAGATTTTTGCAATAGTGTGGTATTTCATGTTCGACTGCAGCCGTTTTAGTCTCTAACAAGGAGGAGGAATCCAGGGCAAGAGTGTCAGCAGAACGGCAGGTGAATGCAGGGCTGTAGGAGATTATTTTCAGTGACATCTGCTACAATAGCCTGGAATTGCCAGGCAGGATGCTTTTCTCCCTGTTCAGAGCCCTTCTCACCAAGAGCAAATGAAATGTAGTTTTCAGGTCTACTGTCACTGAAAAATGGTGTGAGATGCCCCTTAACACTGTTGAATCATTTGTTTGGCCAGCACTGTGCAGAGCTTGTGAGTTTTATACCTGTGGCTTTGATTCAAGAGTGACTTCCAGAAGGGGACTACCAGGATGCTAGAGCAGAACTGACTTATCTGAGTTCCTGACCACTGGCTGATGGACAAGACAGACAAATAAAAGGACGAAATATTGCATGAAAATCCAGGCATGCCAACCATTGCTGCTTCATCTGTAGCACCAATTGCTGTGATGCCTAAATTATTTTACAGGGAAATTCAGTCTTTATTGTGTGGTCTTTGGGAGTTCATAAGCGGATTTTTCTGCTTCTCATCCTCAGTAATTATGTTAACCTGCTCCTCAAAGGTCCAAATTTAAATGTAAAACCTATGAATATAGGAATGATTTTGTTCATGTTTTTGCAGACTTGCTGACAAAGCATTCAGAGATAGAAAAGACACAAAATGAACAAGCAGGTAACAGACAAGTTTTCATGGAATTCAAAGTGCAATTGTTCCTTCTGTCAGCTGAAAATTTGTATATGAAAGGAACTGCTAACCCAAACGGAAGAGCCAGACAAATTCAAATGTAAAAGTACTCTGTTCCTCTTCCCCTTCTTCTGCTGGCCTTGTAAAAATAAGATTTTTTGGCATTTTGGATAGATTGGTATAGTGTGTCACTGTGTCAGGACTTGGAGTTTCAAGCCATGTATGGTTTTGTGGTTAAAACCAGCATCAAAATATGGGCTAGAAAGCAGATGATTTTTTTTCTGCTAAAACAAAAAAATCTTCATGACAGTAGTAGTTTTACTCCTGGAGACAGGATGTATATCCATATGCCCCACTTAGGATTCACATTGAGGATCCTATGGAGATTCATGTTACCTGCAGGGTTTGAGGATTGCTTTTTATTTTTTAATTTTTTTTAGGATTTTTTTGTGCTGAAAAATTGTACTAAAAATGTGTATAAATTCTCCTAAACCTGCTGTTGCACTTGTAAAATTATTTTCCTAAACAGCTGGATTTGAAGAATTTCAGATTTTAAAACCTTTTTTGACACGGTGTTTCCACCTGAGCTCAGGGATGGAACAAGCAGCCTGTACTTGTGGACAGTGTTGGCTTTTCCAGAACTTGCTTAATAAAGTGCCCAGAAGATGGTGCCATGGTGTTGGTTTTGGCTACAGGAATGCTGAGATCTTGAGGTTTCCTTTGGGTTTAAATTAAGTCGAGTAATCTTATATGCTCTGATCAGAAGCTAACATTTTAAGAAGTGGAATTTTAAAAATAATTGTAGAGGTAATGTGTATTTTTGCTGAAGAAAGCAGCTGGATTTTATACACATGGCTGAAGCACCTCCACTGTCCTTACAAGCACTTCTGAAAACAGAACCGGCTTTTTAGGGAAGCTGTGACTTTGCTTAACCCCTGTTATGGAGAGGTGCAGTTGTTGTCACACTCATGGCTCTCACAGCATCTGGCACAGTCAGGTTCAGCACCTTTGCCTCGTGTGAGAAACAGGAGTTGCTTAATGCTGTGTCTAGAGGATGCAAGTCAGTTCTTAGTAAGATACTTTCTACCCCATACAGTCATCTCCTGACGTTAATAATCAGTGCCAGACAAGACATCTTCGTATTTCCACTTAATAATGATTTATTACGATTAATTAGAAGCTGCTTTTTTGGAAAGATAGGTAAACAGTCTGTCTACTTGTTCTTGGTGCTGCCTGTCTCATACAAAATCAAAGGGTTCATTTGGTGCTGTAAATTTCAGCCTGAAATGCTGCAGGCTGAGAAACCACTTCTGGATACGAGAACAATTGATTATATCCCCTTTACAACTCTTAGGCAAAACCCCCAATCAAAGAATCCCTACAAATGTTTGTGTGTGTGTATATGTATGTGTTGGGGTCACAATTAGCAGAAATCAAAACAAAACCTTAACAAAAAGCCTTACTAATAGAGCAGTGAGAAGGTGATACAAATCAGTTTTCCTTCCCTGATCCTTTTAAAATGTGCCTGCCAATTTGTCAAAGCTTCTGGGAGGCTGTGATGTTAAAAAATGCATGCTGAGGAACGGAGAGAAGTTGTACAGTCCTGCAGAGACTTGAATCCTTAGCAGCAGATGCTGCTTCTATGTTCTCTTTTACTCCATTTCTGGGTAAGCTACACAAATTTAGCATTATAGCCAGAAGCAGTGAGGAGAAAATCATGTCATCTTTGGAGACGAGATTCAAACTGTACAGAAGAGCACACACAAATTCCTTCCGCAGTTATACAGGCTTGCTTCAATAATTTGTTCATAGTGTTTAAAAAACCATTAAATTACTTGCCAACCTCCTGTTAATAATGGAAAAGTCCTCATAGAACCTGAAGACCTGAACAATGGAGACACCCCAAAAGTACAATAGGTTTTATTGTAATCATGAAACTGCAGTCTATAAATACTTAAAATATCTTAAAATTGTGTTTCTAACTCACCCTTTTGAAGGCTCCTGAATGCAGTGTTAATGTGAGCAAAATGCTTCTGGGAAACCAAGGGAAATGCAATAAAATTCAATTTAATACCAACTTACCCGCATTCCTGTGCCTGCTGCTGCTGAATTTTGGTGATAAATCAGCCATGGGCCACTTAGTGTTCATTTCAGCAAATGTGAGCACTGGAATCCAAGTTCATATACGGAGTTCAAACACTAACTTCTTTTAGGCTTGTTGTGGCGTGGAAGCATGGAAGAAGCAAGTGAGCGTAGTTCTTGGAGGAGGAAATTGAGCAGCTGGTGTTTTAGCAGGCACTGATGCAACTCCTGGTTGAGTAGTAAGTCACACAGTGTGATGTGTCTTACCTGGAAAGTCTCATTGTGGCACAGACTACAGAATGTGTGATGTCCCTGGGTTTTGAACTGTTCTTCAGCCTTTAATTCCGCGACCACTGTTGAGTGAGAGAGCTTCTTGCTTGCGATACAAGGGGTTAATTGGTAACATAACATTAACTGGCCTTTCACTCAGAGGCAGTGTCAGATTTGCTGACTGATGTGTTTTCTGAAAGTGCTTGCCTGCTAAACTGGCTCTGATTAATAAAATATATGAAGGCAAACAAAAAGTAGCCCTCCCTAGCTGAGTTTGTTTTTGTACTTATGACTAATTTACATGTGCAAAACCTTAAGAGCTGTTTTTTCAGGTTATTATGCTTGCATTTTAGGCCTTCAGGCACAGAACTGCTCTAAACTGGAAACTCTGTAGTTGCTTTGGCACAAGGCTTTGTTTAAACTAATCATCTTTGGTGAGAGACAGAGTGCTACAAGAGTACAGCTGAATGACTTTTAGAATGGATATGTTGAGGTTCTGGTGGATTTTTAGGATAAGCTTTTCCACAGTTGTGGCCAAGAGGCATTAGTCCATAATGCTGAAATTTTCACAAAACTAAGAAAATACCTAAAAACCCCATCTTTCTCTTGCCCTGCATAAGTTAGTAAGGAATAAAAAGGTGATGGCTCACTTGGCATTCAGTGCACACAAGGATGTGTACCTAAATGGGCTGCCTGGTGTCTGAATGAGCCTGCCCTCATTCCTTGCTTGTTCCTTGGGAAACAAGTCTTGTCTTTCCTTGCCATTTTCCCCCTTGGCTGGCAGTCCCCATATTTCTCCTCTGGGCCAGCACTGTGCCTGTATACTCTGAGATGCCGTTGCTGCAGATGTTCTGGATTCTGCATTTGCAAATGATTATTCAGGGAATTGCTTTATTTTATGCTCTTACTCGGAATTTGAGCACCCTGTGTTTGGGGCAGTCAGCACAGACCGATCAGTTTGCATACCCCTGCTTTTCAACTCATTCAGCGAGATTGCAGCAGCTTTTTAGGTCCACTGGATGTTTATGGACTCCTCCACTGCACGGGCTCTTTTCCCACACTTTGAGCAAGGCAAAAGGCACTTGCTGTTTTACCCACAGTGCAGCAAACATGGATCAGTGACTGCAGAGATTGATTAAAGTTAGTCAGGAAGAGTAAAATCAAGTCAGAGGCGTGCAGACTTGTGCTACTTATTTGGTACTTTCCTAATACTCAGAAATAAAGTCTTTTAAAATAAAGTCTTTTAATCTCACATATTAAAGCCTCAGGCATTACTAAATTAAACAGATTATTTACCTATTTGGTTTTCCTGTTTAGGGACAGCACAGCTGACGTATCTGTTGAGAAAAGGAGAGAGAGACGTGTATACAGCCCACTATTTCTGGATAAAATGCATGCACTGGTTGTATACACAACATCTTATGTTTGTAGTTACAAGCCTGTCATTGTGACTCAAGCTCAACTTCCTACCACATCCCAATTATGGCTAGGAAAGCATATTCACTATAAAAAAGAAGTAACTTAAGAGATAATGGAATACCAACGTTTTAAATGTATTTTAAATCTGTTGAGCAAAGCTGAAGCAGTGAATAAAAGTCATTGCTGTGGATTATTCTTTATCTTTTTGCTTTTAATGGTCTGATTTGAGTTTTGAATGCTTTGGCTAAGCAGCAGTGCTCCAAGACTCAGTAGGACCCCCTTCTGTTTCTTTTATTTAAATAAATCTGAACTAACTTTTTCAGGGTAAATATTCTAAGATTTCCCTTTCTGAAAATCTGTATCTTTTTATATACCTGATTCATTCCAGCTGAAATATCTACTGTATTCTAAAAGTCCTCCTCCCTTTTTCTTCTTTCCCAGGCAACAGGAAACTGGCATTCCTCATAAATTTTAGAGCAGGAAGTTATTAATGATCTCTGTAGGTTTTACACAGGTGGTTGTTGCTGCCTTGGCTCAGCTCCTTTTCCTTGCTCTCATTTGCATGGCTTCACCACAGGTGATAATGTGGCTCCTTGACTCTACCAGAACTGGAACAGGGATGGGATGAGTAAAGTCACCTCACAGGCCGGGGCTTGCTTGAGGCTGTCCTCTCGTGAACGTCCTGATGCCACTACAGAACCTGGCAGAAACAAAGCAGAGAAGATTTATTGAGGAGGCTCTTACAGTTAGGGCTACACAGATTATAGCAATCATCATAATGAATTTAGTATAATATGGAATAAAGAGAAAAGAGCAAGTACTTAATCAAAACAGCATTGAGTCCCAAAGGAAAGATAAAATCAGTGAGATAGGAGTTGCAACTTGATTTTTAAAGATTTATCGCCCAAATTATTCACTTTATTTCAGACAGATTAAACCTTAAAACCCAGCTATCACCATGCAAATATCAACAGGATTAAGCATAGAATCTTTGGAGACAAGTAATTTAGCCAACCAGTTAAAATTTTTTCTTCTCGATCATGCCTTTCACCTCCCTTATCTGCAGTGCAGATTGCTTGTGTTCAGTTTGGCCTGAATGGATAATTTCCAGTATTTCAGGATGTGAAACAAGGTGAGAATGCCTGGAGGGTTCTGCAGTGGGCTGAGGGAACTGGACATCTGTATTTTGAAAAAGTACCTGCAGTGGTCCTCTATGAAAATAACCCCCCTCTGTCTGTGTCTCCTGTTAACTGAGGTGTTGGTCTCACGTGTTCCCAGCATTTGTTGGTGTGGAAGACAGTCTACCACATCTTTCTGAGTTCAGGCCTCTGGCTGTTTCAGCCTGAAGGGATAAGTACCAAAAGCATCCTGCCTGATCAATAGTTTATTAAAACCTTTGTCAGAGTCAGAAAGGAAAATGTTAATGCAGTTGAAATAGAAACCTGGGGGATAGGAGAAGCCTTTCTGACCATCTGTAGCGCATTCAGTCCCTTCCTGTGATTTTTCCTTAAAGGTCACGAATGACATAGAAACAATGAGGCTGGAAAAGCCCTCTGAGATCATTGAATCCAGGTGTTAACCCAACACTCTCAGTGCCACCACTAAACCATGTCCCCAAATGCCACATTCACGTGTTTTTGAACGCTGCCGGGGAAGTCAAACCAGTTTCATCTTTTCAGCCCAGAACTGATGTGGGGAGACAACTCTTCTGGGTCCAGCCTCTCTTCTTCTTTATCCGTTTGTTCATCCCTGGATAAGCAACTTGTACTTTGCTGAAGAAACCAGCTCCTTTGAATTGTTTTCCTAGTGTTGCAGTTTGGTTTTGTTTACTTTGTTGTCATTCACGTTGCAGCTGCTGGGATTGCTTTTGTTATTAGAGCTGTTAATATTGCATGATCAAATGAATTGTTGATTGCCGAGCCTCTGAAGAGCAGACGCGGGCTGCTCACTGCCTCCAGTACATGTGTGAGGCTGTCAGGGACAGCTGGGACCTGATGTCAGATCAATCACGTACTGGAGGCTTGCATCAGAAGGTGGTTTTGGAAGTGAGGAAGCAGATCCAGTGTTGAGAATATTCCTCAAATGGATACATTCCTCCCTCTTGCTGAAAGGTCCCCCTTGAACTGTCAGCCCATAGCTGTAGTTACCTGACAGGTAGAAGTGCTACCAGCTCATGTTTCTCCTGGTGCAGGAAATACTTTTCTATCATAGGATAGTCTAAAATGGTGTCCTGCACTGTAGGACCTGTTTAGAGATGTTTACAATGTGTAAAATGAATCATATCAGTGCTCAAGTATGCTGATTTTGGTGTTTGTTGATTTTGGTGTTTGTTTCTCTCCCCTCCCTTTCCAATGAGGCCCAGCTGTCTCTGAGCACTGCTGCCTGCCTTGGCACCCTGCTGTTATTTAAGGAAAGTTGATGCAGATTTGTTGTTTTCACTTATTTTTTATGAACACTGAAGATATTTTGCCTCCTAGGCAACACACTTCCCCCCAACCCCATTTTTAGCTCTCCCAACAGTATTAGGGAATACTACTTAGAAGCACAGAAGGGGAAAAGTAGAGAGCAGCTTGGTGAGTGGGTCCTTTCGTTTGAGAGCAGACAAATCATTTCATATGAAATTGATGTGATATGACAGCATAAAGAGCAAATGTAATTTCATTTTGCATTATTATTTATTAGATTTATAGCAAAACTGCAGCTACAGGGGAGCCTTGCTCATTCAAATATGCTGAGACAGGATCAGTTTGCACACAAGGAAAAGTTGATAGTATTGCAGTGAAGCTGCTGCTAGCACAAAAAATGCATTCATTAGAGATAGTGGCACGGTTTTACTTAGAAATAATGAATCTGTGACTTAAAAGTGTGTACATTAAGTTCCAAACCCCACTCATGGTGGCAGTGGCCCCAGAACAGCGGAGGTGGCAACAGAACTTCAGCACAGTGACATTCCTTAAATTTCTTCAAGACATTTCTGTTAAGGAAGCTCTGTTTACAGATGGATGTCCCATCTATTGTTTCTGCTTCTGCTGATAAATAGAGTTGGTGAAATATCAGACCCTTTTCTAGCTCTGCCAAAAAACCCCCAAACCCTCTACAATATCTCTGTGCTGCTGTCACAGTTAGCAGAAAGGTGAAATAGCAGCAGACCAGTACAAAGGTGACATGAATTAGTTTCTCTTCCCTGATTCTCTTCAAATGTGTCCACCTGTTTTTCAAGAATTGAGAGGCTGCAATGTTAGAAAATGCAACTGCAAACAAAAAAAACCTTACTTTTGGAAATACAGATTTCCATTTTTCCCTTGAATCTTTAATCTTAGTCAATAGATCACAAGAGAGGAGGATGGAGAGAACTATAAAGAAAGGTCCTGGAGAGGATCAGCCTGCCTGCCTTTTAATCTGCATGAATTCTATTTCAATTACAAAAATTTCATCTATAGAAATGAAAATTGCACTGATGAAATACAACAGTGCTCTCTGACAACTGGCTTTTGGGAAGACACTCATTCACATGCACAGTAGGGGCATGACTACTGTAAAGAAAGAGAAATCCTTGCTGGTCCACTTATTTTGCTTCAAAATGGGTGCAAGGGAAAGTGATGATGTGCTCTGGTGTTTGGTGGTTTGTTGTTTTCCTATTGAGAAATTGCACCTTGAGAGCGTTTTCACTTAGAAATCAAGATAGCAGGAATCTAAAAGGAGCTTGCAGAAGGATAATAAAAGGCTTCCAACATTCCAATCGAATAAGGTTATCCAGTTTTCCCTTTTCTCACAGCACGAGATAGGTAAAACGTGGACAAATGCTATGAATAGCAGATGTATGGGATCATTTCCTTGTTCCACTGACATCTGACTGTCAGAGAAGGGGTGCTCCTGGATGGACCTCGGCACACTGCTGGAGACACTGGTGGGTCTGGTGGAGGTGGGGCTGTTGACATGTGCTGACAGCCGTGGATCCTTCCTTCCAGGCTGGAGTGGATTTGCATCCCCATGGCTCAGACAAGTCTGCAGCCAGACCAGATAACACTCTCTGGGCTCTCATTCTCTGCTGTTTTGTTCCTGCTAAAAAAAATCAGCCCAGCATGTGTGTTGGAAAAGAAGAACATCAGCATGAAGGAAGAGTGAGTAGGCTGTGTTGGAGATGGTCCATACTTGTAAGTATAAGTTAATGATCAAATGTGATCATAGGGAAACTCATTTTCTTGAGAGCATACATTTAAAAAGAGATATTAACACCGTAGTGTGGAACAAAAGACACTGCAATATCCATGGTAGAATGCCAGTGTTCCAGAGGCCTGACAAATCCAGCATTTGTTATTTACCAATCCAAAATGCTTTGCTTTGAGAAAGCCAGCAGAACGGTGTTCATTACAAAATCAATGCAACATGCTGTCAGCTTCAACACAGAGCTGACTGTGGCTCCACTTCTAAGGTAGAAAGTATATTAACTGGTCCATAATTCAAGCTGAAATAAGGAAAAGAGAGAGATAAGATGAACTGTCAAGGAAAGCAGCTACATTCATTGGTGAATTTTGGGGAGTGAGTTGAGGGAAAGGAGCAGTTACCCTTGAGAACTGCACAAGATCATTTGTAAAGTCATTAGTCTTATGAATTATTTTGACTGTCATTGTTATTATTATTTGTACTGAAGTAGCACTTGGAGAAAAGAGTTATGCTAAAAATCCTCCTTACTTCTGCTAAAGCACACAATAAAAAGGCAATCTTTCCCCTGAAGAGCTTTCAGTCTTAATGCCACTCTATATTCAGTGTTCATCATTTAATCTGGTATTTCCATCCTCTTTTATTCTGGTACATAGCACCTGAACTTCTTCCTCAGAACTGTGTTGGTTTTTGGCAAATATGAAATTCATACATCTGCACTCTTCTGTCTGACTATTGTTTGGTTTTCCTCTCCTCAGTGGTTCCTTTTCTCACAGTTAACGTTCCCCTCCTCTTACTTCCTTCTCTCCTTTTCTGCAATTTCTGGTATTGTCTCAGTCTCCATTTTTAAACCTTTGTCACAGTTCTCTCATATTTTCCATGGATGCTTTTTTGTCTGACATTTTCCCACTTGGTTCTCTTTGCAATTTTGGGGGAGATCTGTGAACAAACAACTCCTGCTGTCATTTGTCCTAAGGCACTTCTTCCAGTGAATTGTTCTATCCCTCTTTGTTTTCCATATCCAGCAAGAATCCGCCAGCAGGAAAAGGTCACGTGGAGAAAGCACACCTTTTAGCAGAGAAGGGGATTGCATTGCATTAGGGAGAGGAGCATTGCCAGCAGGTCGAGGGAAGTGATTCTGCCCCTCTACTCACGATTTCTGGGGAGCCTGGATCTGGAGAGTCTTCAGTACAAGACAGCTACACTGAATTTACTAGGGATAAAACCTGGTTATTAGAGACTTCTATAAATAATAAGCACTGGGAGCTCCCTGGCAAACTCCCGATGTTGTCTGTTGGATCATGGGGAAGAAAAAGAAATTTGGCAAAAGGAGCAAGTTAACTGTCAGCAGCTTGTCCCTCAGCTCTGCTGTTAATTGTGGTGCCTCACTGTAGTTTGTTTGCAGTAATTCCAGCCGTACTGCCAGGGTAGCCTTTACACAGAATTGCTGTTGTTGTGTCACAACTATTATTGTTCAAGAACTGCATTTTTCCATTAGGGGGAATACATGAAATACATTATCTGTAACAGTCTCTTTTAATGATAACAACAGATACAGTAATTAGTCCAGTGTATGAAATTAAAGATATTTAAATAATTATAGTGTAATCAAGTCAAAATTACTGATGTCTTTATTTGAGGCTAGATTATATGGAAAACACCACAGGAAAATAAATGCTTTGAAATCTAAAAGGCACCAGTATTTGATAGCACATTTACATATATTGCATCAAGTTAGTTTGGTTTATGCCTGCCAAAGATTCAATATATATAAATAACAGGCCAAGTTTCAGAGGCTTGGGTATGACAGCAACTCCTTTGTGGTTCAGTTTGCTGGCATGTATCAGCGGTTTGGTATGGTGGATTTGCAGCATAAAGGTGAATTTAATGGTGCTCAACAGGGTGGCTCAGAAATGTCTGCATTCTAAATGCCTATTTATTGGATTTTCTTGGAAAAATTTCAATTTTTTTCAGTTCCTTTCTCCCCTTTCTTATCTGATGCTGCACATACTCTTTAATCAAAGATAAATAAAAAAAAGACCAGGGAGCGCAGAGACATCAGTTCAAGGCAAATTATTAATTTTTGCATTATGTGGAAAAAAACCCAACAACCCCCTGCAAAGCAAGCAAACAAAACCAAACCAAACCGAACATAAGCAAAATTAAAAAACACCACACATGAACCCAAAATTCACAGCTTCCCCCTCACTCCCCCTTCTCCTTTTCAGACTTTGAAGAAAACAATCTCTTGTGTAATTTTTTTCCTTTAATAGTAGGTGCTGACTCACCAAGCCAGAGGAAGGCACAGTTCAGAGGTCTGGCAGAATTACAGCTGGTGGGTTTCAGGCACTGCCTGTGTCAAAAGAGAACTGGAAACAGCTGTTTATTTATATGTGTGAAAAGGATGGCAATGAAGTATTTTTATTATTTGACTTCACTGCAGAAGTTTATAAAGGCTATACTTATATTTTATTTTCTTGAGGGATGTAATTCTCCAAAATGATGTGAAATACTGGTGGCAAAACCCCAGTTTTCGATCTGGGCTCTGAATTTTGGAGGGGGCTCCTGAGAGATGGTGCTGATACCTTTGGTTGGCAAGGCGAGCACCGAGCCCCCGTGCTGGTGGTGCAGAGGAGGGGCTACAGAGATGCATTTAAAAGTAAAACTTCTTATCAACTTGCCCATACAAACAGAAGAGAAACACTTGACCCTCAAGAAGGTAACCGGCATCTCATGATTTATTGTAGACCAAAGTTCATTCTTTTACCTGACAGAAAAACATTCGCAAGTGCAAAGGGACTGATTCAGAGGGGACTGACTCCATTAACTGCAATTTTTCATCCACTTTTCCACATCAGCATCAAATTTACCTTTTCTCTAGGTTTGACGTCGAGTATCTTTAGTGTCCTTAAGGTCACAAGTGTTTCTCCAGCCCTACAGGTGCAATAACCAACAAGAAGAATAATCCATGCAGGATTTTCTTTCCATTACGTAGGTGATGCTGGAAAAACAGGAGGCTTCTTTACTTCCAGTGTGGTTATTTAATGCACACTTTTTTTAATAGTTAGTTATTATTAAACATAATTTCAAGATGGAGCAATTACTAGTTTAACAGTAAAGACAGTGAAAACAAACAGGAAAGTAATTTTAGGAATTGAGGTAAGGTTTTAAAACAGGTTGTTTCTGTGTTTGGACAATTTAGTTTATTTTATATGAGGATGTTCTCTCTGAGGAACACCCCCCACCCCACCTCCAGTCCTTTGAAAGCAAGGTGAGTAACTAGATTTCTCACATAGACATTCTGCAGCTTTTACTAGATGCAAGCATACTTCCAGAAAACTTTGAATTGCTGAAAGGTAAATTGATTATGCTAAATGCTCCTTTCAGCAGGTTAGGAAATGGATCCCCTGATTTTGGTGTGTCACACAGAATGGTCTGAGATCTGACCTTTAACCAGTCTTATCAATACAGTTGAATAATTTCTACTCAGAATTTATTTACTTCTTCAGTGTCTTGCTTAATTTGATTTGTGAATCTATTTTTTTTTTTTTTGCTTTTGCTTTAAAGTCATGGGTTTTATATTCAGTTTTTCAAATGCTTCAGCAGTAACTTCTGTTATCCTTGACATTTCTGTGTCACCGTAATATGAACTGTTGCAGTGGGAAACTTAATCCTCTAATCTGTCTAGCTCAGATGCATTGTTCTTATAGAGACATTTTCTAATTCAGTGTATTTATTAACAGCTCTGAGCATTCTGTTCGCTCTGGCATCTGCAATGGGAGCAGTTGTATTAATGGAAACTGTAGTCAAAGAGTGGTCTTATGCCTGGTTCCACTGCCTGGAATGACAGGGCTGGTCCATATGATTGTAGGATCCAGCTCTCTGCCTTTTGGTTGAAGAAGCTGTAAGATACACACAAATGTACATATATACAGATGTGAGTGTATGTTTATCAACTTTTTTATTGGAAGGCAGATCTGAATATTAACTCAAACTTTCGTAAGTTTTCCTGGGAATCCTAAAAATAATTTGTGGTAGCTGTTCAATAAAACAAACCATTCTGGCAGTTTGGGTTTTCAGATGAGTGTTCAGTTTTCTGTAGAAACAGATTTTTCTGTGATGTTTTTCCAGAACCTCAGGTTTAGGCAATGGAACATTTCTGACCACTCTTACTATTTAATTACTTTATTTCTCATCTGTTTACTCTCAAAACCAAGTTGGTTGTGGCAAGTAATTCTCCACTGTTGAAGTTGGAAAATTGACCTGGATGAGTTTGCAGGGTAACTGATCTGCCACTTCCATTTGAATGCTGAAAAAGAGACATAGCAAAGTGTGAATATAAAATATATAGAAATACTCCTATAAACTTGTTATTCTTCTTATTAAATACTAAAAATAAATATTAACTTTCTATTATTTAACTTAATAAAAATAGCATCTGGATCAGCAGGTGCTTTTAATAAAGTCAAACCAAACTGCTTTATTGTGTGTAGAAAATCACAGGATGGGGTGGAAGATCATTAGTGATATGATGTAGTTTATGCAGTTCAGCTGGAGATTAATGGCAAATACCATCATGACGTTTAGAAAGGAGATTGAATAGTACATAGGAAATAAATACTGCACCCCCATGACACTAGGATTCATCTTACTTACGATTAGTCCATGCTGGAAGCATGACAGAAAAGTGCCTCTATTGCTGGTGTAACAAAACTTTCTGCACTCTCTCTATCCCTTCAAAAAAAGCCCAAGAAAAAAGAAGTTCTACACACAGCCTCCTGGAAAGAAACAGGATGAAAACATTCCTCAAGCTGCAAAGCAAGAAGGTCCTCAGCACTAATAATATTCTTTATTACCAAATGCTTTGTAATCTGAATACTAAAACCAAGAGCAAATATTATTTCTATTTGTCTGTATGTGCTATACTATAAACACATGCTCAAAGGTTTAATTTTTTTTGTTTGAGAAATACTCATTAATGACTATGATTCATTGTCCAGATAATATAAACTGATGAGGCAAAAGATAAGTTTACAACATGCAATTGTTTTGAATAATGGAAATTTATTTTACTCAAGAGTTGGCACATTTATTAGAAAGCCCTTTGATGTTTCTTGGAGAAACAAATCAGTGCTAGTTGGTTTCATCCTTTATTGACAATGACATTTTGGATTTGTCAGTGTCTGGAGAACTGTTTTCAGCTGAAGTTGTTGGCATAGTCAATGATGCTCTTGTGAAGAAAAAATAATTTCATTGTAAAGCTCCTGAAAGCTGCAGTGAAATCGCAGAAGAAATACCTGCTCACATTGCAACTTAACATGCTAAAACCCACAAGGAAATAGCTGCAAAAAACCATATTTTGACAGTCTTGGAAGTAAAGTATTTCTGTTTCACTGTTATCAGGTGCTTTTGTTACCCAGTAACTTCACGACATCTATTTTGTATCAAGTCAAATTATTCTTTGTCACTCCCATGCCTTCTCTCTTCAGATTTCACCTAAATTTGCTTCCCAGTTTGCCTACCTTTGTTTCTTTCTGTATCTCTGTGCTGTTCCTTCCAAATGCTGAAGAGCGCCAATGTCAACCTTCCACATACAAATTTGTTACCATGTCTGGCATCTTCCCTACTTAAATTTTCTTGGAAAGCTATACATCAATGCCCCTAATAAAAATAATTGTTTGAGAGTCCTGTGGCACCTATAAGAACCAGAAATACGTGACTATGCATCTATACATCTTCAATTTACTAGTGTTTTGGGTAGCTTTGTGCATAATGAAAAACCAAAAACTACTGAAGGTACACAGAGATACTGGCAAATCTCTTGGTGTTCAGATATCTCCTGGTAGTAAGAAGATATTTATCCTTTTGCAAATTAACACTAAATATAGATGGGGTGTGAAATTCACCGGGCCTGAATACTCTGCGCTTGTCCATTACATTCATCATTTCTGTTCTCACTGACCCTTACTAGGGAATTACTGAGCCCAGTGCCATAATTTGCTCCAAGTAGCCGAGATTAAATGAGGAATTGCTTTTGAGAATGATGAATTCATATAGTGATATCTTTCACAAGATCAGATCTAATAAAAGGTCACCTGGTATAATTCCTATGTAAATGAGTTTTCCAGACTGTTTCTCTTTCTACTTGTGCTGTTGCCTAGGCTGTCATCAGACTTCAAAGAAATTCATTATTCTTCCAGCTTTTGACTTTAAACAAAATGCTTGCTGAACCTAATTGATGCTGCAAAACGTCTCTTTGCAGGGCAAGGAGAATTGTGCTGGAGTAATTCAGTCTATTGAGCTACTGCCAGCCATTGTGTTTGACTGTGCCCTACTGACATTGTATTTTTTTTTCTGAAAAATATTGGAAATCATTTTCATTTATGGAACTGATGGGAAATAATGAGTCAATCACATGAGAAGTAGTGGATTCAGTAAGCTCAATGCAAACTATTGTGAAAGTTTTATAAAATGTTCACAAAATGTCAGAGGGGTTTTTTTCCTCCTCAGGGTTATTTTGAAAGCAAATATTTGGAGGCTGCCATACATTCTTGACTATTCTGAGAGCCAGTGAAGAAAGAAACAAAAATATCTACAGTGAGAGACAAGCAAGCAAGAGGAATGAGTAAGGAAAGGTGAAGGCAGGTGCAGTCAGTTGTGTGGATTCCAGGGAAGCTGGTGTAGGGTTTTTATATCTGCTCCTGTAAAATGGCAGCTTTGGGTCTTAGACACCCTGATGGGTCTCTTGGATAAAATGGGGAAACAGAATTGTTGCCAGCTTCTTGCTCTTTCACCCTGGGAATCCACAGGAGCAAATACTTCATGCCAGTCAGCAACAATTCCTGCAATGTAATTAAAATGCAAATGCATAAGTGAGTCCAGTGGCTACTCTGACCTTCCTATGGAAGTTTTAAGTTTGGCTAATGGTGAAATGTGCTCTGGTAGAATTTGATCCCATCACTGCCATACTGAGCTTTACTCGTTACAGTGCCAATGTTCTAAGACCTTGTCCATCTTTCCATTCTAAATCCCTCTTCTGAATGAATGAATACCTTGCATTTATTTTGGTTAAAGTTTGCCAGTCTGGTCTTGGTCCATGAACAACTTACACTCCACTGCTCTTCAACAGTTTGGTTCATTCAGGGCATAAATCTGATGAAATTTTTCTTATTTTTTCTTTAATTAGTATAGCATAAAGTGCTCAAAAATATACCAGCTATTGCTTGTGACTGTTAGCTAATTATACCTTGGTCCTTATTATACTACTGATTCAGAAAGCTAATGGACTGCATTCCTATCTTGGTTTGGCAGCATGTGAGGACTAAGCATTGAATGTCAACTATGATTTTAGAGTGAGTTTCCTTGTTAACAGAATGGTTTTTATTTTGGTGAAGATACTTTCCCTAAAGATGCTGACTAGGGAGGAAATTTTTATACATGAGAGAAATACTGTGGTTCATTTTCCCCCCACTGTCTACCAGAGCAATCTCTGTGCTCATGACTGCTGTAATACATTCACATGCAAGGTGCTTTGATATCTTTATTTCCTTCTGATTACCACTTCTCCTATCCTTGTAGCCTTAAAAAACCCCAGCCCTTCAAAACTGATGAGAATCAAACTGCAGAATATGGGAAAAGCTGAAAAGTTTGCTGCCTTTCTTCCAATTTCCTGGCAAATGAGATACTGTACTTGAGCCTTGATTTTTCAGACAAAGGCTGTGAGAACAGCAAGAGGCACAACGTGAATCTATTCTTGTGTCAATTACTTCAGTGAAAATGGAACACAGTGGTGCTGCAGCCCCTGAGTACCCTTGGAATGGTCAAGAACTGCACAGGCAGGAGATGCTGCTGTGCTCAGCACCACTGGCTGCAGCACGCACACCAGCGCCTGAAAGCTGCTCTGCCAAGCTCAGGCACTTTCTTCCTGATGTGAGGGGCTGTTAGACAGGGGTGTTTATTACCAGCTTTAATAGAATCGACAGCCAAAGCATATAGAGATGCTGTGAAGGGGAGATGGCCTTGTGATGGAAGTGCCGCGTGTGCCTTGTTTGTGGGGTATGTGGATATAGGATTCAGCTTCAGTGAAGGGAATAACCAGGCTGAAGCATGAGAAGTACCATACTCTCCAGCCAGAAATAAATTATACAAAAATACAAAAAAAGCAGGTAATTTAACTGACCCTTCTGATTTCAGGCCTGCTGCTATTTCTTTACAATAGGAGGCTGTGTAAGAGTACATGAGATTAACCTGCTGCTAGGTAATTTTTCACAGCTCTTGTTAAAAACTGACACCAGTATCGAGAGGCAGATATGAAGCACAGGTCCTGCTGCAACCTGTGAGTCCGTGAGCCTATGATGGTGTTGCATGATCATGTAATTTTCTGTGCTGGAGGCCCTTTCTCTTGTCCTGTCACTTAAAGATAAAAAGCTTATGAAGCTTGTCTTGATGTACAATCTGATTTTTCTCTTTGTAGTCTCCTGAAATTGGGTATGCTGGGAATCAAACTCTTGCTGGCCTTTCAGAAGTAAACCCTGAGTAAACCCCACCTCAGTGACAAAACAATTGCCATTCTCCTGGTTAGATGCTGAAATCAGGTCACCCAGTGAGCAACAGTCACTGAATTAACTCTTGGGCTCCTAGTGCCTAAGAACTTAAAAATTTATTGAATGACTAGCTTCCTAGGGATCACTAAATAAAGCAACGTTTTTCATTTGAGAAGATGTAGGAGGGAAGACAGGTTCTGTTATCAGAAAAGTTTCCAGCACAGATTCAAACCCCACACAGAAGTTCAGATGAAGTCCATAGGTGTCCCCAATGTCTTATGTACTTAAATTCTGAAACAGATCCATTAAAGACAATTTTGGCATTTCCCTACTGGAACCAAAATCTTCTCATCTTTCAAAGCTCAGCCACCTTTGGCCTCAGCTTGATTATATATATATTTTCTTTTTCCTCAAAGATTTTTCTGTCTGCTGAGAAGCTGTAAAAGACAATGCATAAGGAGAATGTATGATGGGTAAAGCCTAAGTCACACAGCGGTTGAGTTTGAAATACACGTTCTGTCTTTTAATCTGTCCACTTCTGGCATTGTGAAAGTCTCTCCTCCACAATAATCTATTAAGTACTTTATTTAATGCTGATTCTGAGAGTTAACTGGTACAAACAGTGCAAATATCTTGGCTAAGTGATAGTTAGCAAGTCCTGTTACATATGTGGGTTCTTGACAGTACATAGAGCAGTGGGGGAGGATGGCTGGGGGCTGTACCTGCCTCAAAAATGCCTAGTTACACAAGAAATATTGAACCAGTCCAGAAATTTTCTATCCTCAAATTAACAACAAAAAAAAGAGAAATCCTGAACTGAACCCGAGCAGCATGCAGGAGTTCTGCTGAATACAATACTTGGCCGTGTCCTGAAGCAGTGCCTAAATGCAATTACAAATTGTATCCTGCCTTCTGGCTGATAAGAATGCATTTGAAACATACGATTCCTTATCAGAAAGTTCTTATGAGAACTTCATTTATGGTGGAGTGAGAATCTTTTTCCTTCTCTAACAGGGCATATTTTGTTGTGCTCTTTTAAATAAATGCTATTGTGAAAGGAATGTAATTGTTAGAGAGGAGTCAGACCTTTGGTCAAAACAACCCTGCGATTACAGTGTGTGGGATTTGGTTATAAACTGCCAGCAGTTTTGACAGCACCTAATAGTTCATGGTGAATTCCTCTGTGTGATAAAACTAGTAGAAATTATCTTCTTGTATCAGACTGAAGGTTTCCTGAGAGATTTGGCCCATCACAGATTGTAAAGAACCTTACTAAAATGTCTACATTTATATATATGCTAAAACACAGGGATTTTATTAGACCAGTAAGGATTTTTAAAATAGTAAAAATAAATTATGTTCTTGAGGGTCCGGCTCATTTCTCCTTCTTGAGGATATTAAATGTCGGGGTCCCTCCCCCTGCCATGTAGTGGTGGGAGAGGGGCCCTGAGGGGACAGACACGGGGTTTACTGAGCCCCTGGTCAGCCTTGTTCCCATTGGTTGGTTTGTGTTTCCTTGCGCGGGCAAGGACCCTCAGCCCAGACTGTGAGGCTTCCTCGGCAGAGCCCGGCCATGCGGCTGGGGAAGTAAACATCTCTGAAACATCTAGCAAGAATCCGTCCATATATATTTCTTTTTCACAGGACTCCTGGTTTGATATAGGTGTGTTACAGTAATCCCCGCTGTAACAGATATTATCTCAGTGGTCCTTAGTTTCTTGCATAAAATATGGTTTTCATAAGTCACCAGAAATTCTGTTCTGACTGAAGTAATGGGGGACACCCCACTGAATAAGAATTTAAGTATTTTCTTATAGTTAGTGTTCAGTGTAGCGAGTTTCACTGCCTGATTCTGTAGTAGAAGAAATAGAGGTAATTTTGACTTCCACAAATTAGATCCAGTTCCAGGCATTGGACGATTCAGGTGAACTCAGATTTGAGCTTTTTACAGCCAGTAGTACTTTGTACTTCAGCTGAGACCTTCACTTTATCTACTTGGAAACTGTGGGTTTTACCCCCTCTGTGGTTGGTTGTATCTTACAGCTGTGTTTCCTGGAAGTACCTCATGGCATTAAAATTGTACTAACTCAATTAATTGTAATAATGGTGAAATGGAACTCTATGAGACAAAGCAAGGAGATCAGACAGCTCAGAGAGCATGGCAATTTTGGAGCATTTCATCCTTTTCATAGCACTGCATGGTTTCCTTTCTCTCCTTCAGAGCTGACACTCAGGTGTCTGTTCTGCTTTGGTTTGTAATACATCTTCTGAGGCAAGGTGTGCCAAAGAACTCCTCCTGATGTAGAGATCAAAGCCAGGACCTCAGATGTGCTAATGAAAACACCTCAAAATCAGTTCAGTTCATAAAAGAAAAAATCTCTCAGTCAACAATAGTTTTCAGGTAGAATGCAATGCAAGGTGGTTGATGTCTCTACAGCACAAATTAATGCATTATATGAACTGGACTGAGTCCAGGAACATAAAAAGAAATGCACTGTGCTGCAGTGCAGAGAGTTTTGAACCACCCTTTCAGGCAGTTTGCATTTGTAATCCTCCTTAGAATGTGAGATCCTTTTGCTCAGTTACATTTAACATGGCAGATAAGTTCAGGCATTCGATTCTAAAGTTTTCATAGAGTATCAAAGTACTGCCAGTAAATCCAAACTACTCAGTCTAATGCATAATGAAGAGCTGTAATGCTCTGAATAAATCCATTACTGAAATGTATACTGTAATGAAGGTATAACTCATTAGTGTTTGCCTGACTTTGTTTATATGGTTAATATTAACAGCAATGTAAGCAAAATTGCAAACACTCAAAAATCCCAAATATTTCTGAATGAGGATTGAGAAAATGTTATCTGTAAAGTGCACCTTGGATAATCTGTGTCTGCAAGTGGAAAGTATAGCTTCTTTCAATTTTTTTTCCTTTTCTTTTTTTGTACACAGCAGAGTAATAGAAAACCTCCTAAAAGCTCTTCCTAAAAGATCATATGACACTAGTTGGAATTTAGTCTAGCAAAAGGGCTTCTCATGGTACGTAAGGAAGTGTGATAACCCGTTAAAACAGGAGAGAATACTATTAATCTCTATTAAAAAGACTAATGAAATGGAGTATGATATCCTGCCAGCTGTGGCTTAGAATTCTTCCTTCTTTCATTTGAATTAGAAACAGGAAAACCCATAATCAGAGCAGGGCATGGAAGTGGTGGAGAAGGAAGTAATTTAGAAGTGTTTTCTTTCATTTTTCAGATCTGAAGGACCTCAGGGATTCAGCTCTTGGTTTAAACAAGAGCAGCCATCTGACATGCTGTAGCTCTCCAGAAAAAGTCAAAATGTCTGGGCTGTGGGAATAAAAAGCGCATGTGTTTTTTTTCCCCTTTAGACTCATTTTGATCTTTAACATGTAGGAATTTACTAATGCAGGGAGATTTCTTCCATATTCCATAGTAGATGAGTTATATGGGTGCATCAGAGGGCCGATCCTGCATCTGTGAGTCCATATGTTCAGCAGGAATAGTTTATACACCATTTTGGTCATGGCACTTCATGGTTCTTTCCATTTTATGGCATTAGAACAGATATTTAAGTGATTCTGGGCCTCAACTGGCAGCCAGTACAAAATGCTGATGTTCAAACTGTTCCCCCACAAAAAGTCATAACACCACTCCTGACCATATCCGCATTGTGCACTCTGAACTGCACAGACCAAATAATCCCAAAGGGAAATGGCATATGTTGTTGCAGTCCTGTGGCAATGCCAGAGGTGTAAGATTTACTGTGGTTGTCAAATTTTGCTTGTTTGGTATTTATTCAGCTACTCTGGATTAAGTATATCATTGCTCTGCAAAGCCCCAGTATCCCGTATTTCATATCAAAATGTACCTCAGTGTATAGTGCTCAAAATAAAGATCTAACACCACAGGTCAACTCAACCTACGAGAAGGTGCACCAAAAAAAAGCCTTGGGGTCCCTGAACACATTTCTGTGAGACAGTTTGTTGGGTTTCACACCTTGTTACTCATGAAGTTTAGTGGTGTATTCCTACTGCCATGCTACAGCTTTCCTGCTGACAGGTGCAAATAAATACCTGCCTAATGACAGTCAGTGGAGCTCACATTTGGGCTGGGTCACTTCTGTGATGGGGTACTTTACAACCAGGGCCACCAAGGCCAGCAGCTGCACAGGGCTCGTCATGGAAGTTGTTACAGACCAAGGGGCCTACCACTGCAGAGCTTACCAGTCCTTCTCTTGAAGTTAAATATCAAAATTTAATTAAATATTAAATAATTGTTGTATAATTTTGTGGCAAAACCCTGGGGCAGGCGGGACAGTAGGGAGCAGGGGAAGGAAGACCTGGGGATGATCTTGCAAATGTACTTAATGGTATCTAACAGTCGATAGAGAACAGAAAAAGACACTCATGTTCTAATATCCTTTTACAGGTCATCACAGCAGCTGTGCCTATATGAAGATGTACATCTGTGGGGTTTTCCAGCTCAGTTGGCAAGGGATGCATGTACCTCATGAAAAGAAAAATCAGTCACAGATAAGTGTTCCCCTTTTGTAATAAGCTGAGCATCATGTCAGTGCTCAGAGCTATGAACATTTATTTTACTTTATTATTGCAACAGAACACCAAATTAAGATTTTTGGATAATTTTTTAATTTATATATAATGACAAGTAATCCCTGACTAAAATGTATTTGAGAAGACATTTATTTTATGAGCATTCAAAAAGAGAATGTGTTTCACTGAAATGTTGAAGCAGAATGTAGGAGCTGATTAGACATGCCTGCCATGTTGTCTAGGCATGACCTTGAAGAACTTGGGGGGTTTGGAGAGTTGTAATGCTACTGACATTTTACCTGCCAATGAGGTAACTCAGAAATCAAAACTATACACACAACTTGCTTTCGAGTTCAGTGTCTCACCTTTTATCTAAAGTATGATTAGGAAAACCAACAGCAACCCCCTCCTTTCCAAAAAACCAATCAACCACCTCTGCAGCTCTATAAACTTAAAGATGTTTATCTTGAGCAAAATGTTTTTCTCTGATGAATAACCAGCATAATAATTTGTCTTTCCTTTTAGTGGTTTTTAATTCCACTCAAATCTGAGCTTCTGATACAAATTGTTTAGATCAAGAAGTAAACTTGTATTTCTAATGGATTACTTGAGGAGCAGAACAGGCAATAAAATGAATAATGGAGAGGAATCTTTAAAAATTGCAAACTGACCTTTGAAATGTCAGAATTTGGATGTTTCCTGTAATCAGCATTCTGTGATAAATGAGAGCAGTAAATGTAAAGATCCCTGGTTCAAAGTGTGTGTAATCGAAATCCAATGAGAGATCAATGGCCTTTTGGTGACCTTTTCTGAAAAGGTCAAATGACAACATTTATGGGAAACTTTTCATGTGCTTGGAGGATGATTATAAATGAGTTTATTGCATTTCAGTGTTTTAGTTATAGAGGAAAACTGCCTATTTGTCTGAGGTCTATATATTTGTATGAGGATGTATGTCAATGTCAGTCATTCACCCTTGTAAGTGTGTCAATTTTATACATAAAAATATGTATACACGTACCCTGACATGTATTATTTGAAATTTTAAGTTAATATTGCTATAAAATAACATAAATGAGAGAAATGCTACTTCAAACATAAAATATCACCTAGTTGTTTTTAAGGAAGGCAACAGGAGGATCTAAGATGACTGCAGTGGAAAATTGGTTCCATTCTGCCAACAGATTGGAAATGAAATAATCAACAAAAGCCCCTATCACATCATCATAATCCACAAGACACTGTAGTAAGTGATGGAGAGTAAGTCTTCCTCTCAGAGGCACCCTTTATGAATAAATTCAGGGCCTTCTTTTCTGAGTAGCTGTTGGAGAATGTTTTTATGCTGATCTTACACACCAAAATGTCTAAAATGATCCAAAGTTAAATTGGAGACCATCATCACCAGATCACCAACTTTTTGATGTCTGCCTTGCAGTTTTGTATTTCAAATTATGAAAAAAATGCTATTTATTTGTCTGAATTATTGATACAATTTTTTTTTCTGAAATTGTATATGTATATTCAACTTTCTGTGAGGGCCTGCACTACCTGATTTTCTTTTTATCTCTGTGAAAATTTATTCTTAGGGATATCTTCCACCTTTCTGTGGAGAAGAATTGGTTATGAGCTCTTACATTTCATTACAAAAGCTTCATATGCTTGTAGCTTAAGCATAATTACTTAAAAAATGGCAGTTATTACATCAGTCTTATCATTAGTTACTGGGAAGTCATGTAGACACCAGATCATCCCCATAGAAATACTCTCTTATCACTGGGGAATGAGAATTTGCACTTTTGGGCAACTGGTAGTTGAAGCATAGGACATAAATCCACAGGAACACAGTTTTAGGAGTTTTACTGGCCATGGAACAGTTTGCTTCCTTGATGGAAATTCAAATGGAGGGCTGAGAGCCCCGCTCAGTTCTTCTCTCCTTTTGCACCATTCATCATTAATGAACTAACACGGATAAGGATATAATTACTCTGATCATAGTAAACAGGTTTGATGGCTCTGGTGACAAGTAACCTGCACAAATGCTCCTTGCTCTACTGGTTCTGTCCTTGTTGAAAGAGTAGAAATGGGTGAAGAGGGAAAAAGAAGAGATTTAGCAGTGTGAAGTATCAGCTGTACCTGGACATAGAAATAAGTCTGTGGAAGGGTAAGCAGTTTTTACTGTGACCCCATTCAGAGCTGAACTGCAGTTTAAATTAACTGAAAAGGGCGCTTTCCATATGAGAAAATAGAACTATGTCTTAAATGGCATATTTCATTGATATGCAAGTATATAATGCCAAATTGCAGTGATAAAATCACAGGGTCTCTGATCTGTAAGTGGCCTGTTCTATTAATATTTCTTTGCAGTATGCAGCACTAGCTATTTCTGGAACTATCCTAAACTTAAATATGCCAGCTATTCATACCATTATTCTGCAACCCGAAGCTGGTGCTGCAAGCTGTGATGTGCTGTGTTTTCATCTGCATTACCAGATAATTTGATATCGCAGGAAGAGGGGAGCTGGAGTCTCATCTTTCCGACATGGCTGAGTGATGCATTTTCTATTAAATACAGTCAGGTGAAACCGGCCAGGAATATCCTAGCTCATGATTACTATAACTTGTGATTAAAAGATGGGTTATGTGGAGACAGCGTTGTCACAACCTTCCTTTGAAAGAGGAACTACATAGCTTTAAATTCAGGCAGTATACACAGCACGTCAAGCTGTTGTCTTTCAAAGTGGTGGAAGGAATTGGTTCCTTTCTTAATAGTTTTGGGCTTCACAATGAAATGAGCTTTCAGTAAACGACTCCTTTAGTAATAGTGTGGATGAAGAAAATAAATTAGAAGAGCAGAAGTCAGTGAATAGTTAGGAATGCAACCATTTATTCAATTACTTTTGTACTTTGGGTAAATTTTCAGCCCTGAGTACAAAATGCCTTCATTGTACTAAGGAGATTTGCATTTTTATTCACTGCGCATAACAAACCTCTATAAACCTTTGTGTTTTGCCAAAAATAACAAATGGCAGAACCTTGCGAGTTCCAGTCTCTTGTTTAAACAAAAAGGGATGAATGTATTAAGACCTTATCTATCACAAAATTAGGTACTTTAGCATTAACACAGGAGTTAATGTTAGCAGTTATACATAAGATGGCATGTTTGGGCATTAAGTCCTTGGACTGACATGTCAGGTAAGGAGTAGATATTCAGAAGAATAATTACTTTCTTAATGTGAGCAAGTGTTTTGCCCACACTTTTGTGTTTGTCTTTACAAATCTTAGTTTGTTTCTAAATATCAAAGTGGGAATTGGGTACACAGAGATGCAGATGGCAACCTTCGCTTTCAAAATTTAGTTTGCAAATATGTATTACATTCGTGGATACCAAGGTCAGGTCTCAGATTTAAAAATACCTGCCATGGTAAAATATTTGTCCTTCCAACATAGTGAAAATTGTTCAGCTGCCAATGGAAAAGATTAGTTCAGAGACATTTTTTGGTTGGCATGTTTTACTGATGAAATCAGGATAATGATTTCTTGAGGAGATGCTCCAGCAGTGAAGTGGAAACAAAGAATTTTAAGACTACTTAAGAAGTGATAATGTGGTGAAACAGATTTGAAAGTCCTCAGGAAGTTGCCTCCATTGATACATGAGAGAACCTGATCTAACTTATCTAAGTTTTGATGTTTATTTCTTGTTCTCTTCTATTCTCTTCTACCTCAGTGAACTCAAACTGTTCATGATGCCCCATGTAAAACTTGTCTGTACTAGAATAAGCATCAGCTGTTTCATCAGCTGTGTGAGGCTGTTCTGGATTTTATGAACAAATCTATTCTGGTCAAAAAGGTTTCTTTTGGGCTATCAGAAGCTGCCTAATGTAGCAATAATATGCAATTTTCTTTATAAGTTTATTTTTTTAAAGGAAGTGTACAGGCCTTGAGTTAAGATTTCACTCACAGAATCAGAGGGTCCAGACAGTATTAGAAAGTGTATGTTTGGTGGAAATTCACCTAAAGAGACAAACCCCACCAGCTGGCTGTCACAGCAAGTGTATCTGAAATATCACCAAATGCCACCACGCTGTCCTCCTCACACATATGCGTCTCTCCACTGTGGCCAAAGATGATTATTATGGTAGGCTAGGAGTTATGGTTGTTTTGGGAAGATGGTAAAGATCTGCCAGCTAGTATAAATATAATGTTTTTCTGCAGATTTACCTGATAAAATTGTTCCAGTAGAAGAAAAAATGCTGTGGCAATTCATAAAGGAAAATTTCTATTATCATTATATTTTCAATTGCTGAAAATATGTATGGCACTTAGAAATGTCTCTTTCCAAAGAGAAAGGTAGCTTCAGTTTGTTTTTGGCTTTTTTTTTTTTCCCAGTGGTTCTTCAGATACTTCCTTTTTGCAGGGGGGTTGGTTCCGAGTGCAGGGGAGCCAGCCAGAGTCACGACACAAACACCGATATGATTTGAGCATTGTGCTCCACTTTATTCTTTAGTTACACCAACTTAATATCTACTTTGCAAAACTTCATGCCCTATTCCCACGAGACGGCCTCTAAGCAGCGGGGGAGCCGACCAGTGTATAACTTTGCCAAGGATTTTCAAGGCTGCCTGCTGCCAGGTGTCTCCCAGGCCTGCCTGCAGCCTGAGGCCAGTTCCACAGTAACCCTGGGTTGACCAGACTGTCCTGGGCTATCATATGCCCCTGTTCCACAAGGAATCCCTCTACACTTCCTTAAAAAGAATTTGTCATTATAATTTTCCCTTCATGAACAGAATTCAAAATGCTGATGCTACTGATGTCTTTTCCTGGTCTTAAAATCAAGAATCAAGCACGGTTAGAAGGGAGAAAGTGTAGCCATGCAAGTGGCTGCAGTCACCCTGACCCTTGAAGATCCAGCAGACACCAAGCTGTGGTGGTCAGGCACCGAAGCTTAATGCCTCACTCCATGGTTAGGGTGAGAGATCATAATCCCCCAGTTCCGCAGTTTACATATTTTTATGTGATAGGTTCATGTTTTCCCCTCCCTGTTCTATGTATAAGTTTGTTAATATTCATTTCCCCTAAGTTAATTGTATTAATTCTAGAAAGTTCTGTTGTACTTGACACTCCATTGGTTCCTTCCCTAAATCCCTACTTTGTGTTATTTCCATTGGTTTCCTTGCCCTCAACCCTGTCTCCTGTCACGTATCCCATTTGCTGTATCCCTTATCCCTGCCTTTCCTATCCCCACTATAAAATCCCTAGACCCTGTCAGATATTCAGCTTTCTGTCTCTTCACCCCATTGTTTCACCTCAATAAACCTTCTGCATGCCTTCACACCCTGTTCAGGGACGGCTCCCTTGGGTGAGGAGCGCACCCCCGTCTGCCTGCGCTTTTGTGAGTGTCTGTGCCTGTTGTAGTGCCGTCGGGTTGCGGCTAGACCCCTGGGCTCTCTTTGAGCTAACATGCAAAAAACCTGACAAGAAGGGGGTTTTACCTCAGTATTTATTTTAAGGATCCTTAGGTGCACCATGCCCAGGTGGAATGTGCCGAAATGCACCCTGCGATACACACACACACGATAGAACTGATAAAACATTATAGGTTTACTAATTAGCATATATATCAAAAATTCCCCAATGAGCGGCTCAAATGAGCCCCCCTCCTCAAGGAGCCTTCCCCTGGATGATTCTATCTTAGTTTACAGAATGTCTTCTGGAGAGGACCTTGGGGTCTGGGGTTTCTAAGATGTTTGGTCTCCTAGCTTGACAAATAAGTCTAAGAATGTAGGCAAAAACCACTACGAATACAAAAGCTATAAAAAGATATATAAAAGGGGTATAAAAGAAAAGGCAAAAAATCACTATGGCATCACTACCAAATTTCAGCTTTGTAGAAATAAACAATTTGTGTTCATTCAGCACAGTCCTTGCTATAGAAAGTGCAGACATCTATAGGTATGTGATGACTTGCTCTTTGGAAGGATATTTGGAAAAACATATTCAGGAGATGCACTGAATTCTCTCAGGACCACTTCTTAAATTTGACCCAAAGAAAAATTTCAGAAAAGAAAATAAATACTTCCTGGCTGTTTTTATGCTTTTTCCTCTATAAGCACCAGACTCAGCTCAGCTTGGGAGGGGAACATCAGCCTTATGTGATATAATCTTTCCATTAGTGCAGAACAGTTGAAGAAACTCTTGAACAACTTTTTCATTTAGCACATGGAAGAGGTAAGGCCAACACAAAGGGAAAATGGCCAAACATATCAACACCACAAAAAGCTGCTGCTGCCATCTCTTTTCAGCTAATGTTACTATATACATGCATCTCTGCATGGGTTTTTGTCAGTTCTGGAAGGTGAAAGTCAGTTCTGGTGGGTTTTATTCAGGTGAATGGCAAAAGCAAATTCTCCAAAAACTGTTAACCCACAAGGTTTCTGCTTGGCTAAGGGCAGGTGACATCTCAGCACAAGTAGAACAGTGCAACAGAACACCCCACTGTTATCAGAATTAAGCACAAGCAATATCCTTTAGTGTGCAAGGAACTGGAGCTGTTCTTCTAAGTTTTAATCTCCATTCCTGAACTACCAATGTCCAAACAGGCAATAAAAGTGACCTTCCCTAGCTTGTGCTTCTCATTACTGAAAGTGAAAAATGACAAGGCAAACAAAAGAAGTGGTTAGAAATCATATTGTCATGACTGATACAACTGGTTCATTTGACACTTGTACTGGAATCTGATTCAGAAAAGACAACTACAGAGAACTAGGAAACATGGACAAAGTTAGGAGACACAGTATAGCTTTAGGAAGGGAAAAGGAGGTTTCTTAACACATTTATCTTTCCTTGGACAGGCCATAAGCAATGCCTATGCAGTCACGTATTGCTGAGGCAGGTCGCCATGCAGGTCAGGCTGCTGAGGGGCTGCCAGCAGAAATCACAAGGATTAAGGCTTGGAGGACTGTGGACTGCTGCAGTCTGATTGGTGACTAGTGGGGGCTGATAAAACGCTGCAAATTACTGTGTGTGAGATTTATAATGGTTTTCTTCAAGTACTCCAAGTTCAGACCTGGCAGTTGAGTGCAGGAGGCAGATGTTTGACTGCTCCTGTGCTTTGAGACCAGGATGGTGATAAACAGCCTGACATAAAACGAGCCGCGCTGGATTCAAACAGGGTTCATGGCAGATAGAGATACAGTCGCATATTATATGGGGGTTGAGCAATTTATTGAAGATTCAGAGCTCGAGTTCTGACATTGAGATATCAATCACATGAGATTAGTGTTGAGGGGTGTTTGCTTTCTGCCTGCAGATAAACATCTCCCCTGAATGAGTTGAGAGATTTGCATGTAAATCTGCTCTGTACCTTAAATGTGAGTCACAGGCTTTTCTTTTCTGCTTTGTCATGAAAAGTATACTTAAAATATACTTGTATATACTTTATAAAAAGTATATTTGTGTATAGTTTGTATATGCTTATATATACACATAAAAATATGTTTAAATCTCAGCTTGGGTACATAGGTAACTGGAGTGGTCTTTCTTGTACAAAACATACTGAGAAATTTTTTCCTCAAGTCTGCTGTTACTTTAACTATTCCATCCTTAAGATGTACCATTTTAAATCTCAGTTGTTTTTCTGAGGCAGGGATGTTCTCAGACAGTATAATGCATCAGGCTTGGTGGATGCTGAATCTGAATGTAAAGGAAAATCAGATGTTTAGTTTTTCTATCCATGTAAAATTGTGGCATCAGTGAGTTGAAAATGCGGTAGGATGAAATTTAACTTTTCCATTTGTTCAGGGCTGTTTCTGCTTAGAATTGAGAAAGTCTTACTCTTCCATTATATGTTACTACAATTCTTAAATTTTCTCTTTAAAGAATTGATTCTGTATTTTATATTTTTATTTTATATTTTATCTGTGTACCCAATAGAGTATTTGAAGCGTGAGGCATTCTCTTAAAATACTCAGCTGTAGAAAACAGAAGCTATTACTAGCTTAGCTGTTAAGAACACTGACATCCATATTGAACCAGAGATAATAAAAATAAGTTATTCTAAATTGTAAAAAGTATGGTAAATTTCATTGACATAAAACCTAGTAATTGGCATTGTTATATAATGGCAATTAAAAAGCACTATAAAGAATAAGGTCTGTTCCAAAGGCTGTCTAGATGAGAAAAACAACTGTCCTGTAAAGGAAACATGCAATGTACATGGAAAGAAGATAATATTCCATTATTTGATATACAGTCCTGGAGAACACACAGCATAAGCAGATCTTTCTGAAAGCTTCCGTAATTTGAAACTACACCATGGAGGTATCCAGGTGAGTGAGAAAATCTATATACGGATCTGAGACACTGGACTGAAAAGTGTATTTAGCCTCTTCCACCTAGTACAGTAAGATGGATTATGAAAGCCAAAAGCAAAGAAAACTGTGTGGCTCATTTAATACGAAGATTTCTGTGCCTCCTCCTGATCTTTCTCTTGGCTCATATTTGTCTTGCTGTCCCGATTGCCTGTGTTCTCTCACACACTTAATCAACAGTTAACTTTGAGTTCTCCAGCTTCTCTGCCATCTTCTGAGGACTTTGAATTGCACCCTTCTGGCCACTGACAAATGACTTGGGACTCCAAAGTCCTTTTCTATGGCTGTATGTGAAGGTACTTCATCTCCCTTTGGTTGTTGTTTAATCTGGTCTGTTTCTATAATTCATGCAGAAACTTTATCTCCTCTTGTGCCCAAAAGATGTTGAATGGATATAATTTTTCTGCAGCCTCCAATTCCACCCACCCTATTATCTCTTTAAGACCCTAAGGATTTTTTACTTAATTCTCTTTTCATGTATCATGATCATTGTCTTGACTTCATGCCATTAATTACTACTGTACATCTTTATTGAACGTTATCATCTGAAAAGGGAATGCAGAAAATCATTGTGGGCCTGCTCACAAATGTACTTAGTAACATGTAATCTTTCCATTTGATTTTCAGTGGGTTTAGAATTACAGGTGATCATTTTCCTTCAAAATAACTTTACCACTAAGAAACTCTAGCTAGGACTCCCGGGAAAGTTATGATGTTATTTTCTGGATCAGTCTTGAAGTTCTTTGTTCCAGTAAATCCCTGGAGGCTGGATGACTAAAGGAGCTTTGGGTTAGCTGTCTGAAACTAATGGCATTAAATCAATTGCTACAAGAATATATTTAGGCTGAGCATTAATAATATGGGGAGCCTGGATGACATAGTGATGGAGCACTGGCCTGGGATTTGGGAGGTCTGGACTGTGATCTTGGCTCAGCCCGTAACTTGCTGGGCAATCTCTGGAAAGTCACTTTACTTTTGCCTTATTAAAAAGTTTCATGTGGAAAGTGCTTTGAACTCTTCTGATGGCAAGTGTTATGCCAGTGCCATATATTTTGTAACCACGTAAGTGAAATCTGTTAAATGCCAAGCAGAATGAAAGTGGTAAGTGCCTGTGGTTAGAGAGCCTTTCATGGACACTGCTCAAGCCTCCTGTCAAATCTGTGTTTCTGAAATAATCTTGTAGAAGAAGTGAAAGGAGCAGGAAGATGCCCAAATAGCTCTTTATACTGATAAGGCTTGTTTAATAATGACATATTGTACAATATAAGATGCAATGAGAAGGATGTACCAAGTGGGATTCTGCAGGAGTTATTCTGCTTATTGCAGTATCAGCCTTTTCATTAGGGCACAGAATACGACACTCCAGGAAAGAATAGGGAGATTATCAATGATGGAGTGTGCTAGGATACTGTTTTAGATAGCAATTTTCCTGATAGATACCACTGAGAAAGCTAACATACTTCACACCACTTTTTTTTCTATGAATCAGAGTTCAGTTCTCAGTAGAAAGATCAGCTGCACATGAACATTGGAAGAGAAGCAGGATTTGGAGCTACAGCAGGAGAAGAAATCATCACAGGGAGCTAAGCAACATTTGACTTGAGAAATTGGGTGGACTTGGTCTCTCTTTACTGGGAGCTATGAATGAGGTGAATCAAATAGAGGCATCAAAAATTATCTTTGAGAAAGTATGAAGGATTTATGAAGTCCTAGATCCTGGAAATGAGTAAATGCAGTCCTTATCTTTAAAAAGAGGGAAAAGGAAGATCAGAGGAATTACAGATCAGCAAGCCTTCCCAGAAAAAAATACTGAAGAAACAAGTAATTTGTAAAGAGAAAACCCAAACCCAGCACAGAACAAAATGAACCCAAGGAAGTGTGAAACAACAAAGGTCTGTCAAAAGCAAATTATCCAAGCTTCAAACCTGCTTTTTTTTCTATGAAAGAAGAGTGTCTATCGTAGAACTGGCCAGAGTGGTGCACTTTGAGCCTTGTAAGCATAACATGGCAGCATCCAAAGTAGACTGGGAAAAGTGTGTCTGTAGTTAAACTGCTCTAAGCTTGATACAGGACTCTCTGGAAAGCCTCCTTCACAGAGGGTATTAATGACTCACTGCCAAACTCTCCAGCAGTATCCCGTGTACTCTGGATGCAGCAGTAAATTCTTTATCAGTAACCTGCATAATGAAGCAAAGGTTATGCTTAGTAAATATGCAGACCATACCATCCTAGGCAGAGTCAGGCATATTGGGAAAATAAGAAATTTTTCTCCAATAACTTTATAATTTAGAGAAATGGTCTGAAAAATAGAACAGAGTTGAATTAAGGACAAATATGAACTGTACAATGCTGACCAACAATATGATTGTACAAGGATAGCCAGCTCTGACAGTCCAGAATACACTGGGTGGTGAAACTGCAGGGGAAGATCTGAAGCTATTACTGGGCATCATTAGTGGAAAGAAACGGTGTCAAGCTGTTGTGCAAAACACAAGCACTCACTGGGTACACAAGATCAGGCAATGGGCTCTTCTCTCTGGTGACCAGTGACGGGACCCGAGAGAATGGCTGGAGCTGTGTCAGGGGAGATTTAGGTTGGATATCAGGAAAAAGTTCTTCTCGCAGAAGGTGGTCAGGCACTGAGCAGGCTCTCCAGGGAAGGGTCGTGGCCCCAGGGCTGACAGAGCCCAAGGAGCATTTGGACAACACTCTCAGGCACATGGTGGGATTGTTGGGGTGTCTGTGCAGGGCCAGGAGTTGGACTGGATGATCCTTGTGGATCTGTTCCAACTCAGAATGTTCTATAAAAGAACAAGCCCTGCAGGGTAAGTGAAGGTGCTCTGGTGAAATCTAATGTCCATTTCCAACACTAGGCTTCATGGAAAATAACACCAGAGACTGGCAAGTGCAAGGCAATGAGAATGACTACTAGTGAGGATTTAATGAACTGCTGTTATTTCATCTAAAGAGGAAAGAAGACACAGGTGCTACAGGATAATTGCCTTCAAACTGAGAAGAGACTGCTGCAAAGGTAGGAAGCAATTTTTCTCTGTGTCCAAGTGAATGAGACATAGAGTAATAAGTGAAACCTGAAGCAACCGATTTAGATTAGACATTAGGAAAAAGTTTCCAACAGCATGGGTAGTTCAAGGTGAGAACAGAGTCTGTGCTCTGTACAGGCAATTTCTGTAATAGGAAATTTTTAAGAACAGGTTGACCCAATGTCTGAGTGACCTCTGTATAGCTGATGCAGCCCCAGTGCAGCCTTACTATCCACGATCCTACTTCTTCTTGTTGAGGGCAGACCAGAAGGTGCAACAGCCACCTGGGATATGGCATTTTGAGCTTTTGTTCCAGGAATTGTAAATTTTTTTTTTCCATCTGGTACATGTTTTGCCTTCTGCTTCTCTTGCTCTCTCAGTGTAATTTATATACAGCTAGTCTATGATAGTTTCATTAGAAGGGGAATGTAAATAAAAGGGGTGAGAAAAATATATTAATGTTTGTAAAGTACTTTATGAGCCCAAGTGAAAGGCAGTATATAAGCACAAGCATTATTATGGGAAATCAATGAATAAAGTAATAAACCAAATTGAATAAAAAATGAAACAAACCCCAAAAAACTGCTATACTCTGCACATAAACCCCATAAAATACATATAAACCTTAAATAATAACAACCCATTTTCAGGAGTTTCTGGTTTTCATTGGGTTTTTTTTTAATTAATTAAGTCTTTTTCATTTACCAAAGTTCAAACAATTAATCACAGGCCTATGTAATCAAAAGTAGAGTTTATTTCTTATTACCTATTTGCATTGCAATCCCAGCATTTGAGATGATTACATACTATATATAAACACACACTGTAGTGGTTTGGTCTAAAATACTCATTACTGTTTATCTTCTGTGAGATAAGAATTTGGAGAAATGCAAAGCAGGCACCAAACTTGAAAGAATATAAAGAAGTTTATTAACAGACCTAAAAGAAGGGGGAAAAAAAAATTATACCACCTTCAGAACTCTCCTCCTCCTCCCCCCACCTTCCTCCCTTCTCCCACTGACAGTGTAAAAAGACAACCCTTAAGATGTTCAGTCTGTTTACCACTTCCATAATAACCTTGTTCAGTCCATTTAGAAAGAGAAGTCTCTTCTTGCTCGTGCTATGAAAACAGTATCACAACGAAACAGCCGCCCACTTCCAAATATTGTTCAGTCCATTTAGGAAGAGGTCTCTCTGCTCACGATGTGAGTCCCTTCCCCTGACTTGCAGCTTTTCCCGCAACTGCTTTCGAGGGTCCACTCTTGAAGGTTTTTGGGGTACAATTTTAAGGTTGAGCCGTTCAGAAACAAAAAAACAGAGGCCCTTCTCCTTCCCTGGGAGCAAAGGGTCTTCCTCATCTTCACCGTTAGGACTATCTCTGGGAGCATCTCTAGGAATTGAGGTTTTTCTCCTTTCCCATTTGGAGCAAAAGTCCTCATCTTGTTCATCTCTCCCTGTCCAAACTTCTCATGAAATTACAGCTGTGGCAGCATCTGCCTATTGCTTACGAGCGGAACACTCCACCCCCCATATCTTCATGAAATTACAACGGGATACTCTGATATATCATAGCTTCACAACAGAATTTCAGCTTTAAGCATCTCCTCTCTCTCTTCCCTCAGGTTTTCAGCTCTTCACAGCAATAAAAGGGTTAATCTCACCTCGGCCTTGCAGCTTTGCAGCTGGAATGTTGAATTTTTCTTATCGCAGTGGGGGGGGGGGGGGGGGGTGGGAGAGGGGTTCCGAGCCGCTCCGGCTGCCCACGGCAAGGCAGTGGGGGGGGGTTCCACGGCTGGAACAGGCCAATGGCTCCAGGCTGGCCGTGGCCCGGCCCGGCCTGGCCCAAGCAGGGCCTGGCCGGGTCCACTGGCCCCCGCACGGGGCCTGCAGCCACCTGTCCCAGCGCCGGAAACGAGACAGGGCTGTGGGGGGGGGAGTTTGTCTATTCTTAAGTGTGTATCACAGAGGTGGTCACAACTTTAAGTGGCTTAAAGAATTGTCCATATTCAAACTGGCCAGCTGATAGGTTCTGTTAGGTCCCAGAGGAAACTGTAAGCACCCCTTAGCAAGGACATCCCTTCCGGGACTATGCTTGCTAACCTATGACACACACCTACTATGTAATCATTTAAAGTGCTGTGAACAGTGTATAGGTAGTTCAAAACGAACACTGTGTGTGCAGCACAAAGCATTAATAGCATTCCAAGGTATGTCACATCATGAGAAAGACTATTCTGTTCCTGAAATGAATTTGACTTATTCATTAGTGAGATGAAGAAAGCTGATTACAGTGAACTATTTTCTTTTACATCAAATAAGGGATAAACTTACCCTAAAGATTTGGGTTTTTTTCCTTGAAGAAATAGACATGTTCTAAAGAAGATTGTGTTTTTTAAGGCAGCTGCGACCGGTCAGTCATGCTTGAATCCTATGGCACTATTTTTGTTGGTTACTTTATCAGATCATTTTAAAATGACCTATTCAACTTCATAGCAAATAAATAGGGATTTCTTATTTCTGCAAGTTTCTCTGGTACAGGTCCATCACTCATTGGATACTTAAAGAAGCAATAAAGATGCATAAGAGTTTAACTAAAGAATTTTTTTAGTTGGAGTATTAATGAATAGTTCAGGCAACAGGGTTTGGAGGGAAATGTAGAGGATCATAGCTTATTATGAAGAAAGGCACTAATCAGAAAGAAGGCAGCCCAACGGTCAACATTTACTTGTTCATTAATGTTTGCAGGATATGTAAAAATACATAATATTGCAAATAAAAATGGTGTGAACAGCCTGTTCTTTTCCTTTCATAGCCAGGTTATTCAAATTTGCATTTTGTCTAATGCTAATCCCAACTGTAACTGGAAAAAGCTCCAGATGCAGCAGCAGCTTAAGAAGGACATTGAGGTAGTTTATGAAATGAATTAATGAGAGTGAATAGTGTATTCTACCTTTGCAAGTCCTTTCATCCAAGGCTCTTGGAGCAATTAATAAACATCACTGCACTGCTGAAACAGAAGAAACAGTTGCTGCATAAAATTCTCAGGGGTAGGCCCTACTGACTTACACCTGGTGTAGTGACTGGGCATCTAGCGACCAAGTCACCTTAGAAAAGGAGACCTCAACACCTGACTTTTGACAAATTTTTAAGTATTTAGATGCTTTCAATGCATTCCAGTTTTCTTTACTGAAGAAGATACAAGCACAGAGAGCTTGGTTCTGTTCTCTTACCCAGCTGGGAGCTGTTGGCACCAGCAAAGCTCAAATCCATGATGTGCTGAATGTCTTTGTAAAATAATCAGTAGGAAATGGAGAAAATGGAGATACTGTGTACCTGCAGCATCTGACAGGATTTACAGGGTCAGAATTAGGCCCAGAAATAGGACATAAAGAAAGTCATGTAATTATGACAGATAATCAAGGCTATACTATGCTTTTGCCACAAAACTACCTTCCTGCAGTCACAGATTATTAAAATCTAGGGTAGGATTTGGAGGAAAACAACAAACCAATTAGCTTTTAAGGATAAGTGAAGCAACCAAACATAACATTTGGGCTATCTGGGATTTTCCATGCAGAGAAACAACATTCCTTGGACACTTGACCCTGTGAAAAACCAAAAAGATTGAAGCAAAAGTAACAGTTATTCCAAAGAGATCATATTATATGCAACAGTATTGTAAAAATGAAGTGAAAAAAAGGAGAAAAAGCCAGAATTATTTACTTTGGTTTCTAACCTTAATTCCAAAATAAATAAATTACAAAACATCAGAGAAATTGCATTATTTTGGTGCCAAGAGGCTTGGACAAACCATTTTCCTTTCTTTTGTTTTCTTCTCAGATACTTCTGGAAGGCCTGAAGAACTGTTCGAGCTGTTATGAGATTGGTACTTTGCCCTCTGGAGTGGGAAGAAACAAGTCAGTTGTACGTGTTTATATCAAAGGAAGTTTAAAGATATTCTTTTAAATGAAAATTCATCCATAAGCCGTGGTGGCAGTGACCCCAGTAGATGCCAGGGAAGGGAGCCTGGAAAAGAAGAGGGGACAACTGATATTTGATGAAGGGAAAAAGGAGTGAGGGAAAGGATTGATAGGCAAACATGGAGCAAGGTTGTTGCACATAGGTGTGGGAGCACTGATCCAACACAGACTGGTTACAGAGCTGTCAGGATGAGGTTCAAGAGCCACCAGCAATCCAGGAGGGGCTGATGGAGCTGAGCAGGCAAGGCAGAGGCAGCAGATGCTTCACAATACAAGCTCTGCAGCAGTTTAGATTGTTTTACTGGTGAACTCTCCAAAATTAAACCTGGGTCTCGCTGGCATTTGGATCTCAGCAGTTAGGACTCCATATATCTTTTAGGACAATAGCACAGAGATGTACTTGGCACATAACACAAAGGATGGGAAGTTTTATGATCTGAGTGGTCATTTCATCCCAAGTCATAAAGCAACAACTGTTACATCTCTCCCCTGAGGGTGAGTTTCTTCAAGAAACATATCACTTCAGGGAGGACAAGGGGAATTGTGTCCTGAATGAAGCAGAATGACAATTCAAGGGGCTGTTTCTTGAGACTGTACAGAACTTGGACTGGGTCACCACTTTTTGGGTAAAATTTCTACAAAGTATCAGAGTCTCTCAAGGAATGCAGTGGATTGTGGGAGCACAGCTGAGTTCTCAGCTGATGGAAACAGGCAGAGGGGATCTGCACTCTGAGTAATCTTCCAAGTGCCTGGGTTACTTAAAGTGAAATATAGTAAGACTTCTTGGCAGTATTTGGTGTTGGGCACTGATGCAGAGTACAACTTGTAAGACCTGATAGTTTCATCATTTCAGATAGTTCACTGGGATGCAATTTGGCTGGTCCAGCAGGTCTTGGCTCAGGACTTCACTGTGTTACATCATGTTCGTACCATTTCTTACTCCTTGGCATTCATCAGTAGTTTGTGCCCTCTATCTGGTAAAGGATAGCAGGAGATTGTCAAGATTAAATGGTAATGGGTCAGCATCCTTGTCCGGAAGCTTGAAAGTTACTGACCACTGCCTCAAATGGGATAGTCTCTTCCAGAGAGTAACTGGCTGTCACATGTCTTCACATCTAGGCAGACAAGATTTGGGCTGTTGTTTGTCCTGGAGGTTAGAGCAGAGGTGACCTGTGGACTGCTCGGGAAAAAATGTGGGTGAGGGCTTTGGGACTTCAGCATGTCCTGATTTGTCTGGTTGTGAGTCTGAATATCTGATTCTGACAGAGGTGTTGGTGCATTTCTTTATGATCCCTTGTGATAGTCTAGAAATGACCATAAAATCATCTCGATCTGGCTCTGTTTTTATTGTTAGAACTGGAATTAAATGTCTTTGCTAAGACCTCTTCTGGACTTGATTTATGCAGAGAACGCAGCCAAAATTGATTGAATACAACAGGATTAATTTATTTGCCTCATGTTAGAACCTAATCCAAGACCCTCAATTATCTTTCAATCAGTGTCAGTGAAAAATGGGGAAATACACTGTGACTTCTTAAACTAAGATGTTATTTGCCTGCATGTTCATTTAGACTCAAGTTCAAAAAAACCCCAGGAATCTGCACTTAATATCTCTAAGTCAACTACGCCATCATCTCTCTAAGGAAAGACAGTTTTACAGTTAAATCAGAAAATCTATTATGAAGTATCAACATTCCCCATCAGTACATTTTGTCTAGTGCTTGCTTTAATTCCCAAAAGTGTAAAAGAAGGTGTTCCTATTTGATAATATTTGAATCAGATTCACAGTGAATCATTGTACTACAGCACAGTCTTTTCCTTTTTTTTGAACTCTTTTGTAATTCCCAGTTACTTTGTAATGCTGACACAGCTCCATCTATCCTGAATTCTGCTCAGATACACAAATCTTGTGTCAGGACTCTGTGTTTCTAGTGATGCCCTTGCTGCTCTCCTGTGACACCACATCCTAGTGATGTTTTCCCAGTAAAAGCAGTGTAGAGAGCAGATTAGCCAGGCTTTCTTTTGCTGCAAGGCAGAACTGAACAGTAAGTACCATCCATGGGCTGCAGGGAACAAATAGGCTTTACCTTGGAGCTCATTCTTGAGGCTCTTCCCTACCAGTGCAACTGGAGAGCTGTCACTAGTGCAGCACACAGTGACATATGAAAGATGATCATATACTGTATTTCTTGGGTTTTTTTCCTGCTGAGACGCACCTGAAAGCAATACCCACCCTCTATTCTTTCCCTTCTATGCGCTTGCCAGTAGATGGTGGTAGCAGTTGCTCTATTGATGGCAGTGCCAAACAGTGCTGATGTTTGAAAAAAGCAGTGTTTTATGACAGCGGCAAGAATTACTTCTCTTTGGGAATCTATATTCTGTCAAAGAACGTACGTTAGGCCCTGATGAAGTGCTGCCACTTCCATTTAAGCAGAGGCCTCTGCAGCAGCAGCTCCACGAAGAGGTTCACCTCCTCAACAGTGATCGCACCCGAGTGTGAGATTAGCAGAGAAGCTGCTGAAACAAAAGATACTTGTTAAATACAGCGAGGGTCAGCCACAGAAGACTGACGTTAGGTGTTCCAAAAACAAGGCTTCAGGGTGCAGGGAAGAAGTGCAAACTCTTATGAGGAGTGACTGCTGCCCGTGTGAAGCCATGGGCTCAGCAAAGCAGGAGTTGGGATACGGTGCTGGGCAGCTCCCACGCTGTTCTTCGGCTGTGGTGAGGGAAATGTACTTAAATCAAAGTTAGAGGGCAGGAGCCTGCTGATCATCAAGCTGCCTATTAATAGATGGTACATTTGGGAAGCCTAAAATCTCTGCCATAAATTAATAAGCTCGAAACTGGCTGAGACAGGGCCATTCTGTGATGTGCTAGGAAGGTGCTCAGCCAAGTCTTAATAGTAAATTCTCCTAAATTTTAAGGTTCAAAACCAAGCAAAGGATCCAAAGCCCACAGCCACCCTTTCACCCTTTCCTTTAAATCATGGAGCCACATTATTCCACTGGTGTTTATGTGGGTGGAAGAAGGCAGTAAAACTTAGAGCCTGTCTGGGGCACCAACAGGCCTGTTTGTGAGGGATGGGCACCCCACAAAGACAGGCAGCAGGGATGGGAAGAGGGGGGATAAGGATGTGACCAACTAAGATGGACTTTTCTTCTAATAATACAGTCTGATTTTTAAGAAATAGGTATTTAGCCCTTATCTGTGTTCCCTAGCCTGGTGTGATACTATTCTGGTGTACACCAAAGCAGTATCTGGGCATATACATTCCATACACAAAATAAGGGAATTGGGCCCTTGGAGACCTTTGGAGCTTAGCAGAAATGGTAGGAAAAAATGATATGGCCACTTTACAGGTGAAGTTTCAAAACTTAGGTTAAATTAGGTAGGAGGCAAGTTTTCCTACACCTCAATTTCAGCATCTAAATCTAAAATATCCATTTTCCTTTTCCTCCTGTAAGATAACCACAGCTCTATTCTGCAGCTAATCAGGGAATTTTCAACAACTATATCTTCATGAAAACCTGAAAACGGAGTATCTACAGTTTGCTGGCTTGATTTTTCAGCCTGCACAGCATTTAGCAGTTCTCTGGCATTCCTGGGATTACTGGCTGCTTGGCATTACATCAAGCTTCTTATTTAAGTTTCTGTATTGTGGGTTTAAGGATCTGAGTTTTAGACAAAAATTTTTGCTTTGAAAATTGTGTTCAGCAACTGTATAGACTTTAAAAAAATATAATAATATCCTGACAAGGGAGGTCTCCTCCTGAGTCTTAACCCTGGCAAGTTTTTAATTTCTCTTTCCTCCCTTGCCTTTGTGTCCCCTAGGAACAGTTCCCACTCAGCCCGGTCAGCTCGGGACACAGCAGGCTGCGGGGGCCAGCCTCTGATATCGGAGGGATCGGAGGTCTGGCTCGTGGGTCCTTCCAAGGGACCGCGGCGATGAAGGCAGACGGCGGAGGAAAGGGGGCAGGCTCAGAGTTGGGTTAAATCCAGAAAGTTTATTGGTCCTCCGAACGAGGGGACCTCAACCACCAGGGGTGCCCAACCCAGAGCACCTGCAGAGCTCGTGCAGGGGATTGCATGGGGGGGGGAGGGGGGGCATGGGGGGGGGTACAGAACAACCAACCAGGGAAGGGAAGGGTGCGGCAAACAGAACGAGGGACACGTAAGGGAACCAACTGTAACGGGGAAGGGAGGGATTCCTTTCCCCGGACTAATCACCTGGCCCCCTGGCTAGAACTTTCCAGAAGCCTGGGAGGGGTGGCAGAGTGACAGACAGAGCCCTGGGAGGAGATAAAAATGACAGACAGGGTGATTTTAATAAAACAGGGGGGGCACCAACTGGGGTACACCAGACTTAAGGAACATAGAGGGGAGACCTGGACTGAACCAAAGCAAACACACTCCCACACTCCCTCCTTTTTTGTTTTTTTAAGATGACATGAATTGGGGTTGGGGACAGTACTCTGAGTCCGGGTACAGGTCCCCGAACCATGTCATCTCCTGGGCCATAGGCTTGAGTTCAAAGTCTTTGGGGAGCTCTGCTTGGTTGATGTCTGCAGGGGAGGATAAGCTCATAATCATGTTGGTTAGCACTCTTTTCAGCAGCCCGAACATAATTATGACAACTAAGAGAATAAAAAACAAGATCAGTCCGGTTCGGAGAATGGATCTAGCCCACCCGGACAGTTCCCATCCGCTGACGGCACAGGACCCATCTCTGATGTCTCCAAACTAAAACAAAACTTAGAAAAATGAGGTTGAAACTGGGGATAACAACTGGGATAAACTTGGGGCTCGGGGCTCAGAGAGGCACACGACTAACCTACCCCGGTCTTGGGGGGTATTTGATCTCCCTTCCTGACGGTCTGGGAGATACACGGTTTCACCCACTTTGATGGGATCCACCTAGGGCCCTCGGGGGTGGATACACATGCGTACCCTTTTCCCCAGGTAACTAGTTCATAGGGCCCTTGTATCTCCCTAGTCTCCGGGTCCTTAACCAACACCGGAGGCCTTTCTTTCATTTGCAACCGCTGAGACCGCCCAAAGTGCCGCACGATTGGTGGGTTCAGGTTCTCAAAGGCACAGTGGAGGAAATTTAGGGTGAACAATGCCTTTGAGAGCCTGACAGCAGGTGACTCCCGCTTTTTGGAGGAGCACTGGTGCTGGAGCATTCTTTTGATGTTTTGGTGGGCCCTCTCTACAATGGCTTGACCTGTCGGGGAATAGGGGATGCCACTCTTGTGTTCTATTCCCCATTGCTGCAGGAAGCTCCTGAACTCCTTGGAGGTATACGCTGGGCCATTGTCCGTTTTGATGACTTTGGGGATGCCCAGGGTAGCGAATGCCTGCACTAAGTGCTTTCGGACATCGCTGGCCTTTTCCCCTGTGTGGGCAGAGGCAAAAACTGCTCCCGAGAAGGTGTCAACTGACACATGTACGTACTTCATTCTGCCGAATGAAGCAACATGTGTCACGTCCATCTGCCACACTTCGCAGCTGTTAAGTCCACGGGGGTTTGCGCCAGTACCAATGGCAGGAAGAGCTAGCTGGTGACATTCTGGACATGCAGCCACAATCGCCCTGGCCTGGTCGTGCTTTAGATTGAATTGACGAACTAGGGCAGGAGCGTTTTGATGGAACAGCTGATGGCTGATTTTGGCCTGCTCAAACACGTTAGGAGTCGGGGCCATCGCAGCTGGCGCAGCAAGGGCATCTGCCCTCCTGTTGCCTTCTGCGATGAACCCGGGCAGGTCCGTGTGTGACCTGACGTGCATCACGTAAAATGGTTGCTCTCGGTGGGAGACCAGATTTATTAACTTTGAGAGCAACTCATACAAGGCCATGTTGGAGACCTCACGCAAAATGGCGTGCTTGGCTCTGGAGACTACCCCTGCAACATATGCAGAGTCTGTTACCAAATTTAGGGGTTCGGGGAACCTTTCGAAAGCCCTGACGACTGCGTCCAACTCAGCAACCTGAGGCGATCCTTCCACCTCTTTGATGTCAGTCTCCCACCGCTGAGTTTGGGGTTTTTCCAAGTCGCCCCGGACGCGTCAGTAAAAACTGTCAAGGCCTTTAGAGGTTCTTTGCTCCGAACACTTTTTGTATTTAATTCGAATTGAATTTCTGAATTGAATATTTTGTTGGCTGGCCTATGCAAAGAAATTTGGCCTGTGTAGCCCTCCAGAGTAAACTGCAATGCTTCACAATCTCGAAGCAGACTCGCCAACATCGCCTTAGTAATTTGGCCCGTTTTTGTCCTAATTGGCACGTGGATGCAGTCGAAGTCACATCCTGATAACTCTCTGATCCGGATCCTAGCCTTCCGGATCAGTTCAGCCATCAGCTCTTGTGGCTGTGTCATCCTCTTGGACCGATGATGGCTGAGAAATACCCACTCTATGATTAAGAGGGGATCCCTTCGGTCCTGGTCCTTTTTGCTCTTCTTTTTGTTGTCTTCCCATTGGAAGACAACCCCGTGCAAGTGTGGCAGGTTACCCAGGATGATGAACTTGAATGGCAAGTCAGGCCTATACCTGCTTGCCTGCCTGGTGGACATTAGATGTTGCACCCTCTCCAGAGCTGTTTGGGCCTCTGGGGTGAGTGTCCGGGGAGAACTAAGCTCCTCTCCCCCTTTTAGTAAATCAAAAAGGGGGGCTAGGTCTTCATTGGACAGACCCAGCCACGGCCTCACCCAATTTAAAGACCCACACAGCTGGCGGACATCTGCCAGAGTCTTGATGTTAGTATTAATAGCCAATTTTTGCGTCACAATGGTCCGCTTTGTTATTTCCAGGCCCAGGTACTTCCAAGGTGGCATCCGTTGAATCTTTCCCTCTTGGAGCTCGAACTCTGCAGCAACCAATGCATTGATTGTCAGGTCGAGCACACTGGCAAGCATGTCATTGTCGGGGGCACACACAAGGACATCATCCATATAATGGAAGATGATGGCCTCTTTTGCTGCTGCACAAACTGGGGCAAGCAAGCAAGGAAGAGACATAGCCTTGGCAGATGGTCGGGCTCTTCTTCATACCCTGTGGCAACACCTTCCAATGGTACCTTTTCCTTGGGGCTTCTCGATTGATAACAGGAATCGAGAAGGCAAAATGCGGGGCATCGTCAGGGTGCAGGGGAATTTGGAAAAAGCAGTCTTTGATGTCAATTACTGCCAGATTCCAATTTTGAGGGAGCATCGTTGGGGATGGCATCCCTGGTTGGAGAGAGCCCACGTCTTCGATAACATTGTTAATTTGACGAAGGTCCTGGAGGAGCTGCCATTTGTCTTTGTTAGGCTTTTTGACAACAAAGACAGGGGAATTCCAGGGGCTGTTGGATTCCACGATATTCCCCTTTTTAAGTTGCTCCTCCACGAGCTTCTCGAGCGCCTTCAACTTCTCACCATAGAGCGACCACTGTTCTACCCAAACGGGCTGATCAGTTTTCCAGTTTAGTTTTTGAGTAGGGCGCTCTTCAGTGGCCGCAATCCAAAAATTTTTCGGGGGGTCAGGTAGGTCAATTGTGACTCCCCACTGCTGCATGAGGTCTCTCCCCAAGAGGGGTTCCTTGTAGTCTAATACGAACGGACGTATGTTTGCCAATTGTCCTCTCGGTCCCTTAATTTGCACGATGCTCTTTGATTGTTTGGCCAATTGAACGCCCCCACCACCTTGCACGTGTCCAGCCACGTTCTGCAATTCCCAATGTGCCGGCCATTCCCATGTGGGAATGATCGTCACATCTGCCCCTGTGTCTAGAAGCCCTCTGAGGTGTAGGACTTCCTCCCCTCTGTTGACCTTGCAGCCTACCCGAGGCTTCTCTGTCCCTATAGCATGTGTGGCACACACCGTTGGGGGTGGCCTTTCTACAGGGATAGCCTGGGCGACTGTCTGCCCTCTGGGCAGGAACAGAGGTGGGTGGACACAGCACAGCCAGAGAACGGGTCCTTCGGGACTAGATGTCATTAGTCCCGGAGCGACTTCAATCTCTTGTGGTGTGCAGGTAACACTTCCGACTATGACATACCTGTCAGGGCCTTGGTGTCCTGCCCACAGCTCACCACCAGTGCTTACCGGTGCGGTATGCCACTCTTTGGTTCTTAGGTGGAGCGGTGTCAACAGCTGCAACCTGAAAGAACCATCAGAAAAGGAAGTCAAGTCCAGTTTTAAGGTCATGTCCGATAGTTTGGTCTCTCTAAGTTTCCCCTCCCCCTCGCGTCCCGTCCCTTTTTTGTCTTCACGCGGGGCGGGCACGCGCTCCCCATTCAGTTTTTTTGGTGTAGTAGGCCCTCCTGTCCCCCAGGTTCATGTTCTTTTTTAAATCGCTGGAACTGCCACTTGAGCGGGCAGTCCCTTGTCCAATGTCCAGGCTGGTCACATAGGAAGCAGGTGCTCCTGGCCTGCGGGGTTCGCCTGTGGCTGTTCATGGTTGGAGGTGGTTTGGTGTTCGGGCCCGTGGTCCTCCTCTGGTCCGCTGCAGGGCGATGCGTTGCTGTTCCCACTGAGGCCATTCCTCTGGGCCGCTGTCTGTCGGAGCTGGTAGGTTGCAGGTGTGGTGCCTTTGCAGCACAAACTTCTAACATAGTCTGTATGGTCAGCGGGGGGTCCAGGGGGAGGCTCAGGATGGCTGCCTTGCATTGAGGGTTGGCATTCACCATAGCCATTTCTGCAATGACCTCTTCCCTGGCCGCCGGCTGCTTGACCTGCAACTCTACAGCTCGGGTTAGTCTCTCCACAAACTTTAGGAATGACTCAGTGGGTTGCTGCTGGACCTGCGAGTAGGATTCTATGGGCACATCAGGCCTCAGACCAAGGAATGCCTTACTGGCTGCTTCCTTGATCTGTTGCAGAACCTCCAAAGGCAGGCCTTGAGCTTGCTTCGGCGCCAAAGCCCAATCCCCTTCGCCGCTCAGATGGTCCAATGTGAGTTCCTGATTGTCGGCATCAACGGCCGTATCAGAACCTTGCAAGAGCGCTGGAAGGAGTCCGCAGAGCTCCCTTTCCCACGCTCCCTTCCAGAGCAGAAACTCTGCTGAGGAAAGCAGGCATGAGAAAAGCTGACGCAGATCGAAAGGTGTCATTACTGCTCCGGAGAGATTTGCCTTTAAAAGGCCACAGAAATATCCGCTTTCTCTCCCAAACTCCTTCTGCGCTTTGCAGAGTTCCTTTATTGTTTGGTGTGAGAGGGGTTCCCAGCTGACATGGGTTGTTCCTCCTCTCCGGGACCTCTGATAATAAACCGGAGCGGCTGAGGGAATGGGACCCAGTTCCGGGTTCCGGTCCTCGGCCCCCCCCCCTCCTTCCGGCCAGACACCGTGGGAACCGGAAGGGCAGGCGTGGGAACTGGAAGCAGGAAGTGGGTGGCAGCCGGGCATGGAGCCGCGATTTCTGGGGGCGGAGCACGGGGGCGTGCACTGGTGACAGGTAGGAGGGGAAGGAGGGGTGGACCCAACTTGGGAGTAGGAGGGGTCAAGGCGAAAGGGGTTGGGACTCGGGAGAAAGGGATTTCGGGGCAAGGAGCGGAGGGGAAGGCAAGAGGGGGTTTCTGCCACGTGGCGCCCGCCATCTTGTCCTCCTCGGGCAGGGAGGGCATTTTCTAAACTCTCTGGATAGCCGAACCGAACTCGGGGTCTAACAACTGGGGAAGCCGGGGAACGGGATAAGCCTCGGGCAGTCTGGCCGGGACTGTCCGAGCGGGGACTCCGAGAACCCCGAGGAGAGCCAGGGAGACGGTAGCAGCCCTGCGCATCGCGGGTTGCTCTCTTCAGGATGCCCGTTTGAGGGGACACGGGTTTGGGGGACACGGGTTTGGGAGTAACAACTGGGGAATTCGGGGTTGTTTGTCCTTCCCTCTCCCTTTTTTTATTCAACGCCAATCTAATTTGCAAGTACAGAAAGGAGAAATCTTTCTCTTTGGCAGATAGATTGCGCCAGTTTTTCTCCCGCGGCGTTCCAAAAGGAAACACTCAAAACCGAATCCTGAGCGCACTGAGGGAAGTGCAGAAACAGCCACCGAATAAACTGTTTTAAACATCCCTTTGAAAAACTTATTCCCCCACCCTCAAGGAGTCCTGCAACTTGGAGAAATACCCCCTTTTGTGCTGTGGAGAGTTTAGCGCCCATAGCCGACAGCACAGCGTCTGGAGCTAAAAACATCAAGCCTAGAACGCCGGTTTCCCAGAAACCAACTGGAGACAAGCGAACCGCGCTTGTTCCGGGGCTGCGCAGCCTACGTTCGGCTCTTCGAGAGCCGGGGACCGTACCGGTCCCTCCGAAAGCCTTTACCGGCTTTGAGGTAAGTTTTCCCCCCCCCCGGGAAAAATACTTACCTGACTGGCGTCCAGGCACGCTCCAGGTGACCAATTCCTCCACCGAGAACGACTTCGCGGCACGGCGAAGCTGCCGTCCTCAATCCCAGGAGCGCAGCTCACTAAAACGGAGCGTGCTGCAGCTGGGGTAGCTTGACGTCCCGATGACGCACTTGCCGAAGCAATCAGTCCCTTCCGTGGGGTCTGATGGAAGCGGGGCCCTACGCTTGGGCGCCAAGCTGCCTTTGCGTCCCCTAGGAACAGTTCCCACTCAGCCCGGTCAGCTCGGGACACAGCAGGCTGTGGGGGCCAGCCTCTGATATCGGAGCGATCAGAGGTCTGGCTCGTGGGTCCTTCCAAGGGACCGCGGCGATGAAGGCAGACGGCGGAGGAAAGGGGGCAGGCTCAGAGTTGGGTTAAATCCAGAAAGTTTATTGGTCCTCCGAACGGGGGGACCTCAACCACCAGGGGTGCCCAACCCAGAGCACCTGCAGATCTCGTGCAGGGGATTGCATGGGGGGGGGCACGGGGGGGGTACAGAACAACCAGCCAGGGAAGGGAAGGGTGCGGCAAACAGAACGAGGGACACATAAGGGAACCAACTGTAACAGGGGAAGGGAGGGATTCCTTTCCCCGGACTAATCACCTAGCCCCCTGGCTAGAACTTTCCAGAAGCCTGGGAGGGCTGGCAGAGTGACAGACAGAGCCCTGGGAGGAGACAAAACTGTCATATAGGGTGATTTTAATAAAACAGGGGGGGCGCCAACTGGGGTACACCAAACTTAAGGAACATAGAGGGGAGACCTGGACTGAACCAAAGCAAACACACTCCCACACTCCCTCCCAGGAAAAAGATTCACCTAAGATGCAAAGCATATAAAGCTGTCAGGTCAGATGCATGATATGTATAATTAATGGTGTAGAACAAAGAGATAAACCCTGCCCTGAAAATACAAAATCTTCCCTTTTTTAAGTTGCCTCCTGCTTTCACCTTTCCAATTCCTCTAGGACTGTGTAACATTTAGATGAAATCAGCTACTTCGGGGCAAGAAAACAGTGCCAGTGTTACCATTTTTATCTGAACAGGAACATTTTGGAGCCTGCAAAAAAATCCCTGCTAGTCCATGGCTCTCCTTTGGCCCTCATGTTCACTTTCCTGTATTCAAAACCTGCCTGCTCGGGGTGTGCTGACCTTCTGGTTGCTCTGCCAAGCTGTACCAGAGAGGTGACATTTCTCTGTGTCCCCAAAACACAACATGAGGGGGGCAGCCAAAAGTGAGGAGCTCACACCTACAGCACATTGCAGATGCCTCATCCATGGAAGTGTTCAAGCTCAGGCTGGATGCAGCTCTAAGCACCCTGGTCTAGTTAAAGGTGTCCCTGCCCAAGGCAGGGGAGTTTAAATGAGATGATCTTTAAGGTTTAAGGTGAAATCCTTGTTCACAGAGTTGTTTTGGTAGGCAAAGGGGAGACTTTCTTATTCTTCTGGAGTTCTAGAAAAAGATCCCATTTAGGGGTCAGATGGCACATAATCAGCTTGTCCAAATGTAGGTGAAGGTACCACTGGACCTTTATTCTTGTTTGGCTTCCTGCTGTTCTCAGCAATTTAAAATAAAATTAGCAAATAAAGGGAAATTGCTTGCACATGAAAAAACTCTCACAAAGAAACCTGAAGAATAATATCCATCAGAATAATAACTTGAAAATTATCACTCAAGGAGTCAAGGTACCTAGCTCCATATAAGGAATTGTAAACTTGAGATGGTCTCTATGTGCTTGATAGTTTCATTCATACAACCCAGATGTGCCTTGCAGACAGCCTGGGTGCAATTCTGAAGATTCGAATGGAGAAAAAAGACACAAGGCCCTGATAAATGAAGAAACATATAATCTGTGGGTGGAAATCCAGTATAAAGTGCTTCATGCAGCCTGTTAAACCCTATTAAGCCCTTACTGAAGGGCAGAATGGTTGAGGCTGAAGGTACCTCTGGTGGTTGTCTCTTCGAACCATCCCCAGATGATTTATGAGTATCTCCAAGGATGGAGACTTGACAGCAGTTATGCTGAGGTGAAATGTTCTGGGCCAGGTATCAATCACACACTGAAGAAATACTTGCTCTTTGGTGATACAGGAGCTGCCTGAGGAGTGTAGTTAGTACTGTGTGAGGGCATGGCCTGAGAGAGCTCTCTGACACAGAAGTTCAGCTGTGCCTTTGGGTATTCAGGTTTTGTTTGAAATGACTTCTAAGATGCATCAGATAGGAATTGTTTAGAGGAATAAAACTAAAAAATCACAGTGATGCTCTTGGTCTCCTTCAGGCAACAGAACATCTTGACTTGCCCCTCTGAGGGAAAACTGGAAAGTTGGAAAGTTTAAGAACTTAATTTTTTTTGAATAGTTTGAATTTTTCTTTTGGCGTGTATGTTAATATATGCACTATGTGTGCCAAGTGCTCTGCATGTCAGAACACCATCACTAATCTTGGGAAAGAGGAGTCCTTCGGAGGAGGACTCTAGGGAGTTGTCATTTGAAAGGTCTCTCTATTTCAGCAGTGCTGGATATGATATAGAAGGCCAGCAGTGACAGACGCAATGCTACAACATGGGTGTCTGACCACAAGGCTCAAACTCCTGGAAAAAGCACCACCATTTATTCTGTGAAATATGACTGGAAAAATTCTTCACCTTGGGAAATATCTGACGTGAGTTACATAAAGCAGCTGCTGTTGGCACTGCTTCCTTTCTTACATGACCTAATTGCATGGAAAAGGCTGACTTATGGTTAGGTAAAACTGGAAAACAGTTACTGAATAGTGTTTGATGTTGTTTAGTATTTGCTGAACTTGTTGTTTAGTGTATCTGTTGGGTAGTAGATGTACAAAGTGGGGTATGTGAGCCAAAGGGAATATTTCCTGCTGTGTTGTGCAGGGACAGTGGAGAAGTCAAGGAAAGTCCACTCTACTCTTAAAATCTTAAGTTTGTGAGCTGTTCTTTTGAAATCCAGGCCAGCTTTGCTGAGCTGCTGCATTTAATCTCAATATCTACTCTGTCATTAAAGCACTGATGGTGTTCTTTCTTCTGTCCTGAAAATTACACTGTTCCATGAAAACTGCCATCACTTCTGGAGAAGACTTTGTCTAGTCTTCTAAATTTTTGTAAGTGGGCATTAATGGCATTATATGACTTTAGTGTAAAATAAACAGGAATGCTCGAAACAAACACCTGCTTTCACAGACTGTTACTAGAGTCGGGATATTGAGAGCCTGGATTTATTTGTGTGGCTTGGAAGATGTGTTTCACCTCTGTTTTTAGAGGCGAGTGTGCAACATAGTTCTATTTCTGTCAGAATGTGTGTTACTAATTTATAGGAACTAAAGGCAGAGTGAGAGCTGGAAAAGAATTTTTTTAATGGATATAATTCATGCATCTAAAAATAATACTTCCGGGTTCCTTCTATAGCCTATTGCTTGTGTCTTTTCTTTTTAGTTCTTTGTTGAATGAGCTAATTTTTCCTGTGTTTGATACAGCTACTATTTCACTATAACTCTGTACATGAAAAAGTAGTTAGAAACACCTGCTGCATGTTTATTTATTTAACTAACAAATTCATTTTTTTGTTTTTTTGCAGTGCGCATAGCAACGTGAATTGACCTCATTTATCCTATTAAAAAATATAAGTACTTTATTTACACCACTGCCTTCTTCCTCAAATAATTTTAAAATGATGGAATTTCAATTTGTATAGTCTCTCCTCATATTGTACATATTTTTAATCTGAGGTTCCAGCTTATTACCACGTCATGGGCCTACAGAATGCTATTAGGCAACCAGGTTACGAGGACAGAACTCAGCACAGAACTCAGCAGACAGATTTCAATTTCCTTACCCTTAGAAACAGGGCTCCAGGTGCCACGGAGAACTATACCTCCTCATTCTTTCAAGATTTTTAAGTCTTTTACAATTGGTACTTCATCTTTATTCCAGACACCAGTATAGCAGACAAACGAAGCAATTGTAAACTCTTTTCATGCGGGGCTTGTCTTCCCTCCTTGATGTCTGTAGTTTATATCATGCATCCATTTGTGGCTGTAACTGTACAATGTCCAAAACAACACTTTTTCCATTGAAATAAAGCAAAATTCTTGGCTTGGTTCTTCAAATCTAATAAAATTTTTCTAACACTGAACTGATGTATTTTTCTTCGTTCAGTGTACGAACTAACCTTGTGGTATTGAGGACACTATTAAGCAGTGCAGTAAAGAAGGTTACTCTGACATTACAGTTCATGCCTGATACATATGGATTGGCATCAAATCCTGGTACAACAAATGAAAAGTTAGTGGCTGGACACCTTTCTAATGACTTTCTGAGCCAATAATTCCATGTACTGTGGGCATGTATGGGTTTCCTAATGTGTGAGGATCTGGCTTGGTTCCTTGTCCTATACTTTCAGGTGAAAATGAAGTTAGACATCTAACAAAAGAGCAGGAGAATATGTTTTTGAATATCAGAAAATACAGTCTCTGTAGAAAGTCCTTGTGGGACTATTTATTTATGTATAGTTATGGTTTGCAGCCTCTATGTTTTATGTGGTGATTGCCTGTAGGGAAAAAATACGTATTTATACATAATGAAGAAGTGCACGGTTCCTATAAACAAATATGCTGGAAATTAACCCAGGAAAGAAAGTATTTCTTTACACTATTCTCAGCGGTATGCTGGGAATATATAGGGTTTCCTAAATTATACCTGGGCCTCTCCAATAGGTGCATTATGACATGTTTGATGTAAAACTTCACTGGCTGTGCAAAAACCCAGGACGTATCATTACAAATGCATCTTCAGTGAACTATTTTTTAAAAAGCCACATAATTTTATGTTGCATTACTTTCACCTTATTTTCAGTATAAATAATAATATAGAAAGCATTGTTTTCTTTAATATCACTTTTGTTTTGTCAGCTTCCTCTCTCAGACAAATAACTATGTCAGCATCATGGGAATCAGAATAAACAAAATGAAAAAGTTCTCCTTTCTTGTGGGCACTAATTAGTTATGTGCAATACCTTCAGCAGGTTTTGGTAAAAGAAAATTAAATTATATATTTGCTTGCAAAATATTTATTTCTCAGACGGATTATTTTTGCATTTAGACAAGTGAATTTCAAAAAGTTTTTTACTTCTGTTCTTTTACCCGGTATTGCTTTAAGAATAGAAAGCTTTTTTACAAAATAAATGCAAGTGGCTGGGAAAAAAAGGTATCCTAATATGCTGCCAAATGGTTAAAATGCATTATCAAGTGATAAATGCAGAGGGTTTTTTATCTCACCCTCTCCCCTTGCCCCTCGTCACAACTAACATTACATAGGAGACATGTCAGTTGGACAGCCCTGGAGACAAAAGATAACACTGCATGGACCAGGGCAGTAGGGGGTACCTACCTGCTTAGATGCTTCAGCTGGAAACAGCAGTGGTCCCTTTGGAGGTGTTGTCTCAAATCATCAGTCAGACCCACTCAGTCCACGGCTTCCCTTTCCGGCTGTCCAGTAAGGACACCTTTCCATCAGTGACTACACCTACTGCCACAAAATAAGGTTTTGTGGTGTCAATATATCTCTACTTAGAACTGAGTGGAGGCGAACTCTTTTTTCCCCCTAAACTTAATTTCTGTCCTTCTTTTATTTTTCCACATCAACACAGAATTAGAATGGAACAATCACAAATACACCCACAACTGCCAGTAGCTCTCTAGCTCCCTCTCAGAACACCACCACAGGATATCAGAAGTACAAAATGAAATATTTTTAATGTGGTATTCCTGTATCCTACTAGAATATAATGAAAATCTGATTTCTGATCAAGATTATTTATCCATATTTTATGTTTGAGTATACCCCTATAAATATGATCTTTCTCCAATATGATGAAAAACACAGAATAATTAATTTTGTAAACCCTTTATTACATTAGAATCACAGAATAATTTGGGTTGGAAGGACCTTAAAGATCCTCTAGTTCCAAACCCCCTGCCATGGGCAGGGAAATGTTCTTTACATTATTAGTGCCAGCCAAAAATTAAACACAAATGCAGATAGGATTAAGATTTAATAGTAAGCCAAAGAATTTATTCCAGATCTATAAGCACCTACAAAAAGCAGACACTAGACCTAGAAGTCTGGGGAAACGTTTTCTCTTGCACTGTTGCTACATAGAACTAATCCTAACATTTTTAAACAGGCTATTCAGCTATTTCCTTCATCAATGCCACATTCTATGTAAGTTTAAAATTTTCCAAAATATGCTGAAGTTTAACACTTATATCTAGAATAAACTGAAGGGATTCCCCTCCCTGCTTCTCAGCACAGGAGAAAAAAAACCAGAAAATAGAAAGAAAAAAATCCAGATATTCAAACTATGCTAAGCTTTAAATCCAGCTTCCACAGGTGTATAATATCAGTCACCAAAAGCTATCAGAAGCCCTTACTTATGCGTGAAAGTAAGATAAGGAATTGTTCTGTTTCTCCTGTAATACTTTAAGTTTGCAAAACTGGGAAGAAGGGTTTTTAATCCTGAAACACAAGATTTGTATCAACAACTCTGGGTAACTATTTCCTTTCAGATTCTGACTGCATGAAGCTCTTGTTCTTACAAGTCTACATGAAAAACTGCAGGTAGGATAATCCAGATTTAGTTAATATTCTGTAAAACTGGTAACAGTATGAATTCCGTTCTTTCTGTGAAGTGCACAGTTGTGCTTTCAGTTATTCCTGATTAGGTGATTTGTTACTACACAGAAGCTCTGCTGCCAGAGCAAGGTACACTGGGTGTGACTGGGGTTCATAGGAGCCTTTCCCACACACCAGTGTGTGTTCAGCCCCCTCCTGCAGTCAGAGTATCCCTGCCTGGGGAAATGGTTCTTTTGCAAATGCCGACAGCTCTACCTGGCCCTGCGTTTGCATGGATTTTATGACTCAGCTCAGTGCAGACTTTCCTACCTTTTTTGTTTTTTGGCACCTTCTTAGAACAACAGGCTTTTTCCTTAGAAAATAACTGCCTGTTGCATGGATGTTTTTGCATATGAGCTGCACTGGAGTAGATACAAAACTGTTCATAAGTTCAGTGAAAACCTACTTTAAAATCAGCTGTGGTTCACTGATGCTGTAAGCATCTATTTTGATCAGTTAAAAAATATAGTTTCTTTTACTAAAAGCAGTGTCTGGGATGATTTTGTTTTGCTTGTTCAGCACTGTTGGTGTTGAAAATAGGTGTGTCAGCATTTGGAAGATGATCCTCAGGCACTCAGATTTCTTTAATAGCAAGCAAAATTCTCATTAACAGGCAATTTTAAGAAGCAATAATATTCATTTTTAGGGCTATTAAGCATATAGAGTGTTTATATTTCCAGAAAAGAATGAATTCATGGAAAATAAAGTTTTGTCATGCACTAGTGCTACAGCATTGCAACATAATGTATGTGAGGCTGATTACAAGTCAGCCTTTCAACAGGATTATACATGATCAAAGCTTCTTGAGTGAGAACTATGTAACTTAAATGATTGAAAAAAATTCTAATGTTTGTCTTCTCTGTTTCAAATTAGAGTTCTTTTTCTTGTTAATGATGTATTAAACTAAAAAATCCTACACCTGTGGGTCTCCAGATCTCCCTAATAACAGGCAGATGTGTTCAGTGTCACATCTGTTCACCACAGACAGCTCAGGTGTTTTGCCTCAGGTACACATTGCTGGTAGGATTGACTGTATCAACCTGAAAATATCTGCCTGTTTTGATGTCTAAATAACAGACCAAGGCCAGGTCATGGTAAGGCAAAGTTCTTTGGAGGAAAGTCACAGCAGGTAGCACAGTGTGTCCAGCAAGAATAGATGAACTCATTCACAGGGACCTGACTTTCCACCCTCACCTTCTGCAAACTCTGACTTCTCTGAAAATAATTCACCCTGGAAGGCCTGGTGCCTGAAGTAGTTATCCATCACTATAAGCACATCTCAAACCATCATACACCTCCCACAGGGCTCTTTCAGATGTTAGGTTAGTGATTTTATGTCAATGAATTCTCTTTATGTGTGTGGACATAATGCTAAAATCTAACAAAATTCTGTGCTTTTGAAAAAAGCTATTAATGAGATAATGAGATAATACTGAAGCTCTTACTTATTAATTGTTTATCATTGTCCAGAAAAGACCCATGTAATCAAGCAAAGACATATGGTTTTGATATAGAACTCATGAAAACAACTCGTGCTCTCTGTTTTAGGACCTAGTGTAAATTTGCTATCACTGTAGCAATGGTACATGATGGGAATTATTGTTCTGAACAAACCCAAATGGTTTCATGAGCCTCAGAATATGGTAATTTCTGTGACTACCTTCACAATCACATTGATGAATTTTTTCAACAAAAACCATTTTCTGCCCGTAAAGCAGAAATTGCAGTCTGTTGTTGCAGACTGAGATGTGCAGAGGTTCCTTCAGTCTGCACAGGTGCTGTGACAAGCTCTCCCTGCCTAGCACCTGCCCTTCCAAGGGACCTCTGCCAGGAGAAGGGTCGCTGCCCCACCACACACCATGCACAGAGCCTGGCCACGGAGAATTAACGTGGTGTCAGTGTTCTGCCTTTCCTGAATGTCACTGATCTCGCACATATGCTTTCACACAGTCGGCAGATGTGGCCAAGGAAAGACACAGAATCAAACTGCAGGAAGGCTGCTTGAAAGTGGTATTAATAGAAAAAACACATACAGGAGCAATTTAAGTAACTTCACTTCCTTGAGGAGACAATACTGTGGTCAGGAAAAAATTCAAAAGTAAAATATATGGTGTTGTTAGAAACGGGAAAAAATACTGTCTCCTTCTTTCCTTTCTTCCCCCTTCTTTCTTCCTGCCCTCTCCAATTTCATCCACTTGTTTTGATGGAGGCAAGTACAAAGTATTTTGTCCACAATATCCATTGATTGATTTGTCTGCTTCTTTTTTTAAAATTAAATTTCCTCCAAAGAAAAATATTTTTTTGTTAGTGGCCCCCAAGGCTTCCTAAGAAGAAATTTACACCATACCCAAAATTAAAGAAGAAAAGGACTATTCTGTTTTAGCTTTGTTATCCATTATCTTATCTCAAAAATCTATCATTAGCAGAGTGCTTTAGCTGCCTTTTAAACTTAGGGAGTAAGGAGAAAAATTCTCCAAATTAACACTTCAAAGGAATGGGTTTATGTCAAAGGACACACAATTTGCACAGCACCTAACCCATGCATTTTCCTGACTTCTAGAGCTCTTTCCTTGGAAATCATTATGGAAAGGGTTGAAGTAGGAACTTCTGACATTGATATGTTGCAAAGTACCTCCATAGCACGTGGAAAGTCTGAGAAGCTTCCAGCTGCTTGGTATATATGTTAGAAATTGTAGACTTTGTCGTGTTCTCCTGTTTTGGCAGTGAGAATGCCCTCGAGGCAATTTAGAACATCTGCTGTGAACACATGAAACCCTTCCCTCTGCAGCCAGCTTGCCACTCAGTTTAATGGAGCCAACATACGAGGCTTGGTCGGTTGAGCCAGGCAGAGCTTGGACACCCAACAGTGTGAAAATCAGCGAGTCAACAAACTTTCAGTATGAGAAAAATGAGAGACTCAAACAGAGAAATTAATGCCACAATTAAAAAAAAAAAAGCAACCCTACATATAATTTTGTGTTGCTGTTGCAGCAGCACTGCAGAATTTATAGCTAATCAAGCCATAAAACCCAAGGTAACATTAATCAGCTTTCCAGCCCTTGCAATAGACATTTACTTTTAAAGAACTGCATTTAAAATTGTCCTCATTTCTTTTTATGAAAACTCCCAAGATCCTGATTGTCCTGTTCAGTGAATGTCTGTATAAAACAAACAGTTTTGCTAGCTTGCCATTGAGCCATCCTTTTTCAGTTTCTTGTACAGTAACAATGAAGCTGTAGATGAGTGCTGGTATCACTTCTTTTCTTTTTACTTCCCTTAAAAAATTCGTTGTTAGTGAGCTGATAAAACTCTCGTATGGTTCATTCCTACTTAAAATTAGTAACAGCTCTAGGTTAATGATAGTTCAGAAATTAGTAATGTTGAACAGCATCCCAATCCTGTGTTTTTAATTAATATCTTTAATTTACCAGTTCTGTTGTTCTCTTCATTCTGGCTCCGCAGTTTGAAGGAAGATCTGTGAGAAGCCCAGTCAGACCAGTGTAGTTTTGTTGTGCTAATAACCTTTCTCTGAAGCAAACAACAGAAAAATACAGTCTAGGTTATGCTTATGACTGAACCACTATGGGAGTTTGGTCCTACTACTGCTAATAGCAAATCACACTGGGACTGGTCAATGACCTTAATTTCATTAGAAGCTGCTTCTGGTTTTAGGCAAATTTGGAAAAAAAATCCCCAAACCCTCAGGATCCATAAGCTAACCACACATTTTTATCCTTTACTGTATGAACAGGATGGATAGTTACTGTGAGGAATGAGACAACTCTTAATAAAAATTAAAATAATTTATTAAAACGGAAAAATTGAAAAATTACAAAAATTAGCAAAATATAAAAATTTGGGATCCTAGTGGCTCAGGAGGTATGCCCCAGGAGCGCAGGGATTAGAGATCTTCAGGATTAGACAGCACTGGACCTCTGGTGGAAGAACTTGCAGTGCTGGGCTGACTTTTAGCTAATCCAAAAGTCAAAGGTAAAAATTATTAAAGGCTCCTAAAAAGGAGTAAGGCTTAAGTACCCAGCACTGATGTCTACTACAGCTGATCTGCAGAGGCCTCAGCCTGCTCTGGGGGGGGGGGGGGAGGGGGGGGGGTGCACCGTTGTTTTGCTCCGCCCCAGTCCGCCCACAGCCCGCCCACAGCACACCCCTTTGGTCCAAAGTGATTGGTGCTTTCCTTTTGACAGATCATCTCTGTCTACCAATAGCTCCTCGTTGTCAGGGGGGTGGTAACAGCTGAAGTAAGGGTGGTAACATGTCCTCATTAAGATTCAGGTTGCTATGGAGCTTACTTGCAGAATAACGGCTATGGGGCTAAAAATAGCAATTGGCTGTTAGGAACTGGGGTTTTGGAGTTAGTCCCAAGACTAAAGTGCAAAGAAAAACCCTAAAAACATATTAAAATACATCTAATACCTCCCAAAACATCCACAAAAGCAGACAATGAACATAGGAGTAACAGCTCACAGTGTACAAGTGGTTTAAAGTTTGAAAAAGGCATTTTTAACTAGGAAACTTTTAACTGGGAATTTTAACTGGGACTAGTGCAAATACACTGTTTTGAACAAGTGAAAACACTAATAATGAAACTTGATAGTGAAAACCCTAATAATAATAAGGCTTGATTTTTGTACCTGGGTTGATGAGTTAACTTTATCATTCAATTAAAAGAGCTGTTTAACTCAAAATTAACTAATTAAGGCACTTAACATGCAAAGACAAAGCTAATAAGGGATTTCATGTATGACAGTTACTGAATTTAGAAGGAAATGGATTTTTTAAAGGGGTATTATCTCCTGGCAGCTCTGTCATGCATGCAGGATGCCCATGGACTCTGGAAAAACATCTCCATTTTAACTTAGGCCACTTCTCCTCCAAACAAAACATTATCTCCCATCACCTAACACAGGGTACTGAGATGCTGCCTCCTGTTTTCCAGTCTCTCCCTTAATTACTTGTTTGGGTGTCCTTGTTGTGAAAGATTGTATTGTTTATTAAAAAGGATGCCTTTAAAACAATATATGTAATCAAATATACTTATATGTATTGCCAATCAAATATACTCATGATATGTATTGCCAAGTATTGCTTCCTTTAAAACAATATATATATATATATATATATATATATATAATCAAATATACTCAGGATATGTATTGCTAAGTATCGCTTCCTTTAAAACTATATATATATATATATATAATCAAATATACTCAGGATATGTAATGCTAAGTATCGCTTCTGCAACTACTGTATTGCTGTACAGATGCTTGCATAACAGGAGAGTGTGGCATGCCAAACACTGTGTGTTCAGCTCTTTTTCCATATAAGAACAAAAAAAAGATGATATGCCAGATACTGTGTCTTCTTCTAAAAATGGACAAGGAACAAAAGGTCGAACAGAGGACAGAAGAGGAAGACTACTTCCTTCATCCTCAACGACCACCGGAAGGCAGAAGAAGACCCCCTAGCAACAAGTGGCACATGCGCAGAGTGGTTCAAAGCAATCCACGAAGACGGAAGTAAAATCATATAAATAGGGGGGCCAGCTAGAATACTGACGTGACAGTGGAGGAGCGTAGACTCCCGGTCACCCAGCGCTGTAAATTTGCTCACTTTCTACTTTCTACAATTAATAAACCATAAATTGTTGCTAATTGGCGAAGTCTTAATTTATGACATTGTGCTACAGCACCTTTTACTTTTCCTCTGGTCAGACTGATCAGCAGCATTCTCGGGCAGAAAAACAAGGAGCAGGACTTGGTACTTAGGTCTGAGACATTCACTAGCAAGGAAATTTGAAGAGGATTGAGCAGTGTTTTCCAGCATTTCCTTCTAGTGTCTCCTAGAGCTGCTCTGCAGTGTTTCCATCCATAAGCCTCTCTTCAGCATACCCTGATTTTTATATGGCTTCATATTTCCCAGAACCTATCAGAAGACTGATGTCAAGAAAGGATGTTGCAAAAGTCACACTGCAAGCACTGTACCAAATGGAAAAAAGCAGCACTGGAAACCTGTTCCCTTATGGATGTTTCACTTGAGACATGGTCACAATTATTTTTGGAGGGAAAAAAATCACACACTAAATACATTTAATTATTTGGATCTTTTCCTGCTTTGGACAGATTGTGACAATCTTATATAAACACTGGCACCAAGTACTAGGGCAGTCTGATTTTTGACCCAGATCTGATTATTTTGCAGCACACACAACTGTGCTTCCAGTGGAAGATTCCCCCATGTCAAGTTTCTAAACAGGGTAAATAAAGCCATCTGTTGTGGAAGCAGGATTTTTAAATTATATGCCCTGTTAACCACTTTCATGTCTAAAGAAATAACCTCATGCCTTTATGAAAGGAGTTCTGCTCTCCTGATTTACACATATCTGGGCCAGATATCAGATGGCTAAATTAACCTTTATTCCATTTACATTTACTTCTATCAGACGGATTTCAATCTTCTCTCTTTCTATTGACCCCTCGTGTTTCTTTCTGCCTCCTACTTTCTCTTGAGCTCTATGACAAATATAATTGCAATAAATGTTTTACAAAAATAGGTAATGAAACAAATACTTTAAAATATAAATATTTCATACATGTTATATCTGGTAAAGTAATTAAAATATCTTTTATAAAAAAGATCTTGTAAGCCTCTAGTCCAATGTGAACATCACCTCTGCAGAGATGAGCGAGGAGCACTTAATGTGAGTAAAGGGGGGATTTCCATGGTAAGAATACACATGGTTTCCCCCAGACCTTTCAATAAGTGCTTAACAGAAACATTTTTCCTCTTAGATAAGTGCATTTGAAGACTCCACTTGTTTAGCTAAATTGTTGTTGAATCAGCAAGAGGTTAAATTGCTATTTCCAGGACTGTTCTGCTCTCTGCACTCCCCTCAGTCACAAAGAGAAATAGTTCTTGTTAGAAAAGAGGGGAATGAACAGAAATTTCTGCTGCAAATTAGCACATGGAAGGAACACTGTGTGCTGTTTCACTTTATCACTTCGGGGGGTCCATATGGGTTACTTTAATAGGGCTTAATATTTGTCCTCTTTTTATTCTTATAATAATGGATACACCAGGCTAGACACTGGCATCTCCTTAAGGAAATTGAGGCACCATCTGGATTCATGCCAGCTAACATTCTGCTCAGTTGGCTCTAAGCCTTACAAAAGTTCAAATATATATATAGTTCAAGTTTTAAATTCTTCTTCATGGTTTATTATATATTTATTTCTTTCTATGGCAGTATCTTGCCCTGTTAGTCTACTGCAAGGCTTTAGGGTCCTTGGTGATTTTGGGATTACGAACTCTGCCAGTCGTGTGATTTGCAAACATGAGGTTAAACCCATGGAGCAGTAGTGTGGGTAACACTTACATAAAAATATACATACTGTTAAATAATATATGTAATTTGCTGATGTAGAAGGCAGTGCTGGATCTCACATTTCAAATTCTAATTTTTAGCAGTTTGCTATGACTGAAGCATTTACTTTGATGACTGTAAAATATCAAGTATCTATAGAGATGAACAAGACATATAAATCATCTTGTCTATGTTTTAGTTAAGCAGAAGCTTCCATGTTTACCCTGATACCTCTGTGTTAGAAATATCAAATACCTAATTGAGATTGGACCGCCTAATTTATGTTCCTTGTTTAATAGTCACCATTGTCCTAACACCCCTCTCCCAGCATTGCTTTGAACATAAAACTTTGAATACTCCACAGTTAATCTGAGCTTGTTTGACTAGTCAATTACCCTTGTTAAAATTTTGTGCTTGCTATCTACAGTTACTTTATTTAAACATTCACTTTATGTCATATCTATAAATGAAAATACATTTTTAGGTGGAAAATTAGAAACTGGAAAAGCTGAAAGAAATAATGAAGAAATGGTCTGGAAGATACTTGAGGTGAAATTTAGAAATTTCTGAATCTCAGAAATGGCAAGAACCAAACCATCACTTTTCCTCTGAACCAAGTAAGCTAAAACATTTCTATTTTTTCTTTTTTTTTTTTTTACCCGGTGACTTAAAAAGGCACAAATTGGTATCTTTAGAGTGTATTGCTTTATATTGTACCCTCACTGACTTCTATTTTAACTTGAATATCATCTCAGGATGAAATACACAGGGTTTTTTTTTACAGTCTAATCTTCCAAATTGATAATTTCAGAGGGGGCAGATTAAAAAACCATTATCTTGATAAAAAGTACAGCCAAATGTTCTGATTTAATTAGCTCTAAAGAAGTGGTTAAAATGCAAACAGAAAAACGGCTAAATTATTTGCCATGTTAATATATTATTCCTTCTCATATTCTTTCTCTCTGTAACTTTGCTTTCATTCTAGCTAAAGGCTTAATCCTGCTACTTTTAAAATAGTAAATTGCCCCCAAGATCAAATGAGATCCTGAGGGAAGTATCTAAAAAGAAGAGAAACAAGGATATTTATCCTTTTTGCCATTTGGCAACTAACTCAAATACCTAAATTAGAAGAATATTTCCCCTCAGTTTATCACATGACAGATAGAGGACATTGCAGTAGACAGCCCACAATGCTAAACTAAGTTCTTGCTATGAAGAGTCCTTTCCCCTAGACAGCATAAATAATGTACAGATGTAAAGAATTTAAATTTAGGTGTTAATAGCACCTCTGAAGAATATTGACAGGCTTCTGAACAAATAAACATCAGCTGATAGCGAACAGAACAGCAATTTGACATACGGACATTTAATCCAGGACTGCTAAGTATTTATTATGCTGTGTCTTGACAAATAAATTAGTCCTAAGTAGATATGATTGAACCCAACCATTTCTAGGCGCTTAATACTATTTAAAGAAAAAAATCCACTGAAAATCTAGATAGTGAACATTTGATAATTGATTATCATGGGCCTAATTTTGTCTTCTTTTTCTTCACATAATTTTTGTACCAGGTTATATTAATAAATAATTTACCATGTGCATGAGGTACTGAAGGCATCTCAAAAAAAAATCTCATTTCCATAGAGCTGAGGTGCTCTAGATGTAGTTACATTTTGCATTTGTTTTTTCTTTTTGCCTCCTCTCTGTTTCTCAGTCACCACTAGGTTTAGACTATTTTTGAGCTTTTTGAGGAAACATGAACTCTTGTCCTCTGGGTTGTTTTCAGGTAGCATGGTTTACTGTAGCCCTGGAAACTGTCCAACAACCATCTGGATTTCCCTTCTTTCTTCTAATAAAATGTACAGCAAAAGGAGCCAACTTTCCCATAGCGTGTCAGAATGGCAGCTAGCAGATGTATACTGGCTCTTAAACTGAAGGATTTTGTTTGCAGGTGCAGCCTTTAGGACTTACACTTTGTGTGTGTGTACATATATATATATATATATATAAATTAAAGCATATATGAAGAGTATATATAGATATATTTAGAGTATTTACTTTTTACCCCTTTTTTCCAGTTTTCTCCTTTTTTCTATTCACAGGTTGCATCCCTCTTCTGAACTTTTGCTTTTTGGCAAATATGCTGCAAAACCAGAACAGTGACTCAGAAAATGAAATTAATACATGATTTATTAAGCTTTACAAGGATGGACTCACAAGAAACCAGATTTATCCCCCCTTGAACCAGTTTTCTAAGTTCTAGGAATAGAGTTAAAATGCAAAATACAATAGTTGGAACTTAATAGGTTTAAGTGTTTATTTTTCCCTACAGGACAGTAATCAACTTTTTGGTGTTTCTTTATATACTCCTGAGCACAATGGTCAAGATCTAAAGCTCCTATGTAAACCTGAGTGCAAATAACAGTTTTCAGGTGAATGTTAAACAGTTTCCAGCACTGATTATACTCTAGTCCTTGGAAACTGTGTAAAACAGCACACTGGCCTAAGCAGACATTTTCTGGAGAGGGGACAGCTGTAAGAGGGTTTTAACCTCTCCCTTCTTCTCCTGTTTTCTTGTCATGGTGATGAGAACTTCCACCATCTTTGGAAAGCTCTGCCACTTCTCTCATTTCCAGCCAGTTACTCCTGCTAACAGGAACAGTAATAAAACTGCTACACAACACAGCTGGCAGGTGAATGGGTGCATCTCCCTGCAAGGATCCACTCCCATCATCTTGGGTATCAAGAATTACATCCTCCAGTTTCATGTTGCGTCTTCATCCTTTTCCTGCAAGGCTGTGTCCGTTTTGAAGGAATAATTTGATCTAATGCATTTTTCATCATCAATAGCAGTTTTTTATGGCAGCAGCGAATCCTTTCTGAGGACATCTGCAGTAAAATACAACAGAGAGAGAGAGAGGAAACATTCAGCAGCTCAATTAATATTTCTGCTTTAGTGTAGATATGGAAAAATACTGGAAGAAATGGTGGAAGTATTAATGAAAGCCATGTCCCATTAAACTTTTGACTAGATAGGGCTGACTCTCATGTGCCAAGCTGCTGGACATTCATGCCAGCAAATTAATCATCCCAGGAAACATTTACTTCAGATTTGTGGAGATGTGTGATTTTCAGTTTAACTACAGGCCTTTTTCTTTGAATTTCCTATCATTTAAAAAGCTGCACAAGAACAAGGCCTGTCTGTCACTTCACAAACTGTGTCAACTTACTTTAAGGCTTCCTGTCTCTCACCCTTCAGGCATGACTTAGTTTTGCATAATTTACATATTTTTATAATTCAGAAACTTTCTGGATGATTTTCCATCATGACTTCAGCTCTTTTGTTGTAAAGGTAACTTTTTACGATGTGACAGAAACATAAACAAGATCCCATCACAATAAATAGTTACCATGAACTCATCTTGGAAAATGCATTCCAGGAAACCAGTCACTGTAAAAAATAACAAATACTAACGGCATTAAGAGTGAGAATACAGACAGGGCAGGGATGAAGAATTAGAAATAAAAGTTCTATTGTGCCCTATTTTTTATTAGAAATATTTCAGTTCCTATCAGGTATATTTAAAGGACCCCAAGCTCAAACATAGAAAAATTCTGAATTTAACATTAGCTATAAACCTAATAAAGTAGAATGTGTTGATTTAAAGAATAGCTGGTAGCATAACTTCTGGTGTTCATTTATCATATCTTTATGTGCTATTACTTTATAAGATTTTAAATGTAATGCTTATTAAAAATGCACGTCATATATGAAACAAATACATATGTTCCTGTTCCATATGAAAATTCTAACTTTGATTTGTGGTTACATGTAATAGATCAATATGTACATTGTTCCTGTCCTCCCACTAGATGGATCTGATCCGTTCTGTTCTTTCTCCCATATGTATTCACATCTGCCATAGTGGGAGGTAACCGGTTTAGAAATGGAGAACAGAACCTTGAACTAAATTCTGATCTCATTTACATCACTCAGCAACAGAGTTACCAGCCCTCCACACAGGAAATCCATTAAAATTGCTACTTGTACCACGCCCTCACCCTCCCCAATTAGGATTTATTTTATTTGAATAACTCACATCATAATATCATTTCTATGTTTAAGTACAGAGACACAGGCCAAATCTGTAGTATTATGAGATGCGTGGAATTAATTGAAATACTGGTATTTTTAAAATATTGCCTTATGTGTCTCCTGTTGAACACAAACAACCTCATCTTCAAACTTTCCTTTGAAATTGTAACCTTTTCTGCTTTAATCCTCTTTTTGTCACATAACTTCTCCTATACTGATCAATATTAAGGACAGCTTTGCCACTGTACCTAAGTGCATTATAAATACTATCAGTGTTAGTCTCATTCCCCTTTTTTGCTTTCAGTGAGGAGAGACCTTCACCTAACTATGCATGACAGTTTTGTCTGGTTTCAGAGTTATTACAGTTAATTGAGAATCCTTTTAAATCTTGAGGACTTTGAAAATGGTAGGAAATATACTGTATAGACCGGACAGGTATTGACTTCTTTGGTGCCCATTGGATAGTTTTAACAGTGTGGCTCTATTTCAGCCTTAAATTGGAGCAGAGTCGTCATATAAAAGGAAAAATTCCTTCAACAGAAAATGCACAAGAGCACAAACAAATCTTTATGTCTGTAGATCCTTTATTATTAAAATTGTGGGAAGGAAGGGGTACTCAATGTGTCAGTCACCTTGTAAGAGAACCTGGATTTTGACAGCAGCAGAATAGTGAAAGCCAGAAATAGAGAGCATACCAAAAAAGATTAATTCTCAGTGGAAAGGCGATTTTCTCCGAAGAACAACCTTTATACTTGCTGTGAAGTTAAAGAAGAGCACACAGCAAAAAAAGATACCTGATAGCAACCACAACCTGGCTGCTCATAAAACTGCTAGCTAAGCACACAGAGTATTTGCAGCTCAGAATTGTGCAACTTTCCATAAAAATTTCACTCTGTGGGAAACTATGTGTATTAAAATTCATAGAAATGCTTACTCACTGCAAAAATGTTCAATGTCCAAATTAGATGCCCTTCATGAGGCAGTAAATTACTACAAATACAGTGTTTTTTAGATGCCCACTTTCAAATTAACTTTACAGTACACTTGCACTAATTACCAACATTGCCAGACCTCTACCATTAAAAATAAGTAGCATGCAAATAGTGAAGGTTTTTTTTATGTGCATATGCTCAGTCACAACTGGTTACTGAAGGATATATTTTTGTTGACCTTTCTTCCCTTGCAGAAGCTGTATCTTTCGGTGGATGTCAGAGAAATATTTTCCCCGACTCAAATGTGGAGCTGGGGAGAATTTGGGTGTGTGGTGAATCCTGGAGGCTTTGTAAGGCTCTTGGTGCTCTCAGGAAGTGCATTGTTGCTGTTAAGGACAAGAAAGGCACAGGAGAAGGGGTAACTTTCCTTCATATCACCCCAATCCAGAACCATTTCTGAAGCCCTAACACCTGGCATGCTTTCCAAGGCTGCTGAGCCTTTAGGCAAGCCCCAATTGGACATCCAGCATCATGGAGACACTCCAAATTGAGGCTGAGGTCCATCAAGTCCTGGCCCTTCCAGACGGTTTTCGCAACACATGCCCTGGCCTGACTGCACCCAATCAACAATGATAATCTTCAGGTGTGGCTGCAGCACCACAGCTGGCCCCAATGAACTCTGCTAATGTAACTGCTGCTGCAAATGAGGGTGGGGTCCATTCTGCACACCTGGGGCTGCACCAGGAGCAGGTGTGGGGAATGCAGGAGCATCCCTTTCCTCCCTGAGGGAAGACTAGCAACTCGACCTCAAGAAACATGTACCTATTTTGCTGTTGCTTTTAATTTGTGGTGGTGCCCTGTTGTCACCAAAAATGTTGGGATAAATCAAACTAACATTAATATTAGAAGGCAGGCATTACTTTATTCACAGTACTTGGTGTGTGTGTGTGGTCGCTCCCCAAATGTGCACACTCACTTTGAAAACTTCTCAATATTTATATATGTTTTTAGCAAACAAAGCAATTAATGTTCATTGGCTATAAATTAAATAATTCTGTTCATTAATTAGTATTCTATCTTCTATTGATTCTCCATTCTCATGCTAATTAGCCCACATTTACAGTCTTTTTATTATCTTTTTCTCAGAGAGTATTTCAGTGCAATTGCTGAATTGTCTTTGTTAGTTTCTTCTTTATCTCTGGTTTCTGCAAGACGTCCTTGTAGTCCATAAATTGTGCCTTCTTTTGTGCGCAGTTCTCGGCAATACATCTCTCCCCCAGGTTCTGTGCTTTGACACATTCCAAGGCTGGTTTAGCAAAACTTAGTTTCAGTAGTTTTCCCAAACTGTGTTCAAACAATAGCGGCTTTGCTACGTGCTGGCCATAGTGGAAAAATCACACTACTTATGATGAATTAACAAAGTTAATTAGAAAAGGTAATTAAAAAGAATTAATTAGAGAAGTGAAGCATCGGCTGCCGGGGCCGGCGTCGGTTGCTGGGCTGATTGGGGTTGCCAGGCAACCGGCGGGGCCGGGCCCGGGCCGGGCATAACTTAAAAACCAAAACAAAAACGCCAGAGCCAACAAAAACACCAGAACCACAGGTTTGATGAGTACCCCGAGGGCCACTGTGCTGCCCGTGGTGGCCGGGCCTACCCGCCTGAGGGCTCGGGGCAGTGCGGGTTGCTTTCAGGGCATGCCTTAAAGGCATTCACGTTATAACGCTTCAAAATATTTGGCTTTTTAAAAGTTGCAGACTTTGGCTGCTGGATAGAAAGCTTCGGGCTCGAGACTTTGATGGAACAGTTTCATAGAAACAAATGAAGATTTAATTATACATCCTTATAGAGGAGTTCAGAACACTCAGGGCTTGTTTGCCTCCCTAAGACTCCACTCCTCACTTGCGGAAAAAGCTTTTATTGGTGACCATGTTCTCTGGGTGCCTGAGCATTTTATTTCTGTGCCCATGACTAAGAAAAGTTAGAGCTGACACTTTCCTTTTACCTGCAGGAGACTGAAATGGAATGACAGAACTGTGCTACAAAACAGTGTCATTGTGTATTTATCTTGTGAAGTTATGAGTAATTATAAGTGAGGCTCTTCCTGCAGTGCTGGTTTGGGTGTTCCTTGGGAGGTGGTGGGGCTTGGTGTGGCAGTGCATTCCCAAGGGATGGCACAGCGCTCTGGTGAGGCTGATCACCTGTGTTTCTTCTGAATCCCTCACACCAACCCTTCTGTGACTGTTAGGGGGCTGACTCAGGTGGGTGGTGGCAAGAGTGAAAGGAATAAACTTGTTTCACAAGAGGAAAAATAAAGCAAGATGTTTAATACGTATAAATATCTCAAAGGCAAGTGTCAAGAGGATGGTGCCAGGCTCTTTTTAGTGGTGCCCAGTGACAGGACAAGGAGCAACCGCCATAAACTAAAACATGAGAAGTTGCACCTCAACATGAGGAAGAGCTTCTTGACATTGAATGTGGCAGAGCACTGAAACAATCTGCGCAGGGAGGGTGTGGAGTCTCCCTCTCTGGAGACATTCCAAACCACCTGTGTCACTTGCTCCAAGTGACCCTGCCTTGGCACAGGGACTGGACAGGGTTATCTCCAGAGGTCCCTCTCAACACTAATGGTGCTGTGATTCTGTGAAGTGATTCAGTGGCAGTCACTTGCCGCCTGCTGTGTGCAGGCTGAACCACACAGGTTTCTGAGCAAAAGATGGCAAGCCCTCCAAAACCCCCTTGTTTTCTCTCTTACTGCTAAGCATGCTGTTACATGATATGAGTATCTGGCTAGTGTCACTTGCCTGGTTGTGCCCACTCCCAGCCCACTGCACACCCTCCTCCAGTCTGGTCACTGGTGAGGCAGAGTGACAAAGAAAAGGCCTCAATGCTGCTCAGCAAGAGCAACAACATCACTGTGTTACCAGGACTGTTTTGGTCAACAGTCTAACCTACAGCACTGTAAGAGCTGCTCTGGTGGAAACTAACTCTGCTCTAGGCAGGCCCAGCTGTTTGGGTTCTGGAAATCTCCACAAGTGGTGGATCCTCTCTGAGCAAGTCTATCTGCTTTGCCAGGGTCTATGCACTCCCACTGAGAAATTCCAATATTTTTTTTGCATGCAATGGGAGTCTCCATTGCTGCAGGCAGTAGTTGTTGCTTGTCCTTTCACTAATTGCCTTGGGGAGGAGTAAGGAGCCATGTCATCTCCACAGCCATGCTATAGGCTGCTGAGAGCATTAGCAGTACCCACCTCTTGCAAGGTTCTGGTTCTCCAGGGTTAATAAAACTTGTTTCTTCAGTCTCTTTTCATACTTCATGAACTAAAGCCTCTGTTTCATTGGAAAGTTAAAGATGCACTCTTATTTTTGCCTCCCCTGAGGGCTAATTGTTGGTCCTTTTTGTGGGGAACTCAAAAGTAGGCAGAGTATTCCAGTCATGGGCTCATATTCCAGGCATGCCTCCCAGCCAAGTAGCAGGAAGTCACTCAGCTTTGACCTTGCTGTGATCTTGCTGATCCACACATTACTGACCCACATTAAAATCCTTGCCCAGGTAAGACCCCTCAGAAGCTTTTTTTTCCAAAACCTGCTACAAAGTCATCTCCAGCCTTGGCAGTTTCCAGGGGATAATCTGCCCACGCTGCAGAACTCTGCAGTTGTCTGCTCATTTTAATAAGTTCTGCCTTTCTGCTGCTTTAAAGCAATAAAGTAGAGCAGTAGTGCAGAACAAGAGCCTCCAATCCTGATATTGGATGTTAGAACTTCCTTGCTCTCATGTAACAGATGCAAACAGAATATCTGAGTTAAAGTTTTGTGCCCCTTAAAAACAGGGGAGACATGTCCCTTTCTCAAGTGTCTTTCAGATTACCTTGCAAACTGCAATGAGCTACAATGCAAAGTCTGAAATATCTGCTTGTATCAATTTGGGATAATGTTCTGGTTGCTATTCTACTGTGATGAGTGGAACAGAAGGTACATCAGCCTGGCACAGATAATGATTCCCTCATATCACTTTTTCTGAGGTATTTCGACTATCCAGACTAGTTTCAAAAGACTGTGAAGTCTTACAGTTTGCAGGTTTGCATTCTGAATTTTTATCTATTTTCAGCGTCTGCCAGCTATATTGAAGTAATACTGTATTATGTATGGGGAAATAGAAAGCTATCATCTCAAAATAGACCATAATATTGCACCTTATTAAAAAATACATGTGGGTTTTCTGCCAGCAACCATGACTTATGATAATGACTGTTATCAATATGCAATTACTTCTGTTACCCTGGAACATATTGACATTCATTTATTTAAAGATAATGTAACACATTTGTATTCATTGAGGTAATCATTGGATATGATTAAATGTGAATGCCCATCTTATACGAAACAGTAAAACAAAAAAAAAATTGTCATTGGACCTTCTGCACTACTTAAAATAGGTTGTAATAAATTCTGAAAATTGCATTTGAGCTTCTTCGAAACACAGTGACAAACAACCATAAAGAAGCAAAAGCATAACTTGGGTGATTGCCAATTTAAACATTCATTCTTTCTAATGATATAGGCTGAACCTGACAATAAGAAAAAGACCGTCAAATAAAACTGTAATCCCATGTTTGTGGAATGGACTACAGAGTTTGTGATAGTGTGGAACAGAAGTCCATTTAAACCGTGACATTAAGTGGAGGCAGGAATCTGTTTGACTGGGTTGTTTAGATCAGTTTTGAAGATGCAGAGGTTAGATGTGGCAACAGGCAGGCATTTAAATCTGCTGTTTAGGTTTTGAATAATCATTTTAACCCCCAAATGCTTCAGAGTTTTCAGGATTTTAGCTAAAATGCATCTGTCTATAGTGCATTTGCTACATAAGAGTAGTTCTCTGGTGACAGGTTATTATGATAATAAACACCTTGAGATCCACTTCTTCAAGGACACCAGCCAGAGCCTTTTCAATATTCTGGGTTTTCAAGTACTTCTGTTGGTGATGATGGAGAGACTGAAGCTCAGCCTATTTAGTTGTCCAGTTATATGGTATAAAATGCTACATCCATTTCTACAACTAACTACTTCTTTGTCTGCTGCTTGTCTTAAATACCTTGATTTTGATGAACTTCGAAAAACAAACCCCAAACCAACAACAAAACATACCCCTGAAACCCCACAAAAAACCTCCAGTCCAAAACTATCCATGGTGTTGGTTTCTTGTTTGAAAATTAGGGATATCCTGGTCAACTGTTGGATGGTTCATGGAATCATAGAATGGTTTGGGTTGGAAAGGACCTTAATGCTTATCTAGACCAGTTTGAAAACCCCTGCCATGGGCAGGGACACCTTCCACCAGACCAGGTTGCTTCAAGCCCTGTCCAACCTGGCCTTGGACACTTCCGGGGATGGGGCAGCCACAGCTTCTCTGGGCAACCTGTGCCAGGGCCTCACCACCCTCATTGCCTGTGTTAACAAAAAAGTAAACAAAAAAGCCTTACTTAAAACCATCTAAATTGGATATAATCGAGTCTGAAACTATTTCCCTTTGTCCTGACACTACAGACCCTGGTAAAATGCCCATCTACATTTTTCTTATAAGCCTGCCTTCCCCCCCCCACCTCTTTTATTGAAAGGCTGCAGTAAGGTCTCCCAGGTGTCATCTCTTCTCCAGACTGAACATTCCCCAAAATGAGAGATGCTCCAGCCCTCTAACAGTTTTCTCTCTCCTCTGCAGCTGCTGTCAAAGATCTGTCTTGTATGGGGACCCCAGAGCTGGATGCAGTACTCTAGAAGGGTCTCATGAGAGTGGAGTAGAGCAGAATCATCTCCTTGACCTGCAGCTACTCTTTTTATGCAGCCCGGCTTAAGATTGGCTTTCTGGGCTGCAAGTGTTGCATTGCTGCCCCATTCCAATGTTTTTCTTTTGTCTACCAGTATCCCCAAGTCCTGCTCAGCAGGGCTGCTCTTGATCTGTACATCTCCCAGTCTGTATCAATAGTGGGGATGGCTCTGAGACAAATTAGTGATCAAGTGCAGTTTTCTTTCCGAATAACAAAGCTGCATTTTTGCCAGATGGTGCTACATGTGTAGACGCATACTGAGAATTTCTTTATTAAATGTATGTATATAATACAGGTGTATACATTTTGAATCATGCTTTGTGAAAGGACTGGCTGTCTTAATAGCAATTTATAGCTCAGTATGATTAGAGGAGACTGTCTTCATTCCTTCGCTGGTTCTGGCAGTAGCTGCAAAACAACCCAGGGATTTCAAAAGCCTTTCCCCAGAATGTTTGTCTCCAAAGCAAAGAAAAATGAAGTTACATTTCTCAGAAATGCACTTTTTATAACCTGAGCTCACTGGAAGGCTGCAAAGAATCCTCATGCGTACAATAACTCAAACATTTATCAATCAAACTAAGCTTTTTCAGAACTACCTGTTGCTTTGAGTAGGGCCTCACTGTGGTACTGCCAATACTGTAAGTTGTTTCTGTTCCAGTTTATCTAAATCTGTTTACCTCTAGTCTCCTAGTGCAGTTTGTGTAGTTGTGGTAAACCCTCCTCAGTTAGCGGGGAGCTGGTAACCAGAGTTTCAAGCATAGAAACATGAACTCTTTCATTTGATTTGGGCCTAATAGTTTGTTCATCTACTGCTGCAGGAACACACGTTCCTCTTATGAATAATTCCCTTTGAATTTGCAGAGCTTTATCTGTGCTGAGAGCTTCTGCTGAAGCTCACAAATGCTTATGAAGCTGTTTCATCCATCATATTTTTTTATGTACTTCTGCATAAGCTGGAATGTGCTTTGTTCTGTGACCTGACACTTATCTGAAGTGAACTTGCTCCTTGTTGGGAGAAGTTGATGCAGAGGTTTTAGTCCTCTGGAGAAGCCCTCATGGTTCCTTAATATCATCAGCCTTGTGGTGCCCCACCACACTGCTTCCAGCCTAACCGAATGTCATGGGTTAGCATAGCTATGGAAGTGATTCTCTTGCAAAGAGGTGCTTACAGCTTCCCCTATGACCTGACAGAACCTATTAACTGGCTAGTTTGAATATTGACAACTTTTTAAGCCACTTAGAGAGCTTGACACACCTCTGTAGTCCACATTTAAGACTGGACTAACCCTGGGAAAGCTCTCTCTTGCTTCCAGCCTTGGGACAGGTAATGGGGGGGGGGGGGGGGGGGGAGGGCCCATGCAGCCCAGTGGGGCTGGGCCCTGCTTGGCCCGGGCCAGGCTGGGACACAGCCATCCTGGAGCCGTGCGTCCCTGTTCCATCTGTGCCCCCGCCAGCCCTGTTATGTGCAGGCGGCGCGGCCTGGCTCCACACCCCCCCCCTTCTCCAGTGTGGCCGAAGATTCAGCTGAAGCTGCCCCGCTGCCCGGCAAAGATCATGTGACCAACAGCGATAAGCAAACTCCAGCTGTGGGGCCGGGTGAGATTAACCCTTTTTTAGTGCTGTAAGTTTCCTCCAGAACAGATGAAGCCTGCAGACATTAATGCTCTTCCGAGTCTGAGGAAGAGGGAAGGTGAAGAAAACACCATAGAGAGCTGAAACCCTGAGGGAGGAAAAAGAGGAGATGCTTAGAAGCTGAAATTATGTTGTAAAGCTATGGTGGTGATGGACTATGATACATCAGAGCACCTGATGTAATTTCATGAAAGCTTGGCGGGTGGAGCGTTCAAACTATACTTGTGAGCAAAAGTACCTATGCTGAAACAAGCAAAGGCCTGTAATTGCGATCAAAAGTACTTGTGCTGAAATAATCAAATGCTGAAGCAGCTGTAATTTGATGAGAAGTTTGAACAGGGAGAAATGGAAGTGATGAGGACTCTTGCTCCAAATCGGAAGGAGAAGACCTCTGTTCCTAGAGATGAAGATGCTCCCAGAAACAGTCCTGGAGATGAAGATGCTCCCAGAGATAGGTGAAGAGAACCTTTGCTTCTGAACAGCTCAACCCTAAAATGGTATCCCAGTAGCTCAAGATTGGACCCTTGAAAGCAGTTGTGGGGAAAGCTGTAAGTCAGGGGAAGGGACTCTCACATGCGAGCAGTGAACCAACCTGGGCAGCTGTCTCGCTGTGACAATGAAGCCATGAGAGAACTTCTTGTGGAGATGTCTCCATAGCATGAGCAAGAGAGACTCCTCTCCCTAAGTGAACTGCAAAAGGTTATTATAGAAGTGGTAAACTGACTGAAAATCTCAAGGGTTCTTTTTACATTTTCAGTGGGAGAACAGAGAAAGGTAGGGGGAGGAGAAGTGTTCTGAAGGTTTGGTCTGATTCTTTTTTTCCTTTCTTTTAGGTCTGTTAATAAACTTCTTTATATTCTTTTAAGTTTTATGCCCGCTTTGCTTTCTCCTAATTCTTATCTCACAGAAGGTAAATAAGTAAGTAATGAGTATTTTGAACCAAACCACTACACCTATATCTCTGCATGATACAAACCTATGGTATTTCCAACAGACGGTAGTTAGGAGTTATGGAATACTGTTGATCTCATTTGCTGCCTAGACCCTCACTTCATTAAAAAAAAAATAATTTTTTGTTATCTAAGAGAAATTTTCTGGGCATATGGATAGACGTAGTAAATTGTTAAAAGGAGGTTGTACCAGAAGTTTTCAGAGCTTCTGATTCCCAGTCCTCCAGAAAGATGAAATTCGGCAAGATTTTCACATGTTGCTTTGGCCACTACTGTCTCAAGGTGCCTGCTCTGGAACTTTCCAGGATTTTGACCATGCAGCAGCCATCTGCGGGGGCAGCACATCAGAGTGCAGGAATTCAGGGTTTTCTAGGTTGACCTTACTCAAACATGAAAGCCAAGGTCAGCAGTTGGTCTTGAGACTTATCTATAGCTCTGACATTGGTGTTAGCCCTGAGCTGACTTCTTGCAGCTTCTTCTGAACCTTGTTCAGAATGTATCATCTTGTTTTGAATCTCTAGAGTCTTGAACCCTGGTCTAATCCTTCTGTGCACCAGGCAGTGACACTAAAATGGCCTAATGTAAAGCTGGTTAACCCCTGAGCTGGGTGCAGCAGCAGCTGTGAGTTCCCCGGGAGTAACCTGCCCCAGCACACTTCCAGGGGGAAGCCTGGATCTGGGTGATCCTGTGGTTCACTCTTCAGAAACACTTGCTGTAATGCAACTCAGGGAGAAAGTGCTACAGGTTAAATTAATGCCTGCCTCATGTAATTTCATAATTATGTAATTAAATGTTCTTGTAGATGGTCCAAATCCTACTTGGGTTGATGGGTATTAAACATTTCTTCCATACTGTAGAAATGGAGGCTTTTAAAATAAACATATTAACAATATCTCCTGCCAGAAACTTCTAGAAAAGACTCAAAAACTGTAATTTATTTTAAAGTGGCCAGATCTCTCTATATAATTTTTTATCAATTATTGTTTAAAAGATTTTGGATTTTGAAAAATTGCAGTAGGTTTGACAAGCACTTGACTGACATCATGTTGATTAAATAGCATTTCCTCTGACAACCCCAGTGAGACCTCCTACTCACAGTAGATGCATGAGCTAATTGAATTCTTTTTTTAAACTGCTTTTGAATTTCAAACTATACAAGTGACACCAGACCCCCTTCTCCCACACAGCTCAAACATATACCTTTCTGATGGCTTCTTTTGGTATGCCACGTAGGTAATATCAGTGCCTTTGGTAAATCAACAGGATGTTTCTACTGTGTTCTGAATCAGAAATATGGAACTAAAAGTTTGGTGTTGTTTTTGGGTTTTTTTTGAAACTGAGTTCAAGCCTAGTACCATCAATTTATAGTTTTGTGGGTGATAAAAATGTGTTATAGCTAAATTTTACAAAGATAGAATATCATAGAATCATACAATGCTTTGGATTGAAAGGGACCTTAAACATCACCCAGTTCAAACCCCCCCCACCATGGGCAGGGACACCTTCCACTTGACCAGGTTGCTCCAAGCACAATGTAACCTGCTATTGAACACGTCCAGGCATGGGGCATTCACAGCTCCTTTGGGCAACCTGTGCCAGGGCCTCACCAAGAGCCCTGATTGATTTAGCAGTGATCTTTCGTCCCAATGTCAGTGAAATAAAATGATATTCATTACGATGTTGCTTGTGAGGGAGGAAATATGGCTCTACATATGGTTTTATTGACTGCATGCTTCGTGTAAGAGTGTTTCTATAAAACATTTAAAAACGACATTAAGGCATGATAGGAACAAGTCTTTAATTCATATTGATATAGGATAATTTTCATCCCTAAGTACCACTACCTTGTATATGAAAGAAAGCATATTAGTGGTGCATCCTAGATTATTTGGCAGAAGATACCTGGTTTTGTCTTCTAGATGTTGAGGAAAGCAGTAAGGAATTCAAGGCTGATGGAGGCACTTGGGCCAGCAACATGTGTGTATAATGATTCCTGCTTTCCAATTGTATTTTCTGCTTGTGGGAATATACCACTCTAAGCATTGTATACTTTGAAGGCATCTCTCTTAGTTAAAAGCTCATTCAGTATCATTGCAGATACCTTCTGCAAGTTTCTAAATATCTGATGTAGGATATAACAGTTATTTCTGGTGCTTAAATATCTTTGCCCCATATGGGAATAGCTCGAGTACAACAAAATGTTTTAGCGTAGGGTACATTGACACAGTCTAGTTCCATAAATGCAGTAGATGCTATAATTAATTATGTGATAATGCAGTTGAAAATATGAAATTATTGTCTATCAGCCATTCTTGCTGTTTCTTTGGCTCCCACATCTTCCTCTCTGGCTGGGTTTGGGTGCAGGTATCTGGTGTGACGAGTGATGTCCAGGCAGAAATGGCTTCTAAGTATCTTCCAGGGTTAGTTTTGGAATAAAACAATTGGTCTTGTCACATAAATACAGTTCTGCATTTTGAAGGGCCGAAGAAGAAAAAAGGTTTTTGACTGTCTTTTCCTTTTCTATTATGAAGTTAAAATGTTACCATGTAATACTGGCAGTGTTGTGGAAATTGCTATTTTTGTGGTAGAACATTCCTTGTTATTTTCTTCAGTTCTGCTGATTGTACAGTTCTCTCATTGTGCTTTGAAAAATTTAAGCTTTGCCTCTTCAACATTCTTTATAGTGTTTAACTAGAGACTCCCAGTTCATATTAATACTATGATATTTTCTTCTCTGTACATATGGTTTCCTTTAAAAACGGAGATGAACTTCTGTAATTTGTGTTACCCCCTTCCCAATGTGTCTGTACCTACCAGATCAGCAAAATGAAACATTAACATTATACTTGTTTTGCCTCACTCTGGGAGCTATCTTTCAGATTTTATATAATGTCATGGACAATATTATCATGGTTGGAATATGTCTCATAATCTATTTTGACTTACTATTTTAAAATTTTCAATAATCGTCTGCAATTTAGATGTCTATGTGTTTTATACCTATGATATTAAAACTATTAAAAAATTACAAAGGCAAGAAATTTGAGAGATTGGAGATAATGAAGGTGCATATCTTGGTTTATGATATTAACAGGGTTTTTTTACTTATTTCTGTGGAGGGAAACATTTGTGGAAACAAGATGCATTTGTCATTTGGGTGTGCTATGTATCAATAAGTTTTTAAAATAAGAAAAATAGAACTCAACCCCTTCCCCTCATCCCAAACTTATGGGTCTTGGAGTAGAATATCTTTCTATAATGGCTTGATTTACTACTACTTGCCTACAGAAGGATATTCTGAAAAATGTCTTGAAAATGGACTAAAATATCAAACAAGCACTAATAAAAAATAAAATGAACCAAATGACATTGAACTGCTTCAGTCAGGCAAGGTGACATTTGCATTGATTGCATTTTTCTTGATGTTGTTCATTTTTTTGTAGCTGTTAGTCAACTGTCAAGTGTGTTATCTGGCAGACAAAATTAACTTTATTAACGTGGCCATTTAATAACAAGCGTATGTTATATAGTATTATTTTTTGGTCCAGTAAATCAGGCTGACTTGTGTGCCCCCTTCTTCCAGGGGACATAAGAAATGAATATATTGTGTATTCTGAAGGTGAGCCCTGTCTTAATAATGTGAGGGCATAAAAAATGCAGTGTTTGGTGTGGAATGTTATTTGCCACTTCTGGTTTTGGTGACATAGATTGTATTAATTGTTTATACAAATATTGAAAACCAATTTCCCCAAGTTGAGGATGTTTTGCCTGTGATGGTAATTGTTGAGTGATCTCTCTCTGCCCTTACCTTGACCCGCAAGACTTTAGCTCTATTTTGCCTCTCCTGTTCAATTAAGGAGTGGAGTGGTAGAGTGGCTTTGGGCACCTGATGTCCAGCCATGATGGGTTCACCTCACTGTTCTAGCTGTGACAATTATGAATTAATTTTATCTCCATCCACACTTATGAGTTTATTGTCTGAACGTTAATTATTATCTGGGGAATAACTAGTTATTGGTGATTTTCCTGTTGGTACGGGCGTGACCCTGAATTGAGATATTTTTTAATACGTTCTGACGTAAAACTATTTGACAAGTAACAGTAACTCAAAAAAACCAAAACAACGAAACTGTGAGTGTGTACCAGTTTCCTCCTCCACGAGGATCTGGCATAAACTACTTTACTAACCTTCACAGAGATATGTAAATGCAACTGTGCCCTTCACTATTAACAAGAAAGTGAGAAGATTCACACGTTTAAATATGGTGTTTAGAGTCTGAATGAGTAATTCATAATAGCAGATAGTTTGCCATGTGTAAGGAGTTGAGTCATTGTCATCCCTTTATGTTCACAGATTGTCTGTAAGCTGGGTTCTGGGAGCTCAGTGAGGGATGGGTAGCTTCCAGTTCATGTTGGGAATGCATCTGTGTGCACTGGTCTGCGTAAACTGGAACTGTTCTCCAGCCTTGATCTGTCATGTCCAGAGAAGCTATCCTCTTATAACAGGGTAAGAGGTGATGAAGCTGTGTTGCAAATAAAATCAACTCCACTGAGACTAAAAGTGTTTATGAGGATCACTTGTGTCTGCTGTCATCAAGTTTGTGTCTCTTCCTCTTTCAAGGTGAAGCTCAAGAATCCTGTTCTAAAGGTCCAGCTAAGTGTGTCAGTGGTGTACTTGACAAATTCACTACATAATGTGGTCCTAACCTTGAGCTAAGCTTCAAGAAGGGCATGTAAAAATGCTGGAGTAGCTCAGTGGTCTCTAATTAATGAGTTCTTCTAGTGTTTATAAATTCAGATACTGTTCCTGAATAGTATTCTCCTCTTTAAGGTTCCTGATATGTCTGCATTAATCTGCTAATATTCAGAAGACATGGATACATTTTTCCTTAAGATATTCTGAGCTCTGGTGAATATTGAACAATATTTTTTAGAGCAGACTGCTGCTGCAAATAACTTTCTACTAAGTGACAGTGAATGGAAACTCTTCATTAGAGGTTAAATAATAATTGTTAATTTTGACGTGTCAATCTCTTCCTGGTTTTATTTGTGTTTTCCTGGTGTTTGGATGCAAAAATTGTCTGACCTCTGAATTTTCTCCCTCCCTTACTTGAAAGTAAAATTCAAACTAATCATTAAGTAGTTGGAACAAGATTGCTCTGGGCCAGTTGGTGTCCCCTTCTGAAGTAGGTGATGGACCACCATACTGCCTTTTCGTGTAGACAGAGGGAGTTGTAGAGTGTGTCTAATCTTTTTCCTCTTTTTTTTTTTTTCTCTGCAAGAAATTGAAGAAATAGATTGATTTGGTCATCTTCTCTGAAAGCAAGAAAACAAGTACATGAGTTAAACACCAAACTTGGCCTGAACATGTAAAGAACTTTATGTGTATGATGAGAAGATTAAAAAACCCCTAACAAAACAAAACCAAAAAAATCTCCAAAGCCAAAACACAAAAAACAACCAACCAACAACAACAACAAACCAACTCAGGCCTCTAGAAAATTTTATTAATGAAAGTGTGAGGGGTGTGTGGCAGATGCAAGATCTTGGGAACAACCTGGCTCCAAAAAATGCAAGTCAGAACAGATATGTGGTTTTTTCATTCCTCTCTTACAGTATGCTGCTTAGTGTCCTGTAGGACATGGTAATTTCTGATGGGTGATTAGTGGGTATTTCCTACAGCTAACGAATTAGCAGAAGCCTGACTAGCTCAATTCTTCATCAAGCAAAGAAAGGCCGTAAAAGAGCAACACTCCTTCTTGATACAGACTGGGATTCATGTATCTCATCCCTTCCAGCCCAAGCAATACAGATCTCCTAATCATATGATGATCTCAGGGGTCTTTTCCAATCTAATTGATTCTGTGAAATATTTGTAGACATGAGTAGTCAGCTATTAGAGGTACTTCTAGGGGGAACAAATAAATGTGATTTCCTGAATGAAAAGCCTGAAAAGCTAAATCTGAAGGCTCAGGTCTGGAAAAAAAGTAATGTTTAAACTTGAGCATCTGAACCTAGGTGATCTCTTTGCTACTTAAAATCCAAATACACCTGTATTTTGTAAGACTGGGATGAATTACCTGAGTTCACTTGCTAGTTAAGTTTGGATGCTTGCCTGTCAAGGAAATGGAGGGAAAGGCTTCACTATTGCTCTGTTGTTACAGAGTATAATATTTTGCTGTGCCGAGCCATCTCAAAATGTGCTGTTTCAAACCACTTCCATGAAACACAATCTTCCATCTCCCTGGACAGCTCAGACTGCAGCTCTGTTCTGCGTGTGAGCACCAGAGGGACACACCTTTCCTCACCAAGTGCTGGAGTTAAACATGCCCAAATTCTAGCTGATAATCTGTTGGTCATCTAACTGTGTATCAGGGAATCAATTTGAGTGGCTCTAATGGGGTGGGATAGAGGTAACCAACCAAAAAGCTTCACTGCAGACAGTGTGCTATTTTCTGTTGACCTGAAAGAAAGCTTTCCATCAGTATGCTGAAACACTTAAATTCCTGCAGTTTCAAGATAGCTATTTTTGAGATATTTTGACATTTTCAGATTGACATTTCTAATTGTACTGTGTGAGAGCTTTCTTCAGAAGGGATGCGCAGCATTTCATTTAACATTTGTTGTAAAAAATTTGGGGATATTTTTAGAGGAGAAAATTAGCAAAGGTCTAGAAAATTTTTGAACAAGGCTTGAAAAGAATGCATGTAGCAGATGTAATTTTAAATAAGAAATAGACTTACTTCAGAATTTTTAATCTAATTTTTATTTAACTCCTTGAATGTGATCATAACTATTATCTATGGATCAGGTATTTTCTGCTACTTCTAGGATTTTGGATTGTACTTAAGCTTAAAAAGGTGTATGAACATGGCTGTAAAATTTTAATTCAGTAGCCATGGGGTATTTGTCCTCTCATGCTTTATGTGGAAAGAAGAGACTTGTTGAATAAACTAATTTTAGTAATGCAATGATGACTGACATTTTTCATATAATTACTGTGCATTTTTAGTGTGTTTACATTGATGAAAGACTTGAGATATAAATGTAGAAGACAAGTTATTTAGAAGTTCCTTAAACTGGCAATAAGAATGGATAAAATCAGTGTTTCCAGTTTTTCAGCTTCCTTCAGGACAGATCTTTCTTTCCAATTAATTTTCACTTTCAAATTTATTTCTTCTCCCTCTCTGTCCCTTCCTCCAAACCAAAACCTCATTCATTAACTTAAAATTATTCAAGGATTCCTGTTGATTTTGAACAGATCAGAGCAGTCATTTTGTCCTTCTGTGCAGCTTATTTCTAATCTAAGCATCCTTTCACCCTGGTGGACCTTTTAATTTCAAACTACTTTATTGCTCCCGTCACTTTTCAATGGGTTTTGGGCTTAAAAATCACTATCTGTGAAGATTCCATGAAAGGGGTGATTTACAGCAAACATGGAACTATCACCTGTCTTGACTTTTTTTTGTGCAGCCACTATCTTATGTTTTCTTTGCTCACTGCCTCCCTTTTATCTCTTAAGAAGCATTTTCTCTTTTGGACTGCCTGTTTTCATTTGTGCCCTTGTGCTCTTGCTCCTTACAGACATCCTTCTGCTTCGGAGTTGCCATTTCCCCCTTCATCCTCATTCTTTCTTTGTCACATGACTGCTCTAGTGTGTGATTTATGAAGTCTGTCCACCAGTCTTAATTACTGATACTTCCTCATCTTTGAGTGGTGTCCTGCAGTATTTATTTTGTGTGTGTGGCAGTGGTGACACAGTATTGACTTGACAGCAGCAGAGACCAGTAAAGATCGTCACGCCTCCACTGCAGCATGTTTGCAACATACACACTTGCACTGAAAAAGAATTTCCTCTTTAAAAGAGATTACTTTTAAGATAGTGGTGAATAAGAAGGAAAAGTATGAGGAGAACTTTCAGTGCAGCTGGAGGACTGGTCAATGAAGTGAAACAAGGGGGACTTGCATTGAGCACATTGCAGTGGTATAGATGTGTTGTGATGTGAATAGTGGCTGTGAATCCTTGGTGCACAGATGGACAGGAAAGCCTGGCCTGAAAGATAGCAGGAGTAATAACCAAGGCTTAGCCAGATACTGGATGGGAGGAAAAGAATTGGCAGTGACCTGCAAGTGATGGGTTTGAGTGACAGGGAGCAGAGAACTGACTTGCATGACTAGGAAAAAGAGTTAACTTGAGTGGGAAGGTCAGGATTTCTGTTTTCGCCTTGTTGAGCTGTAGCTGAAATATCAGCAACCATAAGGAGATGCCAGAACAGAAAGCTCAGAGATGAATCATTCACTCAGAAATGATGGTTGCCTTTGTATTTCCAGAGAAGACAAACCAGAGGCATTTTATTGAGGGAGATGGGAGTTAGAACACATGGAAATTGCTCTAGAATTCCTGGAATCCCTATTCCCCGTTTGGAAGGAAAAACTGGTAGGCTGTCTGATATTGAATAAGGAGGATTAAACACGTGAATAATTAAGGGTATTATGATAATTTATCTGGTTCCTTTATAGAGTTCTCTTCCTCAGATTACTTCTACCTTTCTGGTTTCTGCAAGTACACTCCTGTGTTGAGATCTTTCTAAGAATGATTTTAAAATGTGCCCCATAAGCAAGTATCTATTTTCCTTTTAAAGCCTTGAGATAATTTCTGTTCTATATGTTGCCATTACCCAGAAGTCAAACTGAATGTATTTGTGGTGCTGTGATTTTCAGAGCCCATTGCTGTAATTCAGGTATTCTGAATTTATCACTTGTTATTTCTCCTCTTCACTTGAAGACAAGCAGCCACATTTGTGCCAAAAAACTTGATATTGCAAGTTGGTATCCTGACACTGATGGAACAGGAGTTGCACAAGGCAGTAGACAATGTGCAGATTTATTACCGCAGGCCTGGTTCCTACGGTATATCACCGTGTCCCACAGCCATAGGGAGGAGGAGGAGGAGAGAAGATCCAGCAGGCAGGAATTGTGCAGCAAGATTGATTTATTTAATTATTTTACAAACTCTTTTATAGACTTTTTTCTTCATAGTCTAATTGGACAAAGGACCAGCCACCCCTTGAGGGTGATTGGCTAAAATCCTAAAACATCCATTGTCAAAATATTTTTCTACTATACCATAAACAAGACTTTTCAAGGTTGCAGGTGGCTTGGTTGTTTACATTCCCTACTACCTCTTCTGTGAGAGAGAAAAGTCTCTCACGGACTTAGAAACTAGCAAGAAAATCCTTGCTAGCAGCATTTTTGTATCTACACAGATTGATGGTTTTTAATTCATATTGAAGCAGGATGTTAAATGGGAGAAGGGAATTTTTGTTAAATAAACAGCTAGGAACTTTGTTATTTTGAAAGACCTAGTTTCTTCAGCAGTGGCTTTCTGCTGCTTTGAAGTGTGAACTAAGTGAAAGGATGATACAGGTGCTTCCTGGCCCTCTCACATGGAGGAACATTGGGTTCAGTCCTACAGGTAGCTTCTGATCTCTTGCCAGTCTGAAATAATTACTAGGGCCCACAGGTGTGCTTCTGTTCCTCAGCAAATTGCCTTTGCAAGACAAAAGATTAAGCTTTCCACTTCCATTGTTGTGTCTTAATTGACCATTTCGTTCTCGGTGGTATTTGCATGCTCCTCCTGAGGTATTTGGTGGAGAAGGCTCTCATGCAGAATGGATTTAGAGGCATCCTGCTCCTTGGAGATCATTTTTGTGCTGGATACACACACTCTAATTTGTATGGTTTCTGAACTATTCAATGCCATGTATCGTCTATCTCAGCCACTCCTGCAAAGACTCTTTTGAAAGCCTCTGTATGCCAAGAAATGTGAATTTAATCCACAGAGTTCAGATCTCTCAACAGGTCTTGTAGCTGGACTTCCAGCTCCCAGGTCAAACCCTGGCAGAAGGGTGTGCATACCAGGGTGTTGTGTGACACCCAGGACATGAGTAAAAAGGGTATTTTCAATATTTTCTCATCTGCCTTTAGATTTGCTCTTTCGCACGCAGACGGCTCTCACTTGGATCTTGCTGTGCTTAAAAGTGGATATTGCAAAAACAGATTCAGGCTCAAAGAATAAAGTAGGAAACAAAATGATTTCAACTTTTTTTGCTGTGTTAGCTTAAAATATTTGTACTGATGTTCTCACTGGGCTGAGGCTTTCTATGCTATAGTTTTGGGGACAGGGAGGTTTTTGAACTCTGGTTCACTCTGTGTATCTCTCAGCATTTGAGAAGATGATATGTTTAGGAAATTTGGTGTTTTCTTTATTCAGGCATGTGTGTGTATGATCACAGTCAGCACACGTGCATAGCCTTGCCTGAGCCAGACTTCTTGTTCCACTGCTGTACTCAGTGCTTGTGTGGTTTGTCTGTGTGATAAGCTGGCGCACTTGAAATTGCTTTCCATCTGCAATTTAGGGCTGTTCTGAGGATGGAAATTGTTTCTGGTGGATACAACAACTCTTCTTTCTCATCTCTGTGAGCAGTATGTGATGTAGGACTGGAAATTCTTCCTAGCAGAGCACTGCTGTAAGGTGAATGAAGGGCACTTTTGAATAATTCCTGGTGCATTGTTTCAGGCCATGGCCTGTATTGAATCATTTGTGCAGCAGTATTTGAAATCCGCTGTGAGTACACAAAAGGGAAATTGGCCCTCTTCTCAGACTGATGTGATGATCAGCTGGAGAGATAAAGTAGTCCTGCTAGATTTTCATTACTATTGAAGGAAGGGTAAGTTCATGTGATTAAGTATCACTTATTGGGTCCAACTAAAATTAAGCATTTTCATTTATCATCCTTTCGAGAAGCAAAATGACTCACTCTGAGTTTTAGGCAGACTAGCTTGCAACATTTAAAATAAGGTTTATTCTAATAAATTTGTGCTTTTCACACTCTTGTGAAATTACTCTAAAATGTTTTCAAAGACACTGGTATGTGAGAAGTACCTTCAGCTCTGAAGGGCACAAGTCTCCATTTAGGGAAAGTGACTAATTTTTTAATAACCATGTGTGTCTACTTTATCTCTTCAATCCAGCTATATTCATCAACAGCCTCTTCAATGTATAAAATATTTATCTACTGCAGAGAACTTTAGTAAAGCTCACATGTTTTCTCCAGGGAAACAATATTAAAACAGTCTGTTATATGTTAAAAGCCTTTTTGTGGTGTCTGTTGGAAATAGCTCAATTGATGACTTGTTGCCATTAGGCAATATGTCAAAATATTAGCTCAAAAGTATTTTGCTAATAGCTACCCAAAAAATGATAATTCTTACTGTGGAATGGATAGATCAAAGTAGAAATGAATCAACTGCTGATTGTCTTATTGAAAAAAATATACCTCTGCCTTTAAATGTCTTCTAACATAATAAATTAATTAAAAAGTTACGTCTGTCCAGCATAAGAGCAGTCAGTACCATCTCATTACTCCTTAAAAGGCAAATGGGACCATTCTATTTATATAATTGCTGCACAAATACAAATGTTTACCTAAGCAACTTGACTTCAATAGGTAATGGAAGGCTGCTGGTGGTACTTCTATGATTTTAATCAGTTGTGTGAGAAATTACAAATGAAAGCGAAATATTATTTCAGAAAATAATGTGTCCTTATTACCTTAAGCAGCAAAATATCATACATGGGCTTTTCCCTTTGTTCTTCTGTGTGTGTACTTTCCCAATCTTGTCCTCCCTAGTAAAAAAAGTAGTAAAAAAGTAGGCTTCAAAAGTAAACTACAGAAATGGTATTTCATCAGTTCTTGTGGGAATCATTTAACTCACACTTGAATAAATGGCTCAGATACTTGATGTCTGTCATAGCAGACAAAACCAATAAAAAAAGCTACAACCGAAATGTGTCCAATTAGCTGAAAACCCCATTTAACAACAAAATTAAATATATATATGTACAAAAAAGAAACCCTGCAAAAACCCACCACAAACCAACCAAAGGAAAATAAACTGAAAAAAAAAAGAAAAAAAAGCCAACCAAAACACCAACCAAGAAAAATTATTTCAATACTATGTCTATGTTGGAAGTGCTCTTTATTTTTACTAAGGCTTTCAACAAGAATTTGAATTGCATAACTGTAGCCATGGAGGAAATATTTAGTAGTTGAGGTGTTCAAAGGGTCAAACTGAGCTAAGAAAGCCCTCCTGAAGGGGCTGCTGAAGTCAGGGGGGAGTTCAGATGGAAAAAGGAAAACTAGCTAATAATTTAAGCAAAAGCCAAACAAATATCTCCTCCTCCAAAACCATCCAAACCAAAAAAGCCAAACCAACAAGCCAAGCAAAAACCCTCAAACAAACAAACACAATAAAAAACCAACCAACCAACCAACCAACCACGAAAACCTAGACCAAAAAAAAACCACCAAAAAAACAACCCAAACAAAAGATCCCAAAACCTGAAATCCAACACCAGTCCTGAGAAGCCAAGTATGTGCATGCATGGTTTGGGATAAAAGTAAAGAAACCCTTAGGAAGTATCGTGCAGCTGAGTCAAATATCTCTAGGAAAGAGTAGTTAGAAGTCGAAGTAAAAGATTAAGTGGCAGCAAAGTATGAGCTAAATAAGTGACTGTACTTATTAGAAAACACTGTGCTCCCTTAATTACTCGAACATGTCAGATTAGCAGGAATGAATGCAGCAGTAAATACCTGCTTCCTGCAGGATGTTTGTGTGGAGCATGTTGGTGCTCTGGATGTTTCGTGGTTCCTTCACTAGACCGCACCAGAGCTGCGAAAATTCCCAGTTAGTGTCTCACACAGGGTTGCTCATCAGCCTCTGTTGCTGCTCAGCTTTTCAATTCCTTCTCTTTCAGGTGTTCTGTATCCACATATGGGTAGCATGAAAAAGAAAAAAGGTGGCAGCGGTATAGGAAATTCAAACAAAAGATTCCTAAAATCCCTTTACACTTCTGTTCAAAGTCTCAGACCTGTGTGACACCCCAGAAATGGATGCAGTACTCCAAGAGGAGTGGGTTTGGGAGTGGGATGGAGTAGTAGAATTACCTCCCTTGTCCTACTAAAATATTTATCATTTCTAGATGATTCAGTAATCTGTTTTACTTTGGTTTGCATTTCAGTATGAGCTTGCATTGTATTATATCTTTTATTGGACAAGTTGCAAGGTCTTTCGACTGTTGTTTTATTGTACAAACATAAAGGTGATTTCAGAAGTAAGAGATTTTCTCGATCTATTTTCAATTTCCTGTCTGCCCTTATGCTGAATAGGTTGTACAGGTAAAATATTACTAGTTCTTAAATTGTAATGGAAAGTGTTAAATGATTGTTTTCATGAAGCTTCTGTAAGAAATGCTAATACTGAATGAAATATAGCTTGGGTAATATAAAACCATACCCTGTCTTGAGATTGGTACTTTTCTTATCTATTTGATTTCCATTAAGGTTGCTGATGTAGGAGTCATCCAAAAAAGGCCTTTCTCAAACCACCCTCTCCCATTTTCCACCTTGGTGCCAGTACTCCATCACATGACTCTCTTGCATTGTTATTGTAGAAACTATTCTCAATACTGGTTTGCAGTTGCCACTTAAAATTCAGCTCTTAAAAATACAATTACAGTATCATTGTTTGGAGGCTGTGAAACAGTAAAGCAACTGATTCTTAGCAAATCAGCTCTTTGAGCTAAAGAACCAAAATCATTAGAAGGCAGCTAGAGAAAGCAAAGACTAAGAAGTCAGGGTCTGGAGTAACAGCTGTTTTGATTGTTAATAATGAAGTAAATATCTGTGCTCGACCACATAGTCTTTGAGAACACAGGTCCTTTTCTGGACAACCCATATGATACCTTGCTTCTTCCAAGTAGGTAACCCTTCTAATATGAATAATCTTAAATTCCAAATTATATGTTTTTCTTAAACTAAAAAGAAGAGAGTATTTCTTTTTCCTTCAGGTGCTATGCAAAGAATTCTTTTCAATGCAAATTAGTTAGGTTGTCATCTTGAAGATATCATTCAGATTTAAACTTCTTTGGTCATCTTTGCTTAAAGGTATTTGGGTTTGCAAAATTCAGAACAGTGTTGAGAGAAGTGACTGTAGAGGTGTCTTGGTTTTGAAAGACAGGTGTCTGCTAAGGAAGGCAGAAGCCTCCCTTGAAGTGGCAGATGTAACCCCTTTCCCTCCGAGTTATTATAATTTTAAAATCAAGGGCTTTTAGGCAAAGATGTGGGAAATAGGAATAACAGTTCTTACTATTATATATATAACCAGTCAAACAAATAACAATAACTATGGCAATAACAGCAAACAATCTCAAACCCAGTCCCAGCCTTCTCGGCTGTCGGGCCCTTTCCCCTCGGGTGCAGTTCCGCTCGCAGCCAGCAGGGGCGCTGGCGGCTCCCGGTGAGCAGGGCAGGTGCAATGGTTCCCCCGCGGCTGCAGGGGGCGCTCTGGAGCGAGCTCGGGGAGCACGCAGCTCTGGTGGCCTGGGATCCCGGGGAAGGATGGAACAAAGGCTTCATAAGCCCCCGGACAGCTGGCCCCGATGTCTGGCTGGACCTTTGGGAACAGCAGGCTGGAACGGCAGGCTGGAGCAGCAGTCTGGAGCGGCAGGGATGAGCACAAATCTCGGGTGGCAGACGCAATATATCCAAGCGGGAACCCCCCGGAGGTTTGGGCAGGCAGGGCGAGCACAGCTACAATGCAGCAAAGGCTCAAAGCAGCGGCGGGGCAGGGCGGCCACATCCCAGTCTCCAGTGGGGCAGGGAAGGCGGGCCAGGGATCCTGGGATCTTTCTCTGCAGAAAGAAAAGCGGCCAAAAAGAACCAGCAGCTTCTCTCTCCGAACGCCGAGAGCGAACTGACCCCACACCCAGGTGAAACAAAGGAGTAGCCAGGCCCACCCCACCGTCAATGGGTAGCTCTTTTGTCTTCCTTAAGTACCCCAGCGATTTGTCGTCTTAGTAACAGTATGGGGGGAAAATTCCTTTAACAGAAAAAAACCCCCTAGAACTCTTAAAACCCCAACAAGAGGCTGCACAGAGACAGTCGTTGGTCCTTCCCATAATGAGAGCCTGGTTGTTTTTCCTGTACATAGCTGTTGAATGATTAGCAGACAATTTACTTAATAGTAAATTGACCTTCTGTCAGGTCTTCCTGTAGTGAATAGGTCAAAAAACAATGTGCTTTTATACCACATGGAAACACCCCTCTCCAGATCCTATTTTGAGTGGTGCCATCAAAACTAGAAACCCAGCCCATTACTGAGTATTTGACAAATGGTGGGGTAAAACCGAGGCACCAGAAGTGCTGATCCTGAATTTTCTGTTCCCTCAAAGCTCTCAAAGTGCTGCTTGGCTGGGAGCCCTATCCACAGCTTAGAAGTGTGATTACTTTTGGGATGGGAACTCCTTACCTGTAGTCACAGGTAGCTTTGCCTGTGCTTGTTTCACAAGATCAGCAGCTGTTGCTGAAGTAGGAGACACTTCATTTATGCCTACTTCAGATTTTTCGCAGAAGGAGAGGGAAGTAATCGCTCTCTAATGTTTTGATGAGTGAGCCATCACTTGCAAGTGGTGTCTTGTGTTATCTCAGCTTGAAGATCCAGTACTCAGACAGGTTTTACAGGGCTGGAAGCTGCTCTTCACAGACCACCAGGGAGGAAATTGCCACATTCCTGGTCATTACCATGTAAGAGGGGTTTGATTTTTCTGACAATATCGATTCTTCAAGATCCACTTTGTAAAAAGACATTCCCAGCCTGCCAGTGGGTCAGATTCCCAGTGAAAACTAGCTCTTCCTTTTGACTATCCTGTGTTCTTTAACTTACCTGATTGATCTAGACATACAACAAGAAATAGTGTTTGAGAATAGTGAAAAATATTATTCTTGGCAATTCAGCAGCATACATTTTTAAGGTAGGAGAAATGTTAACAGTCAATTACTGCATGTGACACTTCCAAATCTGATGTCATTCATTCCTCTTGCCCTTATTCTAGGAATTCTAAGCATATTTTCCAACTGTATTTAATATGAATATTTTTATATTCTATCTCGTGGCTTATATTATAGTTGTGTGTGTCTTGTTAAGTTATAATCAGCTGTGAGGAGTTAGATAGACTGATACGTCACCCAATTTTCTTCTCTGTTTATATTTGAAGTTTAGTTTTATTCGTCTTGTTTTTTTCTTGTAGCAATTTCAGTGTTAAATCTTACGAGGAGATCAACAGTCAATTTGCCTCTGGCAGTCAGAATCAACAACAGAATCTTTTTAATACTTAGAGATAGAAGTGATTTCAGCTTTAGTGTTGAAGCTCTATCAGGTGTAATGGAACATTACCTTTACAGAAGGTAGACCTTTACAAGATGTCTGTGCTCAATAGCTGAAGTGTTGTGGTGGTTGGGGACGTAAATGTTATCCATGGGCTGTATAGGAACAGTGCATTCACCTGGTTTGTGCCTTACCAAAATAAGTTGTCCCATGAAGTTCTTAGTCCAAGCTCAAACAATGAGATGTTAGTCTAGAAGTGAAGGCTAAGTTTTGTGCTTCCACATGGCTTAAATTGTTCTCTCATAGTTGAGAATGCATAACATGGCTTCTTAGATTATTGCTGCTCTTACCTATTTGCTCCTATAATCTGTGACCTACTGTAAAACTGACCCTTAGAAAAGGAGAGGAAAGAAATGAACTAGAGCAGCTTGTCAGTTAGAGTACAAAATGCAACACCAGATCTGCATCATGTACGTCTGAGCTGTGTGTGATGGAAAAGGTGATGGACACGCAGCAATGCAGTGATGTGGAAGGAGATAGAATGCTCTGGGGCTCAGTCTGAAAGGGTGGGAAAGAAAAAGTTTAAACTTCTGAGTGTAGGGGGAAAAAAAACCCGGAAAAAAACCCTACAAACTCTCACCCCACCATCTTCTGTGAGATTTTTTAATGCTTAACAAAATGTCAGAAAAATTTCCACACTAGAATGTATCCCCTTCTGGGTTTTCTTGGAGAAAGCCATTCAGATAATTTTCTCTTAAATTTAATATTCAGAGTTGGGGTTGTTTCCTCTCAGTGAATAATCTGTACAGGGAAATGTGATCTGAAACTGTTCATGAATTTAGGTCAAATTCAAACAGGAAATAAAGTTTTAAATGTAGAATTATAAATGAATGTGGATGCCTTAAGTAGGCCAAGTCTTAAAGCCATCATCTAATATTTGAGGGAGCAACAATCAGTTCTTTTTTTTTTTTTGAAACCTGTTTCATAGTGCAACTTGACAGGGTGACACAGCATCATCTTGGTGGTTTTTTTGGTTTTTTTTTCTGAGCATCTTCTATGCACAAGGTGATGTGCAAAGCTTTAAAGAATGTGATGGATGAATTTCCAGAGCCTCAAAGTCAAATGACGTATCACAGCTGATCTGAGTCTCAAAGAAACTGAATGCAGCAGTCAGGCTTTCTGTGATAGATGAGATATTTGGGTGATTGCCTCTTCAGCAGAAAAAAAAGGGGTTGATGGGAAACTTGATTCCTTAACATACTTCAGTCAGAGTTATACTTCATACTGGGTTCAAACTTCCAGCTTTCTTTATCCAAATAAATTTTGCTATTGAAGAATATTTTTGTTTTGAAATATTTCCTCACTTTCCCATATTTCAGTGATATATCAAGAGATCTGTTTACTATAGCAAAGGATTGGGTAAAACTGGCTTCATACAGTTTTCCACTGCAAACAACACTAGGAAACTGTCAAAAGAGAACATTTGTAAGCACAGCCATTAGCACACCTTTTTAGTTACTTCGCACAGAATTTTGTAATCCAGTATGGTTTTAGTGAAGCTCTGGGTTTGTACCAAAACAGGTGACGAGGAGGGTCCCTGCCTTCCTTCCTTGCTCCAACAGGGAGGAAAGGCAAATTCACGAGTAACCTTCCTATATCAGTATAATCAGTCCTAAGGAAAATATTCGGGCATTTTCTTTGGACCCTTGAACTACTCTACTGTCAAAATTTTGCTGCGTAAACAGGTACACAGTAGTGTGTGGCCTAACACAATATTCACATTTGCACAGTCAGTTATTCTTTCTGGAACAGAAGTGTGAAAAATGTAGGAAAAAATTAAGCCAGGAACCAGAAGTTCTGGCCCTTCTGTTCTGTGTATGAAAAGAATGTAGCAAATAGTTCCATATTTTGGCTTGTAGTCTTAATTTTTTTGAAATTACTTTCTCTAGTTGTTCTTGGAAGAAATGAATATTCATCCTTAAATGCATATTCTATTTTCACAGTAACAATAGAACAACAATTTGTTATTTTAAAAAATTGCTGAAAATCAGTTTGACTTTATTAAATGAGTAGTAAGTGGAAACCCCAACTTTATCAGTATTTCCAGGCACAAAAAATGCTGCATTTGCTCACTCTGAATATTCTCATGCAAATAAAACAGACTTTTTAAAATACATTATGGGTTGAAAATGAATTGCCACAGAGTCTTTGAACTAATGGATATTAAGACATGAATTGCATGTGTTACTTATAATTTAAGAATATTTCTAGGGATCTGTGTACTTCTTATTTGAAGCAATGCAACATCCAGTCTTCAGTGGAAGGTGTTAATAAAGAGCACTGTCTTTGCTCACTTACCACTAGTTTAATAAAGAAAGATTAAGAGTGAGGTAGCTTGGGAAATGGGCCATTAACTGCACTAAAGTGCCAGTAATGTAAAGAGACATATTAATAATGACAATGGCAATGTCATTGATGATGAAAAATACAACTTTTGCACTTCATAGAAGTTATATTTTTTCCCCAGGAATTGTTGTTAATTGCCCTTTCCCTGGTCTCCATTTACAGCTTTGTTTCTCACTCTTTTTTTTTGACGGTGTTACCTTATTGGAAACTAATACAAAGTAAACCTAAAATAGAATAAAAATATCAACAACTGTGATGAATCATCCGGTGTATACTGCAAGCATATTGTCCACAGGTCTAATATTAAAGTTGTTAATAAAAAGCTTTCCTGATGCATAAAAAAATTATTTATATATATATAACCCTCAAGAGTTCTGTCAACTAATGTTTGGAGGGAATGTAAATCACTGCACAACTGGAACTTCACAGCAGTATGTTCTTTAGATGGATACCTGAAAAACCTATGATTTTGCTGATGGAAGGGGATGGCACAAAGTCTGTGCAAGAGATAAATCTGCACTTAAAGGTGAATTCTGCCCTCAGAAATGTTCTCCAAATTCATAGCTTAAACCCTCGCTCTTTGCATTAAGTATCCACATATCACCTGTTTATGGTGAAGGGAATTGCAGTAGCAAAATAAGAATTAAGGGGAAAATACAATTATGAACTAAATGGCTCTTTGCGCTATTTATTACTGTGTTCATTGTTAAATTTCAGCTTCCATAAATATTCAGTTATTTCTATATTAGCATTTCATTAGTGAAAAATGAATCCCTACTTATAGGAAACTGTTGTGAAGAATATTATGGCTGTGCTTTTTGAAGTGCTTCCAGAATCCACTCCAAAGTGTCTCTTGCTGAGTTCCAAGTGAGGAGGGCTATGCGCTGCAGGGATGAGCATTGCCAGGATGCTGTGCAGCAATGTTCAGGAGGGAGCAGTGCCAAAAGGGGGGGTATCTTAGAGTGAAACTTGGCTGGCTAAACAGTTATAGTAAACTGACAGTAGGCTTGATCTCCATCTGGAAGATGCCAGAGTTTCCCGTAGGCTATTATTTCACCATTTCTCGCAACTTTCAAGCAGACCTTGAAACATAGTGAGCATTAATGCAGCTAGAGGTGATCTTGCTGTGCCTCTGTGAACAGAAATAAAGGTAAAAATTGCTCCTTTCCAGGTGGAATATAATCTAAATTACTTGAGAGCAACACAGACTTTTTCAGCTGCAACCCAGGGAGTGCTTATGACCCTCTCAGACACCTGGGAAGATGGCAAAGCAAACAGTTCAGTGGCAGTAACTCCTGATCTGCCATTGATAATACACAGGTGAACATTTCTCCTTACCTCAGTTCTTGCCTTAGCCCTGGCCTTGCTGCAGGTGTGCAAGATGAAGTTACTGGTCTCCATCTGGAGAGATGGTTAATCCATTAACCACCAGCCTCTGAGCTTGGTCTTCCAAACATTAGACCTATCCATCCATCTAGAGTGTAAAGAGCAGAACTGGGATACAAGACTCTGGTTGAAAGTCTCACTAAATATAAAGTAGATGCTGTCTGCTGCTCTCCCCTTGTCCACAAACCTGCTCACTTAGGAGGTCACATAGGAGGTGGTCAGGTTGGTCTGGCAGGGTTTCCTTGTGGCAAACTCTTGTTGACTGTTCCTAATTGCTTTCTGTTCCTTCAGGAGTCCGGAAATGCACTCCAAGAGGATTTCCTGCCTGCCTTTTTTTAGTCAAGCAAAGTGTATAATTTGAAAACATGAGCCTTTGCATAATAATGACAAATAATGCCTGCCTGCTATTGTATTTAATGAACAGTTCTATGAAAAAGATAAACAGTGCAAGCCATCCTATTTGGGATAGATTTTAATTGGGTAATTAGCAGCAGCAACCAAAGGAAAAGTATATCACTTCTAGCATATATCAGTAAACTTGCAGGACTACTTTTCATACAATGTCTCCTTTTTGAATACTTTTCTGTTTTGGTTTGAAAGACAGGTGTCTGCTAAGGAAGGCAAGAACTTCCCTTGGAATGGCAGATGTGGCCCCCCTTCCCTCCAAGTTATTATAATTTTGAAATCAAGGGGCTTTTAGGCAAAGATATGGGAAACAGGAATAACAGTTCTTTACTATTATATATCTATATGTGTATAACCAGTCAAACAAACAATAACTATGACAGTAACAGCAAACAATCACAAACCCAGTCCCAGCCTTCTCGGCTGTCAGGCCCTTTCCCCTTGGGTGCAGTTCTGCTCGCCGATGGCAGGGGCACTGACGGCTCCCGGTGAGCAGGGCAGGTGTGATGGTTCCCCTGCGGCTGCAGGGGGCGCTCTGGAGCGAGCTCAGGGAGCACGCGGCACTGGTGGCCTGGGATCTTGCGAAGGGATGGGACAAAGGCTTCACAAACCCCTGGGCAGCTGATCCCGGTGTCTGGCTGGACCCTCAGGAACAGCAGGCTGGAATGGCAGGCTGGAACGGCAGGGACGAGCACAAATCCTGGGTGGCAGTCGAGATGTATCCAAACTGCAGAGCTGTGGTAGGAACCCCCTGGAGGTCTGGGCAGGCAGGGCGTGCAGGGCTACAACATAGTGAAGGCTCGAAGCAATGGCGGGGGCAGGGCAGCCACGGCCCGGCTCCCAGCGGGGCAGGGAAGGCGGGCTTGAGATGCCAGGGTTTCTCTGGCAGAAGGAAAAAAGCAGCCGAAGAAAGCAGCCTCTGTCTCCATCCAAATGCCGGGGACCGACTGTCCGCACACCCAGGTGAAACGAAAGAGTGGCCAGATGCACCCCACCTGCAGTGGCTAGCGCTTTTGTTTTTCTTAAGTACCCAGCAATTTGTCCCCCTAGCAACATGTATGGGGAAAATTCCTTTAACAGAAAAAAAAACAAAACCAGGAGAGCTCCTAAAACCCCAACAGTTTCACATTTTGACTCTTGGTGAAATCATTGTGTGTGTTAAATTGTGTGTGTTGAATTGAGCCAAGACAATGAGGGTATGAGAACATTCTCTTTTAGGATTTTCTTTTAACATTTCTTGTAGGATTCTTAACAGATGCTTAGCTTCAGTTTCTTTAAGAATATTAGCTTACATGGATTTGGGAATATTGGTGGAATAATCAGGCTGTGTAACCTCTTAGAAAAGAAGAAAAAACAGATACAAGCTGAATTTTCAGATTTATTTACAAAACCATTAATTTCATGATGTCAGGTCTATATTTTCCCTGTCTGCTTTTGCCTTTTTCTCTAACCGAACTTACATTAAAGCTGGATGTGTTTTGGCTGCACATCTAGGAAAGTGGGGTTCGATGCCGTGTTTCTTTAACTTAAAATGTAGTTTGAGTTGATTTTTTTCATTTACTAAATACTTGGAAGATACTAGGAGCCTTGTGCTAGTTAAATACAACAGATTCATGGTGATTGACTTACAGAGTTCTCAGAAAAGGGTGGAGTGGGGCACGTGCAAGGAAAACCTCATTTTGTACAAAATGAGAGTGTAAATGAAGTAACAGCTTTGTTCCCTCAGCATTTGATTGTGAGTCGAGACAGTATCTGAAACTCCAGTTCCCCAGAGAGCGCAAAGCGAAGGGCAGCTTTCAGGGACCAGTAACAGTATCCACAGGTGCTGAGTAAAGTTTGAATTGTGCTGGTGATGCTCTTGTAGGGATGTTGTTTTGAAGTTTTTTGTTCTACGTAACTAGAACTGATGGTGAAGAAAGGCTGCCTATCAAAGGCTTTTAATTCCCAAAGATATGGAGGCAATCAAACATTTAGGGCCAAGAATTGTGACTGCACCCATATTAGTTTAGAGTAGTGGTTGAAAACCAAAAAGTAGCCATGCAGAGAGTCATATGCACCCAATGTGGAAATATGGGTGAGATTGTCTTGGAAGTGATAATGCAAAAAACCCAAATACAAGCAAATATCTGCAGAATTATTAAAAATTTTTTTCTAAAGGACAAAATTCAAGGGCACCACAAAGATCTACGGGATAAGCCCTGTAATTGTTTTGCCACTGCAGCCAACCTGTGTATTCTTAGATTAATTTGTATTGAAAAAGGATACTTAAAGCAATTTCAATAGATTTTTACTAAAACAAATCTTTGTTTGGTAAAAATCAATGCATTTTAATTTGTGTGCTACATTGCAATCATGTGTCATGTATCCACATGTGTGGTTTGGGCCAGTATAGAACAAAACAAAGACGAAACATTTTTCATTTGAATATCTTTTCTGCTTCATCACTTTTTAATGCCTCTATCTCAGTTGTTCCCTCTTTCAGGCCAATTGCTTTTCTCTTCTGATAGGATTTTACAAGTTCTTTTCCTAAGATCTTTGTATCTGTTCTATGACTTCATTTGGCATCCAGAATACGTGTGAAGGTGTTTCTAGCACCGAGTTATGGTCCCAGCCAGAGCTATGGACCAGAGATACCCAGCAAGAACAGCGCATACCTGGGTATACTTCGTGTTCAGTCTTAAACTTCACTGGTATGAGGTTTCTCCTGAACTTGAAAATTTGCCCCCTGCAATTGGTTTGTCTGTAGAAATGCCGAGTTTAGAGTTTTTATGAGTAGAGGGGAAAAAACAGTTATTTCAAGTATTTAGTGGAAATAATTTAAGGAATCACTCAATATACCTGCACAGAACTGTCTTGATCTGTAAATTGTAACTTTCTTGATAGGAAGCTCTTCAGTTCCAATCTTGAGTTTCTAATTATAGATTCCTGCTCCCTTGCTGTATCTTGGGGAATACACTTGGTGCTACAGTAAATATTATGGAGTACAGTAAACCAATTTAATTTCTGTGAGTCTGAGACTTCTGCAGATGTTTAATGAAGTGAGCTGGTTCCCCACTGACTTTGCATTACCATTTTGAGTAATTTTTCTAACTTGCAGTGCTTTTGTACAATCTCGTTGAAGTAAAAATAGCAGCTGTCTTGAGTTTTTCCTGTGCAGCATTCTGAGAAAATAATAATTTCAGTTCATACAAACAAGTTGATAATAGTGTGGTGGGGTGACGCTGGCTGGCTCGAATGGTCAAGCTCTGGTGTGCCCTTGGTCAGAGGGAACGCAGCGTCACTTCCACGATGTCCTCAGAATGTCTTCGGTGGAAAAGCGAGGCGCAAGATGGAGGTGCGTGCTGCTTCCTCCTCAGAGGAGACACAACAGGCAGCCGGTGTCAGGGCTCATGTCAACCCGGAGGCAAAGGAACAGAGAGGGGCCTCTGGTATGGGTTCCAACACAGGTTTATTGTCAGAGGGTCCAGGGACCAGAAGGGCCCTGAGGAGAGCAGTACATGCCCTTTTAAGGGGGGGGGGGGGTGGAACAAGGCGGGGAAAAGGGAAGTAGCCAGTAAGGTACAGACAAAGGGGAGGATACAATTTTCCAGAACCAATGGGGAAAACGTGGAGGTGGGACTGAAAACAGGGGACCAATGAGCAACTGAAAAAGGGAGAACTTTCCAGAAGAGGGGGAGGTAACTTGGGTCTGGGAACCACCCAGGGGGATGCGGCTTAGACCTCTGAGCAGTCCCACGATCCGCCCTCCGACCCACTGTCATGGGCGGGAAAATCCACCCAATGGATGGCCCTGACTTGAGTGGCATGCAATGATCTCGGCTCCTGAGTGAGCTGAGCCACCCCAACAGTGGGGGAGAAATCTGAAAACCAACATTAGTGCTATTAAGGATGTGAAAACATCCTGCTAGAAATTTTTCAGGATTTTGGGAAGAAAAAAAAAGCACTAAACAAATATGTTCTTAAACAGCAGTTGGATTTTTGTGGGGCAATAATCCCTTATTGATGACCTTTTCTTGGACTGCTTTTACTTCTGTATTGTGACTCTTAAGATTTCACAATTGGGAGGTGAACTAAATTTTAGAATTTTCGAATTCAAACTAAGTATTAAAGTAATTTTTAATGTAAATAACAGTGTTTAATATTTTGTAATAGTGATAGTAATATAATACATACCGTTGATGCTAAGAGTGGAAAATGGTAATTCCAATGAAACTGAAATAAAGGGACAAAAAGACCTTCTGTAAGACCAAATAAAACCAGGAATAATTATAGAAGAACTTGCACATACTTGGCTGGGAGGACTATGAACAGAATTTGTGGGGTGGGACTGTGCAGGCAATCAGAGCTATTGTTGCGTGTGCAGGTGCAAGGAGGGTGGCAGGAGATGAGCTTTCCTTAAGGATGTGACCCATCTGCATCAGGAGATGCTGCCTCTAGCCTCTGGGAGTGGTCCTTGTTCCCTGGCACATACGGTGAGTGGGCCACCCTGACTAAAATGATGCACTGGTTCTGCTAATTAAGAGCTTTATTAATACAAAGGGTGAAGAGTTATGCTATAAAAAAGACACTACTGAAATTTGAAGCTTAAGCTTAGGGCTTTGCTAGTACTTCATGTTTATAATTATTTAAACCAAAGCTTTATTTCTACTGCTAAAAATAGTAGCATACCAACACCTTATTATTTTTTATTGCTTGTATAATTGTTTTATGTAATCATTTGCTGCCCTTTTTCTGTTTCATGTAAAAGTATCTTCTGTGAAACAAGAACAGCAGCCAAATGTTCACCTTGCCACCTACATGTGTATTTAAAACCAGGCTCACAGAAAAGAGTCACTTACTGCAACTTAGCTTTAATTAAAAAAATGTATAATCTATCTCTTGCATATTGGATGAACTCCTTCATCCCTTGCAGCTTCAGTGAGTGGGAGAAAGTGCAAGCAGCACTGGCTGCAGTGTTAAAGATGATTTTAGCAGATAAAAAATTAATTCTGAGACAAAGTTCGAAAGGCTGAAAACAGGAAAATAAAGGACTGGACTGAACACCATAAATTAAGAAAGCGATATATCTCAAATATATATTTGAGAGAGAAGTTGCTGAAATTCCCATTCCTGGAAGACTCCTTCTGTCATGTGTCTCTGATCTCCCACTGGGATCTGTTTGTACTCTGTGAGGTTTTTGTGGCTGGTAGAGATTACATAGTTAGATCTCTTAAAAACGTCTAATAGTCTGGAATATTTGTTTTTACTCAATGTTTATTTTATTGTTTCATTCACTGAATACTCTGACGTGCACTGGATAAAACGGTAAAGTTTGCACAACATGGAATTTACCTCTTGCCACTGTATCACAATGTGCTATGAACCTTTTAGTCCCAGCTCCTGATTTTTCATTTCACTCAAACATTAAAAAAAAAATTGATTAAATCCTGTTTTATTAAGCTGGAATCTGGCATTCAGCCTTGGCTGAAATAAGTAACTGGAGAAGACGGCCAAACCAACTCTTCATAAAATTGCTGCATTAGGTTTTTCAGTTGATCAGTTCCTTTATTCTTTTGTCAAAGCCCAGACCTCTGAGGCAGTTGGCATCTACTTAAGCTGCAAGGAAACACTGGGCAAACTTTCTGCCATCATAAACATCTTTACTAGATGGTGTTTTCCTACAAGTCAGAAGAACCAAGAAATTTGACCTAAAAGTGGGCATTCTGTACCCTGGAAATATATAATTCTTCTTAAAAAGTATGCTTTAAAATACTCTTCTCAGTCAGTCTCCTGACTTTGGAGGTTCCTTGCGTGTAACTAGAGGTGTCCTTGCAGACAAGCAGGTGGGCACAATCAAGGTGTTTTTTCCCCTCTGACGATGCTTTGAGCAGAATCAGAGATAACAGAGGAAAGTTGAGGCATCCCAGCACACATGCAAGCTTACCAATTACATGCAATTGGCCTTTTAGTTGAATGATTTAAAAATGAGGACTTTCAATGGTATAAATGTCGTCCATTTGGGAAAGTTAAAGCTCATGCATCCTATATTGTTACCTGCAGGAAAAACCCCATATATTTGTTATCTTGTGGGAAATAAACTGTTGAAATGAGTTCAGTCAGGAGAAACCAGTTATTCTGGGGAAATATTTCCTGCAAAGCAATTGAACAAATTCAGAAACTATTTTTTGATAAAATCAAAGTTTTTTTTTTTTTTTTAATACAGCCCTTATATATAGAAGCATATAAAAAATCACTTAACTATATTTCAAGCTTTGCAAGAGACCTTAGTGTCCTTTGAGGGGAACGACTCTTTAACAGGATTTAATCAGCAAAATTTGGGTTCCCTGAGCTCTAGGAATCATCTGCAATTCTTTCCCCCCCACAAAAATCACGTGTGTCTGATGTTAAGACTGGTAGTTCTACTTCCCTAAGAAAAATACACTAGAATCTTTATGCTGAAGGCCAAACCCTAATATATCTGCAAAAGAATTCCTTTAGTATCTTATGCTTATTTTTCTGTTTCATTTCCCAGTAGCAGAACAACTGTTTTTCAACCACATTCAGATAAAAACCTACCTCCAGTTCTAGTAAGGGCTAAAATGAATATTAAAAGCTAGGCTGAAGTCTAGGTGAAGATTTATGGACTATGGACTGCTTCTGACAGCAATTCAGTGCCTTTCCAAGTAAATTTCAAGTAACTAGCTATTTCATTAAGGTGCTCAAGTCACCTCATCTTAGAATATTTGATCTCCAAAATGAAGTAACACTTAATTTGCTTGTCACTGAGTGTATTTGATCACAATGCTTGAAAGTGTATGATTTCAAAGCAGACATGCCTACCCTCAATTATTGTCCCTCTGAACTTTCTTACTGTTCCCTCCTACTATCAGATTAAGCTATTTTAGTGTGTGTTCTTTAGTATTTATTTAAATGGACCTTTATTGTAGAGATGTGGTTTCTAATAGTCCGCGTCTAGGAGTCATCTCAAATATTTTGTTGTTTGTGGTGTAATACTAGAAAAATAGAGAAGGGCACTGCCGACTTCGGTGGGGGAAAACATGCAGGCAATCAATGTGATTGGTAGAGCAAGCTTTGTTTATTAGCAATACAGAGGCACTTATATAGTATTGAGTACAAGGTTATCAGTTCTTTAATTAGTTACAAAAGCGCATTCTTACTTCTACATAATTGGGTTAGATAAAAGACTACATTTGGCAAGCTTCTATTATTTATGTTTTGTCTTGAGAGATCAAAATATCTTCCTCCCTTCTCATGGTCAGCATATCTTATCAGCACAGGACTGTACCTCCTTAAAACTCCCTTTTTTATTCTCAGGCCTGTTTCTCATACAGGCACTTTCTCATGGAGGCTTTTTCTCATGCAGGCCTTTGCTTGCAGGCCTTTGCTTTGTACAGTTCTGTTACTGATTTGTTCCCTTTATCAATAATCCATGTCCCTGATCCTCTAATCATTCTGCAACAGGGCATGAACAAAAATTCAAGTGATTTGGTTCTAGTTTTGCTCAACAAAAGCAAACAGCCCTTTTGGAAATTGGTGGCTTAGCTGTGATGTTGTAGGCACAAAGATATTTTCTGGTTTAACCTAAACCGTATTGGAGAATCCAGGCTGAGACAGACAGGAGGGGATGAGGATCAGACCTGACAACAGATGCTGTTGCTGTCCCCAGCCATTTGCTCCATCGTTTTGATGGATGTTTCTGACCCCAAAGCAGGGATGTCTGCTCAGCTTCTGAATGAGATCCGGAAGAGCAGCAGTTTTCAGTCTGGTGTAGTGTGGTAATGAACTTCTCCTGTGGTTTGCCTTGCTATGGAGGGCCACAGGAACCACGTGATGTGATGTGAGAGGGGATTTGCAAGTGGATCAGACGGGGTGTCTCTGGCACAGAGGTGGGCCATGCAGGGAGGTGGCTGCAAACTTAGCACCCCAGTTTTGGTCTGTTGCTGCAAATTTTTCAGAATTTTAAAGGGGTTGTAAAGCAATTGATGAAGTTACAGTTAATTACTTCAGAGGTAAAAAAAGTGATGTAACTATTTCTGTCATTTATGAAGAAAGGAAGAACAGGACAGCCTTTGTCTGCTACAGTAATAAACTTAATCTTCCACTGGAAGACAGACCAGCACCTGGAACTTGTATAGTCCACAAGATTTTTAGCTTTCTTAACAAAATTCCAAAATTTTTACAGCTGCAGCTGTTGATAAGAAAGTACATTATGAATTGGCATGTATTGTATTAAATGTCTCGTTGCAATCATACAATTAACCTGGTTAATTACCTGAAGCTTCCAAAACTGATTTGAAATTGAAGAAACATTTTCTTCAAACACTTTATTAAAATAGTTTTGATCTCTATTGAGAAAAATATGTGAATGTAGTATGCAATGATGAGTCCATGCGTATCTGTAAAGGAGGGTTAAGTGGACCACAAAGCTACACCTCAAATAGGGCATCATCTTCTGCAACTTACTGGAAAAGCACTGGACTTGCCCAGAACCTTTCTGAATGCTTTACTTTGTGTCAGAGAGTAGAATTGTAATGCAGGAGAAAAGGGACTGGCAACTGCTGCTGGTCCTACCCTCTTACATGCCTTTTGAAGGTTTTGAAGGTTTTGAAGGTACCCCACTGGAGGAAGGACAAGAAGGTGCAGAGGTCCCATGTCCTGCACCAATGAAAGGGACAAGCTCAGAAGAACAATGAGCATGTGCTGAACATGCCCTAAATACAGCTGAAACCAGTCATGCACTCACCTGACTTCTTTTGCCCTTAGACCTGAAGTTGATTTTTAAAACAATATAAATGGCATTGTTTATACCATGTGTAATGTCTTCCAGTTAGGATTTATCATGCTTTCATATTGTTCACCTCTTGTAGTACAGCTTAGTCTTCCCCTTCTTATTTGGATGCTCTTTTTTAACTGAATAGCATTCAAATAATCTGAAATGCTTCTAGTAGGATTTTTTGGTCCTAAAACTTAACGGAAAATAATGGTTAAAGAAAAAGCAGAGTATGAATTTATTTAGATATTTTTCTTGTCTGGGAATGACTGATTAAATTAGGTGAAGATAATGTCATTTACATTTGGTGCATTTTCTTCTTTGTCAGTAATTTTTCTCATTATGTCTTTTCAAAGGCTTGAGTAATTGTGCAAAACACACTTAGAATACAAATCAGACCTATCAGAATGGTCTCATTTTTAATTGGTGAAGATGATTTAATGAATATTTTAACACTCTTTTATTGATTTTATGTGAGCAAACCTGTATTACACTTCTAGCAGCCTAAAATTCTGAACATTTTTATTTCACTTCAGGTGCACACACAGAGAACCCTCCATAACTTAACACTGGTTTTGCATAGATGTGAAACCTATAATTTGTTTTGAAATACTTACTAGCATTCCAGTGAATTGCAGTAGGGTGATTTGGTGAGCTGTGGAAGCCAGGGTGGAGACTCTAGATGTCATCCTGTGAACCATGTGGAATTTCAACCCTCGCTGCTGCTAATAACCTTTCCATACACCACTGAACATAATTGTTCTATAGGTTTAGTACAGACCCAGCAGCTCTTCAGTGTTAAAGGCGCTGCCCATCTTCAGCCAGCCCTGCTTAGCAGGGATGCTCTTTTTCATGCCTCAGCAGCCCTCTGCTCCGGCTGGCTCGTGGGTCCGTTCTATCCCCAGAGGGATGGGAGCACTCTGGTGCTGTGCCGAGCCATGCGAGGTGCCTTTAGAGCTGTCCCCTGTGGGCCCCAGCGATAACCCAACACTGCGGGCGGGTGATGAACCACGGCGTCAGGGTCAGGGGGTGTCCCCACGCCAAGGTCTGGAGCTGCCCTGTGACTGGAGCAGCGTGGGGTTTAATTCCTTCATCAGGACGATTCTAAGTGATGAGATTTAAGCACGGTCTGGGTGTCATTAGGACACGTCAGCTCTTGGAGCTAGAAGAGGACGGGGGGAAGGGGACAGCAGTGCAACCATGCATTTTTGAGACCAGAGCTGGGAGTTCCTTCTCTAACAAATTCTGTGGCATCTGTGTGTACAAGGCACACAATATAAAAACTGGGTCAAATCAGAAAGCTGGCCATCACTAAAAGCCAAGTACCCTAGGAGTTCACTTTCCAGTTAAGTTAAATTTTGAGTTCCACTTGCTCAGACTTCTTAGGCTGACCTGGAAGGGGCGTATCTATCCCCATGGCAAAAATTCCCAACAAACTGAGAGGGCTAACAGATTCTGGGGGCTGCAGTTGTGCAACCTGCAGCAGTGCAACCTGCAGCAGTATGTGTGAAAGATACTCCAGTGCTGTATCCTGCTCTATAACAATAGAAAACCAGATGCAAAGAAGACTTACTTAAATGTTGCCACCTTCTTCAGCTGGTGCAGCATAGAACATTTGAAGATTAAATGGGATTATGATACCTTTTAGTGTCCTCAAATTCAAAAGATTCTACATCATAGTCCAAAATACTGCACTGTCCCTGAATATATTCTACATGGTAGTATGATGGACTATCACATGAGGTTGTCCATAAAGTTTAACTGGGCTAAAGATGAGAATGTGGGCAGTCTTGGAGCATGTAACCTCCAGGTTGGTGTGTGGGTGTGAATTAGAGATGTCTCATTAACCTTTTTGCTGTTCAAACTGTGCTACACTATCAACTGCACCTTAAAGGATTCAGTTGGCAGTTAATTATGTCAATTTAGGCTCTCAATTCTCACTGAGGCTGGCGTTCAATGGAGCACTGCAGTACTGGGGCAAATAGAATTTTACTGGCCTCTAAAATTATTTCTGGAACCAAGAGCACGAGAGAGATAGCAAAATGTAGGAAAGAGTGGGTAGAAATAATAAAAATACTGTCTAAAAAACTCCAACACCCTTATGAAAGAATGAGATTTACCTAGGTCTACTCATATCTCTGGATTCCATTTAGTATGCAGGGAAGAAGTGTGTAGTATTTCATCACTAGAAAATATGGCAGATATGTTACTACTGTCTTTTCTCCATTGAAAGGAACTTCAGTTTTCTTTACTACACCACTAATCTTTATCAACTCTGTTTCAATTCTATTACAGTTACTCCTATTTCATGCTGTTTCTCAAGTCTTAAAGCAGAAGTTTTGCTTTTTATAATGAAGGTTCTTTGTCACAAGCTGTGAAGATGCAGAAGCTTCCTCTCTATGGAGCTAGGTCTCATTGATCTATAGTTATCTATAACAAAGGTGCCTCATCTGAATGGCACACTTTAAATACGTATAGTACCTTAGAATACAGATGTGTTACACAAGGAGGGGAATCTGTGTCACACGCTGGAAATCATCTGAGCATTGCTGATAAATGAGACGCTGAACAGCCGCAAGGCCTGTGTGCACTGGAGTGTGTTGTTGTTCACTCATCTCCGTGTTGCTCAAATACTAAAATCTCTACTAGTAAAATATGCTATACTCATCTCACTGAATGCATAATAAAATAATCTTTCTTTATGGAGAGCCTTTCTTACAGTGGATAAATTCTGGCTTTGTGCTGGTCACACTAGCAGTGAAACAAAGGTAGTTTGTGGGCAAAATTGTACTGAAGTACTGAGGTTGTAGTTTTGATTTGAAAGATTAAAGCAGATCTGCTTATTGGTTATTTTGTTGTACACTAAATGAGAGTTTGGCAGTGAGATACTGGTTTAATTAAATGCAAGCACAAGAATGCTGTTTGACTCCATCAGTATTGTTGCTTCTTTTGGAAAGCTGATCTGTAGTTCCATGTGTACCATGTTTATGTCATGCAAAATGGCTTGAAGGCATTGGCCTTGGAAAACTGTACTGAGTTGCTTTCAGCCCTTCTTGTCTCTGTGCTTTGTCCCTCCTGGTATAACCTGTGTCCTGCAGCTGAGAGGAGGCAGTGCAAATGGTGCAAGTCTGTAGCCCTTGCTATGTGTATGGTGCCACAATGGTTTTGTCACATTTGGGGCTCACAAGGACGTAACACAGAGAAATCCAGGGCTGGTGTGGTAATGAAGGTGGAGGAAAGTGGAGAGACAGGAGGCACGTGGAGATGCACTGGCATAAGGTGCCATGGGGTCTCTAAGTGACTTGGCCGTGGTCATGCAAAGAGATGCAAGCCCCCAGACCTGGGCAAAACTGGCTTTAAGAACAAAGAAATAGCTCCCAACATCCATGAAGTGTGTCATGTGATAAATCTGGATGTAATGTGAAGCTGCAAACTGATAGAGAAAGGATAAATATGAAAATGCTAGCAAACGTATATTGAAAAATCCCTGCCCTGAGCTCATCCCAGAGTGAGGAAGAAGAAACCATCATCATTAGCATCTTGTTCCCCTCAGCCAAGGACTAGTGAGATGGCAGCTCTGCAGCCACATCAAGGCCAGAATGTAGCTCCTGGCTGAAGGATCAGAGGAGCAGGGAAGCTAAAACTAATATGCACACTTCTTTTTGGTTCTTCCTTCTGTGTTAGTTGATTTCAGCTAATAATAATATGAGTGTTAAAATATCAGCTAGACTGAGAATAAATTTTTGGTTTATATGCGTTTTTATATATCAATGAAAGATGTTATTCCTATTTGTCTACAAGGCAGGGTTTAAACACAGTAAGAGTAAGACCTCCTTTCTCAGGGGGGAAATTCCTCTGGATTTGAAAGCCTCTTGAAATCTCTCTGCTTTTGTGCTCAGAAGGGATGCCAGGATGCAATCCTACAATTCTGTCTTAAAAATCAGATGAATAAGCAATCAGCACTCATGAATATTGTGCCAGAACTGCATATCGAGAAGAAGAGTAGAGATTCATTACTCAGTGCTTCTGCACAGAGGTATTTTGCAGGAAATCTGCATCATAATACATGACTTCCTGTTGGATTGGATTTAATAAAACAAACCAGAGGTTCAGCATTTTTTACAGATTCCATTTTCAGCTATGGCTGGATTTATATCTGTCTAAAAATAACATTATTCTGCAGCTGAGCAATAGAGAACGTTCTTCCAGTTACTGCAGCATCAGCAATGCTGTGCCATCTATTTTCTAGCATGTGTTGAAATGATCCCTTTTGTGAATCTGGAGATGTGTCAGTGGCATGGCTGAGAATAGCAGGGATAGGCATGAGCCATAAACCAAGGGTTAGACCCACCCTTGATTTAAGAACACTATTTTGTACTTGGCCAGGTCAAGATCCTGGCATCAGGTACTTCTGACTTTGAAACTTTTGCTTCATTTTGAGAAAGTGATTTCCTTTGTTATGGTGAGTGAAAAGAAATGCCAAGAGATAAGTATTGTCCCTCCTCCCCCCCTCCCCGATATGGACTGAACAGAACCTAAAGAGAGGTTGCTGTTTATGTTGTGGTTGTCAGCTTGGATTTGTTTAGCATGGGAATGTTTTTGTCATGCGGTAGTGTAACTTCTGTATATCTGAATGATTTAGTGACTGATTATTACAGCTGGGGGTGGGGTCAGTGGCTCTGACCCAGGAAGAGGTGACCGGTCTGGGGAGATGGTCCCGAAAGGAATCGCCTTCCCGAGGCCCAGTGTCTTCCTCTCAGCTGCTGGCAGAGGGGCCCTTGCAGAGGCTATCAGCTCTTTAGTGATTGTCAGATCGTGATTCCAGCTCAGCTCTGCAGGGCAGCCTCCAGGCCAAGCCAGACCAGAGAGAGACGAGAAGGCCCGTGTGGCTGGTTCCGCACAGAGGTAGCTTTATTGTTGGTTCCCTCTGGCAAAGGGGAGAGCCAGGGACGAGCTCTCTCTCCCCACAGAGCCAAGGGGCTTCCTTTTATAGGGATACAGGGGATCAGTAGGGGACCAATGGGTTACAGAGGGTCTGGGACAGACCAATGGGTTACAGAAAGATCTGCATAGTGTCTCTCAAAGGATTGTGGGTCCGCTTTTCCTTGCCATGACCAAGAAGTGGCTGCCTTTTCAAGGAGTCCTGCTGGGCGATTGCAAAATCTCTTGTCTCAGCAGAGATCCCTCCAGGGCAAAGGCTGGGCATATCCCACAACTGATGGCCAGGTATCAAGAAGGGCAGGCATGCACACAGAATGTACCTAGAGTTGGGGATTGTTGGGGTGGTTGCTTTGTAACTTGACTCTGATTACCCAAAATCTTAAACCTGTTTTGAATTTTGCAGCTGGAATTCAGTCCTAAGCAAAATACTCTAGTACATTGATAATAAAATTTACTCAGACATCTGCTAGCTCACAGCTCTGATGTTGCACACAGAGAGAAAAAGAAAAGCCATTATCACAGTACTCTCAATTTGGTTTGTGCCATATCCCTGGAGAGTGCTAAAAAATCTGGTTTGGAATCAGTTGCTGAATAAGTACATTTCTTTAGCCAGTTTACTCAAATATGCTTGACTGGAAATATTATGGAATAAATGGTCTGATTGAGGAGTAGGTCAATTGTCCCTGCCCTTGGGATGGAGTTGTCTATGGGGGAGAGCAGAGGGCAGGGTGTGATAAGTCCTTTGCCATGTTTGTGTGGGAGAGCACTGAGTCCACTGATTTGTGGCCCTCTGAACTGAAAAAGAACTTTTATTTCTTTCATTCTATAGTTGCACCACTTATTTGATCAAAGTTCTACTGACATGCTCTGGTTATGCCAAAGCAGAATCCAGCCCAGTCTTTTTAGGGTTGGTCTTTTATTTTTCCCCTGCCAGCTTTATGATTGTATCTCTCAATGCTGATCCAACCACGTATAAAAAAGGAACCTTCTCTTTATAACCTAGTTTGATGACCCAGCTATTATTGGTAGATAAGTCTAAGTCTATTTCTTCCTTGACTGCATTTTTATGAGGTCTGAAATGCCAATAACCATTAAAATAAGAGTTTTAATTGAACTTCGCAAGGGAACACCTGAAAAGACCATCTGATTTTTGACAAGTTGAGAGTTTCTTGGGGTGGGAGATTGTAGCACGTCGTGGGGGGGGGGGGGGTGGGGTAGAAAGAAAATAAATCAGTGCCTCTATATTATATTATCTAAGAGTTTTTAATCCTGAGAACAGATTAGCATTCTGTGTCAGGGAGAATATGTTCATTATATATAGCAGTATATCTCACAGTTTATTGTGTTGATGTGTGTAATGAGCTGAAGCAAAATCTACTAAAAAAGAGCATAAAAAGAAACTCCTAATATGTTAGATTTAAATCTGCTAATATTTAATGTGCACTTCATCTGACAGGTTGAAGAAAAGCCCTGGCGATATGGAATTGTAAGAAATGAATAGGTTATTCTGGTGCATGTATTCATCTTGCTTTTCATCAGAGAAACAATAACCTGGTCCACAGCTTAGCCTGTTGACAACAGGTATAATGCATTTGTGCCTGACACTTGCATTATCTTAAATATTAATATAAATATCAGGAATTATATCTTCAAGTGAAAAGTCAGGAAAGGTGATGCAGAACAGCATGCAGTACGTTTTTAAATAAAAGCAGCATTGCTTATGACCGATTAAATATAACCTATTATATGCATGTGCTGCATCTATAGTCTGTGCATGAAAATTGTGGTGGGTAATGTGCTGGTAGAAACACCACTTTGGATTCACAGCAAACTTTAAACAGAAAAATAGATTATTATCATTCAAGAAGCATATGTGCATTATACCTTTTCACAAAGCAGTCTGGATGGTATTATTTCTGAATGACATATAGCAGTAGTCTCTCCTCCACTTTTGCAGCTGCTCTATTACAGAATGAAACATGGAAAGCTTCATCTTGTTTTCTGCTCCTTAGGACTCCCCCGAGGCTGCTGTGCTTGTATGCCAGTGCTCTTGGTTGCTTTAGGAATCCAGATCAGGATGAATGTAACTTCCCACAATGGAGAGTTTCTGCAAAAAAGGGAATTGTTTAAGGGGAGAAATCTCCGTGCCTGTTAACACTTTTTCAAGTAGAAATGATATTAAGTTTTCACACCAATGATTTTCCTGATCTTGCAGCTCCAGGCAAATGGTCACACTCAGCTCCAGGCGAATTGTTCTGTAAGGTGCCGGAATTGCTCTTAAAAAAATAGAGCTTACTTAATGCTCCAGTTAAAAAAAACCACCACCACCACCAAACCAAAAAGAAAACCACAAAAAACCCCCCAGTACTCCAAACCTCAACTAAACCAACCAAACAAAAACCAACCAACTAAAACAAAAACTGACCAAAAACCCAGAAAAACCCACCCCCAAACCCCTCTTTCTATCCAAGAAGACTCTACTAGCTGTGGAAGTGAGATGGTAGAATCCCATAGAGTTCTTGTCTCTTCCAGACACCCTTCTCCTTGCCAGGCAGATCTGTGAAGTTTCTTGAAACTCGTGTAGTGTTGAAATACAAAGTGTTTAATTGACTCTATGACAAATCATGCAGGGCTGTAAATAAGGAGTCTTGCCCCACACAGATCCTCTGTTCTGTCTCCCTCCGGGTGCTCCACTAGTCCTGCTGACATCAGCTCAGCCATGGTACCTGCTCTGGGGAGACAGCTGTGTTGCTGATTTCCACAGGGAGAGCTGGGTGGGAAGCGTGTGACCTGGGGAGAGTCTGGTTTATGGTGGGCTGTAAAGTATTCTGCTCTCACAGTAGAAGAACACAGATATCATCACTCAGTGCAGAGCTTTCTGTTTGAGGTTTCCTCTTGCTTTGTGTGATGACCTTTCCTCTCTCTGCCTGACCAGTGGCCTCTAGAGCTCAGCGACGAACAACAAGAAATCTCAGGAATTTGCATGTTAGTCAGTGTGATCCCAGTAGGAATGAGGGGAGTGTGCCGCGAGACACTTGAAAGTATTTTTAAAATTTCATAGTACTTTGTTTTAAGCGAATCTTGTACATTGTAGAATCATAAAATCATTTAAGTTGGAAAGACCTCTAAGATCGAGTCTTACCATTATGCCACAAATGTTAGCAGCAGAGTAAGTTGCGTTACTAGCTTTGCTAGCTCTCTCCTCCTGAAGGCAACTGTTCAACTTGGTTTTGTCAGATCAGACAATTTGCTAATTTTGGTTTGGCTTGCATTGATTTGTTAGAAACTGCATGGCTCCTTTGCCCACAGCAAAATATAAATGACTGCATCTATAGAAATTTCCTGTTGAGATTTTTCAGGTGTTCTTTAAGGCTCTGACCTCAAGGATACATACAAACTTTTGATGTATCTTCTTGCCTGATAACTTAAAATAAGGCAACTTTTTCTATTGATTTTTAGAGATAATTATGAAAGATGTTTCTATCTGCTGAATCTTAAGACTGAAGTTTTAAAGCATTTATGTCTCTAACATGGGTATATTAAGGAATTTCTAATCAGATCTTTCTCTGTTCTTTTAGAACTATTTAATATTGAGAAAATTGGTTTAAGTATATTTTTGACACCAAGAAATTGTGGAAAAGAATTGAACCTGCAGTGAAAAATGCATTAAAATAGCTGCCTTGGACCAGGCTCTGTTGTCAGTATAGAATACTGGTAGCTGGTGTTCAAACTCACTGTAGCCCATAAGGTACAGAACCAAGGGGTGATTTTAATGTTGCTTAAAATCTGCTTCATCTGATAAATACTTGAATCAAATAATTCATCTGAAAAAGCAATGAACAAAACAGCTTAATAAAAGATAAAAAATAATTAACAATCAGTTAATTTGCTAGACATAAAAAAATCCTTCTAGCGTGTAGTATGCCATAATATTTTCAAAATGTCATGAGGAAAAAGGTATGAATCCATCACGATGGCACTTGGAAAGTGCAAGCCCTATTCAAAGTGGATCACACTTCTTTCCTTGGGTATATATAATTTAACCATAGAAATAGTGAACCATCCACCTGTCAATTACTTTGAAATAGCAGCAACACCTGTGTTCAGATAAAAGTGTTTCACGCAGAAAGCTGTGATAACAAAAGCAGATGCTTAGGTATAAATCCTGTCTTGTGGGAACTCTGTAAAAGAAATTCTTCATCCCTGTGGCTGCAGAGTAAGTCTCCAAGGCAGGTTTTCAAGGATGGTTTGTTATGGTTGTTGTGCCTACTGACCAATTAAAGTTAGGATATATAAACTTACAGTATTTTCTTGGAAAACTTATAATCTAAAAAAAAAAGGATTAACAACTGGAGGGGCATGGGGAGAAAGGAGACAGTGGGCAGAGATGCATCTCTAAATCTGCAGTGTTAAACTAAATGCCACTTTTTTCTTTTTACTCTGATAGTAAGTAGTAGTAGTAGCCTATCTTGGAAAAGATTGGCAGGAGGAGCACCTCTGTGAGAAATCCATGCATGGGACGCTGATGATATTTCACATAGGAACAGTGTGAACCTATTTTGGAAGTTTCATAGGAGATTCCTCTTGGCTTTGGTACTTTTCCTAATACACCTGGGCCCACAGCTAATGATTCTCCTAGAGATACTCTTCATAGGTTCCTATCAGAATGAAGGAAAAAATAGTCTTGAGAGAAAGATGATAGCTGGTTATCTCTGCTCAACCTTCAAATGTGAAAAGATCTGAGGATAAAAGTGAATAATTTTTGGATAACGTAATCTTTAGCCACTTCTAATTATTATGAGGTTATAAATTACTGGGAGATTGATTTATATACTCATGTCATTTTTCAATAAACTATGTAGACCAGAGAGATGGTGATTGATTATAATTATTGATAATATATGTATGCCAGAAATATGTTTTTATCAAGAAGTTTGAAGTAAACACAGAGTGATCTTGCACACAAAAGCATACATAAGAATATTAATGAGATTGCTGAGTCAAGCACTAGGATTTAGAACATCACAAAATTGTGATGTCTTAAGCAATAGCTGTATCTCTTATTTTTAATCTCAACCATTTACTGAGGTGGCAATTTTTTTTTTTTAAAGGAATGTGGTTGTGCAGTTAAGGACTGTTTTATAATACATGTTTATGGGGAAGAAGGAAATTTTTTTTTTAATAAAAACACTTTGATATGAAAGCAAATTCACAGCATGAAGAGAAGTTGTCCTATAGGATGATGCAAGATGAAATAACAGCAGGCTACTCCAAACTACAGAGATGTAAACTGGTTATTTCTCAGGAGAACCTTATTAAAATGGGAATTTTTATCCTATGGTGAAAGGCATATACCAGTAATAAAGGTGAAGTGTATTTTTCCACTCCAAAAATCCTCATTTGCCCGAAGAAGGCAAACTAAATGATAGTAGATAAAGCTAAAACTTTGCATGAGGTATTATATCGGATTGATAGGAGGATTCTGGGGCGATAAGAAGCTTTACTTGGTGTTTGCCCAGGAGATGTTAAGAGGGAAGTGACCATAGAAGAGCTCCAAACCTTTGTCTCCCTGTATTTCTTATTTCTGTTGTTTCTTCTGTGACTTTACCTTGGTTCTGGGACCTGTAAAATCCTCAGGCTTGTCTGAGGTTGCTTTTTATTCTGGGATAGGAAGTATCTTGCATCACAAACTTACAGGACTGGATGAGAGGACTAGCATCTACAAAGAAAATCTGGTTTAATTAGTTATTTTGGGGTTCATCACTGAATCATATCGAGGCATGGAGTGCTTGCCGCTACCAGCAAAGGGTTTTCCAAGACCCTTCAAGACCCACCTGTCTGCTCATTTCTGTTTATTGACTGCTATATGGATCTGGTGTTTTAAATTTGGCTCATGCTTTGTGGGCATTGCTGACTTGCTAAACTGTGGTGCCTTCATCCCATGTTTCAGGGGAACTTCTAAATTTGGTTTATTATTAATATTAGAACATTGGGACAAAACTAGCCTGACTTTTAAGTGAAATTTGATCATTAAAACATGTTATTGAAGAAGAGAATGACTATTTTAGGATGTGTAGGTGAAACAAGAGACAATACTTTTCTTTTGGTCTCAAATTTGAGTACCAAGAGTCAGCTCGAGTAGCTTATATTCAGTTTTAGAGAAGGAAAAGGCTGTTCATGTGCATGTGAGTAAAGGGAATCTAGTTCTTGGTATTTTAGAATAATCTGTGGCTGTGCTGTTCTATGCTGCATTATCTTGGTGCAAGTGTTATGCTTGTTGGCTTTCTCTTTCCAAACTGCAGGAAGTCTCTTATTTAGATATTTGCAGTCTTAGCTGCATTGTCAGATTTTTCTCTGAAACTGCTAGAGAAGCAATACAAGCTGGGAAAAGCCACAGTTTGTGTTTATCATAGCAATTTAATCTGGATCAAGTAGTCCTGTGATGTACATTTAGCTAGGAAAACAAAAAAACAGGAAACCATATAGTACTACTGAAACTTAGTGAGATGCAGTGCCCCAGATTTTAGAAATTACTTCTGGGAATAATTCCAGTTGATAATTACCATTTTAAAATATCTTTTAAGCCACTATGCTTAATTACCCATGTAAATATGCATTAGAAGTTAAAAGTACCAGAGATGCAGTAAAAATGAAATGGGGAATGTGTTTGTTTGTAGATACAATGAAAATGATTTTATTCTTTGATGTGTACACAGTGCTAAATGGAAATGTAAATAATAGCAACAGCATTTGAGTGGCACTGTATACAGTGCTGCTTTGGCCCCTCCTGGTTTCTGTAGGTCCAGTTTCATGATTAGGATCACATGCTGAAAAGCCTCTCTGCTTTCTGTTTCCTGGGCACGTTTGTTTTGAGGCTCCTGAAAGCAGCAGACTGAAGTGGTGGCTGTGTTTAGTGGCATTTCTTTTTTTAGTGTAAGGAGAGTAGAACGGACATTTAAAAATGTGTAAGTATTGAAAACTTTTAAACCAGCAGTGTTTGCTCAGGAATAGATTTTTGAGTTGAATGCGTGTTTGGTTTACTGTAGACTGGGCTCATTAACCTGGGGCTGCAGCTCAGGCTGAAGCCTGCCTTGGTCAAATCTTCACCACAGTGAAAGGCAGAGGCCACTTGTCTGTGTGTTGTGAGAGGACAACAAAAATTAACATGTTAAAGGTCTGTCATCTGCTATGACCAGATCTTGACTGACCCATCATCATGAACTATCTGGGCTTTCTGACCCAAATTTGCTATATTCTCTTTTGGTTCTCTGTGTTCTTCCTATTTTTACTTTGTTTTCCACTTACACCTTCAGAGCAGTTTATCCCACGGCTTCTGGGCACACCCTCATTTGAGTGTATGCTGAGATAAAGACCATCAAGCCCAATATTCATGGGGACTTGAACACAGTTTACCTGGACCCTAAGGCTGCCATATGAAAATGCATTTTTTAATTCTTTTTTTTGGCTTGTTTTTTTTCCCAAGCAAGAGGTTAAGTAGTTGTAGGGAAAGCAAAGAGCTGTTGAACTTTGTGCTCTTTGAGACAAGATACCAGGCACAATTCTGAAGAGACTTATCATGTTAAAATAATTTGCTTTGGAATAATTACAGCGGTGTGTAAACAGGTAGAACTTTCTCTGCAGCCTTGTCTTTACACCGTCATTGTTCCCTAGTCCGTTTTTCAATAGTGTCTTTAGCACCCCTCCTGTAGCTTTTATGTGTGTAGATGGCAGATCATCCAGGGAAACTGGAGCAGTGTTGTAAGGGAGAGCAATACCCATGGTGTACTTAATAAAGGATGAACTTCTGTGCAATGGAGCATTTGGAATATACAGGGGTTACACTACAGTGATGCAGGCCTAAAGATTGCCCTCCAGTGCCAAGTTAAAGCTGTCCAGCTTTGGTAGCGTGACACCGCGTATCATCACTGCCGCTGTCACCTGCCTGAGGCAAGAAGGAACACTGGTCAGGTTTCCAAGAGGATTATCGTCATGGGAGGGCAAACCTTAGCATCTCTCAGTTCACATTCATCACTGAAAGGTCAAAAAAACTCTTACTTTGAAACAATTTTTAGTGCATTTTAACAGCTCCTCTCTGTTATGTAAATCCTTAGCAGAGAGGCTGAGCCTCTCCAGTGGAAGAAGGGTGCTGGAGCTGCTCCTACAGTCCCTGTAGCCTCTTCAGCTGCTGTGTGAGAGGCAGATTTTGGTTAAATTGAAACACTTGGGGTTAAGTAACACTTATTCTACTCCATACCTAATCCCTCCAGTACCAGTTATTATCTTTGCGGCTTTTATGTGTAGGGCTTTTAAGAACTTGTTCTGCAGTCCAGAAGAGCTTGTGCCCCATGTGAACCTGTCCCATCTCTCCCCTCCTTTTGAAATGATGCCCGTTAAGCTATAAATATTCATGGAAAAAAGATTAGGGCACAGTTGAATGTTTGTGTTTGTATTCTACTTAATGAGAAAATTCCCCTTCCCTATGTTTTTATTATAAAAAACTTCGAGATTGTGAGAGTCTGTGTATTAATATTAAACATGCCAAGAGAATGTTATGGGAGCAGGTTATGACTTGGCCATGTGGACTTATACTTTCATAGTGTTATTTCTGTATGCTTGTCTGAAACTGAGTATTGTATTTTAATAAAAACCGTCATGAGAATACCTGTTTTTGCCAATGTTAATTTGAAATTCTCAGAGAGAAGGAAAAACCGTACAAGAAGTGTCTGGCTGTAACTCATAACCAGAGAGGAGAAAGAGGTGAGAGACAGAGTATGGGTAAAATATCTAATAACCTTTCAATCCTTTTGCAAAGTGAAAAAGTAGGTAGCAATAAAGATCTCAGTCTGATAAAATACCTCCACAGGACCTAATTTCTTTGCAATACTGTGGTTTCACTAAATCAAGGTCAGATGAGAACTAGATTAGCTACATGATTAATGTGTATATTGGGCCTCACATAGCAAAGTCAGCCAGCACACTGAGGACACTTTCATTATAAGGATTGTGCAAATAATCAGTGATGTTTAACCACGCAGTAGATTTGATTGAAACAATGAGGTTATTACTAAAAAAAAATTTCATCCAGTCACTTCAACAGAATTTACTTCACAAGAAACAACAGCTTGAGTGAAAGAGAAGAAAAGCAAAATCCTAACAGTGCAATGAATGGTCTGAAAACCCTTCAAAAAAGTGTACATTAGTGAATTAACATTCCATGAAACAAAAGCACTGTTTCAGGTCTTTATTACTGTAAGGCTTGTAGGAAGGGAGTGTAGCAGGCATGCAAAGCCCTCACTGCTTGTGGTGCAGCACTGAATTACCCATCAGAGGTGTCAGGTTTGCTGTGCACACTCAGCAGGTCACTTGAGTGTGCCCAAAACATCTTCAACATCTGGAGCAGTTACATTCTGCTCATTTTACTGCAAAGCCTTGTAAATAAAGTAGAGTAAGTTTCAGTTATAAAATGCTTCTGACGAAGAATAACACCAAGATCTAGGTTTGTTAGACTTCCTTCTGATTTTTCTTTTTTCTCTTATTAATAAAAAAAACAACCCACAAGCATTTGAGACAAAGTTTAAAATTAAGTTTGCCTTTCTAGGCAACAGTAACGTGGTAAAAGGGTACTTGTGTGGAAGCAAGTAATAAAATGTAACTTAATGGTGGTTTTAGTGAAATCTGTATGAGAAAGGAACTCTGCCTGAAGAGGTCTCAAAACATGGAGAACTCAAATTCATTGCCTCACTGGGGCCTGGGTATATTTGGGAAGAAATTGTGGTGACAGCTTCTTTTCTCAAAGGAAACAGAATTCCATTACTCATTTCATCAACTCTGGTTGTGTATAAAAATGTAAACTGTCACTGAGCTCTATTCTGTTGTTAATGATGGCCTTGTCTACCAGCCAGATGCCCATTTTACTGGCTACTGTAACAACCATCACTGGAACGGCTGATTCAGTAGATCACAACAACCAAGAGCTAAATTGTGGGAGCATCTTGAATATACAGTTTGCATTTTGTTGGAAAACCACCAAAATAATCCTATTAAAGCAATAAGAAGGAATCATTTAGTCATCTACTGACAACCCAATAGAAACCTGAACTTGCCAATTCAGGCCATCTGCATTATTTACTTTTAAAATAGTTTCTAAGAAGAAAATTGCGGAATAGACAGAAGTGCTGTTTGGTAGTAGTACTTGGAAAGGGAGCTGTGTTTGTGCTGCTCTCTGTGGTGGATCAGTTGGGCACAGCATGATGACTTACTTGTGTGCAGTGTGGGCTTCTGAAAAAGGCAAGGTAAATCTTGCTCCTGTGTAGTTTTAAGTGAATTGAGTTATATAACTTCAGTGTCAATGTTCACATTTGGAATAACCAGCACAATTTTTACTTCTCAAAACTCACTGAAAACTGAATGCACTTACAACTGTTACCAATACCACTGCCCCCCATGTCTGTGTAATTTTCACTTGGGGAGGGGAATCCTAATTGAGAACAGAGAAATAAAGTGGGCAATTTTTCCTCCAATGAGGACATGAAATAAAAATTAAGGCAGATAGGGGAGAAGTGCTGTGAAGTAGAACTCTGGCAGCCTGGTGTCTGCTTAGGGAAGAGTGCTTAAGAAACTCATGAACTTTTATTTTGCTATTACCCATTCTATATTATAATATACAATATACAATATTCTATATTATATACCAGCTTCTGAAAGATAATGTCTCTGGTTACTCATCTCTAGAACACACTGGGCTTTGGTTTTGGTAGTTCCTTTGTATTTGTTGAAAAAAAGAAAGAAGCCCTCAGAGAATACTTCAACATATTTTTTCCCACTAGAACAAATGAGCAGCTTGACCAGATGAAGGATTTGTCCATTTAGCCCTGTACTTTCAATGGCTACTACATCATGCCTGGGAAAAAACAGATTAACTAGGCAAGCTTTTAGTGAAATTTCCTCAGAGGGGTCTGCCAGCCATTAACAATTGGCAGTTTATGTACTCTTTGACCTAAACATATTTTGGTTTTGTATTTAATAGCCCGTTATTTATTTTATAAAATTTTCTAGTTGCTTTCAAATCATGTAAGCTAGTAGGAGCTATTATACCCTCTGCTGAGCTCACAGTTTACTTAGAAGACTGGTGTAAAACAAGCAAAAACTGCATATTTACACTGCTTTGTAAGAAAAAGTGACCAAGTGCATTAACATAGTCCATCATCCCGAGGATATGTTCTTCTATCTTACTTCCTTGCTGTATTGTGTATGACAAGACCCCACTTGCTTCAGAAACAAGATGCTTGTGATGAACTTAATGCAAATACCGGCTTAGACTGTGACTTGAAAACACCATTAGCAGCATTTGGAAATTACTGGAGTAACATCAATATAACAAAGTAGATCCAGTTAATGGAGAAGCTCTCGAGGAAATAAGATGTTCAGGTTGTCCTTTTCAGAAAAGGCTTTTAGGGATTGAAATAATATGTAAATTATTTTATTGGTGCATGAAACAACTTTCTAGAAGTCAAATTGCCATCTCCTATTTCTAAAAGGTGTTATGACCTTATTGAAAAAGCCAGACAGAGAGAACTTGCCAAGGGAGGAAACTGACAACAACATCTGCATTGTGTCAAGAAAACCAAGATAGACACCTGAAAAACTAAATTTGCAATTCAGTTGTTGCCTTTTCTCTTCCTTCCAGGACTGCTGAGAAACTCTCAGCACTTGAAAAGTGGAAACAAAGAAAGGCCCCAGGAATGGCTGATCAGAACATCTATTCTCTCTCTGCTTCTTCAGAAGTGGTGTCTTGTTTTGCTGTTTCTTCTGTCTCTTTTCAAATGTCACTTTTCCAGAACAGGATTAAAATTTTAACAGTAACAAGAGATTAAAAGCTCTTTCACTAATATATTTTCTTATTTTGCAAAGTAGCTGTTAATACCATCTTTAGTATCTATAAGCCTTTCAAGGAAAAGGTTTTTATTATAAATTTTGTAGCGAAAGGGAAGGCAAAAAGGAATATCACTGAAGTATAGCTCATGATTTGTATTTTAAGTATTCATCTGTTTCTACCTCTTCTGTGTATCTTTAGTAAAGTTTTACATATCTGTTCTAAGGACGTGTCTGCCACAGCATTAAGCATGCTTTGTATCTGGGCCATTTTTAATGGCTGGGCCATTTTTAATTGTTTAAAATGGGTGGGGTCTGTGTAAACACCACTGATTTAGGGGTTAAAAGTATAAAAGTTGAGATTATTCTTTATGTAGGCACTGGATATTTGTTCTGGGGATACCTTGCAAAGAAGAATTAATCCCAGTGACACTCTTTCCATTTCCTAAAATGTCAAGATTAAAAGAAACAATCAGCTTTAGTAATTTACTGCCGCACAACAAAGCTACCAGTGTAGGTTACTTACTACTGATTTTCAAACAGAAGTTGTAGTTCCTTTAGATATATTAGGACCACTCTGTACATGTGGCATCTGATGCATGGGTTGATCAACCCTTTGGATCCCAGAAGAAACACATTCAAAATGACATTGTTTTGATTATCCTGATTTTCCTCAGGCCTTTTGACCTAATGGTGTAAGTCACTAACCAAAATGTGTGCTGTGCATTCTTAGCTGAATCTGGGTTCTAGTTCATTGTCTTTGTCCTGTAATGCCCACTGGCCAAGTCTTAGTCATTGGAAAAGCTGCTGTCTTAGTCCTGTGTCTTTTAAGGTCCTTGCTGGTAGCAGGAGCTGGTGACACCAGCGGTGTGGCAGCTCCTGAGGGCACATGGAGCTCAGGCTGGTGATTTAAATGAGGATCTGGGTGAAAGAAGATGATGTCTAGAATAGAAAATATATCTGTAACTCACCGAAGGAGATCACAGAACACCTTTGTTTTCAGAGAGAAGTACCCTTGACACTGGGCACATCCACTCACCAAGCATTCAGTCCAAGCAAGCTGACAAATCTCAACATGGTTAAACTATTTCTGATGAGTTTTTTTTTCCGTAAGATGGAGGTTTTTCTATTTTAAAATTTACTAGAAATATAATATGCAAGATCTCTGTGATAGAGAATTTCTCTCAAAGAATAAGACAGAGGAATTTTTTTAAAATATATTTTAACATTCTGAGAACGTGAAAATTCCTTTTTTTCTGGTGTCTGGACTGTCAATACCAACTCAATATCCATAATAACAACAAGCTAAGCAGAAAGTTGTGCTGCAGTTGTGAGATTATGCTGGCAAAATAATTAACTCCATCAATCAAACTCACAGCAGGATCCTCCAGAAACAGAAAGGTGAGTCTGCAAAAACTGATAAATATTACTCAACAGAAATTCTCAAAGACCCTGCTAGGAGGGATTTTTAAGGAAGTGTTAAAACCCATCTGTCTGGAGACAGTTCTTCCCTGAAGCAAGGGGACACATTGAAGTTAATGTTTTCCTAGTAAACTCTAGTAATGGTCGTTTGAGTGCATAAATATCACTTGTGTTTATAGATATAATTGTGTTAATACATTGATATAATACAGATTCTCTTAAGTATCACACCTAAGTATCTCTTATAGGCACAGGTGCCCCCACACTTCCATTAGTGTTAGTAAATCCAGCGTACATGTGTGCTATGAAATGTTTGTTACTGTGGCACCAGTAGTGGCAGCCAAGTTTTTCTTTTTTTACTCTCCTCTGGTTTCTTCCTCCATATATAAGTTTTCAATGAGGAACATAACTGTGTTGTCATGATGACTTTCTTTTTATCTTACCAATAAAAGTCAATGCATTTCTGAACAGTGCCTTAAGCATTTGTTCAGTTTAAAGGAAGGCTTGAAAAAAGATGTGCTTAAGCACTCTTCTAATTGGTGCCTTGAAACAGAGTTGATGCCCAGAATTAGAGGGATCTGGACAAGGGCTCAATCCACCATGGTAGAAAATATTTGGCAGTCAAGATCTGTGGATGCCTCAAAGCTGTCCCTTAGCATTGGCATCCAAGAGTTGTTGTTCTGATGGGGCAAAACTATCGCAGCACTGAAAAGACAGAGGAGCTTGGTTGCTGTCTCTTGTCAGCACTGGAGTGTCCTGCTGGCATATCTACATCTCCTGCAGGCTCAGCATCCTACGTGACATTCTAACAAGAGGCAGCTTCTCATGAAACACAGGTCTGGGCCTCCCTCTTCTCTTGTATTTTGTGTGTGTGAGAGCAGAGCAGTATCTGGCACTTTGCAAGTAATGGCTTATAAGTTGCAGCAACTATTCATGTAGGGAGAAAGAAAGATGATGTAAATGTTTCATCACAGAAGAATTGAAAGCCTTTTTTTTTACATAGGTAGATGTTGGCTTCAAAACGCCTCTCTGGGCCACTGTTTCTTTTGAATTTTTTTCTACATATTTAATGCCCTTTATGCACATAGGAGTGTATGTGCATAGGATTCTATGGCTTTGGGGATTGCTGTTGTAGCCTGAATATCTAGAACTTGTCACAGCAGACCATAAATACCGATCTGATAAAGCCCTGAGCAGCTTCAAGGAGACTCTTGGAGTAGCTGGTTGTGTGCTCCCATAAGGTCATTTCTAACATGGACAAATTCATGGTGTAAGAAAAGATGCACAAACTTAATCTCAAATAGGAACAGGATTGCAGTTTAATATCTACCTGTTTGTTACCTCTGCATGTAGATTAAATGTCCTCAGAAGCATCTGATACAGACTGACTAAAGGTTTATGTTGGTAAATTGCACAAGTCAGAACTGGAAAAATGAACCCTTTCTCCTATCTCTCTTTTCTGCTCCTTGGGGTTAAACTGATAGTAATCAGAGCCAAGTTGTAATTATCCAGTGAGACTGAGTTGCTTAGGTGTGTAGCTAAAAACTTTATCCTGTGTGAGACACTGCCTGTGTTGGCAGTGATGCTCAGAGTACACCAAGGATCTCCCCATGGGAGACTCCATTGGGATTCTGCCCCATGGAACCCCCTGAGCTTCCCAGCTTGGTCATCTTCCTCATCTGGAAGTCCCTATTGCCTGAAGCAATTTAAAATTAGCTTGGGCATCTTTATATAATAAACTGTAATTTAGATATATTCTGAGCTATAACTTCTCCTTCATATGGTTTGAAAACAGGTGAGGAAGAAACTCTGAAGATGTTTTTTATGAATTTGCAGCAGTTTTCCCTTCCCGAGGGGTTCCATCAGAAGTGGATTACATTGTGCCCCTGGTAATCATTGAATAAATATGTTAAATAGTGCTCGATCATTTTAGCAAGTACCCCCCTGTGGCTTCTGCAGTGCCTTGTTTGAATTGTACAAGATGTTCAACATTTTCTATGCCTTATTGGTTTGACCTTTAAATATTATTTAAAAAGTGAATGTGATATCATCTGCAACCAGCAGATAAAGGCTTACGAGTAAAAGGACAATATTTTGTTGGACGATTGCTAGATTTAAGAATAGCATAACCTTTGAAGGTCTTGTAAAATAGTAATAAAATCAGTGTCTTTTTGTAAAATAGCAGTAAAATTGGTGTATTTTTCTAATATAAAAAAGTAAAAGGCTACAGTTTATAACATGAACTTGGAAGTTTTTCCACCTAATCTGTTTTTTTTTGTTGTTATTTTCTATCTCATTAGTCACATGCTGCGAAGTATAAAGGTATGTTTATAACAAGATAGCTTAGGTGGAGGAATATATAAGAAAAATGTCGTGTTTCACCTTTAATGTAAATTCTTATTGTATATAACCTAACAGCTGTAGGGTGCATGTGAAGGATTTGCAGTTTCTTAGAGGAGTCTGGGTGAGGAGGACCATGAAGTAAAAGTGAAAGATTTCATTATTTAAAACCCCAGCTGGGTAACATAATTATATATAAATGTAACTTTTGTAATTTCATAACTATTTGGTGTTTTAATGCATTTTTCAGATTGTTTAGTTGTAGAAAAGGAATTTGCAGGCTGTGAATGCTCTTGGGTACCGCTGATCTCTGAGAGGAGGCTGGAGTGCAGCTGTTGGGCAAATTCTAGGACTGAGTGGCATCTCAGTGTCTTCCTTTGCTTTGACCATGAAAGGTTTATACCTGTGTTGCTGAAATACCCACCCTCACTGAGAAGCTGTTTTATTGACAGGTTCAGAAAACACACTCTGGTATTTTCTGATATCTCTCCTTCTGAGCACACTTAATTAAAGCTGCAGTGTTGAGTTGTAATAGCATTTGAGATCACATTGTCCACTTCTGCTGTATGTGTATTTTTCAGATGTGGGTCTGCAAGCCCTTCTGTTTGTAAGCCTTGAGCTATGTTTGGCAAAGGAAGGCTTTGAAAAGCTTAGCTCAAGCAGAGCAGAATGAGCCTGTTGTGTCAGCTGGGACTGCAAAAGCATCCCCTCAATGTGGTGTTGCAGTCAGACTCAACCGCCTGTAATTACTGCATTAGGGAGACCACTGAGACTATAAAGAGATCCTGGGAGCAGTATTTCCCTCTCTGACCATGACCTAGGAGCAGAATGACAAAAGTAGTATTGTGTGAAGTGTGGGCTCTTTTAAACCTGATTGTTTCACTATCCTCCATCAACCTCCACTATTTAAAAAAAATAAAGTGTAAGCAATAGTAGAAAGCAATATAAAAGGTACCACTGATTGTCAACATTTAAAAAAGTGGTTTCTACTTTGCTGCTTCTTCTATTCTACTGCTTTGCTTCTTCTTTTCTGTTATTCTAAAGATTATTTTAAAATATTTAAAACTGAAAGAAATTTATATGCTCTGCCATCAGTTTTCCATTTTTCAATCCATTTTGTTCAATTAGTTTAAAGGACAGCTGGTAGAAATTAATTTTGTTTAACTTTAGGCTTAATCTTTTCCCCTTGGGTGGGATTTGAAACCCTTTTGTGCTGGAGTCAATAAATGCTTGCCAGGTGCTAAATATAATAAAATTAATTTCTGTTTATATGAACATTTTAATTTGAAGAGTAAAGGATGTTGTAGTTAATGTGTAGTGGGTTCGGTTTGTAACCGGGCGGAAACAACAATTTAGTGTAGTGGTTTGGTCCAAAATACTCATTACTGTTTACCTTCTGTGAGATAAGAATTAGGAGAAATGCAAAGTAGGCACCAAACTTGAAAAAATATAAAGAAGTTTGTTAACAGACCTAAAAGAAGAAGAAGAAAAAACCATACCACACCTTCAGAACATTTCTCCTCCCCCCCACCTTTCTCCCTTCTCCCACTGACAATATAAAAAGACAACCCTTGAGATGTTCAGTCTGTTTACCACTTCCATAATAACCTTGTTCAGTCCATTTAGGAAGAGGAGTCTCTCTTGCCCATGCTATGAAAACATTATCACAACGAGACAGCCACCCTGGTTGGTTCTCTGCTCGCATCACGTGAGAGTCCCTTCCCATGACTTGAAGCTTTTCCCACAACTGCTTTCGAGGGTCCAATCTTGAATTACTGGGGTGCAATTTTAAGGTTGAGCCATTCAGAAACAAAAGTTCTCTTCACCCATCTCTGGGAGCATCTTCATCTCTAAGAATAGAGGCCGTCCTCCTCCCCTGGGAGCAAAGGGTCCTCCTCATCTTCATTGTTAGGACTATCTCTGGGGGCATCTCTAGGAACTGAGGTCTTCTTTCCATTTGGAGAAAAAGTCCTCATCTCTTCCATCTCTCCCTGTTCAAACTTCTCATGAAATTACAGCTGCTTCAGCATCTGCCTATCTCAGCGCAGGTGCTTTTGCTCACAAGTTGAATGCTTCACCCCCCGTGCCTTCATAAAATTACAACAGGTACTCTGATACATCATAGCTTTACAACAGAATTTCAGCTTTAAGCATCTCCTCTTTCTCCTCCCTCAGGTTTTCAGCTCTTCACAGCACTAAAAGGGTTAATCTCACCTAGGCCTTGCAGCTGGAATGTTGCTTATTGCTGTTGGTCACATGATCTTCTGCGGACAGCAGGGCAGCTTCAGCTGAATCTTGGCCGCACTGGAGGGGGGAGCCGGGACGCTCCGTCTGCACAGAGCAGGGATGTGGGGGGGTTCCGTGGGTGGAACAGGGCCCATCGGCTTCAGGATGGCTGTGGCCTGGCCTGGCCTGGCCCGAGCAAAATTGCCCCTGCACGGGGCCCGCAGCCACCTGTCCCAGTGCTGGAAACAAGACAGAGCTCTGCCCTGGAGTTAGTCTATTCTTAAGTGTGGATCACAGAGGCGGTCAAAATTTTAAGTGGCTTAAAGAATTGTCCATATTCAAACTGGCCAGCTGATAGGTTCTGTCAGGTCACAGAGGAAGCTGTAAGCACCCCTTTGCAAGAACATCACTTCCGAGACTATGCTTTGCTAACCCATGACATAACGACATGGTTGAAATGTTAAAGTTAAGTCTCAGTTTGTGTAATAAAATGTCACTACATTCCCTAACATTTTTCTTTATTTTTCAGTGTTTTCTCCCCCCAAAAAATTACCAGCATGCCCACTATTGCACAAACCTTCTGTCTGAATATTTTATTTAAAAGCACTTACAGTATGTAGTTTTGTACTCCTCAAAATTAGAAACATTTTAGGAATGTTTCACTTGAATACTAAATTCATTTTCTTATCTTTCCCAGAACTGGTATTGCAGAGAAATTTTTCACACTGCTGAAAAAATTAACAATGAAAACCTAAATAATTTTGGACAGATAACAAATTGTCTCAGGTGACTCAGCTTCAGTAGCTTTTTGTTGCTTTGGACATACACAGTTATGTGCTTGTTGCTGAGAACAAGGCTTGCTATTGCTACCCATAAAGTGATCTAGGAGGGATTAATGAGTCTCAAAGAGAGTTGCAGGGGGTCTCCATGACCATCCAAAATAGAATGAGCTCTGTGGATGAGGCTCTAATGATGGGAAAGTTCTTCCTTCTGTCAGGATTGTGCCACCTGAGTGTGTTCTTATCACTATTGTGAGCTTCAGTAGCCACTCCCTAATGAAAAATATCATGAGGAAAGATGTAATTCTTCAAATAACAGGGTTTTTTTAGTAGCTCAGCCACTCAAGGGATAGCTCAGCATTCCTGAAGCTTTTCCTTTGGTGTTCCATGAAGAACTTTTCTCTCTGAATCAAAACTTTTTGCTGTCTCTGGCAACAAACATCAAGTGACTTTAAAATAATTAGTACTTCTTAATTTTGCAATTGTTCTTGCCCCAGCATTTGCATGCTGCTATGCCAATCTTAAAAATCAAAATCTCATTAGCTCTTAAACCCAGGGAGATCTGGAACCAGGGCACTCATTATTTGCTCCCGTTTCCAAGAAGGGAATACAACTGCATTTCCCAAAACACTTTATCAGCAATATTTCTTGCTCACAATGCAACAGGTGGATGTGTTAGCCTTTGCTCTTAACAGGAGCACTATATAGTATATGTGATCTTGGGAGCAAAAAGGTATCAATGCTATGCTTAAAATTTGAATAGTTAATTGACTTATCTCTAACTTGCTTTTAGCTTTTTAGGGAACATGTAAAACATGGAAGTGCTCACTTCTTGGATCATTTACAGATTTAAAAAATGTTTAAATGTTTCTTAATTTCAGCAGTAACTACTGGTTTGTTATTTTACTGGGAGCTAGGAAACATTAAAACACTATCTCCTTTTATACGTTTCACTGCTTTCAGCAGTGTGTCTGTAATGCTTGAATGAAGAGGCTTGAATTCCAGCATCTTTAAGATACTTAATAATTACATTTTATGCATGATTGAAGATACAGATTTATATTTCTGATCCGGGATTACATATGCCCTCAGATTATGGTGGGACATGTCATCCCTGCCATTTCATCTTTGACTCTTCTGTTGCAATGGAATTATGACAAAGCTGGAATCTAAACCAGTGATGGGTTCTGGGAAAAAGTAGGTTGTCCTTTTTTTTCTTTTTGCATCAGAGTCAAATGAAGATATTCCCTATGAAAACTAATAGCTGTTTTAGAAGCACTAACTACAATGATATCAAAACGGTGTGTGTAAGATCAAAAGTGGCTTGCTGTATTTTGGCTCTCTCAAACCTCTTCCTCAGTCACCGATCATCTCCCCTTGGTTTGCTTTCCCAATAGAGCTTGCTATTTACCCATTGCTAAATCTTGGCATTACTAAAAGCTACAAGTTAAACTACTTCTGTGACAAACTTTGTACCCTCTGTTTGGTTACCGCTTCTGAGTGTCGTATCTTATGACATTTTGGGAAGCTTATGACAGTTTATTTTTCTGGAGGAATCTGTGAAGATTACAGTGTCTTCATGCTCTTTCACTTATTAAACCTTTCCCATCCTCATCTGCTTAAAGCTAATACAAACTAACCTTGAAATTAAACTTCAGCCTGGCTCTCCAGGATTTCAGCAGCAGAAATAATTTGAAAAATGACCCAAGACTTGCAAGAAATGGTCAAAGCAGGATTAATTCATTTCTTAATTACAAAGTCCTTTCACCCCAAAGGGAGACATTATCATTGGTGTCATTCTTGGCCTTGTATGAATTGCTTGGGGGTACTTTGTAATTGTCTTGTAGATGTTAGTGATGCCTATGGATGTGAGACAACCACTGCTTTGTTTGAGGCTGAGGTGCTCAGTGGTTTTGGTGTTGTGAGTGCTGGCAGGAATGAAGATGCAGTTGAAATGTCTGCTAGAACAGCCCCTTAATTCTAGCTTATTGCTGCTAGTTATAGTTTAATTATATTTTTTTAATGAACGGCATAATAAAGTGGATTTGAGATTACCCAGAGTGTAAGTGAGTGGTGGTCCCTCTCCTCCTCTGTTATCTCCATCGCATGTAACATATCTGTGTGTGATTTATGGGTGTCTAATGGAGCATTTGTTTGGGTGTGCTGGCTGTTCCAGTATTGGATCTGTCCCCAGAGAACATTATCTCCAGATTAATACATGACAGCCATCAATGAGATCAGATTAGCTTGTAAAGGCTTATTTAAAAGGGGAATTGGAATTGTGATTATTAATTTATAATTTATTTCCCCATTTACCTAAATGCATCTCACAGACTTTAGATTCTAGGAAACACTGATCAACATTAGACAGGAGCAAATCCCAAAAGTTTTGTCTTCTGAAAAATCACAGTGGATTAATTTATGAACTGTTCAGGTGATTTTGCCCAGTTTTGGGCAGAATATTACATTTGAAGCTGTGCCATATCCTGGCACATGAGCTGTACCTGACACTTTGGAGCAGTGGAGCCTCAGTTAGTCTGTACACAGGCTGTGATAGAGCCCTGGGACAAACCTGGTATCCTCAGGCTGCTTGGAGCAACTTTAATTTAAAAAGTGGATGCCTGCTTGGGCATTCAGTAATCGCCTAGGAGAGATTGTCATCTTTCATTACTGCATTAACCTTTAGAACTGACAACAGTGTGCCAGCACGCAATAATTGAGCACAGGTCCATGAAAATTAGTTTCTTACCTTGTGATTGTGCATATGGTCGGGTTGTTCACTCACTGGGGTTATTTTGCGAGTGACATTCCTTTCTCACTAAATTTTAGCTTAATTTTTTAATTGCTGGTTTAAACTGTTGTCTCCTTAAAATGCCTATCCTGGAGCTGGAAGAGGAAGAATGGGAGAAACATTTCTGTCTCCTTTGAAACTTGTAACTTGCAGCTGTTCCAGCCCTGCATTTCTGGAAATTGATAGAGCATGAATTCGAGGCAATTCCTATTGTTGTGTTTTGAGGGAAAGAACAAGTGTTTGGGACATTGTGCATTCTGAAATAAAACCTCTAATTCTGTGTTTCACACAATCTTCATTCCTTGCCAATGCTTCAGCCTAAACACCCCTTATCTAACAAGCTAGATATTCTTTCTGTGGTATAATATTCAGAAGTCCCAAATATTTATCATTTAATGGAAATTAGTCATGTGTAATGTCCATACTAATGGGGTATTTGTGTTACTGCAATAAACTAGATTTTAATTGGAAGTTACACTGAAGGTCTGATTAGAAAGCAGAGCCCTTCTAGGGATCAATTCTCAGTCAAATTCAGATGATGTAAATGTAACTACGAAGTTATATATTTGTTAATCAGTGTGAACAACTTGCTCTGTGTCAAAGAAGCCTTAGAGAAGTAATTTTGTACCCTGAGCACGTTTCTTGTCTGAAGCACCTGTTATTAGAGGCTGTTTTCAAATTGCATAACAAGCTTTAGACTTCTGCCCTTGAAGGCTGATCTACCATTTCCAGTTATATATTCTAGCACTTTCTTAATTTCTGATAACATATATGTGGGATAGGTTGTTTTACTATAATTTCTCTTGCTTTATAACTTGCTAATTTTAAATCACACCATACTTCACTTGTAAAGAAGCTTTACATACTCTAAATGCTGAAAAGGATGCGGAGAGTAATTTATTTAAGGGACTAGTATCTCCCCGTATCACTTCCAGTCACTTAAGCAGCTGAATAAAGCAAAAATATTATTTTCTTCCGCTGGGAACTATTTCCATTATGTCACTTAAAACAGAGGGATTGGAAAATTGCATGCTATGAGGTGTTTTTTTTTTTTTTTTTTTTTCTGAAAAGCTACTGTTTATTTATTGTGGTGCTGATAGATAGCCAAGACACTTAAGGGATAATCAGGCAATTTCCAAAGTACTTATCAAGTGAATTAGAGGCAAGTTGAAACTGCAGTGGGATGAATTCATTCCTATTAAACTAAATTGGCTTAAACTAACGAGGTAAAGAGAATATGACTTGTGTCCATCCTGTGGTGAAGACTTTTCCCTCATTCAAGTAGAGAGATTAATGATTTGTCTACATATGCAAATGTCCCAAAATAACTGTTTTATAATATTTTTCTGAATAGTTGTATTGACACATATTTCTCACACAGGGAGTCATAGTCTAGAAAAAAAAGATGGAATTTTTTAATGGAAAAGTCTGTGTGTTCATGGAATTTTATTCCAACATAATTCTTCATATGGACTATCAAATATTGTAAAGCTTGAGGAGTCTAAGGACTCTCATAGTTTATGTACAGTTTTTATAGAGCCTGAGGCAGGAAGGATCCACAACATCACCAAGCCTGCTGGAGCATGTGTGAAAGTCCTTTACATGTCAATGTTATCCTTGTAATTTATTGTTTTCACTTGTAGCTAATGCTGGTTTGTTTTTAAAGTCAGATCTTCTACAATGGTACTCAGCTTTTGTAAATTTATAGTACGAAAAAATTGCAGTGCAGTTACATTTCATTGTTCTAAAAGTCTAAATATGTTTGCCCTCATTCCTCCCCAAATGTCCCATAGCTTAATTTCCTGATGGAGAAGCAGTGATGAGGTAGAGAAACACAACCGCTCACTTAGCGCTTTTTTTTGATGAGGTACTTGATTACAAATCTGCATAACAAACAATTTAGTTTGTCATTGTCAACCCTGGCAGTTTTGATGACCATCTTTGTAAATGTAGCATTGTATTTGCTGTTCCAGTGAAACTGGAATGGTGCAAGTTTGTACAGTATGGAAGCATGTCCTTTGACAGAATTCTCTTCAGAATCCCTTAAGATGATGTGATGTTGACCAGTTGAAACTTGCCTGTTGACTTTACCAAGTGTAATTTACCTGGATCCTACCTGGAAGAAGGATTTTGTGGAGAAATTTTGATGCATATACAGCAGCTTTTTATATTCTCAATTTTCCTGTTACTAATTCAACTCCTGTTGCCTCCAGTTAAATGTATTTCTTTCCTAATTCCCTATACATATCTTTTATGAGCTCTCAATCTCTCATGCTTGTTTCCACAAGAGATTTCTGACAGTTGGAAACTGTTTGAGGGCCAAATGCAGTTTTCCCAAGCCTGTAAACAGGTTTTTCTATCTTCAGCTCTGTCAGTATGTATTACAGGGCTTATAAATGCAAATATTGTTAATAAAAGTTCAACATCTCCCAGGTGCTTTATGCTAAAGCAGTCATACTGCTTCTAATTAATCACTTAATTAGATGGATGATGCTTCCAATACTTTTGAGGAATATTCTGGCTTTTAGATCAATATTGCATTTTCCAATTTCTTCTGGGATCTGGGCTGCTACAAGTGACAGAACGTGTGCTAGTGCTGAGCATGTTATTAATCTTTACAAATCAGCATGGTTTTCTTTCAGTTCTGCTTAGACCTATGAGGGTTCAGTGAGTATTTGGTATTGTCAGTATCTCTTCAAATCCTCAGTTTTGTTTCAAGCTGTAGATTGCAAAAGCAACTCAAACTACTGAATTCTCAATGAACTTGTGGCCTGTCTATCACTTAGGGCTGTGCCAAAGTAAGAAGTGCCATTGGTCTGGGAAGGGGTGCTCACATCAGGTGCTTGACATGCAGTGCTGATATCTGGCAATAATAAGTATTTACTGATGGACTGGTTGTGTGAAAGATGAAATATGTGATCAATTAAAACTGATTATGAGGCATTTGACTCTCCTTGGTATTGATTTTATTGTGTCTTGGTTTACTAAAAGGCTTTTTGGCTGAAAAGTTTGCTGTGGTGGCATTTCTGGAAACATAACCAAAAGATGCTGAAAGAATAAAGGTCTAATGTAGAGTTCATGAAAGGGAAGTTACCAGCTTTTGCTGGTGTTTACATTTTTGGTGTGACATACTTGAGGCAGAGCATAGGAAGTATTAAGTTTTAATGTGAAATAAATCTTAAAATAGAAATCCTTGTTTTAATCAGGCATATTTAGAAGTTTGACTACATTTCCCACATATTTAAATGTGAATTAAAGGACTTTTTAATCCTGATGCTAAAATAAAAGATGCCTCTTTGCTCTTGTCCTGTCACTAGGGTAGGGAATGAATATTTTAATGAAAAAGATAAACCAGGAGCTCTGTTGTTACAGGGCCTGACATGGTCATGGAGAGCTCCTTAAAGCAGTGTGGCCACCCTTGAGGAGGGTCTCTTGATTTAGGGCACAACTGTGGTTTGTATCTCCTAGCTGAAAAAGGAATGTACCCATAGAAGTCACAAATGGGATAATGAACATTTACAAAGAAACTTTCCAATTCGACAGAACCTATAGGCAGAAAATTTTAGTGGCTCTTAATTTAAGAACCAATTAAAGTATCAGTACCTGTAATTACTGGACCTGTGTGTCTTTGCATAGGGTGTTAAATGCAGCCAATACCTTGTCTGTTTTTTACTCTAATTAGATCTATTTAGATATAAGAATGATATTTTGGTATTGAGAGCAGTTGCTGCATTTCTACCTTGAATAACCATTGAACATTTGGCGAAGTGGGAATATTCTGAAAAAAACCAGATTTTTCTGCTTTGTGATGGTCTGATGGCATGAGTTTTTCTGTAATCACCATCCTAGAGATACTATTCAGGAAAAAGTTTACATCTGGAAAAATGAATTGTGTTAAATTCAATAAATATCATATTTTAAATATTACCAGATCCTGGTGCAGTAAATATTTTCTCCTGTGCGCAAATGCAACAAATAAATAGGATTTGTTGTGGGCAAATACTTTTCATATTTTTTGTAAAGGAAACAGAATTCAGGTATTGTCTTTAGCACTGAAATAAGACAAACTTTACTAATGGCTAAATAATCTAACTTCTTTCTGTATGGCATTTGTTATCCAGAAGTTGCCCATGGTTTAGGGGCTGTGGAAGCTGTTTTGAATGGTGATGCTGTGTGCTGCTACTCTCTTACCCATCACGAATTTCTGCAGAAAAGGGCACTCAATCATTATGAAAATCTTTCAATTAATCATAGTGACTTGTGAATTTTAGGAAAAGAGGGATTGCTCATTCTTTAAAAGTCACACTGTTAGGATGGCATTCATCTCAGTTACTTTCAGCAGTCTGAAAGTGGTATCATTAGTTTAAGGTAGTTGCCTGGGCTCCCTCCGTGTTTAAGACAGAAAATCAGACATTTTAAGAAGCGGATTTGGTCAACCTAATGAATCGATCTACTGGACAAAATGTCATCTGGTGTCCATCAGCCACCACTGAATGCAGAGAGTGCCTTGATAATTAGCTTTGACTGTACCCCTAACCTGGTATCACCAATGTTGTTAGATGTGTCCTTCTTTTCTGAGTCTGAAATTTCTATGTTAGTAAATTTTATAATTTTCTACCTTCAGTGAAGGAATTTCAGGATTCTAGTTTAACTGAGACGATCACATGCCTTCCTGTAATTTTGAACTGGAATGCCACTTTGCCCATCAACCTCACAAAACTTCTAAATTGCAACGTGTCAAATAATGACAATAAAAAAAGTTACTCAGGTGAAAATAGAACTTTCTGTAAATATTGCTGCTCAAGAAATTTCTTTTTAAGTATTTGCAAAAACTCAGAATTTGGAGCCAATTGTCAGCTTATTGAATTTGTGTACCTTTGATTTGTTTAATATGGTTAATACTCAATTTGCTTCAGTATGGCATTACAGGTATGTACATACATTATTTATGGTAGGAAAATGGTCTTGGAGGAATAGGTGGGAGAGCTTAAAAAGAAAAAGAAACACTGAGGAAAAGAACAGGAAAACCTGAGTGGAAAGCAGTAGGGATGAAATGAAGCTTTAGAAGTAGATAATACATGTTAACTTACCTAGACATCTCAGTAAGAATGGATTTTAATAATAATCTAGACAAATAAAACCTGGAAGGAATGCTGCAAGTTTGGTGGATGAGAAAACATCAATTGTGTGCACCTATTTTCATCTAATGAGAACATTAGATGAACAGGGTAAGGAAAAATTTCAAATGCTGAAATACTGTAGAGGAGAGTTGTTTCAGCATCACATTAAAATGAAGATTCTGAAGGATATTGAAAATACCTAGATTTCATGGATAGTTGTGTGCAAGGATGCTGTTGGAGAATGGTTAGAGGATGAGGGACATGGATCATTGATAAAACCAGATCAATAAAAGAACTGTACAAGCAAAGGCCTGCAAGCAAAGGCCTGCATGAGAAAAAGCCTCCATGAGAAAATGCCTGTGTGAGAAACAGGCCTGAGAACCAAAAGGGAGTTTTAAGGAGGTACAGTGATGTTCTGATAAAGATGTGCTGACCATGAGAAGGGAGGAAGATCTTTGATCTCTCAAGTCAAAACATAAATAATAGAAGCTTGCCAAATGTAGTCTTTTATCTAACCCAATTATGTAGAAGTAAGAATGCGCTTTTGTAAGCTTGAACCAATTAAGAAATGATAAGCATGTACTTTCACACTATATAAGTGCCTCTGTATTGCTAATAAACGAAGCTTGCTTTATCAATCACATTGATTGTCTGCATGTTTTCCCCCGCCGAAGTCAGCAGGATGCCTAAATTAGCAGATGTTGTTGACTAGTGTCTGAAGGCAAGTGAAATGTGTGCATGACTTTATACTTGCTGATCTATGCCTTTCTGCAAATATTATATAAAAGTCGTACTTGACTATCACATCCAGAAGCAGCTCTATTACTGCAAGTGTGTTTCTGTAACTTGGTTATTATAGTATTGGATGGTTAGGCATCCTCCCTCCCTTTAAGGACAAATCTATGGCTGATTCCAAATTTAAGAAGTTGCTAAATTACAAGTGTCCTGTGTGGTGGAAAAATTGCATGATGATGCCTTTCCCATAGATTCTGCCTTTGTTTCTACTATGGTTATTGGTTTTGCATTTGCATTTGTTGTGTGTGCCAGCCAGTGATCTGGTGTACAGCACCAGAAGAAGCCAAAGAGGTAGTGACTGGACTTCCAGATGCCAGTTTTATACTAAACCTTTGGCATTTTAAGGCTCATTACATACTGTGGATAACTAGGAGCAAAGATGCTGTAGCAAACAGCATAACTGGATGTTTATAATTTACTAAAACTTTGTAACTAAATGGAAATAGCAATTGAATGATTGCACTGTCCCAGCTGAATCTGCCCAGTCAGTTCCTTTTTGGTTTTGTAGAGGAGCGAGAACAAATTTCCCAGTTCCACTCTGTCAATTAAAACCCGTATTCCTTGTTTTACCCTTCTTCATGCACACTCAAATTTGCAGCTTCAAAATTATTGCAATAAATATTTTGCTCTTTGTTCACTGGAAGCTTGCATATGCAGCAATTTCAGCCATGCATATCTCTGAACTTCCATCTTTAAGTACATCCACAACTGGCAGTTTCATACAAATGTATATTTAGATCCTGACTGCATTTTAACTGAAGCAGAAGACAAGGTGAATGTTTTTGTCCACTCATACTCAGAATAAACAAAAATATTCCACTGGGTCTCAAAGGTACAATATAAGCAAAACCAATACTTACACTGATAATCAAAATATCCAAAACAAGGTACCCAGCAAAGTATACAGAGAAAGACATTAAGGAAGAGCCAAAAAGTTTTCTTGAGCTATGTGAGGTCAATCAAACTTCTGTATTTTTACTAAAAATCTTCCCATAGTAATGTTTGTATATAGGTGTGTAACTAGGAGGGAGGATAAGTTATGGGGGAGAGAATGTGGGCCTTTGAACTCTTTAAAAAAATGGTTTTATAATTGGGCCAATGATCACAACCAGAATGTTGGGAATTTACCTGCAGATCTGATAAAAAGTTTTCTGATTAACTTAATAAATTCAGCCAGTTTCTGTTCACCTTATTCACTTCTCTGAATAAACAAAAGGTAAGGTTTAACATCCTAACTATCAGACTGAACAATAATAATAATAATAATAATAATAATAATAATAATAATAATAATAATAATAAATTTTTACTGCTGCTGAACATATTGGCAAGAAAGAAGCCTTATTTGCAAGAGACATGCCCAATAATAAATTCTGGAAAATATAAATTCATCAGGAAATGGACAGCCTCTAAATTTAGATGAATTTGAAATGTCAGTCCTTCTGAAGACATACTTCAAATATAAACAAGGCATGCTGAAAGGAATTCTGGATCATATGCAATAGCTATTTTAAGTCAATTTTTAGGAGACAGATAAAACTTTGGTATTTTTCTTACATATATGTTCAAGTATATATGAATCAAATCTGTACAATAGCTTTCTTGCTGCCAGCTATTTCTTTCCTATAATCTGATAAATAATTGGTCAGCAAGTTGTGGCCTCTTTTGCCAATTAACCTTTAATTCTTTGCCAATTTAATACTTTGGTTTTATGCTGCCTATTTATGAAATATCTCAGTGGCTTACTGATTTTCATAATGACTTCAATTATAAAGAATAGTCCACATATTTGTGAAGTATCTAAATATCAAACAATACATTTGCTGCCCTGAAAACACTCTATACTAAGGTTATATCGGGCTATCTCAATACCAGTGCCTTGTGTGTTTCTGAAAATAATGGTGCTGTTTTGCAGAGTCTGACAAAAATGCACCCCAGAATACAGGGGTACTCTATGCTTGTGATCTAGAATATCTTATATTGTCTTCCCAATCCATCTTTAATTTTTTTCTTTTGTTTCCAAATAGAAATATTGTGGTGTGGGTCAAAAGACTGTTCATTTAAAATCAGTTGTAGTTGTGTGCTATAGAACCATCAGGCAGAATATGAATAACTTTTTGAATCAATGTTTTTTTCCCATCTTTCTTGTAACAATCATTCCCTCTGCAAGCATGACTCGTGGCAACAAAGGATTTGCTGCTCTGTGAAACTACCTAAATGATCTATGCAAAATCTGTATCTCAATCAGAAGGGGAGGATGTCCTTTGGTAATTTATACAAATGATACACTATCATTTGATTATTCATTTATTTAATATGCTTTTTTGATCTGCCAGCGCTGATCAGATATTCATGCGGTGGCAACGGTCGTTTAATAATGAATTCATTCTCATGCCCGTGAAGCAGTAATCACGGGGACCTATCTTTTAATAACTGCTAATTAATATAAGTATATATTCAGTCTTTGCTTTCATCATAATCATTGTGTGACACTTGGCATAGAAGAAAATAATGTGTGGAATAAATTGAATTTCTACATCTTGATGTGACTCAGGACTAGTAAATGCCCAAGCAGATGTTGACATAAATGCAAACCAAAATGTTACTAGCGAATTCTCTATTTAATATCTAGATAGTCGTCCTTATTTCCTGATTTCTGTACAGTGTTATGGTAAGGGTACATTTAGCTTTGAAATCTTAGCCATGCAAGAAAATAGGTGAGGGAGAGGAGGAAGATGAAAGGAGAAAGAGTCTGCTCCTTTCTGGGAAAATTATTCTATGTTTCTAGGGGCTGACCGTGAGACCTGGCTGGTACATATGTGAAAGAGCTCATCAGGTAGCAATAAATTGAGTTATTCCAGCCTTGAATCAGAGTATAAACACCAGTAATGTTTATACTCTAAGATGTTTTAGAAATATGTAGGAGTCCATTCAATTTCTGGTACATTTATATAAAAGTTGAGAATTTTTTGGCTGTATATTGTTCTGTGGGCATTTTTCTAATGTGCATCATAGACACACAATGGTAAATTCATTGCTATTGCAAAATGTGCTTCAGATATCAAGCTGTTGTAGACAACGATGAGCCAGAAACAGACTCAAGGTCATAACTTACTATATCTAATGCTGTTGGATTCTTTTGCCATCTTTAATCCTCAGCTGCAAATGCTATGACTCTCCTCTTCATGGCTGTATTGGAGGACTTCTGGTGGCAACAACTGAGGTCCTAATACTTTTGTACTTTATAGGAAAAAGTTTATAGGAAAAACAAGAAGCCATAACTCATAGACAACAACTCCTCACTTCTGGGCTTCCCATTGCCAGTAAAAATCTGGAGGCTCTGTCAGTGGGATGGCAGTATGACTTGGAGTGTTTATTCTCTTAATTAATACCCTTCAATACCAAGTCATGTGGGCTGACAGATGACTCTGCAGCTGATGGTAGTCATTTGCAGGAGTATTCATTCTACAGCAGACATGGTTTAATTAGCCATCAAGTCTTTAGAGCTGTCATCTTCATTAAGCATTAGCTCTTAGTAAAGTATGCTATGTACGAAGGAGGTGCTTGGAGCTTTGCTGGTACTCAAATACTTCAGCGAAAGAGATGCCTCTTCCATTGTTCCTTTAATTGTCAAATAAGGACAGTCTGGCTTTTGGGTTTTCTTCATGAGACAAATCACTGTTGTATAAACCTAGTTCCCATTAGGAATATTTACTGTGGATATATCCCAAATGAAAATGTTCCAGAAAATCTCCAGAGAGCAGCTTCTGTATGAGCCTCTGAAGTGCTGTTAAAAACCAGTAGAATCTTGGAATGGTTTGGGTTGGAAGGGACCCTAAAGATCATCCCGTTCCAACACCTTGCCATGGGCAGGGACACTGCACTCGACCAGGTTGCTCAAAGCTCCATCCAACCTGGCCTTGGATACCTCCACGGATGGGGCAGCCACAGCTTCTGTGGGCAACCTGTGCCAGGGCCTCACCACCCTCACAGCGAAGGATTTCTTCCTAATATCCAATCTCTACCTATTTTCTTTAGGTTTGAAGCCATTCCCCCTTGTCCTGTGACTCCATGCTCTTGTAATAACTTCCCCTTCATCTTTCCTGTAAGCTCCCTTCAGATATTGGAAACCCTCAGGACCTTCCCTTCAAATATCTTACATGGAGCTTCCCAGTAGAGGCTTTTCCACAGAGATGCTGCAGATATTCCTGATATTCCAGAATAATCCATCCTTACATGACTTGATTCTCTAATTTTACACAGAACAAATTGGAATGTCTTTATAAGTCCCCTTGGTGTACACTGTTGTTAAATTCTTGCATTTTTTTGTAGTATGCATTATCAGGCATAAACAAACATTACAACAATTTTCCAGACAATCATAAAATGATTCTACACTGTGCAATGTTTTAAACTTCGAGAAGGAAATTAATTTGCATACATCCCTGGTGCATTATAAAGGATTAGCTAAAGCTATTTCTGTGTAATGTAATTCTTTTAGCTCATTTTCGTGTAGGGGCAAATCCAGGCATGAATAAATTGCTCCCTGCAAATAACTTGCTCAGGTCTAGTTGTGGGAACAATTCTTAAAGAATTTTCAATAGAAAACTAATTTTCTTAAAGCACCCAACATTATGTCTAAGGATTTCCTCTATTTGCTTTGCATATCTTTAGTCCCTTATAATGTTTGTTTATGCTAAAACTGGGTTTTCACACTTTGTCTTCTCAGAAATAAACTGGAAGAAAGTCTGAACCAGGTATTTAGAGCTGTGTTTGAGTCGCTTGTGTCCATTTGATGGTTGCTTGTCTTGGAAATGTCTCTGTTTGGCAGGTACAGGCTTAGTTATCAGAAAATGGCTTATTGAAAAAAAAATCTCCAGTTGAGAAGAGTGTGTGGTACAAATACTGTGTATATTTGGGAGTTAAGTACTCTTTCCTACTCTGATTAATTAAATGGTAAGTGATAGAGCAATAATCTTCACAGTTTTATCAGACTTCATGAAGTATTGAGGACAGAAAGGCTCATATTCTTTGCCCTAAAGTACTAATTGATGATTGGTGTATAATTTTATTTTTTACCCCCTGAATGTGCAGCATACATGGTTTGAGGAAAATGAAAGGAAACACATTTCTCTTATAATCCTATTTTCAGATACCTATGCATAAATAAATGCTACAAGAAATTTCCAGTACAGCATTTCCCAACTTTTTCAAAGCAAACATCTTCTCTTTTCCTTTCCCTTGAATCTCTACTGCTCAGCTCCCCTGCACCTGTGACATGTACCTGGCTGGTTGGTAACTGCTGGGAACCAACCCACAAACCCCAAAACACCTCCACAAGGCAGCCAGGCAAGGCTATAGCCTGTCATTGCACAGGTTAGAAAAAAAGATTAGAGAAAACACTGGTGCTCACAGAGATTATAGAGGACAGCCAAAAACATCCTCCAGCTGTATCCAGGGAATACTACTGTTTTATGAAGGGCTGCCAAGTGAGGGGGAAAGCATTTTGGAGGAGTTGTTTTCACTCTCTACTGGTGAAATGCCAGTTAATAGCTAGAGTTGATTTAGACTATGTTGCATATATATTCTTTCAACAATTTGTTTTTATGTTACTTGTAGATCCCTAATTCTTATATATTCTCATATATCTAAGAAATATATACAAAACCTATTTCTTTCTCCATGCATTCATATACCAAAATTTATGTTTCTTCATAAAATTAGATACTTATTATAACAAACATAATGAAGGAGATAGTCATGTATGCTAATGGTGGCTCTGTTTATTCTACTTGGTAGTGATTAATTGTATTTTATTTTGGATTATAATGTATCAGTGTTTTAAAGTAATTTAATCTATTTAATATGGAGATATAAAATGCCATTTTAGAACCAGCAGAATTACCTCTTTTAATTCACATTTTCCCACTGGGAAATTAAGTTTATCAAACTTTACTTTTCTAAAAAAAGGGGATGGATTTAATTAAAAGTACTTTAAATAATTGCTATGAAATTGCTTTTCTGATTCTTAAATGAAAGTGAATCTCTTATATTTGAGCTGAGATGAATGTCATGATTTCCATCTCCAAACAGTGATATATTGCATCAATGAAACCAAATCTCAGAGTACTGTGACCATTTCCCAGTAATGCCACTAACTCTGCACTTTGGTCTGTATCTTCCCTAAGTAGTAACATCCACACCAGGAAATCTCTGCTGGTTGTAGAACTGTTGTGCTGCAGCCTGGGGTTCCCAACGGCCCTGATGCTCTGACTTTACAGGTTCCAGCTTGTTGTATGACAGTCAGTGTTACTGGAGATGTATTAGAAACATCCAAGTGATTTATCAGTCAACAGACTAAGAGCTTTAAAGGGGATTGGAGCCTTGGAGCAGTGGATTTGGCTGGCAGATCTGAAATTGAGCCTTCCCAAATATGCATTGCCTTGGGATGAAGGCAAAGGACAGAACATGAGTACAGAGCATCAGAGTGTTTGGGGGCGAATGGTTTACTTGTTCAAATTCTCCTTTCCTGGGACACCTCTCTGTGCTCTAGAGAGGGGTATTTTTAATAACTGGCTGACATTTTTCTTCAATAAATTGAGAATCAGACTCCATGAACTTGCAGTCTGTATGGCTTGTGAGGCTGTGAACACATTGTAATAGACTGTGTCTCTGAAGAACAAATCCTAGGGAAAAATACTGAGTTCTGTAATCAGTGCCACATGAAGTTTATACTAGACTGAGATGCCTCTGTTTCTGCTGCTGTGCAGGATTTTTTGAGCTCTGAGGTATGCCTCATTAAATTCCTGTGACATTCAAATCACTATTGTAATCACCTGCTGCTTTCCCAATAAGCTGACCAAAATAAATGTCATTTGTTCCACTGTGTGCCTCTACTGTGCCTCAAACAAAATACTTATTTTCTTCACTGAATATTTTTGCCTTTTATCATTCATAGGCAGTGATTAATATTGTGGAGTGTTTTCTAATTTACCTTTTTATTGCCTTTTATCTTTACCCAAAATATTTTAGCATTTGACTTTCTCAAGATGCCTTTAGTCCAGTTTTTAAATATATTTATATTGTGCCGTGAACCTCTCCCTGCTTCTCCTTCTGACAAATGTGGAACATCATCTCTGAGCCAGGTGATAGGCATATAATGACTCACAGTGATAACTTATTTTTCAGGAGAACGTTCACCTCCTGGCAGCAATCCCTTTCATCTCACTGCCCCAGTTACCACCCCTTCTTTTTTAATTCCCTTGACTCAGCCTTTAAAAGGTGAGAAGCTGTCCAAGATATGTGAATGCTTATGTCTGTTCAGTAAGGGATGTAGTTCTTTCTTTAACTTGCTCCTGCATATGCAGTGGTTTTTTCTGTGCTTTACTTTTAAAATTCACATTAAATGCAATACAAATTTATTTACTTCATGTTAAATTGTACCATGACTCTTCAGGAAACAGCACACAACCCAACTGGTCTGTAATTCCAAAATGGATGGTCTTTCACTGGAACAAATATGATATAATGAGCCAGGACTGATAAAAAGAATTGGATTTAAGGAGTACTTGTCTAAGAACGGGGAAAAGAAATGTCTGGTGTATAGTTTAAATATTTATCCTTTCTCACTAAAATGAACCTGAGAGTAAACATTGGGTACAGTTGGTTTTGAGCTGCAACCGGTATATATATATATTCAAGGATATTTTGTACAAAACTAACTGATCTAGAAGTCATATCTGCCAAAGAGCTGGGTATCAAAAGTAGAATAACTTTGCATTCACTTGCTGCTTTAGAACTTTATAATGGAAATTTTTCAGTGGTGTATATTTCCCATGTGCTTATTGTTCCTTTGAAGGGGGCAAAAGGTTTTTTTTTTTCTGTGGGAGTGTGTTTGGTTTGGTTCAGTCCAGGTCTCCCCTCTATGTTCCTTAAGTTTGGTGTACCCCAGTTGGCGCCCCCCCTGTTTTATTAAAATCACCCTATGTGTCAGTTTTGTCTCCTCCCAGGGCCCTGTCTGTCACTCTGCCACCCCTCCCAGGCTTCTGGAAAGTTCTACCCAGGGGGCCAGGTGACTGGTCCTGGGAAAGGAATCCCTCCCTTCCCCTGTTACAGTTGGTTCCCTTATGTGTCCCTCGTTCTGCTTGCTGCACCCTTCCCTTCCCTGGTTGGTTGTTCTGTACCCCCCCAGGTCTCCCCCCCCCATGCAATCCCCTGCACGAGATCTGCAGGTGCTCTGGGTTGGGCACCCCTGGTGGTTGTGGTCCCCCCCGTTCGGAGGACCAATAAACTTTCTGGATTTAACCCAACTCTGAGCCTGCCCCCTTTCCTCCGCCGTCTGCCTTCATCGCCGCGGTCCCTTGGAAGGACCCACGAGCCAGACCTCCGATCCCTCCGATATCAGAGGCTGGCCCCCACAGCCTGCTGTGTCCCGAGCTGACCGGGCTGAGTGGGAACTGTTCCTAGGGGACACAAAGGCATTTTTCCATTTTTAATGGAATATGCATCCATACGTTCTTCTGAACAAGGAACTATAACCTAAGCCATAGCTTGATTGATGAACTCCAGGATTCATCTCTGCACATGTTACTTGCACAGAGAAATTGGGTGCTGTGATGCTGATATGTCCAGACTTGAAGTCACTTGAAATTACAGATGGAATAAGCAAAAGAAAATGGACTGTTGGGCTCTGTTTTATGGAATAAATATGGAGCAACTATGAAAATCAGTCGTGAAACTCATCATTCTTTTGTACTCCCACTTCATGTATATTTTTAGCAGTAACTGAATTCTTTATTCTTTTTGATTTGACACCATTTTAAGATTACTTAAACATTTTCTGCTTTAACTTTTAAACTCATTATTTTTGGCTGCATGTTGACTTTTTTTTGTTTTGGTTTTTTTTTTTTTTTTTTGTTTGGAGAAATGTGTTCTTGAATGGCTGCCAATAAAACATTTCTCCTAGATGCCAGTCTTGTCATCAGTTATTGTTCCCTCATCACCCTGGACAGAAAAATAACTGTAGTTATCTCATCACCATTTGTGCTGGGGTTCTGACCTACTAATAGAATGTCTTTCTTTCAAAAAATATTCTTAATGTAGCTGATGTATTTCTTTTTGAAATTTCACAGGGTGATTTCTCCTTCAGATTTTTTTCCCCCTAGATGGTGTATACCTCTAGGGAGTTTGTGACCTGCCTTATTTTAGTGGAGCTCCATTTTTTTCTCTGTTCTGTTGATTTAGTAATTTCAACACTTTCTTTACTTTTCATCTGTTTGGAGGGATTGGGAAAGAGAGAAGAAAATGTACTGTGTTCAGTCCGTCTGTTTGTTAGCATTAAAGATGTCTCTGGTAATGTCCTTTATGCTTCCCTATGCCCAAGTTAGTTTAGGTAATGTGTGCTGCTTCTGATGTGTTTCAAGTGTGTGTTTTCTGGTTTCTTTAGTCACTAGTCTACAGCTGAATATATCAACAACATCAGTTGAAACCTATGGAATATGACAAAGAAATGTTGTTAATTGCTCTTTCTCCTAACTTTTACTTTTCACCAGTTTCACAAATAACTCTGGACATCAACTAGTCTGAATACCTTCCATTAAAAATAATTTAATTTAACACTGATGGATTTTCTTATTCTTTATTCTTTGTTATGATTCACAGCCTGCCTGTCTTCTCATGTAACCATATCCATGTAGTAAAGCAGTGGCAAAAATCCTATGGATGCTTCAGTTCATTTTGCACAAGACTTGTTATTCCTCACAATCTCACCTTCTATTTTTTTTTTTTTTCTATAAGATTCCCTGTTGGTCAGTTTGTCTTCTATTAGTAGCTTTGAATTATTTTGGATAGAAAGAAAAAGAATGACCAAGATGGGGGGATTGAAAGCAGCTCTGATTACTGGTCAGGGAAAAAGGCTTCTTTTTTTTTTTTTATAGCGGAATCTGTATCTGCATGTGAAAAAAATAAAGGTCTTGAGAGCAGTGACAGCAAAACAGAATGAGTAGAAGTGCCATTACAGAAATGTTAAATTGATAATATCAGAGCAAATGAAAATGTTACACTTGAATATTTCTCAAGAATGCTGTGTTTTGAAACATGCTTCATACACTTGGGTGAACAGAAGGTCAGGTTTACATCACATGCTGCTTTTCTTGTGAATGAAACAGCTAGGTGGATTTCCTCCCTCATCCAGGATCCTGAATGTCACAAGACTGAGCCAAAAATTGTGTTTGATACAGACTTTAGTCTTCAGATTTGGGCAGGGACATTTTCTTTGCACCAATTCATTCCTGAAGCTGGCAAGGAGGTATTTACCCCTAAGTTCTTCCTTCTTATAGAGTAAAATATTACCCTTATGTGACTGATACACAAACTAAATCATTTTAATACACTCCCTCCAATTGTTTGCTGACTGTGAGGGAATACAGGCAGCCAAAGAGCAATAAGTAAATTTGGTTAATGCCCTAGTTGATGAAAAGTGCCTTGGCATAGATGATTCCCCCTGATCCCCCTTTCCCATTTTACACCCTTTATCCTTAGTATGGCTCTACACTATGGATGTGGTATCCTGAGCAGTGGGACAGCCCTGTCATTACTGGTTGTGTTTTCCTTCTAAGGAAAGGAAATAAATTGACTGAACTTGGCCTAATAGTTTAGTCCTGAAAGTGAAACCTCATGAAGAGAAACTGTGCTAGGGCATGAGCAGGGAAGAGATCAAGTTTACCTTGCCTAGAGGGTAGATTCTAAATGAAATGGGGTTGGATGCTTAGATACAAGGGCAAGCCCAAGCCTTGGTGCAAGAAGGATGCAAGTCCTGATCTATTTTGTGCCAGCCCTGCATGTATGGGGTGGTTACTGTGGTGGCTGTGAGTCACTGAAGCTTATGTGAATCACATCTCATTCTAATTTTTCCTGTGTGCGGACTTTTCCCCTCTGGGAAGGATTGGATCCACGTGTGCTTTACATTGCAGAAGCGGATGAAGTAGGGCTTTGGCTCCACACTAGTAGCCATGTACAAACAACATGTCTTGTTTGGGAAGTTTCTGTTATAGTGGAAAACAAGATATGCAAGGTAGAGTTTTGGTCCATGTGACTGGAATAGCTTGTAGAGGACCTTGGCTCCCAAAAAACATGTAAAAACTTTGGCTAAGAAGGAGAACCATTGATTAATACTGCTAAATTAGTTGAAAGAACTAACTAAAGATTCCCTCTGGTCCTCTTTCTCTCTGTTGTGGTTTAACCAAGCCCCAGGCAGCCACTTGCTCACTCCCTGACCAGTGGGACTGGGGAGAGGATCAGAAGAGTAAAAGCCAGAAGACTCATGGGTAGGCATAAAAACGATTTAATAGGAAAAACAAAAGCTGTGCACTTAAGTAAGGAAAAACAAGGAATTCATTCACTGCTTCCTTCCCATGGGCAGGCAGGTGTTCAGCCATCTCCAGGAGAGCATGGCCCTGTCATACATAACAGTGTCTTGGGAAGATAAACACCATTGCTACAAATGTCCCTCACTTCCTCCTTCTTTCCCCCACTTTATATACTGAGTATGTTGCCTTATGGTTTGGAATATCCCTTTGGTCAGTGTGAATCACCTGTCCCAGCTGTCTTTCCTCTCAAAGAGAAAGAAGGCCAGGAAAGGCCTTGGCTCTGTGCAAGCCCTGGTCAAAAATTACAAAAACATCTCTGCATTATCAACCTGTTAGAGAATAGAATTATTGGGATCAATAAAAGAACTGTGCAAGCTATTGAGCTGGAGGTTTTTGGGCCTGTGTGTGTGAGACACTTTCCGTGGGAAAGTCTCTGTGCAAAGCAAAACAGTTTCAGCCTGACAAATTTCAGGGAGTAACGTACTTGCAGGTGTGATATCTAGGAGTATAAGGCAGGCAAGGGCAAAATTCTTTTGAACATAACAAGACTGTGGAAAACTGCCAATGTAGTCCGATTGCATAGAAATAGAAATATGTCCTGATAAGTGTTAAGCCACTTAGGAGCTAACAAGCTGGTATACTATATAAGTGCCTTTAGACTGCTAATAAATCGGAGTGTATTTTTCAACCATATTGGCTGGCTTCTGTTTTTCTCCCCAGGCCGGGGATCCGAGCTCCCCGTCCCGCCGCGGCTTCTGACATCAACCCTGTATTCAGCACAAATCCAAACCATAGCCCCATTCTAGGCACTGGAAAGAAAATTCCCCCTACCCCAGCCAGAACCAGAACACCCTCCCAAAGCCGTCACACTGTGCTGGTGCTCTGAGGGTCCTGACTCTCCGTGGCAAAGCCTTTTTCATTTAGGCAATGTGTTCCTGAGCTGTGTTGGTACAACGAGGGAAACCACCCTTGGCTCAGCATCCAAAGTTCATAGAACTGGAGTAGAGGGGATGACATGTCATCTCAGGCACTACTCCAGATAAGTATATTTAACAGCATCTCATGCTGTTACTTCTCATCTCTTCCTAGAGTGAATGCCTGAATTAGAGGTTCAATTTTTTTTAGAGTTTTCTGAATCCTCTAGGTGTGACTACAACATACACGATAGACAACGATATATTGCAATTCAGTGTATTTTCAGCTAAGCTATTTTGCCCATGACATTAGATGAATCAGATCTTAAATTTTCATCTGGTTCTCTGATACTTTAAAGAGTTATCTTTTATTTAGTGTCCCCCAATGAAACATCTCTGTAGCATCATATATTTGGGTCAGAAGAAGCCCAAGTCCAAAGCCTTTAAGCTTCTTATGTGAAAAGAAGATTCAAAGAGGCAAAAATGATGGAAATAAAGTAAAATTGTTGCACTTGTGAAAGTGTCAAATTGCCTGGATCAGTCCTTAAGATAGAGCAAGGCAAGTGCCTAACACGTGAACATGCTTCTCTTGTTTCCTGGTCTGCTGATAATACTATTTCTTTCCTTAATGTGGATATTGTGACATTTTTTTTCCTTTAAAGAAAAACTAAATTTCTGCTTATCCAAAAGTTTTAACCCTGTCCTGTCAGTCCTACCAGCATGGCAGTGAGACTACAGAAATGAGTCCACTGACTTTAAGTATTGCAGGGCATGTGCAATGTGCAATATCATTAATTTCTTACCAACCCAGCAATCACACTTTTGAAATTGAATATCTGCATCTGATACTGTTTGCATCTACTGAAGATGGGTCTAACTTGTAAGATTACTTCCACTGTGGATGTACAGTTAAATTTTTCTAATAGAAGTATCAATGGAAACCTTCCTGAAATCAGTGTTCAGAGTTGGCCTCATTGATTTTAATGATCTCATATTAATCTTAATTTATCATTAAGCAACCCTAATATCAAAACAATTAAAAAAGTTTTTTAACAAGGAAAAGTGATTTGATGCCTTGATATCAAGAATCAAAGTAAATTTGATATGCAAGAATCTGTGCTGACTCTGGTTTCCTGAGACTTTAAATGCTGAAGATACAGTCTTCAAATTAGTGGAGATTAGTTACCAGGAACTTCTGATTGAAACATATTTGGAAAGCATAAGCACTTATTTGTTCTTGAAAATGTAGTCCTCTCAGTCTCTGATTTAGCAATGAATTTTTTTGTCATCTCTCTTCTTGTTTTCTGGTATTTTTAAGGGTACTTTTTAAAAACCTGTTTTAATTTTTATTTTTTTTAGGGCAAATTGTTTTACTCCTTTTTGTATTTGAAATAATTAATTTTCAGTCCAAGAAGTTTACATAGCCTGGTATGTAAACTTCCTGCCGCACCTTGTCTCATTCCCGAACTGGATTTTGTTTTTTCTTTGAAAATCTGAAGTCTTAAAAAGAAAAAAAAAATTAGATGAGCCTGAGGCATACAGTAAAACAGAAAGCAAACTTCTGAAGTAAAGCCCAAACACAGGGAGGATCAAAATCAAGTGTTATTTCATGATGAAAGGTTGTTAAGATTGCTGGAGGGCTCTCAAAGCACAATGTACTTCTGTCAGTATTTATGTAAGTCTGGACAAGTTACAAACATTGCGTAAATGACCTAAGTTGTTGTTAATTTTGTCAAGCACTGACACGAGAAACCCTTCCATGTTCACAGGCTTTTGGGAACCAACGCCCCAAAGCCTGCTTCATCAGCTGAACTTTACCTTTCAAATAAGACAGGTACTAAAAAAAGAGTGCTTGAAGCTTTTCATTCTTTATTATGGATTCTGGACTCAGGTGCTGATGGTTGCCTGAAATACAGCTCTACCTTCTTTTGAGGTCATGAGAGAGGGAGTCAGTTACAAATGATTTCAATTAAAGAAGAAACCAACAAGGTGATCCAGCAACAGATTAAAAAAACTGTCTGTGATATAAAAAGTCTTTGAGAAGCTGTCTGGCAGTAATTTCCTGTAAATTCAGGTGTTTCAAGAACTGTCCAAGTTTTATTCAGCAGTCTTATTCAAATGGAAGCCCTTCATAAATTTCAGCAGTACCTTTCTCATTCATCAAATAGTTGCTGAGCTTTTCGCTACAAAAAGAAAAGCTTTTGTTTTAGCTTATATCTGAGCTCTGTGTGTTCATCTGAATGTCTGACTTGCAGTGAATCTTGAACTTCTAGAGCAGGAAATAGAGTTGGAAATAAACAGAAATCAAGTGCAGTTGAGTTGACTGGTGAAGGTACCCTTTTGTAAACATGGAGGATGTGAACACATAAAAACCATCAGTGGAAACACTGCAAAACATCAGATCAGTGGGAATTCCTAGCAGCCATGGGGTGTTGTTTTCGTGGCTCTCTTGTATCCTGAGAGGCCTAGCAGGTCTCTTAGTTTGAAGTCTCCTGGTCCTCTTGGAGTCATACAAATTTTAAAGAGGTCTTGGTTTGGTACTGCCAGACAATGAAGTATTTTGACTATAGTACTGCAGCCTCAGAGCTCCTAAGTGGAGAATTGTACATACATCCTTCAATATATGACTATCCTACAGTAACTTGTAGCTGCAGCAGTCCTAATACCAGTGATAGAACTGTAGCTTATTATATAGGTATAATATATAATTAATATAGGTCTTTTAGTTACTAAATGTAGATGCTTACCTGATCTGCTTTTTTTTTTTTTTTTTTTTTTCTTTTTTGATACAAACACCTTGTAAGTACTTGCTATGTCATCATGTACTCAGTAGTATCTAGGAGCTTTCTGCTTCATCCTGTTTTCTTTCATAATGAGCAGTGTTACTCTAAGCTGAATGTGGGAGTTTCGAGCCTTTGTAAGTGGGTTAATGCCTGCCTGATGACGGTGCTCAGAGGTGTTGTCTGCTAAAGTTGTGGCTTTGTTTCTTTTCTTCCAATCCTGAAGCTATTTGTCGTCATCTGCTTATTTTACAGAATTTCAGGCTGTTGTATTCTAAGCTGTGCCATGCACAGTTTTCAGCTCATTAGTTTTAATCTGTGTCTGTCTAAGAAATTTTAATTGATCTGACATCCAAACTGCAAGAAAATACTATTTTTTTTTTTGTGTAAATTACTTTGAAATCAGGTGTGGCTAATCTTGGGGGAGGTTTCCCTTCCACTTCTGGAATACTTGAAGAAATAACTACAAATTAACAAACCAGAAGCTCAACTCTCTGCAACAGTGCTTCATGTGGCTTAGTGTCTAAGCAGGGGTTTGGCGTGGTGTAGTATCAGTTACTTATCCAAATGTGAATGCTGTGTACAACAAATAACACCTCTAGAGGCTGTTGTAACAGACCTTGTAAGTAATTACTCTAACACTTTACACTGCCTTCCCTCTCTGACTTGTCTGCCTCTTACTTGCAATCAAAAAGTACACTAAAAACTAGGCTAACAGGGCTTGCATACCGAACATGCAATTCAATTGCTTGTTGAAGAACAGGTTTCCATCTACAACAAGGGCAAAATCAGCTGTGTTAAAATTGCAGCATTTTTTTCATACAGCAATATCAGACTTTTGTAGACTTGCCAGTGTTTTCAGCCTGAATTTTTAGAGGTTGAAAACGTTCCTTTGTCCACCACAAGTCCTCTGGGATCTCGTGTGGTGGTGTCTCCAAGAGGCTGCCCTGTGCTGGTGACCCTGAACAGCTTCACTGCAAAGCTGCTGGAAACTGGTGGGCACCAATGCTAAATAAAGAATGGATCTTTACACGTCCAAAAAATTAACTGTAATCTGCCAACCTGTCACCACTTATGAATACTCTGCTTAGATCGATGCCTGAGAGAAGGAGAGGGAGCACAGGTGGAGAAGGAACCTCTGACAGAGAGCGAATGCTAATTCAGTTTTTTTCCTACATCATGTCAACTTTGATTTCTTCATCATCTTTGTCTACTTCCCTAAATTATCTGCCATAATTGTGCAAGTGGCCTGAATGAATGAAGGCTTTGCCTAATTAAATTGTGAAAGACTGAAATGCAGGTATAATCTGATTATCCAAGTAAAATGACAAAATAAAAATAATGTGCAAGTGATTGGTGTGACCTATTGAACCCAAATTTAGCTTGTTAGTTGTCTTACTGATACTGCTTTGAGTAAAACTGACAGCACCTTGCATGTTTGTACATCCAGCACAAATAACTTTATCTTGTGTTTGAAAAATGAGTCTTTGTAACCCACACCTTAATTTTAGTCACTGGTCGTTCAAGGGAAGTTGTTTGAACAAAGCTGATATTAATGGTGCTTCCTATATGTCTTGTTAATTTACATGTAAATAGGCAACTTAAAGTAGTTTTAGGCTGATCATATCACATTGGATTAAACGAAAGTACAAATAATTGAATTTGATGTCTTTACTTTAGAGCTGGATTTAGACCCGTAGGAGCTGTTGATAACAGTTCTCACTTATCAGGATTATTTATCTTTTTGTCCTAAGATCTGGACAAATGTAAACACTCTAAGAGACAGATGTTAAACTCATCCCTGTCATTGTACTGCTGTTGACATTTTACCAAACTCAATGTTCCTGGTGTAGCTACACTCTTCACACAAAATGCACTTATAAATATTACTTCAACATGCCTAAATCTCTTTATTTAATGGCTGCAAAGTAACTCTGGCTATTCATGGTGTAAAATGGCTTCATTTTATTGTACCAGAGTATCCGCCTGGTAGGGGAACCAGTAAATCAATTTTCTGGCTGAAGATTTTCAATGCAATTTTCTCCACACGATCAAATTAGTAGCAGGTGAGCTTGCCCCTAAAATCTCTAATAGCACTTTGTGCATCTTTCTCTCGTCCCATCTGCCACCTTGTTTCCATAAACTGCCAGTGTGCCCATTTTCCTGTAAGTCTGGTTACCATTCCAGCTGCCATCTGCCAGCTGTTCTTTCTCTTGAAATACACTTTGAATCACGTGAATAATACGGTGGTTGGTTGGGTGCTCTTACCTGTGCTGGGATCCCCCGCTGCTGTTAACAAGTGGTAGGTGACACTGTGGACTACCTTGCTCAATGATTACTGTTTCCAATTTAGAAATCTGCTTAAAAGGGACACTTTTGCCAAGGCAACATATTTCACATTAAAAAGGTGCCGCAGCTCTTTTCCTGATCCAGTTCAATCCCTCCATAACTTTTAGCTGCCTTTCTTTAAAGTGCCTTGGCAAGCTTTGACTGTGGCCATCCTTAGATGCTGAGGCAGCAAGACTCAAGACCCAGGATCTCTCAGCTTCAGACATTGAATTTAAATGTCTAAGTCAAACTTCAACCTCTATGACTTGTATTAGGGCATTAGCTGGCTGGGTGTTTTGCAGGAAGATTAAATATTCTGAACAAAGACAAATAAAGGGGATAAAAGTATCTTTGATTTACAGATATATAAAATATCTGACAAGGTTATTTGCATTTTCTTCTCCATTGAATAAATTTACTTCTCATGACAGGAATATATGTATGTTTCTAAAATCTATTCAATTACATAATTTGATTATATCCAAGATGAGTTAAGACTACATTATTGATTTCTTTACAGAAAATCCACGTAGTGAATATGGCTGCATAAATTGTATATTTAGATGTTTGAACTGGTTATTAGCACAGAAAGTAGATGCTTCTGATATTAAAAATAAATACATTAAATGCAAAACCCTCTTCATGACACTTGTGGAAAAGATTTTCATTTCCTGTGCTGAGGAACACAAGGGCAAGTTTCTAAATCCAACTGCAGTAGCACAGAACAACTCATTCAATTTGGTATGGAGGTTTGAGGAAAGCAGTTCCAGCCAGTTCAGAGTCCCAATCAAGATAATTTCAAAAGAATCATAATATTCTTCTTCCAGTCTGTCCTGTCTTTTCTTTGATCCACTTTGGAATTCTTTCTTTAAAATTTGGCAGAAGCCAGATTGATAAAGTAGGTCCAAGCACAGGCTTTGTATTCAAGCCAAATATTATCTTTGTCTATGCCAAGGCAATTAGAGTAAATGAAGTGAAGCTGCAGAGACCAGATCATCAAGAGTAAATCATTGCAGATCCTTTAACCTGAAAATGCTTGCAAGACTGAGCCAAGACAAGTGGAGCTTTTGGACTCTGATCATTCATTGATATTTTAATTTTACTTGAATACTATTTTGTAAAATAATTAATATCCAGTAGCACTTTACTTTAATAGTTTCTTACTTCTCCAATACTTTTTTTCTTAATTCAAATCAGAGGTAGGATCAGAATGAGAATAATTTTGAGATTATTCCTTTGTAAGTGGTGATAGATGTTCCCATATCTGGTATTGACTGAATGTCTTCTGGAACAGCTAATGAAATAAAAACATTGATTTTGTTTGGTGTTTTTTTAGCTCTTTTAATTTTTTTTTTTTTCTTCTTAATGTAGCCTTCTGTCTATGAAAACTGTTGCCACAAACATGTGGGGAAAGTGTTTATCTTACAGTTTTGTGTAATGAATCATATGGATCCCTGGAGATTGATTAAACATATAAAAAGAGGAAAGTATTTTTTTTTATGAGTATATTGGTTATAAATATAGACTTTATCCTAAAAGAAAATTTAAAGTAGATTTCAGTGTAGTCTTTGTGCTTTTCCTTCTAAGCAGTAGTTGCCTCTGATCTAACATTGCATCTAAATAACATACCTGCTCCGTAGCTGAAAAATCACAGCTTCTTTCTGTAATTCAAAGCCACTGAATGCACACAAGATATCATTCCAATGCCAACCTGTAATGCTTGGGAATGCTGGGTTTATCTTTTCTGTGATTTTTTCCTATTTTAAAACAATCACTTAAGATGCATTTAATTTTCTTGCCCCTTTTTTGCTCATGTGCAAAAATGTAACACCCATCCAGTTGATCATGTTCAGACCAGAGAGAAAAATTCCTTGATGGAAACAGAGTAGTTTAGAAAATGTCTCCCCCAGTTTAATTATTGGATGTACTAGTTTAAAAACAAACCAGTGGGAGGCACCAAGTCAGAATAACAATTTAATGGGGAAATTAAAAAAAAGGAAGAAAAAAAAAAAGAGAACACTGGTTCAAACTGACAGAGTCAAGATACAACCTGACTCCTTGTTGTAGCAGTCTGGTAGAATGTTGGCTGCGGTTCTCTGAAGAGGTGATCCTGTAGGAAAGGGTCTGCTCTTCCTCAGAAGGTCCAGTGGTGGCTATGTAGCTCCTGTCCTCTGGAAATCCAGTGGAAAGGGTTGTCTCTGGTGTTCAGCATCTCAGATTATATCCAGGATGGAATGCTTGGTTCCTCCCTCTGGGTGGAGCATCTCACAATGGGGTAATGAGTCATGAGGCCAAGTGTTGATTAGGCTCGTTAACAGAAGATAGTCCGGAGGGAGTTCTCTCTGAGTCATGCAGCAGGACAATGATGGGCCATTAACAGAAAGATAGTCTGGGGGGAAGAGGCAAGGAAACGCTGCCCCACCTGATTTCAACAGCTCATGAGGATGGTAATAGAATGCACTCCAACCCAGGACATTGGATTCTTTTAAAAAAAGTTACTCAAATCACAAAAGTGACAAATTTGTCACTCAGACTTGAAATTGAACAGACAACTATCAGGAATTTTTTGGCTTTGTTTCCTTTGATATTCTACAGTATGTTTAGCAAGATTCACCCTCAGTGACTCCTTTTAAAATATCCAGTTGAAATGTCTGAGCTTTTCCAGCCTTGAGTTTCCTTTTCTGCAAAACCCAAACTTCATTTTTCAGAGAACAAACTACCAGCAAATGGGTGGGAAACCACGAGCAGCTTCTTGTGTATGTACTTGTGTGGAGAAACTGGGAGAAATCACATGTCTGCGGCTTCACACAGAACATAGAATGTAATTTTCCAAAATCTATTTGCCTCAGCTGGTGATAAGGGAGGGCTCCAATAGCTGGATTTTTATCCAAAAAATAGGCTGAATGTCACTGATATTTGAAAAAGAAGTTTCAATTATACTTCCTTCGTGGTTCTGCTCCTCAGGAGAAAAGGTTGCTCATTAGAAAAAGGCAATATTAATTTACAGCATCAATATTTGAGTTTTTGCGATATTTTTCTATTAGATTTGTTTACAACTGAAACGCTGAATGCTTTGCTAGATGACATTCACATTCTATGTAATATATTACATAAAATAATGTACAGAGATGAAAAACGGATTTAAGGGGAATTCCAGAACAGTATTTTCTAGTCTCTTGTAATAGAATAATTGAGATCTGCATCATAGCCAGAGTTTAGTTGGATTCAACCCTTTCAAAGTTAATTTACTACAAGGTTTTGGATTTGTTTTCTGTTTTCTTTTGGATTCTTTTATTTCCCTCCATTCCTGTACAACCAGCAAGAATTTAATCACTCATTTTAGGGCAGCGGACTCTAAACCAAAGCCTTTAGTAAAGTGGCTAGGGAACTAGTGTTTCCAAGTTCCAGTTTTCACCCTGATGTCCAATCTCATTCAGAAGTCCTCTGTCAAGATGTTAAACTGAGTCCTTAATGTGGTCAGAATGTACAAGGAAGTGAAGCTATGGAAACAAATCACACATCAAAGCTTTGGAGTTTTCACTCTGTGTGTGAAACATGATGTTAAAACAGTATGGTACTTTACAAAACTGTCATCATCAGAAAAATAACTGGAGGAAGCTTGCAGCAAAGCTTCAAAAGTCAAAGGGATAACTGTGGATTTTCATAACTGTTAAATAAAAAAAGTCCTATTCATCTTCAAGAACTGCAGGTCTATCTGTTATGGGACTTGCTGCAGTTTAAATAAATTGCAAATAAGCTGTGTTTTAAACATAGAAATGATAAATTCTGGCTTGCAATAAGATGAAGTTGATTTGTGAAAGCATTAAAAAGTGACATGGCTTTAGCAGAGAGTGGCCACCCTTGGGAGAAGGGTCTGAAAATACAAACATGTATAAAGATGAGAAATCAGAGCTTATGTTACATCATTCTGCTCCGGGCAGGAGAATTGTGCACTGGCCAGTGGATTGTGGCTGTACAGACAACAGCAAAGGTAGCAGTGGTTGGTCTAAGAAATTGCTTAAATGATCTTCTACCAGCTTTTCTACCAGCAGCTGTCAGAGACACTGTCCAAGCCTGTTTACCAGACTCTGACCTAGCAAACAAGCATGATTATGCTTAAAGCAAGTTTGTTTTCTGTTTTCCTCTGTCTGCAGGCCCTGTAGGGAACTGTCATAGCTATACCAAAAGGAGCTTGATACCAGAATGCCTTGGCATGAACAGAAACGCTTTCCAAGTCCTCAGGTTAAGTAAAGTTAAAAAGTATAAGATTATATTGCATAAGTTAAAAAAAAAAACCCTGAGCCCTCTCCTTCCCCCCAAAAGAGCTGTTTGTAGTGTTTACTTTTCCAGTCAAAGCCAAGCTTGGCTTATTTGTTGTGAGAAAAGTTTAGGTAACTGTGAAGGACTTTAGTTAATGTTTTCTTGTCAGAATTAAGTAAACTGGTTTATAAGAAGCATTATTAAATTGAATATTTTGAAGTGATGTCCCCTCCCATGGCAGGGGGGGTGGAACTAGGTGGTCTTTAAGGCCCCTTCCAACCCAGGCCATTCTGTGATTCCATGAGGTAGAACAGTTTTTGCCCTTCTAAGTGAAGAGCCATGAGTTTTGTGTCTAGTCACTCACTAGAGTTGCTTAGTCAGTTTTTCTGTAAGGTGTTTGAAAGTAATTAGTCTAAAATATGCTGGCTAGTGATGATTAGTGACCAAGGATGAAATGTTTCTTTCAGATTAATTAGAGACCAACCATAAACTGCTGGAAGTCAGTGTTAATCCTTCCAACACTGACAGGAGCACTTAGATCCTGTCAGTAGTTAATGTCAGCTTCGGGATATGCCATGTCTTTGGTAAAGTTGTTGGGATCATTGCATGGTTAATGTTTGTTTAAGGTTAACATTATAAAGTTAAAAAATGAGATGTTAGATTTCCTGACACTTGAAATGTTTCTTACTGTGGATTCTGTACTCAAAACTATGGGATGTGTAGGTTCTTCTCATGTGTGATTACACCATGGGGTTCTCTTTACATGACGTCATTAAATGGTTGCGATCTTATAACAAATGGGGCTGAACAGAGCAGGGCTCTCCGGATTTTACTCTAAAAATAGATTAAAACATAAGAAGAACTAGAAAGTTGCACCTCTAGTTTGCAATTTCTAATTGAAATAAAAATAACATTTTAGAGGGGCAGGTAATAAAATAGCAGTACCATTTTTATGCTTCTACCTTTTTCAGCTCTTGATCTGTATTTGTGAACTTTAGTCTTTATGGTACATGTATTACTGTGAGGTTTTCCTCTGCAGTGCATTACCCACTGGATTCTTAAAATCTGGGTCCACATACCCATGTTCAGTAGCTCACGTTGGGGTCCATATCAATTTTTCATCATCATGACTCAAGTTGTTAGTGTTGGTGTGGTCATTTAAAATCAGTACTACTCCCCCTCTCCTGCGCCTCCCCCCCCCCCCATTTCAGATGTACTCTTAGTGTTGAAAGAAGTGGTGTGTAGAAATATTTCGCTAATAAAAATCACTTGATGATTTATTTAATTGAATTTCACAAAGAACCTTAAGATGTTTTCAAATGTATTTTTTATTCTGCATCCAGCAGTGTGGAGCAGACAGTCAGTGTGGAGAGTTTTTGGGGTATACACTGACTATAATTGTCTATAATTAATGTTAAATACTTCCCATTTGAAATCAAAGCGGTTTGATAGGATGCAGGAATCACACAGTTATTTTTATTTCCTGTTTCAATGAATCTTTCTGTTAGAGTTGTCAGAGGACTTATAGAAAGCAGCTCATCTGAAATTTTATATTTGTATAAACATTCTGCTATCAAACTTCTTGCTGGGATATTTACATAAAACACAATATGTGACTGAACAATTAATGTAAATACATTTAAGGAGGCAGAAACATAGTCACAAACATTTATTTTCACGCTCATCTAGATTAATTGTAAAACTGAGCTTCCTGGATACAAGTTAAGAATCTTTAGTTCATCACATTCTAGTGAAACAAAATATATGCTGATCTATTAACCCCATTGGAAGTTTTATCACAAATACTTGGGATTTACTTTATCTAATATGACATCTGTGCATAATTCTGCATCCCACCACTCTTCCAGTGCTACTCTACTATTCCTCTATTAAAAGTGTCAGGACAATACTGCAAACATAATGGTGCTGGGTTTTAAACAGCACAGACATGGTAAACAACTGCTCATTAGGAAGATCAGAATAAAAAATGGCTTGAAGTTATAACTTCTAAATAAAAAGCTGATTTTGTTAGTTAAATAAAATGATCTCAAGATATTCCTTATATTAGGTGTATTTTCCATCTGTCCCAGTTGATAAAGAACTTCTGGCAGTCTAATGAATTCTTTGATCACTCTAACTACTACACTTGCATGTTAACGGATTTGGAATATATATTCATACACATCTGTAGGAGTTTCTCCAGAACAACCTGTTACAGAGAAAGTTCTCAATTACTTTTACAGAAAGATCGAGTCAGAAAAATGTCATATTTGTATTCGAATGGAAAAGAATAATTGAGTTGTAACGTTACTGTTGTATTTATATATATATTGTTCCTATTAAGCTTGGTTTGTTTTAAGTTCTGGAAGTTCATCTCAGATTTTGCATGCAATTCATCTTATATTCATATTATATGCGTGAAGTAACAGAGGGGAGTGCAGGGGAATTAAGGGTAATGATGGCCTGCTTTGCCGTGTTGAAACTATTCCAGCAGGTGCTGCCTGTCTGTGTGGAAATCAACAGAAATAATACAAAAGCTTGAAATGCTTGTGTAACTTGAGTGATAATCAGAATTGTAAAATGCAGCCATGAAAGCTGGCAGATGAGACTGAGTTTCTGGCATTATTGACAATGCTCAGTTGTTCACTGTTTTCTTAGGTGGTCATCCTCATATAGCAACTTATTCTCAGCTGCTTCACTTCCAGTGAATAGAGGAAAGATATGCAGCTTTGTGGTGACACATCCTTGTTCCACTTCACTTTGATTGTGGTGGTCAGTATGTAGTACATTTTCTGACTGGGATCAGAAAACCTCAGAGCTCTGTATAGAGGCTCAAGCAGTGATGCATAGCATGAACCATATTAGTTTGCCTACTAAGTAAACCCTAGTGATATAATACAGTATTTCTATGTAATAATTGTATAATAAATTATAGCTATATTTCTATTTTCTAGATAATAATTTCCATATAAAATTTTTATAACATATGTATACATGTGTTTTTGAGAGAAAGATGGTTTTGTTTCTTGGTAGCATGTGCACTGAATTCTTGGAAGTGTTGCTTTCAACAGAGACTACAGATGTCGTAAAATGGTTTTGGTGGGAGGCTCTTTTCACTTCCACCAAGGAATTACAGCATTCACCAAGGTGACTTGTATAATTTTATTGTGATTGAGGAGACCATAGCAGTAATCTGTTCAGAGTGTCTCTGCTAGGTTTAGGGTTGAATCTCCTTTTTTTTGTGTGTGCCCAATGTGGTGTTCTGTCTGAAGTAGCTGAAAATGTATTGTCAGAGAAAAGCAGGGAGAGAATGAACCTACCGTGTGGTAGCTAGCTGAGAGATAAGGGCCAGCTGTGAAATTATCACTATAATGGTATTTGGGGTAAACAGATTTTGGGTAGAATAAGTATTTGCAACAGGTATTTTATGATCTTATGCCCAGTGGAATACCAGCAGAGAGAATGTGTTTAGAGGATGTGTAGCGGGTTCAGCTCGTAAACTGGGCAGAAACACCAATTAGAGTGCAGTGGTTTGGTTCAAAATATCCATTATTTACTTTTTTTCCTTCTGTGACATAAGAATTAGGAGAAAGCAAAGCAGGCACAAAACTTAAAAGAATACAAAGAAGTTTATTAACATGTTATAAAAACCAACAACTCTTGAAATTACCATTAAAAGGTAATTTATTTAACAAAGATTTAATCAGGAACAGTACAAAAATAAAATTGTAAATTAAGATTAGAAAAAGCCCGGGCACCAGGATCAAGAACTCTTTGACCGAACCGGCCAGAAGCCTCAGAGCAAGAACTCAATCAAAGCTGTGGTGACTTTAGCTAGCCTAAAACCCAAGTTAATTAATTATGCCTCTAAGGAGGTATGAGGACTGACAGCCACAGCTTTGGGTCTCTTCCAAGGCTAGTCCTAGGAGAGACAAGACCACAAGACAAGACAAAACAAGTCAAGAAGGTGCTAAAGAGGTTTTTTTTCAGCTTGGGTAGAAGCCCTTTAAACTCTCTGGTCCCTCCCAGACACACCCACAGTCTGCCCATAGTCCGGCCTTCCTGGCCTCAGGTAATTGGATGGAAAAATCATGACATCAGTTCTCTCATCCAATGGCTCACTTGCTGCTAAGGGCTGTTGAAGGAGTGAGGTAATCTGTTCTGTTGGCGGGAAAAGTTCCTCATTGAAATGCATGGTTGCCATGGTTGCAGGTTACTGACTGTCAGAGGGAGACTCAGTTGCCTTTAATATGTTGACTTATGGGCTGCTGAGGGTCCTGGAGGGACAGTCTTAAAAATGATTACTAACACACAACTCAACTTTTTTAAACAGGAGACCTTTCAATTCAATATAAGTATTAACAACTGCAACTCCTCAACTTTTTGTAAAACACCAAATAACTTTCAAAAAGGGTGTAAGCAACAAATGTGTAGTGGCAAACAGAAGGGGATCACTTATGGATTAACAATAAGCTTTAACACAATAGCAGTTTAATTAGCTCATGCAAAAGCCAAACTAACAACTTTATAAATGACAAACAGACTTAAAAGAAAGAAAAAAAGTCAGAATAAACCTTCAGAACACTTCTCTTCCCCCTACCTTTCTCCGTTCTCCCACTGACAATGTAAAAAGACAACCCTTGAGATTTTCAGTCGGTTTACCACTTCTATAATAACCTTTGTCAGTTCACTTAGGGAGAGGAGTCTCTCTTGCTCATGCTATGGAGACATCTCCACAAGAAGTTCTCTCATGGCTTCAATGTCACAGCGAGACAGATGCCCAGGTTGGTTCTCTGCTCTGCTTCCCCTGACTTACAGCTTTCCCCACAACTGCGTTTGAGGGTCCAATCTTGAGCTACTGGGATGAACTGTTAATTTTAAGGATGAACTGTTTAGAAGCAAAGGTTCTCTTCACCTATCTCTGGGAGCATCTTCCTCTCTAGGAAGAGAGGCCCTTCTCCTCCCCTGGGAGTAAGGGTCCTCATCACTTTCATCTATAGGAACAGAGGTCTTCTGTAGATACAAAAATGCTGGTAGCGAGGATTTTCTTGTTATTTTCTAAGTCCGTGAGAGACTTTTCTCTCTCACAGAAGAGGTAGCAGGGAATGTAAACAACCAAGCCACCTGCAACCTTGAAAAGTCTTGTTTATGGTATAGTAGAAAAATATTTTGACAATGGATGTTTTAGGATTTTAGCCAATCACCCCCAAGGGGTGGCTGGTCCTTTGTCCAATTAGACTAAGAAGAAAAAAGTCTATAAAAGAGTTTGTAAAATAATTAAATAAATCAATCTTGCTGCACAATTCCTGCCTGCTGGATCTTCTCCTCCTCCTCCTCCCTATGGCTGCGGGACATGGTGCTATACCGTAGGAACCAGGCCTGCGGTAATATTTGGTGCTGCCCAACGTGATCTGCACTCTCTGACGTGTCCTGCTGCTGCGAGCCAAGCCGAATTCCTCTAGAGGTACGCTGTTCCCCTTTGCCCCCCGGGACCAGGAGGTCCGACAGAACTGAGAAATGGCAAACAGTGGCTCACAAAATGACGCTGTCATGCTGGTCTGGAGAGGTGTGTTTAGTATAATGCATACCTCCATTCCTGAAAACTCAGTTCGGGAATTATTAGACTGGGCTACTTTAAAAGGGATTTCCATGGACAGAGATAGTGCCCTGGACTTTGCCTTATGGCAGGAACTCGGATGCGCTGTCCGACAGGAGCTCCCGACTGGGGACTCAGCAGCGTTAGAATTATACAAAACCTGGCGTTCATTATTTTTCCTGCTGACAGACCTTGACTGTGATAGCAGGGCTGGATCGCCTATCTCGGTGATGAGTGACGGAGGAATGTCCGAGGGGAGCCCTGTTGACTGGATTTCCGGGGCAAATGATAATGGATTCGGAAAAATCCCCCCGGCTCCACAGGCAGAGCCTGCGCCGGCTCACCCTGCACAATCGCAGGATTCCACAGCCCCCAGGAACCCCGCGCCGCCAGAGGCGGGGGGGTCAGGGCAGTGAGATGGCGCACAGCCTGCCTTGCCGTTCGGCTGGGCGGCGGCCACGGCTTATCCAGGGCCTCAGATCAGCGGCTTAGCCACTTGGATGCCCAGAGAGGCTCCTAGCTTGGTTCTGTACGGACCTGGATCTAACTTCTTAGCCGGCGTAGTGCCGGGCGTGCCTACCCCGGGACTCCCTGGGTGTGGTCCGCTGCCCTCCCTGGCGCTGGACTGTTCTGCGCAGTCGCAGAACCGAGCCATTGACTTCTTAATGCAGCATCTGCCTTTGCTGAAGGAGCTGCCAAACCTCTCCCGAAGGATGGAGGAACTCCTCACCCTGCTGGAGCGGCGAATGCCCGAGCCTGCGCCGCCCGTGCCTCCCACACCCCCCCCGCCATCTGCGGGAGACGCGGCTCTGAGCCGAGAAACGGCGCGGCCGGCGGCGAACCCGTGAGAAAACCCGGCAGCAGCGGCGGCTGCAGAGACGCTGCCAGAGACGGCGGCTGCGGAGCAGCGGGCAGGGGCAGCGGCACCCAGAGCGACCCCCGAGAACGGGCCGGCGGCGGCAGCGCCGGGCGCGGCTGGGGAGCGCGAAACAGCAGCGGCAGTGGCGACCGCGCCGAACGCAGCTGCTGTGCCAGAGGCGGCGGCGCCGAGAGCAGCTGTAGCCCCAGGGACGGCGACAGCGGTTCCAGTACCAGTTCGGTCGGGGCTGGCCAAGACGGCCTCCCGTATAGAAACTGGTGCAAAAACTGCCACACAGCCAGACACAGTCTGTCCTGTCTGTTCTGCCTCTAGCGAACTTAGCCAAAGTGCCCCTCCACGTACATTTCTGTTCACTCCCAGCACCCCAAAGTTGCCTTTGCCTGATGATTCCTCGTCAGGCAGTGAGGCAGATGAGGTGCTGGCCCCAGGTCGTCAGGCGACTGTAGCCGCGCGGCAAAGGAAAAGGCTGCGCCGGTCTCGCCCCTGGACCTTTCAGGACTGCACAGTAACAGTGCGTCCGACGCATTATAATCGCTTCTTAGAGTCCCTTAAGATGCGAGCATTGGAGGAGGGTGACTGGAGGTCATTAGAAATCCTTGGAATGCCATATAGATCTGAGGATTCTGGGGGTAACCGGGGAGCTGTTACACTCCATCCACAGGCTGTGCCAGAAGTTCAGGATGGTAGTGCTTCCCCTAAAGGGGAGATCCAAGCTTTCCCAGTGTATAAGGCTCTCCCAGATTCAGGGGAGCATGACAAGCATGAGGTAATTGCTTGGAAAGTTGCCCAGGACCTCCAATCCAAGGTGGCACAATATGGGCTAGGTTCTGCTGAGGTTATGAAGATAATAAGGGTGATAAATACAGATTTGCTTTCTCCATTTGATATCAGACACTTAGGTCAAATTCTATTTCAACCTGTACAATTTACAGTTTTTGAGAAAACCTGGAGAAAGCTGGCCGGCAAGACTGCATTAACAAATTTGCAGCTCCCTGCTGCTGATCCTAGACACACAGCAGGAGTGGATGCTTTGATGGGGACTGGTCCCTTCTCTGATCCCAGTCTACAGGGTAACTTGTCCTCTTAGCATCCTGCAGCAAGCTCAACAGGTCGGCATGGCTGCCCTGTTGAAAACCATAGAGTTGTCTGCGCCCAGAAAGCGATATACTGAAATAGTTCAAGGCAAATCAGAGTCATTCCTCTCTTGTAGAGAAAGTCGCTGCTTCTCTCGAGAAGCAGGTTGAGGATGACGGGTTAAGACAGATGTTGTTAAGGCAGTTAGTGAGGGATAACGCAAACGAGGAGTGCAGAAAAATCATAGATGCCTTACCAGGAGACGCTGAGGTAACAGACATGGTCGAGGCCTGTGCTAAGGTGGGATCCGGGAACCAGAAAACGTCTGCCTTGGCTGTGTTCCTGCAGCCTGTTCACGCATCTTCTGGTCGTGAACCAAAGCCACCAAAACAGGTGAAGAAACGGAAGTGGCCTAAGCCGAGCCAAAAAGAAAACACACCGATCCCCCAGTGCAGGAGGTGTGGCAGGCCAGGCCATTGCACGGGCTACTGTAGATCCCGGACTCATGCCGATGGTCGGCCTTTGTCGGGAAACTTCCGCCAGGGTGCAAGGAGGGGGAATTGATCTCCGATGCAGTTGCTCCCCCAGAGAGTGGCACAGGTACAGGCACAGGCCTACCCAGCCACCCTAGAGACGGCACCCAGGGATCAGACGGGTTTGACATCCACACCGCAGCCGTCTTAGACTCTAGCAGTATTTATAAGGTTCCCTTGGATGCATATGGACCCTTAGCCCAGCGATCCAGTGTGATGCTGGTGGGAAAACCTGATGTTGCCCATCAAGGAATCTTAGTGCACTCAGGAGTTATTGATGCTGACTTTAAAGGTCAGATTTGCGCTATGGTCTCCACGCAAAAACCCCCTGTAACTATTCCTGAAAAGACCTGCCTTGCTAAATTAGTGCCTTTTAAGTCTTGTGTCCCCAGGGTAGAACAAACTCAGGAAGATAACGGCAGTGGATCTACGGGACTTCCGCAGGCCTTCTGGACTGCAGACATCTCTGACCAAAGGCCACAGATGACATGTACCCTGGTCCTGCCAAGCGCCCAACCACCCCGGATTCAGCTTCGAGGTTTGATTGATACGGGTGCTGATGTAACTATTATCTCCTTCTCTGCATGGCCTCCCTCATGGCCTTTAGCCCCAGTGGGATCGGCCATCGCAGGATTAGGAGGAACCACACAGAGCTATTTAAGCAAACGGCCTGTGGTGGTGAAGGACTCAGAGGGACACACAGCTACAATTAGGCCTTATGTTGCTACCACTTCCCATAATCTTTGGGGACGGGATATGTTGGCAGCTTGGGGCGTACAGATTGGGACAAATTTTTAGCAGGGGTCACTGTGTGTAAAGGCGCACATCATCCTACACTGCCTTTGCGGTGGCTGACTAACACACCAGTCTTTGAGCCGCAGTGGCCCCTACCAAAAGAGAAGTTAGACGCCCTTCATCAGCTGGTTCAGGAACAGTTACAACAGCGGCACCTTGAACCTTCTACTAGCCCCTGGAACACTCCTGTTTTCGTAATTAAGAAGAAATCAGGGAAATGGAGATTATTGCAGGACCTCCGGAAAGTTAATGCAGTAATGGAAGGTATGGGGGCATTGCAGCCTGGCATGCCCTCTCCCACCATGATTCCTACAGGGTCGGACATCCTGATCATTGATTTAAAGGATTGTTTTTTCACAATTCCTTTGCATCCTGATGACAAACCGAAATTTGCCTTTACTGTGCCTGCCATTAACAATGCTGAACCTGCTAAGAGATACCAATGGAAGGTCCTCCCTCAAGGGATGAGGAACAGCCCAATTATCTGTCAGTGGTATGTTGCCCAAGCTTCAGCCAGCGTTCGCAAGCAGTTTCCTGATGCACGCTGCTACCACTACATGGATGATATCCTGGTGGCAGCGTCCACCCGGGACGAGCTGCTGAGAATACAGCCTCAGCTGCTCGCTGCTCTGCATGCCTATGGATTAGAGGTAGCTCCGGAGAAAGTTCAACAGCTTCCTCCTTGGAAATATTTAGGAGTGAGAATATTGGACCAAACTATCCAACGCCAAGAGGTGCAATTCCCGGATTCGATTAAAACCTTGAATGATGCCCAGAAGCTGTTGGGTGTCATCAATTGGTTACGACCTTATTTAGGTCTAACTGCAAAGCAGCTTTCCCCACTTTTTAATACATTAAAAGGGGATCCTGGTCTGAATTCACCCCGGGAGTTGACTCCGGAGGCGCGACAAGCGCTGCAGGAGGTCCAACGGGCTGTTTGCGCTCGTCAGGTTTATCGAGTGGATCCCTCCATTGCTATCACTGTTTTCATTACTATTCCAGACCTCCATCCTACAGGTATCATTGGCCAGTGGAATGCACAATGGCCTGATCCTTTGCATATCCTAGAATGGGTCTTTTTGCCTCATCAGCCAAAAAGGACTGTGACCACAGTGGTTGAATTGGTCGCTTCTGTGATAATCAAATGCCGTCAACGGTGTTTGCAACTGATGGCTGCCGATCCTGCAGTAATTGTCATTCCGATCTCAAAGGAATACTTTGAGTGGAGCCTCATCCATAGTGCTTCTTTGCAAAGCGCGCTGCAAAACTTTTCAGGGCAGATCACTTAACATCTGCCCAGCCATAAATTACTGCAGTTGGCAAATTCGACCATACTTTCCTTGCAGCCAAGAAATAGCTGAGTGCCAGTGCAAGGACCCACCGTCTTTACGGATGGTTCAGGGAAAACTGGGAAGGCCATTGTTACCTGGAAGGAGGGATCGGAATGGCAGGTGCTGAAGGAACATGAGTCAGGCTCTGCTCAGTTAGTTGAATTAAGGGCTGTTACCATGGCTTTTCAGCGATTCTCACAGGAACCTTTGAATTTGGTTACTGACTCTGCTTATGTAGCAGATATCACCCAACGCTTAGATTGTTCCCTTCTGAAGGAGGTGAACAATGCGGCTCTGTTTTCACTGTTGCAATCCTTGTGGTCTGCAATTCAGGCTCGAGTGCATCCGTATTACATTCTGCACATTCGAAGCCACACCAATTTACCAGGTTTTCTAACAGAAGGCAATGCCAGGGCTGACATGCTGGCCAACCCTGCATGGGTAGGGCCTCAGCCTGACAAAATTGCGCAAGCCAAGGCATCGCACGGTTTCTTCCATCAAAGTGCACATACCCTGCAGAAGCAGTTTCATTTAACGCCAACCGAGGCGCGCGACATTGTCAGCGCTTGTGCTGACTGTCACGGACTCGCTGCACCTTTGCCAGTGGGGGTAAACCCCAGAGGGCTAAAAGCCTTGCAGATTTGGCAAACGGATGTAACTCACATGCCAGAATTTGGTAGCCTGAATTATGTGCACGTGTCTATTGACACTTTCTCCTCGGCTATGTGGGCTACTGCTCACACTGGAGAGAAGGGCCGTGATGTCATTGCCCATTGGAAATTGGCTTTCTCAGTCCTGGGCGTGCCAGCTTCTGTGAAAACCGATAATGGTCCTGCCTACGCCTCGGAGAAGACGCAGCAGTTTTTACACCTATGGGGTGTAGACCATACCTTTGGTATCCCACATTCTCCTACTGGCCAAGCCATTGTTGAATGCACTCATGGTACCTTGAAGCGTGTTTTGGGCAAGCAGAAAAGGGGAATGCATGGAGAAACCCCACAGAGCCGACTAGCAAAAGCTTTGTATACAATTAATCACCTTACAGTACCACAAAATTCAAATAATCCTGTTATTCTGAATCATTTTTTCTCATTGCAGTCTGCAGGCGACAGACAACTGCCCCGGGCAAAAGTCTGGATACAGAATTTACTCACTAACCAGTGGGAAGGCCCACATGAGCTCATTGTTTGGGGTTGTGGGTATGCTTGCATTTCCACAGAAACTGGGGTACGGTGGCTACCTTCAAAATGCGTTCGCCCTGACCTACAGCACCAGAGGCATAACAGGCAACCTCCAAATGATGACCAGAACGCCAATCATCCAAATAGCGACCAGAATGTAGATCATCAGCCTAATGACTCTTCTGATGATGACTAGGATGTCAGCCATCAGGCAGATGGTCCTTCTACAAGCAGAGACTGGGATGGTCCTTCCACAAGCAGAGACTGAACTTTAAATTTCTTGTTATGGAGTCAGATAGTTAAAGCCTTAAGGACATATTTAGAAGTAATAACTGATGTAGATTTCTATTTAGGATTAATAGTAGAGTTGTTCTCTTATAAAACAAAAAGGGGGAATTGTAGATACAAAAATGCTGGTAGCGAGGATTTTCTTGTTATTTTCTAAGTCCGTGAGAGACTTTTCTCTCTCACAGAAGAGGTAGCAGGGAATGTAAACAACCAAGCCACCTGCAACCTTGAAAAGTCTTGTTTATGGTATAGTAGAAAAATATTTTGACAATGGATGTTTTAGGATTTTAGCCAATCACCCCCAAGGGGTGGCTGGTCCTTTGTCCAATTAGACTAAGAAGAAAAAAGTCTATAAAAGAGTTTGTAAAATAATTAAATAAATCAGTCTTGCTGCACAATTCCTGCCTGCTGGCTCTTCTCCTCCTCCTCCTCCCTATGGCTGTGGGACATGGTGCTATACCGTAGGAACCAGGCCTGCGGTAATAGTCTTCTCCTTCCATGGGAGCAAGGGTCCTCATCAAATTACAGGTACTATCATTTGCTTATTTCAGCACAAGTACTTTTGCTCATAGTTACAGCTACAGTCATTTGCTCATTTCAGCACAGATACTTTTGCTCACAATTGCAATTTGAACACTCCACTCCCCCATGCTTTCATGAAATTACAACGGGTACTCTGATGTATCATAGTCGATCACCATAGCTTTACGACAGAATTTCAGTTTCTAAGCTTGAAGTATCTCCTCTTTCTCCTCCCTCAGGGTTTCAGCTCTTCCTTCTTTACTGACTTTGGTGTCTTTCTGGTATTCTCTTCACTTGCCGTCACCTTTCCCTCTTCCTCTGACTCAGGAGACGATTGATGTCTGCAGGCTTCATCTGTTCTGGAGGAAACTTACAGCACTAAAAAAGAGTTAATCTCACCCGGCCCCACAGCTGGAGTTTGCTTATTGCTGTTGGTCACATGATCTTTGCCGGGCAGCGGAGCAGCTTCAGCTGAATCTTCGGCCACACTGGAGGGGGGGATGGTGTGGAGCCAGGCCGCGCCGCCTGCACATAACAGGGCTGGGGGGGGCGTGTATGGAACAGGGCCACGCCATGGCTGATCTGGCCGGGCCAAGCAGGGCCCAGCCCAGCCCTGCTGGGCTGCCTGCAGGCTCCCCCCGCTACCTGTCTGAAAGCCAGAAGACAAGAGAGCTTTCCTGGGCTCTGTTCATTCTTAAATGTGGATCACAGAGGCATGTCAAGCTTCTTAAATGGCTTAAAAAGTTGCCAATATTTAAACTAGCCAGTTGATAGGTTCTGTCAGGTCATAGGGGAAGCTGTAAGCACCTCTTTGCAAGAGAATCACTTCCGTAGCTATGCTAACCCATGACAGGATGTGACACTGGTTGTCCTAGCACTCTCCTGGGATGTGGCTGTCAAGGGTTCGAATCTGTTCACTCATATTTTCCTCAACGGTGAATTACTGGCTAAAACCATGAAGGTAGTTTTTCTCTGCATCAATGCCATATCCTCTTTCTTTCTTCCCTCCTGAAATTGAATCAAACTGTGCTGGTTTGGCCAAATTTAGAAATATATCCTCTGAGAGAAAGCAGGTTACAAACCACCCCTCCCCCAGCAGGTTTGGGAAAAGAAACCTTTTTCCTTGGAGGAAAGTGAGAGATAAAACCTATTTATTTAACAAATACACAGGAAAAAAAAATACTAATGCTAAATAATGAAACGTCTCGCTGTAGAGAGACAACCTGGGAAAATTTTAGATTCCTTCCATAGTCTCTCTCTCCCCCTCTCCTTGGAGCTGGGATGGGGTGGTGGGCCCACCTCCAGGGCCAAGGCCTCGGTGGAAATTCCTCCCAGTGTATTCTGATGTTGAAACTGTCCAGCAGAGGAAAAAGGGAAAAAACCGAATTCCCAGGAAAACAGGAGTTCAACTCTCCATCTCTCTCCGGAGAAAAAGAAAGCCGAAAACTGCCTGGAAAGCAAGCAGGCTGCTTCTTCCCACTCCTGTCACTGCAGAAGCAGACCAGTTTTATCTCAGTGTCCTTGGAACATGAAAACAAACTGCTTTGAAAAAGTATACTTTTCTCTCTCCCCTCTCACGCTCAGTTTAAAGGCATAGAAAGGCATACATACTAATTTCTGGGCATATTGCAGTGACAGGGAATACAACATCAAGTCATCCCGAGACACAAACCTAATTTGTGGTTTTGGCCAGAACTCCTTTGGGTCCCTTCCAACTCAGTTTACTCTGTGATTCTGTGATTTTATTGTCCAAGGTGACAAATTTTTTTGGTGAACAAATTGTTTTGGAAAGTGGGGAAAAATAATCATGTAGGCAAGTTAAATACCAGTTTTCTTTGTTGGATAAAGCAGTTAAAAAGCACCAAATAATTTAAAAATGCCTATTGACAGTTACCTTAAATGGAAAAATGTCCTTCAGCTGTAAAGTGGTGGTATGTCAAATTTATTCACTGACACTGAATCACTCTAAAATTTCTGTCTGCATTCCTTTTATACCAAAAATAGTAAAAGAATGAAGTGGTCCTCAGTAGCATCCTTTAGAGTAAGGATGTGACTCAAACATGTCTCTTCACTCTGTTCATGTTCTACAAGCTACAATTTGATGTAATATCTATTTAGTGGACAAAATAACAATTGAATAAGATAGCAGATTGTTTAAAGCTTTTCAATAATCACTTAAGATTCAGGCACAGATTCTTGACAGACCTTGAAAGAGAAGATTAAACCATCTGGATGAAGATAGACAGAAAATAAGAAAAGATAATTTTGCATGAGTTGGTAGATGGATTTTCTTTGTTACTGGTGACTTTCAGATGCAATCAGCAAGTGCCTCTTTCAGCTTCTGGTTGTAAATCCTGAGCAAGTACCATTCAGTATGTATTTTGAGTTTGAAGTGTGATTTAAAACATGTCCATATGATTTTGAAGGAGGTGTATTTAAAAAAAAAAAAAAAAAAGATGAACATTTTAGCATCCTTTCTGTAGAAAACCAGCCTAAATTTATCATGACTAAGAGGTATAGAAAGGTTTTTCCTGAATTTCAGAGGACTAGAATGATTTGTCTATTTTCTGAGAGAATGATATTGGTAGCCATTTAGGATATTGTACAGAGAGACCAAGGGAAAAAATCTTGTGATAAGGAATAGATATTGTGAACTCAGCAATTTAAGAGGAGATATTTTGTACTTCGAAAAACTGAGTGTTTTGCTGAGACAGCTCTCACCTGCTTGGATATAATGAATCCTTGAACTGCTAATCCAGATGTCATGTATTTGCATTTTCTGTTAGTTTCCTACCACATCCAGAAGGCTAAATAAAGTAATGGGGTAAAGAGAAGGAATGTTTTAAATCTGTGGTGGTGAACCACCAAGCCAGCGTTTACTAGCAGCTTGATTTTCAGTCAAATGTCAGAATGGCTTTTTTGTCACTACGTTGCTCTAACTTCAACTAAACCTTGTGTTTAGGGACATATATTCTGCGCAGGGGTCATCTATGAGACCCTGTGCACTTCAGCTTGCAGAGGTATGGCTGCTTATCTCCTACAAGCAATTATCTGCCTTCCCTGGTGATGCATACTGTGAGGCTGGAGCATTGTGAATGTATAATCAAAGTGATTCCCTGCCAGTGAAACTTGTTTCAGACCTTGAAGACAGTTTATAAATTACTTTCAGAGGAGTTTTTTCCCCTTCTATTGAGTATTTGGTAGCATCCATTTCAAATGCAAAAGCAGTGTGGTATGTCCCCTGCCAGCTGGTTGGATTTTACTGGGAATTGGGTGAGTGACCAATAGTACAGTGTGCAAATTCTATACTCAGTAGCTCTTCTCCAGTAAAAAAATTTTTACCTGATAGAATAAACAGAACAGACATTCCATGCCCTTCTTGGACAGTTGTTGGCTCTGAAGTAAAATTGGCTAAACCAAACATTTGCAAGCAATCCTGTGATAAAATAAAAAGCTTTTTTAAGCTGTGAACATACATGCAAGCTTACCTAGAAAAGGGCTCAAAGTATAGCATCTGGGAAACTGTTTTTCCTCTTCTCCCTGCCAAGAACTTCCATTTCATAATGTCAAATTCAGATAAGCACATTGTAGCCTGACCACTGAATGCTGAACTGACATTAAGAGAAAGATTTGGGAAGCAGTTTGAGAGTCTCTGGAGCAGCAGATTTCAAACAGGGATGCTGCAAAGTAGAGAGGGAAAAGTGGAGTGTTGGAGCGTGCCAAGTCTTGAATTTATAAATGTTAAGACAGAATTCCATTTATCCTTGGTGTGAGTTCATCAGAGTAATTTGTGTCTGTCTTCTTGTGTAAGAATAAAGAATGTAGAGGTGTTTGGGGCATCTGGGTTTTTATGGGTTGGTGGTGATTAGAAGGAAAACATACTTGCATGGCAACATTTGCATAATGTGTGCACATCATGAATTATGATTTTAGTAAGATTTTTTTCTCAAATAAGTGGACATTTTAGAGAAGAGCTGATTTAAAATAATAATATTTGCTCCTATGTCAATCTTTAAAAGCAGCAATAAATTTAATATAGTGGCTTAAATTTGTTTTCCCTCAGCACAACAGGAAAAAAATAGAATAAATTCCTTAAGGGCAAGTGGCAAAGTAATTATTTGAAAAAAATTCTCAGTAATTTCAGTAGGGCACTGTTTATGATCAGATGGAATGGCAAAACTCTTGGTAAGGTTTTCCATGTTTTGCCCTCTGCCAGCTGCTTGCATTTAGCAAGGGCATTCATTTCAATGAATGCAGAGTGTTATGTATTAAGCTGAATGTCCTATTTACTTCAGTGAAACTTCGATCTCCAAACAAAAATTTCTATTGTCATTAGAAAATAATTGCTAAGTTTCATTGTCTGAAAACACTTATGTACTGTCTCAGCCTTCCTTTCTGGCTGGCCAAGCCACAGATTCTGTGCAAAGCAGATCTCTGTCCTGTGCAGATTGCCTTATTAAGTCTGCTCAGACCTCGCTCTTCAAAAATCAGTGCACTGTTGTTTTCTCATCTCTAACCAAATATTCATCATTAATCTGCTTTGGAGTACAGCATGGTTTGTGACATGTCAGTAATATATCTGACATAAGCAATCAGGTGAAACATTATTGTAAGGCAAGCAGGCCAGAGAAACAATTTTAAAAATTAATAAGGGAATAAAATATGTGCATTTTATATATTTGTTTTTCTTTAAACAGTTTACAAAGAAATTGTTTTCTGTTCTGATAAATCTCCTGCATATTTCTTGCAATGTAACTGTCCCAGTGTGAGCTGCTGTTCTAACAAGGAAGAAGCGCCAAAGCCATGGTTTTGAATTTTTGGAATTACTTTTACTTCAACATGGCAAAATTATTGAACGATAGTGGATGATCCAATGCAGAAACACGTATTTTCATCCATATACAGCATAACGGTGAATTTGGACTCCATTAGGAAGTTCAGCATTTTTTATAACTTGGGATGGACTGCTGGTTTAATAAAGACCATGTCACTTTGAATAAGTGGTTTTAAGCAAGCGTTTCCCTTTTGTGGTATTTGTCAACTTGAAGTTGATCCTCTTGGCCTAGAAAAAAATACTTTTTGCAGATTTGGACTTTTCTCTCGAGACACAGTTATACCTGTCTGGAATAAGAAAGTATAGATTCTACCTTTGGGTGCCTCTGCAAATTTTCTTTTTGGAGTTCGTTCATTATCCTTCTTTGAGAAAAGAAGAGGTAAGGTAAACAAGGAGTTTGTTGTCTGCATCCACAGCAATGACAATTCATGGAAAAATATCAAATATTGACTTTGGAAGTCTTACACTGACTTAGTAGGGTGAGAATCAGGCATATATTGTTATAGTAAAAAGGAAAAGAAAATCTATTACACATTCTTTCTGGGCAGTTTCGGCTCAATCTATTGTATTTTCTGCTTCCTTTCCCTTCTATGAGTTGTATCTACCTATTGTCATAAATGGATTAATAGGGAAAAGCAATATTATGACAAACTCATATGGTATTCCTGCTCTCCTCATTCTTCCAGCCTTGTAGTTATGTAGGAGTCTTCCTCAGCCTGATGTGGTTATGCTGAATTTGACATGTGTTATTCTATTAAAGATGTTTCTTGCTGCCAAGTACTTCTAGGGGAAAAAAATCCACCTGAAAAGTAACAACAAAAAGCCTCCCAAACAAAAACCCACTAACCCACACATGATAAAAACAAGCCAGAGATGAGTATCTGGCTCTGCATGCCAGGTTGGTGTGTTCTTGAAGAGATGCTTCGTGGTGCAATCTCTGTGAATTTCTGTCACAAGATCCTATGGATGTGATGTAGTGACTTTCACTTCCCCCAGTAAAACCAGGCAAATCTTCACCACAATTTTTCCCAGACCTATTCATTTACAGAAAATTCATGGAAAATTAGTTAAAACACCTAGAATGATACACCAGCAGAAGTTGTAAGCGCTTCTTTGTGCCTGAAGTATTTTTGTAATTTCTGCAGAGCTGTCTACCTTGGCTTCAGCAGGAGAGGAAATGTGCCCTGTACATGGCGATGCTTCTGGAAGAAATTCTTCCAAAAGGAGACTCCTTTTCCGTTCCCTCTGTGGAAAATGTGATTCAGTTTGCACAGCAGCTGGGGCTGAAATCTACTTTCTCAAATCAGTGAAACAACACTAAACTACTCTCATTTCTGTCAAAGAGCTGGTGCTGTGCCAGTGCTGCTGTCTCATGTCTCAGTGTTTTGTAAGATTTGACACACACTGCGCTGAGGATTTGGAAATCACTTTGCCATTTGGGGGTCTCACTTGGGAGGTGAGACGGAGGAAGTCTGACCAAAATGAAATATTTTACTTTACATTTCAGTCGTGCTGTATAATCTTAAAGGAAAACATGATGCCTAAACTGGCTGCCCACTGAGATTTAGGCAAACTCTTGGAAGGGAGATCTTTTGGATGTGAAGTAAATGCTAAATGGGTTGTGCATGGGGGAAGTGGGGTATGGAAACTTGGCTTTCTGCCCATTGCTTAGATTTCTGTGACAAACAAAAAGACACTTGGAAATGGTGTGGCTGCTGAAGAAAGCAAGTCTCCATAAATTCCAGCCCCTGATCTCTGGAATAGCCAGCCATCTGGGTTTGGCAACAAGAAGGTTTTCTCAGCTTTATCTTTGTTAATGGGCAGAACACTGATTTAAAAAGTCAGCTTTGATGTAAAATAGAAAGATGTTTCACTTTGGTTTTGTGGTGCTTTGAAGATTAAATACACTTGATTTCTCAGATCTCTTTGTTTCCCCCTTATCCTTACTACTTCAGTTGCTGTTCTCTAGGGTCGAAGACCTTGTAGGAAATGCTGTTTTCAGAGATGAAGGTGTTTTGCACTTTGGTGTTTTGCCTTTTCCTGTGTAAGTACACTTTGTATATACCCAGGTGCCTGTTGAAGGAACCCTGTGTTCATACCTGGTTGAAAAGATAATGCCTTGCAAAAGATTAGTTTCAAAGACCAGAAGCAATGTTTGAATTCAGTTTATTTGGCTATCAAAGCTGGGGGAATGGTGGAAGGGAATAAGTAAATTGCTTTTCAGAAGTGGGGACTGATAAGTGCAATAAAGGCTTTTTGAGTTGTGGTGTTTGCCAGGGCAGCAGGATGGACTTGGGTATAAAAGATGTCAGCCAGTTCCAGTTTCCTTTTGTCCTATGGGGCAAGAAGGACCACTTTATTGTCTAAACAGAGGACTTTATACCTGTATTGTTGTAGCAAGATAAATGGGTAAAAAAGGGAGCATCTATTTCTGGATGTAGTTCAGTCTTTTGCAGTTGCATTGGGACGTAATTTTCATAAAGGATATCAAATAGCAAGTATCATAAATCAGTCTTAAATACTTAGAAGTGAAAACAAATTTTCTCTGTGGGCAGGTTGTATCTTGTTTGTGATGACACTTCTTGTAATTGCCCTCCAAATGTAAACAGCTCTTTGTAGTGGAAACCTCAGTATTGCACATGGTGGAGAGGAATTTGGTGGTTCCTCTGTTTCTAATCCTAGTGAAAGACTCTGTAGGAGTTTTTGTGTGGAGGTTAAGGGTGTCCAAGATTCTTCACTTGCTTTCTCTCTGGAGAGCCTGTGTTACGTTTTTAGATGCTTTGTACTTTTCTTTTGTCTGTGTTGTAACACATAGTGAGGAAAAAGGGGTTCCTTTGTGTTTTTTAGGTAGTTGATTCTGCAATTGTTCTTTTGGAATAATTTTGTTTTGGGAGGCAAGAATAACAATTACCTCTGTGTTTTCCTGCAGAGGCTTGTAAATACCTATTGCCCTCTTATTGTACTTGAACATGAATAAGTGTTATTATTATTTCTGGATTATCACTGATTATTTCCTTTGCTGTATTCTATGTTTTTCTTATACTATTTAGCTGGAATAATAAGATGATTTTACTGAATAGCAATGAAAACAAGTACCACTTAAATGGGAAGCTGGCGAGGTGTGGGAAGACGTTTTGGGGTACACACCTGGGTGTCTTACTAGGATGTGTGAATCTTCATATTTAACAAACCTGTGGGGTTTTTTGGGGTATTTTTTTGCATATTAGCCACTGCTAAATGCAGAAAAAACAGGATACATTTTGTATTGGATATATCCTTACTCTTGTGGAAAGGTGGATCTCAGGCATTCAGTAACAGTCTAAATACCTGTGGTCTTATGACACAAAATGGGTGTTTTCTCTGTATAGAAAAAAGAAATCCATATGTATAATGGATTGTGATATAATTTCCAATTTTCTACAAAGGAGTCCTGTTTATCATCCTTCTTTTATATTATGATTGGACTTTTTTAGGATGTTCTTTGTCTTATTTCTGTCTTCCCAAGTTAGTTTTTTCTTCAGTAAGGGGAACTTCTGTTTTCAGACTCTTTTTCTGCCAGAAATGTAAGTCTGCTTCATGGTTTTCTTTGACCCTGGTGATGAGAGAAAGTTTGATATATATTACCATATTGATACTTTTCTCTGACATTAATACAAATGAAGTGAAAAACAATCCCTAGATGGGAGAAAAAAACAAACGGAAAATGCTTTTCTACTGTAAAAGTACATGCTAAAAAAAATTGAAAAGATACTTTTAGAAACTATTGGGTTTGTTTCCATTCCTTTGAATCAAGTGTTGTGTTTGTATGCATAAGAACATACATGTTTATTTGGTTAAATAGGGGCATTTTGATATCAATTGTTCCAGTAGTGTGTTCTATTGCTAAATTTTCTCTTCTTATGGAAGAAAACATGATATTCACACTGTGTACTTCTGCAAAGAAACAGTCAATTTGTGACACTGTCTTTAAGACATTTGCTTTATTTAATTGTCCTGTGTGCCTCTTACACCAGTTCCCTTTTGGTTGTCCAGAGTTTCAAGGATGTATTTATAGTTAGTCCTTTTTTATTTTGCTAGTCTCCTTATTTTTAAATTAATTACAGAGTTTGGGCTTTGTATTGTAGAATTTAGTGTTAGAAAATACAACAATTAATCACTGAACTGAAGTGTTAGGAGTTTCTGGAGGGGCTTCAAGGTTAGAATAGTATGTTACAAGAACAGGTTGAGTATAGCTTGTGCCTGCCTTGGGAACCCAAATGGACTGGGTGACTCTTGACCTCTTCTAGGCATTTTTGATTCTGATTCTGTTTAAGATGAAGAATTATTGCTACTATATTCATATGTAAGTAGCTACTCAAAGGATGTCTGAAGTGACCTTGTCACATGGATTTTTGTTCCATATTTTAAAATTCAGGGATCCCATTCATTCCAGCATACCATAGTACTGATGAGAAATCTTAAAGGAGAAAGAAGGGCATCCGTATTTTAGGCATAGAGATGCAGGATCAGGATGTGCTGCTGAGCTTTTTCCATCAGGTTCGTAAGTCCTATCAATTTTTTGCAGCTTTTTCTACCTAGCTGAGTTGCTCTAGAACCATCACAGACATCCATAGAAATATTAATCATCACTGATTCTGTCATGTAATGACATGAGATACCTGTGGGTATACTCTAATCACAAGAAAAACAGTTAACAAGTATCTAATGGTATTGAAATAATTGTATCAAGACCACAGTATATATCTGCTTGTTAATTTAATAGTGTCACCTGAATAAATAGTCAATTCACTTAGTACTACCTGTACTTTAATCCATTGATTTAATCCATGTATTTTCAGTGATGCAAATATTCATGCAAATATGTCTATTTTAATCAAAAATGGTAATAAACTTTTCAAGCAGTGTATTTAAAATACTATTAAAAATTATCTTATGTCATGTGTGAGAGGGAAATTCAGTGCTTCTCTGGGGACTTGTGAGATAGACGAGCCATAGAGCAAAGCCCCAATTTCATCTTAAAAAGGCAAAACACAATTAGAATTTACCCATGAAGTGTGTAGAAATGTAATATAAATATCACCCTGTTTTGTACTGTAAGCATGTGGCATCAATTCTATTCAGTCATCTGGCATATCCCTTAATACAAATGACTTATTTTACTCTGGTGTGTACCCATAGGGAAATTTCATTCAGATGCTTGGAACAGGGATACAACCCTACCATGAATGGTCCCATTCTGCCTATTCCAGTTTTATTTCTAGAGCTCCGTGTCTCTTTGTTGCAAACTGTGAAATTCCCCCTTTGCAAGCATTTAAACCCTAGGAATTCTGCTTAAGTATAGCAGGATTCTCTTTAATTAAGGAATGAAGGAATAAAGTCAGCTTTTCTTCACATACCATATCTTTTTGTAGGATTGTTTCTGGTGTATGTACATCGCTGAGGAGTGTGTGATGTGGTGTGGAAGTGGTGTGGGGGTCTAGGTAGCATGGAAGGGGTATGGAGACATCTTTTATCCATGTCTTTTTGTTGTTACTTCCATTCTTTTCTACTCTCCTCCTCAACCAAGCATAGAGCAGTAGACCTGCAAGCACAACTCCATATGGAGGAACCTATCAAGGTCAAAATACTTCAATCACACCTCCAAAATGCTCATTTTGTGTTAACAATTGTGATGCTTGAACAATTTACAAGTTCAGGTTGAGGTATTGCCATTTGTTTTGTCAAAGGTGAGCTAATGTGATGCTCTGGAAAGGCAGGGGAACCTGGATAAGAGATCTAATTATAACTGCAGCTTATTTCAGTAACATTTCAGGAACACTGGTGGGAACTGTCACTTCTAGCAGGATGATGAGTTGTATTTTTGTTTCTTGCCCACAGTACCTAGAAAAATGTTTGCTTACTGTAGCAAATTAAATAATGTTGCTCTCATAATCTGGGACCATAAAGGAGAGTTACTACTAGCCTGCATGTCCGATCCAGGTACTCTATGCGGTTTTTTTCCCATCAGGATATCTAATCTATTACAACTCCCTTCTGGGTTCTCTTTTGTAGACATGACAAAGTCTCGGGTGATTACTTAAAAATTTCAGACAGTTACAATAAAATCTCAAACCTTTTGGAGCAAAAGAAATCTTGTTGTTAATCTCAATGCTCTGTATGACAGGGCAGAAAATTAATACCACATGGCTTAAACTGAAATAAAAATGATAAAATGGGTGGCAGGAAAATTAAATTTTAGTGTAAGTGTTTCTATAATTCCAGTGAGACTCTTTTGTTTCACCTGCTGTCTCCATTAACTGAATGCTGTTTCTATTACAGAAAACCTTTTTTATTGTATGATTTGCAACAATAAGTGCTGTTTTGCTAAAGGCTCAGAACAAACCAGAAGGGAGGAGTCTAGGCAGTAAATATTTGTGAAGTGTATAGGACTTCTCGTGCCCTGCTAGTTAAAATGTGTGCTGTTTCAGATTTAATGTAGGCTCTGCACTGGGAAAAGCTATTTAAAGAAAGCTTGTTTTGTCTCTGATACTGAGAGTGTAGAAGTAGGTGAACACCGATCAAGAATAATTGGTTATGAATATTTAATCCATAAAGGAGTTTTCAGTGAAAAATAAGATGACAGAGGCAGAAATGGATGAACATAGCATTGGGGCATTATGCAAGGAGAAAAAACCCGCCTTTATTCCAATTTTTATTGTGCAAGGAGAAAGTGGAGGTCAAGATAAAAATTAGGAAAATTTGCCCTTCAACATCTATGCAGAGTCTGTGCATATTTCAGGTTCTGCATTTTCACATTTTCTAAATAATGACATCATTATTACTATTATTATTATTATTTGTCACTGCCCAGGATGAATACAGGAAAACATTCAGCAGAATGGAATGGTATTTGAATCCCTACATATAACTTCATCTCCATTGTTTTAGATAACTTTTCCTTCCTTCCTTTTCCTGCTGGTCCACTGGATGGCTCTGTGATCACTCACATGCTGTACACAGGCATTTCTCTGTAGTGTGATCATTTGCTTAATATCACACCAAAACCTCTGCTTCTCAGTGTTGAAGGCAAAGACTGCTAATTTCAGCAGCAGAAATAATTAAGCAGGAAACATGTCTGTACCAAGAGCAGTGGCACAGAGAAGGGCATAACTAGAGTGGCTGTGAAGGGCCAACCCCTGGTCCCTCCTGGGCAGCTGTTGTTTCATACCATCTTGAAATGTCTTTGTGGAGAAGCACAAATAGGTGAAAGGAGGGTTTATAGGGTGCAGCATTATTGAGATTGGGTCTAGTTCAGGTGTACATCTGGGTTTATGGGTGAGAATGATTCCGCTCCTCTTTTTGAGTAGGGTTTTCCACGAGGATCTGAATGTCCCATGTCCCAGCACTGTTTGAGAGGATCCTTCCCTGGTGTTAATGTCGGTATTAAACAGTATACTTGGTAAGAGGGATTTGCAGCCTTGGTCTTGTGCCTTGCATATAAATGCATATAAATATATGCAACGGATATACTCAGTGTCAGATGCACCGCAGCGTCCACAGTGTGATGATGCACGTTTTTGATGGGAAATGTTAATACCAGAGAAGTGCCATCCAGGCAGATTGGGGCCTGGCTAGGGCAGACATGGCTGTGGTTTCCACACTCTCATTATCTGTGTTCTTGAGGTTTTCTCTTAGAAGAGAAATGAGGAAACAAACAGATGCAGACTAATCTGCACTCTGCAAAATGTATGTTGTATCTTAGAAAGATATCTAGAGGGGAAGTAAATCTTAAAGGCCAATGGTGCTGTAGTCGATTAAAACTGAGAAAAGCAAGAGCTTTTTATAGCTGTCTTTTCCTATAAATCACTGACTTCCTCTCCTTGGGAGATTGCCAGTGTAAAATCCAAGAATTTCTTGGCATTACTAAAATCAGAGGAGACCTAGTTTATATTCCCAGACCTGTGCAGAACAGAGCTGGGCAGAGTTTCATTTCTGCACCATAGCAGAATAAGCCTCTAAAAAAATTATCATGTACATTCACAAATTAGTATAGCACCGTGTAGTGACACTACTATAAATTGTATCACAGAGAACTACTGCTTTAGTGCAGTGTCTTTAGAAAAATGCTTAATACATAAGAAATCCTTGAATTCTATCTGGTTTTGCTTCTCTGAGAGACTTGAGCTGTGTGTGCAGTGTGTGAGCAAGGTCAGAGAGCACGTGGATAGTATCCTGATCGTCTGCATTGCTTAGCTGTAAGATGAGGCTTTTGGCACTTTTGAATCATTTCCTCTAGTCCCTGCTGGAACAAAGATTGGGAACAGTCCAGAGGATGTGTTGCTCCAGGAGACACTCCCTAAAAGCCAAGTGGCTGGGACTCTCTCAGGTTTGCTTTCTTCCAGCGTTGGTTCTGGAGGCTTTGCCTTGAGCGTTCCCGCATCAGTGTGCTGATGTGAGGGGTTTTTGCTTACTGTGCCTTCCTCTCTTAGTTCTACTCTGAATGTTTTCTTACTTTGAATGTATAAAACCTTTTACCTGTGAGACTAAAAAAGGAGCAAACTTGCAGAGTTCATCTACTGTGAAAGTGAAGGAAGGTGGATTAGTGGAACTGTGCAGCTGGCAGTAGGTAGATTATTTAATAATTTAATGCAGGCAAGCAGTCTATTTATAACTTTTTCAGTAGTGTACAGTAGTTTTCCCTAATTGCTAAATAGCCTGAAAATAGTTCCAAGGTCTTAAATGACAGAACTTCTTCTAATTAGTGAGATGACATTGTCTCCTTGCCTCAGAAAAACTCACTTCAGGACTCTGTTGGGTTCTTAGCACCATAATGTGCTGCACAAAAGATTTCCTAGAAATCAGCAATGCTTTGGAAGGTATTTTTAAAAACAACAGAAAAAGCAAGCCCAAACAGGAATTCTTGCTATAGCTGTACGTACACTTCTGCCTATGTGAATGGAGTTATTTGAAAACTTTGGACTTAATTTTCCCCTTTTTGAGTTAAGGGGATTTAGCTCAGATTATTAAATAACATAATTCATTGCTTGGTAGCCATTGGAAAAGTAAAAGTCTTATCTAGTTATAGAAGGGATGATAATCACAAAAGTGCCGTGCATCCTCTGTCTTCAAGCATTTTGTCCAAGCTAAGGTTCATGAAGGAGATGAGCAGTAAGCCATAATAAAAGTGGTAAAATATTTCCTTTTCTGGAACTATTATGATCATAAGACACGATCATAATAAAACTATGAACACAAAATTATAGCTTTCCTTCTCATTTTCATTTGCTCTTGTTTTATGAACATGTTAATAATTTAATATTTGTTAAAGATTATTTTTGAGCTGGTACATTATCTCATATAACTCTGGTGGGGGGAAATGAAACTGGAATTAACTTTCAATTAACTAATATATATCTAATAACTTTTTAGACTGTTAAGCAAAACAAGAATAAGATTATTATAGATGGATTTTAAATTATAACAAAATGAAATAATAGAAAAATATTAAAATGAAAGAAATGAGGACAATATTTTGCCTGTGTACCATAACTGGTAATTAGATCAAATACAATTCTTTTTGCTAGCTAAGAAATTTTTTAAGGACCATGTGGGTACATAAAAATAATGAGCTGCTTTTATTAGTTTATCTAAGGGCTGGTTGCATCCAGCTATACCCTCAATTTTTACATGTGTATAGGTCTATACTGATACAGATACACACCTCTTAACTGTTAATGTAGGAAACCCACATACCCATCTGTGTTGGTGTGTGATTATTTTCCTCTTTCTTTCCTTCATTAGATGCAATCGCTCTATTTGTTTCTACAATTGAAGTGGTTAGAAAGGAGCAATTTGGTTTTGCCCTAAAGTCATAATCCTGTATTATATATTGCTGTTTTAAATGCTTTTCTCCGACAACATCTAGATTTTTGCTTCTGTCATATAAGAATAGAATAGAATAGATTAGAATAGAATGTGTATTTTTCACATTTATACCTCTGCTCCTTTCATTCTATATGAACTCAAGGCAGTGAAAAATGGACAGAACAGAGAAGTGTGATTTTTAAATAGTTTGTTTTTTGCCTGAGATAATATTAAGAAAATATAAAATCTTAATCTGGCAAGGTACTTATAATTAATATCTTTCTTATGATGGGTGGATTATAGCAGTTTTAAAAGACATTAAAACTTCTTCATCTGAGATGACCTGTATTCTTTACTTGCTTTAAATTAGCTCTAGGTATTTAAGGCTTTATTTATATTAGAGGAAATCGTGCGGGGTGGGGGGGGGGTGTGTGAAGAGGAGACCCAAAACTCCTAATTCCAGATTTTTTGGAACAAATATTTGTTGAAATGCTCAGAGCTATCTTCTCACAGTTCCAAGGGGTACGTGACTGGGGAAGAAAATCCTGAAGAGAGGGAGATCAGAGATTTCTATATCAAACAAAGGAAGAAATTGTATTAGGGTTTTAACTTCAAAAAGCTTTCCAGGGCAGCAAGTCAGTCTTTGAAGCGGAGGGAAAAGGGACAAGCAAGAGAGGCAGGAGAGAAGGGGAGGTTGATAGTCCCAGCTCCCCTCAGAGGCAGTGGGGCTTCTGTGGCTGAGCCATTGCACAAAAGTATTCCTCATAACAGACAGAAGAGATTTCTAACTTAGTCATCAAGAAGTTAAGGCTCAACTCTGACCAGGTCTTCGGTTTCATTTGAGGCTTATGTAATATTTATAAGGCAACTTTGGTGTCTTCATTTTCCTGGCATAAGAAAGAATAGAAGATGATGAGGTCTCAAGTCTACTCCTGTAACCTTAATACCTGTAGTAAGTCTCAGCTTTGCAAGAGGGTCTGCAGAGTGCATTGGCACTGATCGCGTGCAGTGTAGGAAAAGATTTAATGACCCCTACTTGGGGATTATCTCTTTTTCTTGTCCTCAATGTCTTTTCTTGAGAGCATCACACTGACATTTGAATAATACTGTTAGGCCTGAGAACTTTGGCTGGCTCTTAGAAGTAGTCACCATGCAGAAACAAATTGTCTATGATTTAATGATGAATTTTGGAATTCTATTAACTTGAAAATATTTGAATATGATTATTTTCATATCTTCCTGTCTGAGATGTGCAGGAATAAGCAATTAAGTGAGCTGTAGTAACATTGACTTTTTATCTTGTCTGACTTGTGTATTCCCCCTTTTTTTTTTTTTTTAAGAAAGATATTCTTTTTTACTGTAGGGTCTAAAAAGACTTATATCAGCTCTGGAAGTCAGGACAAACTCCATTCCCTTTCTAGGGCTATCTTTATGGGTCTAACTGTTGCTCTTGGCTCTTTCCCTCCCCATGGACAAAGGGTTAATGGAATAGTACTTAAATGAGAGACTTAACACTAAAATTTCTTAGTGTGTCAAGATGTTGTACAAAGATTTGTGGTACTTGTTCTGTGCAGTCCAGGGGAGTGGTGGAATACTTAAGAGCAAGCTGTTAGCCAGAAATGGAACTGAGGATCCAGGAAGCTCTACTCTGTTGTCTAAAGAAACAACTGAAGTACATGGGGAAAAGTGTGATGGTGTCTAGAGGGCAAGGAACACTCAGATCTTTGCCCACTGCCTGGAAATCACGTCCATGCCTTGGAGCCTTTACCCACAGCATTACTGTAGCAGTTCCATACAGGGGATTAATTTAAAAAATATAAACTGTTAAAATGTATAGTTTCATTCAGGACCAGCGTGAAGTGTCAGCACAACCAACTCACTGGGATTCCGAGCTCTGTGTGTGGATGGTGAAACAGCAGTAAAGGAAAATGTGGTCCTTTGGCAAAACAGCAGCAACTGTTAATTAATTTGGGAAACAAAAGAGGAAAAATAAATCTTTTAAGCAGTTTGGGCTTGAGCTAAAATAGTACAGCAAGATTAATATCAGTAATTGTCACGAGTGTTAATTAGTACTGGGACCACACATACAAAATGTGACTCGCACAATATACTAAAGAGGTCACGTCTGAGTCAGGTTACAGAGAAAAATGGTTTTGCTGTAGCCTATCTTCGTATATTAAATAATTTTTTTTCCTCTGTGCAGTGTATGAAGTCTTTAGGGAACAGAGCTTATTAGAACTTAGGTGATAGCCAATACATTTGCCTGCATCCTCTCAAAGTTTGAACTCCCATATGTCAGCTCCAAAGCAGCAAACTCAGCCTCAGTATTAAAGATCTTGGAGCCCTAAGGCACTGATCCAGTGTGAATGGAAATTCCTTCATTTTCTTCATGATATTTTAAAATTCCTGACAAATCAAATGGCATTATAAAGACATTTAGAGGATTTAGCTCAGCTTCCTAAATCCTTTGGTGGATCATAACTATTTAAAGTTGATTATTTAACAGAAGGGAGATAAAGGAGGATATTTACCTGTGAGCTAATTTAAATAAAAATATGCCTCTGCATAGAGTTTCCTTTCTTTAGAATCTTAACTATCAACTGCTAACTTGCAAAAATAAGTTCATTCTTCCGGAAACTTAGAGAAAGATGGATATAAACCTGAAAATCTTAATATATTGCCATCTTGATATATTGTATATCTTAATACATAGAACCTTTTACTACTCCATTCACATGGATTTCAGTTCTAATAAATGTTTTTACAGAAAGTTCACTTATGATAATCTTCCCTAGAGAGTAATATTGGATTATGAAACTGTTGCAGGTTGTCACTCAAATGTTTCTTCACTCAAAGACTTTTTGAGTTTTATGATTCTTTGCAATTCTTAAAAAAAAGTCTCCCCCTCCTAGCACCTTCATACTATTGATGTGCCTTGCTTTGGCATAGAAATGTCTAAGGGCTAGGAGGTCACGATAGTGCAGACCCCGTCTTTCCTGGAATTGATGGGATTTGGAAGGGCTTTTGGGCTAAGGAATGGGGTGAGTTACAGGATCAGCTTTGCTGCTCTGACTGCAGAAGCTTTAAGGAAGTAAACGTCCACTGAATGTCAAGTATTTTTAGAGTGTACTTCCCTTCCCTCTCCCCCCTGCTAATCTTGGGCAAGTCTAGGTTACACCAAAAAAGTTATTGAATATGATATTAATGTACAGGAAGTAATACTGGTAACTCAGTGCAACTCCATCTAGTAGGAGATGGATTGGGGTCCAGGAGGGAAGCAGGCTGCTCTCCCACATTCACACAACCTCTTCCTATGCAAATAGGGCTTCTATCCCATGGAATTCCACTGGGTATTTGACCGCTTCACATGGATATGTGTATCCTTACTGGGAGAGACAGGGATAACGAGTTTGGAGCTCAACACTTCTTCTGATCCCTAAATGCTTTAATTGAAAGACTCTTCATTGCAAAGTAAAAGCCTCCACTCACTTTTTTCAACCAAATAGATGAAATAACTCAAAGAGAAACCATTCCAGGACGCACTGACCTCCATGGGGTGCATGAACCTTTGCAATTACTTTTAATGGAGCTTCCTATTTGTGTTGGGAGCTTAGTCACTCTAGGCAAGATTTGTCCATCTTGGGCCAGAGATGTAAAGCAACAAGGTTCTGCTGATGAGAAAAAAAAAAGATTCCTATTAAGTGTCAAGATTAAATCAAGTTCCTACTCTTCCTCTTGGCAGCGTGAAGCCGGGCAGAAGGCAGAACCATATGTCCTTCTCCTAAGTGCTGATTTGCTGAAGTGTCGTTAGCCAGATTTAAGTGTTCTCCTTTAACTGTTAATAAGTGTGTTCTGGGACACTGAGTTACAGTCCAGAAAATCACCACACTTGTTTCCAATATTTGAAAATGTGGTTTGGTGCTAGAATGAAAAAAGTTATTTTGACGGTTAGGTGTATTTTGTTTATATACATGCTGACACACATGAAGGTATAAAGTATAAAACATAAATTTAAATACAGTACATGAGAATGGGAAGCTGGACATATGTTTTGTGCACAATAGGAGCTAGAAGTTATATAGAAGTACCAAATCAAAGGCTTCTTGTTGCTGGTAGCTTTGGCAGGATCTTGACCAACCCTTGCACTGCCCAGCCCTCTCCCCAGATCCACAGCTCCCTGAGCACAAGCAGTACTTCCAAAGCAGATGAATTCTGGCCAGCTTCAAAGTCTAGATTCAGGTAGTACACAGAAAAAGTGCTTTCGGCCTTCACTATACCCCTTCAGGAAGAGGTCAGTCATTCCTTTTGCTTTACCAAGCTCAGTCTCAGTTTATTTGGATTAGCCACATCCTGGTAAACAGCTAGGGAAGCTGACAGTTATGAGGGACTAAATATCACTAAGAATATTTTAGAAAAAAAATCTATTTTGTAATTTTCACAATCCCTGCTGTGGGAAGTAATAATTCTGAACTTCAAGGAAAAGCAAAGAGACTGGAAAAAGGGATCAAACCAACAAAAACATAGCAGTAATGGCCAACACATGGAAGGTAGGTGGGACAGCAGAACTGCACCACAAAATTAGGGTTTATTTCTTCAGACTTGTTTCCTTTTAAAAGGCAGGTAAGAAATTTGGAGTACTGTACCATGTATTCCTTCTCAAAATTGAAGTACAATCTGTTCTGCACATCTGTGAATGCAGATGGTCACTGTTCTTAATAATTTAGCACGAAAACTAACACAGTTCCTCTGACTGAGGTAAAAACCATGTATGTAGCTTGTGTTATTCATCCAGCCATCCTGGGTATCGTTAATAGCAGCACCATGACTTTTTTCACAACAACAAGACCCTACATACATTTACTACAGTAAGCCAATTTGTTTTTATAATAAAATATAGCAAAATAGAGGTTAAATCTGAAATTTCTTTGTTGTTTAGTAGGAAATGACACCCTTTCCCTACATCCTTTTGCCAAGATTTTAGGTCAATTTTTGTGTTATGGTTTTATATAATGTGTTAGTACATGCTTTATAAAAGGAGCTGGAAAGGTTGTACAGCCTATTATTATGTTTATTGTGTTTTTGGTTTGTTTTCATACACTGATTTCCTCACTTAAAAGAACAAAGGAGAAATATCTGTCAGATGGGGGAAACCACAGGACACCATAATATTGGTGCCTGCAGTTATCTGGGAGAAAAAAGCCTGGGAAGTTAGTACTTGATAACTTGTAAGACAATGCACAGAAATATAATTAAAAGAAATTCTGGACAAGGAAATAGTCTTGGGCTGAATGCTAAATGAAAGACTATATTAATTCTTACATAGTATTTATAACTGAAGTTACATAGCTTATTTATTGATCTGGTCCATTTTGCCAGCATATCAAAGTTAAAGAACTGGAGAATATTTTTTCTTGTGTGTTTTTGGAAGTGAGCCCCAAGCTCTTTAGTAGCACCGGCAAATTCCAGCATCATGTTCTTCCAGTGTTTACAGATTTTGTATCATGTATTGTGCCTCTTCTTCCAGTGTTAAGAAATGCAATTTGTCTTTTATTCCTTACCAAGTGGTGAAAAAAAATTTTAAAAATGAATGATGGTGATGATCATAGAAACAAGTAATTAAAATGCAATTTTCCAGACAGTTTTCTTTTTGCTGCCACTACATAACTTCTTTAGAACATGTTTACAGAAAATTGAGGAAAACCATGGACTTGCCTTGAATTGGATGTTCCTTAGCAGTGTCATCCTAATGCAGAAACTTGCTCCCTTTTTACAGTGGTTATAGCTAGTTTTCATTGTGTGTTATTATTTGTTTTTGTTGCCATAAATTGGAAATAACATCAAGAAGTCAAGAGGGCTATGCTGGTGTAGAGCTGGAAAGCAACTGGAAATCAAAATCTGTCCAGGCTGCAAGAAGCTCTTTTGTTCTTCACATAATCCATTTTCTTACACCCTGTGATTTTCACAGCACAGCAGCATTTTCCCGTCTCTTTTTCTGAGTCTAAGGATAGTTTTTATTATGACTTAGCCCTGATGTGAACATGCACCTGTCTCTAGAAGGACCTGTACTTTTGACTTGTCAGGCAATGTGCGATTGAACTTAGGCATAAATATTTATTTTGGCCTGAATGGTTTCAGCAAATCTATCTCTTAACCTGCTCCCTTTGAAAGTCTTACAAATTTCCGAGCCCTGCAATAATATTGCTCTGTCAACAAGGGGAACAGAACTCTCTGTAGATAACGAGTGAAATACCCTTCACTGCCCATATAACCACAGATTCACCTTTATTTACCTTTGGAAACAAATCATCTGCTCTATAAAATGCTGGTCTAATTACTTTCAGTGAATAGAATCCAAAATTCCTCTGAAACAATACTGTGCCAATGCAAGTTTTTAATGTTTTAATTTGAATTGCTAAAATTGATATTTAAAATGAGACTTTGTGATTCTATTCTAGTACTGGAAGTGGAGAAAAAAGCAGAAATTAAGATAAATATCAAATACAGCCATTCTTCACAGTGCAAATGAAGGCTTTTTTTGAAAAACAAATAAATTAAGATTAAATTGTGAATGTCGATAGGTAAATGGGCAGATATTTGGGTGTATGTGTGAGTATGTGAGTCTGAAATGGAACTGTTTCTTGCAGAGTATAACCAGTCCAGGCTGGTTTGTGAACTTTGCTAAGGCACACTCTATTTCTATCTGAAATAAGTAGTTGGGGGATTTTTTTGTTTGGTTTGGCTTGGGTTTTTTTCCCAATTTTGCAAAAGGGAAGTTGCTGATTTGTTTGTATGAAGTTATTTTGCTTTTAGTATAATTGCTGCATGAAAGACAAAGAGCTGAATATGCACACTACACAGTTTAGATAGCCTATGTTGTTTGCCTAGCAGATTGTATTATAATAAAAGTAACTTACCACCTCCCAGGAAGCTCTTTGAAATCTTCAAGAGTAGGAAGGTGGTAAGAAAAGGCTTTCCAAGAGCTTGTGTGCACAATCTCTGTCTAGGCTCTGGACTGTGCTGGTAGACAAGGTGTTATTGAAGTTGTTTCAGTCAGTCCAGTCCTTTCTGTTTGCAACCTTGATCCTTTATGTGCAGATGCATTTCTGAGCTGTATTTATCCCATTTGGCATTCACTTTAGGAACGTTCATTGGGAATATAAGGGAAATGTACACTGAAGCACTCAGGAACAGCCCTCAGGAGGGTTGTAGCCAAGCTTCTTGCTGCAGAGTAGAGTTGTAGCATTTGTCACGATTTTAGGATGAAAGTTGGATTAATGAGGATAAAAGACAGCACACAGTTGTTTCCTCTTAATTAATCAAGGGAGGTGATTCTGCCCCTCCGCTTAGGTGAGACCCTACTTGCAGTGCTGCATCCAGCTTTGGGGTCTCAGCACAGGAAAGACTTGGAGCGGGTCCAGAGGAGGGACACCAAGTGTTGATCAGAGGCATTGTTCAGTCAGGAAAAGGGAAGGCTTTGGGGTGGCCTAAAGTGCAGCTTTCCAGTACCTGAAGTGAGCCTACAAGAAAGATGGAAAGAGGGTTTTTACTGGAGCATGTAGTGACAGGACACAGAGGAATGGCTGCAAGCTGAAAAAGAATGGGCTTAGATTAGATATTAGGAAAAAATTCAGTGAGGGTTATGGAACAGGTTAACCACAGAAACTGTGGCTGCCCCATCCCTGAAGGTGTCCAAGGCCAGGTTGGATGGAGTTCTGAGCAGCCTGGTCTAGTGGAAGGTGTCCCTGCCCATGGCAGGGGGTTGGAATGAGATGATCCTTAAACGTCCCATCCACTCTCAAACACTCTGTGATTTTATGATCAGTTGGGGAATACTGAAAATAAGGACTAAAAGCCCCTCCAAACTGTTTCTTCAAATGGGGCTACCTCTGAGGGTGTAATGTGATACCCAAACCCCTTTGGAATTACAGATTTTTATGTGCACCTTTGCAGTGATGTGTCGGGGAGGTACAAATACAGGAACAAAGAGCAACTTAAAGAAATAAATATGTAAGTTGTGGTCAGCTTCATTTAACCTGCTATGAGGTATGCATGAAAAGTATCGGCCTTATTCAACTTGGCAAAACATGAGGGTAAAGCAGATAAACTGTGTGGTTTTTACTGTGAAGCATGAAACTTACCCTCTTCCATGATTATTCAACTGCTATTCCCACCTTCTTCATATGATCTAATGAGCTTGTAGTTACTCTGAGCTTCAGAAAGTTTTAACACAGAGGTTAAACAGTTTTACTGTGCTCTTTACTGGTCTGATTTTTGCATTCAATTCAGCTGAAATCTTTGGGTTAAGGAGGTTAGTTTTCTCCAGCCTTGCAACTTGAAATAGGAGAAATACAAATCTGTAGGAAACACTGCACCACAGTGCAGGTGCTAGAGACCAGGAAGATTATTTGGCTCTATGCTAAATATCCCAAAGGATATTTGAGACAGTATATCCACATCAACAAGTGTTATGGGCCCACAGAGGTCTGGGAGAGGGGAATAGGTGGTCTTGAGGATGTTACTTTCACATTAAATATGCTGAAGCGAAGATTATCCTGTAGCATCTGTGGCCAGGTCCTGTCAAGTGAGCAAAGTTTTGGCTCTTGGATTCTGCCTTTTTGCTCAATTTCATCTCCAAAGAATTCCCTTCGCATGCTCCCAGATGTGGGAAAACAAAAAGATTGTAATGATCTTGGGTGTCTCTTTAAAAAACAATCAAAATCAGTCTTTCATCTCTTACTGTTGTGTTGCAAAGAACCTGGATTCCATTAGCTCCCTGTGCTATTTTCATTTCTCCAGAAGTCATTGGGCACTGCAGTGGGAATTCCAGCTGCAGCAGAACACCTGCTTTGGGAAGGATGGTACATATTTCATTGCATGGTTCAGTGTGTCACCTCACTAACAGAGCAGAAGTGTTTTCACCAGACTGATTGTCACTGTTCTGCTCTGGGAAAATTGCCTCTAGGAGAACAGAGGAGTCTTCTGTGATAAAATGAAGCCTTGGAAACATTTAGGTAGCTTGCCATGGTTTGTAGGAATGTGCTTGGTATTTATGTGTAGGCTAGGAGTGGGTTTTTCTCCTTCCCTTGATTCTCCTTGGCACAAATACGAGATTGGTCTGATGAGGATAAATTGCTCAGGTGGTGTTTCTGGGACACTTCTAATAAAGTGTCAGAGATGATTGCAGGAGAGCTCGGTGGTTTTAACATCATTACTGCATGTTTGGAGGAGACTGACATTTAGCTAAAAAATCAAAATTTAGGAACATCACAAAGGAACGGTTAGTACTGATTTTTGTATGTAAGGGGCATTTGTTTTGTTGGTTGCTTGATTTGGTTTATAAATTACAGTCTTGCAGGATCTTGTTTTGTTATTCACTCTTTTGCTTCCACCTTCACTCATGCTAAATTATCCTTGCTAAGTAATGGTTTCCACTCAAAGTCCTTTCTATATCTCACAGAAAATCCTGAATGTGTTCAAGAAGGGCACCTTAAACTTTTCATTTAATTCTCAAATCTTTACTTGATAGAATTCAGAGCAGGAGGGAGATATCAGCACTGCCTTTGGCTTTTAATAGGTGAATTTATCTGACAAAAATGGGATGGTTTGTAGTGCTTGTCTAGCTATTTTCACCTCATCTGATATTGATATCAGTGTGGATAATGCTCGTGTGGACCTCCCCTGATAATATCTTCTTTAAAAGACAGTGTAATCATAAGATCAGGTAAAGTTAATATTCTATGTACCAGAGAGATTCTGTCAGCTGGTACCATTATGATTCTCCTGGATGCTGCATTGTAATTATACAAATGAATGGAAGATGCCTGTCTTGACTGAGTTTTTAATTGATTGGATGGACAGGTTGTTAATCAAGCTAGAAGATCATTAAAAGCCCTGTGTGGGAGTATTTCTCATACTGTTCTCCTTTTTATGTTTTATTGATGTTTCTTTTTATTAATTTTTCTAAAGAAAAAAGGATGGAAAAACAGACCAGGAGAAGCAGAATCTTCTCACTTTCATTGTTTCACAACAAATCAAGTAAAGACAAAAGGAAGGAAATGGAGACTGAAAGGTCTGTCTTAAAAAACCCCATATATATGACTTGTGATTTACTTAATTTTCCAAACAAGTCTGTTACAAAGAACAGAATATGGAGAAGAACGGTTTTGGTCTTTGCTTTCTGAAGGAACATAAGCAGTAAAAAAGGGAACACTCAGGCTCGCTAAAAGTATATGGAAGTTTGTTTAAAAAAATTTCTTTGTAAGTCTATCATAGTGCAAAGCAATAATGCAAATAATAACAGTAAATAGATCAAGTTCATGGCAATTAAAACACACTCCATTAATCAAAAACCTTGGTAAACTGGAATGTCAGACATCTGTCTTAATTTTAGTGACATAATAAGTATTTCTTTGAAGGCATGACAGGTGGTTCCTGGATCCCAGTGACCTGGCAGTTGGAAAATGGAAGCCCAGTGCTGTGTTGGTGTTTGGAGGTATATTTGGGTATTTATGCCAGTGGACAGGCTCCTCAGAAATAACCAATTGTGAGCCATGTGATACTGAAAGGAAAAAACCCCTAAATTAAAAATCTGCTTATAAGGCTGTGTTCCCTGGGCCTTTTCCTTAGCTATAAATGGAAATGTTCTACAGGCTGGAATGATGTGCCATTCCTCTTACCTTAAGCAGCATCTCCCTGTCTCAGATCCTGAGACCAGTCCTTCAGAAAGCCCATTAGTGGCTTCTTTCTAGTATGAGAATTCACCTTTCATAACGCCCTTCATCCTCATTTTGTCCATTTCTTTCCCAACACACTAATTTGGAGCCTTGTTCCCCAAGGTATCTGTGTAGTTCTGTTCTCTGAATATTTCAACACTATTAATTTATCACCATCAAGCTGTATGCACCACCACCTATTTCAGAGATGGGAATGGAATTCTTGACTTCCACTTGTCCTTTTCCTTCACCATCTCTTCCCCCAGAAGAGCCCTTGACCTGTTCTGTGGATGGATGTTGTGGTCCATGCTGGAAATGGTTTTTAAGTGCTTTGAGGTCTTCTGTGAAGGACAGGAAATGTGAAAACCCACTGATGGAGGAGAGGAAGTCAGACTAAGCATCACCTTCCCACCAGCAGCGCATCCCGTGACCTGCTATAGCTGAAATGTTAATGTCTAAGTGGATTTTTATTAGAAATAGGTCTCCCAGATGCTAATTCTGATGTCAGAGGTTTCCAGCAATATCAATAAAAAGCCAGCAGTGTGGCCTTTATTCCCTACTGCAGTGATGGCATGTGACAAAAATAAGTATGATAATTTTATAGTTTCTTTTTTTTTTTCCTGCCCAAAACATAGCTGTGTTAATCTGAAAGACAGCTGATTTTTCAAGGTCAAAAGTGCCTGGCTACAAATTGATGAGCTATTATGCATGTCTGTGGGTTTTTTTGATGGTTCTGTACTAATAATACGCTTGCAGAACAGGCCATAAAATTCCATTTGAGGGTATTAAAACATACCAGGACATTTAATCAGATTAGAATTCCTGTCAGCTGGCTGTAGTCAAGGTGTTGTTCAGTCCATCATTAACAAAGTGTGCAGGAGATCAAGACAAATGGCTGTTCCATCATTTCAGATATCACTGGGATGACCTTTTTGTTTTGGGCACTTGGCTAGTGGCTGGGTGGTTGTGGGGACACTGCTGGTGAGCAGAGTAGTCCATCCCTCCTACAAGCAAATCTATACAGCAAGGTAGAAGAACAGAAAACATTTCCACTGTAACAAAGCTTTTTGTAACAGGAAAACATGCAGTTTGCAGCAAAATTGTATTAGAGTGTAGATTGCGTCATCATCTTCTATGATTATTCTTTAATAAAGATCCATTTGTTTTGCTGGGGGTGTGATGCATATGGCTGCTCTTGAGCATCCTTACCATGAAAATCAACTTACGGTAGAAAATATTGCAGTTTGAAATAGATATTTTGAGGTGCTGAGAATTTTGCTGGGTAGCAAAGGTGGTGATATTTCTACCAAGATTTGACCCCATGTAAAATTTTTAAGATAATATTGTGCGTAAAGCCCCATTAGACGAACTCCAAATTAATATGTCCCTTTTTGCATTGAAATTGAAGTAACTTCAAAAGTAAATGAGGCTGTGAATGAAAATTAAGCTAGAAATTGGAATTGGAATTGCAATACGTTATGTTTTTACATGCAGCAAATGCTTTTAAAAATGAAGATTTTCTTGAGACAGAGAATTCTGATTTTGAATAGCTTAGCAGATATCTTTTTCAGCAGCTTCTTTAGAATAGACCAAAAAAAGTTTGTTTTTAGGCTGGAAAAGCCTTGATACAGTCCTTGCCTACATTTTTAAAGTAATACCTTGATAAATGATGCCAATTATGTTGTAGTCATATTACTTATAAATATTTCAAGTGCAGTATATTCAGCCAAATGAACAAAATATATTTTAAATAATATTTAACCTATTTCAGTTTTGCTTGAATTGATCATACTTTAAGACACTTTATGTTTTGTACTTTTGTGTCACATATGTTTACAACCTCCAGAAACATGAGATTTCTCATGCTTTCATTATTTTCATAAGAAAAAGTCAGATCCTTTCATTCCGTCTGCCTGCTATTCTGGTCATGCCTGGTAGAAACTTTTAAGCTGAGCATCACTACATGATTTAGGTTTTATTAGGGAATTTTTTGTTTCTGTCTTGAAGAGAAGCAACCTGGACACTATTTACTCAAGGTAAGCTCAATGTCAGTTTGCCTTGGAAGTGTTGCTGAGGAATAGGGATTTGTCCCCACTGTTGGCAGAGGCTGGCTGGCCAAGGGATGAATGATGCTCCTGCCACATCTCAGCGCTTCCTTTGGAAGCGGCAGCCAGCTTGGCTCTTGGTGAATCTCTGGATAGAGGCGATTCTCCAGTGCTGGCTTTGGGATGATGAAAGCCTCTGAAGCTGCTGCTGCCCTGGCTGAGCTGAAGGGAGGGAGGCAGGAGGTCTTTGGAACAGCCTCACATGGTGGAAAGCCTTCAGTGCTCTCAAGGTGAAAGGCATCTTCTTGCTCCTTTCCTGAATAATTAAATAATTGCAGCAGTGCTAAGGAAGCAGAGTAAAAATTTGACTTTAAAGACTGGTTCTGGTTCGAGTCCTGCTTATCATGGCCATTTTTCTTGCATTTGAACTGTGGGCAGAGTTTTCTACAAAATGTGGAGAAGGATAATAAGGATGGGATATAGGCAGCAAAGTTCAGTAACTAAATGGCAGCTTACGTGGTGGGACTGTGTAAGGCTTGCTGTGGCCATTTTTCAGCTATTTCCTATGAGATGTGCATAATATTCTCAGCAAAAGGCATCTTAGGAAACCATCAAGAAAATGGAACTATGTATGGCTTTGGTTTCAGTATCTTTAGTGTGACATACCCCTATAGTCTTTCTTAGTATAAAGCATAAAAGGAGAAGGAAACTCAGGAGGTCATAAAAAGCTTTTTATTAAGTGATGCCGTTCCAGATAATTGTCTTTTTCCTGAATATAATGAAAGCTAAAGCTCTTTGGCAAGTGAGCACTTTGGCAAAACTGTTTTGCTTCTGCGTACTGGGTGTGCTAACTGTGTGATATGATGCCTTACAGAGGGAGGAGTGTCTTGAGAGATTCCTTATGAAATATCAGGAGGTGTTTTTGCATAACTTTATAGAAAATCTTTCCAATAAATGGCCACTATAAGTAGCCTGTGGGTCTTCAAAATTGTAGCCTTCTGACCGGAGGCCAGAAGTACTGCTTTGGTGGGCAAGTACTGCTCACTCATTACATTTTATTAGGTTTTTAACACACTTTACAAGTCAATCATTGACTGCTAGTAAGATTCCACTCTTATTTTCACTGTATTTATCCATAATGTTGGTTAATCCTTTAGCAACTATATGATATAAAATCTAAGCACAGAATGAAATGTTTATTATCAATTTTCTCACCATGAATTGACTTTTTTCAGGTGCAGCTGACAAAATTCTGCTGGCAACACTTCTTTGGAAGCAGCATCCCAGCCTCCCCAAGAGCAGGCTTTGCTTCCTGTGCTGCTTCCATTCCAAGAAATATTTGCAGTTTTCCTGATTTCAGTGTATGTATCTTCAAAATCTGGATAGGGATTTCTAATCCTGTGTAATTTCTCCCCCTCCATTATGGCACATATTCATACCAGTTCTACCTATTTATGAGGATGTTTATCCCAGGCAGAGAAGATCTTGCTAAAAGAAAGTCTGGCTAATAAAACTTCAGCTATGGCAGCAGCCTGGTAACATCTTGCATGGGTGACAGCATGCCAGTTTATGGTACTAATGAATACATTTCTTGATGATTTTTAAATTTATGACTGCAGTGAGAAAAACATATTCTTCATTTACATGTAAAAAACCCCCAAAGAAAAAACAACACCCAACCCCCCCCCAAAATGCCCCAAACACTGTCCCCCCCTCCCCCATACCTTAAAAATATGATTGTGGATAACTAAAAATGCTCCAGAACCACCACATTATCTGCTGATGTCTGAATAAAGGGGATGAAGCTGGTGACAAGTCTGTTTCAAGAAAAGAGAGAGAAAAAGACAGCTGTCATTTAACATGATGTTCTCAGTCTTTTGTAGAAATGATTATAAAATGCAAATTTTTATTCACTTATTCAGCCTGCACCTTCCTTGCTACTGATGCAAACATATGCATTTAATAGTATTCTATAGTTTCTATAAATCCACTTGCTTGTGACTGCTTTGGTTGTTTAACCCTCGAGTCCAAAATGTGTTCAGTTTTTCATAATCTTTTTATTATTTATCATTTATCAAAATATTTCAAGTTTCTTGTGCTTAAGCTTAATGTTTTGTTTTCAAGTAAAGCACCTGAAGAGCTAAATTCACTTTCAGATTATCTGGGGACAATCGTTATTTCCTGAGTGCATTTGCACGGCACAAAGCAGGATCCTACCCTCCATGTTAATGACTTTTAATATATATTTACATTATTTTGACTGTCATAAAATATACAACCTGAACAAATACTGCAGCACACTCTGTTATATTCTGAACCTTTGGAATTTAAATGTGATTTAAACTGTGATGTGCTTTCCACGCGAGCTGTGCATCTCTGTTTCTAGCATAGCCATCCCCTGGAATGTGTGGGGCACAGGGGGCACAATCTCCTCTGCCTGGGAGGTGGAATAGGGAGAGTTTTGTAGCCCCTGGAATACTTTCTCCTCAACAGTAAAGTCCTGTTGTACAAAAGGTGTGAGGGAGAAGAACTGGGTTAAAAAAGCGTCTCTGAGAGGCAGGAATTTCACCTGCAAAAGTTCTCAGTTTTGGTCTGTGGGACTACCTGGAAGGAAGGACAGTCCTGGACAGCCTGGGGGTTCTTTCAGCACATTCAAGATTTGCAGCCTGAATCATATTTCCTTGTGATGTCATGGTTTCAGGTGCAGGAATTTGAGCCTTTCTTTGTGAATGGAGGATCTACCAGCAATGGGCTCCATGTAAATGCTCTGACAAGATGATATAAATCCATTAGCTTCACATGGAACACAAGTCTCTGTTTTTAGAAAGTAATGAATAGATATTAATGAAATAAAAAATTCCTCATAATAACCTACAGCTTCCTATAAAGCAAATTGCCATTGAAAGAATTACACATACGTTGATTTCAATGGTATTTCCTATTTTCAGCTCCATGAATTGCTAAGCAGTAGAAAAACATACTGTACTCTGGAATCTTGTAAGTCATTGCAATCTGGTACTTGGAGCCACTGTATGAGCCAAATAACATCTGTTCCTCAGAAAGATATTACAATGTTTTTATGATCCCAACTATTTATGAGATGGAAGGAGACTGAAGGAGATAATGCGGCAAAGCCGGTCAGCCGCAAGTCGACCCTTGCATGATTTTTGGGAGTCTTTCTCCTATTTTTATGTTACCTTATTTTTACCTATTATCCATAGTTTGTTTTCACCTGGATGAAGTCAGAATCTGTCAAAACTGGATCCCAGGAATATTCCCTCAAAAATGATGTCTTCCCAACTTTGGGAAGCTGGTCAAGCTCTGAGGACTTCCCCAGTGTCCTGAGCAGATCCCCCTGATCCCACAGAGGCTGGAAAACAGCTGGAACTGGTTTTTTTTTCAGCAAGTTCAGTGTGAACAGCACTTGGATTCTTCAGCTGAGGGGCTAATTTATAATACGTAATTTCCCACCCCCCCATTCAGATTTATGGGTCTGGCATAGAAAATGGATTGGAATGTCCTGGAATAGATGAAAAATTAAAAAAGGTAGATGAAACAAAAAGATTCAATTAATTTGAAAAAACATTTTTGGGGGGTCTTAGACAATATTAAATTGAATAATTAATACTCTGTATGCGTAATTTTTATAACATGTATGTCAAGCTAGATAATGTGCTATGAAAAGTAATTGCAAGAAGAAGAGAGAGAATATTGACTAAAGGACATATTATAGAATGTAGCTCTTTCTCTTGCAAATTATTAGTGAACTCATTCTCTTTTAAATTATTCATAATTTTGACTGTTTTCTAATGATATATTTAAGCCAGTGTATTTTTTTTTCCAGTTTCTCAGTAGAGGAGTTACTTCAAATATTCAGTATTTATAGTTTCATGTGTGAACTGTTTTTAATGTGCATGGAGATAATAAATTACACTGAAATATATTTTAAAATACTTTAGTGAATATTTTTGTATGCAAAGCAGTTTGCTTGGTTAAACTCAAAATGTTTCTTTAAAATGCAGGAGAATACTGTAAAAATGTGTTTGCTAAAGCAGATGGGACAAAACACAGAAAACAAGTAATTTTTTCTGTGTTTGTGTATTTCAAAATAAAGTCTAGAACAATGCTGCTTGGTATGTCACTGATTTGAAACTTGCTTAAAATGGTGATTTCCAGACAGTGTAGCCCAAGCAATTTTGAGGATGTTTCCTTATGTTGTGGTTTCTTCATATCCAGTGCAGGAATTAAAACTAGATAATGGAACAAGCCATCAAAGGTTTATATTCTTATTTTCTAGTAATTTGAGAGTATCCTGGAAGTGCAGCCTGAAGTTTTCTCCATCAAAAACCTCTTGATATGGGTTCAAAGTGTGCAGCTCAGAGTCTCTATGTGTGTATATGCAACTTTAAGTACCTTTTCATCCATTTGCACCCATGTACTTTTGCTGTTTCATCCAACCCTGTTTTTGCTCTAAGTAAAGGCTTGTAATCTCACAACACTTCCAGTTTCTTCTAATAGTCTGACTTCTGAATCACTGGTCATTTACTGTAATCAATTTTTTCAGGGTTTGTGAATTTTCAGGAAGTCAGCAGGAGGATTTAGCTAAGAAAAAGCCAGGAGGGTGTTAGATGCACTCTGCTCTAATGACTGTGGTCTAAAATGCAATCCCTGGTGTTGGAAGCCCCTGAGGTGGTAACAACTGGAATCTGGAAGGAGTCACATGGAATTAGCATTTCATGCTTGTGTGGTTCTTGCTTGCTTTCCCAGACTTCTGTTGCTGGCAGCTGTCAGAAACAAGGAGTTGTGGTTGGATGAACTCTTGGTGTGGCTCAGCAGCCCCTTTGTGTTGGTTTTGACTCACATTTAAGTTACTTTTACTGCATAACATGTCACCTATTAATTGCCTTATTGCTATTATTTGTCATTAATATCTCTTTGCTGCAAGAGCAAATTGTTGAAGGGCTAGCAACTCATTAAATATGAGAAACTGGAGTATTTTGTAGCTGCTTTAGTTTTTCAAACATATATTATCAAGAGTGCTTGAGAGGTAATCCAGTGGCAAGTGTTGTGTGTCAGCTGGCATCTGACATCCCTGGTGGGGGGTGGCATTCTCTGCCACAGTGTCTTAGAAAATGTTATCAAAGGACACAGGGCAGATGATGTTAGGAAAATTATTTGGAAATGATTACTAGAAGTCAAGGATTATTATAAAAGCTGTAAAGACACCCTTTTGTTCGGAAATGGCAGCAATATTAAGGATGGGGTATGTTGTACAGCAATTGTCTTCTGCTTAAAACTACAAAAATCTTTTTGATACCTTTTCCTATTTAAAATTGCACTGTAAATAGCATATGGAGTATTTAACAAAGTCAGTAGGTACTGACTTGTATGGCATATTTTGGTAGTGGCATGTTCTTTCTTATATGTGTCTGGTTAAAACCACTAGAGATTTCATTGTTCCTCACCTTTTGTGGATTAATTAATTTCTGGAGATGGGCAGGAACAGAAAGATGAATGTGCATTTCTATAAAGATAGCATGAAATTGTTCTACATTTTGAATACATTTTTGCAGTAATGTGGTGAAGTCTTTGGAGCAGTACACTTTAATCCATTTTCATTAGGACTCTAGAGAACTTGATAGCAGCTCACTGGTCTTTTGATAATCTGAAGTTTTAAAACATTGCTTTGAATGACAATGTAAAAGGGCAACAAATAACTCAACACCCTATAATTACTTACTCAAGGCATTTCCATATTCTTTTCTTGTCCTCGTGGAAGAGGTATGGACCTGATGTTCACAAGTCTGCCTGAAGCTGTGATTCTTATGAAAAGTGTTGCACAATGATAATTTGGTGAAAGCAGATAAAGGCATAGCGAGTGTTACCAAGGGTAAAATAAGCAGATGATGCTCAGAGATTAAGGTGAACTAAGCATATGATGAGCTTTTATTATTAGTATAGTCAGTGCCTGCATGATCACAATCTTCTTTACAGCCATGAACTCTTACTGTTTCCCTAAGGAAGTGGGGCAAAAATTGACTTTCAATTCAGGATCATGCTTTAAAGTGGATGAATTTTATGGCAAATGCAAAATTGCAATTTTTAGAATTATGAGTGTCTGAATATCGTCCTAAAAAGATGCAGAAGCTGAAATTCCCCCCGTAAAGCATTATTCTTCATATTATTTGGATGGCTCCACCTAAGAGCAGAGTTGAACTAGTGGTAAGAAATACAATCAGTGTTGTGAGTATGAATCTGTGGAGTTCTCAGGAAACCTTTTTCTCCATCTGAAATTTGCAATGACTTTTTAGAAAGCTGATTGTTGAATGGAAGACCTCTTTATCAAGTTCAGTTCCAGTTATGATGTCTTGTTAATCTGTGTGCAGTAGCACTAAGTAGAAAGTGAAAATTTGGGCTGTTTTTTATTTGAAAAACTTTATCCTAAATCAGGATGACATCATAAAATATTTTAAGTCTTTAAAGGGGAAAAAAAAGGCATATGTCAGATACTTAGCAATTTTTCAAAAAATTCATTTTTAGAGAAACTTCAATTTGCAGTTATGACAATAGGATGTTTGAAAACACCTGCACAAAAATGCGTCAGGGAACATGTTGAATTCTATATCACATAAATTTTTCAGTTTTGACAAAGTGTCTTTATCTCTTAAAAGAGATGTTTTACCTAAAAATTCTCATGCAGCAAGAATTAAAGCTATCAGCCCTAAAAGGATGACATGTTTGAAAGTCTTTTTACCACATTACTGACAGCCCAGAGAAAGTTTAGGCAAATTTTTGGGTGATCTGCCCCATAAAAGCAGTGTCAAATTTGTTGATTTTAGGAATCTAATGCAAATTTTCCCAGTTAGATACTCTGTTCATCAGTTCCTGGAAGTATTTTCATCCAGGCTTGTGTTTTACTCCAGTAGAGTCAGTTATTTGCCTACACCTCTGCAACATGCAGGGCACACTTACAAGGCTTTAAGAGCAAACCAGAGTTAAACTGGCATAATGAAACAGAAAATAACAACGTACAGGATCTGGGCTTTTTTTCCAACCACTTTGAGTGTTCAAGAAATTAATCTTCTTGACATATCAAATTTAACTAATGCAGTGAATCTAATCCTTGTTTTAAAGAAAATTTAAAATGAGGCTGTCTTTCATTGTGGTTTTGGTAAAAAAAATAGCTGCTTTTAAGTGTTGAACACCAAAGATAAATGTTCTAGCCAAATGATATAAATATATTGATTTTAGTGAGGATTACATAATAGAAGAAATGAATATCTATTTTTTCCCAGCTCTAGTTTTTCAAAATCCCCACATCTACCTTCTGCAATATCTAAATAAAAAGGGAATAAAATTGAAGTCATAGCTTTCAGCTCCCTTTTATTTTGTAAATCTGATTATACTTTTGTAATTTTTTGAATACTGGATTTTTTTTTTTTATATAGAAGCAAGGGTTTCTTGCTATTGGCTACTATTCAGGCAAACACTGAATTCTGGGCATCTTGTAAATCAGCATGATTTTGCTGTTTTTGCAATATTTTCTTAATCTTTAGTACTGAAGTAAAAATTGGTACAGAATTTCTATGGTTGATTATTGCTTTTTTTGGTGGATATCTCAAAAGGAAATGCAAGAAGTTCCCTTGCAAGAATTTTCAGGCTCAGGGTTGCATGTTAATACAAGAGGAGAAGTTTCTAACCTAAACGGCAAAATGGTCACAGATGCAGGATTGATCACAAACCTTAAAGTTTAAAGTATATCAGCCAAAACAAATTAGAAATTGAAATATACAACAGGGTTAAAAAAATGAGGAAAAAATTAACAGAGCAGTGTAAGTTTTATGATATTTAATCAGCTCCTGTGCATGGCATATTTTAAATATATGATTTAATTTAAATGAATAGTTCCTATTACAAATGCTAGAATTATCCTTTCAGCAATAAAAATCATCAATTAGATAGTATAAAGCAGGAGTTTAGGCATTATAAAATTTTCTATGAAAAGTATGTATTTCTTACAGAGATGGAATCTATAACTACATTTTAAAATATCTGGATATATGTCTAATATTAATTAATAGACCTCACCTACAGAAAAATAGAATAAATTATTTTAAAGTAAGCTAATAGTTTTTCAGAGTTCTACTATCACAGGCAGATTCTTTTGATGACAGGCATTTAATAAGGTTTAGGTTAGTGGAGAGTCCTGGACAAAAGTGATGCAGCTGCTGGACAAATTTGGTCCCTGATACTGCAGAAATCTGAAACTTCCATGTGGCTTCAGTCCCAAGGTGTTTAGAAGAGCTGGACACCTTTTTAAAGTGGGGCTGTTACTTCACAAGCCCAAACTGGGATGAGATAATCTACTCTTCTCCAATTTTGATACACACAGTAACTGTCAAGAAGGTCTTTCCACAATGTAAAGGCTGGAAAATAGTTTTAACTTGTACACATGCTTCAGACCCCTTCTAAAACTTCAGACAAAGAATTAATTTTGTGTTTGTTGAAAATTTATATACAACTTTTTATGGTCAACTGTCGGGGTCCCTCCCCCGCCATGTAGCCCTGGGAGCCCTGAGGGCACAGACACACGGGGTTTCCCTGCCCCTGGTCAGCCTCGTTCCCCATTGGTTGGTTTGTGTTCCCCTGCGCGGGCAAAAAGGACCTCGGGTCCTGCGACTGTAACAGTTCCTCGGCAGAGCCCGGCCATGCGGCTGGGGAAATAAACATCTCTGAAACATCTAGCAAGAATCCGTCTATATATATATTCCTTTCCACGGGACTCCTGGTTTGATATAGGCGTGTTGCAGTATCCCCACTGTAACAGTCAACCACACAGTTTATTTGTCCATTCAAAATACTTAACACTAACTTCTCACAGATCGTAGTTAATTGCTCCTGATGAGATGTTTTTTATCAAACCTCCTCGGTTTAATTTTAAATCTTTAAGTCCCAAACCCTTGGAACCTCAGAAATAGTTAGAAAGAAAAGAGAAAGAAGTAAAGGAAATTAGTAAATGGAGGAAAATGGAAAATAAGGAAATACCACCAATCTCTTTTCAAAATCAGATTTAAATTTACATTCGGGTCTTAACCTCATCAGACTAATAGATTTATATTTGAACAGGCGTTGAGCAGAGCAGAAATGTTTCTCCTGTCTAATATATTTATAACCTCGAAGGCCTTTCCCTTATTTTTCTCTTTCCCTTGACCTTTTATTAGAACACACTTTTAAACTGTGAAGTGGCGAATATCATACAGCTTTGCTGGAGGCACATTAAGCTCATGAAAAGCACAAATGTTGCTGTATAAAGTTCACGAACTTTCACTTATTTTGTATCCAGAACAGAAAGGCTAAATATGTTAAATTTTTTTAAATAAAATCTGAGGTGTTGTTTGGCTGTGTTTATGTTGGAGAGGAGGATCATATCAGTGTTACTATAACAGTGAAGTGATATACGTACCTGATGAGGTATGGTGGTGTTTTCCACTTTTACCTCTGCCTAGCCCAGTGTTGTGCATGAGTGTTTGTTACCAGTGGAAGAGCTTTAGATGCACTTTTGGAGAAGAGGTTTATTGCTTCATTTCACCCCAATGAAACCCAGGTCATGAAGTCAGAGGGTGCTAAATTTGGGACATGGTGTGTGGAAGGTTGGGGTGGATGGTGGTGAGACCCTTCTTGTCTCTGCTGAAATGCTCCCATGACATTCCAGTCTCAGTCCTAAAAACCTTGAATTGTGTTTTGCTGCTCAAAATTTGGAGAATTTTAGGTCTAAATTCTAGTCTAATCTGAACCTCAAGAAAGGATAGGTGTTTAGATTATCATTCTCCATTGTTCAGACTTCTCATCAGTCAGATCAAAAATACTGTTGAATCTTTGTGTACCCATGCTGGTAAACAAACCGGGCCTTTCTTAGCAATGCATCTGCTAGACAAGCAATTTCCATTGGTATTGGCCTCCTTTTTTATACTTTTGCAGAGACCTTACAGATCCTGATGACTCTGTGCACTGAGTTCCCACTGCATCCAGGGTGTGGGAAGGGGATCTCCCTGTGGCTGCTGCCTGCTGGAGTGGATTTGAGGATGATTAGAAATGGTTTCCAATACCAAAGCAATAAGCAGTGTAGGGCCCTGTCTGGAGCTGGCATTCCCCTTGCCAAAAGCACTGAACAACCGTGTCTGACTGTGTGACAACCTGAATTTCTCGTTCCCATTTTATTCTCAAGCATGAATAGAATACACAGCACTCAGTCTGACAGGAGGAAGCACTGAGTATTTTTGCATTGCTGGTTTCTTTTGGTCCTTGTCATCCTTTGAGTGTTTGTCCCTGTGCAGATCCCAAGAGTGAACATCATCTGTCATCTACAAACTTTTAATTTTGGATGTGAGTTAGCAATGACTGGAACTACAGTTTGTAGCTCAGCTACTACAACTGCTTCTGAGGATCAGTCCTTTTAGTTATTCATGCAGATGCTGTGGAAACAACTATTCTCCTGTTTCTTCTTCTGGCCAAGCCTACAGGACACTGGGTAGTCTTGACAGCCATGTGGCAGTTTCAGTGTGGAGTCTGTCAGTATTCCTCTAACAGTGTCTGTTTTCTGTATATCAAACTGGTCATTTTATTTGAACAATTGGGCTTATTTGACTTATAGATGCAGTAGTTGCTGTAATGAACTTATGAAATATGCATATGGTGGACTAGAGGAAGCTATCAAGACTCATGCATTTTGCATGGGGCTTGCTCACTTTTTTCCCTCTTCCCACAGGTCTCCTCCCTCCTGGATAATGTGGCTTAGTGTGTAAGAGTCTTATGTTTTCAATAAACTCTCCTCTTCAGGAGCCTCATTGTTGAAAAGCTTATTTGCATTTTTAAGTGTGGGTGTCAAGGCAGATTTATTCCAAAACTTTAAAGTGCTGAAACTATCAGGAAAAGAAAAAAAAGTCCTCCAGACTGGAAATAAGGGTTGCAGAGAATGGCTGTTCTACCAGCTGAGGTTTTTCCATGCAGCTCCCACAGCAGTGGGCAGCATCCCAAGCCAGAATCAGGAAGCAGAAAATTCGGCAGCATGTCTGTCGTGCTTTAAATAAAGCCCCAGGCGTGCCCTCTGACTGGAGCTGCATCTGGTGAGAGGGGCCGTGCTGTTCCCCAGCCCTTCCTCGTGCACTGCCTGTCCTTCACCCTCCTTTCCTAGGCTTTCAGGTTTTCCTGCTCTTTTGTCCAACAGTGAGAAGGAAAACCCAGATCTCTCTCTCTCCTGGGCTCCAATGCCCCAAGGATGAGGTCACCTTCTCACACCTCAGAGCTTCACCCACCAAGCACCACGATCCCAGTGTCAATTGTAGGAAGAATTCGGAGTGTATGTAACACATAGAGTTCCATGGCATAAAAAGAAAGATGATGGGTGCCCCCTCACTGCATTTGTTCTATGTTTAGCAATTCTGACTTTGTCTCTGGAAGACAGAAGTGTCAGGGGGACAGAAGGGACAATCAGGGCATTTGAAAAACAACTGAAATAAACACAAGGGTAAGAGAGAGGCTTTGAAATGCTAATTTGAAGGCAGAACACAATGAAATGTCACATTGCATCCAAACTCAGAGCAAGTTGGGTCTTCCTCTCCTGCTCCTTGCATATCTGCACCCAGACACTGGCAGGAAAGAGTGTTCATCCAAATGACTTTGCTTTGGTACTGATAAAAGTTTCACTCCAAATGGTTGTGTTAGAGTTGCTGTGTGATGGTTGCACACCACAATGATAACAGCCAGCAGAAAACCTTGAAAAACCCCATGAGGAGTTGCTTCTCCACTTCTTTGGCAGGTGCTGGGTGATCTGGTCTGTGCATTGTGGGTGCCTCAAATTTACTCCTTGTGCCAGTGTATGGGAGCTGATGGTTTGGATTTAGGTAACCTTGCCCAAGGAAAACCACAGCACTTCTTCCAGCTAAACTGGCTGTGGGTTTTAGTTTTTATTCCCCCTTTCCCTTGTCTTGCTGTTTGCAGAAGGAAAGGAAAAGAAAGCTGAAATATTTTAAAGGAGATTTCTGGTGGAGATTTGTTAAGAGCTAACCACACTGCTGTTCTAAACATTTCAGATACTCATTCAGATCAAATGCGGACTGGAAAATGAAAGCAAGTAAAAAAAAAAAAAGATTAAAACTGAGTTCACTTTTAAAGCATTAATTTATCTTGAGAAAAAGCCTTAACATCCCACAACTTGAATTAAAAGAATAATCCTTAGCTTGCTTTACTTTTACAGTGATTATTCTCTGTTTCTGTTTCTTGCAGAAACACAGAAAAACTTCATTGCTATAGCAGATGGGTAATTTCAATTCCATAGTATATGTATTTACAATGAGCAACAGCTGGCATTTTAAATCCATGTCTGTCTATCATGTGAACTGTGGAGCTTCAGGCAAAGCTGTGGAGTCCATAGAGCTCTGTAGCATGGGGAGAACTGTCATATTCATCTCTGCACCATTTGATTTTGGCCTAACTTTAAGAAATATAATAGTCTTGCATACTGAACTGTAATGTGGTATCCCTGTGGACTATGTACAGACCTCAAAAGCTTTCAAATGCATTTGCAGCCACCCTGATTGACACAACCAAGAATTATTTATGCTAATGAAGGAGAAATGTGACAGACCCTGCAGCACGTCGGTGTGGCCTTCAGGTTAAAGATCTGATTTTAACATCTCTTACTTGCAGATACGACATCTCTGTTTTATCTGTGTCTTCACTGCAAAGTGGGGAGAGCAATTTTTTCTTACAATTAAATTCCTTCAGAGCTGTGAAGGGGACTTGCTGTGTGAGAGCTCAGAGCAGCCCTGTGGCAGCCCAGGCTCCAGCACGGCATCTGCAGGGCTTGACACAAGGAGAGCACAGGTTTTCATTTGCTTTTGTATGTACAGTGCTGCCAAATGTGGCTTTGAAGGTACTGTGCTGGTGTTAAGAGGAGTATTGGATGCTGAAGGAAATTTTTGGCTGCTATTAACTTGCTGTGAGATAAGTGACATTAGATGGAGAACAAATATTGTTGAACATCAGTGAATGAAGACCCTTATCAGCTTTCTCTTGTCTGTCTTCAGAGTGGACTCCATAGCAGATATTTCCCTTTTATCTCCCCACCCTGTTTTCTGAGCATTTTTGAAGTGCAGATGTTGGAGGGTTTCTGTCTTATGCTAATCTATGGGAATTTCAAAAGTTGACTTATTAAAACCAAGAAAATCCTCTCTTGAATTGCAGGTTTTAATATTTTTCTCTGGCACTTTCCCAAAACAATAGACTTCAAGGACACACCAGGTACTTTCTGTTTACAGGACCATATTTTACTTTTTCAATCAGGCATTGTTTTGTTAGGTTTATGTTGCTCAGCAAATTGCTGCCTGTGAAATGCAAAATGGATTATTTGGTAATTAAAATATTTCAAGTTTATGAGAGAGTTTGAAATCAATAAAATAGCCTTATTTCAGTGGAATGGAGCTTTATGTCTGTTAGAACAGAATCCTGTGAGTTATAGAGGAGTAGAAGTAAAACTAATAAGTGCTTTCCATTTTCTTTGGGATTGTTAGCTACTGGATGGTATGTTAGCTACCAGGAGCTTTTCTCCATCTAATTTAAATATCCCGAGGGATGGGCCTTGTAATGTACCTATTATTTTTCATATGCAATTTAAAAAAGTGTCTCTCTCTGCCGGAATCCTTTTGTATTACAGCTGTGATTTGCAACATGCCCTAGAATCTGAAATTAAAGCAGGGCAACACCTCATAGTGCTGAGGCTCCTGGACAGCCCAGCATCTTTGGCCAAAGGCCAATAATTCAGGAAGCTCAATAGCAGAGCCAAGGAAAAAGAAATAAGGATTTCTTAGTGCTCCGAGTTAACCTATTCTGAAAGAAAAATGAAAGAGAAATAGGAAAAATAATAATTTTTTAAATATGTTTTTTGTTACCATAGTAATTCTTGTCATACATTTTATATAAATGTCACCTGCCAGAAATACAGAAACTTGTACTTTGAAGAGAAAAATACTTCCAGGTGTATAATTTTGTCAAGGGTAATGTTAGCGTTTATCATGGCCAAATCTTTGCAACTGATAAATATTGTTCTGTTTCCAGTTTTTTATTTTCCCCAACTGACATTTTTAAGCCAATATCCTGCAAATGTCAGTATTGTTAATTTTACATCTTGGAAAGGTGAAAGGTTAGAGAGTTGTATATTGGGACACAGAAACATCATAGAAACAAATTGAAGTTAATGAGACTTTGTGTAGAGTGCCTTTCAGACTGCTTTATTTAGGTACAGGTTGTGTGAATGTTCTTTATTTCACTGCAGGATTTTTACCCACAACCCCCTTCCTGTTATGTAATTTCTTGGCTTTGATTATTTTAATAAGGAAATGTGTCTATAAACCCATGAAAACTGGTCATCAATTGAAATGGCATTGTAAAATTATGTTTCAAGCTGATGGAGAAGTTATAGTCAAGTAAACTTGGTTGAAAATTACTCCGGGAATTTAAAATTCATCATGGTGTGATCAAAGTTGTAGCTCTATTTATCTACTAAAAAAGTTGGTTACAGGGAAAGAATTTTTTGATAATTTGAGGGAATGACATTAATGAATAGAATTGACTATATTTGCATATCAGTCATACTCAGTGAGACACACCACTAAGTTGCACAAACGTTTTCTTTCCTTGGTTAAGAATAAACTTTTCTCTGTATCCCTAAGGTTTTCCTCCTTCCTTCCCTCTAGCCTGGCATGACCTAAGCCATGGCCTATGACTTTGTGAAGGCTGCTCAGAGGCCAAATGTGAAAGCTGCTTGAAGATGAAGTAGACAAACAAACACCCTTAGAAAAATTATAATTTCTAATGTTGTTCTCATTCTGGAGATGCAGCTGTGGTGGAAAAAAATTAAATCCTGTTTTACTTCTTGAGAAACTCCTAACTTTTGTCAGAATAATTTTTGTTGATCTTTGATGCTAAAAATGGGGCAAAGATCAATTGATGATCATGGCATAAAAACATGAACTAGCAAACATTTGAAGATTTAATGCAGCAGAAAATTAACAATTTGAAGAATTTTTTAAAGTCCTTTGCCCTAAATAGAATCCTGTGGAGATATTTAGACTTCCAGGTCTCCTATCAGATGCTGGAAATACTGAAGGCAGTGATGGCTAATGAACAAATAGAGTGAATTAACATGACTGCTGGTTGAGTACAGGTGTGACAGTATTTACAGAGCCTGCACAGGGGAAAGGGGGATTAAAATTTCTGTTACTGAAGCTGCAAAGGAAACCAAAGAGAGTTAGTGTCAGTACCCAGGTAAGAGAGGTGCTTCAATAAATGTACAAAGTGTGAATGTTTAGTCAGAGGTTTAAGACTCAGGGTGAAATGAGCAGCACCTGGACGAGACATTGGCCACTGGCTTTCTCCATATTTTAAAATTTGTGCAAGAAATGTTGCTCAAAGTATTTCATGTGTTTTACCCAATATCTACAAAAACAAAATGTGTTTCTCTTCACAACATTGTGTGGGTTGTTTTACTCATTAAGTTTTTCCCTGCCTTTTTTTTCTTTTATGCTTATGAAATCTTAATTTAGGATGTTTAAACATACCACTTTGATGTTTTCACAGATGCAAAATGTGGTCAGACCAAACTGTCTTCTGAAATGCTTCTGCACCCTTTCAGCCTCTGTTATTTATGTCCTTAACGTGATTCCGGTGCTACTTCAGCAGCAGCTGATGGGCAATTCCCAACACTTTTCCCTCCATTTCTTCTCCTGGCTAATGAGGCCAAGGGAGGGAAACCCAGCACTACTAAAATCTAATGCTTCCCCTGCGGCTGCCTAGTCACTTCCCTGATTAATAGGAACAGTAGGTGGCTGCAGCTATTTTTCCATGGTTTTTTAACTTATAAATTAATAGGAATACAAATGCTTTGCAGTATTGTTCTAGGCCTACAGGCTGTGGTGATCCTACCAAGAATTGGGATTCTTCTATTAAGAGAAGGATCCCATACCTATTCTTCTACTGAGGAGTCAGTTTTCACACGGGAGAATAATACTCATGTCTAAATTATCAAAACACATTTTCCTTCTTTTTTCTTCTGAACCTATGTATCAGAAATATAAGCCAGGGGAAAAAAAAAATCATTTTAATACTGCCAGTCTTATTTCTTATTTCTATTCCTGTTTTAGATTTAATTCTTGCATTAGGAAAGTTACCAACAAAGGATGAAGAAATGTTTCTAGCTGCTAGCGTTTCAAACATCACAATGATCAGCATCCTGTAGGAAATAATCTTATCTATCTCATGTGATTGGATCAAAAAAAGAGCTTGGAAAAAAGGTTTATTGCTGACTGAATGTGGAGACACGTCTGACCTTTCTGCTTAAAATGTTATTTCAAATAAAATCTATCTATTAAGGAGCTATATTATAGGTTTCAGTGTTTAAGAAAGCTCAAGTATGTACTTGGTATCTTCACACAGATCTCTCTCAGCTTATTTAATTCTCTGTCTTCAAGCCATCTGCTCCTTTTCTATGGTCATTGTTTTCCATATTAATTAGTACAGAGTGTCTGCTGACTAAATATGGATTTAAAGACTTAATTCCTCTGTGCCTAACTGTTTGAGGGGAAAAAAAAAGAAACTAGAAATAAATATAGGAATGCAGTTTGGAATTTGCAATCATTAGTCTAAAGCTGTGAATGCACTTCTGGGTGTTTAGGCAGCTTGAATAATTTAGGGCCTTTATATATAGCTGACTTGTCTCATTTGATTTATCTTCTTCACATGGGATTTTGTACTATTTCTGGGTACTTTATTATCACTATTGTCTCTCACATTCATAATACAGATAGAAACACAGAGCATGAGCAAAAATTTGAGGGAAAGGGTAGCATCTGCTTACCCTCAGCGGATTTAGCAGTAAGTGGTATGTAAGCACATTTAGCCTTTCTCATCAAACATGAAATTCAACCTCTGTGAGGCACCAGGACCTACTTTTCCCTTTCACATTTCAGTGTGAAATTTCTCCATTTCCCCCCAACATTTACAAATGAGCAGCACTGATGATCACTAAAGGTACAACTCTATATTAAAATTAATCCTTTCTGTCAGTTCTTGTGGTGGTTTTTTCAAAGGTATTTTGCTCCTCACAGCACATTTTCTGTATGAAAATGAAAGTCAGTGTTTGAGTTGTGTAAAAACTTTTCACCTCCTCTGTCATGTGAAAATTATTAGCCCTTTCTCTGCAGAAACCTCTCTTATTTGCAGACAGGCTGCTATGTTGACTCCAACACTGTCTAACACATACTAATAGTCTGTGTTGCCCTTGCAAGTCCTGCTGCAGGAGGGTTGTACTTTTGAAGTAGCTACTGAAGGACATAGACCTGGTGTAGTAGGGACAAGAGAGCTGGTCCAGATGCAAACAGAAATTTGATTCATTCTGGGTTTTGTGGGTTTGGTCTCTTGTTTTATTTTGTGATTGCAGTAAAATGTGCCCTGAGTGTTCACACTTGCACTTCAGCACTATCAAAGGCACAGCACTGGAAATCTGCTGGTCATTTCCCCAGTGCAGGGAATACCTGCTGTAGCTCTGCTGCACAGCCGTGGTTCTTTTTCCCTCCATATTTGCTGAGATTTCCCTAAAATATATGAGATGGTCATAAGAACAGGGGATGCTCTGGGGAACCATTTGCATTTTTTCCTTCTGATACCAGCACAGTATCCTTGAGGGCTCTTGTTCTCTTATTCTTTATAACTCTCACAACTGCATTTCTCCCTCAGGGAGGTATTTGTGTGGAGAAATGCCCTCTGTGCTAGGGATTGACTCTGATATCCTTTGGCTGGTAGATCCCACTGGAGGGGTGAGCAGTTTGGCTGTGGAGTTGAATGTACCAACAAAATGCAAAATTAAAAGTCGTACTATGCAAACCTGGAAAACTCAGTCTTCCTTCTGCACGGTTGTGTGTGTACCCAGTGCAAAACATACATTTAGAAGTCTAGTGTGGAGGCTTCTCCAAATTGTATTTTGTGAATTGAATGAGGAAGCACAAGTCAGTTTTAGCTCTTACATCTACTTTAACATTCTATCTTTTGTAGACTATATTTTGTTATATGTACTATTGCATATTGCAATATTGGAAAATTGCTATATGCAATTGAAAGCTCATATAGTTAAGTACTGAAATAAACTTTCATTCTACTTCTAATACCTAATAGGTGTTGCAAATGCCTCATGTATCAGTATAAAACCATGTATTTGGAGCACTCTTCCAATCTTAAAAAAGCCTGTATGTGAAATATTGTAATTAAAAATGTGCTTTGATTTCAGTAGCACACAGTTGCTAAACTTCCATTCACTTACAGTTGCTAGTATTCAATGACAAAGTGATCATCATGGTTGTAATTAAATATTTATCATACAGTTCTCTTTTGTCATTTAGGATGTTACAAGGCAGACAAAGATATACTTAAAAGGCTGAATAGTAAGCTATATTATGATAGTATATCAGGCAAATGAGTGTTTGATGGGCTGTGTTAACGTGAGCTAAAAATAAAATCCCATCTGTTCACCTTTCAAACTGCATCAAGACACTGCATATGGGTTGCGGAATAATTTAATGAAACACAAATGAAAATATGTTTATTTCCTTCTTGCTGAAACAAGTGAAACAGGCAACTTGTTAGTAAAGATGTTTTAACAAGTAGGGAATTGTGTGCTTATGGCTTTTCTGAAATATAGTAGCACTGCGATCATTTAAAATCATAAATGAGTAGATATAGAAACAGAGACTCACTGAAGACACTGTCTCTAATAATCATATACAGCTCAGACCCTGATTACTGGCGCCAAGAGTTTGAATTGCTTGCACAATTAGGGATGTGCCCCATTGGCATCAGACCTGCAGAATGTATTGAGTATTGTGATCTTCGGGAACACTATTTTTTAGCATTCAGTTTTTTTATATTTGAATGAGTTCTCCTGTTGTATTGGTTGACTCTATAGAGAAGCTTTAGAGCCATGTGCTGATTTACCCTATCCAACGACCTGTTCCATAAAAATAATCTGTTTCAAGGCATGGGGTGTGCTCTGTACCATGGCTGGTTGCTGTACAAGAGAGGGAGATCAATGGGGGTGCTGCTGCCTCGGAGTTCTCGCTGATGGTGGTGTAAGTCAAAGCCACTGGAGCAACAATCATTTTTGTGTGCTCAGGACTTTTGAATGTGCTGCCTATTTTAATACTTGTAGTGGAATGATTTTTTCTGCTTTTTCAGGTAATTATATCTTTGATGTTGATGCAGTTGTATTCACCTCACTGCTCTGTTGTGCTACAGGCCCTTGTAAATTGTCTGTCGCTTTTACCAAGCACTTCCTATTGCTTTGTCTTTATCTTCAAAGCTCAGCCATTTCTAGTGACTTCAAATCACAGATCTCCATCTGTTGCTGGTTTCTAAACTAAAATGAAAAGACACTGTGTAATCTGTTTACTGCATTTGAAGGATATGAGATGGTTTGTTTTCGAAGTAGCTCTGGGAACTGATCCTGAAATTAGGAGTTGATGTAGGTCTCTTACAGATGAGGAAAGACTTAGCAAGGCAGGGCCACATAGGAAGAGTTCATTTAGCTACTGAAAAGAGCAAAAGCAAAGTGTGAAAAGCCAGGAGGAGACTGGCTCAGAGAAGCTGGGTGGGACGTGGCTTAAGGTTCAGGCTACAGGGGCACCTGTGTCTACATTACATCTAGTTCCTTGACAGAAAAAGAATTCCTGTGTTCTTAGAAGAAAATCTGCATGCGAGTTTACACCAGAGCCCCAGGAGAACGGGACTGGTAGGAGTGCCACAGACTGTATGAGGCCACATGCTTGACGTGGTGGCTGCTGTCAGTACTTTTTTAAAAAGGTATCCTGAACATGCAGCTCAGAAGGAGTGGGTGGGTGCATACGTGTGTGTGTGTGTATATATATATATATATATGTATATTTTTATATATATATAAATATAAATCATAGCATTTGCTTTGGTTAAACAGATTGGATTCCCAAATAGCTGAGATGTGTTACAACATCCCTGGAAATGAAAGCCACTTGCAAAAGCCTTATGTTAGAGAGGCATAAACTGTCTGACTTGTCATCTCTTCCAGGTCCCAAAAACCTCTGAAGCAGGTTGACAGGAAATGTTGAGCAAGGCTTTCTGTCAGCCTTCAATGGAAATATTTTTCTTTTTTATTTTTCTATTTTTAATTAAAAAAACTTACCCAAGCATTATTCTTAGATGTGTGAGGGTACCTAAAGATAGGGTGGAAAGTACATAGTTTTTTCATCTCCCCCCACAAAGATCTTATTTAAAAGACATTTTCCAAAATCAGAGTATTTTCTTGGAAAACTTTTAAGAAAAGAAAAACTTTGATTTGACATGAAAAAATAGTAATGATTTATTCTTTGACTTTTGTCCAACTCTAATTTTATGAAACTTAGTGATGAAAGGTCTCTGAAGAATAATAATTGTTTTTCAACCAACTCCTGTTAAAACATCATTCTATTTTACTTTACTTGCCATGCCTAAAATACGATGGGCACAAGCAGGTAGAGTAATTTGCATAAATTTCTGATTTCTGTCTTCTGCTCTTTAAAAGGTTGTAAAAATAATCAAAATACATTAGCTAAAATCCCAAATTCATATGTGACTAGATAGGAATCAAGAGCACTTATTTGGTTACCATGTGAAATCAGAGTCAGCATCTTCTCATGTGAAATAACTGTTCTTTTTATTTTCATTTTTAATTTGATGTAATATTTGTATTTTCCCAATTAATGGGGTAGATTTCCTTTATCTGTGCTTACCCACTGTTTACAGTACATTTTGCTTGTGAAAACCAAGAAGTGAGGGCCAATAACAATATTCCTGAAATTCTCCATACAATATTCCTGAAATTCTCCATAAAGTATTCCCACACAAGAATTTGGGAGCATCATTGTGGCTTTACTGTTGAATCTTCCCATAACCAAGCTTCAGGAAAACCAGCTCAAGTTTGTTGGCATGTCACAGCAATCACTGAAAATGCAAACGACTTTTATCCACCACCTTGTGGTTTTGCAGAGAAATTTAGTCAGATATTTGAATCTCAAACTCGTAGATCATTCATTGTTTAGTATTTGTTAGAGGATTCCAGATGCCAATACAGATTGCCACCAGGAAATGCTGAGTATTTCAAGTTTTGAAAGTTGGTGTGGCCAGATTTAATGATATGAGTAAGTAAATCTGCCCCTGCTGGAAGAGTTGCATTTCTGTCCAGTGGGAGAAGGAAAGGGAAGCTCATGAGAGGCGGTTCTTCTCATGGTCTCTTCTGTGTTGATACGGAATATTGTAGTATTGATATGGTTTCCTTTATGGAAAAGGTTTTAAGAAAATATTTTCTTTTTTAGAAAAGGTTTGCTGTGATTTGGTGCCCCTTTTATGCCACCCCTATATAAGCCATTGCATCACTTCTGCTCTCAGAATCGACTGCCTGCATTTTTTAGTACATTTAAAAGTAGGCAGAGCGAGGCAATCCAAAGGTGCTGATGTGACCAAAACATATTTATGGTGGTGCTCTCCTCCAATGACCACTGTGATGCAAGGTCAGTGCATGTGCTATTCATCAGGTACTTTACAAGGAAGTATTAATACCCTTTTTTACAAATAGAAAGCCCAAGTTTCCTCTTTATGTTTCCTTTCCTCTTTTCCTCCTTTTTTTCCCTACAGCTTGCCTGTTAAGAAATCTTCATGAATGAAGCCTATTCATCATTTGTATTACTCTTTCCCATTGTTCCCATGAGGTACAATATTATATTAAACACGTATGCTGTTCCAAACACCTCTGATGATTTTGAAATTGGAAAGGTTTTGGATTTTACACTTAAAAGTTTAGGAAAAGACCTTAAAGATTTCCTTTCTTCTAAAGATACATCCAGGAAGAATCTTTTTTCCCCCTTAATTCTCTTTTTCCCTTCTCTTCATGATTTCACAGTTAGAAAGATAATTCACTTAATGCTTTTTTTTTCTTCAGATCTAGGACAATTTCCTCTTCATTTTACTTTTTGATACTGCTGCTGTTCATCTGTGTTTCCTGACCCCTGAGGGGCTGTATGCTAAGCTTCCCTTGCCAGTACTGATGCTTGTTAACGCACTGGATTGAGAGTATGCAGAATAAAATAGATGTTAATAGATGTGTAGGGTCCCAGAGGTCTTGCTGCTCCCCCTCTTTGGCACAGAAGACACCCTTTCTGCATGGCTGCTCCTTTTCCTTCCCCTGAAACAACTGGTCTGCAAAATCATGAGGAAAATGCACAACTTTGCATAGAGGAACATCTGTTAAGTTCTTTCCTTAGCCATCATGTGCATGAGTAAAAATTAGCTGAAAACAGGCAATAAGTTGTCCTTGAAATTGAACAACCTTATTTCATTTTTACATACTTTAACAGTGTGTTTCTACTCAAATGCTGGAGCCAGTGGTAGATATTTCTCTTGGTCAAAACTGAGCTAAACTGTGGCCTTCCAGGAGCTGAAGGGAGCCCATAACAAACATGGAGAGGGATTGTTTACATGGGCATGTACTGACAGGACAAGGGACATGGCTTCAAGCTGAAAGAAGGTAGGTTTAGATTAGATATATGGAAAAAATTTTTACTCTGAAGGTGGTGAGGCCCTGGCACAGGGTGCCCAGAGAAGCTGTGGCTGCCCCATCCCTGGAAGTGTTCAAGGCCAGGTTGGACAGGGCTTGGAACAACCTGGGATAGTGGAAGGTGTCCTTGCCCATGGCAGGGCGTGGAACTGGGTGAGTTTTAAGGTCCCTTCCAGCCCAGACCATTCTGGGATTCTATGATTGATAACAGTGAATATTCATTAACATTTTTGATTTTTGTGATTTTATACTTGAGGACATGGTTAAAGGTGAACATAGTCGTGGTGCTGGGTTGATGATTGGACTTGGTGATCTTAGAGAACTTTTCCAGTGATTCTATGGTTTTCTAATTTGTGTCCTGTTGGCTGTCACTTCTAACACAGGAGTCGGTTATTCAGGGTATATAGTGGTCCATCTTTGCAGTTGATTTTTACACTACAATGGACTGTGAAAAACTGAACTGGAAGTTTATGGGATGCATGCACAGGTTTTTTTTGTTGTGCAGCTTAATAGCACTAAACAATGTAGTTTAAAGGTAGGTCTTGGTCTGTTTATATGACACCTTCCGCAGAAAGATCAGCAATTTCTATTCTAGAGACCTAGATTAAAGAAACTGGTTGCTATGGAAGGGAATGCCAAAAACTCTTTCAAAATTGCCAGCAGAGCTCAGTGCTCTGTTGTATCATTAATTAGCAAATACAAACTCTAGAGAAGACTAATTCAGGAATATGACAAGGGATGTGAAAATAAAATGTCTCTAGGAGTCTCCCAAGGCAAAAATGAAAACAGTAATTTTATTCACAGTTGCTACCAGGCAGTCGTTTGTATGCATCCATAAATGCAGGTGGATATAAGCTGTCTTGGGATGCTTTATTCTGGGAGCAAGGATCAATACAAAGCTGAGCTGAGTCCCAGGTGAGTGTCAGGGCTGCAGGAGCAGCTTGTGCTTCCACTGATGCTTTTTTTCAGAATTTCGTATTTCCAAACACTGGCCTGGTCTCGGTAGGCAGGTGAGCAGTGTTCTACTTACACTGACAATTGCAGTGTAAAAAGAGAAATATTGTTCACTGCTGTCCCCATATGTCTTGGCAGATCCGCTGTTTGCTTTGATACCAAGGTACTGCAGCTGCACATCCTATGTGAATTTACATCTAGGGCAGCTTTGCCCTTTGAATGTAAGCATGATGACTGAGCTCTGTGATGTGTAAGAATGTATTTTTTTTTTTTTCACAATACCTGCCTGGGGAAGTGTACAGTTTGGAGTGTGCATCCTAAATCAAACACTTAGGAAACCTTGTTATTCCATGAATGGGTACTTTCCTAGTTATTACACATCATCTCGGCAATAAGGTAGAGATTTTATTGAATGCATACATTAACTTGAAAAATAGGCATGCAAATTTTGCTCCCATTTGTCTTCCAGAAGGCAATTAATGTCTCTCTTCCTCTGGTACCAGGTAGCCTACTGGGACATAAAAATAATTAATGCCTTGGAAGCACTATCTCATGGAATCTTATGTTTGTTTTATTTAAGGGAAAACATTTCTACTACAGGTTAAAAAAATCAGGCTAAGATTTGTGTTCCCTGGAGATCATTCAGGTGCTTTAGCAGAATCTGTTTGCATTTCTTTCTGAGGAAAGGCTGGTACTGCTGCTGCATGCAGTGACAGGGATTTTGGACAATATCACTATGTCACAACTTGCGACATTAGTGCACGTTCCTACATATCCTTCTCAGTTCCCCAGAATGTTTCTTGGACAGCATGCTCTCAAAAGAGCTGGGTTTCCCCAATGCTGAAACTTTGTACTAGGGAATCCTGGTAAGTATTCTTCTTCATGTTGTTGGTGTATTTAAAAGAAGGGTTTTGTTCCATTTTTGAGGCACAATAAACAGTCTAGGTAATGAAATTCCAACCCTTACTTTCTTTTGTGTGAGTCTCTGGTTGCACTTGACTCTTTGCTCCAGTCTGGTGCTTCCATTCAGGATTCAGTTGAAAATACCTTACTGGAAAGAAAGTGTTATGTACACCAGATGTGAGGGGAAAAGGGAGCAAATTCTGCTTGAGAGTAAAGATATTAGTGTGCATCTCTGTCTGAAAGGTCACTTTTGGAGCTCTCCCGTTTTGGGTGTACCTTATGAATACATCACAATATCTGGTAGAGGGGAGGGTAGGTGGACACCGTGGCTGGAAATGCACAGATCTAATACTCAGCTGCTGTGCATTTGCCCCAGAATTACTCTGCCTGCAGTAAAGCAGGAGCACCATCCCCCAGGAAATGCATAGTTAGCTCTTTAGTTTGGGTGTAATTTAGAGTTGTCTAAATAGAATCCATATTTATGCTTTAAACAGAGAGGAATATTAAGGGAACTACTTGGGGCATTCTAATCTTAGTTGTAAAACTGCCAAATTAATTTTGTATCTGACATATTACATTTTGAGTGTCTGGTCTGATCTGTCAACAGACTAAATTCTATTCTAATGCAAATGAAAATCAGATGGAACTAGCCGAACACCAGAGTGCTTTTGTCTCATTTTCCTCTAACTCTCTTAAACCTCATTCTAGGGATGATTCTTGCAGGCTTAATAATGGATTAGGTTACAGGGAATTTTTCTGTTGTAAAATATAACCTTTATTCATCCTCAGCTTGAAAACATCTTGCAGGCTCAAAGTCATTAGTATAGATAAATCCAAATCACACCTGTGAGGTGTTCTCTGTGCTCTGCAGTCCTTCTCTGCAGCCCCTTTTGTGCCCTCCATATTAATCAATTAGATCCAAAAAGAGAAGGAAGGAGGAGGAATCTATACTACAGAGACATCTGCTAAAGTAATGGTGAAGTTGCCCAGACCAACACATAAAAATGTCTGAGAGCATCTTTGATGTGAAAGATGCACCTCACGCAGGTTGTGTTTAGCAGAGTTTAGTGACCTTGTGCTGGGGCAGGCTGGGTCAGTCCATGGAGTGATGCTCTTGCTCTGCTTCTTCCTCAGAAAGACCAAAAAACCAAACAAACCAAACAAACCTATAGTAACAGATGGTGAAAAAAGGTAGAGAAATATTTAGTAGAAAAACATGAGCTTTTTACAAAAGGAATACAGATAATGACTTGTTAAGTCACAAGCATGTTTCTATCCTCTTAGTTGTTTCAACCATATAAACCTCTGGCAGAAACAGGTCTGTTCAGTGCCCTGACAGTGCCCAGTCTGAAAGTAAACCTGAGCTCTGAGGCCCTAACACAGCAAAAATTAAGATTAAAATTATGTCTGTTTTTCTCTGAATTCACAGTGATATCAGATGCTGCTTTTATCTGTAAAAAATATTTAGCAGCAGAACAAATATGGTTTGGACTCCCAGGAAAAATTGTCTTAAGGATCCTGCAGAAAATCTATGAAATCAGTATTTATATATATGTAAAAAGAAGTTACTGGTGACACCCATTGTGACTAATGCTAATCATACGCTAGTTATAGCCATACATATAAAGTAATATTAAATAAATCAATAGAAATAAAAAAATTTACGTTCTAATTATAGCAATAAAAATACTTGTGACATGATGTGTAAAAGGTATTAAAATCCCCACCGAAAAGCTGAACATGTGGGACTGTATGTGAAACTATGCCTGCAAAGGTACAACTCTCAGTGCTGAAGAAAAACATTTTAAATGTATCTTACACATGTAAATTTAGTCTGAAGACTATAATATATAAGCTGCCAAATGATGTGAAGAATTGGCTGCTGTAGATGCTGGAAACAAAGCAAAATGGATGTGCCGAAATCGTAAGAATAGTAATAGCCACAAGGACAGAGCGTGATAAATCCATAGAGATCAATGTTTCTGCTGAAAATGAGCTCAGCTCAGAATGCAGTGTGACGTCCTAAAACAGGTTTCATTTTTTATTGTTTTGAGGCAATTCCTCCTTGTTTACTAAGACTGAATTAAGTGCACTGTGCACTGGAAGTTCTTTGAATACATTTAGACCAAAAAAGTTTAGGACAAATTAATGATGATTTTTTTCCTGTGGCAGATCTGTAGTAAAGAGCTTGTAATGAATGTATAAGGAAACAAGAGCCAATATAAATTTGCAAGACAAGAGTCTAAAAAGCCCAAGATGTGCAAAAGAGAAAGCATAAAGGAAATTTTCATATGGTGATTTAACTATGGTGCTTAATTTGTGACCCTTAAAAAGAGTTAATAAGAAGGGCTTTGGAAGCTTTAGAGAGAGGAGGGTGCTGGTTCCTGCCTTAATGCCCATAGAGAATATATTTAGATGCAGAAATCAGATTTGGGCTGGAACAAAACCATAGGTCCAAATGGTGTATATAGTCAGGATGTGATTATTTTCCAATGATGGCTTTAGCTGAAAGGGGAATGATGGGCACATTCAGAAGAAGATTTTGAGATTTTCCTCCAGAGTGAGAAGGTGTGGGGGTGTGGGGGGAGTGGGGATGCTGGGCAAAGTGTCACTTTGAAAATGCTTTTCCAAATTTCCTGCTGGTGAAGGCTCTTTCCAGGTCTGCTGGCAGCTGAGGAGGAGTGTGAGTGGCAGCCAGGTGCAGATACAGAGCAGCAGCCCGACACTCTGCGTGCTGCCTGCGGTGAACCACGCTCCTCGTTCCATGTCTGTCTCTCTGAGCTCACGGTGATACAGGGTTTTGCTTGAGATGCTGAGCCACTGCAGGCTGGATGCTGCTTTTGTGTGCTTCTCCCACAGTGCTGCTGACCTATTTTAATTCCTTGCTCTTCAGAGTATGACTTTGAAATCTGCCATGATGAATCCAAATTAGTAAGACCTGCTGGAAGATTTCACAGCTGGAGTTATTTGCAGAAAATGCTTTCTCTGAATTATGCTCTGGAAATATCCTTTCAGGTAGTTTTTTTTTCTTTTCTTTTTCTTTTTTTTTCTTTTTTTTTTTTTCAGTATTGCTGCTTAAAAATTCAGCTTCAAATGTTTTGTATACAGAAGGATCTGGTGCAACTGCTACAGAGCAGAGATGAATAGATGTAGTCCAAGAAAATCCATAGCTCTTAAGATTGAAAGGATCAAAAAAGTAGCTGTACTTCTTATACAGTTGTTCCTGTAAACTTCAATTCAGCTTTATTCTGAAAGTGAAAAACCTGTGGAATATCAGAGGTTGAATTTATTTTATAGAAGGACAAATGAATCTTGCTGCTTCAATGGCCTCGCAGTTTTTAATGTTTTCTGTTCCCAAAATCACCAGTCTTATAAAGGACAAGGGAAGCTCCACCAGTCAAGCTGCCCAAACAATTCCATGTTACTCCCATGATCAGTCATACTCACAAATTGCTGAGTACTTAAGTGTTAGTTGAAGTAAGTAACTTGATTAAAGATGTTCCGGTTAGCCTAGATATCCACATTCCATTTTAGAGCAGTTGCAAATATAAGAATTGAACACAAGACAGCAATTTGGAATCACTTGCATAATCTAAATGTTTTATTACAAGTCCTGATCAAACCTCTCATGCAAAAATAAACATTTTAATTACTGGACAGAGAGAGGCACATTTCCTCTAAATGTCATATAACCCCCATAAAATACAAATAGTCTTTAAAGTGATGAAGGAAACTTAGTTTTTCTATGAACTTCAAAGAGGATTGAGGAGGGGAGAAAAAAGGTGGGGATCACCCCCAACACCTGATCACCTCTGTCTCCTTTTGGAATTACCTTCTCATCTGAGATCCAAAGTCTGTCTTGATCACTGAACGCTCTTAAAAGTGGCTGAAGTTGGCAGGCAAGTGAGAGTAGCTACACTTCCATCCAACCCTTACTACATATTTAATTTGGTAAATATGTAAGTTTTGAGAACATCCAGATATTGATTACAATCTGTGGGAACTGACTGTTTTCTTTAGATGGAATGAGATGCTTTGATATGTACCACTATCAAACATTGGAGAGCATCAGGCTGCTGTATTTAAGCTTCATACAGCTTACTGATGTTTTTCTCCAGAAAAATTCTTTTATATGTTAATTTAAGCATCCAAATGAAGCATTTGGAATTAATGAAAACCAACCTCCACATTTAAAAAACTTAAGGAGATTAAATTTGCAATTACTTAATTATGGTCTATGAAACATGCAAAGAAAACCCCTGAGTTTTGAAGAAAGGTTTTTTTTCAAAAAAAGAGAAATTTTATAGCAGTAGGTGCTTTGAATTGTTCAGGGTTTGATTTACAATAGGGAAAATAGCCCTTTAAAAATTTGTTTCTACTGATAATAAATAACCCAGAGCTAAAGCTTCAATTTTCAGGAGAGCAAAAAATAGATTATATTAATGAAGGGTTGGGAAAATAAATTTTCATCCTCTCGGAAAAGAAACAGATTGTGTCTCTTAATGACTTTGCATTTGTTCAAATGATTTTGTAGTCAGTTCAGAATGGATCTGAATTGTATCAACATTTGTTATTATTACTAATATCTGCAGTATAGTAGAGCAAAAGTATAAAAAGGCTCATGAAGAGTTGATACTGAGGGGATGGTGTATCTGCACCCCAAAAATAATTAAGAATGTATCCAAACATTCTGGCCAAAATGAGCTATATCCTCCTTAATTTCCTGTTGTTATTTTTCCCTAGACAAACCAAGCTGAAAAGAGACATTGATTTAATTTGGTGAGGGATGTGTTGTCTGTCTGATGCCTTGTTTTCTGCTTGCTTGTGTCTTGCCAACAATTATCTTGTCAAGAGGTAATGTAGGCAACAGAGAAGCAGTTACAAAACTTCTGATAGAGGTAAAGTTTCTACTGCAATACAACTTGCCCTAAAAACCATCATGTTATTATTTAAAGAACTTATGTGCTTGTTTTCCTGTAAAACAAATACTGCCTTTACAATTGACATTTTGTGGACCTGAATCCCTGCACATTAATGCAGATCATGGCACAAAACAGAATTAGACCTGAAATGAAGATTAATTAAAGAAACATGGTCTAGAGCTGGGTCTGTGCTGTTTTTCAGTGCTGTTTGTGGAGAAAGATGTAGCTGGAATGCTCTTGCCCTCATAGTGTCCTTGTGGGACTGGGCACAGTGGTAGCTGGGAGCAACTTGGGACATTCCACATGGCTGCCCTGCCAATGCAGCAATTTCTGTAGGAAGGAGCGATCTCTTTTTAGACTGTTATTGATTAGTATAATCAGCTTTAAACTCTGAGCAATTGTTCTCCACGGTGCCAGTTTGGACAAATTTGGAGGAAAAATATCCTCTGATAGAAGGCAGGTTACAACCATCCCTCCCCCACCAGGTTCAGGAAAAAAAAAGAACTTTTCCTCAGAGGAGAATGAAAGAGATAAAAACTATTTTTTTAACAAACACACAGGAAATAGATAATAATGCTAAATAATAAAATCTTTTGCTGTGGAGACAAACCTGGGAAAATTTCAGAGTCCTTCTGTAGGTGTGGTCTCTCTCCTCCTCGGAGCTGGGTTGCTGTGAGCCCACCTCTGGGGCCTCGGAGGAAAATTCTCCTGGATGTGTTCTGATGTTGAAACAGCCCAGAAAAAGGGAAAAACTGAAGTACCAGGAAAACAAAGTTCAACTCTCCCTCCAGAGAAGAGGAGCTGAAAGCTGGCTGAAAGCAAGAAGGATACTTCCTCTACTTTTGCTGCTGCAGAAGCAGAGGAGTGTGTATCTGTGACCTTGAACAACTGCTTTGAAAAGTTCACTTGGTTTTTTCCTCTCCCCCCTCTCAGGCTCAGTTTAAAGTCACAGAAAGGCACAAAATTAATTTCTGGGCATAGAGCAGCAATAGGGGATACACATCATAAAGTCACCCCAAGATAACCTGTTTTAGCTTTAAAAGATTTTGTTTCTTGCTCAGATCAAAGAAAGCTCTAGTGTCCAAAAGATGATCTGTTTCTTTCCAAAAATAGCAGTTGAAAATATCACCTCTCCCTCCAGTCCTTGGCTTATTTATGTCCTTAAATCATCTTGGGTAAAACACTGCTGGTACTTTTGCTGTGTGTGTGGCTATTGGGAAGCTCTGCCCAGAGAGAAACTGAGTATTTGTTTAAAGTCTGGGATATCTGTATGTACACACACACACGCCATGTATAGAGGCTCTAAATATATGTCTGGATCACTGTGGAGCCTAAACATCCCTTTAGACATTGAATTTCTTGATGCAGTGACATATCCGACTTGGCACCACTTCTACCTATTGGACACACTTACGGGGGAAAAGGGATCCTTGTTTTTCTAGATGCGGCTTCAGATGTTGCAGAACCATCAAATTGGGAGTGAGGACATTGGGCAGCCCGTGGAGGAGTGGGAAATTTGGTCTTCTGTTTGCTTTAGTGCTGCAGAATTACTTTTGATTGTGGCAAGCTTTAAAGATTTTATAGAAATATGTATTTCAGCTCTCAGGCAGCAAGGTGTCTTGTTAGGGAAAGAATTTTGGCTTGAAGATGTCTTCTGTACTTAGATAAAATAAATGTAAGGATTCAGGCTAAAAGGCAGAATGAGATTGAATTTACCACGTGGATTTTTCTTTCAGAAAGACCTGGAAACTGATTATGCATTTAATAATGCTGAGGCACAAGATGGCTGAAACATTTTCTTTCTTTGCTTTTGTAGTTCTTTGGTAAAGGTTACAATATCATCTTTTGGAGTGAGTTCAGACACTCTGGGGTTTGTTTCCATTTAATTTAACAGCAAATATTGAAAGTATGGTAGGTAATGTTATTTGCCTTAAATTTGGGGTGTGGGAGAGGCAGAAGCCTTCTGTTTAGTAAGAACAGGAAAAACTTTTATTAGAAAGTTTGTATCTCTTAATACTTGCAATGTGTACAAATTAAAAAAGTTCTTAAATATTTTCTTAAATAAAGAAGACATTAGCAGTGTCACAATGAAAATACTTTCTTTTACCAAAGCTGTGATTTTGCAGTTTTTGCTGAGTTATGATGACATTGTAACTCATGGTTTATTGTGGTGCCAGTTATGAGTTTATAAAAAAAAGGGGGTTTTAGTGATGCTTATATACATATTGTACTGGCTTTTGGTAGTAATTCTAGAAAATCCTTTTGTTGAATGGGAGTTTGTTGGGGTTTTAGGAGCTCCCCTTCTGTTTTCTTTTTCTCTTAAAGAATTTTCCCCATACATCTTGCCAGGGGGACAAATTACTGGATAATTAAGAAAAACAAAAGACCTGGCCATAGAGGGAGGGGTCCATCTGGCTACTCTCTTTCACCTGGGCTTGTGGCCTGTTAGTTCCCAGCATTTGGACAGAGAGAGAGGCTGGAAGGAATTTGTCAGCACTGGAGACTTCTGCTTTTTCAGCTGTTTTTCCTTCCTTCTACCGGAGAAACCCCGGGATTCCCAAGTCTGCCTTCCCTGCCCTGCTGGGAGCTGGGCTGGCCTGCCCTGCCCTCACGGTTGCTTTGAGCCTTCGCTACTTTGTAGCCGTGCACACCTTGCCTGCCCAGACCTCTGGGGGTTCCGCTGCAGCTCTGGAGTTCGATACATCTCGTCTGCCACCCGGGATTTGTGCTCGTCCCTGCTGTTCCAGCCTGCTGTTCCTGAGGGTCTGGCCGGACACTGGGATCGGCTGCCCAGGGGTTTGTGAAGCCTTTGTCCCATCGCTCCCCAAGATCCCAGGGCACCGGTGCCGCGTGCTCCCCGAGCTCGCTCCGGAGCGCCCCCTGCAGCCGCGGGGGAACCATCGCACCTGCCCTGCTCACCGGGAGCCGCCAGCGCCCCTGCCGGCTGCGAGCGGAACTGCACCCGAGGGGAAAGGGCCTGACAGCCGAGAAGGCTGGGACTGGGTTTGAGATTGTTTGCTGTTACTGCCATAGTTACTGTTGTTTGTTTGACTGGTTATACACATATAGATGTATAATAGTAAAAACCTGTTATTCCTGTTCCTCATATCTTTGCCTGAAAGCCCCTTAATTTCAAAATTATAATAATTCCGAGGGAAGGGGGTTGCAATTTTTTTTTTCTTCCATTTCAAGGAAGACTCCTGCTTTCCTTGGCAGACACTTGTCTTTCAAACCAAGACAGAGTTTCAGACTAAAATTACAGAATAGTTACCACCAGGTCTGCACAGAAAATATGCCCCCATTTGTTCTGCAGGCAGAACTCAATTATGACATTCAGTTCCAATGGCACTAAATCATTAAATTTCAATGTGTGATGATCTCCAGTAACAGTTTTGATGATTAATTTCTGATACTTGCCTAATTACTGGGGCCATAACCACCTTTCTGGTCTGTATTTTGTTTTCAGTATCTTGTGCAATGTGACCTTGTCCCATAATTCTGAAGTTCATGTTGTGGCTCTAATTCAAGTGTCTTAATAATAATATCAATTCTTTGTTAAAATTAATCCAAAAATAATTGTGACTAATGAATGACTCAGAAAATAGCAATGGTGTTCATAACAGCTTGTGAGTTGAAAAAGAAGCAAAATGTTGAAGTAATTTGTGAACTTTTCCATCCATCCATAAAAATTCATGGAAGTTTGGAAATGGGTGCTGGCATCTTATTGCCATGGTGACCAACCCTTTGTGTGACATGAGTGTGAGGCAGTGTGAAGCAGAAACCCAGCCATACCTTCAGCTGCTGGTTGTGTTTACATTTATATGGGCTGTGAAGGAAATGTTTTGCTTTCCCCATTAGCCATGAGTAATGTGTAGCAGCAGAGACTGCAGGAAGATGTAAGGGGAGCGTAGACAAACATGGGAGGAAAAAAAATCAAGGTAAATATAATCTTTGGTTGTTATTCACAGAGTATGGAAATGCAGATTGTAGCTGTCTGCTGTCAGAATGAAGATGCAGAAAACCTTATACTGGCTGGTATAGGAATCTTCCAGTTGGCACTGATGCCTTTTCCTGGTCTTAAAATCAAGAGTCATACATGATTAGAAGGGGAAAAAGGGATTTTACCTTGGTACTTATTTTAAGGATCCTTAGGTGTACACGTCCAGGTCATATGCACCAAAATGCACCCCGCAAAAAAAAATGCCTACCCAAAAGATCTGGTATAACATTATAGGTTTTACTAATTAGCATATCTATCAAAGATTCCCCAATGAGAGGCTCAAGTGAGCCCCCCCTCCCCAAGGAACCCTCTTCTGGATGGTTCTATCTTAGTTTACAGAATGTGTTCTGGAGAGGACCTTGGGGTCTGGGGCACACTGATCCCTAGCTACGAACCTTCTAAAATGTGTAGTCTCTCAGCTTGACAAACAAGTGCAAGAATGTAGGCAAAAAGCACTAAGAATACAGAAGTTGTAAAAAAGGTATAACAGGGGTATAAAAGAAAAGGCAAAAAATCTTCATGGCATCAGCCAAGAATGCCATTGCATCCTTGTTGTGTCAAGCAATCATGACTAAAACGTCAAGACAAGGTTTTTATGCCATACCTTTAGTTTTGATTGTCATGGGGCTGTCTTTGTTTAAAATTTGGCTTCTGCTTGAATGTCTACTTTTTCTTTTTTAACCTATTTGATTCATAGTTTCAAAACTTTGCATGAAAATACTTTGAAATACATACCAGAGGCTGTAGTATTTTTAGCAAAGCAGGGAAAGGTTAGTTTAACTGGGTAATGTCACTTCCTAGTCTGGGTCCACCTGTCTTTTCAGCCTCCCACCTTTCTGAGATGTCAGGTGGTTAAATAAGGATGGTGTTCTCCAGATTCATTAATTTATTTTGTTTGTCCTTCACACCCTCTTCAAGCAGTGTTGCAGACAGTGGGAGCTATGTGAATCAAATGAAGGGATAATATAAAAGAGTTGATGTGGTTCAGTTGCCTCTAAAACCTTGCCACTAAAGCCCAAGGTGAAGTGTGACTGTGACACCTGGGTAAAGTCACCTCAGATACCACCTGTAGTGTTTACTGACCTTCAGACGGCTGCAGCACTGTTTGCTGCCTTGAGTAACTTTTCTTCTTTCATAAATATTTGAACTTTTTATCTTACAAGCAATGATACTCAGTGTTTTATTGCATAGCCCCTGTTTCATTGTGGTGAAACTACTGATATTGTCATTGGTGTTATTCATTAACACAAAGTCTCAGTATTTTGTTAAAACAAAATCCTTTCCACTTGTCCTTATACTGAAGAGAAAACTTTGAGACTGGGGTATTTTAGCTAAATAAATAGCTTTATGTACAGCAGGGATGTGATAACTGTAGTTGGGGAAGAACAGCAGTGTGCTTTCAGCTTCCCTTTGGGCTTTGGCTTTCCCTGTGCACAGAAACAAAATAGGAAAAGGTCTCCAATACCTCTTTGTGGGATGGAATGAGGGCAGGGAAGAAAAGCATGTGGTCTTGTTCCATCTCCCTCCTCCCACCTCTTGCTAAGTGTCAGCTTTAAAGTCTGTAAAAATAGATTTTTTTCTGTGTCAGCTTGCGTCCCCTTCAAATGTCAAACTCTAGCTCCACCTTCTAGTAAATAATTTCTATGTGTAAAACTCTCCTCTGCTACTGGGAATTGATGGCTTTGTAGCCCTTGTTAGAGATGCACTCTCCAGGGCCGTGTGTTTGAGGAATGAACAGCAAAATGCTGGCTTGCATGGGATATTAATACTTGTTCCATTCGGGGCCACTCTGCAGTAAAAATTCAAGCCAGAGGGATGAAAGAAAGCTGGGGTTTCCATTATCTGAATAAATACACCTCCACACCAACTACTTGCCACAAGGTCCAACAGTTCATTCTTTTACATTTGTAAGGTCACAGGCTGCACCATGAGCTTCCTTTGCAGCTTCTTCTGGAGGCACCTCCAACTCTGTTCCTAGAGCACAGCTCCCAGGAAATTTGGAATCTGGAATTTTTGGGTGTTTATTTGGATTCTTTCTTTCTGGATTTCCCTGCTGGAAAATGTACAGTGCTGTGTAAAAGCAATGGGAATACCCAAAATGCAACACAAAAGAGAAAAGAAAAAAATGTAAACCGAATATGAGCTGATGCAAGCTGCCAAGAAAATGGCAAAGGGGTAAAAAGTGGAATAATTTTTTCTGACAAAAATGAAAGGCAAATATAAGGTAGAGGACTGTGCAAGAACCCTTTGCACTCTCTCCTGAATCTGCTTTGTCCTTATGCTTGTAGTGAGATCTCCCCTGGCAGCATTTGTGAAGGGTATTTTTTTGTGAAACGCCTGTTTAAGAAATGAAGCAGTATGGAAGGTGGAATTACCATGAATTGTTTCTTTCTTCTGCTTTGATCAGATTCTGTTTCTCTCTCTGGCAATCCTGCCAGTTTCAGAGCAAGACAAGCAATTCATATTTGAAGATGTAGATTTTTAAATTTTTTTCTGTTGAGCTTTATGTTAAATGTAAAGGTTTAGAGGGCTCCACTCAAGGAAGTTTACCTTAACAGACAGTGTGATAGAAGCCACGTGCTATTGCCAGCCACCTCCAGTTCTACTTCATCCTGTAAAACTTAGCAGCAGCATGTTTGGCAACACCAGTGACAATCTATGAGGAAAAAAATTCCTGCTAGTCTTTAATTATCTATCCTGAGATATTAGTTGCATGCTTCTACTTACTCCCACCTTTATTCCTTTGTAACAAAGAACCTTTGCTGGATAATGAAACCATAGCAAGGTAGGAGAGCTGATGTTTCTGTGGGTATATGTTATGGCACTACTGAAAATTAAGGATAGAAATTAAGTAATTAGAAATATTTGAAGCAGACTGAGCTCATGAAGTTTGCTGAAACCCACTATTTTCTTGCTACTTTTTATGAAGCAAGAGCACCACTGGAGATGGTCTTCTAGAAAAAATAGGCTGATTCTTCTGTTTCATCACTGCACTGGATGACCTGTCCTGTACATGTTGAATAATTTAGGTAAATCATGCACACTGTGTGATTGTAATTTGACTAAAAATAATTATTCACATAGTTACTGACTGTTGTCCTGAGCTGTTGTGATTCCCCTCAAGTTCTTCTGCTCTCTCCCTCTAATTATTTTGTCTACAGATCCTTTCCAGAAGTCGTATGTACAAAGGTGGAAGCAGAAATACTACTTGATATTTATATTCAGTGCAATCCTTTGCAGACTGGTGTTGTAATATAGTTCAGGAAAGCTGTATGTCACAAGCTAAGGAGTAATCACCTGGGGAATTGGATTTGAACTTCCTGTAAAGTGGGAGAGCTGAGGGTTTAGTGGGACAGCTCATGGGGGCAATAGAGGAACATGTAATACAGCAAAGAAATAAATCATTAAGATAATGCAAAGTAGAAAAGAGGAGCCAAGAAGGAACTGATGCAAGATGGGAGAAACCAGAACACTCCATTACATTCATGGTAGGAATAAATTTAAGAGCAACTTGGAGACTATGCAGCTTAATTAGGCCTAATAATGTTAACAGAGCTGTTACTGGACAGACAGCTGCCTGCTGATGGAAGAAGTCAGGAACCCAAAAAAACTTCAGAAAATCTGAAGGAAGAAACTACTTTCTGTTGCTGAAGAATTGAGGCAAAAAGGTCATCTGGCTGGAATTGCAAGTGAATAGCAAATTAACTCTTTGCTCTTGACTTTTTTTCCTGAAAGGTTCTGAATAGGAATGACTCTTTGTTCCTTCAGTTTTTTCACCACTTATTTGAACTGAAATGATTTCTGTGTGCATGTATTAATTCTGCACATATGTTGGACAGAAAATTCAAAATGCATAGCAGGTGAACCAGAAAATGCCACATTTTTCAGCCTATTTCATTTATATGTTTCAGTGATGTGCAGTCCTTAGGAAAATTTGATATAAAAGTGTTACTGTGCTTTTTTTGGGGGGTGGGGAGGGGACAGTGGCTGAGTTTATTAAAGATGTTTGAAGTGTGGGTGTAATTCAAAAATCCTCATGCTTGATCCCTTAAGGTAATTTTTCAGTAAGGGTTTTTGTATCTCTTATGTTCTGTAAGTATGTTATGCAGCTATATCAGGCAGAACTTAAAAACATAGATATGTAAATAGTGTAAAGAGAAAAACATTGTCAGAGTTAAGCTGCTTAATAATAGAAAGAGTCTGGTAAAAATAATCAGTATATTTTAAAGAGCTTAAATTTGCCACTTTATATTTCCATGTGCATAATGTGCTGGTGCTGCACTGGAAATGGAGGAGTTGTGGAGCAGTCTAAAACCTTCTCACAGAATTTAATTCCTATATGTTTCTCAATGTGGAGAGCAAAACCCTCCTGGAAGACTGTGAGCTCCGATTGCACACAGATGATGTGCTGTAGGAGAGAATCGATATTGTCAGAGACATCTACAGAACATATGCAGAAAGTCTTTAGCATGATTGTAGTTGGCAGAGAAGACAATAAAAGATTTTTATCCCAGTGTTGCTTCACATTAACATGGTGAAAGAGTTAAGAAAACAGGGAACAAGAAATCAGTGCTGAGTTTCCAGCCCTGAGGAACTGGAGCTTTTGGAATGGTCTGTGCTCCATCCTGAAAGATATTCTGTAGATCTCTAAGCAGGAAGCATCCCAGATTCTTCTGGGAGAAATAAGTGGTCTGCGTTTCATTCCTCAAGTCTGTCCTGTCAGGACTCAGACACCTCAGGATTTTGAAAACCGTTCATCCCCAACTGTACTATGATTGCTGCAATGGTATTTGCTGTAGGATAACATAATCTTCCTATCTCTACATCATTGGCACAGATGAGACCTGGAACAGTTTCCAATTTACAGGTCCATGTAGACATTTATTTCTCGCTTATGAAAATGATGGGGCCTGCCTGGAGTGTCTAAAATCTTCCTGTCTGTTTTGAGCTTAAGCTTGTTAAAATGGAGCTAGAATAATTCTGGAGAGTAAACAACATGCAAGTTGTCCATAAAAATTTTTGATTTATATGCTGCACTGAGCCAAAGCACAGGTATTCAGAAAGTTTTAGCTGCAGTTACTCCTCCAGCCATAACTGCAGCTTGACACCCCCAAAGCAAATAATGAAGAGGTAATGGCTCTGTTAGGAGGTCCAACTATTAGCTGGGTTTTGAGGCTGCATTAAAAGAATGAGATGGGATGGAAAAGGGGAGAAACTTGGAAGAAACTATTATAATTAGAAGGCAGAATTGAGCTCTAGGTTTATACTGATGTAAATGCAGGCTAGACACCTTTCGCTGCGGGCGTGAGTTTGGAGTTGCACTGGCGTAGGTGCTGACTTGTGTGTGCTGTATTAAACATGCTCTCACAGACAGTGGGAAATGCCTGAAGTGCCTTACACAGTCCATGAAAATTGGCATCCTTAGGGGATTCCCTCCCTGCTCTCATAATTTCACCGCTTCATTTATTCACTAAATGACTGTTTCTCTGTACAGCTGGGATAGACACTGAGGGGCAGCAGATCCGTGTGCTTTGCTGTTCTCCAGGCAGTTGGGCCTTCTGCTCCACTCACCCGCTCCATACTCCAATAACTCTTCTGGCAATCACAGCCCGGAGCCATAAGATTATTATTTTTTTATAAAAACACCTTTAAGGTTTACTTTTTTTTATATATCTGAGTTTTTAATTCTACATCTGCCAGGTATTGCTAGAAACCATTATAAAAATATCTGTGGTAAAATAGAAAAAAAGGAACAATACGATTTCTTTTAAAGGATGCTTTCAAAACTGATTTTACTACAGATGATTTCTGTCTCACAGCTAGTTGCAAACAAGATGACTATTCTGATGATATTTGTATAAAGTTAGTGACTTCTGTGATGTGGGCAGAAATTTTAATTATAGAGAAATGCATACTGCTTTATTCCTGCCTCTGTTAGAAATTCCCATTTTTTACTTTTATAAATGCCTTTTCTTACAGTCTTTTAATGCATTGTAAAGTAATTGGAGATAAAACTTTTTTCCATAATAGAAATATAAATATCTAGGAAATAAATCTAGGCAAGTCCATAAGGTAACACTGGTAGTTTCAGATGTATCTGATGAAAAACTAGGAAAATGAGACAGTTTTTTCTCATGTTAACCAGAGTCCAGTTTGCATCTGGACAATTAACGTAAACCTCCGGGTTCTGAAAATATTGTCTGTCCTGTCTTGCTTTGATTAGTTCTCAGGGCTCCAGCTGAAGCACTTCCTTTGGAAGCTTGATTCACCAAGTAAAATTTTGCTGTCAAAAATAATTCTTGCTGTTTAGCCTGCATTTTCACTGCCAGGAACACTACTTGATGTTCAGTCTATATATGACCTTTCTTAAATTCCTTGTATATCCTTCAAAAACTTCCATAAATAGGCTTATGTAGACATCCTACTTCTTGATGGGTTTTTTTGTAGTTCTTGACTTTCTCTCATAATTTGTTGGTCCTGTTTCTAGTTAACCAACATAACTGGCTTTTTAAATCCCTTAAATAATATTTTGTCTTGGAGAAACTCTTTATAAGATTGTGGCTCATAACTGCACTTCGTGTGTGTGTGTGGGCGCGCGCGTGTGTATTTCAAGTGAAAATCTGAGTATGTATTTGAAGTGGTTAAGATATAATAGGAGGCTTTTTGAGATGTGATTTTTCCAAGATCAACCTCAACACGGCAAGTGTATTAAAGTTTTATGAGTAGCTTGTACATCCTGAAACATTAACTGGTTTCTGACCAGCAATAAATACGTAATCGTGGTCGCTGGGTCCTCCACAAGATCGGGTGATGAGTTTTGGTGCACTATCTCTTAGAAAGCAAAGACTTCTCCTCGGGACCAGGTTCAGTGGAAAATATAACTAGGTAACACTTTTAAATGCTTCCTAATAATGGCTTATAACTGGTAAAGGTGTTGGTTAATAACTAATAATATTTCATTCTTCTGAAACATTCCCTTCAAATAGCTCAGTCCAATTAAAGTGCATGGTTTATTGATCTATGTCCTATTCTTTCTCTTTCATCTTGCTGCAGATCCTTTCATCCTTGTCTTACTGCTGGGATTCATCAGTTTTAGTTTACATCTGCATTTGCAAATGACTTTGAAATACAAGCTGTTATTTGGAAGCTGGGAAGTTTCCACCAGCTTCACTGGGTAGGCTCAGAATTTGTACTCCAAGGATGCTAAGGTTTCTGTCTCCCTTCCCACAAAATGATTACTCACATAATTAATTAAAAAAGCCTAGTGAATGTTTCCACAAGGCACTATTCTGGCACTGTGGAAGGACCTAAATGTAGCAAGTTTTTTTAAATAAGAGAAGTGACTTTTTGCTGTGTTTGTGATTAAAGACATTGCAGATAATATGCAGCATTTGTATGAGACAATCTGCCCCATGGTATATATAAATTTAATTGCCACTTGTTGGTCTATTTTCTTGATCAGTAGGAAAAAGCAAGTACAAAGCAGCAACAAGCACATTTTGTAAACATGGAAACTTAAACTGATAAGAGACAAGCTGCAAGTTAGTATCTGTGGAAATATTGGGAATATGTCTACAATATGTCTGGGGTGTTTGGTGCTTGTATCTTTACATGAGCAAGTGATTGTTGCTCTGGCTGTTTGTATTTGCCTAACCTTCCCTCATCAAATAAAATCCAGAACAAAGTACAATTTCTGTCTGAGACAAATATGACTGGAATCCCCAGAAAGATTCTAAAGGTCAGTTCACCTGTTTTGAAATATTGCTCCTCAGTACAACGTCTTAGTGACATTAAACAGTACAACGTGTAGGTTGCTAGAAGGTACCCCAGTGTTCCATATTTAAAGCACAAGCTTTAGACTAGAAATAAATTAAAAAAAAAAAAAAATTGTGGTGAAAGACTTCCAACTCTGACCATTATTTATGGAATAATTATACTGTGGAAACTGGATTTAATTTGTCAGCAGCAGAACTGCACATCTGGGATGCTCCTGGCCCTTTGTCTTCTGGTGTGGTCAGATGGTGGTTCTCACAAAGTCCAGGGACTATTGCTAAAGCTGACTTCCACACCTGTCTATTTTGAAAAGAAAAATGGTGATTGCTTTATACATAAATGGGCAAATATTTGCATTTTATAATCGTTTACTCTGAGATTAGGAAAACTGAATCATAACGAGGTGCTTTTCTTCCTTTGAAATGGAGTAGAATTTTAATTATCCTTATTTCTTATTTAGGAAATACGGCAATCTGGGAGGCAGGCTGTTGTTATATATTTTTCTTCGTTTGCATTGAGTTTTACACGAGGCTTCTTAACTAATATCAAAAGAATTTGTTGGGCATCTACATGGGCAAATTTTTTCAAATTTGCAGTTGTTAGCTAGTTAATTTCTATGGAGGGAAAAAAATGATAGCTCTGGAAATCAGTGGAAGCTGGGGATGTAATCACCACGGTTCCCTCTGAAAATGTCCTTCCCAGAGTTAACAAGCAAATGGGAACCCTTAAGTGAGCAATGGGGTGAATAGGTGCGTGTAAGTAACTGCTGCCACATACAGATATAACTCTGATATTTCAGTCAGCAAGAGCAACACACTAATAGCAGAAGAGTAATTTCAGCTAGCAAGCAGAGTTTGGGGAAAAAAAAAGGAAACTCTCAGGGGAATTAAAGGCTGAAATGAGAGATGTTTCTGTAAGTGACTGCTTCCATATGATCACAATAAGATTATGTTTAGTTTCTCAGGATATATGTCTATGATTAAATTTCACTCCTGAACTACCCTCGGTTCAGCACATGATTGTCATCTTGAATCCAACGATCATTTAAATGAGAAAAATGGTGTTCAACATAAAAATAATCATTTTTACTTCATATAACCCATTTATAACATGCCCCTCTCTGTTACACACTGCTACCAGAAACATTTCAAACTGTTAGAAAAATTATAGGAGTTCAAGTGTAAATGAGATTTTACTACTTTTACTTAACTGCGCAAAAAGTTCAGTACTAATATTCCAAACATTTTTTTCAAGAGGCTTTCTGTAATGCACAGCAAATCTGAGAGAAAAAAATAGTTAATTTCAATATACCATGGCAAAGGGAGCATCTGTTACTTATACCTATACTGTGTTTTTGTGGCTTGATCATTCAGTAAGGTGCAGTTTTACCTCAGAGTAGTTAAGTATAGCTATGGGGTTAAAAGTTGTGTTCCCAACATTTAAAGGATTTGTTAGAAAACGCTGAACAATCCTGTCAGGTGGTAAGGGTCACCAAGGTAGAGGCTAAGCTTTGCTGAGGTCAGAATCTGGCCCCTTTCTGAGAAAATTCTGGTTTAAACTGAAAAACCTTCATTAAAATGCAAGTGGCAAAGCAGAGCAGCCCCCTGCAGTTCATCTCATACTTGCACAGTGACACACTGAGTTGTTGCTGTAGCAGAGTCAGGACCACACTTCATAAGATTAAATTCTGTGATTTTATTTTCTTGTTCTTATGTCTCTCTCAGCATAATTGAGTTATGGTCTGAGCTTCAACCTCTAGTTTAGTCATAAAAAAAAAAAAAAAAGAGCCAGAACCAAATGCAACAAGGCTTTGAAATTTCAGTCTTATCAAATTTTTATCACTGGCATGAACAGCTTGAAACGCAATTAACCTGTTACCAATATCAGGCTTTATTTATCCTCGAGTTCCATCCATTGATGTTATTGATCTGCTTTAGGGCTAATCACTCCACTGTGTAATCTAGGAAGTTGTTACATTGCTTCTCTCCATGGCACTGATGTGTTTCAAACTGTAGATCAGCATAGTACAGCAGCATAGTACAAATGGTAATAATTCCTCTGGTGAGATTGTGTGCTGGGGAGATAGGGACAATTCATTGTTGACTGGGAAGGAAATTCTCACCACCACAGTGTTGTACTTCTTTCTGGCCATATAGGAAGCATTTGCATTTCCATCCCTAATATTAGTCTTTCAAAAAAGGGGCTAAAATGGTTGTCCTAATGATGTGTTAATATCACTAAATATTTTGCTTTACAGCTGTGAGGTTAAGCAGAAGTGACATGAAGAGCATCTTGTAATGAGTACAGACAAGGACTTCAACACAAAATGAATTCTTATTTTTGATAAAGATGGGGGTTTTATAATGATACTTTTTCTTATCTGGTGCTCTTAATAAAATAATTTGTCTTCCTTCCTCCATTTAAGTGATAGTCTAGAGTCATACATGCAAGTTACAGCACTAAGGTAAGTAAGTTATAGAACTTGAGATTTCACTACAATCATATGTGGTAAGACCCAAGGCAGATTATTGAGCTGTCAGCAGGGAACACTGAGCAGAGGTGGCACTGCCTAAAACGGGGTCCTAGCAAAGCCTGAGATTTCTGTACCATTTTATATAAATATGCAGAGTCCAGGCCTTTTTCTGAGAGCAACGATGGTAATCTTACACATCTGTCTGAGGCACAGGAAAAGAGGTGCATGATGATTATCAGGAGGCAATAGCTGGTATCCAACAAAGGTTTTTAGCAGTTGACACTCCACTATTTTAAAAGATGGAAAAATAGCCTGGAGAAGTGTTCCTGCGTATTCAACAGCAAAGTTAATATCCATGCAAAAGCTACTATAAAAATATTGCAGCAATGTTTACAGGTGATTCAGTGGCCAAATTGGGGGGGGAGGGCAGGGGGAAGTTTCTCAGTTTTTATCTTACTGGCTGTATATGGAGTGGTACAGCCAAGGATTCCATGTTCTGCTGCATGGAGCAAGGGAGGGGTAGACAAGGGAAGGATTGGCAAAGCAAGGCACGGGAGGGGGTAGGCAAGGCAGGGAAAGGGAAGGAAAGGGAGGGAAAGTAAGGCAGGGTCAGGGAGGGCAAGGCAATGGATGGGTTGGCAAGGCAGGGGTGGTTTAGGCAAGAGTAAGTTAAGGGGAGGGTAGACAAGAATAAGGCAAGGGAGGGGAATAGGCAGGGCAAAGCATGGGTGGGGAATAGGCAGGGCAAGAGAAGAGCTGAAATGGAGTTAGAAGCCATAAAGTGGGCAGAGGTTTAAAAGGGTTTGGAGGCTAGAAAGCAACATGTGGCCATAAAAAAAGTGGCGTTTTAAAAGTGATGGGAGGCCAAAGAGGTGTGGGAAGGAGAGAAAGTGTGTAAGGGAGGGCAAGTAGAGGGCAGAAAATAGTGGAAGCTAAATTGGTATGGGAAAATAGAAACTTTATCCTTATGACAGCCTGTGGCTGCATAATTTAAGGAAAGATTTAAAATAAATTACTGCTTAACTTGTATAGAATGACTTCATGAGGAGGGTGAGTAAACAACTGAAGATACCAAATATTAGCAGCCTCTTCTCTTTCAGTTTTCCCACAAAAGGTTAATTATTTTTAATTATTTTTAATACAATCATTAAACATAACAGGGGAAAGGAACAAGAGAAAGAACAGGTCAAAGAACTTTTACATCAGTTAGATGCTTTCAGCTCATCAGGATCTGATGAATTTTTCTCTAGGGCACTTCAGGACTAGCTGAAGCAATGTCTGTGCTTAAAATTGGGTAAAATCCCAGAGAACTAGAGGAGGCGCAAAATAAGCCTTATTTCCAATGACAGATGGAATGCAGAGAGCTTCAGGAAATATTAAGCAGGCAGCCTAATTACAAAAAGCAAAGAAGATGCTGTAAATTTAAATGATCCATATGTATATATGTAGAAACTGAGAATAAGCTGCTGATATGGAGGTGTGTCAAGAACAAATCACATCTCTTCTTTGACTGCTCATAGCATGTTTAAATGAAGAGCACATGAGGTGAGGACACAGTAGCAGATGAAATAAAATTTTGGTAAAGGTTTGTATATAGCCATCCATAGCATTTGCAAAAACAAGCAATTAGCACATGGGCTTAGGAAAATTGCATAGAATGTACTCACTTTATACAGGGGCAGACTCTCCTCCCCAACTAAAAATAGGTGTCAGTATTTTCCTGTGATGATGGAAGGATTTTTTCTTCAGGGTTTGTTACTGGGCAGAAATTCTGTGCCCTGTAGGGTAGTGAATCATAGTCAGAGTGTCTGAATACATTTTTATTCCACTTCATAGATTTACAATTTATAAGAGCTGATACCTCATTGATTATGAGTAAGTAAATTTGCATGTGAACTACATACAATAGCACATATGCAAACCCAAGAGCTGGTATGTCCTGTAGTAGAAATGTTCTGCCCTAAAACTTCTTTTTCACTTTGTTTTGCTTTTATTGTAGGAAGAGTCTTCAAAAAACAACAAAAAAAAGGCACATTAATGACAAAACTGCCCCTACATATTTCCCTTCAGTGGTGTTTGAGAAGGTTCCACACTCCTGGGGTTTAGCAGTACTGTCCTTTGCCATCTGTGATTTTCCTGTTTTCAGTGATGAAAGAGGATTAAAGGCCGATTAGGTTTCAGTCTGAGCTTGGTTTTCAAGCAGGTTTGGAAAAAAACACAAGGCCCCTGGAGTTCATATCTTCAGTTCCAACTTGGATGCAGGGTTTGCAAAGTCCCTCAGCAGTAAGAATATGACTGTTTTTTATCATTCTGAAATATTTTTTATGGTCTCATTGCCTCTATTGCCATGATGCTCCTGGTTTAATACAGGCGTTTTTTTTTCCACTTTTCAAGAGTTTAGTGCCATTGTTGACCTAAAAGCACATCCCCAGGCTAGGGATCTTAACAAAATCCATGGGAATGCTTGTTCTGGTGGTAAAAAGTGTCCTTTGAGACTTACGTTCTTAATTTTGGATGATGTTTATCACTAGTATTATATGCCATAATTGTACTGGTTTAATTCTTCTGTGCCTTGGAATGTTACATCTTTGCAAAGAAGGCATATTTAGGAACTGAGCCTGAAGCCAGTTACCTACATCATTTTCTGTTTGTAGGAAGTAGCAGTTCGCCAGAGACACCTTGTTGCCTTCAGAGTCATAACCCGACTTACAAATTTTAGCACTTAGCTGCCGTGGTCCCAGGAGAAAATCCCTTACCTATCTCCTGGGCAGTCAGCTGGACAACATCTCCCATGAAGGTGGAAAGTGTCTCTGAACAGTACCTGGGTGTTCTCAAATTTCATTGCAGGATTGGTCTACCTGGGTAAATTTCCTTCGCCTGAGGTTGTGGTTACAACAGGGGCACTACAACATATCTGTGCAACTGGAAACAAGGTTTAGAAACAAGCATGTCACTCAACTAAACCCCCCAGATGCATTATTTCTTTTAGATTAACCTTTTTTACCACGTCTGGGTTTTTTTGCCCCCTTCTCAAAGATGGGGAGTTGTATGTTCTCAGGAAGAACAGATTTCTCTAAATCAAAATAACTTAATACATTTTCACTATATAATAAGAATATAATGTTTAAAAGCTATGCCAGGCCCCACACAGTCTCCAGCTGTTTGTCTCTTCTTGTCTTCAGTGATTTAGGACTTGAAGTGACATAAAAAACTGTTTATTTTTGAACATTTCTGTGCTCTTCATTAATAAAAAGAAGTTTTGGTAATTAGGCTATGATGACGGAAACTAAATATGCAGCAAGAAATCCCATTAATCTCTAAAATTGTAAATGATCTTTTTAGTAGTGTTTTCATTCACTAATACTAATATCAAATTAATAATACCACATAGTAACTGCCAAGTTTCTTCTCCCCTGTGTAAGAGAAGTGGGAAATGGTATTACTTTAATTTTTCTGCCATTTTACAGAAGAAAAAGCTGAAACAAACACACAGAAACCCAAACCCAAGTAAACAACAACAAAAACCCCAAACAAGAACATTCCCTGATCTTGCATGGTACAGTGGGTTCCAAGAAACATAAAAATCAATAGCCATTGTCCCTGCAATCAGCCCCTCACAGCACATACAGGGCACAATCCATAAACTGCTATTTGCATAGATTGGGAATAAAGTAAGATTTATATTCAACTCTTACTGGCAATATAAAAAATCTTGGGCTTAAGATGGCTGACAACAGGAAAACTTCAGGAGGCCAAGAGAAATCCAAAAGGAATTGCATCTTTTAGTGACATTGATACAATGATGTAAAATAATATTAGAAATACTGAAATAAAAGGCATAGTTCCCACAGAGGTTTTAGAACATGGCTTCCATTATGCTCTGGTGTAGGTGTGGGGTGGGAGAGGTTATTCCCAGCAGCTAGCTCTGAGAAAACTGCTCTCCCTGGATTTTCTTGCTCACTGAGTTAGAAGAGGGTGGCTAAAATGAAGAGTTGTCAGAGCAGCTTTAATTAAAATACAACTCTGAACCCTTTCCTGGAGAAAATTGTTCTTTTCTGCTATCTTGAGAGGGAATGCAGACCAGGGGAGATAAGCAGAAGTTCATGTTTCTGAGTATGTTTTTATGTGCAATTTACTGGATGTCATAAAGCATCCATGCTATAGTAAATTTAACACAAAATACAGCCTTCTAAATTCGTGCTGTAACAGAGCCATGGAAGGCCTGAATTTCTGATTTTCTGTGGCCTCTTGATGCTTTTGGAGCAGCATGAAGTGACCCTGTAACAGGCGAAACTGCTGACTGGGGAATCTTGCTCTTGGCATAAAGATGGCAAAACATCTTTATACTTTGCTGTGGCAGTCCCCAGTTTTCTGTCATTTTAGGAATAAGGGAGGGGAATTAGTCATTGGGATGGTGAAGCCAGGAAGGAGGATTGAAGCACATGTTGTCAGAGATGAGGACGGAATGGCAGATGTGAGACCTAAATTTGTATTGGTGGGAAGCCAGGGCACAACATGCTCCATCTGCTCCTGACTGCATGTGACCCAAGCAGACGTGAACTCTCTATTATTAAGTGGAATTTACCCTCTGGGGCAGGAAATCCCCCTCTCAGGAGAGGAGAATAAAAGGGACAAGACTGGAAAAAAATATACTATGAATAAAGCAAAAATTGTCAAAGGTTGATGGTGAATCACTGACAGAACATTGATGTGCCATTAATGAAATAAAAGTAATTACTACAATTTTTTAATCAAAGATGTATACCTTTGTTTCACCCATTCCCTGGATGAGGAATGAAATGTGCTGAAGGGATGTGAGAGTTTTCCTTGCCGTGTGCAGTGAAGGTTGGGGTTATGATACTTCACAAGAGTGGCAGCATGCAGCTGAAAGCTGTGGGGATCATGCTCGGAGGAGATGACCTTCCCTAGACAGCAGTGGGTTCTCAAGAGTTTGTCAAAACCTATCACATGTGTACATATCTCTGTAGGAACGCCTGCTGCAGGGGAAAACTTCTGGTTTCTGTCTGCTTTCAGCAAGAGTCTTCTGTGTTTGACAAAAAATTTGTCCAAGTAGCCTCTCTCCTTGAACACTGCTCAGCTTCCTTCCTATCTTCCAGGCTGCTCTCGGCTGAACTAAAACAAGTTCCATTTAAAACCTATCCAGATTGCATTTTTCTTGTTTTTCCTGAAAGCCCAGACACCTACTGTCCATGGGTAGCGAGTGAGCCGAATTAGAGTCTATTTATGAGAAACAGAAATGTATGCCATATTTTACAAAATGCTGTGCATGTCCTAATATTTTGCATTGTGGGAGCTTGGCTGCAGTACCTCACAGAAATGTGCACTTCCTTTCCTTGGAGAACAGACTGCCTCACTGGAATAAAGGGGAGGTTTATGCTGAGAATATAAAATGCTTCTGTCTATGCCACTATTTAGTGCAATAAAGAAAACAAGAGCAATGAAAGAAAATTAAAAATAAGATTTTTGCTATCCCTTCAAGTGGCAGAAAAATGCCCAAATCATATCAATTTCACAATCATGTGATGCCAGTTAATTGACCTGGACAACAATGCACTACAGGAGGATGTCAATAGGATGGTCTTTTTAGGGGTATGTAATCAGTAGTTGCTTTAAGGAGACATAAGTCTCAGGACTGGCTTTGTTCTGCTCAGGGAAAGACTGAAAATGAAATATTCTGTATTGCTGGAGTATTACAGAGTTTACCGGAGTATAGAGAAAAAACAATCATCATAAAAGCAAGAAAGAATGATGTGTTTATAAAATGGAAATGTCTGTAAAAAACAGCTGGTAGGTGATGAAAGAAAGAGGTAAAAGACAGACAAAAGTGTTATTATTTCAAAAACAGAGCTTGAAGATTGAATTAATTTAATTTCTGCTTACTGCCATAGACACAGCTCCTGATCTAAACCTTTAAGTTTCCCCTCTGCCCTTTGATAAATGCAATGAATTCCTTCAAGTTCTGCTGAATGATAAAGCTCCTGGGTGGTAATTAATAGAAAGTCCTGAAATAAATTCTAATATACTACAATGGTTCACTACAATTGATTATGTTACTGATAATGTAAATATAATTTCCTCTGCTTTATAACAGGAAAATTAATCATTGGAAAAATGGTCCAGTACAAATGGTGTACCAGTGCTTTTCAGTCTGTTGCTGTGAGTGTGTGGGTGGTGATGTAGTTGTATCTCAGCAATAACATAAATGCTCCTGGGATTGTACATTCCCCTCAGCTTCATTTTTTTGGTCTTTTGGCTCTTTCCATTACTCTTTACAGCAGTGTGGCAACTTCTTGGAAAATTCTTGATTAAGGTAGAAAAGTGACATAAAATTCAAAAAATTTTTATACTTTTTAGTATGTCTTTGACATCTTGAGGTTCTCTTCTCATTTGGAGTATCAGGCCTGAGAGAACAATAATCCTTGCCTGGACCCAACAGGATGCCTTGCTGTTCAAAAGGAGATTGAGTAAGAGGAAACCATGTAAGTCAGAAGGATTTTCTTTCATGCCAGAGGAAAGCTTCAGTTTGTTAATATTCCCACTGCAGAGGCACTTGACTGATTTACTGTAACTCAGGGATCTGGAGTTACTCCTGCCTGTAACTTCACATGCTTTCTGAAAGCCCACATCCAGGTGGGATCTGGAAATATAGAAGACCCTTGGTGAAAGAGCTCGATTCATCCAGCAGTCTCAGAACATGTCACCTCTGCGAGGGATCTCATCTTGTGGGTATCTCATGGTGGCCACGTGCTTTCAAACAGGGGGACGTGACTTGTGCTTTTAATTCAAGGAATCACAACCTGATAATTCAAGACATTTCCTGAACATCCAGAATGTAAATGACTTTGTGATTCAAGTATTTTTATTTCCTTCTACTGAAACTTTTTGAATGTCATTTCTGAAATTGGGCTTTCACTGAGTCACAGCCATTTTTCAGTCACATTAGACTTACAGGGATTAGCTCATAATTGAAGCTGCAGAGCCATAACCAGAGGGTAAACTCATCAACCTTATGCATATATATCTTATTCTATACAGTAATTGATACAAGTTTATCAGATTTGCCTGGTGGTCTGGGGTGAAGGGAACTTTTGACATTCCTTTTTACTTTCACATACAGCAATTTCATGCTTATTATTTAAATAAAAAAAATATGCTGAGCATTTGCTTTTAATGCAGTCTGTCCTTCTATGCTACCTGACATTAGCTGTAAACTAAGATGGAAGAATTTGAATAAAACAAGTGTGAACATAACTGAATGATAGGTTATTAAATTTTCAAGAAGACAATGGGTATTTAAATTAAGGAGACATCAAAAATATGCATATAAAAATGTTTAGTGTAAAGACTACAACATCTAACAAGATGAGACAAGCAAGAACTCATCAACAGAGGGAGGCTCTAATTGGAGTGGCATAGAAAGGAAGACAAAGAAAACTGACTTTTCAACCTCAGTTGCTTTTTTTGGAAATGAAATTTGTTGAGAAACCTAGGAGAAATCTCATTCTGCTGTTTACTGCCCTATCATCAAGGTAACAGAACAAAATGTGTTAAAAGAAAAAAGGCATTAAAGAAATTCTGCAAAAAGAAATAGCAATCTGGGATGGATGGATGGAAATGCTCCCTGTGAGTCAAATTAAGCCTTAGAGCAGTGTAATACTCTCTTACTCTTCATTAGTGACTATTCTGCATCCTATTTAGCGAGTATTTCTGAGAGTGGCAGAATGCATGACGCTTGATTTTCTCCAGTGCCATCTGTCGCGGAGAATGTCTAATAATGGTTTAATCTGCTCTGTAAACACTTTTTCAGTGGGAGTATTAATCTGCCTCTCTCCTTGGTCGTTTCATGCCACCTCTTCTGACAAACCTGGGAGCTTTACATCTCTGGTGCTTGTACCCCACTGTCAGATAGGGCTGACCATGACTCCTAGGCGTGAGTGGGAAGTTTGGTGTTTGGAGAGCTACAGTGCAGAGAATGATAGATAATGAGAATTTTTTATTTTGGTTTCCTTAGGATGAAGGGAATTCTGAGCTGGGCTTAGAAAACAAAGCTTACTTCTGTAACAGGTTTCATTTTCTTGCATGCATAGGTTCCTGTTGTCTAGGAATGTGGTATTTGTGAACAATTAATTAGTAATGCCAAATGACAGAGCTACATTCACGATGCCCAGTTTGACCAGAACTGCCTGACCATGTCTCTTTGTGCACTATAGCACTCCATCTGTCATTAGGAACAAGCACTTATGCTCACAGAAAATGTCCTGCACTTGGGTCACAATAACCCCCCCACAGAGATACAGGCTGGGGGAAGAGTGGTTGGAAAGTGGCCCAGCAGAAAAGGATCCAGGGGTGCTGGTCAACAGTGGCTGAACACAGGAGCCAGCGTGTGCCCAGGTGGGCAAGAAGATCAATGGCACCTGGCCCGGATCTGAAAGACCTGGCCAGCGGGACCAGGGCAGTGATTGTCCCTCTGTGCTGGGCACTGGTGAGGCCACACTCGAGAGCTGTGTCCAGTTCTGGGCCTCTCAATTCTGGAAGAACATTGAGATTCTGGAGGAGGTCCAGAGAATGGCAGCACAGCAGCTGAAGGGTCTGGAGCACAAGTCCTATGAGTTGCAGCTGAGGGAGCTGGGGGTGTTTAGCCCAGGAAAAAGGAGGCTCAGTGGAGATTTTATCACTCCTTACAACTGCCTACAACTACTGTTCTCTCCGTGACCAGTGACAACACATGAGGGAATGGCCTGAAGCTGAGTCAGGAGAGCTTTATATTGCATATTACAAAAAGGTTCTTCACTCAGAGGATGGTTAAGCACTGAACAGGCTCTTCAGGGAAGTAGTCATGGTACCAGTTCAAGAGTTCAAGAAGTGCCTGGACAATACCCTCAGGCACACGGTGTGACTCTTGGGGTGTCCTGCCCAGGGGCAGGAGTTGGACTTGATGATTCCTCTGGGTCCCTCCCAACTCAGGATAGTTGATGATTCTCCTAGGTTATAGCAAGGTGAGGGTCAGTCTCTTCTCCTGAGTAATGAGCGATAGGATGAGAGAAAATGGTCTCAAGTTGTGCCAGGGGCAGTTTAGGCTGGATATTAAGAAAAATTTCTTCACAGAAAAAGGTTATCAAGCACTGGAACAGGCTGCCCAGGGAAGCTGTTGAAGCACTATTTCGGGAGGTATTTAAACATTTAGATGTGGCATGTGGGGACATGGTTTAGTGGTGGACTTGACAGTGCTGGGCTAACAGCTGGACTCAGTGATCTTAAAGGTCCAACCTTAGTGATTCAATGGTTCCATAAAGCAATTCCATTAGCTCAAGTGTGGTGGTGTTAATCCTCATTTGCATGAGCACTGTTGACAGAAGACAGCAGCCCTCTGTACCTCATCTGAAAATATAATTGCTCTGTGCATTTAGAGACTGATCAGATCCTCCTGGAGTCAAGGAAAAGCCTCACAGTGATTTCAGATTTTGGCCACTTTGTTAGAGACTTCTATTTCATTCTGAGCCACAGATAAATAGCCTTAACAGCAATGATCAAGCAATGCTGGTCCTGTTTAGAAGATGAATTGGCTGGGGAAGAGAAATGAAAGTTTATGTGAGAGGTACTGTAGTCTAAAGAATAAACCATTGTTTTCTTAACAGCAGCAGTTATCTCAGTAGACTGCACTTTTATCACAGAATAACAAACCCTATTTAAATCTCTGCTCAAAGTTGGCTGCCACTAAAATACTTGTAATGCTTTGAGCAGGTAGGAAAACATGTTCATTAAGGTCAAGGATCAGAGTCTTCTCTTTGGTAGGGAAATCTCCATCAAGTGAATGTCTCTATTATGATAAAATAAGGAAGTAAACTACAAGGAGGTCATTGACTGTAAGAAGCAATTTTCTAGCTCTTATTGCCTCTGAAACTCTACAGTGTAATTCACAAACAAAAGCATAAATCAACAGCAACCTTTTCCAGCAGGTTAGTGGAGAATGGGGAGAGATGAAGCCACATAACACAGGATATTAAATTGCCATGACCAATTTTCTGTAATCATTCTTAAAAGAAAGCAGAACATCTCTTCTTTACAATTACAAAGATATTTTGCAAAATCCTGTATATTTTAGGAGTGTTTCAGAGCATCCAATATGATAACTCTTTCTGCTGTAAAAAGTATGAGCAAGCAAACAAACAAATGCAAGCGCTCATATATATTCCTCTGCCACGCCAGTGAATTTTCCTATCACATGCATGACTGCTTTCTATTCTGGCACTTACTTTATCACAACATTTACAAAGGCTTCTAGGCCATGAACAAGCAGTTTCAAGAAAAGTATGTGGAGGCTGCCGTGTCTCATAAATACAATCCATTTTCTTTCATCTCTTGAGAGTATATGCTCAACTCCATCAATTCTGCAGACTTAGCTGTTGGGAGTATTTATAAACTGTATAGGTTTGTATTTCCCAACATCTTTCACAGTAAAAATTATCTCAGTGTTTTGATGCTTATTTAGTATGAAGTGCTGCTTACAATCCTCACAGGCATACATTGTTTGCAATTAAGCTGAATTTAATAGTAGAATCATGACCTTCTGAACTTACATTTTAGCTTTGAAAAATTGTTATCTTAATTTCAGGGGTTTGTAATGTGTTGGAACTAAGTCAGGATATCAGTGGTCCAAGCTGCTCACACAGGTACCTTCCATTCACTAATGTCCCAGTCTGTGGATCATGTGTAGTTTTATAATGATACCTGTAGTGGCTGATGGACTGAAATTTAGAATGAGGGTGTGCATTGAAGGGTAATTAGTAAAAGAGAAAAAAATTTATGCCCAGGACATAAACATGTGCTGTTTGGGTGGAGCTTCCCAGATAATTAAGGAATCTTTTTTGTGTATATGTACATGTAAATTTATAATTAATTAATAAACTGTGCTGTAAAAATGTCAGAAATAGAAATTGGCACTTGAGAAACTATCAGAGAAGGAGAAATTAAAACAGAAAATAGAATACAGAATGTAAGTATATTCAGCAGCAAAATCATAGAAAAAATCTACTCCCATATCTTGAAACTCGATATACTCTTTAAATTAATTTTAAGGAACTTCTACTGTGTGTAAGGACATTCATAATTAACTTTACTTTTCAGCTGGTGCAGTAAGTTACTTTTAGCTGAATATATAATTCTGTTCAATGCCAACATTGGAGATGGTAATTTTTACCTGGCAGGAAACTAGATAATAAAAAAAGCCAAAATTTACAGAGAAAACAACGGGTGTTAAGTCACTGTTTCAGTAGGGTGGCTGTAAACAAATTTCAGCCTTATGGAGTAGGGTTGGTCCCCTGCAGCCCAAGGGCTTCTGACAGTCACAGCCCAAAGGGTGTGGCAGGGAGAAATAGCCCTGTGACATTAGCAGCACATCCAAGGAAGAAGATAGGTTGCTGTTATACCAGTTGTTCATAAAGAATATTTAACATTCTAGAGAGAAAGAAACACAATAATCTGGAAGAACCAGTGTATGGCAACGAGTGAGTGCCAAGTACGCCTCAGTCCTGCTGTGCTCCTTTAGACACAGCAAAGAAGGATGAGGACATGGGATCTGTGGTGTTCCCTCGGTGCCAGCGCTGCTCTCCTTCTTTGTGGTCTCTCAATGTTTTTTGCATCCCACGTAGCACTCACATTTCCCCCATCTGCTTAAATCGTCATTCAAATTACAATTAAATTCAGAATTAAGTATCTTGCACACAAAACAGAGTAGCTAAGCAGGAGCATCTTTGCCATATTGTGTCCTCACAGCACTCACAATTATAAATAGTCACGCTCAAGTAAGTAAGCGAAAAAGAAATGTTTCCTTCATATTCCATGAATTTTGCTTTCTCCTTTGTGGTGGGCAAAACTTTGAGAAGGACCTTCATTCCCTGTAAGAGATTGAATAGGATGTATCTATAAAAATTCACTTTTTTTGTCTCTCTTTAAGAACCATTTCAAAAAGGAGGGGATTTCTTTTTAATTTTTGATATAGCTATTCTAGGAAAACAGTTCAGAATATTTCACCTGTGAAATTAAAGTGCAGAAAATAACTAATATCAGCAAAATACTGTGAGCAATTTTGTTGTTTGACTAGGACAGAATAGGAAAATTGCAAAATAACTGAGACAAAGCCATTTCTTTGATATTTGTGATGTATTTTTTTAAGGTAGAGATTGTAAACCAGCAACTTCTGGATTATGTACAATAATTTTTCTTTTTATCTGAAGTAATCTTAAACTTAGTCATCTGTGTAGTCTCTGGGTAAAACCTTTCTAAATGAAAGGTGATGAAACACAAAACAAACAAACATTAACATGCAGACAAAACCTTATAAATGGAAATGATGACTAACAGCTTTTTTCTTGTAAATATGCTGATTTCATATGTAATTACAGGAATAATCTATATTTTAGAGATATTTTATCATATGTCTTACCTATTTACATTTTAAATGTGTTTTGTTATGATATTCACTCCTTCCTAAAACTGCCTTTTACCTTTTTTTTTCCTGATAGGAAATGGGGGGAATAGCTTTAAGTTGAAGGAGGGTAGATTTAGATGAGATTTGGAAAGAAGTTCTCCCCTGTGAGGGTGCTGAGGCCCTGGCACAGGTTGCCCAGAGAAGCTGTCCCTGCCCTACCCCTGGAAGTGCTCCAGACCAGGTTGGACGGGGCTTGGAGCAACCTGGGATAGTGGAAGGTGTCCCTGCCCATGGAAGGGGGTGGAATGAGGTTTAAGGTCCCTTCCAGCCCAAACCATTCTGTGGTTCTGTGATGCTGTTCCACTGCTACTGAGTGGTGACAAACCTTCACGCTGGCAAGAAAATGCCCGATTGTCTGCCAGCACTCTGTACCTCAGCAGTGCTTTTGAAGTGGGTCCAGGTGAGGATCACCTTACTGATTTAAAAGTTATATTTCTTAAATCATTTTGAAATCGAATTTCTTTGTGTATAAATAAAAGGGCATTGCCAGCAGGACTCCTGTTTTCAACTGAGAATCCCTTCTTATAAATTATCCCAAGTCTGCATAGCAATGAGGCCATTTCTATGGAAATAAGTGAGTTGCTATTCTTCTGCTGGCTCTCCAGCAACTCATGAACTGTGTTTCACATTGTGAGAAATGCTTAGTGAATTAGATCAGAAGCACAACTGGGACACTGGTAATTTCCAACTTCCTTTGACAAATATGACTCTAAACTTGAGGGTGGTGGAAGAGCCAAGAGGTGTAAGATGGAGGAGATGCAAATGATGATAATGTCAGGGGAATTGAATGTTATTGTAGATAATGGTCTCCTCCTTCTCTGGTCATAAACACAGGGGGAAAGCAGAGACCCTTATCAAGGTGATTGAGTGAGCTCAAATGTCTTTACTTTAAGGAAGGGAGATGCCTTTTTACTTTTGGATGATGTATTAGCGAGTCTTATCAATTAAACCCAAGTATCTCCAGTACATTAGCAGGTACTTACCAAGCTAAGAAAGCTATGTGTTCTAATTTCCCTAGATAATGAAAATTTCTGAGAGACAGGCAACGTGCTGATTTATAAAGAAATACGGTTGGCTTAGATTTTATTCTAAAGCAACTTTCTTAGCAAATGCAAGTAAGTTCAGGTAGAAATAGCAAGTATTTCTGGTGTGTGGTCTCCAGTGAATAGTAATAATTGCAACAAAGTCATGGTAGAACTTTAGCTTGTATTAATCCATTTTGAGCTTCACCATCTAGTGAGTAGAGGCTACAATTTGGGTAGGGATGTCCTAGAGTAATAAGTCTGTAAACTGGTAATTTGAAACTCATTTCTAATAAAGGAGCTACTGAACTCCTAGGAGTTTGTGACACTGTACTCCCAGCTACCAGTCACTGAATAACATAACTGATTTTAGTAATTTGTCCCATCACAAACTGATGGAAAATTATAAGTTATATGAAACATTTCATATAGCAAAAAAATGCTGTTGTCGGTATATACACCCCCCCCCCTTCTATGTGTGACAGCTTTTGTTATTTTATTTTGAACGCTCAGTACTGCGTTTGGATCTTAAAATCACTATTCTTGCAGTCTTGTAAATTATGAAAAATTTCCTCATGATTAGAGGGAACACATTTGAAAAGCAAATTTGTGAGAATAAGAAGAAATAAATATAAAGAACTTTTTTTGAACCTCTGCAAGGGTGAAGGGATTTTTTTTTTGTGTGGACTGAATTACAGCACATTATAACTCAGGTTTTTGTTATAAGATCTTGCACACATTTACATATTTTTAAGTGAGTGAGGATTGGGGGAGGGGAAAAATATAAAACGAAAAATAGAAGTGGATTAATATATCTTGATTTATCTTGAGTAGTTGTAATTTGATAGTAAAAAGCTGTTTGATTGGCTACCTTTGCTGGCTACGGTTGAACAAAAATTTACCATAATATAGAAAACTTTCAGCTCTGCTCTCCTTTGTAATTAGGGACACTTGAAGATATAGAAAGGATTCAGGGTAATTTTGTTTCTTGGGTAGGAATTTAGGTTTTTGAACTGCTGGTGTGTGGAGGGTTCCTCACACTCTCTTTTCCATAAATGAATAGCATTGTTTAGGATATTACAGATTTTCCTTTGCCAGTGAAAGAGCTGCTTGAACTCTCACACCTGATATTCTAGGGAAAAACAGTAAATTGTGGGCTGGAGGGGCAAGGGAGAGGGAAAAAAAGAAGAGAGAATGGTATTCTGATCATTCCCTGGTAAAACTGATGCTATATTTATCCCACGGAGTTCCCTACCTCCAGGGAGGAGAAGGCATGCTACTTGCCTGTATACAGAGAACTGTCAGAGGTACTCATCTCGAACTTTGCTCACCTGGTTATTACTGCATCAGAATGAAATATGGGGCAGTGGCTTTCCTTCTGAACAAGAGGAAAATGAAAAAAACCAAAGGAAGGGACAGAAATAAAATACAAGTGGAGATTTTTCTTACTACGTAAGCTGTGTCTGATGTCTCCCATCTCTCCCCCAGAAAATGCAATTTGGAATGGAGTGTATAAAAGAGATGCTTTAAAGAGCCTTCACAAATTGTGCAGTGCATTTATTTATACACATTTCACCCTGACTCATTAAACATCATCATGAGGCTCCCCAGGCTACGCATAAAAAGAAGAGCAGGCATAAATCAAACTGGATGCAACACTTCCCTTCAACAACTTTCAGATTCCACCCTACCCACCCCCACCCCATAATGGACACAGAGAACATATTTTTTCCTTATCACTCACAGAAGGAATACCGTTTCTTATATTGTCATTTTTGTTACCCAATAATAATGATAATCCTCATTGCATATGTATTTTAAAACAGGATATCATTGTGGTGATATAAGTCATTATTTTTGCCATTTTTCATCAAATCTCTTGAGAATTTATCTTTCTAGCAAGTAGTTGATATTAAACTTTTCTGTCAACTTTTAAGATTAAAAGTTTCTGCTACATAATTCTTGAGTGCTTTATCCCTCTGATTTTCAGTCTATGTACGGAAAAAAATCCAACCTTTAAAGCATGGGACCCAAATGTATCTTTTTTTCCTTTCCTGTGGGGAGAGTATATAAAGAATAAATTCTCTTTGAATAGTCTATTGAAATCAGAATTGAATTCAAAGTCTTCTGAGGAGCTTTTTGCAATCTGTACCTTCAGTAATTTTAACAAATTCCCTGTAGGCAGTATTCTTTCTGCCTCATTTTAGGCTTGTCTCCTGAAACAATCTGTCTAGACTCTTTTATGTTCAATGAAGTGAGAAAGGTTTCCCTGGAGGATGAAGCACATGGAACCTAAGTGAGGGTTCTACTCTGAATTTCTCCTCAGAGAAACAAGACTTGTCCTGTCTCTTGTCAACACAAGAACATGTCATCAGCTCCCTATTGCAAATTGACGACTGAGTACCTTTTAGTCAAATTTTGTTGTCCTCTTGTGCTGAGATTGGTTGCTTTGTTTGGTTTTATTTCCTAATAGAGATGCTGATCTTTTGGGTATTCAAAATATATCGTGGAAGGGCTCTGCCTCTGCAAGCCAAGAAGTCAGGGTCCCCCACAATCTGCATAGTTTCACCAGATACGTGACAATACGCTTTCAAAGGGCTGAAAAAGCCAGGGTGGGGTGTTCCTGGCCAAAATTTGAGTAAGAAAGCAGTTTTTGGAAAGTGACAAAGTAAATAGTTTTGATATGAGAGAGAAACGTCTACCAAGGGCATGAAAGGGAACTCTTGATAGACCGATAAGCAGGATGCTGCTGCTGGGCTTCATCCAAGGCAGATTGAAGTTAATTATATCTTTTTTGTCCTTTTTTTTTTTTTCTTTCTGATGTTGCTCAGTCTCAGTGTGGAAGAAAGTGAAGATTTAGTGAGAATGACAGGCAAGGCTGAGGGGAGGTAAGGTCCCCTCTCAGATCCACTAACTGATGAGTTGAGTCAACATGAGTTAAGATTCAGCTTTATCATTTAAAAGGAATTATGTGAGCAGAGAGGAGGGGGCAGAAACGATAAGAGACACTGTTTCCCCCAAAACCATTGTAATTGTCCTTTGATGGAAGAAAGATGGTTCTTTCCTGCATAGACATCTCTCAGGACTTGTCTCAGGGCATGTTTGTTCAACAGCTTATGGATTATGCCAGAATGCTCCCAGCACACATTTTAGATGTCAGTGGAGGTAAAAATTGAATCTCACTGTTGTTCAGGTTGGTAAAAATCATCCAGAATTGTAAGTATTAATTAACATTGTTCTTCACCCAGTGGATCCTCAGCCTGAAAAGATCAGGAGGATTTTCTTTTCTTATTTCTGAAGACTACTACCAGAAGGGTTCTTTTTTAAACCATTTTGTGGTGGTACTTTGAAAATTTGTTTAATTCTACTCGATCAATACTGATCTCAGAACTGAGAGTTTTGCAATTTTCCATCTTTTTTTTTTTTTTTTTAAGGTAAAAATAAGTAAGCACTCTTTCCAAATGGAATGTTGCATTTATTTAAAGTTTTTGGGTAAAAAATGAGCCTTTTTAATATAAAAATCTGTACATTGCTACATCTAGCAATTTTGAACAAGGTCAGGATAAATTACGACTCTAGAAATTTAACTTGTTACAGCAGAATATAAAACAAAAGCAGGTGATCAAAACCTGTAGTTGTAAGGACTTTAATCTTCTTACCAGTAAAAACCATCAGCTTAGGGAATGATAAAAAGAGATTCTTCAGGTTTTATGCAATACACTTGCCTCTCCTTTAATTTTTTCTTCCTATGATAGCATGATTAAAAAAAAAAATTAAAGTATGCTGTATACGAAGTTGGAATAATGGTTAACAAACACCTATTTCAGTTGTCCTGCACCACTGAATAACTGAAAAATTTTGGAGGAGGGTTCAAAACCCAGGCTTTTTCTTTTGCTCACAACTTTCCCAGCTATTGAGACAGATTGCTTCTTTTTGCAGCTCTGCAATATACTGGCTGTCTCTTTGGTGTCTTTTTTGAAAGACTAAATGCACTCCAAAAGGAATTACTGCCAGGAGGGAGAGTGCTTCTCTCGACAGCTCCTTGAGCCTTCATCTGGGGGAAAGTTGCTGATCCTGATGTTAATTCAGCTCATAGAGGTTCAGTGAGCTACCACTGAGTTTCCAGGCTCACATGAATGTTTAGACAGTAAAGGCCACACAAATAGATTTCTTCATCTAAATTTGGTGAGTTGAAGATTGTACAGGAAAACTTCCATGAGAATTATTTGGTGATTATTTCCAGTTTGACTTGCAGCTGTTCATTGATTCAGGTCACCCTTCTTGGAGAGGCACCATCTCATTTCTCAACACTGTTCCCACACTTGAACAGGACGGAGCCTCAGTTTATAATAAATCTGTGTAATTTAAATAATAACTTTGATTGCTTTAGTAGAAGGACACTGTTTTTTAATTACACATTATATATAAATACAAAAAATATTACTTATATGGAAAAAAAAAAAGGAATAAACAGATATTATAAAGAGTCAAACCTATCAGTCTGAGGATTCAGACCAGTTTTGCTGGAGAAGGCTTTCACTGGAGAGATCTCTTACAGCATCCAGTTCTTGTCTTATGTTAGATCAGGTACCACCAGTTATAGTCATCTACTCTACCATTCACTGTGTTGGTCACTGCTGCTCTGCTTCACAAATCTGTAAGGTCTTAACCATGATGGATACACAATATACTTTATGTTCAGTTAAAACAAAAAAGCACCTCACCCCCCAACGCTTTGAAGTAAATGTAATGTTTTTAAGTATAATTTAGCATACTTTTGTATGATAAAAACAGTAGAACTAATTTCTTCATAAAAGTACTGTTTCTGGAGATCAGCATGTGTAGGAAGAATAATTAGGTAATTTTTAAAGGCTGAAGGCAGGTACTATTAATCTACTGAATTTAGGTTTAATAAACTCAGGTACAATACGTGGGTGAACTCATGCTTCTTGTGTTAAAGTGAGAAATATAAGAGTATTGCAGTTACTAGACATATTGTTTGCATTATATATGTTGTTCTCTACATGCCATAATTCTACAATTCTCTCTATTTTATTTAAGTAATAACAAATTCTCTCAAGTTCAGGATACCAAATACTTCATTTCAGCAATTTAAACTGAACAATGTATAAATCCTCACATCTATCTGTAATTTGCTTTGGCCTAGGCACTGTACAAAGTATTAACCTTCCAGTGTACTAAATTTTCTTTGAAAACCTGCAGCCCAGTCACGTAAAGAAGTTATTCAGATGGCATTAAATATTTTTTTTTCTTTGCAAGATTAGGTACTAGTTTTCTTCTGTTGTCTTGACAGTATCTTTGAAGGAAACCATTTTTGACAGAGGTTTATGTCTCATCTTCCCATCAATACTTGCATAACAAAGCCATGTATCTCTTTATAGTATTTAAAAGCCAATGAGTTTGTTTCCTCCCTCTGTGTGATCTGCTCTGTTGCAATGAAGAATAAATAATTGACATTTCCCTAATTTTTCAGTGATAAATCATGATCTATATTGACCAGTAGCCACTCAGGTGTAAGTCCAACAGTGAAGTTTTTCATTTTAGTCTGGTGCAAAGAAGGGAAAAATCTTCCAAATATTTGGTGTTTCTTTAGACACATTTGGAAATCTGCTTGGGAAGTTGGCACCTAATTTAGTTTGCTAACATTACAGGTAAAGGAAAAAATTGTGCTTGAAAGTGTAAAGAAAACAGAGGTTTAATTACTCCCTTTTTGTGGCTGTTGAAATTTAACTTATTGAAACAGCCTATCATTGCTGGAAGTAATAGTGCCTGGAAGTGATTTTCTGTTTTCTTTCCATCAGTAACTGCTGCAAAGCTGACTGGAAGTGAAAAACAGAGATTTTATTTATGTGGGTTGAAATTCCAAAGAGCTGTATTTCAAGTGTGAGGGTATTCATCTTTTCCTTCCTTAAAAATACTCTTTAAAGGTGCCACTGGGAATGGTATCTACATATGGATATTATGTGTTTTTAGAGTATTGTTTTTGAGCTGCATCCCATGGTAAGAAGTCACTAATTTTCTCAAAATTCATACCTCATAGAAGTTCTGAGAGTGAATCATGTGGGCTGGAGATCTCTTGATCCAACATCTCTCCAACAGGTTTTTTTGGCAGAGTCTGGTATAAATGCAAGTCATTAAGATTAACTATTATTTAACTTTGTTGTCCTCTACAAGTAGCTCATTCAAACAGCAGGAACAATATTATATGAATTGTCAAAAAGTTATAAATAAGCAAAGGTTTAAATTACATAAAGTTTGAAAAATAGCAGTAATCCAAGTTATTAGCCAATAATAAAAAAATAGCAAACATCAGTATAACTGAATTATCGGCTAAAATCTTACTGTGTTTATCCATGCCTATGACAAAGAAGTGAATAAGAAAGAATAAATAAATTTAAAAACCCCAGACATGCATTTCGGGAAACCAGAAATACATGTTCCAGTAGGTTTTCCTAGCACAGACCCCCAGTGCAACAAGATGGTTTTTCCCTTTAATTGAATTCCTCTTTCAATATGGTTGGTGTTTTGAACTGCTATTTAAAAGACTTGTCTCCAGGGAAACAAGATCTATGTGGGACTGAGAGACTCTGACTGACAAATTACAGTGTGGTTGCAGTCAGAAAAAGTGACTCTGGAAAAATGAGACTGTGGGCTTCCATATTTTTCCTTCTCTGGGAAGGAGTCTCTGGGACTTCCAGCTGCAACTGGCTCAGCTGACAAGTCAGGCAGTGATTTTTCCAGCTGCCAGTGTTTTGGCTCAGTGTGGGAACAGAGAACTGAGCTCTGCCGTGGTTCTTCCTCTCATTGCCATGCCAGCAGTGCTCGCTGTCAGACCTGAGGTGGTGGTGTTACCTATGGTGTGCAAGGCAAAATTCATCTGGGTTTCCCTAATTTTTAAACAGGGAAAGGATACTTGCTTGTTTGTGGGCTCTGTATAGTTCGTACCAGCCTAATTCATACTGATCCTTGGTTAGAGCAGTGCATCGTTTTCACCTTCTGGGACTATAACTTGCTGCAAGTCTCACACTTAGAAAAGGTTAAGTATGTAACATCTTTCTTTACAGATAGTTCAGCTACTTTAAATAGATTGTTCACCGTTTGACAGTGACACAGGGATATTTCTCCCATGTGTGTGCATATATATGAACTAGTTCATATATAAGCTAATTTTTTCAAGGAAAACTATTGGTAGTGTTTCAAAATCACATAAACCTCATGAGTGGGAGTGTTGCTCAATAATCAACAGCACAAAAGTCTGGTTTGTTCACGCTCTCTCATGATTACCCCTCTGGGAGAACCATATATGTATCTCAGCAAATGATTTTACCATTTTTAGTTTTACTTTTGTATTTCTAGCGGTCTTGCGGACTTTTATAAAAATAAATGTGTAGGCCACATACATTACATTTGGACTGGAATGGCTTGAGACTTTTCATGGTCAAGTAGGATCTCGTTCCCCTGCCTTGGATCAGTCAGAAGCTAATTGAAAATGGCATTGAGAGCTGGATGGGTGAGCTTCACCTTCGTGGTTGAAGAGTAGGCAGAGGAACTTGACCTTTGGTGTGGAGCACTGCTGGATATTTTTCACACTGACCTTAGCTCAATAAGTGTGCTGGGCCAGAGGATCAAGAGACTGAATTAATATTAAACTAGTCTTGATTTTCTGCAGAAACAAATGGAAGAAGTTGAGAACTTACCCTCTGTGTTGTGGGCAGCTTCGGGCATTAGCTGAGTTCTCCTCATGCACAGAGGCTGGTACCCTGAATGCCTGTGCAGTGACAGTTGTCTTCTGGAAAACATAATACCTATTTAATAGAGCACTTTTTAATGCTCAGGTTGGGTGAAACTTAATTGTACTTAACCATTCCAAGCCAGGAAGCAGAGATTTTAATCAAATTGAATGGGCTTTCTTTGTTCTATAAACCAGTGGCAACGTATTAATGAAAGCAATTCTGTGTCTCTGTTTCTTTTACTCATTTTGAAATCTATTAACATAAACCCCTTGTTTTATTTTTCAATCAACCATCATCAGAGATTTTATATTTTAAATTTCTTCACACAAGGATACCGTTATTCTAAAATGATCCTTTCTGCAGATGAGTGTTGCACTAAAATTTCCCCTGATTATTACTTTTGACATCAGTACTTTATTGAATTAGCTGTTTCCAATTTAATTATACTTGCTTCATTGTCTAGGTCACCTTTTAAACAAATTCATATCAGTATGAAATTGCTGTTATTACTGTTTTGGACTGTGATGGCTCTATGCTCATGAAGGGAATTTCTCTTTTGTTCACATTTGGAAAAGTTGTTTATAGTAATTTATTAAAATGGTTTAGACATGTATTATTTCTGCTAGTAAAAGTGGATATAAATAATGTTTGCTTGTTTAGTTTTTAGAAAAACATATGGGAAACAGTATTCTTATTAAGACCTCCTTAGTTTAATTACTGTTCATTCCAGAAAATGAAACAGTAAAGTCATAACTTTTTCTATTATTTTTATTTCTGAGACATACAATATGTGTGAGCGCTTCATAGAATCAAGCAAAGACATTGGTCTTTACTCTGAAGGGCATAAGGTGTTGAGCACTTATCCTGTTGATGCTTAAGCCTCCAAACCTTCCTGCTAGACTAGGATGAAAATATCTAGTCACAGTTGTTTTAAGGTTAGTTTTTAAACTCAAATCTGGCATAACAAACACTGGCCATAAATAACTGAACCAAATGTAGGCACACAGGTTCAATGATATATTACATAGAACTGTAATGACAAAATAAATGCTAATTTTAATAACATATTGGTAAATCAGATCCTTTATAAACATCTTTACAATCCCATTATCCTCTCCAATTAAAACATGCTTTTAAATAAGGTTGTATACAAGATGTTAGCAACTTGTATTAATGAAACTAGTGCCATTTATATTAACTAAACCAACTATTGCTACCACCAGGTGGTCTAGTAAATGTTTATTTTTTTTTTCTTTCCATTGTAGATGTCATAGCTGCAGAGCTTTGGTGCAAACAAAATACAGGTTTGTATTAACATCCATTTTTTGCTTGCATGAGTTTGCTCAAATACCACTGTTTATATGTGACTTTTTCTTTCAATACATTTCATTGTAATGTTCCTAAAGTCAGTGTTAAAATTTTAAAGGCTTGGATTTTTTTCATGGCACAAATATATATATGAACGAGTTTATACGTACACATATTTATGTGGTGATGTACATGTGAGAGGGACCAATCTGATTTTTATTTATGTCTCAACATACGTTATACACGAGGTGCAAAATTACTCTGGGGCCCGTGCACGTGCTGGGAGCCCCGTCCCGGGGAGGTTTCGCCTGGCAGCCAGTCAGGGCAGAGAAGACTTCCACAAGCCGAGTGCAAGGGAGCAGCCCTTGCCAGCGGGGCAGAGCCCCGGATGCCCGGGAAATGTACCCAGGAAACCGGGCAATGGGAGGAGCCCTAGCACAGAAACGCAGTGGACTGCGATACAACGGGGCCAGTTTCTTTGAGCTTCTTGGAGGGACCAGGGGCTCGCCTGGAGGGTCAGCTTGGCCCCCCTCCCCCGCTTTTTCCTCCCTGCGGTCGTGCTTCCCTGTCCGCGCCCGTCGTGCCCTGCCTCGCCGCTCCCGCGGGGCGGCCTGTCACCGCAGCAACGCCGGCCCCACGGAGCAGCCGCCCCGGCCCTCACAGCCCGCGGCTGCTGCAGGAGCGCGCCTGCGGCCACGGAAGCCTGTTCTTCGCCGAGGGAAGGGACACGCAGCCCGCTGGTGGTTGGAAATCGCGCCCAGCCCGCCCGGGCAGCCACACAGCCGCATCGCAGCTCGCAGCACACAAGCTCCGTCTGGCGAGCAGACGTCGGCAGCGCGCCCCGGGGTACAGCGGGGTACACCGGGCTGTCCCGGCTCTCTGTTTCTCGGTCCATCTCTCTTTTCCCCTCTTTGCTCCCATTTCTATCTCCTTTCGGTTGGAACACTTATCTTCCTTTATCAATAAACAGTTCTCAGATATAATATTGCCGCGTTTGAGCTTTATTTTCGTCCGAGAAATCTATCAAAAAGAATCCTCCCCGATTCCCCCCTTTACAGCTGGATGGCACAACATGTAATATCAATTTTGAGAGTGCTGAAGTCCAGAAAGTGCTGGCTTTCAGCTGAGCCTAATTTAGAAGCCAGAAAGATAAAGCGGTAAAAATCTATTATACAAGAGATTAAAAATGAAAGCCAAGCCAATGAAGATGGGATGTCACATTACAAGGACCTGGAGTGACAGGACAGGGGGGAATGGCTTTCCACTGCCACAGGGCAGGGTTAGATTGGATATTGGGAAGGAATTCTTCCCTGTGAGGGTGGTGAGGCCCTGGCACAGGTTGCCCAGAGAAGCTGTGGCTGCCCCATCCCTAGAAGTGTCCAAGGCCAGGTTGGACGGGGCTTGGAGCAACCTGGGATAGTGGAAGGTGTCCCTGCCCATGGCATGAGATGGTCATTATGGTCCCTTCCAACCCAGGTAATTCTATGATTTTATTATTACTGAGATGCTTCTGCATAGTTTTATCCCTCTCAAAGATGTTGTTTTAAACAGTGTTTGTGTACATTTATGAGGTATAAAATATTGTCTAGCTCATGCTATGTCATTTAGCTCTATGCAGTGGCATTTCAGAGCAGCTGCAAAATGATGACATGTTAATAACCAAAGTGAGTGGCAGAGTCTGACTGTCCTCCCATGTGACTGAACTTCAGCATTTTGAAGTCCCAACCTCTTAGGTTTCCTTTCACTTCTTCCCACATTTATCTGTGTGCAGGAGGATGTGAGCAAGGCCTGCACTGCTTTAAGAGACTCTGTCAAATGGATTTGGTGGCACCTGGAGTGTTGACTCCTGTACCAGCATTCCTAGGGATGAGTGCTTCTGTGAAAGTAGACAGAACACTTGTTCTTGGTCTCTGGACATGGATCACACAAACCCAGTCCAGGCTGGGGTTTTTGAACATGTTCATCTCCACGGGAGATGCAGAATAATCTGGCTGCACTATACTGACCTTCAGTCAAAGGGATAAGTGCTTACTCTCATTTAGATAAAGCCATATGGGGCCTGGCAGAAATTTTCATATGTACCTATGTTTGATTGCCAAGTCTACTCAAAAATCACTTGGGACTGATGGGCACATTATTGCCCACTTGATCTTTGGTATTTGCTGTATATCCAATGAGCTGGAAAAGCACTTGTTTCTTATGGAGCCATTCTCCATGCTGTCAGAGAGATGAATCTGAGATAATAGAACCAGGACCTCAGCAGTATTTCTTGTGCTCAGCTTGAAAAAGATGTTGGAAAAATGTCACAGAGTTTTGCAGGAAACTTTGACGTTTCATAAACAATAACAACAATGTCTTTGAAAATGTCTCTTCTGAATTCATGAGAAAGTTTGAAGATGGGTGGAAATTTCTTCTAAGGGAAAATAATATAAACCCAGCATTGAATTTACATTGACACAATTCATTTGACAATTCAGCCTTAATAATAGACTAGGGTATGCTGTTAGGTTATGTTATGCCAAATCATATTTTAAGGAACAAAGCCTTTACAGTCAGCAGCTGCTGAGGTTTGAGGGAACAAATTAATTTTGGAAACTGTGTGTTAATATTTGTCCAAACAGAAAGTTGTACAGATCATCTGTTTTCTGGGACATGTTAAAATGTTATATGTTATGAATTAGAAGTAAATTTCAAAATGTCAAAATCTCGTGTAGACCAAAAATTCTTGTCAAACAGCTCTGTTCAGTACATAACTTCTGACATTTTTGCAGCCAAAGAAAAGACCCTTTATCACCATCGTGAGTCCTCATGCTAACAGGACTCACATCATCAGCGTCAAGCGGGAGCTGGCCAGGTAAGAGACAGGAGAGATCCTGCACTTAAAAACTGCAATAGGGACATCTGCAGGCGCTTCAGAATCTAAAAGTCCTGTGCTGGGGTTAAGAAGTGTAAACTTCACATTTTGTGTAAATAGAGAACCTTCCAGCTGATGTGGCTTCTGCTTAATATAGTCTCTGGTCTTTATGGGAACAAAGGGACTGGTCTGCCCAGAAAGGCAGAGAATGCACCTGAAGCAGCACTGACCTCACAAGCTGAGTGTGGGGGTTGCTATGGGAAATGGTCTTGGGTCAGTGATACCGCCTGAAGCAAGCTGGAGCACACAGATCATGGGATACTTCCTTTTGGACAAGTTTATTTTCTTCCTCTAACTTTACTCTGAGAGTGCAAAAATGCTTTAGTAAAAGGCAGACAATAAAGGAAATAACACACAAGAGACAACTTGCCAGAAAGTTTGCTAAAATAATGGATATTGAGAATGAAAATAATGTAATAATGTGCTTTGGACAATCACACAAGGGTCAGCACTACTAACCTGACTTAACACTGTCACCAATGAATAAGCTGGTTTATGCTGGATTTCCTCATGTTTGTTTGGATAAATACTCCATTTTCACTGATGAAAATATTTAATAAAAACATATCCTTGACTAGATGCCCAGTGTTTCCAGTCCTAGGGAGAGATTTAATAAATGAGGCCCTGCAACTTTTATTTAGTGTCTTCAAGTGGTAAATTAACTACAAGTGGGCTTCCCTGTTGTTCAATGAAAGCAATAAAAGCTGAGGGAGGATTAAAAGCAAGACACTAATTTACATCTAAGTAAACGGGCTAAAGAGTCAAAGACCCTATCCTTGGTATATAATAATATTCATATGAAGGCAGACTTGATAGAAATTAAATTTAAATATAGAGTGTATATTTGAATATATGAACAAACTCCTTTATAAATCTGTTTGCCATGCCACTAAAACCAACATTATTTAATTGCTTTACTTTTAGAACATTCTTTGCCACTGAAAATAAATTTGAGGGGTTTAGGGCCCTTCATCTGACTACCAGATCACCAGCTGATGCAGAGAGACGCCTGTCTGCTGAAGTCAGCCCTCGCTGGCAGTTAAAGCATAGTTTTATGTGGGTTTTCTTTTCATGATTCATGCTGGACAAGAGCAAAGAGAAAGAAATTGCCTTTGCCTTTTGTTCTTGGCAGATGTGTGAGAAGGGGCTGCTTTGCAGGCGGGGATCAGCAGCTACAGTGAGAGACAAGATCCAGCCTGGCTGGGAAATGGGCAGGCAAGAGTAGGGAAAAGGTGGAGGGTAAAAGCTGTGCAAAACCACTTTCAAAGTGCTTAGGGGATGATCACAAGCTCCTTCAGGGCTATTTCTGTGTACCTTCAGTGTCTGTGGGCAGCGGTGGGACCTCTGCACAGGCCCCAGCTGTGGGGCCTCACATGGCAACTCAGCACAGAGTTTTCCCTTACTAGGAAGCAGTCTTGGGAAATCTCTCCTCTCCTCAGGCATATTGTCATAAAATCTAGAGGAGTCCCATCCCTTTGTCCAACGTGGCCACCTTGTTCTGTCTGCTGAGTTCACTGCGAGGAACATGACAGCATAAGCATCTCTTCCTGGGGAAGCTGAACTGAAAAACAATGTGACAGACATGGAGAAAGAGGAAGGTGCAGATGGGACTGAGAGGGGTGGGAGAAGATAAAAATACCAAAGTTACAGAAAGAGACACAATGCCAAGGCTTGGGAGAGTTGGACCATCTGGTCCTGTTGCAGCATCTCTCCACGATCGTCTCCTCTCTTCGCTTCTCTTTGTTAGCAAGAGGAGATAAACTAAGCGAGGTGTAACATGAAGGCTTTGGTGTAAAACAGATGATGAAGTAGCCTGCATTAAGTAAAGCTTGTTTTATTCCCTATGATTTGCACAAGCTCTCTTGGCAGTGCAGGCTGTGACAGTGTTTTGCTGCATGTAGATTTTTCACTGCAGCAGTCGCTGTTTGCAGCCCCTTCCACGTGTAGAAGGTGATGCTGATGCCTCATGGATAAACTCTGAATCCCTGGAGCAAAGCTGAGCCTGCTGATGCTTTACATGCCTGTGTCTAGTTAAAGCCGACTTGCGTGACAATAAATGACCTCCTGAGCTGTGTGATGCAGGAAAGCTGAACCAAGGGGTGCTCTCAGGGACCAGGCTAGTTCAGGGAGTAATGGAATACAAGGCCTTTCACTGCTCTGTTGCCTGTCTTGGTCCAAAATGACAGCAAGAGCTGTATTTGTATGGCCTGTGTGCTAAAAATGGTTTCTTTTCCTCTGGTCTGCAGTACAGCTGTTGCAAAATGATCGATGACTTAGGTGAGGAGAGACATTGCAGGCAACTGATACAATTGATATAAGCAAGCTCCGTTTATTAGCAATACAAAGGCACTTATATAGAGTATTGAATACAAGCTTATCAGTTCTTTAATTAGTTGAAACTTATAAAAGCGCATTCTGACCTCTACATAATTGGGTTAGATAAAAGACTACATTTGGCAAGCTTCTTATTATTTATGTTTTGTCTTAAGAGATCAAAGATCTTCCTCCCTTCTTAGGGATAGTCCATCTTATCAGCACAGCTGCACCTTCTCAAAAACTCCCTTCTGGTTCCCAGCCTGGTTTCTCACACAGGGATTTGTCTCATGTAGAATTTTTCTCACACAGGCCTTTTTACTTATACAGTTGGATTATTGATCCAATAATTCTATCAATGAGCCATGTCCCTGCTCCTCTAACCATTCTCCAACATACAGCTAACACATCGTAGCTGTGGCTGCAGGAACAGTAATGATCCTGTGTTCATGCCACATAAACCACCCTGAGTGACTTCCTTAGTTTCCACCAGATCGTGATGGACATGGTTTGGCACCTCTAGGTAGGAGTTTGCAATGCCATTGCCTCTTCTGGAGCTCCTGGGGAATAAAGAGCAACCCTAAGTCTCAGTCAATCTGGCATGTTTAATGGGCACTAAATTGACTTAGGAGAGATGGTGAGAAAAGCATTTGGGAAGCATATAATAGATCCAAAATGATTTTCATGCCTGGAACTGGAGTTTCAGTGTTTACAAGAGAACAGAAATTTTACATGAAGACAAATTTCAAGCAAAACAACCGTGGGGAGAATTTAACAATTCAGCAAAGCTGCTGCCAGGCTGGTAGGAGAGGGGAGTGCAGACATAGAGCTGAGTGCAAGTTCTGCATGCAACTAAAAGGGAAGTCTGCGTGGAAGTCATGCCATCTCTGTAAGAAGCCCTGCATTATTTAGTATTTGACATGCAGCATTATAAGTAGGACAATGGTTGAATGACAGTCACAATAGCATGTTACATTGTTCATGACAGTCAGATGTCAGCAAAATGGATTGATATCCAATAGGGATCACTATTGGATTCAAGTGAATGTAGTAAATATTCTGTTATATCTCTCTGAAGTTTCTTGCATTTTTCTGAAGTGAAGGAAATACTTCCTGAGAGAAGTAAAAATATATGTGCTAATATTAAAGATATTAAAGAATTAGCAGAGTACAGATACTGAAAAATTCCTGTCTAGGAAGCCCTGTGGGAGTCATATTCTTGTTTACAGGTTCCAACCCTTCTTGATAGGATGTGAATTTTGACACTTATGGTCAAAGTGGTATTTTCAAAAATGCTTAAGGAAAGATGCAGCTGCCACAGAGAATGCAGTTCTTTGTTAGACTGACCATAACCATGTCAAGGTACTAGGAACAAATGGAATTTCTTCAGCCTAAGTCAGCAAAGTTAACAGAAACTTCATCTATTTTATAGGGTTACTAATGTGAATTTGCCTTAATAGAACAGGAAAGAAATCTTTGGCCTCTTATTCAAGACTTCTAAAATAGCAAGGCCTGTATTACCTCGAGGATAAGAGCTATGCAGAAAACTCCTTTTCCCCATAAGAACAGTTTGCTGCTGCCATCAAATTCTGCTGCTGATAAAGACCCAGATAAGCTGCCCTTGCTTTGGTATTTAGTTCATATATGTTTAAAAATTTTGCCAAACTGTCAGTGAAGGTTTTTGTTCAGGCTTTGTGATAGTGCAGTGGCACCTTCTTAGTTTAAATCTAAGCAGAAATCTAAACAAACCCCTCCCAGTTACACAGACTCCCTGTCTTGTATGTGAAAGTTAGTTAAGTGGTATGAGAAATTTTAAGTACCTTTTAAACATATCCATTTGATCCTGTAACTTGCACATATTACGGGTGAAATAAAATCTCTGTGTGCTCTGGCACTCCAGGACTATGATTTGGTTTGTTTTCTGGTGTGACTTGATCTTACCAAGAGTTCTTTCCTTATACAGCACTGGCATTTGAATAGGTTTTTTCTGGATTGACTTTGTTCCATGTCATCTCTATTGTTATTCAAAGGTATCATTAGTTAAAACAATTATCCTACAGATACTTTCATTTGGGCACTGCTCCTGGTAAGGTCTCAGTTTGCACCAGTGTGATGTACTGTCTTGGTTTGAAAGACAGGTGTCTGCTAAGGAAGGCAGGAGCCCCCCTTGGAATGGCAGATGCAACCCGCCTTCCTTCCGAGTTATTATAATATTTGAAATCAAGGGGGCTTTTTAGGCAAAGATGTGGGAAATAGGAATAACAGTTCTTTACTATTATATATATAACCAGTCAAACAAACAACAACAACTCTGGCAGTAACAGCAAACAATCACAAACCCAGTCCCAGCCTTCTCGGCTGTCAGGTCCTTTACCCTCGGGTGCAATTCCTGTCATAGCCAGCAGGGGCGCTGGCGGCTCCCGGTGAGCAGGGCAGGTGCGATGGTTCCCCCGCGGCTGCAGGGGGCGCTCCGGAGCGAGCTCGGGGAGCACGCAGCACTGGTGCCCTGGGATCCGGGAAGGGATGGAACAAAGAAGCTTCACAAACCCCTGGGCAGCCGATCCCAGTGTCCCGCCGTACCCTCGGGAACAGCAGGCTGGAACGGCAGGGACGAGCACAAATCCCGGATGGCAGACGAGATGTATCCAAATGGGGAACCCCCTGGAGGCCTGGGCAGGCAGGGCGAGCACAGCTACAACGCAGCAAAGGCTCAAAGCAACGGTGGGGGCAGGGTGGCCCCAGCCCAGCTCCCAGTGGGGCAGGGAAGGCGGGCTTTGGGATCCCAGGGCTTTTCCAGCAGAAGGAAAAAGTAGCCGAAGAAAGCAGACTCTCTCTCTGTCCAAACTCCAGAGACCAATTGACCGCACACCCGCATGAAACAAAAGAGTAGCCAGATGCGGCCCACCTCTAGTGGTTAGGTCTTTGTTTTTCTTAAGTATCCAGCAATTTGTCCCCCTAGCAACACGTATGGGGAAAATTCCTTTAACAGAAAGAAAACTAGGAGAACTGCTGAAGCCCCAACATGTACATAAAAGGTTAGTCTTGAATACAAACTTGCAATCTTTGGAATTCAATGAGTTGATGGAAACACACCCCAAGAAAATTCTGCAATCAGTGGTGATAGCACAATCTGAATTTCACCTGCAGTTGGTTTGGTCTTGAAATCAATAGCAGAGAACTTTCTGTCCTTGCAGGCATCCATTGATGGACAAAGGATTAGGACAATAAATTATTGAAAGTATTGCCTTATATAATCTCCTTGGATATGCTCTAGGAATAAGCAACTGCAGAATACTGTAATGTTTGCTACAGCAGCACAAAAAGCAGAGCCAGAGCCATGCAAAGGAGTAAAAGTAATGAAAACTATTGGGTTTGCACGTCTTGGACAGAGCAGTAAATTTGCTTTTTCTGATGCATATTTGAGGTAATTAGCAATCAGCAGTGAGCTATGACAAGAGCTGAAAATCAGTACTCCCTGGGGAAACTGTTGGATGTATTTTGACCCATGTACAGATGCACAGACCTGAATGTTGGGGATAGAGCTTGTTCAATTTTAACTGCTGGGCACAGCTACTTACCTTGAGCTGGTGCTTTTGCTGGGGTGGTTTGCAATGCATTTCTGTTTCAGAAGCAAAGCCTTGATTACTATTGACAGACTGGGCCTTGCTAAATAAACAAGACCTTTTATTATGTTTGACAGCTGAGATATTTTTATTGCTGGTTTCTGAATTCTGTCAGTCTGGAAGATGAAAGGAAAATAAAAACTGTCTCTTGATTTTGCTTCTCTTACTGGTTTTAAGAATTTGAATATGCTGCTCTTAGTGTTATCTGTGATCCTACCTGTGTCCTGAATAGAAGAAATAGATATTTGAGGTGATTATTGTATTTTGTGATTCTTACTGTGCTTTTGTAGCAGACCAACTCACTTGGGTTGAGATATTTCTGCTTTACAGGCTGAGAGTTAGGGTTAGTCAGCCTTGAGAAGAGAAGGCTCTGGGAAGACCTTAGAGTGCCGTCCAGTGCCTGAAGAGGCTCCAAGAGAGCTGGAGAGAGACTTTGGGCAAGGGCCTGGAGTGGCAAGAGAAGGAGGAACAGTTTTAAACTGAAAGTGAGTAGATTTATATCAGGTATTAGGAAGAAATTCTCCCATGTTGGGGTGGTTTAGGCTTCCTGGAGAAGCTGTGGCTGCCCCATCCCTGGAAGTGTCCAAGACCAGGTTGGACAGGGCTTGGAGCAACCTTGGATAGTGGAAGGTGTCCCTCTCCACAGCAAGGGGTTTGGGACTAGGTGATCTTTAAGGTTCCTTCCAACCCATACCATTCTATGATCATGAAAAAAGGGGAGATTGAGAGAGTCTAAGCTGGATGTGATGTTTTAGTAATGATATCTGTATCAGATGATAGTGGTCCACAAAGCAAACTGGCTAGATACAAGATATTAAACCAGAGGAACCAATATCACCCTTTTTTGAACTCTTTTGAACTTTGAAATTTTCTTTTATCACTGTTATGAAGAAGAAATACTGTAAGTTCATGGGAGGAAACAGAACTGTTTGTATATAATGAACACAAATGTGGTTTGAGATTTATATTTTTCCCTCATAGGGACAGTGAGAGGCCTTACAGATGCATCTTTAAAAGCTCAGAAGTTGAGTTACATGCATCCTAAATAGCAGAAAATTATAGAAACAGTAGTGTTATGATTTTGTGGCTTTTCCTGAATCAGCTCCAAGCTGACACTGCAGATGCCAGAAGAGACTGATTAGTATGAATATCAACACTGTAGCTGAGATACTCAAAATAGGGAACCAAGGAATAGGGCTGGACAAAATAATGGTGAGATTAAAACAATCATTAATACTGAAATGCTCAAGTGGGATAAAAGGGGCCATGACCATTAGGGTGCAGCTTCCCATGAAGCCTAAATACCCTTTTGTAATTAAGAAGCCATTAGCAAGCTAAATGCTGGGCAGTGTTACTGTAACTCCCACATCATGTCAGTTAAAACACCATTAACATGTTTGTTGCACTTTGAGGTAAATCAGAGATAAACTGCTGAGGTCTAAAAACATACATTTATCATTTATCCTTTTACAGAATCAGTGTGTGTATGTGTGTGTGTGTGTGTGTTTATTTTCAGGTACAGTGCTCCATGGAAACACCATGTTTTTCCCTGAGTTTCCAGTTCACAGAGGTTTGGACTGAAACTGGGAGGAAAAGGTTCAGCTCTGGGTTCTACTGTAAGCTTACTGTGTGATCCTGTCTGTCATTTTTTTCCTCCAATAAGTCTGTGGTTTTTATGTGTGGAAAAGGAAAAAAAAATAGTGATTACTATATAAAGAAATTGGAGTATTAGAGGTTAAAAATGTTGTTATTCAGTTATATCTAGAGATATATATATATATGTGCATATGCATATGTTATCACCCAAATCATTGGGCTTCACACTTTGACAAAGTGTCCATCTGTTTCCTACTGCTTTCAACAAGATACTCTCATTTATTAACATAAGTGGAAATGGAAGTAATTGCACTGCTAGTTTTAGCTTAAAATGTTAATCTGATTCCAAGTTTTCCATAAAATGTTACTGGTCAAAATATTGAGGGAGTTTAAAATATGTATGTACCCACTGGATATCACAGAGCAGTTGGAACAAACATTAACAGAAGTTAAACATGGATCTAGAGATCTGAGTCCCATAGGTACAGATCAATAGCGAATTCATGAAATAGTTCAAAAGCATGCACAGGAATAGTTCTTAAATTGATCTTAAAAAGCAAATCAAGGATTTCATGTAGAAAGCAAGAGGAAAAGGGGGCTCAGACCGGGACAGCTGTATTTTGTAAAGTACTACATGTATTTTAATACAATAAATGCAATGGTTGTTCAGCATGATCGAATAGGGATTAAATGGTCCATGTTTCACATGTGTAAAAGGCTTTCAAAATGCAGCAGTATTTCTTAAGTGTAAGCCATTCTGGTGGCTTTGGATGGGAAAGGACGACAACAGTTCAGTAGTCTTGAGCTTGAGATTTATTTCTCCATTTAACTTCTTTGTTAATTAGTTCATTTCAGTAACTAGCCATTTATGTGATGGATGATTCCTTAAGCAAATGCAACAACAGGCATGCCAGCTTGGAAATAGTTTTTAAGAAGATCTGCCAATATTGTAGTTAGAGGTTTCAGGGATTAGTGATTAGCTGATTAATATGTACATCTATGTTCAAAATTATAACAGCCTGTGGTATTGAGATGTTTTGAGTTCACTGTTAGCACTTGGTTTTTCAAGCTGGAGAATTGCCTAAAAGGTACCTAACTTAGTCTGTTGTCAATAAATAGGTATAAGGCTTTATATATTACTTGAAATAATACATCAATCACAAAATAGTCAATAGTCAAGGGAAGTAGAGGAGACTGTAATTGATTCTAAGAAAATATATATAGAACAGTGCCCAGAATTACTGTAAAAAAAGGCCAAATAAATTATTTTTGCTTTTCTCTGTATGCCAAAAAGTGTTTTAAAGCCCCTGTGGCTTTAGGGAGTGAAAACCTGGACCCACCGAAGTCAATGGGAGTGTTGCTATTAAATTCAGTACAACCAGGATTTCACCTCAGATTCAGGCTCTGGGAGTTCAGCAGGCAGCAGAAATGAAGGCATTTAGCTCCTGATTTATGAAATACATCTTGCCATGTCAGATTACTGGATTATTGATGGTTTATGTTAACAAAGTCAGGATCAAATCTTTCTGCTGAAAGCCCCCTGATTGCTGTCATTTGAGCCAAACCAAATCTCTGTTCCTTACAAGGAACATGGGTGTTACAGAATGGATCAGAGCAGTTGTGAAGTGCATTGGTATGAAAAAAGGCATTACATGGCAGCACTGATAAAGTTCAAGCCTGTAACTGCTGATAGCCAGAAAAAAAGGTGAGTGCATTAGGGAAGAAAGGAGATTGTGTCCTGTTTTCTCTTGTACTCTTTTCTTCAGCATTCCTTGTTGGACATGTGGGAAGTAGTTTAGGCAAATGTGTTTGGACACTGTGTGGCACTTCCTGTCACTATAAGCTTTTGAGAACAATATTCTCCTTTCCTTCCCCTTTTATTGAAAGTATGAAGCAAAAGAGCAAATATATAAGTTTTGAGTAAGGGAGATAGACAGCCCAGTTCTCAACAGACCTGGTTTGGGGATGATGTGGAAGTTTACATGCCGGCAAGATATCAGCATGCCTGAGATATTCCAGCAGGACAAGCTGCAGAAAGTCATGGTGGTTGATCACTTATTTCTAACAGTCTTGAGTTTCTAAAACACAGCCCTGTGTCAGCCAGGTGAGGGTCAGGGCTCTTGTAGCACTTGTGCCTACACCTGCCTGTCAGACATGCAATTTGAGTCACATACCCGCAATCCCTAGCATCTGTCTAATTTAAACCATTCCCTTCCCAAACCAGTGTCCCTCCTTTTCTGACCCTTTGCTTGAAACCTGCAATTCCTCTCCAAATTAGGGGCAAGAGCAGCTAAATGTGAGGCTTGCCCTGTATTCTTCCTGTCCAAGGTTGCAGTTGCAGTGCTCTGTTATAGTCTTGGAGTGGTTTGCCTTGGAAGGGACTGTAAAGCTCATTCTGTTCCAACCCCCTGCCATGGACACCTCTCACTAGACCAGGTTGCTCAGAGCTCCAGTCAACCTTTTGTAGCTTTTTGGTATCAGCATGTGCTGCTTCCCTGGTATTTCCCAATACTGCCTTATCCTTAACTTCAGGAGCACTTACCTACTCTAGCTGTAAGACAAATTGGAGAGATGGAAGGAAGCAGGGAAGGGCTGTGTTGTGAGCACTTTGCTGGTGAAAGAAGTCTGCACATCCTCTTGGTCCACTGCCTTTCTAGTGAGTGTTAGCTGCTGTTAACCAAAGTGGTGGTTCCTGGTTGTCTGGGAACATCTTTGATTTAATTTCATGTAAGTCACGAAATACACAAATAATAAAGCTGTATGAACTCTATAAATACAAATTAGTGCTTTGAGTGAAATGTCCCACAAATAACAAAACAACCAGGGAATCGATAGAGTCCTGCTTCAGTTATGGAATGAGACATTTATTATTAAGTAATGGAAAATAACCATGCAAATAGGATTATCCCTGTTGTGATTAGGGTGAGCATGAAACCTGAGTGAATTTGGTGCTTGGAAAGGGAGTGAAGGTATGCAGAATAGTGAGTTCAGTCCCTGCTTTGCCGTGTGCCCTAAGGGTACCCTACCTGTTTTCAAATGTTGTGGGGGAAAGAAAAAAGGAACCCAGAAGGACTATCTGTGTTTGTAATGGGGAAAACCAGAATTTTGGATTTTTCAGTTTGTTAGTTTGCAACTGCCTTGCACCATAAACCCTAGAGTTAGCATTTCTGCTCTTTAAGCTAAACTATGGTAGAAGAAATACCTTCTTTTCCTCGACCTTTCTAGAATTACTGAGATGATTTTCTTTTAAGAACATGCAGAAAGAAAGGCTATAAATACAGAAATATTCTTATGAACTAAACATATGTTTTTTGTATCTAAAATAAATCAAAAATTATTTGAGCTCCTTATTGCTTCTGTTGAAAATATCAGATTATTTTGGTCCAGACAAAAACTGAACTTAAGGAATTAAATTAAATTAGCATCTCCAAAGTGCCAGATGTCCTATTCATGTATTTTCTTTAAGATATGAATCAAAATTGCAAGTGGATCAGAAAACAGTTGTTATACTAAAGTCTAACTCAATAAACAGATGCTGAAGGTTTTAAAAAATGATGTTTTTTTTCCCCCATTGTGGAGCAAAATTGAAATGAGGAAAATGTAAAGTAGTCCCAGACATTTTTATGTGCTCCTGCAGTTGCAATATTTCTGATTTTTTCAAAATAATAAGTGACAATGAAGATCTTTTCTTATAGCAAAGTAAATTTGTGAATTGCAGAGAATACCAGAAAGAACTTCTAGTGCAAGTACTGCAATACTAGTATGCTGTTTATGGCTATCTATATTTCTCTTTTTATATTCTTATGAGATTTACTATTCTCCTTTTTTTTAATCAAGACTTCTTGTTTGCTTGTGGAAAAAATGAATGCAGATTTTTCAAGTTTGAAAGATTTTTTTTTTATTTCTATCTACAGATAGCCTTATCTCTTTCTGTTGTCAGAAATACTGTCTAGAAGAAGAGTCTTGTGTTATTGTCCTATAGAGATAGAACATGGGATAGGAAATAAAGAAGATATGGAGCAAAAATTTTAAAGCTGATTTGTAAAATAAGCCTCAAGGGATTTGCAAACACTTTTTACATATTATTTGCTCAGAACTATTTGTTCTGGACTGTTTCATCACTTTACAGTCTTATCAGTGAAACCTTGGTCCTGATGTAGCTTCTTGGAACACTTACACTGTTGTCACTCCGTAAGTTTACCGAACATTTAATCTCGTGTCATTCTCAGCATGATGGACAGTATTTGACAACATCAGGGTTTTCTAGATGTAAGAAAGGGCTGACTGATTTATATGATAAAGCCACTTTGTTTGTTGTATGAATTAATAACTGTTCAAAAGCTCAGTCTGAAGCTGATATATTGAGAAATTAACAGATATACAATCTATAATCCCACTGCATTTGCACTTATTAAAGGTCTGTATGTTGTAGATAGTGCATCTGCCCCTAGAAATCAGTATGTAGTGAGGGATACCCCAGAGCTGGTGGCAGAGATTCTGAAAGTACCTGAGAGGAAAGCTGTCCTCCTAATTGCAAAGTCACTCCAGCCTCCTGGCAATATGGATTAGAAAAAATAAATCAGGAAATAAAGTACCAGTTGAAAACCAACATTCAGAAAGAAGACAAGGTATCACACAAACAAACTTTGCAAACCTACAGAGTCCTTGATCTCTAATTATTAATAAGGAGCTGTGGAGGTTAATTTACTTTCTCAGTGGTAGTTTTATGTGTTTTCCTACACACACAAGCTCTTTCCTCTTTACTCTCATTTTGATGGTCTGAACAAGAGTGACAAATCCTTTTTATTCAAGAGTTAAAAGAGAAATACTGTTAAATTTCATTAAAATCTCTGCAGAACCTTTCCTTGGCTTAAGTTCCAAGAAAGGCTTTTGTCCTTTCAGTAACCTGAAAACAACACCCACCTCACTTAGCTAATTGGGAAGACCCCCCAACAAACCAACATTATGTGGCCTGTTTTCAGAAATGGTTCCTGAATTTCGTTTGTTGTGGTGCATTAAAGAAAGGTTCACTGTCAAAATGATTGGCAGAAACTAATCATAAAAAAACCCCAATGTTTTTTCCACTGTAGCAAAATCCCATGAAGAGGAGCCTTGATCTACCTCACCTCAAATACCTCAGGTTGTAGTAGGTACATAAGCTCATGACAGCTGATCTAACAGTAGAAAGGAATTAAATATCTGTAACAACACAGACCAGGAGTTCTAGCTGTGTGAGAGGAATTTCAAAGTAGGTTCTCCTCACTTACTTTTACAAGACTTAAAGGAATATTGCTCCACAAGATTAAAATACAGTGGTGTGGGTGTGATAGTGGTGGTGGGGATCCAAACCAAACCCACAAAACCCACATAATTAAGAAACCCTAGCCAATAAATGATTGGATAATTTAAACAAAATGGCAACTACTAAGAGAAGCTAATTAATTGCAGTGGGTGTAAAGATTGTTAGTTTTAAAAAAATGTGGTGGTTTAGGTAAAATTGTTGTATTTCATTTTTATCTCTGAGCTTCCAAAAAAGGTGTCTTGCTGTGGGACACGTTAGAGGTAGATCTTGCTGTGTCAGCTGTGACCTGACATCATAAACATCAAAACCATCCCATGTAAAATCAGAACAACTGCTCTTTTGGCAGTTTCAGACCTGACACAACATGGGGTTTACTCTAATAAAAGGATATGTGGTTGTTCCTTTTTAAGGTAAAGTTAGTTCACATTCAGCTGTTTTACATGGATAAATGGGAATACAGGCACCGAAAAATGCCATGTTTAGTGTTTAAGGGTACTTTTCTTGCGCTACATAACTGTGAGAAGGAGAGAATATTCCCCATGTGTAGTCTCAGTTTTGTGCTGTTTACAGTCTATAGAACCTCATACACTGTCAGATGGCATCATTGTGCTCTCTCTCTCCATACCCAGTTGCCACATGCTTGGGAAGAGTAGAAGGAGAATTTTAACATTATGCTTTCTTAGACAGATTTTATCCCTGCCATTGGTGGAATGAAAATTCAAGACCTTTCCAGAAGTACTAAAGAGGGAGGGATACTAAGAGCAAAGTCTTTTTTTCCCTGTCTTGGAAAGAAAAAAATAAGATAAACAGTAAGTGATTATCCTCTCTGTTTGCATTTTCCCTCATTCTTGGTAAAGGTAATAAAATCATAAAAGCTTAAAAATGGAGGCCAGCTCTTTAAATTTATCCTTCTCTAGTGGCTCCTTACTTCTAATTTCCATGTTTTGAACTTGCTTAATTAAATCCTGGGCAGGTTATGTTATTACACATAGCCATCATAGATTGTTAGCTAAATGATACTGTAATTTATATATCCTGGGCTGTTTAGGGACATGTATAGGAAATTAGAACAAAATATGACTACAAGGCTTTTATTTGTATGCAAATTTCTGCTATTCTGCATGCAAACACTAGACTATATAACCAGACCAATAATAAAAAATAATTAATGTCAGAGTTATAGCAGGGAATGAGGAATGATCTTGCCTTTATAGAGTTTTATGTACATGTTGATAGAATGTGGGTCTTTATAAATCACTACTTTTGCAAGTTTGCCGTATTTATATATACACATGTATATGTATCTGGTTTTTAAATTGGGTGATCTTATTCCCCCAATAAACATAAAAATCAAAGACTTCTTTGCCATTCTTTCAACATTATGTTTTACATGCAATTTTTCATAGCCCAAACCAAAGTGAAAATGCAGATTTAAACTGTGAATTTAGTACAAATTATGAATTTTGCACATAATTTTTCCATTCTAATTCTGCCCCAGAACACACATCTTTGTACTTGTTAAAGAAGAGCTACAGTTTGAGCCCTAAATAGCCTCAAAAAGGTCCAAAGAACTTTAAAGAACATGTTCTTTAGAATTCCAAATTAAAACCTGGACTTCTGTGCACTACCCTGTGAAATGTTCCTCGCAGTTCTCTACAAAAATATCTAAAATGGAGCTACTGAGCATGCAACAATTCTAAAAAAGCTGTTGCAGCCACGTAGAAGCATGAAGAATTAGGTTAATATGGAGAGGGACATTAAAAAAGCCTTTGGTTAATGTATATTTCTGAGTATTAAAAACTTGGCTAGCTTAGTATAAAAAAGAAGCATTAGATGAAAAACGTGTTTTAAAATTGCTGTTTTAACAGAGGGTTTTAAATTGCTCTATCTTTAACAAACATCTTTCTCTTTATAGAGGTGACTTCAAAATAACAGCAGAGTGATTGGTTTGGACATCCCGAAGTCAGACAAGTTAAAAGTGCGGCAACTTTCAAACTCTTTGTAACTCAAATGCAACCAAGAGCTTTTAGGGAAAGTTATGCCTTTAGATGCAGGGAATCTGTAATGGGTGGTTAGTATTAGCCAGACTGTAGTGATATAAAAAGATTCCTGTAAAACAATTTGTCATCCCCCTTGGAAATACAGTTTAGGGGCAAAAAGAAGATTCTCATTTGTGTCTGGATTGTAGCTATGGGAACTTTATATATTCCCTTTAGAAAGACCAGGAAAGTCCTGCGTCATGTGGGCTTAGGGCAGGTGATCCACTGAACTAATAGGATTGAAATTTTCTCAATCAATCAGTAGGGTAGTTGTGGTCCCAGAAACAAACACCAGTATAAGAAATTAAAACCAATTAGATGTAATTACTTTCCTTAAAGAATCATGTATGTAGCTTGTGTTTGAGTGCTCCTGAAAAGAGGACATTTGAAATGGCATGGATGATGTTTACAGAACTGCCCAATAAAAATTTTAAATTTCCTAGGTAGAAAGTACAACTTTGGTAAATATATGTCTCTGGATCTTGCCAAGCTGTTTAAAATGGGTGATAGGTTCTTAAACACACACACATTATATATACACATATATGTGTGTATCTATGGAATATGCTCGTGGAAGTGTTTTAGCTTCTGGGTTTGGAGAGATTTGCTGCTAGTGATGGAAATTGTCCTCTTCCTCTTGATCCTCATCAATTCAAAGAACACTTTCAAGCTGTAGTTATAATTTCCAGATCTGTCTTAATATTCAGTCTAAACTGCGGCAAAAATGGGTCATTTTAATGCCATTGGGTTACGAACATGCCAAGTAAAGTGCTGTATAAGTAGAAAGGGGATATCAAAATGTGGTCTGGAGTAAAATGCTTGCAGAGACACTATTTGGTAATCTTGGAGGTCTTTTCCACCCTTATGTTTCCATGTTAATCATCCAGGGCTTTACTCACTTGTTCCAGGTGAGTGCACTATTCTATCTGTGCATATAGAACTACTTTCTTCAGTAAATCTACATGACACATAAACGGTATGAAGGTCCTGAGACTTAGTATAACAAAACACAGCAGGTAGGTATGAAAACCTTCTTGGTCATAATGCATATGGATATTTTATTGGTCTATGAATGTCTAAAAATCTTATTTTAAGCCTTCATTTTTGTTTTTAAATGTCAAAATTAAGTGATGATTAAATTGCAATATCTAATGGGTGCCTTGGTTATTTAGAAAGTTCTTTTCAAATAGATTAATTAAAATAATATAGCTATATATATATAAAATCTAGAAATTGATTTCATAGTAAAATTTCATGTCCCTTTTAAAAACAAGCAGTATATGATTTAATGCAATTATCATATCTATTTGCCTGCAAGCATTTCATTTCAAATTAATCTTTAGACCTGATAGCTTTTATTTTCCTTGTTGTTTCAGAAAACCAGAAAGATATGAACTAGTGTATTTTATTGAATTTCTTGTTATTCCATCTGGCTTTCAAGGTCCCTGAAGCACTAATGAAGGTCAAGGAGTTTTAGAGTGAAATGCAATCCCTTCACCTGGAGTACAGGACCTGCTAGTACAATAGTAACAGAAAATATCACTTTCTTTCTAGAGAATATTAGATTGTTTCATAGCTCAAGATCAGAACAAGGATGCTGAAAATAGAAATGCCTCTTGGAGTGGGTTCTGGTACTTGAGATTCTAGTGGCTGGTACCTGATGGCTAAAGCTTATTGTTATTTTACTCAGGAGAAACAAAATGATCATAGCAATAGTTAAATGCTGACAGTAAAAATAAAAATAGTTAAATGTCTTTCTGTTGTGGTCCAAGTCTAGCACAGGGAGCTTAAAAGTACCTCTGGTACAATAAAAACCAGATGTAACACGAATTCAAGATGAGTATTTATGCACGTCCTAACTTTAGACTTGCATAAGCATTCAGTGGGATTGCTTGAGTGCCTGAAGAACAGGAATATGTTTGCTTTAATGACCTGCTGGAGCAAAGAAGCATTGCCATCTCTTTTATAGGATTCATTCTCAAGATTCTGCCCAGCAGGTCAGTTGTTGCAACTGTGCAGTGCAGATTGTGGTTAGTTCTTCAGTTTCCTGCATCTAGGAAAACAAAGTTTCTGTGGAATACTCAAACGTACACAATTGTCCCTCAGATTTACAGTAATGAATATTAGTTCAATTTCTTTGCAAGAAAGCTTATAGTCATGGATGAGTTAAAGTTCTTTAAAGCAGAAGTTTTTCACTTATTTTTATTAGACAATGTCGTGAAGACACCCTCAAATTTAGAATGTTGCTCCATCAGGGTTCTTAGTTTTCATGTTTATTTACTTCACTACTTCCACTGGCTGCAGTTGTTTCACAGTGCAATAACACTTTCCTTTGGGGGGAGCATATATGTATAAGTAAAGGGGGAATAAAGAAAACTACATTTGAGTCAAAAGATAATTATTTAGAGAAAAGAAAGAATGTAATTACAAGAAGTCTCAGAGGTCTGCCTCATGTTAAGACTCAAATTCTGTAATGGCTAGAGAATAAAATACCTTATTTTGGTGCTTATCTACTCCGTGTTGTGCTTCCCCTACACAGTGCTCATCACTATTGACCTTGCATGTGTTTTATAATTGTGATGATCCTTTTAGGCGTGAAATGAAATCTCCTTCGGGGAGATGGAATGCCTTGCCCATGCTCTGAAATGCATGTTTCTCACAGTAAAGAGAAAGGACTGATAAACTTTGAAGTGTCTGAGTCCTCCTTTCTCCAACAGCGTACAGAGGCTGGGCATACTGTGCTTGCTGGCTACGAGCTCATTTCTCTGTGCTTAGCAAAACCTTAACCAAATCTTCAAATTTTGAAGTTGTACAATAGGCAGATGCTGTTATACTACTTGAGGAGGAAATTTTCAGTCTTTGTTTTAAAGGCTGTTCCTGTGGTTCCCCTAAATTACATAGAGCTACACAAGAATTAAAAGCGTATTTATATTGCACTGATACTATTCTGTCATGTTCATTTATAAGAAAATATCTAAAACCCAGGAAATAAGGGCTTTGAACAGCATCATTATAAGAAATGCTGTTCTGTTCTTCTTTCTTTGTTGCCTTTCCCTTTGTGGCATTTGCTCTGTACATCCTGGGAACACAATTGTATGATGTCAGAGCACAGATCCATTTCTCTCAGTAATACCCTGTTTCTTGCACTCTCCAGTAATGGATGCCAGGGAATGATGGAAGCTGGAGATAAGCAGTGCTGTTCTGTCAGAGGAACCTGGCCTGCAGCACGCCCTGGGCTCAGAGCTTTCCTGCACTAATGGTGGCTCTTTAAGATTTAATAGTGTTTAATGGGAGGTATATCCCTTTCTGGTGGATCCTGGTGCTCCCAGCTATAAGGATAAGCACCTTCCCAATAGTACAAGCTCCCCCTCCATGTCCTTCCTTCCTTACCTCTGCTTTCCTGTACTCCTGCTTTTTAGAAAGCATTATAGTATTTTAGGAAGTTTCCACATCTTTGGATGTTTATCTTTGGTTCTTCTTACTTTAAGTCATGAAATTACTCCCTGGCACCTCATGTTGATGAAATCTGTTGTCCCAGGGAAGAGGGCCCAGGGGGAAGGCTGTGAAAAATCAAGCCTTTATATCCCCACTGAGTGCTTATAAAAGTGAGTGGATAGGATCTCAATAGCTTTTATATACTGACCATCTGGTATGCAGCCTTTGCTTTTACCTTCTGAGCTGGAGAGCTGATGGCAAGAAATAGAGTTCTGATTTACTATATTTAATTCAGAAAAAATTATGAAGAAGTTTTCAGAGGGTAAAGCATTTACAGAAAAGCTACTGCTTCAGAAGTGTGGGTGCTTATCTATACTAATTAGATACAGAAATGGAGGTGTAAATCTGAAGGGATCAGGATTTGTTCCAATGGTGTATTGCCCATTTCCATACAACCCAGAAATTGCACTTACACATTTCCCTCAGGCAAATTTTCTACCCTCAGCACACTCATATAATGTAATAAACTGTAGATAAACTTCTGTGATACTGGGTTCAAAAGGAAAGAGGAGATATTAGGTCAGATACTGGGAAGAAATTCTTCTCTGTGAGCGTGCTGAGGCCCTGGCACAGGGTGCCCAGAGAAGCTGTGTCTGCCCTGTCCGTGGAAGTGTCCAAGGCCAGGTTGGACGGGGCTTGGAACAACCTGGGATAATGGAAGGTGACCCTGCCTATGGCAGGGGGCAGAACAAGATGATCTTTAACATGTCTTCCAACCCAAACCATTCTGTGATTCTAATGAGGTGTAATTTTAATGTCTTGTGTAAAATTAAATATCACCTTTGTTTTAGAAATGCTTATGTTTGTATGTTGCCACTTGTATCCTCAAAACTGAAAACATAGAAAAACATTTTTATAAAGATCTTTTTCACACACTAGTGAAAAACCTAAAACTCCAATCCAACTGACTTATCTGAACATAAACTTGCAGGTTTTAATCAGACCAATTTTATATTTTCATCTGCTAAAGAATTTTGAACTTGGATTACTCTATTTTTGCAGAAAGATAATATTGGTTTCCCATTACTTTATTCCCTATATTTTTATCAACACAAACACTACAGCTCCTAATGTTTTTGTGGAATTCAGTGAAATGTGCAAGTCTTCTATATACCGGAGTAAAAAACAATGCAGGGTTCATCCCTGAGCTTAGGGAAAGAAAAATGTTGCTCAGTGTATACACTTCAGTCCTGATCTTGAAAATTTTCAGAAGAATCTAGTTCAATTTATTACTGTTCTTAGTGGTTCTTTAGTAGTGATGGTCTAATTTCAGTATTGTGAAATTTTAGGATTTATTTTTCAAGCAAGCTGGAACTTGAAGCTCCCATTAGACTTATGATAATATTCCCACACTGAAATGCTTCTGTTTCGGACTGGGGGGTGAAGAGGAAGAGGAGGAAGCTGCTCAAAAGGGTTGGTCAAGAACCCCGAGTAACTAGTTAGATGTATTTATATTGATGTGTTTTGGGACTTAGTGAATAAATTTAATCCACTCTTTTTCAGATGAGAGGATGAATATCCTGCTGTCCTCAGCCAGCACACTCCGGTAGGGTTGAGTGTCGAATTTACCTAGCTGAGGTGATGAGCAGAACTTGAAGGAACTGACATTGTAAATCTTGAGGATCTGTAATTGCTAATAAAAAGGTAAACCACAATTTTGCCATAGGTAAGTTTTTTATACTTTGTCTCAAAATGTGTGGATTTTCTGGGTGTTGTTTGTTTGTGCTTTTTGTTGTTGTCTATTTTTTAAGGTTTAGTAGACGGTTAAGTAGAACTAAAAGACCAGCAAGTTGTGATTTTTATTTTTTTTTCTGTATATACTTTTCCCAAATCAGTATTTAAGTGCCAGGTGCCACATACTCCTTAAGGTGATCTTCTAGAATAGAAACTGTGTGCCATGAAGGAGTTTTAACTTTCCAGAAGCTTTTGGAGTCGTCCCTATAGTTGCCCCAAAAAATCCATCCACCTTCCTTCTCCCCAGAAGACAACTGTATTTCACTGTTTGCATTATTGGGAAACAACACAGGAAAGCTGTACACCTTATAAAGAGACAGAGAAGCTGTGCATTGAAAAAATCACCTCGCTGGATTTTACAGTAGTTCTCAAATAACTTCACACAAGCTGATCTGTAAAATAAAGAAAGAGGAAGAATTGGGTAATGCTTCCAGAGGGCAGCTTTGTTATGCTGGTGTTACCATGCCTTTGGCTGTAGTTTCACTAAAAATGGCCGTTCAGTCTGTCCTTGTCCCTAAAGGAAATTGGGCTAGTTTGAAAACAAACCAGTGGGAGGCACCAAGTCAGAATAACAATTTAATGGAAAGTAAAGGAAAGGAAAAGAAAGTAAAAGAAAACACTGACAGAGTCAAGATACAACCTGAGTCCCTGTTAGGCAGGGTGGTGGTAGCAGTCTGGTAGAAGGGGTCTGCTCTTCCTCAGAAGGTCCAGTGGTGGCTGTGTAGCTCCTGTCCTCCGGAAATCCAGTGGAAAGAGTGTCTCTGGTGTTCAGAGTCCTAGATTATATCCAGGATGGAATGCTTGGTTCCTCCCTCTGGGTGGAGCATCTCACAATAGGGTAATGAGTCACGAGGCCAGGTGTTGATTAGGCTCGTTAACAGAAGATAGTCCGGAGGGAGTTATCTCTGAGTCATGCAGCAGGACAATGATGGGCCATTAACAGAAAGATAGTCTGGGGGGAGGAGGCAAGGAAACACTGCTCCTCCTGATTTCCACAGCTCATGAGGATGGTAATAGAATATACCTCAACCCAGGACAGAAATGGCAGAGCTAAAATGGGTGGGAGGAGAGTCACCGCAGTGTGATACTGGCAGTGGAATCAGCTGCCTCTGCTAAAACACAGGACATTTGTGTATTGCTCACCAGGATTAAAGTATCATTTTTTAGTGTTAAAACTCATATCTCATTTTTTAGTGTTAAAACTCATATCTAAATTTACGCACAATAGTAAAAATAAATAATAAATAAATAATATCCTAAACTACACACAGCATTGTACAAAGCATCTCAATCCCAATAACAGCTTTAAAATGCCCCTATTAATCCCGTAATTGCAAATGGCTTCTGTTTGAATTTAGTATAAAAACTATCAAAAAGTTAGTGAAGCAAACAAGCTGGTGAAGTAGTTGGTTCATGGAGAAGGTGCAAGGTAAGGATGGATTCGCTCCAACTCTGCCCCGGAGAATCTCTGCCCAGTAAAGGAGGTTAACAGCTCCCTGTCGTACCTTGGCCCGATGGCATAGTGCTTGTGCAAAACACAGTGTGGGGGATGTGGCTTTTTGATAGTCTGAGTGTGTCTGACTCTACAGCTGTTCCTTGTGGTGATGCTCCATTGGTGTGCAGACTGTAGAGCCGCACCCAAGGGAAATTCCCTCCATCCTTCTTGTTGAATGTATGTATTTCAGGAATTCAAGACCTGTGAGACTAAAAAAAAAAGAGCAAACAGGAAAGTATCTATTTTGTGGATTAACTGGTAGAAAATACTCCTCAAAGAAAGGTGGAAGTTTTGGGAAATTTCTCTTGTTAATATGGTTTTATTCCACTGGGTGTAATGGTTTTGAGGACATCAGGTTACTCATTTTTTAGGCTTATTGGGCTTTTTTCCCCTCAAATAAAATGAAAATAGCTGATCACTGTGATCTTCAGCCTTGTCTCACAAATCATTGTTCAGGGTGTGGATTCCAGTGGTGAATTCCTGGATTTATTTGGGCAAATGCCATACTTGGCACTCTAGTCACTACTAGAGCAGGGATTTAAGCACTGGGTGCTTCTCAGGTGAGATACCTGTGATAATGTGAATATCTCTGTTGGGTATGGCAGGAAAGGTTTCATCAATAAATGGATCTCTGGCAATGTGGTGTAAACTTTACTCTCTTTGGTATACTAACAGCAAATAGCAACAGCAGCTTTTAATACCTTTTAGTAGTTTCCCAAGGAATAAATGAAATGCTTGCTTTCTGTGGTTCAATTAAGACTTGATAGAGACAGAATTTCTTCATTCCTTTATTATCTTATATGTTTGATATTAAAGCACTTTGTTTGAAAAATCTATTTTTATTCAGGCGTAGATTCAAAAAACTTTCAAACTGAAACATTATTCTCCCTTGGAGAAAATTACTCTTATTGTCATTAGTCTCTTATTGTAAGAATAATAGGGAACATTTTTAGAAAAAGAAAGCAGAGAAAATATACATTCCAGAAAGCACTTCAAAAAAGACCATTGTCTTTTCAGATCAGAGTACTTAATATTACTGTTGTGTTTGCAACACTGACCCCTGAATTTATCACTTTCTGCCTCATCCCAGAGGACCTAGCTTCATTCAGTGAGCAGGACAGATGTTTCTGAGGTTGGCATATCTTTTATTCTTGAAAACTCAGTTTGTGTATATCTACTTTCTCTAATTATGGATAGAAAGTGAAATTTAATATTTAAACAATATACAAATGTCAACATTGCTACTTCAAAAAAATATTAGGAAATAAGGAGTAAATTAATAGCTGTAGGAGGACCTCCAAGAAGGCTAGAGGTGCCAACATACACTCTCAGGGTGTCTTGAATTCTTCTCTGCAGTTTGTGCAGGTATTTCAAGTGCAGAGATATTTAAATTAGTGACATCAAGTTCTCTTTTAAGGAATCAAGTAATGCAATTAACATTATCAACAGATTGCTCTTATATACAGGAAACCATCTGTAAGAGCATTTTTGCTGCAGTGTATCATTTGGTATTTAAAATGCTATGAAATTTAAGTGTGAGACTTGCACATTATACCTATAAATGACATGTCAGTGTCCCTCTGTCTCAGCTCTGTCTCCGCACAGAAGTATGAGTGCATTTAAAAGGACCCAGAAATTCTGAATTTCCTTACCTTTTATTATTTTAAATGAAGAAAATTGTAATTGTGCTTGCAGTTCACACCTTTGCCTGTCTTCATTCTTTGAGTGGCATTGAGCGCAAAGAGGGAATATAAGCATCCTACTTTTTCATAAACATGTCAAAGGAAAGAGTAACCTAAAATGGTGTTTTGCAAACATAAAAATCTGCAATAACTACAAATAAAAATTGTATCTCTCACTAAAAATGTCAGAGAAAGATTACCCTAAAACAGCAACAGCTGATAGGTTGCCATTGGCATTTGATAGCTTAATGAAGGAAAAGGAAACAGAGTAGTTTGAACCACTGGCATCCTCCATTGTATCTTTCTTGCTGAACTTGAGGCAGTGAGCAATTTCTAGATCCTCTATTTTGACACCTTTTCATGCTGGGGTGTGTTCTAGGAGAGACAGCCTCTGTTGGAGGCTGTGGTGGTAGGCTGGGCTTTCCTTCTCTCTTGGTAAAGCTCTGCTCTGCTCACCCAAAGGGATGCTGATGGTTGGGCGTAACCCTGCCTTGTGCCTTGTAGACCCACTATGGGAGCTCCTAGGACAATAGTTGGCACTGGAAATACTTTCCTGGCTTGTCACAAGTGTAGCGAAGAGGATAAAGTAGATTTGGGCTCCTTTTAGGCATACTGGATCATTTCAAGTTTGATGGCCTTGGGAAATAGTTCACCCAAAGTATCTCTTCACTACATTTAGAACAAGATTCTTGGATACTACTGCAATGATCATTTAGAAAGGAAGCTTCTTTTTTACCTGCTAGGAGTGAGCCGGTCACTGCTTGCCTACTCTAACCCAAGAGCCACTCAAGTGCTCTGTGGGACTGTTCTTCATTTCAGTGGTCATGTTGTGCTGAAATTTAGAAAACTGTTCAAATGAAGTGTCTGCTTTCAAACACTCCCACTGCTGATTGCACCATTTGATATCACCATTACTTTTGGAACCAGAGTTCCAAGCAGGGCCGAGATGTAACCTGTGATGTAAAATTGTGTCTAAACCTGGAGTGCATCAGAGTAAATTCCCATAAAGCATGGGAATTGGGAGCCTAGGTGTGTTAGCATCCGCAGTCTTGTCTTACTGAAGAGTCTTGCCTCTCTACAAATTGCTTTAAAGTTTTTGGAATTGCTGCTGTTATACTTGAGAGGACAGGGCATTTCTTTCTTAAAAGACATTAGTTTTCTAAAAGCCTCTGCTTAGTTATAAATATTGTAATAATAAAGTATTTTTTAAGATAGAAGAAAGATAGTTGATCATTTTCCACACTTTAGCTGCTTGCTCCCCTCTCCCCTTGCTTTTCCTTGTAGTGAGGCTCATCAGCTTTCTGGCTGTATGGTAGCAGTATATAGATTTAGGGTTTATTCCATATTTTTTCTCTTTTTTGCTTTTTCTCCAGAGACACCTGGAAAGTACCTGTTAATAGCGTTGGGCTGAACTTTGCTGTCATGGTATTTGCAGTTAGACCCTTGGGGCAAGGGAATGGAGCGGAGTGAGCCACTGCCCAGGGCACGTTCTCTGCAGGAGTGTTTTACAGCTGGCTTAAGCCTTTTGGCAACAGACTAGAAAAGAATAAGTAAAGAGCAACCAGCTACTGTGGCCGTAAATTTTAAGACAAGTTGGCTTAACAGATCTGTCGTGAGTCAAGGCAGTGCAGCAGCACTGGCAGCTGAGTGCCTGTTCTGCAGGACCTGTGTGGTCTGAACAGAAATACAACTCAGAATCTGGATCTAACAAGGTCAGTGGAGCTGGGAAGTAGTGATTTAAGTAGGAGACACTCTTGTGCCTGAACACCAAAGACAGCAGCAAAGCCAAACCTCCTGGGGACAATTGGGTAGGAAAAGCACAGGAGCCAGGAAAGAGCAGTGTCATCACACCAGGGATGGCTGATCTGTTTCAGGGTCAGCTGCAGTAGTCTGGCAGTGAGACAGAAGAGATGCTGTGTGTGAGTGACGCTGTTGGGAATGCTGTGCAGGCAGCAGGGCCAGCCCAGGGACAGTGCTGATGGAGGGGATGGGGAGCGGGTTCAGGGGCACAGCAGAGGACGAGAAGAGGTGGTGGGAGCACTCCTGTGCACTGAGGGCTGAACTCTGAGCTGTCAGAGCCATTAGGTCACAGAAAACAGGGCAGGCTTTGCGGGTCTGGGGGGCTTATGTGTTTATTTCCTTGTAGTGAAATTAGGAACTGCTCTGAGGGATTTGATCCAGGTAGGCATTGCAATGGTAGCAACGTTCATGCTGATGGATCAAATGTGGGTTAGATCTGGCAAATCCACTCAGATCCAGTGCAGCTTCTGCCCTCCAGCATCGAGACACTCCTGAAAAGCACCAAAACAAGTGGCAAAACTTCTGAAGTGCTAGACAGTCTTAAGTCTCTGAAGTTTTGTAAGAAATCTTGCAAAGATCTTCTTCAGTCTCTTCTGCTTCCAGCTGTGCCCACAAATACCCTGAGCTGTCCCTCTCCAGGATATTCTACATCCCATAGCTCCAGTCCCCATCAGAGCTGAAATACAGAAGTATCTGTTTGTGTGCTATAAAAATTCAATGTATACATTCAGCAAACAACACACCCCCAGTTTTTTAAAGACTATAAAATCTGTTTAAAATAATGAAGAAAACTTCTCTTATTTTCCTTTTCCACAGATGTCCATTTAGTACAAAATTATTTTTTCAGTATATCAACTGAAACCTGACACATTTTACTCAGTTTTTTAAGAGAATACAAATATTTAACTGTTTAACGATGTGTAGCTTTTGTCTTTTAAAACATAACTTCTATTTATAACTTTTTTTAAAAGAAAATTATATGTAGAATTAGTTCTGGACCTCATTTTTTACTTTGAGGAATGTAAAATTACTCCTAATTTTACATTTTAAAATTTGCCAATAGGTTACATATTTTTGATCCAGTTAATTATTTGCTGATAATATATTTTGCATTAGGATATTAAAGCATAAATGATAAAGGAAAATATCACTGGAACATAATGCAAAATGTTGATGTAAAAAATGGTTATCAAGTTCTATCTTTAATTAAAAAGTTACTTTATTTTCTCATTTCTGGAAGGTTAAAACATTCAATGATCTTTTAACTTCTAATGTGGAAGCTCATAATTGTATTATGGAGTTTAGGAAGGTATTAGAGAGGTCAGCTGATAAAAATAAATGCAGCACATAAATTTTCTTAGGAAGGTTTATTATTCTTTTGAGTAAAAAGGCTTTTCTTTTCTGCTCAAATTTTTTAGACCCAATCCCTTTGGTTTAGGATATAGATTCAAAATCAGTTGGTTGTTTTTTTGGTTTTTTGGTTTTTTTGGCAGGTATACATTGACATTCATTTTCTTATGGTGCACTGCATTTTATTGTGATATATTTTCATCAGATAACCCCTTAAAAGTCCGAGTACAATAGTTACAGTCCTGCCTTTTACAACTTAACTGGTATTTTCAAAACTTCCATATACTGTGTTTTCCTGCAAAGCCAAATGTAAGTCTGATAATCCTCACTTATCTGCACTTCAGTGTTTTGCACAAGAACATCAGTTGATCTTTTATCTCTGCATTTTCTCATAGGAACTTCAAAAGGAAGTTGATGCAAATATGACAGCAACATGAAAATGCTGCAGAAATCTCTTGTGCTTGCTTAGTGAGATCTGAAAATTTAATGTGTCTAGGTATAGAATTTTTTTCCAGTTCTTGAGATAACATGACACAAGCTGGCACAGAGTTTGATTTTGTGTTTGTGTATACCTGGCAATTGTGGCGGTGGATTTGGTTGCTTTTTGCTTGCTGTTTGGAGGGGGTTTTTTGTTTGTTGGTTTCTTTTGGTGGCACTGCTATAATAAAAAATCTAATGGAAAGAAGTTAAAGTAATAATAATGAATATTAAATATTTTTTTGTTTTCTTGGCAAAAGTGGTTTCTGTTTCCGATGATCTGCTCCCCTGGTGGTATTTCCTCTGCTTGAAGCAGGCCCCATGTTCTGCATACACTTCACTTCCCTGGCAGGAGTGGGAATGTTTCACCAGCCCAGAGCTGCCCTTAAATCCAGAGTTGTGCAGAAAGTTGTCGAGTGTTGGGCACAGATCAGCCGTTCTCTAGTGAATTCTGGTAGTGGATCAACCCTTGGCTTGCCCAGACACAAGGGCTGCTGAGTTACCAGTGGAAAGGTTCTGGATGAGTGCCCTTGCTCCTTCAGGAGTGGGAATACAGCAGCAATAATTCTTGCAGGGCCAAGGTGGGGGGTGGTGCTGAAGGGGGTCAGCATCCCAAAGGCTGCACATTTCTGTGCATAGGCATTAAATAAGCAGTGAACAGGACAAAAAAAAAGTCTATAAAGAAAGTGATTTATCAGTTTTGAGGAGAGGTGCCCTTGTAAATACTACACTTGGTACATTGCTTGGAGTCTGTTTGTCTTCTAACTGCCTGCTTCTCTTGACTTTTCCTTGAGTTTAGCCAGCTGTTTTTCTTTCTGGCACTAATTTTGGCTGGATGTTCAGATGCCTTAGTAACTTTGCCATTTCAAATATTCGTCCCTGTACCACTTGTGCTTCATCTCATGCTGTGTAAAAAGCTTTCAGAATGGCTTCCTACAGGTGTTGAATAATTTAGCTGAAAAATGAAACTTGCTGAATGCCACAATCAGTTTTAAGTATATAGAAGAGTTGCTGATAAGAATGACCTTTTCAGAGAAGGACTTTTGAGGAAGGTTCTCTTCATCCCTACAGCTCATTAGAGATTTCATTATCCCTTTAAAATTAATAATAAACATTAAGATTATCTTCTTGCTGCAGTAATAATAAGCCTTTATAAAGATTGATAATGTTGTTAACAACAAGATTAATAAAAGAATGAGCACTTGATCATCAAATAAAGAAGTATTTAAAAATAGTTTGGACACCAGCACAACTAAAGTTGTCTTGAATTCCATTTTCTCAGGATTTGGCAACTCAGGTTAATAAAACTGTAGAATATACTGCAGGAAATTCAGCATTTCTCCTTAGGCTCTGTGTTTCAGGAGGTTTATGATACTCTATGGCAAAAGTTCACTGTGAGTTAAAGACACAGTTTCTCTGTTCTAATTATTAAAATATTAATTTTAAGGAGGAGGGGGTAAATAGTCTCTTAAAATACAGTTTATAAAGCGTGATGTAGCAATTTTATTATTATGTTTTGAAAGTTTTAGCCAAATATGACTTGAAACCAGCCTCCATTAAAAAAAAATTAAAATACTTGGGGCTACAAATGTAAGTTCACAACCTGACATAATTTCTTCTGTTACTTCAGTTTGGAAACAGGGGTGCCACCCACCTGTTTTTAATTACATATAGTATTTATTCTTCATAAATATTCCTGATACGTTGCAGGTTTTGTTTTGGGGCTTTTTTTTATGTCTCACTCATCCATATTTAGAAAGCAGACTTACAGTTTCTTCAGAGCTGTGCATGACAACAGCGCTCATTTTAAAAACATCTACTTTTAACTCACTTTGGTATAAAGCTTGCTGCTGTGTGCTTCACTTAGGGAATAAAACAGAAATTAATCTGGAGGAGAAGCTATTCATCGTGAACCTGTCAGCTTCCATAGTATCTTATGGATTTTAAAGAGGTATTTTGAGCTACATTATAAAACAAATAATACCCTTCTTCTGAAGGAGGGCAAAGAAAAAAATGTTCTTTAAATAGTGCTGTGTTGTCATGAAATATGTGCTTAGTCTCAGACAAATCCACTTACTTTTAATAACACCCATGTTTTTATAATATGCTGCCTTCATAAAATTTCTCTGCAGTTGATGAAGCTCCACTGAGGCCTGTTCTCTTGGATGGCATTGTGAGGCCAGAGCCAGTTTTACCGAATTTATCTGCCAGATTCCCACAGCATCCATGCAATGTGATGAAAGGGGCACCTGGAAAATCCTCTGCTACCTTTCTTTGTTGAAAGGTGGGTAGAGCATCATGTATCCAACTCAGCCTTTAAACTGTTGAATGGGTCATTCCCTGTCTGGGCGACAGCTTTTCTGTCAATAGAACAGGGAGGAAAAATGTCAGTGATGGTCTTCCCTGTGGATGCTTTGGATCTAGGGATGAAAATCAGAACTGGAAGTGATAGGCGTGCAGACATCCTTCTGTATGTCAGCCTCCCACAGGGGATATACAAATTCTGGCTTTTGCCAGCATCCATGGAAAGTGAATACCCTTAACTAGAAAGCTGAACATGCTCTCTTTAGTCTGGGGTAGGAGCTTGTGTGGAGACAGCTGGGACAGCGATATCTTACACTGCCACAGCCGTATGGTGGCTTTGGGGAGCACACAGCTTTACCTCTCCCCAAGCTGAGACAGCCACATGGTGGTATTGTGAGGGTATGTAGTGCCAGTGGAGGCAGATCAGCTGGTGTTTAGATTAATGTTAAATTAAAGATGGTGTGAAATCAGTCAACTGACCCTTGAGTCAGGAAAGGGAAAAGGAGAGCAGATGAGTTTGTTGCCTTGCCGGAGGGAAGGAAGTTGCTGTAACTACAGATGTAATTATTGGTATTTAAAATTTTCATTTCTACCCTATTTTTTTTTTTCTTAAAGGTTTTATTTTCATACCTTTGATTTAGGACTGAGTATGAGCAAATAGTAACACCTGGAGACAAGTGCAGGTAGGAGCAGCCTTGGCTGAGGGTGCCATTCAGGCAGCTGGATGTGGGTTAAATATTTGTCAGGCCATTTTTATGATGTCTTATCTTCATCTATCAGTATAAAGAATGGATAAATGCCCTTGCTGGCTTCATTCTCCTGGGCCACCTAATCTTATTTTACAGTGACTTGTGACAGATAGTTATGAGATGAAGAAGGGGAGGTCCTGCTTGTAGCTGTGCTCTTTTCCTGGCAGATGCTTGGAGAGCTCAGGGACAGCAGTGCCAGCTGTGCTGGGTGCTGGGAAGGGATCTTTGCTCAAGCACCATAATGCACGGGAAGATCTCATTTGTCAGAATCATTCTGGGTTATTAACTGGGTAATTAATTAATTGGTATGTGTTTTCTCCTCTCATTTGCAACCAGAGCTTCTTTCAATGAAGAACTGTGGTGTTAACCCCATGGCTCGATCAGGCTGTTTGTAACCACTGAAGTAAACTATTAACTGCAGTCAAAACAAAGTCTAAATCTCTGCTGAAGCTACACAAGGCAGTGATATTTCCATGTGCAGCGCATGAGTTACACTGCAGATCTCTGTAGGTAGTTAGGGAGGAAGATGTTAAGAAGTAAGAATGTGGTATTTCTTACAACTTTTAAAAACTTTTAGTTTAGTGCCTCTTCTATTGGCAATTGTGTGATTAACATGAACACAGTCCTGCAATTCATTTGCAAACTATAACAGTGTCCTGGGTTCAGCAGGGATAGAGTTAATTTTCTTCCTAGTAGCCAATACAGTGTGTGCTTTGGATTTAGGATGAGAACAGTGTTGATAACAAAAGGATGTTTTAGTTGTTACTGATCAGTGCTTACACTAAGTCAAGGATTTTTCAGCTTTTCACCCCACCCCACCAGTGCAGAGGCTGGGGGGTACAGGAAGCTGGGAGAGGACAGAGCTGAGGAAGCTGATCCCAACTGACCCAAGGGATATCCCAAACCATGCTGAGTCATGCTGAGCATATAAATTAGTGGGAAAGCTGTCCAGGGGCTGCTGCACAGAGACTGAGCATCAGTAAAATATATAAAATAAAATACAAAATATAAAATATAAAATAGAATATATGAATCATTTTCTTTGCACTGTAGCTGCATAAAAGGTTTATGAAATTGCCTGTGACAGTTCCTTGACAGGAAAAACCAGAGATATTACTATAGTAACATTCAAAGGTGATTGCAACAAAAATAAAATAATGCAAACTAGGGTAATATTTACTCACATGGTGAGCGATTGTTTTTGTTTGCATCACTTTTCTTTGAATTTTTTGATATTTTTGCTTTTTTTATTGCAATTATGATTATTTTTTATTAATAATAATAACTTTATGTAAGTTATCAAGCTGCTTTTAATTCGATCCACAAGTTTTCTTTATTTTGCCTTTCCAAGTCTCTTCCCAGCCCAATGGGGGAAGTGAGTGATTGGCTGTGTGGGGATTTGCTGTCTTGGATTAAACCATGACAAGTGGGAGCATTGGCCAGTGGTCAAGTGTAAAAGGATGGTTGAATCTGCACTGAAATGGATGAGAGCACCCACCCGTGGCTACCAGACATACAGACACTGCTCCTCTTGAATGTTTTCCTCTGAGCTTTGGGCAGCAAATCCTCTTGTGCCAGGGACTACTCTCGCTCGGTTGTGGAGCCCAGTGGAAGCATTAGTGGGATTAGGCCCCTGGTGAGATCTGGCTGGCTCACGGGGTTGAGCTGCCAAGTGCCAGTACAGGTTTGGGGGGCAGGTGGAACAAAGCTAGACTGGGAAAAAGAGGTGGAAAACATGGAAAAAGTCCTTAGCACTCCCAGCTCCAGGAGTACACCTGCTGCCTTTGGCTGCAGTGTCACATGTGGATACCTGTGTATGCCTTGAGAATGCTCAGGTGTGGCACTGGCCAGCAGTGCTTGTCTCCATTTGAATCTGGCTGGAAGGACAAACAATTTTCCTTCCAGTCTGGAGCCTGTTGTCACTACTGGGTGCTTATGCTGGCATTAAACCCTGCTGCTATAACATGGGATGTGGCTCAGAGGGTTTGCACATAAGGCACGTGGCTTGGGAACTAATTCCTACACTGTTGCATCCCTTTCTTGAAATCAAGATGTATCTTTCTTAAGAGAGCTCCAAAGCCTGGATGTGGCTGACCTTCCAGTGACAGCATCTGAGAAGTAAAAGGTTTCTTGGTGTTTCCTTTTGCAGAAACTTCCCCTCCAGCAGTTTCTCTCCTTTCAGCACTCTCTGTGCTGAAGTCCAGTCCCTTTCCACCCTGACCTTCCTTGTGAGCCTGAAGCTACAGCTCTGGAGAGCCCCATGTGCCCGCATGATGGGAAGTTTTTTTTCTTTCTTATCTTAAATGGTCATAAGACCAAACTTCATCTGGTATTAAAGAGATGATGTCAAATAAATTAAGACTAATATTGAAAGACAGTGGCTTTGTCCATGTGCCTGCTATTTTTATTGCTTCCTTTAGTACAACAGATGAAGCTAGTAACTAAAGAATCTATTGCTTGTATTTTAGCTCTAAGACTTTGGCTATAAAATGTCTCATAGAAATTTTACAACACAATTGAAAAAGGATACAGTTCTCTTAATAAGAATTTTAGAGACAGTTGCATCTCTAATGTATCTGTCTTTCAACTGCTGCTTAATATCACATAAATCAAGTAGCATTAAGAGAGTGACAGTAATATCATGGGAGGGACTATGTGCCCAAGTTGTTAGCATACAGTATTAGAAATAGATTAATTTGATTAAATTTTAATATAAAATAAATTGCAATTGCAATTTATTAAGATTATCTTTCTGGGCTAATACTCTTCATCTGTAGCATCCTTCATAACTGATCTTTATGCACAGCTTTATTGAATCAACAACGTGGCCAACTGGAAGAAAAGAAAGGGAAAGATTCGTGTTTGTAACTGTGTATCTCTGAATATTATTTTCATAGATTTATTTGCTCATTTTTTCTGCTTCTAATGCCCTTGACCTCCTGAATTCACAGTTTTCACAATATACGCAATCTTTGAATCATCGATGTGAGTAACAGAGCCTCACCTTGAGCTAGGAAAATGCAAATCAAGTAAAAAGGCATCAGCTGGTCCCAATCTGGCCATCCTGCACTACACATTGTCCCACACTTGGGACATGGGGGTTTGTGAAGAAGATGCTTTTTAGAAGCAGCTTTTCAACCAAAACTCCTCAAGTGTGGCAACAACAGCCCCAGTAAAAAGAACTTCCCAAGTGATTCTCATGTGAAGACTTTTAACCTAGAAATGGCAGTCAATAATTTCTAACCTGTGATCCTTTTGACTGAGGTTCCTGCTGTCTTAACAGGAATTTGGTGGAATACAAGTTTTAAGGTAGGCAAAATCCAGGAACTGTCTACTCAGCATGTGGCTAAAGCTGAAACAGAGCTGATGTGCCCTGTGGACTTCCTGCTTTTTGCCCTGACAAAAGCAGGTTCCTTCATAACTGGTAGGGCCATGTAAATGGATCCTCTGGAAATCCCCCTGCCTACACTGATCAATGCAACGGAAAATTTTACCATCTCAGCAGCACTGAGGTAAGTGGTAAAAGTGAACCAGGCACCACTTCTTTTCCTAGCTGTAATTAGAAAGACTTTGCACTGTGAGGAAGCAGAGTTTATCTGTTATGGGAATTTTCAGGCAGTTGCAACTATTTAAAAAATGTACTTTTGACTTTTAGTTATAGACTGTACAGAGGACACATTGGTAGGGATGGCTGGATTCAGAGAGTTCCAGTCAGAGCTAAATCTAATTATAAATATTGAAACTCTGTTTCAATACCAGTAAATTACTTTAGCCAGTAAAGCTAAAATCTATCAATACATGTTTCTTGAAGAACAGTTTTTGAAGGTTTGTATCGGTTAATAGCCTCTTCTTTTTATCATCATCATAGTTTTTTTTTCCAGATGCCCATTTTGTCAACTCCATCACACCCTGTTTATTTTAACTTATCATATCTCAGGTTAAATCTACCACATCAGCTGCAGAGATCACAAACTGTAGTGCCTGAAGCCAGTTTTGAATGCCACTGTAGCAGAGCTGTCACCACTGCTTATACAGACTAGGGGGACGGAAAGCTTGCTTGAGATGTGCAGCTCAGACTGTCTAAGTTGTCTTTTTGGCTTTAATCTATTTAGGTTTTCACAGTCAAAATATACAGTAGTCATGATCTCATATTTGAGTAGAAGAAACACGTGAGTGTGTTTTCAGTCCATTAAAGTAAAGGTATGCATGAAGTACAGCAGTTGAATATCAATGTGTAGATCAGACACATTTTTTGTGAACTTTAGGTAACAGTTTATGTTCAAGACAAAAAAAAAGCCCATGGCTGCTTATGTCACCCATCTACACTGAAATGTCGTATCTTAAGCATTCTCTTGAAGAGCTTAAAAAAAATACTTAATTGCAAAAGTGTAACAGCTACTAAAATTGCCTTCTTGATGTGACTGCAAAAATCCCTGTTTATTTACTACTGGATCATCTATCCATCCAAAACCAGCTTATGCCAGTAAAATTTGATGTGGATACACACTCCTCCTGTTGCTAAGTGCCTTTCAGTTGGGATGGTGGAAGGCAGCAGCTCTGTGAGTGCCAGCAACCACATCAATTTTACTTTGCTTAAATTGGAAAACAAGAAAGAAAAGATCTGAGTAACCAAACAATTCAGAGAAACCTTAATGTTGTCTTCAAATACAGTATTGGTTGATAACTGCATACTTTCCTGGTTTTCTTCAGCATTTTGGTTTGGTTTTCTTTATAGAAATGACCTCCTACAATGAAAGTTGCCCGGCATAAAAATATGAACCCTGCTTTTATTGGAGTAACACTTGTTTTGGCCTGGTGCTTAACACCTTATTTTAAAAAAGGATAAAACCCTCAAAGAACAACAACAACAAGAAGAAAAAGGATTCTCCTGGTTTACTTGCAGGAAACAGAACAGCCTGACTTGACAACATGCTATCTGACTTCCTTCCTAAAAACAGTGATCAGTGTTTTCAGTACAGCTATAAATGTTTGCTAGTGCTGCCTCAACATCTACTTTTGGCAGTTTACTTTTTACGTCTCAGTTTCATTGACTTATGCAAGAAAACAATATCACCTGACAATGTAAAATTATTTTCGGATATTAGCACCTGGTGACAGAATATAAACACAGAGTACTTGGTCCAGTGTTTATCAGAGTAAAGTTCTCCTTAGAATGGAAACCTACAGCTTTTTCTCTTGAGAGAAGAAAACGGTTCTGACATACTGAAGCAATCAGTTGAACAGCCATGTAGAAATTGTCCAGATCATTCTCCTCACCTTCTTCCCAGCTAAATGTAAGTGCTTACATTGTAGATCTCTACACATGAAGCTATCCATGATTTTGATAATTTTAAAGGAAGAAAAAGGCAGCCAAATCACTACTGGATCTGTAATTTTATGCCTAGATTCTTGGATTTAATGTGCTCTGCTTTTTTTTTTTTTTTTCATTCTTCAACTGTAAAAATATCCTCTCCTCCTCTGTCCTCTATTTCCATTATTTTATCTGCATTTTTTTTTCCTGAGGTTAACATTGTCTTCCTATTGATATTTGAAGCAAATTATTTGTCTTATTTTCACAATGTGATTTATCCTATGTCTAACAGGGAAAATAAATGATTCTTTCTTCGATGTCTGCCTTGCCAAAGTATTCGGCTGAAGAACCTTTCCCTCCCTCTTCTTCTATAAACCACCCATCTCAGTGTGACTCTGTGCTTTTGTTATCTCTGCAAGACATAATTTATGTGGCTTCATTCCACTTCTGGTGACTAATGGTTTCTATTACTAGCTGTTTCTTATTGGTCCCTTATTTCTTTCTTGGTGTAGTTATTCAGTTCTGTCTGAAACATCTTTCCCTACCATAAATGACGATCTTCTGAGAAGGTGAGGGATGGGAAAGCAGATACCTCCTTCTTCTTTACCTCTTCCACAGTCTGAATTCCCAAGTCTGGTTGCCTTTTGTTGACTAAGGTAACTAGCTAAAGACCTACTTTGCTTTCAATGTAGCATCCTAAGCCTTAGTTGTCCTGGACAGAACGTGCTGCCTCCTGTCCCAGTCCATGCTGCCACTCTATCCCTCAGCAGCTCAGGTCTGGGAGCCTCATATCTGGTTTCAGTTGCAGTGCACCAAATCCAATCAGTCGCAGTAGATCTAATTAGTTTGCACAAGACGACTGCATGATGTGGTTATATCCTTTTCCTTGGTCCCAGGCTGATTAGACCACATGTAGATTTTGTTGTCTTGGAGTTCAGGGCACTCTCTGCACCAGTTCTTAATAAACAGAAGTATTTAAGGATTAAATGCTGCTGTTTAAATTCCTGTCAGTATTTCATTTTTATTGTAAGTCTGTCTAACAAAGACACTCATTACTTCTGCAAATGGAAGCAGCCATGAATTTGTCGGAGGCATCTGTGCAGATCCATCCAGTGCAGCCTGTAACTGTAGCAGAAGCCCAGCCTTGACAGCGAGGCATGAATGCTTGGATAAGAATAGGAAGTCTGTGGGGAAGGATCAGTAAAATATTGATTTAATTAGTACTGCTAATTTCTTAAACAAGCATGCAAACTTTTTAATGAAAAAGTGTACAGCTTTTCAGACTGCTTTTGGTATAGTCTGAATAAGACCAAACTACTGGCATTCCCAGCTTTACAATTTATCTGCAGAACACATGAACTAATGGTTTGAAAGCAAACAAGGTGTTGGGTACTACAGAAAAAGAGTAGTCTGAAGACGAGCTTTGTAAAATCAAAAAATCTAAAGAATATTCACAAAGTCTATTAATTATAAGTTATGAAGTGTGTTTTCAAGAAATGATTTGCTGTATTAGGTGATGCTGTGGTTATTGACAGCCTTGATAATGCAATTAGGCAGCCAGTGAAACACTGAAACTGAACAATCAAGTGAAGTCACATTAAAAACCAGAATAAACAGCCCACATGGTTTTCACCTATGGTTCATTCTGTGGATTGTGGTAATGCTAAGCAGATATGGGTCATTATTGAAGAGCTGAAGAGAAAATAGTCCACCTTTACATTTGCAGGTCAGCTCAATTATGACTGTGAAACCAACGGGAACTCTTAAGCCCTGCTTAAGCCAAAAGGGTGACACGAAATCCTAACAGGGATAAAAGTAGGACTGTATTGGAGTTGGTTGACAGCTGTAGCTTTGTCCTCCTTAGTTTGGTAGTTTAGATTGTTCACATATTTTTGTTAAACTTAATATTTGACATTAATCAGGTTTCTTGCATTCAAAATTAATATATGATTTTTGAGGGTTGATTGTAATGTGACCCCAGAAAATTTATGTGGGAAGTTAACATAGCTCAGGAGAAATTTATTTTTAAACTTGAATGAATACTCCCTTCCCTTTCCCTCCATTCCCTATTAAAATGATTTTTGTCAATTCTTCAGCTGTATTCATGCATTTATCAGAGTATCCAAAGAATTTGTTATTATACAAGACCATGGAGACCATGTGAAAAGTACTCCATCAATTTCCCTGTTACATTACACAGATGCACTCTAGCTACTCAGGTTTTTTTTTTTTTTTTTGCTAGTGTTCTTGATTTGCCAATGTCTTTATTGGTTATTTTGTGAACAGGAAAAAGGATATTGTCATCTGAAAAATTTCACTCATTTAATTTCTTTACAGTGTACCACATTAGACAAAATGCTTTCCATCTAAAAATGACCAAACATAATTAGAAACTGAGAAAGCTTTATTTTTTTTCCAGGAAATAAAAACTTGGCATTTTTTAGTGTTATATCTTTAAAAACCATCTGCTCTATCTGCATAGCTGTGTTCTTCAGTTTAGGTACAATTGATGTGTTCTCATTCATTTTTCAAAGTTTGCAAATATCTGGCGGTCTCCTTGAAGTATCTGTCTTAGTGGAGACAGATATTTATCACCAGACATGGCACATGAGAAACCCCATGGAAGTACATTGACTGAGGCTGCTTTGCAAAGTAGCTTGCTGGCTCTTCCATCGAAAGTGCAGGAAGGAGATGTTATCAAGTTTTTCCGTGGAACAACTCATTAATAAAATATGTTTAAAATGGAATGAGCCCTTCAGTGTTTTTGTAAAGGAACAACTGTAACTATTTGGGAAAGGGGTGCAACAGTATTATTGCTTCTAAGGTATGTTGCTTGCTAAGGATGTTGACAATTCTAATTTATTTCTGTTCTCTGGAGCATATTCCTTGAGCCAGCAAGACAAGCAGGGGAAGCTCTGGTTTCCTGCAGGATGAATGATTACTTTAAAACATTTTGATTCTTTGTCACTTGTCACCCACATATCACATTCTGCAGATGTATGGGAACAAACTAGGGAAGAATTAGGCAATCTTTCATCATTTACAAGCAATGTGAGGCTACTGTTTGCTGTAAGTGCTGGCAGAGAACTGACAGCTTTGAATTGAAGCACTACCCAGGGAGACCTTAGTGCTCTCTTCACTGTTATTAAAACAGGAATATCAAATGAAGTCCTTGATTTCCTGACCTTGAGGGGCTTGGGACTTAGCCCAGCAGTGATGGGACAGCAGCTGGTGATCTCCTGGGCTGCTGCAGAAGTGATATTCCAGAGGTACAGTGCTGAGGATGGTCCTAATGTACAGACTGGAGCAGGCTGACACAGTGTGAATGTTCAGAGCATTCACCAGAGTTGTTGGGTATTGCTTGTCTTGGAGTGCAAAACTACCATTTCAACGTGAAAAATATGTAAGGAGGTGTTGTCCTTGACTGAGTTATTTAGAAGGGACTGTTGTCTTAGTGGGAGGCCAGACTTTTTCCTTGTTTTCCTTTTTCCTGTTCTGTGACTATTTTTTTCTTAGTCTTAGCTCAAAGGGAAGTTGGGAGATAAAGGCAGCTCTTAAGTATTGAAGAAGTGGGTTTTTTTCCCTTACACATTACTGTAATTTCCTTCTGCTGAAGCCAGTGGAGATTTCTTGGAGTTATTCCCATGCTGAGCACCTTTCCCGTATGTCCTATGCCATCTCTAGCTTCTAAGTAAGAAAAAAAGAAAACAATCTATATTTCTCCTCAGAATGTTTTACTGCCCATTTTCTTTCTTTTAATATTCCCACTTTAAACCTTTATTGGCTGAGCAGTATGACCTTAGTTTTTCAGTGAATTTAAACTACGTGATCCCATTAGATTTTGTGATGGTAATGTGAATTTTTATTTTACAGTGTAGATAATCTAAATGTTAAAGGTGGTGTGGGTTTTTTTAAAAGTAGGAATGTAAAATGAGTCGAACTGAAGGGTTTTCCTTAAGAAGAAGGTCTGCCTAGGTGCAAACCAGATAAATATACAACTGCAAGAGGACTGAAATCTATTATAGAGGATGTCAGAGTGGTTAAAGTAATCTTGGAAGTTATTAGCAAAATCATCATTACAAATATATTTTAATTTTAATTTGGCCTGTTTAAGTCTTGCGTTAGAAAAGGTTACACAATGCAAAAATAGCAAGACGTGTCTGTTTGTATAGTGTGATTATTGCCGTCTGCCTTTAAACTCTCCTTCTTCACCAAAACTATAAGATAAAGAAATAAGGCCATTCAGACGATCACTCAGTGTTTTGTTGTATTTTGTGAAGCACAGAGGATAGACACCCTCTTCTGTTGGTATCAGAAACTGTTGGGTGTTTCTGGTGCAGCAGACCAAGCACTGAAATTAGAGTAGAATTCTGAAAAACATTGCAAATTTTGTCCTTGTGGATAATGTGTAAACTGCTGTCCCTGTTGGTGTCAGCTAGTCTGTAACATTGGAATTGTTGCCTCCAAGAGTGCTTTTCCCTGTTTCTGTTCACATTTTCCTTTTGAATTCCTGATCATGAAAGGCCTTAGAGACATGCATGAAGTATTCAATTTTGGATACACATCTCCAAGCCATAGGAAAAAAAAGGAAATTATTGAATAAAAAAAGCAGTTGAAGATTTTTACATCAATGTATAGGAAAAAGAATGTGGGCATATGACAGGGAGAGGGGATTAATAATCTCTTGTTTCTGCAACCCTTGTGTACTTTGTTCTCTGTTAAAAATTCCTTGTTTGTTAGCAGGGAGAATACCCTCTCACAGACACAATGCCCAAAAATCTGTGGAAGTATCACACTAGATGCTGTTCTACCAGCAACTTTGGGAGGAGATGGATCATAAAGCATCCTATTTTAAAATATAAGGTACTTAGATTCTCAATGGAGTGCAATATTATAGATAAATGTGAATTTTTCCCTGGCATAAATTTTCATTTCTGAATGTGCTGGGATACTACATAGGAGAGCTTTCATATCTGGAAATGCAATGACATTTAACTCTGCAGGGGGTGGGGAAGGTGAACTAGTAAAGGGCACTTAATGTTCAGATGAATGGGGAATAAATACTTTTGTAGATTTATAGTAACTTTTCTGGGTATTTTTAGTATAAAAATTATTTGGCTGGGTTTTCATCAGGATGGTGAAATTTCATAAAGTTATTGAATAGAACATTTCACAATGAGGAATGTGGGAGTGTGTTTGCTTTGGTTCAGTCCGGGTCTCCCCTCTATGTTCCTTAAGTTTGGTGTACCCCAGTTGGTGCCCCCCCTATTTTATTAAAATCACCCTATGTGTCAGTTTTGTCTCCTCCCAGGGCTCTGTCTGTCACTCTGCCACCCCTCCCAGGCTTCTGGAAAGTTCTAGCCAGGGGGCCAGGTGATTAGTCCTGGGAAAGGAGTCCCTCCCTTCCCCTGTTACAGTTGGTTCCCTTATGTGTCCCTCGTTCTGTTTGCCGCACCCTTCCCTTCCCTGGTTGGTTGTTCTGTACCCCCCCCCATGCCCCCCCCCCATGCAATCCCCTGCACGAGATCTGCAGGTGCTCTGGGTTGGGCACCCCTGGTGGTTGAGGTCCCCCCCGTTCAGAGGACCAATAAACTTTCTGGATTTAACCCAACTCTGAGCCTGCCCCCTTTCCTCCGCTGTCTGCCTTCATCGCCGCGGTCCCTTGGAAGGACCCACGAGCCAGACCTCCGATCCCTCCGATATCAGAGGCTGGCCCCCGTTGCCTGCTGTGTCCCGAGCTGACCGGGCTGAGTGGGAACTGTTCCCAGAGGACACAAAGGCAAAGGAATTACTCTCTGTTGACCAATACATTAATGTAAAACCATCACAGGGAAGCTGCCCACTACTGGAACTACTCCCATTATCTCTGTAAAAATGGTGCATAATGTTATTCTCCCTTCATATCAGGATTCAAAAGACTGAATAAGCTATGAGAAAAGAATTCAAATATATATTTTTTGTCAGTATAGGAGAAAAGGAGGATACTCAGAAAACATTCTCAGGGAAAGTGATAAGAATGACAGCTATTATTACAAGTGCAATTGAATTTGCATCAGTATAGTTTGATGCTGCATTTTCCCCTCCCCTGACTTTGACAGAAGAAGAAGCAGGGATGTGCTCAGTACTGTACCAAAGATGCCTGGCAAAGCAACAACAGCCAGCAGTGTTACTGCTTATAAAACTGCTCCAGCCACAGTGATTTTAACTCTTAGTGGTCTATCCTGAGCATTGAACTGACTTTGTGAAGTGGAAGACACGGAAATACTTCAGTAAAATTGTTATGTTCTCAGTAACAGCACTACAGAGGGAGAGAGACTAAAGGCTTTTGGAAAAAAACCCTGGCTCCCTCAGAAGGGATGGATGCTGCAGAAGGTGCTCTGGCCTGTGGGCTGCTGCTCTGGAGCAGTGGTGGGGCTCAGATTTAGTTACATTTTCAGAACTCTGCATGGGAGGTCGTGTTGTGCTGGGGCACTGTTGTGTTTGTGCTCTCTGTCCTTGGTTTATGATGATAATATTGACTAAACTCCAGTGCTTCTCCTCTGCTTCAGCTGACACTTAGAGAACTCACTCCAAAGTGCCCTGCAGATCTTGACTAGCATCCTCAAATCTGGGAACTGAGGCTGAGAATTGAGTACTTGTCTCTTTTTTATTGCTTTGTGACTGTAAGGATATTCCAAGCCAGGATGAATGTATCCTTATGAAATGCTTCCTAAGATGTGGAAATCTCAGGTTCTTTGACGTTGTTTTTCCTTGTGTGAAACGATAGTGAAAGATGCCTGGTGGCCGCAGATGTTGGTGTAGCTCTGTTGATGGCAAACTTTCAGGGATGGGAAGAAGCCAAAATTTTATTTAACTTCTGTGGTAATGGTGCAGGAACCTTGGGTGTCTGTGTTGGCTGGACCTCCTCACCATGTGGAACCACATCCAACAGAAATTTTATTTCTCCAGTTTTACTGTTTTTGAGGAGGAAACAGTCATCTTTTGGGTACAGTTCATGCTGTATGGCTTCTACTGCTTTTTTTCCTTTACCACGTATTTGTTTGTCTCATAGTCAAAATTCGTGGACGGTTGTCCTCATACAATATGTAAATCTTCCCAAAATTTCAGAGACAATTCTCATTTTCTAACAAAGTTCTTCAAGGACATAGCTGAACTTAATCTGCTGTTGGCTTGTCATCCTTTAATCATGAAAATAAAAAACTGCTTTCACTGCTGCAAAAATTACCTGTTGTATATAGAGACATAAGCAAATACCTCAGCACAGAACAAATGCTACAATTTCGGTCATCTTTCCTACTTGCTAAAGTACAAACATTTTTAAAGTAGGTATGTGCATCTATCCCCAGACAATGAATTGACTTAACAATTTTGTTGCTGCAGTATCTCGAGTTTACAGCATGAGATAATTATGTTTGAGTCTCTAGGAAAATGGATTTATAGTAATATGGGAAAATTTGGTTATCAGGCAGAAGATTATAAGACTTTTGGTAACACAGAAGAAAGTCACTGACTGCTTGGCAATGTCTTGGAGTAGCAAACTGGGAGAAACATAAATACTGGACTAAAAGAAAAATTTTGAAAATGTTTATGAATAATATCGTTTCTGATATTTCCTGAAATATTCTTGTAAGTGAAGAAGCAGGTTCTGTAATGCATTGAGTTACTCCTGGTTTTATTTTTCCATTTCTGAGTCTATAGGCACAGGCAGGACTCTGTCAGTGGGAATAACAAGAGGGCAAGAGGTGCAAGTAATTTCACATCCTAAGATTGAGGAGGTGCATTGTCTAGCCAGTATGCTGGTGTCAAGTGAGGTTACCCTGCTGCTAGACCATTCCAGAGAGATGGCTGTCTTCTCCAATTTAGAAATCTAATAGAAGGGATTATTTCATAACCTCTGAGTAACCTTTTCCAGAGTATGTCAATGGATGCAAAGGGGTACACAGCACACGTTTTCATCACTGTAAGGGTCTATCTGTTATTTTCTGGTGTTCTCTGAATTAAAAGTTGCAGGCATTTAGATATTTCCTTTCTCCCTCTTATCTTACACACTTGATGTGTGTCATTGTCTCATATTCCTTGTTGGTAGTAACAAAGTTGCCATGGGAATATTGACTTGAAAAAATTAGCACTTGCCTTTGGTGATAGAAATATCTGGATGTTAACATTTCTGTGCTTATCTTATGCTATGAAATTTAAATGTCTACAGTAATTAATTCAATTATCAGTTTAAAAATGTGATCACTGCTATTACAGCTCAGCACTGCATTTCTCTGGCTAGGAAATGCTTCAGAGAAGTTAATTGGTTGAATGTTTTACAGTCTGATCACTTAAACTGACATTGGTTAAGTATGGCATCAGTGGAGAAAATTTTGGTATATGCATCTTCAGGTAAAACATTAAAGTTTTTCTCTGTATCATCTTAATCTGATTGTAGTTTTACCTTAGCCTGAGACTTTAAATCTACAGCAACTCCACTTTCATTATAAATTGCTTTCCCCAAAATACTCCATGTCTTTTCTTTTTACATTGTACCAGTCCTTGTTTTCTTCCTGGGTTTAATGACAAGCCTCATTTATGGAAGACAGTAATAAAATGGCAGCATCTGTCTCCTCCCAGGCTCGTGGAGCATTTGTGCTGGCAGTGCTCGAGTTGCCACAGAGCAGTCGCTTGTTTGGGCTGCTGAAGGCTGCCCAGACCACCATAGCAATCTGGACTCTTCATTTTCTGTGTCAGACTCATTAAAGGTCTAAGAGAAAAAGAGAAATTAATCACTCTGAAGATGAGAGAGCAAAAAAACCTTGGACCCTAAAAGAGCACAATGATAAACTGTGACATTGTTGCATGGAAGACTCTTGAGAAGAGGGACAGAAAAAAGGTAAATATTTAATTCTTGGGTCTGATTGAAATCAGACCTTTTGGAAAACACCATCTCTTCTGAGGAATGGGTGAAATCTAGGGAATGTTCAGGGAACAGAGGCATTTTGTTCTGTTGAACTCTTTCTTAAATCTGGACTGGTGTCTGTGATAGTTCTCTATTTTGTTTTCTGATCCCCAAACTTCACTGAAAGAAAAGATTAATGATTTGTTTAAAGCAAGCTGCCTACATTAAAAAAACCCAATTGTGGACCATATTTGCTGCTGAAGGCTAAAGAAATCTTTCAGACACCTTTGGGAGTAGTTTCCCACTTCAGTCCACAAATACAATTTCTTTCCGCTTGCATGGCTTGCTCTGAAAGCCTGGGCTACAGGATCTCAAGTGGAAAACCTCGGTGGTGCGGACTAGCATTTGGCTGTGACCAGAACTGAGGCTAAATTGCTTTAATTAAAGGCTAGTCCAGACTAAGCTGCCATTAGTATCCATTACTGCAAGATTAAAGTCCGTTTATTAGGTTGTTATTGATGGAATTAAGCTGACTGATCGGGAGCAATTCAGAGCTGAAATAACTGTCATGCAAAGAATGAAACCATTTACTGGTAATATCAGAAAACCTATGGATTGGAATACTAAGATAATTCCACTTTTAGTTAAAGTGGACAGCAAAGATCTATTGCAAAGCCAAACTTTTAATCTGATGTAGTCTTACAGCCCCTGGGGATGGACAGCTGCTCTTGTAAGGTCCGCTGTGGCCATGGGATGCTCCAGAATCTTACCAGCTCTGCTGGTGCGTTGGGGATCGTTTCTGGATCAGCTGTGGCATGCACTTTTCAAGCCACTGCCTTTGCACCAAAATCATTTCTTTGGTCATAGTGGAGGATGATGTAGAGTCCAGCGAGTTGCTGAAGCAAATGCCAAAACTTTAGAACGTAAGTGCCAGCTGGAGCCCTGAGCTGGCTCAGTGAGGGTGTGGGAGATGCTTTTCCTCCGATGGAAGATGCCATAGGACACAAAGGAGATGCCAGGAGAATGCGATCTGGGCTCGGTGCCAGCACCACCCAGGCCAGAAGAACAACTTTAATTGGCCTGTCATATGGTCTGTTCCCTGCTCCTGTTTCCCACTGTGCCATCTGAAGAGACAGAAAATTAGAAACCAGCCTATCCTTTTTTCTTTAATTGTTCTCCCATATTCTTCAGAGTGGCTGCTCCTGGTCTAACTGCAGGTGATCTATAATTAAAATGTCACATTCCACACATTTTTTAAGCCATCTGGCTATGTCTCCAGGACAGAGAAAGGTGGGGCTGGGGGTGGGGAATGAGTGGATATGTTGCCTTTAAGGGCTGTTTTCTGCCTGGGCCTAAATCGGGCCGTGTGTTACCTCTGGTGATGCAGGGATGCTGTGTGCTTACAAAGATTTCTGAAAAGCCTTTGCTGGGTCTGACTGCACTGTGCTGACTTTGGTTAGCAGGCCTTCTGGTATGCTTTAGAAAGATAAAATGCGAAAAAAAACCCCCACCCCAAGAAGTATACTTCCGTTTTACTGTTCACGGTGATTAATGTGAGTGGCTTTTCACAATCCATTTCCAATTAATTTTAGTGAAGAGAGCTCTGCTGGCCTGTATATGAACTAAACTTCATATTAAAAGATTATTGAAGGGATTGCAAGCTAAGGATTGAACGCAGGGTTTAAGCTCCAAACTAGCCATCATGTGAGTCACCAAAAACCACAGTTCTTCCTCAGTATGAGTCATCCTAATGACACACTTGGAGCCAGTGGAGCTCAGAGCCTAATCCCCTCTGCCACCAGCCTCAGCCGTGCCTGGAAGAAAACAAGGAGAGATCACAGAGTGTAACATGCTTCCAGCTCCCAGGTGATGTAGCTGGAAGGGAAATAAATGGGTATTTCAGTGCTTTCCATTTCAGGGTTGGGACTGGGTGAACAGCAGTCATGCTGCATTCCACCTCAATCGCCTAAAATCAGAGGCACATATTTTCTTTTTGGGAGAAAGAGAAGAAATATTTTGCTCCTCCTTTTTCAAGCTCCTTTGAATACCTATGGTACAACTATATCTCATTGTTAGCATGGCAAATAAAACTCTTAACTGCTTATGACTATGCAGTTATTTGCTTTCCTTGCTGTTACAGATTTATTATTATTTTCCCTTTTCCCTGAGCTATAATGTCCTCTCCAAATACAGTTGATGGTGAAGAGCAAGAAAACATTTTTTGAATTGCATTTTGATAATTATATCATAGGAAACCCCATGGATGCTGGGAAGAACAGGAGTTGACAGACAAGCCTTTGCAAGATTAACTGAGAAGCAGAAAGAGGAGGAATGCATTAATCAGCACTGTCTCCTGTAGTTTTTTCTGCTAATGGCCAAGATATGCTATAACTCTAAAATACCTGATTCATTCTTCCCCTTTTATTCTTAGGATGTGCTAAGAGCTGCAGGATGTGATGCCAAGTGCTGGCTGCTGCCTGTCCTGGAGCTGGAGTTGCTGTGGGGAGCTGTTAGGATGGTGCTGACTTTAATCCAGAAAGCAGTGGCAGAAGGGGAAAAGCAGAAAACTTTGGCTTCTGAGGGTGTGTGTGGGCACATGCGGTAGACGAAACCCTTGGGATGGAAAGAATCTGATCTGAGAAGGGTTTCTGTTGGTTGGGGTTTTTTTCTTTAACCTAAGTGTAGCTTGATTTATGATGCTCTCAGGCCCTTAGTCTCTTCTCCCTAGTGCCTTATCCCTGGCAAGTGGTGATGGACACTTCTTCCCTCCTGCATTACCCGTATCACATTTGAGAGTCTTTTATGCAGAGAGATGACTATAGGGTAAAAAAGTGGGAAAACATTGTAAGTGGTGCAAAAGTTATATTTGTCTAAGGGAAAACAAATGCTGTTGTTATTTGTTCTGAAGCAGCTGGTACCACTTTATTTTCAAGATTTATGAGAGACGGGGAGAACAGGTTGTACTTTCATGGCCCTCAGATACAGCTCAATGGGAGAGAAAGCACATTTGCGTCTGCTGGCTGTAGAGGTTTACAGATGATGTGTTGTGATCCATTCACTGACTGGAAGGAAAAACTGTCACTTTCAACACAAAATATGGTATATGTGCTTTTGATGCAAATAAAATGCAGAAGCTATTGGTTATCACTAAAGATCCCCATTTGAGTCTATAGGTGCTTTGCAGCGGGGCAGCACTTCCACATGATATTAGCCCGGCACTGCATAAACATGGATTTAAGGTATTGGGTTACTGTGGGCATCTGCGTTACTTGAAGTCTTCTTTGGGCTAAGAAAGAGTGAAAAGATAAAGGGATGCTTCTTGTATAACATAGGGTACTTGTGACAGCAGTAGAAATGAGATGTTACAGAGGTTGGGCAACAGTAAGCCTCAGATGTTGGAGAAAACTCTCTCCTGAGAATTTCTTCCCTGATAATTCTGCAGGTGAATCTCTCTTTGTAAAGCATGTACATTTGGACTACTGTAGTGAGAAGAAAGGGAATAGGAAGAGGAAATTGTTGTAACTTCTGGTGTTAGACATTGTATAGTCAAAGCAATCACTATGTAAGCCTTGCTTTGTAGATTATTACTGAATATTATTCTATTGGAAGTCAAAGAGAGAGTACCTGTATTAGCAAAGAGAGCCGTGATCAGATGGAGAAAATGAAGACAAAAAGCCAGAGAGTAACTATACTGAAATATATAATCCCACAAGTGGAAAAGCATGTTTCACTGAAATTCGCCTGCCTGCCAGTCATGTAGTAGCTTAGCAGCTCTGTGGGCCTGGGCCATCATGAGTTGAAGAGTTTAGGCTCAGCCTGCCAATCTGGCCTCTGTCTTGTTAGGATAGGCAAAAACTGCACATACTGATCCAATTCACCAGCTGATTCCAGAAACACTATACAGGGATTAATGTATACGGACCTTTATAGCAGCTTTCTGTATTCCAAACCTCTTAAACCATATTTTGGTCTTGCTCAGATTTCCCTGTTTGAGAGAAGGGCTGCAAATCTGTCAGTAATCTGTCCATGTTTCACTAGTTCCTTTTACACTGAAAGGAGGAGGAAGATTTGAGTTGAAATTTACAAGTCAGAAATTGGGGCTTGGATTGTTTCTGCAGCTCCTTTATGTGGCATTAATTCTTGTAAAAAAGCGTGTCATCTGACTCCATGTCCTATTTGTAACCTTGGATTATTCATTCTGGATGCACATGAATTTTTCAGTGAAATTACTGGAAAAAAATGAAGGCAGATATGAAAATGAATTGCCTGCAAAAATTGTATGTAAGGCTTTGGCTTTTACAGCTGCCATTTTTTAGAGTATTCACCTGGCTATGGAACAAAACCCAAAAAGCGTTTAATGCCTCCCCACACTTCTTGTTTCTCATCCTTGCCATCAGGTGGCATTTCTCTACTCTAGCACTAGATAGTACATTCTCTTCTGTAGCAATTCCATCCAGAGTGTATGAAATTGGTGCAGATACATTTGCCCCTCCAGCTATCTCTGTTCTCCCCCTAAATACCTCTTGCATGAAAGAATTGTGATGCAGACTTAGTGTGCACAAGTGCTAAACTCTTTGCAATGTGTGGACCAGCAAGGGGTGAAAACAGAGATGCTGTGAGATTGGGAAATAGGTTGGTATGTCCAAAGGAAGAGAGAAGGGAATTACATTAATAGGACATAAAGGCATTGTTTATTTCGGCATTAGTGTTGTACGACTTTTTAGGCACGTGGCAAATTGGCTTTGATTTTTAGCTTTCTTTATATGTTGTGTTACTCCAACAGCACCGTGTATTGCAAATGTTGGGAATATGTTTGCTTGTAAATACATTTATAAGTCTTATTGTAATGGCAATTATTGCAATAACGCTGAGCTGAAGTGTCGTGTTTAGATGCCCACTGGGATATTGTTCATCCATTCTCCATTAAGTCTAACTATTTACTATTAGCAAACTTTCCATACTTGAACATCAGGAGATAATCTTGGAGGGGCTTTCTTTGTTTCTAGGTACCATGAAGGAGAACAGTGCAAGTTATCACTGTGGACCACAGAATTCAGAACAGTACCTTCCTCTTTACAGTTGTTCTGCAATTCTAAGTATTGACTAGCCAGCCAGTTTAATTTTAAATGGAAAGTAGCCTTGTGATAACTAAGAAGGCTCTTCATTAAAATAAAGTACAGAGAAGTGGTAGCTAGAAACAGCTTATTCAGAGGGACCAGGACCATTTACTAATAGGCAAAAGGCAGCCCTGAGCAAGATGTGAACAATAAACTGTCAGAAAGTGGTGAAAGGAAAAGGAGTGGTGAATGTCACCCATTAAATTTCCTTTCAGATGTGTTTGTAACCTATTTGCCTTTCCTTTTCCCTTTCATTTAATTTCAATAGTGCACAAAGCAGCACTTTTCTGTCACTCAGACCTATTGTTCCAGAAGCTTTGGGGAGGGGGGTTAAGTTGATACAGCATTAACTTATGTCATTAGGCTGTACCAGCACTCCCAGCCTGGCACTATTTGCCATTAAAAACACATTTTGTCAGCAGTAACTGCTTTTCTTTAAGAATGAGGTTCCTGAGTAGATTCTCCTGCTCTTTGGCAAGGCGACCTAAGCTGTATCGTGGTCCTGATGATATTGCTGTTTGACTCATTTTGTCAGCTGAATTCAAAGATTTATTTTCTAGGCAGTGTCCCAGTTTGCATGATTCTGTTTTACTCCTACTTGTGAAAATCAATCACAGGGAACATGGCAGAGGAAATTACCAGCATGAGCAGGGAGTTCCTTGAGCAGCAACTTATCCCTGTGCCAGTCAAAAGGTTTTGCTCTTTTCCTGCCTGTGTTTGCAGGGGTCTATGTATTCTTTTGGGTATTTTATACTGTGTGGTATAAAACAAGAGCTCACCCATAAGAGCTTGACTATGCTTTTTATATGCCTCAGATTCTCTTGTCTATAAATTATTAGTATGATAATCATAATAAGATCCTTTATAAGATTATACATTGCAATCCAGCAATACATTATGAAAGTATGAATATTTCATGCATTCCCTGGAGGTGAGAGTGCTGCAATAGTTACAGATATCTATCTATCTGTCCTGTATGGATAAAATATATATGTGTGTATCTATGTTTCTCAGCAGAACAATGAAGGCTCCTCTCTTGTGGAAACATGTTGTAGTCCTGATTAACTCCAAGAGCAGGAGGCACCAACAAATGTGTTGCCGTGTGCTTGAGCAAGAGGCTTTTTGTGGGTTGTAGGATGCCAGCACAAACTGTAAGAAATTTTATGTCTTTGTGTGTGGCCTGCAGGAATATCTGAGCTGGAGGGTGATGGAATAGCAGAAGTGGTGCTTTCAAGCATGTCAAGAGCTTGAATGGAACTTATCTACATCTAAAGGCTCTGGTTAGAGAGAAGTGAGGATGCTGCACACTGTTCCAGAGCCACAAGTCAGTCCTTGTAAGGTCAGTGTTTAGCAGGGCTTGGAGGAATCCTGTAGTAATTAAGCTGAAATCTTTAGTGGAGTTTGCAGCTGCTGCATTACTGTTGGCAGAAAGCTCATTTCTGAAAATACAGCAGAGAGAGTTGTTATTGTTGTGGGCAGCAGGCACGACTGAATCCCTAAATAACTGATGCCTGTGCTTAGCTGTCTTCCTACTGCAGTGTATTTCCTAATCTTTGCTGGTTCATTTTTCTTGCCCAACAGTGACACTGCTTGCTTGCTATTTAAATACTGTTATTGGTCAATGGCTGGTACTGACTGCAACTCAAACAGAAACAAATGCTAAGGCTGCTGATTTAATTGCTTTCTGATGTACCACACTCTGTCTGTGAAGCAGGTCGCCTTGTTTGTAGACAACCTCTGGTTTAATCTTGATTTTAAAACAGTCAGCAAAGCCATCCAGCTCTCCAGTTTCTGATTCTGTTTATTACCAACAGATTTGCATTTATATATCTTGGTTTCAGCGAACTGCTTTTTGAGGTTTTAAGGCTTACTCTCCTCAGCTGCTGTAGATCGGTGCTCACTGGCTTCATTAGGGCCCCCCAGTGGCCTGTATTTAAGGATGTGAGTGTCCTTTCCAGTAGTATGGCCTCACCATTTTCATGGATCCCTAAATTGCAATGTTGTTGAAGGCAAAACCAGCAACAGCAAAACTATCCCTAGTGCAATATTCAACATGTTGTGGATCTTTAAAGGAAATGGGGAAAAGAACTGGTTTCTGTTAGACCTTACAGGATAAAATGACCCAAAAAACCAAAATCACTCATATCTGGACACTTCATCAAAACTATGGTGAAACTAAGTTGGCAGAGGGAAAGTAAAGGCTGTAGCCAAATCACTGTAATCTTTCCAGTGGAAAGATATCTTCTGTTGCTGAGTTGTATCTTATGTTTTGGGTGGTGATATAGGATACTGATGGACATCAGTAAATGCTGCATGTTGCTTACATTAGGTTTTAAATATAATTTAAAGCACTTGAGAGAATACATGGCTACCAAATGGAAGAGGACTGTTCACTGATAGGATTTGAAAGTGGATTTAAAATCCATGACAAAAATTAACGTATATGCTCTTTATGCTCTTTATGCTTTGTTTTCTACACTGGTTGTGAATGCTCTTGCAAAGCTGCGCAAGGACCTCACTATATAAGTTAGGGGTTAAATAACTTTCTTCTTATTGTTAATCTAATTTCCATTTGAACTTAAGCCCTTTCAGCTGCCCATTCCTGGGGGAATGAAATTTATTTACCATAGTTGAACTGTGGCTTGGTTTCTTTAGGTACACAGTAAGCCAATGATCTCTGGAGAATGTGCTTCTATTCTAAGAGGCTTATGAACAGAGGAAAGCATTAAATAATAACGCAGTTTCCAGATATTTATGACTGCAGTGAGATCACCTGATATTTCAGGCTTTATTTTTTTAATCTGAAATTGAATTAATTCTGGAGGTCTTTGGTGTTCTTAAAGTATTCCATGCTTTTTAAAATTATCTATTATCTTTTCTCACCTTGTAGCAAAGAGGCTTATATAGTGCTCCACCAAATAAAAGCTATTAGTAAAGTACCTAAAGTGTATGTGATTTTCTAGAACTGATAAGATTTTGGATAGTAAAGGATTTTACATAACACATACTGGAATTGTTTTTATTGTACCGACATCAGCGTAAGTTACCCTTCTTTACATATAAATCTACATCTGCCCCTCCCTGATGTTGTCACTGGTGTTTCTGATGGTCACTGGTATTTACATGTTTATATGTCAGAAGGCAGCTGAGGAGCTTTTTTGAGATGTTGTGTGCTCATTGTCAGGCTGTGGCAGCCACGGAAGAGCCAGCTAGGGCCCAAGGGCACCCTGGACATCTGAGTGGTTGCTTTTCAGCTGGGCCTTGAGGAGCAGGACAGACCTTGGCTGTGTGATGGAAACGCTTGTGCTGTCCACTGGCTGCAACCTGTGGCACTGTCCCAGCATGACTCCTCCCAGGGATGTTGCGTCTCCCACCACCCAGCAAGGGCTGGGAACACAAGCACCTCCTGCAGCCTTCCCAGTCGCTTTGTGCCACCTCAGGCAACTCTTCACCTGTGAAATGGGGAAAAGTGGTTGTATATAGATCCTGCATAGGTAATAATCTGCCTTGTCATGAGATTGCTCCCATGACATTGCACCTTGGTGTGATGCCATAGAACATCTATGTTCTTGCCTCATCAGAGCATCCTTTTGAGCTCGGAGTCTGGCAGAAGCTTTATCAGTGTGTTGCAGACAGAGAAGTGCAGGCGTTGAGGACAGGAGCTGGAGCAGCTGAAGCAGAGGGTGCTTGAGCTCAGCCAGTTGTCTTTGTGGAGTTTTTTGACCTTGTGTTTGTGATGTGATGGTGACGGGAATCCTATTCCTCATCCTATGAAGGTCTGTGCAGAGCATGTTTGCTCTGAAATGGCTGGAGGGATTGTAAAAACCAGGGGTGCCACCTTGTATGTATCAGCACGTACTGCAGAGACGTGTGGGTGAAGACAGGGTTGTCCTATTCAAGGGCCCAGAATTCCCCCTGCTGTGTAGGGCTGTGCTCCAGGGACCTCTTCCCAAGACATCAGATGTATAGGCGTGTCATGTAAACATGACTCAGACAAGCAAAAGCTGGGCTTGCTGCTCATTAAGCATCTTTATTACCGTGTGTCTTAGTAGTGATAAAATCCAAGTGCTCTGTACAGGACTGTATATCAGAACAAGGACTGTATGAAGAAAGAAATGCTTTTTAATTCTGGTCATCTTAAAAGCCAAATAAATAAGGTGATTAAAAAAATGGCTTTTACTGTCTACTCTCAGAAAAAGGGGAAGCAACATATATAATGTACCCCAAAAGAAAGGAAGACTAGATATAAAGTTATTTAGGAATAATTTTCACAAAACCTTTTCTGAAAAGGTTTTCGCAAAACCTTTCCCAGGAAAAAACAAATCACAGCTATATTCATAGCTGGATTTTATTTAGTTCCTCACTATCCCAGCATGACTATAGTTCTGGCTGCTCTTAGTAAAGTTAGGAAATGAGGTAGCTTCAATATTAATATAGTGAGCTACATTTGCAAAGGCAATCAGGAGCTTTACATGGTGTTCCGAGATACCGGAATTCAATTCACAGGATTTGCCAAAGCTCTATTTTTATTTTGTCTTCATCTGATGTTATCAAGGTTGTTCATGTTCCAAAAATGGATGATTTTAGTAATAGTTAGCAGTTGGTAATGGGAGTCAAGAAGACCGAGGCTTTTAACACATTCAGAATGTTTAATTTCCCCTCCATCTGATGATAATAACTTAATATGTAAAAAGAAAATAACACAAAATTATGTGGATTTAAAATGCCTCCCACGCACCTTATGGAATTAAAATACTGTGTGGGCTTGGAACCACGAGTATGTTCACTAAGTATGATCTCCAGAAGCATGTTATATTTGAGAAAAAAATGAAAAATTAATCATTGCTATTTTATCCAAACACTTCATTTTCCTAACATTTTGGTATGCCCATTAGGTAATCACGCCATTTATGTTTAACTAAAATTTTTCCTTAGGGTGGTATCTGTAAAATTTAAATATTTTCTTATTCATTTGGGGCATTTCTATAACTGGAACATAACATTGCAGTAAGTGTTGAAGCATGTCCAAGGAAAGGTCAGGTTTTGCTGAAATTTTTACTTATCTGAAGCTTTTTCACACCAAAATGTATTTAAGAATATAGTCAGCTGTGTATTTCTGTAAGGTGTATTTCTGGGTGATTTTGGTTGTGGCATGAGGAGCTGGTTGAAAGTCTGGCTTCTCAGGCAGACTTGGCACAGCACCAAGATGTGCAGTGCTTTGCAGAGTCACAGAACAGCCTGACGCAGGAGACATACTGGAGATAAGTGTGGGAAATCCTATCTGCTTCATCATCCCAATAGTTGTGGAGAGTGGGGAAGAATGAGCCAAACCCTTCTCAGAGATGCTTCTAGGAAGCAGTGTCATAAATATATACTATAAATGCTTCCTGTGAGCTTTTTTCTTTTTAAGCATAGGGGATGGGACTCAGAAATTGTTAAAACAAGGTAGGATGGCCACAGCTGTAGTCTGTTCAGGGGTACATATGTTAGTGTGTTTTATTAATAATTAGCCTTTTCTAATTTACCTAACAAAAATTCAAGATGGCCATGGAAAACTATTCCTTTTAATGGCACTAGTAGTGCTGTAAAATGAGAGCAGCACGTGTTATGGTATAGCATAGCCGCAGTAGCAAATAATCCTGTTCTGACTGTTGTGACAGGTATTTTAGGTTCTAAGAATTAGATTAAGTTAGAAACATGAGGAGGAGAAACTGCAAAACCTGCAGAGCAGGAAAAAGATGAAGCTGAGGGAGGGAGCCCTCATTTCCTACGGCCACTCGCCTTAAAATGCTGCCCATTACCCAGCAGAGCAAGTACTCCCAATCCGGAGAACTGCTTGTCTCTGCTCTTCCCAGAGGTCCTACAGGGATGCTGAACATGCCTGCATTGTTTGTAAATGCTTTCTTTAGTGCCCCTGCTGTAAATATATCACAATATGAAAAGTATAACATTTGTGTTAAAACGTACCCGTTTTCTTGATCAAAAGGGCAACATTGCTCACAGTGAATCCTTTGGAAATTTGAGTTTATCTGGAAATAACATTGTAGTTAGCAGAGATTAGAAATAGAATAGAATGGGGGGAGTCAGTAAATATAATTTAGGATACAAGAGTCAGTAAGGGGATGCAGAATGACATGGCAAAGATATATGTACAAAATACAAATACATACAAACAATATTTTTCACACAGTGGTGGTGGCTTGCAGTATAGAACATTTAGACTATAGCTAAGAATTAAATTTCAAAGGAATTTAGCAATCATTTTTGTGCTACATATACTTTGACAGGTTTCATTCATAAACTTCATACTAAGAGCAAGGTATTATTACAGAAGCACTAAAAAGATACAGTAACTGTGAGGAGGTTTTTGCCAGAAAACATTCCCTGAAGAAGACAGTCATGCACAGGAAACCAGAAATATGCTATTTTTAAAAGGATTTGTATATAGAAAGCATCTTCAGGAAGAAGTGATGGAATGTAATCTTCCTTAGGTATACGCCCGTTAAGATATTTTTATCATATACTGAAATCTAGTGCTAGATCATGTAAGAGGGGCTTTGCACATTCCTTTCTCATTTCTGTTAGGAAATTAAATCCTGATAAGGTTCTATATGATGCCTCTTATCACTCTGTAGAGTAGCAATTTAAAGACCAGAAACACATATGGTTTTTCATCTTTATGATCCAATTTTGACCACTGGAGTTTGTTTCCTGCTGCTGTTTTCATGAGGGCAGAAAATGCTTTGTCCAAAATCCACTTACTTCTCTGCTGGTCTTCAGGTTTGAGGAATGTTCTGCTGGTTTGAGGAATGTTCTGTTAAATCCAAAATACATGGTTGCAATATTGAGCAAAAATTGGCTTCCTTCTAATAAATTAATACAAATAGTATTTGGGTTTCTTTCGGCTTTCTCATTAGTTCCTTATGTGAAGGGTGAGTAAATTGAAGATGAGAAATGATAATAAAACATACTTTGCAAAATGAAGCATCAGTTACAGTTGAAGAATTGACTATGCTGGAATTTAAGCAATGAGAAGAGCAAATTGTGGGTGTGAGGAGTCTGTGGTAACTATAGAAAGACAGGATGGGCTTTCCAGCCATGAGGGGAGAGTGCAAGGACAGCCTGGAGTGCCAAGGTCAGCCCACACCAGAGAACCTCCATGAGTGGAAAGCCAGAAAGATGAAGGAGCAACAGCATAGAGGTAGACGTGTGCACTGCATCCTTATATTCAATCTCATTTTGCAGTGGCACTCCCTGAACATTATTTTTATTTTCAAAGTCCCTCTGTGAGACAATTTTGTTACAGCTCCTGATTTTCAGCATTTATGGTGTTATTCCAAAACTAATCCATGTTTTGCTTTCTGAAAATAACATGGAGGACATAATGGAGATGAATATCCAATCAAAAAACTTAAATTGCTTTCTTTAAGGGTTGATCTTTAAATATAATCTGCCTGCAAGATTACACTCATGGTCTTTTGGATACAAATACACTTTTATAAGAGAATTACTTGCTCTGGAAAGTAAGCAGAGGGAATTTAGAGAAGATGCACAAAAATAACTAGGAAGCTCAAGGAATCAATTTATGTTTGAGCATGAAAGTAATGACAATAAAGCTTTACCAGCAGAAGCTATAGAGACTTCAGTGTCTTGCAGTAAAGCATGAGTATTTATGAAAAAGGGAGAGGAAAGCTGAAGATTATTTTATTTCAGTGTTAGGTCAAATAATTGATGGTAATTTGCAGCTGAAAAAAGGGTAGCAGCAAAGACATTTGAAAGTGGCAAGTTTAGGTGTCATGAGGGGGCAAGGGATCGTCCTGGCAGTGGCTGAGTCTACCAGGCTCAGGCTTAATAAATACAAGGTACAAATTCCAAGATGGGCTTCAAAGCAAGTAGGGTGGAGGTATTTTTGATGGTTTAGACAATGGCTTGTTTGTTTGGTTGTTGTTTTGTTGGGTTTTTTTTCTTGTTTTCAAACTAACTCAAGATCAGCAAGTTTAAACATAATCTTATTTCTTCCAGAGTGGTGAGAATTTGAGTATAGATATTTTTTCTTTCTGCATGTTTTTTTGGTTTGGCTGTTCTTTTACAGTAAATGCATTTTCCTGTAAAGACTGCAGCACATGGGTTCCCAGGGAATAGTTCAGAGCTGTGTTTTGACTTTTAAAACATCTTCTACTTTCTTTTCCTCTTAACTTCAGGCTTTTAGAATGCATTAGGGTCACTAGTTCTAGTGGGAATGCTGATGTTAAGGTTAGTTCAAGGGTAATTTAATATATTTAGGAGGTGTCAGTATTGAAATTCTCTAAAAGAAAATATGCATTTTTTTGAGTGTAGATCAAGATAATAGATATCTTGTATTAAATTTAGGTTTGGGTGGAGAAAAGGTGAGGTGCAGTTACAGAAGTATGTCAAGTGACACTGGAATGTACATAGCAATAATGAAAGTAGAAAATTAAGCTCCTATCTAAATATATATATATATATGCATACATACATTGTATCATGATTATGGAGAGAAGGAAGTGGAAGATAGTCTTTTAAGAGAAGGTTTTTGAGGAAGGTTTATCTTTGATGACCCTTCTTCCCATGTAACTATCATGAGGAACTGTTCATTGAAAAGACCATGCGAACATAGCTGTAGAGCAGAAAAATCATGGAACTAGCTTTTTCCACTCTAATAATAAATAAACTATGTCAGACTGCTCGTTATTTTAATTAAATTAATGTGTAGTCATTAATAGTTATGATACTTCATCCCTCCCTCTTGTAGACAAGAAAGATTGTTACTTCAGGGCTCACCAATACAAGAGCAAGATACCTCCAAGGCACCTCAGAAATTGGATGAAGAAACAACTGCTCTTGTTGCTTTCAGACACAGATTTGTAGCTTACCCATGGCAGTTGTCCTGATACTGCTGTTAATAGCATGCCTTGTCTTCTGATCACACAGGTCTTACAGATACTCAAGGAAATGTATGTTTGGTAAAACTTGGGATGATTTATATAGCTTGGGGTAATGAGTAAGTTCTTACTTAATTAAATGAATTATGTAGATATTTTTTAATTGTCCAATTGCCAAACCAGATATACTGGGCTTTGGAAATCCTCCCTATTTTTAGAGCAATACTGACCTTTTTTCTTACCATGACTTTTTTCAGGCTAGTAATCTATGATGTACTCAAGCTATTTTGATATGGTTATCTTTAATTGAGCACATAACTTATTTTGAAAGTTGGATTAAATTCTTTTGATAGCATTTTAACATGCCTATTTATAATTATATTCTTTTGCTACAGCAGACAGATTGGTAAGTCATTAGTTATTAAGGAAAAGAATTGTTCCAATGAATAAACAGGGCTTTCAGACAGTAAGCTGCTAGTGTCAAGCATCACTCAGGAGGGCCAAAACAAGCACTTCAAGACTATTACTGGACTGCATGTATCTACCAGTATTTAAATTGTAATTCATAAAAACTGTGTAGTTTTAAAAGTATGGCAGTGCGTCATGTTACATAATATTAGAAATATCCTTCCCCAGCATGTGCTTAATACTGTAGTGTGCTTTGGTACTGTTACAACAAGTGCCCTGTGAAAGTGAACCAGTTAATGCCTGATGTGATTTATGGTATCTTAAGCTGGGAGGTCGTAACCATAAATATTGTAAAGGGCTTTGATTTTCAGATGATGCCAAACATTCCCATTTTGAAAAATGAATCTCACTGAAATGTGTAAGGTTGGGAAGGTAAACACAACAATTTTAATTTAGTTTCCATTCTTTTCTGTGACAATTACAGATCACATGAAAAAGGAAGCCATCATAGCATGTCATATATTGAACTCGATGAAATGTATTACAATATGAATCTCTGGAGGGTTTTTTTCTCCAGTGGGTCTCTAATTTATACTTGCTCATTCAGGAATAAATATTGCTATTTTCTGACCTGTCATCTGTCTCACCTCAACTCTCTTCAGCTTTTACATGGAGAAAATGATCTTGTTCAACTGAATGCTAACGCAGGAAACTGTGTTAAGATTAATTTTACAGTCCAGCCCTCAAAAATTTTAGAAACTGTTCTGTTCATTCTGTCATTACTGTGGCACTAGATTTCCAGTGTGGCATATGTACACATAGGGTAGGTGTGTGTGTGTACAGAGGGAGAGACAGAATGATTGAATGAATACATACATGAGTGAATACTGGTGCTGTTCTGAGTTCTGCTACCAGTTCTCCTGAACTTCCTGATCTCATTACCACCACCCAGTGGAAAAGCTTGGAGCTAATGCCAATTCCTGGTGTGAACTTCAGGACTTCTTGCCATGGAAATACCTACTGCTTCAATAAATGAGCCCAAGCTCACTGACGTGAACAAAACCATTCCTAACTGACTGTGGAATACTTTTGATCAATTTTTTGGACTCCAGATTTTTAATTCTGGAAAAAAATTGCGTGGACATTGGCAGGGAAAATAATCTGTTTGTAATAAATGACCACAAATCATCCACTATGCTAGATCTTAAAATTTACTATTTTCCTATTTATTTGTGAATTTCCTTTTACCAGGTTTTCCCTTTATGCCTCGTTTATTTTCATTAAAAGCTTTTCACTTCTTAAGCATCTTGGAAGTATTGTATTTTTTAACATAGCAAGTTTTAACTGGATAAAATTAATTTAAAAAATTTAATTGGCAAAAATGAAAACTTGGTGCTCGTTTTGTAGTCATCTCCATCTCCAGAAAAGTACCAGACACAGAATGGCTGCTTGAAATCTCTGTGGATATTGTTTATGATGTCAATGTGTTGTTTGCTTTAATGTAGTGCTAGTTATGTACCTTGCCTGCTGGATTTTAGTGAGCTTTGGCTGCTGGCTTGGTGGAACTGCACCCATTCTGTGGTCTTTCAACTTTTCATTTTTGATTTATGAAAGAGTATTTTTTTTAATTGAGTATTTTTTGTGTTGTCACAAAAACAAGAAAGATTGTTCCTTGCACTGTTGTGCTAGATTGTTAGAAAAGTGAAACTGAAATAGCAGTCAGTTGGGAGAAGTCATGGAATGGTTTGGGTTGGAAGGGACCTTAAAGACCATTTGAAAAAGACCATCTAAAAAAAAAAAAACCTACCTAAAGACTCCCCTGCACATGCAGGTACACCTTCCACTGGAGATGGAATCATTGCCTTTGAGATAAATCCAATTTTTTTCTTATGATTTTTGATAATTTAATTTCATTTATTCTGTTTGAGTTTGACTTGGATGTTTGGTTTGAATGGATATTGGGAAACTATAATTCCATGACAGACTGCTTTGGGGATTCATTTTCCAGTTGCTGGCTCCATTTGCTTTTCACATAGAGACATTTTATTTGACAGAGGATTTGCTTCTAAGTCAATGTTTAACATAGCAGAATGCATTTCATCTTCAGTGTTTGAAATGGGCAAGAGTGGTTTTTGCAGAGGGACCTTCACCTTGGCTTGGGCCATCAGGTGTTTTCTGGCCTTTGCAAAAATATCCTGCTGTTTAATACTATTACAGTACATCAGTTACTTGTTGGTGTCACCTCATATTCAGTGCATCATTTGCAATTTTATTGTAAATTTTTATTTGTCTGGTTTGGCTTTTTTGCTAGGAAGGGATTAGGGAAGAAAACAAAAAGATGCAGTGTGAACATGCTGTTAGGGAAATTCTGCAGCATAAATATTAAGAAGGGAAGATACAGAGAATGGTGTATTATATCCAGTAACAACAAAGATTTTTCCAATAGTATCCTAAAGCAGGCAGTGGTAACAGCGGTAACTGGGGAGAGCAGGGGCAGAAAAGTGTTTGCATTTCTGAACACAGGAATGTGGTGCTAGATACAGATGCTACATGGATACGTGAGAAGAAGGAGGGGGTAATTCTTGCTGGACAAGGTTTTTCCTGAAGCTGTCCTGAATAAGCAGTGCTATGAAATTATGTGCTTTGGAGGGCTGAAGGAGCAAAGCAAAGAAAACAGGGTATATTTTAATAAATCTTTGCTGTACTTTTGAGATTGAGCAGAAATACTAGTTTAAGCCTTCACAGTCCTCTTACTGTGACAAAACTTTGGGGGCTGCAGGCTACAGCCCATGATTTGACTGCATGCTGCAGGGCTTTAAGGCACTACTGCCTTTCCTTAGCTTTGTGATACCAGCACTCCACTCAGCTCAAGTGTTGGAATAGGGAGCCCACTCTGATACTCTCCACACATCATGAAGGATGTGCTGGGAACTAGGCTACCAGAGTGTCCCAGTTTCCTCTTTTTCCTGCTGTACCACCCCCACAGCTGATGAATGAATGCAGTTGTAATACAGTGTATAATGTGCATTACCCCATAATGGCCTTTAAAAGGTACACGGGATACTCCTGGTTTTCCTTCCACTTAATGCAAGGATGATGGACATCTGAAATAGGGAGAAACATCCAAGGCTAAGTGAAAAGGGGAAAAAAAAAAAAGGACCAATACAAGAACACTGAAGGTGCAGGAGATGGTAAAAAGGTGTGTCTCAGACAGAAGATTACTTAGAGGGAGATATTCTTAGGATAAAGTGAATTTTGATGAATTCAATAAGAATTGCTATGGGAGCTTAATTGAGTTTCTTGAGACTTGAATACAGATATTCCTTTCTATCCTTGATGGATATGTTTTGGGAAAGAGTGAATGATTTCTCAGGATATGTTAGTAACACATACGCTGTGCCATGCTTTAAAAACTGTTAACCAAAAGAGGATTGTTTACACTCTTGAATATTTTGTTCTGGGTTATGCCGGGACTATTTCCTGAATAATGAATATTATTAAATATTTGAATGCAGAATATTGAGTATTCTCACTGGCAGAAAAACAGTAGAATGCACATGAATTAGTTTAATTTGTTCACTGGCTTCTAGTTCAGAAGTGTTCCAGAAAGTCTCTCAAATCCATAGCCTCTTTCTTGAGTTGATATTTGCCATTTTATACCGGAACAATTCCTTGGAGATCTTTCCCAAACAGAAGAATAAGAGAATGAGTAAATAAGCAGCACTGGTTATTATTATATGGCAGAGATTTGAATAAATAGCAATATAAACATCTGAAACCCCAGATACTTACCCAGGAGAACAGGACAGAGATGGAAATATGGAAGACTGATGGTAGGTAGGAGCCATAGGGTTAGGGATTGATGAAATTAGCAATTTATTAAAAATAAAAAATTTGGTAAGGAAGCAGCATCTTGAGCCTGTGTGATCATAATAAACAGAATGAGGCAAGAAAACTTAGGTGAAGGGTTAAGTTAACAAAGTATCAGAGATCATCTAGAAAGAAAAAAAAAAGATGAACCAGAGTAAGTAGGACTAGAAAATGTATATTTTGCTTGTTAGGTGTTATTTAGTACTACTTGTCCTTTGTTTATTGAGTGCCGTGGAGGAATCAAGTAATCTTTAATTGTTTGTTGTTTTTTTCCCTCCCTTAACAGAGGAGGACAGTGATCTTCATGAGCAGAAGCTACAGCAGCTTTAATGCTGTTGGTCACTCCTGTTTGGTACAAAGCAGGTTGAGCCTTTGAAACTTGAGCTGTGACAATAGATTATTTCTCTGTTACTACAAGAAGATGTTCCCAAGTCCTTGGACTCTTAACAAGAGCATGCAAGCAGTGCCTGCACATCTCTGAAAGGCCTGAGAGCAGCTGTACAACCCTGAAAGGACCCAGGTATGGCTGTAGCAGCTGTGAGCAAACATGTCCGCAATGTCTGTGCAAGGATTTCAGAGAAAAATATTCCAATTCTTTGAGATGGTGGATGTGTGGAGTTTCACTCCCAGGCAGAAGGGTTCTCACGTATCAGTAACGCTCTATTTAGAAGGTGGAAAAAGTAGTTCTAGTCCAAGTTGGAATATAGTTATTCCCAGGAAAGAGTTGACTCATTTTATTTCTTGCATAATTTTGATGTCTTTTCATTGCTCTATCCTACCTAAACTTCTGACATTTTTGAGAGACAACCACACCTGTGATTGTGTCTGAAGTGGGAACCAGGCTTTAAGCGTGCTGTGTTGTTAAATTTATCAGGTATTTATAATATTGACTTGATTTTCACATGGCAACGAACTTGCTGGTTATTTCTAGATGTACACGTACACCCTCATAACCAGAAAAATTGTGTTACTGTGTGTGTACATTATCACACTCTTTTTTGGCTGTAACAAGAAGCAGCGAATTCTGATCTTTCACCTGTGTTTCAGCTGTCAAAACTTTCCACTTCTGCCATTTCTGTAATTCCTTCCTAAGTATTGAAAATGCTAAGAATGAGTGACAGCTGTCAAAATTTACTATTCACTGTGTACGAATTGAGGTAATGATAGAAAATGCTTATCTGAAGGAGGCACATCTCAAAAACTGGGGCTTCCTTCACCAAGGATGCAAACACCTGACACAATAATTTCTGCCAGGGAAGTGTTTGTATGTGTCCCCATCCTGAATCTTCTGGCAGCAGCTCATCTATTTTGGAGGACAAGATGATAGGACAGTGGTATTATGTTGCCAGCAGTAAATGCTGACTAAGAGACAGGTTCAGCTGTTACATCATGTTTCTGGGCTTCTTTTCTAAGGTGTTCCCTCTTTTGGCACTGGAATTTCACCCCATCAATCTTGATTTTTACAATCCAGAATGAAGGTAAAGCAGGTTGGAAGATGAGCCAGCTAAGAGTGTTTCACACCTCACATGAGAAATCTGCAAATTACAGATATCTTATGGAGGGAAAAAACCCCAACAGAACAACAAACCACACTTAAACATCTTTCTTGTGCACGTCTTACACTGTGATAAATTCTGGTCCTGGAAGCCAGCTCCGATTTGCGTGCTGCAAAAAGAAAGGAACATTTATGCTGGTGAAGGAGCAGGGTATGCTATAGCTACCTCATGCTGATGTACATAATGGTTTTTAGTCCAGTTTGCTGAGGGCTTTGTAGAACTGAGCGAGTGCATTATACGGGCGTTGAGGTTGAGGATCGCAGAGGCTGCACCAGAGCCTGCAAGAAACCATGGTTGTTGTCCATTTCTTTGCAGACGCCCAAGCCCTGCGAGGCCGGGTGGGCAGAGCCGCCTCCGCCGGCGGCCCTGGGCCGGGAGAACCGTGAGTAACCGCGGGGGAGAGGCGGGGGCCCCGGGAAGGGAGGATGCGGCCCCAGCGCTTCCCGACACCGTGACCCAGAAGTTTTGCCAGCCCTCTCCTGATCCTGCAGGTTGCCGGGCGGGATGCGGCGGGGATGGGCTGCGGCGGCCGCAGTCCAGCAAAGGGCAGAATGGAGCTTATCCCGAGCGGGGATGAGAAATGACCGATTTCCCCCAATTACGCCGTCACGGGCCAGAGCAGCCGAGAGCGGCGGGCGGGGGCGGCGACCGATGGAGGCCGGGGAGCGGGGGGCTGCTCCGGCCCGGGCAGGTGGAGGTGCCTGTGAGAGTTGGGTGTTAGAGAAATATGTAACAAAAAAGAAAAGGGCGCGGTGGAGGGCGCGGAGGCTGCTCGGAGGAGGGGGAGGGCAGGAGCGTTGGGCTGGGGGCGTCGCACCCCGGGCATCTCTCCATGCCCACCCCCCACCCCCCCAAAATCCCGGAGGAACCACACTCGTCGTCGTCCCCACCCCCGGAAAAAGGAGGGCACACCCCACCTGCGGGGCTCGCTGCGGTTGGGGTGCCGGCTCTGCCCTCTCCCCCCGCCCGTCCCCCTTTACCTGCCGCCGGCCCGTCCGCGGCGGGGGCAGCGGGGCGTGGGGCGGTGGGTGGCGGTGGAGGCGGCGTGTGACAGATGTCCTCCTCTGACAGCGCTCGGTACCAGCCCAGTGGCTCCCTGCCATTGGCTCAGTGCAGCCGACCGGCAAGGCTGCTCGCTATAATAGCACTATGCCTGCCAGCGGCAGCGGCAGCTCGCTCGGCTCCGCCGCGGCCACCCCGCCGCGCATCCTCCTCCCGCGGCCGCGCCGCGCCTGAGGGGCCGCACCCCCGGCCCCCGCCGGCCCCGGCGCCGCCAGCCCCGGCCCTCCCCGCCCAGCCCCGCCGAGCCCGGCCTGAGGAGGCGGCCCCGGCCCCATGGAGTGCTACTACATTGTCATCAGCTCCGCGCACCTCAGCAACGGGCACTTTCGCAACATCAAGGGAGTTTTCCGTGGCCCCCTCAGCAAGAACGGGAACAAAACTCTGGTAATGGCTTCTTCCCTTGCCTCCCCCTTCCTCCTTCTCCTCCTCCGGCTCACAGCGGCGGCTCTGGGCTGCGGGAGCCGGGGGCCGCCCGCCCCTCCTTTGCCGCCGCGGAGACGCGGTGCCCTCGGCTCCCTCCCGGGGCAGGCGCTGCCGTGTCCCCGCAGAGATGCTGGCGCAGCGGCTGCGGGCGGAGGGGCAGCCCAGGGACCCTTCTGGGCGGGGAGCTGCAGGGCCAGGTCTCCGAAGCCCGGGGGAGGTCGAGGAGAGGCGGCCGCCGTTCGGCTGTGCGCGTCCCCCGGCGCGGGGGCTCCCCGGTGACCGCCTGCCCTGTCCTCCCGTGCGGGGACAGCCGCAGGTCCTGCCTGGGGAGGTGCAGGAAGGGACCCGAAACTTGTCTTATGCTTGTCCGAACCATTTGGGTAGAGAGATGCATTTGTTCGAGCACAGCTTGAGAAACGATCTGCGTTTTGGTTTGTTGGCTGCCAAGTTCTTTTTAAAAGCAAAACTCAGGGTTTGACAGGACTTAGTGGGTTTAGGCAATTTGGCTCAGATGCTCCGGAAAGTGTGCACAGGCTATCCGGACTGTTTCTGAATTCATCCTCCATACTTAGATGTCTTTACATCTATTGGGTTTCCTTTGGTTTTGCTGACTTGCTTGGACTCACTTCGTGCTGTTACTGAACTTTAATGGAAGAGTGACGACGCAATAGCCTTGGCAATACATGTGCTCTCCTGCCTGCTCAGATAAAAGGGATGTAGGATAACAGCAGGCTGGGTGAGCTGCATCATGTAACATCTCAATCACGGCACAATACAGTGTGGACAGATGTCTGGAGAGGAGGATGGAGCTGAAAGAGGGGCTTAGCCACTTATCTCTCTCTCCCATCACTGCCTTATTCTGAAATCCCCTTTGGAGGAGATGGAGCAGAACTTACTCACCACATTCTTGTTCCCTCGAATGCACGACCTATATTGATGGGGAATTTACTGAAGTACTTAACATTTGCTGAAGTTGGCAAGCTTGCAATTTCTCCCTAAATAAAGAGATTAAAGCAAGTCTGAGCCAAGTCATAAAAATAGTAACTACTACGAGAGAATCTGAGGCAGATTTTTGGACTGTTTCAAACATGAAGTTCCTGCTTTCATGTTGTAAATCTTTACAATTTTATTTGCTGTGGATTCTGCATATTTTTCTGTTAGGGATTGCGTTCTTGGAATTTTTAAGAAGTATTTGTAGTATCCATGAGATGGCAATATGTGTGTAATATTTCACTGGTACAGTTGTAAACCCGAGACCTACTGCAGAATTGTTTGGTACCTTTCAAATAATGGCATGATACATCACCTTCTTCCTACTAAACAATTTCAGTAAAGATGCATTTGGCAGGACTGAGAATACTCTGATGTAACTTTTGGACTGTGTATTATCTTGCAGTTCATAATGGATTGTGCTTCAACAGCATTTTATAATTTTTTTAATTTTTTTCCCTTGGCAAAAAAAGGCAGCCCTGTATTCCCAATATTCCTGATTACTTTATTTACTGATAAAATTATTAGTGACCAAAATATTTTGGGGAAGACCAGTGCTAAATTCAAATTCAAATGAAAAAGAATTGTGTGGACTTTGAAGTGGTCATATTCTGAAAACAAAAAGTACTCTGAGAAGAAATTTAACTCAACTCTGCTCTTCAGTGAGGTAGAATAGATGTGAGGGGAGACAAGGCAGTGTTGACTGTGGGACTGCCATGAGAGCCCTTAGTTTAACAGCTTCCATGTGGGCAGTGAGCACTGGCAAAGTTTTTGCTGGGTTGAAAAGGAAGAGCTCTTGATGTTGGCCCTGTGGACAGCAAAATGAAATCCTTCCTTATGAAGAAATGGTATAGATGCAGGCATCAAGGCTTGTGTTTCTGTTTGGGCTATTTTTTAATTTATAGGAGGTAAAGATGCCATTGGGTTGCGATACAGGACATTCCTAGCTCAGACTAATAGTTCTGAGGTGCTGAAGTACATTTAACTCTGTTTCAGTGGGAAAATCAGATGTTTCATTGTTTCAGAGGATTGCTCACTTTCACTGTAAACAAGCTTTTCAGATTTAGAAGGATGAAAATATTTATTAGTGTAAGCTAGAATAAGTTTTTAGAAATTCCAATAAGAACACAGCCTTTCAGTATGCTCTTGGTGTCTTCCATCATAGAATAAGACTAGGAGAAACAACAATCTGTAAAGCTAAAAATCAGAAATTTTGAAGCTGCTCTGACTCAGACATATCTTCCTATTTTTCTGTAAAGCATTCCCTGTCTCTTCATCTGGGCTCCAAGCTTTTTAAAATCACTGCTTCCTTGTGAACCAAGGGGAACCTGAAAACAACCTCTCTTTGTACAGCGTAGAACTGCTTCTGTGCAAAACTTGAATTTGTTAAGTTTTGATTCTCCTTTAGAGTTCTGTCACCACACTCTCTCTAGAAATAAAGATGACTGTACGTGTTTCAGTAGAATTTCACAGCAAGTAAAAAAATGCTGGATTTAGTCAGATGATGAAGTTGTGGTTTCAAGATGATTTTATGTGGTGTATCTTCAAACCTGAGCTGGTTAGGTTTCAGGAGAGAAAGCTCCTTGGACCTTTTGGCTACTGTCCCATTCTGGAGTGACCTGGTATTCCCCTGAAACTCTTTGTCTTTTTTCCCTGATCTCCAGGAGAGGACACTGAGAGATTTTTTCCCTGATTGTTTGTCTCTCTGGGTGATCGTTACATGTTTGTCCTCTGCCTGCATCCTGTTTCACACAGAATTAGTCATTTAAAGTTTTATGAAGTTTTGGTTCAAAACTCCCAGGATGTAGCAGGAAGAAAGAGCTACAAGCCTTTGGTCAGCTGGTAGGGAACATGAAGCACAAAGCTTTGTCCTTCTATAAAAACCTTTTGGTGGAGAACATCAGAGAATTACTTTTGGGTAGAAAAGATAGAATGCCAGTGTTTCTATTGCCTTGGCCTTTCTAAGGCACACCTATCTGTAAAGCCTGCTGAGTGCAGGGCTTTGAGATGGGGTTATTTGGTAGGGGGAGAGAAGATGCAAAGTAGGAGAAAGGTGGGGAAGGACACAGTTCTATTCCTCAAGAGAAGGCATCAGAAAAACCTGAGCTCAGAGAGAAGTGAAAGGCCCAAGAGGGAACAAAGGAAAGGGTGGATGTAGGTAACTGAGAAAACAGGTTACTGTAAAAACTCTTTTAATTAAATAAAATAAGAAAAAATTGCTTGTGAATGAACCTTTAGTCAGGTGGTGGTGGGAAATGGAGGAATGTGTATCTGCATGGAGTTTTGGGTATCTGATAGCACAGCTTTGCCCAGTACTATTGTCAGGAAAATAAATCTGAATAATAAATTGATGGGAAATGGGCTCCTGTGGAAGAATAGCCTCCAAACTCTTATTAAAAAGTAACTTCAGAAAATGGAGCAATGTGGTTAAAAGCAATCTGTGTTTGGGCTGTTGGATAAGGCTTTATCCTCTCCCACTGCAGTTTCTATTGCCTGAAATACCCTTCAAATATGCAGTCTGCTAACAACAGCTCATCTGCCACTGGAGTGCTCCATGGCAGCTCTTTGGAAGGGTTTGTTTTTTGTTGCTGGAGTACTAAGTGAACCAACTGCTATCTGGTCTTTGTGTGGCAGATGGTTTCTGAACAAGAAACTCAAAACTTACCATGTGGGTCAGTACTATGCAAGAATGTTTCAAATTTCTAGTGCACTTTCTGCATTTTCATGCTTTTTTGTGTTTTAATTGATGAATATTGGCCTGACTGCTTGGCCATTTCATGTCAGAGTTCATACTTAGTGACTACGAAGTTTTCCCAAGGCTGTTCTTTTTAGCTGTAGCATAGCTGTAGCTGTAGTATATAAAAATTTGTTTGCTACAAACTCTTTGTTTTGCCTATGATCCTGAACTTTTAATGCACTTACTCTGTTATTTTTTTAGGCCTTATCTTATTGATGCCAAATTATAGTAGTCTGTCTTTGTAATTCATCTTCCTTGCTGTGGCTGCTGTCTTGCAGTTTATAATCTCAGAAAGTATTGAAACTTGTATGAAGAAAATAGTTCTCTGGAGAGAGAAATCAGTTATTTGAAGTTGCAACCACAGGTGATTTTTTAAATCCTTAAAATGTCTTTCAGGATGTGAACCCCAAACCATTTTAAGGGCTTTATACTAGTTAATATATACAATTTTTGGTTGGTCAGAAAGAGAACTGATCCTTTGTTTGGTCTTCTGAGTAGCTGGTATGTGGCTGGTGACCGAATATCTGCTATTTCACCTTAAGATATTGCTCTGGTGTAAATGGCTCTGTTTCTTTGAGATTTACAGTGGTGGAGGACTGGACATGTGGGGCTCCTTCACTTCTTTTAATTGGACAAATACATTCTCTGTGGTGGTAATCAGAATGATCAAGGTGCTGTCACTTGTCTGAGGAGCTCAGGGAAAAGTTTAGACCACTGTGTGGTGTAAATTGCTACTGTAATTCTAATTTCAGGTGTCTTGTTGATACAGATGGAAAGTAGGTAAGATTAGAAATGTCCTGATAAGCGAGTGGTTGGTTAAAGGAGCAAATACACCAAACACAAGAATCTGTTATTGTGGCTGACAGTGACCTCTATGTATGTACGTTTATACTTTGGTTAAAAGTATGTACACAGGGGGTTCCAGGGGTAGAATGGAAACAGTGGTCCCCAGGTCCAAGAAAGGCAGTCACAAATTATTTAAAACTGGAATCAAACTCTGAGCTCCATGCCATAAGCCTTGTGGAGAAGATGATCTCATGAACTTCAGGTCGCTACCATGTAGCACAGCTTTGTGCCTCCCAGACAGCTTGGTTATGGCTGCAGGGATATTAATTAATTAATTAATTAATTAATTTGTTTAGAACTCCTTTTAGAAGTCCTAGGGCACACTTCTACTTTTATGAACACTCCACAGAGTTCATGTACTGTCACACTAGCGCCCTCTGAAAGTGCCATCTGTTGCTCAGGCTGTCTGTTGTCTTTAGCCCTTTTACACTTTGTAGAATATCTTTGTATTCCCACATCAATTAAAGCAGATAGGTTGTGGTGGACATAAAAATGTATTTTATGAGAATTTCTGTTACAAATATCCATTCTCTACTACAGGAAGAAAGTATTAAACGAAAACATTTCCTGATGAATTACAGCTGCAGTTGTAATTCTGCATGATCAGGGTAAATGTCCATTGATTTCAACCTATCTAGTACACATATAAAATAAACAATTCTTAGCATAGGTTTATTTTAAATAATGGTAAAAAGACATCCTGCAGTTCTGTTTGCCATATTGTATGTTACCAGTAGCTGGAGGGTAACTTTTCAGTTCTATCTTATACATGCAGAATTTAATAGAACTATTGCAATACATTGTTTTTAATTTTTAATGTTGCAGAATATGTAGGGTTGACTTGCATTAGTTAAGGGAGAAAAATCACCTGTTACTTTCTTCAGTGGTTGTGTTGTTCCCTGTGGATCTGCTATTGTCTTTCTTGACCTAGGTTCGGAACTTGAAAACATTCACATATTTTCTGTGAGAGAAGCTGAACAGCCCTAACTCATTAAAATACTAAAGTGGAAAAATAAATTGCGCCCAATTTAATTTTAATAATTAATAAACATTACTTAAATCATGATTGAAAACCAGCCACTCAGAAGACAACAGAATGAATGGGTAAATCGTAACGAACAATAAAATCATAACTGTGTTCTTCTTCTAGAGTCCATTTGTTAGAACTCAGGTGACTTGGTTTATTTGAATGAGGCAGGCTGTAACAGTACAGGTTCAAAGCATTATCAGCAGGCATGTTTTGGTGAGTTAACAGGAAGCTATCATAATTTAAGTGCATTTCCAATGTAATTCAGAGAGGTCTCAAGCCTTGTGCAGCGAGATGCAGCACTCCTATGTCCATCAGACTCTGTGTGAGTACATCATCTGGTCCAGGAAATAGCAGGAGCTGGAGTCCAACGTGCAGGAGATTTAAACTGGGGCAGCTCCTGCTTCAGAGCTATTACTGAGCAGACTTTTGTACTGTAAAAGCTTATTAAATGCATGGTAAGCTTCAAACATATCGGTATTCTGTTGAATGTAATTAGACTATTACCATGGTTAAATTAGTACACTTGTTTAGTTTTTTCAGATCGAGGCCTCAAGTGTAAGTCTGAGGAGAGCCTTTGCCTTGAATATCTTCTGATACAAATATCCGTAGCAATCTCTTAGCTCTGAGATACACAACATTAATTTTAACATGTTGCTCACACTTGGAAAACAGTGTTGCTGATGTTGTTTTACCATGTTGCTAACTGGAAAACGGCAGGTTGGCTCCTGTATTTTCAAAACCACAGGTATTTTTGAAGTCTTTAAACTACTTACACCTTTCCAAGGCGCAGGTTGCAATCCTAAGTCTTGCTTTTCCTGTGGGCCCTGGAAAAATTAATGTTTCTTGACCTTCCTATCAGCAGGGAAATCTTTGAGAAAAGGACTTAACTGAGTTGTGGATCTAGAGGACACTGAGTAGTGAGTGGCCTCTTAGTTTAGCATGGTGGGGTTTTGTGCAGGACTTGACTAAGTAGCTGCAAGATCTCTGATGCCCCTAACTGGTGACAACTGCAATATTCCCTTTTTTGAATGGCATTTAGGCACATCAACAGGAACAATTATTCTCTGCAAAAATCAAAGCCATTGAATAGATGCATTTTAAAATGTAGGTAGGAATGAGCTTAAAGAATCCTACAAAATCAATCCAAAGCATTTTCTATTATTTAATATCTTAATGCAGTTAATAATTATTTATAAGACAGATTCTTTAATACTGCCTGGTGGTGGTGGAAAGTGGGTTGATTTTTTTGTTTGCTCACTTGTGATTCAATTGGAAAATTGTAAACATCTCGGGAGAGGGAATGAGCCTTCCTAATTTTGCTATATCTGGCCAGTTCTTTAAAAACAAATACTAGTCCGACCCTTTTATTTTTCCACGCATTTTTGGAGCGAGAAGAAATGCTTTTCTGCCAGAATTCTTGAGAGACTGTTACATGATGAGCTGTGACTTACTGTTGTTTAAAAAACCCCAAAGTAAATAAAACAACATTTACTCACAAGGAGGCACAATATTTGTCATGTTTAACCTTGTTTGTTCAATGGAGATAAGAAACTGTCTGAAGGCATCAGGAACCAGGAGATTTTAACTCATAGTGTAATTAATTTATTTTGTTAAAATATGTTTACAATTCCTTTCCTCTGAGGACTGGCCAAGGCAGGGGTACAGATGGGGCAGACGGTTTTGTTTCTCCCTTGGCAGAGGATGTTTGTTCTGAACCCTCTAAGTTGTGTGCAAGCATGAATTTCTGTGAGAACTATTTTTCTTTTTAATTAATTAAAGTGGGTAAATTTCCAAATATTTTTAATATGGAATTTTAAATGGTGGTAGTTATACAGATAGTGGTGTAAGAAAGGAAATGCAGACTCTTTATTCACAGCTGTAAGAGCAAATCCAGAAGTAATGCCTGGAGAGTGACCTCCATATCTCCCACCTGGCATTGCTTCCCTGATTGCACATGTTAAAGAACAGGGTTTTGTTTTAAAATTATGCAAATGGCTTGGAGGATGTTGAGAATTGTTTTGAGGAACTGAGATATTTTTTTGTTTGCTTGTGTTTAGAAGCTCATCAACATTCTTGGTTTGTACCAATGACTTAGGACTTGTCAGGATTTGTGTCTGACTGTAGTGATTTGCATTTTTTAAATGATTTTTTTATGTGTGTGAAAATGATATTTTTAGAGAGGCTTCTTTCCCCAAATAGCAAGTGATCAGGCTGCCTCCTCTGGGATCCAGCTGAACTCAAATATTCATGTTGCAAGATTTCTCACAGCCAGCATATAGCTTGATTGCCTGCACTGGCCAAATCTTGGTCAGATTGTTTTCTTTCGAACTTAGCACTACACAGCATCTGTTAGAATTTGCCTCTTTCCCTTATAGAAATGGGTTTCTGGACTAAGAAAAAGTGCTTCCTTTCCTTCTGACTGATAGCATGCTTCCACAACGAATACAAATCAGTGTAGGTGTCTCTGCCCATGGCCGTGAGGTTGGAACTAAATGATCTTTGAGGTCCATTCCAGCCCACATTGTTCCATGATTCTGTGATCTGACACCTGTGAGACTATAACTGGGGAGGGGACGGGGGGGGGGTGGAAAGGCAGTATTTTCTATGTGTAGGTGTCCATAAAGTTTGTGAATTGTTCTTTTTTCTTGATAAGCACAGCTTGATTTACATGGTAGAATAAAATTGTTTAAATAGTAGCAATTTTTAAGTATTTAATTTCTGCTGCAAGTGTTTTTGACAGGAAACCACAATACCCATTACAGAACATCAGCTACTCCTTCATCAAATGAATTTTGATAAAATGTCTGGAGTTTAAACCTTGGGGCACACTTGGATCTGTAAAGGATGTTTTGTCTGGGGGTCTGGCCAATCTGGTATGTTTTTGCATAGGGGGTCTGGCCAAGCAGTCCATGAAACAACCTGAGCCTCAATTTATAAAGCAAAAGCAAAATTCATTTTTTTTTCTTTTTTTTAAGCTAGTCATTATTTAAATGTGTAATTATTTAGGGAAATTTGCTAAAGATGTATAATTGTATAGGATGTTTTGTCTTCCTCTGTTGGAAACAGTAGACTTTATCATGAGAGAGTACAGCACAGACAAAGATGTTGTCAAACTTTGCTACCCCCCCAAATCTGCCTGTACCAGTCTTGGCACTTAGTTCTGAGCCTGTTTATCTGAGTGTTGAATACTCATTTGGGTTGGTTTCTGAATTTAAAAAAAAAAAGGGCAAAGTAAAGAAGTGGTATAAATGTATTTGTACCAGAAGTCTTGGGCTTCTTATGTACTTGCAGCACAGTACTCTGTGGCTGTAGTCTCCTATTTTGGTTTTTGGGGTTTTTTTGGAGTTTTTTGTAAGTATTCTATTTACAAAATATTATTTATTGTCAGAAAAAAGTTTTTAGGTTTTAGGTTTGCTTAAAAGTGAGACTGGAAACTTAATGTAATTGTATAAAGAACATTATGCTCTTTTACATGAACAGTAAACAACTGTTTCTACAAATAAATCAGGGTTATTAGTAGTCTCTTTTTAAAGCAAAATACCTTTTATGCTGCTAGTTTACAAAACATTCTTAAAATATAGTTAATGCTTCAGAATACTCTGAGGGTAGCAGTGGAATATACTGCCAAATTAATGGGTTTTCTGTTTTCTTTGCATTGATGTTTCTAATAGCAATGCTAATTTTTTCTGATAGTTTTATGGAAATATTTCATGAGGGAGAAAAATCAAGATAATATTTGCTTGTCCTTCTGCTGTGCAGATGAGCCGGTAAATCATCTGACACCTGTTTGTTTGGCAAATAAGTGAATTTGCATGAACTAGCACATGGAATTAAGGATTAGAAAGACATGAAAGCAGTTTTAAAGGACTTCTTCCAGAGGTTTGTGGAGTTGTAGCACTAATGGCCTGTTGTATTACTAACGCTGAGCAGAGAGAAAAGCTTCCCACCAACAGGTTGTCAGAAATACTTGAGGTTTTCTTTATGAAACACCTCGGAGTGCTCATGGGTATGAAAGTGTCATGGCAATGTAATTAGAAAAGTCCAGCGAAACCCGGTGGCTGCAGCATTTTGCTAGTAACTCCCTGTGGTGATTGAGTGTGCCCAGAGTGGACCTGCTTTATAAATAATGGAGAGTTAAAGAAGGAAAAGTGGAGCTTTCCAGTGTGCTGGTGTCTGAAAGGAAACTGCAGCGAGCTGTGTGAAGGAAACCAAAACAGCCAAGGTATTTAATACAGAGAAGGTGTGGAGCTGGCAAATGATAACACATTATTAGGGAATAATGTTGTGATAGAATTGGAGAAAACCAGGACAAAGGTTTGCCTGTCCTTGTCAACATATCCATGGGAGCAGCAGCACTATCTGCCTTGTTTGTTCAGGTTCTTGCATTGGGAAACCAGACAGACTTCGAAAATTTTTGGTCAGTCAGGCTTGTCTTGGAGGTGCATGATAGAAGCCAACAAGTTCAAGTTAAGAGATGGGAAATTGTCATCAGATACAAGGGAAAAAAATAAAATTGAGGGTGGTCAAGCACTGGAAGGAGGTGCTGGAAGGAGAGGCTGTGGCATCTCCATCCTTGGAGATGCCCAAAAGTTGACTGAGCGGCACTGATTTAATTGTCTGTGCTTTTAAGCAAAGTGTAGGACTAAATGTCCCTCCATCCTCAGTCAAGGTTACAATTTCACATTTGATCTGTACGAGAGTAGCTTTTAATTTAATTTTCTGTAGTGAGGTTCCTTGGGGAGCAGGGCATGTCACTGTTGTGCCCTGCTCCCAACCTTTTGGGGCTCCTGGGTGCTTCTGGCTTCCCTCGTACCAGATGACGTCTGGCTGGCAGGAGCAGTGCCTGCACTGACATTCTCTGGGGAGTTCCTGATCTGTCAGAGGTCTGAAACACAGGGCTTGTTTCAGCTCTGAGGAACAAATAAATCAAAAGCAACTATTAAATCTACTTAGGATTTCTTTGTAGGGATTCCCGAGCTGAGTCATGCTATTCGTAGTCAATGACCCAACTTGTAATTAAGAAAGATGATAGACTCGGAACTTGTCCAAAACTAATTCATATTTAGCTCTCACTCTCCACAAGTCGTATGCATTATCAGCAGTATTTTATTGATTACACTTTTCATATTAAAAATTGCTGGAGTATATAATCTTAATTTTGGAAAGGCTTTTAGAAGGTACTCAGGAGCACAACTGATAGAGAAATTAAATTGTTGTCATTATAACAGCTTTATGCAGAGGCAAGGAAAACTCAAGCCAAGCATTTTCTAAAGCATTATATGCTGCAGTCCTTCATTATAGATTGTTTCAAAGAGGGGAAAAATGAGAAACAAACTACCAGCCTTACTGTGTTCAGCCTACAGAGCCTTTGCACTGTGGGATGGGCAGTGTATACTTCCACAGTTTGAGTATTTCCAGGAAATTGGTCAGATATTTTGCATCTTTTCATATAGTGGGTGTGGTGTGCTTATGGGTCTTGATATATTTATATACTTAGTTCACATTATATATTTACATTTTACATGTATTTTTATGTTATCATCCAAATACAATATTATTAATATGTATTCTGCGTATTCAAACGCGTTGTTTAACACAGTGGCGTGGCACCATACTAAATTCTTATAGCTCTTGATTGTCATACAAGAAACATGATCCTGAAGGAAGGAAGTGCCAAAGTTCTTTATGAGTGGCTGAAACTCTGTTTTCTGTAAGAGGGGCTTTGTTGATTCAAAGAGTTTCCACTTATTTGACTGGGGCTGAGCAGAGGACTAACCTTGGAGAAGTTCCCATAGAGCAAATCAGTGCCTGTGAGGATTGTGGATGTTCTGCCTCCTCCCCATAAGAGGTAGCAGAAATTTTGAGCTTACCTTAAAGAGCTCTGGTCACTGCAGGTCAGGTAGGTAGTGGCTAATGCTATGTTGTAGCCATGAGATGAATGTTGGATTTATTTTCAAACCAGTCAGTAGAGTAACTAGAGCCATATATAATCACCTTAAAAAAAAAAATCTGTCAGAAGTTTTACACATAGCAAATGTGAAAGCTACAATATGGAATAAATTATCAAATGGCTCAAGTTCAGTGTCTCTTTGAAAGCTATTGGGGGGGGGCTGTAGAGGAAATTGCACTTGTATTTTACACCTGACAAATTGAATTACAGCAACAAATCTGTATAATTACAATTCAGAGACCAGGATTTCTTCTTGGAGTTGGGTAATTAGAATCAGGACTACACTTGAAGGTTCAAATTGGATTCTTAGAAAGAGTCCCTTACACGAATATGACCTGTACAGAAATCAGTGTTTTCATCTTTTCTATTTTAAGAATTTTGAATCATAATGTAAAGTGACTCATCTATTATTTCCTCATCTTTTTATCAGCAAGATGCACAAGAAATTGTTCCTTTGATTGTTTCCCTGCGAATGGGAAATCTTTAAGGTTTCTTCTCTTTTCAGTAGGCATTCATAAATCCAATTAACATTAATGAGTCTCACATGTGTGCGTCAAGAGAGAAAAAAAATGAACCTTTTGTCTCCCCAAGTATGTGTTTAACTGCAGAAAATGAAATTAAGAAAAAGCTTTTGGTGAGTCATGGGTTACAAAGTCAGTAGCTCCTGTCTCATTTTGCAGTAGCTAACACATTCCCCTGGTTCTCTCTCCCCTGTAAAGGATCCTTGTAGGAGCTGTAAATGCAGGATGAGCAGTGCTGTTGGTGAGGTGGAGAGTGCTATTATTACCTCCAGTTCTAAGATTAATTACTTTTAGGTCACGTTTTCAATGGGATGGCAGGATTGCAGTAGGGTTAATGTGACTGTGCTTCTGTCTCATGACATAACTCCATGGGAACAGAGTTAGAAAAAGTAAAATATATTAATAGCTCAGTGACCTATAAAGAAGAAATACTTAGTGCCCTTCTTCAGAGGTTCTGTTGCCTCTCTGAAGAACAGGATTGATGTTGCAAGAAGTTAGTGACATTTTGTGTTATTCAGCAACATTTCTTGTTTACTTATGGGCACTCAGAGCAGCTACGACTTTCTCAATGACACAGGAGGTCTTGATCAAGCTCAGTGCTGTTAGCAAGTGAATGGGGTCTTAGAAAATTAAATACTGCCTCTAGGAAAGCATCTGCTGCTGTTTCTGGCAAAACAGTCTGAACATAGGGTATTTTGCTTAATTTAATTCGTTGCCAATTAACACCAACATTTGATTACTGATTTGGATATTGGGGTTGGGAAAGAAGACTTCAGTTGAGGAAACATTTCCTTGAATTTGGCAGTGCTGAAGTTTGGGGTGGGGTGGGTGGTTCACAGCAGTGTGACAACCCACCAGAAGTCCCACTAAGGTCCCCCTGCAGTCTCCCACCACCCAAACCTGCTGTGTGTCCCCAGAACACCCCTTCAGTCACAGCTGACATGTGAAAAGGCTTCAAAGAACTCAGTACAGTATAAATACACTGAAACCATATGGTCTATCAGAATCATAATATCACTTCAGAGGTTTAGAAATAGTGTGTTTATTAGCTGTAATCACTTCAAAATTTTCATTGAAGTGAATAGCTGTAAGTACTCAATATAGTTGTATTTCCATATGAACTTTTCTGCAGTTTGGTTTGGAATAAAAGTGGCCATCATTCACCTCAAAAGAAGAACAGTAAAAAGCTCTTTGGGTATCCCCTGTGTCAAACAGCCATCTAGTAGGATCATGATTATGCTTTGACAGAACTATAAACTGTGACTGACTCCATATGAGATGATCTAATGTGTACATCTCTATCGGATGCTCTATCCTTTAAAATAACTGTTGCACTTTTCTGCCAGGAAGAATTTCCTGAAACTATTTTGCAACTGTGCTTCCTTTGTGTTATTTGAAATTAAGCCCATTTTGTCCTGAATAACTGCTGTCTCCCCGACGACTACATCCTTCAGATATTTGTAAGCTGTAAGGTGATCCTCTTTACCTGCGCCTTTTCCAAGCTTGGCATGCTTAGCTGTTTTCCTTTCTTCGTATATCAATTCCTCTAATTTTGATGATGGTGTGGCTTTTATTTGAACTAGCTCCAGCATTTCAACATAAATCTATCAAAATGGCTCCCAGTAGTCCATTTAAAAGGTGAAATTAGAAGAATTCCATGGATGTTGCTAGTGGTTCCTTGATATGTAGATACCTGGGGGTGGATTGTGCAGTCTGCATTTATTGTGGCATGTGCTTATTCTATACATAGTCTCACTAGCATCATTGGGACCACTCACTTCATTCTATTCTTATCACTTCCCTATTCCCTCCTCCACTCCTCAGATTCCTTGCCACAAATGCAGTGTTTGGCTGTGGGCAGAGTTTTTGGTTGTCTGGAGTCTCTACTTGTGCTATGACTTCTCTGTTGCCTCTGATGCATCCATTAGAATTTTCAACTTCTCAAGGAGGTGCTTTGATAAATTCTGGGTTAAAACACTTGTAAGATAGGCTTGTTCATATTTTGTAAGAATAATGTGATCCTTGTCAGGAGCTGACAGATTATTTCCTTCTGCACTATTAATTGCTCCAAGTTGTGTATGTGTGTGGATATATTTGTTCTTTCTCTTGTGACAGAAGAGAATTAAACATGAATTACTCCTACACAGAGACATGAGTTTTATTTCTGACCTCTTTGTCTTTTAATCTTTGTCTTCTTTTCCCCCAGTGTGTTTTTTCCTCTTGTCTGTGGAAAATCTCCCTAGCTTGGTGAGCACTTTGTGTTGTCCTGCTCGGTGCAAACCTCACCTTGGTGGTTCCATTCATTTTGTAGCGGAACTCTTTGACCGCCCAGTCCACTTTAGCTGACTCTCCTACTGTGATTTTTCTGGTTAGTGGGATGATCTGAATCCACTGAAGGTTTCTTCTTTGGGGAAAAAAAACCCAACTCAAATTTGCTACTTTTATGGCAAATATTTAGAAATACATTCGTTTTGTTGAACTTAGATTTCACTGTTGATTCTTATGCAGTTGTACAGTTTAATTTCTCAAATTTGCCACCCTGACTAGATTGTCATTCTCATCACTTACCTACTGCAACCATAATTTCTTCATAGACTGAATTTTTAAAATGATAGACATAAATTGAATGAAGTTGAGCTTCACAGCAGACAAATGCTAGTCACCCGAAATGCATTTTTACTTCTAAAAAAATATGAGAGCAGTCAAAATGTGTGGTTATTTAATCTGAAGAAGCATCTTGCTTTTGCAACATCCATTTCCCAGGGATGCTGTAGACTTCCAGGCTGCAGAAATACAAATTATTGTCAACTTTTTCATAACAGGATTAGCTCTTACATCTGCCTGTTCTCTTTCACCCTTCATAGCTGCAGGGAAGCACAGGACACAACTTGCTGCAATTTTGTGTTGGTTTGCTTTGGGGTGACCCTGCTGTTTTCTTCTTTCCCCCCTTCTCTGTGCTGGGGGTGAGGTCTCTGTGGGGTGGCACGGCCATGGTGCTTTCACTCCAGCTAAAGTGCCAACCTTGGGCATGAAAGGAAGGAAAGAAAACATCATCAAACTTTAAAAGGCAGTGCTGATGAATTGTTATGCATGCTTGCACACTTTAAAAAATGAAATAAAATCCTGGGGTACCAGGATTGCCTGCTGGGTGATCGTTTTCATGGCAGAGCTCTGTATTTGAGAATTACTTGGAAGAAAATAAACAGATTTAGTGATTTCTTTCCTTGAAGTAACCAAACACTTGTTTAAAAAAAAAAAAGTTAAACTTTCATATTTTATGTTTCTTGCTCCTTTATTTTGCTGTTCCATTTCTTTTACACCCATGATTTGGAGGACTAGGGGCTGCCTATGACTGTGTTACTTGTAATTGAAAAGTTGATTTGTTAAATGCAGTTCTGTTATGGTCCCTGTCCTGCTTTATGTCTGTCTGTCCTGGGATTCTGCTTTGCTTTTCTTTTTCATATACCTTTTTCCTATTTTTATATTTTTTCTTTCTTCCTATACCTCCCTAATTCTTTCTTTTTTTTTTTTTCTTTTTTTTTTGAGCTTTATGCCATTTTATATCCCAGATCTTTGCAAGCTACTTTTCAAAACTGGATGTCATTTTAGAAGTGGATTAACTGTCTTTGCTCAGTCTGAAAATGAGAATTCGAGCTTTGAGCTTTTGTTTTGACATTTATGTTGTTTTTGTCAGAAGTAAAGAAGCATTTTTGATTATGTTGTAAGCATAAGGTTTCTAATACAGTCTTACTTGCTTTGCTTGTTAATTTGTTAGACCTGGTACAGATTTAATGATACTGTTACAGCTGGCATTTCGTTGATTGAAAAAACATGACAATTTTTGTATCTAGGTGTTGCAAATGAGAGAATGGTAAAACTGGTTTATACCACTCTTATTTTGCTGCTTGTAATACTCCCCATTTGTTCTTATCTTCAGGATGACTTGAACAAGCAGGGTGTGATCACATGACAGTGAAGATACCTCTTCTAGAATTTTCTTGAAATAATGTGGGGTTTTTTTGTTGTGTGGGTTTTTTTTTTTTGCTGGACAAGGAGATAATGGCAAAATTGAAGTCTGTTCAATCGTCTGTTCAAGACAGTGAAACTGTCCTTCATCATGATGGTGAACACTTAACCTGATTTGAATTCACTTTCAGGTCTGTAAGATAAAGACCTGAGCTTTTGTTCTAAACACAAAGATGCAAAGAAGTTATGAAAAAGGGATTTTGAAGAAATATGTTGGGGGGGGGGGGTGAGGAAGCAGAGTAGGACTTGGCTGGTAACAGAGAGTATGGATTGCGTCAATTGGATTGCAAGAAATGCTGAGGTGGGTCCAAGGGCTGGTAGTTGGAAGAGGGCAGTGTCTATATTGGAAGAAAGATGGACTCTCCAGAGAAGTCTGTGACTCTCTGGCCATTTCTTGAACAAATCTTAAAGACTTGTGGCAGGATGTAGCTTTGCTGAAGTAAGTTGGGAATTGCTCCTTGTATTGTACTTGTGAGCTACAAAAAGTCAAAAAATGAAGGAGATACTTTAAAGTATATACCGAAAATTTAAAATTGATTAAACTTTGTGTTTCCTGGAAGGTACAGAGGAAAAACAAGATTGTGAAACTTTGGACTCTCCCTTTCAAATCTCTTTAAAGCTTTCTTGAACAGTGTCCTTCTGCATTTCCTAGCTTCTCTCCCACAGGGACAGTATTCCAGATGACAGTTACAATCCAGTGCTCTAATGAACATACATGTGTGGTATTCCATACACTGAGTGTATACACACTCAGTTTGTGCTGTCCTGTGTACGTGCATGGAAAATGGTCAGCTGTGAGGAGCCTGGCACCGTGTGTACTCCATTCATCAAGCTGATGTTCGAGTGTATAGAAAAGCTATATGGCTGGAAAGCAGCTGCCTTATTCAAAAAAGCTGCTTAGTGAGACATTTACTGAGGAGGTAACATCTTTAAAAATATTTAGTGCCACTTGAAAAAGCAACTGTATGAAATATTTAAGAAACAGCTTCTTTGAGGGGAAAATCTAGCAGGTTTTGTGCAGTAATGTTCCTATCTTCTAATGTTGCAATCACTCAACTGATAGGAAGAACATCTCTTCATTATTTAATACTTAGATCCACTTACCACCTATAAATACAGTTTGTACTGAAATATGTAAATTGTTTAAAAGTGTCAGCTATCAGAAGAGAACGGGCTTCCTTACACTATATTAAATGTTAGAATGCTAGTTGAATATGTTCAAATTGCTAGGCAGACAGGGATCATGGGCCTTTCTAGCACTTGAACACAGCACTCCCAACTCTCTTCATGTAACCAAAAAGTGGGGTTTTTGGAAAGATTCCTGCTTACATAGTGCACATTTTGCCTGCTTAAGCTGAATTAAATGCCAATTTTCACTGTTATATTTCATTTTTTTAATGAACGCAATGGATTTTCTGTTTCCTTCAATGTTGCCTACATGTAAATTGAATTAATCCCCTCGTAAATTCATACATGCACTCAATCCTCCAACTTGCAAGCTTTTGTTGTTAGTCTTGCAAACATTTCTTTATCATCAGACATGTTAAGTCTTATGTTTTGAGACCAAGACACATACCAGCCATTCCCATCTCATCCTTCCTGAAGCAAAGTGTCTGTTTCACTCATTTTCAGTGTTTGTAACAACATATTACAAGTTGTCAGTAAGTGACAGCTTTTAAAATACAGTCCTGTCTTGCTTTTCCACTAATAAAATGCGCCATAAATGAGATTTCTTGTATGGTCTGCTCTAACTGTGCAGTGGTGAGTGAGTTGCATGCTTATTTGGATGTTAGTGCTTAATATGTATTTATATGTGTCTGCCTTTGGATACTTGAGGTGTATCTGACCCATTGAAGAGCCCAAAGATTGCTCCAGTTTCTACCCACGTGGCCTTCGCTGATCCATGCCAGTGAGTTGGAGTCAGAAGAGAGATCCTATTGCCTCCTCCATTGGTTATTGAATGTTTAAGTGAGTTGTGGGGCTGTAGGAATGAACCCACTGCCTTGGCTTAGCAGTGTTAGCCTGTGTTATCTAGCATGCTTTCAGCCTGAGAAGTGATGTGCAGATCGATCCAGCTTTGCTTGATTTCCTTCTCAGCCAGGGGGATGTGAATGGCCTTGCACTGCCTCCAGTTCAGGGCAGGCATGAGGACAGCTGGTGTGTGTAACCTTCTGAGAAGTTGGGGCTGCCCATCTGAGCTGTAGGAGCTGCACTGACGTGGCTTAAATGGTGTAGAATTATTTCAAAGAAAGGTTGTAGTTTGGAAGTGAATCACCTTTCCACCTTTAGCACATGGTGTGATTTGTGTGGCAGTGCTGTCACAGGGGAACTGGATAAAATTAAGCTCCTCTCTTTGATTCTACCAAAGTGTAAATTAGGCCACCAGTAAAGGTCCAGACCAAAGGCTGCCCTTTGGATAGCTTTGGAACACATGCATTGGGTCTAGGAAATTGGAATGAATCTAATTTGAAGTCAAGTCCCTGATCTGCTTATGGTACATGTTTATTTACAGGAACTGCATCAAGCTAGAGATTAATCCTCTTGTGCAATTTCTTTATAATGTAGATGTGGCCATATGTCTACATATAATGTAGGCTGAGCTATTTCCAGAATCAGCATTTTACTCTATAAGACAGAAGTGCAATTAGATATTATGCTTATAAGAGTTATACTGTATGTTTCCTTTGCAGTGTATCAGGTGATAAATCAAGACGAAAATAAAACATCTAACATTTTTTATTATGTGCTTGCATGCAAACATTCCCTTTTGCACAGACACATACAAAGCACAGAAAATTTTATTCCCTATGTTGTTGGCAGTGTCTGTTTTAGCAAGTAAGGAGGCACAAGACAAGCAAGACTGCAGAGCAAGAGCAGCAAACCCCCAATGTGCGTGCAATGATGGGCCTGAGTGTGTTTCCTTCCTGCTGGCTCTGATCTGCTCCAGGGGGCTGAGAGGCCAGCAGCAGGTGTAATGTGCCAGGGGAGTCCTGGAGTACATCTTCCAGTTTCACTTGTGTGCTCCAGGACTTCTCCACGGTGTGAAGCAACACATGGTAAATGAGAACAGTTGGGATGTCCCGAGGCACCCGCTGTGGAAAATAAAGCACTAATGCAGACACATCTGCTCGTGTGCTCACTTCTGCCAAACAGCGTTTACTAGGAGCAGGTTTTTTCTTTCAGGTGAGAGATGAAAGTATGGGAGAGGTGATGGTATGAAAGCCTGTAATGTTTTTATTAATTTATATTTGCAGTTGGGTTTGCTTTTTCTCCAGTAGAATATTCATGTGTCCTTTGAAATTAATTGGTCTGCTCATCATTAAAACCAGTGGGGATCTCATTTAAGTAAATACCCAAGAATTAAGCTTGCAAGAAAATTTCAAGCTCTTCCAAGCATTTGAGAGCAGAATTAGTGTCATGTCTGTCTGTCTGTGTTTCCCTTGGATTGTGTCTTTCTAGCTTCATTTAGGGCTAATTGCATAAGTAGGAAGAACTACACCTTCGCTATCCATCCCCGCAGTCTCCATATCTCCTCTCAGTGATTGCATCTTTAAGTAGTTTATCCTTTCCACTTCACTTTATTGAGCTAAGTTCACAAAACAAACCTTGTGATTTTCACACTGCATATATTTAATTCCTAATCTCTTTCCATTTAGGATTGCATAAACCAGGTCAGAAAAACAAGGCACAATCTTTGGAAATGTTATTTTAAGATAGTTAAACCATTAATGCTTTTCCATCTGACACTAGGCAGAATTCATTGTAGAAGTTCAGTAATTAAGTCAAATCACATGCTGTGCTTCAGGGCCAGGAGAGGAGCTTGGCACCAACAGAGCAGAGCTGCCCTCTTGCATTTCCTTAGCAGCTGTTCCCACATCACTGCGTCAGAATAACTTTGTGCTTCTATCCAGCCTTCTCTAATCACCTACCTGATCCCAGGCATCTGCAACAGCATGGGGAAAAAATGGACCTAGCTTAAGGACTTAAAAATAAATAACTAAATAAATCCAAGGTGCCTCTGCTCTGTCTCTGGGACAGGAGCTCTGGCAGACAGCTTGGGATGTCTGAAAGGTTTGACTGCTCTCGCTCTGCCTCGTGCTGATGGGACAAGGCCAAGGTATCTCCTGACTGCAGAGCTCCTTGTGTGGCCAGAATGAGTGTTACTGCTCCCGATGTATGTTCTTGTTTTGGAGAGTCTCCTCCTCGCTTTGCCAGCCTGAGCAGCAAAGGTGTTTCATCAAAGCTGGTGACAAAATGCCTGTTGACTTTTAATGCTCGGGCTCCTTCCTTGTTGACTGTTTGTGTGGCACTTTTTTCCCTGATTATGTAAAATATGTGCAAATGCTTGCTTTAGATGATGAAATGTGTACAACATGAACTTCTGGGACATTACCGCTCACCATTGCTGCAGCAAAATGCTGAGATATGTATAAAAGACTGCAGTAATTGTTAGAATATTGATGATTTCATGGATTAAGAGACTTATATTTGTGAAATTAAGGAAGACAATGTATCTGTAGACTCCTGACTTTTTGAAAGAAAACCACTAAGTGGCCAAGCATAGTTTGCGTATAAAAGTACTTTACACATAGTTTAAAAGATAGCATTTTCCTGTGGAAGGAGGTACTGGTCACTTGTATATATTTTGAGTTACAAGGTAACAAGGTTGGTAGGGAGGCACTTACCTGTTGTTACTGATGTATAACCTGGGCTGGCAGCTCCCCCTAACAACTGGACATAACAGCCCTAAATGGGGTGACTGTTGCCTGCCTGCGCCGGCTCCTTCTGTTCAGCTGGCTTTTTGCCCACCTAGAAATTGCTCAATAAAAACTGAGTGAAATATGTGAGCCTGGAGTGATCTTTATAAAATCCCTCCCAAAGTACCTTCCTTATTGTACCTCCAACATTTCCTGTTGTTCATTGGCTCACTAATATTATCTGTGTAGTTAAAGTTAGGGAAAAAATGACAGGCTTTTCTCAGTTGTAAAGAAGCTGATCAACCTAATTTTCAAATAGATGTGTAAGATGAAAGAATAATACACAAATTCTGATATGAACTTGAAGTTTAATAGTGGCATAGCTAGAAACAGTCATTTATGAACCAATAATGTTGATTGGGGGGGGGGGGAATGTTGAGTTGTGAGAATAAGCAAGACCTGAAATTACAGCTCCTGTGACATTCTTTTAAAAGAAAAAACAAACCAAACCCAAACAACTCTTAATTTCTTTTGGCTTTAGTAAATATTGTGTGGGTTGTAAATGCACCCTTCTAGTGCAAAGCCATCTGTAATGCTGTATATTTCAGAATATTTTGGTAAAAGTGTCACCATTGTGACTATTTGCTGCCACTTGATATCAATGTGCTGAAAACCTGGGTTTGGTGGCTTTTGTTGTTTGGTTGGTTTTTTGTTTGTGTTTTTGTTTCGTTGTTTTTTTCCATTTTCTTTTTCTAGCTTTAGATTTTGATGGAGAAAGGCTCATGACTGGGCTCACTTTTTCCAGGTACCTCTGAAGAAGATTGGTTGGCTCTGACTCAAAGCAAGCATAAGGACAAGAGCAGTTCAGCACAGCTGGGTGCGGGAGTGGGAAGCCAAAGCCTGGAAATAGCCCTTGGCCATGTCCTGGCAGGCAGGAGCATGAATCTGATGACTCCCAGGCAGGGTGGGAGGGTGCTGCAGCATCTTTGTTGTATGACATTGGAGAAACCTTGAGCTGATCTCATTTTCTTTGCCAAAAAGTGGTTTATTAAAAGCACTTTTGTATTGCAGCTTCTTGTGATTCCAATAGAAAAGTCCTGTGATTGAAATGAAACAACTTTGGTCTGTATCCTGAATACATCTGTTTGATACTGTTTGAAAAAAAGTGGGGGGAGGGGGAAGAAGTGTTAGGGGAGATAATTAGAGAAAAACTAATTAAATGCATTGCTTTGTATTTTTTTATGATCTTACTTTGGAAAAAATGTATATTAAATACTTTTCATTACTGCCCTCTTCTCTCCTGCTCTGCTCTATTTCATTTCAAAGATGCAAGTATTTTATGAGAGAAGATTTAAAATTTTTTTCAATGCTTTGAGATAATTCTAAATATTCATCTTTTCTACCAGTTGACTGGACTCTAATCTTCTTGAATGCAAATTCTGATGAGGGCATTCAGATATATGAAAGGCCTGAGATGCATTTAAGCAACAGACTCCAGCTTAATTTTATTTGCCTCTCAACCTCTTATAAATTTCCAGTATTTGTTACATACTGGGAATTTCTTTGAGGGAACAGAAATTCCCAGTACCTGATCAGCATTTCTGGATACATCTCAGCAGCCTGATGCCTGGGGTTCAAGCAGCCAAATGTTTGGCAAAGGAGACAGATCCCTCTTGCTCTGTCCAGTACTTCTTAATACTTGTGTCTTTTTGGTCTCGTGGAAAAGCAACAGAGTACACATGCAGGCAGTTCAACGTGGAAAGCAAATGTGGAGAAATTTGCCATTTTCCATGATGATTTAAAATCTGCAAAGCTGTGATAAAGTCATTATTACTGTTCTTTGCATGTAATGTTTTTTGACAGGGAAACTCCTGACACACCTTTAGCCCAGATGCTCTTATCTGTAGTCCCACAGGAACACAGGTCTCAGAGTTTTTAAGGGGTTGAGAATAAAAAGGAATAATAGTAAAAAACTGAAACAACACCACCCCCCCCCAAAAGAAAAACCCCAAACAACCCAATCCCCCCAAATTCAACAGGATGTTTATCTAGGAAACACAGTGAGAAGCACAAGAGCCCATCAGCTCCTTTATTATTGTCTTGTTGGGCTGGAGAAGTGGAGAATTTGTCCTTTTCCATGAGAGTGGGATGTGAGTGGATTCTCATCTCAGGGTGAGCCCTGCTCTGCTGTGGAGAATTTCTTTTGCTTTGACCAGTTCTGCTCTTTGCAGGTTGCTCACATGGCCTTGAGTTTTTGCTTGGTTTTGGTTTTCCTTCTCTTTTATTTAATCTGTTTCTGCTTTTAATTCAAAATCTACCTGTGGACTTTAGGGCATGTAGAATTTATATAAGGTAGTTTAAAATTATAGCACTTTCTTTTTTTTCCCTTCCCCCAGATCCCTCAGTAATTATAAGAAGGATAGATTATTTTATCTACAGGTTTTCCAGGCATAGTAATTTAGTCAAGAAGGTCACCTCTTTGACGTATTCAAAAATCTGGTTTTGCAACTTTTAACATTGTATATTTCTGTGGGTATTAGCCTAGTAAGAGAAATATAGGTAAAACTGCAATGATTTTGTGCAGGTCTGCTAAGGATGGAAGAGTTTAATTGTTAACGGTTGTTAAGATAATAACTGTTTTTCATTAATATACCTTATTGACAATTTACAAATAAATCAGCCTGGAAGTAAGACCTGAGCAGGCTACATAGCAGGTTTAAAGTAAATATTCCTGGAAATGCACTGTGTGAGCACAGTCCCACTAATCCCTGACACAGAACTTTAAAACAGATGCTGATGTTTTACATTGCTGTCTTTTATTACTAAATAATGAACACATAGACACAGTGCACCTCATAAGATTTTTAGAGATCTAGAGAATCACTGATGATTCTGGCTGGATTAAATACACAGACTTTTTATCTGACTTTTTTATTTTTCATGTCTATCTGAATGCAGTTACTTCAGAGCACAGTTGGGATGAATTCTAGACTGGATGACAGACATTTTCAGTTCAGAAGATAGGTATTAGTCAATTTTGGGCAAATAAACCAAGAACAGAATTTTGCTGTCGGGTGGAGGACGGCACAGTTTTCTTGCTCTAGTTTATGCACACTTCCTTTGAGTTCGCTGCCAAGCTTAGAAACAGGTTTGGATGTAGCACAGATCTCACTCTTCATTGGAATGTGAAAGGATAGCTTTGGGCTGTAGACTTTGTATCGAATAACACACAGCCTGTCTGTGTCAGCAATAAACTACAGCTGCTATTTTCTGTCCTGCCAACAGCACAAATCCAGCATAAAATCCATTTCATCTATGTCTTCATATCTGAGCTAGCCCAGGCTTGAACTCCAGCAGTGATTTGGTAGCATGCAAATTTGGCATCCATAAACGTGGATGAATGTGTCTTGGGCATCCACTTTGGATGGCTGGGATCTGTGGTGCTATCCTTGGCTTAAGAGTGTGCAAGGCAATAAAGTAGAGGGCTGATTTCTGAGAAGCAGAGAAGGAGGGCTGGAAATACAAGCTTTGTCCTTAAAAGGCTCTGGCCTTCATGAATTGTAGCTCACCTTTGTCTGTGCTGTGGCCAACTATCCAATGTGATGAAATCATAGATGGTGGGTTTTTTTTCTGGGAGTCGGGAAAGGGTTTTGTGTTAGAGATCCATAATTACACGATTTTATGCTCATATCTTACATGCTTTCAATTTTAATAAATTTTGGAGGCTATATCAGTGAGTTCTTAAGAAGGCTGGGTACTGTCAAACTGTTGGACGAGAGGCAAGTGCAATGGGAAATAATCAGTATGAGCTACTGAGGTAAGATGGGGTGGGTGAGAATGGATTGGGGGAGTTGACGGTGTTAACTGTCATCAGCAAGTTGGGAAATTACAAGAAAACATGCAACCATTTGTGTGTTTTTTCAATCTTTGTTATTGTTTCACTGGAATAGAAGAGGGCTGGTGTATTCTTTAGGGCTCTTGTAAAGGGGAATTAAAAAGACTACAGCAGGTATTTTTACAGAGTGTAGAGATGCCAGGAAAGAGCCAGCTGTGAACTGGCTGAGGATTAAGCAGAGTTACAGCACCTCAAGGGAGACAGGAGGTAAAGGTCTGGTCATCGGTTTATCCAGAGGGATGCTTTCCCCGGAGAGGGAAGTGCACCTGGGAACACCCTGACAACTTAGCTGGCTGATACCAGTGCAGTGTACTAATGGGCTCATGCTTTAAATCCCAAGGAATTTAAATTTCACTGTACTTAATTTTTAGTTGCTGTTGATGCCATAATTTGAAGCAGCCTAAACTGGCTATTTTATAGTATAGTTTCATCTATCTGATTTAGATTATTATTTAAAGTTTAATGTATCTCTTGTAGTCTCTCACAGTATAAACCAACATTTAAGAAAGGATGCAGTTCAAGGAGAAGCTTGTAGTTCCTAGTCACTCATGGCTCAAGTATCTGTTCTTACAGCTACTAAATACTGCTTCATCCCTCTGACTGGTGAAGACATTTTGGACTTTGCCTTAGACCTATGTTCTCTTTTCCTCTCCAATGTTTATTTGTTCCTCTAAGCTTTCTACTTTTAATATTTTTTCTTCTATTGTGTAAGTCAGCTTTTCCCAAATCCTGGATTTGTGGGGATGGGCAGACATGTAAAGCTGGCTGTGTATCTGGCTTGACCAAACCAAAAAGGAAAAATTACTGAGCAGTTCAGCTGGGAAATAAAAGAAATGTATGTTTGGGCGGTTCTTTTCCAGTTCAGGGGAAATCTGACATGTAACAATATTCAGTAACCACACTATTCCCTATTGCTTCCCATATTGCTTATTTAGAGATTTAAAGGAAAACCCAGAAGAATGAAGAAATATGAGAAAAGTATGAAAGCAGGATCATTTTGTTTTTCTCTGTAATCCTGGGTCTGTTAAAACATCCACCACACTGGGGCAGCAGTCAGCAAGCATAGGTTGTCTGAGCTCCTGCTCCTGTCTCCAGCGTGGAATATTTGGCATTCTGGAGGAGACCAGCAATTGATTTTGATTGTCTGTGTGGTTTCTTTTGAGGCACATTCATCTTCTGATCTGGATTAAGTAGCAGTTGCTAACTGCCTGGGTTGGTGTGTATGAAGAGGAAAAAAGATAAAGAAATGTGTTATGAGCTGGTGCTCCTGTCAGCATCTGTGTCTCCAGTGTTCTCATACAGGTTGTGAGAAGTATTTCATGAATATGCACGTGGTAAATTAGACATGTCTACTTATCGGCCAATGGGAGCTCTATGTTTTAAGTTCTCCTATTTCCTCCTCCTTTGGATTGCTGATGTACAAAAGGTAATTTTCCCACTGTAACCTGTGGTTAGAAGGGAGTTTATTGGTATTACAGGCTAGATTCATTTTCACTCCCCCAAGGTTCATATTGAATGTAAAATCCCTCTCTTGGTGACAGCTGTGAGATTTTGTGCTATTGACTGTTTAGAGTACATGGTAGGAACCTGGAAGATGGTTAATGCACTACAGGCTCCAGAGGCTCCTTCAATTGCTTTTGCTCTTCATCAAGTCCCAAACCTCAATGAGGATGGGCCAGGGTATGAGCAAGAGAGTTTGTGTATTATTTTGTATTGGTTTTAAACGGTGTTAGCATTCTGATAGCCTAACTGAGATAGTGTTGGTTTTTTTGAGATTAATCAATTATTTTGATCTTTTTAGAACTGATTTTAATGGACTAAAGGAAATTTTGTTTCCAAAAAAAAGAACCAACAATAGAAAATCCAGCTTGTCACAGTGTAGTAGATGCCTTAATACAAGAATGGCTGCTGTAATATTTTTTAATGACTTAAAATAAATAAGTGCACGAGAAAAGCAAAAGTCTTAGGTGAAGTATTTTGCAGCATGTGCTTTGTGGCTTAATCATGCCTATCCAGGCTCTTGAGCAGGCTGCTGGGATTTACATGTGAATTGAGGGAGTTCATTATGTACCTAATGACTCTTTCAGGTTTGGGTCCTTATATTTTAAAGCAGTCATTATCTCCTGTAGATCTATAGAGTTGATTTAAACTATTGTGTGAAAAATCCCATTAAGGTGATGAGTTTGTTATAATCTGTAATAAATCCTTTTGGAAACGTCATGATTATCCCTGATGTTTTCTCAGCCGATAGATTCTATCATGCAGTGAAAGTAAATTAGTCTGATGAGGGAGGGAAAGTGAGTAAGAATCTGAAAGTCACATGTACAGTTAAACATGCTTGGAGTGTCTAAAGAAGGAATACAAGTATCTTTTGAAAGATAAAATTCCATCAAGGTTATTAATAACCAGAGGGAAAGTGACTTATTCTTCTTTTTGCTGTTTTGGAAAGGCAGCACTAGATGTGCTCCTGGTTTTAGTCCCTGTGCACATCCTCCTAATGTGGATGGCTGTGTATATCACTGACCTGAAGTGGTCACATATGGTCCAGACCCCTCACGTTGACAAGATGGACAATTGAATATCTACATATAAAAAAACCCTGATTTTTGTACATACACATTGTGTATGTGGCAAGGAGCCAGTAAAAAATCTGACCGAGGAGAACTGAAGCATCTGGCTACAACATTATTGAGAAAAATGCAGTGCAGACATGGAAAAAAATGTAGTAATTTAGATAAATTAATTAATCTCTGCATGTCTTGGTAAGAGGCCCAACTTACTTATAATAAATCTTGGAGCTTTTTCAGGGTGGAAGTTCTTTTGAACTGTCAGCTTGTATGTATGTCTGACAAAACCTATAATTATATTGGCATACTGAGTAGGTTCTGGCCTCACGATATTGAGGATGCACAGTGGTTTCACCAGACTGAGGATGGAATAATGGTTCTATTGAAGTCAATAAAATGTATATAAAGGTTGGTAGGGTTAGTATTTTATCTAAAAGTATGTAACAGAATTGGCTACTAGTAGCTGGCTCTGTATATTAAAATTAATTTAAATATTACATTATTTTTTAAGTGACTTACAAATCTTGTAATAAGTAGGGATGAGTTATCCATTCCTATTTTAGCTTCCTAAAATAATTACGGGGAGAATGTTTTCTCCAAAAAACCGAGTCCAGTGTTTGCACACATTGGCACTGATTATTATTCATCTGTGTGTACTTTACGTGCAGGTAAAATATATGTAGGCCCATATGTATGTGTATGCTTTTTAAATATGTACAGGTCTCCTGCTCAACTTTTAACCTTCAGCTTCATAGTTTAGGTTACATGTCCCTGAACTATTTGCACAAATGTTTTATAGTTACCTGCGTTGTTCTGCATGTGTCAAACCCTTAAACGCTATGTTTTATTAATGCTGCTTTAAGTAGTCCTCACTGCTTTGAAGCCAGAACTGTCAGCAAACTGCAGGTACATCCCGATGTCCAAAGTGTTTATTCTTTCCACTAAGGCACAGAGTCCTGAAATGGTTTGGGTTGGAAAGGATCATCTTGTTCCACCCACTGCCATGGGTGGGGGCACCTTCCACTAGATCAGGTTGCTCAGAGCCCGGTCCAAGGTGGCCTTCAACACTTCCAGGGATGGGGCATCCATAAAATAAAATACATATAAAATAAATAAAATGGATTTTTTTTTCCAATGAGAATAAATCAGACAGAAAAATGTCTCTGCCATGCAAAGATTATACAACATTTTAGTCTTTAATTTTCTTCTGCTTTAAGTCTTAAGCAGTGACCTCCAGACTGTGTGATGAGCAATGAACAGGGCATAGAATAGTCATTGTACTGTAAAATTTTTTTTCCTTTGAATTTTATGTATTGGAAGCAGGGCTGTATGTAGAGGGATGTGGGCTTAATGTGTGTTTTCCAGGATGGCAGTGGTTTAAAGGAGGGAGTGGGAGAGAAGAGTGAGGAAAGGCTGAAGAGGTGCATGGATGGCTTAATGTTATTTTTAAAGCTGAGTCGTGAAGGGAAAGTCTGTTGTTTCTGTAATCTGCCAATTAATTGTTTTCATTGTTTTTTTGGAGCTTTACCAGCAGTAGGTGGGAAATGCCAAATAATGAAAACATCGTCTTGAAATAATGCTATTTCTAGTGGGGCTCTGGCCAAAGTCTTCTACCCAGCTCCTGTTCCACACCCTCACCTAGTGCTCTGGAACTGGGAAGTCCTTAGAAACTTGTGTTGTGCAGAGAAGCATTCCAAAGTCCAGCTGGTTCTAAGATCGAAGCAAAGGCTGCTATTTAAACCAGTAAAAGAATATTCTTACTGAATGTCCTCCTGTTCGTTGCATTACTCTTAAGTGTCTTAGATATAGATCCAAAGCTCCAGAAAATTCCTCTGTGTAGTTCCTTCAGGTTTTTTGAGGACTTTGTCAGAGGATCTTTACTGTCTGTTTTTGAAATTTGGTGTCTATTACCACTGATGTTTTAATTTAATTTTTTTATTAGTTTTTCCTTTTGACAAGGTAGCAGTTCTGTGCCTGGGACTCTCTAGACATTTTCATAGCTTGCTTTCTCCAGCATAACTCAGCAGATACCAGCAACTTTTGATACAGCTAGTTCTTTTTAAAAAATTATTAGGTTTGTGTGTATTAGAATGTATTTTGCCAAACAAAACCTCCAGGATTTTGTGCATATTGAAGTGATGCTAACTATTGATAATTTGGGAGGGGCTGTCATTCTGCTGCATTGTTATATTGCAGCTTCTTAAAAAAAAAAAAAATTCTTAACTATGTTCACAATACTTAGTCAAGCATTTTTCCTCCTAATTTTAGGAGGTGATATCTTTCATGTACCCTCTCTCCTTCTCTCTTAGGTTCTCACTGTCTCTCTCACATAGTATTTAATTTCTGTAGCCTTCCCTTTGCAGTTCTTGGGAATCTCCTAGAGAAAGAAATTGCCAAGATTACCAGAGCAATAGGCAGCACTTTCCCAAGATTCTTTATGTTTCCCAAATTTGCTGATTATTGCAGCAGTTTCTTAAGTCATCTAACCAAAATTTCCCCGTCCTTTGAGAGGAGGAGGCAAGATATTAGGAGAAAAACTGCTCTGTCCTTGAAGATGCCTCTTTGGAGGCCTTTGAAACTTTTTTTACTTTTTTACTTTTACTCATCAGGCTTTCAATTTATCAATTAAAAACTCCCAAATTGACTTCTGAGGGTTTCAAAACTAATCTCAAAACACCCAAAATTTCTAAGCATCTTCAAGACTGCCCCATGGAAGGGCAGGTGGTTCATCATCACTGCTCTCTAGGAGATTTCTGCCACTCAATCCGTGTTTGTGTCACTGCTAATTACCAGCAACCCTCACACCCACTCAAGGCTGACTGGTGTGCTGAGGATGCTTCTTACAGCAGTGAGCTGATGGGAGCACCTCTTTAATGGGGGGTTATTTCCTTTGGTGCCATTATGTTTCATTAAAAGACTTCAGATAATCTGAAATGCAGAAATATGCTCCATTAGGTAAATGGTGCGTTTGTGACCTTTGTGTCTCTCGGTTCTCCAGTGTTGTTTATTCCAGCCACGTTAATAGGTTTGCAGGCCTTTATGCCCTGAATTGCATTTGAAAATTTTCATGTTAATAAATTTGGCTTGTGTGTGAGGACAAACTTTAGGCATTTAGGTGTTTACTTATTTCCAGGTTTAGATGACTTGTGTGATTGTTATGAGTCTGGCCCATGGCAAAATTACTGTCAATCTTTACAACTTCCAAAATGTTTGGATTCATAAGTGTGAGTTTATGGATTGTCTCTTGATATTTACCTATTAATTTTTAAGGAAGTGCTTCTTTTTTTACCATCTGTCCATAAAACATAACCGCGCAATGCGAGTTTCAGGCAGCTTGAACATGTCCCTATTTTAAGTTAAATAATAAATGTGATGGTCTATTTACTTGTGTCAATATGGATTTGGCAGGGGGACAGATGGTCCTCCAGGGACGTCTTATATTGTGTGAGGTTCTCCAGCTCACGGTTTGAGGCTCATCCTAGGCCTTGGCTGCTGATGACTCTGCCTTGTTCTATGAGTCAGTGACTGGGTGCTGTTCTTGGATCTGATCCAGCTGGGGTGGAATCCCTGGAGAATAAATACTGCTTGGGAGAGCAGAGAGTGCTCAGAGACCTATGAGATGTGACAGCATTCTGCTTAGCTGATAAATTGCAATGTAGCAGGAAGGATGCTACAATGAGTATTGATTTCTTTTGTGCATAGAACTCATTTTGCTCCAGCTTGTGAATTGCCTTCATGAGCTGACAATCCATTAAAGATCACTTTGTGTGTCTCTTCCTTCATTATTGCTTCTTTTACTGCTTTCTGCTTTACTGCCTTTAAAATACATTGTCAAGGCAAAAATAAAATAGGTACAGGAGAAACTCTAATAGGAGCAAAGCCATTTGGCTCTTGGTAAATTACTTTATTGCAAAAAATATTTTACTAGGGGACAATCTGCAAAGACAATTTCAAGGAACTAAACATACTATATTAAAATTATTTTATAGTAGGGTAACTCACCTAATGATCGCAATTTTGTGTCATGAAATGCACCTTTTTTGTAAGATTTTACTTTTTTTCTAAGACTGAAGACCTAAAATACCAGTTTTATGTGAACATAATTTAGTCTTGTCCATTCTGCATGGCCAGTTGGTGCCTCAAATTTTGAATATCTGCCAGTAATACCTTCACAGATGCAATGCCTGTTTTTTTTCATGTCCTGGAGGGTTGCTGCTTTTTATTCAGAGTAAACAGGGAAACAGTATGTTCCCCTACATAATTTTTTTGCTATTTCAAGAAGTAAACAGGGAAGCAGTATGTTCCTCTTCATTTAATTTTTTTCTGTTTCAAGGAAGTAGACAAGTTTTGTGACACAAATGCATTAATAGTAAAATCATATTTTTTTGCTCGAAAATGTGATCTTTTCCTTGATCATGTAAACACATTGATTAAGTTTTGTCATTATAGGAAGGGTTGGAATTAAGAATGTCTAGATAAGGCTATCAAATGTAGGACTAGCAAATTAAGAGGACCAGTGCATTGTGCTCCATTGTGGAAGAAAGTGTATTATTTTGTCACCAACATAATTTTTCCTTAACTTATAATAATTTCCCACTTGCATTTGTTTTATATCCTTTTTGGGCTGTTTTGTTTGGTATTGGGCAAGTCTTACCCTCGACCAGGTCTCCTGGTGTTACCAGTGGCTGAGTCTCAGGGATGGATATTGCCTCTCTGCAGAGTGATTTGTGATCTAGTGTGGAGAGCTCCACTGAGAAGCTGGACTCTGCATTTTTAGGAAACAGATGTTGCGCTTGAAAGCTGCTTTAAAAAAACAGAACTAACATGTCCTGCGGCTATTAAAATTTAGTTTAATGTAGTTAGTCACACAAGCAGGGTGGCTTTCACATTGCAGGATTTTTCTGTTTTTCCATTTTTGTCCCCCGGCTTGGACATTTGCATGAAGGTCTGATTCATCTGTCTCCTGCAGCTTCTGGCAGGTCCTGAGTTCTCCTGCCAGGAACCTTGGCCTCAGTTCCTGCCCGGAGTTCTCTGGTAAGCAGTGACCTCATTAATTGCATCTCCTGGCTCTCAGTGCAGCACTGCTCAGTGATTTCTACCCAAGAGTGACTCTGAGTACATTAGGCTGAGTTGTTTTGTGCAAGTGCTTGGCCAGACTCTTGATACTTCCTTCCTTTCCACCCATCTCTTCTTCCTTGCACTTAGAATTTTAGTGTTGGTTAAATATATGTATCTTCTCATTGCCTCTGGTTAGTGACCTGAGGAGTAATGTTCTAGTCTCTATTTATTTTAAAAGAATAATAGTAATTGAAGCCAATAAACACCATTTGGAAATTTGACTGTTGGTTTGCTTGGAAGACCATGGCAAGGGTACAGAGATAAAATGAATGTCTGCTTTCTTTAAAACACATGGTGGCATGGGGTGCACTACAAGCCTTCAGCCCCATCTCAAGAGAGGAGAAATAATGAATTAGATAAGGATTTCCAAGGTGAAATTTTCTGGATAGACTTAGATCTGCCTTTCCAGTATGTCATACAGATTAATTTGGGATTATTAGTAGATGTACAAGTGAATAAAATTGGTAACCCCTGCCCTCCCTGCACATGCCAAATCAGGAAGGTTTTAGTTTGGTAAATTAGTTCTAGTGCTAATTACAGTTCTATAATTTCCCAACTTCTTTTCCAAGCTCTTTTTTGTAGTAAACCATGCTCTCCAGCTGATAGGATTAAACATTTTAACTACTGGACTATGGAAGTGTCTCTAACTACACCAGCATGGATCCTTTGAAAACATAATATATTTTTTAAAAATATGTAGAAGAGAGCTTGGATGCTGTTTATAAACTCAGCAGCACATTTTTTGTTCTGTATTTACATTGACCTGACTTTATTGTCTGGATTTCAGTTGGTTTTGTTTTTCCTTAATCACAGCTTTTTGTTCCCTCTGTTTTTTTAAATTTTACTAATGGGAAGAGCTTTTTGTTTTGGGATATTTTAGCTTTTGGTTGGTGGTTGTTTTTGGTTGGTTGGTTTTTTCTGTTGTTGTTTTTTGGTGTGTTGTTTTTTTTTTTTTGCGGGGGGATTTGACTTTTATTGGTGTGTACTACTACAGCATTCACTTTTTTTTATTTGTTTAGGGTCAAATCCTTGGCCATGTACATGGAGCATCAAGAGACACAGAAATAAGAGGTTTGTGCCATTTCTGCATCCCATTGAGTGTCAGGGGGGCTGGAGGCACCTGCTCCGTGCTCAGGTCCTGTGTCAGCAGACACCTCATAAATCTATTCTCCTCCCTTCTGGTGGTCACTCAGGCAGTTAGACGGGGAGCTGGGATCGGAGTGGGCTGTAATTTGCTTGCAGTCCTCTCAAGACTCCTGTGCAGGATGGTTATGGAGCATCTTCTCATTCTCTCTTTCGCTGTCTGCATCTTCCCTCAGCCTGAACCCTCTGGTGTTTTCCCCTGACGTGTTGGATGTTGTGGGCCAAACTGTGGTCACTTTTTTTTTTAGCATCATCACTATGAGCTCAGAGCTGTGGAAGTCAGTTTTCACTTCTGTTCTTCTGCTGGTGCGTGTTAAATGTGGTAGTTTGTGCTGTGTAAGTGTGTGTATGTCTTTTGTAACACCTCAGCAATGACTCACTTGGTGTGACTGGGGTAAGGGATAATCTCAATGTCCCTATTGTGAGCCAAATGAAGTTAAATCCCTGATTTTGTGCTAAAGTCATACAACTGCCATGGGTACACTGGTTTCTTGGTTTAAAATATGGGATACCTTGAATTTGATACATCCAGTATGCAACTGTTTTAAATAAAAACTAAGAACTGTAAGCTCAACATGTGAGTAAAACTCTACAGTAAGTATAATGCCCCCCTTTACCCTCCCTCCCCCCCAAAAAAAAGTCTGTAGTGTGGAATGTATGTTGCAAGATGCTCAGAAAAATGTAGCAGTCCATCTTAGTTTTACGAAAATATTTGGTAATAAGAAAAGCAGTAGTTGTGTATTTCTTCACGATGAATAAGAGCTTTCTCAAGTAAAAAAGGCAAACAACCTTGTGAGGCCTTTCAGTGGGCTCTCACAAGCCATATCCAGAAGTTGATGGAGCAGTGATGGGCAGTATGGAAAAAAAAAGTCTTATTTTAATTGAAAAATTATTTTATCTTTGGTACTTACCACTTGTCCCACAGACAATCTCCCTATGCCTTTTCCATTTGTATTGATGTGCTGGGTACTAATGTTTCTATTTTTGATTGTGCAGTAGTTTTAATATTCAAAACATTAGTACACTGTCAGTTTAATTCAGCAGTACTTTGGGTTTTCTCCTAATGCCATCACTGATTGTTAGACCAGTGCCTCAGTCAGAATCAACATATTTTTGTAAAATCTGGTATGGTTTATGATTTAGAAGATTGAACTTGGTAACTCCTCAAACTCTTAGGTTAGTTCTTCTGCATTCACAGTGCATTAGTATAATAGTTTCTCTGTCAGATAATTAAAACAAACTCTTTAGAAGTGTTTTTTTCTAAAAAGTCATTCATCTTCCAATTTTTACTGTTACCAGCTGTAAGGTTACAAGGATTATGCAAAGAGAACAAATTACTAATGGAGTATTCGGTGATGTATTTTTTCCTTACAGACATTAAAGCTCCTGTAAGTCTGGGATTGGCCACTTTTGTTTTTAATATCCCTTTGCCTAAGGAAAGTCACTGCTGAAAGATAAAAAAATAGCTTTAGTACCATGCTTGGATGAAGCAGGTCTGCTTTTGATTTATATTTAGTGGAAATCTTTTTGAATGTTAGCTTGTTCTTACAATTCCTAGCAGGCACTTTTTAAGCTGGGATAGACTGTGATAGCTGAGTGTGCCAGTGAGTTGGACATGCAGAACCACCATGTGTAGTATTTTGTGGCACTTGTGAAAGGGTTTTGGAGAAAGATCACCACAGCAGTTTGTTCTGTACGAAACTAAACCCAACACAAAGCATGACTTTCTCCAGGCTTAGCTTTATACACACAGCAGATAAGAAACAATGTGAGCTTGAACTCCACACAATTCCCATCGCGAAACAAAGGTGGGAGGTCTAAAGGAAGCAGAGAAATCATATAAAATAACCTTTCCAAGGGGAAAAGTACTAATTTCCCTCTAATTTTAATGAAAAGAACACAGCAGATGTTTGCAAGGTGAGGCAGGTAATGTGTGTCATTGTGTGAACCTGGTGCTTGGCCAAGGTACGAGGATGCCAGAGGAAGGCAAATGCCTGAAGTTGTGTATGCTGGGTCCAGCCAGGACAATCTCCTTGGTCCCTGTGCTTGGAGAGTGCCCTGTGATGCAGCCTGGCAGCAGATGGTTGGGACAGGATGTTCTCTGGCACCATACAGCTGTGGCCTGACTATTTTAGGGGATATTGACACATTTCAGTAAAATTCCTGTAAATTCCCCTTGTGAAGTTTTGATCTGTTAGATCTGTTTTTGTGAGGTATGCTGTTTGAGATGCATCTAACTGGTTTGAATAAATAAAATCATTAGCATGAAATACACCCATTAATTCAATTTGAATGTGATTTAGTTTGCCTTGAATTCAGGTTTCATTACTAGTAGTAAGCTGATAGCTGTAATTGTTTTATACACCAGTAATTTAAAATACTTTGAAGTATAAGTTTCCTTTAGTGTCATGATACTGAAAAGGAATGCAAGAAATGCATAACTAAGAAAAACTTGAAATAATATGAAAACAATAAAAAGGGCAGAGGAATTTTAGGGAGAAATTATTTAAGTAACTTTCAGTAACACAGGTTTTAAATATGTAACTCTTTGAACCATGGTGTTTGGACTGATTTAACTGGATAACAGCTAAGTTAATGGCAGTTAATCTTACATGTTTGCAGTATTTATAGCAAAATACTTGCTCTTTGTTCTGAAGTTCTTCCAAGTTTTTTAGGGCTACATAGATAATTAAATCCCTTTTACCCATATGTCAGTTTAGTCTGTAAGAAGATGATTGAAAGTTGGGGATTAAGAAAATATTCAGTGTTACCTGTTCACAATTGCAATACCCTTCTCAACAGAAAAAGCACCTATAATATTTTAATGCTGATTCCATGGTAAGATGTTACTGAACTTACCAGGTCTTTTAAGCTTTATTACTCAGTCTTTGAACTAAAATATGTAGTTGGTCATTAAGGCACGTGGTTTTATTCTGATATCCTTCTGATAGCTGTTTTTAAAGTGACAAATCTGTGGGGGGACTGTGTTGTGATAGCCCAGAATGAAAGAACATGCAAATATTTGAAGAGACCCCTGGGGCTTTTGGCCACATGAGGCTGCTTTGTGCTTCAGTGAGGATGTTTGCTTTGATTTCTGTGGCTTAGCGACTTAACCTGGATGCTGGAGATTTGAATGCACCTCATTAATTGATCCTTCACCTTGAACAGGGAAGTGAAAAAAAAAAAATTTAGCTGTGAACACAATCAGTAACTATCAAACCCTCTGAGTTACTTGCATCTTCAGTTATCTGTGGTGCAAAAACCAAACAAACAAAGCAAAAAAAGATAAACATATTTATTTATTTATTTTACGTATTTTTGTTTTGTTATATATGTCCTTGGGAAAGTTAACTGTCTGGCATGCTGATTAGTGGAACAGGACCACAGTTTTTGTCTATTGGCTAAAGGAGCTAGCCCTATCCTATCTGCTGAATATACTAAATATAACAGTGCAGTGATAATATTTGCATAGTAGAGCTATGCATATTGAAAATACATTATGTATGCTGTTAAATAAATGAAAAAGAAATCATAAAGTTATATAGCTATTTTTGGTAAACCAGAAGATAGCCTTAATCTGAAGTATGACTTCTGTTAGTTTTCACTTTCTGAACATCTATAACAGAAAAACCCTTGTGATTGCACATAAATATATACTGATAAGCATGAAACATTTTTTTCCCTCTCTAATCATTTTAATTTCAAAGCTTTAAAAAATGATTTATAAATTAAGAATAAATGTGCTAAATTTATCTTAAAAAACAGGACTTGAATTGTAAGCATCTGAAAAATGATCTTTTTTGAGTGGAAATGAGCTGTGGTATAGACAGCTGTCATTGCTTTTGCTGTAAATTTATTTTCCTAGTGTTGTGGCAATAAATTTACTGTGGAGAATATACTGTCATGGAGGAGTTTCTTCTGGGCAGCCTGAGTAGAGACCTCCATTTCTGCCACCTGTTCCATACCCCTCCCACCTCCTGGCCCCCCTTTTTGTGGTAAGAGCAAAGGCAAGAGTTGCCATTCACCCTTCTCTGCAAATTCTTTATCCTCATGTGCCACTCACCTGCTCTTCTCCCTCTGGCTCTCCCTCACAGCTGAGCTACTGGGCAGCAGGGCTTCCCTCCCTTGCCCATCCCTGCTGTTCCAAGGTGAGCCCTCACCTTTCCCAAGGAGGTGGAATGGAGGGGTGGGTTGGCCCTGGGTGTCCAGGGGACCACTGTAAAACCAGTCAGAACTCCCGGGGATAAGGTTCACAAGTCATAATAAATCTGTTGGGTTTCTGTGAAGTTGTAGAGCTGATGAAAATTCATGTATCATATTGGACAAAGGTAGGTGAGCCAGTCTCACTTTCTTATCATGGACCTTGGAGAAGTTTGAAATGTCACTTTTTCCCCTTTTTCCAAATGTTTTTTTTAAAACAGCTTTGATGAGCCTGTTGAGGGTGGGAATTATGTATTTTGATATTTTCAAAATACTAATGTGTTGCAAAACAGCTGGTACAATTCTACGTAGTGAGCTATGCTTTCTTCCCAAGGTGTGTTTCCCTGCTCGGTACTACATAGCCCACTTCCAATCTGGACAAACTCATTGCCACTAATATATCCAGACCTGCATGTCCTTTGCATGTAATCCATTGGATGTATCTAATGTATAACTCAGAGGAGTTATCTGGACAGCTGGAGCTGTCTGATGGCAGCAACATTTCTCCAGAGAGAGCCACTCACAAAGAAGGACAGGGATAGACAGTTGTGGGAGACAGGAAGGTGCTTCGCCATGTTTTGTTAAATTATTTTAAAATCAAATGCTTTAGTTCTTTTAAAATCAAATGCTTTAATTATTTTTGTAGGCATTTCAGATCAATAGAAAGAAGATAAAATATCATGGTTTGGGTTATCTCATAGATCTTAGAGTGTTCATTTTCTGCCAGAAGACTTGACTGATCGAGAAGTCATCAATGGTTTTGCTATAATCCATATTCTCCTAAGGGAGAATCTGGATTTGAGTCAATTATCCCATAGGTGCATTGCACTGAGAGTTTTAGTTTGTATTTAGCCAAATGTTTTGATCTTCTCAGGCTATGGCTTTCAGTGAAGTGATTGTATTGGTAAAAGAATACAAAATTTACTTACCACAGGTGTTTGTATATCCTTGTTCAAGCAGCCCAGATAATTTACTGAAGAACAAAATCCTTGATAGAATATTTTATAGGGTTTAAAGCATCATATCAATAATGAACAGCCTCCCCAACATGTATTTAAGTTCTAATGAAACAACCCAAAAAGTATTAATTATTAAATTATAAAGCTGTGTTTTCACAGTTTTAATCTGTTTGCCTTTGGTTTTAGATAAAGACTCCCTGCTGGTTTGGGGTTGTTCTGTTCTGCTTGAGATAATAATCAAAAAATGGCTAATTCAATACAATTATCAATTCAGTTGCAGATTAGTGTAGCATTCAGCAGTAAAAATAAACTTCCCAAAACTGTACATACCCAAAGAAGTGTTTAATTCTAATACAAATTACGCTGGATGTTTTACAAATTTGCATGGCTTGTTTGCAGTCTCATGGTCAAACTGAGATAATGAGATCTAAACACAGGATTTGGGCTTAGACACAAATAACAAAGTGTCTCTAAAGGCTTTAGGCTGCCTTACTTTAACATATGCAGCTCTTAAATTTTGCAACTTCGATTCCTGATAAACGGGATTTTTAAAGTATGAAAAGAGCTTATCATGAAAGAAAGAACACTCTGTTTATTGTTCCAGGTAAAGTCTTTTGGAGGTGATTACTTTCTCATGAAAACATTGTGTTCATTACTCTTGTGGCACAGGCATCTGTCACTCAAACAGATGTCACCCCATAAACCTGAAAGTACAACTTTTTTTTCTATTCTCTGTGGATAAGTGAAGCCTTCAGGTTGATATACTCAGTGACATTTGTTTAAGTGACAGATGTTCACGTCTAGTAGTCCTCAATGGGGAGGTGACCTTGTTGTCTTAGTGGGAGTTCTGTGTCAAGTACTGTAATTATTTGTATGCAGAGAATATGCGCCTTTATGGAGGATGAAATTCCTAAGGATGTTTTTTACACTCCAGCCTGCTGTGTGTGTAATGGAGAGGCTTGAAATTAGACAGTAAGGTTTCAGCATTTGGTTCTAACCTGCCCTAAATAGAACAAGATTAACTCAATGAACTCTGTAGATGTAAAAAAACACTGAACACCAGAGTTGAAGAGAATGAGTGATATAAGAACAGGCCCAAGACTCAATTTTTTGCACTTTTTCCTTTCTCCTGAATGGTCTAAATGTTATGATCAATCCAGTGTGGAGCATTCATTTGCTGAGGAATGTAAATAGCTGCATGTACAGAGCTGCAGGCAGAAGGCTTTTGGTCTGAAGAAATGGAATCTCCAAACATTTCTGGTCAGTTTTAACTCCTAGTGCCTGGTGCTGTCCTCACCAGGCAGATGTTTAAGCATTGTTTTCACAGAGCATTGTCCAGGAGAGGTGATGGGAGCTTTTTCAGCATGCTGGATTCTGCTCGAATTAGCTTTTGGATTGGTGCATTTACTCAGGGAAAAATAACAGTTCAGATAGTCCTGTCTCCACTGCTGTTGTCTTTGGTAATCATATCACTTTCTGTGCATACATTCTGAATTTAATGTTTGTTATTTGTCATTAAGATATGCTGAGTCTCCAATATTTCCTCTTTGGACCGGCAATCTCTACCTAACCTTTCCTCTTGGGGCATGACTCATCCTCATTCAGTTTCCCCGTGATTTATTTCTGCCTCCCCTCAGCCCCTTTATTTTCTAGCTGTTTTTAAACCAGTACCCAAAAAGTTCTGTGACAAACAGTTTAGAGCATACCTGCCTACGGTCTCAAAACTGCCACCTCAGGCTTCCAACTTGATTTCATGCTTATTAATTTTTCATAGTGGAAGAGACTAAACATTCACTTCCTTTTCACCTTGTCTATGTCATTTGTTAATATGCAAATCCTAAAGAAGATCCCCACATATATTCAGGATTACTGAGGTGGGTTTTCAAGTGAAAATTCAGAGACAGTGCCTTGAACACCTTGATCTTTATATATGAACTTCTTGCAGCTGTTATTCCCAAGAGTCTCTGTGAAGTAGTACAAAAGACTAAACCTTCTGGTTTACGTTTGGCAATGACATTTGGTTTGTTGGCTTTTATTTTAAAAGTGAATTCTTAGTTCTTAGAACTCCTTAGTTCAGGAGTTTTACAGATGAGTTGGAAGTGCAGTACTGGGGTCAATATACCTCTGGCATGTTCCTTGTGTACAGCATGGATCTTTGGCTCTTCCTTCCAGGGATTACATTGTGTCAGGGAGAATCCTGGGTTTGGTAATAGGCTGGGTGAGTGACTGCAGCAAGAATTCAGTGACTGCATGATAGGTACCTAAGCATAAAAGCAAACAGAATTTTTAATTAAAAAAGGTCAACAAACGTCTCTGTAGGAATATGCTGGTATTTACTACATGAATGTGTACAAAAATGTGGTAGTCATGACTGCCGTAAGAAGATTACACTTCCAAGAGGTAAAAAATGAAAATCAATGTTTAAGCATCTGTGTTTGGGTCCTCAAATAAGCAGTGGCTTTTTTTTTTGCTTGTTTGGTTGGTGTTTTGCTTATTTATTTGTGGGGCTTTTTTCTGTGTTTTTGGTTTTTATTCTGCTGGACTTAATATTTCTGTGCTTTAATTTCTCGTCAGCAAACTGGGATTAACAGAACACTTCTGAGGAATGAAGTGAAGTTTAATATATTAGCATTAAGCACTACAGAAAGGCTATTGAGAAAACTAATAACACACTCTTCAACTCTCAATTTGCCTTGTGTGCAGTTCCAGGTTTGGTTTGCTTCCCTTTTTGCTGCAGCTCACTTGAAGTCTGGGTTACAAGTCTCAGGCTGTTTGTACATAAAGATTTTGCCTGCAAAAAGTTTTGTTGACTTAACAAGTCAGTTTTCTTAAGTTAAATTTTAGCCAGTTGTTTTTATAAACAGTTTATAGGCCCCAACATAATTTGTGGCATTGCTTTAATCATGTGGGAGTAGACTGCAAAGTCCAACTGAGCTCTTGTATATGTATTTTTCACACCGATTCTTCTATTTAGCTTATAAAAATTAATTTGGTATAGTATGTTCTCATAATGCATGTTTTCATTAAGTGCTTGTTTGTAGATTACACTGAGGAGCTTCCTAAACAGACAAATAAACCCCCAAACATCCTTTCTTTGGTAACAAGACTGTGTCTCAGAAATGTTTATTTGCTTGGGGATGCAAAGTTTCTTTTGGTATTCTTGAGGAATTTGCCCCACTCTCCAAGGATAGACCATTAAGAACAATTAAACAACTAAAAGTAAACCCAAGTATCTGTATATTTACTAGGGATGCTTATGAAGTTTTGCCATGTAAGATTCCTTACAGTTTTTTAACATTTAATTGAAAGTGAGCGAACCTTTTGTTGTGAGAACAAAAATTATTAAAGCTAGTCTGAAAATAGGCCGCTGGCACAACAGATTTTGAAGATACAGATTTTTGATTGCTCCAGTATTTTCTTAAGGTATGTTTTCACTGCAATACTTGACAAAAATAAAGCATATGGTGTAAACTCAACACTATTTTTAAACACTTTTTAGTCCAGACTTATTTTGGTGGATCCTTATCCTTTTAGTTAAGAGGCTGCATTTGTCAAGTATAATATCTTAATGAATTTTCTTCACTATGGGAAAAGTACTCAAATTAGTGACCTGCAAATTTTTATATTAGCAGGGAAATTGGCAATTTTTTCACATCCTTGCATGTTTTATGTTACTGCAGGGACCTGATCTGTGTAGAAGGCTGTGTATAAATTTCAACCCAAAGTACTTTCTCAGGGGAGGATTTTTATCTTTTGGCTGGGTATATTCTCATTGCACGAGTCATCAGCCAGGTGCTGAGTTTTCTGACTGTTGTAAATGCATCCTGTTACTTGATTTCTAGTAGGATGGAGAGAGGCAACCTCTGTCCTTCTGCACAACTTCACAGAGAAAGAAAACCTAATTGACAAGTCCTGAAAATCTCTGATATGGTTCTGCTACTCAAGTTTCTCTACTTTTCTAGACAGCCTGACCCCCTTATTTTCCATCTCTTGTTTCTTTTCCTTTAAAGAGGTACAATGTCTGCATTTCCAGAGCATTCTTTACCCTAATTTCCAATCTCTGCATTCACTGTTCCCTGTCTTGTTTTGATATAATGCTGCCTCTAACATTTTTGTGTTAGAAACATCTCTTTAGCAACTAAGGGAAGACTAGCATTGCAAGGTATCAGAAAGCCTTTACATAAACAGCCCTTTTGGACTTGATGCTGTTCCATGTTTGGTTATCCTTTTTGTGTTTCTGCACTTTTTCTGGATTTGACACTTTTAAGTAAGGGGATTCTTCTTGGTACTAATATGTCAGGTATTTGAAAGCTGTTTTTTATGACAGACAACTGTGCAGAGCCCAAAGAATTTTGAAAGCTTGTCAACTTCTGTGGATGTTAAATATCAAGATGTAAATGCTGATAAGAATGATGGTAAGACAGCTCACAGAAAGAAGATTGCATACACTGTGTTGTCTAGAGGTTTGATTCTGGTAGGCTTTTAATGATATGTATATGATTGAACATTTGGATACTTCAGTTTCTTGTACTTCACATATGGAATTCTGGTTTAGCTACAGGCTTTTTTATATGTAGGAATAAAAGTAGAAAGTACAGTGTAGATAATCCACCAAAAAGACATGTCTAAGTTTCCCTGAGTATTTTTTATCTGTCCGTGATCTGCAAAGGCCAAATCCCTGAGCTGTATGTGTCAGCCCCTGGCCAGAGCTGTGTGGCCCTGTGGGGAGGGGAAGGATATTATTGCTGGCATTTAAGTAGCAAACCTTCAAAATAACCATCCTCAGCAACAGTGCGACCAGCAGAACCAGGGCAGTGATTGTCCCCTTGTACTTGGCACTTCTGAGGCTGCATCCCAAATCCCGTGTTCAGGTCTGGGCTCCTCAATGGGAGAAAGACACTGAGGTGCTGGAGTGTGTCCAGGGAAGGGAATGGAGCTGGGAAAGGGTCTGGAGCACCAGGAGTGGCTGAGAGAGCTGGGGGGGCTCAGCATGGGGAAAAGGAGGCTCAGGGGGGACCTTCTTGCTTTCTGTAACTCCCTGACAGGAGGGTGGAGCCAGGTGGGTGCTGGTCTCTTTTCCCAGGCAAAAGTGACAGGATGAGACGAAATGGGCTCAGGCTGTGCCTGGAGAAGTTTGATTTTAGGAAAAACTTCTCCAAAAGGATTGTCAAACAGTGGAACAGGCTGCCCAAGGAAATGGCGGAGCCGCCATCCCTGGAGGGCTTTAAAAGATGCAAAGCTGTGGCACTTAGGGACATGGGTTAGTGATGGACTTGGCAGAGTGAGGTTACTGACTGGACATGATAGTCTTAGACGTCTTTTCCAACCTAAATAACTCTATGATATTTTCTGAAAATGGTTCTCTTTTCCATCAAATATTTGTATTTGGATTATTTTCAAATGGTACTTAGAATCTTTTGGGATGATGCCATTTGTTCACTCTTGCAATTTTTAATTTCTTCCCATTTTCTCTTAAAACAGCATGACTTTTCTAACCTGACTCCCCTCCCCCAGCTATGACCAGCTGTGACAAATTATTTTTCATCAGCCCTGTGGGGCTTTTGGCAGACCTTTTCTGCAGTCAGTGTGTCCGAAAGGATTGCTGCTACATCTGTCATGGGATTGCACAGCTCATGGCATACACGAGTACTTATCTCTCAGGGCATTATTTTTTCACTTTGAATGACAATACAGATCTTTGTGATGATTTTAAGATGTGTTTGAGCCTTTAACAGCATTACAAAGCAATGCCAAGGTGACTGTTTTACCGCTCACCCTGACAAAACAGACTGCAAACATTTCCCAAGTTACGTCTTCAAGCTGCTGCCAGAGCAGTGTCTCTGGTGGGTGCTGTGCTGCAGCAATGCTGTTGGTGTGGAATGATTACAAATATGGTAACATAATATAGTATAAATTGATATATAATGTAATATGGAAACTCAGGGTACAAAAACGTACCCCTCATCCCACTCTGTAGTGTGCTGCCTTCAGGATGAAGAATGATGCAGGGTCTCAAAAAGGGGTACACCCTTGACATCCCACCTTTCCTGTATGCATCCTGTCCTTCTGCTCACTGTGCTCACTCAGTCATGAGGGAGCTCCTCAAGCTTCTCCCCCAAAAAGGTCTTGCCATTTTTACTGTGACTTCACATCCCTTTTTCTGAATGCTTTTGGACCAGTTCTAGTTTGACAGCCTGTGGATACAATATTGCTGCTAGCAAGAATTTTCTTGCTTCTTTCTAAGCCCCGTGGGATACTTTTATCTCTAACAAAGAGATTAGCAGAAGGTCTGTAAACTATGAACACCTGTGACCTAGTAGAACTATGTTTATGGTACAGTAGAAAAATATTTTGACAATGGATGTTTAGGATTTCTAGCCAATACACCCAGGGGGTGGCTAATCCTTTGTCCAATTAGACTATGAAGAAAAAAAGTCTATAAAAGAGTTTGTAAAATAATTAAATAAATCAATCTTGCTGCACAGTTCCTGCCTGCTGGATCTTCTCTCCTCTCCTCCCTACAGCTGGGATAAAGTAATAAAAGCCTTTTTGGGGTAACCACCTAGTAGTGTCTAGCAAGTGCTGGATGTTGTGGATTAGATGGAACATTTACAACCCACCCTCCAGTATTTTGCGAAGTGGTGTCAGAGCCCAGTGGGTTTCTGCCACACGGGTGGGTGCCAGCTCATCTCTAAAGGGGATGATGGACACTGCATATGGAAAGGGAACACGGAGCTTTAGGGAGACAGCCCTGAGTGAGTGCACGTAGCTAAAACCTCTTCACCATCATCCTCTGTACACAGGCTCAAATTATCCTGCTTTGCTGCTAAATCCCATTCGGTTAAAAACCTCAGTGTGGGAATGGTGAAAGTAGATTAGGATAATTATTAACCATGAGTCCTCTGTCCACCTTGCTTCCTCATCTGGAAGAAATTATCCCCTGCTTAAGTTCAAGTGTGTTAATTGCTCTGCAGCATAACAAGCCCTTAATCTTCAGGCTTCTAAAGAAGTGTCCTCTTGTGTCTTCAGATTTTCATCATCTTTAGGCTGCTTTGTCTGCTTTGCGTTGCTTAAAAAAAGAATGAATTTAAACTCTTGCCAATCTTTCATATTAAAGCGTCAGAAAAAATTCATTATAGGTTTTTTTGTAGGTGACTTGTGAAATAAATATTTACTGAGGGCTGTTCCATTTTAGCGCAGTGCGGGTGCTATGTTGAAATTCAGTCTTTGGGTATGGGAATATTCCAGTTCTTTCCATAGATACTTTAATGAGGCACCAACATTTCCTCTCTAAAATACTTTTTCTGACCTGTCCAACTCCCCTTTGTTTTGCAGTGTGTGCACATAGATTTCTGTATTATTTAATATTTATATAGGTAATCTTCTAAAATTCAAGTTACCTACTGCAGGCTGTCATGCCAGATAGCACTTAGAGTATCAGAAAAAAATGCATTACGCTCCAGTAATCATTGGGATGTGTTCTTAATCTGCTAGATTAGGAGAACAGACTGTGACCATTGACTTTATGTAGCCCTTGGGCCCAACCATCTAACACAGCCAGCATGCCCAGGGGTGGGTCTGGTGTGAAATGCTGTAGTGTAAAAGCTGGTGTTGTTAGTGTCCTCCTCCAAGTGCTGCTGTGCCTTGGCAGTGTCTTCCTGGGACACCACCAGGAATTTGGCTTGTCCAGTGTGTTAACTTGCATTTGGTGCTAAAGCTGGAATTCAACACCAGTTTAGTTTAACAACATGGCATCAAATTATCTGTGCATTTGCTGCTTGTTTTGTCAAGTGTGTTAGTGTTCTTAAAAAATAAGTGCATCATGTTTTAATGTGCCTTTTTTTAGCAGTAAGTACAGAAATTACATTTAAAGAGAATATTTCTGTAAACAGAATGTCTTGGTTTGAGACAAATTTGGAGGGAAACATCCAAAATGAATGTCCCTCTGTTAGAAGGCAAATTTCAGCAGCCCCTCCCCCACCAGGCTCGGAAAGAAAATTCTTCGGAGGAAAGTGAAAAAAACCTATTCATTTAACAAGCACAGTGCATGCAGGCACGGAAAAAAAAGAATTAATAATGTTAAATAATAAAACCTCTCGTTGTGAAGAAAACCTGGGTAGTTTCAGCGTTCTTTGTAGGTGATGGCTCTGCTCTCTCTCCGGAGCTGGGGTGTGGCTTGGGCCCCCCAGGCCAGGGTGTAAGGCCAGGGGTGTGAGGGGTGTAACAAGTAAATGTTTTTTTGTGGGTGCCTGGCGCTTAGCCAGCGTCAAACTGTAACACAGACATAATTCCTGAAACTCACAGTCAATTAAATGTTCCAAGCTTATTGTTTGTAAGATGTCGAGCCAAATTTCTCGTGGTGCATTGAATTAGAGATGTCTAGTAGTGTTTATGCCTGGGAAGAGCTCAGTCTGCTGGGACATGCTCAGCCAACCTACAGACGTGTTTCCAGGCAGGGCTGTAAACACTGCAGTGTTTTACTGCTGCCTGCCAGGATGTGAGGGCCATGCTGGGGCTAGGCAGACTGTTAGTCTGCATCTCTCATATCCCTGCGTTTGACTCTATTAGAACCTGTCTTACGATTTTTTTAATGATTCAGTAGTTAAATAACAAAATATATCATTTGTGATGGGGAGGGATTAAAGGAGTTAATGGCTGTGTTTGCTTTCTGAGGCATGTGTGCCTTCCATCAAAATAAATTAGTCTCTCAGGCTTCTGAGGAGAGTATTAGACCTAACATCTTAATATATTCTAAAGCTGTGTGTCTGAGAGAAGTGAATTAAAGGATTTTAAATTTCTAATTACTTGAGATGTAATTAATTTCCTCCTTTTTCTTAAATAAAGTTAGATGAGAAAGTGTGGTTTAAAAAGGCAGAGAGAATGTGAGGAGGAATAACTGTTATCCTGTGAGAACTGCTGCAAAGCACCAAATTAATTTTATTTTGTGCATGACAGATAGTCATAGCAGGACTTTACAGATACCAAGTCGGTGCTTCATTTCTGTTTGAGAAACATTTTTTCCTTTTGCTGTGGTGAGATGTGTAACATCCTGAGGACCAGCACCTTGCACAGGATGCCTGGAAAGCTCCGTCCCAGGTGCAAGCCAGGCCTGAGCCCCCTGTGCCTGCAGGGAGGTGAAACTCTGAAGTGGAAATAATTCCTGACAGTGCAACTAACACCAGAAAGAATTATTCTGAGTTGCCCTCTCTGTAAGGTTATAGCCCGTGACATCTGACTGGGGTTTTGTGGCAGCCCTCAAGATTTATCAGCGCTACCTGATCTCCCTTTTATATCCTGCAGTAAATTTAAGGAATTCACAGCTTCTGACTTCTGTCTGCATTTCTGGACCAAATGTTAATTTTACTGAATTTCTCAGAGACGCATTTAACTACGCACAGTTGGGTGAGGAATCCACCCAACAATCACTTCTGCTTTGACCAATTAAGAGCACTCTAAAACTAACGAATATAAATTTTGTAAGAAGAGATGCTGCATTGCCTTTAGATATTCTCAGAGCACTGTCAGTATTATCTCTGGATTGCAGAGTAGCTCAGTGCTGAGTAAGGGCTGGAAACCCTTAGTTGCTGCACTCTACTGCCGCAGTAGTAATTGAAGATCTGTCTGCTAGAATTCTACCACATCTCAGTGCTTTGTTTTTGAAAAAAGGAAGGTGAATGAAACTGGATTATGGGGACTGGGCAAATTTTACAGCAGTAGCTTGACGTAAACACAAAGCCTAGTCATAAAGTCTTTTACCTTGGAACATTAAAAGAATGTGCTCAAATTAGAGTGAATTCCTTGCTTCCACATTTTTGTGCCAAGAGTATTAACTATGCCCAGGTAGCCAGAAAGTGGAGGTTGGCAGAATCAGATTTGCAGCACAGCCTTTACTATCATCCAGAAATACAAAAGCCTCTTTCTTCTCATGGCTCTGGATGCTCAGGAAAATCCATGCTGATCACAGAGGAGATCCTCTCACAAACCCAAGTCCTTTTCATCAGCATCCTCATACACGGGTAGCCACATCTGCTGGGTAGGATAGTGGTTTTCAGCTCTAAGACAAATAAACCCTGAGTATTGACAGCACCTTCCAGGCCAGTGACACCTGCAGTGACCTCAGACCTCTGCGTGTCAGGCTCAGACTTTCAGCGTGTGAGTGTTCTGCTGGAGGGTGCTCATGCAGAACCACTCCTTCCCAGCCCTTGCTCAGACACAACAGTGAGGCAGTATTGCAATCAGTCATTCTTCCGTCAGTTCTTCAGCAGTGTGTTTTATGCTTTACTGGAATTAAGGGCCAAGATGCTGAATTCTTCCTTGCTGTTTTTGTGTTCTCTTTAGTGCTCTTTTACAAATAAGAGTTTTTTCCCCTCCCTCTTGCCACTTTTATGTATATCCTGTACAAGGAATCTTCAGAGAATTAGCTGCTGATACCAATCAGCATGTGAGAGATGCATGTGAAATGGGATGCTTTTTTGGGTGTCTTTTGGTTTGATTTTTTCTGTGGCTTTCATTTTTTTAAAATCTCATGGGATGGCAAAAACCTCATCTTAACACCAGGGTAAAGTCCTTGTAAAGGTTCAGTTGCCATCCTAAAATGCAAAATGATTAAAGTTATCCACTGAAAGAAATCTAATATATTTCTGTTTTGAGTGGACAAAGTAACTTACTTTCCTTTCACTTTGTTTGCAAGAACAATTTTAAACAGTTCTCAGAACCTTTTCTGCTGTGGCTTTCCATAAGGTTTCCTCTGTCCAAAGCATTACCAGGAAAAAATGCGTTTTGAGAAAAAAAATGAAAAGTGTTGGGGAAATTAAATAGTAGTTTACAACAGAAACTTAATAATAGTTTGCAACCACCTTTTATCCTATTAGCTGGTTTTCAGTTGGCTTACCTGGTATTCAGCTGGATTCACATATACAGAGCCTATAGATCAGGAATGACAGGGTGCTTCTTGCTCCAGACTCATTCTTTGGGAAATAATTTATCCAAAAGAAAGTGTTGTGCTATATTGAAATGGAGAATTCTAGCTGGTGTTCTGTACTATAATATTTATTTTCTCCCCAGTGTGTTCAGCTCTCATTTCTTGCTAAAAACTTCGGTCCTTTCAAAAATCTTTGTTCTTACTTGTGTTTGTGCTGCTCTCCACAGCTACTGGGAAACAAGCTATTTGGAAACTTGCAAGTCACTGGAATAAAGCAAGGTTAATCTCTGGTGTTTTTCAATAGCTCCATGTCAGTGACAGTGTTTATAACCTGCTCCCAGGAAAAGAGCTAAAGCTTTAAAGAAGTGAGGATGAAAGTATAACATACCAAACTAATAAATGTTGCATAAGGGTGGGGGTTTTTTACCTCTTTGCAATGCTACGTCTGCAGTCTCAGCTCACTCCAGCAAAATGGCAAAAGGGAAAATGTGCATTTAACAACCTTCCTGCCACCACAAATCTATATTTGGAAGCATTTCCTTACACAGTATGAAGTGGTAAAATGATTGTCAGAGCTGTTTAGGTCAATATGTCCTCTGCTGGGATGAATAATGATTCCTCCTGAGAGGAATTGTGCTAGCAGGCTGAGAATCTAGCCAGAAGATCCTGGTGCTTCTGGTCATAGAAAGTATTAACTTATATTTTGGAATAAGGAGTCACTTTGTCTAAAAGAACTGGAATTGGGTAGGTTTTTCCATAGCCTGGTGCTGCAGTGCTGTGCTCTACAAAGCATCAGTTTTACAGTGTGGCTGGGAGCTGTGGCAGTGGTTTGCCTCTTACAGAGGAGAATGGAGGCACCAAGATTAAATCCCAGGGAAAAGGTGATCAGCAGCAGGAACAGCACTGCAGACACTGGGCTTGTGCTGCATTCTCCTCTGTTTTTCACCTGAGGGGGGCCTGGCATCTCCAATGTCACAGATAGGCAGTGAGGTTCCTCAGAGCAGGATCTCGATGAGCCAGAGGAGTGCTTAACTGATTCCTTATGAAGCACAGACACCTGGAGCTTTAGGGTCAGGTCCCCTCCAGGAGAAAGAGCAAAGATGATCCAAAGCCTCTCATGTCCTGCTGCATCATGTGAGCAAAGAGGGATGGGGTTTGTGACACCTGAGACGTGACTGCATACCAAAATACCTCCTGGCATGAGTCTTCTTGGTGAGAAGGGCAGAGGGGAGTTGAATTTGTTACTTCTCAAATACTTTTGGGATAATAGAGAAAAGAAGTTGTGCAAAGCTACCAGGGCTAAATAATGGTTGAATAAGTGTGCCTGGAGAGCATACTTGAAGCACCTGGGAAGCATTATCGATGGAAGCTGGGAAGTGGTTTTTAACACTTGCTTTTGGTTGGTTGTGCTTCCCATTTGGTCCCGTTCTTTGTGCAGAGTCGGCATTAGTTTCTCAGAGCAGTAATAAAGCTAAATGACACATTGTAGAAAAAACCCCTAGTTACTGCCTAGTTACTGCTACTTGAGAGCCAAATAATCCACATATTTGTAACCTGGGCCATAGCAAAAACCCAGATGTAGGCATTGGTACTTGTCACTGTGTCTCTGTCATGTTGGCCTCCTTGTACATGCAGATATATGTATTAAATGTCTCCCAGCCTGTGTGTAGTTTTTACTAGCTAGCTAGCTATAAGTTAATAAAACTCCCCCACACTAAACAGTTATTTTCTTAAATACTTGAACACTTGGTGTATGATGGACTAATTAACATGAAGAATTAGGAATCTCACTTGTGAGAAAGGTAAAATTGCTTTGTCCTTTGTGATTCAGAAATAGAAGTGAAATCATAAAACCCCAGTTCGGGGCTGTCATGTGATTTGCCAGGGTGGAGGGGCAGATGTAAGTGAAATTAAGGAGAACTGTGTAAAAGGGCTTGAAAAAGGGAGATTATGCAAAGACTGCAGAGCCTACCATGGCAGGAAGCAGAAAAATTCTGTAAAGGACTCAAGAAATGCTAAAAAAAACTCCGGGGCAGTGCAGAAATGCTGTAAGACCTTGAGTCTGTTATTTCTCAGGGAACTATTCCAAGTGATCCAGTGCAGCCAAGGAGAGGCTGCTAACCATGCACTTGACCTTGCAAACCCGAGAGAGAGCCAATTGCTAAGTGCCTGAAGTAACCAGAAGGGAAGGAGGCTTGATGGAGGGATGACTCCTCCAAGAGTCAGTGTACATCATGTCCTGAAGTGAAGGTGTTGATGATCCACGCTGATGCCTCCCTTTGAGGTAACTTCAGAGCACTCAACACTGAGCCTGTGTGGTTGAGGTGTGATGAGCTGGTTTGAGGTGCCACAGGAGGGCCTTTTCATTTTTGTCCTTTAAAACCTGCGCAAATCCTGAATTCTGGTACTCTTCAAGTAAAGCCTCAGGTGTCAGAATCTGCCCTGCAGATTCTGCATAGTCAGACACTCCATTAATTCAGTTCCTGAAGGGTGTGTTCATAGCACATTGTAGAAGGAGTTAGAGTATAACCAATACGCATGCAAAACATAGCTCTGTATTCTGAATGTTTTTGGTAGTTTTACTTTATTTTGGAAAGACACTGGCTGTGGTTGAATATATAAAATTACTGAATTGCACTGGCAGTCTTCTGATGAATTATTAGTGGGAAATGAAAAATCTACCATTGGTATTGTTTTGTGTAATTTTGTATTTTATTGGTAACCTTATTAACATTCTGAGAGTTGCTCAAAGACCTATATCCAATTTTTTTATCCTCTTTAGAAAAAGGGCAGTGAATTCCTTTGTGCTCAGTGAAGTAGGGACATCTGCAAATTATAGCTCTGGTACATAATTGCATGTTTTGAGTAGCGCACTGAATGCAAGTAGAAATACAAACTGTGTGTAGTGATAAATATATCCTCCAAGTCGTGCAAAATAAGTGGACTTTTGTTATTGCCTTCTTAATTGCAAATAGTGTAATTGAACTATTTCTTCCGTTCAAGCTTTTCAGTTCTCTTTGTAGCTTGAAGTGAAGTTTGAGGGCAGAAAAAACCCAGCATCGGGGTGATTGCATAAATGATTCAGACCTAACTTTTCTTACATCTAGTTCAGTCAAGTGCAACAGAGATTACCAAATTTATTGATCGTATGTTAAAATTAAGGCTTACCCAAATTTGGCATTCTAAGTACTTACTTCCTTCTCGTTTGAAATGCTAAACACTTCATGATGTGATAGGCAACTTTTACCAATAAGGCAAGAGTAAGTCTTTCCTTGCTGAGAGTTTCCTGTCTATAAGGATGAGCTGGTCTGGTAGCCCTTGCTTTGGACTCAGCTGTCCATGGCTTTGCTCTGTGATTGCATCCTATGGAATGAATCTCTGTCTTTACTGAGGTCAGTTGTCACAAGCACCAAAACTGACAGTCAAACAGGATGTGTGACTTGCTCTTGGGTGTCATGAAAAGATTAAGTAGAGTAATTTTTATTTATATTAATATATATATATATAGAGAGAGAGAGAGAGAGAGAAAGAGACACCGGATATTAATAAAATATGTGAATTCTGCAAAGAAAGCATTACTTAAAAGATAAAATTCTTGTGTGTTTTGATTATTGTTACTCAACTACAAGGATTTATGGAAATAAAGGAGCATTTTTCTCTTTTCCACTTTAGGTTCTGTAGAACAGCATTCAGCTTTAGTCTTTCTGCAGGACAATGCCAGACATGATTTTTAGTTTCAGATGACTGCACTTCTTTTGCCCAGAAACAGTTACTACCAAGGTGTTTCTTGCTCATCTACATCCTTCAAAACCGAAATCACAAGTATTATTGCAACACCTGCTTTTAGGGATAGCAGTGTTTCATGAGCCTGGGTATTCTCTGTTGCAATTTCTACTGTGGAACAAATTTCAGTAGAATGTTAACATAGATGTTTGTATTGATAAATTTATATCACTCCATAGTGCTAAAATACCTGTGGAAAATTCTTAAATTAGAAATAAAATGAATTGTAAGATATTTGATAGCTGAAAGTGCAGTTAAAACTATTCAGATTTTAGTGCTTCTGTAATGCTGTCTGCATATACACAGCACACCTAAGGATGCTGCATGTTGGTTTTTGCTCGGAGAACTGTGAGAATATGGGGGTGGTGCACTTGTTTGTAAGGACTTGGCAATATTAAAAAGCAAGCTTTTCTTTTTAACTCACCTATTTTGAACTCAGAACACAAGGGGTTTGAAACTTGGCTTTCCTTGAATTATTTACTATGTGGAACTGCTAGACAGTGTGCTTTAAAAGTAAGTGATAAGCCAGAACAAAAATGGCTGTGGTATCACCTTGTCGGCACATCTGCATTTCTAAAGATTAGGCAGAATTTGATAACAGGCTAAAGATCATTTCGCTCTTTGAGAATTCCTTCTCTTCATCTACATTGCATTTCTGGAGCTGGTATCCATGGCAATTCACAAGGATGATTTAGGAGCTGGGCTTGAAAAGGTCTATGAGAGTTCTTATTCTAACATACTTAACAACATTACTTTGTGAGTTCATTTATTGATGTAAACTGTTGTCAACAGTTTATCAGTATTTCAAATTTCCCTCCTCCATTGCTCACAGAATTTTTAGTGCTGTGGGTTTTGGTTCCATTTCTGTGACAAGTCTGAAATCCAAATGCATCTGGTTACACCTGAATGTTTTTACAGCTCAGAACAGAACAGGAATGGGATTTAGGTGAGCTGTACTGGCTAAAGATGGTGATTTAAGCTCTTAGTGATCTTTTAGTTATGGAGGATCAGTTTATAAATTTTGATAAATGTCAAATTTACTCATAACAATATTTAAATTCTGAGCATCTTCAAAGTCGTGTACTAAATCTTTTCTGAGAAGGGGAACGAATCACACAGGACAAATACTTCCTAATGGTATTTGAATTTCAGGTATCTGAGGAGCTAAGAGCCATCAGTGTGAGCCAAATCCAGGGATTATGATTTACTAAGCCATTATTTCCCCAAGACCATCTTTTCTTAAGAAAGGATTTATTTGTCTTTTGCATGAAACTGTTATGAGCTTCTGTGCTGTTCTACCACGTTTCTGAGACATTCCTTTTGCTCAGCTCAGTGATATTTTGGTTTGATCAATAGGTCTGTGTTGCTGTGAAGTGATATTTATTCTCTATTTGAGTTTTCATTAGGTACAGGATATATAAGTAGTTTCTCTCTTTCCATGATTGTTCTTTCAGCCATGGGTTTATTCCTTCATCTCCCCTTTCTTGAATTCCAAGCTCCCTTGGAAGCTCATCTTATGATTTAGCAGCCTGAGGGAAATAAATGTCTGGACTGAGCTTGTTAACTTCGTTACTTGATATGAAATGTACTTTAAAAAAAAAATTGTGATTATTATATTTGGTACTTCTAATGTACATTAAATATTTAAGTTAGAATTATTTTCAGCTATTGGCAGAGTTGTATTATGGTTTACACTTGATCAGCAAACTTAATACTGAAATTCTTAGACACGATAGAGGGAAGAGTATTTCAGGAATGCAGTAGGTCATAGTACTTTGACTTTTGTAATCCTTAGAAATTGAGTTGGTGCACATGGAATTTGCTCCAGATGGATTGTATACCTTAGGATATTTTTTATATATTGTGAAATAAATTTTCTTGAGGAACTTAGTTGCAAGCCCAGCAAACTCATTCAGTTTTAATTCTTCCATCAAATCTAGGTAGACAAGGATTTGCTTTCTAACCAAAGAATTCAACACTCTATCATTTTTTCTCTCACCTTTTCTGCTTACATTCTTTGTCTTCTCTGTTTTCATAGTCTGTCACAGTCTGTTGCACTCACTTAACATCCACCCATCATAGACTGTACATCACAACTGAGTTTTCCCCTCAGAAAAGCTGATGGATGATATTTTGATTATAGTTCCTTAACTGTTGGTTAAAAATAGATGGATTCTTTCTGGAATTTCCAGATATGGCACTGTTTTTTTTAAAAAAAAAACCAACAAAAAAAATGGTTTCTTTTGGAAGCTGATCAGTTCTGGAAGTGAATCTCAGGATGGCTGAGGTTGGCAGGGACTTTGTTCAATCCTCCCTTGGCCTGCTGGCTGTCATATAGCCCACGGTACTGGCAGCCACCTTGGCCATGAGGACAAGCTTGGTGACCACCAGATCCCTTTGGCAAGTCATAAGAATTTTCCCACTGCCTCTAGCTAGACCTTATGTTAGAGCACACCCGGTACTCTGCTCACTGTAGCAAACAGAAAGCAGGAACAACCCTTATATACTTGAATGGAGGAGAGCAAAGGTTTAGGAAATAAGGGTGCATCATACCAGAACCTCTGGGGAGTGACACAGCTTGCAGAGATCTTGGATTTCTCTGGAGTCAGCTGACATGAGCATTGCTTGCTCAGCTTCTAAGCAAAGATGCTTTAGGAATTGCACAGTTTAGCAAAGGTGAGAGAAGAAAGAGAGATGCAAAGAAGATTGGATTTGTGGAAATCGTTCCTGGTGTGGTTAGATGCGGTGGGCCAGTAAGTAATCTAAATGCATACTGTATGATATTTAGCATGGCTTGGTGACATTTGCCTTTTCTATTCAATTATTCAAGTGGCATTGCTTGTACGGGTTAGCAAGCCATTAACCTCCCCAATTGCTGAAAGCAAGTTGGTTTTTGTTTAAGTGTATTGAGCTATAAAATATTTTGTAGACATAATTGATTAATCTAAATATTTAGTTGGCTCTATTTTGGTATGTTTTGGTGTGTTTTGACAGTTAAGCTTTACATGTATTTTTTCAGTACTGTGCTATAAAAGAAATCTTACTTTCATGAATAAATACTTCATTGACTTCCAAGTCATGCAGATTTTCTTGGCTTCTGAAAATGAAGCATTTTTCTTTATTGCATTTTCATTGATTCTTTTAATATCTTTATAGTTGCTTATTTTTTTTCTAATACATCACATAGTACAAAGCACTTCCAACTTTAAAGGTAGCCCTGTGTTCCCTGGAAGTGCTTCCTTACGTAAATCCGTGCTAAATATTTAGGCTGAAAAAACCCGTAACTGGCCCCTTGCCTGAAAAATGATGAAAACTTTAAGGAAAACTACACAGAAAATGTAAAGATGATTTTCTTGACTATTTAAAAAATAATTTTGATATGCTTCTGTGTTTGAAGAGCACCTGTGTCAGCTGCAGCATCTCCAGTTGCTTTCAGGAAGAGCTTTTGACCTAAGTGTGCTGCATTTCTGTCCAGTAAGTCTGCACTGGGGCTCCCAGCCAGAATGGCCAAGACCCTTCACTTTGGTGACATGATGAGGTCACACCAGTCCCACAGAGCTCCCCGAGCATCTTTCTTTTCCAAGTCCTGAGTCACAGTTCAGTCACCCAGGACCCCTGAATACCACTGTAGCTTTATACTGCCGACATCTGCTGCCCCAGCAGCAATAAACCACTCAATTTATCCAAGGGCCTCTCCTCCTTAGGTCTTGCTGTCTTATGGGTAGGACTGTTGTGGAAGAATCTGCAACATGTGGGGTTCCTGAGCTTGCCTGGTACTGCAGGGTTAAAACTTCATGGATTTTTGTCTTGGTATCAGTAAAAGTCCGAATAAAAAGTTTTGGAGACTTTCTCTTCTGTAGCAAAAATTCTTTTTCACCACTAGCCAGGCTTTACATATTTGTGCAGTCAGTTTAACTCTGATTTCAGGAGGAGGCTTTATTCCTGTTAACCTATAATTTGCCTAAAATAATCCCTAATGCTATCCAAATGTGTGATTCTATTTAGGACTAATTAAAACATGATTAGAAGCTGATAGCTATGCTGAGAAAATGTGTATTTGTCACTTGTGGACTCAACAGAATCGTAAATCCATGTTTTTGCCACTTAGTATTACTATTACTCTACTGATAATTTAGATATTGTGAAACCATCCAAAACTGCTCTACTAGAATGACTTACTAAAAACATGTTATCTGATTCAATAGCTCATTACTCCAAGCAAAGCAGCTGGTGTGGCACAGAGCTAAAAAAGAAACCCAAACCAATGGAAGATTAATTTGTTGGGCAGAGTTGGTTGTTTTATTACAAGAGATCTTTGGAAGGAAGGAAGGAAAGTATAGCTTTTATTTTTGGTTAATCAGAATGGTAATAAGCTTGTTGCAGTGGTTTGTCCACTGCTTTGGTGAGTAGATGTAGAAGATCTCTGGCCTCTGAAGGAATTGGAAAGCTTACAAGGGTCTTAGAAAACAGATGTTGATTTGGGCTTTAATATGTTCAGCCTGTGCCTTCACCAGCTGTTGCAGCCCTGTTGGAGAATGAGAATAACCATAGCCCTGTCCTTAGGAACTGTTATGGTAGTGATGGAATTTCCCAGCCTGATGTTAATGTGATAAACAGGGATTTGCCTGGGACTAGAGTTGCACGTAGCCAGTGTAATCCTTGCAGAATGAATCAGAATGTGCCCAGTAAATGAGGAAGATTGTGCAGGTGCTGAAGATGATAAAGCCGTATCAAAATACTGGAAAAGATGGGATGGTTATTTGGATTATGCTGGCTGCCTTGAGGTTATTGGAGTCTGCACTAAGAGTAGCTTTGTGGATTAATTTCTCCACATCTTATAAGCATTATGAGTAACTTTGACATCTAAGTACCATAGTGCTTTAATGTGCTGGAGGTCGCACAGGTTCTGTTGTTCCACAGATTCAGACACTGAAGCTGTGATGTCTTCCAAAAGTATGTCATAGAATCACAAGTGGTTTGGATTGAAAGGGACCTTAAAACTCACCTCATTCCAATTCCCCTGCCATGGGCAGGGACACCTTCCACTATCCCAGGTTGCTCCAAACCCTGTCCAACCTGGTCTTGGACACTTCCAGGGATGGGGCAGCCACAGCTTCTCTGGGCAACCTGTGCCAGGACCTCACCATCCTCTCCGGGAAGAATTTCTTCCTAACACCTGATCTTAACCAGCTCTTTGTCAGTGTCAAGCCATTCCTCCTTGTCCTGCCACTACATGCCTGTGTCAAAAGTCCCTCTCCAGCTCTCTCATAGTTCCTTTAGGCACTGGGAGGCTGCAGTATGGTCACACTGGAGCCTTCTCTTCTCCAGCTGAACGACCTTGATTTTCTCAGCCTTTCCTTATAGCAGAGGTTCTCCATCCCTCTGAAAACCCTTGTGGCCTCCTCTGGGCTGGCTCCAACAGGTCTATGTCCTTCCTGTGCTGGGATCCCAGAGCTGGATGCAGCACTGCAGGTGGGGTCTCACCAGAGCAGAGCAGAGGGGCAGAATCACGTCCCACAACCTGCTGGTCACTCTGGATGCAGCCCAGGACATGATTATTTGGGTCACTCCCTGTGGCCTAACTAAATTTCTCTGTGGACTAGAAGACTGTGAAGGAGTAGGTGTCATTTATGGAATATAGTGGTGGCTACTGTAGAATCTACAAGTTTGTTCTGTAAACCCATGCACGTCCCTGTGAACAGCTCAGAGATTTTAGGAGGAGTCCATCCACATAACTCATGGAGAGTTAGTATGATGCCAGTGTAATAGTAGCAGTAGTGACAGAAACGTGTGCATTCACAATGGGCATTTTTAGTAAACTAAATCCATTCATCCACGGAGCCTTCTGGAAAGCACATCTGTGACCTGAGGACTGTGCTCTGTATACGCTTCACATTTATGATGTGGGTTTGTTTTGGGTTTTTTTGCTTGGCTGTTTTGTTTTGAATGTTTGTTTGTCTTCCAGAAATAACTAATTTATCCTACGTCTTCTTCTTTTGGAAGTATTTTTCCTGAAACTTTCTGTATTATTAATAATATGCTTCTGGTTTCTTTTCCCTAAATTCACTGTCTTGAAAGGCAGATATTTGTTAAAGCTAATAATTTTCTGAATGTAAATAGGAAAATAAGAAACCATTAATCTTAGCAAAACATTTACATGTGTGGGCAATACCTCTGATTAGAGTATTTTGAAGTAAGTTTTCATTATGTTGTCCCTATAAAGATAGCTGTGTACATACAATCCCTCCTGTCTTCATGTTATGGGAAGGGCCTTGACCACCAGTATTGAATGGCTGCTGCTCTTCCTTTGTAATCCTTTACAATTTTCTCATGGGCTATGTGAGCTGAACACTTAGAAGGTGCTTTTACAGAAAGGATAACCTGTTGTCATGAAAAATCTAATTTAAAACTATTAAGTAGATGTGAATGTTGTTCATGAAAATAACAATTAGACTGGAATCCTGCCAGCATCCCTCTCACAGGGTCTGAACCAGACACTTTTGATGGAAGAAACACACAGAAGCAAAAAATCATTTTATCCCGTTCTTCAAAAGTCTATTAGTGCTTTAGTGGGCTATCTCATAGTGCTTTTCTATAAGGAGAAAGAAAATTATTACTCTCTGGAGTTGTTCAACATTGTGGTTTTTGATGGGAAATAGGGGAGGTTAAAATACCATTCCTAGGCTGCACAGATATCTGTGTTTGTACACACTCATGTCCTTTCAAATTGCTTCTGTCTGCCTCTAAAAATACTGTCATGTACTGTATTTGTCTTGCAGAAATGAAATTTTCTCCAGCATCCAACATAATGAAAAATTTGATTAAATATCTTAGGATGGATTTGTCTTTCAAATTTTTGCTATCATTTTCAATTATAATGACTTGTAACATCAGGCAGAGACATCACCTTCATTGTTTGTCTCTCTTTTTCCCCTCCTTTTCACTTCCATGTCTCTCCCCTCTATTCGGCTTCCATTTCTGTTGTGGTATGATAAACATATCCATGTTCATTATTGGAGCTTTGAAATGAGCAAGTGAGTATAAATTTCCCTTTGGCTGAGATTTTGGGTTGATTAGCTTAGTCATAAAGGAAGAAGGCCAAATTGCCCTCTGCATTTCCTGGATGTCTGATGGGAGTGCAGTCATTATAGCATCATAATTACACGGCAGAAGGACATATTTTGTGCTTTCTATAGGAACCTGCATTGACAGAATGAAGGCTGTGTTCTTCTTGTCCTGTTTATGCCCACATCACTCACATTTTCTCAAAAACAACAACAACAACAAAAATAAATCACAAGGCTTCAAGACACTGCAGTGTCAAAATTCCCTCTGTAAATTCAGTCTGCTGGTTACTGCATTCCTGCCTCTCAGGTACCCATACGAGCTCCACTCCTGACTTTTTCTCAGGGCAAATTTGGCAACTTAAAATTTCAGTGCTGAGCTTTAATAAATCCGTTCTTCAGCTTTCACTGAACACTGATTGCTGCGCTTCTGCTCCCGGTGGGATTATGTCTGACTGTTTGGGAGTATCAGCTGCTGTTTTACATTTCCTTGCAGCTTATACCTTGGGCTATGCTGTTGTCTACAGATGTTAGCCCTTGGACATGTTAGATTAAAAACATCAAGTGAAAAATCTGAGGAGCTCAGGATTTAATGCTGATAATTCAGGAATCAGTAGGGTGGTGAGGTAGCTGTGTTATTGCAGCTGCAGGTTCCTGAGGCTGATAAAGTACACACACTGTTTTTTCCTTGGGACTTCATAGCTTTGCAAAACCTTGCTAATGGATTAGATTTGAAACCTGGACTGGGGGAATCCAGGATGTTAACAAGTCTCCGGATTTTGTATTTAACCCATGCTCTTGCTTGGGCTAATTTAGAGGTTCACAGAACTGTGGAACGGTTTGGATTGGAAGGGACCTCAAAGATAATCTTGTTCCACCCCCTGCCATGGGCAGGGATACCTTCCACTATCCCAGGTTGCTCCAAACCCTGTCCAACCTGGCTTTGGACACTTCCAGAGATGGGGCAGCCACAGCTTTTCTGGGCAACCTGTGCCAGGGCCTCACCACTCTCATAGGGAAGAATTTCTTCCTCACATCTAGTCTAAACCTACTCTCTTTCAGTTTGAAGCCATTCCCCCTTGTCCTGCCACTACTTGCCCTTGTAAAAAGTCCCCCTCCAGCTTTCTTGTAGGTCATCTTTAGGTTTTGGAAGACTGATGTTTAAATTTTTTTTTAAGTATTTTTCATTTCTGCATGCTAGTACATAAAGGAAACTGTAAGGCTCTTCCCACCTTCCTTTCAACATTCCAGAAAACCCTGTCATCCTCCTGAAGCTTTGAGGATTTCATCAGGCAAATTGAATGGGTGTTACTTTTCAAATATCTGCTGGTATGTATTTGCAAACCTGTGTGTCTACAGATGTACACTCTCACACTGTGACGTTGGTGTTTTTTCTCTGTAAATATGTCTGCATTCATACGTAGTGGGACGATGTGGGCATGAATGTGTGTGTGTGTTTATGTACACATGTGCATCTCTATTTCTGAAATTAAATAGAAAGTCAGGATTCCCTTCTAAAAAAATAATGTTCTTCTGAAAGTTTTATAATTTGCCAAAAGATACGGAAGCTCAGATGCTAATTGCCTCAAAAAGTTAATGATTTGCATTCGTGGACCCTCTACTTTCGGACCCTTTGAAATTATTGCAGTCTAAGGAAAATGAACGGTGTTTTTAGAAGCTTATGTGTGTAAAAAGCATTCTAAAAAGTTACATTAAGTAGATTATTATGCTTTTAAAATATGATTTGTGCTCCTTTTAGAAATTTTTATTTCATCCCTTAACTTCAAGAAGCCTTTCTTCAGACTCAGCAGTTGGTAACATTTAATTTTGTGTCATTTTATGTCTTTAGAGATGTGTTGACATTTCTGCTTTACAGAATAGCATTTTTACTTCCTGTCATCAGCCTGTGTGTTATAAAGCGCCATATTAACCTTTCTAGCACATTTAGGTGTTACACGGAAGACACTTTTTATGGAGTACTCTGCTACTCGTTAAATAAGTAGTGTATATTGTATGAAAAAATTGTCAGAACACTAAAATTCAGTCAAGACAACCATGGCTGTATGTATTAATAGTTTCAGGGTACAGCGCATAATTTAAAGAAACTTTAGTTTGCCTTCAGGGAAAACCCCAAAAACCAGTCACTGAACTGAAAAGACAGCGTTTGCTGCCCTTGACTTCTCATGGTTTTGTAAAGGTTTTGGTGCTGGGTTGAAAGAGCCAGCAAACACCTAAAGGAAGTGATGGGAGAGAAGCAAAAAGTTCACATGCAAGACTTCTCACCAAACACTTAATCATGACAGATGGCTCTGATGGGTGAGTAGTCAGCAACAGGAAGGGAATAGGTTTAACTGAGGCCAACACTTGTCCTAAAATGTCAGTAGCTGTGTGTTGGATTTGGTAACCACAGAATATTCATTTGTCATATGGCTTCACATATTTTTATAGCTATTTAAAAGTGCCAGAAAGTGTCAAAGTATATTTAATCTCTGCTTACTCCGAACATATTACATCATGTGAGTACAGACTTTGCTATGAGGAATAGTTCCAGCTTTATGGGAGCATGTGATGAAGTGATGAAAGGTACCTGGAGCTGGTGTATCTGCTTGGAGCTTTAAAGGCTGAAGCGTTTAAGTGTTGAAATCCTAGGTCAGGTCCCAAAGCAGTAGCATTGTAGCAGTTTCATGCTGCTTTCAGCTGCAGATTCTTTGAGCAGAGGTGGTAAGTTCAGATGCTGAGGCACTGGGAGCAGGCTCCACTGCTCCAGGTTTCAGAGCAGATTTGGCTGGCAGCAGGTCAGATGGAAATTGCTGATGGAAATTCAGAGGAGATTTACCCTGTTGTTGTCTTTCACTCTTTATATGAGGTCTTTTAAAGTTCCTGCATTTTTAATTTGTGGCAGCCAGTTGAGAATGCTAATGATACTATTTGATGGTGATCAGTGACTTTTTCACATGTCCTTCTAATCATAACCTTAAAATGATTCATAAACTCCAAACACTACACTGGCTTTAAGTTCACCAGGCAGTTAATGTTCTAATACATCTGGAGAATAAAAATCTGGCAATCAACCTTTTATTCCTATAATTATATGATGAAAACAAACTTAGTGACAAGGGGAAGAGAGACTAGTAGAGGGACAGTGTTTGTTAGGCCAGAAAAATAGTTAGCAGGATTTATTCTAAACTGAAAGCATAGCTGAGAAATATTTGGGAAACAATATGCAAAGTAGATGAATATGAGATAAATGTGATTTTTATAACGGGTCTTCACAAGTTTTGACAAGCTAATGGTTCTAAATCTGGTTCTTTATTCATGTGATACTGAGATAAGTTCAATCTTAAGGTGAATCCAGGCTGGATGGAGCTCTGAGAAGCCTGGTCTAGTAAAAGCCGTCCCTTCCTGTGGCAGGGGGGTTGGAACTGGATGATCTTTAAGATCCCTTCCAACCCAAACCATTCTATGATTCTATGATAATCTAATTCTTACATTGAAACTACAAGCCTACATTTTAATTTCTGCTTAAGTAAGCAGAACTAGAACTTTCTGTCCAAATTCCAGTGGTTATGGTCAGGAAGAAGCCTGACATAACGCACAGCATTTATGTTTATTGACATAAAATCCTATCCTTTGTGTCACCTCATGGTTAGAATGATCCAATAAACAAGCTGGTTTCAGTCCAAGAAAGTAACTTATTCTGAGTGTTTGTACCCCAACTATTTCTGTTTCTAATCAGTGAAGGTCACAGGCCCCTAATTCTTTCTTTGTCCTGTTCTTGATGATGTTACATAGCTCAGAGGCATTTCTCTGGTCTCGTTTTCTGTGGGATATAATGCGTCTTTTCTGAAGACACATCTACAGTCACATTCAGCAATTGAGGAGAGATTTTGCCAGGATGTCACAGGTGTAGAACAGGATGCTGGAGAAAGCAGATCACTGAGAAACTCTGCATATAAAAACTCCTCTACGGCATGGGAGAGAATGGGCTCTGGATTTTGCAATAATTTTGGTGTGACTACAGGCTGCACACTAAGCTTTATTTTCAGTTCCCAGGTGGTTCTGAAAGCAAATGTCAGAGCCTTATTAAATGAGTTAACATTATTGTTAGGCAGAAAAAGTCAAGTGGAATTTTTTGTTTGTTAGGGGTGTTTTAAAGAATACTTTTTTCGCCATGTAATTTTGCTTCCCAGTCTGGACAGGTTGGCTTCCTTGCGGAATTTTTGCCCTCATTCTGTCTCAGTCTTTGTCCTGGTTGCAAGGGGAAAATGCAGTAATAGGTGTCATGGTTTTGGTGCGATGCAGTTTAAGAGAACCTGCTCTGGAGACTGCTCTGCAGAGTCTGTTAAATGATCCAACTATCTTGTGCACACACTTCATGGTACTGTGTCTGAATCAAAATTTTGAATCTGAATCAAAATTTTGAATCAAAACTTTTGAATCAAAATTTTGTCTGAATCAAAATTTTGAAAATTTGCATCTGTTTTGTTCTGAGATTAGCTTATTTTTAGAAAATATTGAGCAGTACCAAGATAATTGTGAATGGTCTCTGGACGCTAATGATGTTGGGGTGGCTAACACTGCAATGGTACATCCCCCCCCCACATCCTGGCTGGTTTTATGGAACAGGCTCTGCTTAGCTGGATGCAACCCCCCAAATGCCGTGAATCCTCTTTCTACTGAGCATGTGGCTGACAGCAGGAAAATAGGGGGGTTTGTTTGGTTTTTAAGAAATGAGGAATGAGAATGAGAGAGCTTTGTGATCTTGTTACAATGAGTTTGTGAAAAAAGCTTAATTTTTCAAGAAACATACAAATACCAGTGGCTGCAAATAGAAATGGTGGTTGAGAAACGCCAATGTGTGAAGGCACTGTAATAAGAATACAGCCTGGGAAAAGTAATTTTGCAGCAAAATACTACTGTCTCTTTTCTATATCCATGCACTCACTGCATTAGTGAATTGCTGACCCTCAGAATTCCTGATTGAGACAAAGTCGGTGTTGGACACAGGACATTTGTCAGTGGAGAGAAAGGATGAGATATATTAATCCATATTCATGGCTATGAATATTCATGGCATTGAATTTTGTCATTTGTAAGATAGAAGTGTCTTAAATATAACTGTAGCATAGCTTTCATCGCTGAATGATGGATTTGATAGATTTGAATGACTTCTACTGGATATGGTTGACAAGTCGGGTCTTTTTTGATTAATCAGTAAATACTGAGAAATTAAAAATATGCAATTTTCCTCCTAGAACATCAAATTGTATTGATGTTTCAGATCCTAGTAAAAGCCGCTTTAAGGCAGTGAACCAGCAGTCAGATTGTTGCTTTCAAAACATCTGAGATACCTAGTGCTCCATGCTGTTGTAAATCCCTAATTTTTAGCTGAAAAAGAGTTTTATAGCTCTTTTCATCTACCTTTCCATGAGTGAAAGCTTGTATTTTTTCATTTGTGTGTATGAACACATAGCACTTAAGAACAATGAAGCCCTTTTGTTGGATGTGGAGGATAAAAATACAGTGAAAACTGGAAAATGTGATTGCATTTCAAAATGCTAAAAGCAGTGAAAATAGAAATCATCATATTCATTCAATCTGAAGTCATTCTGAATGATGGAAATCATGCCAATTCAAACACCATTGTTATTTAACTTCAGTTATAAATAGAAATATTCTGTATTTATTGAAAGAGGAAAAAAAAAATCCCATTTTTAATGAAGAATTGTAATAAACATTGTTTACATTTTATCTTGGAGTTGCGTAAAAAGGATTGTGGAGAAGTTTCTCCTCTTTATTTTTCTCTCTCCCTTTTAGATTTGTTCTTTCTTGTCTCCCTCAGCAGCTCCATGGTTTTTTGTTTCCTTGTGAATATTAGAGCCTAACTGAAACCTAACTTACTGTAAAACAAACCCAAGGTTCCTAATAATTAAATTACTTCAGATTCAATGAATTAAATACAAAATTTACCCAACTTACTGTAAAAACGTTGTGTCTTACAAAATTTGTTTGAGGAACACTTAATGTTTTTGGTTTATGAATGCTGTAAGGCAGAAGGAAGGAAGCAAATCTTGTAAAAGATGATGCAGGTGTTCTACCTTTATTTTCTTGTGTGATTTTAGCCTATAGCCTAGAGGAGTTTAATGTGTCTGGAGCCTTTTGTCTCCTGGCAGAGGTGTTGGTAGATAACAGGATGTGCTAAACAAGACCAGAACAGCTGAGGAGGAATTGAAGTGCCCAGAGTTTAGACCTGATAAAGGATGTAATAGGCCTATCGTAAAGTTAAACTTACTTTGCATTTGTCTTTAACAAGCACTGTTTCTCTGTGTTTAATTAGATAAGTTAATGACTTAGACCTCCTGGTATTTAGGGTATAGAGATAATAGTTTATAACCATTAATTTCTTAACTCCTCCCTAGTGTCAAGCAAATAATCTTTAAAGGCAGCCTGTTTATCAAATGTGGTGATAGAAACTTGGAATATAAACCTCAAAATTCGAGCCCTGTAAACTAATTTATTTATGTAACCTGGGAGGAGTGTTTTTAAGGGAGAAAGCATAAAGAATGCCATGTCATTTGGATAAGGAAGTCTAGGTAAGTGATCATGCCTTAAGGACATGGGGAATAATGTTAACAGAGTTGTTTAGGTCCTCTGGGAGAGCTGTCCTCCTTCCTTCCTGTGCTGGCAGGGCTGTCTTGCAGCAATTTGTGTCTGAATTAAATCCTTAGGCAACCCCTTTAAGTTTCTTATCTGGCTGATGAGTAGCAAACACAGGAAAACAAATCCTCTGCTGTACAGATACTTTGAATAACAGGCTGTGTTGTCTAATGTGCCGAATGGGTTTAAATACATGCTGAACTGGACTGATTTAATGCGCAAAGGTGGTCTCTGTGTCCAGCTAACCCCAGCACTTCTACATCAGCATCTTCCAGAGGAGCTGGTAACCAGTTCAGATTAGGAAGACGTCTATGTGACTAATAGCCCAGGGAAATCAACAGCTACATAGGCTGTTTGCCCTACAAACCTGTAATAATACTGATCTACTGTTTTGATGTAAACATTCCTTCATATCTGTGCTTATCATTCCAGTGAGTGTCCATCGGGGAGAGGTGTTTTTTGAAGATCCCTGCCTTCCTGACAGCCCACACATGGCAAATTTAACAGTGGGTTTGAGCTTGGTTTTGTTTGTTTTTCATACTTACCTGTGTATAGTCATTTACGTGCCTAGGATCAGGCAGCTCCATCCACAGAGTGCTTTTGCCTGGTCTGAGCATCCTCTGTATCAAGTGGAAATTGTATGAGAAATTTGTAGCTTTTAAAATGTTTAATTCACTAAGAAAATCATTAAGCACCCTAAATTCTCCACTCAGAATCAGTTAAATAAAATGATGCTATGAGTTGTCCTGTCATTTTCCACATTCAGAAATGGAATAATATATTATACTTTTATGTGCCAGAGTCTTTTACTGTAAGACATATAAGATAGTCATGAAAATATATTGAAAGACTGAAAATAGTATTTCAATCAAAGACTATGAAATTTTCATTTGCTTCTTTTTGTCAGAAACAGAATCCTCTGGTAATAGTTTAATCCTTCCCTTGGATTTTTCTCAGTGTCAGGCTAGAAATTGGTGTTGCATCTTATTTTCTCTTCCTGTAGTTTAGTACTGTGTAATAAATGTTTTTGTGTAGTTCACTTTATTCATACACAAGTCCAGTGTGTGGATTCTGTCCTTTTGTTCTGTGAGGTCTGGCACTGCTGTTCTGAGGGGCATCACTGGAGAGCATAACACTCTCCTCTTGTGCTGTTTTTTCTACTTGTCTGCTTGTTCTAAATGGGTTATTTTTTCTAAATCACTTCTTGATCACTTTCCCTAAATGTAATCTACATCCCCCTGAAGTAACTTGACACCATAGAATGTGCTGAGCTGGAAGGGAGCCACCAAGGATCATGAGAGTCCAACTCCTGGCCCTGTGCAGGACACCCCAACAATCCCACCCTGTGTCTGAAGCTTTTTCCAAACAGTTCTGGAACTCTTCTCAGGCTGGGCCTGTGACTAATTTTACCATCTTTTTAGCCCTATCTTACATCTTACTTTATATGGAGTTGAAATGGGTTTATTTTTTAAAGTAGCATGTTTGACCTGAAAAGCCTGGCTTTGGTGCCTAGAAAAATGTTGGGAAAAATGTTTTGTTTTCAAAGATTTTGGGAGATCTGTTTTTTCTTTATATTGAACTGAGTAGACCCTCAGAATAATCTTCTGTCTCTCACCTCCCAACAACAGCAAAAGAATGTATCCTCAGTGTTTTCGGGCCCCTTGAGGTACCTGCTCAGTAATACCCTTCCTGCAGTGCTGGAGTGCAAGGCCTGCACATCTCTGAGCTCAGCTGCCAAAGTAGAGCCATATGTCTTCAACTGCAAAAATTGAAGCTGAAATAAAGAATTAGATTGTCCCAGACAAGAGTGCAATCAGTGGTGAGAAACTGGGACTATAACTTTCTTAACATAGCTCTAGTGATTTATCTTGGAAGGGAGGTGGATTTAAGAGAACATGCTGACATGCAGTACTGGTGTTTTAGCATCAGGCGTGGGTTGATCCTCACTTTACAGTTTTCCAACTTCTCTGTGAGTTGGTCTGTCCCACCACATGTCTGTCTTCTTCCTCCCAAGCACTATCGTGAACCTCTTTGTGACCATCTCTTGTGAGAACGCCTCAGATGTACTAGAAGTAGTGTCATAAACTTAATGATGCTGTAAAAGTCTTTTATAGAAGGATTTCTTCAGACTGCATATTATTGACAATTCCTGCAATTTAATACATACCGTGTAGAAACTTGTTCTTAAGATGCTCAGACTGTTCAAAATCAAAAATAGACTTTAGGGAAGAAGGTATCGAGGGAGATAGGACAACCTGTCAGCAGCCTCTGGCTTAACATATCTGGTGGGAAGTTCTAATTTACCATCAAAGTGGCAGCGACTCACTTGGTATGAAGTGCCAAGGAGACAGATGGCAATGTTGAAATATTCTCTGTTGTGCCTATCATCAGGTCTAGTAAAAAGAGAACTCAGGAGCAACAACATGTTGTAGTAGAGCAAATAATACTTGCTACCGCTTTTTTATAGGGAGTGAAGTTGTTTGTTGAAAGCTACTGATGTAAAGCTGAGCTGAATTCTTTTATATGGACAGAGAAGAAATATTAGGTACAAATACAGGTTTATATTAATGTTGTACTACCTTGGAGCAGATAAATTAAAATTTTATTCCTGTAGAAAAATATTAACTTTAATGTTCAGGTTCAGTGGAAGCAAGGAGGGAAGTAAGCCCCAGCATGCTATTGGGGATAACTCTGCTTTGGGATTGAGTGCCTGCCTCTCTGTCTTTGCTTTTTGTCCCAGATTCATATCTGGCTGATGCTCTGTTTCTCCTGTTATATTGGACTTTAACGGCAGCAGGCCCTGGTTTTTCAAGGGCTCTATAAAAGGAACATGGACACGTGTTAAGTGTTAATTGGTCTATCACCCTTATCTCGGTGGGAAGATGAGGTTTTGCTTAAGAGGAAATAATCGCTTAAGTTGTTCCCTTGGAACAGGGACCTAAAAATCAGGATTGAGTACTGTGCTGTCCCTTCTGCCTCGGTCCATGTATCTGGGCATGTCCCTTTGAACCTCTCCTTCTTAGTATGTAGAATAGCGATGCAGTGGTACCAGGAATAACAGCATCAACTGCAGTCATTTTCTCACTGCTCTAATGCACTTGGATATTTGTAGGTGGCATCAAGTTCCTAAAAGCTGCTATTTGGAGAACATGGACACTCTTCTGCTTCCTCTAGATCTTTTTCTAGCTGCTCTGTAACAGCTTTCTGCTCAGAGTCTTAAAGGCTGACTTCTAATGCAGAAGGAAGCAGAAAAGTAGGAATTAACTTGTAGTTTTATGTAAGTATTGCTTATTTCTTTCTTATTGTTGCACATTCTCTTGAAAAAAGGGACTTTCAATCTTTGCAGGACCAGCTTCTCTCTGGACAGACAGGCAAAACAAGAAGAATATAAGGGGCCTGTAATTATATCATGAGCTTTAAAAGGCACAAATTTTAAATAGAGTAATCATATATATTAATGTTGGTGTTTCTGGTGGCAAGCTGATTTGTTCTCTGCATTTCTTTGTCTGGATTCCAGTCAGGGCAGTGATTTCAGCTGGACTTTTAAAATCTGAAGGAAAGGGCCATCCTATAGCCAGAGACTGGCTTCTCCTTTCTGTCTTAATTTCTTCCTGTGCAAAGATACAGAGAGCTGTTATTTAGTTTCAACTTAAGTGTTATTATATTCCAAGTATAGGTCTTAACGTATGGCACATTGTATGACATATTTTCTCTTCTTCCAAAAAAGTATTTTTGTCTGTAGTCTTGGTCTGTCACACATTTTAATAAAAAATTGATCTTGTCTTAGGTTTTGGGAGAGAGCAGGGTTTTGGGAGGGAGCAGGAAACAGTCCATGAATGTATGCTTGGCCCTTAGGAGGGATCTTTGGTTACACCTCCATCTTCAGCAGACATTATGGGTTGGTATATAAGAACTGTAGAGAATCTGACCTGTAACATACTGTGCAAATTAATTTTAATCCTTCCTTATGGCTTCTTTTAGAGTTAAGATTCACGGGTTGCCTTGTAGGCAGTAGCAGGGGAAAAGCTCCCCTTCCCTGTAAATGTGAAATGTAAAATGCTCACTGCAAATGAAATAATAGTTTATTGTGTTCCTGGCAAAACACATGCAGTCCCTGAACATTTCGATATTCTCTCCCATCCCAAACACAAAGAAATGCACTGGAGTGTATATAGGATGGGTTAGGTTGCTTGAAAGAAGGGGAAAACAAAAGTAAGAGCAACTGGCAGACTTCAATTATACTGAATAGCAAGGATTTATGATTTTTTTTTCCTTTAAAATGAGCAGATATATTAGTAATTCCTATCCCAAGGACATGTATTCTTTGTTGATGATACAAGGTAGATGTAGTGCAGCTAAACACTTTCCTATTTAGTTTAGTATGTTTTCTATAACCAGGCAAGTAGGACCGAGATGTTCTGCATTATAACAAGAACATCATTAAAATGACAGATGACCATAAAATTAAATCTTGCTTTCCCATGGGGCATTTTTGAATGTTAAGTTAAAGCATCTGTAACTGATTATTTTGTCCTTATTAAGCTCAAACTGTCCAGAACTTTTGAGTTTTTAAATGCAAGTTCATCTCTTATATTGTGTATTTGTGATGAAGTAATTGAATAAAAAGAGTCAATATATTTTTAATAACATAGACTTATCTCACTGATTGATTGTGATTAGAGTCTGGGTTGAGATCTTCCTATGCATGTATTCTTGTAATCTACAGGTCTGGCTGGAAGTCTCATGAGTTCAGTTTTCATGGAAGTATGTTACCACCTACTTTTTCATTTATAAGCCTGTCTAAGAGCAGCAGATATAGACGTACATGAGAATGTATTTGGCCATTACATGTGGGACAGGAGCAAATATTGGGAGATAAAGAGGAAGAGACTGGTCTGACACTGAACCCTTATGAATCTTCTGTAACCTTGCGAGTCTTAGATTTGCCAAGTATGTCTAAACTGTGTGAACTTAGCAGCTCCCAAGATGGTGTATTGCCTGAATTACAGAAGCATGTGTAAATGGAAATTTAGAAGGCTTGCTTTCAGATTAGTATTGTGCATGGTAACTAGTTTCCAAACAAGAGCTTATCTGGAAAGCCACGTTTTATAAATAACAATAGCTGTATTGCCTCATCATGTCTCACATTATTGGACATACAGCAGGCACCCAAATGTACCTGGTTTTGTGAAGCAAGCCACGGGCAGGCTTCATTCTAGATCCATAACTGGTGACCTCCAGATTTATGTGTTCCTTGATTTTAACTAGATTACTGACTCTTAATTTGAACCTAGGAGAGCCTGAAGCAAAGTATTAAACCCAAAATTTATTCAAAAGTCATGGGTGTTGTATGACTGCTTCTTCATAGCTGCATATATGGAAACCTGAGTTTTCACTAATGCTAAAATTTTGTAACAGACCTGCATTTAGGAAACAACTGGCTTTTTTTTCCCTCCTAACGGCCAATTGCTTACAACAACAACATAAGTCAGTAGTAATGTCCTTGATCATTTAAGTTCTCTTTACCATTCTAAATGATACTCATCTAATGTAAAAACAAACCTGAAGACGGGTTTTCCACCTGAGAGGCTGTGTTTTGTGAGAAAAATGTGATACAAGGTTTTATTTTACACTGCTACTAAATTTTAATAATACCTTTTCCTCTGTGTACTGCTATGTGTGTATAACATATGTGTCTAGGAAGAAGAAGGCAAAAGTAATGGACCTGAGGAAACTGTAGGTCCAGGGAGACATTCACTGCTCTAGTATTAACAGGTTATTAAACTATTTCAGTTGACTAGGTAGGACTTGCAGTTAAAATAGTTCAGGTTAATCATATTTTTTTCATCTGAGTTAAGTATCAAACAAATTTTCTTCAAAAGTGGCTACAGAGGCAAAAAAAGGGTGAACAAAAAACCCCAGAAAACCCCTACAGTGATAGAATAAAATAGGCAGTGCTTTCTGACCTGGCCTGCTGACCATTTGCTGCTTTATTTACTACAGCTTATGTCTTACTTAAAAAAAAAAAAAAAAAAGATCTAAAACAGATCAGCAAATAGTCCTGCGAACTCATATAAACTGTACATCCGAAGGCTACAATTTTCCTATTCTACAGCCTTCTTAAAGAGATTTTACCTGCAAAACCCACAGCTATATGCAATCAATTGATTGCTAAAAGTTATTATCCCCCTAGGATGCTTTCCTTTTCATATGCGCTAGAACATTAAATTTAAAAATTAGGCCTGCTGTGAAACTAACAACAGTCTTCAACTGAAAAATGTCAATCCACTTCAAACAATTTCAAGAAGATTCTATTTTGCCCTTCACTTACCAAAAAAAAAAAAAAAAAAAAAAATTAAGTCTGAAGGGGCTGTGTAGCACATCCTCACTGGAGGCCAAATCCTGCCTGACTGTAGGTCAGCATGGCCTTGCCTCTGTGCTGTTTTGCTGCAGTGTCTGAGAGAAGGCGGGAAGGTGACAGTGGGATGTTCACCAGCTCCTCTTGAGAAGGTGACAGGAGCTGAAGGACTTTGTGAAGAGCACTCCCCACAGAGCATCTTCCTTCCCTCATCCTGCCTGACAATTTACATCTTTGCTGAGACTGAGCTGCTGGATTTTTTCAGACCTTCTGCCAGCCAGCACAGGAACAAAAATCAGGTGCTGTGTGTGAGAAAACCCTTAGTAACTCTTACGGGTTGGGGATGTCAGCACCTGTGCTCAGTGCTCTGGAAACTTGGTGTCTCAATCTGGAAATATTCAGGCTACCTTAGAGGTACAGCTCTCCAAGAGGGTGAAAAAACAAAGACAGAAAACCTGATCAGGAATACTGCTGAGCTGAAGGATTTGTATTGGAACAGTATAATTGAAAAGGTAGTTTCATTATGGGAAATACAGTTGCTAATTAATGAGGGATATTTATGTGGGTCAGTGGAAAATTGAAAGGTGGTGCTTCAGATTTTGCTGCACCCTCTCCCAAGTTAGCAGAGGTGCAATAGATAGTAAAAGAAATCTCATGCTGAAAGTTTTTAAACTTTGTATTTTGCAAAATGATGCCTTAGGATTTTAGCTTTTACATTTTTCATATCCTGTAATTCTTTAGTGTGTAATTCTAACTCCATATGGACTGTTAACTACTGTTCTCCCCTTTTGGTCAGACAAAACAATTCCTCTCTAGGCCTGAAACTCAAGGACACCTTACTGTCTCAGGCTCCAAGATATGAGCTGGGGGGGGCGGCAAACTTGGGGTAAGTGACTTCGTTACCTGAAGCTGTAATTGGAGGATTAAGCCCCCATATGCTAATGGACCAAACTTATAAAAGTATGAAAACCCGTGACCCCGTTGTCCCTTTTGGGTGTAGCCCCTGGGAGCTCTGACTGCTCTAATGTACCTGAAGGCCCTTCAATAAATATAATCACTTTTTATTCTCTTAATTTTGTCCAGCCTCTGTTTTTAGGTAGCCCCTAAAAGCATCAAAACCTACTTTTACACAGTATTTTCTTCTCCTTGCAATGTTGTGCCAGTTCTGATTTTGTCCCCTTTCATATTCACAGTCATTTCATGAATTGCTCTCATCCGCTGCTTAGTTTCAATTGCAGTTGCCGTTTCGGTGTCCCACTGTGAGTTTCCAAATTGCTGTATCAGCTCCCAAAATACTGGACAATCACTAGTCTGATTGAAAAAGGAATTGGAGCATTATTCACCATATTATTTAGGAAAAGAGGAGCTACACAACATGTGTTGAGGCAAATCCAACTCTGTCTCCTGCAGACGCCACAGAGCTGCATTTTGTAAGACTGTAATAGGTTGTTTATGCTCATGAACTTCAATATTTTGTGCCATTCAGCATAAATCCAAAACCATTTGAGTTCAAAGGGGAACTGAGATTATTATTATTATTATTATTATAATCTATAAATCTTTGAATCAGGTTTTCCTTACATTTGGAAGTACAACTTGGTTCTGTTTGCTTCTCAGTAATACATAAAATTAGACAAAATTAACTCACAAACATGTCTAAAAAAAAGGTCATGTTACAGGCAGTGGGTTGGATTTATCTCAATTAGCTTCAGCCATCTACAAACTGAGGAAGATTTCAGCTCCATTTCACGTGCTCTCAATGGAAAATGCAGCCCTCCCATTTTAGCCATCTCCATTAAAAAGGGATCAATTCAGACCATTGGCACCTTCTAATTTTTCATTAACTGCAGAGGAAGGCTCTGAAATGTGAAGGATAAGAAACCTGTTTGGGTTTGGCTGAAAACCCTCCTGGAGAAACTTTCTAATCAGACAGCATTAACCTAGAGGAATATAAAAGTTTTCAGTAACCGTGAAGTCAAATGTGTTTGCAAAAGCAACTTTGCCAAATAGAAGACTGGTTTAGAAAATAACACACATGCATGATTCAAAGCAACAACTTGATTTTGCAGGCTGTCAGGCTCTAGCAGGAAAGGGGGAAGCTGGCTTCATTGGAAATGGTCTTCTCTACAAGGTTTGTCATCTTTCCTGGTGACTGCCACTCCTAATTTCCACATTGAACTGTATTCAATCAGACCATATAGCAAGTACATGGAAGTGTAATAGCTAAATCCTGTTAGAGTTTTTGCATGGGAGCAGTGAAGGAGGAGAGGTTTAAATACCAGCACTCTGGAAAAGAAAGATGTGAGGCAAAGTTCACTATGAATATGGAAGGAACAGCTTGATCGAAAATCATTTTTCAAAATAAATAATTGCAAAAATTAAGTATATTTGGGAATCATAACAATAATTTTCTTTTTTAGAGTGAGCCAGTAAAATTTTGCTGACAATTTGTATTTAAAAGTGATACTTTGGATTTTTTTTTTATTTGATGCTAAGCTTATGATAGATGGTGTGTGGTGTAGGGCAGTTCTGTGAATGCTAAAGCAAATGTTAACCCATTTTCATACTGGTTTTTTACTTTGAATGATCAGTCTCAGCTTGGCATTTAACTCAAATTCAGATTTTATAAATTTATTATTGATAGTAGTTGGTTCCAAAAGTCCAAATAAATGAGAAATTGTGGTTTTTCAACCAGCATTGCAATTTTTCAGCTGTATTTGTGGAAGTTTATGAAGGCTCATGTCTCTCTGGATTGAGGAAAGAATTGTGTGTGTCTTAGGAGCTCAATTATTGTCATGTATTTCTTTTTGAGTCCCAGGTGATGCACACTATATTTGTATGAGAAAAAAAGGAAAGCTCTTCAGGTTTGCTGCAGCTCATCATTTTGAGTGAGAGTTTTTTCTGATGATGCATGAAAGACATCTGTCATGTACTGTTATTCATTGCTCATGGGTAATAACAACAGTACTTTGTATATGTGTAACTGTTTTGATTTAAACTTTCTCAAGTGCATTATATAATGGATAAATACAAAAAAACTTGTCAAGACTTCTCTGACAGCACAATGTTCAGTCTCTAGCAATGGCCACATGCAGTTGCTGAAGTCTAACCTTAATCCATTGCAGTTCAGATGCTGCCCAAGCCAGCTCATGACAATTTTGAAACCTTTTTCTCTTATAGTCATTTTTCTAATCTGCTCCCCAGCATTCTTAGCATCCACAGCATCCTGTAGCAGTAAGTAGATTCAGGGTTTAATTACACCCTCGGTGAACTCCCTCTCTTTTTTTTTTTCATCCTAAACTGGTCTAGTGCTAATGTCATTACCTGTTGAGTGGTTCCTGTGTTAGAATAACGAGTAACTGCTCCCCACCATTCATCCTCTCCACATCATTGATGTTTTTAAAACAGTTGCTCCCTGATTATAATTGAAATGGCTACGGCACAGATATATGGGATTTACTGTATCTTAAAGCCTTGTTCCATTTCCTTAATATATATAATAATACACATTTCTATCCAGGAAAATCCTTAAGGCTGGCTTTTCTTTATTTCAGCTGAGTAGTTTTCATTCTACCTCTGCTGAGTAAGGTACTGTTTACATGAGTACAAGTGGCAGGTAAAGTGGAAAGGAACAAGGTATACATGTGGCTTTTATGCTTGTACAGACCTTCTCAGGAGCTGGGAATAAAGAGCTACAAATAATTTACAGTTGAAAAGGCAAAAATAAGAAGATTTGTAATAAATAATAATTTTTAGGTGATGTTCCTTTTATGTCAAAACAGCAGAATTTAAGGTATCTGCAACATGTATTGAGTCCAGAACAGAAAGAAATCCTTCAAATACATCTGTATAGCCCAGAGGCCACATAGACTGTTTGTGCAATTAAATAATGATTGGATTTCATAGCCTGTTTATTTACAGGGGATAAACAAGTGCATTTATGCAACGTCTGTAATGAAAATCTTGCCTGTTTATGAATTAGTGTTGATTGGTTGTTTTTTGGTTGGTTTTGGTTTTTTTTTTTTTCACTTGGTGTATGTAGGATCTGCCATCCAGAGTTAGGGTGATTTTCTTTCTTCTATGCTGTTTTAAAAAACAGTTTCTCAAACTGTAAAGTAAGTCTTGTGTTATGCAAAGAAATGACTATTGAAAAGCAAAGTGCACCCTTAGGTAGCATTCAAAAAAGCAATATAATAAGAAAAAGCATTTTTGCAACGCCTTGAAGGCCAAGTCTCTCTATATGTTAATAATAAATGCCCCAATTTCCCAGGCATACTATTTTTATAATATAGTTTTCCTGCCTTAGGTTTTATCTGAATAAATTATGCTCGCTATATGCTAAAATTGGAATAGTTTGGTAACAGCATGATTGGATATGTGATAATTTACAGCTTTTCTCTGAAGCATGAGAATTGGTTTATCTGTGGTTGTCTGTGGCCTAATGGGATTAGCATTGTTTTTCCAAGTGTGTGTGCTTGTAATCTTCATACAACCTGGACTTTTGTGGTGTCAAAATGTTTATCCCGGGCTTTGGAATACCTGGAGAAAGCTTGAAGGGGCTACGCTGATAACAAGAGAGAGGAGTAGTGTTCTTATGCTAATGTCCCAATAAATTTTTCCTGCTGCACACCAGAATTCATGTATTAATATCAAAATAGAATCATTCTCGGGCAGGCATTATTCTTTTTGCTTGCAGGGAAAATTTGGAATTCGCGGCATAAAGCCACCTATGGCACCATAGCACAGACCTTTTTTTTGGAAGTCACCAGGAGCAGATTTGAATTCACTTAATGCAGGTTGCCTTTGGAGCTGGTTTTGCACTCCCTTTTTCCTGGTTCTTTAATCTAGCTGAGTGTGGGTGATGCTTCCTGCCCTGCCTTAGCATACTGTGTTTAGCTGGTTTTGTATGAAAAAGCCAAAAAAGTGTTAGTTGTTGCTTTCATGGTATTTTCATAACTTCTACTGTACCATGATTTAGCATGATTTTTAAAAAAATACTAAAGTCCTGTGTGGCTCTTTCACAGTTCTTAATGAAGCTGTGGAAAATTACAAAAAAGATCAAAGTAAATCTTGTAGCAAGGAAAACAAGAAAGGTGTAAAGGACTTTCATGTTTTAAAAATGCCATGAGATGGAATCTGTCTGGCAGTATCAGAAATAATGCAGGCAGCATGAAATGGTACAATTGGTGAGAAGGACAAAATCATAGCAGGAATCGCTAATGTGATAAACAGTATTGAGTAGTGACCTGGTTTTAGCCATGTGTTTATGATATTTGTCCTCCTCATCTATCTTGCCTGGTTTGTCATATTCAAAATGGATAACTGAGCCTTTCCTGAACTTCTGTCTTCCCCAGGCTCTCAATGTACTAAGGTTGTTCTGTCTTTATCCTACCATAATGACAATCATTCACTTCAGAAAATTCACTGCAGAACTGGAAAAAGAGCAAAGGAAAGTAGCACCCAACTGATCTTTTGTCCTGTGGGTGAAGAAATATTCTTGACATGAACTGTTTCACGGAACAGTATTGTAAAATATGGGATTTGAGTTGTGATGTTGGGCCAGTCTCTGGTAGAAGTTTACTGCATAAGAGGAGTTGGTCTTTTAGGAAGGAAAATTTAGCCAAGGGAGCAGTGAAAAAAACACATTCAAAGGGAGAAAAAGCATTAATTTAGCACAAAATCAAGATCCTGGAAAACAACATTAATCAATACATCAAAGAAGATGAAAAGAAGGAATGCTTTGTCTTTGTGCAAATGTTAAGTGCCTGCAATAAATAAAAGTAATGAAGTCCCTAATTTATAATATATTTGAACAGGTTGCTAATAATCTAGCCTAATGGGAAAATTCAAATGATTGAAAGGCTGAAAACATATTTAAATAGCGCTGGGAGGGAAGAAGAGAAGTGGTGGCTTAAATATTTGGTATCTTCATGAAGCAACTCTCTGGAATGATTCACAGCTCCACTATCTAATAGGTAATGTGTAAAATGCGGATCTAACTTACGATGTGCAGAAGGCCACCAGTAGAGAGCTACAGGCCAGTTCCTCCTGTAATGTGTAGGAAGAAAAAGCACTATTATGGGAGACTTCAATTACAGTGTTACTGGAATCACACTGCCTTCTAACAGTATTGTTTTTATTTCTTTAAAAAAAAAGATATATATATATAGATAGATAGATTAGATATAGATATAGATATAGATATAGATATGATGTACATAAATGTAAATGATTAATCTCCTTCTATGAAATCAGATTTTGAGAGAATTCTATGTTAGGCCTCGTTTTCACAGACAAAGACAAAATTAGTGGTGGTTTAAGTACCAAAGGGAGTAATTAACCAAAGTACAAAAGAACTTGAGTTAGCTGAATGCTGAGCTGCTAGAATGAGTTTAGAAGATCTATGTGTGTATGTGATGTGCATAGATATGTCTGTGTGCTCAGGGCACTGAAGGGGCCAGCTTTGAGAATAATTGGGACACTGCTGTTCAAAAAGAGAACTCACTGAAAGCAAGGAATAAAAACAATAAACTAAAAACAAAAAGCCAAGGGTTAGTTGATTTTAATAAGTATGAATCAGAATCTAGAAATTGTAGACATCTATTGAGGAATGTGTGTGTGTAAACACACACATACACACATACATGTATCTATAATACACATGTATATGCATTATCTATGTCAAATATATTGTATATGTATATAAATACACCCTAAATAAATCAGTGTTGAGGTAGGATCAATGTTGTAAACTACTGTCTTTTCATTTGTACTAGACTTTTATATAGAAAAATAATATATAAATATATATAAATAAAACTAATTAATTGTAACTTTAAAGTATGATTACTTAATTAGTCATGAAAATGGAAAGTGTTTGAATGATGCCATAGGAATGAAAAACAGAAGAGTTTAAAAAGATAATTCTGGGTAAGTATTGATGTTCTCTATTTGGAAAAGGCAGCAGAAGAGCATGACAAGGTCTCATTACAATTGTAACTAAGGATTCTTAATAATGATGCTGGGCATTTTGCAGTCAATAAGTTTGAATTGAGAGTTTCTGAGAGTTATAAAAAATTTGTTTGAATAATTATCTGAGTCATTGCTGTTGATTTTTTTCTTTTTTTGTAGAGTGTTGGGGAAGTTCCAGATGATGAGAAGAAATCCAATGTTGTGCCAATAAAAGGCTAAATGGGAAGACCTAGATAATTACAAGTCTGTCAGCCTGACATTGGTCTCAGGGAAAATAATGGAATGGTTTCTGAAGGACTCAATTAATAAAGAATTAAACAAGGGAAATATAGTTATTACTAATCAGCATGGGTTTATAGAAAACAGACCATGTCAGATTAGCTTGGTGTCATTTTTATGGTATTACAAATGTGGCTGATGTAATGAAGTTCTGTAGGGCACTGACGGGTACAACGTATTGAGGAAACCTATGTGCTTATTTAGCAGTGCAGAAACAAAATGGGTAAATTCAGAGCTGTATGGTTAACAGCATAGGAATTGGTTTTTTGCTGCTTACAGTGAAGAACAATGTAACTTGAAAACAGACATGGGTCTATTTTCTGTTGAGCCAGAGCCTGTACTTTGCACACAGCTCTATCTCCTTGGAGCATGATGTATCCCACTATTCTTCTGAAAGTAATGAGCACAATCAATTACTGGTAAAAGTCATCTGGATCCGATGGCGAACTGTGAGCAGTGTGTTTGGATGCTGTCTGATAGCAAGATTGCAGGTAGACAGAAGGGTGAGAAGCATAGGTGAAGACTGAAAGGGGTGTAAGGATGGTAGGTGACAACAGAAACATCTTTTGATTCTTTTCTCATTTTATGTTTCTCTTTGGTTGACCAGCTGGGTCCTTTTGTTGATTTCTTTGGGCTGCCAGTTAATGGGTAGAGCACCCAGCACGGTCGAGTGCTACGTGGTACTTCCTAGAAATGGGAACTGTGATGAAGTAATTCTCTTATTGCAACCTCTACTGTCAGAAAAAAACTACACAAAGGCTAAAAGAGAACAATTTGTAGTTAGCATGTATGAAGACAAAATTTAACAACCGTTTTTACTGAGTTCTACTACAATTTTTGCAATCTCTTCTTATATAAATCATTGGCTTTGCTTCCCAAGAGTTGATTCATTAAAAGTGGATCAGAGTATTTTCTTTTATATTGGTTGGTTGTTAGAGCTTCCTGGAAACATTAAATTCTGTTCTTATGAGAATTCAGATCTTGAAGATAGAGCAGAGAATAGAAGGAAACCTTCCAGATTTCTATCAGCTGTGATTGATGAACAGTTGCTGAGCAAAGCTGCAAGAAATTTCCATACATTCGTCTTGCCTACAAGTTTTATGGGAAGTCCAACTGTATTCTTGGAGAACTTTCATAGGAGTGAGGTGAGGTTCTCCATTAGACAAATCACCTAAAGACCACTTTAGACAGCTCATTTCTCATTGTGATGTCAATTGGGTTTTATTAATGCTTCATGCAGAAGTGGAGAACATAGGAATTTTTGAAGTTGGGTCAGCTCTTAATGAGCTGTAAATAGGGCTTATCTAAACACACTGTAGTTGCTTGAATAATTAATTTTGAAAAATTGACTTCATGTTTCTTTTAGATTATTTTTTCTTTTTGCATTTATAATCTATTGACATGCAAATTGTTAAGTCTAAGTAAATAAACATTACATGGTAGAATTCATCCAGGGGAAATAATTTATCCTGAAGTCAATATTTTATCCTCAGACAATATTCTGTGGGCATATACATTCATAAAAATGCCATGCGTGGAAAAAGATCTGGATTATCCCTGTGGAGATTCATGATGCTTAAAACATTTTTTATAACTTCATGAATTTCTTTCAGAACAAATGAGCAAAAGAAATACAAAAAGGTGATATACTTCTATTGAAAACATGGTAATTTTCTAGTTAAGATGAACAGAAGCACATTAGATTTTAAATTTCTGCAAATTTTAACATTTAGGTACTGCAGGAATTACTGCGAAAACTCCAGTGCCAACTTTAATGTGTAGCTTGATATTATTGCTCATTTATGTAGATATATTAATTACAGTTCTAGTCCTGATTTCTCTAAAAGGCTTTTGCTAACAGGTTTTGAATCCATTTTTAAAAAGTGTGCAAGGTGAGAAAAGTCTGAAAGTAATTTTGGATGTGAAAAGGCTTTTGTGTCATTTTTTATTAACGGCAGGAGGTACAGAGGAGTCCGTTCCCTTGTGCATAAATAATGAGGGCTCCTACTCTCCCCCTGAGTTACAGCAATTAGGGCTTTTGTAAAATTGTTCAGATGCAGCAGTGAATGAACAGTCATTGAAACTGAAGGACATGACAACCAAAACTGAGAGAAGAGCTTGAAGTCATGGGTAATTCAGTATGACAGAATACCAGAATACCACTGAGGCCAAGAGCATGATTAAAGAAAAATAAGTGTCTCTGCCTTTAGATCTGCAATTACAGGAGATTAAATATGAAAATGGAAGGGAGTAAACGCCCTCCTCCCCCCATTCTTTAAATAAATTTAAAACCAAGAAATGTAGATAGGAGGAATAAGAAATTTTCTTAGAAAATGGTTATTTCTCTAGCATCTTTGATGAAATGGTTTTAATGACCTGGAAAAGATCTTCTAGTATTGGTGACAAGATATTAAATGAGAGGTATCGTTGGTCTCTCCTGATGTGTTTGTTCTTCTCTCCCTTAATTTATTTGGAAGATAAGTAGAGGATTTTCAGAAAATGTATAAAACACACAGAATTTGCAATTACAACCAAGAAAAATTTGCATTTAACTTTGCAGTTTATGTTAATAAACTTGTCAATGCCAATGTAGATTATTGACTTGTAAAGTAGCTAAAATATGTGTGCAGCTTTTAGAGTGCCACTAAAACCTCGGTCATGCAAAAAAATCTGCATCTCCAAATGAATAAAGAAAGTTTAAAAATTCCAAGTTTTATGTAACTGTAGTATGAGGTCATCTGGTACTGGTTAATCTGGTCAAACTCAGGTGCAATCCTAAATGTAATACATATTTTTCTGGATTTCATATATGGAAAATTTGGCAGCCCAATATGAAGACAATTTTACAAGACAGTGGGACCAAAATTGGGTATAGTTTTTCTGAAAATTGTTTCCAAAAATAAATAATCAGAGGTGTGGGGATGTTCATGCAAAGAAAGGCATCAGCTTTTGTCAAAACAATGTAATGTTCTAAGTTGATTTAGTGATGGTTATAATCAGCAGTAAATTATAATCATGCTAAATGATCAGGTTTAGTATGTGTAAGTGCAACATAGAGCAGAAGATATTGCAGGTGTTTGTAAAGTGAATAAAGTACTCAGATTAAAAATGCAGTGCTCAAAGTTTGAAGTGTAATTTTTTTCTCTCTCTTTTATTTTAGTATATTTTTAATAGCTGTCTGGATTTTTTTTTAAAAAAAGACAAACCTGGCATTATAATTTGGGGATCTGTTTCAGTAGAGTGTAGTGATTATGTGTGTGTGTGTCTGGAAACTGTGGGAATAAAGGATCATACTGTTTTAGAAATCAAAATACAGAATTATGCTCTTAATGGTGGAGACATGGCAGAGAGGAGTTAGAAGCATTGCTGAAGGCAATTATCTAGAGACTTGCTAAACTCACTGAACTGTTCATATTAAATATACTAATTCCCCAGGCACTAACTCAGCTCAGGGAAGTTTCCTAGGCTTTTCTATATTAATACTGTTAAGAGGAAAGGCAGGGAAGCCAGGTCCGTTTGGGAGGCTAATTGGAACAGAACGAAGAGAGTGGAAAAAATAGCTTCATTTTCTGTTTGTAGAGGATTGAAGACCTTTGTTCTTTCAACTTCTGTATGAGAGAAGGGAGAGAACTTTCCAAAAACACGAGAACCCCATTTCTGAATACAGGGTTTTGCACTGTGGTGACTGGGTGTACAATGAATGGCCAGTGGTCCTTATCCCAAGAATCCTTATCCCAAGGATCCTTTTGCTGAGCAGGGATTAGCATGCTGTCTCCTCTTCCTTTTGGACATTGGCATCCTCCCTTTTGTCGTTCTCCTGCTCCCAGTTGTTGCACTTCTGCGTTTCCTTTTTGATTGCCTATTCGTATTTGCCTGTCTTTTTTATTTCACTGTGCCCGAGCATTTGGAAACTACATGGGTATTTGCCATCTTAGTATCTCTCATTTTATTGCTGCGTGGATTGCTTTGGTTTTGGCCGGTCTGATTTTTTCCCCCCTCTACTCTCACACATCTGGAGGAAAAAAGGGCTTTCCAGAGAGTTTCTGGGAGTGTTGCTATGAGTTTTCTATCCTATAAATGGATGAAACAGGGTCTGCCAGAGCACTGTTAATTTTCTTCTGGTCCCAGCTGTGGTCTGTAGCTTTTACAGTAGAGACTCTGCAGTGCCCAGCTCAAATGCATGTGCACAAAGAAAACCACCACAGCAGTGCTGCTTTACTGAAGGACCTTTTGTCTTGTGAGAAAACTGCATTTTCAAAGACTTGATGAAGTACAAGGCTGCATTTGTTCTGTGGATAGTCTTTTCCTCCTCCAGCGTGCTGAAACACTGAAAGCATAGTTGTTGGTCTAGGCCTAACTTGTCTGCAAATTTCTCATGTAAAATAGCTCAAATATGACTATGTATAAAAATACACATTATATGTGAGCCTGTTAAAACCTTTAAGAAAAGTGACATATGAATAATGATATATTTTCTCTCTACTGTTACCTGGCATTTAGATTTATTTGGCTGATGCTACTTGCCTTTATCCATGTTGTCCTAGTGCCTAGGAGCCAAACAGGTTTGATTTGTGCTGGCACAAACAATGTATGAAGAGTAGGTGGAGTGGATCACTGCAGTCAGTAAGAGAAAGGGAACATCAGCCTTAATTCCTTACCAGTGCTAGAAACTTCGGGATTTTTTTTTTTTTCTAAAATGAAAAGGTAGCTTGTTTTACCTCAAACACAGTTTTTCTGAAGGCAGAAAATGTTATTCTCAAACTTCAGGACTTAAATCCATTTATTAATGTTGACTCTGAATCGTATTCTGGTTTAGCTAGTTTCAGTTGCATACTTTCTGCGGTCTGCAAGTAACACTAAAACCTAGCAATGAGTGTGGTTCAGTGAAATATAATGCTGGACAGCAGTTGGACATTGAAAAACTCCTTTATGTTTGTTATGAAGATATTGAGGTTTTGTTAAAAGAAAGCATCTAATGAAAACATGTTACAGGCTAGAAGGCCGGATTTGGTAAAAAAAGGGGTATTTTCTGCAAAGCATAAACACAGTGTAATTTAGGATTCATAAAATCCTTGGAATTTTACTTCAAAGTATAGTTAAGCCCTTGATGCAACTCTCACCTTAAAAGTCAGAATCCGGAATTGTCATTTAGATTCAGTATCTGTATTTAAAATTGCCTAATATGATTAGTTGCTTGGCATGGCATTATAATTGAGGTATTTAATAAACTGTGTAAGTACTATTCTTTTTATCCATACAGTTTCTTTGTGAGGCTGAGTTTTAAGGCCTGAAGTCTTAACAAATTAATCAGCTTTCCACAGCAAAGCAAACACAATTTTCTCCCTTGCATATTTTAAGTAATCCAGGCTTGGGGGAAGGGCCCAGTCTTTGGGGATGGTGGCTTCTTTTAATTCCGCCGTAATTCTAAATCCTCGAAATTAGAGGTGAGGAGCAGAACAAGAAACATTGCAATGCCCAGTGTTTTCCTCCCTCCTTTATTATCTGTGATAAGGTAGTGCAAACAAGAGGCTTTCTGCGTGCGATGCTCTGGAGTTGTGCATTGGGGTACGGTTTGGAGATTTATCACGGCACAGGTGAAAATAAATTCCTGTGAAAAGTGTGTAACCTTTGCTTCTCATTGACTGTTTTTGTATAGATAATTTCTTTAGCTCTGTTGTCCCCAGCGTCTGAAACTCAAGCTTCCGTGAATCAGAGACATTTCCCTGCGCCACACTCAGATAAGCATGGTTGTATGCATGGAAGAAATTAACTGGTGAATCTATTACTTGTAATGTTTTCTTTCCTCTGTGTGGTAATTTCTTTTACTGAGACAGAGACATTTTTGATAAGACAGTGGAAACCAGATATGCTGAATGAGTTTGTCCATAGCTGCAAGAAGATGAACTGCGTGAAACCAGCTAAGCAAGGCAAAAAATATTTCTTTTGTAACTTTTTGAAATAATACTTATATACCTGCACCCTAGAGCATTTTAAATTGCGTTGTTATTAGATTTCTTTCTGGACAAAGACCGCTCATACTGATGCCTTTTCCTGGTCTTAAAATCAAGAATCAAACATGGTTAGAAGGGGAAAAGGGGTTTTACCTTGGTATTTATTTTAAGGATCCTTACGTGCACCACGTCCAGTTTGAATGCACCTCCATGCACACTGCAAAATGCACACCCCCAAAAGATCTGGTATAACATTATAGGTTTTACTAATTAGCATATCTATCAAAGATTCCCCAATGAGAGGCTCGAATCAGCCCCCCTCCCCAAGGAACCTTCCCCTGGATGGTTCTATCTTAGTTTACAGAATGTGTTCTGGAGAGGACCTTGGGGTCTGGGGCACACTGAATCCTAGCTATGAAGCTTCTAAAATGTGTAGTCTCTTAGCTTGACAAACAAGTCCAAGAATGTAGGCAAAAAGCACTAAGAATACAGAAGTTATAAAAGGTATAAAAGGGGTATAAAAGAAAAGGCAAAAAAAATCATCATGGCTTCAATACATGCCCTGGGGATCTGATCTTGCAAGCAGGTAAATGGTGGTATCCCCATGAGCGATCTCAGTAAGATGGGTGCCTAGCAGTGTAGGGATCAGTCCCTGGGATCCTTCGCAGCTGGATGCCGATCTACACTTCAGCTACAGCCACAGTCTCTTGCTATTAAATAGAACTGTGTGAGTCTGAATAGGTTGCAATTAATTCATAGTGCTGGAGCCGGATCACCAAGACGAAATTCAGCCATCCTAATTGTTTCTGAGCTCTAATTTATACTCTGTATGCCTGTAACATTTTACTTTGATTGCAAGGCTTTGCATCTTCTTTGCACTGCCAAAAATTGCCTTTCACCATGTGCTTTGAGTGTTCCACTATATATCTCCTCTGCTTTGGTTTTGAGAATTGGAGTGAAAGGCAACTTCATCCTTCATCTGTAGCAGACTTATGATTAGATTTTAATGCAGTGGCAGGTGTCTTTTGAACATCAGCAGATCCATCAGTGTGCTCCTGGTTGAGGACAGAAATAAAGGTCTTCAGTTTTCAGTTGGAGAGTTGTGCCTTTAAATACCTCTTGTTCAGTCTGGAAAAGGGGTGACCTAATTGCAGCCTCCCATTATCTGAAGGGGCTGCGAGACACAGAGAGAGAGGGACTATTTACAAGAGCATGTAGTGGTAGGACAAGAGGGAATGGATTCAAACTGAAAGAAGGCAGGGTTAGATGGGATATTGGGAAGAAATTCTCCCCTGTGAAGGCACTGAGGCCCTGGCACAGGTTGCCCAGAGAAGCTGTGGCTGCCCCATCCCTGGAAGTGTCCAAGGCCAGGTTGGACAGGGCTTGGAGCAACCTGGGCTAGTGAAAGATGTCCCGGCCCATGGCACGGGGTTGGAAGCAAGATTGTCTTTGAGCCCCTTCCAGCCCAGGCCATTCTATGATTCTGTGATTCTACTTCTCTTATTTCTGAAATGAAAAGATTTTGTATCTTGAACTTTTTACAAGACAAACAGTAGAATCTCAGCGGTTTCTGAGATTACAGGATACATAATTGTCTCCTATTAATTTCCATTAACAAAGCACAGAAATGTCGCTCTCTTGACTGAACTGCCATTCACACTTGTCCTCCAAGCCCCAGTTCTTTCTGAAACATGCAGGCTCTTTTTTATATAAACCTGTACTTTGGTAGTACCCCTGCAGTATTATTTGTGGGGTTGGAGGAGGGTGTTCACAGTATTTGAAAGAATTGGGAAAGCAGTTAGATTAATTTAAAGTCACTATTGTTGAAGTGGATATAGATTGGATTTAGCATTTCAATGCTCTGTAGTTTTTCCCTGTGGCAATTAAACAGTAGGTGAAAAATCAATGTCAAGTGTTCTGCTGAATTACTTACACAAACAGAAAATGGTATTTGAGCTGATAACTTTAGCCTGGATCTGGTTGAGTAGGAAACAGTTAAAAATTGCCATTGAGCCAAAAAATGGGAATCTGAAGTGTGGATACCTGACCCGAATGCTCTGAAACACGGAGGGAATAGGTGGAAAGGGTATTGTTCCATGCAACTGGGATGAGCACCTGCCTTCTGCCTGAGGAACAGGGAGTGGGCCTGAGAGAGAAGTTTGTGTCTGTCAGTCAAGTCTTTGCAGAGCAGCATCTCTGAGCAGTCCAAGCATTGCATAACTCATATTTTAAACACAGAGTAATGTGCTTTTACAAGTAAATACTACTGCAAAATTTTTTAATTAATTTAGCTGCCAAGATTTGCAGTTCTGAGTTAAAAACATGGATGTGAGTTTATACTTGAGATTTTGGCAGTTAGAAATATGCTGTTGGAGGTGGTTATTATTGCATTCATAAGCCAAGATAAATATTATATAAAACAAAAGACAGAAGATCTTGGGAAGGATCACCTGCAAATTTTTGCTGTATATGGGCATTAATATATTTATTGCAAAATGGAAGTGGATATTGTATTCAAGCAAAATTTTAACATGACATATTAAGCATTTCCCCAGGTAAGACCAGGCATTTACTAGTCAGAGGCTTTACCAGTCTCGGGAAAAATTCATCTATGCTCAGCTGGCTGTTGAAAGAAAATAACCCAGTTGCAAGGGGAATCAGGACATGGTTCTACAATTCTTATTTTGAGACAAGTGTTGTCTTCTAGATTTTTTTTGTGTTGTTAGGTCAAGCAGAATTGTTGTGGGTTGCCAGAAATACTTTAACAGACTTCCAAAGTGAAAATTAAATACATGGGTGGACTAAGCTGTCTATAAATAGAAAATCTAATGTATTCAGTGCTCTAAAATATTTTGTCTGGCTGGCAGCTACTGCTCCAGAAATGTGTGGGTGTTCTGTAGGTCCTTCACGTTACAGACACTCAAGAGAATCAAAATACTGCCTCATCTCAGGCTTGCTAAGGCAACTGAATCCCATTATGTGTTAAAAAAATAGTAAGGTTTTCCTCAAGGCAGAGAACCATCTAAGTGTTTTCATTAGCTGTTCATTACACACAATTTAAAGGCAATAATTAATGCCTGACCATAAGTATTACTCCTGATTACTTCTGATACAGCAATAAAATGCCAATAAGGGTGTTTGAAAATTTAAAACGTGTATGATAAAGACTGTTTAAACTGGAGGTCTGTTTCATCATATGCAACTAGCAAATGCTACTTTTTGTAGACTGCTGTTTTCCCAATGTACTTTGAATGAATATGAGTTTTACTGATTTCTCAGAGTATATGCTGCATATAAAGCAGCCTTGGTTAATCATCATTAGAACATGAAAATGGCATTAAAGTACTTTCTAAGTACTTCTTATAACTTTTCTGCATCTTCCAGAAAACTTGTGGCGTTAGCAGAGATGTAATTATTTCAAGATCAGATGCAGAAAAACAGGGGTAAATATTCTGTAGTTAAAGACCTTAAAATGTTTTTCATAAGGTGCTTCTTGTACATTACTGAGAATTGCTCAGATACATTTTTAAGTTCTTTAAGGATGATGAAATCAGGGTGATGGAAAAATGCTTTCTCTATGTATCATTTGTATTCCTTCTGAATTTGCTACATTATTTATGATGTAGTCTTGAAATTATGGTGATCTTATATGTGAGGAAGTCTGACATTGTAAATTCAATGAAGATTTACCTGCCTTGAAAAATAGATGAGTAAATGAGTATTCTTAGTCATAAATGTATTATATATAATCATAGAAAACCAGACATTTCATGAAATGGTGCTCACTGATTCTGAAGTACTCCCTTTGACTTGACTTGAGCAAAAAAAATTACATGTGTCTCACCTTGACAATGTAGAGTGTGGGCTTTAAGAACTCTTAAAACCTTGTACAGAGGCAGGAATACGTCAAAGATGGATATGTAGTGTTTTTATAGTGATTCTCTGGTTTTCATGTGCATTCTTAAAATGGGGAATTTATTATACCCATTCTCATCTAAAAGGCAGCAGTGAAACACTTTGTGAACTTTGCTGCAGGTGGTGGAAATGTGCTAAACACCAACTCTCTGTATACTGCATTTCCAATTAAAGTTATTTTCAGTACACATACAGAACTTGGAGAGCCAGTGTCAAAACACAAGGATGGATCAAAATGCCTTAAACCTGGGAAAAGTGCTGTATAAAATATCCAAAGGAAAAATAATACATCAAATGTGTCTCTGAGGGCTGTGGCAATACACAGCGTCTGACATGAGATCGGTATTTCTCCCAAGTATCCTAGACAGCTAAGCACCATTTCACATCTCTCCTGTCACATTACCTTTTTCCTGACTAAGAAACAGGTCACATTGCGTGTGAGTGATTCCAGTTTCTCTCTCTGGGCTGCTGAACGCTGACACTTTCACACTGTAAAGCACTCAAGAATATTTTGCTTCATGGTCTTGTGAGGGCAAAGGGATATGGTAATTCTTTCTGCGCTGTGGGTCTTGGCTGTTGTCAATGGAAGCAAACTCTGATGCTCTGCAAGTGCTTTTTGAAATGCTTATTGGTATTATAGTGCTGAAATATTATAATACTGATGGTATGAACATGTATTAATGTTCATATTTTCACAAAGGTTATAACTGCCTTTGATTTGAATGCCTTTGGTAATGTTAGTTAATTCCTTTTGATGAAGGTAGTACCAGGAGCCTTTGTAGAAGAGTCAACTTTTGGTACCTACCAGGGAGCCTGTATTTAGTACATTTTCAATGTTTATAATGGGAGGAAAAAAGAAGCGGGGGGGGGGGGGGGGGGGCAGTTAAAAGTAAGAAGCACTAACAAGAAATTATTCCTAATCATATTGCTATTCCTGAGGCATAACAGAAGAATTCTGGAACAATCAAATTGCAGGATGCAAACCTCGGGTGTCAGCTTGTCACTATGTTACATTTAAAGTGGTTATTAAAATCATTATGCTATCAACCTGTGAAGTTTGGGCACACCAAATATAGCAACCTGCTTAATTGCTCAGTATTTTGCAGTGAGTGAAAGAAAGGCAGAAAGGAAGGTAGGAGTGGAGAGAATGGTGTGTTTTCAAGGTACCCTAAAAGGCCACTTTTCCTGTGGAGTAAATTATGCATTTGTTGTTCAATAAGACTTTAGTCTTTGAATATAAAATATTTTATTAGAAATGCAGCTGCCTGCCTGTCTACATAGCTTAGAAATGGTTTTATTGAGATCTTCCAACAATGCAGCACAACACATATTGACATGACTTGGTAGCTCTAATCATGTTATCAACACTGCTCTTCTCTTGGGAAATGAGATTAAAATGAACTGATATTGCCAAAACCAGTGTCCAGATTACATATGGTCAGGTGACAAAGTCTAATTTCCCATGGGAGTAAAGCTGGAGAAACTCAGCTGAACTTACTTCAGGTTTACATTTGTATAAGGAGCAACTGGATTCTTGATTATCATACTAGAGACTTGGCTGTGAAAGGCTGAAGTGTGATTCTAGGATAAAACAGTAAATGACAACATTGCTGCAGTAACTACATAAAGTTGGCAATGAAAATGTAAATTTGGGGATGGAAAAAAAAGATAAAAACCCCAAATTTTCAGCCAATTAGTTTTGAAGAGCACATTGACTCCAAATTGTTGTCTCCATAAAAGTGAAAAATGAGGCAAGTAATTTCTCCAAATACCATAAAGTGTATTTACTTTATTTCTTTTTATTGTTTGTCTCCATTTCTTTAAAACTGGGATTTTTTTTTTCCGTTGTCCTGCACCAGGCATAACATAAGGCTGATGATGGAGAACCTACCAAGGCTCAGTTGAGATGTGGTAACTTCACCACACAGCAGCTGATGGCACTGCATTCAATGAACCTGCAGAAACACTGAATTTTCAAGGTGCCATTCAGATTCAGTTTTGGTTAAGAACTGGAGGGCAGTCAGTCTTTCTTGCTTACATGTTATGTTTCTAGATTTAAAAAGTTGCAGAAAATTTAGCTGCAAACACTGAAATAATTTATTGAGCATATTTCTGCAGTCTGTGAATGTAATCCATCGCAAATTCTCCTATGCACAAAAAATTGAGGAAAGAAAATATAAACTTGATCTCCTTTTTCTCAAATCTAATTTAAGGAGCATTGAGAAATGTGACTGGAGGTTAGCGTTCGCAATTTTTTTTTAGATCTGACTGGCAATTCTTGCCATGTCACAATATGATTCGTTAAGAGAAGTGCGTACTCTTTGGTAAAACATACAAGTTGAAGAACATGTGCATCATATCCTCTTCTGAGGATAATTTCTTGAAGAGAATGTAGTTTTCCTCTGTTGGAAGTGTTTGCATGTGCTTCCTCCTTCCATCTTGTCATGGAAGTTGCTGGCAGTGGTGCTGTGGATACATCTGCAGATGTGAAGTGTTTGTTTGAAGAATGGAAGCTGATATTGCATTAATTAGTACAGCTATTACCGATGTCATTAGAGTTACACGTGCACTGGGAAATTCAGGCACGCTGTCTGGTAGGGAAGTATGTGGTATCACTGCTATTGTTCCATGTCTCCCTTCTTGCCAGTAGGTTGGTCTGGGACGAGAATACAATTAGGGATCCTATAGAGTATGAAATATCTACTTCCTTCTTTCTGTCCCTTGTTTTTTGTTTGGTTATTTTTAGAAATTGAGATATAATTCTTTTCACTAAAGGCATTATTTTTTCCTGTAAGACTTTCTAGTAGAGTTGTAATTATTAGTTGTACATTTCTTACAAGGAAATTTGATGTACTAACACATAGAGGAGTTTTGCTCTCCTATGAATTAATTATTTAATTTTGGGTTGTCTCTATTTAGAACTAGTTAGCACATATGTATAGAAGTTATTAATATGCTCACTCATCCAAAATAATTTTTCTGGATACTCTCCCTACTGTGATATGCCACCATAATTAATTCAAGCACATGTTCAGAAGACTCATGTTCTTATTTGAAGCTAATAAGATACTTGTAACATAAACATAAACTTTTTTCCCCTGGAAATTCTGTCCTTTGTTGGCATCTCACTCTTGAAGGCAAACTGTCCTTTTCTATGTGTTTGTTCAGTCCTGATCCCAGTGGATGGACCTTACTGGCATTCCGTTGTTACAACAATATAGATGTAATATATTGTCATTACGGAAGTGACTGAAGTAGCAGACTTTTCTTATAAAATGTCAAAGTCAGCCCACAATGAATTTTAGCATTTTCCATATGACATCCATTTAAGAAAGCTGATTTGCAGCTTCTGTGAGTAGCTGTCAGAGATAAAACTTTCCCTTTATCTCTCAGCTGATACGAAGCTCCAGTCTAATACAAAAATCATTTGAAGATTATAATTATACAGAAGCAAATAACTGAAAAAATTGCCCTTCTTCTTTTGAAGGAAGGAAAAAAAAAAATCCAGGTTTTGAAAAACTGGTCTAGTGGAAGAGGTGTCTGTGCCCAGGATTGGAATGAGATGATCTTTAAGGTCCCTTCCAACCCAAACCATTTTCTCATTCTAACATGTGCCATGTTTATGTTGTTTTAATTAGTTTCAAGCTTCATTTATATTAGTTGTTCAGATTGTACCTATAAAATCACATAAACTGTTAAAGCCAGCAGGGTTACCTTTTTGTTTCTGTGAAATAAAGGCAGAGTAGAAGGGCATGGCTGAACTGAGTGGGGGTGGAAGTTGCTTGGGAAACAATAGGCAGTGCTGCAGAGGCAATAAAAGATAGGGCTTTGTTGGTATGGCATGTTTGATTATATGAATTTATAAATTTATTGAGAAAAAGTTCAAATTCACTTTCAAGTCAATGGTTCAGAAAAGAGTGGCCAGTGTGTTGGTGGGTGGGTGCCTGAGGGCTCTCTATCTCTGGGTTCCTCAGTGCCTTCTGAAGGCTCTTTTGTAGGAATCCAATTATATGTTGAGGCCTGTTTACCTGCAGTGCCATTCTGATTCTCACCCAAATGTATTTGAATGTAGCATCTCCTGCACTATTCTTTGCCTTTACTCCTTGTGGTGGTGCTTCTTAAAGGTGCTGGGAAAGGGAGAAAGAAAAGGGACAACAAATTATCTGTTTCCTTTTGCCATTTATTTTATCTTCTCAAGTTCGGCTTTATCAGCTGTAATTTGATAGTCATGAAGCATCTAAAAACCAGTTTGCTTTGGAGTAATAAATGTTCTTATAGTAAAATATTCCTTTAGATTGAGCTTTCAAGGTGCTCGCTCAGCCTCTCTTGAGCTTTGGTTACAAATACAAATACTGAGTAAGTGTCCAAGGTGAGCAGTAGTTTCTGAAGAGCAAGTGTGGCTGTCTGAGGCAAATAGCCCAATTATGTGCATCAGTCTCCTCCAATGCACTTGACCCTGACACATTTTGGAGCAGGCAGGTCCTCCTTATTTCATCACTGCCATAGTTAAAGACAGTGGCCTGTTGTCTTGTTTCTTGCTCAGGTCAAACATGTCGATGGAGTGGGACATCAGCATGGTCAGATCTAAACTGCTTGCTGCACCCATTTCTAGCTGTATTGTAGTTTATTATCAAATCTGGTTTCCTTGCAGGTGTAAAAGACACGTGGTGTCGGGGGAGCAGAGAGGAAAAAAAATGGTGAGGAGTTAAGTTTTCAGCCAGTTGATTACTGATCTGAACTTCCAGACCAGGGAGAGCTGTGTAGGCATGGATTGAAAAAACTCTGCCATTTATTGACTGAATTCACTGGTTTAGAATAGAGTTAATTTAAGCAGTTTTGTGTAAGAAATGTTGATGCAGTAATACAGACATTCAGTACTTCTATGGAAACACAAAATGTCTTTTCAGAAATATTTCAGAAAAATATCAGCATTTCAAGACAGTCACATCTTTTAAAATAGACTGTTGAGCAGGTTCCATGAGCTCCTGTGGGCGCTCTCCACACAGAAATCTGCTGAACAATATCAATTGTTCCTTTTGTCTGACTATAGCCTGGTGCTATATTTGTATATAATGTTAAAGCTCCCAAAACTGCAGCTTTTGTCCCAAATACGTAATATCACATTTTAAACAATAAAAGGGGCTGCATATTGAGTCTTAAGGTTGCCTTCAGAAAGTTAAACTCTCATAAGTCTTAGCTTGCTTACAGTTTTTGTGATCATCAAGTTGCAGGAGGGTATTATTGACCAAAAGGCTGTTCGTGTGTTAGGGCTGGGCAGTCTTGCAGAAATTAAATGTTTTGTTCCAGATACTTCCTTCATATTTAGACAAAGAAATGAGCAAGAAATTGTACTTGAAAATGGGGATATCATCTCTAGTTCCCTGAAACTGAGCTTTCACATCTTCACTAACTAACTTTAAGGTCTCAGCTTTCCCTGAGAGATCTGGTTGTAACAGGTTAGATTATATAATTCAGAAAAAATTTGCTTCCTAACATAAAAGCTATGCAAACTCCTAAACAGAATTTCATACATACAGAGCTGAGAAGAAAATGCAAACATTTTAAGTTTGGTAATTCAACACATCCTGTTGATGGAGAGTTTAGAGGGATTTTTTTTACTTTGATGTATTACTGATTTTATCAGTCTCAATCAAATCTGTGAATTATATGCTAAAGAAAGTTAGTATCTGTAGTTCATCTGCACTTTTCTTTCCCTAACTCAGTCTGTTCTCTTCTCTTGAGAAGGTTTTCTCTGCCATTCGAAAGGGACTGAATCTGTGCTCCTGCCAAACAACTGGAATAGGAGGCAGCTGAGAGAACAGCCCTTAGTTCTCCCCTGTTACCTGGATATAAATGGCAAGGAAAAATCAGCTTCAATGGGCTTTAGAAACATGTGTGAAATGAGGGAAGAAAGATTTCCAGGAGACCTCCTTCATTAGTTTGGTTTGTGTTTCAGAAAAGCTGCCTGAGAGCCCACCCCTGTACAGGCCCTGGGAAGGCAGCTCGTTTTTGTGCTTTAATTAGTGGAAAGGTAAATGCTGTTTTCCAGGTAGGTTTTGGCAACTACTCAGCCTTTCATTCACACTTGTTTTCTGTTGTCATTCTCAAAGAGAGCTGCAGCATGCTCAGGGCTCTTTTAGAATCTTGACAGAAAAAGTAACTCAAGATGTCTCAAGCATGGCAATCCTCCAAGTCTCCTACCCTGTTGTAGGAAAAGGCTTTTTCCAACCTCTAACTTAAATAGCTGAATCAAATGGCAGGGATCTGTTGGGAGCCATTGCTTCAGCATGAATACAGGAGGCTAGATTACTGTTATACCAATTGCCCTTGAATATGTGCAGGTTCAAACCATTTTCTTACAGTTTGTATTTACACATTTTAAATTAGGAAATCTGTTCATCCTGAATATATCACTTATAATCAACTGTTGCTAATAAATGTAATTCAATATTATAAACCTGGAGTAAGTAGAATCTGAAGTGCAGTCTTTAAAATGATGCTAAGCTACATCTGTTGAAAAGAAATCTGTAAAATTGCTTTTCCATGATGAATGCAGGCATGGATGATTTCTTTTTAAAATAAAGATAAAATTAAAGTTGTTATTTGTATTCCATCTGCTGTTTTCATACTAAAGCCCATGGAAAGACCACACAGTAATCAACTGGTGTCAGCTATTGCATAAGTGTAGCTTTTGCAGTACATCGTTAGTTTGATTCAGGTCAGGTGGGCTGAAATGAAACCATCTGAAGCAAGTCTCATTTTGTGTGGCATTTAACAAGTATGAGATGATAATTGCTGTCACTGAAGCATGACTGCTTTTGTAATGAATACTTTCTGCTAGCGGTCAGAGTACGTAGCTCTGTGTGTAATGCAACATGCTTTAATCTTAAAATAATTAGTAAATTTGCAATTGAATTTATTGTTCAATGAAGTTGTATTTCACAGAGGTTCTGGCCTCTACAGTCAAATGATCAATGTTTGCTTTTAATTATATAGCACTGGAGAGATCCTGTACACCTTTTCCTGTGATGGCGTTGTGCTTCCAAATAGTTATGTGGATAATCAAATCTGGAGAGCACAGGTTTAAATTGGTTAGTGAAGTTAAGTGCTAGCCCAGCACATCACGTGTTCTCCCCCATGCTGTTCAATCAAATCCATGTTATCTGATTTTACAGTGGCTTTAACATGGCCCTCTTGTATTTCGGTGGTATTGTTTGACTTCTTCGCCTTTCCATTGATCTTGCCCACGGATGATACTGGTGTCACCTTTCTGCTCGTGTGAAGTCAATACCTTCAGCAGTAGATTAAGAGCTATGGCTGGAAAAAATAAGTACAACAGCATGGCTTTGCCTTCTGGTGTTCCTGTGCCAACAGCAGAACTGGTGGGATGCTCGATAATGGGCTGCAGGAAAGTTGTCAGGTCTCTTATGACATTAATAAATGCCAACATGTATGCCATGATCCTCTGTTCAAAAATTCTTCCCCCCAAACTCAACATAGTGTTGAAACTAAAAACAAAGCTAAACTAAAATGCAAAACTAGAAGTACAAATGTGTATCTACATATATAAAATCTTGTATATGTGTGTCACTTTTGGAGAAGGAGCAAGACTTGAAAGTCTGAAATTTTGTCATCATTATATAACCAGAGATTCTTTTTGAAACATCATTTGAATGTTCCAGAGATAGGAACCCAAACCAAAACATAATAATAAATCATAATAAATATTATTGTAATCAGAATAATAAAAAACCTGCAACAGAACCTTCTCAATATAAGAAAATCTTTGAAGTGAGGAAGGAACTGCCATGTTTTGTGCGACAGAAGTGTTATGTCTTTTTTCAAGAACATTCCTGCTTGTCCTTCTGACGTGATCAGCTGCCTGAAGTAAAGACTGAAACAACTAATATTAGTGCCAGAGAGCTCTGAGATTATGCAAGCAGACATTTAAATATTAAGGATTTGCATTTTTACCTGCATACTGTTGAAGGTTTTGTCTACTACTTCTCTTTGTGACTCTATTACTTCTAAATGCTATTTAAAAATGCTTTATTTCACAATTATTAGTATGAAATAAAGAATACTATGATTAGAATGAGGTAGGCAGGGGAAAAATATTTGTTGGTGGAAAAAGTAAAAGCTTCATCCTAGTAAATGTCTTACCAATTTGAGAGAAAATGGTGTAGGAAAGCTTTTTAAAAGGTCAGTGAATTTCTATGAAATCATTCTATTCTCATTGCCTTTAAAATTAAGTGTGCAAGGTGAACATTAAAAACTGTATGTTCAGTGGCTGAATTGCCATTTGAAGCAGAAGTCAAACACTTGGGCCCCAGAAAGAGAAAGCAGAGGAAATTTTGGCTTCTTCCTACCACTTTTTCAGGAGCTGTTTTTCAGAGCAGTAATTTCATATACACCTCCCTTGGCAAGGTATTTCCAAAAAGGAAGCAGTCTCTATGTCGAGAATGTATATATACCAGCAACATAATCTTTAAAGGTGAACCTCCTATAATTAGTACTTGATAGATCCTAAAGGAAGCCAGCCAGGAAAAATACATAACTCATCAGTGTCCTTCTGTGGCACAGGGCTTTGCCTGCTTTACACCAGGTAGGAATCCCACCTTCCTTTCCTGACAGAAAGGCATTGGTCACCCAGTGGCCTGGGGGTCACCTGGAAGTGGTTGGTTGGCTGGAGCTGGTTTTGGGGAGCATCCCTGGTTGTGGGATGAGATGCTGGGCTTGCTGTTCATTTCAGCCGCTCCTGTAGGTTTGTATTTTCATGCAGAGAGATGCTGGCTTGAGTTGGCCAAAGAAAGATTTTCTTTTAATAAAGAAAAAAATCAATACTTCAGCAGCTTTCTTGAAAACATTGAACAGAATTATTTTAAAAATACAAAGTGATGACTACCAGCACAGCTTCTCTGTTTGCATCAGTTGCTCACTTGTGATTACTGAGCTGGAAAGCTCAATTTTAAGGTGGTGGGGACACAGTTGTGAAAAAATGTTTGAAAAACCTCACAAATTCAGGATGCAGAAAAAATTATTATAATCAACAGCTGTGTCTCATATTCTCAAGGAAAGACTCCAAATAAAAGCAGGATACTGCTGAGCATTGATTCTTTTCTATGTGTTTTCAGCCTTCTTTTTGAGAACACAAATTGTCATTCACTGTCTGCTAAAATCTGTATTTTTCTACTATTATTGTTAAGCTGTTTTATAAAAGACAGGATTGCTAACAGCTGCAGCACCTATTAAATTTTCATATCAACATTAAAGGGATGACTAATTTTTTTTTTATTTTAACCTGGTTTAGATTAGAATGACCTTTTCTTTTCTTTGTATTAAACTCTCTTCCTTGAAAAATTATTGTTTTTCTCCAGGTTGCATGTATTGATTATTAGTGCTGGTATTGATTCATGATAGAAATACAGTAGGTAAGAAAACCATTTTTAAAGCTTGATCTAAAACCTTCTGGCATTTTTATTTCACTGTCTTTCGATAATCACCCTTTCAAGCCTGTAAATATAGGAGGAACTGTACTTTCTAAAGAGCTGTGAGAAAATCAAATGGGCCCAACTGGTACTAGTCTGGTTTTCAAACTTTGGCTAACCCACTTCAAAAATATTGTTGCTGATACAGGAGTGCAGTCAGTCATTTTGTTGTGGCTTTGGACAGTCTCTATATTAAAATGCAACTTTGATCACAACAGTATCTGCACAAACCCCAGCCAAGAACCAGCTTTGTTCAGATTTTTGTTGCTAAAATTACAATTTCTCTTCAGGAAAGTAATTCTTTCTTTTTTTATTTCCTTTTTCCTATTTTTTTTTAATGTTACATAAGAAAGAGTCAAGCAGCCAAATATTAGAAAGATTAGAAAGAAGCAATTTGGCTTAGAAAGAGCTATATAGATTGTGGAGGGTGACAGAAGCTGTCAGTATTGATTTTCTGCCACTTTCCTGTCTGACCTTTTGGATTGCAGTGGGTGCTCTTAAGAGGATTTAGCTTGTACCAAATTAAAGATATCACAGAACAATTGCTGACTCATATTATGGAAGCTGGCTGAGCTCTGCTGCCATCAGCGCAGGGCCATGGTCATTACTTGATTTAATGTGCTCTTGTAGATCAAGTTGTTTATGAAAACAAGGTTGATGATGATAAATGAAGTTGCCGTCTACTTTTTTTTCACACACATGTATGTGTGTATTTAAACATATAATTCTAAACTTCTGCTTGTGAAATTTGTCATGCAAAGTGATCACAATATACCCCAAAAACTTTAATAAAAAGGATAAAACAATGCTTTAAATATATGTCTATAAAAGCTTCTTTTGCATTGTTGAGGGTGAACTTGGAACAAAAACCCTAAGTGCTTTTGTCTTCATTTAACACATCCTGGCAGCAGCTCGACATAGAACTTCAATGTGAGCATCCTCTGCTAAGTACCCTTCCACCCTGTTTGGAGGAAATAAATGGTTTGTCTGGAGTAGTTCAAATTCTTTAATCTCATTTAATCTTCATAAAGTATTTTACCATATGATGGAATTCAGTTTGTGGAAATAGTTTCTTTTTCACTGGATGCCCAGAACACGTATAATAAATATGGAAAAATAATAAAAAGGTGAATTCCTTGTAATTGTTAGCACAGTTTTAAGAAGCAACATGTTAGTATGCATTTTTTTGCTTGATAAACCTGTGCTAGATTAATATATTTTAAAATGGCACAGGAGTATTGATCTGGAAAAGCTCTCTGTGCACTCTGAGTGTTGGTGCAGTCGCTGCCATGCCCTGTGTGTGTGCATGTTAATGCACATGTATACATGAAATGTCAACCCCATGTCAGTCTAAACTAGCAGAGAAGCAAAGAACTCAAGAGTTTATGTATATTTCAATAATGTGGGGTCTAATGGAAAAGAAAAGCAGGCTACACTGTGAGGATACTACTCATTAATATTCTAGGATCCACACTTGAATCTCAAGCCCAGAGGAAGTCAGCCTGTGCTGCACTTGCTTGGCTGTGCTCTGCTTTGCTGAAGAAGTCTAAGATCCAAAGACCTTTAAGCTTTTGGAATACATATAGTTTTGTCCACTCACTGCTACTTAGCATTGCTTTTTTGAGTAGGCTGTGCTAAGCTCTGTATCCAGACTGTCAGATTGTTTCTTTTATAAACAGCCATATTGTGTTGATATAAAACTTTGTTGGTTTACTACTAACTGTTGCTAAGCTGTAGTCCTGTTCATGTGACTCCTGTGTTAGCCTTATTGCAGATACTCTTGCTGTGTAACAAAAACTATTATCAGGTTCAGAAATGCTAATTTTGCATACATTCCAGTCATGAGTCCTGCTGGGAAGCCCGTTGCTCATCCACGAGTTTCCATGGTGTGGGGTGTTCGTCTGCTGTTTGTTTCTTCTAACCAACTGGAGTTCATTTCAACTAAAAAGAGACAACTTTTGGCTGGGGAGGTGTGGCTTAGGGACAAGAAAAAACTGAATAATGCAAGGATATGAAGTATTTGTGTGCAAGAAATTGTTTTCTGTTACCAAATGCCTTGAGCTCACCACTAATGCTGGCATCTCCTCAGTATACATTTGTTTCTAATGTGTTGAGCCATTCTTTCTCCCTTCCAGTCATTTTTTCTGGTTCTGTCAGAGGATCCTTGAGGCTCGAGGTCATGCTGCTGTAACTGCTGAGCAGTTCACACCATTTAGCAACTTCTTTGTGGAGAGTGAAAAATAAAGATTTTTGGATCTGTAGTTTTATGGAAACCTAAAAGTTCAGGGTTTTTTTCAGAGCACATGATATTAGGAGGCTTTGATTTTAGTTTTGATCATTGCATTTATTTCTCTTGGACCTTATGCTTTTGTTATTGGCTTTGTTTTCCCCTGTAAAAAGGTTGGTCACTATTGGCCATCTCTTTCAGTTGTTCCGTCTCATACAACCTCCCTCCTGTTTGCTCTGGCATGGTGGTGATGGAGCTTAACTGGATGTATGAATTGATTCAGATTTTAAGTAAACTTTTTTTTCCCCCTTGCAGAAGTATTTTTAACTTAGATCAGGTTGCTGGTTTATTTAGATAAATGTGTGCTCCTGCAAACAAGTGTGGAGGAGTAGCCAGGCACAGAGAAGAGGCCTCACTATTGAGGAGGAGGTGGTACCTGTAAAGTACCACTTCAACTTCTGGGGACTCTAAAGCTGTCTTGTATACTCTGTTCAGAGTCCCTAAAGCAAAAGGCACCCATAGGCACTTCTCTAATAGAAACTGTCAGTAAGGTACATGGAATATTTGGAGTTTCAAACCGGACCTGATAGATTTTGCAATGTCCCTGTTTCTGGGAAAAGCTGACATGAGTGGATTAGCTCTGCTCACAGAGGGTTTGTGGTGTAGCGTCTCCTTCTCCGATAGCTGGCCTGAGCCCTGCAGTGTGTGACAGATTGGCAGAAATAGTCCCTCAGACTTCACTCAGATCTCAGGCTCTAGTCCAGTCCTGAGCTTTTGTCAGTCTATATTGAAAATGTATTTAAAACCCAATTTCGCTCGCTGACAGCATGACAAGATGTCATTCCCTGCATTTTTGCTAAACTTCAGGGACTTCTGACAGTGTTCAGTGCAGAAAAACAGGACAGGAAATGGAACAGTGTGACTAAGGGTGAGTCTAAATGTATCACTTATGCTAAGGTGTGAGCTTAAGTGTGATATTTCTGAGGAAGCTTTGACTATTTTGTGGATGCGGCTCATTTTCCCTGCCTCTCTCAGAATGTAGTTAATGATCATGGGCAGTGCTGGATGAGGGAGTTTATGATCACAGGCACTGCTTCATCTCCATGCGTTCGTCTCACAGCGAGAGGTGCCATGCAAGCAGTGCTGCTGGCATCAGAGCCATTCCAAGCACAGCCACAGTCCTGGTGCTTTTTTAGGGGTCTCCTTGGAAATGTCATTGGTGGTAGTGGCCAGTCACTTCTAGGTATTTTCCATCAGCTTGTGTATGGATACTGGATATCAGGCACTTCAGTTTGGCTATCTTCATGGCAGGATTGGCTGTTACTGAATGCTTGCCTGGGTAGATAGACAGCAAATAGATCAATAAAAATGCTTTCTCATGCCTTTTCTGTTTCTCACACTGTCAATTTCAGAAGTGTTTGCCTAACCATGTATCTTGACACATGGCTGTACCATAGTCCTTTGTTTACTCCTAATTTTCTAAGACAAAAGTGAAAAGTATCAAGTCAACCAAAATTTTTTCTTCTCCCCTGTGGCCAGAGGTGGAATGAACTTCTGGCTTTTAGGCATGTATGAACCTTAGGTTGTATTTTCTCTTAAGCTTTCATTGTCTTTCCCTTTTACTGAAATTATTGACTATCAGCTATCCAGCCTTATGGCCTAAAATCTTCAAAACTAAAGTATTAGCATTCACATAATTATTGTCATGAGTTGCATCTATTCAAATAACTTCTTATACAGGTGAGGGTCACAGCAATGATAAATGCTTCATTTGCCATTTGTTCCTCATACAAAGAGTAAGACAAACTAATTAAAAGTCATCGGGAATAGATATTTGCCATGGGTTGCTGGCTACTGTATTTAGCATATAGGCAGATGCTTCAGCAGCAGCTGCACTTACTCCAATATCCTTTATTTTCTTTCTTTTTTTTTTTTTAAACTGAGGTCATTCAGGAATTTGCAATATTTTTTATTATGTTTTCAGAGAGAAGGAAGAGCAGGCTCATCTCATCTCAAAGATGCTGTTCTGGGTTTAAGACTGCTACAAGGTCACTCCTAATTTAGCTAGCATAGATCTGCCAGGGTAAATCAGGATCCCTACAGGCTCTTCTCATTGTTTGGCAGCTTAAAAAACAATCTAAGAAATGAAAGAACAGGATCTTCAAAATCTCTTTGTGTATTTGCAAAGCACTGTTCTTACAGTCTCATTTCTCTTTGCCTTGGTAATGTTGCTGCCTTTTCACTTACACCAAGCGTCCTCATCATGCTCAAATACTGATTGTGAATAGGATTTTGAATCAACTCAAGAGTAGAATAAATCTTTAGAAGGATTTTTTTCAAGAACTGTTCTCTATGGCAAATTTAAACTTAATCCCATTTCCCATTAGGGCAAACTTTTTCACTGGGCTTCTGAGTAAAAAGATTTATTTGCATTATTTAACGATGCCAAAAGGAGTGAAGCTTTTTTTTTTCCTTTTTTTTTTTTTTCTTTCAGATGAAGTGTTCTTCTGACTGTGATAACACTGAGGATTAATTTTAGGTAAATAAATATTTACTACATCATATTGCATTATAATGCAAACCTTAAGATCATACATATTCATAATTAGACAACTGAAGGAGCTCAGGAGAGTAATTCCTAGTGGGTTTTGAGGTTTGATGCTGTGGTTGAGGGGCTTTTTTAACTGGAAGTTCCAACCCTGTAGCACGTGTTCTGTTTAATAACCAGATGTCTGTGTAGGACATGGTTCTTTCCAGTGGGATAAACCCATACAGATCATCAGCTAGCTGTTGGAGTAGATTGTCCTGGTTTCCAGCTGGAATTGTTTCCTGTCCACATCCAGGACGTGTTGGGCAGACGCGCAAAGCTGCCCAGGAGTGTTTCAGACCTGGCCTGGCTCTGAGGTCTCTGTCTCAGTGGCTGGGCAGGTAAGTGCTCGTGGCACATAACTTCAGAGCACATAATGTGGGGCCAGTCGTGATGGATCCCCAAAGCTATAAAAAGACAGTAAATTTGCATGAAAAGACTTAATGGTCTGGAAAGCCATAGTAAGATGGAACCACTAAATAAAAGGGTCTGTAAAGAAAAACCACTGAGCCTACTGTGGGGATTTCCAGGAGCGCTGAATTCAGTGGGGCACCACATGCTCCTCAGTAGCTCCCAGCTAACACACTGGCTCTGAAAACATCATTGATTGAATTTAAAATATGACTTGAAACTTCCTCAATACAACAAATGTAATGCTTGCAGTTTTGAGACGTGGTTTTATATTTAAACAACTATATATCAGATTTTTTAAAAGTAGAACAGATTGCAGTTTTAACCAGTCACAGAGAAGTTGTGTTCTTCAAGAGAATAAAATGAGATAAAAACATCTTTATTTCAATTAATGTATTATATTAATTTTGTCTTTCTTTTTAAAAAAACAATCTTAAAACAATATAAGCAAAAGCAGAAAGGAGAAAGTACAAGAGAAACTGTTTTGAAAGCTTAGTAAGAAAAAAATTCTACAGACGATCATGCTAAAAATCTCACGGAAAAGAAAATTATTATAGTCAAGCATGACAAGCCAGAGCTAGCAAAGCTGAACGCAATAATCACCAAGAACTCTCATCCTGAACATATAAGTATGTAAAATTTCATATGTAAGTTATACCCTAGATCAATCACATGCTCCAAATTAAATATATTTAATACAGGGTCCAATTTTCTGTTTCCCTGATGCCCTGGCCAGCTTTACTGGCAATTTTTCCTGGACCAAAAACTAACTTCACCAACTCATTAAACTTGAAGAGCTCTAGAGCAACTTTTTAATACAAATTAATAGCAGCCAGTCAGTTGGCAGTCAGTTAACCTGTAGTAAAATAAACAACTTGCCCTCACTCTGTCCTTTGCCCTTCCTCAGGTCCTGAAACACTTATGAAAAACGTGGTCATAACCCTTGGATTGAGGGCTGCCAGGCACGAACACTGACATCTGTTCCAGCACTCAGTTTTTGTGCTCCAGAGGGCTTTCTGTCCATCTCCAGGGCTGCAAGTTCTGCAGGGTTCAAAGGCACTCCATTTAGTTCAGTGTGTCAGTGGAAGAATCAAATAGAGGAACTTGATTTTCCCAAAGAGTCTAATATGACACTCACCTGTCAATAGAATTATATTAAGTAGCTATGAAAATCTTGAGACATCTATGTGCCTCCTATAAGGAAATTAAAAGCCAAATGTTTTAAACCTCTGGATGTTTTAAAATCAAGATTCTGCTCTAATTAAAGTAAGTGACTGGACTATTTAATGTAGAGGAGTAAAGGAGATTAATACCAGGCTACTTCTTCCCTTGCTTATCAGTGATGAACATTCAGTGAAGAAGATACTTTCTAGAGCTAAACCGCCTTTCCTTTCTACAAGAAAGCCTCCTTCAGTTCCACTCTGTCAAAAGATTAGTGGTAGAGATGTGGTTGATAAATTTTTCTTCACTATGACTAGACCTGTGTTTTTCCATAAGCGCTGATGAAGATTGCCTTCTTAAAACAACCTCCCAAGCAAAAATGTGTGGCCAGCACTCTCGCCTTGTAAGTGTCTGCTCTGCCTGAAAGTAGGTTTTATAAAGCACTAGAATAAATAAATAATTCTACAGGCCTGTGCCCAACAGTTAGTTTTAATGGCAGAAAAAACCAATCAAGTGATTTTATGAGTCCCAGTTAAAAGTAATTATGCAGTATAAGTGCTTTAAGTAAGTAAATGAGACAGACAAATCTGATAACAAATTGCTGCCACGTCGTAAGCTTCCTTTGCAGTTAATTCAGTCTCACTATTGCAGGACACTGTTCTGCATTGCTTTGCTCTCCACCGAGTCCAGCTTTGGCCCTGTTCTCATCTGTCTCACTCTATTTAGTGCAGGGGGTGTGGGATTCAGCTGCTTGCATTAGTAGGTGTATGGCTAGCAAATGTGGTGTTGCAAAATTAGGATGACTTTAGGAAGCAAACAGTACTAATGGGAATAAATTTTGCTATTTCATTCTAATTTCACTATGTTATTTATCCTAATGCTAGGGTGTTTACCCAAACACGAAGTACTGTCTGTGTGTTTATTGGGAAGCTGAGAAACCAGTTTTATAATAATTTTCACGTCTTCAATAGCATTTTCAAGTATGCATTTTCAGCAGAATACTGATTAGCTGTCTTGTATGTAATAAGTGTTTTGGTTGGAACTGGGTGTCTGCAGGTAATCTTGAAGAGAAAATAAAGGTAGTGTGGGTTTTTTCAGCCTCCAATGTTCAATTAATATAGGATACCACTCCTTCCTTGGGCCCATCCTCATCCAGTGCAGTGAAACAGTGAGGTCACTGCTGGAAACACATTTGCCCAAACGGAGAATGTCAGAAGGGATCAAGGAAATAGTATGTGGTGTTTGTGGCCTTGTGAGCTGTAGTTTGCTATGACCTCTCACAGCTAATCGGAAACTTTCAGGCAAGGTAATCAAAAAGACCTGACAATTTTCTTGGTAATTATTTTCCCAGTCCGTCATCAGTCTCCTTACTATAAAACTGAAACTCCCTCTGCACTGCTTGGAAATGAATTTGTTAGGATCAATGAGTAATTTGATCTATGTATCTAGTCACCTTTTTCCTTTGGTCTCCCCATCTTGATAAGGACAGGAACCTTATAAATAATTAGATTTGTTACTAGACTTTATTAATATTATTAATGTATTCTATTTTTTATTTATTCCTTCAAGTACTTCAGTGGATGATGTATAGCCTGCTTACATGAGGAAAAAAACTGCTATACAAAGATATTTTTAAAAATTCTATATACCAAGTAATACCAAGATTGATAGCACAGGAGATGTTAGTAAGTTGTACATTATTTCACAAAATCTGCTTCTTTGTGCTGTCTTTATAATACCAAGTAAATATACCAGAAATTAAGGAATCCGTTGTTAATTGTGCCCATGGATGTCACAGTTAATTGACTACAGGGAAGTGTGCTTTTAAGCTGTAGCTGATTTTTTTTTTTTTTTTGGTAATGACATATTTTTAGGATTTTTTTTCATATAAATATAGCTAATGCAGAGTTTTGCCAAATCAAGAGTATTAATTTGATTTTTTTGGAAATGTTTAAAATACAATTTTGCTTTTTTGTTTTAGTTATTGCAACAGGAAAAAATGCTTTGAATATTTTTTGTGAAACAAGGTTACACTGGAACATCTGTCAGGTCTAATGGGCTCTAATCCAGAGGATCAGACCAGAGCAGCCTAATCCTCTCTGGGATGACTATACCAGTAAATTATCCTGAAGAAGGGGTTTATTTCTGTAATACGTTTTGCTTTGCAGTGACTGCAGGCCTGACCCTTTTAAGTCTACAGTAAATGCAGAATAGCTTACTGCAATAAAAGGAGCTCACATTTATTGTAAAGTAAGAATATTCACACTAGTAATCACCATGGAATAGATAATGTATTATAATTTCACATTCTTACTTTTTTTTTGGCTAGCTGACCTTTCAGCAGATAGTAGAAGTATGAGCCTGAAGTACACTCCATAAAAATATCCCCTAGGCTGAGGCATCCAGTGAACTCTCCAAAGTTACCTGTGAAAAGAGTTCAGCACTCATGTACCTTTCCTTCTTTCTCTCTCTCTCCTGTAATGGGAGCACAAAGTCCAGTCTGGCTTGTGACAGGCCCTCTGTGAATAAAGCCTGCTCTTAATCCAATTTATGAGATGTTTGCAGTAGCATTTGCACAGGCTTAAGGCTTTGGAGGATGGAGAAGATGGATTTGGAGAAATAAAGCCAGCTGATAGATGGGATCACTTAGAGATCTTTCATATAAATTATGAAAATAGCTACAGTGAATTATAGCTGTAGGCTTTCAGATAATAAGCCTTTCAGGAAAAAAATAATGAAACTAAGTTACACTCAGTTCTGAGTTTCATTACCAGGCTGAATCCTAATTCAAAGTTCTTTTAAAACTTCCAGGATGGTTTGCAAATCTTGATGAAAATGAAACTAAGCTTGATCATATTTAACCAGTTTAAGTGAGTTTTTGGCTGCTACTTTACTCCGGGGATACTCCTCTCCAGTGAGTTTCCAGGTTATTTCTGTCTGCAATCTATTGCCCGCTGCTCTCAAGGTCCAGGGACTGTCATTTTTTACTTTCAGTTTTTGGGCAGTTATCCCTCATCAAAATGGACAGGGCTAGGGAAAGCCTCCTCTGCCAAGGCAGCACTCCTTGCAAAATCGATAGTAACAGCCTAGCAGGCAGAGAACCAGCAGCCTCTGTTCTCCTGTTTCCAGTCTGTTCATCCTTGAAATCAGACTTTCCTCACTCCCAGTGCCAACCAGCAGCAGGAACAGTTGACTCAGTCCCAGCCCAGCCCAGGGCCACAGAGAATCTCGTGAACATCCTCCATTAAGGGTGTTCTTAAGGGGTTTTTTGTGTCTGTGCATGTGAAATACAATAAGCTGAAGCCTTGAGGTTTGTCTTGAGCCTCTGCTGCCCCTGGAGGAATGGGAAATTTTTAAATTTGAATGAAGTTTAGTAGCTGGATAGAAACATCTGCCAGCAGAATATTATACAGCAGCAAAGGATATGGGTGATAAAGAAGTTGCATAGAAGTGTTGGTTTAGTGCTGTATCATGATTTTAAAAAAACATTCAAAAAGGGAGAGGGTAGAAAACAGAGACTTTGAATGGATTTGTGCATGGCACTGTGGTGTAGCTTGTTCTCAGATCTTCTTTTGGAGGCTATGGAAAGAATAAGCAGAGGTGATGAGTGGCCTAGGTGTAAGGAATGCTTGAACAAACCAGAACTATGTCATGCAGGGAGCAATACCTGAAGGAAGGTACATATACTTATCAATGACCCAGTCCAAGGGAATAAAAGGGAAATGTTTATGACCTTTTCCAATATGCAACAACTGAAACCAGCAGCATGCAGGTGCAAAGCAAAGGGGACGGGGCTTAGTTAAGAGTCAGTTTCCTAAGTTGTACAGATCAAAATCTTGCCCAGGTTTAAAAGGCTGAACTGTACCAATACAGCCATTCATATATTCCCAAGGTCAAATACTTCTGGCTCTTGTCATTTAAAAGTCCCTTCTCCATGCATGACTGAGCTCCATTATTCTATTCCATCCCATCCACTTGCATTTAATTTAGATGTGTTACCATTCTTTACTTACCTTTGAAATTTTGATGTACTATTGTAATGTAAATTTAACCCTCTCCCCAAAAAAAACCCAGCTGAAGGAGTTTAGTGATAGAAACCCCAAGATTCTGAAGAGATTTTATTACTTTGAAGTAAAGTTTTTCACGGGCTTCCAGTGCCCCTGCCTCATTAATATGCATTGGCATGCCAAATGTAATTGCTTTCAGGTTAGGTTTTGCTGTGAAAAAAGTATATTGTTTCAAAAATGGTGCTTTATGTCAAGGACACCACCAGTGAAGTTACAGAACTTTATTCAAGGTATTACACAACATTAGTAAGTCTTGCAAAAGTTTGCTTGAGGGTTAATCAACAGCATGGTGTAATATCTTTATGAAAAAATATTATTCAATTCACTGTTCTTGTCTTAGGATCCATCACATTGACTTTCATATATATATATATATATATATATATATATGTATATATATATATATATAAAATATATATATATATATATGATGTTTTGTACTATTTCAGAGTTCTGATAATTCCCCCAAATCCCAAATTCAGATTTTTCTTTTTTGTGTTTTAATAAAGCCAAATTAGGTGTCATCGCTTTGTAGACTACAAGAATTACTTTTAAAGTGTTTCAAGGGAGTGTATTTCCTTAGGGTCTCCATGCTATTTCCACTGCTTTCCATACACAGCATCCTGGTAACACTTGAAGTGGTTTAAAACCTGGAGTTTTTACTAGTTGGTACCAAGAGCTAAGTGCAGAGTTTCCAGGCGAAATTTCCATGGTGCATAAATGTATTTCCAAGTGTAAAGTAGTGTTATTTCTTGAAATAAAATGCTAACTCACTTTGGGTTTAAATGGAACAGATTTTATGAAACATAATTGTAGGGAGGTGTTAGGAATGTGTGAATTTGTCATGTGTCAGCCAATATTCAAAACAGCACACTGAAGTGACTTGTGCAATTCTATTAATGGACAGAATTTTGGTGAGGGAGTACTTCAGTTTGGGTATGAATCAACAGTGTTTGCTAGCAGTCCAATCATGCTGAATTATAGTTAAAGTACTACTTTAAATAATAAGTACTTTCTGGATATAATTTTAATTTTATGACTACTATTCCTCTCTCTTTTAAATAAACACCATTGTTATGAAAATATTCTAATCTGATAAACATAAATTTTCTATTTTGAAGTCCCCAAAATATATTGGAAGTATATGAGTTGTTAGCTGTGAAAACTGCAAGCAAATACAGACTTTTTCCCCAAATTAACTCAGTTTTGATTACAATATCATCTTTTATCTTAATCTACCTGAACCAAAGAACTCACAGTGAAGAAACTTTGAGAAACAAATCTGAGGGGTTTATTTTGTTAAACAATATTTGACATGTTTGGGATGTTGTCCTGAGATTCTATCCCGGACAGATTTGTCAAAAGCAGGAACCATTGCACTGAGGTTATACATGTTCAGTGTTTAACTGGTATTACACTAATCTGGCATGACAGACCATTTCTATGCTGTTTCACAACAGGCCATGTTACCATCAATGTGTTTAGGGAATTAATAAATCTTGTATGTAATTTTTTCATAAATGATAAGCAGAGTTGGATGTGATGCTTTGGCTAATGTATGGTAAACAGAGATTTGTCCTAATATGGGATGACAAACACAAAGTGATGAAGTTAGTAATTACATCTCAGCTGTGAAAGTGATCCTCGTATTTCACGTGTACAGGCATTCAAGAAGGACCTAGTATTTCTTTAATTTTCTTTTTTTTTTTTTTTTTAGTAAGCAGACTTTCTTGCAAAAGCCTTATAGCTAAACTATTTGTATCCTCCTGCTTATTGTGCTTGGCTATACTACCAAGGAGTGAGGCTTGGATCAAAATTAACTCAAAAATAGCCTTCAGCATGATAAATATTTGTATTTAAATAGAACCCAGGGAAATCCTTCTAGCCTCTGACAGAGCCCCAAAGGGGAGCTGGCAACTGTATAGCAAACTGAAGTGTGCAAATCTTCAGGCTCACAGCAGATCCAGTAAATATGTGCAGTGTAACACAGCAAATATGGGAAGGCTTTTAGTTACTGAGGTGTGTAAATGTTTACAAATATGATTAACTGCAGAGTACAAAATCCATTCGCAGCATCAAAGGCAAAACTAAAATTACTTTTTCCCACCCCCCTCCAGGATTATGCTGAAAAGAAAAACACGATAGCAAAAGCTCTGGAAGATCTTAAAGCCAACTTCTACTGTGAACTCTGTGACAAGCAGTACTATAAACACCAGGAGTTTGACAATCACATTAATTCTTATGATCATGCTCACAAACAGGTAAGAGAAATCTGCTCACTACTTCAACTATTCAGATAGAATAATGAAATAAGATGACCTTTAGGGTGGGCTTGGAAATCACAGTTGAGTTGTCCTCAATTTCAGATTCTGAAAAGCAAAATAAACTGTCTTCTTGGAAACAAATCTTATTGTGGAGATTTTACAGTCAAAAATTCTGAGGTGGGAAGAAAGAGACATTTGAACAGTTTAGTTGAGAAGAGGAACAGGGAATGATGAATGATAATTAATAATATGATAAAAATTGTAAATGTATAATTTCCTTCTTACCAGTTTAATTTTTCACGTAAATGCTGTGGTATACCTCAGATGTGACATGCAACATTTGTTGCAACAGATGTGTGTAAGAAACTTGGCATGCTTTTTGGTAAACTTTCGTTTTGTGCAGATACAGTTCTGAAACAGCCTATGACTACTTAAATTAGTGCAGGTACAGTTCTGAAATGAGCTACAATTTTATTTAAATGCAAAAAAAAAAGTGTTTTAATGAAAGGTTTCAATGTGTTAACTTTAAAGCATCAGTATTTATGTTTTTATCACCACATTGTATCACTTTGCCTCCAAGTTGTGAGTCTTACTTTGGTGACATAAAAGCAGTGCTTCCACAGAATGAGAGAGTCAAGGCATCCCAGGGCAGTATCCTGATCTGCAGAGGGGTTACATCTATATAATTCAGAGGGAAAGACAATGCATCCTGACTTCCCGAAGAGATATGTAATGATAGTGTAAAGATAAGTAATAACTGTACAGAAAATTCCTACTTAGGCCACTTAGCTGGTAATTATTCTGTACCTTTTTTTTTTTTAATCTGGTGAAATCATATGGTTGTGTATCTGGATTGATTGCTTTTCATTCGAATTGAATCCCCCTTCTTCCTGTAATTCTGCTCAGGGTGAACATAGATAAGCTATTACATCTTTTATATCTGTATTATATAGAATAATGATTTGCTTTTCTTTTCTTTAGCACTAGTCCCTGAAACATTCTTTCTCTCTCTCTCGCACTGGTATTTTTATTTAGCCCGTAATTTACACTGTCAGCGTGAGTGTTAGATTTGGTTTGGACTGTGAAGCTGTGGACCTCGGCAGCAACAGCAATCTGTGAGAAGCTGGAGAGAAAGATACATAGATAAGGAACTAGCAGGTAGCTTCATTGCATTCTGTAGCTGCTTATTATGAGTTTTAGTTAAAGTACAGCTGGAACTTGATTCTTCAGATGTTATGTTCGCACAGCAGCACGCCATTGATGGATGGCGGGAGAAAAGAACTGATGGGCAGAGCCTTCCCTACTTGACCTCACTTAGGATTTATATTTATTAATTTGTAAGTGCTGTGAAGCACTTTGAAATAATGAGAACCTGAAGGCTGCAGTCCTTGTTCTTCTATTCAGTATTGATGAAAAATTGATTTTGCTGAGGTCAGGTGTGAGACTGAACAGGAACTTTTCCCACTGTTTCACATGCTAATTCTTGTTTTCTCATGGCTTTGGACAGGAGAGGGTGGGCACTGCACCAGCCTCTGATGGAGCATGGCAGATCCTGCCTCTCCGTCTCTTCTGCAGGGGGCCTGTCTGTCTGTGTTTGCATGTGGCTCTGTGGATGTGTTTGGTGAAAGACAGGAAGCCATCCTCTTCCTCTGTTGGACCTTCACAAGTCTAATCTCCCTGCTAGGAAATCAGAAAAAAAAATAAAGTTTTCAAATAGAAAAAAAATGCATGGATGCTTGTTTGGCCAAAGTAAAAATTTCACTGTTATTACTGGCAAATACAACTATTGATTCCTGAGATAAAATGTTGAGTTTAATTCTTCTGGAATATATTTTTGTCGTGGCTTCTATTGGTGTTATGAAGAAAAACCCTTCCTCTTCCCATATTTGGGTGTAAAAGGTGGCAGGCAGCATATGCTGCAGCACAGGCTCACTCTGATTTGCTCTGTTTTCAAGAACCTCATACCAAATGCGCTTTTTTTGGGTAGTTTTAATAAGCTTGCTGGAGACATATGCAGGTGCTACTGCTGAATGCTCTGGTTTTGTCCTGGGACTTCCTACCTCAATGGCAGAAGTTTTCCAGCAGTTCAGTAGAGGGGGGAGGCACTTGTAATCTCTCTTTGGGTTTTGCTTCATATTTTTTCTTTTTTTCCTTCTATCACACCTTTCTACAATAATGGACAGGTAAGGGGAAGTACTTAGTACAAAGAGTTTCCCAATACCCAAGGACAGTTGTAAGCATGTGCAGCCAGTTTGGTTTCAGTGATCCCAGCACCTGAGAGCGATCTCTGGATGATCAAATGGATGAAAGCTCTGACTAAAGCTGAGTTCGTCCCAGCTTTTCTGAAAAGCCATATTTAATCCTAATTGTGCAGTCTGTTATCACACCATCTAAGCCATGGGAGGGTTTGGCAGAGAAAATGTTCCTATCAGCTCCTGTACCTCAATTCTATTGTAAAAGATTTTCTTTCCATCCATTCAAATGTTGCTAGCAAAGAAAATTTACAGGATTTAAACCAGAAGATTTATTATGTGTGTTTCCTCCATTGGCTGGGAGGCCCTGTGCTGCCAGGTGTTGGTTGTGTTTTGATTTGTTGTGTCTTAACAGCTTCTGAACACCCACTTTGAGATAGTATGACCACCTTCTGAGCAGTCCAGAGAGAAAGAGCAGGACTAGGGTAAACCACATTTTATTTCCTAGGACCTGAAGGAGTTCAGTGTCTCAAGAGTCCCACTGCTTCTGTTAGTGTTTTCCTGTTCTTAGATTTTACAATATTGTTTGGAGAGCATATCTATAGCCTTTATGAAATACTCCAGGAAAAGTAACTTGCAAGCAGTCAGTAGTAACAGAGAAAAATGGACTCTCTGCTTTGCTTCAAAAGTTTAGACAAAGAAAAAAAATACCAAACAAAATAAAATGCTGGTGTCTTTAAAAGCAGCAATGTCTTGAGCTCACTACAGAGAGATGAATAACTAAGGCAGAACTGGTATTATTTACTATAGTAATGAGAGAATTGCTATTTGATAATGATGGCCTAAACCCACAGAATGTGGGATCTGAGACCCATGCCAGGGCTTTAAAAAACATCTGTATGACTCTATGCAGCGTTTCCTCCATCTCTGGAAGGAGCTCTGTGAAGTGCTGAAAACCCCTGCCTGAGCTCCTTGAGACACTGTGCGTTTGATAAATGTGGCTGAGCACTAAGTCTGAGGCTCTGAGTGACCTTTGTGTCGTAGCTGCTTGGGCTTGGTGAGTTGTGCTGTCCTGGTGAAGAAATCTGGACCACACAGTGCGGTCCCCTGCACCAGTCATTCCTCCAGAGACTTTTGTCACTACAGGGACAAAGAGGGTTTGAAGGTCTCCATCCCAGAACTTCTGATTATTCACCTAATACCATGGCAGCACACTTGAGCTTGGTGTTCTTTCCCCTCCCAGGAGGACTCTTCCAAATACCAAACAACAACAATAACAGCGAAAGCTGTGATGAAAAATAAATAGCCCTAATGTATTTGCATTTACAGATGAAAATACAATCAATTAAGTGAATTTTTCCCCACAGAATCTGAGGTCATTTCTCAGACTGTTTCCTCTGGATGAAAATGATCTCTGTGCTCTACAAATATATTTAAAATTGTACGCAGGGAGTAATGCACAAATTATGCAGAAAGACTAAATTAGTAGTTGTCCCCTTTCCTGATTCCAGACACAGATTTCTCCTGTCTACATTTTTCTCCTCTCCTTGTATGTTTTTCTTTGCATTTTTTGACATCAGTGCCAAATAAGCCCGAGATACTCTCTATTCACATTAGAGAATACCAATCTCTAGTCAGTCAAAAATCCAAACTTAAGTAAGTTTCATGTGTTTGAATAAATATTTCATGGCATATGGGTGGAGAACAAGAAATTTGTAAGTGGGAAGGTGTGATTAGGCATAACAATAATATAACCCCCAACCTTTCACAAAATCTGTACCTCCTATGAGTTATGAGGCATGTAAGGTACAAATTAAAAAGAGCAATATAGCACATTTGGGATGCCAGTATTCCCAGCAAAGATAACTGGATGTTAGCAGTTGTTTGAGTTTGCAGTTTAAAAACAAAGCAATGAATCCTTGTAGTCATCATTACATCTCTTTTTAAAAGCTCTCATTGCAGTGTTACTCCCTCTGAAAAAGAAAAACCCCATCTCTTCTGCTTGGTTGGCACCTGCAGAGGGTGCACTGCAGTGCATCTGCAGCTTCTGGCACAGCCAAGAGTTGGTGTGTGTTTGCAGGGTATGGCACAAGTACAGGGAGAGTTATAAAGTGAAAGAAATGAACTCTTTACTGAGACCCAGCAGTATTTTTTGCTGTATTTTTTCAGACCGGCTTTTTGCTATGGGAATGGGACTGAGCCAGAGGCAGCATGTTGTATACAATCTTTGAAATGTAGAACTAATGATTCTCAAAAAAACCCTGTTGTCTTCTCAAGCAGTATGTCCAGAGCTTTGGTGTAGTACCGGATAAAAACTGAAGAGTTCAAGAATTTTCTGAAGATTTACTTCATGAACAACAACAAAAAAAAGTGATGCATTGTGTGTCAGATTTCGGGCATGTTCACTAATAAAAGATTTCATAAATAACTCTGCTGCTCTTGAATCAGGAAAGTGCCTGTATAGTTGGTTGCCTTGGAGCCAAGCCCATGGTGCCTCATATGACTGAGGGGTGGCTGCATTTCTGCAAGGACAGTGAGGAAGGGCAGCAGGATGCAGGTGCAATGCCAGCTGCTCCACCCTCCTGGGGAGAGTGTGGCCCTGGCACATGCCATTGGATGGAGCTTCTGGGACACAGGGATGCACTTGCAGTGTCATTTTTTTTCATTCCTTGCAAGTGAAAATAATTATTTGCAATATGTTTCAGTATTTCTCTTTGTATTTTTTTCTTTTCTTTAGGCTAAGTGACTTATTATTTTTAATATAACCTAGTCAGGATTCTTGCAGCTGAATTTTCTGGAAGGAAGAAATTTTATATTCCTTCTCTTACTTTATCATGTTTCTCATGTTAGAGAGCCACATCTCAGTGTGTCCTTGTGGGCAGGCAGTCTTAACTACGCAAGCATAGATGAGATTTAAACATTTGTGTTTGAATCAATCTTGTGCAGTCCTTTTGTACTGCTATTGCTTTCCCAGAATGTAACTTGGCATGTCCTCCTATATTTCTTTTTTTCCCTCAGGAAAACATACTCATCTTTGTAGCCTTTTTAAATATTAAGGAAACACAAACAAATGTTCAGCTGTGCATTCATATACATATATGTTTTTGTAATGCACATACAACCATGAAATGAGCCCCTCCTCTCCCAAATACACACTGCTCTATCACTGTATTTCAGGTTGGTTTGGTTTTTTCCCATTAAGATTGCATTATTTAACGATCTTTTGTGGTTGGATTGCTGGTTCTTTGGTTTTTTTTTTTTTTTGTTTGTTTGTTTTTTTGTTTTTTTTTAGTGAAAAGCTTCCTTTTAAGTTTTAAGCACTTGTGCCAACATTAACGTTAATAAGGGTCATCACCAGGTCTATTAATTATATCTCAGCACTGCTGGGAGCACTGGAGCTGAGCCTTGTGATAGACTTGATGTTTCCTTTTTTAACTCCTTTAAATAATAAAAACAAACAAAAAGCCTTTTGCTGTTACTGCGAAGAGAAAGGCAGAAATGCCGACATGACAGGAGCCCACAGGACCCCGAAGGAGGGAGGCAGACTGAGGATCTCACTCCTGGGGATGTGTCCAGAGCACAGTGCCAAGGGGACCCTGTTTTGGGAGGGCGGGCTGCCGAGCTGGGGGTCACCCTTGCCACCACGTGTGCAGGGCTTGGGGTCAGATTTGGTGTGGACAGAGTGAAGTGCCTGGAGAAAATCAGCAAGAACTGGAAGACTTCAGGAAAAGAGGAGGTGCAGTCCCATTGTGTTGGGGCACAAAACCACTGGGAAAGTGTTTTGCTGGTCTGTTAGAAATGTGTCTGCAGTGGAAGGCTGAGTGGGAGTCTTTATTCCACTTTTCTCAATGTATTCTAAAATTAAATAGATAAGTTCTATTCTTTATGAATATTTCAGTACATTTAGGGAGAAACTTCACACACTGTTTGCCGGATGAAAGAAAAAAAATTTATTTGTTTTCCTTCCAGTTTTTTATTTTACCTATAAAATTTAATCCCAGCAATTGGCTTCTTGATGGGTATCAGTGTAACAGAGCACTCTTTAGCTCAAAACTTGTACTGATGGGTTAGATGAGGTTATTTTTGAGTAAAGTATTAATCCTGCAAAATCCAATTTTGTTGCCAATGAGTGTTCTGTTTTCTCATTGCCAAAAAAAAAAGACATATCACTATGTCCCTGCCTTAGTAATTACAAGAGAAAAGATACTGTGTGACTTTTTCTGTTTTCATGTTTGGGAAATTCAATTCTGTAATTATGTTTGATTAACTAATTGACTTATTTTTTTTCTGAAGAAGTGTTTTTAGAGCAAACACAATTACAATAGAGGAGTAGATACCCCATCTGTCCCACTAATAGCCTGCAAACAGAATATTAACCCCATGTACTGACACTACTGATTCCATGAGGCGTCTCTTCTTTACTGCAGGAGGAGCCTTACCCAGCTGCAACCCTTCCTCAGATAAGAAACTTAGTATTTAACATCAGTTCTTTATTTTTTTCTGGTTTTGAATTATTGCAGCCTTCTCATTTCTGTCCTTTTCAATATCCAGATCAGCCTGATAACCCGATAAATCACTAACATTAAATTTCCATGAAAAAAAAAGACAGTTTTTTTCAACTACACATTGCTTATTTATTACTATTTTCCAAATCTAGATTGAGCAAGTTACTTCAGTGAGGGGAAAAAAATCACAGCACCAATGCAAAGAGGGAAGGAGAGAGGGAGGGATGGAGAGAGGGAGGAGTAAGGGACAGGAAGAAACATTGTTTGCTCCATACATCCCCCATATTCCTTTCCCTGTCATGCATTTATACTGCTGTGTGGTTCATCCTTTTACTTAAAACTCTATTCATATATTTCAGTTCAACTTGGTCTTTTTAAATCAGTTAATGGAAATTTCTGCATGCAAGTTAGCAGAACTTGGGGCTAATTTTAAACTTTGTTTTACCATATCAGGATCTATCAGGTTTCTGCTGTTTGGCCAACATTCTTGCAAAAGAAATTAATTTTTCTGTTCATCAGTAAGATAAGAATGGACACAATAATTAGGACGTGAAGACAGGAAAAAATGCAGTTTTTTAGTCCATGATTCCTGAGGCATCATGCATATTGTAATGCATCTTTTGACATGCATTGTTTTGATGGGGAGAAATGATTAAAATTTTCTACAAACATGGAGATCAGATGATGGTTTACCTATCACTCACTTTGTTGTATCCAGCAATAGACTAGCTAAGCAATAACCTACAAGAAAAATACTACTTTTTATTTTCCTTTATGCTTTAACTGAGTCAGTCTTCCATAGTTAATTTAAACTTCATTATGGCTGCAAAATTCAAACCAATCAGCAGAATACCTTTTCTACAGTTTTCAGAAATGAAATTTTAGATGCAGTTCCACTGCTGTCCTGAAAGTAATCAAGCAGATTATAGATTAACTGTAAGTAATTAATATTATGAAAAGCATTTTGTTACTCCATGGTTTTGAGCTGTCAGTGATCAAAAAGAAAGTGAAGGAAAAACTAATACATTCCTAGTAGTATATTAAATTCTGACTCCTCAAGGTGAATAATTTCTTACAAGATGATCTAATTTTCTAAAACAATTAAGTGGTGTATGTGAGTGGCTAGTACTCAATGCCTGACCCTGCAAAAGCCACCTTGTAGTTTCCTATTTGCTACCAAAAAAAAGAGTTTCAGGATATTTTTTTGCCCTCTAGAAGCTCTGATAGTGTACTCCTTCATGCCCTGCACTTTGTGCATGCTGGTTTCCATTTGAGAGTTCATTCTTCTTTGGGAAGAACTGAGCAACCTTTTCAGTACAGACCACAGTCATTCTTAGGGTAATTATTGCAGTCTTTGCTGATCCTTGCAAAATCAACCCTCCATTCAGTTTAAAAAAAGATTGTTCTTTTTTTAGTGGTAGCTCTGACCTGTTGATGAAACTTAGTTCTGCAATCAGTGCTGCCTTTTATGAGGAGATGTGACAAGGCAAACAAACTACATGGAAGTGAGAGTGTTTTCCCACAAGCCGTGGCCCTGCTCATCCTGCAGCTGGGGCAGGACAGCAGGACCTCTTGGGGCCAGGGGTGAACTCTTCGTGGTCCACTGCAGGAAAGGCTGCATGCCTTGGGCAGGCACGAGCACTGGGGTTTTATTAGGCACAGTAATGCTGCTCTAGAAACAGTAATTGCTTTTGTTCTGGATATTTTAATTGCAGCTTACACAGAAATGTCTTCGAGTTCCTAAACCACTCTAGGATTGTTCAGTGGAGGCTAAAATATGAACTCAGGTTCTTCTTCTCTTTTTCCCCATGCAGTCAGTGCAGTCTTGGCTGCAGAGCCTCTGCTGGCTGGCTTTTGTTTCAGTTTGGACTTTTAATTAGTGCTACAACTACAGCTCTGCAGGAAGGTTCTGAGTGGCTACTGTATTTAAGCTTTTCCCACCCTCACACTGCAAAAGAATGAAATAAGAAAGGCCTAGATAAGGTGAGCATTTGAAGAGACAGATGAGGTGGGCAAGAATGTGTCTGTTCTGTCCTCTGTTGGCAGACCAGCAGTAGCCTTAGTTTGAGAACATTTCAAGAGTCAGTGAAAAGGAAAGTTAGAAATGTGCCCCTGCCTTGTCCTGTTTGTATTTTGGATTGGCTGAGGCTTTTCCTTCATCTCAAGGATACCATACACTTATTCCAGTCATACCTCCTGGTTCTCACTGTGTTTTCACCCACTCTTGTTCTTGACAAATGTAGAAGCTGCACGGGACGAGAAGCCCGGATCCCAGCGGGGGGAGAGAGAAAGACAGTCCAAACCAATGTGGTTGATAAACGAACTCCGTTTATTAGCAGTCCAAAGGCACTTATATAGTATACCAGCTTGTTAGCTCCTAAGTGGCTTAAAGCTTATCAAGACACATTTCTATTTCTACATAATTGGACTTACATTGGCAAGTCTCCACAGTCTTGTTATGATCAAAAGAATTTTGTGCTCATCCCCCTTGTTCACTCCCGGATAGCACAGCTGCGAGTTTTTCACTCCCTATCTGTTTTCTCAGGCTGTTTGTTTCCTTCACACAGGGACTTTCCCATGGAAAGTTTTTCTCACACACAAGCCTAAAAACTTCCAGGCCTAGTGCTTGCACAGTTCTTTTATTGATCCCAATAGTTCTATTTCCCAACAGATAAACATCCTTGTGACAAACCTGAATGATTATGTAAAGGACTTCTCAGTTTCTTCCAAGTCCCCATGTGTGGCAGAGGAGTAGTGGTTCAGCATCACACGATTGAAAGTGTGGATGTCTTTTGTTTGAATGATTTTTTAAAATATTTCTTTTTAAAGGCATTCAATCGCAGAAGACCATATAAATACAAGCACTGTACAAGACTGCCTTCCTCCTGCAGAAATCCTTCTCTTTCCTTGAGAAATCCTTCTCCTTCCAACAGCATATTGTATCTTTTGTTAAATTAGAACTGGCAAGAGACCCATGGTATATACTGTAAGATAAATTATAAATTATATTAATTCAAGTTCATTCATGATTCATGTAACTACTTTTAAATGCCTGGCTTCTCTTAGTATTAGCACTTACTGCTGTTGTCTTGGTGTGCACTCTTGATACACATAATGATAACAATGGAGGACACAAGTAAGCCCTGAACCTGCACCTCACCTTCCTTTTTCCAGCACGAAAATTCAACAAAATTGAAAAAAATTACTTCATAAAAAAACCTCAAGCTTTTTTAATGCTGATTTTTAAAACTTTATTTTAAACTATTTTTTTTTTTAATTTTTTTTATAGCTGTTAATGCTTGCTTGCACTGGCATCTGTATGCCACATCTGGTACAGGATCTCATTATGTTACATGATTTATAACTACAGAGAGACATATCTGCTTCTTACAAATTGCTTGTAATGAGAGCTGGAAACAAAGCAAGAGACTGCCAGCGATGGGATGGCAGAGAAGGGTTACAGCAGTACCGGGGGTTAGGGATCATTATTGCAGGCTTTCTTAACACTCACAAGAGGGACAAATTAGAAAAAAATAAAGTAAGTGAATGAAGCATTAAAATGCTGCTTATCAAAGTCACCCTTAGCTGTTTTCAGTGTCTTTGCTAAGCAAGCCTTATGTTATCAGGAGTGGTTCTCTTTCTTCTGTTTTGTGAGACAGAGCCTGCTGCCACCTCTCCTTCTCTCTCATCTCTCTTTACAGTCCCACTTCTCAGCCCCAGCAGGAGACTTTTCTTCTATACCATTTCAAGACTCATTTCTTGCTTAATGAATCCTTCTTTTTCCCTTTGTTTGGATGAGAGTACAACACATGCTGCTGATGCAGTTTACTTCATTTTCTTCCCTTCTTTCTGCCCACAGTTTTGCATTTCTAAGGAATACCCAATTAGTACACTTTCCTTTGCATCGGCCTAATGTAAAGGGTTGGTTAATAACTATGGATTGTATAATGAGAAATACATTAAACACATCATCTAAGATAAATTTTATAGTCTAGCAGTGAGCTTTATGTGCTCGCTGAATAAGAACACGTTTGAGTCCTGTCTCACATCTGCTTTGCCTGCAAGGCTGGCACCTCGTCACTGAGCACTTGGTGTTTGCATGGCACAGTGGGAGCTCTAGTCTGAGTTACTGCTTTGTGACCAACACGTTCAAGTGGCCAGACCCCAAATAACTGAGTTCAGCTCAGATCTCAAAGAGCAAAAAAAGGTTTCTGAGGGGAGGTGAAATCACAGGGGGATTAACAGCTAAAAGAAGTACTCTACAGGGAATATTTACAATGAGATTTTTTGTGCTCAGGTGATTAGAAGTAGGTCAGACCAGAAGCAGATGTCCTTCCATCCCATGCCAAACTTCCTGCAAGGCATATGTTATACCTGAGGGTATTTTAGGATCCTTTCTCTTTTTTCCCAAACTAAAAAAAATCAGAGCGAGGAGCAGTGAATGTCCAAGCAAAGCTTTCATTACAGCTGAGCAATAGGATTTGTAATGGTGGGAGCTGGGCAGCTTTAAAATGGCTTAAGATGATGATGTGGGGGTTTATTTTACTTAAATAATGCTAGATAATATCTAAAATGATAGCTAGTCTTTTTCAAACGACGCTGTGGGTGGCAGATTTTCTTCCCAAGCACTATTCGAGTATCTTGCATTGGCCCTGCACACCTGCCTGGCTGTGAACAAAAGGAAGCCAGAGTAGCTAATGACTCATCGGTCTGGCTCCACTAACAGGAAGATCAACAATGCAAAAATAGTGTTGTATCATTTTTCTTAAGCAATAGAGGTAAGACAAGACTGTGTATTAAAAAAGCGCTGGATCTGGAAGCTTCTCGTTGCCTCAGCATAAGACAAGTGTAAAAATCCATGTTTATGTCCCAGTTGGAGAACAGCTTCACTGGCTGCTCATTGAGTGCTGGGGATCCCCTGCTTCCCAGGAGCTTCTGTGCCTTCCCAGATGGATATGCACAGAGACGATGGGCTCCTTTGCAAATGCCACCAGCTGCCATCTGACCTGGAGATACTTGAACTGTTATTTATTGTTAAGAAGGCAACTGAGAATAACAAGATTCAAGCAGTGTCCCTCTTTTCTTGGTCCGCTGCAGAGGGTGATCAATTTTGCAGGTGAAACAAACCCACTTCTTGTTCTGATTTTTAAATTTTTTATATGTTTTTTAGTTTTTTAAATGGAAGTAAAGAAAAGCAATTTCCGAGCTCAGTTGACTCCTGGGGTGAGCCTCACACAAGTGAGTGAATGGCTGTGCATGCTGTGCCAGGTGTGGATTTGATGGGAGTTGGAGCAAGGGGAACAGGGGCAGCCGGTCAGGCCAGGGAGGGAGCGCTGCCCTGCCTGCCCTTGCGTTTGTGGAGGGAGAGCTCACCTTCCCATGGGATGAGGCTGCAGGCCTGCAACAGCCGCCCTGGGTAGGTGCCTGTCACTCCCTGGGCCGGGATTTTGTGTAGCTGGAGCATGTAAGGAAGTGGGATGGCGTGCCCTCCTGAGCTCTTCATGCTCTCATGTGTGCAGTTCAGGAAAATAATAAATAAATAAACCCCACTCATAATAAAAATCTTAAAATATTACTCACTTCTGGGAGCACTGATGATTTCTGTGGAGTAAACTGCCTGGTGTACTGCTAAGGAAAATATTTTCTTGCACATTTGTAACTGCTGTCATTGACAGTAAAATTGCTTGAAATATAAAATAATGGTAGTGTGTTGCCTACCATGACAGGAACTGTAAGAGGTTTTGACCTTTAGTAGGCTTTAATGGGTGCTCTACAGAGGAACCAACACTTCCATTTATTAGCTTGTAATTGTCCAAAATAAATCCTGCTTTCTCCCCATCTAGTAGATTGAAGCCTAGGGTATGTTAATTGTGCTGCCTCTTCTCCAGGCCTGACACCTTGACAGCTCTTGTCAGCTTTTAAAAGGTATTCCCCTATGAAAACTATACTAGTAATTCTCTGATAATGGCCTTGCCACTCATCTCTTCTATGTTTTTTAATTCTGACATCAAAGTTTGCACTTAACGCTGACCCCCTGACAGGGAGAGCATTTTCTAATGACGAGCAGTAGGTCAGTGCTCCCTGTTTTGGAGGAATGCAAGAAAAATTAAATCCAGCACTTTGGTTAGCAAGTGTACACCTGGGATTCTTGCTTTACTAAGGCTCAGGTATTTGCTCTTCATTAAAGAAATGAGGTTGTACAGTAAACTGATTTATTAGCTGTACTACCCAGTGCTCTAATCTCATCAAATCCTACACTGTGCAGGACTAGAGCATCTCATAATTTCTAAAAAAAGGCCACTAATTAACATTTATGTGCTCCAGGACATGGTGGGGCTGAGACTAGTGGCACATTTTCCTTGGAGTTAGCACTGGAGCAATATAATTGTGCTGCTGCAGTTGCTGCCCAAGAGATATAAACCCAAGACCTTGACCACCATGGTAATTGCAGTTCCCAGGCTGCTTACTGAGGAGCGAGGTTCATAGCTCCAGCTGTGCACTGGCCAAAATCCAGACAGGTACTTAGATTACCTTACATTAATCCCCCCTGCAGCTTCAGCTGGTGACAGCGGCTTTTTCTCTTCCCATCCTCTCTGTTTGGTGTAATTGGTGTGCACTGTCAGAGAGCTGCCACTGTCTGAGCCCAGAGCAGTTGTGTTCCATTGATGGTACAGTGTACTCCTCAACTTCCAGTGCCTGGAAAAGAATAAAACCCCCCACTGTAACACTGTAGAATTGATTGTTATTGGAATTACAGGTTTTGGGTAAGGAAAAATACTACTGTCTGTATTTGAGTCCTTGAGCCACCAGAAATCACTGGTTTCTACTTTTGGGTTACATATCAGCAGATGAACAGCATTAATCAGATCACACTGAAGAGAACAAAAGTTAAGGGTAATGCTTTTCTTTCCACTTGCTAAAAGTGCAGCAGCAGAGTATTATTTGGGACAGTCTGATGTGTTTTGATGTAGGGTTTTGTTGTTTTCTTCTGATGACTTCTCTAACATGCTCCAGAATCGAAATTGTTTTCCCTGTGACCTGGAAAATGGTGAAGTTACAATAATGTGGGCATCACACAGTAACTGGGAGAGGCCAATAAACTGTTACTCTTCAGTATCTTGACTATGTTAAGATGGTGTAATTAATGCTTTCATTATGTTCAGGATCCTCAAGAGTGAAAGGCAAAACTATGAGAATCAGTAGTAATTAGAGTTTACTTTTCATATTCCCGTTGAGCTGAGCCTGCAAAACCATGCTGCCAGCTCTGGCTTCCCAAATTGCCAGGAGCAGAAACAACAGTTCTTAGAAAATATGACTGTCACCCCAGGTTCTCCCATTACCTTTAGGATTAAGAATGAGAACATGAAAGACTTTTCCATCATAAACCAAATTCAGAGGGCCATTACGACAGATCAGAAATAGCTGAGGAGCTGCACAAAAAGGGATGGATCAACTATTTTAAATGTGAATGGATATAAAAAGTAACAGGACTGAGTCTTTCCTGAATGTTACATCCTATTGGCCATTTGCTGCTGAAAGGTAGAGTTATTGGCTCTTCTGTAATGTGTCACTGGCTGGAGAATTCTTCCAGGATGGAGGTGGGAGAGGTGCTGGCAATAAGCAGGAATCTGGACACAGATTGCAGATGTGCTGTGCACAGGGCACCAGCTGGTGTCTTGAGGGTCAGCAGGAATTTCAAAGAGGATGATTTATTGTTAGTGATACTGCCCCAGGCAGAAGCGAGAGTTCCCAGCATCGAAGTGATGCATCCTCCTTGTAGGCAAATGAGATTTGTTCCACAACATCTGTTAAGAAAGCAAGTCACAGCTCTGCGAATGCATCTGCTTGTAAGGGTGTGAGGCTGCTACCTGTGATTGGATCAGACTCATGATTGCCTGGTGGAAAGCACTAGCTCTGGTTTCAGGAGTGAGAGCTACTGGGGACTTTCACTACTTAAATGTGCATGAGTTTGATGAATAGACTCACCTCGTGCTTTTGCCAGGTGCAGCTGAGTGTATGTGATGTCTCAGGGAAGGCTCTGAATTTCTGGTAGGGAGCCAAAGATCCAAATTTAGGTTTTCAGGGAATTTGTTCTTGCACTTCACCATCTTTACTGATTGAATGAAAGCCTGAAGATTTAACACTGCAAAGTACTGATATTTTAATGCAAGAGGTACTTTAAATGATGCAAAATGACTTAAGCAGTCCTTATATTTTGTGTGGATATAAAAGATGGTTTTTCTTCACAAAGGAATTTTTCACCCAGTGTCTGATTACCCTTCTTAAATTTTAGAGGGCAAAAAAAGTGCTGAGACCTTAGTGTAAAATGTAGGTTCAGGGCATAGCTCCATTCAATTTATACAGTAAATGATGTGATGTGAGTAGGGGGGTGGAAAGAGCATCGCGTCTGTCCCGATCACGTCCTTGTTGGAGCAGCTCTGGGGGGTGCCGTGCAAATGCACTCGGACACACTGTGACACACTATAGCTGGTGGATACTCACAGCCACTCACACACACACAGAGCCTGGCAGCTCCTACAGCGTTGCCGGGTACAAAGAGGCAGGAGGGGTCCTTTGTATGAAGTTCCAAGGGGTTATTGAGGTCCCTGCCCAAAGGGATCCAGGAACAAAGAACACAGAACACTGAGGGGTCCAGGGTTTTATCTGGGGCGGCACCAGGGGCGGGTAGAACATCGGGGACCTATCATCTCGGGGCCAGGGGGTGGAGAGGACGTGGGGTGACAGGACAGTGACCAGTGGGAAGGGCGAGGGGTGGAACAAGGGAACCAGGAGCCAGTGGGGTATCAAGGAAAGGAGAACTATCTAGAACATGGCTTAAAAGGGGTCAAAGGGGGTGGTCTTGGACCTCTGAGCCTGCCCACCAGCAGACCTTCACTGTTTCGGGGCTCTGTGGCTCCTCAGTCACTCCTGCGGTGGACTCAACCACTGCAACAAGTAAAGTACTATACATTAATAAGATTTCATGAGAAGACACTATAGAGCTTTAACCAACTTATTAAAACTAAGTAGTTATTACTTTAGTTCTACCTTCAGTGATCTTGTAGCAAGTTATTTCCTTTAATACAAATTTGGGCAGTGGGATCAAGAATGAGCTTTAGTTGTCTGCCAGCAGCTCACCTGGGGACCTGCTTCCTGAAAATCTGGGAAGCTCCTACCCAAGTCCAGGTACAGGTTTTGCTGCACAAACCAGTCTCTGGTGCTGCCTTTGCAGAATGGGAAATGGCCCTGAAAGAAGTCCTGTGTTTGTCTGCCACTTCATCTGAAGAAATACTTTGAGTGATGAAACTGAACTGCTCTCCTGCCTTGTGCTGGGAGTGATCTATGACTTCGCTGATGTCTGTGCCTCTGTTGAGACAGGACAATATAAAATGGACCATGGGGATTGCAGCCCATTTTAAGCAGTCTCAAATTGGAAATGAGATGCAGCATCAGTACTGTGTGAGGTTTTTCATGGCAGCTGCTTCCCACTGACTCTATTTTCAGTCAGAGTTTGAAGCACAGGCTGTTTTGTTTGGCAACTTGGGCAGTACAGTAAATCTGAGTGAGGGACAGAAATGGTGAATGGGTCTCCTGCTTTTCTTTGTTTGAAGCCTGTTTGTTCATGCCTTCCTTGAATTACCGATTTTCTCACCCTACCCCGTACTTTGCATGCAGGTGTTGAGGTTTTGTTCACTCTGGTAAGGATGGTCAGTCTTGCAGTTTAAATTCTGCTGAATTGTGCTTTTTACTGTAACTGGAAGACATTTTAATGTGTGTGTATTTGTGCTAGAGGTAAGTCTATAAGTTTTGTTCAGGAGCTGTCTAAGCTTTGGAACTTGATGAATTTCCTAAGCCTTTTTGAGTCTCTCTGTGACTATGTAGTTGCATCCTGCACATGCAGGCAAGAAACAGTTTTGGGGGATGACATTTTGATGAATGGATTCAAGACTTTCATAAAGGATGAGTCACTTTGATGGCATTGAGAGAGAATTCCAACAATAAATTCAAAATTTGTGGAGAGAGAAAAGGGCTGCTTTTGTAAATCTTTCCTAAGCATAATCTATGGCAATTTTGCAAAAAAAAGGGAGAGGATGTGGAAGGGAAAAACAAGTGTCTCCCAGGGAGTTTTTTTCCTATCCCAGCCCAGAGGCACTGCAGCATTTTGGTAAGAAATTTTGAAGCAGGAATGTTGGAACCTTAAGGCAGAAGTAACAATTTGAGCCCAGCCTACTTTAAGGGATATTGTGAAGACTGAGAGCAGGTATCTGAAACATCTATGTTTCCGTGGGAGATAACTGTGGAGAAAACAGCCAAGCTTTTGGTAGGATAGAAGGCAATGTCATGATTTGCCTCTGTATTTCCATAGCTATTCCTAGGAAAAAAAGTACATAAAAGAAATTTAAACACAAATTTGTAGAAAGGTTTTCCTCTGTTCTTTGTAAAAAATGCCCGCAAGACTTTCTAGAAAGAAAAAGATTTGTGTAGTTGACAAAAATAAAAAGACAACTACTTTGGTGTATCAACCAGGAAAATAGGGTGATCACTCACAGGGTTCTCCTGCCAAATTAAAGACCAACCAAGGCACCTGTTTCAATTCAATAGTGTAAATCTTGTGCAAAAGCAGAGACTCTGGTCTGTAAATACTTATTAATTGTGGAGTGCTGTAACAGTGCTTGTGTGGTGCTTGAGGATGGTAAGAGGTTTGTTTGCCGGGCTGGGAGTTCTGAGAATAAGATTATTTTTTTCTTTCCTTGTCTTTGTAGGAAGAGCAGGCAAAGGTTTCACAGCTCTCATCGATGGTTCTTAGTTGCTAAGCACTTTGTTTCTTTGAGTTTGATGTAGGGAAAGAGAGGGAGGCACTTTTTAAACTTTTGTAAACATACAATTACGTTGACCTTGAGATGATAAAGCTTCTGCTCTTATTTTCCATCTTCTGTGTCAATGCTTTATCCAGAAATACCTTCACATGGAGTATAGACATTTTAAATCTGTCTTCTGTTGAGATATACAGAAGGTCCACCAATTAATTGCCCCTGTTATTTATGTGCCAGATAGATGGCTTTTTATGGGCAATTTTTTCTTTTTTTCAGCAGACCTTGAGCTTATGACAGTTCAGATTTCAGAGTTCAGTGCTGCAGGTAGTGGTCTGTGCTGTCTTCCTTGTGCAAGGCTCACCTGTAAATCGGAACCTGTTTCACAAGAGTGGATGTATTTCTATCCTTGCTGTCGTTATTGTAAAGAAAAGGTACAAAAGAATCATGTCAGTTTTCCTTATGTATTGCTTTCGGCCTTTAAGAATGTGGACTGAGATTTGGGTACATTTCCATTCATTAATGAGCTTTACATTATTAGTTAATTATTGTTTTTCTTAATTTCCTGGTGATTCTTAATCAAGGGCAAATTATCTCCTGATAGGTTCATATCTGACTGAGGTAAAGAAATGTTGCAATGAATTCCTCCTGGGTTCTATTAAAAGAGAAAGCTGGACCTGCTGTACCCATAATCAGCTCCGTTATGTGTTCCTCAAGGCTGGGGTACCCTGCCAAACGCCTTCTGCACTTATGGGGGTGAAAGAAACACACCCACCGTGCAAAGCCGGGAATTTGTTAGTTTAGTTGAACAAAGTCTAACAGCCTACTGAGAGAATTATTATCAGGCCAATTATGATCATACAGGCACTTACAGTCCAGATTATCTAATTATAAGAACTCATTCTTGATAATGATACAAATATAATAAGCTTTCTCGTGCCTGATCCTTTTCTGGTGTTAATGGTCCTCCTGAAGAAGAAAAGCGAGTTGTTGTTAGCAATATGAGTCATGTGGGGGAGTATGATGCTGGTATCCTCTTTGCCAGGAAGAAGGTGAAGTTAATGTTGATGGTTTCTTCCTCCTCTTCCAGATCTTATTTGGGGACATATTTATGTATTTACTAGCACAAATCCACTTAGTTGCTCTTTATCCAGCACTTCATGATAATGTAGTCAAATTTGATATATATAATAATTTATATATAATAATTTTTACATATGTTGGAGGCTTTTTGACAGAATCCCAGAATGAGTCAGGTTGGAAGGGACCACAGTGGGTCATCTGGTCCAACCTCCCTGCTCAACCCAGCCCATATGGCACAGGTCTGGAATATGTACAGTGAGGGAGATTCCACAGCCTCTCTGGGCAATCTGCTCAGTGCTTGGTTGCTGCACAGGAAAGAATTTCTTCCTCGTATTCAAGTGGAAATCTCTGCACATCAGTTTCTGCCTACTCCTCTTGTCCTGCTGCTGGGCACCACAGAGCAGAGCCTGGCCCATGCTCTCACACATCCCTGCAGACACTGACGGACATGGATGAAGTTCCTCCTTGTCTCCTCTCATTGCTGAACAGCCTCAGCCCCCTCAGCCTTTCCTCAAGAGAGATGTTCCAGTCCCTTAATCATCTTTGTCACCCTCCGCTGGACCTGCTCCAGGAGCTCCATTGTCTGAGGATCTCAGAACTGGACAGAGCACTCCACATGTGGCCTCACAAGGGCTTCATTTTCCTCTTATCCCTCAATGCACTTTTATCCATATTTTGAAGTTGCATTCCTCTAGCAAGCAGTAATGTAGCATTAGTGAGTTGTTTATAGCTCTGGGACCCTGCTGCCATTCCATTCCTTCCACCTTCAAGGCCCCTGCTGTGAACTTGTGCTTGTCCTTTTGGGAGGCTCTGTCACAGTCTGTTACAGTCCTTGTTTCCCACAGCAACCTCCAAGCTGTGGTTTACTGATAATTAAAGGAACACTTTATTAGCATAGCATGGTGATACACACATCCCTGCTCTGCAGTTCCTAACATTTCACTCTGCAGAAGCAGTGAGGCAGTAGAAGATACACATAAATACAGACTTGCTGGCCCAGCATCTTTTTTTCTTCACGATAACATCAGTGGTGTTTTTCCATGATCACTTTGCAAAAGACTTCATCTGCATCATTGAAACTGAAAACATGTATCAAATCACAGTATTAATTGATCATACCTTGCAAGATGCAGCCTTTATATTTAAGATTTTTTTCTGTAATCTGGTGTTTTTCTCCAAGGACTCTGTGTGTATAGTATTACAGGTTGGCTTAAGGATAACTGAGATTTTGTCTGTACCACTTTGCTGTGGCTGTGTCAAAATTTGCATAGGCTCACTCTTGTCTCAGTTTTCATTGGTCAAATTTATGTTCTTTGAGGAAGCTTGTCATGGTCCTGGGATAATTCTGGCAAGGACCAGATCCTGCTGATAAGAAGCAATTTGTGAGCAGAGGCTTCGAATGGCTCAGTGATCCAATATAGAACTGATATGAGAAACGGATTGTGATTTAGCTCTGACATAAAGAACTAAAATAAAGAGCTCACTTTGAGGGAATTCATGTATCTCCTTCAGCCCATCAGTTATTAGTGTATCCTTCAAGGGTTATGGGAAATAACCTTTAGAGGACCTAACTGTAAATATTAATTCCTCAGTTTTGGCCATTGTGCACATTGTAGAGATTAGAAAGATTTAAGAATTGGTAGGTTCATTTCAGTCTCTGTGGCAGACTTTCCTAAAATGTCAGTGACTGAAGAGGCTGAAACTAGAAAACATAGACTAAAAATGTCTCCTATCAATTTTTAATTTGCTTGTAGAAAGGGTATTTTGTCCTCCTGCAGTCAGGACGGGGTAAGAATCAGAATAGCAGGAGGATCCTACGGAGAACTTCAGTGCTGGAGAGAGAGTGACCACAGTGGAAAGCTGATAAATGTCAATGGACACTGGTAGGCGTTGGAGGGCACCAGAGTGAAGAGTTGTGGATGGAGTCTCAAAGAACTCAGAGGTGCCAAGTACATTATTCATGCAGAAAACAGCAAAGTGATCTCCAAAAGGAGCAAAAAGCAGCTTTAACAGCTGAGCCATCCAATCTTGTGTGTTGATGGGAGTATCCATTTTGTCACCTAATCACCTCCCACTGCAGAGCCATTCTAAAGGGAAATCCAATTTTCCCTCTCCAAAGGGGTGTAGAGGTGACCTTCTCTCTGAGAGGACTTCTTGGTGACGAAGTGGTTGCTCCTGTGAAATGGTTTATGAAATATGAATGCTGATCAGACAGGGATTTTTTCCATTAGCTTTGAGCTCTCTGTATAGAAGAAATGTTTTGGAGTTGTCAGTATTTATGCATAGAAAATTGTAACTGGCCAGAAAATAAAGCACAAATCAACATTTCTCATTCAGTGACTGGTGCCCACCTGAAAATACTGGGAAGCAGTGTCTCCTTGAATTAATATTTTGGTTGCAGCAAAGTCAAATTGGAAAATACTGGATACTCAATGCTCAGAAAGATTATTCTGGATGCATAGACTTCGCTACTGGAGTGAAAGGAATAGTGGTGGATAATGCTGTGGGACCAGGGAATGGCACCTGATGTCTGAAATGATCCATGCTGGTTTGCCCCTCCAGAGCTGGGAGCTGTGGCTGATGAGGGCACCCCACACTTACAGCCACCTGGGTCTTCCCAGAGGGATGGAGATGAATGCTTTTCTCTAACAGTGCTGGAATTACCATGTCTTGTCAGGATTTACAACGTTGCATGTGGTTTTGGTGGTTTTTTTAATTAGAATCCTAAATGGTGCAGGAGGGGGTGTGAAGGTGAAGTGACCCTTAAAGAAGTGATGTATACCAATCTTGTCTTTAATCTTTGTGACCAAGGAAGCTTTCTTAAGTGTTGTTGAAAATTTTCATGGTGAATTTGAAACCTCTTCTCCCCCTGAACTCAGCAGAAGTTTCCCTATTGACTTCAAGAGAAGTATAATCAGGCCTAGAATTATTAAAATAAATACCTTTAAACTAGAGACTCTGTAACCACTTTCCAGATGTAGAAGTCTGTGTCAGCTTCATGTTCTTTTCATTATCTGGTAAAATTATTTTGATAGGTGAGATGCTAATTCTGTGTTTCTATGTTGTTTCCTTTGTGTGTCCTTAATATTTATGGAATATTCAGCTGATTTTTGCTGAAGATAACAAAAAATACCCCGCAGCTTGCAATAAGCCCAGGCTGTTATGTTAGTAGCTATCACAGTGAAATATTCAGTGTGCAACGCTCAGCAATTCTGCAGGCTTAAAACAATGTTTTTGCACAATGGCAACACTGCAGCCATTAAGTCAACTTTAGAAAACATAGTTATCTTAAAACAAAAGCAAAAGAAGTGTTAATTTATGCTTCATAACCTGTTATTTGTCAAAGTCCTGGAGTCTTGTTCAGCTGTAAGCCACAGTGCTATCTGCACTCTACAGCAGGGGATACTGGAGAGAAGCAGAAATGCACAAGCACCAGAAGGGTGTCAAATCAAGTGAGTCTTCTTGTGCTGGGAAGAGCATTAATCACCCCATAATGAAGTACGTGTTTGTTTCTGACAGATAATTTGAGAAAGAAAAGAATAAGAGCTAAGAAATTTCTTTTTCCTTCTATTGCTCCCGTGTACATCTTTTGCAGTTACATAATCAAGAGTAATTAGTGAGATATTCATCAAGGATAACTAGCTTGCATGTATCTTACAGATGCAAGTGTGCAAAATATTTGATGTTCTGATTTTCCTCATGATTCTGAAAAAATAACATTTTCATTAGGTTTTGCTTTTCATTTTAAGCTCAAGAGTAATTTATTTTTTCCCCATAAACTTAGGTGGAAAAATATAACTTGAGACACTCTACAAGATGCTTCAACACAAGTATGCCATCTCAAAAACTAATTATGTTTCATGAAAAATCAATTTCAGTCTTTATATTACAAAATTAGAAAAGACCAGTATGAATTTTCAGTTGTATAACATAATACATATATTTTATATATATTGGTAGGTTCTAAATGTAAAAGTTGTCTCAACAGTTCTCTTTTAGCAGACTACACAACAAACTGTACTACTGTGTATTGTACAAGTGTGCTCATGAGCCAGTTAGAGTTATTTGAGAAAATTTGCATCACATCAATTCATTTAAAGTTAGTGAAAAGTTTTCTGAATCATGAAGAATCTCATCTTCTCCTCACCTGCCTCCCATCAGTCCCATGATGGGTGGGTAAAGCAATACAAACCTTCCTTTCCTCTTAATTCATCTCCACTTTCTTCCCAGTCTGGGTTGATGCTCATGACAGTGCTCGGAAAAGAGCAGTTTCACATCTACTGAATCAACCTTTTCAGGAATATTATGGGCTCCAAGGACTTGCTATTTTTAAATCCTGCATATAACTATGCGTGTGTTAGATTTCTTCTAATATTAAAAAGACCATCAGGAGGGAATGGCTGCAATCTGTGGTAGAAGCAGGAGGGGAAAAGGATTATTCACAGCCTGTATGTTACTTGTCATCTGGAGGGCTTAATATCTCATCATTTACTATGTGGTTCTGTTGCGAAGTTGTGGAGCTCTAGGTATTTAAGAAAATGTTTAAATTTTGCAGCTCAAGGTGAGATGCAAACAGCCACAGGCAGAGGCAGGCAGAAGTAGCTCATAACTTGAAACAAACTGAAAGTTTTTGCTAAGCCAGCAATAGATTCACGTTATTTATTAAAGGCCTCTTAAAAGTGAAGTGAGTGGCCATTGTGGTTCGTATGCTGATAATGTGAGGAGGTAACTCCTGCACAAGACAGAAATCCTACAAACCGTGTTTGGAAGGAGTTGCTGGTTTCTCGCTCACTGAGACAAGATCAGGTAAATGGGTCTTGTTGCATTCAATTCTTGAATTTCTGCAGGGCTGGAGATGCCCCAGCTCCTCCTGGTGACACGTCCTGGTGCCACACCACCCTGGCAGGAAGCTTTCCCTGGCTCTCATCAGTGACTCCCCATGGAGTGGTTGTGGGCTGCTGTTAAAAATACCCCCTGTTCCTCTTCTCTTTCAGGAACCTATCATAGCAATTAATTCCACAGTGGCAGGATGAAAAAGAAGAAAAAGAATCTATTAATTTCTTTCTTAGCTTACTTCTTTGCGAGGTTGAACTACTAATTTCATTGAGAAATGGCAACATTTCTCCTTTCTATGGAAATAACTTGCCTTGTGTAACTTCTGCTGGGAAGGCCTGTAGCACTAACAGGGTAAATTCTTTGGGTATTATAGTATCTTTTTCTTGGAGCTTTAATTTTTTCCTCTAATCTTTACAAGAGGAGAATTTTTTTTTTTTTAGTAATAATAATAATATGAAAGATATTGCCATGAAAAGTATGTGGAATTGCAGAGCACAAGAGAAGAGATGCTGCCCTGTTGTGCTGGGTGAAGGAGTTTCCAGCTGCAGAACAGTAAAATATATAAATGCTCTCAAAAACCACTGAAGACAGAAGGAAAATATGTGCATTTTACATCTTAGTAAGCAATGTTTTCTGCTTTAAATGGCATATTTCATTCCCCATTTGAGCATTTACAGGTGTTACATGAGCTGTGATCTAGTCAGTTATTATTTATAATTGATTAAGCTTGATCCTCTTTGTGAAAGAGTCTAATCTGGTTCAGTGTGACGAGTGTTTATCTGATGAGTTCTTGTCACTCTGTTGGTTGCCCTGTAATTCACATAAAGCAGCAATATCCCATCTCAGTTAACAGGGAGTTATCGACAGCAGTTCTGCAGCATTCAGAGACAGGGGAATATGCACAGCTTCTAGAATCATCATTGGGAGCTAAGAAACACTTATATTAATACTCATTACATATCATAAAGATTTTTTTTTTAAAATGTCTTTATTGAAAATATGTTTTGTATCATGTACAAATTTAGAGGGAAGAGATGTTTAATTTATTTTAAATAAATCCAAATGCCAGTTTTGTCCCGCTTCCACCACAGTGCTGAACTATCAACCCATGTTGCCCATGTTTAGGTAATTAGGAAATTTTTGAAAAGCGGAAGGAGCTGCAGTGGACTTCCAGCTCTGTTCAGGGTGTAAATGGAGTTATAGAAAGGACAGGACCTAGGGAAGCTCCTGCTGGACTTGGGATGCACATGCAGGACTGAATATCCTGTGTCTTCATGATCCCAGCCTGTTACTGGCTGGGCAGGTGGAGAGGGAGTGGGCTTGGCCTTTTATTTGGATGAGTTATTTTTAAAAGCTAAACCCACATAAATTAATGATTTAGTGACTACTGGGAATACAGTCATTTTTCCTAATAAAATAAAAAAGACAATAAAGCATCAAAATTTGATGTCATGGCTGTTAAATTCTGAAATTTTATACTTCCATTGATCAGAAAATGAATTTATCGCCTATGTATTTTCAGCATTGTAAAAGTCCACATAATTTAATTGTTAATCTAAGGTCAAAAGCGAATTAGCATAATAACATCTGAACTGCACTGCCCTAAAATCCCCTGATAGACATCTCTCTGACTCCTGCTATTATAAAAACTGTTCCCATTGGTTCTTGACCCTATTAAAGTTATTCCTAGATAAGCTTTTGTCTTGGTTTGAAAGACAGGTGTCTGCTAAGGAAGGCAGAAACCTCCCTTGGAATGGCAGATGCAACCCCCTTCCCTCCGAGTTATTATAATTTTGAAATCAAGGGGCTTTTAGGCAAATATGTGGAAAATAGGAATAACAGTTCTTTACTAATATTTATCTATATGTGTATAACCAGTCAAACAAACAACAATGACGATGGCAGTAACAGCAAACAATCACAAACCCAGTCCCAGCCTTCTCGGCTGTCAGGCCCTTTCCCCTCGGGTGCAGTTCTGCTCGCAGCCAGCAGGGGTGGTGGTGGCTCCCGGTGAGCAGGGCAGGTGCGATGGTTCCCCTGCGGCTGCAGGGGGCGCTCCGGAGCGAGCTCGGGGAGCACGCGGCACTGGTGCCCTGGGATCCTGGGAAGGGATGGAACAAAGAAGCTTCATAAACCCCTGAGCAGCTGATCCCGGTGTCCAGCCGGACCCTCGGGAACAGCAGGCTGGAATGGCAGGCTGGAGCGGCAGGGACGAGCACAAATCCCAGATGGCAGACGAGGTGTATCCAAACGGAGAACCCCCCGGCGGTCGGAGCAGGCAGGGCGAGCAGGGCTACAACGTAGCGAAGACTTGAAGCAGCAGCGGGGCAAGGCGGACATGGCTCAGCCTCAGCGGGGCAGGGAAGGTGGGCCGGGGATCCTGGGGTCTTTCTCCGCAGAAGGAAAAAAACAGCCGAAGAAAAAACAGCTTCCCTCTCCGGCGTTTGGGCACCGAACTGCCCACACACCCAGGTGAAACCAAAGAGTAGCCAGGTGCACCCCACCCGCAATGGGTAGCTCTTTGTTTTCCTTAAGTACCCAGTGATTTGTCCTCCTAGCAACAGTATGGGGGGAAAATTCCTTTAACATAGAAAAACTAGGAGAACTCATAAAACCCCAACATTATCCACCCTGAATTTTTTCCCATACTAGCATGTTACATGAAATTTAACCCTTTGAACCATATAAATACATGCATCACCCAAATTATATACATATATACATGCTGATACTGATACAAGTACAGAGCCATGGGTAGTTTACCCTAGAACAAGGTCTCCTTGAGGTATGCATCGGGTCTCTCCATCCCTTTGCATCACCCACCAGGTGCAACCTGGTCCCTGAGCAAAAACAACCCCACGGATGGGTTTGTCTTTGCTCAAGGCAGACTTAACCCAAACAGTTTTTCCAAGCATACCTCTCATGTGCACCACTGGAACCTTATCCCCGTCTGTTGTTTTTAGGGGTTAGGATTGGGCAGGGCCTGCTCGGCTGGTGGAGCCTCGGGGGTTAACTAACCAGGTGGCTCTTGCTAAATGCACCTCCCAGTTTTTGAAAGTCCCCCCACCCAGTGCCTTCAAGGTGGTTTTAAGCAGTCCATTACACCGCTCAACCTTCCCAGCTGCTGGTGCATGGTAAGGGATGTGGTACACCCACTCAATGCCATGTTCTCTAGCCCAGGTGTTTATAAGGCTGTTCTTGAAGTGAGTCCCATTGTCAGACTCTATTCTCTCAGGGGTACCATGCCTCCAAAGGACTTGCTTTTCAAGGCCCAGGATGGTGTTATGGGCAGTAGCATGAGGCACAGGGTAGGTCTCTAGCCATCCTGTGGTGGCTTCTACCATTGTGAGCACATAGCGCTTGCCTTGGTGGGTTTGAGGCAGTGTGATGTAATCAATCTGCCAGGCCTCCCCATACTTGTATTTGGACCACCGCCCACCATACCACAGAGGCTTCACCCACTTGGCCTGCTTGATCGCAGCGCATGTCTCACAGTCATGGATCACCTGGGAGATACTGTCCATGGTTAGATCCACCCCTCGGTCTCGTGCCCACTTATAGGTGGCATCTCTGCCCATCATGGGCCCATCAAGCTAGGAACAGCTCTCCTTTATGTTGCCAATCCAAGTGTATCTGGGACACCTCTATTTTCGCAGCCTGATCTACCTGTTTGTTGTTACGATGTTGTTCGTTAGCCCGGCTCTTTGGGACGTGAGCATCTACGTGACGGACCTTCACGGATAGCTTCTCTACCCGAGTGGCAATGCCTTTCCACTCCTCAGCAGCCCAGATTGGTTTTCCTCTGTGTTGCCAGTTTGCCTTCTTCCACCTTTCCAGCCAACCCCACAGAGCATCCATAAATCAGTGTAGAGGTAGAGCTTTGGCCAGTTCTCTCTTTCAGCTATGTCCAGAGCTAATTGAACAGCTTTGAGTTCAGAAAATTGGCTCAATGCACCTTCTCCTTCAGTAGCCTGTGCAACTTGTCATGTGGGGCTCCATACAGCGGCTTTCCATTTCCGGCTAGTGCCTACAATTTGGCAGGAACCATCAGTGAAGAGGGCATATTGTCTTTCACTCTCTGGTAGCTTGTTACATGGTGGGGCTTCTTCGGCACGCGTCACCTGCTCCTCTTCTTCTTCAGAAGATAACCCAAAAGTCTCACCTTCCAGCCAGTTCATAATTATTTCCAAGATCCCAGGACGACTTGGGTTTCCAATTCGGGCACGCTGTGTGATGAGGGTGATCCATTTGCTCCAAGTAGTGTCGGTGGCGTGATGCATGGAGGGAACCCTTCCTTTGAACATCCACCCCAGCACCGGTAGTCGGGGTGCCAGGAGGAGTTGTGCCTCTGTGCCAATTACTTCTGAGGCAGCTTGGACTCCTTCATAAGCTGCCAAGATTTCTTTCTCTGTGGGAGTGTAGTTGGCTTCAGACCCTCTGTAGCTTCGGCTCCAGAATCCCAGTGGTTGGCCCCGAGTCTCACCAGGCACCTTCTGCCAGAGGCTCCAGGACAGACCATTGTTCCTGGCTGCAGAGTAGAGCACGTTCTTCACCTCTGGTCCTGTCCTGACTGGGCCAAGGGCTATGGCATGAGCAATTTCCTGCCTGATCTGGGCAAAGGCTTGCTGCTGTTCAGGGCCCGAGTGGAAATCGTTCTTCTTTCGGGTAACCAGGTAAAGGGGGCTCACGATCTGGCTGTACTCGGGAATGTGCATCCTCCAGAAACCTATGGCACCTAGGAAAGCTTGTGTTTCCTTCTTGCTGGTCGGTGGAGACATTGCTGTGATCTTATTGATGACCTCAGTGGGAATCTGATGTCATCCATCTTGCCACTTTACTCCCAGGAACTGGATCTCTCGGGCAGGTCCCTTGACTTTGCTCCTCTTGATGGCAAAGATGGCTTCAAGAAGAATTTGGATGATTTTCTCTCCTTTCTCAAATACCTCCTATGCCATGTTCCCCCATACAATGATGTCATCAATGTACTGCAGATGTTCTGGGGCCTCACCCTTTTCCAGTGCAGTCTGGATCAGTCCATGGCAGATGGTGGGACTGTGCTTCCACCCCTGGGGCAGTCGGTTCCAGGTGTACTGCACGCCCCTCCAGGTGAAGGCAAACTGAGGCCTGAACTTGGCTGCCAGAGGAATGGAGAAAAATGCATTGGCAATGTCAATAGTGGCGTACCACTTTGCTGCTTTGGACTCCAGCTCATACTGGAGCTCCAACATGTCCGTCACAGCAGCACTCAATGGTGGAGTCACTTCATTCAAGCCACGATAGTCCACAGTCAATCTCCATTCCCCGTCAGACTTGCACACAGGCCAGATGGGGCTGTTGAAGGGTGAGTGGGTCTTGCTGACCACCCCTTGGCTCCCCAGCTCACGGATCATCTTGTGGATGGGGATCACAGCATCTCGATTTGTCTGACACTGCCAGCGGTGCACTGTCGAGGTGGCAATTGGCACTCGTTGCTCTTCCACTTTCAGGAGCCCGACTGCAGAAGGATTCTCTGATAGTCCAGGCAGGGTGTTCAATTGCCTAATACCCTCTGCCTCCACAGCAGCAATCCCAAATGCCCACCTGAGTCCTTTTGGGTCTTTGTAATAGCTGTTCTGGAGGAAGTCTATGTCCAGAATACACGGGACCTCTGGGCCGGTCACGATTGGATGCTTTTGCCACTCCTTCCCGGTCAGGCTCACCTCAGCTTCCAAAAGGGTTAAGTGCTGTGATCCCCCGGTCACCCCAGCCATGGATACAGGTTCTGCCCCCATGTCCCGATGGCATTAAAGTACACTGTGCCCCAGCATCAACCAATGCATCATATTTTTGTGGCTCTGATGTGCCAGGCCATCGAATCCACACCGTCCAGAAAACCCGGTTCTCCTGTGTCTCTCCCTGGCTAGAGGTAGGGCCCCTCTAGCCCTGGTTATCATTCTTTCCCTGGGCATACATGCTTGAGGTCCCTTCAAGGGGATCCGACATATCATCCTCCCTTTTGTAATACCTGGCAGCTCGGTCATGGGAGGCTGAGGCTACTTTCACCTTAGCGGAACCCCCTTGGTTAGTGCCTCCCTCCTTGAGTTCACTCACCCGCGCTGCCAGGACAGAAGTGGGTTTCCCATCCCACCTTCTCATGTCTTCCCCATGCTCACACAGGAAAAACCACAGCTCAGCTCGTGGGGTGTACCCTCTCTCTCTAGCAGGGGGACGACGGGCTCTGACCTGGGGGCCTGTGACTTGCACTGGTGCCACACTGATCTTCCTCATCTCTTCCCTCATCTCCTTCATCTCCTCTTTGAGGTCCTGGACCACAGCAGAGACATGAGCTTTCAGCATACCATTGACCATACTGTCATAATTCCTGAGCTTGTTGGCAACAGAGCCCACTGTTTCTCGGTTATTGTCAGCATCAATCGTTGCAATGAAGGTGGTGTATTGCGATGGCCCTAGCTTTGCCAGGTTCCACATCATCTGTCCTGTGCACCTGACCTTATCAGGGTCATTACCGTGCTGTCCATCCCTCCCAAAGAGTACCTCTAATACTGCCACCTCTCTTAGCTGTTGGATCCCTTCCTCAAGTGTCTTCCACTGCATTCTGTGATGGTATTCTTGCATTCTTTCTTTGTGAATGAACCTTTCTCTCACACTCATTAAGAGCCACTCCCAGAGAGAAAGGGGCCCTGGGTCCCTCCCAAATATCTGGTCCACACCTGGGTCCTGGGTCAATGATCCCAGATACCTTGCCTCACCACTATCCAGTTGCACACCTGTGCCCATAAGGTCCCAAACCCGAAGCAGCCAGGTTGTATAAGACCCATGCCTCCTTCGCACAATGTCATTTCGCATACCACGGAGACTGTCGTACGACAGGGATTCAGTGATGATTTCCGGCTCTGGCTCTCCTGCTGGTTGTGAGGGCCCTGGTTCCCCATCATCATTAACTGATCGTACTGATTTGGTCTTATACTTCCTCCTTTGCACAGGGGCGACTGCTGCTGGGTGTGGTTGTCCTTGTGGTTCAGCTGAAACCTGGATGGTTGTAACATCTGTGGGTTCCACTGCTGCACCATCGGACTCACCCTCTTTGGTGCAGGGAGAGGGTTTTTTGCTAGCTGAGGACGTGTATTCCCTTAGCACTAGGCATATCTCCTGGCGCACATGGCCCATCTCCTGGCACATCTCCTGCATCCCCTTCACCAGAACCCCCACCCAGTTCGGGTAGTCCATTTCTGAGGTGGGCTGTTGGGCGGTATCAGGCTGTGGGGCAGGGTCTCTAGTGTCTGGGGCTGTGTCAGGCTCTGGGGCTGAATCAGGCTCTGGGGTAGGATCTCTAGTGTCTGGGGCTGTGTCCGGCTCTGGGGCTGGATCAAGCTCTGGGGTAGGATCTCTAGTCTCTGGGGCTGGTGTCTGGGTAGTTATCCAAGCCAATCTCAACTAATCCCTGAGTGCTAAATAGAGTAGGCCTACCAGCACCAGTTGGTTAGTATTCAGAGGGAATCTAAACCCTTTGAAAATTGCTGGAGTGGGCCCAAAGAACTGGTTGAGGGGTTGGGAGAAAACTTTGTCTGGTGTCATTTCCTCACAGAAGGTACCATTGTTAACATAACCCCAAAAACATGCACTTAGTGTGTGATAGCCCTTTATCCATGTACCCACATTCCAGAGGAAGTTAAAACCCATGAATTCCTCACCTTCTCGACCCATAGCGCAAACTGGATAACAGCAATGATAGCCTTAGTCAGAGGACCCATGTTTAGGTAAGGAGCTGCAAAGGGGAAGAATAAAGCCACAGCCACATGCCACCCGAACCAGAGTAAACTAGACCACATAGTGCTGCCTAGCAAGGTTCCTATATCCAGCACACAAAATTAAGTTATCCAGGAACTGTTATTCCCTTTTCACCTCTCTCTCTTAATGCCCTCAGGCCGCATGGTTGGGTGCCAAGATGTGTCTTGGTTTGAAAGACAGGTGTCTGCTAAGGAAGGCAGAAACCTCCCTTGGAATGGCAGATGCAACCCCCTTCCCTCCGAGTTATTATAATTTTGAAATCAAGGGGCTTTTAGGCAAATATGTGGAAAATAGGAATAACAGTTCTTTACTATTATTTATCTATATGTGTATAACCAGTCAAACAAACAACAATAACTGTGGCAGTAACAGCAAACAATCACAAACCCAGTCCCAGCCTTCTCGGCTGTCAGGCCCTTTCCCCTCGGGTGCAGTTCCGCTCACAGCCGGCAGGGGCGCTGGCAGCTCCCGGTGAGCAGGGCAGGTGCGATGGTTCCCCCGCGGCTGCAGGGGGCGCTCCGGAGCGAGCTCGGGGAGCACGCGGCTGCTTTGGTGCCCTGGGATCCCGGGGAAGGGATGGAACAAAGAAGCTTCACAAACCCCTGAGCAGCTGATCCCGGTGTCCAGCCGGACCCTCGGGAACAGCAGGCTGGAACGGCAGGCTGGAGCGGCAGGGACGAGCACAAATCCCAGATGGCAGACGAGGTGTATCCAAACGGAGAACCCCCGGAGGTCGGAGCAGGCAGGGAGAGCAGGGCTACAACGTAGCAAAGACTTGAAGCAGCGGCGGGGCAGGGCAGCCACAGCCCAGCCTCCAGCGGGGCAGGGAAGGTGGGCCGGGGATCCTGGGGTCTTTCTCCGCAGAAGGAAAAAAACAGCCGAAGAAAAAACAGCTTCCCTCTCCGGCGTTTGGGCACCGAACTGCCCACACACCCAGGTGAAACCAAAGAGTAGCCAGGTGCACCCCACCCGCAATGGGTAGCTCTTTGTTTTCCTTAAGTACCCAGCAATTGTCCTCCTAGCAACAGTATGAGGGGAAAATTCCTTTAACATAAAAAAACTAGGAGAACTCATAAAACCCCAACAGCTTTGCAAGTCTAGTTTATGAGAGCCTGCTTGAATAAGCAGTCCTTAGATGATGCCTTTGTGCTGGTGGGATGACTGTTTTTCCTGTGAGATATTAACACCACAGAGAGAGCCTGTATCAATCCTGATGCTTGTTATGATTTCCCCTTTGGTTTCATAAACTTTGTTAAAGTCTCACTACTTTTCAGAGTCAGTTCTGACAACGTTAAGTTGGACGTTCAAAGGTATAAAATTATTTCAGGCTGGGTTTTTCCACCCCTCATTTTATCACCTTAGTGTCATAGTATTCATGTACATTGTGTTTCTCCATTCATCCTTTACGTGCTTTTGCTGTCCTGGGTATGTTTATTAATTAAGGCCTTCTTCTGTGTATTGCAACAAGTGTTTAACTCTTGAGTTTAAAAAAAAAAAGCCAACACCCACTTTTCAGGGTAGCAAAGGGCTTGTAATAATGATGTAAGAAGTACATGTAATGTCCTAATGTGTCCTTAGTTTTGAGAGGATTTGATCCAGAGGGGGATTTCAGGCATCTGTCTCTGGCAGCAGAACCTTGTGGGCTTGTGGTTTCTCTATTATAAAATGCAGAGAAGAATTAGGAAACTCAGAATTAGGAAACTCAGATTTAGAAAACCTTTTGAAAAGCAGCATGCTGAACTGAACTGTCTAGTGTGGTAAATGAGGAAGACAAGGGTGAAGAGGCCAGAAATGGGGTCCTTTTGGAAATCCACTTAGGATGTACCGGGTGTGCACTAAGACTCCTGGCTGAATTTTTTAGAAATAGGTGGAATATTTCTGCTTCAGGCCCCGTGTCACAGTTAGATTTATTAAAATAATCCTGCTTCTGCCCCAGGGAAAGCAGCCCAGTTGCAGGATCCCATTACAAGGCTGGAGAATCAGGGTCAGGCTTCTCATCCCTTCAGGCTGGGCACAGTCATTTGCAAACCGATGGTGCCCATACTCTGCACCTCCAACGTGGCAATACAGTGTATCAGGGTAATGATGAAGGCATTTAGATCTCTTGGAGAAATGTCATTTAATTATTCATTGTGAACTGTTGGTTGAACTCTGCTGGCTGGGTCACACACGTTTTGAGCTTCTTCGTAAGCAGAGGAAAATACAGGAGGGAATCCAATACAGTATCCCTACCTGCTAATTATTTGCTTACCAATCCATGGATAAAAACAAACATAAGAGGCATTAAACTAGCTACTGAAGTTAGCATTAGCAAACAGCTCTGCCACATGAAAAGGCAGAAAGATGATAAGAAGAAGATGTTTTTTAGGAACAAGTCACACTTGTTTTTCTATTGCTGCTATTTACTTTGTACAACTTTAGGGGGGGTCCTTCTGATGCTAAGAATGCATGGACTAATGGTATGATTGGGTAATATCTCATTTTCATTTGCATAACTCAAGTGAAACCAACAATTTGCAACTAAGGGCAGCATAAATGTAGTGCCAGCAATCCCAAGCATGACTAAGTGCAGTAAGGGAATGTCGGTGATGATATTTCATCACATGGCAAAAAAACCAAAGTAGAAAATAACTGCAGTATCAGAAAAAGAAAAACTGGAGGGGACAGTCACTCATTTAGGTGATCTTTGATTTAAAGGAAATAGCATTTGTTTGAAACAGCAGGTGCATATCTTGTGGTTTACAACTAGGAGGAATTCCATTTAGACATGCATTTGCACAATAAAGACCTCAGGAGTTGCCAAGGTATAATCTTTGCAGATTGTTAAAGCACTCCATGAAAAAGACTGAGATACCAGTTGTGAGAAGAAAAAACCCGTTGTGTAAGTTATTTATTTTCTGCTACGACCAGTTCTGTGTACAGGAAAGAGAGGGTGTCAGGAGGTGTCAGAGGACCTACCAGGAGGTCTGACAGAAGGGGAGCTCTGCGACCAGGAGCTCTCCTGTAGAGAAGAGCAGGCAACGGCTGTGTGCAAAAAACTTGCGCCACACCTACTTGTATGGCTATCCAAGGAGAACAATTTAATTACCTAAAAATTGAGAACAAGTGTGGAGTTCTTTTAACTTGCAGCAGTAAGACTAAAGGGTTCAAATTCTGATCAGACTCAAAGCACTAATTATAATCATCCCAGTAATTGCAGAAAAGTACTGCAGCTGGGAGGTGATTATGGTTTTGTATACACCTCAGCTGCTCCTTTTTAACCACGTGAGACAGCATCCTATTATCTTCCTTTTGTTCCCTTACTTATCACTTACTTCTTTCCTTAGCACTGGAGGGGAAAAAAAATCCTGAAAAAATATTGCAAAATGCAATGAAATCTTCTCTTTAAGGGCCAAGGGCTGGAGGTGGGGAGGGGAAAGAGCAAACTTCATCCCTTCTCTTGTGTTTTGAGCACTCAGAAGTTGCCTATGAAATTAAATACTTCAGGGTTCATGAGTGGCAGGTAGGAAGCAGGGTCAGTATCATGCTATCTTTAGGAAAACAGGAGTGCACAGGGGTAAGATTTGTTCAACAAAGATGCTTCACATTTCAAGCATTCTTTTCTGGGAAAAAAAGATATCATACCTCTAGTTTTGAGTGTGCTTATAGCCTTATACTGTATTAGCACAATAAAGCAAATTTTTATAAGTAGAAAATGTTGATATTTAGAAAATATAAATGGTGGAAGAAGTGATTACATTTCAGATTATTTTTATCTATCAAGGATATCCAGGCATTTGAAAAAGAATGCAAAACTTGAAAATAGAGCGTGGTACTCACTCATTTTTCTGCAAGTTTTTTTTCTCTGCATGTTTCTCTGTATTTATTTCTTGGCATTGAATGGACTGCCCAAGTAGTGTTACCATCACCCAAAATGGCAAAGACTAATTCAGCGTGTGACCTGAATCTTAGAATATCTCAAGCTGGGTCGGACTCATAAGGATCATGAGTCCAACTGCCTGCCCCTTGCAGAACCACCTAAAACTAAGCCATGTGTCACCAAGAGCCAGATGGTCCCTCAGCTGTTGGCAGGTTTGGTGCTGTGGCCACTTCCCTGTGGAGCCTGAGTGACTGACCACCCTCTCAGGGAAGAAGGGGGTGACAATATGTGTGGGGTATTTTTCTGTGAATAGGGGAAAGGAAAATTCACAAAAGAGGTGAAATAAAAGAATTGAGAAGGAGCAGTAGGACTTTGCTGACAATGTTTTGCAAACTCCGTTCTCTGTATCTATTATGTGTGCCTCCAGTGGTAACAAAAGCTCTGAATACCCCTCAAACAAATTGAAGTTAGAATTTTGCTTTCACAAATCACTGTGGCCCCTCTTCATGGCCAGTCATTAGCCGTGGACACTAAAAGGGGGTGGCAAATTACTGGGTTCTTCCCAGAATTGTGAGATTATGGTTTTGTAAGATGATGTCATCAGACTGTGAGCCATAATCAGGGACACACTGAGGACCATGGGGGTTTGGGACTGGAATACATTTTGCTGACATGAAGAACTAGGGAGGTCCCTGCATATTGTCCCTCTGTGATATACAGAAAATATTCCCTTTTTATTTGGAGACTCAGAGCTGAGCACTTTCATTTCCTTCCAAAGAAGTAGTCTGGGGATAAAATCAAATGCGATCTTGGATTGCACCTCAGTATCTGCTTAACTGCTGTGTCAGACACCAGTGAGAGCAGGAAACACAGGCTCCTTCAAAGGGACAATCTCCCCATTTCAAAATACAGGATTTCTCTGTCCGTTACATCCCCTGGAGATCCCTGCTGGGTCAGGCCCTTTTAACTTCTCTAATAATGGCTGGGGTGGCAGGACAGGAGCTCTCAGGAGCTTTGCAGGTGTTGGCATGCTGATAACATGGCAGGGCAGGTCCAGAGGGACCTTGATAAGCTGGAGAGGAGAACTGACAGGGACCTTCCGCAGAGCAGCAGTGACAAATGCCATGCCCAGCATCTCGGGCAGAAAAATTCCAGATTTAATATAATATGGGTGGTCAGAAGGCTTTTGAGAGGCTTTGCAGAAAAATACCTGGAGTGGTCTCATTTTTTATTGATATCTCAAAAAGCAATTATGCTGTGGGGAATGTTTTGGGGAGGAGTCACGACCAAAATTCTGGGTGAACTTTGCATCATCCTACTGAGCTAGTCTACATCATCACAAAAGCTACAGTAAAATTTGCTAGGTTGTCTATAGCCTGGCTAACCTATCTTTAGCATCTCTAGGTATTTTGGTTATTCCCTTGAAATCCTTAAATTTGTTGAATGGTTAGGTTCAGAATAGTTTGTGCCGTGAGCACTTAGCAGCAAGCAACTGTCATGATAATGTTTCTCATCCCAGGGGTTTTTATGTGCATTATGTGGCTGTTTCTTGCAGAGACTGAAGGAACTGAAACAGAGGGAGTTTGCTCGAAATGTAGCATCTAAGTCACGGAAAGATGAAAGAAAACAGGAGAAAGCCCTTCAGCGTTTACACCAGCTAGCTGAGCTAAGGAGAGAGAGAACGTGGTAAGTCCATAGCTGCTCAAACAGAAAAAATAAGCCCTCCACTGTTAGCTGGTGCTGTGGGATGCAGAAGACCCTTGGCTGTAGCCACACACACGTTTCTAGGACATTTTGGAAGCATTCTGTGCACAGTATTTGATTCACACTGTGTGCAGGAATGAATGTTAAAACATTGCTTTTTCAGCTGAGCTAAAATGACACATTTTTTTAGTTTAAAAAAAGATGTGTTTCATATATATTTCATAAAACCAGGCACTTTGGTTGAAAGCTGAGTGAACTAGGTCATGCATTTGCAGGCTGACACTACTTCATTGATGAGGTGAGGAACACAGTCTGTCTCTCTAGGATGTAACAGATCTCTGCGATTTAGTTTTCAAAATGCTCGCCTGGGAAAACATCCAGAAACCTAGCTTTAAATCTCAATAGCTGGATTTTTTTTTATTAAAAGGTAAGTGCTCCTTTTCCCCTGCTCAGCAGAGTGTTCACCTCCCTCTGCAAAAGTGACTCCTTGCTACTCGTACATTTTAGTATTGTATCTAGGCAAGCTGTTGAAATTAATATTGAGCTTGCTAGTTGTGACTGAATTATCAAAATATGACACAGTTCTGACACTGATAAGCCACTGAAAATATATGTACTTGTCACAGTGTAATCTCTGAAGAAAAAAAGAGAGAAAAAATGTAGATGCTCAAGTGCAAATGTTTTCTCTTTTTTCAGCCTTCGCCTCCCCAGATGAACTAACAGAGAAGTCCAACCAAGCTGCAGCTCTTGTTCAGAAATAGTCTCTTTGTCCCTAGTTTGGGTGGTGGGCAGCATGCTGAAGCAAAGTCTGAATGATCAGGTGCATGGGACATGAATGTTGCAGGGTCTGTTTGATGGGAGCAACAAGACAGCTAATTTTTTAATCTTTTTATAACTCATGTGGAGACTCTCTTCTCCATGAGTGTTTTAACTGTCCATATTTTATACTTGAGTATATTAGATATCATTCCCCCTAAACATGCTCCAAAATCTGAATTTTGCATATTTCATGAGAAAGAGGAAAGAGGAACTTACTGTTTCCCTTTTTCCATGCTAGTGAAGCACAGATTTTGCAAGCTTTTGTTGTTTCTGGATTGTTTGGGGTTTTTTAAAATATCCTTCTGCTAGTTCGTGAAGGAAAATTTTGATCTGAGCTTAATTTATCTATTTCATAATTGCCATTTACTACCACTTTGCATCCTTAGAGGTGTGATATAGACAGACACACAGGATTTTTTTAAACTGGCACTTTGTAGGCTTGTTTTGTTGAAGTCACCATTTTATTCTGTGGAAGAAAGGATTTGTGTGGGGGTTTAATATGTATTTCAAAATTGTAAAGAACTGGGCAAGGCAGGAATTCTCATGAGGAATTCCTTTCTCATAAAACCTCTACCTTAATTTCTAGATCTGATAGGGTAAAGTCATTATTTTTGGCGCTTCTTGGGTTCCTAAATGACCCTTGCAAGTTCTACCAATGGCTCATCAGCGAGTATTGCTCTGCACTGTAGCACAGAGTGATTTGACTAAAACAAGCAAACGAATGGTTTTAACATAGGCCCATTACTCCTAGTGCTGAGCAGTTTCTCTGGCTCCTGGAAAATTGGCAGCTTAAACACTTTTTGCTCTTCTCCTTGCTTCCTACTAAGTCAAATAGAACAGATGGGAAGAGGACATGAAACGAAGAACAGAAGTAGACAGTGATAAATTTTTTCTCAAGAGGGATGAATCACTTACTTTACTTCTGTCAGCTGAAATGCTCTCCCCAGTTTTATTTTTCCATGAAAGAAATTGCTGAGATGGCGATGGTTTGGTTTGTGCACACAAATAGGATGGGGGCTGCTGGGCAATTGCCTGTGGGCAGAGCAGCAGTCACTGGAATGATGACTAAGAGGGAAGTGCTTTATGAAGCACTCTGTTTTAATATATTTTGTAACATGAAGGAATGTAAAACTGCTATCTGTAGTAATAGTGTTGTAACCGTGGTGGTCTGCTGGGTGGAGAAGCAAGATTTCTGTGGAGACAGTCTCTTCTTTGGCCAGCCAGCCTGTCTACAGAAACTTAACTACTTTATAGGAATGTTAGTCCTTCAGCTGATGACTTCACATGAACGAGCCGGGGGCATAATATTTACTCTTTTTGTTTTAGTACTGGATAACTGATCTTTATCATAAAAGATGGCATTTTTTCATAGTCTAAATGCACATATCCACAGAGTCTTCCTCTTTCCTTAAAAACTCCCTTAAGTACCAATGTAATTACCAATTCTAATTACCCATGTACCAATTTCTGTCAGCAATCCTCTGAAAGGTATTGACTCAAAGTTTTATTTTCCTTCCTAGTGCACCTGGAAGTGGCCCTATGTTCAAATCCACTACAGTGACTGTGCGAGATGATTGCAATGATACCCCCAAAAGTGCCGCCATAGATTCTACCAAAAGCCAGCATTTCAGCTGTCCATTAATGCACGATGCCCAGAATTGCAAAGACATTGCTTCTGTTGTTTCTTCTTCTCCTGGAGATGCAGGTAGTCCTCAATCCAACACTAATAAATGCGGAGATCTGGTTCAAGGAGCTCAAGGACACAGAGTTGGGTTCTCCTTTGCTTTTCCTAAGAAAGCAGCAGTCAAACTGGAGTCTTCAGCTGCCGTTTTCTATGAGTTTAATGATGAAACCTCCATGGAGCATGGATTTAGCAGAAGGAGTAGGTTTGTTCCAGAAACATGTAACCTTCAGTCTCCTTCAGCAGCCGAAATAGTTGTATGCCCTGAGGAGAAACACAACTGTTTTCACCCACTGGTGGAAAAATGCACAGACACAGCAGAAGCTCCTGAATCTCAGGAGTCAAAAGAGCCATCCAGTGAGGAAAGCGGGGTGCTGGAGAGTCCTGCTGTAACTCCTGCCATGTCCCACTCAAAGCAGCTGGTGTCCTCGGACACGGATGGCCACAGTGTGGATGTAAGTGCGGCCGACTTGGGGGACCAAACACTGCCCCTGGCTGCAGACAGTGCTCAGGTCCTGCCCCTGGATGGCAGTGGGCATGAGCTGCAGGCTAGCAGAGCTCCTGTGCAGGAACTTGTGGAGGATTGCTCTTCTCTGCAGGATGTTGCGGAGGAAAGCTATAACAATGGGAACAGTGATCCATCTGCAAATGAAACTGAAATAAAAAACCTGGGGGCAGATGCAGTAGTTCCAGCACCATCTGAAGAAGGTAGTGGAGCCCCAAAAAGCAAACCAGACACGTACAAGAGACCCTGTCAACCCTTCGTTCCTGTTCTTAGCAAATACGGATCAAATGTTCTTCAGTGGCCATCAGAAATGTTAATTTACACAAGTACAGACCCATCAATTTCATATAGCTGTAATCCTTTATATTTTGATTTTAAGTCATCAAGAGCAAGTGACAGCCAAGAAAAGCCCAAGCATCAATCAAACATACCTCATTTGCACCATAAAACTGAATCTCACCATGTCTTAGTCTCGGATTTTACAAATAAACCTACTTCAGAGTGTGGTGGTTATGAAGTAGAAGTGAAGAAAAATGTGTGCAACTATACAATACCCCTATTAAGTGATGTTTCCCTCTTCAGAAATTGTGACCTTGCAAAAAATCAAAACAAAGTGTCCTTGGATGAGTCGTTCACGATTAGAAAAATAGAAAAGTATCACATATCTCAAAACCCCTTACAACAAAACACTGTGATAGATGAGAAATACAACAAAGTCTGGATCAAAGAAGGCCATGAAAAATGGCTTCACAAAGGCAGAAAAAGTAAAAGGAGAAGAAAATTATGTCATTGTCATTATCATCACTGTGGGGACACAACAGTAGCAGAAATGGAAATGTCTCCAGTAACCGAAAAAAAAGTTACTTACAGAGATGAAAATAAATATCAGCACCTCCAAAATAATGCAGAGAAGTGCAGACATGATGCAGGGAATATCTGGTTAACTGCAAGTGAGGTACCGCAGTTACATCGAAAATTTGGCATTGAAAATGGTCCTAAGAGAGTCATGTCTGCATCAGATCACATACACTGGGACAGAGGCTGGTGTGACTTTTGGAGTGCAAAAAATAGTGGCCAACACCATGGTTGTAAAGGACCACACAGAAAGAGTGAAGCAAGCTCCCGAAGGCAGGCAAAGCAGCTGACTCCGAGTTCCAGGAGGCACAGCCTAAGGCACTCTAAAACGTGCTGTAGCTGGAAAGTCAGGAGGTCAAGCTATAACCCAGAGCATAAATGTTTAGGACAATGCAGTGAGGAGAAGGGGCTGAGCCAAAATCAGCCCATAAAGAGAGGTTACAGTGTTCTGACAGAAGAACCTGAGAAACCCCACCGCAAGCGGAGGCAGCACACCTACTCTTCTTCCTCGGATGAAAGTTCATGTGGACAGACATTATCAGCAGAGGAATATCTAAGGCAAGTACATGCTTTAGGTACATATCACAAGGCAAAAGGGAAACACAGGAGAAGGAAAACTAGAATCCATCATGTTTTCCTTGACAGGAATGCAAAAAGTGAGACCTCTGAACCTTCCAAAGAAAATTCTGCAAATTCTACGTTACATATTTTGGGGGACCTATTGACTCAAGACAATCTAGAGGAAACTAATGCACATCCCAAAGATGATGATGCAAAAGATAGGGATGAAACAATGGAGCTGGAGGAAAGCAAGGCACCTCTAGAAACTGCTGGCCCACAGGTGCTGGAAGATGATAAACTGATGGTGTGCGCAGCGATGGAGAGCGCACCGGCCATGCTTCCTGATGTCATCACAAGTTCTGCTGCTTCTGCTCCTGACCACACTGCTCCAGCAGCTGCTGCCAAACAGGATCTTCCCCAAGAGGCAAAGAAAAGAGAAAATGTCAACAGTCGTGAAAATCAAGCTCGTTACAAAGTTCCCGTCCCCAACAGACACTTGGAACATGCTCCTCCTAAATCCTATCTTTGCCATTATGAATTGGCCGAGTCTCTACCGCATGAGAAAATGGCTGAGGTAGCCAGTGAATGGGTGCAGTGTAATCCTGGCATATTTAGCAGCCCCCCGCCCTTGCCATTCAAAGAAGCACATGTAAACAGTCACACCTTTCTAACTACCGAGCAGTTAATAGCCCCCTTCCCCCTGCCCGATCAGACGCTGATATTCCCTCCTGATAACCACGAGAAGTTCAAAGAGCTCCCGTCGGAGGCGTATCAGCAGATCGTGCCGCAGAACGTGCTGTCCAGCAAAGTGAAGTTCGCATTCGCCCCACCGGCGATGCAGCCCCCGGGCTCGCCGCTTCCGCCCTTGCCGCTGCAGCCGCCGCTGTGCTCTACCTCGGTGACCACCATCCACCACACCATCCTGCAGCAGCACGCTGCCGCCGGCGCGCTCAAGGTTCTCCAGCCCCACCAGCAGTTCCTCTCGCAGGTCCCGGCTCTTTCCAGAGCGCCTTTACCTCATCTCCCGGTAGGACCGCGGCTCTGCCCGGGCGGCCACGCAGCCTTTGTCGCCCCGCCGCACCTGCCGCTGCTGCCGCCCTCGGTCCTGCACCCCGCCCCGCTGGCCTTTCCCCCGCTGCCGCACACCGTCTTCCCGTCCCTGCTGGCCCCGCACCCGGCTGTCATCCCCCTGCAGCCGCTCTTTTAGGACAGGAGTGGGGGAAGGAGCGTTCAGCTAAACCGTCCTGCTGTTTCTACAGTTCCCTCAAGCTTTGCAAAGTGGTTCTGTGAACTAAACTGGTTAAAATTTCTCATTCCGTGGGAAGCATTTACTGTACGTATAATGATGCAACAAACATTCATGGCAAGTTCAGACCTATACTATTACTAAAGCACTGAATAGTCTGATACTAATTACAAACTATATATATATGTGAAAATCATGTCTTAGAATATGTATAATGTATATAAAATATATTTATAGTTCTATAACTTATGTTGTATTCACTTTTTGTTTTTTTATCTTTGTGTATTTGCACCTATTTAATGTTTAGACAAAGCTGATGCACTATGTTTTGTACTATGTTCTCTGAAACTGTAAATCTAGTGACAAATATCTCTTGCAATAAATTTTTGTTAACTACTTAAGTATATCAAAAATCTTTCATTATAAGCCTCATGGATGTTGTTCTTCCATGTTGTTCTGCAGCTGAATAGCATCCTCTGCCCCTGCTATGTTAGGATAACCAGGTTTCCTACATGCCAGTGATTTATTAGGGAGGCTTAGAGGCCAATACCTTGTGACAGTGCAGCTGTCTCACCAAGCCAGAGAGAAAGGGTAATAGATGTGTTTGTGTTAGCGGCTTGATGTCACCGTGACAAATTTTGCCTACTTGTACTATGTGCACAAACTGCTGACTGGTGGAGCTGATCCCGTTTATACTAAACCACAGAAAGACAATGTAACAAATATAATGCTGGTGATGGAGGGGGAAGAAAGGATAATACTGACAGCAGTTTGGCTTCGAGGGAATATTGCTTGTAGCAGAAGGGTAGAGCCTTGGTTCCCCTGAGCAGTTTCTCTGATGGTCCACAGATATGTTGGAGGGAGCTCCTTGCTGCTGGGCAGCGTGTGAAGGCAGCAAGAACACAGGAGGATGAAGGGGAGGTCAGGAAATCCACCAGGATTTGATACGAATTCTTACTTCTTCAACCCACTACTTCCTCCAGCATTTCGCTAAAGAAGTAGAATAACAACAGAATAGAGATTAATTAATAATATGCTGCCATTGTTTCTAAGTGTATTTCAGAGACTTCTCCCTACCTCTGCAGCCTTTTTATTGCTGTCAAGGTTCTTTGTCAAGCTTTAGTGAGGTGAAATCTCATTTGCTTTAGTATAAGGTGTATCAGACCCATGCCTGTGATAGTCCAGAATAAAAGCAGAAGTCATTCTGAGATAGAACCATCCCTTTGGGTTAAAATGAAGTGTTATGTGAGTGAAGCCATGGATTTGCAGCATGAAGGTTAGTGCTAGAAGTAGGCCCTCCATAATAAAAGGTAGGTGATAGCTCTCAAAATTAATTACTTCTTTTCACCTTTTTATATACTATAATAAAATCATATAAAGTTGAACTGAAAGAATAGTGAATTTTAAGTATTATTAATATACATTGCATATTAATAGCTACAGGCATTAACCATTTGCAAAGTAATGCTATATCCTACAACAAATATATCTGGATCTTATTTTCTGCATTGATAGCATTAGAACTTAACCTGTATCAATATTGCAAGTTTTAGTATAATATTACATTAAAACTATGGCAAGCAACATCTTGCCACTCTGATTATAGAGTCACCTGCTCAAGGGATGTGAGCTTTCCATGTTGTGCAGTTGCAAAGGGCTAAACTATGTTAATAAGCAAAAAGCTGATGAGAAAGAGCAGGTGAGCAGCCAGGTTCTGGAGAGTGCCTGGATCCCCTGCCTGAGGCTGCAGCAGGGCGTGGGATGTTGCTGAGCACCCACCCCTGTAATGCCAGAATGCCAGAAGGAAGGTATATTTTCTCTAGTTCTAACTTCAGGTGGATGCCCACTTCTATTTATGTGGTACCTAAAAAATACAGGAATAAGCGACTTTATACTCCTTTATTTCAAGAGTATGCCTGTGTAAGGTGTTTGTCTCCACTACATCCTGTTGCCGCGCACAGGAATCTCCATTGGAAGCGGGAGGGTTGTCCTGGGTGACTTGGGTCCTTTGGGTGACATGTACTGGCTTCTGCACTTCTGCCCTCCTCGGTGGGAGGCAGCACAGACAGTGCCCTGGGTTGCACTGTCCCATCAAAGACAAAATCCATCTCATCATAGAGCAGTACATTAAGAAAAAAAGAAAAAGAGTCCACATAGGACAAATATGGTTGCACATTCTGGCAGGAGATTAAAAATCCCCAATTTAAAATTTTCAGTTGCAATGTTCATTGGAAACTCCCGTCTATGAACTTGGAAGTCCACATTTTTTCACCAAAATGTTCCAGCAGCTTTGAATTCTACTTTTTCCTTACAATTTAAATTATTTTTTCTATATTAAGTTGTTAAACAGTTTTAAGACATTGCACAATTCTTTATTATCTACTGTAATTACTGTTCAATAGTGTATAAACTATAAAGTAAAATAAAAGACTAATAACCATAAAATGTAATAATTTTCTAATATGGTATTGCCTTTAATGCTAGAACTGTTTGTATATGTGACTTCATATGTAAAAGCAAAAGCAGTATAAAAATAAATCACAAGTTAAGTTTCAAATTGAACACACTAAATTAAATTACCTACTGAAATATTCTTTTGAGTTTCTGTTTTATTATTAAATACATAACTTCTAGTAAGTTATATAAGGGTAGTTCTGCTTTTGTATGTTTTATCTGGTATTTTAGATTAAATGTATATTTTTATTCCATAAATTGGTAGTGTAATTTATAAACAAAAACTATTGAAAGTGCTAAATAATTGAATTTTTATAATTCTAAATAAATTCTACCCAATTCCTTAATTCTAAGTAATTTCCTTCTGAATTTAAAAATTTGCACAAATCTAGTGTGTCTATGCTCCTGGCCACTTTGCCAAATTTAGAATTTATTGGGGTTTCTTCCTAGTGCAAGCAGTAAAAGCATTGCTCCCAAAGGGCAAGAATTAGACCTTCAGATCTAACCCTAAGTGAGGTTAGAGATTTTGTGAAGTGATTTTCCAGACCAGCTCTGCAGAGAAGTACCTGAAAAGTTACGCTATTCCATTGAGATGAGAAGAATATCTTTATTTTGGTCCTTAGGAAGTTGCAGCCTGTCCAGACTGACCTTCTTGGGGATGTTCCATTTCTCAGGTAATGTGAGCTATAAAATAGTGGTCCAGAGGAGCTCTTGGGCATTGAGAAACGTAACTGTCTCACATTGTGAAGGACAGTTTGGAGTAACTGGGCTTTTGTCTTGTGTCTCTTGTGTCTGTAAGTACACAGCAGTTTTAAAATGCTACCAATACATGCAAAGAATCAGATTGTTCATTCGGTTTCGTTCACAAGCTAGAAGCTACTCATGCTGTTTATTGCTAAGGAGAAATCACCAGATTTCAGGTTCTGCAGGAGTAAGCAATGAGTTGTGGCTCATGGAGAAAGTGCCGGTCACAGACACTGGTAAAAGAAACACTTTGTGTGGAGGATTATTGAGTGAGAATGTTTTTACCTTTCAGTTTAATCAAACAACAATGAAATGGTTATGAAGCAATGTCTTCTTTACCTGCAATGTTAACTTTTCATTAGCTGGTCAACTTTTGGCACTTGTAAAAGAGTCCTTTGGGTACGATATTGAAATGAAGCTTTAAAAGGCTATTGGAACATCCACTTCTCTTTATTCTTGTACATGATGATGTGCTGCTAATACAACAGATCAAATGGCTATAATTTTTCTGACAAGTTTATTTTGTGTAACTCTGCTTTTCCTTCAAAATACATGTTTTCTGTTATGATAATATTTACTTGATATGCTGCAGTTAAAATACAGCTTTAAATATATTTGTTCAGATACTTCCTTGGTGTAGATTAATGTACTGCTTCTGGCTTTGGTTTGTAACCACCGAAAATCGCAATGCCAAGGGTTTTGTTAACTCCCCCAGATTAAGGCAATACATTATGACCACGTGAATGTATTTTGAAGACAGTTCCTTGTTTATAAGGTGGTAAATTTTAATCTGATGCGTATTTTGCTGCGGCGCTCAGAGTCTACATGTTCTGAACTCCATACATTCATTTTCTGCTCTCCAATTACTGTATGTTGCTGAAAGGCTTGTGTATGTGTAGCAGTGCACACATTTATGCAATATGCCTACCAGTTGTAAAATATTACAGTGCTATATTAACTCTATTGAAAGTAAAGACATTTTTACTGTATAAAGATCATTAGATATATTTAAATTAACATGACTGACTATCTAAATGTGTATATTATTTCATAGATCACTTTGATATAGTATTTGCAGCAGGCGTGGTTTTGTACATTACGTCCTCCCTTCTCCTCTTCAGAAACATTCTAAAGTTTTCTCTTTTTCTCTGTGACTAAGATTATCAGAGTTTATTGGAATTTGCCTATTTATGAAATGAACCAGGCTATTTTATTACTTTCATCTGCAATAATTAGTGTACCAACTTTATGAATTCTAAGACATCTTATTTTTGCTTCAAGCTTCTGTTTTATTTTATGGGTATTATAAAAGGTTGGGAGAATTTCTACCCTGAGTCTAAATTTTGACCTCTTAGTGAATTTCTGAAACCAATGGACTCTAAGGAAGCTTTGCCATTAGTGTTACTGAGGATTTATTTTGACCTGTAGCATTAGGCCTCTTTATTTATTAAAACTGCCTAATACTTGCTGCTTTCAGTTGAATAATAATTTCATAAGGTATGATGAAGAGCACAATCCAGTAAAGGAAAATGAATCAATTTTTAATCAGTCTTCTACCTCCTTTGTTGTCAAGTTTTTTATATAATTAATGACCATAAAGTTAAATCTTTAAAATTTCTGTTATGGATCATCAGTGTTTTGAAGCACATACATGCACCTTCTAGTCTAATACCAAAGAGAAAAACTGTTCATTGGAATATTGGATTTTCTACCTGTTCAGGCTCACTTAGAAATTTTAGTAAGTGGGACTACATTAATACAATATGCAGGTAAAATAATGTATCAGGAGTCTTTGTTTTTGCTGGGATAAGATCAAAATGTGCAAATCCATGTAGAGAAAAACATAAATAAGCTTCAAATGTGAACCCATGATGAATACAGTATTGTTTATGAGAATTAAAGATGATTACTCTTAAATCAGAAGTGGTGTTTGTTTGCTATGAATAAGACTTTAAAAGGGATTTTTTTTTCTTCAAAAGAAGCAGCAAACAGGAAAATACTTTTGAAAATACTTGGTTTTAGATCATCTGCGTAGGACCTGTGTACCTTTCTCATGGGTGAGAAGGAGCAAGTATTGGACATTCAAAATCCTACATGTCATAAGGAAAAATCTTACACTTCCAGTGCACTCTTACCTCGATTTAATCCAGTGAAACCTGCAGGAAGAATTAGGAGATTCATTTAAATGAATATATTTGGACTACTGTGAATACAAAGAAAGTGAAGCCCAGCTCAGGTCTAAATTTTTTCTTGCAATGTGATTCAGATTTAACAGCCTACGTAATTTGACCCCCAACCTTCTTGCATGTCACAGATTCTTGTATAAATGGCTTTTATGTCACTGGAGTGCTGGCAAGAATGACAGTGAAATCCAATCTCTCCTCTTGTGTCAATAATGCCTGCTGAAGCAATCACTGTAGGAGATGCTGAAAGGAGGAAAACTGAATTGGACAGTGCCTAAATCATACTTTTTACTTGTGGAATTGTAAGTGGAAATGGGAGCTTACTTGCATTTTACTGTTTATACATCTCCAGCTGTGCATGTGTGTGTGTACACATGTACCAGGTTACTGGTTTAGGATTCTTTTTTTCTAGGTGTAGTTAAGTAGTGGTAAGAACATCTTGTTTGAAATGTACATAGCAGAAGGAAAGAAATTGTTGAAAGGAGGAATAATGACACAGAATAATAAGGAGAAAAAGTGGTTGTAATATAATGAGCCCATCTTTTCCTCTCGAGGGTGGAGGGAAGTTGCATAAAGTTATTTTACCTGCTTTTTATTTGGTGGCTCTGTTTTGTATCTTTTTACCACCGAAATTAACAGTGCTGTTTGCCTCAGCTGGTCTGTCAATCCATCAGTGTCAAAGAAAAAAAGTCAGGTTTGCAGGAGAAAATCTGCATACAATTTGCTCTTAATACAGTCCCTTTTCTCCCTGGAGAAATTATTCATAGAATGAACCTTCAGTGTGCAAAATAAGCCCGTTGCTCTCCCTGCCACTGCCTACTGCTGCATGTTTGCTCACCTTTTGTTAACTTGTCATTCTCCAGGAGCAGAAGAAATTAGAAGGAAGCTGCATTCTTCCACTTCCACCAGCTGAAGAAGACTCAGGTCTCCAACTGGGTTTCCTCAGCTCTGTTGGATGTTGGTGCAGTAGCCTGCCCATGACAGAGGTCAGTCAGGCCTCTGTTCTTGAAGCCATAAGAGGAAAAACAGTCTGGGATGTGGGGTATTTTGTGGCTTATTTTCCACAAAGTGATGTGGGCCATTGAATATGTTATTGGTTAATAAAAAAGGCAGAACGCTATTAAGGTTGTAAAAAGCAGATTAAATAAAAGCTAAGTGTTGGGGTGAGAATACAGAATGTCAATCACAAAAGGTTTCAGGAGGGAATTGTCAAAGGTAAGAAATTGATAATGAAGAAAAAGAACAGTAGTAATAATATTTTACATACGATGTAACATACCCTTACATAGACAACATCTGTGCAAAAAAAAGCAGTCTTGAGTCACCAGTCAAGTACTGGGAGCTGAATTTTGGGCAGCAGGTTGTTGAGGGAAGCAGAGTTTATGGAACATAGGACAGTATGCACAAGGGGAGAAGGAATTGCTACTCTGAAGAATGTCTTGAAGGACAATAGAAAGTGGTCTTAGGGGAAAGCATACAGATACTTTTGAAGGGAAAAGAAAGGTAGGGGTGAGGGGGATTGGACCTGCCAATGTTCATGGAGCTGGATGGTGACACAAAAAGGTACAAATGAGGCAGGGTGGCAGGGGAGGCACTGCTGCAAGAGTTTTTAAAGACAGTTTTCATAAACTCTACTCAAGCCTGCAGAAATTAGTGATAATTAATCTCTAGAACCCTCCTGCCTCCTTTTATTCAATTATCCTTGGGGGGTACTTCTGCTTTTAACCCCAGGACGGCAAGTGCTGGGGTTTCCTGACACAGCATTGTTCAGCATTAGTATGCGCCGTGGGATGTACAAGTCCTGCAGTAGCTCAGGGACTAATTACCTGGAAAGGTTGAAGGCGCAAACACCTATTAAGAGTGTTTTTTTACAGAGAGCAAAGTTGCAGGGAAACATGAATAGAGGCCAGTGCAGCTGCATGTGTGAGAGGTTTTGCTTGAGCTTTAAGTGTTTCAGGCTCTGTGTGCTGCTGTGTCGCAGTGTGATATGAGGTATCAAAGCTGCTTCTCCCCATCGTTTTTCATTATCACGCAGGGTTATGAGACTTAGCAGGGCTGAGAGATGCGATTCGACACATCACGAGCAGATGCGTCAGCAGGAGCAGCTAAATGTGACACAATTTTCTTCAAATGCTGCAGTTACCAAAACACTCCTCTTTGTAAGATGTTTTTAAATAAAACTACACGCCTTTTGATTGCAGCAGTGCTGAGACCCCTTTCCAGGGAGCGTAGATGTTTGAGGAGCTGTCAGCTGGTTTACAACATCACCTTGCAGTGGGGAGGAACAGTGCAGGGCTAAGCAGATATTGCCAGCTGGAGAATTTTGTTCTGAAGCACTTTTATAATGCTAGAAACAGGAAAGCAAAGCCCTAGTGGTCATCAGGGATTCCCTGTCTGTGACCATTCAGCAGAGAGTTGTCTGAAATTCAGTGGCCTTGTAGAGGGAGAAAGCTCCATAGAATAACTGGCAAGCTTTTTTTTTTCAGCTTTTAAATCCATAATGCATGTATATACATGTTGTTAATAATTCATAATAATGGAGAGCTCTTGCCCAAGAGCACATTCCCCTATCACAGAAAATAAATTGTTTAATGATGTCTAGGATAGAAATCAGAGGCTGGCTCTAAATCCAGCTATTACAGAACAGTACTAGACATGCAGTGCACACTTCCATAAACAAATAAATTCATTACAGTTTAATAACAGTGGAAACAAAAAATGTAAGGTAATTTAAATAATGTGCAAAATAGAGCCATATTTTATCCTAAAGCCATAATGCCAAGTACTCACATTCTCAGGAATTCTTGATAGCCTTCAGGGCTGGCCTTAGTGCAGGTAAGCAGTAAGGTGGAATTTTAATGTTAGCATCATGACCTAAATTTATAGGGAGGCAAAATGCAGTTTTGTGGTGGTAGTTGTCCAAGCCTGGGTGTTAGATGGAAAAGAGTCTGGGAATGCTCAGTTTGGTGCTGGGTTACTCAGTAGGTTTGGGTGGTATGATGCAGAGTAGTGGCTTCTGGGACTTGAGAGCAGAGGACAGGATCTGCAGAGCCTCGCTGCCATTAAGGAAAAGCAGGATTTGGAGATGCCAGTGGTGCATTGCAGGGGTGTGAAGAAAAGTGAGGTGGGGAAACGAGACCTTACAGGCTCAAACTTCAGTAGTCTTGCAGAGAAATTTTACAAACTGTCTGCACCCTTTGATTGTTGGCTAATTTAAGCACCTTATTTTCATGTGTGTTAAAATAAAATAAAAGATGGAATTTATTTTTTGCTTAGAAATGTGTAATAACAGAAGACTCAGTAGTGACTGACTTTGTTTTTCTAATTTCAGCATCGAAATATTCCTTATGATGGTGAGAGCTCACTCTGCTGGGTAGTGCCTTGTCCTGCTGCGGTTCTCCCTGGGAATGCTCCTCTGGAGTGAATTGCTCCTGGCCATCAGAAACAAACATACCAGGTGACCCAAAATGCTCATGTTTTATGTGTGTTCCATTTTCCCTGCAGTTTCATGGATCTACAATGCATGAGGACCATTTCAGTTAGGTGTTGTGTCAGACTGGGTATTTGTCGTGGTGATTCTGTTATAAATATTTGTGTTCACTCTGTGATAGTTCAGCTTCAAATAATTTTTTGCTTGTCCTATTAAATGGTTGCTCTGTTTCACAGAAGTGTCACATGCATCTCACTCTGGAGCTGAATTAAATGTTCCCCTAAGTGATGCGTAACTCTCTTATGCTCTGGTAACAACGACATCATCCTGAGTGAGGGGCCCTTTCGTGATCAATGTTCTATTAAAATAGTAATAAGTTGGTACTGGTTTAACTTGAATTCTGCATATCCTCAACTGCAACATCTGTATCTGGTTGAGCTGCTCTGAACATGTATTTGTAGCCTGAACTCGTCTCTCTCAGTAAGTTTTTGATTTTTTGAAGGTTTAGCTCAGAAATCTCAAGCCAAAGTCTGGATTTTGAGTTCAGGATATTCAACTAGGCTTAGATTTGACAGGTTTTGGGGTCTGATTGGAACATCTGGAGCCATTAAGTGATTCTGGATGCTCTTTCTGAGACTGCTAAGAACAATTCGGAATGTTCTCTTTCCAAAAACCTACACTGATCATCAGCCTCACAGATTCAGCCACTTCCTTGGAGATTTAATCTCCCAAGCATACCATATCTGTGGACTAATAACCGTAAATGGGATTTCATCCAATTATTTTCTTAGACGATCTTACCATACCTAATGAGTGTACTCACCATACCACCCTGGGGTAACTGAATTTGGTAATTTTAAAAATGTAAGCTGTATTATTTTTCTTTTAAAGTCTGTGCAATAATTTCCACATTCATTCTCCTTTCGCAAGCAGAAGAGAATTTGAGAACTGGCTTTTTCTTGATGTTTGTCAAAGGGAACTAATTTTATATTCAATGATCCATTTTTTCTTTCAAGCCATCCAGAAATTTTAATATACTTGCTCTGTTATACAATAAGAAAATGACTATTTATCCCAGTGGATATTTTTTCAGGAAAAAAAAAACCAACCCCTTTGCTTCTTTGAGAGTTTAGACATGAATTCTAGTTTCCTCTCAACTCTCCATCTTGTGATACTCCTTGTCAGATTAATGTGTTTTAAAGCTGTCGGTTGGTACCTGAGCTGTCAAAGAGGAAGATTAAAAACACACCTTTCTTCTGGGGGATTTGTTTTGCATTGCAAAATGCAGAGGAAGAGAAAGAAAACCTTTCCTGCTTACTGCTGGCATATATCTGAGGCTTGCTGTGTGTGCCATTCAGGTTATGTTTTGGGGTTAGGAAGGAATTTTTGTTACTGTCAGCCCTGGATATTCACGCTAGAACACATTCAAGATCCTGAAATGGTTATTATTTTGTGAGGAGCAGAATGTACACAAATGAAGGGTCATGGGTTTGATTTTTATCTCAGGCCCCAACAGGGCATGTGACTCAGGACAGAAATAATTTCTCTCTGCTTCCTTCAGGAGACTGGAACTATTGCATTTACCTTCTAATGTAGTAGACACACTTATTTTCTTATACAGTCAATCAGTAGATGAAATATGTTTTATTAACTTTTAAGTTTCATGAAGTTTTCAGCTAGGAAAAGGTTTTTAATACTAGCAAAGTCACTCTGCATTTATCGTTTCAGAAAAAATTACTGTGCAAATCTGCAATGTATTTTTTACACAAATTGAAATAATTTCTGAAAGAAATACTGTTACAGTGGGGATTCTGTAATATGATGTATCAAACAAGGAGGCCCGTGGAAAAGAAATATATATGGACCGATTCTTGCTAGATGTTTCAGAGATGTTTATTTCCCCAGCCGCATGGCCGAGCTCTGCCCAGGAACTGCCGCAATCACGGGACCCGAGGGTCCTTCCCCGCACAGTGAAACACAAACCAACCAATGGGGAACGAGGCTGACCAGGGGCAGGGAAACCCCGTGCCTCCCCTCAGGGCCTCTCTCCCAGGGCTACATGGCAGGGGGAGGAGACCCCAACATTTCACCCATTCATTTTTAACAAAAAGAGATTTAAAACTTGACATTGAAAACAACTGGATAAACATAACAAGAACAGTTTCAAAACAAAACAAGCCACACTCCTGAGTTTTTAAATGTCCAAACAGGTTCTCTGGAACATCTTAAGGCTGACAGAAGTGAGACAGGACTCTCCAGGCATGCTTTGTGGGGAAACTGAGGCAGGCGAGGGTTTAATTTCTTCCCTCCCCCTTTTTATCCCCCCCCTCAGCATCAGAGAGGAGTTGTAGGGAAAGGGAATTGTATAGGGAAGCCATGGGGTGAAAAAACGGATTAGGAATAAACTGGGGATGGGATAAATTTAGGAAAGGGTTCATATTGGGTATAGGGTAAAAGGGGAAATTAGGCTGTGGGTAGGGAAGCTGCTGGGATGGATATTGTTTATAATTTTGTGCATAACGGCTGCCTTTGACTGGAATACCTCCAGGCCCAGTAACATTTGCTGCTTGTAAACCCTTCTTTCCTTGCACTGTATCAAATTGAACAGCTTCCCCATCTCCTACACTTTGCAGGTAATTTTAGGGTTATTCCTTTTAATGGTAGTTCTATGGATGAATAAATCTTCCCCTGTATCATCTCGTGTTATATAAATCCATAGTTGTTTTTTACATTGTACCATTTCACAGTTCCTGTGATTTTTGTTGCTACAACTTCTGTCACATGCTTGCATGTTTGTCGTGACTGCTTGTCCTGCGTGGCAGCTGCCTTGCCGACTCCAATGTCTCGGCCGGGCCCCCGCGTTGAGGCTGCTCCGTGCCCTCCAAGCGGCGCTGCTCCGGCGCGTGTCTGGGCTCTGCACGGCCCTGCGTTGTTATCACTGCCAGCCCCGCGCCTTGTGAGCGGTTCTGCTCCGCCAACTCCACGCTGCTTTGAGAGCAGTCTCATTTCGGCTTGGCGCTGCACGGCTTCTCATGTCTCTATGGAAACCGCCGCTTCTCACTCTACGGGGCTCTCCAAACCGTGTGCTCAGAGCGGGCTTCCATGCTGACCCCTGGTTCCTGGCTGCTCGTGCGGGCCGCCTCTCTGCTGCACACGGCCCACGACACCCGCGGCGCCTGCGGCGTCACTCCCGCACTCGTGGTCACATGGCAGGAGACCCCGAGACAGGGATGGGGTCCGTGATAAGGCGCGCGCTCCCAAGGGGGATGGTCACATCCAGTGCAGGCACCTCCACCGGCACGGCTGCAGTCACGCGCTCCTGGGATGGCCGCTGTGCGGTCTCGGCCACAGGATTACAGTCATCCTCTGCTTTAGGGGTAATGGGACCATACAAATGCTCCTGAAGAGCTTCTGATTACAATGGATCCATGGAGAGGTTCTATCACTAATGCATGTTTTGTTTGATCCCTTATCTCATCCCAGATCTCGTGCCAAAACCACCCGTGAATAGTTCCAGTAATTCCAGGAGGATTAATATCAAAAAGTAAGTCTCGAGAAGTATAAAAGAAATTTTTGAAAAGCCAGTTAAAAAAATGTTCTAGATCTCCCGGAACAAATACTTTCTTGTTTTGTTGTTCAAGGATTCCTTTAACTTCTAGATACATTTCTTTCTGTGGTTCAGAGAGCCACATTTTCCACGATTCTTCCATAGTCCAGAGAGAATATCCAAACCAAGGTGAGAAGGGAGAGATCTAGAGTGGTTTTTACTCACGAATTTTTTGTGAGTAAATTTTCTGTGAGAATTGCTGGTGTCTTGCCAGCAATTCCCCACCATTTGTTAAAGTGCAGATACTGTAACACGCGTATCAAACAAGGCGGCCCGTGGAAAAGAAATATATATGGACCAATACTTGATAGATGTTTCAGAGATGTTTATTTCTCCAGCCGCATGGCCAGAGCTCTGCCGATGAACTCCTCAATCATGGGACCCAAGGGTCCTTCCCCTCGCAGGGGAACACAAACCAACCAGTGGCGAATGAGGCTGACCCAGGGGCAGGGAAACCCCGTGTCTCCCCCCCAGGGCCCCTCTCCCAGGGCTACATGGCAGGGGGGAAGGGACCCCGACAAAATACAGAGAATAACCCTTGAGTTCAAGCAACAGGGAGGCGTTCTGCAGCAGCTCCCTTTGGTCCCGGGTTCTAATGAGACCATAAACACTGGCCAAGGCCCATTAACACCACAGAGGTTTGGAGTGGTGGTGTTCACCAGTGCCACTAAGCCAGCTTTAAATCAATTTTTCAGAACCTGGGTCCTATTCTCCTCTCAGTCTGAGTAATAAAAGAATTCAAGGAAGATGATGCACATGAGAAAGTGCTCCTCATTTCACAGGACTTGAGGGATAATCCAGGACTATATATTTCCCTAGTGTTTCAGTTAGTGTTTAAATGATTCAGCCGTCATTTTGGCTATGCACTTATTATAGACAGTGCTTTATTTTGATCTAATATGTGTTCTGAAGACTTTTAAGACCATTTTTTACAGTTTCTTAAAGTAAGAGCCTGTTCCACTCTCAGTAACCGTAAATAACTCTCTTTTCTGAATGCGGATATATCACCATATCTTGCAGACAGGTCAGTTTTTTCTACATGGAGCAAAAAAACCTGATGTGGGAAAACAACTTGGAAAAAACAGTGAAATCAAACAACAGCAGATCCCCATGCACATATGATAGGTACGTATATTTTAATGAAAAATCAAACACGTAAAATCCAGGTCTTAATTTACCTCTGTGCTTGTTTTGTTGCAATTACAAAATATGGCATGTTTGCCATTTACACCAAATATTAATTAGCAAGACAATTAAAAAAAAAAAAACCAAAACAAGAGAAACCCTTAAAGTTACTGGCAGAATTCATAAGCAGAGTAGTTTCTTTCATTGGGATATAATGAAAAACACTGCCTTTTTGTATAAAGTTTTGGCTGCTTGAAGTCAGTAATCCACAGCTCATTTTCACTGTGTGCTTTTGTAGGTGCTGTGTCAGAAAGGACAGGCTGACAACACATTTTCAGAGGTACTGTGTTGGATTTTGCTGCTAAACAGGCAATATTTTGGATCTTATGAATGTTTGGATCTTATAAAGAATCATTTTCTCAATTTTGGTATGTCACACAACTTTTTCAAGTTGTTTCATCTAGTGCAGAATAAGATAGTAATTGACTTAATTGCAGACTTTTGAAGAAATATTTCTTGTTACAGTGAGCATGATGACCAGTGTGTGTACAGTAGGTCATTTCTGTGTACAGATTTCTTCCAGACTGAAAAATGACAACCAAAAGTGTAAATGCATTTGTAGCAGGTCACATTGAAAAAATGTGAAAGTATGTTCAATTATGCAATATATGATTTCCCTTTATCCTTCTGTCCCAGCTGGGTGTTGTGTGATGGGATGGAGTATGCCTGGTCACCATAGGAATGCAACATGCAAGGAAACTTCTAAATAGAAAGCAGTTAATTTAACTAAACATCTTTTGATGTCACAGCCTAATTACTTTCATGTGCAACATTTAAAAGGCAGATATTTGAAAATAAGCTTTACCCAGAAAACATACAAAACCCTGAGAAAACACCTGGAAGAAAGGCAGTGTATTTCCAGCTGTGTGTAAATGTGCAGCTCAGAGGGGATAAGTGTTTTTATCTCTTTGGTACAACCTGCTCTTACAAGATAGATACAACTTCTTGTCAGCGTGTACATGCTACATCAGATGAGACTTGAACACGCTTTTCATGCCCATTGCCTTCTACTCTTCATCAGTTCTGCTCTGTCATGATGAATGTGTTCCCTTGCAGCAACCTTAATTGTTTTTTGAGGGTTAGAAGAATGATCATAATCGCAGCTGTTGTGAACTTCATTCTGATCTGCAAAGAGACTGTGCTATATGCAAACATTTTCATTTTGAATGCTTAAATCAGTGATTTTCAATTACAAATAGAGAACCCAGTAGCTGGAAATGTTCCTCACCAGAGGGTAGATCCTACCCCTATTAGTCACTCACACTGCCTATTTTTCAGACATTCACAGTTGAAATTTTGAGCTCTGGAAATAAAGGATGTGGGATCTACAAAAAAAAAACCCACTCCAAGTGTGGATGATCTCCAACTAATCAATGAGTACTGATAAAAAAAAGCAGGTTAGGTGGCCACTTTCTCTTGGGTGCCTTGCCATAAAATAGCATTTGGATGGAGTGGATAGTCTCATTTCTGTCCTCCTTTCTCCTTCCCCTCTGTTCAAGATTTTTGTACTAAGGGGTTTATTTCTACAATAATGTGCTGCTAAAGCCTTTGTCATTTGAACTGTTGAGGTTTATTTCCGTTCTTTCTCCCTCAACTTACAACAGTGTGCAATTCTTTTGTGCCTACATCCTGGCAATGCCATGAGGGAGCCTCCAGGGAAGCAGCTCCTGATCATGCCAGTGTATGAGGAGAAATCCCATCCCTTTAAAGAACACGTAGCCAGGAGCATAACTTCATTTAAACAACTTCACTTAAGTTCAGCTTCTCATTGTGAAATTCAGAGTACAGAGACAATACCAGCGGTAGAATAAAGGTGAAAACTCCAAGTTGAAATAATGCCCAGAAATTGCATTCACTCAGTGCCAAAGATCTGTGCATGGCTGAAGTCTAACAAAGCTCTTCACTGAGCCAGTTTAGGTAAGTACATTTTACATATGAGTAAAGAATGTTTTGTGTAATTTTTCTTATGTTTCCTCCTAGATATTTGGAGTTACAGTGTAAATATTCTGTCTTATCTAAGTAGCTGTTTACTTTAAATTGTCTCATGAATTTAATGAAGCTGGTTTTGAATTTTGGTGCTGTACACTGTCAATACAGCCCAGGATGGGTGTCTGTAGTAAATGCCTTATAGTCTGTATGTCAAATTACTGATACTTCCATCTAGATATCTGGTCACCTATATGACAGGGCTTTATCTACTCTTTGAATTTTTTGGTGATAATGGAATGTTAAAGAAGATAAAATATGTGTGTGGGTTTGTATTTAGATACACATTTTCACATCACTTTCAGTGAATCACCATTTAAAAAAAAAAAAACAAATTACAAAAACTTACAGCTAAAATCAGCACAACGGCCTCAAAAAAAAAAAAAAAAATTAAATACTGTAAAGCAAATTGCACACCTGTGCCTGACTTGTTTCCTAATACAACAGCATCCAGAGTAGTATAATGTTGCATTTTCCAATTATGAAGAATAACAGAACTAACCAGGATAACTGATATCAGGCACCTATGTTTATGTCCCACCTTATTCTACATTATTTGACTAGAGAGTATTGCTGTTAACTTTTTACAGAAAACCCTTTTGTTGGTTGAAAAGACAGACCATAAAATATGTGGTGATGTGAATTGTAATGTACTGTAGCTAATACTGGTTCAGTATAAACTGTTTAAGTTTGTCATTGATAAAATAGTTCTGGTGGATTTGGGAATGTCTTAGAAGCAGTGGTAAATATTTCACACATTATATATTTATGTATATATTTTTAATATACATACATAATAATTAAGAATAATATGGATATCAATGAATCAACTCAAACATTCCAAAACCTGTGAGAAAAGCCACACTGCCCTGATGTTGCTTTTACCTTTGGTATGATGTGAAGCCATTTCTCAATAACGTAAAGAAACATTGCTCAACAGCGCAGGGTGGTATAATTTAAAGCCTTAATTAAACATGCATGAGGGAAGATTAAATCCATTTTTGAAATGTTATGTCATTTTAAATATATATTTTATTTAGTAGAGTTGCTATTAATTTTAATCTTAGCGATAAAAATATATTGATAGAATTTAAATGAAAATTTCTGTTGAAGCTTAAAGCTCTATGTAGAAGTGAGAGGGTTTTTTGAGGGTGTTTGGTTTTGGTTTGCCGTGGGGTTTTTTTGGTAAGGGGTGTGGGGGGTGTTTTTTTTATTCATGTGTTAATGAGAAAAGTTAGTCAGAGTGGTGGTAGAACATCCATCCTTAGAGGTTTTCAGGATTCAGGTGGACAGAGCCATGGCTGACCTGCCAGGTTGCATGGAAGACCATTAAATCCTGGTGATTTCATTAAAGGCACACTGCTAAAAATCAACCCAAACAGAAGTGGGATTACAAGGGACAGCTGAATCTCATGTGTGGAGCAGGGATAAATCAGCATCTCCCTGCCACTGCCAACTCACAAAAAATGAAAAATTAAAATCCAGGTTTGGTGAATGGCATTCAAATCTCAGATTGTTTTCTAAATTAAGAAAGGTTTTATCCAACTCTGTATTTTCCTTCACTTTTTATCGCTGGTACAAAAATAATTTATGAAATTCTGAAGCAGGGGAATGACAGGTGGCTGTACCTAAAGACACATGACAAGGCTTAAAATGTGAGAATTTTCATTCTTGTGTAGTTACCAGTAACTTAATCCCATTTTCCCTGGGTGCACCCTTGGGGTAGACCTCATTTTTGTTTATGCTTTGCTTATAAGTTTAAATTCATTTTTGACAAATGATGTTTTCTAATCTCTCTGGATTTCATCAAGGGTTGATTTTTTAAAAAAACTCCACAATTATGCTATATATTTATTCACTACATCAAGTGAAACCTTTGCACTCATAGATGCTTTGGGAATTATTAGTTTTATTTATTATTTTACAGTTAAATTATATTCTATCAAATAGAATGGGTCAAAGGTTTTCAAAACTCTTTTGTTCATCCAAGTAATTTAAGATGCAGTTCAGTTACAGTGGCAGAACTGTTCTCACTTTGGTTCAACATCCCAAGTTTCAGGTTGTTCTCATGGTCCCATTAGATCATCCTATTGATTTGCCAGGCATTGATTTACTGGCTGCTCTGCCATAAGAACACAGTTTTTTTGTAGCCTTAAAATATACTCCAAAGTACTGCTCACAGATTAAATTTGAGGAGTAGGCTCCATGGCTTTCAGTCAGATTTCTCTTTGGAAATATTTCTATGTAGAAATAAAATAAAATTTATTTAATGTTAGTTGCATTTCACTGATGAACAGTTTAGGCAAAGAAATTGGAATTAACAGATTCGTCTTAGCCATCTTAGCCCAGTAATGAATTCTTTTTTTTTAATTTTAGTTTGCACATGCATCAGTTTTCTAGAAGAGGTAATTGTATTCAGGCTTTTCATTTTAGTGCAAAACCAACAGGCTTAGACTTTTGCCTGAACTTGCAAATATTACTGTGCAGCACAAATGTCTAAGACAGGGATTGCTGAGCGGGCAGTTTGCAGTGGATTCTCTGCAGACCCCTGCAGCAACGGGCCCCACAGTTCTTTATCAGGGAAATGAGCAGGTTACTGGAAAATCCATTAACTCTGTCTCCCCTCTGTTTCCTAGAGCCGTTTTCCCTTGGTTCCTCTCCTAGAAAAGTGACAGAATATCTGTGGACATGGGACAGCTTCTCCAGGCCTCCACTCTCCCCAGTGACCCTTCACTGGAAAGTGTCCAAAACCAGGGTGTGGATGTGGCACCTGGGGACACGGTTTCATGGTGAGCATGGCAGTGCTGGGATGATGGTTGGACTTGATCATCCTAGAGGTCTTTTCCAGCCTCAGTGATTTTATGATTCAGGGAAAGGTATTAAAAAAAGTATTTCCTCCTTGCATGTTGATCTGCCTTACGGAAAGAAACTTGGAAACCTTCAGCATGTTATTTTGATGTGTCTGTTATGCACTAAATATATTCTCTCTGGCCATAGCAGACTTAAGAAAAATTATCCAAGTTGAAGGAGATTGGGAGATGGACAGGTGAAGGGTTTGTGTTCAGCCACAGCCTGAAGCAAAATGGACGTTAGAGAGGCTGCTGAGGCAGGATGCAGGGAAAGACAGAAAATATATCTGTCCGTTTTGATATAGAGAAGATGGTGGATTTGGGGAACTCTTGTCTCATTTCCACATCTGACTGTTGGAGTAGAAAAATGAGACTTGGTTGTGTTCACAGAGTACTGGGTTTTTTCTTTAACATCAAGAAAGGTATGACAAAGCACCCAGGAAGCTTAGGGAAAAGAAACCTCTCCTCTAAAGAAACACACTTCTCAGAGCTGCAAAGTGAGCCAATATTGAAAGTTCCCAATGGCTGAAATCAAGACAAGTGCCAAAAGTAAATATAAGTACAGAAAGAGAGGGAAATATCAGAATCACTGAGCTCTCAAGACACGAGGCCAACACAGAAGAATAAAACCTCTCTACTGGTAATAGCCAGTATATAAACTATCAATTCCCTATATTAAGAATTTTGCTACTGCAATGCTGAGCCTTTTCTCACTTTTTCCAGAAGCACTGATCATCTGGCATATAGAATACCATTATTCACCATACGTGTTCTTGGGCTATCATGTCTTCCATGCTGTGTTTATTGTACCAACCTTCCTGCTGCGTTATTGTCATGTCAACTTTAATTACTCTGCTTTTAAATGCTTAGTGCAGGAAAATGAATTTGCAGTGGATTAGTGTTTAGGAGTATCCACATTTGTAGTACATTCTCTGATTGGTGCATAACATGCCTTTGATTCAAAAATTTAAAGTGTCAGATTTAGGGTATTTATGTCTAGAAATGAGTATTTTTATGATCTAATCACTAAAGACAGCTATGCTTTTATAAATAGAACTTTATATGTGGGAAGGCTCATATTAATGCAAAGACAACATTTTGTTCTTAATATCAACTGTTAAATTTCATAACAGTAAATTTATAAGCTTACTTAAAGGGACAATCCCTTATAATGAGTTTGGTGAAGAACCACATACCCACCCCTACTGCAAGAAGGTGCACATGATAAGCCATGCTTTTACTTAAGGCGAGCCATAAATAAGAATAGCTCTGGATTGCTGCTTTTGTTTGAGCAGTCCCCAAGACTCATACAATATAAACTGTAAGTTGTCTTTGGTACAGAATTTTCTAGTTTTGCTGGGGAACCACACAACGGGGCTTCTGGAATCTTAAGTGTTTCTTAACAACTTGCGAAGAGGAAGCTCTGCTGTGATTACTTATAATTCAAATATGATCTGCCCATGGCTTTGGCCAAATTCCTCCATTAAGTATAGAAGCAACTGTACCTTGCAGCTCCCCACTGTCTCATTGAGCTATTAGCTCTATCTTCCTACTACATTTCACGCCTGGAAGTGCACTTTTAAAAATAACCCCTAGTTCCAATGCCATTCCTCAATAAAAGTTTCTTTCATCCTTTTGGGTTCCTGCCTCAGGAAGGATGGAGAACCCAGTGCCATGCATGGGGAAAAATCTGGGAGCGCAACCAACAGCAGCAGCAAGAATGAGAGCCAAACACTGCGATTCTTCCTTCTTCCTGCCATAGGAACCTAAAAAGCCCCCTGGAGAGCCTTGGAATTAGGGCTTTCCTGAATAACACATACCTGTGGGTTATTTACCTCGTGTTTCATATTGCTTCAGTAAGTACAAGGTAGTCACTTGTGTTTGTTCCTTTTTAAAACAAAACTGGAGTTCTTTGGGTTCTCAACATGGAACACAGTAATTATTTTTTATTTTCTTTAAAGAAAAAAAAAACTAGTTAAAAGTTTTGTAAGGTGGTGTCACATAGTTGAAATGGAAAGTATTCCCAGGTATCTTTATGGCCAAGTTCTCACATTTGCTACAGTGAGCTGAAGCACCACTACTTATGTTTTAAGCAACCCTGAAAAAATTTTGACTTCACTTGGAGTCCTATAAATGCGTATTTATTTGTCTTCTGAAGTCACCCCTGTTTTGTGTTCCACTGCCAGTAAGAAGCTTAACTTGAAGATAATTCAATACAGCACTGTGTCTTAGAGCTCCAGCGACAGGCGTGAAATTGTTTTATCTTTTTTGTTGGCGGTGCGCGGTGCTCGCTGGGCTGGCGCGCAGACCATCTGCTGCTGAGGTAACTCTCGGGATACTTGTCAAATTGATTGCACTCAGCAATGGCAGAGACACAGGAAAAATAGAGTTTCTAATTACGTTTTACCAGGGATCTTGTTTAACTCTAGGAAGTGGTAATTCAGAAATAAATGACTTTGGTGGACATCTTAGAATCTTTAATTAACAAATTACTCTATTAACACACACATTGTTTTCCAGGTGAGTGAGATCATTTGCCCCTGGGGCTTTTTTTCCATATGCCTTCTGTTCCTCCAGCGAAATATGTAACAAATTGAAGTATTCATTTTGATTACATAAAGCACATGGGTATACAATTATATGAAAAGAAAGATGACATTTGTTGCCTGCCTTCCCTAAGGCCCCTACAGGCTTTGCCCTTCACTGAAAAAATAAGGCATAAAGTCATTAGAGTGCATGCTTTTTTTTTTGCACATTATATTTTTGGAAGGGTATGTTATTAAAGCAAAAGCCTAGAAAAAATGGGATAATGATTCTTTACAAAATACCACTAATAATAAGTTTTTCTCCCAGAAGTTTTACATTCTTTCATGTGTCAATTGTGTGACCATTTTGGAGCTTTTAGGAATGCTTTTACTTAATGTTACCAAATTTATATAATAAATGTATGTTAAAATATAATACAATATATTAAATATTCATGTAAATATAATCAGTTTACTGCTTAATTTTATTAAAATTTTTGCTCATTATTTTATGCTTTACTAAGCAATTAATCTGCATTTGAATCCCTTTATATATTTTACAGGGACACTTTCTGTACTGTGAAACAGTTTCTCAGCATATACTTGGATGGAAGAACTAGTTCATAGTGGTCTCAATATTTCTTGAAGCATTAAATGAAACATTGGGAGAGAAAGTTAGCTTGCATAACTAAAATGACAACATCTACAAATTATATAAAATTACTAGGGATTTTTAAAAATATTTTTTTGTGGTGAAACATGCAGAGGAATTTATTTGGAAAGAGTTCAGAAAATGAATTTCAGGTAGGTCAGGAGTATATGAAATAGTTGCGAAGAAGAGTTTCCTTTGTTTTGTCCTTCATGGGACTTGGATCTAATCTCTGTTGAGGTTATGTTCTTTTATTCCGTATCTTCTGTCTTGGGGAATTTCTTCCTTCTTTCCTTCACCTAGCTGATTAAGACAAGGTCTCCTGAATTTATCTAGACCTGGCCTCTCTCCCACTGCATTTTTCAGATATGTTTTCTGGATATCTTGCAGAAATTCAGCCCGGAGAACTTGAATGTGACCCAAGCTCTCGTTCCTCATCTCTGCCATCCACACGTGGGGATGATGGGTTGTGTCTGGATTCACGATAACAAGTGATTCCCTCTGTAGATTGTTTTACTGTTGCTGATTAAAAATGACTACATAAGCCACTGTTTAGAATAGGACAATGAAAACGTCTTGCTAGTCCAGATGTAGAATTTTTAGTAGGCACTTTCCTATCAATGCCTATTGGAAAGCATGCAGGGTATCTTTCCAGTCTCAGCAAGAAACCTGATATCACTAGAGAAAACTAAGCTAGAAGATGCTGTGACCAAGAAAACATCATGAAAACACAAACAGGAAATTGGACTTATTTTTCAGAACCTAAGTTTTCCATCATGTTTCTGGTAAAAGAACATTCCATGCTTTTTTACTGTTCTAAGCAATAGAAGGAACATGCATTTGTGTGCCTGTTTGTGAGTTTTGTGTTTATATTCAGCTACAGAAAATCTGTTTCTAGCATCAACAGTGTGTTACACATATTTCACATTGAGCTGCTTTGTATTGCAACACCTGCCTCCCCGGTATTTTGCTCTGGGAGGGCTATGATGAGTGCTATCTTCCATATTATTGAAGGATAACATCAGCATTTGCTGGCATGTCACTGTGGCAAACAATGACTTGTAGCTCCCTTGAAAATTCACACGTGTTTTATTGCTGCTTGAGAAAATAACACACATTTCCACTGCAGTTCTAGTCATTTTCCTGATTGCTAAAGGATTTCCCCTCTATTACCTCTGCATTTTCTGTGTTGCCAGGTGTGAAATGAACAGAATCATAAAGTCAGGCTGTTTTGGAGAATAAAAACAACAGCACGGTCTGTGCTGCTGAAACGGCAGCATACTGAAAGTGGAAAAATGCTAGTAGCTATTGGCAATCCAACATACGTGACAGATAGTAGAGTGCGAAAGACATACTTGCCAATTTTTGCAATTAAAGGCAGTTCAAATATATATTACTGCCTCAGGAAAATATTTCATCTTGTCCTTAAATTTCAGTATGTGCTGAAGTCATTCTGAAAGCAATAGGAATGCTACACCTTGCTTAAAAGTAAATAATATTGATATTTAAGTGTTTCTTAAATATGGCTGGGCTGCCAGGAACTTACATGTTTGCTAGTTGCAATAGGAGTTTCAGCAGTTACAAGATGATACGTTTGATCCAGTTCCTGGTAAAACCACTCAGACCTTGTTTAATATTCCCATTGAATTGAATAGCAGTTGAACGAGATGAGATGTGGTTGTGGAAGCGAGGTCTAAAACTGTCTTGATCAGAGCTGTTTTGGAGATAGGATGGGGTATCTGAGATTGGGAGGGTAAAAATCACCTAATTACAGAGTGAAGAAAAAAGAGAGCTGAACGGGGAGCCAGAGGAATCACTTGGATATGCAAAAGTTCCTTATATATTGAATAATTTGCAGCACAAGAAGAGCAGCTGGGACAATTCATGCCAAGGCCAGTGAAGATACAGAAGTCTGGGTGAGGGATACAAACATTTCAGCTGAATGTATGACTAATGCAGGTCAGTAGCAGCAGAGCAGGAGAGGCACTAATACACCCAAATGGCCCTGACAAACCTCACCTGGGACCCCCATCCATCCCTGCCAGGGAGGCCGTGTGAGTTCAGCCCAGGATGCTCCTGCTGCGTCCTGGAAGTAATATCATGAGACAGATTCCTCTTTCTTGAGGTGCTGGTTTCATAGACAGCTTAGGTGAGAAAGTGGTGAGTAATGTGCTTTGGCTGGCTCTGTGTGTTCTCGCTGCCTGATCTATGAATGGGATAACACTTCGTTCAGACAAGGTGCAAACACTTTAAATATAATATATTACAGACAGCTAGAGTAGAAGAAGAGATTTCATTAAGATTTCTTTTTGAAATACAAGGTGTTAACAAAATAATGCACTTGTTCTATTAAAAATGTTGCTGAGAAAAATCACTTGTGAAAACCTTAGCTAAAGACAAATTAGAGTAGAAAGCCTAACAGCAACAACAGAAAAAAAGCATAAGAGCTGAAGCTCTGAATGTTGTTGGGAGTACTTGGGATGCAGCTGCAGAGGAGCTGCAGGTTGAGCTCTGTGTGGGACCCCAAGGCAAGAGGCTGAGAACTTCTCACCCTGTGCTCAAGAAAGGGCACAGGCTGGTGTGGTCCAGCGAAGTGAGGGACACCCAAGGACGCAGCAGGAGCCAAGGGCTTGGGGGGAAAAGTAAGACTCGTGCTTGCCTGGACTGTGAGAGGATAAAAGCCCAGTGGGCCCTTTGTTTTGGGTCCCTCCTCAGAGGCCTTAGCTTGGGCTGTTATTTTTTTATTTGGTTATTGCACCAAGATTTAATTATTTTAAGGATTGGGATGTCTGTGACTCTGCTAAAGGAAGCCTGGTCTGGCTGTGAGTGGGGTGTGCAGGGAGTTGAGCAGGGCCCCCATTGGGTCACTGGGGTCACACTGTGAAGGGGCTCTGGTGCCAACAGTGAAGGTCTCTGGTGCTGGGAGTGTGACTGCCAGAGTGCCTTCTGAGTGGTCAGACTGGGAGGCTTCCTTTACAAAGTTTTAGATTTATAATCCTTGATCTGTGTTTACTCAACCAGACCCTGTGGGCCATTGCCAGAGCGGACAGACAGGGACAGGGTGAGCCTTTGCCATGGCTCAGCATGGTCATCCTTATTGTCTGGGTCATAGAATATGGACAGATTGACAAAAAGGGGAAAGAGAGGGAGAAAGAAATGGGGAGAGTTTGTTGTTTATTCCAGTCAAAGTATTAGAAAGAGATTAGCTGGTCTAGAGGGTAATAATTAAAGTTTTGTGTATTGCTCTTTACACAAACACGAGAATTCCCTGGATTCACAACCTCTTTAGTAAGTGGCAAGCTACAGGAAACACCTTTTTCTCATTTAGTCTTCTTTCCTATCTTAGGAGAGAGAATAAGGAGCTGATGAGCAGCAGCTGGGGTACCTTTGTCTAGACAGGACTGTTTGTTTTTTATGGGAGAACCTGTTTTTCAGGGTCTGTGTGTGTACAGTTCCTAATGCAACAGAAACTTCTTTTTGATGTAGAAGCAATACAAAGAAATAACATTTTATTATAACCCATTATGATTTATAGCCTCTGAGGGGGAAAAAATGAATGCAGAAGCATATTGGTAAGGAAGGTCAGATAAGGAGGAAGCTGCAGGAAAAAGTTATCAGTTATCCCTTATTGTCTTTTGAGGAGAGTCGCTAAGTATTTGTAACCTTCTGCCTTAGAAGGAAAGCAAAGTGATCTGTTTCTGCTTACGAGGTCTGGAATAGACATCTATTTAACATGTTGGGCCATTAAGAGGATAAGTAGAGCATAAACGTCTATGCAGGCAAATGGAAGACAGGCTAAGGAATTTCTAGTGAGATTTTGGTTGGTTGGTGTTTGTTTTTCTTTGTACCTTTGCATTTGAATTGGTTTTAACAGAACACCTTTAATTCTTCCACTGTAAATGTACTGGAGATCACACAAGGGTGATGAAGTTTTGGGTGCTTTATAGTCCTGTTGGTAGGTGCAAAAGAGAGTTTTGGATCTTTTCGCTGTCATGGGTTTCTTGTTTCCTGGTGTCATCCTCAGTTGTGATTTATCCTTTAATAGGTAATTCTGAGGCAGTGAATGAGTTTAACATCGAGTTTGATACCCTGTGTTGTCCTGATAGCTTTATGTTTGAGCACAGACAGCCTTCTGGCAACCATAAACACAGATTCCCATCTTTGTTACCATTTCCATTTAGGTGCTGTGCTCTTGGCATGTGAGCACCAGCAGATGCCATCAAGTCTAAAGTGGCATTTGGCACCTGTGTGCCAGTGTCCTTAAGAGGAGGGACTTTCTGTAGAAGAGCCACAGCTCGCAAACTGCCCATCTAAACTCATTTTGCTTGGCACTGAGCAAACTGGCTCTATCCTGGGCGAGCAGGCACCATGCCATCACAGCAGATGGGGCTGAGGGAAGGGAGCACTCAGGAAGCCTTGTCCAACCATGGAGTGCACGTGTCTGAGGGCAGAGTTTCCAGCCAGCAGCCTCGGAATGGCTCCCTGTCCTCAGCTCCCAGCTCCAGTTTGAACGGCTTGGTGATAGATTTTAAGATGTCAGTCCTAGTTTCAAAATGTGCTGTAGTTACATTGCACTTGACAAAATTATTTCAGCCTGGATGGTGCAGTTATGCAGGAGGGCTTGAAAATTGTAACCAACAGACTCACAGTATTATGATCTTAGTATTTGTGTGATGCCATAACCAATGTGCTCTGTTTAAAATTTTGTAGCATATTCTCCACAGTAAGTTACCAAAAAAAGTTAGAAACTGTCTCACATAGGTGGTAAAAAATCACAAGCTAAATGCAAGAGTTGTTATGATGCCTTTTGCTGGTCTTAAAATCAAGAGTCAAACATGGTTAGAAGGGAAAAAGGGGTTTTACCTTTGTATTTATTTTAAGGATCTTTAGGTGCACATGTCCAGGTGGAATGCATTGAAATGCACCCCACAATGCACCCCACAATGCACACCCCACAAAAGATCTGGTATAACATTATAGGTTTTACTAATTAGCATATCTATCAAAGATTCCCCAATGAGAGGCTCAAGTGAGCCCCCCTTCCCAAGGAACCCTCTCCTGGATGGTTCTATCTTAGTTTACAGAATGCATTCTGGAGAGAACCTTGGGGTCTGGGGCACGCTGATCCCTAACTACGAAGCTTCTAAAATGTTTAGTCTCTCAGCTTGACAAACAAGTCCAAGGATGTAGGCAAAAAGCACTAAGAATACAGAAGTTGTAAAAGGGTATAAAAGGGGTATAAAAGAAAAGGCAAAAAATCATCATGGCATCAGTTATAACCATTTCAAAATAGGTGCAGATATATGCACCCAAGGTTTTTTGTGGCACTGGTAGAAAAGGCAATATTCAAAATTAAAACAATATTGCAATCCATAATTATCTGTTTGTTTCTTACACCAGTCACAGCAATGGTATGATTTTCAGGCAGAACAGAAGTAAAGGATTTTGTGGAGCTGTTTGCCATGCCTGTGACCCAGCAGGGCTCCTGAATGCCCCCATTTATCACCTGATAAAAGCCCTGAACTCACATTCTGAGTCATATGTTGTCTATTTAAAAGTGATAAATACTTGTGAAATAAAAAGCCACTATTGATTCCAGGGTCTGCACAGATGTGGGTATGTAAGCAATGAGGCACCCATTCAACAATAAGACCTGTGAGTGAAAGACAAAAATTCCTCTCAACTTCGTTGGGTAAATACTGCTTTACAAAAAACGTGATCATCCTAGAGGTATTGCATATTTTGGGTAGAGCCATTTTGGCTTCTTGAACTGCTGTAAGAATAAGCTTAGTGTTAAAACTTAGGCTGGAGTGACAGAAACATCAAACTAAAATCAAATGAAAACAAACAAGGTATAGACTGGCTCTAGATATTCCTTGATATGTCTATAGTTGTGACAAAGGGCAGTTGTTATTCTCATCAAAACAGGAGTTTAATGACATTAATACCACTGTGGTGGCATAATTTGTTTTTGTGATGTTTTGTCACTTCAAGAAAGGTCATCTTTCATACCCTCACTCAAGTACCGTAGCAAGTAGGATAACTTTTTTTTTTTTCAAGTTTTATTTTACAAAGTTTTCTTGAAAGATAGAAATACTTGCGGCCTGACTGATACGGTTTTTTGATCTGTTTTGTTTGGCGTTTTGTTTCTTTTAATCGGCTCCCAAATGCGAATGTCATTTGGGATGATGCAAAGAGCTTAAATAAGAATTTTTCCTCTCTCAGCAGGAGAGAGGAGACTTTATATCCATAAAGTTACATAAGACAGAAATAAGTGCCCTGAAAATAATAAAATTACTTACTAAAATGAAGTATAAATATATAGGCTTAGGAGGAGGTTTTGTAATTACTGTAACATACTGTTGACTTGTGCCTGTTATCAGTCTTTGCCGATAACTCCGGGGAGCAATTTAAGGTGTCCCATTGCTGGCAGTGGTGTGGGCTCTTCCTGTGTGTGTCCCTAGCACTGGCCCTGCAGCCTCTGCCACTTCCATGTACTAGAAAAGCACAGCTGTGCAGGTCTCACACTACAGGTAGTTTTCAGGAAAAAATATCAAATGCAAATAGTAATTATATTTTGGGACCAGTGGGGCCCTGAGGAGACCTTGGCTCTTGTTTGGTTGGTGTCACTTGGCTTAAATCAGCAGTTTCATTTTGCAGTGTAGGCAAGTCTCTGGGGCTGATTGCATTGCAGGTACATAGGGCCTGGAATGAGGTTTTCAAAAATCGCCATATGATCTGTTCAGGCAGCAGAGATCAACATCCTAATGCCCTCAGACACTTGGGTTATTTTTTTTCTCTTCAGGGCAAAAGGATTTTAAATATTATCCCAAACCTCTGGCTACCTGTCAGAAAATACTTTCCTTGGGAAATACAGAACAAAACCAAACTTTAACAAAGCTGCTGAATTTACTTTCAGCTGTGGGATTCACTGCAATACTCCTTACACAGGTCTTGCGTCTCGTGTAGTACAGAGCCATCGATAACAACAGCAAGGCATTAACTGGGGATCTGTTCTCCTCTAATACTGGAAAGAAAGGGGAAAGCTGAGACCAGTTAGGGCAAAGAATACAATCCCAGCTAAAAAAAACCTCTCCCATTTTAATAATACTTTGATTTAAATGCATTGCAATGTAGCAGTATTTCTTGTAGTAGGGAGAGCACCAACTTCTTCTTGTAGGGAGAGCACCAACACATTGCACAAGCCTTGACTGAATGGTAATTAATGCCCATTCATAGAAATATATTGATAATATGTTTAGCTTTCATAGTGAGAGCTAGCGTATTATTTTAGGATGGGGTTTTTTTTGGCCTTCGGAGCGGTGCTGCATATTGAGGTTTTATTTCCTTCAGCTATTCCATTACCAGAATGAAATGCCACCAGTTAATAGGATGGCAGAGTAAATGTCACAAGCTGAAGGGACCACAGGAATGTGTATTTGCCACATGTAGAAGCCGTACTTTACTGCAGTGCAATGTGGAATTTATGAACATTGCTATAATATTCTAGATATGCCTCTCTGGTAATATCTGACATATATCAGTGCTAAAAGTCAGGATACTGCAAAATCAGCTCCCTCTTGCTCTCTGTACCTTTCCTAGATGGTCTAGAGCTATACAGTCCCAGTAATGCACTGTCAACTAAAGCAGGTAAAACCAGCCCCTGCATATTATTTATTGGCCTGCGAATGCAGATTGCAAACACACTTTATTACCTGCTAATTTACCTCCCACTGGCTGAAGGATGGCCAAAGTCTACTATTTGTTTTATAGGAATTCATTATGCCATTAACCTTTCACTCCTGTAGGCCAGGAGCAAGAATTTCCTCAGTTAAATCACTGCTGTAATAATGCTCTACAAATGAAAACAATGATTTATTGCACCCCACAAAGTCTAATAAACATAAATTATAGCCTAATGGTCTGTGTGTTGCAGATGATTGTGTGTACAACTAGTTACTCTTTCCAAGGACTGTTCTGGTTTCCTCTGAAACACGTTAAGTAAGAATTGTGCCCATTTTGGTGTCTGAGGTAACATTTTCACATCTTGCATTGTAGTAACAGGGATATCATTGAAGGTGATGTGGTTTCTGTATTTAGTTATTTTTTGTAAGGAGGAAGAAGAAAAAGAAAGGGTAAGGCAACAGCAGTTTTCCCCTCCTCTATCAGCAATTACTGCTCTTCTGTGTGGATGGCAATGAAGGCATGACACGTAGTCCAAGGCTGATCCAAAGAGAATTTTTATATCCCCCCTTCTCCCAGTCAAAGCAAAACTTTCTGCAAATTTTCTAGGGTTTCAATTAATGTTTTGTGACAGGGTACCTCTGCAGTGAGTGCAGCATGACACTCTATCACTTCTGTATTTTCTGCACCTTTCTGATAACCAAAAAATCTCTCCTACCTTTTTCAAGCATTGCCAATTAAAAAAAAAAAATCCCTTGCAGTATGTGACATTCACCTTGATACCAGTGACATTCAGAGAGCCTGCTGATTTTTAAGCCAGTGATTAAGAACTGTCTGAAATAGTTTCACACACGGTTTGTAAATCCTCCGTTAGAGCTTTTCCATCAGTGCCGCTGTGAAGTATTTCTCCTTGGCTTTGCAGATGTTTTAATGAATTCCTTTGCAGGAACTCTCTGTCTTGAAAATGAAATAATCTCTTTCTTCTTGTAAATATTTATTTTGTACAAATACAAGAGCTGCTAGTCAATGACTATAATGTAGCACAGTTTTGCACTAGATAGAGGTCAACCTAGAACATGACCAAGATAAACTAAAAATCCAGAACTTTCCCTGCCTCAGGAAGTTCAGTAGTCCCTTGTATTTGAGTGTGAAATACAAAGGTGTAAATGTCCTGATCAGAATGGCAACATCTATTTACACTATTTCAAATGATCATATAAAGCAGCAATCAACGGGGTAGTCTCTGTCCTGTTTGTTAAGTGCTGTATGTCTGAAAGAATTGTGGAAAATAAGGACATTTATTCTGTTCATTTCCAGAATAGAATTAGTACAGCTGATTTGCCTCCTTATGACAGTTTGTATCTACTGGGGGCAGGGAGAAGAACCAGTGTTGAACTGCTCTGAATCTTCAGTCTCAGTTACTGCCATCATGCTCTTAGTGACATTATGCTCCTTTGATTTTTTTTAGCTATGGAGTTGGATTTCATAATAAGAAGAAAGTGAAAACTGCAAGGAGTTCATGGAGTCACAACTACAAGCAGCAGCAATCCCAGTGTGGCCTGACCTGTAGGGAGGCTGTTGACTGGAAGGTAGGCAGCATCTCATAAAGACTATTCCATTTGGCTGAGTTGCCGCTTGCTAAATGAAAACTTTTCTTGAAAGTGTATTTTGCAAGGTCTGCTCAGTTCCCACTCGAAACTGTTTGCAGTAGCACACAACTGCAGGCAAGCTGCAGTCCTGTTAATCTTGTGGATGGAGGTATAGGATAGTAGTGTCATTAAGCTCTTCCATAGGCATTCGACTCTTCAATCTGTACGGCTCGTTCTAAATCCCAGCTAACAGTGCATGTGTTGGTTTGTAGTTTGGGTCAGAATTTGGCTTAAAAATTTTGCTGAGTACCTCTAAATGAAAATAATTACCCATTTATATTCCTTCCCATAGGGCTGAATGGTATGTTCAGAAGTAACATCCAAAGAGCCCAGAGGATGAGTCCCTTGAGCAGCTGCAGAGCTATGCCCAGAGGTTTCCTCAGACTAAGTGCACTTCTAGATCATTTAGTAGGGAATAATCCAGTTTAATCATATGCTTGAGGGGGAGGAAATTACTTCAATTAGAGTCTCTTCATTATTAGTCTGATCAACTTATGTTCATCGTGTAGCTTAACATCATTTATTTAAGTGGGACTCCGCCATTTTGATCCACGTATTAATAAAATCAGTGTCCACTTCTTTCTCTGAAAAAATAGAGATGGTCAGTGGCACATCTGCAGTAGTTCACATCAGATCCTGAGTCAGGGTCACAGCTGAGTTGTTGAAAGACCTCTTTGTTCTTTTGGATGGCTGATTTTCAGAGAAAAATTTTTGCACTCACACTTTTTCTTCTTTCTCCTGCCCTACTCACCCAATACTTCTGGATAACTTCTGTATTTATTGGCCTGTTTCAGGCAAACTTGGCAGCTCTGCTTGAGCTGGGGTCTCATAGCTGTGAAGTGACGATGGTTTTCATTAAAATCACTGTTTTGGCACGTGCCGTAGTGTGCCTTTTGCTGAAGGTGGAAACATTCTTTGTTCTGCTTGCCAGCAGTCTGAGTACCCACACGGCTCTGGGCACCGTGTATGTGTCTGACAACTGAGGAAACAAGTAAAGGTGCACAGGAGAAGCTGAGGACCATTTGGAAGTCCTGCTAGGAACAAGAGGGAAGTGGATGTTTGTCACGATACAGGAGGAGCTGGGAAAGGGGGCATCAGCAGGTGAGATAGGAGGCACAGTAGTCCATTTGCAGTAGTAACTGGGTTAACAGTTTACAGACAGGGTAGAAGATGGATGTCTCAGATGTGCAGGAAATCAGGCTTCATTAGCTCTGCTCCTTGCAGAAAAACATGTTATTAATTGCCTTTGGTCTCCAGGGGTACCACTAGCCTCGTTTGAAACTCTTCTGCTGCTTATTGTCTGAGCGCTGAAGCATGCTCTGAACAGAGGGATGTCTTTGATGCTGATAGATAAAACTCTGCACTGAAATCTGCTGAGATGAGGAAGCCTGAATCAGCAAAGCCAGCTTTTAAGGAAACGGAGATCCCTCTGTGGAATAGAAAAACAAGTGCTGCCAGAGATTGGAAATATGAAGTCTGTGCTCTTTAAAGCTCAGCACTCTCTGGGGCCCAGCCAGAAGCCTGGAGGACAGAGGAGAAATTACTTGAGGATTTCCATCCAAGGAGGAAAAGAGCCCTAAGTGGCTGCATGTAGGAGTGCAAGGACAGTCTGACATGATATGTGGTTACTGCCAGTTCCCATGCTTGCAGGCTTGGAATACACAAAGCAGCAGCATTAGCAAATGCTCTACAGTGACAGGGAAAATTGCTTGGGACTTTCCTGTCCTCTAACTCCTAATACATGGTGAACCTGTATGTTTAGTTTGAGACTTTCCACCTGTCCTTTTGGATAAGAATTCTGACACTAAGAGCTGTCTTCTGTACAGATGAAGTCTAAGTCAAAGGTTTCTTTCATCTCTTAAATCTCTTACTGCGAAGATCTGGGAGACGGCAGAAAAAACCACTGCATTATTTTTGGAGAAGTAGTTCCCAGCTCTGATTTTGTTCTTCAGCTTACATCCTGCTTCTCTTTGCCCTTTTTCTTTCACTGTAATGACCTGATACAGGTCTGGTTATTATTTGCAAAGGTAGCCAGTTTGTAGGTGTGCTTGCTGAAGGTGTATGACCTAAATTATCAGATACTGCTAATTTGCAGGGAAACACATTTACATGCATGAACCCATCCTCTGTCCTTTTCCAAAGGAGTATGATACATTTATCTCTGTGAGTTCCTCTGGATCTTCTGTGAGGAAATCTTCAACTGGATGGGCTCTGGTTTAATGCTGCAAGCTTGTGATACAGTTCTCCAAACCCCAGGCAAGCTTCACATAGTAACTGCAATGTTCACTTCTCATGCTGCTTCCAAAGGGACAGCTTGAGCAAAAGCAATAACACACAACTGGAATTTGCTTTGAACCATTACTCTCTTTTACAGAATTCATGCAATAGGAGAATATTTTGAAGGAATGGATAGGCCTAGGCATAAAACATGCACTACATGTACAGAGCAACACGTGACTGGTGTTCTTAATGGATTGGGCTTTAACATAGTACAGTTGATAATGGTGTTCAAATTTTAGTTGCTATGTCATAACAGTGAAACAGTAGAGGTCTCAATTATAGGGTAGCATAATTATGTGTTCAAGAAATGTCTGGACATCCACTTAGTGCCATGATCTGGTTGACAAGGTGGTGATCAGTCAGGGGTTGGACTTGATGATGTTGGAGGTCATTTCCAACCTAAATGATTCTTTGATTCTTTGTGATAATAGCTTAGAGGCAAAAGAAATTTGGGAAGATTAGTCAATGGAATGCTTATTTTGTGGAAACTTTGGAAAGGCATTAAAACAGACAAGTACATTAACAAACTTAAAATAAGCTTTTTATTACTTAATATTTTTTCACCGAAATTCAAAGCTTTGGCTCTCTAAGTAAAGTAGAAAGTGGAAATCTCAGCAGTGCTGCATTAATTTTTCAAGCCCTAATGTGCCAGACAGGGAATAAGTTATTACATCTGTTGCCCTCTGGGAGGAAGAATGAAAAGCTCAAAAATGATTCTTCGCTGTTAGGGTGGAATAACTGAATAATAGCTGATATAAGCAGCAGCATTGCTGCAGAAAAGCTTACGGCGGCTTGTGTGTCATCATTAGGAGAGAACATTTCTCTGTATAACTAGTGTAGCAAGATTAAGAAACATGGCAGGGCTTATTTGTTCTTCTCATGGGGCCCTTTACAATTATGGGGAAATTTCAAGCGAGGGCCTTGTGTGCAGCTGCTGATGATCTATGTGAGACACTCCTTTTTCCACCTTGAGTTCTCAGCCCATAGACATTGCTTCCAGGGTCCGCAGGCAAAAGTTGTCCATGGCAAGTTTATGAGAGCAATATGGAACTTCAAGCTGTGGTGCCTCTGGGCAGGTTAGGGCTTCGTTTGACACAAACCTGGCTCTTGGGTGGGCTCCTGGAGATGATCAACTGAGTCCATAAAATCCTTGTCCCTCTGACAGGCAAGAAACATTTGCTGAGTTCTTCAGTGACTTGTTTTCCAAGGGAGAGCCCTGGAGGCCCCTTATTAATGATTGTCTTCTCTGTAAATACACTCATAAAGCTTTTTAAGTACTGTGATAACATGGCAAATAAACAGAAGGATAACCCCAGAAGAAGATATGGGAATTACTTGTGTGTCCATGAGCTCACCTGGGAATGAAGGTACCTAAGCACCATCCCCATGCTTCACTGGTGCCTCAAGCTAAAGTATCTCAGTCTTTTTCATCCCCAAGAGGTATGAAAGGCTTCAGTAACAGGGCATGGAGCCAAGGAAGAAAAACAATGTGGATTTTTAGAAGGCTCTTTATCTGCCTTATCCTTGGAACATCAGATATTACAGTGGCATGTGGATCTAGAAAGGCACATTGACAAAAAGGGATGAAAGCACTTTAGGCCTTCTCAAATAAATGGCCTTTGTTGAGAATAAAATTAGAATGCAATGTATAGATTTTTATCTTCACCTCTAATCGATCTTAGTATACTGAGTCTTATATAACGTTGTGGGTGCTGTTGGCTTGTGAGTCAAAGGAAGCTCATTTCACCTGATGGAACTAACTGTGCTGAGGGTTTTCATGCACATTTCTCTAATTAATACTGAACTGATACTGTTTCTCTGGCATGACCGTGCCTTGTCAGGGGTTCATCTGAGGTCTGGGATACAGCAGGCTGCGACAATTTACTGTGCTGCAGGATGAAATGCATAAACAATGACTATTTTAAGGCTGATGGGAGCTAACAGAGGAGTAAGTACAAACTAAACCTTATAGAAACATTCTGTCCCTGATTTATTGCAAACACCATCTATTTATTGCAAGTATTTGTGTCTTGAGGCAGGCTTGGGATAGTTCTCTACTGTTCCCTGCAAGCGTTCTTTAATTTTCTTAATGCTTTTATTTGCATTGAGTGGTGCCAGGGCAGATATCAGTATGTGGATTTAGCTGGAATCAGCTTTTTTTAAACTTGGTTCACCACTCTATTTAATTAAGGGTTGTTGGAAAGCTTCTACCTCTTCTGTGTAGACTAGCTATGCCTTAAGCCTTATGTAGCTGATTTTAATAGATTGTCACTAAATCATGTCAGGTCATGTGCTCATATAACTTATATCAGCATCATCCTTGAAAAGCCAGTGTAGCAATTCAACTGTGACATGGTTGGGAGTGAGGGATCTTCCTGGCCACAAGCACCTCACACAGCTTTGACAGTATGTGACAGTGGTGCACCAAAGGTGAAATCATCCATCTGTTTACAGAGAACAAGCATGTGCCTGTATTTTATTTGGTGTGTAAACACGTATAAAACAAAAAAATTTTAATACCCCTGCCTCTCGTAGCTTGTAATTATCCCTACATATTGGACCAAACATCAAACCCCCAAACTGTGTGCAAATTGGTCTTTGATTCTTGAGATCTGTCTATCTTGAGAGGAGAACTGTAGCTAAAGCATCCAACAGCTTGGGAAAGGCAAGATCTGCAAGTGTTAAGAGTAACATTTTATAATAAGGGGAAGATTTTCCATTGTGAAGGGTAATCTGTCTCAGAGGTAGACTAGTGCTGACATATCCCCTTTAGACAAGAAGCTCGGAACTGACAGCCATTTGGAATTATGTCTGGAAATGCTGTCAACACCCACACGTCATGAAAAAAAGAAACGTGGTCTCTTGGCTGCCTGCAGTCGCAGCCATCTGTTTGGATGGCGAATTCCTGCTCTGGGGTTGGTTGGAGTAGTTCACTAGGACTTCATGGGTGCCAAGCAGCATAGCTTGAAAAGAGCAGACTGTGTGTCTCAACACACGCTGCAGCTTTTATTAGGAGCCCTCATTCTGCATGACTGCAGGAGCATCACAGACATCCTTGCTTTGCTGACATGTGTTGATACTCACATGTCAAAGTAACGGAACAGAGACAAATAAAACAGATTTCAAGGGACTTTGTACCTGCCAAAATGCAGTGCAATGGGCACCTCAAAATAGTGTGGGATAATCCAAATATCCTTAGGAGAGCCATCTCCTGACATTTCTAGATGAATAGGAAAAATCACTGCCTTTTCACCACCCACTGAATCAGCTGGAATTTATGACATTAAATTCCTCATTCAATTCCAGGATGGGAGAAGTCAGTCAGAATACCTAATTACATGGTTACTGAATATGGACAGAGCAATCTTTTAAAAGAATAAAATAAAAATTTAACTTGTCGGGGTCTCCTCCCCCCGCCATGTAGCCCTGAGGGAGACACGGGGTTTCCCTGCCCCTGGTCAGCCTCGTTCCCCATTGGTTGGTTTGTGTTTCCTGCGCGGAAAAAGGACCTCGGGTCCTGCGACTGTAACAGTTCCTCAGCAGAGCCCGGCCATGTGGCTGGAGAAATAAACATCTCTGAAACATCTATCAAGAATCCGTCCGTATATATATATTTCTTTTCCACGGGACTCCTGGTTTGATATAGGCGTGTTACAGTATCCCCACAGTAGCAAATGGTGGAGAATTGTGAGCAGAACGATCCCCGATCCCTAAGCGACTGATTTGTGTGAGTAAACCCTGGAAACTTTGGATTCCTCTTCTTGGTTTTGTTTTGCTATTCCATATCTAAACTATGGAAGAATCGTGGGAAATGGGGCTCTCTGAGCCACAGAAAAAAATGTATCTAGAAGTAAAAGGAATCCTTGAACAACAAAACAAAAAAGTAATGCAACCGGGAGATCTTGAACACTTTTTTATCTGGCTTTTCAAAAGGTTCTCCTATATTTCTCGAGACTTACTTTTTGATATTGAACCTCCTGGATCTTGTCAGGAGTGTTTCTGGGACGCGATCTATGATAAGCTAAGGGATGGACTAGTGATAGAAGCTCTCCGTGCATGCCTTATAATCAGTGAAGCTCTTGAGGAGCATTTGTATGGTCCCATTACCCCTAAAGCCAAAGATCATACTTCTCCCGTGGCCGAGACCGCGCGGCTGCCATCCCGGGAGCACATGACTGCAGCCGTGCCGGTGGAGGTGCCTGCGCTGGATGCACCTGGCCCCCTCGGGAGCGCGCGCCTTATCGCGGACCCCATCCCTGTCTCGGGGTCCCCGGCCACACGACTGCGAGTGAGGGAGCGATGCCGCAGGCGCCGCCGGTGTCGTGGGCCATGAGCAGCCAGGAACCGGGCATCGGCGTGGCAGGCCGCTCTGAGCGACTGGCTCGGAGAGCCCTGTGGAGGGAGAAGTGGCGGTTTCCACAGCGACACAAGAAGCCGCGCAGCACCGAGCCGAAATGGGGCCGCTCTCAAAGCAGCGTGGAGTTTGCAGAGCGGAACCACTCACAGGCCACGGAGCCAGCGGCGATGGCAGCGCAGGGCCACGCAGAGCCCAGACACGCGCCAGAGCGGGGCCATGCAGAGCCCAGACACGCGCCGGAGCAGCGCCACTCAGAGAGCACAGAGCAGCCGCAACACGGGGGCCTGGCCGAGACGTCAGAGTCGGCGAGGCGGCAGCCATGCGGGACCGGCACCCACGACAAACACGCAAGCACGTGATAGGAGAAGTTCTAGCAATGAAAGTCACAGGAACTGTGAAATGGTACAATGTAAAAAACAACTATGGATTTATAACACAAGATGATACAGGGGAAGATTTATTCATCCATAGAACTACCATTAAAAGGAATAACCCTAAAATTACCTGCAAAGTGTAGGAGATGGGGAAGTTGTTCAATTGGATACAGTGCAAGGAAAGAAGGGTTTACAAGCAGCGAATGTTACTGGGCCTGGAGGTATTCCCGTCAAAGGCAGCCGTTATGCACAAAATTATAAACAATATCCATCCCAGCAGCTTCCCTACGCACAGCCTAATTTCCCCTTTTACCCTATACCCAATATTAACCCTTTCCTAAGTTTACCCCATCCCCAGTTTATTCCTAATCCGTTTTTCACCCCATGGCTTCCTTATACAATTCCATTTCCCTACAATTCCTCTCCGATGCCGATGGGGAGATGAAAAGGGGGAGGGAAGAGATTGAACCCTCGCCTGCCTCAGTTTCCCCACAGGCATGTCCAGAGAGTTCTGTCTCCCTTCTGTCAGCCTTAAGATGTTCCACAGAATCTGTTTGGACATTTAAAAACTCAGGAGTGTGGCTTGTTTTGTTTTGAAACTGTTCTTGTTATGTTTATCCAGTTGTCTTCATTCTCCTTTTATTAAAATAAAACGGGTGAAATGTCGGGGTCTCCTCCCCCGCGCCATGTAGCCCTGAGGGAGGCACGGGGTTTCCCTGCCCCTGGTCAGCCTCGTTCCCCATTGGTTGGTTTGTGTTTCCTGCGTGGAAAAAGGACCTCGGGTCCTGCGACTGTAACAGTTCCTGGGCAGAGCTCCGGCCATGCGGCTGGGGAAATAAACATCTCTGAAACATCTATCAAGAATCCGTCCGTATATATTTCTTTTCCACGGGACTCCTGGTTTGATATAGGCGTGTTACGGTATCACCACTGTAACAGTAACTGTGCCACAAAAGTGGAGAGATCTGCATAGCAGGGAGGCAGAGCAGCCGTAAGGAATTTTATTCACATGCTGTGTGTTGCCCTTACAGTTTTGGAAAAAACCAGCCAGTGATGATTATTTCACTACGTCTTTAATATACTAATTCTGATTCTTATCGTAACTTTTTTTCGTAAAAAGTTTTTCAGAAAAAAAAGAAATGCAGTCATTTTATACCTAAATGAAGCAACAGTGCAGATACCACCTTTAGCCAGAAGTGTAGTCAGTGCATCACTGCTGTTCCCATTTGTGTTGTTGGGGAATGATTGTCTATAGCATTAGAGGCTTTTAAGGTCAATGTCTAACCCTACAGATTTCTGGGCACCCACCTTACTGCCTCTGTGAGGCAGATGCAACATGCTTTTACAGGGCCCCCAGGAGGAGACATTGTAGGTGATGTTGGACATGGATCTTCCCTTTGCCAAAATGCAATGTTATAAAGTGTCTTTTTTTCTTTTAACTAGAGAAAATTTTACACACTGCTCCATTGTTCCTTGTTTTAAAGTATTGCATTCAATCTTTCTGTCAAAGATCTGTTATATTCTTTCCCTAAGAAGCCCAGTTGCTTCTGGCATGTAACTATCTTTACTCCTTTTTTTAAAACATGTCTACCTTTCCATTATGTTTTCATAATTATTTCATTTCCTATGTCTCTGATTTTTAATGTGAACATGTTGATGACTGAATAGTGCCACAACAAACTCCCAAACAAGTAGGAATAAAGCTGATGTATGATTTGATAAAATTTCTTTGGAGTTATAAAACACAAAATAGCAAAAATAGTTTCTAGCAAAAACTCCCAAGTGATCTGCCTCTACCTAGACGTGACATGCTACTGCAGCATGGTAATGGGGACACTGAGCTGCAGAGCAGAGCAGGAAACCCAGTGATGCTGGGAAGCAACAGGGTTTGCCTAAGTGGTGGTAAAGGGGAGGTTGGGCCTTCAGGTATCTCTGGCTCAGCTGTGACATACAAGGATGCACGTGAAGAACCTGTCCAGCTCTTCCACAGTGACAAAGTGCCATTTGCCTGTGTCTGCTGGTGGTGGCAAGGTGGCTTTCACCTCCTCCTGCACCCCTTGCGCCCTGGGCTGGAGGAGTGTGCTCCATCTCTGCTCTCCCTGTCGGCAGGGTGTCGGATGAGCAGGTGCTCTCCCTTCCCTTAGCTGGCATTTGCTATGGTGAGAGACAGAGCCCATGTCCAGGGCAGCAGTGCCCAAGCCCTGGGAATGGCTGCTCCATCTGGGACAGGGGCCAGAGTGCCCTGGAAACCCTGCAAAAGGTTTGATACTGTATTCCAAAGAATAACTGGATCTATTATTTCAGCCTTTTCCAGCATGACATGTCAAAGTTTTCTGAGGTTACTTGTTGAAGTAAATACTCTCTGCTTCTCCCATTTCCAAGGACCTTTTACCCTTGACTAGACAAATGATGACATTGCTGTGTCACTAATCTTGCCGATTTTCACAGTGTTTGATAAACGCTTTGGAACAGATTTCATCACACCCAGCAGATTTAATGCTTCTTTAGATAAGGCCAGTGCCTAACAGTAACACTTTCCTCAGTCAATTTAACTACAGGTAAATACTGTGTGTGATTATAGGATTAAATCTGAAGCAAAAGCCTGGTTTTGTAAGCAGTTAAAAATCTCTTCTTGAAGCTCTTCTTTCTCTCACTTGCTGTAGAAAAGGGACTCATTTTTCCTTGACAGGTTTTTAGTTATAAAAATTGATTGTATGCTTAAAAAACCAGGTTCTTGGGAGAGCTTTAATTTCCTCTTGAAAGGATCATTTTTTTAAATGGAAGTGCACTTGATTTTGGAAAATTTCAATTTTATTTATTCCAAATCTCCCGGCAAATCTATTTTTCTGCTCAATCCATTTTTCCTTTTCATACTCGTGAAAGTTGTCATAGCTACCCGTAAATTGCTGATTTTTTTCCCCAATTAAATCTCAGTAGTTATGAAGAAAGATTGTGGATACAAAAATGCTGCTAGCAAGGATTTTCTTGCTATTTTCTAAGTCTGTGAGAGATTTTTCTCTCTCACAGAAGAGGTAGCAGAGTTGTGTAGGCAACCAAACCACCTGCAACCTTGGAAAGTCTTGTTTATGGCACAGTAGAAAAATATTTTGACAATGGATGTTTTAGGATTTTAGCCAATCACCCACCCCAAGGGGTGGCTGATCCTTTGTCCAATTAGACTATGAAGAAAAAAGTCTATAAAAGAGTTTGTAAAATAATTAAATAAATCAATCTTGCTGCCCAATTCCTGCCTGCTGGATCTTCTGTCCTCCTCCCTATGGCTGCGGGACACAGTAATATACCCTAGGGTTGCAGTAATAAAAGATGTTGTTACTTGTAACAATAAGAGGTTTCCTCTTCAGCCCCTCACCCTCTGGTTGATTGTGTCTATTAAAGCAGCAATATTTCTCTGACTCATATTTACCTGATGATTCAGAACCTCAGATGTGAGATTCCATACTCAGAAACTACCACAGTGGGTGTTGATATCTGTGGCGGAAATGGTAAAGCTTGGAATCTATAATGCCCAACACATTACATGAGGCTCTGAGAAAGCATTCCTGTTGCCTCATGTTGCCCTCTGTAACTTAACACTGTAGAGAGACGTCAAAGCTGCTCCTCACCATTGGAAAGGTCTCATCAATTGCAGGTGTTCCCCAGTGACTAAAGCACCCAAACATTCTAAAAGGGAAGGAGGGAGGATATGGAAAACTCCCAGCCAGTCAGCCTCACCTCAGTCCCTGTGGAAGTTCTGGAGTGACTCATCCAAGAAGCCATTTGCCTTGTGCTAGATTCTGTACTGCACTGGTGGTCTCAGTCCTTGTCCTCCATGACATTTTATGCAATGTGTACAAAGTGGGAAATCCATTCACAGGGATATCCAGTTTAATGTAGCAGGCAAGAAGAGCTCAAAGTGAGGTTAAAATCCAATTACTGCCCTTGGCTGATTTTCTTCCATAAGCCTGAGAGCCAAGAGCTTTGCTACTGATCCCACTGAATGAAGTAAACAAAATTTTTATTATTTCATCAGAGAAAAGAAAGCACAACCAGTTCAACTCTCCTCTCGAACAGTTCCATTTTTAATTCAATAGTTGAAGCAAACAAAAAGCCTTCCTTACACAGTTTAGTGATATCACACCAAGCATAACCCAAAACACTGTTGGAATGGCTTCCTTAAACTTATCAGACTTCCGAAGTCACGATTTACCCTTGCACTCCCTCGAAAATTTCAGCAATGAATCAAACTCATTGTTTCTGTTTCTATGGAAATAGAGCAGGAGCACTCATGGAATCATCTAGTTTGTCTCAGCTCTCTGTTTGAACAGATGAGGGAAATATCATCCCAAACTTTAGAGCTGGTTCAGAACCCACACAGAGCTTGTTCAGAACTTTAATCCAAGTCCAATGTTTTAAGGACATTGCACAGCAAGGCAGGATTTGAGGGCTGTGTTACTGCCTCTGGGGCTGTCTTGGTAACACTGATTAGTTATATGAATATTTCAATGACATATTTCTTCGGAAAATGCAAAGGCATCATATATTCTTCCCTGTGAGGGTGGTGAGGCCCTGGCACAGGTTACCCTGAGAAGCTGTGGCTGCCCCATCCCTGGAAGCATTCAAGGCCAGATTGGATGGGGCTTGGAGCAACCTGGGATAGTGAAAGGTGTCCCTGCCCATGGCAGGGTGGTGGAATGAGATGAGTCAGTTTTCTAGTTAACGTGCTTGGCAAGGATTGTATCTGTTTTAAATGATGGTTTATTTTAATGTTTTTTTCACACTGTCACACAGGTACCCAAGGGAAACCCTTCCTTAGATGAGCAGAGCACCTCCATTCCATTTGTGTTTGACTTACCTGGTAAGTAGAGAACATGATCTGCAGTTCACTGGAGCAAGTGCAGACATGTTATTAAAGGTGAATATTTGAATTAAGCAATTCTGGAACTAAATACATGCTGAAAACCACACATCCCAAATTTAAAATGCCAATAACAACACTAGTGTTATTTGGCTGTTCTTCCTAGAATTATTTTCTGTTCTTCAAATGTGGCAGGCTAGAGTGTGAGGCCTGGAAGATGTCTCCAATTTTGCCAAGTTTAAAGGACGTGGGAATCTCAACATTGCCATAGTGAAATTTGATACTATTTTCCCTTTGCTCACATGGTTTGTGACTATTTAAGTTGGAAAACTGGCTGATCCCTTTTCTCTGATGTCTGTTTTCACCATCTTCATATCTTCAGAAAAAGAAAAAATCTGTAAGAATTTTTCGAATAAGTAAGCTTGTAGGGTTTTGGGAATCTCAGCTTACCCTTTAGATGTTTGACAGGCTGAAGAATATATTCATGTATAACAACAAAAGGAAATGATGATACATCTTCTCTCTTCTGAAATACTGTCTGCTTAAAATGAGACTTTGAAAATGAACACTGGAAAGAAACGCTTGTAAAAATCTTATTTTCTTTTGACAAGGTATAAAGTTGCTTTCTTTTTTTTTATGAGAAAGGAACAAGTTCTTTTTTTCCTGTTTAGACTAATTTGAGGTGGAGTAGAAGGAATATAATGACTTAATTATTTGCATGGTAATTTTTGCTTCTCTGCAGGAGAGTGAACATGTGTATATGAAAATCTTTATTAATAATTCCCAGCTGTGTGGCAGAAAAACGATCTGTGTCAGTCAAAATATCCAAGTTATTTGTTTCATTACATGCAATATAATTGCATTTTATCCTTCTGGTTTCAAGAGCTGAATCTTGTACTGCACTTTTTACTAGATGATGCAGAAGAGATGTAATTGAGCTTCAGTAAGTAAACTCTGAAGCTGTTGTGGAACATCACTTTGCCCGATATGCCAATGGCTTTCTAGAGAGTGACTGTGAAGTTTGGCTCTCACTCTGGATTCTGAGTTGAAAGACAATGACTCCAATATTTTTGGTCAAGTTGCGCTTTCAAGGGCACTACCAGGAAAGCTGAAGTCGTAAGTGTGGGGCAGCAATCCTACCTCTGCAGGTGTGCCTTTCTTTCTCTGCCTGAGTGGAAACAGGGAGAATGAAGACAATGCCCAGGGCTACAAAAAGAAAATCACTTTCCTTAAGAAGAGCCACACACCACCAGAGACTAATAGCCTGTCCTGCCTTGTAAAAGCCTCTGTTGCTGGCTGAAAACAGATGCTTAATAGGGAAAGGATCATCAAGGTCAGAAGGCTGTTGGGTTTTTTTAGACAGATCCGGGTGATTGGTTGCCAGCCCTCAGGGTGGGACCAGGCTGGAATGACCCTCACCAGCTTCACCTGGCCTTCCACCTAGAGCTGCAGCACATCAGTCCCAGGAGGTTCTTTAAGATCCAGCCTGAAGGTTCAGGTGGAGTGGGTTTAAGTATATTTGTTCCCTGTCCTTTGCTGACTTATTGTTTAGATTTCTGGACTGACTTGGTTGAGGATCACTGGATGGGTTTTGTTGCTGTCATCATCTCAGCTCCGCTTTCCTGGATTGGGAGCCCCACCTGTGAGGTCAGTGCCTCTAGTTTCAAGAATAGAGCAGTGGAGCGACTTAATGTAAGCTGTGATTTTCTGAAGCACTAAGTAAGACAAATGTGTATTGCCTCTTCCAGAGTGCTTAGATTTTATATCTCTGCTTGGAATTTAGCAGGCTTACTTGCTAGCAGTTAGTTGGTGGCACTTCAGCAAGTGCTATAACACACCTGTCTGTCTTGAGTGAAATACAAATTATCTGAAGTTTTGTAGTGGATTCAAATGAAGTGTGGCTAAGTAATGCGTTACTATGGAAGGCTTAATGGCTTAGTATTTCAAGATAATTTTTGTGTGTACGGGAAAGTCAAAAGACCTGGTACCTTACAAAATATTTTTTCTTCTGAAACAGTTTTAAGCCTAGTATGTACAGATTCAATTCACCACCTACTTAAATGAATCAGATTTGGTAGGAAAGTCACTGAGCTTGCTCTTCCGAGAGCTGTGTGAGTGTAAAATGTCAGGAGGCTGCAATTCCCTTATTTCTGAATGAGTGAGGCACACACTGCTTTCCTAGGGAGGGGTAGAGCCTTCAGAAAGATACTTTAAATGCCCAGGCTGTGCTATCACACCCTGCCTGGCTTTTTGCTTGGAAATGCAATTGCTGTTCATATTTCCAGATCATAACCTGCATCTGCTGTGAAACTCTGAGTGTTGGGATGGTGTTTGATGCTCATTGTTATCTCTGGGTTCTCTGGAGGTGTCAGGACAGCAGCAATGTGAAGTTTTGCCTTACAGCCATCTGTACAAAAGAGTTCATATTTCAGCCCTCACAGGTGCACTTTCCTCAACTATTGTTTGTGAGCAAAGGGGCACTCAGGGCTGATAGTAAGATTCTGGGAAGATGCACACATACAAAAAACTCACTTTAAAATACTGATTTAGAAAGCAAGTTTCTAGGGACAATTCTTGCACATCATTTTCTAGCTACTTTCTCAGGCCCAAGATTTGACACTAGCTGATACTGAGAGAAGAGCCTGTAAATGCCTATTTCTTTCTGCTGAAGGCAGTTTACTCTTCACAGAGCACGAGTTTCTTGTGATTCAAACCAAGTTCCTTTCTAACCAGGCTGGCTTTCCCTCAGGAAAGAAACCCCTCTGTCCTACACAGCCATTGGACTTGCAATGGTGTACTTAAGTGGTTTACCATAAAAACAAAGCTCATACAAAGATCCCACGTGGAAAAGATCCACTTGCAAGGAGCTGTATTGATGGACCTTTGATTTGTCTGTTGTGTTTTGGAGATGTAGCTTTTTTTTGACATTTTAGCTGCCTGTTATGCCATGATGTAAAGCACAGTGACAGCTATATTTACACTAGCTGTAAATCTGGCTCTGTAAACACCAGATGAAACTTAAACTTGGACACAGGCATATTTCCAAACTGTCACTACTGTGACTACACAGTTCTGTCCAGAAATGCAATGAAACTGGTTAAATCTGCAGGGGTGTTTAAGAACCTTGGCTTGTAAACTTAGGGGACGTGATGTACATTACACCAGGTCTCCTCATTTTTTGCTGTTGCAATATGTGTATAGATAGATGCATCCTCACCAGAATAATCCCTGTCACTGAAGAGGGAGAAAACTAAGGGAAAAGTTGTGAAACAGTAGGATTTCTGAGAGGTGAGAGTGGCACATTTATTCTCTAGTGGCTTGTTCCATAGGCTGTGACTAATACAACAAAATTCTCCTAGAGACTGGCTGGAAGATGTTTTCAGTTTAACTTTCTAAGCAAGTTGAGGCTACACACTCACACTTTTCTATCCACCTGCTCACAAACACTGAGACATGACCTCGAGTAGGCTGGGTGGGATTTCTCGCATGTGACAGAGACAAGGAGGCCAGCTCTTGAATATGCATTGCATCCCTAGGTTCCTTTTGATTGCCAGCTCATAAAATCACATATTCCTGAGTAATGAATAAATTATACTGATCTGAATAAATGGTACTGATTCAGCTCAAGGCCCTTCAGCTATGAAGAGTAATGGGCTGGCACAGAACCATTCCTTTTAAAAATGGTGTAGGATAGAGCTAGACATGCTAAACCAAACTTCTGGCAGGGCGTGGAAAGGACTGAAGTACTGGTTTCTGGAAATTGTTACCTTTTTAGTGGTAAAGTGTATTCCATATACACCTCCCAAATTCGTGTGGAATCAAGCACAAACAGCCCTGGTTTCTGAGCCCTCCAGCACAGCCAGGATCCTTGCTGTCATGCTGCTACTCTTGGAAAGGTGTCAGTCAGGGAAGGGCTTGGCTGTGAGGGAGGTTTAGAACCAAGCAAGGTAGACTTAATATTGCACTGAAGTTGTCAGTGCACGTTGCTCAAGTGGTTGGGGGTCTGAGTTTGGTAATGTGATGTCTTGCTCAGTGTCTGCTCAAGGCTTGCACTCCCCAGCAGCAGCAAAGTCACTTGAAAAACAACACTTGATAAACTACTTAGGCAATAATTAAACTCAGTCAAACCTGTGACAATTTGTGGGGCAGGATGGGGGCGCTGCAATGGTGTGTCTGACTGCTGGGAATGAAATCAGAGATTTTGATGCAGGAAAGATAAACCAAACAGCATAAATAAAGCATTTTAGGATGTGGAAGACCAAGGGTTGTAGAGGTTAGGAAGCACAAACAACTTATTTGAATCCTGAAGCATTAAAATTTAATGCTTTTAAGTTTTGAGGGACTGTTTCCCCTTTTATTCTTAGATTGTCCTGCTTTGTTGACATTTCTTAATTTTACTGCATGCGATAGAAAAATTCCAACTACTGCAAAAGGGTTTCAAGAGGGCTTTTTTTAGGGCTTTGGTTAAATTTAGTTTGGGTGTTGGTGATGGTGGTTTTGGTTTCCACCCCACCCTCCCCCCATATGGTTGTAGTACTATGGAAATGATGCACATTATGTGGTAAATGCATGTAAGTACATTGAAGGTTGTAAGTCATTAAATTGGAATATCAGGAAAAAGTGCTTGAAGGGAAATGCCTGCTAAATAATACAAACATTATCTTTCAAGTGAAGAAAACAATTTTTTAAATCTAAAATGATAGTTACAGAAAATTATTCCACTTTAATAGGGCATTGGTGGAATGAGCAAATAACAGGAAATGTGAGAATGATGGGGGCTGTTCAGAAATGAGTGAGTGAAGCTCACAATGGCCAGATCCCAGCATCAATTGCACCCATCTGGACAGTCTTGTATCTTCTGGAGGTTTAAGAAACACTTCCTTGAGCGATTTCATGAGTGTGTATTTAAGTGACTTAAACTTTCCTGTAGCACTCCTTGTACAAATTCTGGGATCTAGTGGGAGATCCATATGGTTTATTATCTTATAATGGATATTTAAATGAGAAATTTAGTATCTTTCTGATGTTTTTAAACTAATTCTTCTCACAGCAAATGTCAGGAGCAAAAGTAATCACTTTCAGGGAAAAGTACAAATTTATTTTTTGGAACATTAACTTCAAGTGCCATAAATGTAATAGATGTACAAAATAACTGTTAAGGGATCTTTATAAGCAAATGTAAAAGCAGATTTTTCTTGGATGTGGTTTTTTTCCTTGATATAGTTTCTTAAGCTACTTTAAGTTCTCACAAAACTTTGCATATAATATGTATTCAATATATTGCTAAGAAGTTTGGTGTTTAAAGAGTTTCTGTGTAAGAATGGGATAGACACTTTGGCGCCTTAGGTGAAGTAACATGCTATTGAATCATTTAGAATAGAATCAAATTTGGGATTGAGAAATACTACTTCATGTGAGAAAACATACTTTAGAGCCTCTTGTGGTTTAATGTACTGTCTCTAAGTTTCTCTGGGCCAGGTTGCTCTTGAATTGTATGGTGGCAATAGGGTGTGTTGCATATTAAATAGGTTTATAATAAAAGCAGAAATTGTGCCCAGCTGGTGTCTTGGCAGACTTAGAGCATTGATCCATCTTTTGTGGTTGCAGTCTTATTTGTGACAAATATCAAAGTTTATTGCTGCTTTAATTTCAAAAGAGTTATTTCTACCTGGTAAGTGCTTCCCTGTTGTCATTCCAAATCCACATGAAGGGACCATTGTCAGTGCAGCTAAAATGAAAGTAATGCAGTTCTTATACCATGCTTTGCTTGTGGTCAGTGTGTATTAGTGGGTTACATGTTCTGCCTTGTCAATATTCCATCCAGTGAGCCCAGACTATCTTGCTCCCATTCGTGCCAGTGTGTGCAGGGGGGATGTCATGTGTCACAAGTTTCCCAATTGAGTGGCACATCTTTCACCCTCGTTAATTAAAGGAAGGGGAAAAGCCAACCTCACAAGTTGTGTGGGCTTTTTTTCCTTTCTTTCATGTTCTCTAGCTGTCAAAATGTTCATTACTCATATGCTGAGCTTTTGTTGCAAAATTCCTCTTTTGACTTTCCTACTTGCATCTTTAACAATTGAAGGGTTAGGGCAAGATGTTCAGGAATGTGCAACTTCCTCATAAGAAAGGCTAAAAATCTATCTCCAGTAGCAGGGGTGTTCTAAAAGAGATCATGTTGTAGCTAGACTTTTGGAGATCAGCCATAAATACTTGATGGTATAGTGTTTTCCACTGTTTTTCCATTAGTGCTTTCTAACAGAGATATTCCAGTTCTGGAGGATGCTGAGTATAAGTGCTGCAAGTATTGGCTATTTAACAATCAAAAGTAATTCGTAATTGAAGTTCTGGGTTGTATTACTAATTCATTATCTACCACAAGTGTGGATTTAAGAGTGTGTGAGCCTTGAGTGGTTACCCCATTAGCATCTCAGCTATGCAGCATTTGCCTCCTTATCATAAAACTGCAAAGTCTCTAACATAGGCCACTCTTGCCTGTTGTATCCATGTTTTCTGGTCCAAACTCCATTGAAATAAGCTATAATCTGATACTGTGTATATGTGGAATAGTGTAAATTGCAGGTGTAACAGGGACATGCCAGAAAGAAACCAGATGTGTAATGAGTGTCAGACAGCTCTGAAGTCAAGCACACACATGCTGCTCTGTGTGTTGCATATTCCAGACCTTGCACACACACACAGATTTTGTCTATGCAAAGTATGAACAGCCTGTATCAAATGCTTCAGAGCTGCTGCAGGTGTGGTTTGACTACAGAACAGTTGTAAAAGGTCAAACAAGCACAGGATTTAACGTCTATACATCACACAATTACTGTCTCCCTGCCGAAGCCCTGGCTGGGTTACTAACAGTGTGCAGGAACGTGTGTGCTGCACTGGGTGTTAATGACAGTGGAGCTGTTGTGTTTCCTTCACCACATTTGCATGTGGAACTTGATTTGAAGGAGATAGTTGGAATAATAAAAAGCATTAGCAGTATTGTTAGTTACTCTGTAATTATAATTAAAAGGTGTTAATGCTGGTTGATGAATTCTGGAGATTGCTAGCACGTCCTTCAACATTAACTGCACGGGTGTGGTAAGGAAAAGGGATGGGAGGATAGCATCATGGAACATCCCCTGGGTTTGATTAATGAGAAATCAGACATATTAGACATAGAGAATATCTGTTTATTCACAGGGAGAAAAAAAATACAGATTTTCTTGAATTTCTCAGGTGAGGGAAAGAAATGTAGTTATAGGCAGTCAATGCACAGGCAACTGATAGTGCGTAGGAACAAACAAAAAATCACAAAACCCCCAAATGAATAAACAAAAGCAGCAGCAAAACCAACACCAAACAATGAGAAGAACTGAAAACCCTTAAAGTTGGGGAAAGGACTTGGCAGAACGGGCAGAACAAAGCATGCCTGGAAATCTCCCAACAGATCTTGGTAACATCTGTGGTTTTAACTGGAGAAACTGAATTGCTTGTTTGTTAATTAGGAAGGCTGGTATGTTACTATGAGAAATTTGAAATGTGAATAATAAACCTGTCATGAGGATTACCATTCACTTTTCCTAGATAAATATTCCTGCTCAAAAGTGAGATTCCAAAGGAATGTTTTGGTCATCACAGTAACCACTCCATTTGGTACTTCTGTGCAACAGTTGGGAAATATCAGATTATTAAGTGTCTTGAAATAACACTTTGAATCTTTACTGAAGCATTCTTTGTTATAGCTGGGCATTAACTATTCCTGGCCATAAATACTTTTTGCTTCAAACAAACTCCAGTTTGAGAGGAAACACCACCAGTCTTTTGAGGGCTAAAAATCCTCTTGCCTGAGGTTTAAGTCTTAAGAGCTAGGGTTAAAAATGATCTTGGCAAAGATCCTAGATAAAAAACTTTAATTTAACTAACCCACAAAAATTGAGGGTTGATGGTAGAACAAGGAAGCCCCAAAGCCCTTTGTTTTGTTCTTTAGAAACTAGAAATATGTGCCCTAGTTTTTAGGTTGCTGAAGGATAAATAGCCTGTCCACCATCAGCCTGCACCGGTGTAAAGAACAGTTCCACAGGACTTCTTACATATCCAGGTAGAGAATATTCAGCATATTAAACACTGCAGTCTGGAGGGTAGGGCATGGCACAAGGAAGGTATTTCTCTGCACTTCATCAAACCCATGTTATTTGTGCTTCAATTAATAGCAGCTGTTAATCTCTTATTTGAGTCAATGGCGCTGCAGTTGTGCAGCACAGAAGTTCAGATATTTTCAGAAGATGGCAACAACCAATGTCCTTAATATTTGTTCTGATGTATCAAGGTAAAGATCCACGGTTCTGAGTAGCCTTCAGTGTGTGAAGAACGATATTTATATATTTGGCTTCTGGGAAAAGTGCAGACAAAACTAAGCTTGGCTCAAATGGAGGGAGGGGACACGTGGGGAAGGACAGAGCCCCAGGCTCCCTGCTCCCAGTGATGTCAGGGGAGTGGGAGCAGGGAGCAGCTCTGCTCCCTGTCCTTCCCCATGGAGTTCCTGGCACCACTGAGGTGCTTTAGCCTCTGACAGGAGGATTAGATCTTTTGTTAGAGCAGGTGTATTATTTCTTACCAGTCAGGATCATCTGGTATATTTCAAGCAAATTGACAGAGCCTGAAGGTATAGTCAGAAAGTGCTGGTGATTTATTTCCCCACTGATTTTCAGCTCCAGTGGAATGCACAGAAAAAATTCAAAAATGTAAAAGCTTAGAAATTACTCTTATGTGATTTTATCCAGGTCTCTCCTCTTTAAATATTCAGAGTAAATGTATTCATAACATTGTGCATTCTGCCTGTAGAAATGCATTTGCAGTGTGTCAATGTGTTATAAAAATAATGGAAAATACTATTTTCTAATAAAAAAACTCACAAAAATTGAAGGCAGTAAAGGTAGCAGAAGTTGTCCCAAAGAGGATGTATCATTCCCTGTATTCTCTATTTGAAATTCAAATTGTAATCACAACATTGTACTTTGCCATTGCTCTAACAGTGATTTAGATTCTTTCCAGTAATCGTTTCTCTGTGGTGACGGGGCACTGCTGGTGACACATAAATACCTTTGACAGATATGGTTAGCTGGCTTAATCCTGCTTGGGGACTGTTCAGGGAGATGCTATAATTACTTGAAAAGGTTGTTTAAAAAGGTAAAAAATCACTGGCATGTTTACGTTGGGCATCTAATACTTTATTTTCAGGATGATAGATCTGGTGTCTTTAGGGGTATGAAACTCTACAGGGAAGTGGCAGGAATGTGAATAGGATCTGGAAGTTCACATGCACACAGCATTGTTGTGGGGTGTATATAAATTTAGGGATATTGCCTAAATTCAGTGATGCACTGGCAGTTCTGGGATCATATATAAAATATAATTAACATTATATATAAATTATAATTTTATATATAATTTATATGTATAAATTATAAATCATAGATATAATTTTAAATTATCTCTATGTCTATCTATCTATAATTTCCTTCCAGAATATCTCTAAATCTCTGAACCTTTTCAATGCAAGTAAATGGACAGAAGAATGGCAATTAAAAATATAACCTTCAAAATATGAACATGCATGGATTGATGTCAGAGACATTACATTTGCTTAAAGAGAATTTATTTAAAGGTTAACATATCTACGAACAATTGTGTCCTACTGAGAACTATAATATAAAATCCTGGAAGTCAGACTGTCAAAACTAAAGTTATTTTTATGAGGACTTCCACAGAAAAGCTGAGATAATGTAGCATATCAATAATTTATGTTAGACATTTTGATTTGTATTTATTAATAAGTGCAGCTTGCATATGTAGTTTCCACAGTAATTAAATTGTAATGTTGAAGGAATGGAAAAGGTGATAGGCCTTTGGCTGAGAGCAAGGGGAACATGTCACGTAAGCTTAAAACATTGCTAGTCTTCCAGAACCCATTAACTATAAACAATGTAGGCATTTTGATTGCATTTTAAGGAGTAAAAGTACCCGACCTTGAAAAAAAAATGTAACTTTGTGGGGAAAGAAACAAAGCTATACATTGGAAATTTTTACAGCTCCAGAAGGGAACTAATGTATGTGCTGCTGAAAATAATCTTTTCTATATCTTAGTTAAATATTCCCCACACTTCTGCAAGCCTGTCATTCTAGTTCTATTATTCTAATGCACCTTATACTGTCACACTGCCTTTGTTTAATTCTGTGATGTTGGGCTAAAAGTCCACATTGTTTTAAACAGTGCTTGATGGATTCCATGTATTAGTACTTGGGGTCTTCCTGCTTAGGAACAAACATTCTCTGGCTTCATGGTATCCAAACCTCTACATTGTAAAGCAGGGAAATGTAGAATTCCCTTCCTTCTTCAGCTGTTTAATTCTTGTAGAAAACTTCTCTTGATCTTGTGTAATGAAAGGGCCTCAGAGCTGAATAGCTGACTCATTTCATTAACGCAGAGCTCAAATCGCTGGCACTGCAGAAACAGGATACAGTTAATGGAATTAGTAAGGCTCTGCTCCAAGTACATAAAAATACAGCTTTAAAATTATTCTGGTAATCACAGAAATGCTTCATAAGTATCTTTGTAAGGCAAGATTCAAACAATCTTACAATAAAGCCAAAGAGCATCAATATAGGTATATCAAAATTTGCAGTCTAGGACAAAAACAGGTTGATTGCCATTGCAGAACAATTTTATTTCTTCTAACCATAGCCTTATCCCTTTCCAATGGTATTTTTTAAATTAGTAATTTGGTATGAGTTGATTCTAATGTTATCCTGCCCAAGAATAACTCATTTTGCAGTTTATATTTAAACTCAGTTTTACTAAGATATGATAATCAGTAAGCCACGGTGATTTGTGATGTGGCTGGGATTTTTGTAGCTACCTACTTTGAAGATTCTGTTAAAAACCTTGAGAGTGCCTTAGCCCCCCTTTTAAGAAAAGGAGACAGAAAAGTAAGCATCATTATAAGACTGCAAAGCAGATATAGCAGATAAAGCTAATGTTATTTCTCCTCCAAATTCTAACTTCTTAATGTAATTGAATGTGATTTGAAGGATAAATAGCCAAAATACATATATTGCATATACACAAAATATATGTAAAATATAAGTGCAAAAAAATACTCACATTCAAAGACACAGATTCGGTCTTTCCATTCACTATGGTGGCTTTTTAGTCAAGAAAAAAATCAGGGTTAGTGTTGATCTCTTTGTCTTATCCAACAAAGACTGTAAGTCACCATTTGAGGGCTGCTTGGAAGGTTGGAAGGCTGAATCAGTTGCACCATTTGGCTGGAGGAGAAAGACTCCAGTTCACACATGTTCTTCTTTCTCTTTTTGCCTTTTTTAAATGGAACATCAACAACAGTTCAGCAGAGCTCAAAATTAAAGCTCAGGAATGATCAGCTAAATCTCAAAAAATTGCAGGGGGGAAATAGAGTGAGAAATTAGTTTCTTAATATTGACATGATACTGCAACCTTCATTATAAATAAGATTGCCAGCTGATATCACTTCAGTTTTACATATGGATTTCTTATGTCTGAGTGGACCATGAAAATTTCCTCACAGTCCAAGGAAATCTAAACAGATCTCTTTGAAATGGGTTAATATTCATTAAACAAGGGCTTCTTGAAGGAATGCAGATGTCTGCACTACTGCTACCTGTGATGCCCAAAAACCTTTCTACAGATGACTCTGTTGTTAATGAGCTAAATTGGCTGTGTGTCCTCCAAGGCGATTCATGAAAACTTCCAATACTTTCCCAAGGAAATTCCAACAGCAAATGCTACATTGAAGTTCGAATTGTCATTGGCTTTTAGCATTTCTTTCCTTAAGCCAATGTGAACATGTGAGGACTTGTTTGACTGCTAAGTGAATTATTTTGTATGTATATGCACATATACGCTCATACCTAAATATATTTAAGTATACATAGCATATTATTACATTAATATATATTTTTTAAACACACGATTAGGTTTTGTGATTTTACGGGGAAGAAATTAGGGCTTAAATTAAATGCAAAATTGGGAAAGAAATGTGTGAAAACTGCAGAGCAACTAAGTCCCCTCATGTTCCAGACTATTGCCAAGACGAGCCATTCAGGAATATGCCCTGAAGGACAATATTTTACAACTATGACAGATACCTAAAGAGCTAGTAAGTTATTTTCTGCTTTATCTGTCTCTTCCTCGTAATGCAAAAAAATGGAGATATTCTCTCCCTAGGTGGATTAGCAACAAACTGGGATTCAGTTCAGGAATGATTTTTATTTCCTTTAGTGCATGCAATGGTGCCTGATCAGATTATTTTCTTTCCCCACCTGATGTAGAGAAACAAGCGCAGGATATGGGAAGAAGGCAAAGTAATTATTAAGCTTGCCATGAAAATTCTGTGCAATTCTCAACAATGTGCTCGTGTCAATTCTTGAAATAGATGTTTCTGATTTAAAGTGGTTTGCATGGGGATCAGACCACTCTGGTTACAGGAGTTGGTTATGAATTGAGCTTAGACATGAAGAAAATGTGTATTTCCTGCCCCTTGGTCATGGCGAAACAGTATTGACCCTCTGCTAATTGAGAGTGAGTCATAGAAATATTTCTGAATTTTCCCCTGAGATGTTCCAACAGGAAGAACAGATCTTTAAGATGAATTTTGACACTTTTTGGTCAAACAAACCTCACATAAGTCTCAGTCTGATGCAGGACTATCCTGACTGACTCAGCACCCTGTCTCAGTGTTGCATTCACTCTCACAAATGCTGTGTCTGTCTTTTCACGCTGTTTCACTATTCCAAAGTACAGTTTTAGAGTGTGAAATGTACCTTCTGTCTTCACTGTGTGTTTTCTGTCTGTTATTTGTGTCTCTTGAAGTGTCTGAACAATTGAGAATTGCAGAATAACAGAATGGTTGAGGCTGAAGGCACATCTTGTCCAACTCCCTAATTAAAGTTTTTAAAGTGTTTCTTCACGCAGAGCTGGCAATGCCTTTTTTTTTTCTCTGCCCAGAACTCCCTTCAGTTTGTCTGTATCTGTCTGGGTTGCATCAGGTGCAATATGGTAAATTTGGGCTTGATGGAAGTTGTCAATGGAAGACATTTAATTAGCTGTGTTGTGCACAGAATAAAGTCTTTATTAATAGGGTGTAAAATCACAATAACATTTTTTGCTGTCATATTCATTTACAAGTTTATAACTAATTAGCTGTCAGTTCTCAGCCTTGGGTCCTCTCTTGCACACTTCCAGAACATCTTCCTTTTACCAAAATATATTGTTTCCGGTAGACCTCCTCTCTCAGGCATTCCCAATGTGCTAACTGGGGGTGTACCCCTAATTTGGTTAGTAATTAACTAATTTACCTGTTCAGTTGTTTGTTTGAGGTGGGGGTTTTTTTCCACTTTTTCTAATACTTCAAGGGTTTTGTACCTAAAAGCTAAAGTTCTTCCACATTTTTTGAGCGAGACTTCTCTACCTGTCAATGTGCAGCTCTGATCTTTTATTTAGGATAGCTGCCACATAAAAAGAAAAAGAGCTATTTACGCCAGATATTTGCTGTTTCCTTATTGTTTTGGGTAGAAGGAAATTTCCCATTGTTAAAATATAAATGAGTGATGGGCAATGAGCTATGTACCTGGTGTTTTTCAGTTTTACCTCCTAGAAGCTGGTTAGACATGAAGTGTTTTCTCAGGTAGGGGAGAGAGGCAGGCCAGGCAGAGTGGGATATGTGGAGATGGAAGTGGTTTTGTGACTTCACCTGTGGTGACAAAGACAATGGGTTTATTACTAGTAGTAGTTTCTAATTTTAGTATGATCTTTATATTTTCCTGACTGTATGAGGTACTTGGAGAGTATATGGATTGCAATTATTTTTGTAACAGAATAACAGGCATGCAGAGATGTAAACAGATTTATTTCCCAAGTGTCTTGTCTTTGAAAAATGCTTTGCCATCTGCATATCATTGGCACTTTTTTCCCCCGGAAACCCTGATATTATTCCTCTATTTTCATGTCCATAGAATCTTTATTGATTATTTTTCTATTTAAATATTTGCAGGTCTTTCCAATTTATGAATTTCAGTAGTGTGCAGTTTGCAGGCTCCAAGAGATCCACACTGAAGGCACCAGCCAGTTGTATAAAGCTACATTAGACCTGCTGCTGTTACATTAATGAACTTTACTGGTATTAATGAATGTTATTGGCATCCCTGCCCACAGCAGAGGGGTTGGAACTACAAGGTCTTTGGTTACTTCCAACCCAAATAATTCTATGGTTCCAGGATTTATTATGCTAAATACTAAAAATACTTTTTAGCAAGTCTTTATAATGTACTTCTAAACTAGAAGGTGATTGTGGACAACTTGTAATGTGAAGCAGACCTCTAAAAAAAAAATTAGGTAATTTTCCAGACAAAATAATAGAGAGGAAAAAGTATTGCCTCACAAAGAAGTAGAAATTTTTCTGAAATTCGAATCCCTTTTATTTCTTCTGAAAATTGTGCCTGCTGGGAACAGAAATTGTGACTTTTTTTCAGTGACACTTCACCTTTTAGAAAAAATAACTTTAAAGTTCAGTTTTAAATAACCATGAATCTGAAGCCCAGCACTTGAAGATTGTGTGGTACAATCCAGCATTGCCATAGCAGGCACTTCAGCCTGTCCATCCCCTTGCCCTTTATCTCTGTGTTTTATCCTTAAGAAAACGTCAGAGAAAATATTTCTTTTTATTAAACAATATAAATAAGGGATAATACTGAAATCAATTTACTGTGGCTGTTTTTGTACTATGTAGTGGAACACTGCTGACTGCTGTGGATGCATCTGAAAAGCCTTTCATATCTAAAGATTGACTCCAGGCAAAGGTGAAAACAAGTGAAATAAAGCAAAAGGAAATTATGAGTCTATTTTCTCAGAGGAGAGGTGGGGGGGAAAAAAAAGATTTTTTCCTTATAAAGCTTAGCAGGGTAGGGCAGGAAAGGACTATTTTCAGAAAAAGTGACTTTTTATCCTCCTGACTTAGTTTTACTCAGTATTTTTATTTCTTCAGTAGTACAAGCCAAAGAATATTTAATCCATCAGGTTCATGATCCTGAAGGCATAGCTTTCCAGTGGCCTTCTGTGTATCACTAGGTCTGAAATGCAGCAAAATGAAGTACTTAAAGACAGGGGTCTTCCTGGGGTTTGCCATCACTCTTGTTCATTTCTTGGTGTGTATTATTGTTCTGTGGTCAAAATCCGTCAGTGAAAGGAATACTCTGTCTGATCCTAGGAATGCTAGTACTTGTCATTAGGATTCAGATGCTTGAGAAGGGAAAGTGTCAGGAAACCACCTCTACTGGCCCATCCTTGAGAAAATGATGTCTCAGAAGTGGTGCTGTGCATCTCTAACCACAATTGGGACTCTTTGCTTTTGTTTCTCATATTCCTTTTGATTAATAGGGGTGGTCTGGGAGATGTTTTGGGGGTTTTTTGTTTTGTTTGGGGTTTTATTTAGCCGATCAATCCTGAGATAATAGTAGATCATCCATTAAATATTCATTGTCTACTGCCTTTGTTTTAGACGATTTCTGCTATACCAAAGATACCTTTCTTCAAGATTGTGTCTTAAAAATAACTTTCAGTCTATAAAATGAAGGGCTTAAAAAAGATACATGGGGTAATCAATGCTACTTTGGTTGCTAGAAGTAGTATCTTATATTCTGAGAGAGATTTCCACATTAATATTGGATGCCTGTAAGAGGATGTGGCATTACAAAGCATAGAATTAAAATATCTATTTTATACTGTCCTTAATCTTAAAACTTCCCAGCAGAAGCATGTTGTATTTAAAAAAAAAATTATTAAGTTACACATTTATTTCACCTGAAATGTCTGTATGTTTTTATTTCTTCTCTAGATGTTGTTTGAGGTCCCAGCTGAAATGAAGGTTTTAATAGATACTGATTTTACACGTAATAAGACACAGTACATGCCCAGTATAATTTACAATAGACTTCAGAGAAAATGTACAAAAGGTCAGAGAAAGGAAGTGCTGTTATCTCAGTTTAATGAATAGAGAGCTAAAGCACAAAGAACACAAATAATTTCCTCACAATCACTCAGGAAGCCTACGGCAGAAATGAGAATGACACCTGCATCTTAAGAGACCTGATGGCTTAATTAGCAAAAAAAAAAAATTAAATTTCCCCTTTCTTTTTTATTAACTGGAATTGTTTAATGTAGTACTTTGTAATTCTTACATGAAAGAAGCTGTAGAAATAATAATGGTCATAATTAGGTAACTTTAAAAGTGTCTTAGTTTGGCTCAGGGATATTAACACTTTAAGATGAGCTTTCCCCTGAAGGAATATTAGAAGTCAGTGGTGACTGCAGGGAGATACAAACAGTGTCTCAGAGCTGCAAATGTGTTGTCCTCTGCAACGGGGCAGCAGGTACAGAAGTAAATTGTAAAAAGTTGGGGGTTTGGTTTTGATGAGGGCTCTTGATGCAATGTTTTCAAACAAGAATAAATTTCCAGTTTTATAACTTTCAGATTTTTTAAAAAAATATTAAGAGAATGAGTCCCCTAAAGACACCAAGTTAACTTGTCCAATGGATGGGTGTGGGTAAAAGGGATATTGCAGGGGTATCAGTGACACACACTCTGAGTTTTGACTATACTTCATAAACTGCACTGGGCTGGATTTCTGCATTTAATCTCCAGGTATATCTTTTAAAGGACGATTCTGATAGCTAGTACCAGGTGTTGTTGGTAGTCTGACTTACTTCTGTAATGGTGCTGATCTGTCTATACCGTGTTCTGTTAAAACTAATTAATGTTCCCTGTATCTGAAAATTGGGTCATAAAGAGAGTCACTGAGTCTTTGCTTCTGCCACATTCGTTGAATGGTAGAAAACTTAATGGTGGATATGGTTTTTGTTTGGGATCAGAAAGCTGCCAGCATGGTCACCCCACATCTGAACTGCTCATCCTTATGTGCAGGCATGAGGTGAGGAGCAGAGACTTCCTTGATCTCCTAAATTCCAGTAGAGCATCAATTTATAAAAAATATTAAAAGGTAAGGTTCTTCAGGTGTTGCTTTATGTTTTCCCTGTGATATTGCTTCTTACCTGGAATTACCATTTTTCTTCTCTCTTTAACGCTCCAGGGAGCTGTTTAACATGTTGACTCCTATACACAAACAAGCACATTCTATTTCAGCAAAAACACCTCATTTTCTGTTCAGCACAATAGGCATGGCAAAGAAATTAGGAGATTTTTATGGTGAAGCAGCCCGCATGTCAGACACCTTACCCTGGGTTTTCCAAATGCATTGAACGTGAAGTCCAAGGTGATGACAGATACTCCTAGTGGAAAAATTGGCTTTGAGTTTCTCTTTTGTTACCAGAGACAATTCCAGTAACAAGAAATGAGGCAGATGTTAATGTGGCTGCCAAGTGTGTGACATTTTGGTGCTGCAAAAAGGATGTGACTGGGGCTGAGGGGGGGACAGCTGTGTGCTGAAATACCTGCTGGTGGCAGCCAGTGCATTTCCTCAAAGAGAAAAGCTCAGAACACTCATTTTTCACTGTCAATAAAATCATTCTCCAGTGATTTTCTATAGTAACACTTTCCCAGGTCAAGTTAGTCCTGTGTGAAGCTCCTCCTGAAAAATGTAAAGGCTGTCAAGAAGTTTTGTGATATTGACGTGTGATAGATGGTAGAAAAGTGTTTAGTGAAGTACTTAGGTGCTTAAAATGTACAAAACATTGCTGGAAATAAAGCCAGCATTTGATAAAGGCAGGGATGGCGTTTTTACTCTTGCTGAGTGGTACAAACAAGTCTGTTGTATTTTGAACACGGTGGATTTTCTCGCTGTCTTTTGAACAGTATCCACAGATAAGGGATCCACTGTCCTGGACAGTGACTGAAAATGCCTAACAGCTCTGAATTTCAGAGGTTTCATAAATGATGCAAATTATGGATTTGAGTTAATAAGGGTTGGGTTTTTCCTGCCAATCTTATTGTATACATGATGCACATGTGAAGTTGTGGAGAAGCTCAGACTACTGGGATAACACTTTGTGTGCTGGTACACAGCTACTATTCCTGGGGATCATCTAGGACATGGAAGGTATTCCTTCTCTGACATGTGTTAAAAAAATACCCTTGATCTCTGCACTTACAGAAAGATTTTTTTTTTTTTTTTTTTTTTTTAAATACAAGACAGCATCAAATCTATTGGTATGAATCTATTTGCATTCATGGGGAAAAATGCAATCTTCTTTTAATATTTCCCTTTTCACATGACACATTAAGTGTTGTGTCCTAATCTTCTTAGCCTTTGTTTTCCCTCTAATCAGTTGTGCAAATAAATACTTTTCTTAGGGATATCCCTATGTGCTAGGTAACTTAGACAATGCTTTTTTTTTTTTTAATTTGTGTGTGTGTAAATCAGTTAAAATTCTCCCCTGAGGTAAAATTCAAAGCTATCACCCTGTTTAAACAGGCATTAAAATAAAATGGATTTTTCTTTATTTCTTGGTGTTCTACTTGATATATAATTATTTTTTCCCCTTAAAATTGTATTTTCTCATTTCATATTGGAAGCAAGACATTAATTTAACAGTGTGAATAGAGAGGTTTGAGAATAAAAGGGACCCAAGACACTAAGAATCAGTTCCTCACTCAGTTGTAGAATAATCATTCTGGAAATTATGTCTGGAAACAAATCTGCTTATACTTTCACCAATATTCTCTCTTCTCCTACAAGGAATAATGGCTTTAAAATGAGAGAAGGCAGGTTCAGACTAGATATTAGGAAGAAATTCTTTATTCAGAGGGTGGTGGAGCACTGGCACTGGTTGCCCAGAGAAGCTGTGGATTCTTGCAAGTGTTCAATGCCACATTGAATAGAAATTTGAGTAACCTGGTCTAGTGGAAGGTGTCCCTGCCCACGGCAGAGGATTGAAATTGGATGAGCTTTAAAGTCCCTTCCAGTCCAAAGCATTCTGTGGTTCTGTATGATTCCTCTAATTCTTCTCTTTCTCTTCTCCCACTACCTAAATATATTTATTTTTAGGTGCCTGAAGGTGGGGGGGTGGCGGGGGGGGGGGGGGAGAGGAGTGGGGGCGGGGAGCAATAGAGGTGTTCTCTACCCAGTCTACTGGTTTGGTTTACTTTTTCCTGCCTATATACATGTTAATGCCTGTATAAGGCTAATCTCCTGGTGATCAGAACAAATGAAGCTCCTGCTGACACATTTCCTCATTACTGTGCTGGTTGTCAATCAGAACTGCTGGGCTCTCTGGCTACAGCCATCCTTATGCAATTTACAGAATGGTTTCAAAAGAGGAGAGCCTCTCTGAAGGAAGGTATGTCAGCCATAACTGTTCCAGTCAAAGCCTTTGCTATGTTATTCCATACTCTTTCTAGATGATGGATAATTATTTGTAAAAGCATATATTATCTAAGCTATCCATGCAGTACTTTCAATAAAATTCACTTTGTTTTCACTCTTAGCATTTGCTTCTCAATTCTGTTCTTGTTACTGGGCCAGGTGAACTAGTGGTAAGTACCAGTTTATCATTTTTCTCAGTGTATCCAGCCAAAAGTAGCTTACTGTATTATGAAGGGAAAACTCCATTATAAAATGGGACCAGACTTTAAAACCACCCCTTGCCACATAAAGTGCTCAAAGGGAATTAGTTCAGTCTTTTAGTTGAATCCAGGTTACAAGTGCATTCCTTTGCTTTGAAGTTTTCTTTCAATGAGCAGAGTCCTGGGGAGCTGACCTTCCTTCAGGTAAGTCACACATTAAAGAAATTTAAACTATTAATCAAGAGAAAATACACAAATGTACACGTACTTGTGTGCCCTGAAAAGGGATCATGCAGAATTCCTCACTGAAAATTATCAGGGTTTCATGGTTTAATTAATAGCATTGCACAGACAAATTGAGGGCAAGAGAATAAGCTGGCAGTGAGAATTTCTCATGAGCAGTGAGGAGCGAGTTGTTACACATGGTGTTGTTCCCCAGTAGCGGAAGGTAGTAATGGACAGGCTGCTGGCTCAGACATTAATCTTCTCAGCTATATCCATAAATGAAATGTCATGCCTAACAACTCCTCTTTTATTGGTATTTCATCTTAGCTTTCCCTGATTGAAATTAATGTCTATGCATGTATGTATAAAAATGGGGATTAAAAGATCTACATATTAGGATGGTCAGAGATGATACATTCACATGCACACAGAGCCCAGTTTCAAAGAACAGATAGAAAAGAAAAACCAGCTGCAAAAAGTCAGAGCACCTGTTCTTAACAAACATGACAACCTGCCAGAATTTCATTTTGAGATGTGCTTAAGACTGTGACAGAGATAAGCAGAAATTACTGTGCACTGGGATAGCAAATTAAAATCCAGAAGTCAGTGAGGCCACAGGATATTGGATTTAAGACCATGAAGAGGTTGTCAGTGTTTATGACATTTTATTGCTGGAAACATATCAGTGTACTCAGTGTATGGATATATTTGAATGCTAAAGCTGGGTGAAAGGCTAAATCAAATCCATAGGAAAATTTGGCATCATAAGCAGCTGAGCATCCTCAGTCCCAGTCAGTTGTGGGGGCCGTGGCTGTATCAATGTATGTATGAAAGAAATATGGCAAACATTATTCCAATGAAACAAAGGGCAGATGTTTTATTGAAGTTACAAACTGACTTTGGGTCCAGCTTGGTGTGACTGGTCTGCTGGTGTAGTATTAATAGGAAATAAGATTAAAGCTCCAGGGAGTGATGTGGTTTGAACCCCTCTGCCGAGTCGTCCACCCCAAGCTTTGCCATATGCAGGGGTGGGTGTTATCACTGGGGCTAGAGAAGAGACACAAGTTACACTGAGTTTTGTGGGTTTGTTCCAGGTCTGTTCAGAAGACACACATTGATGTTATTTCTCAGAGCACAAGTTTAATCCCTAAATTCTAAATTCATCAGTTTTAGCTTGGCAATTAAGTCTGTTGAATTTTACTTGTCCTGCCCTACTCGCTAATCAAGCAGAGCATTTTATATGTTCTCATACTTTGATCAGCTTTGACTAAATCAGAGGCTTTTTAGAAAAATGCTTCAATAAGCTGTGACAGAAAGGTAAAATTTTAATGAACTTCACATGTACAATTTTAGGTGTGTTTTGTGGATAACACTGTGAGACATGACTGACATGTTAAAGTGTTTTGTCCTTTGCCTCATAGAATTTATTAAACTTTTGCCTTAAAAAGGGTGATATTTCTCATGAAACATAACCTCCCATCACTTCTGACCACAGATCCATCCTGTGTTATCTGACAGTAAATACACAGCCTCATCAAATCACTTATCTTCCCACGCTTCAGCAATAATTTTGAGGGAATCTGAATAAATTACCTCGCAAATAGTACAGCTGCTCTCAAACAGCAGAACTAATGAATTGTCATGACTGGAGAGAGGGAGAGGTGCCTTCCCTCTGTAATCCGAGACTGCTGACAGGGTGATGCCTGATCAGGTTTAGTCACTATTGCTAATTACAGGCTGAGAAATTATAGCCACTTTTAGGTTAATGGCTGGTAAACACCTAGTGATAACTTGCAGCAAGAGAGGACTTGCCCTAGAGCTTAAGAAGGGGGTGGAAGGACATTTTCTGCTGCTGTGCTGACCCTCCAGCAGTGACTGTCCAACCCAAGCCTTTTAATTTCCATGGCATTCTGGTTCCAAAGACATTCTAAATACAAAACCTGGGGACCTTTCCCCATTAATTTTATTTTTTTTTAAACAGAGATATATTAACACTTTAAAGGCAAGTGTAAAAAAGAATTGAATTATTCTTCTCTTCCGTCAATTCTTTTTCTCCTCAGCCAAGTTTGTAATGTTGTAATGAAAAATGTCAGTGGTATGATGGTTATACCAACAATAAAATAATTTGCCCTCTGTTTTTATCTAAGGATACTAAATCTAACATGCCAGTTATATCTCTAGAGTGGGTTTGAGGGAGTAGTGAATACCTGCTCAGTCAGCAGAGTTTTAAATCGATCCTAGTGCTCTGTAAAAGCAGCAGTATCTTGTCAGCTTAGAAAATGTTAATGGACTATCTGGCAAGCATGACTTGAATTACAATTTCAAACTTATATTTCACTGTACTCATCATTTTTGGTTTTTATTTCCTCTCAACAGTAACTCACATAAATTCACTGGTAAACCAGTCCAAGTGTTTCATACACAGATACATAAACTAAGGCAAGGGTGATAAGTGAGAAAGGTAGGTAAAGGACACTAAAAGTACAGTAAATTCAAGTGGACCTTGAATTTGTAATACTGTACAAGCTTTTGTGCTGCTCAATAATAATTAGCCTGAGAATTTTCCTTCCAGACCTGTTGCAGTATTCATCCTCTCTGCTATCTAACAGGGATGGCAAAATCTAAAATCAATGCATGTCTTAATAACTCTGCTACTGAAATGCTCAGACTTGCTTTGGCATCCCCATTTTGGAAATAAAAAACCCAAGAAGAGGAAAAAGCCACATGGACATTTTCAAAGCTACAGAAGGCTCTTTTTACTGATAAGCGGAAGTAAGTCATTTAATTTATCAAGATGATAACTGAGATGGGATTTGATTGCTGTTATGTGAATAGTTTATTGTTGGCTAAAAGGAGGGATGGTGAAAGGGCCTCTAATTTTTCAGGGAAGAGCATGACATATTCTGATTTATGGACAAATTCTAATGACATACCATGCCCAAATGTTTAATCTTTCAAATGTGATGAAATGAGCAGAGCAGCCCAAGGATGCAGAAGGCAAGTTTAATGTTTCTATATCTTATCATGCCTAACTTCTGGCAACTATACATGAGGATATTGAAAGTGAAACTACGTGCAATAGAGGGTTAAATTCTTTATTTGTATTGCTCTTTGATATATTTGACTGGGGATTCTTCACCTTTTAAAAAGTGAAAATGAACACATAAGCTTGGGGTTCTGGGCTAGAAGTAGTTTTTTGTTATCTGAAATGTGTACTAAGCTTGGTATGATGTCAAAGTTATTGCATCTGAATTTCTTTTTTTCTTCCTGCTCAGTTTCAGTCAGTTCTGGCAGCATTGGAAGTGTCACGCTATTTGTGTGTGAAGGCAAAAGAGTCTCAATATTGGAGAACTGTCTAAAATTCATCCCAGATCTTTCAAATTTGACTTCTCTGCAGAGAGAACTTCTGTGCAGACATCTTCAGAAGCATAGAGATAGTGTGAAAAACTACAAAATATCTTTTTATAGCTTCAAAATGAAAAATGTAAAGATAAAGCTTGATAATTCATTCAAACTTTAGAAAGTCATGAATATGCTGACATTTAGGTCACTATTTACATATATAGATATATATATATTTACATATATGAAAACCTTTTAGAGGGAAAACCTTATTTATACACTCTGTTAGAAAAGTAAATTACTGATAACTGTTAAAGTTTCATTTAAAAAGACCCTCACACCAGTTCATACTATGGCTTCCTGGCTCCCTCTCTAGAAGCAGCTTTCTTAGTTCTCTGATCAGTAAGGCATTGCAAAAAAGATAATTCAGAATTGTATTTGCAACTTCAGTTTTGTGTGTGTGCGCTTAGACTCTGCTTGGACTATGGTCCAATGTATAAAGGTATTAATGTCAACATTTTTTCCTATGGAAAAGCTGAGGTTTCACTAGAACACTCCATCCAAGCACTTGTGCAGTCGCTTCTTTTCACCTCTCTTATCCCCTGAGTTCACAAACAAAATGTGTGGCTCTGTATCAATAACCCTTCCCCCAGCTGTCCTGAGGATGCTCGCAGTGTGCAGGCTTCCCCACATGATAGCACTATCTGTTCTCCAAGGATAAGCCTCAAAGATGCCCAGATTATTCTTTTGGGTTGTTTATGAACTGCAGAAGTGTTCTGGAGGCTGTGCCGAGGGTGGTTGGTTCCATAAAGATTTGGGGATTTGTGACCTCATTCAGAGATGTCCAGTGACTGTTACAGTGCAGGGTAAGGTTTTAAAGGGTGTGTGTGGGGGTTGAGGATTATTTCTTTGGAGGTTTTACTGTTTCATGTGGTGTTCTGGCAGGCTTTATTTGGGTTACCTTAGTAAAGGAGCAGTATGCATATCAAGGAAACATGTTTTTAGTTGGATTAAGATTTAATAAATAATACAAAAAATAATTGTCAGTTGGAAAAATTACTGTTTGAAGATGCTCTAGTGAAGTCATGAAACAGTCATTACTTTCTGCTTTCCTGACTAGGCATAAAAATCCCTCACACTTTAAAGGGAATGCAAGTCAAAACTTGTTACTCAATTTTTTTGTTTGTTTGTTTTTATTTTGTTGTTGTTCCTAAAGCATCTTTAAATTTCCAATTAATGTAGAAAATAATTAAACTGATTCTGTGCTGGGATTGGAGGAAGAAATGATTTTCTGTTTCCGGACTGAAGTCCAGTAAGTTATTTCATTTGGAGCTTTTTAGGTTTTTTTATTCTTCAGCTGAATGAACTGAAACAGGAAAAATATTGCCTGTTTCACCACTGCTGTACACTGTAAACCATATTTTTTAATGTGTCACTTAACTGCTAATGCTGAAAGACTCCATGAAACTGCAGAAGGCTTCCTGTTTACTCTAGTGAAAGCCATGATGACAGTAAGGTTGGGTAAAAAACTAAGTGTCCTGACTTTCTATCTCTTTAAGGAATTACTTTAGGAAGTTGAGTTAAAGAAATACCAGATGTCAAAAAAACCCCAAACCTCTCTGCTTTGCAGTGTGGGAAATTAGAAATTATAATAAATGATGTTTGGAAACCTGAATTCAGTCAGGAACCTGCCTCAGTTTTATTTTCTCTAAGGACTCACTGTGACCTGGCAGGTAAGACCATCATTGTTTGTAACCAGCAGTTTATAGCATGATGGCACAGAACTTGGCACACCCCATTTTATCCAGCTTCTTTATGCTGCCTTAACTTTTAAACTGCTTTCATCTATTTCTGCAGCTTAGATGCTGAAGGCCTTTGAAAGAGGAAAGCCCCCCAAGTTGGTGAAGTGGCAGAACACCATTTCCAGGGGAAGCTCTGTGGGGAAGTCTGGGACTGCAAATGTTGTCTGTCACCTTGTTCATCAGGTAAGTGGTGAAATGCTACATTCACCTTTCCAAAACTAGCAGGATGTGCCCTTTTGCAAAGGAGAAGAGGGGGAAAAAGAAAAAAAGGTATTTTTTTGAAGTGACCCCTTGAAGGATTATAAATTGTGCAAATCCTTTCAGAGTAATCTCCTTGGATCTTTCTCTTGGAACAAAACTGTATGCTATGATAGAAAAATGCCCACAAATTTGCAAAGTGGTTTGCTTTTTTGGTTTTTTCCAATTTAAAAATTCTGGATTTCGTCTGAAGTGATCTTCTTGTAGCTGAACTAATTCACATACACTTAATTGAACAGAGAAAGGAAAGATAACAATTCCTTGTGTTCAACAGTTCTAGCTGGAAGGGCCATTCACCAAATTACCCACCCAAAAATCTGAACTTACATCTTCTAGGACAGAAGGAAGCTCGTGGTCATGGTCCCCAAGGAAGACACATCTCTGACCTGCAATGAGGGGCCAGGAGCCAACGTGGCCTAAGAGTAACTAGTCACAGAGGCAGTTTGTATTTTCCAGGCATCCTGTGTTCAGTATGGACCCTGGCACAGGATCAGGGCATCTTGCCTTCTGAGTGACTGGCTCCACCACATTCATTTGCAGCTACACAGGCTGCAGAGGAATTTGGCATAAATAACCGCCTGCAACACATGTAACAAAGCTCCGGTTGTCTGGTGTAGAGGGACTTATAAGTGCTTGTTAAGCAAAAGCATTTCACCACTATTTTTTTTAAAAAAGAGAAATAATTCAAGGACATATTGCATGCTCAAATAATAATGATAAAAGAAAAGCTTGGGTGAAACAAAATCTTGCAGTAATGCCTGTAAAATCCCCTGGCACTAGCAGCTTTTGAAGTGTTTCACTCCAGTTTGCATTTATGCTAATGAGCACTTGAATATTTCAGTGGTTTTGTATGTTTACTTCAGTCTGACCCAATAGTTTGCTTTTAAGATCTTATGCTCTGGGATAAAATCATACCTTTTGCCTACACTTGAAGCACACGTTCCTCATTCCTCAGTTTAAAGAGTGCCTGGGACCAAGCCTGCTTGCAGCATGGTGTTATTTTTTCCCACAGATGATGGGCTGCTGTTGTTCCAGACATCTCTCAAATGGTCAATGGGATGATGAGACAAACACCTGTTGGTTTGCAGTCTGTATAATCTGCACCATGCTTGCAGATGGTGCCCTGCACAGTTCTGTGAGGTATGTGCTAAACAGACATGAATGACTTGGAATCAATGCTGGAAAAAATATAGACGTTAAAACTTTCAGCAGTTCCACTCCCGTCAGATTTTTAGACCTGGCTGGGCACAGCAGAGCACAGAAAGGGGAGGATTTCAAGATTGCAAATGTTCTTGGGCTGTTAATGTGCCATTTTTGAGCTATGAAAGTCTTCAGTAATACAGAAATGAAGAGGTTTACCCAGCAGACAATAAGTGTTGCCACTTTATTGTTTTTGGCAGGAGGTGGTGGTTCATCATTTGAACACATCAGGTACTCTCGTTGTGACTATCATATAATTTAAAATGACAGTGCTTCAAATGATGACAAAATGACAAAGCACTGATCTGTGGTGGAAGTCTAGCATGGAGAGAGAGCTGCAGCCATGCAAAATTGTCTGGAAAGGGAGTTGGAAGAGCACTTTGCTTTCAGTTTATTTATTTCCTGGGCTTTACCTTTGCTGATTCACTAGCAGGGAACCAGGAAGTGTGAACCTTGATGTGAATATCTCCAGTTTGTGGGGTATTGTGTCTGTGGCACTCTCTCCTCCAACATTTTGAGGATTTGTTTATACAACGTTGTTCATCCCTGTGGAAACCGCTGAAATCAAACCTGGTGCTTTCGCTGTGGCTGGAATACTTATGGCCATCCACATAGTAAGGAAAAAATTCATGGTTAAAACTCTCTTGACTGGTTTGCATTGTCACAGTTGCTTTTGAGATTCTCAAATAGAGAATTTTGCACTTTGGAGATACATGTTCTGCTGAAGTTCCCAAGCCTGAGAAATTCCTGGAAGGGCACAGTAGTTGCTTTGTGACAAACACTGTGAGCTGGTCAGCATCAATAGCTGATGGTAGAAAAGTGTCCTATGGCTGGGAATTTACTGCTGCCTTCAGAGATTCATAATCCTACACAAATTTTTTTCCTCAGGGACTTGGGTGGGTATTAGAAGGATGGGAACGAAGATAGATTTTGTGGTCACAAAATACATAAAATTTTTTTTTGTAGAAAAATAGTGTATGTTATAAATGCAGTGATTAGACGAAGTCTAGATAAAATTCCATCTAACAAAAACACTTTCAGTAAGGACTGAAGTTAAATGAGATTCTTGAAGTGTACAAACACATACCAGACAAGTGCTTGTGAGTGATATTAGTATCTTAGAAACTGAAGTTATTGCTAAAATGTAACAGCTGTTAAAACTGAAATTAATAGAAAGGCATCCTGTGCCACTTGATTTTTCTTAAGTCATTTTCACTGCTGTTCCCAGGAGAGGCTGTGAATATGGGATTGATTTACAGTGAGAATGAGACCTGTGATTATCTAGTTCCTCATCTTGCCAGTAGCTTTCCTTTGAAAAGGTATTCCTGCCCTCCTTCCCACCCCATGTCCCTGCTGGGTTGCAGGGGATGCCACATGGGGAGCTGGAGAAAGGTGTTCAAACAAACCCCCCAGTTTTAACTCAGCCAAGGGAATTATTTACGTGCTGCCCCTGTTACTCAATATTTAAATCACTGATACTCAGGTCCACGACGACGTCCCTTTCTCCAGTCATTTAGGAGATGCGAATTCTCTGACTGACCAGATGGTCTGTGTTTGTGGTTTCAGGTCTGAACTCTTCAGTGGCCATAACCAACTGCAAAATGCCATAAATAGAAAAATAGCATGACTGGAGCTACACAGCGTCCTTCAGATTAACAACTGGCTCTGTTAAGTACCACTGTCCTGATGGGAATTCTAAAAAGCAATGCCAGCTTCTGTGGATGGTGGGATCTTGGCTGGCAAATTACATGGTGTTAAGGAAAAAGCTTTTCTGCCCAGCAATTGTTCTATGGCTGTGTTCAGTTTGAACTTCTCTCATGTTTTTTGCGATTTACTTATTTCTAAACAAAGATAAACTGTCAGCCCCCCACAAGGGGCTCATACATATCCCTTTGAAACAAAGCCTTAAATCCCCAAACCATCTGTGCTGTAGGAGACTCGGATTTTCCAAGTACTGTTTCAAAGCTCAGGCTGGTATGACTGGTCAGTGATGCACTTTTTAGATTTAAAATCTGGTTTCTTGCTTCTACCTTCCAGCCTATGGTTTTAATCTTCTGTGGAGCTGTGCTGAGCAGAACAGCTGGCCTGTAATTGGGGGAGATTGCTACAGCCACTTATCTCTGTGGGTGTTACTTCTATTCTCAGCATTATTGCAGTTTAAATGGTTATCATTTTCATCTATAGTGTCTTGCTAAGACAAAAATAAGCATATGCCACTTACCTTTTCAGTGTTATTGAATCATTTCAGTATAGAATGATTTACTTTTTTTTTTCTTCTTTTCTTTCCCTGCTGATCTGTGGCCATATCCCAGCAGAAGTTGTGCATTGTTACCACTCTCATGCTATTTAGCAGAAGGGAGCAGGATCTAGATAAGCTTAAAAATTTCTGATTACCATGACTGGAATAACAAAATCTTTTAGTCTAACAATCAAAAAAAAATCCAAACTATTTTATAACTGTGCACCTGAATTCTACAAGTTATTCAGATCTTGTTACACTGCCTTCTTTTCATGCCACTTTACTATTTTCTTTTAACTCTTAATGGCTCTGGGCAGGTGCCTCTCTTGTTGAGCCAGTCATTTCCTGAGTCATAAAATTGGGAAGCCATACTGGGTGGTCAGAGTTCAAGTGAGTTCTGGAAGAGGGCTTGTACTAACAGATTAGGACTTGAGAAATCTGATTTCAGTTATTATCTCTAGCAAATATTTCTACTGGGACCTTATATGATCCATTAATCAGTCTGGGTGTGAACTGCAACCTGCCAATGTTGATAAAGGTGTTTATTTTGACTTTATTGAACTTTAGCATCCTTATCCACTAAGTGGGGCCATTGCTTTCTTGTTTCTCTTCTTTGTCTGTCTAACAAAGAGGCAATGCGTAACGTACATTTAGCATCCAGGAAAAACAATACACATGTCTCTGGCAGCATACAAGTAAGGCTACCAATGCAGGAAGAGAAACCTTTAGAAGGTCAAGTTACCACACATCCAAATTCCAGGAAGCATTTGTCATGCCCTGGGAACTGACTTGAAATCTGATCCATTTTGGAGAATAAATCACCACACAAAAATGCTTTAGAATATCTCTTACTGAAATTCCCCATGGAGCTGATTTCCTGGAAGCAGCCTTGGGTATGGTGTAGTAATGGGACTTGTGTTCTGGAAGGAAGCTTGTGTCTGAAAACCAGTAGGGACACTGGAAAAAGCAGTAAATCCATCAGTGCTTACAGAGGGAGGGACTGAAGCTCCTTCTTGCAGCTCAGTGGAAAGCTGGATTACTCTTCAGGTATGTCCTTATAAATGTTAGCACATGGACCTCATTCTGAAAATTTTAATACCAGTACTTTACACTGGGTAACTTGTAATATACAAATAATATCAGCTCCATGAAGACTTTAAAATAGAAAGGAAGAGGATGATTAAGTCCTGAGGGTTGCTCCCATATTAGATCTCCTTGTACTGCAAATTCCATGTAAGTAAAAAATAGGAGCATTTGACTGTTTCATAAAGCTAAGCATATTTGATAGTGCCATATCAAAAAACGCTTGTGTCTTGGGTAGCTGGTTGTGGTAGTTGTAAAAGTGTCAGATTTATTCTAGGAATTCTCTGGGTTCATATTTTTTAATTGCTTTTATTACTTGTATCTCCAAGCAGAGGTGCATAGAAACAATCAGTAATTTGTCCTCTAGCCACGTGATTTCATGTAACCGAGCCAACATCCTCTGCACACAGAAAGAAAGCAAAGCCCCAGGATGAAAGCTCTGCCTGGGATTACCTGGGATTAACTGGTGAACACAAAAAGAGTATTAATAAGAAAATAGTGGAGGGCTAGCACAGGTCTTCTCCCCTGAACAGAGTCTAAGACACAACCTTATACCCTGGTGGGTCTGCTCTGTGCCTCTTTAGCAATTTTTGGTTTTAATGGTTTGTGCTAATGTGGGCTGGAACAAATGTAATGGTTGTAGGGGGCAGGAAAAAACCCTTCTGCTCTAGTGTTCAGTTTTAAATGATTTTCAGACAAAAAGAAAGCTGAATATAGTGCACAATATTATTCCAGATAAGGAAAGGAACTGGCTTGGAAGAGAAGGTGGCTGAGACTGAAAGCAAACACAGCACAAGAGAAATGTAAAGTGCTGTCTTATAAACTGTGTATTTCTCCTGCTCTGTCAGTTTATTCATAATAGTTGGTCCTTAAAGTAAATAAATAAACAGTGTGGATATTTTTTTTCCATTTTTCTTTTGCCATTTGTGTACTTTATTCAAACCATTTCTTTTCAACAGCTTTTTGTCTTTCCTTCCATGGCAACAAAGAGCCAGGGCTCCTTTGCAAAAGCAATACATTCCTTCCCACGAGACCCTCTCCATGCTAAGGTAGGTACAAATCCCCACCTGTTGTTAGGACTGCTAACATTATTGACCAATAATGATGATAATGAGACAGCTCCTACAAATGCATTATTAAGATGATGGTGTTACCCACAGCAAGTGGTTTTATTACACTAAGGCAGCTTTAAAATCTTCAAATCATTTACAGCTTTATCGCACTTTTTCAGTGGCTGTTATTGCTCAGCCATTCCTCTTTTTCTTCCTGTTGCCTTCTCAGATGAGCAAAGATCTTTGATGCTTCCCTTTTCTCACTCCATGAATGAATCAAACAGCTCAAAATCCACAGGGCTTTTAAAAAGGAGGAGTACTGGAAGAAGGAGATTAGTCAGATAGAACAGACATGCATTTGTCTGGAGCTGCATTGGTCTGGTTTTGTAGTTGACATTTGTGAGCACAAAAGCATTACAGAGAAGTAACAATGGCATTTTTAGATTAAATAGTAGTAGATAAAAAAATTTAATTTTGTACTAAATACCACTGTAATATTATGTCTTGCAGTATATTTCTAACTATTCTGAAATGATAATCAGTTTTCTTTCCTGTGAAAAGATCCATAGTCTAAGGAGACTCTTGAGTGGCAGCCTAGATATGAGAAATGCTATTTGAATTAGGCACAGTTTATGTGCCTAATAAAAAGGCATATACTATGCTTATAGTACCTTCCAGAGGCTTTCTCTCACTTTTAGACCTTCTTCACAAAAGCACATGCAATAAAAATGTTGCTGGTGCCAGCTTGTATGCCTGAAAGGTCAATTCTTTTTCTTTGTTCTAACTTTATCAGTTTCTTTAATAAAAGATATTAACTCTCTTCACAAACCTGTCTCACAGAGAGAAGAAAAATATCCTCAGCTCCAAAGAAAATATCACTTCTATTTAATGATTAAAACAAATCAGTGTGAGAGAAGACATAAGGCAGCTACCAGAAAATTCTGATGAGTAGCAAGGTATAAAAGCTTCAGTTTTCTGGCCATTCTGAAAGTGGTTTTTGTTTTCTTAGTAAAATTGAGCACAATAGAAAAAGAAATCTTTCAAGGCCATGGTTAATACATCAGGAAAAGAATCCTTCCTTCCTGACAATCAGGATGATGCCCTTTTTGATTCCAGCAAGTGCTACAGCAGCTCAGTACCAACTCCTTTCCTTCAGCCTGACTCGTGGAACATCCCCTCTGTAAGGGGAGACCAACACCAAACACGCAGCTTTCACTGCTGGAAAAGACTGAGGTCACCTTGAGAAGCGACCCCTGGCTTTGTCAGAGGAAACTGATGGGAGGGTACTGCCTAAGGCCTTGACTATGAACACATGTCAAAATCATAGGAGATTATTACCAATAAGATCATTCTAACACTAATAATTAATAATGATTAATAATAACAAACAACAGTCATTATATTTCCATAAAATAAAACAACCATGATATTACAATAGTAATTAATAGTAATAACAATCATTAAATTTCTGTAAAACATAACTGATATTACAATAGTAATTGCTACTAATTAGCAGTAAAAAACCCACTGCATTTCTAAGAAATATATAAGTAATTAATACTAATTAATAGTAACAAACAAAAACTATTAAATTTCTTTAAAAGTTAACAACTATGATCTTACACTAGTAATTAATACTAATTAAGAGTAACAAACAAAAACCATTGCAATTCCATAAAATGTAACAGTAATTAATAGTAACAAACTCCATAACATTTCTATAAAATGTAACTGTAATTAATACTAATTAATAGTAACAAACAGAAACCATTACATTTCTATATAATCTGGCAGTAATGAAAGGTAACAATCATTACATTTCTATAAATATAATTTGGGGATCATAATAATAATTAAATTTCTATAAAATATAATACTACTACGAACAATGCTAATAAGATGTTAGTCTAGTGCAGGTACCCAGACCTGTGTTGTTTATACCGAGTAGAACACAAACCCCAGTTCCAATTTTGAGCTAGTGCATTTTTGTTCCAGGTTCAGCATTTAAATTCCACCCCTCTCTGGGTGTGAATAATACAAGTTATCCCTGTATGACAGGGAAGAGCCAAGCCTGTGCAGAGTTCATTAGCACACTGTGCTCTGCATGGTCGCTGCTTGATTATTTGAGGGTGTTTGTGGAAAATAAATCTAAAGTTCAGCTTTGGTGGATGATCACTCTTTCTGCACCATTTAAGCATATCATCTCATTTCTAATGGTACTGATTACAAAAATTCATGGGTAACCACAGTCATTTTCTGAATGGAAGGGCAAGAGAAATGTAACCCTGTTATAAAACAAAGCCCATGCTACAGTGAGCGGTGCTAATATGGGCTAAAGGCTTGGGGGGGGGGGGAACGACCTGTTTCTGTGTGTGATTAAATGCATCTCATTGGTATAATGCCTTCCCATTTAAACAGCTTAATTTTTAAATCACCAGATAATTGTGTAATTGTGGTATTTCTGTTCCCTGTGATGAATCAGGGTCTCCTGTCTAATGGTTCTGTGAAAATAAAATTGCCTGAAAGCAGACCCAGCTTTGTTCCATGATGTCACTGTGGGGCTCAGAGCTGGGCCCTGGAGCAGGTAAATGATGTTTCACCTGGCAAATACACCTACACCTACTGGAGCCAGTTCACTTTTCATTCCAAGAAGGATATTGCTCATGACATCCCCAATGTGGTTCCACAGGCCAGTCAGCTGCTTCTGATTTCTCCTTGTAGCAGCTCCTTTGAAGAGTGTGTCAGCTGGGAAGCTGCACTGCTGCTGTCAAAGGAAGGTCAGTCCATTATACACAGGGTTGTTGGACTCAACTGAAAAGAAATATACCTAAAGCAAGCGACTCTCAGTGTTCTTTTATGTCTTCCCATTTCACTAAAACACAAGCCACTTGCTAAATACATGTAATTTGAGTCAAATTGGTATAAATGCCTATCAAAGATAGGGGTAACACCAAGGATGCTAAGGAAAGAACAGCTAGGTGTTACCAATTAAATACAGCAGTAGATTTGGGAGAAACAGCTGGATTTGTACGAACAGGCTCTTTGTGCTTTGCTTCTTCATGTAGAATCTCCAGAGACTAGTAAAACACAAGTCATTATGGGCAGTTTCAGGTAATTTTTACTTCTTTCACTTTACCCAAATGGGGCTTGGCACACAATTTCCAGATGCAGCTACAGTCTGCTGTGAAACTGCACTGCCCCAGGCTATTGGCTCAGCTAAAGGCAAATGAAAGGGTGGGAGAAAAATGTGAGTTCAGGCCAGCAGAAAGATTTGATGTGTCACCTGTGCCTGTTCCATCCCTTGTCCACCTCAGCCTGCTGCCAGAGTGGGTTATGTGCCACATACACATGTACAGGTCCTGTTTTGTGTGCAAAGATGCTACAAAGCAACACCACACACTCACAGCAATGTGGGGTGTTCCCAGGAGCCGTGGTAAAACACTCTGCTCTCCACAGCACGATTGAGGCCAGGTGTGAGACGCACCAGCAAATGAAACCACAGCATGTAACACAAACACCCCCTGCAGTACAGATCTAAAGTCATGGGTCTGTGTAGGACTCATGGTTACTACCCTTTTATGTACTCATATATCCATTTATTTCTGTGTCAGTATTTCAACCCAAATACTTGTTGCCTTATCTTGCTATTTTCTTCACTGATGTAATTGAAAGATTCTCCTGTAGTTCCTCTACTTTAATTTTGTTAATCTAAACAAGCCTAGCAAAGCTATTTGAATGTGTCTTTAACAGAGATACTGTCCTTCCTATAATCAAGCTAGCAGTTCTTTTGTTATCCAGTCCAATAAAGTGATACATACAGTTTCAAGGGGACTGTTAACATTGCTCTTAATGAAAGCATATCAGTGGCTTTAACAGGATTTTTTTGGATTATGCCAGGAAAAAACATGCCTGCTACATGAAAAGTGCACTGGTTTTCTCTTGGCAGTGGCAAATACATGGGTCCCGGTCACAACCACAGTAAACAAAAAATACTCCCAGGCCTTTGTTCTTTATTTTTTTTCCCCTCTTCTGTAACTTCCAGATGATGAACTGCAGAAGGTCTTGTCCTCTGGGACATGAATTTATGCAGTATATCTTGTGATAGTAGGATCCAAAGTACATTTCCTTGCATAGTTAAGTTAATCTTATTTTTGTCGTTGTACCTGTTGAAAGGCATTTAGTTCCGTGTTTATACAGAGACAGCCCTGACTTCTGTTTTAGCATCAGTTGAAAATTTAAAAGAGAGAGGATTTTCCCACACATTAATGAATATTTTAATCGGTATTGAACTCCAGGTTTCCTTTTTATATCCCCTACCCTAATTTCCTTCTGCCTCTGAGTGCTATGCAAAACCCATAAGGGGGACAAAGTCTGAGAAACAGACTTCACATGAACATTTTAAGCCTTACCTTGAGAGGAAACCTTTGCAATTTCAGTATGCACATGTCGAGAAGAGCTATTAAAATACATGGTTCTCTAAGGCACTGCTTCGCTTCACTGCTTCACCTTCCCCTCCTGTTAGGCAACAGCCAATGCACTCCATTCCTGCTGGGAGGTTTAAATTGTGAGCTCCTTGGGCCATGGGTTGTTACCTTGTTGCTGGTGCTTTCACAGATTTTAGTCCCAGGAAGCCAATGACCTTGACTGGACACAAAAAACACACCTTATACAAATTATCCATTAAGTATTTTGAGAGTCTTTCTTTGGCATCACACAGATTCATTCACCCGCACTGAATATGTCTCCTGCTCAAGGCAAATTGTCTGAACTTCTTGCATAATACTCTGCCTTATTTATGAGTATTTCAGCCTCTAACCTGCTCTGTGTCTACTACACTTTCTGTTTCTTACCATTTTTAAGGACAAATCAGTAACTTCAAAAGCTGAAGAATCCTGTCCTGAGTAGCCACCTGACAATACGTAGACTCTAAGGCAAAGGCTCAAAAAAAATTGGTGACTTTATATTCCTACCTTATTATATATGTTAGACACCACCACATCCTCAAGTTTTACTAAGCTGAAAACAGACTGGAAGACAAAGGAAAATAATCTCTAAAAGCTTAAGAAATACAATTTTACATGTTGGCTGCCTCTGTGTTTTTAAGGTTTTTAAAAACTGAACCAAAGTATCTAAGATTTAAACACCAACTTGAGCTGTCAAAAATCACTACAGATGTAGGTAAAATTATTGTTCATGTAGCAGAATCTAATTCCTGTCTCTCTCTGAGTTTTGGACACAAAACTGGCTGACAGCTCACACTGCAGTTATATGAAAACATCACTGTCAAAAGCACAGACACTTCAAACATTTTTCTACTACATTTGTGGTAAAAAAGGCTTTCTAAAAGCTTATCATTTTAGAAAAATAGCACATATATGAGGAAAAACAATGGTTTAAGATTGTTTCTTTTGCCAAGTATCAAGTAAAAGCATTAGAAACAGATACCGCACTATTTCATGAAGTCAGAAAAAGGTAAGGACTTGCAATTTAATGTCATTATATAGACACACTCCTATAATATTGTAATCATCTACTACTTGAGACAATGAAACCAATGCAAAAACTTTACCTTAAGATAAGAAGAATTTTACACTGGAAACAAACTGAATACATATGGCAACCCTGTGCACTATTCAAATGAATCCATTCAATTAATATGTAAATGAAAAATCATTGATATTCTCAAACTTAAGAGAAAAAACTCTTTAATAATCCCACTATACATGGCACTGCAATTAATAACATGCTGAGTGTAAAATGTGTGGGTTTTTTCTTTCTCCTCTTATGGTTTAACATGTCTGAAGGATTCTGTTGCAGATTTGTCTTTTAAAGAGCACAGGCCAAAGAACTTCACTCACATGGGCTTTCCAGTGTCAAGTTGTTGATACTGTCATAACTCTTACTGCCGTTGTACCTTAAATCCCAAATGAAGCAATTACTTCATTATCTAGAGAAGAGTAACCATTCAAGATATGGCATGGAAGGAATAAAGGGAAGATCCTTACCTCTACATTTTCAGAACTTGAATGAAATCTATTCAGAATATAAGAAACGCTGCAAAATATCACTGTTCAATGGGGAAAAAAAAGAGGGAGAGAGAAAAAGAGGGATTTGAGTTTAATTCTTGGATGCTTTTGAAGGACAAGTAAGGTACATGTCTGCAAGTACAATGCAGATGCAAGTGGCATAAGATGCTTGGGTCTTTTATAGCATACTGGAGACTTTCACTTTGTGATAGAAATTGTCACATTACAAGCCTTTCAACATAACCCCAACACCTTCCTACAATTTAATTTCTTCCTTTATTCAGACCACAGATAGTTTCCACAATGGAAAAGTACAGGCAACTGGAGGGAAAAAAACCTCACTCAAACACTGCTGAATGAAACACAGATGTAGAAGGACAGCAGACGTTCTTTTTCTTGATAATTATGTTTCTGACAGTCCTTAATGTGATTTCCTACATCAAGAGGAGCCACTGATATAAATAAGTATTTTCAAACTTTGTTTTGCAGTTTTCATTGCTAGAAATGTTCTGTTCAGCTCTACTAAAGGGACAGATAACGTACAGGGTGTGGAGGAAAAGTGCTCTTTGCCTGATGTTGTTGGCTTCTCATCCACTACATGGTGTTTGCTGATACAATCACAGTATTTTCTATGGGAAAATGAGTTTGGTCAAACTTCCATTAGGAAGGGTTCAGAATGTAATTAAGATCAGTCTAGAATAGTTCAGTGCCATTCTTAGTTTTAGAGAGGACTATATCTTGGAGATCCAGGTTACTCTTATCCCTGTATCCATCAAGCTACTGGCAATTTTGAATTAATGGCAAAGTGGACTTGCTGAGGGGTTTTCCCATTCTTAAACATTTTACCCCTTAGTGCTTCCATTAGCAACATGTACTTCAAAGAGATCAGAGTATAGGTGATCCTGTAAAGTATTTTCAGACTAAGACTATTGTGACATGTATTTCACACTCAATTATTGATGCATTAGGGAATGAAAAATATGAGAGGCAGAAGGCACCAATAAGGGGACACTCTATATGAACTGAGTGTGCAATCTGACTGGAAATTTCATCTAAGTGTCTTTGGAATTAAAGGCTGTTATCTGACCTTGGTGCTTACCAAGTTTTCTTATAATTGCTATTGTAAGCAAAAAAAAAAAAAAAAAGCTGGAATATAAAGGCTACCCAAAGAAAGACCAAAGATTAACACAGCACTTACTAAACTCAGTAACCACACCAGCCTAGTGATGCGTGTTAACTCAGCCAGCACAGCACCACTGCTGCTTGCAGCAATTTCTGCATCCAGTTTCCTTGGTGTTTTTTAAATCATCTTACAATTTTACATGTGGGTAATGGAATGGAAAAACCCAACACCTTTCTACCAACTGCTGCCAGATGTTTTCAAAACTGAAAGTAAGGGTGAGACCCATTCCAGTCAAACTAACAATGGAGGGCAGCAGAGATTCCCTCACTTGCCCACCACATGCCCCGTTAACAGCACAGGCCGGTCTGCCTTTGAGCCACAGCGGGCCAGTAGCCCTGTGCTTCCTGTGTTCCCCGCACAAGCTGCAGGGAAACAGCGGATCAGGGCACTGTTGCTGTGCCTTGCCCGTATAGCCTTTATGGACTGGAGGCAGAATCTGCAAGATGAGCAAGACCTTTTCTTTCCCTCAGGAGCATCTGCAGCTCTCCTCTGCTGCACAGGCACCTATCTTGTGGCAGTTATAGTATTATTTGAAGTTATCTCTTATCTGTCTTATCTGCTTCCTTTTCACAGGAGAATTGAGCTGATTTCCGTGTGGGGCCAAAGACTGCATACACTGAGTGAACTCACAGCAGGAAACCTCAAGGCCTTTTTGGGACAGGCCATGTCATTCCAGAGCCCTGTGTGGAAAAGGAACCAAGCAGTTCCTCCAGCTGCTTCTGCACTAGAGAGCAACTACTACCTTTCTGCAAATTTAAAGCTAGACCTGATGAACAAAAGGATTTCCAGTCTGTCCCCAGGATGTTAAATATACACAGTGTGTCGGTTTGGCCAAATTTAGAAATATATCCTCTGAGAGCAGGCAGGTTACAAACCACCCCTCCCCCACCAGGTTCGGGAATAAAAACCTTTTTCCTCGAAGGAAAGTGAAAGAGATAAAAATTATTTATTTAAAAAATACACAGGAAAAAGATACTAATGCTAAATAATGAAACCTCTCACTGTAGAGAGAAAACCTGGGAAAATTTCAGAGTCCTTCCATAGTCCCTCTCTCCCCCCCTCCTTGGAGCTGGGATGGGGTGGTGGGCCCACCTCCAGGGCCAAGGCCTCCTCGGTGGAAATTTCTCCCAATGTATTCTGATGCTGAAACCATCCAGCACAGAAAAAAGGGAAAAAAACCTGAAGTCCCAGGAAAACAAGAGTTCAACTCTCCATCTCTCTCTGGAGAAAAAGAAAGCCAAAAACTGGCTGGAAAGCAAGCAGGCTGCTTCTTCCCGCTGCTGCAGAAGCAGACCAGTTTTATCTCTGTGTCCTTGGAACATGAAAACAAACTGCTTTGAAAAAGTACGCTTTTCTCTCTCCCCTCTCACGCTCAGTTTAAAGGCATAGAAAGGCATATATACTAATTTCTGGGCATATTGCAGTGATAGGGAATACAACATCAAGTCATCCCAAGACACACAGGCAGCCATTCCAAATATTATGAAATTAAATAACCTCCTCTATTCTGCATAATAAAACCAAATTGCTACAATTGTGTCATTAAATGCCACACACAGAGAGGATGAAGATTCCGTGCAGCCTGTAGATTTTTCTCAAGTTCTGTCAGCAGCACATGTCTGCCTGCAACAAGGAATACCTATATCCATATGCTTCCTGTCAACCTGTGTGACAAATGCAGCGGAGTCTCTGTGCTCCCAGCTAACAGAGGGAGTAAATGATACATAAAGCCCCCCTTTGTTCCGATCCGTGGATGGAAGGCATGGCACAGACAAAGACAAATGTGATGGCTGCCTGCTGGTCGGGGAGAGTCAGCCACTGCAGCTGTGAGCTGATTCAGGAAAAACACAGCTTTATTTTATGTTTATGGGTTTGAACCCAAGCTGAATGTGTTTGTAAATGACTAGGGTGCCATTGTGGCTTGGCTCCCATGCCGTGCTGCAAGCCAGGCCCGCTCGCTCTGGGCACGGCAGTGCTACGAGATGCCGACCCGCTCCCAGTCCGCACGGAAGCAGCTCCTTCACTCGTCGCCGCAGCTGAGTCAGCCACTCATCGGGAGCAAGGGCATCCCAGCTGTTCGCTGCCACAAGCCAGCAGCAAACTGCAAATTCCCGGAGTGACTGGGGGGACCTGAGAGGAGGCCAGTTCAGGAGGATTCCTCTATCTTTGTAATGTTCTGCCAGCGGGGTAGGACTTCCACTATGTCAAAATTTTTCTTCAAAGTGGTAATGGCCAAAGAAACTGATTATCATTTTTGCAAGGCTCAGCTTCCTAAATTGCAGTGAAGGAAAACAAAAGGTCACACCAAAGTAAGGTCTCCCTTTTGCTCCTCCTTACTTGGTCTATTCCCTTCTACTTCCCACATTCTAGCAGAGGAAAGGTCCAAGCTCCTATAGAAATATATGGTAATCTTAGTATAACATTTTATACAAAGAAGCAAATCAGAGGAAATTAATATAATTAGGCTCATCCCCAGACAAAAGGTGGAGTTGATGTCCCTTGACTCCTCTAACTGATGAAGATACGCTGCTCCTAAAGGGAATTATGACCCACTAGATGTCCTGCAGACCTGTCTCACAGCAGTGGCTGCGAAGTCTTGCTGGTGATACCTGATGTGTTTGGCTGACTTGGGAGGCTGGGTTAGGTCTGAGGTTCCATCTTCTGCTTTTCAGATGGCTAAACTTAAGCATTATTAAACCCAGCAAAACATTAGGCTTTTAAGCTGAAACACCATGTTCATCACTGAACCACTGTTTGTGATGTGTATTACTGTTAAGTAATACAGGAACCTGCAATTTCAGAAATAAAATGTGACAACTCTCAGGCAACTGTGGCAGCAATGATCATTCTAGAACAACACCACTGAAACAGGAGATGATGTTGGCTGTTAATACAGGGCCTGTTTTCATAAAGCTCATATAAAATCCATATGCACAGTAACCATTTGCAAGTGAAAACAGTGGCTGATGTGTGCAATTGTTTATTCTGAATACAGAACAGACATCTGCATGAGCAAATCAATGTGCATGCAAATTTCCTCCAAAATTCACAGAGACGGTTTTGAGCCAAAGCCACAAATGCTTTTTGGAATATTCCTATTGATTTCAGGGATTTTGCCCACAGATGTTATTTCTACACTACTGACTTTACTCCACTGCTCTTAAATATCAGGAAGAGCCTTAAGTTTTCTTTTACTTACAGCACAGTTAAACTGATATTGAATTAAACCAAGCCCAAATACTCTAAGAAGGGATAATCTCAAGAAGTAAGCTTGATAGTCACTAAATAATGAAGTATGATTCATACTGCTATTTATCTTCTCCTGCAGTGGATATTTGCAAGCAAAAATCAGGGATTTCTTCTATTTATTTACCTATTTTCCCCTCCAGGAAGTCTGTTTAATGAGGAAAAACCTCCAAGCTCTTAAAATCCATGTGTATATGTTAAAGCTTTTCAGTAAAGAAAACTCTTCATAAACATGTCTCACAGTTATATTTTGCTGTTGCTGCTAAGGGATCAAAATAACTAAGCGTAAAAATAAAATATTCTGAAAAGCTTTTGAATTCTGTAATTGTGTTCATGTTGCAATGGGGGTTTTTTGTTTAAATTGGAAGGGTCTCAATAATTGGAAAGCTACCAGGTTGCCCTCAGGCAGAAGAGTACCACCAACTCTCCAATATTGTGCAAAGAACCAAAGGACATTTGGTGCATCTCCGTACCATACATTTGCTACTGCCCAGGGGTTTGGGCCCTTCATCTGCTGTTCTGCGGGCACAGGAGCATCTTCTGCTTCAAATTCTCCCAGTCACCACAGGGCAGCCCCCATCTGTGTGCACCAGGTCCAAGTTACTGGCCAGGTCTCAAACAGAAATGAGAAGCGGCAAACAAGCAGCAGTGACCTCCAGCACTTGAAAGGGCTGATCAGCGTAGGAATAGTCTCTTGTTTTGCTTTGCCCAATTCTCTCAGGATTCCTCATGAAAAATTAAAGGTTCTACTCCTTTGGCTTAAGCTGCCACACTTTAATAAGATGAGTTGTTGTTCTCGGTTTGCTGATTGATAAGGTTTGAAGCATATTTACTTTGCATTCTGTTGCATGTAAGCTGGCAATGGGCTAGAAGGAATCATTTATAAATGAGATTAATTTTTATAGATTAGCCAAGTGCCTAGTGACTGGGAATATAGCAGTGTCTAAATATTTAGATGAATTAAGCAGCAAGGAAAGATAAATATTCTTGAAAAGAACACATTTAGTAGGCCACAGAAGTATAACTAGGAATAAATAAAAACAAGCAAAGAAAAAGCCTAACACAGAGAAAAGGCGTACCAGTACAATGAGGCAACCAAAAAAAGTTTGCATGTCTTTATTTATACCTGTCCCATCACTAAGTCTATGTTTATAATCTCAAAAATATCAAATACTGGTTAGGTGAATGATCCTATCTGGTCTATATTACTATTTTCAACAGAGCAGCGTAGGACACAATTTGTGTCTCTGTCTCTGTTCTCCATGTTAAAATAACTGCTTTATAGTCCTGTTGCTGCCTGTAGACAAACATATATCTCCATTTATATATACACATCCATATGTACACATGGGAAAGGATTATGTAAGGTAGCCTCCCCTTACCTTGGAAAACAAAAATGTTGGCATAGATTCCTGTCTGCCTCCTGATTTTAACAATCTAGGAGGGGGGAAGAAGTATTGCTCTCATACTGAATAAACCATCATCACAAAGACGGGTTAGGCACCATTCTTCTAGTCTTTCCTATAAGCTTTGCCCTGCTTTTGTGGTGAGCTTTTTCCCCTCTTTCCTCAATGGGGAACAAAGGATCACCAGGCAACTTGACAGAGCAAGTGAACAACCTGTGTAGCATCTAAGTACTTCCCCCAGTATTACTTTCAAACTTTGCTAAATAAAAAGATAAATCTAATTACTTCTCAATTTTCCAATTCTGGATGAAAATAAGTTTGAAACAATAGGAAAGGGCTAAAAAAAATGAAAGAAATATTAAGCACAAGTGAAAAATATCTATTTCTCCAGTAATTGTCTCATGGGATTCTTAGAGATGTTAAAAGTATACTCTAGGAGTAAGAAGCATCACTTCAGTCTTTCAGAACATTTGTATTTTACTGACATGAGTTCTTGTCTCTGTTAATTATGGAGGTCTGGGTGAGGTAATTAAGAGGAAAAAATAGTGTTTGGGTTGTTATTTTAATAACTTGAGTAATGCATACTTTGTACAGTTTACCTTTTAAAAATATATAGTCTAAAATCTCTAGAGAATAGACTATTAGCTCTGAATAATCCTGGAGGGAGCTTGACTTCATATTAATTGATCTGCTAAATCAGAAAATGGTTATTGCCTACATATAATTAAAAATAGATATTAGGATCTTAATCACTACTTTTAATCTTGAAGTTCTTTCCTTAGGTAGTAACGACTGCAGTTCTGTGTGGTTTATGTCTTATCTTGATACTTCTAAAAGTTATTAGATTCCTTCTCAGAACAGTCTGGTTTGTTTTCTTTGTTTTGTGTAATTATACTTTAAAACATACTAAAATATCAAAGAGAATTTACAGTTTTGTATAACTTTAGAAAACTTGCAACTATTTAAAATAATCCCATTGTTCTCAGAAAATCATAGTATTTTCATCTCATGTCCTCATTATGTGGAACATGTCAACTCTACTTCAAAAATCTGTATTTACTTTATTGTAAGAACAAACAAGAATTCTAACACAGGGAGCCAGCTAAACTAGAAAACATTTCAAGTAAAATGGTTCTCTCTACTCTGGGCATGGCCTTATCTGATAAATTTCCCAGGTTATGATTTTCCAAGTAATTTACTGACAGAAGAAGTTAAAATAGTTATTTGACCTTTCTGGATTAAGTGAATCTAAATTAAAGTATGAGCAATTACTGCAGTATTTAAATTTTCCACCTCCCCTCACTGATTCCTCCCCTCCCCTTCAGTATGTTTATTAGCACTGGTTACTTCTGGCTTGTCTCAGAAGTTAATTTTTAAATTTCAAAGATCACAGAAGAATTTTTTGAGCTGATGCTTTGAGGTGAATTTTACAACCAAGGATCATTAAGATTTCAGTCTCATTTCAGGGAAAAACAATTCCACAGACTGCAAGGAAGAACAGATTATTCCACAGATTAAAGACAAAGCCCAGAAGTATACATGATGACAGCTGCAAGAAAGCTAATATATTTTCAGTCTCTGCAAAACATTAGGTTTTCTCAGCTGAGTAATGGAGTGAGAAGTTACGAGGTTTATATTATGTATGTTTTCAAAGCCATAAAAAAGCAGCCACATTTCTCTTCATGAACACTATCACAGTGTACCAGAACACTTCCCATTTGACATGGAGCCAATAAAATAAAAAGGGTAACTATTTATGGCATTCAAAGCAATATATGGAATTTCAGCCATAAATGAAGTTCCAAACCCACATTTTTAAGAGTTTCATAGAAGTGGCTTATATCCCAGCTTTTAGGGGGCAGGGCAGGTTATAAATTTAGAACAGAAAAATCCTGGATCTACTCAAGATGATGACAAACCTATCAAGCATGCAATGATGTTCAAAGGAAGTTCATTATTATTGACCCAAAAAGACAGAAGGAAATCATACAGAAGGAAAAGACAAGGAAATCACATTCTTCAATTCCTCTTCTCACCTAAAAGCACTAAAAACCAAAGAACTTCCTGATTTATCTGTGTGCCATCAGCCAAAATAACAACAATCCATTTAAAGTTTTACTGACACTTGAAGTGCTGATAAACCTCCATCTCCCATCACCTCTTTATGAAATGGATTGGACAAGTCAGACTGGAAGCCTTTAAAGATATTAGCTGAAAATCAAAATGGAAGGGAATTTTTTCCTGATATATTTATTCTCACTCTTTGACACTTTTACATTAAAGATAAATAGTATGGTTCTTCTCTTACAGGGTACCTGGTGGATTAACTCTTTCGGAAAACTATAGCTAATCTCAAAACCAGATAATTCACACCTAGTTCTTTTTTAAACCAGTAAAATCAATTTGATCCTTTCTGGGCAGTTAACTGTTGCAATCTTCCTGGAACTACATACACCTAAGCACCTCCAAGAAAATGATAACTATTATTTTTATTGTGGTTTTAACACACACTTTATGGTTAGTAAGTGTGTGCTTTCTCTTTAAAAAGAGTTACAATCTGCTTCTGTAAAATCCAGCAGCTCAGAGCAATGTCACGTTGTACCAAAACTCCATTGTCCTGAAAACAAGAATCAAAATCTTCTATGCACTATGCAGTATGGGAAGCCAGTCTTGTTTCTAATATCAGAGGAGTAAACCAAATCCTTCCCAGATTCCACTGACTGGAGAGCCAGTGGCTGGGCTTCTGAATGTCTCAAGGAAAGCTGTGGTGTGACCTTGCTGGCATCCACCATATCACAGAACGAACTGTTGCTGTTCTGAAGATGAGACCGCTGCACACTTTTGGCAAGTTCACTGCCCATTCTACATCAATAACATGAAACCCACAAACCTCTCAGTAAAATGTTCTCTGTTGGAATTTCTCATAGAATAAGGAAAACAATTCTCCTTTGCACTTTCTAAAACCAGGATGGTACATTGTGTAAAACTACCTGTCTGTTGAATTGTTGGTCTTCATCTCTGGAAAATGCTAAATATTTTTAGTATTTCCATTGAGTTACAGTACTTGTGGCAAAGAAACAAAGACACATGGTCCAGACCCTTCCTTAACTAGAAAATTGCTTGGACTTCTTAGACCCAGAAGGCAGCAGTGAGGCAACAAAGGTTGCTCAAGCCTCTCTGAAACATTTTGTTTAGAAATTTAGATTACATTGAGCTTTTTCAATGAGAATTTTTAGGTCATTTGAAAGGTACAGCTCCTGTATTGGAAGGAATTTTCTGAAGCATCTTTCATATTGCTACCATGGGTTTGCTCAGGAGACATTTTTCAGAAAATAAATGTCTTTAAGCAAAGGGAATTAAAAGACAGAAGTACTCAATGTCACTGTCTGAAGCTGCATTCAAAGGAAAGTGCTAATTCTCTAAGTTGATTATTTCATTTATTCTGTTTTCCTATTCCTATTTTCATATATTAAAGGGGTAAGGGATGGACTGCTCTGTTTAGAAACCTCCTTCTCCTAGAAGTTAATTTTACCTCACTGTTGATGTTTATCACTAGACGCTTGAAAGAATCAGCTGGTTTTTAAGCTACTGTTGCAGCTAATAGCAAACTGCTGGGAACAGCAGCGAGGTGCAACGAAGCCCTGCATTCTGTGTGATGATAAAAGCATACTGGTCCATTCAAAAGCAATGGAGAGGAAATAAAATGGAACACTACAATATACCAAGTGCCATCACCATTAAGTTACCATTACACACACTCTCTGTGAAATGCCTGAGTGTGGAGACCACATTTTCTTTTTAGTATTTAGAGGTATTTTCTGTCCACTCATGTACAAAATCTTACTTCAAGATAAGCTCTTTACCTAGTATGTACAAAAAAATTTCCCTAGAAAATACTATGAATTTTTCACCTAATTTGAATGTTTTCCAGTTCTGGGAATGTACAGTTATCTTTTCACCGAGCACTGTTTGTGTTACCCATCCTAGCTAGAACATATTTTTGATTCACATCAATTTTAGATAGATTACTGCGGTGATTTTCTTCCTCTGTTCATGGGCTTCAGCTGAAAAAGCATCATTTGCTATGTTTAAGTATCACTTGCTATCTTTGGATCATTTAAACTGCTTAGAAGCAGGTGAGAAAACACCTGGGGTTTGGTTTTTTGATTGTTTTTTTGGGATATCTGCCTGTACAGATTAAAAATTCTGCAGGATTCAGGAATCTGCATTTACAGTAGTAGGGATTTCATCACAAAAAACCCCAAACCCAAAAATCATTAAATAATCTTCCATTACTGGTACATTTGTCAATTCAAAAGCACCAGGAAATTACCTCAGCTACCCAGTAAAAGTATCGTTTATGTGGGGAAGGTCACAACTAGCAGAAGGCTCCAAAAGCCTTCCATTCTGTGATCATTTGCAGCTCTATTTTCTTATCTTTCTCATCAATAGCTATTTTCACTTTTGCATCTCTCAGTTCAGTTTTCTCATGCCACGTACACTCAGTAAGATGGAATCATACCCAGCAGCTTCTGATCATGGTCAAACCCCCTCAACTTACTGCTGCAATCATCCTTTGTGTCAAAGAGATACACTCTGCTACTTATTCCAAATCATCTGGACTCCTTCCCCCTCGCCCAAATCCACCCATTTCTTCGGTGTTCCTTTATGGGAAGGAGCTGTAACACCTCTGAGCCCATGCTGTTTCTCCACTTTTACAGTTCTTTCAGGTTATTGCTCCCTGAATTGTTTGGATGCTAATAGATCAAATTTCTCTTACCCCATCACAAGATCCCTTAATATTCTCAAAGGAAAGGAAAGAGGCAGAGAAAAATGATTCTCTAAATATATATTTCATATTCTTAGCAAAAACTGGTGAGAACAGATTTGAGTTGCCAAACTTTAGGGGCCATACCGCACTTGATAACATGACAAAAATTCTTGGGACTTGACTTCAAAATGCAGATTTGTACTTCTGCAATTTGGGTTTGAAAAGCGGTAACATGCAGGCCTATTTACTATTTTTCTGCTTCCTAGTTTTGGGTTCTTATAGAGCTTATATCTGTCTAAATATCTGTCCAAACAGGCAGCAATTCAAGTACTCTCTAATAACTTGTGGAAGTTGAAACAAATAATTTGCTGCAACCTTCCACTTCCCAGTTTTCCAAATTTATAAAACACAGTATAAAACCACTGCCTGAGGGTGTCATGAGGGGAGCTGCACACACAGTGAGTGTGGCAAGTATTTGCTTTCAGGAAGGGAAGGTATGAACTGAAAATAAGCAATCAATTTCAGTCTGGAACTGCAGCTACTAAAAGCTGCAGATGTTGTGGTACCCTACAGCTGCTCTTGCCTCAGGGCCTTTCAGACCTACCTGCATGTCTGGGCCATGCACATCAAGATGAGTTTGCACACTTTGCACATCCCATGGGAGCCTCGGCTCTGAAAATAGTACACTCACTTTTCCTCAGTGCAGGGTTCACTACATAATTACCCATATTCCAAGTATCATGAATACACAGCCAACAAAGTAGGACTTGTCCTCCGGCACTCACACAAGTTCTTCACAACTTATTAACTAAGAACATGATATAGAAAGACACATTTCAAGGTTAGTCTCACATTCTAAGTGTCTTGCTGATGAGGCCGGGCTCTGTGGCCAGGTCAGGAGACACTGACAGCCAGGGCAATGAGTTGTAACACCAAGAAAATGAGCAACACAGATGCTAAGATCTTATTTCTGTTCTGCAACTGAACAGCTTTAGGAACAAATCCTGTAAAGGTTAACAGATCACAAAAGAAAGAAATCATAAAACAAAAGAAAGAAATCATAAAAGAATCATAAAACAACATCCAAAAAAATCTGCTGGTTAAATGCAGATTATTTATAGATAGGTATGTATATTATACACATGTAGCACTATGTTTATATTAGATTTCATGTGTACATATTTATAAAGTAAACTAACTACAGGAATATAAATTATCAAAGCCATCATTTTACAGTCCACATAATCTTAAAACAATTTCTGACTTTAGACCCGGTTTTCAAAAGAAAAACAAGAGGATGGCAAGTCTTTTTGCCCATTAATCCCTCCTCAGAAGATAAACCACCAATCAATATTTTTAACAGCCTGTTTTGTTATTTCACACCCAGTCACTGCTCTAATTGTGGGCAGGAACAAAGCACTGAGCTGTTGAGTTTAAACCTACTCAGAAATACTATTTTTAAAAAGTCATACAGAAAAAAATGTAATCTCTCCTTTGCCTCCTGGTTTTGTAAAATCACTGTCATAACACTGAATAACAAAGTACTCCCCATAAGATCATGGAATAATGATCTTAGGAAGTTTGTATGTTATAGTTGCATTTAACTTCCACATCCTTCTTGTAAGACTTTTACAGGGAGGAATGTGACCATGAATTAGCATGAAATCCAGAGTGGTCTTCAGTGTCATCATCATCCTCTGTGCCATCATCATCCTCAGTGTCATCACTTGTAGCTCACAACAGGTTTTGAGACATGCTGCATGTCCCAGGACTTTGCCCGGTTCCTGCCTCCCTCTGAGACAAATGCTGCATGTCTGAAGAGCCAAACAAGCCACCAAGCACACAATAGCCCTAAGGCCAACAATCACTATGCAGCTGACAGTCAAATGCCTTATTTCAAGCCGCTAAAGCATGTTCCACCAGCAAAACAATACGTATAGGAACCAAAATTATTTAGTAAGTGGAAAAGAGCTTCTGTCCCAAATTTCTGGTGCTGTTACTATGGTGAATACCAGTGCCTACCAAGAGCGGCAAGAGAAGATATGCCTTATTTCCCCAAAACCAGGGATAGCATTAAGACTGATAATAACATAAGACTGATCAATCTCTCATGCATGGTATGCTGAGACTAAGACGCTGATAAAAGGTTCTAGAAGTCCTGTAAGAATTGTATTTTGAAGTGAAATTGGTTACAGAATAGCCAGAAGCCCCAGTGAAAGCTTTACCATTGTTTTCCCGTGCCTGTTTTGCAGACAGCCTTGGAGAGGTCAGTTTCTGATAAAACCGTGGAAGACAGGAGAGTTAATGACTCACATCTGCGATTTTAAATTATTCAGTTGCCACTTGAGCACTAACCACAGGCACAATATACAGCAGCTAATACGAGTCATGCATGTTTCATAAAGGGAAACTGTACACTCTGGAGTATATTACATCCAGCTCTGAAAAGACTCACAGTGTTTTCAACATCATTTAAGACCAGTTCTTCCTATTATTACTTTAACTTTCTGCAGTGGTACCTCTCATTGATTTGAATCGGAGTTTTATTGAGGTACAGGAGACAGATTGCAATCTATTAAAAAAAAAAAAATTCTTTTAAAGTCATATAGACCGGGGTAAATCTTTTATGAACAGGTTGGCTCAGTTTCCCTGTGGCTTATGCAACCCTTCTTTGCAGGGGCTGCAAAGAACAGCTGTAGCCATATGTGCTTTATATTCTGCTGAGATATCCAAATGACTGAATACCCTCCAAAAGCCAGAACATGGTAGTGTCACCAGATTACAGTGACTGCACACTGCAGTGAAAGTCTTTTCTTGCTGGATTCCTCAGAGTTCACCCAGCATCTGCACCCTTCAGCAGGCAGCTTCTCATATTGTCAGCAGAGTTTGAACATGACCTTTGAAAGTACCTTTTTCTACTGTTTGTAAAGGAGTGTAGTACAGAAATACTGAACACACACCCAGAAGAGGGAAGAAAGTAGGAAATACTGGAAGGAACATTAGAAATACACTTTTAGGCATCTTTCTGGCAGCTATTCTTAAGAGCCTTAATATATCATTACCTTCTCTAATTCATTTATGACTGAGAAAACCTGAGAAGACCTCACTGCACTCACTGAACTGAGTTGTTCCTCAGTTATCCAGGAGAACTTTCTGGTGAGCTTATCTGCAGTGAAGTCTCTCCTGTTACAGTTGGCAGTATTATTAATAGCAAAGCTTGTGAGACAGAGAACAGCAAAGAAAAAAAGTGTGATTAAAAGATAAAGCTCAAACATCCACAGAAGTGTTTGGCATGAAGCAACAGCCTGCTAAAGCATAATTGAAGAAGAAAAGACAATTTGACTTTAAACAAGTGCATCATGAACATCTCTGAAAGATGGAGAGAGACACTGCTACAGTAGCCACAGGCTGCTAAGTTCTGTTCTTACCTAGACTTGGCAAAGTCAGTATTTGCATAACTCTGCTACACTGAGACTGCAGCTCACTGAGCTGTTTGCCACCTCCTTACGCTTCTCATCTTCTTCTGTAATCGGTTCCCCGCCCTTGACTTGGGGAGACAGTGCCATGTAACAACACTCTGCCAGCAGAATATTTGTACCTCTAAGGGATTAATGGCACTACTCTCTATAAAAATGTCTCTATTGAACCAACACGGCTGCTCTTATAGCTCAATTACAGAGCAGTCATCCAGGAATTGAAGATGACTTCTGAGGCAGGAGAACTCATGTCCCTCCAGAAACGATACCTTTTCTCCAGCTGTGAAGCCATGACCCCTCAGGATCCAAGTCATTAAAAGAGCCTGACTATCACAGGATCTGCCATCCGATTACTGCACTCTGTCTTCAAAAGAGCTCTTCATTCACAAAGGTATTAGCAGGGAGTTAAAGTGCCATCAATTTCTCTCTGCTATTTCTTGGATAGCTGTTTCCTCTCTTCCAGCTAATAAGGTTAAAGAAGGAGAGACTGTCAGTGAAGCCAGAGTAAATTAAAAGTGAAACTTCTCAGTCGTTGTTATTCCTCGGTTTCTGAAAAATTCACTGTCTCCTTTTTGAGGTTTCACTTTAAATGAATGACACCGAAGTTTTAGAGAAATAACACACTTAAAGCCCTCACTCTAACCTTTCCCTCAAACAAATGTCTACAAATATCCATGAAAGAGGCTATTTTTGATAAAGAAATATGCTGCTTTTATAGTGAGATCTTCAAAGTCTTGAGCAAGTGACACTATTCTGGAAGCCCCTACGGTGTTCCTTTGTGTTAGTTCCTCATGGAAGAATGCACATCATCTTTCAACACAGCCATTTCTAATTTTGGCAGGTTCACCAACAACAAACAACAACAAAGTCACTATTTTTAGCCTATTTTCATGATGATCCATGCATCTGTCCAGAACCAAGGTCCCTATAGCAGCAGTAGCACAGGGACTGGGAGATGCAGAACACCCTGTGCCAGAACACTCCCTCTCTCCACTTCTCCAGCTCATTCACAAGAAAAAGAGAGGTCCACAGGGACAAGAAGCAGAAAATCACCTTTTCCCTAACTCCAGCCATAAACAGAGAGGCATCTACATGGCAATCAACACATAGAATTTTAGTTTATAAATAAATTCACAGTTAAGCTCCTCTTCTCTTATGAAGGTACATGTCTCTCTTCAAAGTTTCACAAACTTCAGCTGGGTTAAAATTCTCTATGGGCACATAAAATGTACACTTTTCCAACAGGTTTCAGGTGGGAGTGGCCAGTCTACACAGTGAAACAAGGCCTGACAGAATGTTTACATGTGGCTTGATTTTTGGTTCCTTTGAAGAGCTGAAAAACCGGTTTACTAGCTTTGAGTTTGGAATACTGGTGGTTCCTTCCCAAATATGCAGAACAGAATTTTCCCCAAGATGTCTCTCCTGAGCTTAGAACTCAGCAAAATAATCTTGTTAAACAAACAAACAAGACAAACAACAAAAGAACCACCACCACAACAATACCACAAATTGCTGAGACACTATGAAATGCTTTACACCATTAAGCATTAAATTTAGGAACTCGGGCAAAGGAGAAATGTCCTTTACTGCTAGAAATTTTGCTTATGTAAATAATAACAGATGTGGAAGGCCAGAACTTTCCTGAATCTATTTTCATTCATTCCTTCATGACATCTAGTCAGGTGAACCATTATTTGCTACAGTGATCAGTAAACTTAGGTTATTGCCTAAAGAGGTGAAATAGTGCTGGACTCACTCTGCCTACAAAAAATCCTAACTACTTTTGGACACATGTTCTGACAACAGGGAGGGAGAAATAAGTATCCATTCTGAATCAAAGTCAATTTTAAGATGATAATGCTATCACAGCATAATAAAAAAATAGAACTGACATAACCAGAGATGTGATTATTGTTCTTACTAGTAGGACAGGATTGATGTATGTCCCAGGTTGCAGTGTATTCTATTACCATCCTCATGAGCTGTTGAAACCAGGTGGAGCAGTGTTTCCTTGCCTCCTCCCTCTGGACTATCTTCTGTTAATGAGCCCATCAATGCCTTGCCTCATGACTCATCATCCCATGGTGAGATGCTCCACCCACAGGGAGGAACCAAGCATTCCATCCTGGATATAATCTGAGATTCCAAACCCCACAGACAACCCTTCTACTGGATTCCCAGAGGACAAAAGCTACATAGCCACCACTGGACTTTCTGAGGAAGAGCAGACCCTTTTCTGCAGGACCACGGCTTCAACAGAACCACATCCACCACTTCAGGAGGACTGCAGCCACCATTTTATGGGACTGCTACTGCCACCCTGACTAACAGGGTGTCAGGTTGTATCCTGACTCTGTCAGTTTAACCCAGTGTTTTCTGCCTTTATTTTCTTTTTTTTCTTAATTTCCCCATTAAATTGTTATTCTGACTTTGTGCCTCCCACTGATTTGTTTTCAAACTAGTACAATGTACTACTACTGCCATAACAATGGAAAGAGAAATCAAAATTGCCATAATAATTAATGAAACTAGGAAGATGCTTGAATGCTATAAGTAGTAAAAGAAGAACATATACAACTAGAAAGGGAGGTGAAAATAATGTAAACAGAGCTCAAATTAAATTAAAATGTCACATGTTAAAAATAATGATAAAATGGAATACAAGTGCAAAGATAGACAAGAGAGGGAGACCAGAGAAGGAAGATCTGCAAAGAGCTACTATACAACTCTTGAAGGTAAAATAATCTGAGTCACTGAACCTGGTAGAACTAATACATGCTTTTGAACATCCAGTAATAAGTACTGTAATAAATATTTTTAAAAGTAGCTTTTTTAATATTTCTTAAAATCTAAGTACCACTTTTAAAAGATCTGGAAAGGGTTTGGGTAATAATTCTTAGCTCAAATGTATGGAAATGGAAACTTTTGATTATAAAGTAATAAAAGATATAGATATGAAAGTAATTTTTTATAAAATGTAATGCTAGGTAATGAAATATACACCAGTTTGGACTAACAAAGCAGTAGAAAGACTTCACCAGTTAAAGCCTAGAAGACAGATATTACCTGTGGCTTGATACCACCACTTTTTGTCTTTTTGGCAGTCAGCTGGATGCTCTTGAGGAGGTCTCAGCTACACAGACTAATCAGTGAAAAACCATGACCCAGAGGTGTCATAAAATATGACTCAGTGGTGTCATATTTAATATTTATAGATGCTGCCATAGGATTCCTTAACTAACACATTTCCAGTAAACAATATGAAGCAGCGGATCTTTTCAGCTATTTTAATATTTTCATTTATTGTTAAAACCTTAATTCTTTATGCAATTCTCAACATTTAACTTCAAGGAAAAAAAAAGGAATTTGAAATAAATAAAATTTTGTTCCAGGGAGATTTACTACAATAATAAACAATTTGATTGTGGATAAATCAATTAATTTGTGATTAAATTAATCAACAGTTTTTCCATTCTTAAAAATGTTTTAATGGATATAAAATTAAATAATCCTTTAAACAGTAAAATCCTTATTTTTGTTTTTAGGGTACAAAATACTCAGGTCAAACTTGATTCCTTCCAAGGAGGCACCACACATCACCAATTCACATTGCTCACAGCAAAAATCTGCTACAGCTATTTTCTTAATTTCAAAGTCAGACCTTCTGTTGAAAAGTGTAAACAAACCCCTGACTTTTAGTCTCCAAGGGGCAAAATCTCCCAAACTCTCCTTTATTCATTCCTACATCAAAAGTATGTTGCTAAGACTCCAATTAATCTTTAAGAGTTCCTACCATCTATTTTAAATTCACATACCTTAAAGAAAAAACTATCATGAATCAAGTCTACTGCTAATCATGACCCATAGCATAACTTTTTTCCCTCTGTCCAACATAAACTTTGCAATATGCATTATCATTGTAAATTATTTACTGCAGAGCTGCTGAACAAAAACTAAGCTTGTTGGAAATTCTGTTGGTACACAAAATAGCTTTACAATACATTACACCTTCCTACTTCTATTAGACTTATTACTTCATATTTCTAGTAGAAGTAAATATTCCCCTTGTGGGAGACTACAGTCTATTTGTGTAAGACTTAATGACACAAGGTAAATGGTGCTGTTGGTTTGAGTTAGACATGCAATACACTTCAATAATGTGCTATTTCCCCCCGTATATGATGCAATCCTAAAGAAAACATGATTAAGAAACCCATTTGTGCTTGAAATTTCCTTTGATTGTTTTAAAGGCTATAGCTCAGATCAACACAGTACTGTTCTTCCTTCATCAATTTCCATTATCAGTTTGACTCAGAGAAATCCTGTCCCGGGAGGTTTCCCAAACAGATTTTACGTGGATATAGTGCTCTGATTACAAAAGAAAAGCAAACAAAAGCCTACTGATTCAATACATTCTGAAAGACAGTTAACATGAGTAATAAGTATTGCATTTAAAGATCCTTGTTTCATATTTTCATTAGAATACATATTCTTTCCTCAAAAATTGCAAGCAAAATATTACTACTAACTCTCAAATCTTTACAGTAAATTTAATTTTCTCAAGGACTTTCCTTTTTATTAGGAAACCTAAAACCAGGAGGATGTATCCAATCTCATCTGGTCTTTCCTTGCCACTGCTCATTTACCTACATCCGTAGCAAAGAATGTTTGTTTGGCTTTCATTTATATTCAGAGTTCTGTTATAAAAAGGAAGTGCAGTACTGGAAAAATATACAAATAAGAACCATTGCTAATTAACGGACAAGTCATTTTTCCAAGAAACCCATGGAAGAACCACAAAGTGACTATCCCTGTGTGTATTGCTCTTTGTTCATGTAAAAACTGGTGGGATGAGACAGGAGGAGCAGAAGCTCCAGAAAGCAAATGAATCCTCCAAGCAGTGCCCTGATCTAAGTGCAGTCAATAAGCAGCATGAACTGAGAGCTCTCTGCAAAGCAATCATTTTCCTGCCAGCACCTCCAACAGATACTTAACCCACAAAGGTTAACAGACTATGCTACTTTAAAAAGTCCATTCAAAAAGAGCTCTTCATTATTTCTCCTTTTTTTTTCCTCCCATACGTACTAATTACTATTCAAGACAAGATTTCATGTTAACAATATGTAAACAAGAGATGTTTCTTATTTTCCCGTGTCTCAATTCTGGTGCTGAATTTCACCTAGCAGATTTTTCTGCAATTTTATTCTGTCCAGAATTAATTTATTTCTCAATTTACTAGTGCATTTTTCACTCCAGGTCACAAAGCAGGAAGGAATAAGGAATTTAAACATTTCAGAATGCCTTAATACATAGACAAGCAAAATGCGTGTTGTTGGCATATCACTGCCTGAGGTTCACTGCTTGAGGAAGTAACAGTATAAAGTCAAGAACACAACACAGCTGCTCTCCCCGAGCATATCCTGGCAAAGTTCATCACCAAAGTCATAAGAAAAGAAACTGTCTCTGACAAATACTTGTTAGAAATGCTGTTAAATAGGATTAATCTGTCCCTGGGGCACATTGACAGTCTTCTGACAAAATCCAAAAAAACCTGTCCTGGACCAGAACAAGGGACCATCTAATTCTGTGCCCTGTTCCTATTGCCAGCAGGAAGATGATGCCTAGAAAAGTTATAAATGCATGACAAGTACTTATGATACCTCCCCAAATCCAGTCCCAAATACCAGTTATTTTCAGCTGAGCAACTGTATAAGCAAATCATTCACTCAGCCACCAGGGGAACAAAAAAATAATCGAACAAAAAAATCCCCCACATATAAAAAGGAAAAAAAAATCATTACAACTGAAAACACATGATGTGCATGTGTGTAAAATTAGAATAAACTCTTAGTGTCTCCTAGAAACACAAAAACCACCAAATTTGCTTCTTTGGGGCAGAGGAGGCCAGTTTGATCTTCCCAAGAGCTGCAGCTCTTCAGGATCCAACTGTTCTCAGATTTCCACAGTAAAAGACATTGGAATCAACCTCATACTACTGGCTTTTGATGTATGTCAGAATAAAGTCTTATGCAGAGTCCCCACTGCCTGTTCAGGCTTGCTTTCTACCTGTGTGAGAGTAGCAGAGAATCCATCCAAGTCTGACCTTGGAAAAGTACTATTTGTAGACGGTGTTAACGTCACCCGAGAAATGATAATTCACTCTGATACTTCTTCATATGCTGCTTTTTTGGGATCTGTAGCTCACTTTTGCAGCATCAAAAGACTTCAGAAGTTTGATTTTAGTTCTGGTAAGCATCTTGCAGAGCTACTGAACTGACAAGATTGCTCTGGATTGCTTCATGTTTCCCTGCTCCTCGTGAGGGTTTTCTGGCTCTGTCTGCCACCGGCCGAGTTCCCTTCAGCACTGCAGAGGCAGATGATGAAGGCACATTCGCAGTGTGAAGAGCTAATGCTACTTCCTGGGGGACACTTAACGTGGGAGGGGAGAACACAAACTGCTGTGCTGCAAATGTGAAAGTAGCACATTCCAAATTACATCTTCAAGCAGAATGTAGTCACTGGAAATCAAAGTGAGTAGTCCTTTATCACACCCAGATCTGCTTCTGAGTTTCAGCAGAACTGTTTCTTATTAGAAGTCAATTTAACCTAAATTCCTTTTTCCAACTTTATCCTTTGCTAACTGGAAACACACAAGGGTAAATACAGCCTCCCAGCCTAATGCAGTATTCTGAAAGGATTAAATAAAATCTATCTGAGCAAACATAATATCGTTACATGTTTCTCAAGAAGGCTGAAGGATTATTAAGTGCTCTATGATTTTCTGACTAGAGAAGCAAGCTACTTTGGGACATGTCTCAGCCTACATTAGTGGGATTTTTATACATTTGCCTCATCAACTGGATTATTGGAAAGAGTAAATTCATTTAGAGAGACAGATTTTTTTTTTAAGTACTGCAACAGTAAAGCCAACAAAATCTAAAGAAAATTTAATTTAAAGACTCTGAAAGATTTTATACATATGAACAGTGGTAATATGCAGTAATTCATAAAAACTGCGGGAATTCTAGACCCATCTGATTTTTTCTGAGATTAAGTGAGAAATACAATAAAATTTTACTTACTTTGTTTTGTTGTTTTAAATGGAAGATAACATTTCTGCCTTAGAAAAAATGACCCAAATATATGCTGCTGAATGCACTGCTTACTCATTGATTTGTAAGATTCTAATGGTAAAGATTAAAGATAATTAAAATTGCCTATGCTTGAATTCTGTTTTCCATATTCAGATACCCTTATGCTTAAAGCAATTTGAGGTGTAAGCCAAAATGTCAGCTTTGGGAACCAACAAGCAAGGTATTTCATGAGATGAGATTAAGGAAATGTTCTTTAAGGAATGCTAAGCAGACAGCCACCAGAGAAAATTCATTAACCACTTTTCAAAAGAATAATTCCACTCTAGGTATCACATGTAAATATGACCTGCTAAATAGTCACCAATTCATTTATAATGGATTCCTCTATTACCTTATTTTTATTTTCTTGTGTCTTTAAAGTTAGAAGGGGTTGAGTGGGAGCAGGCAGGAATTGTGCCTCTAGACCAGAGAAGTCTTGGGGCTCCAAGCCTGGCCACAGATAACACAGCTGCTAATTTTAATTGAGATGTAGTCAAAAGAGCATATTATATTAATGAAAAAAGTATCCCTTTTTTTTCAAAAAAATTCCTGCATCTTTAATTCTTATTAAAATCAACCTGCTAAGCCAAATTAAATGTTGTTCTGCTGTGGCAGAAATCTTCTCAGAGCAAATATTGGCAATAGAATGGTTTGTAATGATTATTCCTAAATTTGTATGAACACTTCAGATTGCATTTGTGAAAAGGTATCTATTAAACACCACAATAATAATCAGAATTTTTAGAAATACTGGCACAAGGCCAAATCAATACAAACTGCTCAGTAATAATTAAGTTTGCAGGCATATGAGAAGGGAATTACTGAAACGGCTTTTCAGGCTAAACTTAACATTACAAAAAGTACTCTGTGTATCTGAATTCCTACAAAGAAAAATAAACAGTGCAATCAATCACCAATTTGCCAGTGACCTGTGGTCCTCCAAAGCCTTTTGAGAAGAAAGTGTTTTGCTTTATATTTGCGCTATATGTATATTAGTTTAATTCACATCACCGAGGGCTGCCACTGGATGGGTGCAGGATCCAGCAAGGATTAGACCTTTACCACCCAGAGCCACTAATGTCCATGACAGATCATTGGATTTGTGATTTTCCATTCTTGACAAAAACCTGTTCTGATCACTGGCTTTCCACCAGGAATGTCAGTTTTTGTAGGAGTCTGTATAATATTCTCTTAGGGGGAGGTGCAGCACAGATGAGTGGATGCTCCGGCCACCCTTCATTGCGCACAGTTTAACAGGACGAGAACTGATTTCTCCTACAGAGAATTTATCTTTTATGCTTTTTTTGCCCCCAGCATTTTGCTTATCGAGAAGTTCTTCGTCTTAGCTTTTCTGCAAGTTCTTTTAGGATTTTGTTCTTTCACCTTTAATAGCAGTGCAAGAAAAAGAAAGGAACTGCCCTTTTTTGTATGTGTGTCTTGTTACATGCTTATTCTCACCTCTTTTTAAACTGTCTAAAATTTATGACTGCTAGGTAACTTTGCCCTGATATGAAGGAAAATTTTAGTGACCCATAACATTTGGAATTTAAATTCATTTATTTTTGTTACCATTAATTCCTAGTGTGACCATCACTGCTCACAGCAATTTACCACATACTGCACACTTTAATATAGCTGAAGCAACAGGCTCTGGGATCCCTCTGAACAAATGACCATATTGAACGGTCTGTTCAAGTGACTGACTTTTCCTATTTTTCCTTAGTCACACAGGGTACCATATGTGAAAAGCCTAACTGAAGGCTGTCCTTGGACTCCTGAAGCTTACAGGGTGCAGCATTAAAGGAGGCAACACTTAGAACTTGCTGGTTTCTTTTTAAACTGATTGCCAAGCTATAAAAGCTAAAGTATAAACATTTGTGTTAAGTAGTTTTTCACTTTTTAAAAACCAGAAACATTATTATGTGCACATTAACTAACCTTAATGAAAGATTCCTTGGTGCCACAGGGGAAAACTGCTCAGTTCTCAGGATTTCAAGGCCAATCAGGATTGGAGCAGTCTATTGATTCATTAATGACCTAATTAACTGGAATCGGTGAACTATACTTTCAGGATCAGTATCTGCACTAAAACAGCTAAACCAGAGTATTCCACATTTGTGAAATGTTAGAGCCTATAATTTTCTAAGTACTCATCTGTAACTAATCCCAAGAAGTACACACAGAATCACACACAGAGCTACCCACACAACCTCCCCAAACATAAAGCGTGAGCTCACCCCGCCCCCTCTTCTGGGAGTAGTACTCCCACCCCTTCAGCACTGGAGGGCAACCCATCCACAGGGAGTGTTGACACTCACACTCAGCAGAGATTTTCATCCAGCCACTGGGTTTTGCCAAGACTGGAGGGGAGCGGGAGAGGTACTCTGCTGGCACCTTTACGTCTTGGTACAAGAGCATCTTTCTTAATGTTGTAATGGAAGAAAAATCCTGTTGATTTAAGGTAGGTAGTATTTAATCCCTCATGCCCTCATGTTTTTTGTCCTTTTATGAAAACAGAACAGTAAATAAGAACGGACATTGTTTTAACCCTTACTGTCCATTTATTTCATTTGCAATGGCTACATGCAGTTGTTTCTTTGCAGCCTAAAATTATTTACCGAGATTTTAAGATCTGGATATCAACAGAAACTTGATTAGCATTAGATAATGAAATAAGTGCTGGTTATATTTTTAAAAGTAATTGGGCAAATTAATCTTCCAAATACATATTCTGAAACAGTGTCCATCAACCTCAGTCAACTTTTTTTCCTTTTAAAACTTTTCAGATAGTCTGCATTAAAAAGGACTTCAAATTAAATGGTTTGCCAGAAATATGAGCAACATTTCATATGAAAACACATCCCTGCAGGGAAAATATGTGCCATCTCCATATGAAGATCCAGCACAGCCTGGATTGTGCGATAATCAAGTGCTTGCCTGACTTCTCACGCTGGCCTGCTTTTGCTGCCAGCATCCTTGAAAACAAGAGCTGCACTTCTTGCTCTGCTGCAAACAATTCTTCAATTCTTAGGATATCTGGACATTAAATTCTATTACATTACACAACCTCATTATTATATTTCAAAACTTTTGACCTCCAAGAAAAATAGAACCAAACACCAGAGGCGTTTTCCTGTGCTAAGCTGTTTCAGGGCCAAACCCACAGGTATTCTTTTGTTTCTGCTAAAAAAAAAATCATTCTGTAAGGTATCAACGGGATGTTATTAAAGAACTGGCATAGCTCTATTGATCTTATCTCTTGGAAATCAATTACCCTCACAAGTGTCCTGTTTAAATCTGTGTAGGTAATCAGACTTTCAGTGACCACGGACAGGAGCAGCATCTGTGGCCCACAGCTGCCTGTATACACATTCATCCGTGGGCTGCAGTGTCTTCACATTGCATGCCACCATACAGATAATTCTCAGGATAGGAGGTGATGCAGAAAGTTGCCTCCATGTCTGAATGCTGACAACTGGCCCAAACAACCTGATTCCCTCTTTAAACCCGAACTGTTATGTTGCTGGTGCACAGAAGAGTGCAATAATCAATTACCCACAAAAAAAGGCTTCATCAGTGACTGAAATTACCTCCCACATGTTCAGTCACTTTAGAAGTTAGCAAAATTGATCATCTGGTAAACTACAAGTGATTAATTCATAGTCTCAGACAAGTTCCCATCACAGACACAACTCCACCAGGGGAAGTCGATGCCTGACTCAACATCTGGCATACGTTCTGCTGTCCACATGCCTGGGAACATGATCTTCTTTACATTTCATTAAAAGAGATGTTTAAACAGGCTTTAATTAGAATGTTTGCAGCTGAGGTACCTACCTATTTTTCTTTTGAAAACCCAGGTTTTATGCATCTGGATTGATGGCATTTCTGGAAAGAAACTGGGCAATCTTTGGAAACTTGTGGAATGCACTTTTTCAGTGGTTTTGGGAGAAAGTTCTTTGATTGAACAAGCTAGGTCACTTAAAAGGCTTCACCTGGCTGGAAATAACAATGCATTTTAGCTGTACTTCTTGGCAATATCCTGCCATTTGTTCATGCAGACTTATTTTTCAAAAGGCAAGCTGAAAAGTATCAAAAAGTACCTCTGCTGATCTGAATATATGGAATTCTCCAAACTATTATTTGTATGTAAGCCAGAGATATAAACAAAACAGCAACCACATGAAAGTTAATTAGAATGAAGAGAGAGATTAGCTTTTTTCTATGTGACTTTTAAAAGAAAATACAATTGAAGATTGTATTATATTGATGTAGATTGAAAATAGTAGCTACATCAAAGCACAAACACTGTTACAGGAAATCAATTAACCGACAGGTTTTACTGAGGAGTTCTTACAAAAATCAAAGCTACAGTGAAACTACATAAAGGGGGACCTCAAAACTGTTCTGCCATACTGTACTAAATTGAAACATCTGTGGCCATGAGCCTGCAATTTCATACACTTGGAAAGATTACTGTACTTGTGTGAAATGCAATCAACCTACTTTTAAAGACTTAACAGTGGTTTGCAGATGCTAAAGCAATCATAATTAACATCTGAGTTACCATGCCTTACACACCAAGTTTTTATCAAAATCAGTGATTTTACAATTCAAGGTCAGGCCTTTAAACGCTGAAATCTCTTGTCACTGAATATCTAGCAATGATTAAACCGAAATGATTGAACATCTGGTTAGACTAAAACACAGTTGTTCAAGGAGATTAAGAACAAGCAGCCACTAAAGGGGTGGAAAAAAATAGAACTGATTGCAGGTTTGTCAACCTGAGGCAGTAATTTCACTGCTTATCACTGTTTCATCAGCACATCTTTATATGTTGAATAAAGCAGTCACCAGATTACTGCTTTAATCAGCATCATAAAACATAGCGTTTCTCTCTGCTTCCTAACAGCTGGTTTAAGAGGAATAAAAGGTTTATTTGATGGATAAGTTGGAAGATATCCAAGGGCCCTACAAGCTGATACATTTCTACAATTGGACTTTCAAAGTAAGATGAGCCTTCACAAATACTGCCAAGCCAATTTTTTTGAGCATGAAGGCTTCCATTAAAAAAATCAAGATAATTTTCCTACCTCCAACACAGGAATCTACTCACTCATCCTTTACCAGAATGTCAATTGTACCATCAGTAAGAAAGAAAAAATTACTTCCTTTAGATATTATCAGCTTAAAATCTAATTCCATAAGACAGAAGCAATATTTCACTATCTACTAATTATGTTGCTAAATTTCAAGGTTCCTCAATTATGCTTCCATATTAAATAATCTTCACCAAAAAAAAGTCCCCCTACCTCTCATTGCTTTTCCTGTGCTGTGGAAGAGACCCACAAGAGCAGAGCCAAGTGAACAAGGCAGTGTATAAGGGAATCTCTATGGCATGGATATGAAAAAGAATCTCCTTGTACAGCACTGATTGCAGCATAAGACCCAAGAACCTTCATGGTAAACAGAAAATGAGATTTTTAGAAGCTCTATTAACAACCTATTGCTACTCTTACTGAAATGTGTTCCCATGGTGTTGAGCGCCTATAGAAATTTCAAAGGACACAGCAAACACCACCATCCACCCTCCTGCCCAAATTTAAAAAAACAAACCAACCACCCCCTGAAGGAGACAGGGAGGGAGAGAAGAAAGGAGAAAGGCTACCAAGTAAGTTCTCTCTGGTATTTTTTAAAATAGTATATCTAGAATTACCTCAAATTATTACAATAATAATAGCAACGAGGTAATTCAGCTAATTAAGGCTTGCACTACTTCTCTTTGAAACAGAACAAACAGTGCCACTAGATCTCTATGGGTCCCAGGAATTTTGTAGTGATGGCAGTTGCTAAAACAGAGCACCTCTCCTAATATCCCATTATTTTATATGTCATGCAGATGTCACTGTGACATTCATCTTTAACATGGCTGTGTAAAACTCTTCCAAAATCTTACTTACAGCTGTGGTGGGGCTTCCCCAGTGTAAATGCTCCACGTGCTCAAAGATGGCTTCCTGACACCCTCAGTTTGAAGATTCAGCTCCTCTTTGGTGAGAAGCTTTGCCTTCAGACTGCCCGAGTTAATTCTCGTCTTGGGGTATCTAAATTATCATTACTCAACACATTATCTTCGCTTTAGTTATTGAACAAATACAACCAACTCATTAAATAAAGCCCCTGTCATTTCAGCTTGAGTTCTGTAGTCATGAATGAGGAGGGAAAGGTAAAGTACAACTCACCAAATTTTAAAATTTAAAATGTGCACTTTGAAAAACAATGATTATTTATATTGTTAGGAGTTTTCATCAAAGTAAAAAAATAACTTTCAAGCAGAATCCCAGCCTTCAAGGGTACACTAAATGGGCACATGCTCCATGCAATACTGCAAAGACTCTAGTCTGGCTGCAGAAGTTAACAAGATAGTCAATTAAATTAAATTAAAACAGATTCCCAGAAATCCCTAAATTATGCCTGGGAGCTCTCCTGTCCCACCAGGATTAGGCAAGCACAAAACAGTTTTACAGATATCTCTATTCCAACCTGCCTATTAAAGGTACAGCACAGCACCTCCAGCAACATTGATTTTGCGGACATGCTTTTATTTGAGAAAGTAAGAGGTAAACAGTACGTTATATTGTTCAATAATCCCATAGTTATTTATCAGAACATTTGGCACAGGTGTCCAGGAATCTAGGATTTCCATTCTGCACACACCTCCCTCCCGAGACCAAAGCTGTCATCTGACAAGGACAGCAGCTAATGCTTCTGTCTTGGGCTTTTTGCTCCCCTTTGGTTTTTTCTTATTTTACAAGTCCACATTTAGATCACTTATGGATAAAATCACCAAGCTCTAGAGTGACAACCCGGCAAGAGCTGTTATAACTCAGTTTTCTGGGGCAGCAGTGAAACCATAGGTATTCCTTTTGGGATGGGGTACAAAACTACAGTGTGTGTCCTTCAGGCTTCTAAAGTCTATGCTGCTGCTCTGCATCCTCCCTCCCCTGAAATTAATGCTAATTTGGTATGGCTCTGTGCATTAAAATGACATTTCCTGATACAGCAGGTAATACATGCAGGTGTGTGCATATGTTTAAAAGCCAGCAGACAAAAGCAATTTCTTTGCCTTAATAAGAAAGAATAGCAAACTGAAGACAGATCATTCTCAATGCAGAGATTTTACCAGGCAGACAGGAAAGTAATCAAGGCTTCCACTATGGTGAAATAATATAGCAAGACTAGGAAAAGAGAAAAATCCTTGTCAAGCCTCAACTCAAGAAGCTTCAGCCAGACGCACTTCAGGATAAGCAGTAATGATTCCTTCAGGACAGTAAACAAAGGGAAATAAAGAAAGGAATCAGTCTCTTCTTTTATGGATATGCTCAACACTCCCCAAAGTCTTGTGAGCAGGTTTTATGCATTGAGTGAGAATCCAGTGTAAAGGACTGCCCAAAACAACAGTTAAAGCTTTCTTATACACAGATCCCAAGCAAAAAAACCAAACCCAAAAAAAAACAACCAGAGTATAGAAATTAAGGAAAACATCACATGGGCAGAACCTTCTGTTTGAACTCCAAGAAAAATCTCTTGCACCTGACTGCCAAAACTGAGCTACCCCACCTGGTCCACACAGAGTTTGGGGGACAATTCCTCTCTGTCCTCCTGAAGTGTCCCAAGCAGAGCCCAAGCTGGTTATTTGTTTCCAAGACAAAAGTGGGAAATAAAATAATAAACAATCAGCCCCAGAGCCAAGCAGAAAGAAAGACTACAGAGAGACAGAAACAGAGGATAAAGAAGCTGATAGGCCGGTTTCACACAGCATCCTTTCATTCCGCAGTTGGTCACTCACACCAGATGCAATGTTCCTTCTTCAGGCAGCAAAGATCAAGATGTAAATGACAAAAGATTACTTCCCATAAACCCAACTCCCTGGGGAAACTTAACCTCTTAAATAGGATTTGTCCTGCAGATAGAATTTGAAAAGCAGGTATCTACCAAAGAGCTGTTGTCTGCAGTGGCTCCTCCCCAGGCAGGGCACAGTTTCTCTATCACTATAATTCTCTGTTTTACTTTCTAAAAATAAAAACAAACACCGCCCCCACAAAAAAAAACCAACAAACAAACAAAACAAATAAAAACCCAAACAAAACAAACTCACAAAACCAACAAACCAAAATGAAGTAAAACATCTGCAAAACCCCCCACAAACACCAAAGCCATTTCTAAAGAAAAATGATTTCTGGAAGAAAAAGTACAATTCCTTTTACTTTTCATTTTCTATCTCCTTCTTTCTATTAGTAATTAACAAATGTACATTCTGCCTTAAGAATAGTGTCATATACCTGTACCTATCTATACCGCCAGTATATAGCTAACCAGTATAGTACAGACCCATGATGTTAGCCTGAAAAAGGTGAAAACTGTGAAACCTTTCAGCACTGACTTAGATGTGCTAAGACTGATAAGATGGCAAGAGACGGGTTACACTGGAAATTGCTTTATTTCACCGCTAAGGACTAGGACCAGCAAGAGAAGACAAAAATCTTGGTTTGATGCACAGCCAGGTGAATTCAGTAAATGTTTTCTAGATTATATTAAGTAAGATAAACAGAATTGCCCAATCAAAATTTATAAAGAAATGACATTTATTATGCGACCGAAATATCGGTTTCAAAAGCCACGATCGAGAAAAGCAGCACTGAGCCCAGGTCGGAGCTGGGTGAACACGCATAGATCTGATCTCTATCGCACCAGACCTCCCAAGTTCATGACTGCTGCTTTGGCTGGTCCCTTCTCATACAGTTTTTGGGTAGAGTCCAAATTAATTCTGTTCTTCTCGTATTCATGAAGTTTTCTTGTCCCGCAGTTGGGCTGCACAAAGCCTTTCCTGGGTCTGATGAATCGTCCATCCTGGTGATGAGTGGGCCATTTCTGGTGATGGGTGGGCCATCTCTGGTTCCTGGAACAGTTATTTTTAGTTCCTGGAATGTCTGATTCCTTATCAGATGCGGTGATAAGATCCAACCCCACCTAGGTGGAATCCTCACTTATTGTGAGAGAAATACTTTTAGTGTTGTGAAATTTTTCCTCTCAGCCAGGCTGGTGAAGGGATTTTGAAACTCAGTCTCTTGTAGTGTCTGATTACATTCCAGTTTTATACATAATACCACGAATTACATACTTTATTTATAACAATTCCCCCCCTTTTCATATGGAAACATTAATTCGTGCTACCTTTTGTTACTTAAAAATAGAAGTACTATCATCAAACACTTACTACAAATATAAAGGTATGAAAATTCAAACAAAAGAATTCCTTTTAGTCATAGCTATTTAGTTTTTCTTGTAAGTCTGTCTTTTCCTCTTTAATCTGCTTTTCAAATTTTATTAGAACCTCAGCAGCTTTACTATTTGCTTCTCCTTCTTTTAATTCCATGATTTTAGAGATTTTATTGTTTTTGCCTAATCTTCCAGCAGCTAGTTCCAGGTCCATGGGCATCGCAGCTATTTGCATACCTTGTACTACTGAGTGTATTAATCTAATAAAACATGGTATCATGCAGGGTATGAATATCACCCCGGCCACTGAACAAAGTATGAAGAATGCTGCTTTCTTCCACCATGTACCATCAAATAATTGTTCCCACCAAGATGCTTGTAAGATGGAATTCCATTTTTGGACTGGAGCATGTGTCACCTTTTTGATCTCCGCTGCGACGTCCCTGATGGTCTCTCCATAGTCATCAATTTCTATGCAGCATTCTGATTCATTGAACTTGCCACAGACTCCCTCTTCCTCAGCTAACAAATAGTCTAATGCAATTCGGTTTTGGTATACAAAGGCACGCATCTGAGAATGTTGTTTAGCTAACAGTTCTAGTGCATCTGAGGTATGATTTGAAACCACTTCTACTACAGCTTGGAGCCTTATGAGCCAATTGAGTAAATAGACAGTGGTTCTATACCCCCAGCTCCCATCCTGTGCCCATGTTGCTGGGCCATAATATTGGATTATTCTTTCTGCAGGCCATTCTTCTTCACCCCATTTTTGACTCCCACCTGCTATAGGCAGTGTTTTCTTTATCCCCCTTTTCTTTCGGCTTAAGGTTTTGTATAGAGGGGCTTCTAACAGGCCACTTTCTGATCTGGGGAGTGTAAAGAAAGAAGGTCGAATCATACCTAGAGTGCATGAACCTCTCCATTTACTGGGCAGTTCGCTGTATGCCTTTTTGCCACATATCCAGTATATACCATCAGGGGCTTTCCATTTTATTCTCATATTTTCTGGTTCTCTCCAATATTCTTTTAAGTCTTCTAAGGATTGGTAAGGGTTAGCTCCAGATTGTTCGTACCAGCAAAGGTTAACTCGACTATTCCAATCACAATTTGCTTTTCTTTCTTGACTCCAATATCCTGCAGGGGGTTCTGGTTGCCAGATTTTACTTTTGTTATTTGAATATATTGCTAGAGTGGATATACACAGGGTGTATCCCACAACCTCAGTATATTCACTTCCTTCCCTGCTGATGCAAATTATTCCTATTACTCATTGGTTTAGAATCCAACCTTCAGGCCTCTGTGAAGTCTTTGAGAACTGATTTTTATCTCTTTTTAGAAGTTGTTCTGGAGCTAAGCCTTCACCCTTCCAAGGCCATTTTTCTGCTGATTTCAGCCCCCCACATATCCAACAGTTGGATAAACCTAACTCAGTAGCAATTTCTTGCATTAAGTCTATGAACAAGTTAGTGTTAGGGGCTGGCCATTCCCAATCATTATACTGCTTTTCTAGTAGGTCGTACTGTTTGCTTAATGCCAATAGTCTCTCTTGTTTTATTCTCTTTTTTCTTATTTCTGAGTCTTGTCTCTTGAGGTCTAATGTTACCTGTTTCATAGTGTTTTCTGGGTCCGTGCCATCCTTGTTCTTAGAAAAGCAAAAGGTGTTATCATATTGCAAGCATGCCCTGTCATCATTTTCCTCAAGGAGGTCTAGTATAACTGGTTCGTTGCCGAGGGGTGATCTGTCTTCGTACCTTAAATTTTTCCCCACCCAGTAAGTTTTTCCATCCATTATGCACATGCTTAATTTTGAATTATTGTAACATAATTTGTTGATCTGAGAATAGGCTATGAAGATAGATTTTTTTCTTCCCTCCAACCCATACAGTATCATTACAGTGTTCACAGATTGAGACTGGCATTTGGTCTATATTTCTTTTATGTCTCCTATAGTATTGGTTTCTATTTCTGAAAGGAGGAACTTATGACTTCCTTTTCTTTAACCTTGCATTTCGAGATAAGCATTTAATTTTTCCTTCTAATTCATAAATTTGAAATCGAATGCCATTTAGATCACAATGTTTGCTATTTCCCTTGCAGTTCTCTGGGCTCTGATGTGTCCCTTGTTCTTTCAGGAGGACCTGCTGACACATTTCGCAAAGACTGTCAGCTTTTTGGCCCTCTTTGGGGGACAAACCCTCTAGTGGTGTATTAAGTGTTAGGCATATGGTCAGGCTCAGAACCATCAGGAACCCCCATAGGTGTACCCCTCTGCCTTTGCCTTCACCCACTGGAGTGCAGCCAGCGGCGAGGTAAGCCATCTTCTTGGCAGCAGGGATATTCTTCTGGGGTCCTATGGCTGGACCGAATAGCATACCTTTTCTTATATACGTTCCACCTAGAGAGCTTTATTGTGTCTGATCTGCAAGGTACTTTGATTGTTTTCCGGCACTCGACTGTTAGAATTTCTGCTTGTGCATCCAATTTTTCCCCTGACCCTGTATTTATATATGGCGTACCACTCAGGGGAGTCTAGTTCCAATTTCCCTACGTTAGTAGCAAGGGTTAAGTATTGGCTAGTCAGGTCTCGCTCTTCCTCCAAACACTTTATACACAGGCCTCTGGGCCTATCCCCTCTGTGACAACGAACAACTTAAATTTCGTTACGATATTTACACTTTAAAGAGACAAAGGGATAACATTCACAACCAATTACATTACAACTTATCTGATCCCTTCCGGTCATTTGTTGGGTCTGTGAAATTTTATTTTTAAATCTCCTGGTGAAGAGGTGATCCTCCACTCAGGTGTTCGTTCCTGGACTTCGATTTTCTTCACTCAAGAAGCGTGCATCCAGCCTTTCTCTGCCGTTCGAATTGCTGCGTCTGTAGTGAGGAGGACAAGAAATGGACCCTCCCAGTGAGGAGTGAGAGGGGTTTCCTTCCATGTTTTTATAAGAACTTTGTCCCCCGGTTGTATCTTGTGGATAGCAAATCCCAGGGGGGAATGTTGTGTCACCAGCCCCCGTTTCCTTAACGCCTGTAAATTTTTATTGATTGCTGTCAGATAGGGATGGATTTGTCCATCCTCTATCCCAGGATGCCCTACTGGCATTCCGTGTTCATAAGGCATCTCATACAGCATCTCAAAGGGTGACAGCCCTGTCTCTGAGTGAGGCATAGTTCAGATATTTAGGGGGGCTAATGGAAGACACTTTATCCAGGACATTTTTTGTTTCTAACATTAATTTTGATAATTGTGCTTTTAGAGTTTGGTTCATCCTCTCGATCTGGCCCGAGCTCGGAGGGTGCCAAGGGGTATGATATTGCCATCGAATCCCTAGTGCCTTGGCCAATTGCTTAATAATTTTAGAGGTGAAATGTGTTCCTTGATCCGAATCTATGTAGTCTATTATACCATATCGGGGTATAATTTCTTCCAATAATATCTTTGAAACTGTCTGGGCTGTTGCCCTTGAGGTAGGGAAAGCCTCCACCCAGTGGGTTAGTTTATCAACTTATACCAACAAATTTTTATATCTTCTGACTTTAGGCAGCTCAGTAAAATCTATTTTGATCCTTTCAAAAGGCCGATGAGCAGCAGGACGACTTCCCAGTACTGTCTGTCGGGAGTTAGCCCGGTTTATTCTCTGGCATATCATGCACCCCTGTACCTCCTGCTTTGCTAATTCATAAATGCCCTTACATCCGAAAAATTTTAAAAATTGTTCTGCTAGGGCCCTTGCTGCCCAATGAGTTTGCTGGTACAGTCTTTTTAGAATTTTTTCTACTGTATTCCTTTGACAGTAGCTCCCTCCCATCCCGTAACCTCCACTTACCTTCTTCTTGTTTTGCTCCTATTTTTAGGTAGTCTTCAATCTCCTTTTTGGAGGGTTGTGGGGGGTATTCTTTGGGTTCTCTTTGCTCGACCTCTGGGGTACTCACCTTTAATAATGTTTTGTCTTCGCCTCTTTATCAGCTCCTCGGGTCTGGAACTGCATTCCTGTATGTGCTATTGAAATCGCCTCTGGCTCCCTGACAGCTTCCAGGATCTGTTTTATTATTTCCCCATGGATTAATCCTGTCTCTCTGGTGTTAATTAACTCTCTTTCTTCCCAAATTTCCCCAAAAGTGTGTACACACCAAATGCATACTTGGAGTCTGTAAAAATAGTTCTCCCCCTTTTTTTTCATTAGCCAATGTCCCAGGTATTCTACCTTGGGTTCAGTGAACTGGGGTTTTGATTTGGAGACTTTTAACCCCTTGTCTCCTAAGAAATTTAACAACCTTATAGTGGCTTTTCTCACATCCCTTTCTGCTGGTCCAGCCACCAGCAAGCCATAAACACACTGAGGCAGCCTGGCTCCCCGAACAAAACCGGCTGAGCAATTGCTCAAGAGCCCAACCAAAAAAGCTCGGTGAGTCCACAAACCCCTGAGGCAAGGAGGCTCACCTGAGCCGCCGCCCCCAGCGGGTTCCCTGATCCCCCCACCGAAAAGTGAAACAATCCCAGCTTTCCTCTGCCAGAGTACAAGTCCAAAAGGCACCCCTCAAGTCTATCACACTACACCAGGTATCTGAGCGGGGGTGCCACCCAGCAAAGTGCACGGATTAGGGGACAGCGTCCCAGCTATTACTTGCTTTAGTCCCTTTCTCCCTTCTGTAGGAAGAGGATATTGTTTAACCCTTAATCAGATCTTCTGGCCTTTTAATCTCAATATGAATGGGTGTCATTTCTATTCTGCCTGCCTCTCCTTTGGTATACTAGACTTTCGGATTCACCTTGTCTTTATCTTCTATGGTTAGTTTGTATAAGCTCAGTACAAACTGTGACTCTTGAACAATCAAGCTTACCTCCAAAGCCACCATCAAATCTCTTCCTAACAAATTGTAGTTCGCCTCTTCAATCAACAAAGCATTCCCTAGGCATGTCCTGGTTTCAGATTCGAACTCTACATTTTTAATAACCAGGACCTTAAATGATTCCCCTTTTGTTCCGACCACCGTCGGGGTATCTTTGCTTGTTGTACATCCACTCGGCAGTCACTGAACGGTGGTTTGTTCAGCTCCCGAGTCTACAAAAAAAATTAGTTCCTGCTTTAGGAGTCCGACTTTTAATTTTATCAAGGGCTTCCTGGACCTTAAATTGAGAAGCCTCTGACAGAACTAGACCTCTTGAAAGATTTTCTCATCTTTCATCCTTCTCCCATGAATCAACACCTTTTTCTTCTTGTGTGCTAAATATTCCAGTGTGCATAGTCCCCCCATCAACTAAAGCATACCCTGACATTCTTTTTCTTTGTACACATCTGGAAGAACCGCCTACATGTATTATTTCTCTTTCTGAAAGGGCTTATTCCTCGAGATCTGCTCGAACTTTTGGTGTTTTGCTTCTCCTTTAAGAGGAGCAGCAGAAGCGGTTGTTGCCAGGGGAACAGTGCATTCAAGGGGGGGGTGGTTGGAGGTAGGAATCCTCTCCGGGGCTGATTCCTCCAGGAGTGGGGGGGGATAAGTGGGAAGTGCCGCTGGAACTGGCAAGGGGACAAGCTCTTCTGATGGACACCAGAGCCTGGCGAGGACCCCCCTCATGGGTCCACATCAGCCACGGCAGCAGGACTCCGAGCTGCTGGCTGGCCTGGTGCAGCCCACGGGGCCGCAGCCGGGTTCAATGGAGCTGTGTCAGACAACGCAGCGGGGGCAGGGGCCGGCGGAACGGCCGCGGACATCAGGACTGGGGCCGGAGCTGGGACCGGGGCCACCACCGGGGCCGGGGCAGGGGCACAGGCGGGAGGCCGCAAGGGGATGCTGGAGGGGGCGGCGGGAACACCGGGGCTACCGGCAGAGCCGCCGCTGCTGGGACAAGCGGTGGAGCCGCGGGCGGTGCCATGAGAGCTGGGACAGGCGGGACCTCGGGCTCTAGGACGGGCGGCACAACAGGAGCCTGGGCTTGGAGGGGGGGGGGAATGCTTTCAGGGAGGCTCAACCCCTCTCTTTCTTGTTTTCCTTTTTCTCCTTTCCTTGGGTTTATTTCTCCTTTCGGGACAGTCCCCCCAGTGTTCTAGTATCCAGCCTAGGGACTATCTCTCGGGATTTTAGGTATCCCTTGTTTCCTCCCACCCCCTGATTTTTCTTGGGGTTTTCTCGGGAATTTACTCTTTTTCTGTTCCATCTTAAAGAAAAAAAAATAAAAAAAATTACTTCGCTATCTTACCTGGATTTTGTGGAGTCCTCTAAATTCCCGAATTCGGTACCGTTTCGAATTTGTATTTCATTTGTTACCGGTCTAGTAGCCCCCGCAGGGGACTGCCCTGGGGGTTTTCCTCCGGTAACTGCTCTCAAAATACTGACTTTTACCTGGACTAAATATGTCCGAGACTAGGGGCCTTACCAATCCTTGAACTCGATACAGGACATACCCTTCCCCCTAGCCGTCCGTGGCCAATCCCCCGAATTTCTCAGTTTATTTAGGCTTGATGTGTGGAAAAGAATTAGGTTTTCCTTTCGCTTCCCCCATGACCGACCTCTTCCCTCGCGGGAGAGAGGAACTGAGATCTTGGGGTCTGCACTCGCTTCGTGACAGTATCATGTCTCACACACACGCTCGACCGCCCTCACTCAACTGTGCAATACTTACGGTCAGTTTTCCTGCGTGGATTCTTCGTGCATGGAGATTTTTATGAGTGAATTACCCTGCCGCGGCTCCGGGGATCCCACCATGGGTCCCCCCCGAGTTCCCTGAGAGCTCGTTTTATTTCCTTTTCTTGATCGAGGTGCCACTTTAAATTAGGTTCGTTGATACGATTGGTCCGCGGGATCCCCTGTCCAGCCAGGCCGCTAGAAAAATTAGTGGGGCGCCTCCTGACTGAAAAAGGGGTCCGCGATACCCCAAATCGCATCACGTCGGGGTCACCAAACTAAGATAAACAGAATTGCCCAATCAAAATTTATAAAGAAATGACATTTATTATGCGACCGAAATATCGGTTTCAAAAGCCACGATCGAGAAAAGCAGCACTGAGCCCAGGTCGGAGCTGGGTGAACACGCATAGATCTGATCTCTATCGCACCAGACCTCCCAAGTTCACGACTGCTGCTTTGGCTGGTCCCTTCTCATACAGTTTTTGGGTAGAGTCCAAATTAATTCTGTTCTTCTCGTATTCATGAAGTTTTCTTGTCCCGGAGTTGGGCTGCACAAAGCCTTTCCTGGGTCTGATGAATCGTCCATCCTGGTGATGAGTGGGCCATTTCTGGTGATGGGTGGGCCATCTCTGGTTCCTGGAACAGTTATTTTTAGTTCCTGGAATGTCTGATTCCTTATCAGATGCCATGTAGATATCAGAATTTGGTGATCAAGTCGTCATGGTGCAAATGTCCCGGTGATAAGATCCAACCCCACCTAGGTGGAATCCTCACTTATTGTGAAAGAAATACTTTTAGTGTTGTGAAATTTTTTCCTCTCAGCCAGGCTGGTGAAGGGATTTTGAAATTCAGTCTCTGTAGGGTCTGATTACATTCCAGTTTTATACATAATACCACGAATTACATACTTTATTTATAACATTAAGCAAGGTGGGTTTTGTTTGTTCTTTTTTAACACTTGAGTGCAAGTGCCAACCAAACTGCCCCAAAACAACATCCAATTACTCCTTTACTACCAAGAAAACATTGACATTTCAAGAGCTAGATACTTACGGCTTTATTCTCCTTGACATAACAATGTGACAAGTGCCCAACCTTTTGGAAACAGATACATTACATTGTGATTAATCCTGCTTTATCTTTTGCTATTTCCCTCTGTGAGTAGGCACATTCTATTCAGTCAAAACAGGGAAGACAACTGCGTGTGTGTGGAAAAAGGGGATGGGGGTGGTGGGTGGGAAGGGGTTTCACAGACCTCTTTTCTGCTTCATATCATCTTCTTCAGCCCCAAGAAAAGAAAAAGCACCAGAACAAAATAGTTCTTCTACAGGACAGGGACCATGACTATTTTCAAGGGGAGAATTTTGCATCAAAAGCAGAAATGACACTTTCAAGTAAAAAGAACTAACTTCCAGATTGAGTTTTGGAAAGCTCAAGATATCAAGTGTGGAACAGGCGTTGCACAGATAGGTCTTCAGAGCTGATGCTCCACACATGGTTTTACTTTTAATGGGAAGCACAAAAGAGGCAGCAACTCTTCTAACGTGGCTGGGGGCTTGTAACCACAAGCCCCGGTGTGCCCTCGGGCAGAGGGGACACAGCGTTAGCCTCCACAGCGGCCTCGCTGGCCGGCTCAGTGGAATCAGTGTGAGATGGGTGCGGGCGCTGGCTCCTCCTCAGAGGAAACATGTCGGGCAGCCGATGATCAGGCTCGTGTTAGCCCGGAGGCAAAGAAGGCGGGAGGGGCGGGGGGTATGAGTTCCAACAGGTTTATTTGCAGGAGGGATCAGGGACCAGCAAAACCCTCGAGGATACGCGGGCTAGCCCCTTTATGGGGGGGTGGAGCAAGGCAGGGAAAGAGAAAACAACCAATGGGGTACAAGCAGAGGGGAGGATACAATTTTTCAGAACAAATGGGGAAAACAGGGAGGCAGGAGTCATAACAGGGAACCAATTAATAACTAAAAAAGGGAGAACTTTCTGGAACAGGGGGAGGTAATTTAGGATTGGGAGCCACCTGGGGGAGGTATGTGAGTGATTGGCTACGTGAGAAAGGGCACATAGCCCCTCTGCAGCTTGCTGAGCTAGATCTTGCTCAACACCGCACGCATCTTGTGTAACAATTGAAGTTGCAGGATTCTGCACGTAGCCTGCTCAACAACTGAGCTACCATTGAGTTCTTATTGCTGAGCTATGTGTTTTATTGCAGAGTTAGCAAGGGTAGTCTTTGGCAGCAAAACAATAGACGCTTATAGAAAACAATAGGAGCTTGTGGTTAAGAAAGACAAAGAAAAAGGGAACTGCTGACCACAGAAAAGGGGAACAAAGGGAGGGGTTAGAAATCAGCTAAAGACTACGTGAACCACGTAGAATGCGCCTTTACGAATATGCATGAGCCTATTATTGATAGCATATAAGGATCTTCTGTATGATCAATAAACGAATTCCTGCTGATCACTCATATTGAGCGTCTGGGTTTTCCCTCCATCGCGACAGAGGTAACCTAGACCTCAGTGATCTCTTGTGGTGACTGACATTTGATGGTTTCAGCCTGAGAGCAGGCTGACCCACCCCAACACTCTTCAGTCACTTCCAGCCCCAGGCCAATCTGTGCACATCCCCTTCTTTTCAGTGGCCTCAGTTGTCACATGGAGCCTTCCCAACCTGTGACAGCCACTCAGGAGTCTGTGTCTTTGCTTCCAATGTATATAATTTGGTACATACTTCCAAAAAATAATTCCAGCTTAAGGTTCAAAGTGCCATAAAAGCTAAGAAAATACAACTACTAGAATATTAGATTATTCCCCTACACCCCCCATAACCTTAGGTCTAAGCACCCACAACAGATGACTTCCATACACTGAAAAGCTTATGAGCAGTCCAGATCATTATGTCCACATCCTGCTCTGAATTTATAAAATCAACAGTTTCTTATTTTTTTCCCCAGTGCTGCCATTAGTATTTCTTGCAAACAAGGATCTGTCTCTGGTACATTAACGTGCCACGAGCTGTGGCATCTTGAAGCAGAGCTTTGCACAAAACATACCTGCAGTCTGACAGCCAGAGGATGCCAACCACAGCAGGAACAGAGAAAGCCCAACAGATTCATAGCCCTGCCTCAAGAAAGCCAAATGCTTAAAATTCAATGTTCAATGCAATTAATTTTTAAAGGGAAACTCTCTGCATACTTTCCAAGAAATGAACTGTGTCAGCCACATAAATTGTTTTCCACTTCAAGGCAGAACTTGGAGCCCATCACATTTATGACATTGTGACAATTGTTCATTTATCCTAAGTGCAGTAAATCTTGCAGTACCAAACTCAGCCTTTTACACTTGTTTGATTTTTAATAACCCGATGTGCCAACAGAGAGAGTCTGTACCAGAGGAAGAGGCCTAATGCTCTGTGTAGCTCCTCTTAACTGACTGTTCTGTGCAATACCTGAAGTAAATCCATCCTGGGAGTGGGAAAAAGGACTGAAATTATGTTGGCAAATAAAGCTAAAATAAACCAACATAAAACCCCCCAAATAAACTGCAGTGTATTCCATTACATAAACTTAGTAAGTACACTCCCACACATATGGGGAAAAACGAACATATGAACAAACTAATAGGATTGTGCAAAAGAAGCTTCTAATAATAGGCCCACAATTAATCTCTTTTGGTCTTGGGGCTTGCCTATAATCATTCTTCATGCACATAATGTAATTTGGGCAAAAAGTAATTCTATGCAAAGGACATGTCTTACAACAACCCTCCAATTGTGAGGACTATTTTTCCTAATCTAGTTATGGCTCAGCAGATGGTACAGAGTCCACTCCTGAGCCAGGCTTAGTTTTGTTCCATGCTTTATTGACAAAAAAGGGGGCAACATTTCTTTGGACCACCAAAGTGGTGGGTACGAACAGGTGAACTGGAACTGAGGAGAATTTTACAGAAAACCTTATGACATCTAAAAGCTATCATGATAATTACTCTGCTGTAATTAGCCTTACTAGATTCCTTAGTGTACTCCTCAACTATTTTGTTTTTCAGTAGTTATTGTGTCATTAAAAAAAAAAAAGCTCTGTTATTGAATCAAGTAACATCTGTAGGATGAAACACTTGATCTGACATTTTATGCAGCATTTGTGCATGCACACGTGTGTCTCATATAAAGCAAGACATATTTTAAAATAAGTTTTCCTAGGTTTAAGAAATAGACAATCCTTGCAGAAAAAAAGAAATTAAAACATCCTAACATATTAGTTTGCTTTACAAGTTTCCTGGAAGAACAACTATTTAAAAATGAAAAAACAGGGAAATAAGAAAGGAAACTCTACAGAAATTCTACTCACCACATTAATAATTTTCTTTTAAAACACAATATTTAGTGAAAGTATTTTCCAGTTATGGAAAAAAATCACATTTTTCAGCCCCTAAAACAAATTCAAACCTTCACACACAACTGAGAAAACACTCAGGAAGTGGTTCCCCCTTTCTTTCCCCAAGTTATTTATTCCAGTTATTCAATTAGGGAATGCCACTGCTGGAAGTTGAGACATTCTCTAGAATATATTAATTCTCCAGCTTCTTAAAATGCAATGTGCTACAGGTGATAACTGAGGCCAATATTCCTTTCATGTTCTCATAAGTATAATTAAGGCCTTTTGCCACACATGAAAAAAGTCTACAGCAGCTGTATCAAAAATGCCTCAAGCACTGTCACACATCAACCCCTCAAACCACAACCTTGCTCCTCATTCTCAAGCTCAGTACACAAGAAACGTACTTTTTGCTCTGTTTCAAGGGGATTAATTTTTTGCTGTGTATGGTGTTAGACCAGCCCCCTGCAGGTTCCATATTCAACTGATATCGGGGTACATAAAAAGAAGAATAATACAGCATTGCAAAAAAGCCCACTACTGGCTAATGTCTAATATTAGAAAAAAAAAAAACCAAACCAAGAACCTTAAACTTTTAAATGAAAAGAACAAAGTGAATGAAATCTCAATATATTCTGAGCAGAATCAGTGAAGATTTTCTAAGTGCAATTTACATGATGATGTGAAGAGATGGGTTCCTTGGTATTGATTTTTTATTTTAATTTATATTACTACTACTACAAGCTTCAGCTTTAGTGTTGGAAGACATGAGTTAACATTAATGAACCCAGAGAGCTGCCTGGCTAATGCAGGAAGAGTCCAAGGCTGCTGCAGAGCCGCATACCCAAACCTTGGGGCAAAGGGAACTCGACTGTCTGCACAAGCTGACTGAAAGCTAGAAGCTGCAGCAGTAAATGCATGTACCCATCGATCAAAATTGTAAACAGAAACTGTCCTGAGTGACAGCAGAAAGGAGGACTAATCACTGGCAAACTGCAGGGAGGTGGCAGAGATGCAAGATGCTTCCACATTTTTTGTGTGAGTTTACAAAAGAACACCAACCAGAAGAAACTGAAGAAAGTTTGGAAGAATGAAGTGGGGAAGTAGCATTCTTAAGGGTAACAGGTAGTTAAACAACTGTTTTTCATGTGGAAGAATGAAAAGAAACCATCCTTCCTACCCCACAGCACACACAAATCCATGACAAAAGAGTAGCAGCAATGCCAGATAAGGATTCATATTTCAAATAAAATAATAATGCTGTCATCACAAAAAAAAGGGGAAACTGCATGATAAATCCAACGGGAAACTACATGGTAAACCCAAAGCCTGTGCACATGGAGCTTCCAAGGCATCATTTAAAAGAAAACTCTGTTTGCTCCAGAATCTATGTAGAAATCTTCCTGAGGAGATGTGCTCTATCATGAGGCAAGACCCTGTGCCTGGCAGCTGAATGGGTTTGTGACACTGTTCGTCTTGGTCTGTCCCCAGACTGCACTGGAGGCTGCTGGGCTGCAGACCTGTGTCACTCTGTTCATCTCAAACACACCAGTCAGCTGCAGTGACACAATTCGGTGTTTTTATACTACACATACTAGTGTGCACAATGTGACCTCAGGACAACAGGCAGTTATGGTTCAAAAACATCTCTGATTCACCACATATGCCTTAGTTTCTCCATTATTCTTTATGGACTCTATTATAGACATATCACTGCCCTTCTAGACTGTTACCTGCTTGCACAGTCTGGAAAAGCAAAGTCAGACAGAAGTTCTGCAGATTTAATAAGATTGCTTGATAATGTGTCATGAGCTTCAGTGACTCTGGGGATAAGACGTATTAAGAAATGCTATGTAATCTTTAATGTTCTGCAAGTAACCATGGCTTGGCATTAAAATATATAAAAACTTGTCAAGGCTCTGATATATTTAATATCTGTTTAGTGACATCTCATTTAGATAGAAGATTCATTAACCTCAAAATGCTATTGTTTTTTTTCATAGCAGCAGTATGATATGCAAGGCTGAGCTGGTGCTTGCTTAATAAACAGATTTTCAGAATCACTGGCTGAATGGATTCAGATCTCAGCAGCCTAAAATTTAGTACATCAAGGTATCAGAAAAACACAGAAATTCATTAAATGGCTTTGCATACTGGAACCTCACAAAATATGACTGTAGCCTAATTTGAGGTTCTGTCTTCTCCCTAAAATAAAAGGGAGACACTAAATTAGAATGACTAGATTTTGTTCTACCAACCATCGTCAGAATAGGTCTTTGAGTATTGTGCGGAATATATTTGAAATGAGCCAAGTATTTTTCTGCAAGAATGAATATTAAGTACTGAGCAGGTGCAGTAGTTAATTTTCATAATGTTCTTGGTTATGCAGCTAATATACCATTGCAAGTTTCATTACAAGGCAGAATAGATTCTAACAAATTTTGTTTTGACACTAACTGCCATTCAAATGAGCAAAAGTACCCTCATTTATTTTAATGAGAACTGACATAAAAAACCACATGCAAATAAGACAATATTACATAAAGGCAAAAAAGTCAATCAAATCATGAAACATAAATAAAATGCTAAATATAGGGATTATATGGTCTTAGAGTCACAAAACTATTTAGGTTGGAAGAGACCTTAAAGCCATCTTGTTCCAATGCCCCTGACATGGGCAGGGACACTGTCCACTTGACCAGGTTGACCCAATCCCTGTCCAGTGTGGCCTGGAACACTCCCAGGGATGGGAGTATTCACCACACTTAAACATTAAAGAACTGATAGCGAATAAACAGGGTCAGCAAAGAAACAGAGACAATGTACACACACATCTGTTGTATTTACAGAGTGTGCTTGTAGTCCCAGCAAAAAGCTGCTGAAGAAGGGAAAGTGATAAACTTCCAGGTAACCAAAGCCAGCCCTGCGTCTCTGTGACTTTTGCTCAAGCAGCGGCATCTAAAAATCTGGAGGTTCTGGAATAACTTTTTCATCTTTCCCAATTCCTCCTTTAGCAATGCCATTATCTAAACCACTGCTCTGTACATACAACAAAACTCAGTATGTCACTGCTCTGGTCAGGAGCTGCAATGAATCATATTTTATGTTCCACACTCATATTGTTTCCTTAATCATCCTTTACCCTTCAAATGTTGACTGAATCCCAAGCAAAGACTCCATGAGAAAGGAAATTTTCTTGTATTTTCTGCCAATCTATTTCCAAGCATTTGTACAATGTCATGTAAATAACCACATCATTGTATAAAACAGTGCAGATGAAATATTGTAATTAATTTTGATACCTGTAATCATAACCTGTAATTATCATGTAAGTGGAGAGCTATAATCAAGGAGCAAAGCCCAATTCCACATTTGATACATTTCACAGGAAGAGCTCTGTGGTTACTCATCTAAATAGGAGAAAAAGCTACAAGAAGATTAGCTGTAAAAGTGCACTTTAAAAAGTCATTATAATTAGAGATGCTCAACAAAACACAACTGAACAAAAACAGAAAGGAGAGGAAAAAAATTGTTTTGCTGGCCTTCAGGGAAATATCAAGCTTTTGACATTTCCACACCTTTTAACTATAATTGTGATATAACTACATAAAATGCATTACAGACATTACAGAGCCATCATTCTTAAACCCATATGCATTTGGCTGTTTGAACTGCACTGACTCCCCAGCAGTAAAGTGGAATTTGTTATTATTTATAAATCAATCAAGCCAACTGTTGAGGCTATAGTAATATTTGCTTGGAATATCACAGCCATATTTTGACAACAAAGACTAATAGAGAAAAGCCTCTAAGAGAGGAAAAACATAATACTTAATAATAAATTACATTAAAACATTGAATAAAATCATTTGCACTTATTTTTTCACACCCACACATTTGCAAGCACAGAAACACCTGCACTGAAGTGGTCTGCGCATTATAGCTGTCCTGGCATGAAGCAGAGGAGACACCAGCTTGCAGTGTTTCCTGTCCCCACAGCTGTCCTTACAAAGGAGAGGCTATGGTTCCACATTTTCATATATTTATGTCTTCTGTCCCTTTATTTGGATGTCTCATGGTTGCAGTCCTGTTCTTCATCTTCCCTTCATCCATTCCTAACAGCTTCTATCTATTACCGCAGGCCTGGTTCCTACGGTATATCACCATGTCCCGCAGCCATAGGGAGGAGGAGGAGGAGAAGATCCAGCAGGCAGGAATTGTGCAGCAAGATTGATTTATTTAATTATTTTACAAACTCTTTTATAGACTTTTTTCTTCATAGTCTAATTGGACAAAGGGCCAGCCACCCCTTGGGGGTGATTGGCTAAAATCCTAAAACATCCATTGTCAAAATATTTTCCACTATACCATAAACAAGACTTTTCAAGGTTGCAGGTGGCTTGGTTGTTTCCATTCCCTGCTACCTCTTCTGTGAGAGAGAAAAGTCTCTCACGGACTTAGAAAATAACAAGAAAATCCTCGCTAACAGCAGTTTTGTACCTACATCTATCTGTACATTATTTTGCTCTGTCCATCTCAGCATCTTGAAAACCTTTATGCCACTGTGCTGGGATTTTGCTGCTCTGTGTGCCACTGAACATTGACTCATTTGCCATGTTCCCTTTCTGGTGCTTCCACAGCCTTTTCTTCCTCTTCATATTTTACTCATACAAATCTCACAATCTGTATTACAAATTTCTGCTACAATGCGTCTTCATAGGAGTCCAAAACTCAAACTCTGGAAAACACTGCTCCCCTCCAGATTAGGTAGTTCCTATCTGCAGGACTAGATCAAAGAAAGACTGAACTCTATCCATCCACAGGACTTGAGACTCCAAAATCATCTGCATGCTTTTAATTACACAAGTTACAGAGTGATTTGTTGGGTTTTTCTTAAAAGTTCACAAAACAGAACAACAGTGAAAGAAACCCCACAGATATAACCAAGGTCACTCCTACACAAAAGAGAACTCAATTTGTTCCAGCACTTGGGTGATTTGTGCTATAATGAACTTTGCCATGATTCTCTTGTTCTGTGATGGTATAATTACCTTTAGGGATTTTCATGCAAAACTGGCATTTTATCTGGCGAATAATTTACAGGTTGGCAAAGTTTAAATACATATAAATGGCACACTTACCATTAATGTCAGATAGACAAAGGAGAACAAGTAGGATCCCAAGGAGGTGCCATGCTGCTGTTTCACCGCCTCATGCAGGCAAGATTAGCAGGGCCTCTCAATGCACTCGCCTACATTTTCCAAATAGCTGATCTCATACAAATCAGGCAGACTGATTTTAAAAACACAAACGAGAAAACTCCGTGGATACCACATACAGTGCCTGGTGCAGTACCTTCCCAGCAAGCGTGGAAGAAGCAGATCAAAGCTGACGTGTTGATACTTATCAAAATGGATAAGATCAAGTATGAGATGATCTTGCTCACAAAGATGAATTGACCAAAAATAATTTGTACAAGTTTCAGCTATTACAAACTGTCCTTAAAAAAATAAAACTTACAAAAAAGTACAAGATATGCTTTAGCTATGATAAATCCCACTAAAATACCACTTGGTCTAAAATGTGTGAAGTCCATGGATTTGATCTATTCTATACATCAATCGTGGACAATCTAGTAACCCCTTCTTGCCTTAAAAACACTCAAATCTCTAGTACACACTGTCACCCTCAAAAACCATAAAAGATGTTTTTAAATTGCAGGCAACTGAACCTAGTAAAAACCAAGTAAGCAGATTAAGGCCAAAGCAACCTTTACATCAGTCCCACTTCATACATGTCCTGAGAACCTGATGGATTGATACAGGAAACAGTTAATTATTATGAGAGCTACAGACTGAAGACAGATATAACTTTTTAGGAGTTCCCACTATGTACCTATTTCTTCTAGGTAATCCAGCCCACAACGTAGTGAAAAGATTGCCATTACATCCAAAGGAGGGATTAAACTACAGAAAATTTTCAATAACATGCTGCCTGGAATGCTAATTATGACACTCCTGTCATGAATATTTAATTTTCTGTTGGGTCTTATGTCCTTGAGCTAAAGCCCATAACTTCTTTCAATATTAATGCCAATTGTGCATTCAGATCCACAGAGATAGAGAAGCTACCCAGACATCTGAATACGCCCAGTCTTGTTTAACTATAATGATTTTCAACTTCATTTCTAGCTGGTTCTGTATGACAAGGATACCAAAACCACACAACTTTTCAGCCCTTTTTAAATGGCACAGATGATGATGATCACAGCAGACCTCATCAGCACCTAATACCAGGTAAAAGGTTAGTGAGTTTGAAAACACTGATTAACTACTGTTATTAAAAGGGGAGGAAAAGCTAGAGAATCCTCAGTTTGAAAATCTAAAATCCACATCTGAAAGACTATCATAACTGCCCTGCTTAATTTCATCTCAAAGAGATGCTTTTGTTGAGAAACAGACTTTTGAGGATACAACTTTCTGTCCCACAAGTAACTCAAACCACGCATCTGCAAGTTTGGAATTAAAAATATATATATATACATATATATACACACATCTATACATCTATACATATACACATATACACATATATACATATATATACACATTTATACATATATACATATATACATATAATCAGAGTGAAGCAGTTGGAAATTATTAACTAGAAATGATGGGTCACACTTTAGTATCTGTCAAACTTTGAGGACACAATTCTATGACTTGGGAATACTACTTACTCCTACATTGGTACATGATAACGAATACATCCGGGGAAAAAAAGCTGCTCCATTGCAGTCAATGGGAAAAAATGCTGTCAAGTATTAGGTGAAGAAGGATTTTATCCATTGAGTGTTTTTTCAAATCAGAATCTGTACAGAAGTTTCTGGGTCTAAAGAAGTTTTGAACCTATGCTAAGCAGTTTTGAGGTATGTTGGTAAAGGGAAAAAACATGCATTATAATGTTGTTAATAAAAATGCTATTTTATCAAACCTCTGTTCACCTGTAGGTTTCTCCTATTTTCCCATTTCAAATTAAATTAGTGTATTTTTGTAGGTCCCATCATCCCCTCAAATCTGTTTGCATGGACTCTCCAGGCTCACTCACATATTTCAGCAGGGTACAATGAGATCACCTAATAATCACATCAGTTTGAAGAAGGTGTTTTTAGCCAAATGAATTGCAAAGACAGACATCTTGTGAACATTCACACCCCAAGCAGGACCCCAGCTCTTTGTCCAGCAGCACAGCCTGAGCCCTTCAGGCCAGGCTCTCCTCTTCCACTCACACCAACACTCCAAGCCATGACTTTCACTGCACAGCTCCTCTGCCAGTTCTCCCTTCCCTTCCAGCTGCCAAGCTTTCCAGAACTTCCCCAGGGTATTTCAGTTTGTAAAAAATGCCACCTCTGGATGCAGAGTTACAGACATTAAATTTAGCAACGTCTCTCTGATTATGTCAGTATAAGATGCTTTTCTCAAAAATGCATTAGAAAAGCTTTGAGGAAAAATTACATCCACTCCAATCTGTTTGTAGGACAAAAAGAAAAATTTTCACTTTTATGTCAAAAATTTTATTTCTGGTTAACTTTGTTAAGATTTGCAAAGCAGTAAGAAACCAAAGCAAAGGGTAGAGTTTCTTTCTTTTTCTTTTTAAAATTATTTTTTCCCCCAAAGCTATTTTCCATTATGTAATTTCAAAAGAAACACTCTCAAACCCACATTGTTTATGAAATTCTAAAAGTGTGACTTTGATTTGAAAAACAAAAAGTCTAACTGAAATAACCCAATGTTTGCAGATCTCTGGTACTGGGATTTTGCTAGTCTGAGTAAGTTATTATAAGATATCACACTGTGCCTATACCAAGCCCTTCATATTCCTTTCTGCAGTTCAAAGGTTTTGTTACTTGTCTGCAGCACAAAAATCAGTGCTTTTCCAAGTGAAATTACCTCAGAATGACATAATGAGCATAAATAGCAGCTTAAAATTCAGAGGCTAAAATTCTATCAGCATAGTTTTTACATTTCTCCGTCAAAAATATCTATTTTCTATAAAATTTACCATGGATACCTAGTTTTATCTTGTATAAAATGCAAACATATTTCAAACACCACAACTGATCAACAATTTTATTTTGCATGTGGAAGATCTTGAGAAGCCACATTTTCACATTTTCTAAAAGCTCTGCTTAGGTCGAGGTCACTTTGCCCAATATTTAAATGGAGCGGCAGTTTTTTAATGCTTCTTGAAAGAAAGGCAATGGCAAAAATCCATCATTGTTCAGTAACCTCCCCAGTGTCAGGACACTTTGATGCATCACCACGACAGCTTAAAGACAAGTCCATGAAAATTATGCAAAAAGTAATATTTAAGAGGCACTACACAATTCATGTGCTCCTCTGCAAAACAGAGCAAATGCCTCCTCCAACCTCACAGTTTAGTTTTGTCCTAATAAATAAATAAATAAATAAATAAATAAGATAATTAGTTTATTGCTGACAGTTACGTTTTTACCAGAAACTGATGTGCCACTGCTGCAGAGAAGCACAAAAGACAGACCATCAAAAGGCCTGAATGAGCATCATCCTCTATTAAATCAAAGATTTCAGAAGAGCTCTGGGAATTATCTATCTCAGTATTAATTAAGATTTGCCAATGTACAAAGCAAAACACTGGCAAGAATGGGGCAGAATATTGCCAGAGTACAACATAAAGCAACAGTTCCAGATCCGTGCAGCTATACTGCACAGCAAAGTCCCACATCTACATTTTTCTGTTCTTGCCACCATTTCACTTTTCACATATTAAATATTCACAGCTTAATCTAAAATTCTCACTTTTTTAAAACTCAGAATGAGTCTCTCTTATTTCAGAAAAACAAGGTTTTAACCAAACACTCCAAGTAGTGAACAACAACAAGACCATATTCTCAGCGCATAAAATAATTGTGGAATCACCAACCTGAGCTATTTTAGATTAAAACCGAGTTTTTTTCAAAAGGAAATAAAAAGTATGACTTTTAAATACCAGATTTTGACATTAAGTTCAGAGTGCCAGAGCTTAATCTCAAAATGTACACGTTTCATCAAAAAAAAGCCAGAAAGAAATTATTAACTATTCCTCCCCACCTTTTCATTAAATGAGGAAGAAAAACAAGTCAAAACAAAACCAAATCAACAAAGGGGCAAAAAACTACTTGATCCCTAAATCTGCCATCAGTACTTTCCTTCTCCTGCACTGGGCTATGTTATTCTTCAGAGAGGTTGAAAACGGGATTTGGAATGGAAAATTTACCTCGGGTACTGAAGGCTGGAAAGCACATAATTGCAACAGCAGCATGAAATTCATCCTTTACTCTGGCTTGAAGTGCTATTTGCCTTGCTGGTTTATAGTGTTTGTGCTCAAAGCTCCTTCTTTGCACACAAAAAGGCTTCAACGTTTACATTGAAAACATCATAGCAAGTAAATCTCAGGTTAAGAAGAGTAGGGAAGCTGAAAAGCACATTCTTAGTTGCTAAATTCTTGACGATTTTCTAGAAATTATTCCAAACCTGATGTGGTAAATGATAAAACTAGGAGAAGAGAGTATTAACTCAGGAAAGTTCAACTGTTGTGTGCTGAGCTGCTGAGACTGCACCAGGCTGCCAGCTCACGAGGGTTCCAGGAGTTCCCAGCCCCAGAGAGGAAAGGAGATCCAGCAGCTTTCAAGGTGGCCTCATTACGTCCAGAAAAATACATGTGAAAAGAGCCTGTATATAGCTGGTTACAAATTCTGTAACCTCTCCATTACACATCTTTTTATATAAAGAACTTCCTATTCTAATGCAATGGAAACCAGCCCTGGATTTGGAGCAGGGAGAGCTGGGTTGGAAATCAGAGTGGAACAGCACAACCACTGCTCCTCGCCTTTCTCCCGGTCCAACACCCCAGCACATGAAAGGTTGTGTAAGAGCTTGATTTTGCACTACAGCATGATCCACTAATGTCCTCACTGCCACAGCTCGGCTGATCTCCACATAGCTCCACTCCTTCTGCTGCCAAAAGGGCCCTCACACTTGCAGAGGGGATTTTTTCTAATTAGCACTTCTCTGCCTTGTTAACATACAAAGAGCACTATGGCATATGTTTGCCAGCCAAAACAAATGCAGTGATAGAACTTGTAAGATCCTGACACCGCGATGTCTCATCGCTTATTGCAATGCACAAAGGGTTTTATGTGTGTATGTTGTAGAAACTAGAGGAAGAGAGGGCACACGTACACACACAATGAGAAAAAGGAAAAGAAATGCCTCCTAACTGTATTATATCAAAAACATTTCTGCTAAAACATCTGTTAAATTAGAAAGTGGGCCGTTTGTCTAAACACCAGAATCAAAATTACATCTAGCACAAGACAAAGCTTTTGTAGATGCAAGGGCAAGAACAACTCTTATTTATTTTTAGAGGCAAATGCCACTCTGATCCACCTAATAGTGACAGGAACTTGGCTGGGAAGATAGAAACCAAAATGAAGTAGGGCCTTTGTGAAAATGGATGACTAAATTTCTATTGATTTCCTTCTACTTCCTAAGGAATCAAATTGCTGTAAGACTCAGTTTGGAGCGCCCAGGTTTTTGCTCAGTAGGTTTAACCTCGACTCAGTAACCTCTGTGACACATCTGTTTCAATTTATTATATTCAAGCCTATGGAATTTATACTTCCTTCGTGTCCTCATAGTGATTTGATTTTCTCTGGCTACGAGGAGGATCATTAGGCTTAATGCAGGGCATCAGGACTCACACAGATTTGTATGAGAATGTAATGCAAAGTGATATTAGGTGTTAAAAAAAAACACAGCTGGAGCACAGGGGGCTGTAGACAAAATCAAAAATAGAACTGAATATTCTTCTAAAAGAGAAAATAACAGCAGGACTCAAAGAATGCAACACTAGTTCTGTTCTGCTTTCTAAAAATAACCCTAAATATGGCAATAAATAAAGAAATTAGAGGCCATAGTTGAGAATACAGGTTGAATGCACGGCAAGTCTGTTAATCAAGACTGAGAGGAAGAAGGCTTAGCCTAAAGGGTATACTGAAGACATTCATCAATGGGATTTCTGTTTATACTAACTATGGACCCGTGTTTGCTACAGTGTTAAACAAGCATACTCATAGGGACCTGGATCCCTGCAATCCTGCAGTTCCAGTCTAGTCTGTTACTGCCTTGAAGGGTTTGAGCATTGCCAAAACAATGTCTGCTTAGACTTGGAATTTTTTAACAGATTAGTCTAATCTATTAATTTAGGCATAGGTTGTGCAGTGAATTTCAATAAGTTGTGAGTTTTATACCATTTTCCTAACCAAAGCCCAGCTACCTGCTCTTTTTACCTAAATCCTTCTTGGACTTTTAGAAAACAGACATACTACTCCACCAGGCTGGGGGAAGCCTTTTTCCATGTCACAACTGACTGCTTTGTCTCATAGAGCCAAATCATCCTGAACACATGCTTTGCAGTCATTTTGCACAATCTCCTGTACATTTGAATACCCTTAGATGAGTTCTGCATACATCAGTCACACTGACTACTACTTTGCTGGCAATCATTCGCCTACTAGAGGAACAGTGAGATCCTGCCAAGCGAGGTAAAACCTAAGGAACAGGTCAGAGAAACAAAAAATTAAAATAAAGATCACTGTATATTCATGGAAGCCCTTGCTCCTGTTCAGACCCACCATTAAGGAATGCTCTCCAGTGGAATAAGCAATATGCAGTCATATCCAAAAGAAGGATTACAAACAAGATAAAACTTGGTCAGATTGTATATTTAAACAAATTAATAAAGGGAGATTACACCAAACTCCCCAACTTTTACTGTTACTCTTTCTGGCAGCATGAAGAGTCTGTGACATCTTTTTAATGTGTTAGTAGAGGATTTCCAGGCAAAGGGAATATAGAACTTCTCACATATAGAAAGGATTATATAGTCAAACTATTGAAATGACACTCAGTAATTCTGACATTTTAGACTTCAAACTGTTTCAATAATCCTTAATGTTTCTGTTTCTCACTTCTTTACCTGTACTACTTGAGGATTTTTTCAACCACAGCATGGTGATACCTTAAATTATTGCCTATCGCATATGCAGCCACTATGTAGGTGTAAACATAAAATATTAAAACTAGGAAGAAGGAACATAGTGCAGTGGTTCTGCAATCTCTTTGTGCCAGAATGGTCTTCTGGAGCCAAATAGAGTTGATTGACACATTAAATATGTTTGTTTGTGATCTCTTATGTAGGTGTACACACTTATATTTGGTGTATATGCATGAATAGATCCCCTGCACAACAGCACAAATGGGACAGACCTCAGTGTTGCACTGGGGCCCAGATGGGAAAATTCAGGTCAAATTCTCTGTTACCAGGTCATATCTTCTGGTTTGAAAGTATTGAAAAGCATTCTCAGAGAACTTGAAATTACACTCTGTGATACATGTAATTATTACATCACACAGATAATTGTGTTGGGAGGAGGGGGCTTTTTTTTTTTTTTTGTCACTCAAAGTTCATGGCCACAAAATAAACAGCTATGTGTCTCATGTTCTGCTTACCTTAACCAGTCTAATTTATGAAACTGTATTTAGAACATCAATTCAGAGGCTTTTTCAAATAATTTCAAGAATTAAATCTCCGCCTTTTCCCTTCTATCCTTGACATATGTACCTTTCTACAAACAACATCATCCTATTTTCTGTTAATAGTGAAAGGCAAATCTCCTGAGGATCATGAGTACTCAGCACATCTTAATGCTGATTCCAAAATTAAAAGCCAGAGGGGCTTCTTTTCCCTCTCTCTGAGGTCTTCCAGCAAATTATTGATTGTTGCTGATCTTCTTCCATTAATATATTTCTTTCTTACAGCCTGAGTGATTGCGTTAAAGTGCTTAGTAACTCTCTAATCATGTGCATCTCCTGGGGCTGAAAATAGCTTTGGTTTTAAAAGTAATTTGTTTCAAATGAGGCCTTATCCATCCTAATGTGAGGGTCAGGGGCTCGGGGGGAAAAAAGGAAAAAAATTTCCAGGATCGTACTTGGAAGATCCTAAATTCTAAGCTGTTTTAGGTCTGACAGAATAATAACTCAAATTTGTATCTTCTGAAAATCGGCTACCAGTTTTAACCACCTATGAATACCTACTGCTACAAAACTGAGTGGTTTAGAACATTCCTTTTAACAAAATGTATAATACTAGGAAAAAAAGAAGTTAATAGTTTTCCAATCTTCAGCAACCTTAAAGTCAGGCACAAAGTATGAAAAAAATTGAGCCACAATACTCAATTTTTTCCGTAAGTATTGCAGCAGCAGTTTAGTCTCATCCTGGAAGCCGAGCTAAGCTGAATGATGCTGAGGATTCTTCCTTCACCTGAGCTACCCTTCTAGGCAGAGGCCTCACTTTGCTGCCATCAGCACAACTTGTTTCAACTACATCAGTGTACAGATCAAGCCCAGACCCTTTACAGTTAAATCTAAGTCATGATAACAAACCATAATACTGTAGGAATCCCACAAGATAGTCTGGCACAACACAGCTGCATCTACTGAGGAGACACTGGGGCTGCACCTTTTGGTCATGAAGGTTGCCAGTATCCAGCCACTCCTTTCAGAATTTTTAAAGGGTTTTAAGACGGGTAAAGGAAGCACAGAAAAATATATACATTGAATTTTTGATCTGCTTTAGTGCAAAAGCTTTCAGGTTAAGCTGCAGTTAAAGTACCAATCAAACCTCAAAGAGATGGTGAGCTCAGTATCCCAAATGATTTGGATGACCAAATGCTTTCACTTCCAGTAATAAGACTTTCTGTTGCTTGGCTTGGATTTGTTCAAAAGCCATCAGTATTTTCAAGGTCTGTGGAAAGTCCTGGTACTCCCACTCACAACCACAAGCAGGCACCAAATCCTGCGCAGCAAAGCCAGAGGACCAATATTGAAGGAAGGGGGCTTAGTCCACCCACATAAACCCCATAGGTACATTATGTATAGAAATACAGAGGACCTTCTGTAGGTTGTTCAAGAGCTTGCAATATGGTCATGTGAAGGAGCGGAAGTTTTAAGAGCTTTGCATCTGCTGGACTGCAGTCCATATTCTGTGCTGAGCAGTCTGTTACAAGTAAAATTCAGCTCAGACATGAATTTCCACAGAGAACGTTTACTTATTTATTTTAAAGCTCTCTTCTTCCCCATAATGAAATCAAAGACTGATATTTGAACTGCAGAATAATACCTCCATGGTAGGCTTCCCACTGTGTCCTACACCTGGAACTTTTTCTGTGATATCTAAACCAAGTCTGGAAAATAAGGATTTGGGTGTAAAGTTTGGGACTTACATGGCAACACATATGTACCTGATGTCTAAGAGGGGAAAAAAGAGGACAAAAAACATGCAGAAGTTGGTCACTACTGGTTCAAATAGAGCTCTCTCTTACGATCAAACACTTTCTTAAATCAGGGCTCAAAGCAGCCACCATGAACACTGTGGTGAAGAAGTAGGCAAAGCTTTCTGCTGGTATCTATTGAACTAGTCTGGCAGAAGATGGCAGTTAAGACAAAAATAAGAATCTATTAGCTAAACTTGGCAGCTTTTCCACTCTCTGCAGCACTCAGCACCATTCAGGTAACAGACAGGTTCTGGCCTTGTATCAGCAGAACAAAGTGGATCTGATAATTCACCTCTCACACCGAAAAAAATTGCACCTGCTGAGACTTTGCAGAAGTATCAAAGGAAGCAAAATAATTCCCTTCACAATATACTCAGATTATGTTTGTTACAAATTGTAAGATTCCATCTCAGACTTTCAGATTTTTGGCTATTTCTTCCAAGATCATATGTGACATCTATTCAGCACCATAAAGTGGTTTGTTGGTGCGGGGAGAAAAGGGGCCACAGGTCTCCACAAGAGTCACTGAAGATAAAAGGTTATACAAGTGCTTTGACTGAGTGGGTCTGTCAGAGAAACTGCTTTCCCCTCCTAAGAGGATGTGTTCCCTGTATAAATAGGGCAAACAATGTGACTAATTCTCTTGGCTTATCCAGAGAATACACTGTAACTTCCAATATGCAAAATTTAATAGGTTGGTAAAATTTCTGTCTTTCCACCCCCTGATCTGTTAAACTACAGGTTTTGTTAGATCTAAGAAGAGGTCTGATCTCTACAGCAAGCAGAACAAAACTGCAGCTTAGCAAAATTTTCTTAGCAGTAATCTTAAGCTTTTCCAGGTAGACTTTACTTTGAATCCAAACCCTGAAACCACAATTCAGGGTATTCAAGCTGTTTGAAAACGAGATTAAGACCCAAAGAAGTGGTAGTCCCCACCATGAAAATAGTTTCCTTTCAGAAGCTCTGATGCTCTGGATCTGAAAGTTTTGATTCAGTTCTCTCCCCGAGATACTCAGTATCTGAAAAAGACAAGAGAGTTTGTAACACCCACTACGTTGTGCTAATAACTGTTAATTTTTTTAATGAAACCTGCTTGTCCTAATACAATAAAGTGAAACACATTCTTGTCTTTTTCCTTTGTATATCACCACTGTATCCAGGGAGCTTGCTGCTAAGTGAAGCTAGTGAAAGTTTCTTTTCTTCTTGCAGAAAGGGTAAAAACAAAGTTATTAAATAATTTTTTTTTAAAATATTAAATACGATGCACAAGCTCCATTCCTCTCTAAAACCTGTGTATAATATTGCAGAGTAGCTTTTAGTTAGCTTCACCTTTTTTTACACTTCTGAAGTCAATTAAATTCTATGCATACTCTATCTATCAGACTATGTGATACATTTTTACCAACATTATATTAAGAAGCAGATGTTTTAGATGTTATTGCCATCCAGAGGAAGATGCCTTAAGAACACATTGTGTGTGTATTGATGTACTTCCCATGTAACAGAAAACAGGGCTGTAACACTTAGGCTATTTCAAAATAAAACTTCTAATTCAACATAAAGTAATTAAGTGGAGCATATTGAATCTACAAGCAGCAGGTTAAGTGCACAGGTTAATTTATTCATGTTATTTATATGGCAGCTCTGTACCACTCCCCCTTGCCGGGGCACAAACCTGCCAACTCACTGCCAGAGCATCTCAGCCTTCCAGCCTCATCTGATCCATGCAGCTCTCATCTGCCACCACAAACACAAGATCACTGAAAATGAAATGTTCCACTTCATTTGACCTTCTCTTGTAGAAAGATATTAAACATGTATAAAAATTGTACATTTTCTTTCATTGATTTCAGAATGTATTCAACCGAAAGCAGCAGAACATGCATTTCAAGAGCTGTCAGACACTCAATTTACTGCTGTTCTGGGCAGTAAAATGCACAGGGCTCAGAGAACATAAAAAACAAAGCTACAGATACATGCTCAGAATACAGAGGATCCCAAAGATAATTCAACTACTTGCCAGCAGGTTTCTCAAGCCTCAACTATTTGCACATTTGTTATGCAATACTTAGAGACAGTATATTCACTGCTCTTTGTCTCTCCTTTTAGTATTAAGTTTTAATTAATTGCAGTTAGATCTGCATATATGTGTATGTGCATTGCCATGAATGTATATGTTTTTTATGAACACACCTAAGCAATAATTCAGGCTTTTCTTCTACACATTTACAAACAGGCCTAAAGGCAGACACGATCTTCTGATCTATCAACTGGTCTACTCCCCCTTTTAAAATCGTCTATTTTTGATTAAAATGTGACATAAACCTTATCCTGTACAAGCAGACATTTGGGCTTTGCAGATGACCTTCCTAGAGAGAGGGATATCAACAGGAAAGGGCATGGAAATATTCTACATGCACCTTATGTTTATTAGCATAGTAAATACTAGTCTTGGCTTGGGACAGATACAGTCAAGTGGCATGTCTTTCACCTCCCTGAGAGCCTAGCTCTGTGCCTAACTCTGTCAACTAAATTAACTCAGATCAGAGAACCAGGCAGATGACATATTCCTGACAGAAAAGAAAAAAAAAAAGGGCAAACATGGAATAAAAATAAAGATCATAAAGATCTCACATGAAACAGAAGCCTCCACAGCCTCACATGCTTCTGAAATGGTGCAAAGGGCTCTATTGAGGCTATTTTAGTATTCTGAAAAGAATTTTTCATGTCTTCCAGTGAGGTATCAACTATATTAGCAGGCATAAAACTTCAATTTCTCACATCTGAGACTCCGGCTCACTGCCTGTGGCCTTCCTTCTGCAAGATAAGCTTTTACTCAGCAGGCTCCTGGTTGCCAACAGGGGTATGTCCTGGAAAAGTTCCTAAAAGAGCTGCACCATATAAGAGAAGGCAGCCACTTTTCTTGTAAAAAAGACATTTATGGACTTGTAGATTACTTTTTTGGTTTTTGCATATAAAACAGTGGTATGTTACACACTATAAAGTGACAATTGATTAAGCAAAATAAACACCCTCCAAGAAGTCCATGCTTATTCCCACTTGAATTTACTTTGTTCCGGAGCTACAAGTAGCTGGAGTTTCTTGGAATGTTTAAAGGCACTTATTTCTTCCTAACAGGGGCCCAGAAACAAGCCTTTAGGAATTTTAAAGGAGTTGCCAGTCTGTTTTGGAGAACCCTCAGTATCTGCCTTTCTTAACAGTTCATCAGATTTCCTGTGGCAGAAGTACTTAAAGAGTTCAGTTTCCCCTGAAATGTAACTCATGTTTAAGTGCACAAACACTGGCTTTAGTCCAGACGAGGCCACTGAGTGGTTTCAATAATCACATGGCACAGGGACTACTTAATGTCACAGATACTCTTCCCTACTTTCAGACTAGACTCTGGTCTTTTTATTAGCCATATGGGCCAATTACTGGATGGTTTGGCAAGAGGTATAAATAAAATGATTCGTTTAAGAACTTTAGTTTTCTCTCATCTAGTTTTTATAATTGGTCTCATTATTTAAATTTTTCATGAAGAAAAAAATTCTATTATTCCATTCAAATCAGTATTTACCATTAAGTTTACCATTAACTTAATTTGTAAAGACAGGCTTCAGATAAAATTAGAAATCCTGAATTATTCGTGGTGAGGTCTACTAATTTTACACTATTATTTCTTATGTGAAACTTCAGTGTGTCAAACCAAAAGGGTTGGTGGTTTGGTTTTTTTCTGGCAGGGAATAAATGCTTCAAAACACTCCCCAGAGAACAAAATGTAGCTGTCACATTGAAGATAATGCATTTAATCTCTTTGTTACATTGCAGCAACTTCAGTAAGCTTTATTGTACTGTGTTTCTTTATAGCAACCCTGCAAAAAATTCATTTACTAAGTAAGCAGTATGATGATCTGTACATTTCTACCCACTTAACAATTAGATTAGTGCTTTCAGAATACTCAAAAGCAGCAGTAAATTCTTTTCAAAAAAGCTGGCAACAAAGTAAGCATGTCAGTCATTCCTCAAAGCAAAGATGCCAGTTACTTTCTAATCTCCTCCGATTTAGGTAAATTTGGATGCAAATTACATATGATTTTTAGCCTTCTATTGTAAATCTTGCTCTACTCAAAACCTATTATACAGGTATTTCATCTTAATTTATTTTGATGCCTATAGCGGAACATATCCTAGTACCAACACAAAATCATTAAAAACACTGACCATGACTAAAATGTGTTCCAATTTTCAAAAAATTCTTTGAAAAACGCACCTGAAGCAAAGAAATTAATTACATGTATAAATCTGGCTGTAACATGAGAATCAAGAAAACAACTCCAAAAAACTCTTTACTCTCTCATGCTAAAGCAGCTCCTGCAAACTCCATTTACTGCACACTAATAGTGAATAGCAAAGTGTCTTCCCAGCACACTCCACTGTCCCAGGATCAAAGTGCCAATCCTACACAGCCTCTGGAAGGATTTGGCCTCTGTCTATCTGGCAGAACCATACAGATATGGATCATTAAAAGTTTCCTTGCTAAAAGTGCAGAATGCTCTTTAAACCATCAAAAAAATGATCCCTCAATATACATTAGAGCCTAGGGAATATCAGTGCTCTGTCATTTTATTTAATATTATTTCTTTTGTCCTTTCCAAAAGGGCACAATTTTAACAAATATTTAATTCACAGACCACAACAGCCTATGCAACACTGAGTACATGTTACAGAATGCTTTCTGTATCAGAAGCACAGAGGCAGTTATCATGAGAATAAAGGATATTTTCTCCTGCTTTGTGTAGAGGAGCATAAAGTTACGCAGGTTTTTCTGCTATTTCTGCTTTTTGGTCATGTCAGCTGCTAAAATTGTCTGTTGTGGATTAAGCAAGGCCAAAACAATCTTGTATGGGGTCTGAGACTGCAGTAACAAACAGAGTAATCCAGGACTTTATAAACTGCATTTTATTTAATGCTGGAGGGGATTATCTGGTATGAAATGTTACAATATAAGAGGAGACTGACCAGAACCAGTTGTTGTCACAACCATGTATATAAGACGTCCATGCCGAACCAGTACCAACTCAACCAGTAGTTGAAAACTGACAAATAATTAACAAATAGAATTGCAGAGGGGGAGAATACGAATTCAATCTGGAAAAAAAAAAAAAAAGAACATGTATTAAATAAACAGCCTAAGACTATTTTTCTAGCTCACAGTAAGGAAACTAGCAAGGTAACTGAACCCATTTAAATACATTCACAAACTGGTTTTGCTAATAAAATTTTCAGAAAGTGTACATGGCTCATCTTGGAAAAGACTGCTTAGAAAGTTGGGTTTTGTAATAGTCCCGTGAGGATGGGATACTAAGAGTTTTGGTGTGCATTGGAAAGAAGCAAATTTAGAATTCAGAGACCTCAAAATGCTTCATGGCTTCTTCTCCATCTATAGGTCCTCAATTAAAGACAGATGTTAAACATATGCTTCAGTCTATTTCAATTTAGGATGTCAGTGAAGCATGAGCTCAAGGCTTATATTGTGCACAGGGATCACTGTAGAAGTGGGGAATTTAGTAATAAGTAATACTTAACTCTTAAGTAGCAGTTTGGATTAGTAATATGAAAGTGTTTAATGTAGGAAATCACTACCATTAGCTTCATTTTAACAGATGAAAGAGCTGCGACACAGAAATGAGTGATTTGTCTCCAGACATACAAAAGGCCAATAAAAAAAGAATCTAGGGAAAAATCCTATATTACCTGATTCTCAGTTCAGACTTACAGTCTCTCCAGCCATCTAATACAACTCTCCCAATGGCTATATTTAACAGAAAAAAATAACAGCACTATGTCAATACAGACACTGCAAACCATCAGAGGGAAATGGCTATGAGACCTTCACATATGCTGTAACACAAATCTGCAGTAAATCTACCCTAACACGGCAAACAGGTGCAACCACTGATTACTTTTTCTAGAGAAATAGAACCTGAACCTGTCAGAAAGTTGGTAGCCCATATTGACTTGAGATGTCTACCTTCATTACACTCACGATTTTGGAACAGTTTCTGAATAACCTATATATCTATTTTTCTAACCTGACAGTTTCCCCAGAGATGTTAAACCAGACATTTGCAAGACATTTTTGACAAAATGCATTTCCAAGAGTTTCCTGTGTTCTCACTGAATTCTTGCCCAACTTCAAAAAATCCCATGCAGACTTACTTGGCTTATTATAGATGCATGAATGAGAGACTGCCAGAAAAAGCAATGGTGCCCAGTACTTGTCATACAACACGGAAGTATCATCAGCAGGTCCTGAAAAAAAGGCCAGGACTGACAACTCTTTAATTTCAGCCTTCCTCAAAGACTCATCCTCATGTGCCATCTCCATTGCCTCTGCCTTCAGGTTCAAACTAACTCTTAAACAAGCTAAATGAAATAACCTCCTGTGTTGGCAGCACAATGTACACAAGACACACATCTGTTACCAAAACTGTGATGTTCCCTTACTGCTTAAGCAGTTGTCAAAACTTATCACTGTCTCTGCTATTTCACTGCTGCAAGATTTATTTAACATTCAAAAAGATGAAGCACAGGACTCACAGCAGCCAGTAAAACAGGTTTAACAATACCAGCATTTGTTCACTACCCCCAAAAATTAAACTGTACAGAGAATTTCAGACATCAATAGAACAAAGCTGTTTTAACAGACACAGTTGACCATTAGACAGAGTATTTATATTCTGTACCTGAGCATGTTCAAAGCCTGGGGACAGTATTTTTCCAACTGATATTTTACTATAAACCTGAAAACAGCATGTTAACAAGGCCATGCTAATGTTCCTGTTTGGAAAAAATCAGATCCTCAGAGTTTCATTACTTATTTTGTAATTATTTTAACTATTCCCTCAACAAAGAGTATTTTTGCTTACTTCTTCAGATTTCAGAGTTTATGTACAGAATTGCCTTTTAACAGCCTCTCTGTGGGCTCCCACAACCTTAATTCATTTGAAACCCATATAAACCTCTATGCCATCTGGTAACTTTTTGCAATCTAATTATCCTGATAAATGCATGCACAATATTAGACATTTTCCATTACAGGGGTGACTAATGTTGCTTCTCTATTTACAAATCTGCCTGCAGATTTCTGTTACAGGCCCATTTGAGGAGGCTAACAGACTTGTTCATTTAAATTTATATCTTACTCGATGCCAAGGTTTTTAGCCAAGAATTACTTGAATTACAAACTACTGTTTATTCAAATCAGTTTCCTGTCGTGTAAATTAACTATATAAAGTAACAAAAATGCCAGAGAATTAGTTTTGCACATTTCTTGTGTGCTACCAAGTGAAATTTTGAATAAAATCTTTGGTGCATTGTGAAAGGAAAAATAATGATTGAAGCTGCAGTTTTCCCCCTCATTTTGGAATTTCAGGAAAGCAGCTGTATGTCTTGATGAAGGTTCTGGAAAGACAGCTGGCTTTGAAGTTTATGTCAGAGCATTGTATGTGATCTGTGCTACACAAGACTACTGAAAAATATTGTGAACCCACAGGTTGCCCAGTGCTGCCCACCCAAACCTTCAGCCCCACAATCCACAGTGTGTTACGTCACATTGGTTCATTCCAGAGAGCAGTGACATCGCTGGCCTGCGGGGCACTACTGGGACTCAAAACCCTCCAGGGGAAGCAAAGCACTTGTGCATCTGTCTGTATGTGCACAAGTGACACCTCAGAACGCTGAAGGGAGGCACAGCAGCTCTGGGAACTCGTGTTCGTTGCTGCTCAAGACAGTAAAAAACACATTAAAAAAAATTGCTGAGTTGAAAGCTGATAGCAGCTTGTCTTGTTTTCCTCATCACTCCTCCCATTTCTTCCACCTTCCTTGTTTTCACATCTCCAGCCATGCTATAGCCTCCCATCCCAGGTTTTTGCCTTGATTTTGTGGTACATTCTGGCATTTTCTCAGCCAAGTAAAATTCAAGCCCTGCCTTCAGGGAATACTCATTGATACAAATCACAAGCCTTTCCACCTGCAACCCCCCAGCACTTTTCAAATAGGAACTGCAGGCTGAAACCAAGAGACCAACACCTTTAAAAGGCAGCTCAAAACACAGGGAGTGGACCTCTGCTCTGCCCTAGTTGTGCACTCCATCAGCAAATGCCACTGTCTGTAGCCCAAAGAAACTTGGAATGGAACAGTTCATGCACCATGGAAAAGTCTCATGGTCGCAGACTGGCCACTGCCAAATTTTCATAATGCCTACAAAAAACAGTTTGTGAAATTACAAAAAAAATAAGACTGATAGAACAAAGAGAGCTACAGTTTATCTCTAAATAGAGAAGAACAGTATTTTGTGCTGTCAGCTTATTTAACATCTGCAAAACTGAGCAAGAGGGAACTGGAGAAATGGTTTCTGTGTATTTTATAGCTATACAGCTAGTCACAATATTAACTAAGATTAGGAAATTCCCTTAAGATTTGTCTTTTGTTGTTAGTTGATGTTATAAGGCTCACAGAACAATATAGTTTACTTTCAAAAGTGCCTTAAACCAGCCACTCAATGTGCTTATGAAACATATCTAAACTCTTAAAGAAATCTAGCTTTTTTTAAACCTTTGAAATATAATCACTTATGCAAACATAAGACATCTACTTATTTCCCAATATATGACACTTTGTTGTGCTATAAATATTACTTTTTATAGAAATCTATTTAAAATGTGAATTATTATATCCGCATTTCTCACCAGCAGCAAATAACAAAGCACCAGTAAAAGGGTTTTTCAGGAAGATGTACAGAACCAGAACAGAGACTCCTGCCAACCATCCCCACTTTCTCAACTTTGCCTCTACTTTTTTCAGCATGTTTGCAATACCATCCTTCAGTTTGGGTATCTGGGTTGCTGTTCCCCCAGGAAAACTGTCCACCAGGGTTTTTATTTTCAGATACTGCTGCAAGTTGCTAAAATGAAGATGATGCTGGCATATCCAACATGACCAAGCTTTTAATTTTAAACTCACCAGTTCCATTTAAGGTGCTGGCAGATAACTGGGTATCAGTGGGCAGAGCACTGAACTAATCCTGAGATGAGAGCTGCCAGTACAAAAGTACACTAATTACACAGTTAAAGATTTTTTACTCTGAACTCTACTGAAAAGGGAGCAGTTGGCTAAATTAGACAAAATTAATGAAAAAAGAAACACAATATTAGACAGGCACATTTATCCTCCTTCAATTCAACATTAGTAGTCTGTTTTGCTACTGAGTAACACCAGGATGGCTCAGCACTAATTAAGCCAGTCATTATCACAGCTAGGTGTTTGCAGCCTTTAAACTTCTCACTCATTTCTTCTCCACTGGTTCCTAAGAAAAGCATTGCCCTTTTTAATTCAAAGAGCAAACAGGTAAAAATAAAAAAATTATCTTATTTAGGGCTGTTAGCCAAGAGATTAAAAAGAGAAAAGCCTTGTACCTCGAGGCATCCTGAAGGATGTGCCAGAGCATCTGGGCCAGGGTGATGGGGAGGGGCAGCTGGTACAGGGGCTCCAACATCTGCTGACACTGCCAAGGTACATGATCCTGGAGAGGATTCCTTGAGACCTGCAGAAAGCTCTGCAAGAGCTAGTGTCACTCTTCACAGTGGCTGCAGGTAATGCTCAGACAGGTGTTGATACTACACAGACTGATGTACTGCTGCTGAAGCAGGGCTGGGAAGTGGGTTTTCCCTTGTTGCTGGGTGAAGATAAGCTTTCATGTGCTGTGATAATGCAGCAAGACATAAAATGTCTGCATTTCATTAAATAACGTTATTAAACAGATTGTCTCACAGCCTCGGTGACAGTACAGGGACACAAAGCTTCATGTTAAATGAGCACCATTCTGAAAGTAAACGTGATGAATAAAACAAGGAGAGAGCTGTAACAAAGGAGAGCTGTAACATCCACAGTGTTTCTAATTAAGACTAAGCTCTTCTACAAGCTTACTGCAAGTTACATGCGCACTTCCTAACACATCCAAAAGCTGATTCTGAATGCCTCAAGTTCTGAGAACATGTCAGGGAAGGCCCTAGAATAGCCAAAGAATTTTGTGACAATCTGAGTCAATAGTGGAAGGTGCCTGAAAGAGTTTGTAGGATTGGACCTTGCAACCAGCCCTTGTATTAAAAATGAAGAGGAACAAAAAGCTAATCATAATTCAGAAAACAAATGTAACTATCAAAAAAGTCTCCTTTCTCCCTAAATGATTCATGATTAATATATCAGTCTCAGGGGTTTTTTAAAAGACTTCAGCAAGCAACTTCACTGAGCTTTCAGATCAGAAAAATCTATCTTAAACCATGGTTTTGAACTGCAAATCCCTTTTGCTTGTCCACGCCAAATGAATCAGCAGGTCTGAATGGTTCCAATCAAAGCGGACACAAGTAATTTAGGGATGGCTGTAGAGATTCCAAAGGAAAGCTACCTGGCTTCAGAAAGCAAAAATCTGCCCCAAACTTTGAAGCAATGATTACAACCACAGAACAGGGCAGCCATGCTTCATAGTGTGCCTTCTTCTTTGGGTTCTCCAGACAGGAGACTCAGGTGGCTCCTGGGCACACTGCATTTCCTCTCACTCCTCAGCACCCTGGGGCCAGCACCCAGCTGTTCAGAACACCAAAGAAAGCAGCTCACCAGGTATCTCTTCTTTAATTCTGAGTGTACAATAAACATGCAATAAATCAGTTCCAATTTCAGGAGTCCCCAAACACGTGGGCTATAAGGGCTTATTTTTCAAACTTTCAAAAGCCATACAAATATGAGTAAAAAGAAGGATGTGGCTCCTCTGCAGTATAGGTGCTACACTAATACAGAGGATGTCAAGTTACTAAATTGCAAAAAAAATCAGTAAATTGTTTTTTTCATTGCAGGAATATATCTTTATATCTTCTTTTTCAGCCACTAAATCTCCCTCCCCATTTATTATTTATTTCTGGGGTTTGTGAAGCAGATAAAAAGAAGAATTATCCACAGAAGTACCATATAAAACTAACTACTTTGAATAGCAGAACCATGAAAGCAATTGATTGTCAGATGAAATTATTTTTCTCATTCCATTACATTCCACTAAGATTTTAAAATAAATGCTCTAAAGAAAGAGACATTATTAACAAGACAGAAATGCTTTTTAAAAGAAGTAAAACAGCTCAATTGGTTTTTTTCACTCTCCAAAAACAAACAACAAAAAAAAGACAAATTTTTGAATATCTCCCAAAACATGAAATTTACTGATTCTTTGGGTTTTTTTAAACCTTGGTACTTAGTATCACCCAAATTCTCCATCAGATGCCATCATATGAGTCTAAAAATTCTTTTTACCAGGATTATTATTTCCCCTTCCATATCAAGGCTGTACTCTGCTATAAAACCATCTTCTAACTCTATCGAAACCAGAAGCTGGGGGAAGGGAGAGTGGGGAGACATTATGGGAAAAAGAGAGGCATTAATTTCTACACACAGTTAAAGTAATGATTAAAAGAATGTAGCAGGTGCGCTGCAGGTAAGTTCTCAGGGCACCCAATGGATAAAAATGTCTCTATCAGGTAGGCAAATATGTGACTATCTGAAAAGCACGGCATTCTGGGATACTGGGACACATTCCTAGACTATTTGTACATTAGGAAAGGTACATCTTCCTCATTAGGTGGATTGAGAAGTAGGCCAGCCAGCCAGCAATTGTGCAGATGCCACTGTGCAGCACTCGGCATCAGGTGTGGTGCCATTGTGTTTGCTGCCTGCACGCTGCTAATGAAAGGCTGGTTAGGAACACAGCAGAGATACAGCTGCTTCCTGCAAAGAATGAGATGGCTCCAAATCATCCAAAAACAGCTGCCAGAAAATTGTCTGAGTTACACAACTTGAGATGTTCAGAGCAGTGGGAACAGATGATTTGCCAGAGTTCAGCCAAACCAGTAAACAGGCGCCAGAGGGACCTGAGCTGGGTTTGCTTCATGCTCCAAGGGGAGGCAGAATAAACTGCTTTCCACAACTGAAATGTTCATTTGCAGCTTCAAGGAAATATGGTTAGCTATGGGAAATCAAGGTTGATTCATAGAAAAGGACAAGTTTTTGGAAATATAGTGATAAACCTCAGAGCCACTCTTTTTGCAAAACCAGAACAACATTGCAAGTCTGATTTCCGATTAGATTTTTCAGTAACGAGTCAGGGGGAAGTCTACCAGAAATGAGGCAAATTGCAGATTGAAAATCATTCAGCTTCCTCAGTAGGTTGTTACAAGCTATGTGAGCAGTATCAGGTGTGCTTATGCAAGTGAAAAAGCCACACTGATTTATGTCAGAGGCGACAGTCATGACTTAGCATAAGAACAATTTGTATAACCTATCTTCCTGCAAGAGCCGTCTGTGTGTAACCATTTTTTTCACCTGCTGTGCAAATGTCTTAATATCTAAACTGCACCCAGTGTGCAAAGCCATGTAGCACCGAGTAAATGATGATCAGCATTTGAAGTCCATCATGCTTGTGTTACAGTGAGAAAGTTATAAAAAATTGTGACACTCAATAGCATAAAAATAAATCTATTAAAAGATAGATTAAGCCAATAGTGAGAGATGAAAGAAGTAGGAGTCTAGCCCTAAAATCCTCTTAAAACACATATAGCAACATTCCTATTTTACATTGCCCACAATTATTATTTACAATTCAATAAGATCAAAAAATATGTAGTGTCTGTCAGCTTACAAGTCCCTTTATTCTGAAGGCCCTGCTAGAATTTTCTTTAACCTCGCACACCCTTAGAATTCACTGGACACAGGTTAAAGTCCTTTCTTACAGAAAAGCTGGGAGTTGAAAGGCCAGGAAGGGGATACTTTTATAATAATTCAATTCTATTCAGCCTGCTACCTGCTAATTGTATTCGTGAATACCTGCTAATTGTATTCATGACTGCTACCATAGTATTTCAGGATTCCTCCTAAACTTAACCCTGTCATATATTCCAGGTTAATGGGGAAGTTGCTCCTGTAAGCCCTCATGGCAACGCTGCCCTTTTGTGTTTATAAAGCTTCAGATGCTTCTCCAAACACTAAGGGTGGATTCAACTCCATCATTTTTTCACCACTGACCAATTTTCATCATAGGAAGACAGTTTATTTATCAAGTCATAAATCATTCTTCTCATTTTGAGGACTTCTGATTTAAACAACACACATGTTCAGCACTGATTCCCAGGCATTCATTTACTGATTATTTCATTATCAGCCAAAGAGCAAATACTGAGAGGAGTTAACTTGGTTTATTGTCAAGCTAATTACTTTTCCTATGCCATTGTTTAAATTATGTAGGAATGTGTTGACAACAGTGTTTGTCCTCAGTGATTTGCTATTTGATGTTGCCTCCAGTATTAATTGTACATTATTAAAAATGATAATAAAATGGTGACACTTGAGTACATACATCCATATAGACTTCCTTTAATTGGGGAGGGGAAAATAACCATAGGCAGTAAATATAATTCCTTCAATCAAATTAGTTAGAATATTTAGTTTGCTGCCTTGGTGAATTTGCTTAAATGCTCCTCTAAATTTTATTGACAGTATAAAGCTGGTTCTAACAGTCAGCTCTTCAGTATATTAAAAGAGCTCATAAATGAATATAAAATATTAAAGAAGGTTGTCATTTATTACAGCTAAAATCAACTGTACGTGCCTAATTCTAATGCAATGGTTATCAACCCTTCCACAGCCAGCACAGGAAAACTCCACAAGAAAAGTGTCTCAAGGCCTGTATTTGCATAAACACTTTCAGATCTTTTTCAGAATTTCAGGCAGAATATGATATTAAAACCTCTTATCTAACTATACAAGAATTATTATTTTTCAAGTAGTGTTTTATATGAACTCACTATTCCTCAGACTAACATAGTTCCACACCATTAATTCCATAATCATGGCTGAGAATTTGGTTCTCACATCTTCATTTTAAAAGGACATTCGCATGCAAACACACATAACCCATCAGTTACTGCAACATTTTAAAAAAAACCTGAGACAGTCATTGAAAAGACTGTATCAGTCACATTAATGATTTCATCTGACATTATACACAAAACCACATGTTTTTACAGTTTCAAAAGGAAAGTGTAGTTTTGATTGTTTTATTGTTGGACAAAGGGAGTGTTAGGTTTAATGAATCTAGGTGGAGATGTCTTTAAATATTTCATAGCGCCATTTTAGGCACTTAATTTTTTTAAAATTTTCACTTTACTGTCACTTTTTAAAAAGTCTCCAGGTAAAAAACAGAATGTGTAATAAAAGAACCATACAAAAGAAACCCCAAAGTATTCTTAAATTCAACCTGTTAATTCATACATTAAAGTTAGATCTTCTCTCTACTGTATTTGAGTATTTGTACATGTAGTTCTATACAGCCTAATGCTACTCGGTTCTCCTGACAGCTCCTGGCAGCAGATCTCTGAAATTGTCATGCATCACTTAAGAGCTTGAGAAAAAAATAATTAATTATACAACTGTTGCCAAACAGCAACATTTCCCCCCCTCTACTTTCATACAATCACTTACATGTGCAGAAACCTGTTGCAAGAGTTACCAAGCAGCAAAGTTTTAAATCCAAGTTACAAAAATCCCAAGGAAGCTAAATAAAAAATAAAATGCTAATAAACCTTCAGCCATAGTGATGTAAAAGTGAGTCTATAATTATTTCTGCCACTCACAATGCATTCTTAACGTATGTCTATTCATCAAGGTCCATCAATTATTATTTAGATCCCTCCCAGCTATCACAAGGGGTGCTGGATGTTTGATGTGGGCCTCTTATGTCTGACAAGGGTTATGACAGTATTTTCTAACTGAGGAGTTCTAAAGTCATTAAAATTGCTCTTAAATTGTTTTGCTGGCCAGAAAAATAGCAAGAAGGTAAATAGGCAGGATGCCTGTACAAAACTCCCCAAACAGTATTTGGTGGGGAGTGTTAGAGTCATCATGGCCAAGAATATCCAAGTGAGAAAAATGAGAACATATTTTGCAGGCTTGGGGCAGAAATTACATACACCTTCTCCTTATGCCCCAGAGAGAGAAAAATCTCCTGAGCTTGGCTCTTTCTGCAGAGTTTCCCTTTGGTTCCTGATTTTAGTGCCGGTTGGTACGACGTGCAGACCATGCTTGATAACCTTTGGCACATCTGGGAGTGCAAACCTCCCAGGGCTCTGGCACCAGAGCTGCAGCATCCCCAGTTGAATTGGGAGCTGATTCTGAGTTGGTTTTCCGATGGAAAAATTCCTTAGCTGAAAAATAAATGAACTGGTATATTTCTACTGATTTCAATGCACTTATAGTCCAAATAAGCTGGATACTACAGTTGATCATATGCCAGTTAAAAGATAACCAAACATAGCACTGTACATTCCTTACTTCCTTTTCTGTACTGAAGCATAAGACACCAAAGCAACCAAAAATCCCTACATGACTCATACTAAGCAGTGATTTCTGTATCTCTTCCTTTCTGACATATTCCTAATCTACTTGAGCACAGTAGTTAAATACCCAGTGGTCTCACTCTGAACTGGGTCAGACTCTTGCCTCAGTTTGTTTTCTGACCTGCCCTTTTCTTGAGAGCAAAGTGACTTCAGTATTGATTTCTCCAAAGGATACAGAGGGAAAAACATGAAGCAGTTTCATTCTGATGGTCAACACTGACAATCAAGTGTCTGGTGCTATAAAAACACTTTCAGATCCTTACTTTAATTTGGGAATATTTGACCTATGACTTGCTATTTGCAAGTACATGAATAACCTCCACAAAGCCAGAGCAGAGAAGAGAAACTTGGACTGAAGGTTTTTTTCCACAAAGCATAAGCATAAATTTAAACTGTCCTGGATAGTGTCACAAAGGTGGCACCAAAAGTAGAAGCCAACTGGGTTGGACACAACTGTAAAGACTTAATGACAAAGCAGTAAGCGTGCTATGAAGTAAAAAACTTCATTCATTTACCAAAAAAAATACCTATAAAACAGAGGTAACTGTCAGTGTTTACCAAGGACTTCAGCAATGCCTCTATTAACTTGTTAGCTTGCGTAGCTGGGGAAAAAATAAAAGGTATTTTCCTAGTATTAAAAAAACCCCAAACCCTAGGTTAATTCTATCAGCAAGGCAAAAGCTGCTTAAAGTTAAGCCTGGTATTTTCAGAAATTGCTCTGAATGGCACTGGCATGACAAAGACCAAGACATGGTGGCTAATTTTTTTAAGTATTGTTTCAATTAAGTGCCTAACATTTGCAATTATGGAGCTTTGAGAAGCTGGGGCAACAACATGTTCTCATTAATTTATCCAGCAATAACAGTTTTGGCACGAGGCTGGAATCGCAGGCCAATAAAACAGATGAGCAGGCAGAGCTGTCTCTCACTGAAAAGACAATTGGCCTCAGTAGGCTTTCTTGCAAAGTCCATAACTAATTAAAGTATTTACACAGACTGAGGGATTGAAGACCTTCGCCAGCCTTTTGGGAGGTGCTCCTGGGAGGGAGGCAAGTGTCCAGGAAAAGCACAAGGAAAGAATTCCACGTGGTTACACACACACTTCTCATTTTACTACCACTAGTGAGATACAGGCAAAGGGAGGAAAAACTGACACCAGTGTGCAATAAAACACTAAATCTATATTTGTCTCATGTTGGATTTTCATCACAGTCAGTATGTGCCTTCCAAATTTCACAGTCAGTATATGCCTTCCAAAATTTTTTACCAATATTAATTATTAATTAGCTTGTAAAATTTTCTTACCAGGTACCCTGGGGGTAGTAAATTTGACCTCTTTTGATGAAGTTCTGAAGAAAGATCAGCTAGTTTCTGCAAACCATTTTTGAAGTGCATATCAGGAGTTCCTCAAAGATGTAAGTATGTTTCCAATACATTCTGCCAAAAAAATACAGTATCACCATCTGAGAAAATAAACCTTCCTGGAGGCTTTGATTACATAACAAGGTTAATTATTCATCTCTTACAGGTTTAATTTCCACAACAAAAAATCCCTGTGGAGACTGGCATCATAAACATTCCAGTTGGTACAGTTACACTTCAGGAAGTCAAATTTAGGCAACACTATATGAGATATGGTACCTCTCTACTTTCTTGCAATTGTGGAGACAAGATTTTTAGAAATATTTATACACTTTCACATTTATTTTAAAATGAGATTTATTGCCTGTTAATTAGTTGAAATTATTGTCAAATGAATACTGATTTTCATCCTCTCCTAGACCAGACACAACACACATCAAAACATCCTGGCATAAGTCTTAAAGTCGCTAATTAAAAAGTAGAGGCAATGTAGTTTGTGCACATACCATTTGTTTTAATTTAACATCATTTAACATACTTGTACTTGCTTAGACCTATTGCCATTTTCAGCAACTTAATAAGAGACTGTTCATTCCTTTTTCAATGATGCCTGAGCCTCTTTAATAGAGGCAATATATATCAGCATGAAATTTTCCAATTTCTACTTTGTCCTAAGTGCAAATAACCAAAACCACCTTCATGCAACCATGTCCAAAACCACATGCACAACCCCCTACATTCTGAGCATAATATTATGTTACAAAGACTGAATTAAGTTTTACTAAACCTGTGAGTAACCTATTGCTGTTTAAGGGAAGGTAATGATGCCTATATAGGTGAAGATTTTAACACCAGATCTTTGAAAAACTGAAATACATACTAGATTCACGTATTCAACATTTTATTCCACAATTCTATTTCCTGCCAACTCTTTTGGTGCTTTAATTATGTACACATTGCCTTCTTAAATAAAAGAAATGCAGTGACAAATAATGAAGTGGGAATGCAGTGAAGAAAAAGCATGTGGATACCTCAAGACTGAGAAGGTACAGCCTCTACTCTTTCACTACTTTGCTCCCTATCTCCTTACAAAAGGAGATGGAAACCAAAACTTAGGTGACCAGATGAAATTCCCTCCTCCAGGACACTGGAATTCCCTCCTACAGCATATAAAAGTCCCTGTACCCCAATGAACACAGGGCAAATTAATGTAGATGTTTTTGTATATGGATACTGACATCCTCATGTATTTCCTCCTCTCAAGAGGAATGGATGAGAATGGAGAAGATTAAAGAGCAGGGGGGAAAAAATCTTAGTTGTTTGATTTTCCAAAATGCTTTAAAACAATTCTTGGTCAAGTCAATGAAAATTTGACTTCTTTTTCTCCTGTGAGCAATTAGACACAGGTGACAGATTGTGGAAAAAACAATCCCATGATGGTATTTTCATTTGGACAAACTAATTGCCTTCTCACTGACTGCATGCCAATAGCAAGGTTCTTCTGCTTAAGGTCCTTACCTAGAGCTCTGTGGAACTGCATTTGTGTCTCTGTCCTGTTATTTCTTGACCCGTATTTTAAGAGGTAAGGCCTAAGTGATGTAGCCACATGCTGCATGACAGAGTCAGCAGGAACCTCTGATGATTCTCAGCCCATTCGTCACACAAAGTGCTTCAGTGAACATTTTTTACAGTTTTTCTACTGCCAAGTGAATTCTCTTCCCCAGCACAACTATTTTCCACATTTTATCAATACTTAAAATACAGGTTACAAAGCAAACCCTTACCAATAAATAAGGGGAAAATTTACACTAAGAAGAAATGGTTAATTATTTTTATCAACATAGCTCAAGGTTCTTTGCCAATGTACTGATAGTGCTTTCCTTCATCAGGGTTGAGGTTTCAAGTACTGAATAACTGAGAGAGAAATAATACTCTGTCATAACTATCAAGCTTTTCAGAATAAGCATGTGGGTTATGATGATACTGAGAAATATAATAGGATGCTCCCAACAGCCACATGATATCTTTCAGCCAGACGTTATGCAGAAGAGAACCTGAATTCAATCAAAGAAGGAAACATCAGATGCAGGGAAGGTGCTTAAATCCTGACAGGTATTATTCCATCACTCAGTGCTATAATCCTTATAAGATTATTTTGGAAGTAAGAACCTACATTTTTTTTCATTCAGCATAAACAAAGAATCATCTCTAACTTTACCTTTGCAGCAGTTCTTAACTTTAGGACAGTGTTAGGACTGAAAGGACTGCCCTTTACCGTGCCTCAGCCATAGCAGAACTATTTCCAGAGAGAGCTACACCGTTCACCACGCACAGAGATTGCCCCTTCTTCCTAACAAACCTTACTTCTACAACGATTAAGAATAAACTCTGCCTCTGCCTCTTTTTTTTTTTTTTTGTTTTGTTTTGTTTTGTTTTGTTTTGACTTTCAGCATTCATTCTTGATTTGATTCACAACAGATCGGCTCTTGGATTTAAAATTAGAGTATCTTCCTGATCTATCTGTGGGGACCAAAATTGCCTCAGGGCCTCTTTCCTTGGCTACAGCTCCATGCAGGGCAAACTCAGAGCACACCTCAGCTGGCAGCAACTGTTCTCCCCAACAGGAGTCCCAGATAGGAGAGATTCAGGGTACAGAAAACAAATAAAACACACTTTTACTCAGTGCTTTCTCAAACACGTTTCAATAACTACCATATCTATCCAAGAACTCAGCTTCCTTCTACTCCCATGTCCTCAAAATTGGACGTGCTGGCTACCAGCATATACCGGGAGCTAACAATTGCCTTATACTAATTTCCCTTTGTATGTTCTTTCTCAATTTGTCTCGGGTTAAAATTCCTATAAAGAGTAAAAAAATGAAACCTCATAAATGAAATTTGAATGCTATTTCTCCCCTCACTGCAGACTAAATTTCACTATCATCATTGAAAAAAAATCATTACAAATAGTCTGCCTGTGTATGTCCTGCCAGTAGCTACACTACAGAAAAAGTGAAAAAAATGATGAACTATTGCAGAAACAGAATGAATTTTGGCTTCTCAAAATGAAATAGAGAAAAGAGGTGGTCACTTACTACAAATGCTTCAGGAAGATAAACATCAGGGAGTGGAAAAGGCAGTACCAAGACAAGAACATGAGAGGCATCAATACATTCAGGCAGTGAATGATAAGGCTGCCAGTCTGGAGTGCTGAGTTCTGGAACAGCCTCTGAATGGGAAAGACAAGACACACTACAGTAGTGTTCTGTGATACAGCTGTTGTTGATGGGCAAGTCAGGAGGTTTCCTTTACTGGTGTTCTCACCTCTTTACGCTTGCTCTTATGCTGATTGAAAAGTCTCCATGCATTGTTAACTGCAGTGTTAAAGAGATAATGCAGCACTTGAGTCTTTCTGTTAGGGAGGCTTCAGATGGGTATGAACACCCTGTCATTCCATTGGAATTCCCTCAGGTTATTCAGAGCACTTCACACAAATGTACAAGTATTCATTTTTAGCTCATACATACACAGAAAATAGTAACAGATCTTTAAAGCCTTGCTTTAATAGCGAAATCTGCCTGCTAAACTTCAGTTATTCATTTTGGACTAGACTGTTCCTGAATGGATGTAAATGATACTATGACAAATCAATTCTCAGGTGACAAAAGCACAACCACAGCAGCCAGCTACACATACTGTCAGAACCTCATATTCCAGGGAAGGTGGTAAAAGGTTATTTTGGACACTTGCTGTTATTTGATCCTCTAATAGCAGTTGGGAATGCAGCCAAACCCCTACGCTGTTGGTGACAACAGACTGACAAATACTTTCTATCAAAGTGATTGATAAACTCTTTTTTAGTAATTGTTTTCCACAACTTCTGAGCTTTATTTCTACCCTGCCTACATAGCCCCTGATGGCTGTCCACTGAACAGCCTCTGATCATTAAACAATCAATTTCTTCAGCAGGTCTGAAAGCAGCAAATTTATAGAGCTGTCACCCCAACACCCAGCCATCTCCACCCTCATTTCTTCTTGACAGGATGGCCGGGCCTGAAGAGGGATAGCAAAAACAAACCAGAAGCACCTTGGAGAAGGACTGAAGAAGGGATTTAAGGAGGAAGTCCACACACTGGATACAAGAAGATTAAGGGATTCTTTATCTTTCACCAACCCAATGAAAATTTCAAACCTACCTAACATGCCTCCCAGGATTTATTCAGCCTGCTGTCACAGGAACAAATATGTTTTATCAGCATTTGCACTGAAAACCAGTGAAGGCACCACACACACCAGCATTAGAGCTCCTAACAAAGTCCTCACTGCAACTCAGGTACAAAGCTCCTTTCTCACAGAAAATGCACAGTTTACAGTATTAAAAGCAAACATCTCCCTTTCTACCCAGAGTTTCAGCTAAATTAATCTTTTGGAACTGCCATAATACAGCTTTTCCTGAATGAAAAAGTATCTTATTATCAATATTATTAATGTATAAAAAACCTACCTCCCAGCTGAAAAGTCTATTAATAATTGGCAAATTGAGCCTTTTCATTATTTTTCATCAAAGGCCATACCATGATACAGCAGTTATTTTATTCTTTATCATCTCTCTCCTTTTATTTAACTCCTGACTTGCAGAAAAGTTTAAATCGTCACAATTGTTTTCAGGAAGGAAATATTTAAAAAGTACAGTATCTGTAAAAGGCCAGGCTACTCAGGTGCAGTAAAAAAATTACAGCTTGCCTTTTACTTGGGCAATACTGCCCTATTACTCCAGTGGATCAAAAGTCTCTCTTATAGGTTCCAAACCTTAAAAAAGGATGATACTTGGTATTAATCTGCAGTTCTGGCTGCAACTTGAGCACTGATCCTTTGAGAACTGTTTTAAAATAAGTTTCAACTATCTTGAAGATGGCACTTTGGGATGCAGGGGTTTTTTCACTTGAGACTTTTCAAAACCAACATATAAGATCTGTGTTTCTAGCTGAAAGTCCCACTTAAAAAGCTTAAGAGTAACATGCAGTACATCTTGACTAAAATATACTTTTCTGACTGTTCAAAAGAGTTAATGATATTTAACGCCCCCAACAACTCTCAACTTCCCCCCATAACTTTAGATGTGCAGAGACCTGAGAGATGTTATAAAATGAGAGACTATTTCTGTATATTTCTTTCCTTGCCAGAATATTCTTCTTGCCTTAAGTAAAGCCTCTCTTCAAAATGTGTCCTAAAAGAAAAAATCCTGGTTTTGGAGAAGACACTGCATTAAGAAGCTGATCTGATCTTCTTAGTTCTCAAATTAATAGTTGATACCAAGTACAGTCTGTCTGACCGAAGACAAACTTTTCAGCTTTTATTAGATGGTCTGAGTATTGCCTGACAGAAGGAATTATTTAATTCAGTTTTAGATTACAGGATCAAAGCTCAGTGAACAGCAGAGGGATTGGTTGGTGGGTTGGATTTTGCTTTTTTGGGGGGGAGGTGGGAGCACATATGTCAGAACAGAAGAGACTTTTAACCCCATACCAGTGAGGTCACATATAAATGAATGGTACTGCTCTTTTAAATGAATGATATTTCAGGTAGTTATTAAAATAAAGAAGTGCCTCATTTTTACTTTCTCCCAGTTTTGGATAAGTGTTTCATTCCAGCACTTATCTTAACATGAAACCTTTGTATGAATTCATAAATATAAATTTATGATCAAATTGTAAGGCAGGGAGAAGACAGTGAAATTTCAGAGTACATTCTTCCCTCACACTGTTTACATCTAACCCAGCCTACACCTATACCTGTGGCACCCCTGGTGAGTCTGTTGATAGCTACAGTGCTACACTAACTCCAGAGCCAGTCTCCTCAATTTACATTCTGAAAATATGCCGTTTTGCACTGAAAAATATGCTGTCTGTTAACATAAAGGAACAAAAAGATGCTTGCACAAGGAAGCGTGTGCACTTTGTTATATTTCCAAAGACATTCAGCACCTAGACAGTCACTTTATGTCTGGATGTACAGAAAGAATGCAACAGGTGGACAGTACAACAGAACAAACTCCTGGCTGCAGGACCACTTTCACCTCTAGGCACAGATAAAGCTCAGCAACTCCTTATCCCAAGGTCTGCAACACTGAAGTAACATAAATACACAAAACTGTCCTTCAATGAGGCCACCTGAACACAGAACTCTGGTCAATGCTGGATGCCTGTGACAATAATTTCTCAAAATATAGGAATTAAACAGGAAATGCAAGGGAACAGCTCAACCAGTTAAAGAAAAAGCAAACAAAAACAACCATCAAGACCATGACAATCAACATGGGCTTAGGAAAAAAAACCCAGGTGACATCAGTGGAGGTGAACAAAATGTCAGAAGGGTACTTGGACACTGCAAGCAGCCAAGTGAAGTCAGTAATATTTCTCTCTGGAAGCTCATATCAGTCCTAGAAAGCACTGAAAGAATTCCAGTTTCTATGAGGTAAATGGGATCAGAAACTTTGCCTTTTTAAGGAAAAAAAAATTGTAAGTAATGCATGAACTTTTAAGGAGCTACTAATTTTATCCATACATAGCTTCTGTTTTGTAGCTGTGTGTAGACAAAAGCTACAACAAGATGGATGCAGGTTGCAAACTTACTCCAAAAGTAGTTTGGTGCCTAAATTTTTTTCATTCTATAGCTCCTTTAAACACTACCACCTAATCTGCCTTGTGAGCAGGCCATTTCAACTATTCTCTGCAGTTCTTCCCCCAAACATTTTACAATAATAGATTTTAAAACACCAGAATGCTTAAAGGCCAGTGGCAACATACACATGGTCTCTTGGTCAACCCAACAGTATTATTAGAGTTGCCACAGTGCAGTGCAAACTTCTGGACAGAAAACATCTCAAGATGTTTGAGTCCCCAGTGTTATCTGTGCTTGCCAGGGTGATCTGCATCCTAAGATACCTTGAACAATTGGAACACCTTGCAGACACACAAAAGCTGACTACACTGCTCAAAGGGTTGCATCTTGCTTGAGTGAAGGGAAATATTTCACATGGCAGTTTGGGCACCCTAAACCTCCTCTTCACACTCCAGCCTGCCCAATCTCCCTACCAAAGCAGCAGTTTGGTGAGCACACGGATTTCCTGTGTTTGCATTTGTAACACAAAGGCTTGTGCAACCTTTTCACATCAAGCCCACCCAGAGACCACAGTAGTTCCATGGTGTCTCCTCCTACCCTCCACTGATCCTCAGTTTGAAAGCCAGAGCTCGTGCTGTCTGTCAGATAGGACACATGTAGCCTCTCCTTTATCTGCCCACTGAATTCTTCTTTTCAGCATTTTAATTTTCTGTCAGTCTTGTCTGAATGGGACAGAAGTTGAAAGGTTTGAAGTGTTTGGCAGCCAGACAACAGACACAGGTGTTTCCACAGGAAACTGCTTTTTCCCTTACACATAAGCCATCACACTAATGCTGGCAGTCCCGTCAGGGGCCTGACACTCCTTTTCAGAGCCCAGCAATAACCAAGCCCGAAGGGTAAATTGTCAAGTGCATACCACTCTCCCTTCCCTTGGCTTCTAAGTGGAAGAGAAGGGTTGAGGAAGGAGGTTCTTCAGACAACACTATCACAATTTACCCTATACTGTACATCTCACTTGGCAGAACTTGGAACAAGCCAACCAAGGCTTCTGCTGTAGAAATCTGTAGCTAAAACCAAAGAGCTGGAGAGCAATCACCATGTACCTAACTCATTACAAGTCTCTCAGAGAATCTGATCATTGGTAAGGAAAACCTGAAAACCTCTTGAAAAAAAATTAAGCACTATTGGATGCAGCAATTTGTATGTGAAATACAGATGACTATAATGTTGATGTAAATGAGAATGTGTCCACAAGACCCTTTAAAAAAGAATACACATCACCTATGGTGTTTGCCTTGGTGACCTGAAAGATTTATACAAATTTTAAAAAGGCCATAGACCTGCTTATGGAGCTTCATATACACCATTAGTCTAGGCTTCTGTTTAGTAGGATTTTTAATTCTTCCTTGCCATTTTTTGAATCTTGCCTCATTTCAAATAAAAATCTTCAGTTCAAATTTGTAGTTTAAAAGCTAAGGGCTGCCTTGTTCTCTTTGCAGCTACTTGATTCACCTCTGTTTTCCCAGAGAAATTGTTTTCTATGTAGAACAGCATCACCATTGCTATGAAGACCTCATGAGTTGTGACAGGCTCTTTAACTTTGGAAAAAATTAAAATTAAGAGACAGAAAGAGATTGTACTTATAGTTTTGTTTTCACAAAACAAAATATACAATAAATGAAACAACTTTGTTAAAATTACATGAAAAAGGCTTTGCCATGCCAGGCCATCCAAACCGTTGAGATACACACATTATTTCTGAATTGCATATATTAAATTCAGTAGGAAATCTGGTATTAATACTGGCTCAAACATCATTTTTGACAAGTCAGATAACACAGAGCTCAGCTACTGTGCCAGCTCTCAGTTTCATACATTCTTAGAGAAAAAATGAGTATTTCCTCATTTGGCAATGTCAAAGGAACAACTGTACAGCTGTATGTTGTGTCTGACCAAAAATAAATTGTTTTCTTAGTCCCAAAACTTCAAGACTTGTAAAAAAACCACAGTAGAACTAAAAGAAGGAAAAGGTGTTGCAGACTTGCTTTGATTGGCAACAATTTGTTAAAAACAAGTTATACTTGAATATGGCAAAGTTAATGAACTGCATTATCAGGATATAGTATCAGCTGCTAGAATCATTAGAACTGATAGAAATGATTGCATTATTGTGCCAGCACTAATATAAATCCTAAAAATTAATTTTTTTTGCTATGACTGTCTTCCTGCACCCTGTCATAGCCCAATTATATGCTAACTTATCAGCAGATTTAGTTGGTGCCAATTGAGAAAGTGATATAAAGACTGACATGATTGCTCCAACTGACCCCCTGATCTCTCCTAACACTGCTGGTCACTCAGAGAAAACTTCACTATGGCATGAACTAGAACTGACCAGTCACCATGCTACTCTCTCTGCTGTATTTGTCCACCCCATGCCATCCTTCTCACAATCACTACAGCATTTCTTCTTTAAATTGCGCTTCATTCCTGGGAAAAGACCAAGTCCACTTCTGGGGGGAAAAAAGCTCCAAATGGCACCATGAGTGTCACTGATATCTGCATTAATGTTACATTCCAGAAACTATTACAAATGTTCTCATTTAGGCACTAAACTACTCTCCACACAAGCACAGCAGCTCAGAGCAAGCCACAGCAGAGTATTTTTGCTCCTTTCCAGTTTACATGTCCCCTTCCACAGAACCATATAGTTAGATTGCCACCTTTAAATGAAAAAATCTGTAAAAGAAGTGTGAACTTGCCAGCATACTCTACAGTCTTTCCTCACACAGTCTCCTAAAACAAGCTGTGCCTTCAAAACAAACAACAACCAAGTGTTAGGTACAAGCCAACAGGCAGCCAGAAACCAAATCCTTCCAAGATAATCAAGACAACCCTGGACAAATCCAGCCAATAGACTGAAATGTTATTTAGGAAGGAGACGACAAACAACACACAGAGCAAAAGACTACATAAAAATTGTTTCCATAGAAATCCTGTCTCCTAAAACAGTGGTAGAAATCACCATGGCAACTAACCTAAGGAATTATGATGCAGATTTAAAATTTACCCTGGTTTTAGGATTAGAGGACAAATCAGGCCACTGCTCGAGCAGCTGTATTCCTCTTGGTGCAAGTGGAAACAAGACGCTTGCTTAATCACAAATTATTATTTATTTTTCCATTAAGTAAGATCTATTACTAATTTTCTCTTCCAAAGGATAGAGTTGCACATGGGTTTTGATAATTTTTAAAAGCTATATTTCAGTTGTCTCCATAAATTGCAAACAAAAACACCAAAAGCACCAAGGTATCCTGGACATTGTTTGTAAGCTCTCTATGAAATGGGAATCAATAACCTGGTAGAAAAGAAAGGGATTTAGGTGTTTTTCTGCTCATTCTACAGAAAAGCCCATACAATTTTTTTGGTGCAGTCATATATTCAAAGGAATCTGTGTGACTCCACTAGTAGGGAAGATAATTTGTCTTATCTTTATGAACAAAATGATACATTCTCTGCTAGGTACAATTTATATTTTGAGTCTCAGCTGGCTTTAAAATCTAACTCTGAATATTTGAGGTCTGTTCATAGCCATACTGATTTAAGGGAGAAAAAAACCCAAACAAGTGACCTCTGGCCACTGAACACATTTGGTTAAAAATTAGTATCTGTTAGGAATGATGAAACCATTGTTATCTGAATATTTACTTTCTATACTTAATGGCAGTTAACCAACTCACAGGAGTTTGTGAAGCCATGCCTTAAGGTCTTAATTTTCCTTCACTTTCACAGCAGTAATTTTGGTGCTGCCACCAGTTTCAAGTTATGACATATATTCAAAATCCTGCTCTGAGGAAATCCAGAGTGAAAGTTAGTTTAGGTTGCCGAAAGTTACCTCTCTCGAGAACTGTTTTGGTCTCCTTTAATTCTATTCCAGTTGTTGTATTTAGGACACAGATGGGTGAATAACTCCCTATCAGCTGCTTGCCTCTTCAAAAGCACATTTATTTCAAATATAAAGGTTACTTCTGAGGACAGCTAACCTAATCTTAAGAGGTCCTACTGTCTTCCTGTTTTTAAAGTCCTTTACATAGCTTAAGACTCTAAATAAAAACTCTGGCTTTAAATGACATCTTGAAACAAAAGATATTTGTATACTAGCTATGGTGGAATTTGCTATCATGCATATGGCTGATCCAGTTCCCTCCCTTAATTTTTCAGAGCCTGTATTTGGAAGATCTAACTAATAAGCTAAGAGGGTCTTTATGGCTTTCAATTTTCAAACAGCTGGCTGGTATGGAAACAAGATGTCTTGGCACAGAGAATTATTTATTCCTGTGTAGATTCAGTGTGACTAATTATGTGCCACATATCAATGAAAATCTGCAAAATAAGTAATGTGAAACATCTAGCCAAATTCTGGCAAAAATTCATCCCCATCATTTACCCATTAAAAAATGTTTTTATGCAGAGGTAGGATTTCCACAGCCCAAGAACAACACCACATTTGGCATATGCTCAGCACCAAAAAAACCAAAACCAACCCAACCTACCTCACGAGCACTGTTCATTCATTCTCTGAAGTGCATCAGTTCATTTTGATTGTATGTTTTGGTTGTAGTCTTCTCTATTGTTTTACATTATGTTTTCTACGTGTTGGTTCCAGAAAACTGGAAATTTTTCTTTATGTCACTGTGCTTCACAAATTTAATCTTGTGGTTAAGTGCAGCATTAGTTGCTAAGATGTTACACAGGGATATACAACGGAGCTAAATTTCTCTTGCCCCTGGGTATTTATCACAGACAAGTAGAGGAAAAAGAGAAAATGAGATTAGACTATTCTTGCTTTTCCTGAAAACAGTTGTTTTGCCTTTCAGGTAAGAATGTTTTTCGTCTTCTTTATCTGCCCATTCAAGCTTTTGTGGAATTCTTATGTAAATAAATAGGAAGAGGACAAACACTCTCAACAGCTCTGAAAATGCTTCTGACTTCCACCACTCTATGTCAAGTCAAGATCAGAAAAATTCTGATATCATGTTTTACATCAGACAGGTGTACACAGAACACAAGAATTTCTAACCACTCAGCATGCCTTAAAATGGTAAATTAAAAAAGAAAAACAACAAAACACAACAATACAACTCAACAAAAAAATTAAATAAACTTTTCCAAGTGGAGCAGATAATTCCTTTTGTTTTGTCCCTTTTGTTGAACACTTTATATATCTTTTCTGCAGCACAAAAAGGTTTTTTCATTATTAATGTCTGAAGGTAGCTAATTGCCAGTTGAGCAGTCTGCTACATCATAAACTGCAAAAAATTGTCCCTTATCTGCTGCATGGCTCCAGTATAGTGCACCTGCCATCCGCTCACCAGGCTTGAGAGAGCCAAAGTCTGGGCTCCAGATGGAGCACTTCACAGAAGTGCTGGTGAAATCCTCCCCAGAGGGCCTCTTCTGTGGACTTAGGCTTTTTGTTTTGTCTTAGGGACTGGTGGAGAGGACAAGCACTCTCTACCACCAGTCAGCTTCCTTCCTGTTAACACACCCTGATTTATCCTCAGTAAATGTGACCATTTGCCTGCAGACTCAGCAGCCACTGTTGCATATCTCCTCTCCTGCACATGGGTTTCCTATGCAGAGTTTACACCTTTATTAGAAGGAAATCAGTCGTTACCCAGGCTCTTGACTATAAAGAAAGGAAAATGTCATCTTGGGCCATACCAGAGAGAAAAGCCTATTTGTCACTCCCTAGGATCTGGAGGTGGGGTTCTTGCACTCACGTGGAATGAAGGATACGCACGCGCTGCATGGAGCAGAGGCTGCCACTTTGGGAGCCATGAAGGCTGGCATACACAACAGACCTTTCTAACCAGGACCTGCAACAAGTAGTGCAAATTTTCCTCCTGGAATTTGCTGCTTCCATATGCAACAATCTGTCCCAAGGGGTGTCATCCAGCTAAAGTCACTTAGTGACCTACACAGACTGCACCAGCCCTTACAGTGAGGACCTCCACAGGGCTTTATAAAATTCCAACCACAGACTGCCTCCTGAGTTCAGCAAATGAGCAGAAGGAGAACAAACACTTTCAGCCTCCTGTGGTGAAGTGTCTGAAGATGCAAATCTACTCTCTATGACGTGTTCAAGAGTAACATCCCACCATAAGGACTTAGCAAGCAAAGTGCCTTCTATCCGGTAAACTACATGAACCACATCAAGCCCAAGATACTTCACTATCAGAGGAAAAACTAAAGAAACAAGAAGAAAAAAACACCAAAACACCCACAGCTCTACATACTGCTAATTATATAGAAGACATAAGCAGTGAAAAAAAGGACTGGATTCTATGAAACTAGGCTAAAATATATTGTCTGGGTATCTTAAAATAAACTGGAGTATTTTCCTGCTTTAATACATTTGTGATTAAATAGTGTTTAGACATATCTTCTGAATTTGTTAACAGCTTCTCAGGAAGCTTTTCAGAGAGCAAAGGTTAATACACACTTGGAATTACCCGGTTGATTTGTCATCCTATCTTCATGTGGTTAAGCCCATCACAGGAACCAATATAAATTTAACACCACTTCAGGAAAGGCTTAACAATATCCTGTGTCATATCGTTTAGAGGAGGTCATGTAAGTTCCAAAGGCAGCCTTTCACATCCACCGTATGACACTATTAAATCTAAATGTTTAAAACAAGATCTTATTAAGATTAACCAGCTAGACTGGGGATACATAGTATTTTACCTACAAAGCACTGTAAAATGTCTTGAAGAGTTGGCTTCACACCAACGCCGATTTCAAAGATTTGCTGTTTGAGAGTCTTAATTAGGCAGCTGTATTCTAATAGACTGTTTAGCCATCTCTGAACTAATATTTCCTAAGCAGCTTGACAATTCAAAGTACTTTATTCTTCATATGTTGTTGCTTTCGGCTACTTTGCTCTACTAAATCACCCTCAAATTATTTCTGTCAGCAGTGTGTCAGTCGAGTAGACTCTTAAGCTTCAGCCTCCCACTCAGGTGAAAAAACACACAGGAAGTCTTGTATTTTTTGACTATCAGAACTGAAAAAAAAAGGATTATTTGTTGCAGAGAATGCAAATATTAAACAGTTGTAACATGCAAATACATTACCACCTGTAGCAGTCTGAGGTTTCCCGATTAGCCCAAATCATTAGGCTATAATCAAGATTGTTTATCTCGTTCTCTCTAGAATAAGTAGACAAGGAGCTTCCTTCTCCACTGCTTCTCATAATTTTTTTTTCTTTTTGTCACATCTGAATTCAACCCTAAAGTTCTGGGACAAAGACCAACCCCACTTTCCTTGGGCACATCCACATGGGGTTTAAACAAAAAATGCAACCAACCCCACACACATTTTCTGTGCAAATCAGATTTCTGGATCCTGGATGAAATAAAAACCAAAATGAGTCAAAACAAGATGCAACACACCCACAAACACCTTCTGGCTTTAACTATAAAGGTAAAGGTATGTGCAGCTTCATTATTTGAAATTAAATTCCTAGTGCTGCACAGATGAATGAATTAACAGGCACAGGAAAGAGCTTTTCCATTCGCAGTTCAGACTTCATTTTAACAGTGTTCACTGTGAGATTTACAAGAGACTTCACTTACATGTGGACACTTGCAAATACACAGCTCACCAAAACCCTAATTTCTAACTGTTCCTTGTTGGTAACATATCCATCTTGGAAGATTTTGCTAAGATATTTGCTATTAAACATTTTTGTTGACTTGCAACTTTTTGTGACTTGAGCCACAAAAAACCCAAGATGCAAAATGCCTCAAGTGAGACAGATGAAGCCAAAGTGTGCCTTTTCAAAAATCCATAACCCTGCAGTTAAGTGCTATGTCTTGAGATTAAATTCCCAGAATTTTGCATCCTCTTAGGGTTTCCATCTGCAAGAGTAATGCTCTGATTTCCGTACCTTACAATACCGTGGTGAGAAGTATTCTCAATTTTATCTGTTTAGGGTTTTCATGGATGTCTATTAATCACCCACTGGAATACAGACTGGATCTCAAGGTCCCACTTGGTAAGGACCTACTCCTAGGGCTCCATTTCCCTCATCAGTGCATCATATTATTAGAATTCTGCCCAACAGAGTGGATATTTGCATTTCTTCTGGAAACCCATGGGGATAGCAAAGCTTCATTAGAACTGATTAAAAAAATGCTTTTCCTTCCAGTCTAAAGTAGATCAGCTCTGAAAGGGAGAACTAATTGCCTACAGAGATGGGCCTTGTAGAAGTGGAAATCTCTTTTTTCACAGTGGGAATTGAATGGCTCACTCATACCCAATGCAACTCAGCAGTAACTCAGTTACTAGAGAAAAGAGTGGAAGGCAGCATAAAAGTCCTCTTGCAGGTGTTTTTAAAAATTAATCTTCCATTGTCTTGGGTTTGATATTAAACAAAAAAACACATAAAAAACCTAAACAACCAGCAAAACCCCTCAAACACTGTTTCCTGATGAAAGAAAGAAAAAATGCAATATTATCTTTTTCACAAGAGCAAAAGAAGCAGAGGATACTAACCTGATCATTCCTGCCCTTGGCAGGGGGGTTGCACTAAATGACCTTTGGAGGTCCCTTCTGACCTAAACCATCCTGTGATGATCTGCTGTGTCGGCACGCTGCTATACACCATTATCAGAAAGAAGCAAGGCCAAAAATAAAGACAGTTGCATAAGTGACAGAAAATATTTCACACAGATTGTAACAAGCCATGAAACTTCTCTCAAAGGGCAAGTTATTTGTGTTTTATACTGGACAATTAATGTCATTAGAGAACACAGAATTAATAGCCCTCATTAAAAGCATCTAGAGAATTTCACTGCTACAGTGGCTGTGACCAATCCAGAATGCCCAAGAACAAATCAAGGTTGTATCCTTCACTCCTGTGTGTAATTTTTGCTGAATATACTTTTATTCATTATACATACGGTCACTCTAGATCTCTCTGTCTATTTATTTTCATTGAAAAAACATTGCTTTACTCCTGTTGTAACAACATCCATTGGCTGCAAATACAAGATCTCTATTTTGGCATTGAACAAGAGCAGGTACCCTGCTCTGAAGGCTTGAAATCTAAGGAGCATTTTAAGGGGACTGATAAGATTTAAATGAAAAAGAATCTCCAATATTAAAAAAGAGCAAGTTTTCAACTCTGGACAGACATGTTAGGAAATTTTTTAAAGTAATTAAAAAAAAATCAGTAAACTATTTCCCCATCAAGTCATTTGTAATCCAACTTGATAATGGAACACAAAAGTGGCTCTAAGTAATTTTCAGAACACATATGTAGAATACATATTGAGCTTTCTATGTCTACATATGTGCTGAACCAATTAAAATTGGGGTCTCAACATCAAAATTCAGCCAGTTTCAAGAAACACCAACTTCTCCACCTGACTGACAATAGGTTGTCTGGTAAAAGCTCCCCAGCAATCTCACTGGGATGGGTAGTGCAGCTGCAGGTTAGTTCCAGCTCTCTGCTGCATGTGTAGCTAACAAATAATTGCTTTAGACTTGCAAACATTTCCTGTTTGCAGAATGTCTCTGCACAATGTAGAAGCTCCTTGAGCAAAGCAACCCCTGAGGAAGGACACTGTGGGCATGAAGAAGGAAAAAGCTTGCCTTTAAAGGATTAAAAAAAAAAAAAACCTACAAGAAAGAAAAAAAAAAAAAACCAAGCTGCTCTTCCTCTGTATGACAGTGCTGCAACAGTCCCCCATTCTGGAGCCTTTCTGTCTGTAGCCAGAAGAAAGGATTAAGCTACATTGCAATAACTGAAACCTGTGCACCACCTTCCATCTGTTATGCCGACAGACCAGTGCTAAGAAATGCTAGGAAAAAGCTAACATGATGCTTCTAACAGCTTTCATTACTAATCTAATGAACACAAATCTGAACTCCTGGGTTTAATTTCCACCGCTGGGGAAGTGTCTGGATTTCCTGCCACTCTTCTTCACCAGCTTGCTGCCTGCTTTCTCCAGGCCAACAACAACAACTTCTGTTGCAGAATTAGAGGATCAGGGACATGGATTATTGATAAAAGGAACAAATCAATAACAGAACTGTGCAGGCAAAGGCCTGCAAGCAAAGGCCTGCATGAGAAAAAACCTCCATGAGAAAGTGCCTGCGTGAGAAACAGGCCTGGGAACAAAAAGGGAGTTTTTAGGAGATACAGTGCTGTTCTGATAAAGATGTGCTGACCACGAGAAGGGAGGAAAAACTTTGATCTCTCAAGACAAAACATAAAGCTTGCCAAATGTAGTCTTTTATTTAACCCAATTATGTAGAAGTAAGAATGCGCCTTTGTAAGTTTAAACTAATTAAAGAACTGATAAGCTTGTATTCAATACTATATAAGTGCCTCTGTGTTGCTAATAAAAGAAGCTTGCTCACCAATCACATTGTCTGCATGGCTTCCCCCACCCAAAGTCGGCAAATTTCCATACCCAACACCAACCAACACTCAGGCAATAAGCACATGTTGAAGAAAGGTGGGTGGAGGGAAAAGGGAACACCCACGGGAAGTACACAGGAAAAGAGCTGCTGAATTGTAAGAAAAATACACTTTTACTTTAGGCATTCATGACATTTAGATTGAACCTACAGCTTACGGCATGAATTCAGCTATTATTACAGCATTTAACTTAGGCCATGACTAACAAAACTAAAGCTGAGAAGTTGTAATGACTTAATTTGTTCATTGAGGAATTATCCTTGCAATACAGGTCTCATGATATGAATAACAAGGCACGAGTCACTCAGTTCTTCATGAGAAGGGTGGCAGCTGTTGTGCCACATGAACTCAAGCACTGCACTCCCATCACCCTCACTATGGGTTTATGAAAAAGTCTTAGTCTGTTGTTTCCAGTTTAAGAAGTCAAAAATACACAGTGAGTTCAAATCTAAGGCTCCTGGTAACTCCAGTTAATACATTACACACATTGATCAAATGGAAATGCTTGTGAACAACTGTAACTTTTAGTCACATTTCAGTTAAAATGGGGTAATTAGGATCTGTAGGACTGTGTGATCTTTCTTTCACTCCACTGTACTAATTTATGTCAATTATATCAAATTTTGTTAGACTTAAAAAAAAAGAGCATTCCAAATTACTTATATAAAACCAGTTGTTCTCCAATTTTAATTTAACTTGCTTCCTGTACCATCAATAAATTCAACAGAAGGTTACATCTATTGGAGTTAGAACTGTGTTGAAAACAAAGCTGCAGCCGGCTTTCCTGGATGTGTTTACATGCATTATTATAGTTTGATCTGCTGCCTAACTTCTGAAGCAATGCATTTTTTTCTCCTCTGTCATTTATTTTGAATGCAGCATGTTCACAAATGCTGATTACTTTTCTGCTAGGGATTTTAGCCATCTGTGCTAACACAGTTGCTGAGAGAGTCACACACAATAGGAATAAGAGATAATAGTCATTAACATGAAACAACAATAAAAGACCTAAATTTGCAAACTCCAACTCTGCCTACAGTTTATGATTAATGAAAACTAGTGCTTACTGAAAGCTGATTATGTGCTTCATTCTGTGTGAAGCCTGAGGGGCTGAAGCTTAGAACACTAAAATCCTTCAAATTCCACCCAATTTAATGAATCTCTTCAATTAACTTTGCAGATTGAATCACTGAGTCAGCACAATCAGTGCAGCAAAACCTATTAGAATAGATTTTCCTCTGTCTTGCTAAAAAAGCATCAGTTGGTGATCACAGCTGATTAAGCAATACAAGACAGCACAGCACACCCAGAATATTACTTTTTCTTTGAACTCACAACTTCACAAGTTTCAAAGTACTGCTTGCATACTTACCTAGGGTTAGCTTAGAGTTTAGACAAAGGCAATGTCTAAGCTCGGGCTAAAAAGGCAACCATAATATTGCGTGTGGTGTAGCCATTACTGTTATAGGAAGAGTTTGGGCGCAAGCAAAGAGTTACTGGGGAGCGAAGACTCTAAGAGCTAAGGAAAATATAAACAAAGCAAACCAACAAACACTTCATCTTTTTTTCTCAATAGTTTCCTCAATTATGTTTTGTTTTGATATGCAAAAAAGACTCCACAACTCAAAAGTTGTAAAGTAGGTATGTTAAAATCAGCTGAGGCGGCATGGGGGATATTTCCTCCAAAGGCATGCACACCTTCAGCAGCTCTTGGCTTAGTATTTATTCAGTTACAAACTACATATCAAATTACACAACACGCCTATACATATTCATTGCCTGTCCCTCTTCATATTATAATTAGCCTCAAAGTCACTAACATATTGGTGCGCTTGCACAGTGCCGCCTGGTGGTCGTGGGCCGGGGTCTCTGGGATGAAGTAAAGGTCTTCCTCAGATGAAGTAAGTAGTCTTCCTCAGGTTAAACTTTTTACCTTGCCTTCTTGCACATGCTCTCTAAGTTCCTGGCCCAAGTCCAAACTTCAGAGCTGGTTTGGGCTGGTTTCAGGGTCTGAGCAGGATCTTTGGTCACAGTTTCTTCCTCTTATCAATGGTCTCCTATATCCTCCCTTTTGCTTGGCAAGCACAATAAATGTTAAGCAAGCAATATGCATTGTTTAGCAAGCAGCTACAAAATTCAGCAATACTAGCAATACCGTGATCAATAGTTAATTCTTAAAATTCTAAGCCCCCTGTATCAGTTTGTTTTTGCTGTTGTTGAATTATCAGTGAGCCAAGAGTATTCCCAAATAAAATACCAGATTAAGCTGAAACACTGCTGGTTATTTTATCAAGGCCACAAGTGAGATAGCACCCTGTTTTAAAATATCTAATGTAATATTCTCATTGTTATGAGTGGCATGAACTTGAGGGTCCTACAGGCTCTTCTAGGTCAGTTGCCAAAGCCAGACTGGAGCCTGGCCACCATACATGGGCTGTGAGAGCCAAGGGCTGAAGGATCAGCACATGTTGCCTATATAATCAAGGTGGATGCAGCACCCATGGAGGCGGTACAAGGGAGGAACAGAGCACTTCTATCAAAAAGGCAGAGTTAAGCAACTTGCAACCACTAAAAACAAGGCCATCCTTACCCACCTCAGCCTTATTGCCAGTCTTGCTGTTCCCTCGGCTGTTCCATGATGTTTCCTGACCTTATTAAGCCCATTGCAGTGGGCCAGAAGACGACAAGGTAAATAGATTGCTGCTGGTGCAGTGAGTGCCCTTGCCCAGGGAGAAGGGAAGGTGGCACTCACAGGTGAGCCATCAGCCCAGCCTGACTCCTGGTAGCTCACATGGTGGGGTTGGTGTGTTCCTTTGTTCTTCAAACAAAGTAAAAAATGCATGTTAATTAAATTCCTACTTATCTACCAGGTTCTTAAAGGAAGGGTTAATGACAACAGCAACACCACTGGCAGCAACCCCACAGAAGATCCATTTCTCAGTAATTTATTAAAATATATTTTTCCGTTCCTCCAGTATTTCACAGAACAGAGGAAAGTACTTTTGAGAAGATGTCTATCCTACAGAAAAAATTACTAATAGTACAAAATATTCCTTTGCTGATACTCTGCAAGAAATGACAGGCTATAATCCCAAAATAAAGGACTCTAAATTGGAGTTAAAATAAAACCTCTAAGTTATCTAGTGATTAGGGTCTTTAATTTACTTATTTTCAAATTGCAGAAAGAATCAGAACATTCAAAACTGTCTATAAAGTTAATTGCATCACATGTAATTAAATTATTAAATGCACTAATTATATCACAAAAATTTAATTAAATACCAGATTACAGTCACAGTTGTGCAACAACTATGTCTGGAGACAACAGAAAAAAGACAAAAATTCCGGGTTTTTAAAGTCCTACCACCTCCCCCCCCTTTAAACCAAATCAATTAATCGTCTGTTTCTAATTAACTATAATAGGCATAAAACAAACACACTATGAAAGAAAAATGTTTGATCTCCAGTTTTTCGTGCTTTATGGTGTTCAGTTAAAAGTAGCTTTTTAAAAATCATTCCACTGTATCCTGCTCATATACACTCAGTCCATTCATATGGTCCTTCTCTACACGTCATCTGTATTCTAAGAGAACAAAACCCATCTACTAGGTATTCAAACGCCCTGCTTTTCATAATGGTTTTTTTTTTAAAACAGTCTTGGCTTAAGTTGTACAACCAGAAGCTTCAATTCTAGTGATGTTACACATAAGCTTTGAAGGAGAGTCTGATACTCCTCTACTGCCTGACAAAAGAAAACCTAAACTATTAAAACCAGTGTGTGTTTTATTTTATTTATGTTACCTAAAACGTATTCTCAGATCAACTCAGATGGTTTTGTGGGCAAAGTTAATTCCATCAGTTTTTTCACAGTGAGAAAAGAATTTTTAGTGTCTGTAAGCAAAAAAGCTCACAATGAGAGACTGTTTAACTTCCCTATATAAACCTCCAGGGCTGCTTTGCTGTTGTACAGGAATAGCAAAGCAAATATTCCTGTTTGAAAGACTCGGGTGTAATTCAGCTCAGGGTTCTACAATCCATGGACTGCTCTGACACATCCTACAATTTCACTTAAAGTATTGGAAATTCTATATTGCATCAGTGCAGGACCAAGTTGTTCACTGACTCTCAAGGAATGATTCAAATTTGAACTATTAAATCATGGTCCCAGAATTTCTGATGCTTCATTAAAAAAACCCACACTAGGAGATTAAAAAAAAAAAAATCAGATTTTGAGGTACATGATGCCTACTTAACTGTCAGGAAACAGCAAGCAAAGTACTGTGGGTTTTTTGGTAAGAAAAGTTAACACTGAGAGAATTAAATCTGCAATAGAAGTATTCACAGTATGTATTCTGAAGTCTTCAGTTAAAAAAATAATCACGCACACCAAACAGTTTTATTTGTTTTAGTGCCACATGAAAAACACATACAGACCATTTAAAAGTCAGTCAGTCCTCAGAGCAAGACAAGATCAAATCTATGTTTTAGTGTTTGCTTTTGGTTTGGTTTTTGTTTTTAGCCTTTTTTCTGGGGTGGGGGAGATGTGTTGGATTTTTGGTTGGTGGGTTGAGATTTTTTTAACAGTTAATTCACTGTTGCACAGCACTACTTGCAAGAGCTCTTGACTATTTAAACTAACACGTGGAAGGGAAAAAAGATAATTTAATATATATACTGTCCATCACAATCCCTTCAGTTTTGTTACTCTAGTTCCATTGTGCCACTATCACTATTTGCTTTACAGCATACTGACAGATTAATGCAATTTTATTAAAAACTAATGCAGTTGTGAGGCTGCAAATATTAAAATTTTAAATATGGAGCACTGTTTTGCTCTGATAACTTTTTATTCCAGAAATTAAATAAAATCAATCCTCTTACCTTCCTTAAAACCTAGTATGCTAACATTGAAGTACAATATCATCTCATTTATTTCTATCAATTGGAATACTGTTCTATATAATAATATTTTTATAATTTGATTCTCAAATGTGCCGTGGTGTTGGAGCAGCACGAGCATGGGATGCAGGGGACAGGAAGGGCCTCTCTGCAGTGGCTATCCCTGCAGCTTCCGTCCCCTGCTCCTCTGCAGAAGAACTGTGACCTGCTCACTCACAGAGACGGTGTCCATGATCACACTTCCCAATGGAACCTATAAATGTGCCAGCTTACCCAAAAACCTGCTGGAGCAGGTACTGCACTCTTCCCCTCAGCTGAGGAACTGTTTTGCTCATAGGCACACGAGTTGCTTGGGAACATGCAGTGAACTTGTGATTCAATAATTTGGGGAACTCATGTGCTGCACTAGTCAGTGTGAAGGGGACCAAGTCCTCTTTTGATGTGTATGGGTTTGGGGTGGTTTCTCTCAAACACAAGGAGCCCATGAACTAAAGTTTACAGAATACATTGCCCTGTAAGTTTGGGGAGATGCAAACAGACTGTGACAGCAGTCCATGTAACGAATAGGTTTTGATGTTATGCTAACTAATTGCAAACAAGCCTGAGAAAACCAATTTGCTGCTTGCCTACTAAGTTGATCAAAAGCTTCTGTCTCCCACAATGTGCAGTATGTCCAGAACTCAGGATTCAGGACCACTTTGAAAAGTTTTAAACAGGGAGATACCCCTAGTGCAGCCAGAGCTCGCCAGACTCTCCAGCAGTTTCATATCTGAAGGTCACAATTTTGAACAGAATTTGTTGTATTAAAAAAGTTTGCTTATGCAAAAAGGAGTTGAGATTTTCAAGTTGCAAAATGGAAGTAATTAGTTTTTACAGTTTTCCTGGCTTCTACTTAGATACAGATTTTTATAAAAAGAGAGGAGAAAGGACAATCAGAGTAGCATGTAAGAGTCAGAAATACGAGATCCAAGATACCCCAGGACCAACCTCTGATATAAATAACAACAGTAAGTAGAATACTAATAATACTACATCAGAACGTGTCTACAATCTTATTAGCAGGAGCTAATGTGGCTAACAGCCACAAGTGTTTCTAGCTTACATTTGGAAAAGAAATGAAAAAGACTAATCATACTACAAGACTGATACAATCCTTTCTCTCTCCTATTGTGACTTAGAAAGCTCTTATTAAAACAAAATCTTTAGAGTACAAATTAAGAGAGTTATCTGAAGATACAGAATTGATTTTCAATAATTCCTGTAAGCCTGGAGGGACTCCAAAAGCTGTGGCTATATTTAAAACCAGTAAGTGAGATGAATCAGGCAACCTCTGCCCCATCAGTCTGAGTTCCAAATAAAGTAACAGGACTCTGCCATTCAGAACCACTAACAAAGCTTTTAGTGAGATTGTATAAAGTCACAGTGTTTATGGCAGCTAGACTTTGTTTGACAACAGTTTGGTTTAGGCAGTAAAGGCTTTGATGTGCACAGGTGAGATCCTTGGCATTTCAGCTCACTCCCTGGTGCAGGTTGGGTCACCCAACATCTTAAGTTACAGCTTGAGAATGAACAAAGATATATACATATATTTCTCTGGACTACAGAAACAGTTTTATGATTTACAGCTAGCAGACCCAGAGTTCAGATATGGATTCCAAGGGTTTGCACAGAAAGGGACAGAGCTACACTAATTAAAAGTACAGGAGAAAGCCATGCTAAAGGAGTTTCAGATAATTATTCATCAGGTGGACCAATCTGGTCTAAGCCATATCCAACACCTTCAGCTATGACTGAAGCCACAGGAATGGAAGATGCTCAGTAGGTCATTAACACCTCTCAGCATGTGGCCAATTACGTACATTGGTGTCACTCCAGCAACCACCAAGAAAGTTTAAGGTTGTCATTTGAGATTGGCTCAACTTAAATTCCCCCAGTTCCTCATTTTAGTTCCAATATCTTACTACAAATTCTGCACAAAACCTCATTACAACAAGAAAAAAGTTGATATGTTCTGTTATGCCTCAAAGTCCTAAAGAAATGCCTCAAAGTCACAAAGAAAAAAAGCCAGTTTTCTAAGAGCTACTCTGTTGAACATAGGCCAAGTAAAAAAAAAACAGTTGTAGGATTTTTAAGTGCTATTTTCCAGCTCCTCTTTTTCTGTTTTTGTCAGAAATACTGACAAGCACTTCTAAACTTGCCCCAAAGAAGAGTTAACCAGAAATTTTCAAACACCATTAAGGTTTCACTAAGGTAATTTCAGCTTCAATTTAAGGAGAGTTCACTCATCATTAATCAAATATGTCAATGAGCCCTTTGGCCTAATGGCTTTGCATACAAAAAGGCAGGCTAGCACAATGACTGCAAAGCAGGCACACTGACAAACATTTCCAACAGCCTCACAGTAAGGAGATCAGACTGAATTCTTTAGTAAACGGCAGTAGCAAGCTGCCCCCATCATCATCACATGTATTAAAATGCAGTTTGGAGAGGAGCTCAGCTTCTCAGTACCACAGCCATGTGTCAGCTCAGGAGGCCTCAGAGCTGTGGCTGACAAAGGACAAGCAGTGTTGGGGACACCCAGAGAAGGGATGTGGATTAGTATCTTCACCTCTCCAGCTCGATCACAATTTGGCTCAGGTTTTACTCTTGGAGCACTTCAACAACTGCACAGGCCCACCATCACCTGTGTGATCCAGGAGGAGATCTCCATGCCCTGACTCCTGTCCACACTAACCCAGGAGCACAAAGCTTGCCCTCCCTGCCAACTTCCCTATTGGAACACCACCACTTACAAGTCTCACAGAACAGGGATCTATCTCCCACCAAATCTCCTATCAAACCCCACATTTTCCTCCAACCAGTATAACTGGGGGATCAGAATTCAGATGATGAATTCCACTTTTTCCACCAGACCTGGTTTTCATTCCAGTGCTGGAATCCAGGCTCTTCAGTTGGATTTGATGAGGACGGTATGACTGTGTGACCATTTCTCATCATCAGCTATTCAATATTCTTACTAATGCTAGCAAATACACATGTGGACAACCACTCCAGTCCTATTTTTACTCTAATATTCATGCACAGGTGCCTGAGTTTGCTGCTGATGGCAAGACTGGCGATGGCAGGGGAAGGCAGGCAGGAGGAGGGCAGCAAGGGTCAAGAAATCAGTTTTCCAACAATAAAGGAGTGAATGGTGTGTCATATTTTAAATAGGATTTCAGCAACTGCAAGATGAATATTTGAAAAATATCTCTCACACCTTTAACAAAGGGAAAACAGGTCTAATGCACCAGCTTTACTTTGCTTTCTGAAAGAGGCATTATTTGGGTAAACAGATGAACAGGCAGATTAGAAATGTAAGTGCATTTGTACTTAGGAACCTGTCGTGATTTGATGCTGGCCCAAAGCCAGGCACCCACGAGAGTCACTTGCTCACCCTCCCCTGCCACAGAAGGGCATAGGAGAGAGAAAAATTAATGAAGGGTTCATGAGTTGAGATAAGGACTGGGAGAAACACTTCAAGGGCAAAACAGGCTCAATTTAAAGTTACAAAGTGAGTTTATTACTCACAGAATCAGAGGATAATGAGAAGTAAAATAAGCCCTTAGAAACATCTTTTTCCCCCCAGCCCCTCCCTCCTTCCCACCAACAGTACAGGGAGACAGGGCATGGGGACTGGGGTCAGTTCATTACTGAGATTTTCTTCGGCTGCTACAGGAGACAAGTCCTTCCCCTGTGAGACCATGGGGTCCCTCCCATGGCAGACAGTTCTCTGTGAACTTCTCCAGCGTGGTTCCAATCTCACAAGCAGCAGTCCTGCCAAACCTGCTGCAATGTGAATTCGTCCCATGAGCAAACAGTCCTCCCAAAACTACTGGGGCATGGGTCCAGTCCATGGGGTGCAGTCCTCCAAGGACAGGCTGCTCCAGCTTGAAAGCAGGGGCCCCCTCTCTCCACTGGGTCTCCCTCTGGAGCACAGCCTCCTCCAGGCATCCACCGGCTCCAGCACGGGCACCTCCCCCACAGGCTGCAGGAGCACAGCTGCTTCACCATGGCCTTCATCACAGCCTGCAGAGGAATCTCAGCTCCAGGGCCTGGAGCACCTCCTGCCCCTCCTTCTCCACTGACCCTGGTGTCTCCATGTTGTTTCCCTCACATGTTCTCACCTCCTCCCCTTCTCAGGCTTGGAAAAAACTGTGTACCCTTTGATTTGATTTTCTTGTTAAATACGTTGTCAGTGAGGTGTTACCATCATCTCAAATTGGCCCAGCCTTGGCCAATGGCATGTCCATCTTCAGAGCCATCAGGGATTGGCTATGCCAGACATGGTAGAAGCTTCTGGCAGCTTCACCTCTGTGGCGTCCTGCTACCAAAAACCAGGCAGTGCAAAACCATTGCAGACCCTCAGTCTGCAATTAAAAAAAAATATAGACTTACATTCCATTTAAACTCAGGTCAGAGGAAAAGAGATGAAGAAAAACAGTTAACCATGCAAATTTTCAGAACCCAAGGTGACAGAATATCTAAGTATTATCTTTAAAAAATGAAGATAAATATGCTCTACCTGGGGAAACTGTATCTTCATAGATTGTGTCAAAGATTAAGACATGCATAATTGATTTATCTAGCCAAAGACAAATGAGACACATGAAGAGCCAAGCCAGTAATAGTTTTAAGGAACATTCATTAAACATAACAAAGTAAAATACAGTTTGTAACATGCAGAGTAGCTTCCATAATTTATACATATTCAGTTTTCATATTTGGATTATGTACACATTGAAGACCCTACTGACAAATGTACTAACAAACTCACCTGGGCTGGGCCTGCTGTCGCTGCTCAGCCGAACACCATGCTTGGAGCACCCCATGGAACATCCTTCTCTGCCTCTGTGTCCACTACGAGTAGGTCCAGCCACGCCCGGTCAGCTCTGGACACAGCAGGCTGCGGGGACCAGCCTCCGGTTTAGGAGTGACCGGAGGTCTGGCTCGTGGATCCTTCCGGGGGACCACAGGGACCGAAGCAGGCGGCGGAGGAAAGGAGGCAGGCTTAGAGCAGGGTTAAGTCCAGAAGGTTTTATTGTACCTCCAGGCGGAGGTCCTCACCATCCAGGGGAGCCCAGCTCTAAGGCACCGAGCCAGGGCTGTGCAAGGGATTTTATGGGTGGGTGGCGGTCAAGGGAGGGGTTACAAAGGAACCAATAGGGAAAGAGAAGGGTAGGGAAAACAGGGTAACAGACATTAACCAGAGCCAATAGTAACAAAGTAAGGGAGGGGCTCCACTCCCAGGACCTATCACTTGGCCTCCTGGCTAGAACTTTCTAGAAGCCTGGGAGGGACGCCAAAGTGACGGACAGGGCCCGGGGAGGAGACAAAACCGATACATAGGGAAATTAACATAAAACAGGGAGGGCGCCAACTGGGGTAAACCAAACATACAGAACTTAGGGGGATGCCCGGACTAAACCAACATAAACACTCCCACATCTCCCCCTTTTTAGTTTTTTAAGATGGCACAAACCTGGGTTGGGGATAATACTCCGAATCGGGGTAAAGATCCCCAAACCTTGACATTTCAGGAGCTATTGGGTCCAGTTCATAGTCCTCTGGGAGCTCCGCTTGGTTCACTTCGAGGGAGGATGCACTCCTAATCGCTCTCGTTATCAGTCCTTTCATTAGTCCAAGCATGATTATAGCAAGCAATAAAATAACAAACAAAAATAATCCAGTTCGGAGGATGGATCCGGTCCAGCCGGATAATCCCCATCCGCTAAAGATGTTACTGAGCCAGTCGCCAGTCTCGTGCTGAATTTGCTTTACCATGGCCTGCATTCGGTCGATGGTTTTGTGGATGTTCTCCGCCCTTGATGACAAGTTGAGGCAGCATAGCCCTTCGAACTCCTCGCACCGGTGGTCGTGGAGGAGAAGAAGGAAATCGATGGCCGCCCTATTTTGTAGGGTGGCCTGTCTGGTCAGTTCCTCGTCTTTTAGGAGGTCGCTCAGGGCGTTTGATGTAAGGTTGGCATGCTTAGCGACCCAACATTCTAGATGGCCTAATTCCCCTAATGCCTTGGCTGCGGCCACCCATGGCAAAAGTACGGTGATCGCAACCCCTTTTGGTCTGGACCAGTGAATGACTTCGGAATCACACTCTTGGTCCAGTTCGGCCAATTCACGCTTTTTGAGTACCAATTCGAGAGTTTGATTTGTTTGATTTCTTTTGGTTTCCCAATGGTTGACTAAAGTTTGGTTGGGCGTAAGCAGCGTCAAACGGCCAATTGTACATGGGCCTCCTAAGAGGCGAGAGGGGATGCCTGCCCACGCCCTGTCGCCGCAGATGAGAAACAATCCCCGGGGTAACCTTCTCGGGTGTGACCGATGCGGATTTTCTGTTGTTACTTTACTGACGCCCAGGCACCATTTGGCTGCGTTGTATTCCCGGCGGTTTGGGGCAATGATCTTAAACGCCTCCTGGTCCGGGGACAACCCGAACTGAAATTGGACGCAGTAGCGAGCCGGATATGACCCCAGGAGGTCTAATTCCTGGGGCTCGCTACTGGCCCTAGAAAGCCGGGGCAGCCATCTCTCGAGGGGGTTGTCAGTTTCCCGCTTCCCCCTACGATTCCAGCTGAATGGCTTTATAGGGCGTCTCCGAGAAGGTACCCGAGGATAGAGCGGGCCGACAGGTGGCTTACTCCGGGACGGAGTTGTTGGAGCCTGCGTGGGCTCGAGCAGTTTGGAGAGAGTGACAAACTCCTCTTGCCCGAGAGGGATCCCCACTAGACACGTGGCCATGGGGTTCTGGGCCGCAGCGGTAGACAGGCAAATATGGTCCTGACCCATGGTACGCGCTAGTACTGACCAAACATTGGCTGCCGGCTGGGGAACAATCCACGCAGATGCAGGCCATGGGAGAATATGCAGAACGGTGACGAGCTGCAGGACTTTGGCGACTGTTCGGACGCGGGGTACGGGATCCATCTCCGACATCTTCTGAACTGAAACAGACTCACAACAGAAATATTAAATTTGGGAATCCTCAACTGGGGTAACTGGGGCTTGGGGCTCAGAGAGGGACACAGCTAACCGACCCCGGTCTTAGGGGGTATTGGACTGTCCTTCCTGACGGCTTGGGAGATACATGGTTTCACCCACCTTGATGGGATCCACCTAGGGCCCTCGGGGGTGGATACGCACGCATACCCTTTCCCCCAGGTAACTAACTCATAGGGCCCCTGTATCTCCCTGGTCTCCGGGTCCCTAACCAACACCGGAGGCCTTTCTCTTGGCTGCAGCTGCTGGGACCGCCCGAAGTGCCGCACAATCGGGGGGTTCAGGTTCTCAAAGGCGCAGTTGAGGAAATTCAGTGTGAACAACGCCCTTGAGAGCCTGACTGCCGGTGACTGCAGCCCCCTGGAGGAGCACTGGCGCTGGAGCATCCTTTTGATGTTCTGATGGGCCCTTTCCACAATGGCTTGGCCTGTCGGGGAATAGGGGATGCCGGTCTTATGTTCTATTCCCCATTGCTGCAGGAAGCTCCTGAACTCCCTGGACGTATACGCTGGGCCATTATCTGTTTTAATGACTTTGGGGATGCCCAGGGTAGCGAATGCCTGCACTAAGTGCTTTTGGACATCGCTAGCCTTTTCCCCAGCGTGGGCAGAGGCGAAGACTGCTCCCGAGAAGGTGTCAACTGACACATGTACGTACTTCATTCTACCGAATGAAGCGACATGTGTCACGTCCATCTGCCACACCTCACAGCTGTTTAACCCACGGGGGTTCGCGCCGGTACTGATGGCGGGAAGAGCCAACTGATGACATTCAGGACACGCAGCCACGATCGCCCTGGCCTGGTCATGCTTTAGATTGAATTGCCGAACCAGGGCAGGAGCGTTCTGGTGAAACTGCCGATGGCTGATTTTGGCCTGCTCAAACACATTGGGAATTGGGGCCATTGCAGCTGGCGCAGCGAGGGCATCTGCCTTCCTGTTGCCCTCTGCAATGAACCCGGGCAGGTCTGTATGTGATCTGACATGCATCACGTAAAAGGGTTGCTCTCGGTGGGAGACTAGTGTTATCAGTTTTGAGAGCAACTCGAACAAGGCCATGTTGGAGACCTCACGCAACACGGCGTGCTCAGCTCTGGAGACTACTCCTGCAACGTAAGCCGAATCAGTGACTAAATTTAGAGGTTCGGGGAACCTTTCAAAAGCCCTAACGACTGCGTCTAACTCAGCTACCTGAGGCGACCCATCCACCTCTTTAATGTCTGCCTCCCACCGCTGAGTTTGGGGGTCTTTCCAAGTCACCACTGACTTGTGGGACGCCCCGGACGCGTCCGTGAAAACTGTCAAGGCTTTTAAGGGCTCCTTACTCCGAACACTTTTGGTATTCAACTCAAATTGGATTTCCGAATTGAAAATTTTGTGGGCTGGCCTATGTAAGGAAATTTGGCCTGTGTAGCCCTCCAGAGCGAATTGCAATGCTTCACATTCCTGAAGCAAGCTCTCCAACATTGCCTTGGTAATTTGGCCCGTTTTAGTCCGAATTGGTACGTGGATGCAGTCAAAATCACATCCCGATAGTTCCCTGATCCGGACCCTAGCTTTCCGGATCAGTTCAGCCATCAGCTCTTGTGGCTGCGTCATCCTTTTGGACCGATGGTGACTGAGAAATACCCACTCTATGATTAAGAGGGGATCTCTCCAGTCCTGGTCCTTTCTGCTCTTCTTCCCATTATCTTCCCATTGGAAGATAACCCCATGGAGGTGTGGCAGATTCCCCAGGATGATAAACTTAAACGGCAAGTCAGGCCTATATCTGCTTGCCTGCCTGGTGGACATTAACTGTTGCACTTTCTCAAGAGCTGTCTGAGCCTCTGGGGTAAGCGTCCGGGGAGAACTAAGCTCCTCTCCCCCTTTTAACAAATCAAAAAGGGGGGCTAGGTCTTCGGTGGACAGACCCAGCCACGGCCTTACCCAGTTCAAGGACCCACACAGCTGGTGGACATCCGCCAAGGTCTTAATGTCAGTTTTGATGGCCAATTTTTGCGGCACAATGGTCCGCTTGGTGATCTCTAGGCCCAGGTATTTCCAGGGTGGCATCCTTTGAATTTTCTCCTCTTGGAGCTCAAACCCTGCAGCAACCAACGCACGGGTTGTCAGGTCAAGCGCATTGGCAAGCATGTCATCGTCGGGGGCACACACGAGGACATCATCCATATAATGAAAGATGATGGCCCCCTTTGCTGCTGCGCGTACTGGGGCAAGCAAGGAAGAGACGTACCACTGGCAGATGGTTGGGCTGTTCTTCATGCCCTGCGGCAACACCTTCCAATGATATCTCTTCCTTGGGGCTTCTCGATTAATAACGGGAATCGAGAAGGCAAAACGCGGGGCATCGTCAGGGTGTAGGGGAATTTGAAAAAAGCAATCTTTGATGTCTATTACAGCCAAATTCCAATTTTGGGGGAGCATCGTCAGGGACGGCATCCCTGGTTGGAGAGAGCCCATGTCCTCAATCACATCGTTAATTTGTCGAAGGTCCTGGAGGAGCCGCCACTTGTCTTTGTTAGGTTTTTTAATAACAAAGACAGGGGAATTCCAGGGGCTGTTGGATTCTACGATATTCCCCTTTTGTAACTGCTCCTCCACGAGCTTCTCAAGCGCCTTTAATTTTTCTCCATAGAGCGGCCACTGCTCTACCCAAACAGGCTGGTCTGTTTTCCAATTCAGTTTTTGGGTAGGGCGCTTCTCAGTGACCGCCACCTCAAAATTTTGTGGGTGGTCTGGTAGGTCAATTGAGACCCCCCACTGTTGCATGAGGTCTCTCCCCAAGAGGGGTTCCTTGTAATCTAGTATGAACGGACGAACATTGGCCAATTGTCCGCTCGGTCCCTTAATTTGCACGATGCTCTTCGATTGTTTCGCTAATTGAATACCCCCAACACCTTGCACGTGTCCTGACACGTTTTGCAGCTCCCAATGTGCCGGCCATTCCCGGGTGGGAATGATCGTCACATCTGCCCCTGTGTCCAGAAGCCCCCTGATGTGCAGGACTTCCTCCCCCCTATTAATCTTGCAGTCCACCCGAGGCTTCCCTTTCCCTATAACGTGTGTTACACACACCGTTGGGTGTGGCCCCTCTGCAGGGAAAGCCTGGGCGATAGTCTGCCCCCTGGACAGAAATAGGGGTGGATGGACACAGCGCAGCCAGAGAACGGGCCCTTCGGGACTAGATGTTAACAGTCCCGGAGCGACCTCGATCTCTTGCGGTGTGCAGGAAACATCTCCGACTATGACATACCTGCTGGGGCTCTGATCTTCTGTCCTCAGCTCACCAGTGCTCACCGGTGCGGTATGCCACTCGCTGTCTCTCAGGTGTAGCGGTGTCAACAGCTGCAACCTGAAAGAACCGTCAGAGAAGGAAGTCAAATCAGGTGGTTTTGTCAAGTCCGGTAGCCGTGTCCCGTCATCTTTTTCCTTTCTGAGTTCCCCTTCCCCCTCGCGTCCCGCCCCTTTTTTGTCTTCACGCGGGGCGGGCGCGCGCTCCCCATTCAGTTTTTTTGAGGCCTTTGGCCTTCTTGTCCCCCAGGTCTCTGTTCCTTCTTAAATTGTTGGAACTGCCGCTTGAGCGGGCAGTCCCTCGTCCAGTGTCCCGGTTGGTCGCATAGAAAGCAGGTGTTCTTCGCTTGCGACGCTCTCTTCTGGCCGGTTGCTGTTGGCGGTGTCTTATTATTTGGGCCCGGGGTCCTCCTCTGGTCCGTGGTGGAGTAATTTGTTGCCGCTCCCACCGAGGCCGTCCCTCTGGGTCTCTGTCTTTCCGAGCTCGCAGGTTGCAGGTGTGGCGCCTTAGCTGCACAAACCTCCAGCATGGCTTGGATGGTTGGCGGGGGGTCCAGGGGGAGACTCAGGATGGCTGCCTTGCATTGCGGATTCGCATTTACCATGGCCATCTCCGCTATGACCTCCTCCCTGGCCGCCGGCTGCTTAACCTGCAATTCTACGGCTCGGGTTAATCTCTCGACAAACTTGAGGAACGACTCGGTAGGCAATTGCCGGACTCGGGAGTAGGACTCCACAGGCGCGTCGGGCCGCAGGCCCAGGAATGCCTTGATGGCCGCTTCTTTGGTTTGTTGAAGGGCCTCCAAAGGCAGACCGTGAGCCTGCTTTGGCGCCAAGGCCCAATCCCCTTCGCCGCTCAGATGGTCCATGGATAGCTCCTGATTGTCGGCATCAACGGCCGTGTCAGGACTTTGCAGGAGCACAGGAAGGAGCCTTCGGAGCTCCCTTTCCCATGCCGCCTTCCAAAGCAGAAACTCTGCTGAGGAAAGCAGGCACGAGAAAAGTTGACGCAGATCATAAGGCGTCATCACTGCTCCGGAGAGATTTGCCCTTAACAGGCCGCGAAAATATTCGCTCTCTCTCCCGAATTCCTTCTGTGCCTTGCAAAGCTCCTTTATTGTTTGGTGGGAGAGGGGTTCCCAGTTGACATGGGTAGTTCCCCCTCTCCTGGACCTCTGAAAAGAAACCGGAGCGGCTGAGGGAATGGGATCCAGTTCCGGGTTCCGGTCCTCAGGCCCTCCCCCTTCCGGCCAGTCACCGTGGGAACCGGAAGGGCAGGCGTGGGAACCGGAAGCAGGAAGTGGGTGGCAACCGGATGTGGACGCACAACTTCTGGGGGCGGGACATGGGGGCGTGCACCGGTGACAGGTGGGAGGGGTAGAAGGGGTGGCCCCAACTTGGGAGTGGGAGGGGTCAGGGCGGAAAGGGTTGGAACTTGGGAGAAAAGGGTTTCGGGAAGAAGAAGGGGAAGGAGGGCAAGAGGGGGTCCTCGCCATGTGGTACCCGCCATCTTGTCCTCCTTGGGCGAGGAGGCCATTTTCTAAACCTTCTGCGAAACTAAAACGAACTCGGGGTTTAAGAACTGGGGAAACTGGGGAACGGGAGCCCCAGGCAGTCTGGCCAGGACTGTCCGGGCGGGGGTTTCGGGAATCTCGAGGAGAGCCAGGGAGTCGGTAGCAACCCTGCGTATCACGGGTTGCTCCCCTCAAGATGCCCGATTTAGGGGATACGGGTTTGGGAGACGGTTTAGGGGTAATAACTGGGGAATTCGAGGTTGATTGCCCTTCCCTCTCCCTTTTCTTATTTAAAGCTGAACGAATTTGTAGATAGAGGAAAGAAAATTTCTCCAAGTTTTTCTCTTTGGCCGAATCAGTTTGTGCCAATTTCGTTCCCACAGCGTTCCAAAAGGAAACGCTTAAAACTGAATTTGGAGAGCACCGAGGGAAGTGCAAGAACAACCACCGAACAAACTGTTTCAAACACCCCTTAGAAAAATTTTTTCCCCCACCCCCCAGGAGTCCCACAACTTGGAAGTATACCTCCTTCTGTGCTGCGGAGAGCTTAGCGCCCATTTTACTAGCAGCACAAGGTCTGGAGCGTAAACCGAAATAAAATCTGAAACGCCGGAACAAACCGGAGGCAAGCAAACACTTGCTCCGGGGCTGCGCAGCCTACAATTGGCTCTTCGAGAGCCTGGGACCGTGCAGGTCCTTAGAAGCCTTTACCGGCTTCGAGTATTTCCCCACAGGGGAAAATACTTACCCAGTCGGCGAATCAGGCAAGCTCCAGACACCCAACTCCTCCGCCGAGGACGACTCTGCTGGCGCAGGCAGAGCTGCCGTCCTCGTCCCCAGGAGCGCGGCTCACTAAAACGGAGCGTGCTACTACTGGGGTAGCTTGACGTCCCACGACGCACTCGCCGAAGCGATCGGTCACTCCCGTGGGGTCCGGCGGAAGCGAAGGGCCCCACGTTGGGCGCCAAGCTGCCTCTGTGTCCACTACGAGTAGGTCCAGCCACGCCCGGTCAGCTCTGGACACAGCAGGCTGCGGGGACCAGCCTCCGGTTTAGGAGTGACCGGAGGTCTGGCTCGTGGATCCTTCCGGGGGACCACAGGGACCGAAGCAGGCGGCGGAGGAAAGGAGGCAGGCTTAGAGCAGGGTTAAGTCCAGAAGGTTTTATTGTACCTCCAGGCGGAGGTCCTCACCATCCAGGGGAGCCCAGCTCTAAGGCACCGAGCCAGGGCTGTGCAAGGGATTTTATGGGTGGGTGGCGGTCAAGGGAGGGGTTACAAAGGAACCAATAGGGAAAGAGAAGGGTAGGGAAAACAGGGTAACAGACATTAACCAGAGCCAATAGTAACAAAGTAAGGGAGGGGCTCCACTCCCAGGACCTATCACATGGCCTCCTGGCTAGAACTTTCTAGAAGCCTGGGAGGGACGCCAAAGTGACGGACAGGGCCCGGGGAGGAGACAAAACCGATACATAGGGAAATTAACATAAAACAGGGAGGGCGCCAACTGGGGTAAACCAAACATACAGAACTTAGGGGGATGCCCGGACTAAACCAACATAAACACTCCCACACTTCTCCTCTTGCCCTCCTCTTACAGATGGTTTGCAAATTCATCAAGAGCATTCGGGAGAAAGAGACCAGTGTCACGGGCACTGGGGTCATACCATACTCAGAGGTCTTCAAACACGAGGCCAGTGCCGCCCTGCTGGATTTGCTTGTGGAGCAGGGTGTTTCCAGTCCAGAACAAGTAAGCAGCATGTGGCCAGGGTTCAATTCCCCCAGGAGTCACATGGCTTCCCAAGCCACGCCTGCTGGTCACTTTAAGCCTTTGAGGCCATCCCAGGGTGGTGGGAAGGGAAGCAGTTCTCTGGGGAAGCTGGGGACATTACTCCCTCTGGCAGCTTCCAGCTCTCCCCGTGCCTTCTCCAGGTGCCTGCCATGGTGAGGTACATCCACCGATGGCTCATGGCCAATGAGCCTGCTGAGCACAGGCTGGACAATACCCTGCTGGAGCTGACAGAGGCACAGCCAGCTGATGTAGTCATGACTCTCCTGCGTGTGGCCCCATCGTGTGACAGGTATGGGGCCCACCTGCCCAAAGGGCTCAGGGCTCACCAACCCATCACCCTGTGGAGCCTGTCTCCCAGGCGCGTGACAAACGGAGAGTTCCAGGGCCCTCTGGCTCCTCCATTTTCCAGCCCTGGCATGTCAGCCCCTGAGCCTGCTGCCATGCTCCCTCCCTGCCCCTCAGGGGCCAGTGCCCACAGGGCTGGGCTGCCTGGGTGCTGCTGGTGAAGGGCCGTGGGCAGAAGCAGAGCTGGCAGTCAGCCCGGGCCCCTACAGCTGCCCAGGCCACGGTGCTGTGGCTGACACCCCCCGACACAGAGTTCTGACCCCACAGAGCTGCTGCGACCATGTGGATGACAATCATGTCCTCGCCCAGGACTGCGGAGCTGGCGCAGCTGCTGCTCCTCGATGTGCTGGGGAACTGGCCAGAGCACAGCATGCGCACCTCCGATGGCGACAACACAGATGTCTTTGCCCTGGCTGTGAGTTTCTGGAACTGGCCTTTGCTCGCCCCCAGGCCACCTGTCCATCAGCTCTCCATCCTCCTGCCCCCACTGCATCTCCCTGCCTCAGGCGCTGGGCTGAAACCTGGGCTAGGGGCAGGTTCAGGGGCACCAGGCCAGGTGCTCCGCCTACGTCTCCCCTGGCCTCCCCCTTCCATGCTCTGGCCCTGCCACGTGGACGCCTTGGCACTGGGTGCTCTCTCAGGGTGGTTTGTCCTTTGCAGGCAACTGTGGTGATGTGGAAGATCCTCCAGATGCCCTGTGTCCCACACGTACTGATATTATTTTTCCCCCGCCTCTTTGCGTATCTCCTCTTCCAAGTGTACTTCAGCACACTGGATACGCCAGAGGAGGTCAATACCTTCTGGAAGGGATGCCAGGAGGAACACGGCCTTGCCACCAACCCCAGCAGGTGCTCCATCCCAGCCCTCCTGTCCCTCCCATGTTGCCAGGGCAGGAGCCAGTCCCCCAGCGTGACCTGCGCTTTGCTCTGCACATAGGTTTGCAGTGCGGACCCTGAAGGCCCTGCTCTGCCTTCTCCAGTGTGAGCACGTGGTGATGGCAATGGAGCGCAAGTGTGGCTGGGACACGCTGCTCTGTGCCGACACCCACCACTATGCCATGGGTCTGCTGGCCAGGTGAGAGCCCCTTCTCCCCGCTGCCCTCGGCATTTGTGCCCTGTGCCCAGGGTGCCCCACACGGTGGCCATGGTCGTGGGCCAGAGGGCCTTGTCACCGAGGAACAGCTGAGCTGACCGGAAAAGGCCGGGAGAGGAGGGTTGCCCCGGAGCAGCCGCCTCCCAAAGGGCTCAGGTCCCTTCACAGGGTGGTCGGGAAAGACCAGAACTATGTGACCAAACCTGTCCTGGGACAGGTCTGCCCCCCCCCCCACCCCAGCTCAGGGCCTGAGTGCCTTTTTCTGCCTTCCAGGGAGATGAGACGAGCATCGCTGCACTTGTGTAAAAGCATCTTATGCTGTCTCCTTGAGATGCTCAGCAAAGAGATGCCATACTGGGATTTCCCCGCCCTGGCGTTCCTTGTGGAGGTGAGCCCGATGGCCAGCGCTGCCTCGCTGAGCTGCCTCCCAGCTCTCTGCCCTCCCGTAGCCGCAGCTGCCTGGGACGGTGCCCGCGCCCTGTGCTGCTGCCTGGGCCCAGCCCTGTGCGCTTCCCGGCTCCTGCCGGCCGGCTCCCCTGTCACTGCCCTGTGCCTTTCAGGTCCTGGAGTGCCTGGACCTGAGTGAATGCAGTGACAGCATAATGGATGTCGTAACAAGACACCTGAAGAGCGAGCGCAGGGAGATGCGTCGCCTGGCACTCAGGGTCCTCCTCCTGCTCAGGGATGATCCCTCAATGGTGAGAAGCGGGCAGCACCTGAAGCTGCGCTGGCAGCGTGGGGCTGGGGAACGCAGTCGCTTGGGCTTGGCCAGGCTTCGGGCACTGAGGCAGCTGTTTCCAGCTCTCCTGCCTCCTGGTTCAGCTGCCCGAGTGCTTCGGGACAGCCCTTTGGCCTCTGGGCCCTACTGTAGCAGGGTGGCGTTGCACAGCCTTGTGTTCCGCACAGGCCGAAAGAATGTGGAGCCTGAATAAAAGCCTTGTGGTGCTCCTGCGGGATAGTGACAACGACGTGGTTAGGATGACCATCGTTCTCCTGAGTTATTTCTTCCTGGACAAGGATGCCCCGATACCGAGCCCCATCGCCCTGCAGCTGGCTGAGGCCCTCCTGCCACTCTTTGACCACGTAAGGCTCTGCTGCCCCCAGGCAAGGCCACTGGATGCCGCCTAGATACTGTGTACCCTGTGGGTTTTCAGGCCTGCACCCAGGTGGGCCTGGAGCAGCTGATGTTGAGGTCTTTTTTTCTTCCTTTCATACAGGATGACAGCCAGGTGCAGCTGCTCTCCATGTTTGTCTTCAGAACACTGATGTCTTTTGTCATAGAAAAAGAGCCCCTGAAAACACAAGTGTGCCAAAGCCTGCTCCCACTCTTCTTCCACTGCCACGATGAGAACCAGCACGTGGCAGAGGTGAGGACTCGTGCCCTGGGATGGAGATGGGCTGTCTCCTGCCCTGGCGCCTCGCGGGCTGCAGCCTTCCTCCTGGCCTTGGCACAGGGACGCGTGTCCTGTGCCCTGGGCCGTGGTGCCATCTCCGGGTCTCTGCTGCTCACCAGGCTTCTTGGGAAACGCTGCTTTGTGCGGTCCAGTTTCTGAAGAGGAGAGATCTCGAAAACCTGGTGAAGAAGGAGAAGCTGTGGAAGTTTGCTGAGTGCCTGGTAAGGACGGCCTGGCCGCAGCCTGGAGAAGCCCCCTGCCCCCGGCGCTCAGTGTGCGGGGCTGGCAGCTGTGCTCCCTGTCCAGTGCTGCACCCAGGGGTGCCAGCCTGTGCCCCACACGCTGCTCCCTTCCCTGGGCCGCGCGGGCTCTTCTCCAGGCTCCTCTGGCCCCGAGCCGGATGCCGAAGGAGCGCCGGCCCAGCTGGGCTGTGGGGCGGGGCGGCACCGCGGCTCCCCGGGCAGCACCCGGCCCTCGGCCCTCTCCAGAGCCCGGCGCCAGCGGCTGCTGGCCGGGCCTCGGGGCTGTGCGGGCAGGGGAGGCAGTGCCGGCCGTAGGGAGCGCCCGGCCAAGGGGCTGAGCCCGCGCTAACCCTTCCCTCCTGGCGCTCTCTGCAGCTGGCAGAGGACAGGAGCCGAGCGGCCGATCACCTGAGCCTGGCCCTGCCGTACCTGGAGAACCCGCAGGAGTCCCTGCGAGATGCGGCCGTCAGGTTCATGGGTGAGCCACGAGGCCGGGGCCCCTCCCCGCCCCGCCGCAGCTCGGCCCCGGTCCCGCCTGCTGCCCCGGCTGCGGGATCCGGGCCCGGGGCCGTGGAGCCCCGCCTTCCCCTGGGGCGTCAGGATGCGGCAAGAGTCCGGGCTGAGCCCTGCCGGGGGGAGGAGAGCGTGTGCCGCAGGGCTGGCAGCGCCGGTGTGGGGCAGCCGTGCTGCTGGGGCTGTGACAGGCTCTGTGTTCCCAGAGATTGCCGGGCGGAGCATGAGGGGGCAGCACAAAGAGCTCCAGCTCATGTGCAAAGGTGAGTGAGGGCAGCGGGCTGTCAGCGGGGGCTGGTGGGGGGATCTGCAATTCCTGCCCCGGCTGCGGAGGGCTCTGCTCCCTGTGCGGACGAGGGGCGGCATGGGCAGAGCACAGAGAGGTTTCAGGGCCGCGTGGGGCATTGGTGGCCAGCACCTTTGGGCTGATCCCGTCGGTCCCTGCTCCCTCCTGGCCATGGCAAGAGCGGGCTGGGATGGCCCTGGAAGGGGGCTCTCCTCGGGTCCCCGCAGATCCGGGATCTGACCGTGGCTCTGTTCCTCTCTCTTGCAGCCCTTGAACAGCTGACAGAGGACATCAGCCCTGCCGTCTCCAACCTGGCACTTCAAACATTGTACGCTCTCCGGTCACTAGAGACATCTCGATACTCCGTATTCCGGAGGCTGCAGGATCAACTCCGCAGGGCATGGAAGACACGGCCTCGGCTGTCGAGCCTTGGCCGGCTGCGTTTCTGGAGCTCTGCGAGAGCTGATCTGGGAGGCTCTGCCTGCTGGGGCCACCTGAGCTAGAGGGGATTTTCTTTTCTTTAAGAATTTTCTTTTCTTCTCTATATTCTGTAGAATATAAATATAGAATGTGTTATAATACCCAGACTCCCAGGAGCTTTCTTTTGGTGCCCAGTATCGGCAGGGCATAGGGGAAGATGGGAGAAGGGGTGCTCGCGCTCAGCAAGTTGCCCAAGTGTGCGGTGTGGAAGGGAAAATGGCCAGAAGCTCCTTGGCCTTTGGTGGGTCTGCTGAAGCCTAAACGCTGCCGACAGAGCGGGTACGCAGGGGCCAGAGCTGCGGGGATCCCTGCGGGACTGGTGCCGGGAGATGGCCACAAGCCCTGTCCCAGGCAGGAGCCGCCATCTGTGTCCTCCGGCCCGTGCGCTGCTGCCTGGGTTGCTGAGGGCTCCGAGGTGCCTCTTGATCCGGCTCGTCTGGAGCTCTGTCAGGGCTGTGCTGCTGCCGGGCAGGTTGGCCAGGCTGGGGGAGACCCTGAGGGGACAGGGCGGTGGTAGGCCGTGAAGGGAGGAGGTGCTGCGGAGGCCCTGACGGGACAAGGCAGTGGGAAGGCACGAGGAGGATGTGTGAGGGAGTGGGTGGCAGGAGGCTACAAGGGGACAGGAGGCCCCTGAGGGGCTGGGGTGGTGGGAAGGCCTGAGGAATTGGGTGTCAGAGGCCATAAGCAGCCCCCAGGCAGCCACCTCGTTCCTGCTACCCGGCTGCTCTGGCGCTTCCCCGACACGTCTCCCAGGCCTGTGGCAGAAGCCCTTGAAGCTGGGCGTCAGCAGGACAGTGGGGACCAGCCTGAGGTGCCCAGGCTGGGCTGGCTGGGGACAAGGAGGGAGGGCAGAGGGGCCCTGCCGGGGCACGGCCACTGGGTGCTGCCAGTCCCCACGGCTGCCCAGGCCACGGTGCTGTGACCGCAGCCCCCCTGACACAGAGCTCTGAGCCCGCAGAGCTGCTGCCACCATGGGACGGACGGCGATGTCTCCTTGAGCAGGGCTGCCCAGTTGCTGCTGCCAAAGCGGCTCTGGACGCCACAGAAACGGCACCAGAGTGTGCCCAGGAACAGCAGGAGCCCGAGCGCCGGCACCTGCTCAACGAGGCATCCGGGCCAGCCGGGATGCCAAAACGGGGGATACTGTGGGCACAACTGCACGTGGTTTGGCAAAAGGCTCCAGCAGAATTGGCCATGGTGGCTTTCTCTTGACTCGCCAGCCTCCCAGCAATGCTTGGCAGCTTCAGCTGCAGCCTGTGCCCCTGGACTGACTTCAGTGGCTGTGCTTGAGGGCAGACTGGCCTTCCAGTCAGGCGTCCCAAGGCAGCAGCATTGGTGCCACCGTGAGAGCGAGACTCTGATGGGACACGAGCCCTGCGCTGCAGCTGCCGTCCCTCTCCTCCATGCAGGCACCTTACAGACAACGTGCATGAGCTTCGAAACTAAGTCCTGGACTTGCTTGGAAGAAAGGAAGCAGCCGCAGGCGCTGAAGAAAAGCAGGGACTTATATGGCTCAGTTTTGCTCACCACTTGGGGAATCACAGAATCCCAGAGCACTTTGTGTGGGAAGGTATCTTAAGGATCATCCAGTTCCAGCCACCCCGCCATGGGCACAGGTGGTGTGCACGCACACCTGTCACTAGAATTGGAAGAACGCTTGGCTGCCATGTTTACCTTTTCCCCTCCTGGATTTCAAGCTAAGAGGAAAAGATCAGCTGGTTAAAGCTGAATCTTGTAGCTCACGGAACTTGGAATAGGAGTCTTCAATGGGACCTGGTATGTCCATTCAACCTTTGTAAGACCTCATGGTTGGAGCTCAGCCCTGTCCAGCCCAGGCACAGGCTCCAGGCTGGTCCATTTCAGCATCCCCGAGTCTTTGTGGCTTCCTGTGCACCCTGAGACTTCTGAATCCATTCTTGAATTCCCAGTTACTGCTGTGCAGGACGTGAGAACACAGTGCTTGGAACAGCCTGTTTGGCTCATTCTTGGGTTTCTGCTCCCGACTAAAGTAATAATCAGGAGTATATGCTGATGCACAGGTATAGCTGAACACCAGGGACTTTCTATGGAGTGTCTAAAACCTTGTGTGACTGCCCAGAGACTCTAAAATCCAGAGGTGAAAAAGACGGCTTTGCTATTTAAGAATCCTAGAAATTTTGACATCTGATTTTTCTGGTCAAGGATTTTAATGCCAGTGCGGAAATGACAAAAATATTAAAACTTGTTTTCATTGGTAACCCCTTTTAAACGGCATCAGTAAACTTACAGGGGACAGGGTGTGACACTGGGGATGATACTTGGCTTTAGATGTGGGAGAATAATGTTTTGCCCAGTTTCACCCAGGAGTTCAAGTGTTCCCAGGGCTTTGTTCAACTGGTCATTGCAGGTAACTTCCACTAAATGCAGAAGGATATCCCAGAGGACTTCTGGAGAATGTGCCCTAGGGATAGGGAGAAAACCTTGAAAATGATCAGCAGGGTCTGAAAACCTTTAAAAAAAAAAAAAAGTTAAAGTAGATATGGCTCTGTGGCTTTTCAGGCACGACTCTTTGGGGCCGGAGGAAATGTTTGCCTTGCATCAGCTGCAACGTAGACAGACGCGCAGCAACTGGAGTGTTGAACATCAGAGACTGGGCTAATGTTTTTCCCAGGAAAATAGACAGAAGATCACAAGGAAACATGACAGTGTCTCTGTACAATCTAATTGTCCTGTGAAACTCAGAAGCTGGTGATGCTCTGGTGCTACTGCTAATCCCTTCCACGAAAAAATTCATTCCAGGAAGCAGCAACATCTCCTCTCAGATACCGAGTGTTGCCACCAGTTGCTCCAGGTGCTCCTGCCAACAGCCCCCTGTAGGAAGGAGCACAGCCCCCACTGCGCCTTGGCCTTGGCTGCCCTCTGGCAGAGAAGCCCCCCGGGGGCACAGGTCTCTGGGGCAGGAGACGGGCACCAGCGCTGCCAGGGCACGGGGGGCTGGCAGGTCTGCTTCGGCGGGGACTCTGCCACACCTGCTGATTTCAGCGCTCCCCGGGGCCCCGGGGTCAGAGCAGCATTTGCGCCCTGGCCCACACGTCCTGTGTCTGTGTCACAGCCCCGGCTTTAGGATGGCCACCGGCCGGGACGTGTCCCAAGGAGGCCGTGCCAGCTTCTGTGGAAGACCCCGTGCCCTTCCTGCCATGGCTGTGTTGGTGGCCGTGGGGGCTCCTGGTGCTGCCCCGAGCCCACAGAGCAGGGGAGCGTTTGCTTATGGATTGAGCCATTCCTAAAGCTGCTGTCGGGCTGTCTTAGGCACTTGGGGCAAGGGATTCCTTCCAACCTGGGCCACTTGGGGTGGGCTGGGGGCAGCCCCAGGGCAGGTGGCGGTGTGTCCAAGGGCTCTTTGTGACACAGTGCACCACCGTCACCATGGGATGGAATGGGACAGGGTGTCCAAGGGCCCTTTGTGACACGTGCTGACATAGGTGCTGGCAGTGACGCGGCCACACCACAGTGCTCGGAGCACGCGACAGGACAGGACAGAACAGAGCGGTGCTGTGAGGAGCCCCCGCACAGTGCACTTGTTCTTTGCTGGCCCGGAGCCTTTCCGAGGCGTTACTCCTGCAGGTGACCTCGAGGCCAGACCATAGGACTTGGTGACCCACGGCCTGCCTGAGGCTTCTCTTCTGCAGGTGCCCTCGAGGGCAGACCGTGGGACTCGGTGCCCCGGAGCTTTTCCAAGGCATCTCCCATCCCTGTGGCCGGTGCCCTCGAGGCCAGACCGTGGGACTTGCTGTCCTTGCTTCCCAAGACTTCTCTCTTGAAGGTGCCTTCAAGGCACGACTGCAGGACTTGCTGACCCGGAGCTTTTAAGAAGCATCTCTCCTGCAAGTAGCCTTCAATCCAGTCAGTGACATGGAGCAGAGACCCCCAACCATGCCCAAGCTGGCCTGGGTGGAGGAGGATGAAGAAGGCCCTGGAGCTGTCCCAGAACAGCAGCTAGAAGAGGTGGAGCAGTTCCAGCTGCCACAGGAGGGTGAGTGGCAGAGCTAGGCCGCAGTGCTGGTGCCTTCAAGGCACAACTACAGGACCTGCTGACCCGGAACTTTTTGGAGGCATACCTCTTGCAAGTACCCTTCAATCCAGTCAGTGACATGGAGCAGAGACCCCCAACCGTGCCCAAGCTGGCCTGGGTGAAGAAGGAGGAGGAAGAAGGCCCTGGAGCTGTCCCAGAACAGCAGCTAGAAGAGGTGGAGCAGTTCCAGCCGCCACAGGAGGGTGAGTAGCAAAGCTGGGTCACAGGGCTGGTGCCTGCAGCCAACTTGGCCCCATCCCGTCCCGTCCCATCCCGTCCCATCCTGTCCCGTCCCCTGGGGACATGCAGATGGACAGGACGGAAGAGGGGCCGGGGCAGAGCCCCCCACAGCAGCCGTGCTCCATCCCCTGGGCATACCGGGGCTGTCCCTGCCTGGGGAGCGCAGGGCTGGGCTGTGTTCTCCGGCCTCTCCTGCAGCCCCTCAGCTCTGGCTGCGCTCGCTCTTTACCAGACCCAGCCGTGGACCGGACACAAGAGCACAACCCCGCCCGTGGCCGCTTCCGCAGAACAGCGCAGGTACCTGCAGCCATCCCCACCTGGGCTGGGCCTGCTGTCGCTGCTCAGCCAAACACCATGCTTGGAGCACCCCATGGAACATCCTTCTCCTCTTGCCCTCCTCTTACAGATGGTTTGCAAATTCATCAAGAGCATTCGGGAGAAAGAGACCAGTGTCACGGGCACTGGGGTCATACCATACTCAGAGGTCTTCAAACACGAGGCCAGTGCCGCCCTGCTGGATTTGCTTGTGGAGCAGGGTGTTTCCAGTCCAGAACAAGTAAGCAGCATGTGGCCAGGGTTCAATTCCCCCAGGAGTCACATGGCTTCCCAAGCCACGCCTGCTGGTCACTTTAAGCCTTTGAGGCCATCCCAGGGTGGTGGGAAGGGAAGCAGTTCTCTGGGGAAGCTGGGGACATTACTCCCTCTGGCAGCTTCCAGCTCTCCCCGTGCCTTCTCCAGGTGCCTGCCATGGTGAGGTACATCCACCGATGGCTCATGGCCAATGAGCCTGCTGAGCACAGGCTGGACAATACCCTGCTGGAGCTGACAGAGGCACAGCCAGCTGATGTAGTCATGACTCTCCTGCGTGTGGCCCCATCGTGTGACAGGTATGGGGCCCACCTGCCCAAAGGGCTCAGGGCTCACCAACCCATCACCCTGTGGAGCCTGTCTCCCAGGCGCGTGACAAACGGAGAGTTCCAGGGCCCTCTGGCTCCTCCATTTTCCAGCCCTGGCATGTCAGCCCCTGAGCCTGCTGCCATGCTCCCTCCCTGCCCCTCAGGGGCCAGTGCCCACAGGGCTGGGCTGCCTGGGTGCTGCTGGTGAAGGGCTGTGGGCAGAAGCAGAGCTGGCAGTCAGCCCGGGCCCCTACAGCTGCCCAGGCCACGGTGCTGTGGCTGACACCCCCCGACACAGAGTTCTGACCCCACAGAGCTGCTGCGACCATGTGGATGACAATCATGTCCTCGCCCAGGACTGCGGAGCTGGCGCAGCTGCTGCTCCTCGATGTGCTGGGGAACTGGCCAGAGCACAGCATGCGCACCTCCGATGGCGACAACACAGATGTCTTTGCCCTGGCTGTGAGTTTCTGGAACTGGCCTTTGCTCGCCCCCAGGCCACCTGTCCATCAGCTCTCCATCCTCCTGCCCCCACTGCATCTCCCTGCCTCAGGCGCTGGGCTGAAACCTGGGCTAGGGGCAGGTTCAGGGGCACCAGGCCAGGTGCTCCGCCTACGTCTCCCCTGGCCTCCCCCTTCCATGCTCTGGCCCTGCCACGTGGACGCCTTGGCACTGGGTGCTCTCTCAGGGTGGTTTGTCCTTTGCAGGCAACTGTGGTGATGTGGAAGATCCTCCAGATGCCCTGTGTCCCACACGTACTGATATTATTTTTCCCCCGCCTCTTTGCGTATCTCCTCTTCCAAGTGTACTTCAGCACACTGGATACGCCAGAGGAGGTCAATACCTTCTGGAAGGGATGCCAGGAGGAACACGGCCTTGCCACCAACCCCAGCAGGTGCTCCATCCCAGCCCTCCTGTCCCTCCCATGTTGCCAGGGCAGGAGCCAGTCCCCCAGCGTGACCTGCGCTTTGCTCTGCACATAGGTTTGCAGTGCGGACCCTGAAGGCCCTGCTCTGCCTTCTCCAGTGTGAGCACGTGGTGATGGCAATGGAGCGCAAGTGTGGCTGGGACACGCTGCTCTGTGCCGACACCCACCACTATGCCATGGGTCTGCTGGCCAGGTGAGAGCCCCTTCTCCCCGCTGCCCTCGGCATTTGTGCCCTGTGCCCAGGGTGCCCCACACGGTGGCCATGGTCGTGGGCCAGAGGGCCTTGTCACCGAGGAACAGCTGAGCTGACCGGAAAAGGCCGGGAGAGGAGGGTTGCCCCGGAGCAGCCGCCTCCCAAAGGGCTCAGGTCCCTTCACAGGGTGGTCGGGAAAGACCAGAACTATGTGACCAAACCTGTCCTGGGACAGGTCTGCCCCCCCCCACCCCAGCTCAGGGCCTGAGTGCCTTTTTCTGCCTTCCAGGGAGATGAGACGAGCATCGCTGCACTTGTGTAAAAGCATCTTATGCTGTCTCCTTGAGATGCTCAGCAAAGAGATGCCATACTGGGATTTCCCCGCCCTGGCGTTCCTTGTGGAGGTGAGCCCGATGGCCAGCACTGCCTCGCTGAGCTGCCTCCCAGCTCTCTGCCCTCCCGTAGCCGCAGCTGCCTGGGACGGTGCCCGCGCCCTGTGCTGCTGCCTGGGCCCAGCCCTGTGCGCTTCCCGGCTCCTGCCGGCCGGCTCCCCTGTCACTGCCCTGTGCCTTTCAGGTCCTGGAGTGCCTGGACCTGAGTGAATGCAGTGACAGCATAATGGATGTCGTAACAAGACACCTGAAGAGCGAGCGCAGGGAGATGCGTCGCCTGGCACTCAGGGTCCTCCTCCTGCTCAGGGATGATCCCTCAATGGTGAGAAGCGGGCAGCACCTGAAGCTGCGCTGGCAGCGTGGGGCTGGGGAACGCAGTCGCTTGGGCTTGGCCAGGCTTCGGGCACTGAGGCAGCTGTTTCCAGCTCTCCTGCCTCCTGGTTCAGCTGCCCGAGTGCTTCGGGACAGCCCTTTGGCCTCTGGGCCCTACTGTAGCAGGGTGGCGTTGCACAGCCTTGTGTTCCGCACAGGCCGAAAGAATGTGGAGCCTGAATAAAAGCCTTGTGGTGCTCCTGCGGGATAGTGACAACGACGTGGTTAGGATGACCATCGTTCTCCTGAGTTATTTCTTCCTGGACAAGGATGCCCCGATACCGAGCCCCATCGCCCTGCAGCTGGCTGAGGCCCTCCTGCCACTCTTTGACCACGTAAGGCTCTGTTGCCCCCAGGCAAGGCCACTGGATGCCGCCTAGATACTGTGTACCCTGTGGGTTTTCAGGCCTGCGCCCAGGTGGGCCTGGAGCAGCTGATGTTGAGGTCTTTTTTTCTTCCTTTCATACAGGATGACAGCCAGGTGCAGCTGCTCTCCATGTTTGTCTTCAGAACACTGATGTCTTTTGTCATAGAAAAAGAGCCCCTGAAAACACAAGTGTGCCAAAGCCTGCTCCCACTCTTCTTCCACTGCCACGATGAGAACCAGCACGTGGCAGAGGTGAGGACTCGTGCCCTGGGATGGAGATGGGCTGTCTCCTGCCCTGGCGCCTCGCGGGCTGCAGCCTTCCTCCTGGCCTTGGCACAGGGACGCGTGTCCTGTGCCCTGGCCGTGGTGCCATCTCCGGGTCTCTGCTGCTCACCAGGCTTCTTGGGAAACGCTGCTTTGTGCGGTCCAGTTTCTGAAGAGGAGAGATCTCGAAAACCTGGTGAAGAAGGAGAAGCTGTGGAAGTTTGCTGAGTGCCTGGTAAGGACGGCCTGGCCGCAGCCTGGAGAAGCCCCCTGCCCCCGGCGCTCAGTGTGCGGGGCTGGCAGCTGTGCTCCCTGTCCAGTGCTGCACCCAGGGGCGCCAGCCTGTGCCCCACACGCTGCTCCCTTCCCTGGGCCGCGCGGGCTCTTCTCCAGGCTCCTCTGGCCCCGAGCCGGATGCCGAAGGAGCGCCGGCCCAGCTGGGCTGTGGGGCGGGGCGGCACCGCGGCTCCCCGGGCAGCACCCGGCCCTCGGCCCTCTCCAGAGCCCGGCGCCAGCGGCTGCTGGCCGGGCCTCGGGGCTGTGCGGGCAGGGGAGGCAGTGCCGGCCGTAGGGAGCGCCCGGCCAAGGGGCTGAGCCCGCGCTAACCCTTCCCTCCTGGCGCTCTCTGCAGCTGGCAGAGGACAGGAGCCGAGCGGCCGATCACCTGAGCCTGGCCCTGCCGTACCTGGAGAACCCGCAGGAGTCCCTGCGAGATGCGGCCGTCAGGTTCATGGGTGAGCCACGAGGCCGGGGCCCCTCCCCGCCCCGCCGCAGCTCGGCCCTGGTCCCGCCTGCTGCCCCGGCTGCGGGATCCGGGCCCGGGGCCGTGGAGCCCCGCCTTCCCCTGGGGCGTCAGGATGCGGCAAGAGTCCGGGCTGAGCCCTGCCGGGGGGAGGAGAGCGTGTGGCCGCAGGGCTGGCAGCGCCGGTGTGGGGCAGCCGTGCTGCTGGGGCTGTGACAGGCTCTGTGTTCCCAGAGATTGCCGGGCGGAGCATGAGGGGGCAGCACAAAGAGCTCCAGCTCATGTGCAAAGGTGAGTGAGGGCAGCGGGCTGTCAGCGGGGGCTGGTGGGGGGATCTGCAATTCCTGCCCCGGCTGCGGAGGGCTCTGCTCCCTGTGCGGACGAGGGGCGGCATGGGCAGAGCACAGAGAGGTTTCAGGGCCGCGTGGGGCATTGGTGGCCAGCACCTTTGGGCTGATCCCGTCGGTCCCTGCTCCCTCCTGGCCATGGCAAGAGCGGGCTGGGATGGCCCTGGAAGGGGGCTCTCCTCGGGTCCCCGCAGATCCGGGATCTGACCGTGGCTCTGTTCCTCTCTCTTGCAGCCCTTGAACAGCTGACAGAGGACATCAGCCCTGCCGTCTCCAACCTGGCACTTCAAACATTGTACGCTCTCCGGTCACTAGAGACATCTCGATACTCCGTATTCCGGAGGCTGCAGGATCAACTCCGCAGGGCATGGAAGACACGGCCTCGGCTGTCGAGCCTTGGCCGGCTGCGTTTCTGGAGCTCTGCGAGAGCTGATCTGGGAGGCTCTGCCTGCTGGGGCCACCTGAGCTAGAGGGGATTTTCTTTTCTTTAAGAATTTTCTTTTCTTCTCTATATTCTGTAGAATATAAATATAGAATGTGTTATAATACCCAGACTCCCAGGAGCTTTCTTTTGGTGCCCAGTATCGGCAGGGCATAGGGGAAGATGGGAGAAGGGGTGCTCGCGCTCAGCAAGTTGCCCAAGTGTGCGGTGTGGAAGGGAAAATGGCCAGAAGCTCCTTGGCCTTTGGTGGGTCTGCTGAAGCCTAAACGCTGCCGACAGAGCGGGTACGCAGGGGCCAGAGCTGCGGGGATCCCTGCGGGACTGGTGCCGGGAGATGGCCACAAGCCCTGTCCCAGGCAGGAGCCGCCATCTGTGTCCTCCGGCCCGTGCGCTGCTGCCTGGGTTGCTGAGGGCTCCGAGGTGCCTCTTGATCCGGCTCGTCTGGAGCTCTGTCAGGGCTGTGCTGCTGCCGGGCAGGTTGGCCAGGCTGGGGGAGACCCTGAGGGGACAGGGCGGTGGTAGGCCGTGAAGGGAGGAGGTGCTGCGGAGGCCCTGACGGGACAAAGCAGTGGGAAGGCACGAGGAGGATGTGTGAGGGAGTGGGTGGCAGGAGGCTACAAGGGGACAGGAGGCCCCTGAGGGGCTGGGGTGGTGGGAAGGCCTGAGGAATTGGGTGTCAGAGGCCATAAGCAGCCCCCAGGCAGCCACCTCGTTCCTGCTACCCGGCTGCTCTGGCGCTTCCCCGACACGTCTCCCAGGCCTGTGGCAGAAGCCCTTGAAGCTGGGCGTCAGCAGGACAGTGGGGACCAGCCTGAGGTGCCCAGGCTGGGCTGGCTGGGGACAAGGAGGGAGGGCAGAGGGGCCCTGCCGGGGCACGGCCACTGGGTGCTGCCAGTCCCCACGGCTGCCCAGGCCACGGTGCTGTGACCGCAGCCCCCCTGACACAGAGCTCTGAGCCCGCAGAGCTGCTGCCACCATGGGACGGACGGCGATGTCTCCTTGAGCAGGGCTGCCCAGTTGCTGCTGCCAAAGCGGCTCTGGACGCCACAGAAACGGCACCAGAGTGTGCCCAGGAACAGCAGGAGCCCGAGCGCCGGCACCTGCTCAACGAGGCATCCGGGCCAGCCGGAATGCCAAAACGGGGGATACTGTGGGCACAACTGCACGTGGTTTGGCAAAAGGCTCCAGCAGAATTGGCCATGGTGGCTTTCTCTTGACTCGCCAGCCTCCCAGCAATGCTTGGCAGCTTCAGCTGCAGCCTGTGCCCCTGGACTGACTTCAGTGGCTGTGCTTGAGGGCAGACTGGCCTTCCAGTCAGGCGTCCCAAGGCAGCAGCATTGGTGCCACCGTGAGAGCGAGACTCTGATGGGACACGAGCCCTGCGCTGCAGCTGCCGTCCCTCTCCTCCATGCAGGCACCTTACAGACAACGTGCATGAGCTTCGAAACTAAGTCCTGGACTTGCTTGGAAGAAAGGAAGCAGCCGCAGGCGCTGAAGAAAAGCAGGGACTTATATGGCTCAGTTTTGCTCACCACTTGGGGAATCACAGAATCCCAGAGCACTTTGTGTGGGAAGGTATCTTAAGGATCATCCAGTTCCAGCCACCCCGCCATGGGCACAGGTGGTGTGCACGCACACCTGTCACTAGAATTGGAAGAACGCTTGGCTGCCATGTTTACCTTTTCCCCTCCTGGATTTCAAGCTAAGAGGAAAAGATCAGCTGGTTAAAGCTGAATCTTGTAGCTCACGGAACTTGGAATAGGAGTCTTCAATGGGACCTGGTATGTCCATTCAACCTTTGTAAGACCTCATGGTTGGAGCTCAGCCCTGTCCAGCCCAGGCACAGGCTCCAGGCTGGTCCATTTCAGCATCCCCGAGTCTTTGTGGCTTCCTGTGCACCCTGAGACTTCTGAATCCATTCTTGAATTCCCAGTTACTGCTGTGCAGGACGTGAGAACACAGTGCTTGGAACAGCCTGTTTGGCTCATTCTTGGGTTTCTGCTCCCGACTAAAGTAATAATCAGGAGTATATGCTGATGCACAGGTATAGCTGAACACCAGGGACTTTCTATGGAGTGTCTAAAACCTTGTGTGACTGCCCAGAGACTCTAAAATCCAGAGGTGAAAAAGACGGCTTTGCTATTTAAGAATCCTAGAAATTTTGACATCTGATTTTTCTGGTCAAGGATTTTAATGCCAGTGCGGAAATGACAAAAATATTAAAACTTGTTTTCATTGGTAACCCCTTTTAAACGGCATCAGTAAACTTACAGGGGACAGGGTGTGACACTGGGGATGATACTTGGCTTTAGATGTGGGAGAATAATGTTTTGCCCAGTTTCACCCAGGAGTTCAAGTGTTCCCAGGGCTTTGTTCAACTGGTCATTGCAGGTAACTTCCACTAAATGCAGAAGGATATCCCAGAGGACTTCTGGAGAATGTGCCCTAGGGATAGGGAGAAAACCTTGAAAATGATCAGCAGGGTCTGAAAACCTTTAAAAAAAAAAAAAAGTTAAAGTAGATATGGCTCTGTGGCTTTTCAGGCACGACTCTTTGGGGCCGGAGGAAATGTTTGCCTTGCATCAGCTGCAACGTAGACAGACGCGCAGCAACTGGAGTGTTGAACATCAGAGACTGGGCTAATGTTTTTCCCAGGAAAATAGACAGAAGATCACAAGGAAACATGACAGTGTCTCTGTACAATCTAATTGTCCTGTGAAACTCAGAAGCTGGTGATGCTCTGGTGCTACTGCTAATCCCTTCCACGAAAAAATTCATTCCAGGAAGCAGCAACATCTCCTCTCAGATACCGAGTGTTGCCACCAGTTGCTCCAGGTGCTCCTGCCAACAGCCCCCTGTAGGAAGGAGCACAGCCCCCACTGCGCCTTGGCCTTGGCTGCCCTCTGGCAGAGAAGCCCCCCGGGGGCACAGGTCTCTGGGGCAGGAGACGGGCACCAGCGCTGCCAGGGCACGGGGGGCTGGCAGGTCTGCTTCGGCGGGGACTCTGCCACACCTGCTGATTTCAGCGCTCCCCGGGGCCCCGGGGTCAGAGCAGCATTTGCGCCCTGGCCCACACGTCCTGTGTCTGTGTCACAGCCCCGGCTTTAGGATGGCCACCGGCCGGGACGTGTCCCAAGGAGGCCGTGCCAGCTTCTGTGGAAGACCCCGTGCCCTTCCTGCCATGGCTGTGTTGGTGGCCGTGGGGGCTCCTGGTGCTGCCCCGAGCCCACAGAGCAGGGGAGCGTTTGCTTATGGATTGAGCCATTCCTAAAGCTGCTGTCGGGCTGTCTTAGGCACTTGGGGCAAGGGATTCCTTCCAACCTGGGCCACTTGGGGTGGGCTGGGGGCAGCCCCAGGGCAGGTGGCGGTGTGTCCAAGGGCTCTTTGTGACACAGTGCACCACCGTCACCATGGGATGGAATGGGACAGGGTGTCCAAGGGCCCTTTGTGACACGTGCTGACATAGGTGCTGGCAGTGACGCGGCCACACCACAGTGCTCGGAGCACGCGACAGGACAGGACAGAACAGAGCGGTGCTGTGAGGAGCCCCCGCACAGTGCACTTGTTCTTTGCTGGCCCGGAGCCTTTCCGAGGCGTTACTCCTGCAGGTGACCTCGAGGCCAGACCATAGGACTTGGTGACCCACGGCCTGCCTGAGGCTTCTCTTCTGCAGGTGCCCTCGAGGGCAGACCGTGGGACTCGGTGCCCCGGAGCTTTTCCAAGGCATCTCCCATCCCTGTGGCCGGTGCCCTCGAGGCCAGACCGTGGGACTTGCTGTCCTTGCTTCCCAAGACTTCTCTCTTGAAGGTGCCTTCAAGGCACGACTGCAGGACTTGCTGACCCGGAGCTTTTAAGAAGCATCTCTCCTGCAAGTAGCCTTCAATCCAGTCAGTGACATGGAGCAGAGACCCCCAACCATGCCCAAGCTGGCCTGGGTGGAGGAGGATGAAGAAGGCCCTGGAGCTGTCCCAGAACAGCAGCTAGAAGAGGTGGAGCAGTTCCAGCTGCCACAGGAGGGTGAGTGGCAGAGCTAGGCCGCAGTGCTGGTGCCTTCAAGGCACAACTACAGGACCTGCTGACCCGGAACTTTTTGGAGGCATACCTCTTGCAAGTACCCTTCAATCCAGTCAGTGACATGGAGCAGAGACCCCCAACCGTGCCCAAGCTGGCCTGGGTGAAGAAGGAGGAGGAAGAAGGCCCTGGAGCTGTCCCAGAACAGCAGCTAGAAGAGGTGGAGCAGTTCCAGCCGCCACAGGAGGGTGAGTAGCAAAGCTGGGTCACAGGGCTGGTGCCTGCAGCCAACTTGGCCCCATCCCGTCCCGTCCCATCCCGTCCCATCCTGTCCCGTCCCCTGGGGACATGCAGATGGACAGGACGGAAGAGGGGCCGGGGCAGAGCCCCCCACAGCAGCCGTGCTCCATCCCCTGGGCATACCGGGGCTGTCCCTGCCTGGGGAGCGCAGGGCTGGGCTGTGTTCTCCGGCCTCTCCTGCAGCCCCTCAGCTCTGGCTGCGCTCGCTCTTTACCAGACCCAGCCGTGGACCGGACACAAGAGCACAACCCCGCCCGTGGCCGCTTCCGCAGAACAGCGCAGGTACCTGCAGCCATCCCCACCTGGGCTGGGCCTGCTGTCGCTGCTCAGCCAAACACCATGCTTGGAGCACCCCATGGAACATCCTTCTCCTCTTGCCCTCCTCTTACAGATGGTTTGCAAATTCATCAAGAGCATTCGGGAGAAAGAGACCAGTGTCACGGGCACTGGGGTCATACCATACTCAGAGGTCTTCAAACACGAGGCCAGTGCCGCCCTGCTGGATTTGCTTGTGGAGCAGGGTGTTTCCAGTCCAGAACAAGTAAGCAGCATGTGGCCAGGGTTCAATTCCCCCAGGAGTCACATGGCTTCCCAAGCCACGCCTGCTGGTCACTTTAAGCCTTTGAGGCCATCCCAGGGTGGTGGGAAGGGAAGCAGTTCTCTGGGGAAGCTGGGGACATTACTCCCTCTGGCAGCTTCCAGCTCTCCCCGTGCCTTCTCCAGGTGCCTGCCATGGTGAGGTACATCCACCGATGGCTCATGGCCAATGAGCCTGCTGAGCACAGGCTGGACAATACCCTGCTGGAGCTGACAGAGGCACAGCCAGCTGATGTAGTCATGACTCTCCTGCGTGTGGCCCCATCGTGTGACAGGTATGGGGCCCACCTGCCCAAAGGGCTCAGGGCTCACCAACCCATCACCCTGTGGAGCCTGTCTCCCAGGCGCGTGACAAACGGAGAGTTCCAGGGCCCTCTGGCTCCTCCATTTTCCAGCCCTGGCATGTCAGCCCCTGAGCCTGCTGCCATGCTCCCTCCCTGCCCCTCAGGGGCCAGTGCCCACAGGGCTGGGCTGCCTGGGTGCTGCTGGTGAAGGGCCGTGGGCAGAAGCAGAGCTGGCAGTCAGCCCGGGCCCCTACAGCTGCCCAGGCCACGGTGCTGTGGCTGACACCCCCCGACACAGAGTTCTGACCCCACAGAGCTGCTGCGACCATGTGGATGGCAATCATGTCCTCGCCCAGGACTGCGGAGCTGGCGCAGCTGCTGCTCCTCGATGTGCTGGGGAACTGGCCAGAGCACAGCATGCGCACCTCCGATGGCGACAACACAGATGTCTTTGCCCTGGCTGTGAGTTTCTGGAACTGGCCTTTGCTCGCCCCCAGGCCACCTGTCCATCAGCTCTCCATCCTCCTGCCCCCACTGCATCTCCCTGCCTCAGGCGCTGGGCTGAAACCTGGGCTAGGGGCAGGTTCAGGGGCACCAGGCCAGGTGCTCCGCCTACGTCTCCCCTGGCCTCCCCCTTCCATGCTCTGGCCCTGCCACGTGGACGCCTTGGCACTGGGTGCTCTCTCAGGGTGGTTTGTCCTTTGCAGGCAACTGTGGTGATGTGGAAGATCCTCCAGATGCCCTGTGTCCCACACGTACTGATATTATTTTTCCCCCGCCTCTTTGCGTATCTCCTCTTCCAAGTGTACTTCAGCACACTGGATACGCCAGAGGAGGTCAATACCTTCTGGAAGGGATGCCAGGAGGAACACGGCCTTGCCACCAACCCCAGCAGGTGCTCCATCCCAGCCCTCCTGTCCCTCCCATGTTGCCAGGGCAGGAGCCAGTCCCCCAGCGTGACCTGCGCTTTGCTCTGCACATAGGTTTGCAGTGCGGACCCTGAAGGCCCTGCTCTGCCTTCTCCAGTGTGAGCACGTGGTGATGGCAATGGAGCGCAAGTGTGGCTGGGACACGCTGCTCTGTGCCGACACCCACCACTATGCCATGGGTCTGCTGGCCAGGTGAGAGCCCCTTCTCCCCGCTGCCCTCGGCATTTGTGCCCTGTGCCCAGGGTGCCCCACACGGTGGCCATGGTCGTGGGCCAGAGGGCCTTGTCACCGAGGAACAGCTGAGCTGACCGGAAAAGGCCGGGAGAGGAGGGTTGCCCCGGAGCAGCCGCCTCCCAAAGGGCTCAGGTCCCTTCACAGGGTGGTCGGGAAAGACCAGAACTATGTGACCAAACCTGTCCTGGGACAGGTCTGCCCCCCCCCCACCCCAGCTCAGGGCCTGAGTGCCTTTTTCTGCCTTCCAGGGAGATGAGACGAGCATCGCTGCACTTGTGTAAAAGCATCTTATGCTGTCTCCTTGAGATGCTCAGCAAAGAGATGCCATACTGGGATTTCCCCGCCCTGGCGTTCCTTGTGGAGGTGAGCCCGATGGCCAGCACTGCCTCGCTGAGCTGCCTCCCAGCTCTCTGCCCTCCCGTAGCCGCAGCTGCCTGGGACGGTGCCCGCGCCCTGTGCTGCTGCCTGGGCCCAGCCCTGTGCGCTTCCCGGCTCCTGCCGGCCGGCTCCCCTGTCACTGCCCTGTGCCTTTCAGGTCCTGGAGTGCCTGGACCTGAGTGAATGCAGTGACAGCATAATGGATGTCGTAACAAGACACCTGAAGAGCGAGCGCAGGGAGATGCGTCGCCTGGCACTCAGGGTCCTCCTCCTGCTCAGGGATGATCCCTCAATGGTGAGAAGCGGGCAGCACCTGAAGCTGCGCTGGCAGCGTGGGGCTGGGGAACGCAGTCGCTTGGGCTTGGCCAGGCTTCGGGCACTGAGGCAGCTGTTTCCAGCTCTCCTGCCTCCTGGTTCAGCTGCCCGAGTGCTTCGGGACAGCCCTTTGGCCTCTGGGCCCTACTGTAGCAGGGTGGCGTTGCACAGCCTTGTGTTCCGCACAGGCCGAAAGAATGTGGAGCCTGAATAAAAGCCTTGTGGTGCTCCTGCGGGATAGTGACAACGACGTGGTTAGGATGACCATCGTTCTCCTGAGTTATTTCTTCCTGGACAAGGATGCCCCGATACCGAGCCCCATCGCCCTGCAGCTGGCTGAGGCCCTCCTGCCACTCTTTGACCACGTAAGGCTCTGTTGCCCCCAGGCAAGGCCACTGGATGCCGCCTAGATACTGTGTACCCTGTGGGTTTTCAGGCCTGCGCCCAGGTGGGCCTGGAGCAGCTGATGTTGAGGTCTTTTTTTCTTCCTTTCATACAGGATGACAGCCAGGTGCAGCTGCTCTCCATGTTTGTCTTCAGAACACTGATGTCTTTTGTCATAGAAAAAGAGCCCCTGAAAACACAAGTGTGCCAAAGCCTGCTCCCACTCTTCTTCCACTGCCACGATGAGAACCAGCACGTGGCAGAGGTGAGGACTCGTGCCCTGGGATGGAGATGGGCTGTCTCCTGCCCTGGCGCCTCGCGGGCTGCAGCCTTCCTCCTGGCCTTGGCACAGGGACGCGTGTCCTGTGCCCTGGGCCGTGGTGCCATCTCCGGGTCTCTGCTGCTCACCAGGCTTCTTGGGAAACGCTGCTTTGTGCGGTCCAGTTTCTGAAGAGGAGAGATCTCGAAAACCTGGTGAAGAAGGAGAAGCTGTGGAAGTTTGCTGAGTGCCTGGTAAGGACGGCCTGGCCGCAGCCTGGAGAAGCCCCCTGCCCCCGGCGCTCAGTGTGCGGGGCTGGCAGCTGTGCTCCCTGTCCAGTGCTGCACCCAGGGGCGCCAGCCTGTGCCCCACACGCTGCTCCCTTCCCTGGGCCGCGCGGGCTCTTCTCCAGGCTCCTCTGGCCCCGAGCCGGATGCCGAAGGAGCGCCGGCCCAGCTGGGCTGTGGGGCGGGGCGGCACCGCGGCTCCCCGGGCAGCACCCGGCCCTCGGCCCTCTCCAGAGCCCGGCGCCAGCGGCTGCTGGCCGGGCCTCGGGGCTGTGCGGGCAGGGGAGGCAGTGCCGGCCGTAGGGAGCGCCCGGCCAAGGGGCTGAGCCCGCGCTAACCCTTCCCTCCTGGCGCTCTCTGCAGCTGGCAGAGGACAGGAGCCGAGCGGCCGATCACCTGAGCCTGGCCCTGCCGTACCTGGAGAACCCGCAGGAGTCCCTGCGAGATGCGGCCGTCAGGTTCATGGGTGAGCCACGAGGCCGGGGCCCCTCCCCGCCCCGCCGCAGCTCGGCCCTGGTCCCGCCTGCTGCCCCGGCTGCGGGATCCGGGCCCGGGGCCGTGGAGCCCCGCCTTCCCCTGGGGCGTCAGGATGCGGCAAGAGTCCGGGCTGAGCCCTGCCGGGGGGAGGAGAGCGTGTGGCCGCAGGGCTGGCAGCGCCGGTGTGGGGCAGCCGTGCTGCTGGGGCTGTGACAGGCTCTGTGTTCCCAGAGATTGCCGGGCGGAGCATGAGGGGGCAGCACAAAGAGCTCCAGCTCATGTGCAAAGGTGAGTGAGGGCAGCGGGCTGTCAGCGGGGGCTGGTGGGGGGATCTGCAATTCCTGCCCCGGCTGCGGAGGGCTCTGCTCCCTGTGCGGACGAGGGGCGGCATGGGCAGAGCACAGAGAGGTTTCAGGGCCGCGTGGGGCATTGGTGGCCAGCACCTTTGGGCTGATCCCGTCGGTCCCTGCTCCCTCCTGGCCATGGCAAGAGCGGGCTGGGATGGCCCTGGAAGGGGGCTCTCCTCGGGTCCCCGCAGATCCGGGATCTGACCGTGGCTCTGTTCCTCTCTCTTGCAGCCCTTGAACAGCTGACAGAGGACATCAGCCCTGCCGTCTCCAACCTGGCACTTCAAACATTGTACGCTCTCCGGTCACTAGAGACATCTCGATACTCCGTATTCCGGAGGCTGCAGGATCAACTCCGCAGGGCATGGAAGACACGGCCTCGGCTGTCGAGCCTTGGCCGGCTGCGTTTCTGGAGCTCTGCGAGAGCTGATCTGGGAGGCTCTGCCTGCTGGGGCCACCTGAGCTAGAGGGGATTTTCTTTTCTTTAAGAATTTTCTTTTCTTCTCTATATTCTGTAGAATATAAATATAGAATGTGTTATAATACCCAGACTCCCAGGAGCTTTCTTTTGGTGCCCAGTATCGGCAGGGCATAGGGGAAGATGGGAGAAGGGGTGCTCGCGCTCAGCAAGTTGCCCAAGTGTGCGGTGTGGAAGGGAAAATGGCCAGAAGCTCCTTGGCCTTTGGTGGGTCTGCTGAAGCCTAAACGCTGCCGACAGAGCGGGTACGCAGGGGCCAGAGCTGCGGGGATCCCTGCGGGACTGGTGCCGGGAGATGGCCACAAGCCCTGTCCCAGGCAGGAGCCGCCATCTGTGTCCTCCGGCCCGTGCGCTGCTGCCTGGGTTGCTGAGGGCTCCGAGGTGCCTCTTGATCCGGCTCGTCTGGAGCTCTGTCAGGGCTGTGCTGCTGCCGGGCAGGTTGGCCAGGCTGGGGGAGACCCTGAGGGGACAGGGCGGTGGTAGGCCGTGAAGGGAGGAGGTGCTGCGGAGGCCCTGACGGGACAAAGCAGTGGGAAGGCACGAGGAGGATGTGTGAGGGAGTGGGTGGCAGGAGGCTACAAGGGGACAGGAGGCCCCTGAGGGGCTGGGGTGGTGGGAAGGCCTGAGGAATTGGGTGTCAGAGGCCATAAGCAGCCCCCAGGCAGCCACCTCGTTCCTGCTACCCGGCTGCTCTGGCGCTTCCCCGACACGTCTCCCAGGCCTGTGGCAGAAGCCCTTGAAGCTGGGCGTCAGCAGGACAGTGGGGACCAGCCTGAGGTGCCCAGGCTGGGCTGGCTGGGGACAAGGAGGGAGGGCAGAGGGGCCCTGCCGGGGCACGGCCACTGGGTGCTGCCAGTCCCCACGGCTGCCCAGGCCACGGTGCTGTGACCGCAGCCCCCCTGACACAGAGCTCTGAGCCCGCAGAGCTGCTGCCACCATGGGACGGACGGCGATGTCTCCTTGAGCAGGGCTGCCCAGTTGCTGCTGCCAAAGCGGCTCTGGACGCCACAGAAACGGCACCAGAGTGTGCCCAGGAACAGCAGGAGCCCGAGCGCCGGCACCTGCTCAACGAGGCATCCGGGCCAGCCGGAATGCCAAAACGGGGGATACTGTGGGCACAACTGCACGTGGTTTGGCAAAAGGCTCCAGCAGAATTGGCCATGGTGGCTTTCTCTTGACTCGCCAGCCTCCCAGCAATGCTTGGCAGCTTCAGCTGCAGCCTGTGCCCCTGGACTGACTTCAGTGGCTGTGCTTGAGGGCAGACTGGCCTTCCAGTCAGGCGTCCCAAGGCAGCAGCATTGGTGCCACCGTGAGAGCGAGACTCTGATGGGACACGAGCCCTGCGCTGCAGCTGCCGTCCCTCTCCTCCATGCAGGCACCTTACAGACAACGTGCATGAGCTTCGAAACTAAGTCCTGGACTTGCTTGGAAGAAAGGAAGCAGCCGCAGGCGCTGAAGAAAAGCAGGGACTTATATGGCTCAGTTTTGCTCACCACTTGGGGAATCACAGAATCCCAGAGCACTTTGTGTGGGAAGGTATCTTAAGGATCATCCAGTTCCAGCCACCCCGCCATGGGCACAGGTGGTGTGCACGCACACCTGTCACTAGAATTGGAAGAACGCTTGGCTGCCATGTTTACCTTTTCCCCTCCTGGATTTCAAGCTAAGAGGAAAAGATCAGCTGGTTAAAGCTGAATCTTGTAGCTCACGGAACTTGGAATAGGAGTCTTCAATGGGACCTGGTATGTCCATTCAACCTTTGTAAGACCTCATGGTTGGAGCTCAGCCCTGTCCAGCCCAGGCACAGGCTCCAGGCTGGTCCATTTCAGCATCCCCGAGTCTTTGTGGCTTCCTGTGCACCCTGAGACTTCTGAATCCATTCTTGAATTCCCAGTTACTGCTGTGCAGGACGTGAGAACACAGTGCTTGGAACAGCCTGTTTGGCTCATTCTTGGGTTTCTGCTCCCGACTAAAGTAATAATCAGGAGTATATGCTGATGCACAGGTATAGCTGAACACCAGGGACTTTCTATGGAGTGTCTAAAACCTTGTGTGACTGCCCAGAGACTCTAAAATCCAGAGGTGAAAAAGACGGCTTTGCTATTTAAGAATCCTAGAAATTTTGACATCTGATTTTTCTGGTCAAGGATTTTAATGCCAGTGCGGAAATGACAAAAATATTAAAACTTGTTTTCATTGGTAACCCCTTTTAAACGGCATCAGTAAACTTACAGGGGACAGGGTGTGACACTGGGGATGATACTTGGCTTTAGATGTGGGAGAATAATGTTTTGCCCAGTTTCACCCAGGAGTTCAAGTGTTCCCAGGGCTTTGTTCAACTGGTCATTGCAGGTAACTTCCACTAAATGCAGAAGGATATCCCAGAGGACTTCTGGAGAATGTGCCCTAGGGATAGGGAGAAAACCTTGAAAATGATCAGCAGGGTCTGAAAACCTTTAAAAAAAAAAAAAGTTAAAGTAGATATGGCTCTGTGGCTTTTCAGGCATGACTCTTTGGGGCCGGAGGAAATGTTTGCCTTGCATCAGCTGCAACGTAGACAGACGCGCAGCAACTGGAGTGTTGAACATCAGAGACTGGGCTAATGTTTTTCCCAGGAAAATAGACAGAAGATCACAAGGAAACATGACAGTGTCTCTGTACAATCTAATTGTCCTGTGAAACTCAGAAGCTGGTGATGCTCTGGTGCTACTGCTAATCCCTTCCACGAAAAAATTCATTCCAGGAAGCAGCAACATCTCCTCTCAGATACCGAGTGTTGCCACCAGTTGCTCCAGGTGCTCCTGCCAACAGCCCCCTGTAGGAAGGAGCACAGCCCCCACTGCGCCTTGGCCTTGGCTGCCCTCTGGCAGAGAAGCCCCCCGGGGGCACAGGTCTCTGGGGCAGGAGACGGGCACCAGCGCTGCCAGGGCACGGGGGGCTGGCAGGTCTGCTTCGGCGGGGACTCTGCCACACCTGCTGATTTCAGCGCTCCCCGGGGCCCCGGGGTCAGAGCAGCATTTGCGCCCTGGCCCACACGTCCTGTGTCTGTGTCACAGCCCCGGCTTTAGGATGGCCACCGGCCGGGACGTGTCCCAAGGAGGCCGTGCCAGCTTCTGTGGAAGACCCCGTGCCCTTCCTGCCATGGCTGTGTTGGTGGCCGTGGGGGCTCCTGGTGCTGCCTCGAGCCCACAGAGCAGGGGAGCGTTTGCTTATGGATTGAGCCATTCCTAAAGCTGCTGTCGGGCTGTCTTAGGCACTTGGGGCAAGGGATTCCTTCCAACCTGGGCCACTTGGGGTGGGCTGGGGGCAGCCCCAGGGCAGGTGGCGGTGTGTCCAAGGGCTCTTTGTGACACAGTGCACCACCGTCACCATGGGATGGAATGGGACAGGGTGTCCAAGGGCCCTTTGTGACACGTGCTGACATAGGTGCTGGCGGTGACGCGGCCACACCACAGTGCTCGGAGCACGCGACAGGACAGGACAGAACAGAGCGGTGCTGTGAGGAGCCCCCGCACAGTGCACTTGTTCTTTGCTGGCCCGGAGCCTTTCCGAGGCGTTACTCCTGCAGGTGACCTCGAGGCCAGACCATAGGACTTGGTGACCCACGGCCTGCCTGAGGCTTCTCTTCTGCAGGTGCCCTCGAGGGCAGACCGTGGGACTCGGTGCCCCGGAGCTTTTCCAAGGCATCTCCCATCCCTGTGGCCGGTGCCCTCGAGGCCAGACCGTGGGACTTGCTGTCCTTGCTTCCCAAGACTTCTCTCTTGAAGGTGCCTTCAAGGCACGACTGCAGGACTTGCTGACCCGGAGCTTTTAAGAAGCATCTCTCCTGCAAGTAGCCTTCAATCCAGTCAGTGACATGGAGCAGAGACCCCCAACCATGCCCAAGCTGGCCTGGGTGGAGGAGGATGAAGAAGGCCCTGGAGCTGTCCCAGAACAGCAGCTAGAAGAGGTGGAGCAGTTCCAGCTGCCACAGGAGGGTGAGTGGCAGAGCTAGGCCGCAGTGCTGGTGCCTTCAAGGCACAACTACAGGACCTGCTGACCCGGAACTTTTTGGAGGCATACCTCTTGCAAGTACCCTTCAATCCAGTCAGTGACATGGAGCAGAGACCCCCAACCGTGCCCAAGCTGGCCTGGGTGAAGAAGGAGGAGGAAGAAGGCCCTGGAGCTGTCCCAGAACAGCAGCTAGAAGAGGTGGAGCAGTTCCAGCCGCCACAGGAGGGTGAGTAGCAAAGCTGGGTCACAGGGCTGGTGCCTGCAGCCAACTTGGCCCCATCCCGTCCCGTCCCATCCCGTCCCATCCTGTCCCGTCCCCTGGGGACATGCAGATGGACAGGACGGAAGAGGGGCCGGGGCAGAGCCCCCCACAGCAGCCGTGCTCCATCCCCTGGGCATACCGGGGCTGTCCCTGCCTGGGGAGCGCAGGGCTGGGCTGTGTTCTCCGGCCTCTCCTGCAGCCCCTCAGCTCTGGCTGCGCTCGCTCTTTACCAGACCCAGCCGTGGACCGGACACAAGAGCACAACCCCGCCCGTGGCCGCTTCCGCAGAACAGCGCAGGTACCTGCAGCCATCCCCACCTGGGCTGGGCCTGCTGTCGCTGCTCAGCCAAACACCATGCTTGGAGCACCCCATGGAACATCCTTCTCCTCTTGCCCTCCTCTTACAGATGGTTTGCAAATTCATCAAGAGCATTCGGGAGAAAGAGACCAGTGTCACGGGCACTGGGGTCATACCATACTCAGAGGTCTTCAAACACGAGGCCAGTGCCGCCCTGCTGGATTTGCTTGTGGAGCAGGGTGTTTCCAGTCCAGAACAAGTAAGCAGCATGTGGCCAGGGTTCAATTCCCCCAGGAGTCACATGGCTTCCCAAGCCACGCCTGCTGGTCACTTTAAGCCTTTGAGGCCATCCCAGGGTGGTGGGAAGGGAAGCAGTTCTCTGGGGAAGCTGGGGACATTACTCCCTCTGGCAGCTTCCAGCTCTCCCCGTGCCTTCTCCAGGTGCCTGCCATGGTGAGGTACATCCACCGATGGCTCATGGCCAATGAGCCTGCTGAGCACAGGCTGGACAATACCCTGCTGGAGCTGACAGAGGCACAGCCAGCTGATGTAGTCATGACTCTCCTGCGTGTGGCCCCATCGTGTGACAGGTATGGGGCCCACCTGCCCAAAGGGCTCAGGGCTCACCAACCCATCACCCTGTGGAGCCTGTCTCCCAGGCGCGTGACAAACGGAGAGTTCCAGGGCCCTCTGGCTCCTCCATTTTCCAGCCCTGGCATGTCAGCCCCTGAGCCTGCTGCCATGCTCCCTCCCTGCCCCTCAGGGGCCAGTGCCCACAGGGCTGGGCTGCCTGGGTGCTGCTGGTGAAGGGCCGTGGGCAGAAGCAGAGCTGGCAGTCAGCCCGGGCCCCTACAGCTGCCCAGGCCACGGTGCTGTGGCTGACACCCCCCGACACAGAGTTCTGACCCCACAGAGCTGCTGCGACCATGTGGATGACAATCATGTCCTCGCCCAGGACTGCGGAGCTGGCGCAGCTGCTGCTCCTCGATGTGCTGGGGAACTGGCCAGAGCACAGCATGCGCACCTCCGATGGCGACAACACAGATGTCTTTGCCCTGGCTGTGAGTTTCTGGAACTGGCCTTTGCTCGCCCCCAGGCCACCTGTCCATCAGCTCTCCATCCTCCTGCCCCCACTGCATCTCCCTGCCTCAGGCGCTGGGCTGAAACCTGGGCTAGGGGCAGGTTCAGGGGCACCAGGCCAGGTGCTCCGCCTACGTCTCCCCTGGCCTCCCCCTTCCATGCTCTGGCCCTGCCACGTGGACGCCTTGGCACTGGGTGCTCTCTCAGGGTGGTTTGTCCTTTGCAGGCAACTGTGGTGATGTGGAAGATCCTCCAGATGCCCTGTGTCCCACACGTACTGATATTATTTTTCCCCCGCCTCTTTGCGTATCTCCTCTTCCAAGTGTACTTCAGCACACTGGATACGCCAGAGGAGGTCAATACCTTCTGGAAGGGATGCCAGGAGGAACACGGCCTTGCCACCAACCCCAGCAGGTGCTCCATCCCAGCCCTCCTGTCCCTCCCATGTTGCCAGGGCAGGAGCCAGTCCCCCAGCGTGACCTGCGCTTTGCTCTGCACATAGGTTTGCAGTGCGGACCCTGAAGGCCCTGCTCTGCCTTCTCCAGTGTGAGCACGTGGTGATGGCAATGGAGCGCAAGTGTGGCTGGGACACGCTGCTCTGTGCCGACACCCACCACTATGCCATGGGTCTGCTGGCCAGGTGAGAGCCCCTTCTCCCCGCTGCCCTCGGCATTTGTGCCCTGTGCCCAGGGTGCCCCACACGGTGGCCATGGTCGTGGGCCAGAGGGCCTTGTCACCGAGGAACAGCTGAGCTGACCGGAAAAGGCCGGGAGAGGAGGGTTGCCCCGGAGCAGCCGCCTCCCAAAGGGCTCAGGTCCCTTCACAGGGTGGTCGGGAAAGACCAGAACTATGTGACCAAACCTGTCCTGGGACAGGTCTGCCCCCCCCCACCCCAGCTCAGGGCCTGAGTGCCTTTTTCTGCCTTCCAGGGAGATGAGACGAGCATCGCTGCACTTGTGTAAAAGCATCTTATGCTGTCTCCTTGAGATGCTCAGCAAAGAGATGCCATACTGGGATTTCCCCGCCCTGGCGTTCCTTGTGGAGGTGAGCCCGATGGCCAGCACTGCCTCGCTGAGCTGCCTCCCAGCTCTCTGCCCTCCCGTAGCCGCAGCTGCCTGGGACGGTGCCCGCGCCCTGTGCTGCTGCCTGGGCCCAGCCCTGTGCGCTTCCCGGCTCCTGCCGGCCGGCTCCCCTGTCACTGCCCTGTGCCTTTCAGGTCCTGGAGTGCCTGGACCTGAGTGAATGCAGTGACAGCATAATGGATGTCGTAACAAGACACCTGAAGAGCGAGCGCAGGGAGATGCGTCGCCTGGCACTCAGGGTCCTCCTCCTGCTCAGGGATGATCCCTCAATGGTGAGAAGCGGGCAGCACCTGAAGCTGCGCTGGCAGCGTGGGGCTGGGGAACGCAGTCGCTTGGGCTTGGCCAGGCTTCGGGCACTGAGGCAGCTGTTTCCAGCTCTCCTGCCTCCTGGTTCAGCTGCCCGAGTGCTTCGGGACAGCCCTTTGGCCTCTGGGCCCTACTGTAGCAGGGTGGCGTTGCACAGCCTTGTGTTCCGCACAGGCCGAAAGAATGTGGAGCCTGAATAAAAGCCTTGTGGTGCTCCTGCGGGATAGTGACAACGACGTGGTTAGGATGACCATCGTTCTCCTGAGTTATTTCTTCCTGGACAAGGATGCCCCGATACCGAGCCCCATCGCCCTGCAGCTGGCTGAGGCCCTCCTGCCACTCTTTGACCACGTAAGGCTCTGTTGCCCCCAGGCAAGGCCACTGGATGCCGCCTAGATACTGTGTACCCTGTGGGTTTTCAGGCCTGCGCCCAGGTGGGCCTGGAGCAGCTGATGTTGAGGTCTTTTTTTCTTCCTTTCATACAGGATGACAGCCAGGTGCAGCTGCTCTCCATGTTTGTCTTCAGAACACTGATGTCTTTTGTCATAGAAAAAGAGCCCCTGAAAACACAAGTGTGCCAAAGCCTGCTCCCACTCTTCTTCCACTGCCACGATGAGAACCAGCACGTGGCAGAGGTGAGGACTCGTGCCCTGGGATGGAGATGGGCTGTCTCCTGCCCTGGCGCCTCGCGGGCTGCAGCCTTCCTCCTGGCCTTGGCACAGGGACGCGTGTCCTGTGCCCTGGGCCGTGGTGCCATCTCCGGGTCTCTGCTGCTCACCAGGCTTCTTGGGAAACGCTGCTTTGTGCGGTCCAGTTTCTGAAGAGGAGAGATCTCGAAAACCTGGTGAAGAAGGAGAAGCTGTGGAAGTTTGCTGAGTGCCTGGTAAGGACGGCCTGGCCGCAGCCTGGAGAAGCCCCCTGCCCCCGGCGCTCAGTGTGCGGGGCTGGCAGCTGTGCTCCCTGTCCAGTGCTGCACCCAGGGGCGCCAGCCTGTGCCCCACACGCTGCTCCCTTCCCTGGGCCGCGCGGGCTCTTCTCCAGGCTCCTCTGGCCCCGAGCCGGATGCCGAAGGAGCGCCGGCCCAGCTGGGCTGTGGGGCGGGGCGGCACCGCGGCTCCCCGGGCAGCACCCGGCCCTCGGCCCTCTCCAGAGCCCGGCGCCAGCGGCTGCTGGCCGGGCCTCGGGGCTGTGCGGGCAGGGGAGGCAGTGCCGGCCGTAGGGAGCGCCCGGCCAAGGGGCTGAGCCCGCGCTAACCCTTCCCTCCTGGCGCTCTCTGCAGCTGGCAGAGGACAGGAGCCGAGCGGCCGATCACCTGAGCCTGGCCCTGCCGTACCTGGAGAACCCGCAGGAGTCCCTGCGAGAGGCGGCCGTCAGGTTCATGGGTGAGCCACGAGGCCGGGGCCCCTCCCCGCCCCGCCGCAGCTCGGCCCCGGTCCCGCCTGCTGCCCCGGCAGCGGGATCCGGGCCCGGGGCCGTGGAGCCCCGCCTTCCCCTGGGGCGTCAGGATGCGGCAAGAGTCCGGGCTGAGCCCTGCCGGGGGGAGGAGAGCGTGTGGCCGCAGGGCTGGCAGCGCCGGTGTGGGGCAGCCGTGCTGCTGGGGCTGTGACAGGCTCTGTGTTCCCAGAGATTGCCGGGCGGAGCATGAGGGGGCAGCACAAAGAGCTCCAGCTCATGTGCAAAGGTGAGTGAGGGCAGCGGGCTGTCAGCGGGGGCTGGTGGGGGGATCTGCAATTCCTGCCCCGGCTGCGGAGGGCTCTGCTCCCTGTGCGGACGAGGGGCGGCATGGGCAGAGCACAGAGAGGTTTCAGGGCCGCGTGGGGCATTGGTGGCCAGCACCTTTGGGCTGATCCCGTCGGTCCCTGCTCCCTCCTGGCCATGGCAAGAGCGGGCTGGGATGGCCCTGGAAGGGGGCTCTCCTCGGGTCCCCGCAGATCCGGGATCTGACCGTGGCTCTGTTCCTCTCTCTTGCAGCCCTTGAACAGCTGACAGAGGACATCAGCCCTGCCGTCTCCAACCTGGCACTTCAAACATTGTACGCTCTCCGGTCACTAGAGACATCTCGATACTCCGTATTCCGGAGGCTGCAGGATCAACTCCGCAGGGCATGGAAGACACGGCCTCGGCTGTCGAGCCTTGGCCGGCTGCGTTTCTGGAGCTCTGCGAGAGCTGATCTGGGAGGCTCTGCCTGCTGGGGCCACCTGAGCTAGAGGGGATTTTCTTTTCTTTAAGAATTTTCTTTTCTTCTCTATATTCTGTAGAATATAAATATAGAATGTGTTATAATACCCAGACTCCCAGGAGCTTTCTTTTGGTGCCCAGTATCGGCAGGGCATAGGGGAAGATGGGAGAAGGGGTGCTCGCGCTCAGCAAGTTGCCCAAGTGTGCGGTGTGGAAGGGAAAATGGCCAGAAGCTCCTTGGCCTTTGGTGGGTCTGCTGAAGCCTAAACGCTGCCGACAGAGCGGGTACGCAGGGGCCAGAGCTGCGGGGATCCCTGCGGGACTGGTGCCGGGAGATGGCCACAAGCCCTGTCCCAGGCAGGAGCCGCCATCTGTGTCCTCCGGCCCGTGCGCTGCTGCCTGGGTTGCTGAGGGCTCCAAGGTGCCTCTTGATCCGGCTCGTCTGGAGCTCTGTCAGGGCTGTGCTGCTGCCGGGCAGGTTGGCCAGGCTGGGGGAGACCCTGAGGGGACAGGGCGGTGGTAGGCCGTGAAGGGAGGAGGTGCTGCGGAGGCCCTGACGGGACAAAGCAGTGGGAAGGCACGAGGAGGATGTGTGAGGGAGTGGGTGGCAGGAGGCTACAAGGGGACAGGAGGCCCCTGAGGGGCTGGGGTGGTGGGAAGGCCTGAGGAATTGGGTGTCAGAGGCCATAAGCAGCCCCCAGGCAGCCACCTCGTTCCTGCTACCCGGCTGCTCTGGCGCTTCCCCGACACGTCTCCCAGGCCTGTGGCAGAAGCCCTTGAAGCTGGGCGTCAGCAGGACAGTGGGGACCAGCCTGAGGTGCCCAGGCTGGGCTGGCTGGGGACAAGGAGGGAGGGCAGAGGGGCCCTGCCGGGGCACGGCCACTGGGTGCTGCCAGTCCCCACGGCTGCCCAGGCCACGGTGCTGTGACCGCAGCCCCCCTGACACAGAGCTCTGAGCCCGCAGAGCTGCTGCCACCATGGGACGGACGGCGATGTCTCCTTGAGCAGGGCTGCCCAGTTGCTGCTGCCAAAGCGGCTCTGGACGCCACAGAAACGGCACCAGAGTGTGCCCAGGAACAGCAGGAGCCCGAGCGCCGGCACCTGCTCAACGAGGCATCCGGGCCAGCCGGGATGCCAAAACGGGGGATACTGTGGGCACAACTGCACGTGGTTTGGCAAAAGGCTCCAGCAGAATTGGCCATGGTGGCTTTCTCTTGACTCGCCAGCCTCCCAGCAATGCTTGGCAGCTTCAGCTGCAGCCTGTGCCCCTGGACTGACTTCAGTGGCTGTGCTTGAGGGCAGACTGGCCTTCCAGTCAGGCATCCCAAGGCAGCAGCATTGGTGCCACCGTGAGAGCGAGACTCTGATGGGACACGAGCCCTGCGCTGCAGCTGCCGTCCCTCTCCTCCATGCAGGCACCTTACAGACAACGTGCATGAGCTTCGAAACTAAGTCCTGGACTTGCTTGGAAGAAAGGAAGCAGCCGCAGGCGCTGAAGAAAAGCAGGGACTTATATGGCTCAGTTTTGCTCACCACTTGGGGAATCACAGAATCCCAGAGCACTTTGTGTGGGAAGGTATCTTAAGGATCATCCAGTTCCAGCCACCCCGCCATGGGCACAGGTGGTGTGCACGCACACCTGTCACTAGAATTGGAAGAACGCTTGGCTGCCATGTTTACCTTTTCCCCTCCTGGATTTCAAGCTAAGAGGAAAAGATCAGCTGGTTAAAGCTGAATCTTGTAGCTCACGGAACTTGGAATAGGAGTCTTCAATGGGACCTGGTATGTCCATTCAACCTTTTGTAAGACCTCATGGTTGGAGCTCAGCCCTGTCCAGCCCAGGCACAGGCTCCAGGCTGGTCCATTTCAGCATCCCCGAGTCTTTGTGGCTTCCTGTGCACCCTGAGACTTCTGAATCCATTCTTGAATTCCCAGTTACTGCTGTGCAGGACGTGAGAACACAGTGCTTGGAACAGCCTGTTTGGCTCATTCTTGGGTTTCTGCTCCCGACTAAAGTAATAATCAGGAGTATATGCTGATGCACAGGTATAGCTGAACACCAGGGACTTTCTATGGAGTGTCTAAAACCTTGTGTGACTGCCCAGAGACTCTAAAATCCAGAGGTGAAAAAGACGGCTTTGCTATTTAAGAATCCTAGAAATTTTGACATCTGATTTTTCTGGTCAAGGATTTTAATGCCAGTGCGGAAATGACAAAAATATTAAAACTTGTTTTCATTGGTAACCCCTTTTAAATGGCATCAGTAAACTTACAGGGGACAGGGTGTGACACTGGGGATGATACTTGGCTTTAGATGTGGGAGAATAATGTTTTGCCCAGTTTCACCCAGGAGTTCAAGTGTTCCCAGGGCTTTGTTCAACTGGTCATTGCAGGTAACTTCCACTAAATGCAGAAGGATATCCCAGAGGACTTCTGGAGAATGTGCCCTAGGGATAGGGAGAAAACCTTGAAAATGATCAGCAGGGTCTGAAAACCTTTAAAAAAAAAAAAAGTTAAAGTAGATATGGCTCTGTGGCTTTTCAGGCACGACTCTTTGGGGCCGGAGGAAATGTTTGCCTTGCATCAGCTGCAACGTAGACAGACGCGCAGCAACTGGAGTGTTGAACATCAGAGACTGGGCTAATGTTTTTCCCAGGAAAACAGACAGAAGATCACAAGGAAACATGACAGTGTCTCTGTACAATCTAATTGTCCTGTGAAACTCAGAAGCTGGTGATGCTCTGGTGCTACTGCTAATCCCTTCCACGAAAAAATTCATTCCAGGAAGCAGCAACATCTCCTCTCAGATACCGAGTGTTGCCACCAGTTGCTCCAGGTGCTCCTGCCAACAGCCCCCTGTAGGAAGGAGCACAGCCCCCACTGCGCCTTGGCCTTGGCTGCCCTCTGGCAGAGAAGCCCCCCGGGGGCACAGGTCTCTGGGGCAGGAGACGGGCACCAGCGCTGCCAGGGCACGGGGGGCTGGCAGGTCTGCTTCGGCGGGGACTCTGCCACACCTGCTGATTTCAGCGCTCCCCGGGGCCCCGGGGTCAGAGCAGCATTTGCGCCCTGGCCCACACGTCCTGTGTCTGTGTCACAGCCCCGGCTTTAGGATGGCCACCGGCCGGGACGTGTCCCAAGGAGGCCGTGCCAGCTTCTGTGGAAGACCCCGTGCCCTTCCTGCCATGGCTGTGTTGGTGGCCGTGGGGGCTCCTGGTGCTGCCTCGAGCCCACAGAGCAGGGGAGCGTTTGCTTATGGATTGAGCCATTCCTAAAGCTGCTGTCGGGCTGTCTTAGGCACTTGGGGCAAGGGATTCCTTCCAACCTGGGCCACTTGGGGTGGGCTGGGGGCAGCCCCAGGGCAGGTGGCGGTGTGTCCAAGGGCTCTTTGTGACACAGTGCACCACCGTCACCATGGGATGGAATGGGACAGGGTGTCCAAGGGCCCTTTGTGACACGTGCTGACATAGGTGCTGGCGGTGACGCGGCCACACCACAGTGCTCGGAGCACGCGACAGGACAGGACAGAACAGAGCGGTGCTGTGAGGAGCCCCCGCACAGTGCACTTGTTCTTTGCTGGCCCGGAGCCTTTCCGAGGCGTTACTCCTGCAGGTGACCTCGAGGCCAGACCATAGGACTTGGTGACCCGCGGCCTGCCTGAGGCTTCTCTTCTGCAGGTGCCCTCGAGGGCAGACCGTGGGACTCGGTGCCCCGGAGCTTTTCCAAGGCATCTCCCATCCCTGTGGCCGGTGCCCTCGAGGCCAGACCGTGGGACTTGCTGTCCTTGCTTCCCAAGACTTCTCTCTTGAAGGTGCCTTCAAGGCACGACTGCAGGACTTGCTGACCCGGAGCTTTTAAGAAGCATCTCTCCTGCAAGTAGCCTTCAATCCAGTCAGTGACATGGAGCAGAGACCCCCAACCATGCCCAAGCTGGCCTGGGTGGAGGAGGATGAAGAAGGCCCTGGAGCTGTCCCAGAACAGCAGCTAGAAGAGGTGGAGCAGTTCCAGCTGCCACAGGAGGGTGAGTGGCAGAGCTAGGCCGCAGTGCTGGTGCCTTCAAGGCACAACTACAGGACCTGCTGACCCGGAACTTTTTGGAGGCATACCTCTTGCAAGTACCCTTCAATCCAGTCAGTGACATGGAGCAGAGACCCCCAACCGTGCCCAAGCTGGCCTGGGTGAAGAAGGAGGAGGAAGAAGGCCCTGGAGCTGTCCCAGAACAGCAGCTAGAAGAGGTGGAGCAGTTCCAGCCGCCACAGGAGGGTGAGTAGCAAAGCTGGGTCACAGGGCTGGTGCCTGCAGCCAACTTGGCCCCATCCCGTCCCGTCCCATCCCGTCCCATCCTGTCCCGTCCCCTGGGGACATGCAGATGGACAGGACGGAAGAGGGGCCGGGGCAGAGCCCCCCACAGCAGCCGTGCTCCATCCCCTGGGCATACCGGGGCTGTCCCTGCCTGGGGAGCGCAGGGCTGGGCTGTGTTCTCCGGCCTCTCCTGCAGCCCCTCAGCTCTGGCTGCGCTCGCTCTTTACCAGACCCAGCCGTGGACCGGACACAAGAGCACAACCCCGCCCGTGGCCGCTTCCGCAGAACAGCGCAGGTACCTGCAGCCATCCCCACCTGGGCTGGGCCTGCTGTCGCTGCTCAGCCAAACACCATGCTTGGAGCACCCCATGGAACATCCTTCTCCTCTTGCCCTCCTCTTACAGATGGTTTGCAAATTCATCAAGAGCATTCGGGAGAAAGAGACCAGTGTCACGGGCACTGGGGTCATACCATACTCAGAGGTCTTCAAACACGAGGCCAGTGCCGCCCTGCTGGATTTGCTTGTGGAGCAGGGTGTTTCCAGTCCAGAACAAGTAAGCAGCATGTGGCCAGGGTTCAATTCCCCCAGGAGTCACATGGCTTCCCAAGCCACGCCTGCTGGTCACTTTAAGCCTTTGAGGCCATCCCAGGGTGGTGGGAAGGGAAGCAGTTCTCTGGGGAAGCTGGGGACATTACTCCCTCTGGCAGCTTCCAGCTCTCCCCGTGCCTTCTCCAGGTGCCTGCCATGGTGAGGTACATCCACCGATGGCTCATGGCCAATGAGCCTGCTGAGCACAGGCTGGACAATACCCTGCTGGAGCTGACAGAGGCACAGCCAGCTGATGTAGTCATGACTCTCCTGCGTGTGGCCCCATCGTGTGACAGGTATGGGGCCCACCTGCCCAAAGGGCTCAGGGCTCACCAACCCATCACCCTGTGGAGCCTGTCTCCCAGGCGCGTGACAAACGGAGAGTTCCAGGGCCCTCTGGCTCCTCCATTTTCCAGCCCTGGCATGTCAGCCCCTGAGCCTGCTGCCATGCTCCCTCCCTGCCCCTCAGGGGCCAGTGCCCACAGGGCTGGGCTGCCTGGGTGCTGCTGGTGAAGGGCTGTGGGCAGAAGCAGAGCTGGCAGTCAGCCCGGGCCCCTACAGCTGCCCAGGCCACGGTGCTGTGGCTGACACCCCCCGACACAGAGTTCTGACCCCACAGAGCTGCTGCGACCATGTGGATGACAATCATGTCCTCGCCCAGGACTGCGGAGCTGGCGCAGCTGCTGCTCCTCGATGTGCTGGGGAACTGGCCAGAGCACAGCATGCGCACCTCCGATGGCGACAACACAGATGTCTTTGCCCTGGCTGTGAGTTTCTGGAACTGGCCTTTGCTCGCCCCCAGGCCACCTGTCCATCAGCTCTCCATCCTCCTGCCCCCACTGCATCTCCCTGCCTCAGGCGCTGGGCTGAAACCTGGGCTAGGGGCAGGTTCAGGGGCACCAGGCCAGGTGCTCCGCCTACGTCTCCCCTGGCCTCCCCCTTCCATGCTCTGGCCCTGCCACGTGGACGCCTTGGCACTGGGTGCTCTCTCAGGGTGGTTTGTCCTTTGCAGGCAACTGTGGTGATGTGGAAGATCCTCCAGATGCCCTGTGTCCCACACGTACTGATATTATTTTTCCCCCGCCTCTTTGCGTATCTCCTCTTCCAAGTGTACTTCAGCACACTGGATACGCCAGAGGAGGTCAATACCTTCTGGAAGGGATGCCAGGAGGAACACGGCCTTGCCACCAACCCCAGCAGGTGCTCCATCCCAGCCCTCCTGTCCCTCCCATGTTGCCAGGGCAGGAGCCAGTCCCCCAGCGTGACCTGCGCTTTGCTCTGCACATAGGTTTGCAGTGCGGACCCTGAAGGCCCTGCTCTGCCTTCTCCAGTGTGAGCACGTGGTGATGGCAATGGAGCGCAAGTGTGGCTGGGACACGCTGCTCTGTGCCGACACCCACCACTATGCCATGGGTCTGCTGGCCAGGTGAGAGCCCCTTCTCCCCGCTGCCCTCGGCATTTGTGCCCTGTGCCCAGGGTGCCCCACACGGTGGCCATGGTCGTGGGCCAGAGGGCCTTGTCACCGAGGAACAGCTGAGCTGACCGGAAAAGGCCGGGAGAGGAGGGTTGCCCCGGAGCAGCCGCCTCCCAAAGGGCTCAGGTCCCTTCACAGGGTGGTCGGGAAAGACCAGAACTATGTGACCAAACCTGTCCTGGGACAGGTCTGCCCCCCCCCACCCCAGCTCAGGGCCTGAGTGCCTTTTTCTGCCTTCCAGGGAGATGAGACGAGCATCGCTGCACTTGTGTAAAAGCATCTTATGCTGTCTCCTTGAGATGCTCAGCAAAGAGATGCCATACTGGGATTTCCCCGCCCTGGCGTTCCTTGTGGAGGTGAGCCCGATGGCCAGCACTGCCTCGCTGAGCTGCCTCCCAGCTCTCTGCCCTCCCGTAGCCGCAGCTGCCTGGGACGGTGCCCGCGCCCTGTGCTGCTGCCTGGGCCCAGCCCTGTGCGCTTCCCGGCTCCTGCCGGCCGGCTCCCCTGTCACTGCCCTGTGCCTTTCAGGTCCTGGAGTGCCTGGACCTGAGTGAATGCAGTGACAGCATAATGGATGTCGTAACAAGACACCTGAAGAGCGAGCGCAGGGAGATGCGTCGCCTGGCACTCAGGGTCCTCCTCCTGCTCAGGGATGATCCCTCAATGGTGAGAAGCGGGCAGCACCTGAAGCTGCGCTGGCAGCGTGGGGCTGGGGAACGCAGTCGCTTGGGCTTGGCCAGGCTTCGGGCACTGAGGCAGCTGTTTCCAGCTCTCCTGCCTCCTGGTTCAGCTGCCCGAGTGCTTCGGGACAGCCCTTTGGCCTCTGGGCCCTACTGTAGCAGGGTGGCGTTGCACAGCCTTGTGTTCCGCACAGGCCGAAAGAATGTGGAGCCTGAATAAAAGCCTTGTGGTGCTCCTGCGGGATAGTGACAACGACGTGGTTAGGATGACCATCGTTCTCCTGAGTTATTTCTTCCTGGACAAGGATGCCCCGATACCGAGCCCCATCGCCCTGCAGCTGGCTGAGGCCCTCCTGCCACTCTTTGACCACGTAAGGCTCTGTTGCCCCCAGGCAAGGCCACTGGATGCCGCCTAGATACTGTGTACCCTGTGGGTTTTCAGGCCTGCGCCCAGGTGGGCCTGGAGCAGCTGATGTTGAGGTCTTTTTTTCTTCCTTTCATACAGGATGACAGCCAGGTGCAGCTGCTCTCCATGTTTGTCTTCAGAACACTGATGTCTTTTGTCATAGAAAAAGAGCCCCTGAAAACACAAGTGTGCCAAAGCCTGCTCCCACTCTTCTTCCACTGCCACGATGAGAACCAGCACGTGGCAGAGGTGAGGACTCGTGCCCTGGGATGGAGATGGGCTGTCTCCTGCCCTGGCGCCTCGCGGGCTGCAGCCTTCCTCCTGGCCTTGGCACAGGGACGCGTGTCCTGTGCCCTGGGCCGTGGTGCCATCTCCGGGTCTCTGCTGCTCACCAGGCTTCTTGGGAAACGCTGCTTTGTGCGGTCCAGTTTCTGAAGAGGAGAGATCTCGAAAACCTGGTGAAGAAGGAGAAGCTGTGGAAGTTTGCTGAGTGCCTGGTAAGGACGGCCTGGCCGCAGCCTGGAGAAGCCCCCTGCCCCCGGCGCTCAGTGTGCGGGGCTGGCAGCTGTGCTCCCTGTCCAGTGCTGCACCCAGGGGGCGCCAGCCTGTGCCCCACACGCTGCTCCCTTCCCTGGGCCGCGCGGGCTCTTCTCCAGGCTCCTCTGGCCCCGAGCCGGATGCCGAAGGAGCGCCGGCCCAGCTGGGCTGTGGGGCGGGGCGGCACCGCGGCTCCCCGGGCAGCACCCGGCCCTCGGCCCTCTCCAGAGCCCGGCGCCAGCGGCTGCTGGCCGGGCCTCGGGGCTGTGCGGGCAGGGGAGGCAGTGCCGGCCGTAGGGAGCGCCCGGCCAAGGGGCTGAGCCCGCGCTAACCCTTCCCTCCTGGCGCTCTCTGCAGCTGGCAGAGGACAGGAGCCGAGCGGCCGATCACCTGAGCCTGGCCCTGCCGTACCTGGAGAACCCGCAGGAGTCCCTGCGAGAGGCGGCCGTCAGGTTCATGGGTGAGCCACGAGGCCGGGGCCCCTCCCCGCCCCGCTGCAGCTCGGCCCCGGTCCCGCCTGCTGCCCCGGCAGCGGGATCCGGGCCCGGGGCCGTGGAGCCCCGCCTTCCCCTGGGGCGTCAGGATGCGGCAAGAGTCCGGGCTGAGCCCTGCCGGGGGGAGGAGAGCGTGTGGCCGCAGGGCTGGCAGCGCCGGTGTGGGGCAGCCGTGCTGCTGGGGCTGTGACAGGCTCTGTGTTCCCAGAGATTGCCGGGCGGAGCATGAGGGGGCAGCACAAAGAGCTCCAGCTCATGTGCAAAGGTGAGTGAGGGCAGCGGGCTGTCAGCGGGGGCTGGTGGGGGGATCTGCAATTCCTGCCCCGGCTGCGGAGGGCTCTGCTCCCTGTGCGGACGAGGGGCGGCATGGGCAGAGCACAGAGAGGTTTCAGGGCCGCGTGGGGCATTGGTGGCCAGCACCTTTGGGCTGATCCCGTCGGTCCCTGCTCCCTCCTGGCCATGGCAAGAGCGGGCTGGGATGGCCCTGGAAGGGGGCTCTCCTCGGGTCCCCGCAGATCCGGGATCTGACCGTGGCTCTGTTCCTCTCTCTTGCAGCCCTTGAACAGCTGACAGAGGACATCAGCCCTGCCGTCTCCAACCTGGCACTTCAAACATTGTACGCTCTCCGGTCACTAGAGACATCTCGATACTCCGTATTCCGGAGGCTGCAGGATCAACTCCGCAGGGCATGGAAGACACGGCCTCGGCTGTCGAGCCTTGGCCGGCTGCGTTTCTGGAGCTCTGCGAGAGCTGATCTGGGAGGCTCTGCCTGCTGGGGCCACCTGAGCTAGAGGGGATTTTCTTTTCTTTAAGAATTTTCTTTTCTTCTCTATATTCTGTAGAATATAAATATAGAATGTGTTATAATACCCAGACTCCCAGGAGCTTTCTTTTGGTGCCCAGTATCGGCAGGGCATAGGGGAAGATGGGAGAAGGGGTGCTCGCGCTCAGCAAGTTGCCCAAGTGTGCGGTGTGGAAGGGAAAATGGCCAGAAGCTCCTTGGCCTTTGGTGGGTCTGCTGAAGCCTAAACGCTGCCGACAGAGCGGGTACGCAGGGGCCAGAGCTGCGGGGATCCCTGCGGGACTGGTGCCGGGAGATGGCCACAAGCCCTGTCCCAGGCAGGAGCCGCCATCTGTGTCCTCCGGCCCGTGCGCTGCTGCCTGGGTTGCTGAGGGCTCCGAGGTGCCTCTTGATCCGGCTCGTCTGGAGCTCTGTCAGGGCTGTGCTGCTGCCGGGCAGGTTGGCCAGGCTGGGGGAGACCCTGAGGGGACAGGGCGGTGGTAGGCCGTGAAGGGAGGAGGTGCTGCGGAGGCCCTGACGGGACAAAGCAGTGGGAAGGCACGAGGAGGATGTGTGAGGGAGTGGGTGGCAGGAGGCTACAAGGGGACAGGAGGCCCCTGAGGGGCTGGGGTGGTGGGAAGGCCTGAGGAATTGGGTGTCAGAGGCCATAAGCAGCCCCCAGGCAGCCACCTCGTTCCTGCTACCCGGCTGCTCTGGCGCTTCCCCGACACGTCTCCCAGGCCTGTGGCAGAAGCCCTTGAAGCTGGGCGTCAGCAGGACAGTGGGGACCAGCCTGAGGTGCCCAGGCTGGGCTGGCTGGGGACAAGGAGGGAGGGCAGAGGGGCCCTGCCGGGGCACGGCCACTGGGTGCTGCCAGTCCCCACGGCTGCCCAGGCCACGGTGCTGTGACCGCAGCCCCCCTGACACAGAGCTCTGAGCCCGCAGAGCTGCTGCCACCATGGGACGGACGGCGATGTCTCCTTGAGCAGGGCTGCCCAGTTGCTGCTGCCAAAGCGGCTCTGGACGCCACAGAAACGGCACCAGAGTGTGCCCAGGAGCAGCAGGAGCCCGAGCGCCGGCACCTGCTCAACGAGGCATCCGGGCCAGCCGGGATGCCAAAACGGGGGATACTGTGGGCACAACTGCACGTGGTTTGGCAAAAGGCTCCAGCAGAATTGGCCATGGTGGCTTTCTCTTGACTCGCCAGTGTCACGATCCGCTAATGCAAGCGGGGGTCGTGATGGTTCGTTTATAGATCTCAGAGTGTAAAAAGGACACAAGAAATTTCAGTTTAAATCAAAACAGTGCACCTTTATTAAGTGCCCACAACACAGTAATGCAATAGAAGAGAGAAAGGGAGAGAGAGAGAGAGACAAAGTAGGGAGGAAGAAAAAGAGGGGGGGGGGGGCAATAGCTACCAACGGATGAGACGAAGTCCTCGTGGTCTTCCGCCAATAGATTCGTCTTCTTTCCGTGGGGGAGATCTCTCCGACTTGGTTATTTCAGAGAGTCCCTTTATAGTCCTTTTCAGAAGCGAGGGGCAACTGGCCAAGAGGTTGGGAAATTTACAACCATTGTTGTGGAGTCTGTTGCTTTGGGAAACAGGTACAGGACAGACGCACAAGACCGGTGTGCAGGACAGGTGTGCAGGGCAGGTCGTTCCTTTCCGCTTCGGCGCAGTCCTTCCCGCCTGGGCAGCAAGAACGGCGCAGTCCATTGCGACCTGCACTAATTTTCCTCAGGAATGCGTACCAGTTCCCAGCGGGCACACCCCTAGGCAACACTCGGCAGACATCCCACCTCAGCAGGGCCAGGACTCCTGTGCTCAGTCTCTGTTCTCGGCGATGATCGTGAGGCAGATGAGGGATCTTTGGACCGTCTCTTACAGCCAGCCTCCCCAGCAATGCTTGGCAGCTTCAGCTGCAGCCTGTGCCCCTGGACTGACTTCAGTGGCTGTGCTTGAGGGCAGACTGGCCTTCCAGTCAGGCGTCCCAAGGCAGCAGCATTGGTGCCACCGTGAGAGCGAGACTCTGATGGGACACGAGCCCTGCGCTGCAGCTGCCGTCCCTCTCCTCCATGCAGGCACCTTACAGACAACGTGCATGAGCTTCGAAACTAAGTCCTGGACTTGCTTGGAAGAAAGGAAGCAGCCGCAGGCGCTGAAGAAAAGCAGGGACTTATATGGCTCAGTTTTGCTCACCACTTGGGGAATCACAGAATCCCAGAGCACTTTGTGTGGGAAGGTATCTTAAGGATCATCCAGTTCCAGCCACCCCGCCATGGGCACAGGTGGTGTGCACGCACACCTGTCACTAGAATTGGAAGAACGCTTGGCTGCCATGTTTACCTTTTCCCCTCCTGGATTTCAAGCTAAGAGGAAAAGATCAGCTGGTTAAAGCTGAATCTTGTAGCTCACGGAACTTGGAATAGGAGTCTTCAATGGGACCTGGTATGTCCATTCAACCTTTGTAAGACCTCATGGTTGGAGCTCAGCCCTGTCCAGCCCAGGCACAGGCTCCAGGCTGGTCCATTTCAGCATCCCCGAGTCTTTGTGGCTTCCTGTGCACCCTGAGACTTCTGAATCCATTCTTGAATTCCCAGTTACTGCTGTGCAGGACGTGAGAACACAGTGCTTGGAACAGCCTGTTTGGCTCATTCTTGGGTTTCTGCTCCCGACTAAAGTAATAATCAGGAGTATATGCTGATGCACAGGTATAGCTGAACACCAGGGACTTTCTATGGAGTGTCTAAAACCTTGTGTGACTGCCCAGAGACTCTAAAATCCAGAGGTGAAAAAGACGGCTTTGCTATTTAAGAATCCTAGAAATTTTGACATCTGATTTTTCTGGTCAAGGATTTTAATGCCAGTGCGGAAATGACAAAAATATTAAAACTTGTTTTCATTGGTAACCCCTTTTAAACGGCATCAGTAAACTTACAGGGGACAGGGTGTGACACTGGGGATGATACTTGGCTTTAGATGTGGGAGAATAATGTTTTGCCCAGTTTCACCCAGGAGTTCAAGTGTTCCCAGGGCTTTGTTCAACTGGTCATTGCAGGTAACTTCCACTAAATGCAGAAGGATATCCCAGAGGACTTCTGGAGAATGTGCCCTAGGGATAGGGAGAAAACCTTGAAAATGATCAGCAGGGTCTGAAAACCTTTAAAAAAAAAATTAAAAAAGCGTGCAACTTCAGATCTCTGAAAGAGAGAAAAACAATAGTCAGATAAAATAAAAGCTTTCTGTGGACTCACATTTTGCGAGGCACCAGGCTGGGTTTTGTTTTGTTTAAAAGGAAAGCATAAGTATTTTATTTACAACAGGTAAAGGTCAGCTAGAAGACAGCCATTCTCACAGAATTTACGAAGTCCACCACTATGGGTGTTCACGGTCTTGAAAACCTCTCCATCTTCCTTGCTTTTTTTTCCTCATAATAATCTTTCCTTCTAATAAAGCTGCACAGAATTTTTAGAAAATATACTGGTTTTATCAGTGAGATTATGCTGATGCTCATTCTTTGCAAGCCCAGTTTCACAGTTAGAAATTCTGACTCATCATGAGTTTATAATTCAAGGAGGAAAGATCACTGGGTAGCGTGAACCTTTTCACTGCCATTACCTGGACACATTCAAGTACTTGTTCAGGTGAAAAGCATAACTCAGGTACTGGTACAGAACACATGACACCCAGAAACAGAACTGTCCCATGCTCCAAACTAGAAAGAAACCTCCTAAATTCATCATCCTAAATTTGGGTATTTCCAAACTACAGTCAGACAGTTTGCAGAGAACATCAAGAGACAAGCAACAGAGATGTTGTCACACACAGTATTATTATAAAATTGCAGCAAAACCAGGTGGAGATGAATTCTATTATTTCTCCAATGGTTTTTACTCTAAGCATAACAGCATTACCTGAATTAAAAATCTCAGTTTGAGGAATTGGATACATTTCCCTCAGCCTTGACTTCAGTGACAGACACAAGGACTGAAGCTACTGCAGATAAGCACAAAGTTTATTGTGCAACAAAGAGCTGAACAAGTGATGTCTGAATATTGCAATAGGAGAAATGTGATCTACTCACAGTTAACAGATACAATTTGTTATGGCAGTGCACAGCTCCTGCATTTTAAAATGTATTGCATATTTGGGCTGGCGTTTTTTTTCGTATTTTTAATTTAGAAGTATTTATTTTTAATTAATATTGATAGTTGCTGTGCAGTTTTTATAATGTAAGTAAGATTGTAGCGGGTTCAGTTCAAAAACCGGGCAGAAACACCAATTTAGTGTAGTGGTTCTGTTCAAAATATCAATTACTTATTTTCTTTCTGTGAGATAAGAATGAGGAGAAAGCAAAGCAGGCACAAACCTTAAACAGCTGCAGTACAAAGGAAAACTTTTATTGCGAACAGAATTAAAAGTAAAGAGAAATAACAAGAAATTAAAGCAAACCCCCTCCCCCTTTCCAGCACTTTCCTCCTTTTACCCAACTCACACAAAGGGTAACAGAACATGGGATGTTAGTCAGTGTTGCAGTTCTTGGTAAGTCTCTTTCATATGCTTAAGAAAAAAAGGGTTTTCTTCAGCTGCACATGGTTCCCAAACTGCCACCGACAGCAGACCCGCCCAGAAAGAAACAATCTGCTGTGGTGTAAGACGTCTCTTCCATGAAAATCTCACAGTCCCTTCATACTGCCAAACATAGGCTATCACATGGGGTTTTTAATTTTTTTTACGGATTAGTTACTTTGACCTGAAAACAAAGGCTTTTTTTTTTCATGACAGGAAGTCTCTAAAAGCCTCTCACTGCTTCTATACAGCCTAGCACAGGCACTTTTCATAATTTTCATGGGCCACACATGAATTTTTCATCCCCCCATGTACTTCAAATGGATTAAAGAGACAAACAGTTTGTGATATTACAGTTTCTTACCGCGGCATGCAAGAAGTTTGTTAAGCTACGCACGAGAATCGCGGCACCGCCCTCTTTTTCTCCCATCGCCACGTTCAGCTTCGTCTCGTGTGACTCGCTTTCTCTTTCTCTCTGACTCTGAAGCTGCCATGTTGAAAAGCGTTCTTGTTCTGGCTTTACAGTGGAGAAAGCCTCGCTCCCTGTGTGCTGCTGGCTGCACGGTGTCCTCTTCAGTTCAGCGTGAGGTGTGCTGGCTGCAGACAGGAGGCTATGCCGGCTCTGCCGGCTCCACATGGAGGAGGAGAGGGACCCGCCGGTCCCAGGAAGCCACGCCAGATGGATTTAGCTCTGTGGCAGTCCATGGCTGGTTTTAGCTGCCTGCGGCTCTAAGACAGTTCCCCCCACACAACAACTCAAGGCCTGTGCCGCGGTGTTGGGAAGGGGGGGCAGGGACCCCCGGCCCGCTGGGGCCCAGAGGCTCGGAGCCCCTCCCACCTTCCGGCAGGCGAGCTCGGACCAAAGGGCAAATCCCACCTTTCTGTGCAGTTTAAATATGTAAATTGTGAGAAGCGTCATTAGTCTGAAAGACTGTCCATCAACTTAGGTTCAACCCACTACAAAGATAGAGTACAATTTTTGGAGGAATGTAAAAATAAGCTCAAGATAAGACTAACTTTTATAAAGATGTGTCCACGTGCTTCCTTGGCACAGCACTGTCACAAACTCAGACTATCCTGCTGATCCAAGTGAGGTCAAGGAAATAACCCTTTGAATGAGCCTCATAATCTAAGTTATCTGGGTTCAAGGTGGTTAACTTAAGTATTTTATTGAGAGCTAGCAGAGATGCAATGCCCCACAAAAATTTTCCCAAAAATGCTGGAAAAGTACACCAGCATCTCCCAAGCTTCTCAGTTTGGTGCATTCAGGGCTGCAGTGGGGAGATTTCTTCAGTTCAGCAAAGCCAGCCTACATGGAAAAGGGTGGGGTAGGAAAAAAGCTGCAATTTGGGTACAGTGTAATGCTTGGGAAAGATTATAAACTCAGTCAGGACCAACTGGAGCCTTAAAAAGTAACATTTTTTTTCTGAGTTCTACAATTGCATATTCTTAACATCATTTTTCCAAATCCCAGGCAGTCTCAGATTCTAAACAGGATGTCTTTTCTCCTACACTTTCGCTCTACTGAAAGTTCTCAAATAAATTTTATTCCTGGTTTTATTCCTGGAGAAATTTAATCTAATTATTGTGGTTCCTGGGCACATGTCATCAATAACATTAATTAGCTTAAGCACTACTTTATCAGCCATATCTTGTCCCAGCATCCCCATGAAACAATAAGTGATCATTTAGAACAGAGATTTTAGACTTCCCTTCAGGCAGAATTAGCCATAGCAATTTGAAAACTCTCACTTCAAGGATCTTATTTTTTCCTTCACCGGCATGATGTTAAAGTGACGAATAAAAAAGTGGCTCACATACTGTGTTCAGAGGGCTTGCTAAATACCAATTTAGGAGCAAGACAAATATTTTCTATCCCAAAAGATAACTTCACTTAGACACAATTATTCAGCCAAGCAATTTGCCTGTTTTCCTCAAAGCGTTCTTTACTAAGGCACATTACCCAAACAAATATTTTCATGTAAAATACCTAATTTAATAGCTGCATAAGTAGTAAGCTTAAAAAAAAAAAGAGTAAGTATTTATTGGATCTGAAATAATTCTTCTTTTTTCTCAGCATGACAATTTACCTCGTGTTTTCTAAATTAGAAACCCAGCATTCACCCAGTTCCACTCAGTTTCATAAAATATAGCCTTTTTTGTTCATGAGGTTTGTTTCTGAAGATGATCTAGCAAAGCCAAGAAGTGCACTGCACAAACACACGAAGTATGTAAACAGCTCTCCCAAAACTTGAAGTGATAAAATTCCAGCTCATTAAAATACTGTAAATAACAGAGAAACAAGTGATATTCACAGATGAGCAGCTTAATACCTAAGCAGCCTCCAAATTGCTATAAACAATTTAGTGCAAACGTGGTGCTGCAGACACAGAGGCACCAGCCCTACCTACCTCACCAGTCCCCTTCAGGACACTTTCCAGTCCACTCATAACCAACAGATTCAGTCAAGCAAGCTAAGCAATTATTTATCTTGCTTCTCCAACTGATGGAAAAACAGGCTTTTGTAATCATGTGTGTAGATAGCACATTTCCTATAAGGCTGCTTTCCCTGGATCAAACAGATCAATAGGCCTGGCCAGCTTATCTGTGCAAGTTTCAAGTTTACTTTGCAGGATCGCATGAGAACTGTTATTACTCCCTCAAGTCATGTAAACTCTCACTCATCTAACTTTCAAACAGTTTTTGCCTGCAGACCTCAACTGGAACACATTTGGAATGCCCTGTAATCTTATCTTGAATTTAACCAGCAAGTTTAATTCACAGATTTAATGACAGATTGGTCAAGTGTCTCTGCTTTTCCTAGCTCCATTTTTCAGCTGTGGTAAGTGTAGGAAAGTTAAAAAGTTTGATTGGTTTTAAATACTGGGGGTTTGGTGTATTGTTGTTTTGTTTTTTTTTTTAACGTAAGCTTTTGTCAGATTTTTTTTTAAATTAATTTATTTTTACAGCCCAGGGAAAACCAAAGAGACACTTTCCATTAAAGTATTGAAATATTTTAGAAGAAAGAAAATGCTATGGGAAATCAATTTGAGGGAATACATATCTGTTTCAGCAGAAACACACTCTATTGGACACTACAGAAGACCATTTTAAAAGCTGATAGATACTTAGCACAACTCCAACCATTTCACCAGCACAAAAGGGAATGTGCAACAGTGTTAAGTTACCTGTCAAAGTATAACCTCAAATCCTCTGGCAACATTCCCACAAGATGGTGGGTACACTGGAAATCAAGAGTTTAGATACTTTAATGCTTGTTAAACCAGATAGTTCTTTGTTTAGCAAATCTGAATGCAAACTGCTCTCTGGTTTCATGATTCTTTTTGTTCACAGCATGATTTTTTGGAAGCTGTTTACACAATTATACTTATTTATTTTCATAAGGCAAGCTGTTTTAATATTAATGTTATTTTACAATCAAAATATCCTTTAGGGTATACTAAACAGAATAAAGAAAGCCAGGTAACTAAAACACACATCATTAGTGACCACAGAATCATATTTAGGTCAAACTTTAAATATTTCCTCATTAAAAAACCTCAAAAAATCCAAAAAATCAAAGGTCTCAGAGCTGCATTTTTATCAGTGGAATCTATGGCATTATCACCTCCCCTTTACTACACCTACCTAGGTCAAAAGTGAACTAGGCTTTATTTCAAGTTTGTGAAGCTAATTCGTTGTTCATCACAAGCTGGCTCCTAAGAAAACTCATCCCAGAATTAATGTGACTGCATTTAAAGCCAGTTTTATAAAAATTTCTTAAAAATCCAGTTGCTCAACTGTAGTCAATATGGAAAACATCTGACTTCATTCATTACAAATTACTCTAATTAGTTTAATATAGAGATACTGTTCTAAACTGCACCTAAAGATATTTATGACTGGATGTGGGGGAGAAAACACCATACAATGGGGGGAAAATTAAAAACACATTCCTTAATTTAGTAAAGCCTAAGGGAGGCAATTTACTGAGTCAAAAGAATAATTCCACATTCAAAGTTTACTTTATACTTTATAAGGAATAATTTCTTATATTAGATAAGCTTCCTTCATGTAAATGAAAATAAGAGTCTGCATTAAATGAAGACATTATTTAAAGGATAAACAAAACACCTGAGAAGAAAAAAATACCAATCCTGAATTCTGTATTTCTAGCAATGGGATTTTTTTACACCTGAAATCTCTTCTGGGCTGGGATTATATGATGCTGCTCTTGCCAGTTTTCCCTCACCAGACTGAGGTCTGGCAGAGCTGAGGTAACAGGTGGGGAAAGGCACTCTCTTTTCATTAGAGAAGCAGTGTAACAGCACGTATTAGCACAAGGCCTATTGTACATCAAGTTGCAAAATTATTCTGAGATTCAAGAGCCCCTGGCTGATGGCCCAGTAAGTACAGAATTTTCAAAGTAGATGGAAGTGACAGTCTGGTTTAATACCAATTTTTATGCTAATAAAGACACGCAGGACCTGTCTTCACCAGTCACTTCTGAGTTTTTAGTCAGTTTTTGGCCATCCCTGTGCATAACCTAGAGGAACCATTTCACACAACAGTGGTCTCTGGAGCCAGCGGTCACTGGCAAGGGGCACTCAGGAACAAAAGGAGTAGGCACCATATTGACAACTAAGAGGCCGAAGATGCACTATTGATCCTTCTGTGTCTTCAAGTCAGATGCCAGCATTTGGGAAGTGAACCACCACTGCCACCATCTCCCACGTGCCTAAAGCTACACTGCACTCAAGGGAACACTTTCAAGAATAGACTCGGATCCTCAGCCTTCAAACAGTCCAAGATATGGAAAGATTGTCAGAAGCTGTTTACAGTCCTACATTGTACACTCCCCCCGGCTCCCCTGCTGACTGCTTCCATCCCTCCTTAAGTTGCTCAATTCCTTGTCCTCATTCCACTCTCACTTATTTCAGAACTTCTGTGTTTGACCTGGAGCCTCTCAGCCTAATCAGCCCTGTTCCCAGGTGCATTTGTGTTTCAGTTTTTAAACTATAGGACACAAGCCACACTCCAAAAATTGCCTAAATGGGGAAATGTCCTTACAACTCACAGAACTGATGATACATTCATCAGTCATGGTACCACCTGCATGTTTAATCTCCTTCTACACACTTTGTATTCAAAATAGTACAGAGGGAGTACAGGCAATGTGATTTCGTAGAGTGAAAGGTCAACAGCTTTCATACAAGATCTGTATCAAAACACTATTTTATTTGCCCTTAAAGATTCTCTCTTCCTTGTATTATATTTAACAGTCACAAAGGCATTAAATTAAATTTTAAAAAAGAGCTATTTCCATATTCAAAAGTCAGATTTTACAAAAACATAGGCAGGTCCCAAAATATTAAGTTTTCTGTTATTCTCCCCCAATTTTTCTTTTGTTAGTATATAGCCCGTAACTTGGGTCTAAAAGGCTGCAGGCTGCTATTAAAAGGACAGTTTAGCAGCCTGTAACAACAGGAGCTTCCCATCAACAGATGACAATAAAGACTACAGAAGAAGGATTTTATTGCTGCCTGATCACTGCAATGACAACATAGAAGCAGGGCAATTGCCACTTGCTGTTTTGCTTTTTTTTAAAGGAAGTTTTTCATATAAAGTGTAACTATACAGTTCACCCCTTATGACTTTTTCTTTAGGCAAAGAGAAAACACAGCCAAGGGAAAACTTTTTTTTCTTCTTTCCCCTGAAACCTTAGATCCCTTGGAGTACTGGGCTAGTCCTCACTTTGCAAGGGAATGTTTCTTCACTGGTTATTTCTCAAAACATTCAATTCTGCCCCCACCAAAAAAAATTGAAGTCCTCAGCAAATTTAGTACTTTCCAGAAGGACGTAACTTCTGGGACTACTGTAAAGAATTCCAGAGCTGTCTTCCACAATGGAGTGACCAGAGAACACGGAGGCAAATGAAAATATATATATATGGAATATATCATAACACATAGAAATAAGAACAACTGTATTATTACATACAAGGTGTTAAGTGTTGACCTGCAGTTTCAGAGCTGCACCACAGTGTTATAATAAATGCAGTAATGGGCTGCTTCCTTCGTAGGAATCTCAGCATTTCAAGGTTTGATTAAGGAATGGAACTATTGCCAGGAGCTAAGCTGAGGAAACAGAACCTCAATCCTTGAGAAGAACTGAAAAGTCTCCTGCAAGTATTCTGCAGCCTGCTGTACATATAATGGATGGATATGTTTAAATACAGACATTTGTTGCCTAGATTCTTCACTGGAAGTACCCCAAAAATGTAACTATCCATTAAGAGAGCTAAAACAAATACTGCACCTTATAATCTCCCTTACTTCCTTCCTAAACAAAAAAAATTTCCTAAAACACCCTTGCTGCACTTTAACTAAGAAATTCTCTTTTTCTCCAAACAAAACTGAAAGAATATTAAGTTGTGCCAGAGAGACAATATCAAAGAAACTCATAAACACAAAACATACCATATGTCTCACTGTAAAGTGAGAGTGTCTGTGAACAAGCTCATCAGTTTTGTGAGACACGTGCCAAAACCCTGAAAGAAATTGCTGCAGTTCCCTGTTGGAAGCTGAGAGTTATTGACCAAACCAGACTTGGAGATCTTCCATCTTGTTAAAGGTGCTAATGATTCATGTATGCAATTTTTGAAGAAAGAAATGGTCTTCAGCAGTGAGTTTGATTTTTCTGTCAAGAAGTCAAACTGCGCTTGAAATTGTGCAGTGCTGTTATCTTAGTGAACGTGCTGAGGCACTTCAGAGAAAAATTATAATTCAGTATATTCCCTAAACAACTTGCCTTCAAAAAGAAAAAGATATATATGAGGTTTCTGCCTTCTGTATACCCTATTTGTTAGACCAAGTACTTTCATTAATGTGTTCACCATCACCAACACATTAATGTGTTCACCATGGCCACATCGCCATGACACTGGAAGCACCTATAAAAAAGCACTTGCAAAGTTTAACACTGTCAAAGTTTAACAATGCCAAAAGCCTTTCCAGCCAGGTAGGCAAAGGATCACTTGTGTCAGGTGATCCTGTACTTATGTATTTTATATGCAAAGCCATGGAAAAGTTGTGTTGCAGTACATTTGTCATATTTCCTGTCATGATGGAAAAATAAATAGCATGGAAGAGTGTTTTCTATTTGTTTACAGAAGTTTCCATTAGAACCAGGGAAAGCAGAGAGGGAGAGGGTTGTGTCTCATGCAGGGAAACTCAGTGTTATTAAGCAGACACAGGAGGATAAGAACTTTTTGCGTCTGTAGGTATCATGACCTACATTTAAAAAAGATTTTCCTCGTTATCATTCATTTTCTGGAGTTTCTAGTTAAGTCACACCAATCAGTAAAGCTTTCAAAAATACATACTTAAAGTGGAGAAGATGAAAAAGGAAAATTGAGTATATTACTGGGCGAGAGAAGGGGAAGAGTGAGAAGCAAAAAACTCATCTCTCTGGGCTGGGATTCAGAATAAGTGGATAATCTTAGATATGTCTCTGGTTTCCAATACTACAGCTGAACATTCTCTGTTAGTATCCTGTCCTAAACTGCAATCCTGACAGCACACCGGAAAACCGAACATGAGTGGCAGTCATTGTCAGGAACAATGGATCAGTTAGATCAGTTTAGTCAAGATAAAGTAGTCTCAAAGTATTACTTCCTATTCTAAAGCAGAACTACTTCTCAAGAAACAGTTACCCATAGAATACCTTGTGAATTGCAGAAACATTAAAAAATAAAGAAAGATAAATCCAGTTTGTGGTGAAAATTCCTCTTGCAAATCTGGTAGGTGGCTGGTCTAGGCAAACTCTATTTAAAGAAAACAAAATTCATAGAAGATATGCTTTGATCTCAGATCCCCTAACTGGGCATAAATAAAATATGTAAATCATTGTCATGAAGAGAATACACAGCAAGTTAATCCTGCTCAAAGATTATAAATCTGTAGTAAAAGGAAAATATATTCCTCAAAGAAAGATTTTCTAAATTAACTTTGACAGTAAGCCAAAGTTTAAATCAGGAAGTATTTAATCATATATTGGACATGCTGCATTTTTCCTGGGCCTTTTGTTTCTTTTTTCTAAACCATAGTTTATTGTGTAGCTGTGTCCCAGACAGAGTAACAGCCTTTTTCATGGTAAAGACATAGAAAATTGCAGAGTTATGCTTGATGCAACAGCTATGCTAACTGCTAAATTCCAAAAACCTCTTTACCCCACTTACCCAACCCACCAAATTAATTTGTTCTACATCTGTCCCATAAAACTTTCTTGAAACCTGAAATGACATTATCACATTACAAATTCACCAACACAGAGTGAGTCACAGCATAAGAACAAAACAGTACAATTACATGAAACGCTGATACTATGAAAAATCTACAGCAAGAAGCAATGATGCTTCAACCTGACCTTCCCAGAATGGCATGCTACTGTAACGGAACCCCAACATTCAAACTCCTGGCAGAATTTTTAAATAAACCAGGTGCCCAGTAGTTTTCCAAAGGAAATGCTGGAGGCACAGCCAGAACACCATTAAACCTAAACTGAGTGAATCCAAACAGACGCATCTTTGGTTTGCCATAAGAAATTCTTGAGTACAACCAGTTACTGATTATTACCATGATTGTGCCACCCCTGAGGAAACACACCACAAATTGTTCAGCCCCCGACTATGAGCAGTACTTGGTTGCAGGGCAGGGGGATACAAGTGCACTGCAGGCTGGGCAGCAACCACAGAGTTGTTCTCTCAGTGTACACACACACACACTGAGCAAAACAGTTGCAGAGAAATTGCAATTAGCAGGGTTGTTTCCAAATTAAAAAAAAAAAAAAAACAACAAAAAAACCCCAAGACCAAAACTAAAAGCGTTTCAGTGAGAAAAAAAAATTTAAAAAGGGGGAAATTACTAAATTAATTGGACTTCTTTGTACTTTTCATGATAACATAAATGGCACATGTGGGTTTATTTTTCAGCCGTACCTCTGCTAAGCAAATGGGGAAAACTTTGTTTTAAATTCACACATTTATGTGAAAAATACAGTGCCAGTTTGGACTTCTTCATAGGAAAGAAGCATTGCAAGATTTTAAGTCCAAGACACCCTTCTGTTTATTTTTGAAAGGGAATTTCCAGTGAGATGAATAAGCTAGGGATGCACGAGATGAGGCTGTTTCAAAGAAATCACACAATCTAATTAACTGCCCTGCTGGCAGAGGCTCCGACATCTCCATGCCTCAAGCCAGTTACCCAGGGAAACCACAGCCCCACAGAGTCATTGAGCTTGGAAAAGACCTCCAAGATCATCGAGCCAGCCAGTCCCCCAGCATTGCCATGTTCACCACTAAACCACATCCCCATTGCCACATCCACATGGTTTTGAACACTTCCAGGGATGATGATACCTTATTTCAAACATTGCTGTGCCTGACTTTACACCAGCAGTTTGCTAAGTGCCACCAGCACACAGTACAGGTTAATTCCAGCTGCTAATTACTGCTCAAACGAGCTCTGTCACACCCCAATCATTTGTGTGAGACCAAACTTCCACACCTGTTTGACAGATTCACCTGATGCAGCACAAATGTCTCAGATCTAGTGCTATTCCCTCTGATTTCTTCCAAAGATGAATGGGACTTGCATATCCTGAAGCTTAAGAATGCATAAGCCACAGGCATTCAATTAAAGTCAGAAAGAAAGAAAGTAAGAAAAGATAGGAGAGGAAAAGAAAAGGAAAAGAGAAGAAAAGACAGAGAAAGGAGAGGAAAAGAGGGTGATGGAGGGTGTTGGAAAATAGAATTATTGGGGTCAATAAAAGGACTGTACAAGCAAAAACTCTGCATGAGAAAAAGCCCTGTGTGAGAAAAGGCCTGGGAAACAAAGAGGGAGTTTTGAAACGATGCAGCTGTACTGATAAGATGTGCTAACCAGTAGAGAAGGGAGGTGAACTCTGAATTCTTTTAATCATAGCATAACTGTAGAAGCTTGCCAATGTAAGTCCAATTAGGTGGAAGTAGAAATGCGCTTTTGATAAGCTTTAAGCCACTTAAGAATTAACAAGCTGGTATACTATATGAGTGCCTCTGGATTGCTAATAAACGGAGCTTGCTTTTATCAACCACATTGGCTTTGGACTGCAATTTCTCCCCCCGCCAGAGCCGCCGGGCCTTTTTTTTCAATTCCAACAGGAGAGGGAAGGAGTGCAACAGGGGAAAGAGAGAGGAAAGAAAAACTGGAGAATGTTCTGGGTGTCCCAGCACTCTCCACCTCCTGCTCCTTGGCCACTGTCCTACCTTGCTTGGGAAGGGCTGGAGAAACTTCAGCAAGTGGAATACAACAGATCAAAGCTAGGAAAAGCTAAAGACCCTCTTCCCCAATGCCTGTTCCTCTCACTGCCTCAGCTTACCCTCATGCCCAGGAGCAAACATCCTGCGTTTCAGGACACCTGCTGAGCTCCCTCCTGTCCACCTTTGAAAACTTTTCCATCTATCATGCTTCAGATAAATGCCCAGAGAAAGAGACAGTAAGACAAAAGGATAAGAAAAATCACAAGCTTCTTTTTAATTGGAAAGCAGTGTACTGAGTCACACTGACATCCTTCATAGGAATAGTGTTCTTCTGGGGAAACTCCTCTGTTAAGAGGATTCATCCAGGGAAACAAAGTATTTCCAATAAGCTTTGAAGTGGTATTTGTTAATGCTAATCAGGTGGAAGCAGACAATCCATGGAACTGTCCTGTGCTAGGCTTTGGGGCTCTGAGGGATTCTTGAACACCGCACATTATCTTCAATGAAACTTAGAAGACCCCCTCAGAGTAGAAGTCAAAATTCTCAGAAAACAAGGAAAGCACCTCAAGAAGGTTATCTGGAATTAGGGGTTTCCCTATGCCAAATAAGATACTTGTAAAGGACTTAAATTTAGAAACTAATAACTGGCAAAGTATTGGCTGTTTTGAAAGATTCCATTTAACCAGGTGAAGCACCTCATCTGTGAGGAATATCTTTGGATGAGTACAGGAGCTACTGAAATCTGCTGATTTCATGTAAAGTGAAACATGCCATACAGGTTTGCTTCTAGCATTTTTCAAGAGGAAAAAAATTATGCAGCAGAACCAGACAAATACGTGCAGTGGCTAAAAATGAACACAGATGAAAATCCTCAAGAAATAATGTAACTAGGAAAAAGTTTAATACAACAGTGCATCCATTTAGAACACAAGTTTGAAGAGGTAATTGATGTTTTTGTTTCAATAGACAAGGAAGGAGTAATCAAGGTCCTTCACAGTAGTGAAGGATTTAGGCAAATATTTATCTAATCTACTTTTCTAAAGTTGCCATAATTTTAAATGTTATAAATTGAGATTAAGCCATATTTTAAAAAGAATAATTTCTACTAAAGATACATTTCTACGGCATGTTCACATAACAAACAAACTTAGAAACTTGGCAGACTAAAATGAGAAAGCCTCACTCTAGCACACCTGAGTCAATCTAGGCAGCTGCAGTAAGAACAATAGGGAAGTGCTTATTTTTTTTTTTTTACACCAGGACACAAAAGTTGGAGCCTAGAAGTTTTCTGTATTTTGATGGTAGGACAAAAATTGAGCTCAGTAGTTGACTAGCAGAGATGGCTCTGCCATTTGTTCAAGGACATAAAAAGTACCATGTTGCTTTATAGTAGGTCAATGCTACAGGACCACAAATTGCCCCGAGAGTAGGAGTGGGTTTATACATTGTTTTTTGGTGAATACCCTTTATCTCTCTCAGAGAGATGAAAAGATTTTTCATTTGGCAGGAGCTGCTTTTGAATAAAAAGGGCTTTCCTATATACTGAAATATAGGCCAACAGTTAGCATTTGAAATCTGGAAATGCTGGGCAAGAAAAAGAAATAAGAAACAAGGATCCATAAACAACTTTGCCTGTCCAGTATTTTTCTCATTTCCACTGAATTATTAAAGCAAATTCTGCCTAGTCCTTTCCCATCCCTGGCAGATTCATTCCATCATCCCCTTGCTGTGGAGTCCTCACTTGCTATTGCGTATCGTTCAAATCTCTTGTGGACTCCAGAATGGTCTTTCCCTGACTGTGCTCAGTGGATTCCCAAGGAAAGAGAAAATACCCTCCACTTCTCTTCCCCATGGGTTTTCTATGCTTCAGCCACCTCTTAGCAGAACTTAGGGTATAATAGGAATGTGTGAGTAAAATCGTCCTTCATTGTTGGCATTAACTGAAACTGAGATAAATAACCTGACACAGAAACTTGGTGGGTGCTGATGGTAATAGAGACGCAGACCCAAAATAGGCATAATTATCATTAGCTAAAGAAGGATATGACTTGTATACTGAACATATACCTGGGAGAGACTTGGAGCTGGCAGGCACACCCTCTAGACCATTACATTAAAATACACGAAATTAGGTCCAGAGCTGATTTAAAGACTACATAACTGCCCAGTCTCACATGAAATATAGATGTATAGATTACGATTTCCAGGAATACTTGCAAGGAAATTAATTTTAGCTCTTAAAACAGAGCACCCAGGACAGCACATTTCCAGCCTGTTTAAACAATTAGAAGTGACTCAGGAAAGCAGAGGCTCATTGCATAAATAGAAAAAAAATACAAGCTAAGTGGAAGTGCTGGTGGTAGCACCCTAAGCGAAGGAAGGAGAGGTTTGTTTCTGTATGTTTGGAACAAACAAACAATGCCAGTTCTGCACCTCTTCATTCTTGATCTCACTTTCTTGAGATTCTTTTCTAGGGGATACTTGGCCAAGCATGCAATTGTATAGATTTGTTTTCACTAGGCATACTGTATCTGGAATGATCATCTCTGGCAATAGACTAGAATTTAATGGAAATGGATTTAAGGAATGCTTAATGTTATATGAGTAACATCACTGCAAGCCCTCATTAAGTTCCCAGATGACAGCCATATGGAAATTAATATAGAACTCGAACTGCAGAATTAATTCAGGACAAGCTTACATTTTTTTTCACCAGAGAATGAGAAATAAGAATACCTGTATTATAATGAACTGATGTCAGAGTTGTTGGTTACTTGCAGGTAGATAAAGCAAAACTAACATAACCTTGCTTCTTAAAAGTGCTGCTGAGCACATCACAAAGGGGAAAGCACAGCTCTAAGGGGTTTTGTGCCAGGCTGAGCCCTGCAGGGCTGTGGAGTCTGAAGCCAGGATGAAGACTAGATTTCACAGAAATATGTTGTTTTATCTCCTGGCCACTTGAAAAGTTGAATTCATGGAGCATAGAGACAGGTGGGTTTATCTGAGAATACAAAACCTGTGCTAGCCAAGGAGGTCTAGGGAACACAGCACAAGCCATCTTCATGCACTCTTGTCCCAGAGTGGGGCTGAAGATTTCGATTTACTGTGCACACGCTCAAAATAACTTTGTTGAAAGTAACTCAAAATCAGGTTTTAAATAAATAAATGAGCAAGTCACTGGTGGCCAAAGATGACTTTCTGTAGGTGGAAATTGAATAATTGTTGGCATTTTCTGTCATAAACTTTACAAAGACTCATCAAAGAGATCACTTTGTTCTAGCGCTAAACAGAAGGATGAGAGAAGAAAGACATGATTTTAGCATATCGTGACAGAGCTCAGCAGGAACGTCTACAGAAAGAGCTACAAAGCATATATCATCTGAAGCAGTGAACTTTAATAGAAATTTCATTTTACACATGAATGTACCCTGTGTGATAATCTCCAGTCTGTTTATTCATCAGCTGGAACTCAGAATATGAATGTGAAGGTGACAGGAGCAGTGAGTTTTTATGTTCCTGAATTATTAGAAAAGGTATTAACCTTTTAATGGTTCTTTGTTCAAACCCAACTCTCTCAGTGTAAAGTAAACCAATCTCTTTTATTTTCTCTGTGATATTAAGCATGAAAGGAAATCCTCGTTCATAGTCGGAGAAATAGTGAGTAGGAAAGATTTTATGCCATTTACATCAGTACCGGAGTTGTCTAAGTGACACATAAACAGCAGGATCATCAATGTAGCAAAACAAACCCATATACAATGATTGAAAATTTAGCCCAAAGGCCTTTCTTTTGGTCCTGATCCAGACAAGCATCTTCCAAAAGCATCTTTTTTCAAAGTATCTGGGATAGCCTAATTCCATCCGTAAGTAAATGTACTGTGAATTTTTTTAATGTGATTTACTAGGGGGTTGGACAGACTCAGAGAACTGGTACTGGATGTTATGGTGAAAAACTGTGAATTTCTTTTAAATGAAGGGCAAAGCAAGGATTTGTCATTCCTTCTGATTTCAGTTTTCTGGGATGTGAACCACAGGTAGTTTAAAAACAGAAAATGTGCAAAAACGTGCATAATCCACATCAGATCATTTATTTTTCAGTACCTAAATTTAAATCAAATTCTAAATAGAAAACAGGTAAATAGCCCTTGAAAATTATTTCTAAGGGCTACATAACATCTAAATACAAGATTTCCACTACCCAGAGAAATAACCTAGCAGTCATAGCAAGAGATTTTTTTCCTGTGATCTACAGGCATTTAACAGGAATAATAAATTTCTTCCTGTGTGTTATTTATCCAGACAAAGAATTAAATAGATTATCCATCCAGGGCTTTTCCTGCAGCTTGTGTTTTCACTGGACTAGTAACATAAAAATTAAGACTCATATCCTTGTATTGCTTGGACTCAATGACCTTAAGGATCTTTTGCAATCTATATGATTCTGTAATTCTGTCTCCTTGACGGTTAGGTCTCAGCATTTTCTTCCAGACTGTGGATATTGAAAAAGCTTTGAAGATGTGTGTGCCTTGTTTGTGGTGATGCACTGACTGTACAGCAGGGCTGAGACCAAAATTTACTGGGATGCCACTGCACTTTCCAGCCTTACAAGCAAGATTCTCATTGCAACTAACCTGACTTCAGTGCACTTAAGACAAAATTTCAGCTGCCCAGGTCATAGGTTATGGTCACTGACATCTGAACAGAATCAAAGCAGCCTTTCCATTTTTCCCTGTGTGATTAATGAAAGTACAGGCCCCTCATCTAGCTCTCACACAACACCCGCAAAGGGAAATCACATAACAAGATTTTCCTATAGTGCAGAAAGACCTTGTCTCTTTTGCTCTTTTAGATATTAATTAACATTTCTTCTCTTAAAAACTGCTCTGTAGATCTTTGGAGCAGCAAAGGATGTCACATTATGTTCAGTTGCTATGGTAACTAATCCTTTCTAAAGGGAAGAAACAGAACAAATTTGTAGGACTTCATATCTTACTATGAACAAAGGTTGTCACTAAATATTCTTTGTTTTGCAACCCATTGCTTTCTTTTGTTTTACTCTTGTTTATAAACTATCACAACTGATTTAGTTAGATTTAGACTGTGGATTCTTTTTCTTACAGTCTGAATATTCTGAGCTTCCTGTTTTCATGGAGTGGCAGAAAAACAACTTCATTCCAGATCTTGGATTGTTTTTTTAAAAAATTTATTTGTGTGAAGGTATAATATCACTGAGCACTCTTTAAGAGATATATTTTGGGTTGGAAATGGCTACATTTCCCAGAAAAATTACATGTAGTGAAGAACTTCTGGCAAATGTTAACATATTTCTCTATTTCTGTTTCTCTGTCCTGAACCAGAGAGGTTCAACAGGACTAGAAAGGTCCTTCATGTCTCAGTTACTCTGATCTCACTGCAAGCCTCCATCTTGCAATGGGATGTCAATCTACTCCTTTCACAATTAGTTTCTGAGATATCTTTTACAGGCCTTCTGAAATTCTTTTTTCAAAGAAAAGTACAAGCATCAATTTCCTAAAAGAGACATTTCCTTCTACCTGATCTCCATCAGTCAGTAGCCTCCAGGACTTCTGCCCAGAGAGGTGGTAGTAATAGGCTTCATAAAAATACAAAGACAAAAATATTACTACTTTGTTGGTGTATCTTTATCCCAGTGTGAGACAAACCGAGCAGTTTGGGAGTGCTGCTCTTGAGACCTTCTGACAGCAGAGCTATTGCAAGGAGCACCCCCGAGCCCAAAGATAGCACAAATACTCTAACAGAGACAGGGCCAGTCCCAAGGGTGAAAGATGAGAAAATGTGGTGATGGTGGGTAGGAATGAAGAGAATACCTTACTAAAAAATCTCCCTAAATCATCTCAAAAGATTTCTCATTTGCTTGTCTCAGCCCTTCCTTTCTCTCTTCTCATCACTGCTGTACTCCATGACAAGACAAGAATCATGAACGAAACAATTCAAAGAGCTGTGTAACAAAAATACACTTCGTGTTGTTCAGACATACAGGAGAAAAAGCAAACACTTCAGCAATTTTATTAATTTGCTTTCTTATCAATGTACTGGCAAAGAAAGCTTGTACTTTGCCAGGCATAAAAACACAGAATAAAGTAGTTTCAGCACTCTGCAGCCATTTAAAAATTGGCTTCACTTGGCATAGCTTTGAGCAATGGATTTACTTTATCAGATTTACCAAATTACTCCTCTGCCTCCAGCAGACATGGATGGGAGGGAAATGTAGCTCAGCTGTAGGAATACTTTCTTTGGTATTGGTAGCAAGTCAGAATTAGTACATTGCAAGGCACAGGAAATTCCTTAACCCTTGTAGTTGCTGACCCTGAGAACTGGAAACAAGCACAGAAAAATGAGGACCTAAAGAATTCTGTGGAATGCATCATTAAATTTCTAGATTTAGAACAAATTATTGAACAAATAAGTGTTTATTTCAGAGAACACTTCTATGATCGTGACTTCTCTTCCAGTATCTATATCAAGAGCTAGATGAAATAATTTTTCCCTTAGCTAGGATCCTCCATATCCCAAGAGACACTGCAATGGAGATCAGATTTCTCTAGAGAGGCTCTAATTCTTCCTTATGGAAGAGAAAAAAAATATCATAAGAAGTATTCTTTTTTAATGTTTGAAAGCTGCAGTGTCAGCAGAGCAGCTGCAAGGGGAAAAGAAAACCAGGTAGAAACTAGACTTGAAGTGTGTTTGACAGGAAATCACCTAAAAGCTGTAGATCACTGAGAAAGTGGCACAGACAGACCTTAAGGGAAAGGGGAGAGCTGCAAAACTTCTAGAAGTTTTGAGGGTTATTTGAGACCAGCTAATTACACAGCTGAGGGAGCTGAGCTCAGGCAAGGCAGGGGACAGGAACAGAGCAGCTTGATCTAGGTCACAGAACTGCCACGGCTCAGGTTTTTCTGTCTGAGGAGCTTTTATAGCTCCCATCTGCATAGTATCTAAGAGCCTTACACTGCTTTAATGGGTTTATTCTCAAAATGAACCTGTGAGGCAGGAAAGCACTAATTTTGTCATTTTACTGATAGTACACTAAAACTGGAGACTGTGGGGAAGATCCTTAGTTGGCACAAATTGTCAAAGCTCTGTAAAAACCAAGAGTGTCCACTGACCGTCCAGTAAGGGGAGTGGAACTTAGATTATTTAAACCACCTGAGGTTTTTTCAAGATCACATAGGATCATGACAGTATTAGGAAATGAAACCAGTATTCTGAGGAACACCAACAACTGGCCCATCATTTTGTTTTGCATGTCTGATACGGCCATATGTGACTGAAGAAGAAACCTGAGCCTCAGGACTGTAAAATGCATGAGGGAGCAGGTGCACAGATTTAATTTACTTGGGCCATGGCACCTTTTTCTGGTCCTTTCTAATTCTTTAACAGTTGTTGGGTCTGTTGGTTTGTTTGGGTTTTTTTATTTTGGTGTGAGTTTTTTGGGGGGACCTGTTATTCTACCAGCAGCAGAAAGTACTAGAACTCAGGGGAAGATGCTTGTTTCTCATGGAAATGAAGTTGGGAGATAAGTATAGAGAATTGAGGCTTTTTTTCCAAAATTAATAGTTCTTTTAAAAGTACTTTCACTGGCTTTATAGCAGTTTGAATTTCACAGTTGTGAAACATATAAAATATTTTGTATATTTTTTATACTTCAGCAGCAAGAGAATAAAACTAAACAATTCCCTTCCTGTGAGTTGCTGTGCATATCAACTGCTATTCTGTGATCCATCTTATCTGTTAATGGTAGCATCAACATCTGGCAGCCTTGAACAACATCCATTACTTTTGAATTTTTCAGATCAAAAACTTGAAACAATGAGCAGGGATGACAGATGTCAGTCACTGCCTCTGACAGGTCAAATGCAAATTTCTGCTTAAATGGTTCAGATGTTGCAGCATTTAAAGCAAAACAAGAATTATTACTACAGTATAAAATGAATTAAGGTGCACACACTAAATGCCAAAGACAGATGTATATATCCCAATAATATAAAATTACTGCCAGTCAAACAAAATGCCAACTAGGGGCAGCACAGGGAGTGTATGGCTGTCTGTCAAGGCAGAAGAAGATTTGTGCTCTTCATTGGAAACACTTTTACAGCAGCCAAAAGACAAATCTTGAACTTGACAAAGAAGGTCTGCACTGACTTTGATCCTATCAATCAAGAGTCCAGTAGGTCCTAACTCAAATAAGCTATATCTTAGTTTCAGCTTTGGACAAATAGAAAGTCTTTTCCCTTCTACCATTCTGAAGAATAATTGATTTCTTTCTTTTTTTTAGGTATATAAGAAATGATCTTTGGACAGTTACTGGTAGTTTCAGTGTTATTGACAACTGCCTCTCCAGAAAAATATCAAGGTGACAAATGCATTTGAAAATGACTATTTTTAATATTGGATAGTGTGGCAGAGAACTAATTAAAGATGTTGTTTATGTTTTATTTGTGCTAGGAATACACTGCCAGCACCTCACTAATATAGATAGCACAATAGGCCAGATAAATTCTGCTCTCACACTGCAGAGAACCCACAGTAAGTTCACCTGAAATGAAAGCTACAGCAGGAGAAAGCCAAAGTTGTGCAATCCATTGGTAAGCTGCCTCTCTGCCCACAAGGACTGTCCTTTCTGGCAAACAGGTTTGAGTCTAAATCTCTATCTCTTATTCTTTCATACTCAAGACAAGATTTAGAAAGCAGGAAACAGACATGGGATAAAAATACATCAGAAATAGGCAAGGCCAGCTGGGAGGAACAAAGGGCAAGAAAAATGTAAGAAATTTTTTCTACAACATTCATTCCAACTTCTCTGTCATCAACTTTATTTCAGTCCCTCTTTACTTTTGTATCATACCTTTATCCTGTTGGTTATCATATTTGTCTGAATGGGATCATTTAGAAAGTGTCAGGCTCTACACCTCAATTGCAAATCCCAGGAGCAGAAATCTGTAGACAGGTTTGGAGTGTATAATACATCTATATATGAAGTATATAACATATCTCCTAGTTCTTGATAAATAAACCCCAGAAAATTACTGCTCTGGAGTTCTCTTGCTTAAGCAATACGAAAGTCTTTCTTTAACAAGAAACAAAAAGAGAATGCACAAATCAATTTCTTAGACTCAGGATTAAGGACAAAAGCAAGTAGGAATCCTTTCTGAGGCCAGTTCAGAAGCCTCCTCCAAAACTTGGAAAAACAGTCACACACATTAATGACAGTTTAAGGCTTTTTTCCTCTTTAATTTCTTGCAGAGTTTAATAACAAGGCAATTCCTTGTAACAGGAGCAACCAATGGACTTGGAAAAACAGATAAGCCTTCTGTCACAAACTTTTTTCATGTCTCTTCTGCTGCTTAAACCCACAGAACTTGTCTTGTTTACATCTATTAAGCACCTTTGTTGCAGCCATGTTAGTGCCACTTTTCCTTCCCTTACATCACAATCTCTATTCAGCACCAGTATGGATCCTGAATCCTGCAAACAGCACAAATCCTATGAATCCTGATTCTAGCTCCCTAATGTGAAGTACCTCATCACCACCATCAGACAGATTTCTGCACACTATTTACCCGCAGCAGAAGAGGAGGTGCTAATAAGTTAGACGGTACCCTTGAGTTGAAGCACAACTAAGCCCATAGGGTTTTGCTACCCCAGCCAGCTTTCCAGGATTATTTTGATAAGTATGCTTTGGTCCTTGTGGCCAGACAAGCTGGGATTTCACATGTTGCCTTTTTTATTCCCTTTTTCCTTTTTTTTTTTTGTCTCCACCATCTGTTTTGTAAATCCTTGAATTGATAATGTAAAGGTCATTGTTTCAGCATACAGGGATTTCATTAATAAGGCAGAAGTTGGCAAGAATTAAATGAATATACACATATTAATAAATGTATACATGCGTGCACTGCCAAAAGTGGTTTGGACCACATAACTTTAAAGTATTTGATAAATGGCTGGGAGGGTTCTAAGAGGAAACTTTTGAGTGACTGACTCTAAAGAAGAGCTTCTGCTCAGATCCTGGGGTCCTGGTATGGATTCTTTCCATTTAAAACAGACACAATTAAGCACATTCCTGGGGTTTTTTTTGTGTGTGTACATCTGCATAGGAAAGACTGTTGCAACATTGTATCAACAATATAGAGCGAATGTCCACTTGAGATCCTACAGGAGAGGAATGGTGTTGGGGAAGATGAAACAGGAAAGCCTTATAAATATGATTGCCTGACAAAAGATTTTGGGAATATCAAAACTATAAGCGACATCGAAATGAAGGCCATCTTTGAGATATAGAGTCTTAGTTACTGAACAACTGGAAAACCATGATATGGCCGGCTGAAGGTAATCCCCTCTTGATTGAACAATACCCTCTGCTTGCAGACAGGTCCAAGGGTCAGAGCAGACCCTACTAGCTCAGCAGAAGGGATCCAAGGATTAGTTTTTAGAAGTTAAAATGTAACACTCTATGGTAATGTAATAACTCTTATAGGCTGTATGTAAATGCTATAGGATTTGTATCTTGTACTAGATTGGCTAGTGAGAATTAGAATATTCAGTACAGAAGATGATTTATTGTATTGTAACAAGGACCTCGCTCTCTTAACTCTCTTAGCTCTCTTTTACTTACTCTCTTGCTCTTGCTCTTGCTCTTTTTACTCTCTCTCTCTTACTCTGCTCTCACCTTGGGCCTGCTCCAAGCTGCGGCTGGCAGCTCTAAGCAGTGCCCCTGTACCCACGCCCTTTGCAATAACCGCGTGTTCCACGATCTGACTTCAGAGATCTCTCGTCTCCGTCCGTCCCGACCGATCGAACCCACACCCCAGCTCCTACAGAATGGGATTTAAAATTAAAACCTGAAACAAAACAGACCTCACTCTGGCCCAGAGAGACTCGTAGTCACCAGCACTGGGTGCTGGGATGCCCAAGAACTCTGTCCAGCTGTCAGGGCAGGGGTGATCACACAGTCCAGCTGGTGGCCAGGCATCCCAGTGCTCCTGCGCACAGACGTAAGGCCCAGGTTCTGTTGAGAGGACAGGCAGGACAAGCGATGGCAGCTGTCAAATCCTTGCCACATCTCTTAGCCCTTGGTATGCTGCAACAATGTTCAGGTTTGGGATTTGTGTTTCTGAGAGCTTCTGGAGCAGACAGTGAGGAGTGTCTCCATCCTGTCCCACCTCTGGAATCTTCGGGAGTCATCACAGTCCTTTGCCTCCAAGGCAGGTGCCTTATGAGACTGTGAGGGGATGTGCTGGCATTCTGAAGGTGTGAGTTAACACTGACCCTGCTGGGTTAACAGCAGCCATTCTGAGAGCCTCTTCCCTGCTGTTTGTCCCTCTGGTGCTTCCACAGCCAGACCTTGCCACCAGTTCCCCATTCACACTGTCCCCAGCTTTCTGTTACAGTGCCCTGTCCCTGTCCTTTTGAGTGTGGCATGTACTGCTGCTGGGGGGAGCTGTCTAATGCTTGGAGTCAAGGATTACTCAAGGCAATGCTTTGCAAGATATGAACTTCAGTGAAGGGTTGCTCATCCAGATCCTTGGGGTGTAAAACGAGATGGCAAGGCAATCCTGCAGTGCTTACAGGATATAATGAAGCAGAGATCTGCACAGCTGGGATTTCACTAGACAGCCAGATGGAGGTGAAATTCTCCTCTGTGATTTCAGGAAGAATCTCACAAGATATTACTTCTGGCAGTATTAAACAGTGGCTACTAACATCCAATTTCTTTTTGCTTCGTTCCTTTGGAATTTCAGCAGCATCACTGTCCTTTCTGGAAGAGAGACAAGGGAATCAAGGCACTGACATTCAAAGGCGGACACAGCAGAGACCTCTGCTTGGGTGTCAGGACAGAAGACTCTGAACTGCTGGTGTTATTTAACCAAATCTAAGACCAGGCAAAAGGAATATGGACATTTGTGACTGTCATACCATAAGTATGTGTATAAAATAGACTTACAAGGCTGGGGGTTCCCTGCTTGATGATTCCCTTGGGTTTAGAATGGCAAAGGGGGCACAGACATTCTTGATAATTCCCTTGAGTTCCTTGTGCTAGGTTAATGTCTTCCTTCCTCCACTCAGAAAATAGTCTGAAACCAAGTCAAATGAAAGAGAAGCTACATGGCATATCACATTCAGTAACTGATTTTAACAATTGTTTTTGAAATGTGATTATTTTAGAACTGAAAAAGCAACCTTTTTTCTATTTGTCCTGGGTTGAGGTGTATTCTATTACCATCCTCATGAGCAGTGGAAATCAGGTGGGCAGTGTTTCCTTGCCTCCTCCCCCCAGACTATCTTTCTGTTAATGGCCCATCATTGTCCTGCTGCATGACTCAGAGAGAACTCCCTCTGGACTATCTTCTGTTAACGAGCCTAATCAATACTTGGCCTCATGACTCATTACCCTATTGTGAGATGCTCCACCCAGAGGGAGGAACCAAGCATCCCATTGTGGATATAATCTGGGACTCTGAACACCAGAGGAACTCTTTCCACTGGATTTCCAGAGGACAGGAGCTACACAGCCACCACTGGACTTTCTGAGGAAGAGCAGACCCCGTCTACCACAGGATCACCACTTCAGAGGACTGCAGCCACCATTCTACCAGACTGCTACCACCATCCTGCCTAACAAGGACTGAGGTTGTATCTTGGCTCTGTCAGTGTTTTCTTTTACTTTCTTTTCCTTTCCTTTCCTTTAATTTCCATTAAATTGTTATTCTGACTTGGTGCCTCCCACTGGTTTGTTTTCAAACTAGCACACTATTGTATTGTGGTCATTACTTCTGGGCCTTTATCATTTCCTTAACTGGATAATTGAAAAGTTAACTTTTAAACAGCATTTGCAATGTCAAAGCTCTAGGTAGATATTTCAATAAGGATTGATGGGTTTTTGTTTCACCAGATTTACAGAATGCATGCACCATGCTACATGAAAATAAGGTCACATTTTATGATCCCCTACTCTGACACCTGAAAATAGCTAAGAATCTGTCAGAAGCTCAAGTTTTTCCAGTCACTGACTTTCCTACCACAGATAAAAGGCCAGGATGGGTTTTAGAAAGACTTTCTTTCCATAATTTATGGCATATTCCATCTAAATTAGGAACAGGACTTACAGGAGAAACATAGGGTAAAAAATCCCAAAGATCTCAATTAATAACATAAAATCCTAGGCACACTTAATGAATATTCAAACATTTTCTATGCAACACAGCAGACTACACATTTTTCTTGAGCAGGGATTTCCCTCCTCAGCCTCATTCTCTGTTTGCAGGTCAGACAAGTTAATGCATCCCCACATTAGCTCTGTGCAGCTCCCACTGAGGGAAGGGCCCCCATGGCACCATGGCTGTCCGTCACACTGAAGTGATTAGACAAAATCTTGCTTCCCCTGGCAGTGATGAGGCTCTGCCAGCCTGGTCCAGCTCCCCACTGACTGTTCCAGCCAAAGCTGGGAATCCAGGATGTGCTGTCATCCCTGACATCATCCATCAGGTGCCGCCTGCCAGCTCAGAGCAGTTCTGACCCCAACACTGAGCCAGCCTCTCCAGCTTCCCCTGTCTCAGCTGATTGCATATGGGGACAACAGGAGGACCAAAGGACTGGCCTCTCAAAAGTGATTTTTTTTCCTCTCTGCCTTTGCTATTCAGTATTCCTGAAATAATTTTCAAAAGCACTAACATCAGTCTTTTCCAACAGAATAAAGAGCTCACAGTCCCAAATTCAGTTATGAAGACATGTAGTCATTAAAATAAAGTGCTCCAGACAGTAACCCCAGTTCCAGCTGGGGAGGTCTGAGGTTATGAATTCTGATCTGTCAGCGATAAACAGGCAGTCAGATATTCACACATAAGAACAATTCTCACTGGTATCAGTGTGAAGCATATTGTGGGCAAAGGGCAACGTTTAACTTTTTTTTGGTAACTCTTCACAGTCAGTATCATGCCTCTGAACTCTTAGAAACTTCAGCTTAAGCAGAGTCCATAGGAGACACTGAAGTTTTGAAATGGGAAAGAGCAACGCAATCTGATGCAATCTTTGAGATACTTTGAAACTATAAGTACCAGAAAGGTATTTTTTTCTCCTTTTATCATTGCCCATCACAACTACTGCTGTTGCCATGAAAAAGCCTTTTTAATTTTTTTCTTTTTTCTTTGGTAGCAGAACACTCTTTATGAGTCAGCAGCAGTCTATTGCTTTTATGTCTCAAGAATTTTTGGGACAGGCCCTCAAATTAGATTGGGTCTTCACTCATGTCAGTCAGAGAGAATACACTGATTTCACTGACTGCAGACTGGTGAAGAGCACATCTTCATTTTTTTGCACCCCAGCGTATTGGTAAAGCATATTCCAAAAGTTTTGCTAAACTTCCAAAGAGTGGCAGGCAGTCCCATTAACATCACTGATTTTATTTGCCCTTCTGCATCTTTATCCATGTCTTTGAGAACTGACAGAGAACTTAATGCTGTAAAAAAGTGTTTGCTCTCTTATCATAAATGTGATAATCTCTCCTTCATTCACTCAATAGGTAGAATTTTAAAGATGAGATTAACAGATCTAACACCCCACAGGACACATGATCTTGAAGTACGTAACAGTAACAAATATTAATATGAACAGAGGAGAAACCAAAAAGCTTCAGTAGAGACATATCCTGCTGTTTTCCAGTACACCTCAGAGGTGTGAGTTACAACTCCATAGAGAGAAAAACAGTTTTCCCCACGAGGTTCAGTGTACTAGTGAGGGATACTTGTGGGACCTCCAGAGATACATACAATTTAAATACACAGGGACAATACAAACCAACATAAGGTCTTTCCCATTCATAGTCCAATAAAACCATCCAAAACTGTCGATAGTACAAAGGCAGAGCAGAGACCAGACCACAGCTGTACACAAGATAATCTTTGCTTTCCTACCATGATTTAAACAGAAAAATAATACTGAAATAAATATTTTTTAAAAAATACCCAAACCACATTGTGGGCTGACTGTATTCCTTCTAGTTACTTTAACATACAAAAAACCTGTGAACAACATTGTTTGGGTTCGAGCAGTGCAAAAGGGAAGAGTGGGTAATCAGAACACTTACTGCAGAAGACTACTGAATGATTAATGATTAAACTTCAAACAGCAAATAGATAAGGGACAACATGCAGCATTACTGGATTTATAAAATGCAGATACACAGTGGTCATGGTCTGCCCACAGATACACAGCCCAGATCATGGCTGCTTAAATGCCATGGAAGTCCAGACCAGAGCCAGATTAAAAGGAAATCTTTTCCAGACTTGCTGCAGCCACGAATAATCATGGATCAGTCATCCTGAATATGAAGTTGGGTAAAATAAAGGTAAAACTAACCTGGACTTCAAATACAACCAATAATTAGATAAAGGACTGAATTTATGGAAAATTTCTCCCTGGAGCTCAAGAGGATTTGGGCTTTGGTGTCACGTTGTAACCAAGAAAGTTACAATAATGTATTTAGACAGAGAAATATTCCATACAAGCTGAAATAATATTTAATTTGGCAGATTGACTGCACACTAGAATTTTGAATTTTCACCAGACATCTAAAGATTGTTGGGCTGGCTGCAAAAGTCAGATGAAACTTTCATTTAGCCCAGTATTTGGCATTTAACAATAGCAACTCACAGAGGCCCAGAAGTTTTTTAGCCTTGACAGAGCAATACCTTCCCTGCCTCTAAGCTTCCAGCAGTTCCCAAACTGACAGTTGCTTCAATGGTATCACAATTATCCAACTCTCCATCACTTATTTAATCATTTGGAACCGATCAAAACTTGTGGCATCTGAAAAAAATCAGTGGGTGTGAGTTTCTCAACTTAATTATGCATATAACAAAAAAGTTGCCTTCATTCAATATCAGCTGTCCTCCTGATCATTTCACTTCATGTGCCTTATTTTATGTCCTTTGGACCATGAATAATCATTCCCTCAACACTTGCCCTGTGTCATTCAGGATGGTATAGACCTCTATAATAACCATTTGCACTCATTTGATTTCTAAGCTATAGAGTCTTCGTTATTTCACTTCCTCTGCATACAGAAAGTATTCTGTACCACTAATTATTATTCTCTGTGTCCTTCTAGGTTATTATATCCTTTTCTAGAGTGAGGTGAGCAGACTTGTAGAATAAATTGAAATGTCAGATGCCCAAAACCACATGGAGCTGTATAGTGATGCTTTATCTCTTCTTTTTCAGTATTTCCTAACACCTTCACTGTCCTGCCCACTAACAAAGACCAAGATAACATTTACAGGAAACTACAGATAAATTTATAATTCTCTTTCAATAATGGCATATTTAGAACTACCATGATATATATGAAGGTTTTTTGCTTATTTGTTTGTTTGCTTTCCCCTGTGTGCATGGCTTTTTATTGATCAATATTGAATTTCAGCTGCTCCTTGCTTGGCACTGTGAGATGGTAGAACAATGGTCTATGCCATCCTCAGTTTTGATACTCTCCATCATCAGAAAGCTTTCTATTCATCTCTTTTCCATCACACATAAATATGTTAAATAGCAATCATTCTGGCATCTAATTTCATTGCAAAAATAGATCATTTCTTCTGACTGTTTTCTAACTTTAAAGTAGCTATCAGTTTCTGAGAACGCAGCTTCTTTTGTCTTGTGACAGGTTAGTTTCTTTTACAGCCATTGGCAAGATCCTTCTCAGACCCTTCATCGTGTTTCAGGGATGGAAAATGCAGCTTGTGCAGAGCAGAGCTATGGAATTAATGAAGAGATATAAATGCTTATAGCACTATAGTGAGGGTCAAAATACCTAAGGATCATGCTGAAAGATGAGCTTATTGCAATTAAGCATACCTTCTTATTGAAAAAAGTTTTGTAAAAGTGATTACTTAATCTGAAAGAAGCTGTGCTGAAAATTGAAACATGATTTAGACTTGAAGCAGAGTGCAATATTTTTAAATGTTGAAGGAAATCAATCATTCAAACAAATAACCAGCAGCAGTGGTGCATTCTATAAAAGTATCTTTCCATTAAAATTATTTCTTGCAATTTCTATGTTTTCTATTATGAAGAAAATTAGATTAGTCTGTTTTAATGGTCTTTTATGAGTTGAAGCGAGAGTCTACTTAATGATGTGCTGCTTTATTAATTCCTTTATTGGTCCAGTTCCTGGAAAATGTACCAACAATCCACTTTTGTACCGAGCAGCCTGGAAATCTTACACAGATATTAGTTTATTAAAAATAGCAGTTAACAGTTTTCTCTCTCTAATCTCAGCTGAAGAAATGTGCTCTATTAATAAGCATTCCCACTGTGGTATTTACAAACTCTGTGCCACTCTGTTACACTGTTCTTATGTGAACACTAGGGCTTGGAATATTTAACTGTTATCAAATCTCCTCCTGGATCCTTTGGAGCTGACACCCATACGCAAAGTCAGTAGCTGGCCACTTCCTGATTTAAATTTCAAGCTAAAGCACCATAGAGATCCTCTGATGGATATGGAATACAACAGCTGCTTAGAGGAGCAATAGATGTCTGCTCTCATCTCCTTGAGCGATGCTGATATAATGCCTTTATTCTCAAATTGCTGTGAGGATCTCCCACATGGCCAAGGCAGCCAGCACAGGCAATGAGAGGGTTTACTGCTTTCAGCCTCACGATTATACAATTATCTCTCTCTGATATACTGTTCCAGAATCATCTGAGCTGATAGCCATAAGTCTGTTCAATGCTCTATCAATTTATGTAATATTTCTTCCTGTAATCAAATGTCATATTTCTGATCTAGCCAACTTGGTCTTATATTGAGACCACTGGCTCCAGCTTTTCCAAGAGCCATGTGATCTCAGTGTGCACAGAGAGAGATTGTCCTTGCTCTGAGCTCCATAAACAAAGAGCAAATGTATTTATTTGGAGGGCATTGGCTACACTTTTTTTCCTGCGTTCCTGAAATACGTGCCCAAGCACATCTCAAGCGATGCCTGTAGTCTGTAGTTTGCTGCCTACACTGCTGACAGTTTAGAGATCAAATAACGACATGTAAGAGGTGTGCTGATCACTGCAGACCTGGTTATCTTACATTTCCAGAGATGTGCAGCAGACTCACAGGCATCCACTGCCACTCAACAGCTCGTTAATCAGCAGCCTGCTGCTCTTGTGTCTGTGCTACTCCACACTGTCAGGAGCTGTGTTTACATGAGAGCTCTCAGTGAAGCTGTTCCTACGAACGATACAAATACCTGTCTGGCTCCTTTCCTGACTGTAGAATGTGCTCATTGACAAGAGCCCACATAGAACTCTCTGGATAAATGGATGCCATTTCCCTCAAAACCAAAAAAAAAAAAAGTTGTGCATGGAAAAGAACATAAACAGATCCCTCTCACCAGTTCACTTGGAGTTCAGCATGAGCACTCCAAAAGAAGGAGAAAAAATACAGAGGGGACATTTCCAATGTTTCCTAAGATATATTCTTTCTTTTCTCTTTTTCCCAAACAAGAAGAAAAAGAACTACTACTTATATTCAGAAAAAAGTTAAGCAGTCCAAGATCAAGGGTAAACTCAGTTAAACAGAGGGACCAGAAAATTTGCTTCTAAATTGGGCAATAATGAATGTGTACTTCTCATGACCTAGCTTTGAAAAATAGGTAAGTTACCTGCTGGCTGTTTGGGGAGCACTGTCTGGGGCTTGCTTCTGCAGGCTACAACTTGGGAAGAACAAAATGAGGAATGGGAGGCTTTGCCAGGAATGTATGGGGGCAATATAAATGGGACTACAAAGCAAACACTCATGGAAAAAGAGGAAAGGGTGGGGAAGTATGATTTGCTTGACAAAGACTTAATTATGATCCAAGGATTTAGCCTATTATGTTTATTGAAAACATTGTTCTCCATGAGGACTTTTTGTTAGTGAAGCATAGGCACAATGCTGAACTGAATTATGAACTGAAGAAACAGTAGTTAGCTCTAACTGAATGCAAGGAAGAAGATCAGACAGACCATCCATGAGCACAGAATAGGGATCTCTTATTAAAATTTCTCTGTCAAATTTCTTTTGGATATCTTATATTTTGGTGTTTCCTGCTACGATTTGCCATTTTTTAAATAGTTGTTTAAGAAAAACTCCAAAACACCTTTTTCCATAGAAAGCATCCAGAAAAGTCTTTGTCCATACCTTCCAGAATGCTCATACTGTAGGGTTATAAATCAGGGTACTACTAACTCAAGAACTCTGGAAAAACCCCACATTATGGTGAGAATGAAAAATCACAGAATGAAGAGTTTGTCAGCCACCATGCAGGACCTTCCTGAGAACATGGGTCTGTCCCCAAACAACAGCACAGGGGCCAGCAAGATTACTTTCAGGAAAACAGCTACCCCACATGGAAACATCGAACACCTGACCTGCTGTTAACACTTCTACTCAACGTTCTAATAAATTCTCGAGGAAAAGGCCTTCCATTATACCCAGTGCATTTGTGTGCATCAGACACCGTGCCATTGACTGATTTGCAGAAATTAGTCTCACTGGGGAAAGCTTCTGGTGTATCATCTATTTCAAGAGAAAGAAGATGTAGGATGTGGTGGGATGGCGGAACAGTTGTGATGATGTAGGAATCTCACTGTGAAAACTACTGTTGACCAAGCAATGTGACAGGGAGCCATATCCAGCCTGATTTTTTTTTAACAGCACCCATCTAGTTTGCACACTTGATTTCATATTTCAGTTAAAAATAAAAAAGGTATCTTCTATTTTAGAGGTGGAAGAAAAGCAATTATTATCTTGCCTCGCTAAATCTCCCAGTGGATATATGAAAATACTTCAGTGGGTGATAGTTCATTTGTTAAATGTGGCACAGACAGGATGGTATCCAAAGGAAATAAATTATTTCACTCTGATAATTTTTTAATGTATTATTTGTAGGACATCTGTGTTCAGAAATCTTAATTTAAGTCAAAGGTCTGCCCTTTCAGATGCTGCAAAGTAGTACCAGTAACAACCAAAACAAAAAAAAAAGGCTGACAAACTTTTAGGATTCTTGTATGTTATGCAAGTTTTCAGACTAGTAATGGAAAACACTGGATTAACTCTCAGAGTAAATGGACAGAACCATTAGCTCTTATTCAAATTCAGTCAATGGATTATGATTTTTCTTTCATAATTACTATCTGATTGTTTTTCTGAGACATTTTAATCTCTTTCTTTCACTTCTTAGTTTAGATCATTGGCAGCTTTATCACTCTTTTCCTGCTGATGAAATAAGAATTAACACTATCTTTGGATGCTTGATGCTAAATTAACATTTCCAATGTACTCCTGCAGGAAACACCAACAAAATATCGCAATCTGATTACCCAGCTAACTGCTTCCTTCTCATTTGTCCTTTTGACTAGTAACCAAAGCACTTTTTGGACTGTTTATCTTGTATTTCCTACAAATGAATGAGTAGCCTCAGTATTTTCTTTCCTCTTTGGTCAATAACAATGAGACACACAAAGCCCACCAGATAATCCTGTGCATTTGCCTACATCCACAAAAAAAAAAATCCTCCAAAAATCCTGAGAGCCATTTCCAAGCTTGTGCCTCGCAATTCTGTCCTCCTTGCAGGAAAACTTCTCCTCAATTCTACCTTCTTTTAATCTTTCCACAGTTATGTATGGACACGGAGAACACACAAAAAAGAGCATTTACTTTTTTAACAGTTGCATATATAGCACCTCTGAGGTTTTTAGTTATAACCAGATGCTCTCTTCAGTCTGAAGTCCAGCCGTGACAAACTGCAGTTATGGGGGAAGTGAGGGAAGGGGTTTAAGCAGCTCATCACACTGGTTATTATTGTCTGGAGAGTGCAAATTCCATGTTAAGAAAAGGAGTCACAAGGAAGGAACAAGCAGTGATGTAGCTGAGGGCAGGAGAAATTCACCTGCTTCCCAGCTCAGGAGGGAATATCACATTTATCCTGTCTTGCCTGCTATGCCAGATTGGCTAATTTAGTGTTCCACTGCCCTGCTTTTAGGAGATGGAAAGACCACACAAATTCAACATGGATTGCTGAAACAGAACATCTATTTTTTGACAAGCTACTCAAAAGATCATAATTCCAAGAGGAAGTTTTAAACTAAGAATGGAGTCTGTCCTGAATATTATTGCCCAAAATGTGAACTAATGGCTGTATTTGGAACACACCTCTACAAAGGACATCAATTTGTCTGGCACTGATGAGAGGGAAACAAGAGCCTCAATTTCCCTCAGTAGCATCCCAAAGTGTGAATGTCCTGGTAGGTCCCGACCTCTGTAATCAAGCTCTGCAACACCTTTGCGGTGATTATCAAAGATAAATATTAGTCAGGTAATATCTGGCAAGGCAGTGGCCTGGTTTTAACATGGTACACAAAATTCAGCGTGGACATGTACCACATATTTTCTTGAGATAGCATTAAGCAAACAAAAGAATACTAAATAGAAATATTTTTGGTTTTAAGCATTTAAATTCATTGTTGGGTAATGTGATGCAGCCATGTTGTGGCACATATGCCTCAAACAAAAAGCTCAAATCCCTCAAAAAGGCAGAGGATTGCAGAGTGTCCCAAATGATCATCCCATGACTCTCAGTGTAATGTGTTATAACAGAATATGCAGTTTAGGCAGCAGAATGCTATTTTCAGCAGGCTTGATCAAAAGTCATGAAGCTTAATTTCAACACGAAACATCATCTGTCAGTTCAAAAAAGAGAATAATGATAATCTTTGTTTAACAAGTGCCAAGGAGTGATTCAACATTCATCAACTCCCTCCATTCTCATTAGCAAAATCTAAATATCCAATTTAGCAACCTTTCACTTTCATTTTTAGATGATGGTGTGTTACCAAACTCATTTTATAGAGAATAATTGGTAATAATACTCCCCTTCTTTCTGTGAAATCCTGAGACATTTCATGAAATAATTTCCATTTCATCTGGAAAAATTTCCCTTCTCCAATACCTATGAATCAACCCAATTGTCTGCCTGTTTGAGAAATTACTGTCTAGTGCAAATCATCTCTTAGATGCTTTCATTACTTCTGAAGGCCTTACCTCCTGATGGATGGAGTGTAATTGAGCACAGATGCTATTTGCCATGAATAAGCAATCCAAACTTCCAAACAATTGCACAGCAGTTGAGTTCCTCCGAGTGCACAAATAAGCTTCTTATTGCTTTTAATTTTATCCACTGGGCTAGAAACTCGCAGCCACATGAAAACATTACCTGAATTAGAAAAGCAGAATAAGCACTGAATGTCCTGGAACTGCAAAGACAGGATGGTCTTGATCTTACCTGCTTTGAAAAGGTAAGAACTCCTGTAGAGTTCATTGGGGTTTGGAATGGACCGTCTGTGAGGCACAGAAACAAGATCCACTTTGTGTACACTTGGTATGAGTTCTCTAAACAGAGACTAATTAAAATTTTGACATTTTAGAGTGGTAGTTGATATTTAAACAGAAATATTTCCAGAGATCATTGCACTTGATATTGAACAATGCAATTACTGACATCAGAAATATGTCATTTCCATTGAGTGGATTAGTGTTCTCGGAGCGATGCACAAGGCATATCAGCAGTACTAAAGAGCAAAGGAAAAACCAAACCACGTATGAAAATTCTGTAAATATCAAATACATTCAAAAGGATGACCTTTTATGGGCATCCAATAACTTAGATACTTATTCTAAGTTAATCTGAAACAGCAAGAAATCAAATTTGGAAGGAAGCAAGCCTGAGGGCAGGATTCTTCTTGGCATTTCAGAATTCATTTTTTTCCTTCTCCTAGAGAACAGAGAGTGCTCTCTATTTAATTTGCATCCCACCAGAAATTTCCTGCGTATTTCAGTTGAGGTAGGAGCCTCAAAGAACTTACTGTTTTGATTTCCAGCTCTGCTGTTTTGAGCATTCTTATAAGGAATTACTTGTGGAACATATGTGTTTCATTGAAGTCAGTGGATTTGTACAGATATCATACAACAGTTTCACAAGTGTAGCACTCCTTGCAAGGGCATTGGTGGGATAAAGATGTGTTAAACTGACAAATTGCCTCAGAGATGTTCAGTTTCTGACACCCACACATCTTGGATCTTGCTACAAATCTTTAAAATAAATAATGTTAAAGCACTTAATTCATTAATTAATTCCTTTCTTCTAGACACTGCAGTGAGAAATCAAATAGAAAACCAGGACCTGCTAATTGGCTAATACTTGTTAAAATATTGTTACTAATCTACTTTTTTTTTTTTTGTCTTAACTTGAATGTGTCAGAAGAATTTCAAATGGACTATGAATACTCATCCCAGGATTACAAATTTAATTGAGCTGACCGTTTGAATTTGCATTTAAAAGCCTCTGCACAAACCCAAAGGATATTCAGAGGTTTTTTTTCAAGTTTCAGGTTTCCTCCTCTGTGACCTGAGAATACAAATCCCAACACTGAGCTTCTCTTGCTGTAACTTGCCCACAGAATCAGAGTCAAGCCACACTGGTACCTTATATGTGCCTCCTATAGGAAAAATCACACAGGAAAAAAAGGAAAAAGGAAATGTCATACCATGAGTAAACAATGCCTGTCTATTCAGAACAAGAGTTTTTAGCTGTTTTTTGCTTTTGCTATTTCTCTTTTGAAAAGGGAAAGAAGAAAAATGTAACTGGCAAGGCTGTCTATAAATCACTGTAAAGAAGTATGGCAACATTTGGAATACATACACTTTGCAGTTTTAACGTATTCTGCATATTTTACATACCGGCAAATAACTTTTTTAAACATAATATTGGATGAAAATCTAGACAGCAAACTTCTGAAACTACCGGTTTTTATCCCATTTTTTGTCCTTTAAAAAAAGGTCACATGATGAGTGAAAGAAAATTAATACATAACAAAACAACAGTACTTTATCAGGTAAGAAATATAACCATGTCATTAACTCTGCTTCTGTCTCTCCCCAAACTCAACACCGGCTCTTAGATTCTACTTGAGATAATTTTTGCAACCCTTCCCCTTCTCCTTTTTCATGTGACAAACATTTGATAGTATGTGACTGTCCTCTAGCTATCAGGCAGAAGCCTTGTTCCTCGGGAGACTGACAGCACGTCACATCATTGGAAAGCAATCTGTCTGGTCAGGCAAGTATTTTCTCAGGGATTTTTTCAGCAAATTCTATCAGAAGCATGCATTCAAAACTGCCTGTTAATGTAGGCAGTTATTCATGTTTGGGGAAAAAACCCGACAAAACCTCCATGACTGAATGCTGCAGTATTGTGCAATAACCTTTTAACAAGGCACATTTATCATGCAACAGCTCAATATTTAGATATGGTGGTAAGCACATTTCTGCATGGACATTTTTTTCATTCCAAGTTCATCTCCAAACATCATACTTGGATTTGCACACTTTTATAAATCTGTTCAGTCTGACTTTATCCCAACTGATAACTAGGATTAAGTCATTTAAGCGTGATTGGTAAGTCACAATTCAGGAGCACTGGTTCCTCCCTAATCAAAGTCCCGAGGCAACAGAGATGTTTGGAGGGTTCAGGCATGTCTGGAAGTAACTTTTGTTCTTTAAAACACCCTGAAGTTAACCAGAGTGACTGCGGCCTTAGCAATCCTACTGTATATCAGTACCAGCATTAAAGGTATATTCCTTCCGTCATTTCCAAATGTTCCTATGTGAAGTGCCAATCTTTTACTGCCACAAAATGTACACACCGCCACATTTTTTGGAAGCATGGGGACGCTGTTCAGTGGGCCACAAGCTCTTAGAGTCAGATTTTTAAGGGCACAGACACAAGTTTGAGTTTTAAGACTTCCTTAACTTCCTGTAACACTTTCTTTAGCAACAGAAGGTAAGAGCTCAGGCACCTCTTTGCATCTGTAAACAAAATTAGAAGTGCTGCAGAGGCCTTAAAGCAGAATGATTAACAACAGCACTGTAAGCACTGAATGACTTAAGATTTGCACCCACATAGCAAGAACAGCTCAAAGGAATGAAAATGCAGTAATATAACAGAATGGGCCCTGGTTCCTAATGTGTGCTTCTGTCACAGGAGAGTTAACATCTAATCAGTTATTTAAATTAAAATGTCTCAGAATCAAATATAACTAAATGCCTCAAGCTAGGGTATTTAGCCAGAAAATGCTAAAATACACATCAAAGAATATTTCTAGCTAAAGGCTATGGACTCAAGGCCCTAAAGGTGCAAAAAAGCTCTGAGCATTTTAGGTTTCAAAGCTGAAACACACAGAGGAGCTGGTACATGCCAGATGCTAAAGGGGTGTAAGGTTGTCTCTTGCCTGTAGCAGAGGAATGATGGATGCAGGTACAGAAGCTTCTGCTACTGTGTGATTAGGCTACATGTGGAAAGCAATAGGTGGATGAATTGAGAAAAATTTGTAAATTCAGTACTGACTCACTGATTAAGTCCTGTCTTCCTTCTGGTAAACCTGACATCCCAAAAGCAAAAATAAAAAAAAAATCTCTTGGAAAAGTACAAAATCACTAGGAAATTTCAATCTCAGTTCCTTACAAAACACACACATCAAGAACTCCTGGATGTGTATTCAGCTCTTCTGAAGTAGGGCTGAGGGCCTAATGTGAATGTCAGTAGTCACACCAGAAATCAGAACTGTTTATTACCTCAGAGGAAACTGATTGAGATAAGCAGTCCATAAAAAAGACATCTTGGTTTCACCTGTGCAAATTTACTGCATACCAGCAAGCTAAGTTAGAGAGGAACTGAAGAAAATGGAGTACCTGTAAGGAAAGTGCTGTATTATCGCTAGACTGTCATTAACCTCTGGGATTTTTTTTATACAGCCATGGAAAACATGCCTATCCAGGCTGTTCCAGTGAGGACTGACAGTGGTCTCAACCAGAAGTGATGCTGAGTATTTGCCATCATTATAGGTGGCACTGCAAAAACTGAAGGCAGGTAGGACTCAGTGTCAGGAAACAGTGGGTGCTGCTTTGGGACACAGAGGCTACAGGACCAAAGAAAAGACAAAACTTTTTTCCATGAAAGACAAGCTCATGATATCTGAATGAATCTCAATCACATGGAACATAGTTTGGCATATACAAATCTGGGAAAAGCATGAATCTTTTCTTGTTCATCCTGTGTAGCTTGCAGAGTTTTGTATAATATGAAAAATAGCAAAAAAATGGGTATGTTCTCACCTCTCTATCTTCTTTTCTGTCTCAAAGGCAGCAGCATGTGCTGTGAGCTCCTGGGGCGAGGACAGGAGCAGCGGAGCAGAGCTGTGACACCAACAGGGGCTGTGGGGCATTGCAGTCATCTTTAACTCTTCGGACAAGATGAGTTATTTGCCCTTCAGCCACATGTGTGTGAAAACCACAGCTGATAAGTGTACAGAGCTGGAGAAAGCATGTGCAGTGTTAGATATGGTGGCTTTTAATCCTGGTGACCCTTTGTTCTCATGAATGCCTGAATTTTGCCACGAGATAGACTCTGCATGTCTGTATTAGCGGCAGCTGCATGTTCCAGGGGCTTAGAAGGACATAGGAAAACCTTGACAACCAACCAATCTCCAACAGAGAGCTCAGACAAATCTTTCTTAAATATGGTGTTCTGGAGGACCAGTGACAGGCCCTACCCAGACTCTAAAGCTCCCCTGAAATAACAATGGAACAAAATATTATCAAACATCCCTGTTCCAGATCCTACATTTTTTAAGAGTGAGGTGAATAAATAGTTAAAAACAGTCCGGACAAATCAATTCCTTTTTTAGATACTGTCTAACTCCATGAGCTCTGTTAAGAGCAGATCTTCATCAGTTTTGAGTGAAAAGGATGACAAGAACTCATTTAGATTTAATCTTAAGCTAAGATGGTGAAAGAACAGTAAAATAAGCTTTTCAAAATCAGTTTGTGTATATCATTCCAAAGAAAGAGTTAAGCCAGAAGAACCTGACCTGTATCAGTTGTTTTATGAGCTATGTGCTCTCTCCAGCAGGCTGTATATCATTCTGGAGGAAGCTGGACCCTTGTTACTCAAAAAGCATTACACTAGTGTTTGAACTCTAAGGAAATGTCAGGACAGGGTTTGCTTATGAAGTGACATGGAGCTCAAGAGTCCTTTACTTTTACTAATGATGTTCTGAAGGAAGTCAGGAGGATTTCAGCCTTCTGGCAACACCAAACACTGGGAGAATCTATAGAGCTGAGAGACTTGGAGAGTAAAAGGTAATGTAAAAGAAAGCAACCCTTGCCATCTGAAATTAAAAAAAAAAAAAAAAGAAGCTTCATAAACATATTTTTGTTCATAAACTAGGAATAAGAAAGGGATCAACGGGGAGTCAGCCAGTTGCCCGAAGAGATAAAGGATAAAGCTGCTTTCTTCCCTGTCTCTTGTTTCCTGTCTGTTCTGTGGAACTTTCCCTTCATCCTCTTTGTTGTATGACTAATATAAAGCTGCATGTTTCCTGCAGTAACTAAGTAGATTAGTTTCTTGTGAACAGAACAGCTGCTTTAAAAAGGCCCTGTATCACTCCTGAAAACAGGAGTTAGGCACCTAAGTAACTTCCTAATCTCTCCTGAGAATTTCACCCTTAGCATACCACACGCTTCTCTTCCCCATCTGCAGACTGGAGATAAGAGCTTTTGAATGTGGCTGCTGCTGTCATCTTGGGAACAAGGGAGGTAAAGGGAAAAAACACCCACAGCAGCAGTGAGCACTCAAGCTGCTATAATGGCAGTGCTGCACTGATAGCATCCTCTTTCGTACACTGTGGAAAAATGTTACTGCTCATCTTATCAACTCAAGTACACTGATTCTCACCAATGCACTGCTTGACCTCCTGTGGCTTGTTTGAACCTTATGAAAACCTATATATCAAATCATACAAATTAACTGGTGCATATTCCTGCTCCTATCAGGCTTCCTGTATGCCAATGAAAATGAGAATATACTCAAATGGAAAAACAGGCAACCCTGTATTCAACAGGATCCCTTATAAGGCAGTCTAAGAGAGTTGAGGTCCAAGTTCAGTTCCCTGCTAAGCAGAACTGATGTCGACTGCTGTGTTTACCTTTCAAACTGCCTCTATCCATGCAAAGGAAAACAAAAGCAACAGGCTAAAATGTTATGCTGAACCTGAAAGTAAGAGTTACTGTCATGTGCTGAATGAAAAACGGAGTCAGTTCTAATTTGGGATAAACTACTGTAAAGGTAACATTTAGAACTTATGAGCATTTTCTGATCAGTTGTGGTTACTTCAAATTATGCTGAAAGATTTTTTTTATCTGCTGCTATCAAAAACCAGTGAAAACTGAACCTCAGGGGCTTGGAGGTCTCAATTGTGAGGTGGGCCTTGTGATCTTATGTTGATGCACAAGTAAAACATTTCATTGTGAAATCTGAAAATACGCTTGGTTTTATAGATTTCAAAGTCTATTCCTTAACCCTTAATTGTTAAAACCAAAATAATTTAAAGTGCCATTTTCTTTTGAACTAAATTTTTAATGGGCTTTGTGCAGCAAGAAAAGATAAGAGTGCCATGGTGTTTCATGTCTAACACTAGATCTACTGGATGAGAACCCCCACTGGAATGGAAGAATTCGGCATGTGTTCCTTGCTCTCAATTTCACAACACCTCAAGTAAAAGTTCTGTCCCTAAGTCCTCTAGTTGTAAAAATGACTTTCTATATCTTCACTGTGCCAATGAGGAAACCCCTGTTTATGAGGTTTTGAATATTTATCTGAAATATAAGTGACCAGCAGATGGATGACCACATCATCCATGGCATCCCCTCAGATTTTGCCCCTTCATCCCGCTTTGGAGAAGGCAACTCCGTTGCCTGCACAGAACTGTCCTTATGCGTTTTTACAAGTCCCATGAGGGCACATCAAGCAGCAAACATCAAGCTGCTGATACTTCCTTAAGTGTTTGCACTCTGCTCGGCCACACCACGTGTGACAACACCAAGTGTTGTGATGATGACATGAAACTCAAGCCCTGGAGGGAAGCAGTGCTGCCCCATCCTAATTGATCAAATCCACAGGCAGCAAGGCTCTTGTTGCAGTGGGGATTTCTGCAACATATGTAGACAGCAAGGCCCGTGGAAAGAAATAGGGACCGATTCTTGATAGAAGTTTCAGAGATCTTTATTTTCCAGCCACATGGCCAGGGGACTGCTGAAGAACTGTCGCAGTCATGGGACAACCAGGGTCCTCCCCACCCAGGGGAACACAAAACAAGCAATGGGGAATGGGATTCACCAGGGAGTAGGGAAACTCCGTAGGCCGTGCCTCTACTCCAGGGTCCCCTCTCCCAGGACCCCATGTCAGGGGGGAGGAACCCCAACACTTCACCCTTTTGTTTTAACTAAAAGAGATTTAAAACTTAACATTGAAAACAGCTGGATAAACATAAGATAACAATTTCAAAAGAAAACAAGCCACTCTCCTGAGTCTCTAAATGTCCAAACAGATTTTTTCTTTGGAACATCTTAGGGCTGGCAGAAGGGAGACAGGACTCTCTGAGCATGCTTTGTGGGGAAACTGAGGCAGGAGAGGGTTTCTTCCATTTGTACCTGTTGGAACTCTAAACAACAATAGTTAATGCCCCTCCCTGCCTTGTCATCCCCCACTCAGCATGGGAAAGGGATTTGGGGGAAAACAATTGGTAAAGGCATGGTTTTGTGAGGGAAACCATGAGTGAAAGAACGGATTAAGAATACACTGAGGGTAATAGGATATAGGATAAAAGGGAAAGGTAGGATTGCGTAAGGGAGACTGTATGGGTTGTTCATAATGGGGATATTGTCTGACATGACTACGATTTGCAGCAAAAATACTGCCTTTCACAGAAAAACCACCAGGCCCGGCAACATTTGCTGCTTGCAGGCTTTTCTTTCCTTGTATAATTTTAAACTCCGCCACTTTTCTGTCTCCTAAGGCTGGGATATATTTTTTGGGGTTATTCTTCATAATGGCAGTACAATGAACGAATATGTCTTCCTTGTTGTCACATCTCGTTATAAAGCCATAATTTTTTTTGACATTATACCATTTTACTATTCCTAAAACCTTAGCTACGATAATTTTTTCTTTTTTCTGTGTCACTGCTGTTTTTTTGTCTTGCTGTGTTCCTGCTTTCACTTTCACTTTTGCTCGCTCCCACGTTGGAACTGCTGGAGCTGCCAGGGCTGCCAGGGCTGCCCGTGTCTGCATGCTCTTGCCATGGAGTCTCAATTTCTCCGGGTCGCATTTGGGGCCGCACGGGCCAGGCTGGACTGTGCCGCTCAGCCCCTTGTGCTCTGCCTCTGGTCACAGCTGCGCTGCCGCTGCCTGGCACCGCGCCCACGTCTCGGCTGGGCCTCTGTGTGGTGGCTCCCCCGTGCCCTGCGAACGACTCTGTTCCGGCGCGTGTTTCGGCTATGTGCGGCTCCGCTCCACTGCCATTGCCGCTGGCCACCGCCCGTGCGCTGCCCCTCTCGGCCGGGCGTTCGCGGGGTTTGCTCCACCATGCACTGCGCGGGGCCAGGCGGGCACCACCGGGTTGCACTGCTCCCGCCGCGTCTCATCCCACTGCCGATACCACAGCTCATGCTGGCCCGCCCGCACGCGGGAACTGCCTTGCTGCCACCCACAGTGCACTCAGCGCATATGGCCGAGGCCGCGCGGTCCCTGAGGCAGCTTTCCTTTCGCAAGGACACAGCTGATATTGTTCAACAGTCTCCGTCATTAGATAATATTCATGGAAATATTCTTCCATCGGCATATATTTTGACTCAGAAATTAACTGAGTCCAAACATTCTTCCAAAAGTCTTTGGTAAGAATCAAGTCCCAAGAAATGTAGAAAAAACTTTTAAACAACCATGCCAGGAAGTGTCTCAGCTCTTTTTGAGCTTGAATTAAGCTAAAATTTACATATCGTTGTTCAAGAATCTTTTCCATTTTAAGATAAATGTCCCTTTGCAGCTCAGAGAGCCACGAGTCTTTCCATGGTTCCTCCATAGTTTATGGAACAGCAAAACAAAAGCAAGAAGAGAGATCCAGAGAGTTTCTTTACTCACGAATTTTTGGGGATCTTCAAAATCTTGATCGTTTCACAGTTGCTGACTCCAAGGAATCGTTATGTTGCCCGCAATCCCACAATTTGTTGCAACGGGGATTTCTGCAACATGTATAGACAGCAAGGCCTGTGGAAAGAAATAGGGACCGATTCTTGATAGAAGTTTCAGAGATCTTTAGTTTCCAGCCACATGGCCGGGGGACTGCCGAAGAACTGAGCAATCACGGGACAACCAGGGTTCTCTCTGAGCAGGGGAATGCAAAATAACCAATGGGGAACAGGATTAGGGTACATGTGACCAGGGAGCAGGGAGACCCCATAGGCCGTGCCTCTACTCCAGGGTCCCCTCCTCCCGGACCCCACACCAGGAGGTAGGAACCCCAACAGGCTCTCAGCAGCTGGAGGGCCCCATCACTCCAGCCTGAAAGACAGCAGAGGCAAAGGGATAATGCTGGGCTGATGCGCAGTTCTTAACGAGCAGAGCAAGTTGAAGTGCAGGGAGCCGCTGCAACTTGAAGCCGCAGGAGCAGAGCAGCAGCTGCACTGTTTATCCCATTTTTAAACAAGGAGACAGTAGTTAAGATCTGATCTTTTAAGCTCAAACTTTCATGCTGAGCAAACCACAAGTATCCAGAGTTATACTTGAGGAGTTCTGGAATTTTAAAACTCAGGTGTATGAACAGCAGTGACGCAAGTCACACGCGAACAGCTCATCTGAGTGAGCATACACTTGCTACCTTCATTTCCCTACAGCTTAACATTTCCACTCCCTGAAATTCAGTGAGGAATCAGAATTTATGCTCCGGTGTCATTCCCTGGAGACAATCAGTCCAATGCTGGGTTTGGCTGAGACAAAGTTCATTTTGTTCACAGTAGGCAGTATGGGGCTTTGGAAATTATGAATAAAATCAAGCCTATCCCAGCCCAAACCAGCCCACCACAGATTAATTAAATGACATAAATATGGATGCAGGAATAATACCTACCTGTGAATGAGAGGAAGCACCATTGTTTAGACAAGGTATTCCAATCTCTTGATTATTTAATCAATGCAAGGCCATATTCCATCTGTGAAGCCTCCCCGTATCCTTGTGGCAGTGAAGTTCACACAGCTGGCAAATTTTTAAAAAAAGCCATTACAAGAGGCATTTTGAAAGTTTGGGAAACTCTGAGCAGTATTAAAGACTAAATATTAATTATAACAAGTATCATTAAAACAACTTATAGGACTCTGAGGTACTAATGAATTTTGTTAAGAGCAATAATCAGGTTACGAATTAAACTACTGGATTATATATTAGGCAAGCTTGAATTTGTTGAAGCTTTCTGTGTAATGAGGTTATTTTTGCCTCTCGATACAATAAATCTAATTTTACATGTTTATTATGACATCTTATTAAACTGCTTTATAGGAAGAACGTTAGAGACACTTTTAGGAACTCCTCAATGTCCAAGCTAATTTAGGAAAGAACATCAAGTTCTCCTTTATAACATCATTATTTTTAAACCATTTACTAGCAAAAAATAAATGAAAAAAAATTCAAAGGGGAAAAGAGAGAAGTGGTCGTTTATGTTTCATCTACAGTAAATTTATACATGTTCATATTCATGTTCATGTTAAGCCTTAAAACCTGAATTCTTTATTTTATATATGTATATATGCTCAAGTCCTTAAGTTTTCAATATTAGCAAGTCATAAAGTAGTCATAGTCACAGATTTTCCTGTTGCTTGTGCATCTGGCAGTGCTACCCAGAGAGGCTGTTAAACTATTTTGGGATACTTTGATTTAAACTGAAATGAAAACTGTAAGTGAAAACAAGGACTGTGAACAGTGGGATCAGATGGTTTAGAAGAAGGAAGGAGAAAGGAAAAGAAACTTTCTATGTACACACTAGGTAGGGACAATACATGTGCTGCTGAAGGCAGCACTAAACAAATGAAGGCTGAAAAGCATAAAGATGTAGTTTTAAGCCAGTGGTAAATAAACAGAATGTGACATGTTAAACTTGCATTACTTCAAGTAAAAACAAAGCAAAAATGGGAAAAAACCAACAACCAACAAAACCCCTCCCCAAAAAACCAAACCCAAACATTTACCCCCCACCAAAACCCAAGTTCTATCCTCCAATTAAAAATTGTAAAAACCTAATCTCAGTGTACAATCAACACAAAAATAGTGTTCCATCCTTAACGTGGTTTTCTCTATTTCCATTGATAGATTTAGCATCCAGGTATCATATGAAATTTATCATTTCTGTTCCAACTCCAAGATAAAACAACTCTATTTGCCATGTGTCAAACAACTAACAAATTTTACCCTCACTATCCAGTTATGATTCTTTATGATTTGTGTTGCAGAGGACAAAAACCTCTGTGTCTGCAAGGGTATAAAAAGTTCCGTGTTAAGTAAACACTATGAAATGGTCAGTCTGTTTGACAAACTCAGAATAAGTGGTATGTTTTTGCATTACAGGGATTGATTAGTCACGTAAAGTGTTTGGGGTTTTTTTTAGTGTTCATCCCTTAGGAAAAAAAAGAAAAGCTCCATTTTCAGTTTTCCAATTTTCCATAAAGAATCTTGCTGCTTGCATAAAGCAGTTTCCAGCAATTGTCATATCTGGAGCAGCAACTTTCCCTTTTTACTTTTCATTATCGGAAGCTTAATAGAAGGTAATGCATTTTTTTTTATAAGTTTAAAATTTATGGATATGAAATGTTGGGTTTACTGCTTAGAAAATGAACGCATTACAATACAGATTAGTGGCATGTCCATAAAACCACACAATGCTGCACAAGCCCTGATATTATTTTGTCAAATGAGCTTCAGAGCCTACCTAAAAGCGAAAAGACTAAATGAAATATGACCAAAAGGTTAAGTTGTGAAAAATGATGCCTATTCTACTATAAATACAATTGTTTAGGCAACTTTATGTTATTTGAGCATCCAAACCAGAAAAAAAACCTGAATAAGTTTTCTAGTGACAGAATATCTGTATTGACATGCAGAACTCAAGCCTTGGGTTGAATTTTTTTGTTTCCACTGGCTGTAACAGCAGGCAAATTTTCTTGCATCCCCTCATAGAATGTGACCTTGTATATAAAATCAAATGGTACTGAAAACAAAGTCTTCACTGGCAAGACTTAATACTGAAGCATTAATGATAATTGAAACCATGAAAATACCAAAGAAATTGGTGCAGTAATAAAAAATCTTCATTTTTCCATGTACTTATAAAATATATTTAAACAATTGTTAGGCCATCTCAGGAAAAATAGCATGTGGAACAAAATGCTCCCCCAGCTGCTCCTCTGCCAGTGACCTGTGGAGCCGCCAGGCACAGCAGCAAGCTGCCAGCTCCCTTTCCCTGGAGGAGAGGCAGCTCAACACTCAGAGGTGTGGGAAGCATAGCCAAACCTGCCATGTTCAGAGCTGGAATGCATCGAGATGAGCTTGGAGATCATTCTTCCATAGCTCTGGGTCATTTCCTTCTCATTTCCATCCAACCCACCCCCTTAAAATGCAGTTGAGCATCTCTGCTGCACACCATGACCATATGGAGGCATCACTCTACCCCTCACTTTTCCCAGCCTTTCTGATAGGTGAAGAAATAGCTTGACATTTGTATTTCAGCTCAGATTCTTTAAAACAGAGAGAGTGATTGTGGACAGCTGCTGAAAACAAAGGTTGATCCTTCCTCACTGACATTTGTCCTGGAAAACTCTCTGCACCAAAGATGAACCACAGACAAGCACCAGCCATCAGACCTCATCAATACACTTTAATTCCCCCCCCCCCCCCCTTCCTAGGGAGGAGTCACCAGCACTCACAAACTTCACGAGGTGCATTCTTTATCCTGAAAATCTATTATGAGCATTTTTTGCATTTATAAAGCATTTTGAAAGACACAAAACTATCACCTATAAAGTAAATACCTCAGAGAAGCCTCAGGAAAACCAACCTCCACAATTTCTCTGATATACTCCTCGAAACGAACTTTGGACATTTCCAACATCTCTTTTCAGAATCCCTAGCCTGCACTGGCAATACAATGGCAAGAGGACATTACCCTAAAATACTTTCCTAAGGAGCAGGAAAAACTAATGTGTTTCAAGTGACAATCAACAGAGCTGCAGAGCTCTCTGTTGTTTGTCATTTCTAGTCAGATCCTTGAGGGTTTTTTTTCTGTACGATTTGATTTATTCATTCTATTTCTGAGTGTCATGTTTCTACAAGCCTCATTACACGGCTATGGAGAAAATATTGCAGACGAATTTTTGTTATCTGAAAAATGAGAATGCCTCCCATGCTAAATGATTCAAGGTTTGTTAGGTAGAGAAGTCATTATGTAAAAAGAACTCTTTTGTAAGAAACTCCAGCTTTTTGACACCAGGCTCTTGAACTCCTACAGCTAATGAAGGATTCTACGTAATGATATCAAGTCTGCACATTCTTTTGGTAAAATATAAATAAGCAAGAAAAGGACATGTAAGGAAATTTTCCTTGAAATAGAAATGCATGAAAGTATTGAATTATTTGACCTTTGAATTTCTTATATTTTTTTCTTCCTCAAAGGATTGCCTTAAAATTAAATCTTTAATGTTGACAGAAGTAAGGATGATTACAGTTTTATAATCCAGAGTGTTCTTGTGTATCTGGTTTTGAAGTGCTTCTGAAGCCCACACCCAAGGTAAAGTTTATGCTCTAGGACTTAAAATGACCACGTGTTATTGCATAGGTGCATTCTCAGATTCCTGCAGCCAGTCTTTGAGTCTGAGGAAATGAATAAAATTAATTTCTACTTTTGACTAGTTCTGAACTGCAAGCTGAGCATACAAAGCACCACACATATCGATTTGCAGTCACACAGGCACAGAGATCTTCTTCTATCCCTGCTATGCCAGTGCATGTGCAAACACACATGAATACCTGCCTTAACTCATGGCTAAATCAAGCCTGTTAACTATTGGCCATTTTAAGCCAATTCCTACTTTGGCTTTATATGTAACAGAAAGAGATTAAAATTTTCTTTCCAGGAGCAAAACTAGAAAAACCTCTGAAACTTACAAATGTGCTTCACTGCTGACCCTCGAGCCTGAGTCATCAGTACTGACGGAGAAGGAGGACTGAGTCCTGCTCTTGCTTTTTCTTCCATGTTATACTTGCTGGTTATTTGGAGAAGTCATGGATATTTTGAGGTCTACTTAGCTTTATTTATCCCTTCCTGTATTAACAGAGACAAGTGTTTTAGTTCAATAAATGTGCATGTGGAAGAAGTTTATCTGAGGACTCCATACATTATTCTGTTACACATGTACATACCAGTTTCATTAGAACTTACATTCATACTAAAACAAGCTATTGCTGGTTTTATTCTGCCTTTGCTTAGTGAGTAGATGTTCTATTAAAATGTTCTTTTTTTCACATTCTGCAGATATGACCTTGGTTGTGTTTAATGACTGAGTTCTTGCAGGTTAAGAAAAGCATTTCATTTCAAAATACCATGTGAAATCTCCTTACCTACAAGGAGAAAATGTTCTATATTCCTGTACGATAAAAATAACTTCACATCTGTGCTCTGTAAAGCATTAGCAGAGCAGAAGTTGGTCAAAATCCTTTATTCAGTGCTCCCCTCAACCTTTCTGAATCAGAGAGAACGAAAGAGAGAGATACCCAGAAAGGCTAACCAGTACATCAGAAATCTGTCCTAGAAATCTGTCACCAGGACTGCAGGCTTTGCTACAAACAGCAGTCAGCAGTGTGGGCAGCCAAAAGAGCAAGCAAGGTCACTCAAGAAGCTGCCACCACAGACCTAAAAGCTGCTAGAAAAAGATAGGAATTGCAGCAAGCACATTTGAATAACACAGAGGTCACGATGTACACTGCTGCCAAGCACCAGGGCTGCCACTCCATCAGGGCTTAGTTTCTACTAATTCACTACCCAAGGAGTTCAAGAGATTGGTGCATTTGCTTCTTTGCAGATGGAACAGAAGCTGCTCATTCATCTGAATGTGGAAAAGCTGAGTTTTCTTTTACATTGTTACAGGTGGCCAGCAGGCCATGAGCTTACCCACCACAGTAAAAAAACCAAAACAGTTATTTCTGATGTCATCTTTATCTTGTTCATAAAAGCAGTGCCTCCTTTGGGAGTGACTTGTATCTGGACTTGTGAGAAAGTGAACAAATGGATCCCTGAGAGAGAAGTAGCAGAACGTGAGATGCGGTGACAAAGTTCTTTGTTTTCAGTCCTGTCCATATTCTGCAGACAAGAGTAAAGGCCATGTGTATGAGGTGCTTTTCTTCCATGGCACAAATCCAGCAGTACCAAGAGAACTGGAAACTATTCCAGTCACAAGAGATGAATATAAGCAATTCAACAGGTGTGCTTCCTGAAGAAATGCATATCTCCCCGTTTTGCTTAGAGAATCTTAAAAATCACATGGAACTCCATCAACAAAGACCTCCTGCTGATTATTGATGTTGTACAGAGAACATCAGTTCATCAGTGGCTTATCCATTTTCGATGCCTTATTAGATGTTTGAGACTGGAGCTGTAATTAACGTGTTAAAAACATGGATTTATTGGATAAAAGAGCTGATTTGAAAGCCCTATATGATTGATTCTACTGAGGCAGTAATTGTGGTCATTACTCCCTTTTCGTGTAGAATCTTAAATTCTCTTCCTTACTTGGAAATTTCTTTTCCTGGAATTCATTCAGATACCAGGTCCTTACCTACCTATGAGAACAGAGTAACAGAACAGAGCATCAATCGTGAGACCACATTAACTAAAGAAGAAGATACTTATAAGCTCTAAGTTGGTAAATGAGAGCTGTCTGCTATGTGATGAAAACATTTTTTGTCCTGAACAGATGATAATGCCAGAAATCTTTATAATTTTATTTTTTCTTTAATGTTCAAATGATGTTGGAGTCATCATTGGAGAGAGAAGATCAGAAAAACGGACAAAAGCTGCAACAAAAACTGATTTTAATACTGAGGCTCATGACCATCACACTTTCAATCAGTCTTTTCATGACCACTAATAATCAAGTACTAATTATCTAGATTTCTTGTTAATGATACAGGAATGCAATGGTTTAGTCAGATATTACCTGAGACATTTGCTTGCTTTTCTTTCTCAGTTATTGACGGAGACACTGAGCTGACAGCTGCTGATAAACCAGTTTCTGTCAATTTGAATTAATCAAATTTTCACACAGATAACTGAAGGCTTCCATACCACAAGGCTGATCAAAAGCAGAATTTCCAAACCAGAAAATGAGATTATTTTAATTCCTATAATTCCAGTGAATAATTGCAATCATGCAGCTTTTGTTTTATTTTGATATTTTATTCTGATATTAATGTTGTATTTTCTCTATTTACCAAGCCTACATGTTTCCTTCAATCAGTATATCCAGTTTAATATACTAATATTATATTACCTCCATATGCTTCAATTAATTTACACAGTTTTATTTTGCTGTTACTGACATCAGTGTAAGAGGTGCGTTTCAGAAAGACTTGGTTACAAATGTAACATCATGGTTTTAGTCTAGAGATACAAAAAAAAAGACCCAGTAAGAAACTGATTTTTTTTCATTTTTATGCATTTTTCCCCTAAACTCAGAACCTGAAAAAAAATTAAAATACCTTTCATTCATAGCTTTAAAAAAAATCTTATATTTCTTATGTCACCCTTAAGAGATAATTTTTGCTTCTCAGTTTGTATCTACTTCGAAGTGCTTTCTGTCTGACAAGTATTTCAGACAAGTTTAGCTACTGATTTCTGATCTTACAATTTGAAATACTTAATTCAAACACTCACAAAGCTCTGTCTGCAAAGAAGAAAGAATCACTGTAACTACAAGACCAGGGATTAAAATTTTATAGGGCTTAGGTACATTTTCAGATACTGGCCTACCACCTGGTATTGGCATAACAAATGGTTTAGCAGTTCTGCGATGCAATTTCTTTGCAGCAGACCCAGAAGATGAACCTATTTTCATAAGCTGTATCAGTTGAGCTGATATGGGGGATACCTTCTTGAGTGGCAATATCAAATCAGGATACAACTGGAAGACTACTGTGCCTTATTTTTATCTCAAAATATCTCACTGTATAGCTCACTACTTGAGAAGTAGCTTGGAAACTTTTTTCTGCCTCTGAAAAAGTGAACTCTCTTACTATTTCTTTACACTTCCCATTCCTTTAAGCTAATGACTGAAAAGGAAGATGATCTACTAAAGACAAGTAAATTGGGCCTTTAGCATTTAGTGCTATTATTTTTCTTGACATGCATTATAAAATCCTGCAAGTGATTTTATTGCACCCATTCCATTACATCACATCCTGGATGAATTTCGAAGCCTAATTTTGACACTAAACCAGAATAGAGCACGCCAACTGGCAAAAATAACACATTGGTTTCATGTAAAAGCTTTGTTCAGATATTCCTTTACTGTATGAGTAGATGCGTTCACTGGTGTCTAAGGTTTGAAAGACAGGTGTCTGCTAAGGAAGGCAGAAGCCTCCCTTGAAGTGGCAGATATAACCCCTTACCCTCTGAGTTATTATAATTTTGAAATCGAGGGCCTTTAGGCAAAGATGTGGGAAACAGGAATAACAGTTCTTTACTATATCTATATCTATATAGATATATAACCAGTCACACAAAACAACAACAACTCTGGCAGTAACAGCAAACACAAACCCAGTCCCAGCCTTCTCGGCTGTCAGGCCCTTTCCCCTCGGGTGCAGTTCCGCTCACAGCCAGCAGGGATCGCTGGTGGCTCCCGGTGAGCAGGGCAGGTGCGATGGTTCCCCTGCGGCTGCAGGGGGCGCTCCGGAGCGAGCTCGGGGAGCACGCAGCTCTGGTGCCCTGGGATCCCGGGGAAGGATGGAACAAAGGCTTCACAAACCCCTGGGCAGCCGATCCCGAACTCTCGGGAAGAGCAGGCTGGAACGTCAGGCTGGAGCGGCAGGCACAAACACAAATCCTGGGTGGCAGATGAGATGTATGCAAAAAGGGGAACCCCCCGGAGGTCCAGGCAGGCAGGGTGAGCACGGCTAAAACGCAGCGAAGGCTCGAAGCAGCAGCGGGGCAGGGCGGCCACAGCCCAGCCTCCAGCAGGGCAGGGAAAGCAGCTTTGGGATCCCGGCGTTGTTTCCAGCAGAAAGAAAGATGCCGAAAACGGGAACCAGCAGCCGTCTCTGCAGCTTCTCTCTCCAGACGCTGAGAGCGAACTGACTCCACACCCAGGTGAAAACAAAGGAGTAGCCAGGCCCACCCCACCCCCAATGGGCAGCTGTTTTTGTCTTTCTTAAGTATGGCCATTTGTCCCCTAGCAACATGCATATGGGAAAAAATTCCTTTAACAGGAAAAAAACTAGGTCTAAACTAAAACCCCAACAACTGGTGTGACCTAGAAGATGCTAGTATGGTTCATATATTTCATCACTTACTAGAAGGATGAGTAAGCCTAATAATGAAAGTTGCAGCATGATATTGTGCATGATGCCCATCTAGGGCTCCTGGAAATTCTTCCCAGTGACAGAGAGCCATGGTCTCACCTGTGTGTGACAGATAGGACAGTGCCAACAGGATGGTGGGTGATGGGCAGCAGCGATTGACCTATCAACCCCAATGGTTGTACAGCTACACAAAATCAGGATCTGCTGCTTCAAGGAGCCCAAAAGTATAATCCAAAAGAAATAGAAACACAAGTGCTCCGTAGAATGATCTTGAAGTTTTGTCATTCATTCGATGTGCAGAAAGTGTCAGATGCCCATTTAAGGTTGATTGTTATCACCTATCTTTATATGTTAATTTTTAAATAATGATTTGAGCACATTGAGTGTTGCCCTCAGGAGAAAAAAGGCTCAGGAACACAGTAAAGTCAAGACCAGTGATAAAAAATTACTGGATGCTATGACAAGGCTGTCTGACAGTCTCTGCTTGGTCTCAGAAGAAAGTGATGCTACTCCAGAATGCATCAGAAAATGAGCAAAGAATATAAAACCAACATTATGGTGTTAACTGGTGTTAAATCCAGGGAAACTCATGGTAGAGAGCTGAGCTCTTCTTTTGACAAAAGCTCTTGTACAGCTTTTGCTCCACACGATAAGAAAGGGCAAAGATACCGGTAATTTCCTTGATTCAGCACAATAACTTTCCCATTTCCTCATTTCATCTTAGTAACAGATTCTCTTTTTCCCCACCAGAGCCATTATCTCCCTTCAGCAGAGATAAAAACATATAGCAAGCAAGTGTATACAGAGTAGCAGTACACCAGTCAGGATCTGAAGTGGAACAAATAAAAAAGATGCTCTCAGAACTTAGCTGATTTAAGAGACACACGGTATGAAGAAAAGGCTTCAAAAGATAGGGGTTTGCTTTTGAAAAACATCTCACATCTCTGTGTTAGAGAACCAGGTCTGGTGAATTTCAATCTCTTAAAGATCCAAACACCATAATTTATCACAAGAAAGTGGTTTGGTTTTTTTTTCCTTCTTAACACAGCATCAATCATAATTCAAATGGAATGATTCAATTTTTTCTATTGTCAGTTTGCCAGGTTGGCTTAGAGATTTAGTTTAGTTTTCAAATTAATTATTTCTGTAGCAGAGGTGCATGAATAAGAAGGAAATAATATCTTTTTATAGCTTATAATTAAAAAAAAATTTGCAGCTTAGCTTTGGCCATTTTAAATTTTGCATCTGTAGCTATAGCTGGGATAAGAAACAGTGAGGAGGTGTTAAACTATTGCAAAAATTCTTAGTTCAAGCAGTTAGGAATTTGATTCCATCATTTTTCTCATTCATTTGTGCATATTTCATAGAATGATTTAATAGGAATGAAGCTTAGGTAATAAATAAACTTTGGATGTTCACCTGAAAGGCACCAGTTAACCTTCTGTAACATAGCACATTGATGTCCTGATCCAAGAGACTGCTAATTGGGAAAGCATTTTGGCTACCATATTTTTTCCATACATAACTTGCACATTACTTGTTAAAAACCTGTGATTGTACTGACAAGCAATAGGAAAAAGAATCTCACCTGAGTTCTCTCTCTCTCCCAGGAACAGCCAGCCCTCTCCCCAGCAGGATTCTCACAGCTTCAGACTCTCCCCTCTGCCAGCATGGATTTTAAGCACGAACATGAGGTTATGGATTATCTGGAGATGTAGTTTCAAATTTCAGGAGTGAAGGGTTCAAGTTGTTTACAAGACATTGCTGCAAATAAAAAGAGCAACCCTGAATTGTGGCATGTACATTAGAGGCATTATTTTCTCTTAAATTTTTAAAATGTCCTATTTCAGACAAGACCACCCCCAAATGTGAATGAGTTCATACAATATTTTTTTATACTCTCTTACCTGACCAGCACAAATTGAATAAACCAAATTTCTGTTCCACTTTCAGTCAATCTACAATTACTCCAACATAAGCAAAACAACCACATTAATATTTTTGAGCCTATGCATGCTGTTAATCTTGAATCAAACTAGAAGGTTGTCAGACTACTTCATTCTGTGTTTTATTCCTTCTAGGTCATATTCAGAAACAAGAATTGTCTTTCAAACAAATGGCAGAAGCTGTACTGTGCATAGATAAGATGATCTGGGGAGCTGTATCTCTGGTCATTTTTCGATATTTTGAAGGTAGAAATGTGCTTTAACTACTATATATTTTCAGGCTGTGCATGTTTTAAAAGACCTGTAAAAGAAGATTACACAAAATGAAAAGAACTTTTCAGAAGAAGTCAACATTAAACTGTCCTCAGATTTTTTTAAAAATGAGAGTTTAACCATCCTCTTCAGTAGAACACACCATAAATAACCCAAGAACATAAATTAGCCATGTAAGTCACGTGATTTAGCCCCTAAGTCTAAGTACCGTTCTTGCAATTTTAGAGAGTTGAGCAACAAAGACACTAAGGCCAAAATGGAACACAATAATGAAATATAAAATGTATGAGCAAAAATAGTTGCTGCAAAACTCATTTTAGCAGTTGAAGGGAAAATAAGTCACAGATATCTGCATGCCTTTGGCATTTCTGAAAACAACTTTAGATTTCTTTTCAGACATTTCTTCAGTATTATCAAAAACATCTGTGGCAACTAAAGGCTACTCCACATGCTTACATCTAGTTGTAATGGCAGCACAACTGCAGGCAGATGCAGAAACCAAACTCTGCCCCTGGATTTTAAGAAAAGATTGGTGTGTAATTTTTATTGCACCAACACTTTATCCATTCATGGATAAAATATGTCAAACTGGGCCCTGAGGGGTCAAAAAGTTTATCCCCAGTTCTCAAAGGAATCTGAGTGATGTGAATCACTTCCTCAGGGTTTTGTGTTTGTCTTTAGAGGATGCTTCAGCATACGCATGTGTTTATAGTTCCCTAGTTTTACAAACTTGCTTATTCTAGTGGAACATCAGGGAAAACAGCAGTTTAGTTTAACATCTCTGTTTATCACAGACTTAGCTGTGTTATAAGACCTTTCCAATTTCAAACTGAGTGAAACAAATAAAATATAGGTGCCAGGTTCATTAGCATTTAATGAATAACAAATTAACTTGCCTCTGCTAGTAATCTGAACTTGTCTTACTCCTGAGTTTTTCAATTATGTTATCTTCTTTCATGCAAATTAAAGGACTACACAAGCACAATTAGATGTGGCAGCTACAAACAACAGGAAAAGAGCTTAACAAAATAAATTACAAAACTCTTCTTTATTCCAGCCGAGCATGTATCAGTTCAGATAACTGGCACCTCTCCTCAGCTTTTATCTATTGCAACCCAGACAGGAAATAGGCATGTAAGTTTGTGAAAATAAGCTAGGACTTGTTCCTCCCCTCTTGCATTCCCTCTGCTTTCCCACTGCTTATGAATTCAGTTTCTTACTATTAAACTGATGCATAGCCTAGTTCCTCTGTTTGACCCAGATCTGCTTGCTAGCATCCATAATTATACATCCCTTTGCTGATCTTAATGAATTCTCTTTTTATGACATTATTTGTCTAAAGATATTCAACATTTTTCTTGAATTTCAGTTATGTTTGCCTTTAGCATCTCAAGCTCCTGCTCTTTTCCCTCAGCAGTCAGCTACAGGGGAGCAGAAAGCTACACCATGGGGAAGCTTTAAACTTAGATTCTTTTCCATCACAAAAATAATTTAATTGCATTTCTCTCTAAAACCTTGTCCTATTTGTTCAGAGGCATACTGTTGCATAATTTTAGCTGTCATTTTTGAATGATGTTTTAATTATAAATGTCATGTTCCAAAATGTTTCCTTGTTCTTAAGAAACCAGTGACTATTCTTTATATTTAACTCCCTCTAATACAAGAAGAAAACAAAATGTCTTGAATTAACAATAAGCATTGCTTCAAAACAACAGTTCTTAAACATTTCAATAATAAAATGCTCATTTAGATTTAATAGCAAATTTTTGGAAAAAAATTAAAGTAATTTAGTCAAAATTCACTGCTTTGCAAGGGGAGGTAAAGCATTTGAATCTTCACTGTTGAATTATGCTGCTCATAGATGGTGTTGTTTGGCACCTCTGAAAAGTAGAGTATCCAATAACCTGAACCATTAAACACACTAAGGAGCCACATATTTAACTGATGCTTCTTTTTGTCTTTGTATTCCTTTCTTAGACAATTCTGCCTACAGAGCTCATGAAAATTCTGTGGGGCGAGGTTTACCTGACAATATTTAGCAGCTGGCGCCTACAGAGACAGTGTATATACAGCCAGAGGAGAACTGTTCCAGTGGAAGCTCTGAAAAACACACCATGGACCTGCTTCCCAGCCACAGTTTTACTCCACAAAGCTCAGCTGTTGCACCCCATGACTAATGAAAGCACAGCTGATAAAACATTCTACCTGAGCAGAAAATGGGCGATCATAAAATATGTTAGTAAGAACGAGGTAGAATAATTCACAGGCCACAGTGTGGGTGACACAGTTTGAAAACAAAACAATGGCTGTGAAGTTTCTGGCATACAGGAGGATCAGAAAGTTGATCTTTGACAGTTCCATGTTGTGGTAACACAGTATACCTCTCCCTTGTGGTTAAAAATTAGAATAAACTATCCAACAGGAGCAGACCCAAGAAACTACCCTCCATGTGCCACCTATTTCAGTCTAGTAAACTTTGTCTTAAAAAGGTTGCAAAAATACTTTTGAGCGTGCAAAAATTATGCCCAGATACCTGAAAAATCACTTGGGTTCTTACTGTATTCTCTCAAGGAGACTGGTGATTATTTCTATGCTCTTCTGATTATGAGTTCTGCAAAGAAGGTGACCATATGTCCAGCAGGTCTTTATAATTTTAGGGGATTAATTAGACTTCCACAGCCAAATAACTTCAGAAGCAAAAATCAAGATATTTGGTATCTGGAGTTCAACTGTTTAATAACAAGGCAGTGCTGATATATGTAGGCCACAGATGAAATTAATGTCTCAGAGAATACAACTGGCCCCTTCCTGCAGCCTAAAAATCGAGCAAAATTAATAAATTTCTTTTATAAGTACCTGGAATATGTTGTAGGTAGGCCAATAACAGACTCTGAGAGAGCAAGGAAAGCAGGTTGATTCAACATGGAATTAATCTTTAAAAGAAGGGGATATAGAAGCCTTTTCCTTTCCAGGCACCACTTGTCAGCAGCAGTCATTGGTATAACCAGGGGTAACCAGGCCATAAAGAAGCTGTGACATCTTTGGGGAAGCATTTTTTCAGACAATCTACTCAGCAGTTTATGTCTGCCTTGTACTTAAATACACATTTCGGGCAGTGCTACATCCGTTATAATTTCTAAGCCAGTATGGAAAGTGATTTCACAGCAGGAAGAAAACTGTAGAATCTGCAATCCAGTGCAGCAGCACATTGAGCTGTTGGTTTGTTTTTCGGGTTTTTTTTCCCCTGTAATATCTCATTTCCTTTCATGCTCTAAGGTTCAACAAGAACAGATGTGAGATGTTGTGATCACTGCTTTTTCTGCGAGGAGAATAGTTTGATGGTTCTGTATCGCAGGCAACAGCTTCCCACGCTTATTTCTCTGATCTTATCAAGGTTGCAAACTATCTAAGCAAAAAAAAAAAAAAAAAAGGCATTTTGATGTTTACAGCCTTCTTCACAGTTTTTTGTTTTACACTGATTAGCAAAAGCAGCAAGTTTTTATCTTGATTTTTAAGTGTAAATTGCAGCATTGGTAGCATAGGAAACCATGGGCAGAGAAGGAAGCTTTTGGACTTTTTAATATTAATAAAGAAGCCTGCAAAATTTTGGAGACACACAGCAGGTAAAAGATTGAAAGTACATTTCATATAAGGACAATAACAAACCCCCTCCAAAACGAAGAGAATAAGCTAAGACAAAGCATAGTGTGGGGGTGTGTGTGTGGGTGGGTGGGTGTGAAGAGGGGTGTCTTTTAACCTGAGACTGTAAAGAATCTCTGAAAAGGGAACACAGAGGCATGCCACAGAACAAGTCAGCACTTTCCTGGCATTATTCATATCAGTTGTGCTGTTTACTGGGTTCCAGAGAGTGAGCACCAGCTCTAAGGACATTCACCCACATGTTTATTAGGAGTTACACACGTCCTAGTCCACCTTCAGAGACTGGATGAGACTTATGGTTCAGTGTATTAACATCTCTGGTCCTGCTAGCTTCCACAGGCAGTACCCACCACCTTAAAAATGTGCTCATAACAATATTATTTTGAATATGGACCCCTTGCATTGCATTTTATGTGGAACAGCACAAAATCTCAAATCTAGACTTGCATGTTGCATGCCAACTTAAAAATCCATTTAATTGAACTTTGGATATATGGATGCAAACAGGAGCTGTGCACTCACTGAGAGCCCAATGAAGGTAAATTTCGGTGTCCACTGAGGGCAGAAACAAAGATTTCATTGACTGTAACTGTGCAGAAAACATCAAATCTGGGAGTGCAAGGTTACTCCTCAGTGCCTCATTTCAGAGCTGAATTGGGCCAGTGACAGTCAGGCTAATACAAACTACAAGAGCAGAATACCCTTGGACTTTTTGCCCTCTTCCTACTGATGGTTTGTATCACATGTACCTGATAATGGCTCTGCTCACTCCAAAGCTGTTATCCTGAGAGCTGCATACAGGAATCACATCTCCATGACTGTCTGCTTGATTTTTAAATATATTTGTCATTCTCAATAATCAGAACAAAATTATGAATTATAAAATGTTTCTAACAGCATATTTCAGTTTCAATTTAGTTGATCATGTTGATTTAGTTTTAAGTCAGCGCAATTGAAGTTACATTTCATATTTTCTCTCAGTGACTGAAGTCACACTATTTCTGCTCTGATTGCCCATCCCTATTCTCTACCACGTCTCTACGCTTTTAGTACATTCTTGTGTCACATTGATTTACAGCTTACTTTGGGAAATGCTCACACTTCAACTTTTTGATTAAGTTATGGGGTCAATTCAGATATATTCCTCATCTAGAAATTCTCTTGGCTTCAGCAGGAATTTGCATGTGCAAGGGATGCAAAAGTACACCACATTCATAACCAAAACAAAGAAAAATATCACAGCTCTTGTACTGGGCACTTCCCTGATTTTCATCCCATTGCAATAGAATAAGTTGATGGAAATTATTATTTTTTACCAGTTCACCTAAGTTCTATTAAGTGCAACCTCGCATATTTGAATAGTTTCATTAACTATTTTGGGAAATATCATACAAGTACATTTGTTTCTTGGGAAGTATTATCTTGGGATTATCTTTCCTGTTTTACTGTTTTGTACAACTGGTTAGAATTATTATGCATTTCATTTCACTTTTCAATTAATGTCATCTCTTGGTTCTTTCTGTGCTCTTTTAAGAAACATTTATTCACTTCTGTACTTTTGACTTTTGTATACATTGAAATAGGTTTGTATGTACATTCCTGGACCTTTGGCCTTCATCACTTAGCCTTGATTTTGATGGAGCTTAGTTTTCCTTAGAGACAGATAATACGCAGTCATTCAGCCAACAATCAGTAAGAGAATTAATGGCAAGGATAACTAAAAACTTGCATGAAAATAAATGGAATAATTGACCTCTCATAGGTACACTTTAGTTTTGCTTTCCCTGGCATTTTTCTGGTTAGAAATCTCTCGTTGTCACCTGCACTCTCTAGAGATTTTACATTTGTGTGAGTAGATATGAGTGTTTGTGCATGCAAGGGGGAAAACTGGGAATATAATGGTCTCTGCATCCATATTATCCAGCCAGCATGGCCAACAGCTACAGTACAACATTTCACAGAGGTTTTGGCTGTTACTATGAAGTCTGTACATATGTGGGAACGGAGAGGGAATGGTGAGGGTCAAGCTACAACAAATTCTTCTCAAATACAACCCAATTTCCTTCAATGATGTAAATTCCTCTGGAAGGGCAGGCTTACCAAATCATTTTCTCCACCAAGGGATTACATCAGTTTGGGGGATAACAGCACATACAGAATGTTTCTATTTACTCTTCTAAAGGTCAGGAAACGACTTAAGAACTCATTTAAAAAAATAATTTAAAAACAATATTAACTCTCAAATATAGATAAAGTACTACTCCTAAAAGTCATGTGTTTTCCAGATTTTCTGCATACCAAAAGAAATTTTTTGGATATTGAAAGCACTGTATCCAAAGAGACACTGGCAGTTTGTCTCCATTCCTTATACTGAGAAAGATTTTAAAATTCAGTTGGCTATGGGGACCATCATTCTGATGAGCAGAATTCAGCTTTGAGGTAGAAATTCCACAAATATTTATGCAACTTACCTGTTTTCTTCTTTTATTTCATCTTTCTATAAAGAATTTAATTCTATTTTCTATTTTTCTACACAATTTCACTGAAAATGCTCTATGATATATGAGCAAAAGCCTCAGAAACAGACACAGAGATTTTAATCACAAAACCTTAAGAATTATTCCTAAAAAAATTCCAAAACAGCGTGGTATTTTTTTATTTTAAAAACCCCAACAAACAGTAAAGCCTATTACCTTCCTCTCCTTTCTTTCATCCATTGTACTAGGTGGAATAGCTCACTCAGGGAATTAAGAAAGTGTAAAGTTCAGATGGGAAAAGACCAGACTCAGCTTCTTAGTATGATTTGGAAGTTTGTGGTTTGATGAACAAAGTAGCACCACACACCACAGTCCAACCCTCCAAATTGCTCAGTGCTCATTTTGAAGATGTTTGTTCTTTTCTTCCAATTGTTTCAAAATTTATTTCCTTATTCATTCCATACTGATGAAAGGCTCTGCAAAGCAACAGCAGTAAAATGCTTCTAAAACACTCACAGGGTTTTATATATAAACAGCTGGAAAATGAGCTAAATGGAGAACTGCATATGCACTCTGCAGAGACTGAAATTTTAAAGTGACAACTGACACAGTTCAGGGAAAACAGGAAAGTAGCCATGAATAATGGAATTAGATGAGATACAGTCAAACCTCTCATTCCACTTCTATCTTTAAATCACTAAAATTATTTCTGGCAGTAATAGTATAGGAAGTCATATGCTGTTTCAGCAATCCATTCGTATTTAATTAAACTTATAAAGTATAAGTCCCAAGTTATCATTTTTGCCTTTTTGATTCATGCTATGGTTCGTTTATCTTAATGCCTTTGGGAGTTTTGCCAGTTAATAATGGAAGAGGTCATTTTGTAATGAATTGCTTCTTGCTTTTCCATCCTATGGATATATTTATTTCGTTCACAGTGAAGGGAATTTTCGAATTTCAGAAGGGCTACCAGTAGGCAGAGCCACTGCCAGCTCTGGGTTGTAGCAGACAATGAAGCTCAGAACTCATAATTTCAAACACAGGGGGACACTTTTCAGATCTGTGGATTTGGGTGTCTGTGTGCTGATCTTTGATTTGTTTGCTAAAATGTGCTTCTGCAACTGATGTGCCATAACCTATCAACATCTGCAGGGAAGTTTTCGCTAGCAAGGCACCATCCCCGTAGGATCTGCAGTCAGCAAGTGAAGCTCACTCATGCTCTCTGTTCATAAGATATATTTTTCCCCCCCTGGGGGTTTCTAAAACAATGCATTTCTAAACCAATACCCTTAATAGAAAGATGCAGCAAAAGTAATGTTTTCCTTGTTTTTTTCCCAGACAAACTAAATCAGTGTTCATCAGAATAAATACTGTGCTACCAAAAAAAAACCTCACAGACATTTTTTCAAGGACAAAATAGAGGAGGGAGAGGAGGAAAGAGCCACTGTTTTTATTGACTACATAATGCCTTCTGATAGGAGCAGATATGTTGGGAGAAATTCTATAAATACATTCAACACCTAGAAGATAATATGGGCCACCTGGTTTCCCACACATAAGAAAGAGGGCCCACACTAACTTTATCAGCCAAATCAGAACTTCCTGCTGTGCTTCCTGTTACTATAAAATAGGATTTATATTGCCAAATAATATGTCTACTAGATACATTTCCTCAGGAATATCAATAAAACCATCTTTCATTGCACTCCAGAGAGGCTTCTGATTGTGCTTACTGGCCATTTCTCATTTCCATCTTTGGACATCCATGCTCCAACATCTGATTGTAACATACCAGTAAGGAATATTGAAAAATTCATCTTAACACTTCTCACTTGGCAATAAACGTGAATAAACTGATACAATGTAGAAATTCTTATATTTGGAAGACCTGAGGATAAATTGTCTTTCCCTGGATTCTACTCTGTGTTATTCAGGAGTTCTGATACCTGATGATTGTTTTCCTAAGGCTTTCAGTTAAAACTGATATTCTGCCTTATTGGCATTTAAATAATAAAAAGGAAAAATTGTTTAGACACATTAAGCCTACGTTTTCCTTTCACCAAAACTTTCAGAAACACTAAATATTAGTAAATAATCCAGCAGCAAAGTGCACATATGGAATGATCACTGGTGCCTACCCATGCTTCACTTTTCCTTTAATGACATATCTATAAAACTATTCATTAAAATTTTTTTTATTTTCCTACTTTCTATCAAGCACAATGGCTTTTGAATGTCTTTCCATCTCTAACAGACACACTGGGATCTCCTAAACCTGAACCTTTGATTTGGACAAAACATTTTTACCTCTGCCAGTGGCATTTGAACCACAGCCACCATCAATCGTGTCCTATGGTACCAACATGAGAAACAGCAAAAGGCTTGGGGAAGCTGACAAGAGACAATTGCTGCAGAAGATAATTATACAGACTGCTGTATAGGGATTTCTTCAAGGAAGAGATCAGATATTCTCCATGCTCCATGGTGGGCTTACACACAATTACCTGCATATCCACTGGCACACGTTGTGGAGCCTGGAAAAGGAATGACACCACCAGAGAGCTCTGACAGCTGAGGAGATCCATGAGATCCTAATGCTTTGTATTTTCAAACAAATAACATGTGCAGCCAATACAAAGACTTGAAGAACCTTTAAATCCCTTTAAGATACCAGGCTCCTGTCTTTTCACAATCACAGCATCCATGTAAATGCCTTGTGCACAATCCATGGGCATACACAAACACCAACAGCGCGGCGCCAGCCCCCAGCATGGCTTTGAGTGTTGCAGAGCAATTCAAAGGCAGTTCTCATTCCAGCTTTGCAACCCATGGCCTTTGACCTTTTAGAGGTGAACTTCGGGATTTATCTAACATACTGCTGGAACAGTCACAGACAATCTAACTTTTTTGGAATATATTAGTCTATGCTGCTGCTGTAAAGGCTCCAAATTAAATTCTCCACAGGGATTTTTAACTGCCATACTAAAATGTACAAGGGATTTTTTTTTCCTAGCAACAGTGACTACAATAATGACTGTTGAATTTGGTTTTGATAATGACAGATGTTACAAAGACCAAATAGGAATGTTTAATGAGATTTTGGGTGCTATATCCCAATATACTTAACATAGTTTGAAATTTGTTAGCAATAAAACTATTTCTTGCAACATAAAATACAGTTTTTCTTTTTATATTAAATAAATTTTCTGTGTGACATCAGATTCTGTCTATAAGTTGCTCCAATTCAGAGTCTTTTACTTGGAGCATTGCTAAAAATATTTAACTTCTTGTGGTGATATATAATCCTAATACATGGAGAAGCAGATGAATATAAGATCAGAAGAAGGGAATTTATACAAATCCCTGGCTAGGTACAATTTGTTCTCTCTCTGCTATTTTATGTGTGGTTATAGAAATGTGGTTGAATAAAATGACAAAGCATTCTATTTTGATACAATGATGGATAAAAACACTTCTTTTTTTTTTTTTAACTTAAAGGTGCAATTTCCTTTTTTTGAAAAAGTGCAACACCTACATGGTGTAGGAAGAGAGATTACAAAGTTCCAAAAAGAAGAATACTGAACAGACAGAATAAAATAATCAAATAAATAATTAAGTAACGTTGTACTCTGATTATATTTAGAAATATAGCAATAAAGATATGACTACCAAGGCTATTTATTTTTTTAATAGTTGAATTATTTTAAAAACCTTTTCCTTACCTTCTAACCCCCCTTGCCCATTTCCATCTCTTTTACTAGAATTAAAATACTCTGATTTATAAGGAATTTAAGAAACTCTGTTCATGTAATAGATTTTGGAAGTTACTGAAACAGGCAGCATGTCTGCTTTTGAAAGTATGCAAAAATCCGTAAAAGCAAATGCTGAAGGTTCCCTGTGGGTTTCAATGACAATATATTATTGGATTTCTACAGAATTTAATTTGCCATATCCCACCCAAACTGTGCTATCTATATCTTCTGCCAAGGAGGGACATCCGAGTCACCTCAGGGGCACAGATGTCACCCCTCAGATGTACTGAGTTGCACTCAAAAATTGAAGCAGGAGTGCTTATACTTACATACATAGAGCTGATACACAGGAATGAGAAGTTAGCAACTCTAAAGACCTTAATGTTTCTTTTGAACACTGAATTCACTCCACTCTGTTTGAATCTGTAAGTTTCTACAGCTGAAGCCAGTTATCTGTTGTGTTTCTCTCCTGAAATGCCAGTGGCGAAACATTTTTGAAAAGAGTATTTTTAAAAACAATTGCAGAGTTCTATCGATGGCCTCAAGTGATATTTTCACTACACAGCAGCTACAGCATACAATACAGAGAGCAGGATAAGATGGCAAACTAATGGCAGCCATTTGAGTATCCTCTGAATTATTAATAAATTAGATCTATGGAAACCATTTAGAATGTCTCATTAAGCTGATTAACTCCCTATTTCATGAGCAAACACTGGGTGTTCTAACAGAACGGAAGGTAGGAACTAGTAGATAAATAATCATTATTAGAAGAGCTAGGATTTTTTTTTTGCAACAATTGCCAAGCTAGAGAGAAAATGTTACTTGAAAATCTCAGGGAGGACTTTCAAAAATTGGTGTGACAGAAAATTAGCATGAACTATTAAAAAAAAAAGATAATCTGATTACATAAAAGTGTTTGTGACAATGGAACTAATAAAGAACGCTATCTAATTTGTACAGGCCATAAAACACAGCAGCTGTAAATTAAAGCTACAGGTATATCTCTAGTTCTGTTGAGGATTTAGTAACTGGGCTTAGGCACAGTGGACTAAAGTGCAGCCCCTCAGGAATAAACCTGCTGCATCCAAACTGGGAGGAGTACTGACAAGAGGGGATGTTTCAAGTGGTGCTTTATCATTTGTGTCTGCCTGTGTAATTTCAGCATTCTTACTGTAGTGTTTATTGCATTTTAATTGATTAAAGAAATAAACTTTACACACAAAAAATAAACTACATCTTTGAACACTTAATGAGACTTTCTAAACTACTCTCGTCTCTTTTATCAATTTAAATGTGGACTGGCTGAAGAGGAATTAGACATTTTATGGTGTACTGGAATTAAATTAATGATGATTATTTGGTGATGTAAAATTAATGCATTTCAATCAGCTCTTATTAGTGCATCCCTTTGCATGCTATTCTTTTCCTCAAGTACTAAACGCAGAATAAAGATGAAGCAGATTAAAATTTTGCAAATAGTTAACAGTCTATTACAGAATATGTTTTCATCTACACTTGGAAAATTTCAACAGTACAGCAGTTTATTTTTTTGGTGCAAAAGAGATGATTACAGGACAACCTAGAAAGAACATTAGTGTCTGAATCCAGTCATGTTCTGTGGCCCTGTTCTCTCAGCAGCTTTTCACAGGACAACTGAAATTCACATCACATGTCTTTGACATGGTCCACAAAAGCCCCTTAAAATCCTTCCAAAACCTGCATCATCATGCTGGGGATGCTCTAAAATGCCTTGCAGAGACCTAAAGCCTTGGAAACAACACAAAACCAGTCTCATATCAAGGATGCTGACACATAGATTATAAATCATGATCTTTCCTAGCAGTAAGAACTATTCCTAAGAATTTGGAACACTTAGCGACATTTTTAATAATTAGGTATTCAATTATTATAAAATTAGCCACTAAATGTCATATAATTGTATTCAACTTTGATGTCTGTATATATGTAGTTTATTATAATATTCTAATATATTAGGATAAATATTTGCTATTTCTTAGCCTTTTAAGCCCCAGAAGTTAATATAAATTATTCTATTAGACATGTAATTTTTTACTAATTTCTGTGTGATCATACAGAGCTAGGGACCACCAAATGAAAGGAAGATCCCACTTAGTCATAAGGTAAGCTGTCCAAGTTGTCCAGGGAAGTTGTGGAATCACCATTCCCAGTAGTGTTCAAATGTGTGCACATGGCGCTTGGGAACATGGTTTAGTGTTGAACACAGTAGTGCTGGGTTAACAGTTGGACTTGAGCCTCCTAGAAGTCTTTTCCAACCTTAAGGATTCTGGGAATCTACAATCTTAGCTCAGCTCTCTTAGCTGCACAGTGGTAAAAAGGATTTTCAAATACAGGGTTGAGTTTTTTGCTCCTTAAAATAAGTCCCCAGATTTATACTATTTGGATAAATAAAAAGCTGCACCTATTTTCAGTAGCGATTAGTACAAGTAAAGTTTGTCTCTCGCAGAAGACCAAACTCTGCAATCATAATGGGTCCCCTCCAGCCATATTTATGAATGAATCTCCAAATTGTTACTTTTATTGTCCCTGATGAGTGCTACTTTGCATTCTAGTTTCTGTTATTTATAGCACAAAGCCTCAGGGAGTAAGTACAAACAACATATGGAAGATCTACCAACTCATGCATAATACTTCAGCTTGACTTGTGCTTCCACAGGGATTTAGGTACTAATACTGAATTATTTCTTCATTGGTCTGGAACCCTCTGAAGGCAATCCCCATTTTTCAAACCATGTGATCTTTATTCGATAAGGTGGAAGAAAAAGAATGGAGCACAAGCTCAAGTCATCTTGGCTTAGTTGGCTAAGATGCTACACAGCACTAATGTTTTACTGATATAATTAGGAAGGCTCTCGTGTTATCTCAACTAGCACATAGTGTGAATTAGACATAGTTTTGGGACCCAGCTGCAGTCCCTGTTCAGCTGATTAGCACTGGTCTGATGGCATAGAGCAGACAAAAAGCCATTTTTTCAGGGCTAGAGAAACACTCAGAACAACAACAGAGTGGGTATTTTTTCTCCTTTAGAAAAAACACCTGGAGTAAAGATCATGGTGAGAATGTTCCTGCCCTTTTGTAATTTCTCTCTTGTCACTCAACCCATGTAAATGCAGAGTCACACATAAAACTGGTATCTCAAAGGCATGGGAAATATTTTGCACTTGCATCTTGTGCCTGGGGGCTGCCTCAGTTAGGAAGGAAAGAGAAGGGGTGAGCAGGAAAGCAGGAAGAGTGATCTGAATGAGGGGGCTGGCTGAACTCAGGGGAAGTTGACCCTGCAACCTCCAGGTGCTAAATACCAAGGGCTTGGCCTGCCTGGGAAGCCCTGACCCAGCACAGGGTTAGGGCCTCTGCTTTGTTGGGGATGCTGAGGCAGGATATCAAGATGGATTATTGCTGCTGGTTCTTGAGAAGGAATACTGGCAAGGATATAAAATGGTTAAGCCAGAAATCTCTTCTTTCATTCTCAGTAAAAGAGAATTAATACTCTCAGCTGAAGACATAAAACATATTCTGTCAAAGAGAATATACTTTATTGTACATTCCTTTAACAGCTAACAGTGTTCGCCAAGATACTTCAAACATCAAATCTGTTTGAATTAAAACATGGCCTTTTCTGAAATGACATTTCAGAAATGTGTTAATCTCTCTTACTACAGTTGTTACTTAAATGTCTGTGAGCATTCTGCATTTGTAAATAAGTCTCAAATCTCACATTTGATTCCTATTATTTTCCAAAGAGAAAATGGAAGCAGCTTTGAAAACTTCCCTCCCCCTTCCCCTCTTAAAGAGATTAACAATCCTATTCTGTAATACTGTGATATTTTCGGCTCTCTGTCTTCCCATAGGTATGATATGACCAATACATGGTGTTACCTCACAGCTGAAGGCTAATATTTCCTCTAGGGTACTGTAACACTGCTGTGGCTTATTTATAAAAAGGAAGATGTACTCAGAAACTGTACAAATGCAATGTACTTAACCTCTTGCTCTTTCCTTCCTTCCTTCCCCCTCTCACTCCCCTCAAAACTTGATCATGGGCAACAGTTCAATATATTTTTGAGCTACCACCATTTTTAGTGAGGTCACTGGAGCCTTTGCTCCTTCTTAGCAATCATACTTCACAATTTGTCAGCCATTTTACTCACTTTAAGATGGAAACTTTTATTTGTTCAGTTAAGAAGAAAACCTGGCAGAAAAATACAGAGGTTAATGTGCTGCTCTTAAGTACAGCTTTGCTAACCAAGGGTTTTTTCAAGCTTAGACAATGTCCTGGTCCTGATGAAATGAGTATTTGCATGTTTGTCCTTATGCTTCACCATATGTCATTGCCTGCAATGATGTTGAGTAATACAGCTGTCACATTAGCTGATATGGTGGCTACTTTAATAGATTGAGCAAATAGAACCTGATCACCTTAAATTAAATATGGGCATTTTTGCCATATGGTATTTTCCAGGGCTATAACACCAGTTGCAAATATGGTCAGAGTCATAAAATAAACTAAAAATCCTAGAGAGACTGCTTACATGAGCATCACAATATTATCTCTGAAAAATGAAGTGGAATTTCAGGTAAGGCAAGTTGGGAATCAGATTTCAGTGTCTGGGGAGAACTCATTTTGTAATTTGTTGAATGGCTGTAAAAACAACAAATACTGCATTTTATTACTTGAAAATTCCATGTCTTGAAATTATAGCCTCATTTTTAGGATGCATATATCGGAATATGAAATGTATATCAAAATATATGAGGTATGAAAATACAAGCTTTGTTTCTGAAATACAAAAATGCTTGTCTTGTTATATAAATAACTGAGTAGTTACATTGCAATCATTTTTTTTCCCTTTATTTTGTTTATTAATTTGTGGAATTCATTGCCAAGGGTTGCTTTGAATACCAGGAGTGTAAATGAAAGAAAATCCCTCAGGGGCTAGGCTGTTCTTATACACAAAACTGGTGCAAGGACCCCCAGATGAGAGGACATGAGAGGACCAGCTAAAATATCATTCCCATACTTGCTCCAACACTATTTTCCATCCCCAAGTATCAGCCATGGTCTAGTGCTGAACAAGGTATAACTCATGATTGTCTCGTCTTCTTCAATACCTTCCTTTTTCTGTTCTTCAAACTAATTGGCTGGAAACAGGAGATGAGATCTATGGGAGACAGCTTCTGCCTCTCCAACACAAAGGCAGCAAAAGGAAAGTGTTCACAACATTTCTACTTCGTGACAAAAAGACTTTCATTACAGCTATCACTAAGGTATATTTTTAAGGATAAAAACCATCCTGTACTTCAAATGAGGAATTAATTTTCCGTGAAGATTATTTAATTGAAGAGGGGCTGTATGTCAGTGCTGCTATTTGAACTAATATGAACACGTTTCTCTATATGCAGTACCTGATTTTGTTGCTATTAAACATGAAACTTAGTAACAAGATAGCATGCTTTTACAAGAGCAGTTATAAACACATCTTAAATATCTACATTTCTTTGCAAATGTCTTTTTCCTCCAATGCTGCTCAGTTTTAAAACTCTATAGTGTCTTCTATAATATAATAACTTATTTGAAGTTTCCAAAATTATTTGCTAAAAATCCCATTTATTTGTTACTACATAAATTTTTCTGTTATATGAACACATTGCAAATAAGAATGTAATTTTTAAAATCAAAACTGTAAGGGTAAAGCATTGGGAATAGTGAATTTTAAGCACAATTTTCAAATCTGATAAATTATCTAAATTGTAATGATGGTTAATTTTGTTCTTTCTTTTACAGACAAGACTAAGCTTGCAAAGGGGAACTGCATCTTGCTTTTAGTACATAATCTGCAGCCCAGTCTTTGAAATGCAATGAGCAGTAGAAAAATTTGGTGTAGTCCTACCCTGAGACAGTGATTCAATTTTCCAAAGAGGAAAAATTGCTCTTCTGTGAAACTCTTATGCCAATAGTCCAGAGTGGATAAGGGTTTAAAGGCCAGAAGGAATAAAGTGCATCATATCTGGCCACTAATAACACTTCACTGTAGAGAATTATTTTGTCTAACACTAAGGAAAGTTTTTTGCTGGTATTGATCCTAACATTGGTTCTTTATCATCAGTCAAGACACATCAAAATCAGGATCCATTTGGGGGGAAAGCAAAGTAAAAAGGGGGAAGAGAAAAAGGCTATGGGACTTGACTTCAATACAAGCATGCTGCTCGTTAATTTAAGATGAATTGATTCAGAAATCTCTCCTGATAAGGATAGGAAGCTGGAAATCATCTTTTTAAGCAACTATTTTCTAGACAATTACTTCAAATAACAGTGTTAATTATCAGTTCAGGAATTGGCAAGAAATTTGCCAGATGGCAAGACTTCATTGATGACATTTTCTGTAGTGGTTTTATTTAGCACTCAGAATCCAGACAAATACAGGAGGTTATTGATTTAAGGTGTGGAGGAAGATTTCTTCTTACAGCACTGTCTTCCTCTCTCTTTCCAACCCCTCCCACTCTCAAAGAAAAGACAAAAGGCAGCAATAGGCTCCTATTTCCAAAAGCTGTCTCAGAGAAAAATGAACATGATCTCTGCAGCTGCATTTAATGAATACATTGTTCAGCCATTTACAGCTCTTAGATTTTTAAAATTATTTTTACTTTTTGATTTATCAAAGCAAAAATAAAAAAAATTTGTTTCTGTCTTTCTTCCAGAAATATGTTGGTTTTTTGTCCACCCACTTTGCAACATAATATTCACTGTCATCTCATGGATACACTGTTCAAAGATGTGCAAAGCTTTATTGACATTTTTAGTGCCATAAAATCTTCTAATTACAAATCTGATCACAGTTTATAGGAAATCTGAGAAGAACTGGACAGAGACTCAAGATAGGGGAGTGAGACTATGAAAGAAGAGCTTGAAGAATTGTATTTTGTTTTTTCTGCCATTTTCAAGGCTGGAATCAATCACAGCTTCATAGGTCCTTACAGTTCTGTTTGATTTTGGGGAGATAAAAACTGTGTTGCTGCATTTCTTCACACAGACCTGCCAAGAGACAATCCGAACACCCTGCAGAGCAGAGTCACAGGTGGCTGGGAAGGGAAGCTGCCGAAGGTGGTGCAGAGAGCTCTGGGAGGGACAGGCAGAGACGGAAGGCCATCCTCTGTCTAAGATGATGCCCTCTAAGACCTCACTGCTGCCCTACAAAATATAATCCCAGCAGTGCTAATTGTAAAGTGCTGTTACTGCTAGTGCAGACCAGGACAAGAGAAGGACAAGCTGTTAACAGAAGCCAATGGCTTCCAAAGGAGCTCAATCGATGGCAGCAAGAGAGAGGAGGCAGCCCCTGGTTCCATCAGCCAAAGCTCTGCTGCATACAGCACATTCCCAGCAGCAAGAGCCATCCTCACTGGGCAAGGGAAAAACTCAGGGGAAGACTTGCTCTTTTACAGGGGAGATGTTTTAGGTCCTGCCTTGGGACAAATCCCAGCAGCTGTGCTGGTACAAAGGCAGCCTCAACCACACAAACCTCAGAAGCACTTGGTAAAAAGGTGTTGCACAGAAGAGCTGACTAAAGAGAAGCACTTTCAGACAGATACAATTAATGGGAAATTGCAGTAAAGTCTGCATGAAGTGGTGATTATTTTGGATATAGGCTGAATGAAAAACTTGAATTTTATTTCAGACTTGTTTGAAGGAAGTCTCACATTCCTTTGTCTGCTTTCAGCACTCTGAAACACACAACGAGTACGCAAAGAACAAAAAAGCAAATGGTCTGTATAGGATTTTTTTTACTTTGCAAAAAAATAATGATTACATCACAACAGACTTTGATCAATGCCAGAACATTTTATTCAATTGTTAAATTCAGTAATAATGTGAGAGTATATTAAATCCCTTTTTTTTAAACATATATGAGAACTTCATTTGGAAAATCAACCAGGCTTTTGAATGTCTTCAGCTCACATTACTGAACTCACCACCCTTCAGTCCAAGTAATAATCAAATTCTGTTCACAGCTACTCCCCATAACTCCATGACAAAAGTGGAAGCATTTAAGGATTTCCTAGCTTAGCCTCCTAATTTCAGGCCATTGTTCTTGTTTCAAAAGGGAGATGGGCCTATGAGAGACATAAATTGAGTGACCCCAGCTGTATGAAAGAAAAAATGTAAATGCAAGCACTTCTTGAAAGCTGTACCATGAAAGAGTGGTTAAACTAGAGGAGTTGTTATTTTGTCTTTTTCCAATTAAACAGAGGAACAACACAGAACTGAGGTCTAAATTTCAGATATATCAGGATGGCATGAGATTCCGGTTTTGAAGAAAAGATGTTCAAGACACCCTTTCGAGGCCCCTTCTGACCCTACAAATGTGATACTCTAAGTTTTGAGCCAAGAAACCTTTTGGAGTGTGTAAAGACAAAAGGAAGGCTCAGTAGTCCTAGTCATGACTAAGTTATTAAGGGATGTCCAGGTTTGGAGGTGATAGAAAGGCAGAGTAATTAGCTTACACAGTTCAGTGTCCAAGTAACCTGTCAGATGAAAGGAGCTTTCAAACCTCTCCCTCCTCATCAACTTTGATTCCTTTATACTCCAGCAGTTCATAGAGAGACTTACAAGGAGAACTGGATACCTATTGACAGCTGAGACGAATTATTAAGGTGAACTGAAATGAAATGCCCTTGTTTCCTGCACCAGTGAACATCCCAAATGTGGCATCTCTTTTATTAGAGATGAAACTACTCTGTTATTCTCTCCATTCCACCGTTTTCTGAATGTTCAAGATAGCAATTTCAATGGCAGCCAAGGACACTGAATACATTGTATTTCAGAGACAAAAGTTCCATTGTTATTGTTCACTGGTATTTCTACCCTGGAAAATTAGAATGACACAGCTCATACTAAAATAATAAATGTGTAGAAGCATATATCAGTATTATAATCTTCATTTTTTTAATCACATCTACAATAGTGAAATATAAGAAGACATAGGATAAAATAAAACAGAGTCTCTGGACACTCACTAATCAAACCAATAAAATTAATTAAAACTTAGTAAACTACCAATGAAGGGAATATGATCCTAATCTATTGTCTCCCTTGAAAAAAAAATCAGTCCTAAGATTTTTTTAAAAACATTTCCTTTGCTAAGAAACCTTCACAAAATTTGCCATTATGACTGTAGCTTGAATATATTATGAGTGTCTTGGTTTGAATCTATTCTATTGTGTGAACAGAACTTTCAATTATTTTAATCCCTAATAGGTGGTGGTGGTGGGGGTTGTGTATCCATATTCTCATGCAAAAAAAAAAAAATCCACACCAACCCAAAACCTTTAAGTATTCACTTTATCCCACCTAAGTCAGAGATATTAGAACAGATCAACAATCCAATTTTCTAGGAATTCGCTAACACAGAAAAAAAGCCATGAAGATGATGCAATTAGAAAATAAAAATGGGTATTTGGAAACTCTATAAGGCAATGATGGGGAGCAAACTTTACATTCTACTGTAGAGTCCAGCACACTGTACTACAGTAATTATAAGTGCATTACCAGTCTGTTTAGAAATTTTTTCTACCCCATTCTAGTCTGTAAAACTGACTTTGTCAGGTCCAACTGACTGAAACTGTTTTCTGACCTCTTGAAAGTATCTCTTCTACATTCTGATAATATTTGCAGAACACTTATCTTCAATAATCAGTGATTTTAGGGGAGAAAAGTGCAAGAAGCCAGCCAAGAATTCCAAAGGCACTGCTTTAGTGCTTCACAGCATCCAAATGTATTTTAAATGATAATTCCAAACACAGCACTTTATGCGCTCAATATTAATGCAATTTGTACTGGTGACCGGTTTATGCTCTGTCATGCAGAAATACGCTTCTTTTAAAGCCTATGGTCAAGCGATAAATTGCACAGTGATCTCTAAAACAAACTTATCATTCACATTTTCCTGCACCACCTGTTAATACAGGGGCCCCAGAAGTCACTGTAACATGCCAGATGCAACTTCAAACAGTGCCCATTTTCTAAAATCATCAGGTCAGAGATAAATTTTACATTTTCCCTTCACCATAGTTGAACATTTGCTGCTCTCTTCCAAAATGAAAAAAAATTGAAGAAATTGAAGAAAACCTAAAGCTGCTAGTTAGCAGAAAGGATTTCATCTTGTATCACTAACAAATATGCCATAAATAAACAATTTATTAATTTGCTAGGGAACACAAAGAACTTGACAACATCTGAAAAAGATGCTGGTTTTCCTAGTGGCCTGTAATTCACTTTTAGGCTTTTAAATTATTTTCTCTTGGGACTTTCAAAATCTTACATTTATGAAAATAAAAGTGCATGTAAAACATTCATAAAAGTATGATATACTTACAGCTTAAATCATTGCTCTTTTTTAACCTAGCATGTCTTAGCAAGAAGCAGATGTATATCAAACATGGTCAAGGGCAGAAACAATAACCAGAATGCATTTTCAACAAGTTAAGCAATTTCATTCTTTGTATCTCAGCTCAACATCAGTTAGGTGAAACATTATAACAAGCCAAGTACTGTAATTGAAGAAAATAGCTTTTTACATTTTTATCATCTCTGTCCTTCACGAAAAGCACCTGTGATCTTCTCAGGGTCCCAAAGGGGGCTCCTAACTGGCACGGCTGTGAAGAGCAGTCAGGTACCGCTCTTTAAAAGGAGGCTTCAACATGATCAAAAGCAGGGCAGGCTGCCAGTTTTCCTGGCAATCCCAAAGGGACAACATTCCATTATGCACACCTCCCTCAGCCCCAATTCATACTGAGCTCAAATAAAAGCCTTGGCTGTGCAGCCTGTGTGAATATGGCAAGCAGCCACTCACTCCAGTGAGATTGGATCAAAGAGAAGAGGATAAGAGACAGAGCCGATTACACCATCGCTCTTCCTAAGCTGTTTGATACGTCAGCAGCTCAGTGTGTGTGATACCTCAAAAATCTCTTTCAACCTATTTGTAAGAATTCATCTCCATTTAGTCTCTATCTTGCAAGCCATTGGCACATTTGCTGCTGGAAACATGATCCAGCATGGCAGTAAAGTCCTGGATGTATTACCCATAAGGGACTTAGCCAAAATGTGGTTTTTACTAGAAATTAATTTATGCACAATGACTTGATAGTGTAATTATTCTGTAAATATATTTGTTTATTGGTAATACTTTTTTTTTAATAAGTAGTAAGTACCCTAAATTGGTCCAAGCAGAAATTAAGACAAACTATATGTTAGTCCTTACAGATTTAGTCAAAATCAAGTACCCCAGGCTTTGCCTGCAACTGCTCAGATGCCTCAAGGGCGTTATATTTTCCATGCAGCCAGCAGCTCCAATGTCATATGAAGAGTCACTTTTTCCCAAGAGCTCAGCTTCCCTAATACTCTTTGAAAAATGTAGTCTGCATATTGCTTTTTGAGTGCTATTTTCCACATTTTATTTAGCATGCAGAAATTTTTTTCCTTAGGACTCTTGGGCTTTGTTGTCAGAGATGGCCTTGACTGACTGCTAATTGGAGATTCCATCAGAATCACCATAAGGAGCAACAAAAGGATGAATTTAAGCACTTCTCCATAAGAAAGAAAAGACCCAAGAAAACACAGTCCAAATATAACTACAAAGAAAGGAAAGGGATTGTTAAGAAGAAACCTCAGACTCCATTTGTATTTTCTAGGTCCTTGACATTACCCTACTGTTTTGACACCCATTTGACATTCTGGTTTCCTTGACTGATTTAGCACAGCAGCACATAAGGCCAAGACCTGAGTAGGCAGTTAACTTTTCAAGACATTTTTTTTGTACCTAACTCTCAGAAACTCTTCTTAAAACACTGCTAATGCTTTATTTTTTTTCTGAAAGGAGTTTTTAATTTAAAACATTTCTTCCCTCCAAATTCTTGCAAGAACATTAGGTGAAAACAAAACTATTACCTTTCATCATTATATTCAGTGAGAATTCTAGTTGTAATAGAAACATTTTATGTCCCTTGACTTTCTCATAAAACAGTATTTATAGAGCTTATTCATGTAGTACAGTTGCTTTTTCCAGTCACATTCCTGTATCATCTACATTATTGTAGTTTCTAAATCCTTAACCTGCTAACATGCAACAAAATTTTGCTGTACTTAGGAAAGAGAAAGGCATCATTCATTCACCACAAAATTCAATTCATGCTGTCTTTTTTAACTGCTTCTGGCAATTCCTTATTCCAACAGAGCCATAGCACAGGAAGTTCTGTTTCAACAAAGAAAATTGTAATTATTATATTTAAAAATTGTTTTCCTGCATCTTTTTGGACAGTGCCATGCAGGACTAACAAAGCTCTTCCCCTTACAATACAATATAGCAATTTAAGAAAAACTGACTGTAAAGAGAAGATTCACAAGAGCTTGAAGAAGTTTTCTGTCTATTATGGCTGTTTCTCTCTTCATGATTAATTACTGGTGCCTATTTACAGACTCTCTCTTTGCAGTGAAACCCAAACAAGTTTGAAAAGGGGGGAATCAGTTGTATTGTGTGCACACCACCAAGCAGTACCAATCCCACTGCCAAACTCAGTTTGCAGTAATTGCTTCCATGTTTAACTCCCTGGTGTGTGGACAGAGACTTGGTTTGGATCCTTGAGAATCAACGAGCTCTAATTGTTGTAGTGGGTAGCAGCTCTCATACACTTGGGGTTGACATTACTTTGAACAGAGAACATGAATGGACTGTGGGAATCCCACAGTGGTCATCCTGCAGAGTCATCACCTGCAGAGAACTGAAAACTCTGTGCCATATTTGGTGTTTTAGTATTTTCTTATTGCTGCCAGTCTATCATAAAGCTCAAGAAATATTTTCAAAGCTGCAATTTTCAAACTGCTCTGGCCAGCTTATTGTCCTCAGACCACCATAGCTCCAACACCATCACTACATAAAATATATGTGTCATTTGGCTTTGTTTTCTGCTGGATGAATGCTATTAGATAGATGCATTCAAAAAATCTGTTACTGGAGATGCCTTTTTAGCATTTGAGGTCTGAGGAGAAAATGAATGCAATATTATCTTTCCTGTGGAAAGAAAATTCATGGCAAATACAGAGCTCCATAAAATGAGCAGAAAATGTAAGACTTAGACCAATTTGACTCTCTTCTTCACCTAAAGCTCATAATAGCACAGAAAGCATTCTGTTCTGTCTCTCCTCATCAAAACACTACTGAGAGAAGCCCATTTAATTGGAGCAGAAAAAGGTTTTTTCCCCTGAAAAACCTTCAGCCTCAGTGCACATGTTAATCTGCCTTCTTTCCAATTTTCTGACAGCAAGAGTCATTGGATTTATTTCACTGAATTGCAGTAGTTCACTAGTGAATTATACTATCATTTTAAACTGATTGTATTTTCTAGGCAGATAACAGCACAATCATTAGATAAGTCCAACTCCTCATTTATGAACATCTTATTCAGGTAACTCTGAAAAGAAGAAGGCATCTTAAGACAGACATGAGGAAAAATTAAAATACTTACATTTACAGTGAAAATAAATTCCTGTCACATCCTTGGCATGAATATCATAATACTTTTCTTTCAGACATCTATCTAATAAAATTTACAAAGCACTGGGAAATTCTGAAACCTTCAAAGATCAGCTGGCTTCAGGTTCTTAGGACAGGAAGAGATACTGACAACACCCAAGTTTAAATTCCTCTGCTCCACCTTGTAGCAGAGAAAGCAAAGAGGAAAATGTTGTTACAGGGGAGCAGGATGTCTCAACACCTGTACAAACCATGCCTTGGTTGCAGGGGCTGCTACTCCATGCTACCAGGCAATAGAAATCTCACAAATTACCACAGAATTCATGATAAGCTGGAGGGCAGGAAGCAGGAGAGAATACTTAATTACTCCCCAGAGTAATAAAATAGCAAAGCAATAAAATAGTTCTTGTAACTTTTCACTCTGCTTTTTCCATCATTGTTCCCACAATTGCTAGCATATTTTCTACTGCTGCTTCAAACAAATGCAGAGTTACACTTCAGTTCACATCAATTTCTCTCCCTTCCACAAGGAAGATAAATTTTTTGAAGTATCATCTAAAGTTTCAGCACACTGGTGATTAAAGAACACGTGGCAAAATGCATGGATAATGAACATGCACCAAACACCAACTGAGCACACATGAAATACTTACAACATTCTCAGAAGAGCCAGGCTGAGGCTGGGAACATGTTCTTTTTACTTAACTTTTCCAGTGTCAGGTTGCCACTGCTGTCACTAAGATCTCACCTCCTTTATTCCCTCATTCATTCCTTCTCCAGCAAAAGCCATAGCCATGCAAAGTGACAGTGGGCATTGTGATATGCAGAGGAAGCTCTGATTGTTGTCTGAATGTTCTGCTCTGAGCAACAGGCAAATCAACTGTAACAAGTACTCCAGTTAGATTTTGAGCTTAGGGAAAGTATCAGGAATTTCTAGAAAAACTTGCATTCATGGTAACGCATTCAAGGATTTCACTCTTACAAGGTTAAACTCATGAATGAAAAAGTTCTGTTAACGAAATACCAGAGTCCAGAACTCCCACTAACTTAGACATTTTCTACTCTCCTGAATGCAGCACACTTGGCAAGACTGCTTATTTCACAGAGTCAAGAAAGGCAGATGTGACAATCTGTAAGAGCCATGTTAAGCCAGCTGCTTAACTTGGCTCTTAGACTTCTGTGAGAGACTTCTGTGAGACGAGGAAATCAAGGAATACCTGTTTGTTTTGTATTTTTTCTAACACTTTTATAAATCAACAATGAAAATGTGTCATGGGCAGCAAGAGATTGAAGGAAGCAGCATGGCTTAGTACAAAGTAAAAATAACAGTATTCTTACTTAAAACTGAGTAAGTTTGCATGCCAAAATATTTAAAAGTGTTCATTCATAAAAAATAATTTAATCACATATAGCTCTACAACAGCTGTAAATATTTCAAGTTAGCAACAACAATATTACTTTTTAAAGTAATTCCAAGTTTTCAATGCTCTATAAAGGTAACCTATATAAAGAGAACATTTTAATACTCAAGTGAAAAAAGGCCATTTACACTTCAATAGCCCCATAGCCAGATCTATCAGAAATACACCTTTCATCCCAATTAACCATGAGAGTGAATACTCCATTGGAGCATTTCCCAGTTTGGATGGTTAACCAGAAACAAAGGTGTGATTCCAGAGCAGGGAGGTGCAGGCAGACGGACCCAGTAAGGCAGAACATGGAACCCAACGATCACACTGTAACAGGAACACACTCTGAGCAATAGCAAGGGCTGCACAAACTACACCAATGTTCTGTCAGCTTTGCTGAGAGGACTTCAGCACTTGGAATTTCACATGAGAAATCCTGGAATAGGTAAACCACTTCCAGAGATAGGGTTGGCTTTTTTTCCACAGAAAAGGAACTTAGGGTTCCCGGGATCGGCTTTATTTTTCTATTGCGTAAAGATCAGCTAATTGTATGGGACCACTTTATAGTTGGTGGAGAGAAGTGGGAGTCAGCACAGCTGTCTAAAGGTAAAAGCAAGAAAATCTATTCTTTTCGTTTCTGTGTATCATCCTATGCAGAGCAAGAGCAAACACATTTCAAAACAAGCATCCTTTTTATCCTTACTGCTACTGATTTTGATAAAGTCTGTAACGGGAGTGGAGGGTAGCTTTCACATAGCAAGCTATAAAATCTTAAGCAGCATCTTCCCAAGTCCTTTTCCCTAAGAGCATTCCAAAAGGATGCTTCAAAGTATGCATTTTGGGTTTAGTTCTAGATCATGGAGGAAACAGTCCATCCTCATCTTTTTCCAGTTAAATTTCTAATCGCTCTTGTTTCAAATGAACTCAGAAATAAGTTTCAGTCTCTAGAGAAAGAGTAATCATTTAATTATCTGCTTTTAAGAAAATTGTGAAGTGTAACAAGAATTAGAAAAGTTTCTCTAGGCTTTGCTTTTTAATACCAGTTAGTGCTTATTTAGCTCACTAGATGTTAAGGGGTAGAAAATCCAATGTTTTGTTTTTCATACAGCAATTCAAACTGATGACAGCTCTTCAGTGGGACATGTCCCCACAGACATCAGGAATCAGGAATTTGATTTTGTTACATTTACTCTTCTAATGCTGTACAAAAGGAAAAGATGAAAAAGTAAAGGCAAATTCATCAAGTGCTAACAAATCCATCTGAAAAAAAGCAATTTTCTTTGTCACTTATTATCCATCAGTTAATCCTGAGCATCTTTTTTTCATTTTTAAACTGTCAAATCAAACTCTGATTGACTAAAATGAACCTTTAGAGTCAAATGTTGACATACAGTATGGTATTTTCTGGTACATATACAGCACTTGGCTATTTGACTCTAGTTCCCTTTTCATTTGAATGAGCTTTCATGCCTTTCTCACATGTGACTCCCAGTCATCTTTCCTGACTATTGATATTAATGCAGTAGAATGCTAATAAACATGATTCAAAAAATAAGAAACGAGAGGCTCATGCTATACAAGTCTACCATCTGTTGGTTTTTATTTCACTGGATCAGCTCCCCCTATATCATAGTTATCCAATGATAGGAAGCTCAAAACATGAGCATCAGACACCAGCCTTTTGCTGTCCTCTGTGCCAGCACAGGTCCTCATCTCAGGCAAGCTTCAGTGCAGCACTAGGTGGGTATTTGGCATAAATACAGAGTGTATCCACAAAACCAGCAAGAGTAAACAAAATAAGGTGACAAAACTGCTTGGGACAATAAGTATGACAAGAGACCTGTGTTCAGTTCTCTCCTTTCCAAAAGACAATGTAATTCACTTTCCTGCACCTCAGTTCTGAACTTGTAAGGAGTGGCAGGACTTCTCATCTTCTGTGTAATCTCAGACTCTGTATCTGGAAGAAAAGGACTCCTTCAGAGAGAAGTTTGGGAGTGTGTGAACATCCTGAGAAGAAAAAAACAAGAAAAAAAAAGATGCAAAAATATCTTTCCTTCCTTAAAGCACAGGAATGAGAACATGATCCTGGTAAATAGTCCATCTGCCCCACTGCTCTGTTTTCAGCAAAGTTCAAATGTACTTAGGGCAAAATAAAACCAGGAAAACCATAGTGGACTGCTTTCCTTTTGCATATACCTTATATCCAAGTACTTCCAGCACAGAGGATTTCCTTTTAATTATTAATTATAGTTTTTAATTCTTAATTTAATGCTTACTTCTTAATTAATACTTTTAATAGTTAATTCTTCAGCAAGTACTACTTAGCCTGTTAATTCTTGTTTTTAGTTCATATATTATAAATAATCCTTACTCCTACTTGTCAGCAATATTTAGTAGCAGATTTTTTATAAGGCAAACTACCTGACATTTTAAACTATTTTCAAATATAAAACCTTCAGTTCTATTGAGTAGTGAAGTGTCTTCCATAAAAATTCAGAACTAAGTTTTAATTTTATTTGGAATTCATGTTGAAGGCTCCATATGTAACTATCTCCATTAAAAAAAACAAAAAAACCCCATCAACAGCTCAAGAAATTTGGCTTCAACCAACCAGAAGAGGTCCCAGTATCCATTTTTCTGTGCTCTACCTTAACTTGGTAAAATACGTTGGTAATTCCGGCTTAGCAACACTGCAGGAACAATAATCATTAGATTGCTTATTAAGATGAAGAAAACTGATTTGGATAGGATAAGGTTTTTCCCAGCTTTGGAATTACTTGGAGTTCAGTGCTGTTCACTGTTAGAAATCAGTGTCAGGGAGGTTGGCTCTACCAACTCAGAAGCAATGTGAGGGGTTACACCCGGCTGGCAGCGTTCTATTAATTGTGCAGGATTTTTAATGCTTTTGGCTGGCACGTGTTTCAAGTCAATCAGGAGCCTTCGTTTTCACATGCTGTCTCCTTCTGTTTTCTAAGGCTGCTAACTCAACTTCTACCCTAAGTTATTTCTGTACTACAGCTCAGTGTTATCCCATAGCTTCATTTTATTCCAGAGACAGGTCAATTTTCAAATAAATAACAACTAATAAAACCCAAATATGTATGTAAAGTATTTGCATTCAGAGCAGGAAATTATCTTCTTTATTATGCAAACAAAATCTTGGACCCTCATTTCTTCTGGAATTAGAATACTTCAGTCTCAGTTCCAGTAGTACATTTGGTTTATCTCTATAGTTTAGCTATGCAATAAAATCTGAGCCTTAAGCCTATTATCTAATTCTAGTGTAAACATGCAAGATATCAAATTTCATTTGTCCTGCATTTGTTCTGCTCAGGCAGAACAGAAAACCTCAAAACTTCCTAGGAATAAAAGAAAAGATAACAAAATGTATGTACCTCTTAAAAAATATATGTTTATGAAACAAAGATATTTCTCTTTTTTTTCTTTCATTCTAAATAATTTATGTTCCCACCATAAACCATGTTCCCTGACTCCATCATGTAATCTTTTATCATTGTCTAGATAACATCCAGCAAAGAACTCCTAAAGACAAAGAATAAACATGTAATCATTCCTAATGATAAGAATAGGACATGCTAAGTACACAAAGGTTAAACAAACAAAACCCTAAAACCAAAACCCATCTGGAGCCATTTTCTTTGATCAAGAGCCTTCCCAGGACTGTCATACTACAGAAAAAGCACAGGAATCAAAACCATGAGAAAAATCAAAAGCTGCTCAGGCCATCTTAATTTCATTTATGTGAGATCTTTCTCTAAGTACTAAAATATGTAGAACGTAGTTGGGGTTTTTTGTTTGGTTGGCTTTTTATTTTTATTTTGTGTTAGGGTTTTTTAATATTAAAATCAAATTTTCCATACAAAGCTACAGAGTAGCTGGGTTAATAATCCCTTCTTGTCACCCTAAATATAAATTTCTGTCAAGGGCACATAGATGGGTTTTGTGAGGTTACAGGACTGATGTTCAGACTAATGGTTCCTGTCTGTCTGTCACCTTTCAATAAATGCTTGCAGCATGACTATTGGCTCTTTTTGGTTTTAGTTATTTTTCAAATATTTTATTGGCAACTCTTTGTAAATGAAATTGCTTAACTGTGATTCCAGGTCAATGGAAACCATTCAGATCTAATGGGAAAATAAGTGTTCTCAGGAGAAGAAAAAACCTCTTGATTTGAAGTTCAGTCCAAAGATGAATCAGTTTACTTTCCTTTAACAGATTTTTCCCCCCAGGCTCTCTGCTCCTAGCATTTAACCATTCCTGTTAGGAGAACCTTTGAGAAGCAAAGGTCATTCCACGCACTGCTGACCCAGCCCTTGCACAGGGGATGTTGATACTGATACCTGAAGTCCACACTGTGATATGGTTATGATGTTGTCTGGTCCAGCACTGGAACAATGTTGGATTCAGCCAGAAGCCTTCCACAACACCATGATATCCTTCAGTTACTGCTCAGCTGCATCAGCTGTGAGTCAGTGACCGAAAAGGAAAATACTTCAAGCCCATGTCCAATTGCATGAGTTTCCAGCCTTCCAGAACTGTTAGCACTCACCTTTAGAGACAGCAGATTAGGCTCACTTTTAGTGCCTTACCATCTGGTACTACATCACTTAATGGGTGAGCTTTCCATTCTACTTTGATCAAAATAAAATAAAAAATAAAATTCATCACAAACATTGTGCTGTACACATACCATCCAGAAAAACTGATTGAAGAAACACACTTGGTGCATTTGTTGCACGAACAATTTGGTGTCTGAGGAGGAACTTATATTCCACACATTGTCCACACATTTTTCCAGTAAAAATCATTGAAGTACTGGAAAGATGCACATTTAATCAAAATCTAAGAAGTTATAATTACAACAGAAAGTGATTACTTTAGAAAATGGTAATTCCTTTCCTCAGTATTATTATAATCTAAAATCTTATTTATTCATGACTAGCCTCTAGTAAACTCAGCATACATTCTAATGACTCTAGAAAGCAGTATTATTATTATACAGTAAAAATAATTTAAATCAATACTTACTAAATGAAAAAATACAGGTCTTTGACAGTACGTTCCCAGAGTATGTGAAAACTACTTTTTCTATTTACCTCCTTTTCAAAGTATATTTTTGTGTCGATAACTAGCTGTAATTATTAGATCAGCTGTACTGTTGATCAAAGTATGTAGAATATACCACAATAATATTCCAGAATTGTACAGGGTTAAATGAAACCAGGCTACAATTGTGATACCAGACCAGGTGTGGTTTTATTTCTCCTTGCTCTCAGAGTAACTTTAAAAAAATTGCTGTAACTACTGTCTTTGCAGAGTGGTAATGACTTCTCTTAGCAAAAAGTGCTGATTTACTTTTTTAAACCTATTTTTAAGTGTATGTTCACAGGAAAGATATGGTTTTCCTCTGGAGAATAATTTTCAGAGAGGCACAGAGAGAGAAAGAGTTGGCTGATAGGAAGGACTTTGTTATCTGCCCAAGTGAAAAAAGCCCTAACTTTAAAGATGTTCAGGATGTACAGTTTTATAGGAAATGGTCTTTGTTTACCATGTTTTCAGAAAAAGTCAGTAATATACAGTAATTCTGTATGTGTAAGAGCTTGATGCTGCCAAGACATAGATGCTGAGAGGTTGTTTATCCAAACTCACTTTTTTCATGCAATGTTCAAACTGTATTCAAGCAAAACATAGGAAACAATAAAACGATGAAATATTCCGTTATTTACTACATAGAAGTAGGACTTTTCTAGATGTATATTGTGTCTGACAAGAACCAGAACAAAGTCTGCTTTGCTTTTGTCTATAATCAGTTTCTCACTACCAGATGAAAAGCAAACCTCAGCTTAATGCACCACAGGAGACAGGAACCTCATTTTGTAGAAGCCCAGCAAGGTCAAACTCACAAAGATAGTGTAGATTCATAAGACAGACCAGAACACACAAAGAGATGGAACATTAGGACTCAGATAAATGGCACTGCAGCTCTGTGTTCCGATAGCAAGCTGGACAAGGGATGTTGGATGGGAGCAGAACACAACAGCATCATCAAACATTTGTCTAAAATTACTAACTCATGAAAAATCTGCAGACAGGCACATCTTCAGTGGGATTTATTTACTGGACAAAGCCCAAAAATATGAATCAAGACCAAGCAAATTTCAAACTGCCAAGCTCCTCTACTTCTTGGGATATACAATGTGTTGTAAAGAACATAAAACTATAGAATCTCCTGAGCTGGAAGGGCGCCACAAGGATCATTGAGTCCAACTCCTGGCCCTGCACAGACACACCAACAATCCCACCATGTGCCTGAGAGCCTTGTCCAAAGGCTCCTGGAGGGAGCTCTGGCAGCCTTGGGGCCGTGACCATTCCCTGGGGAGCCCGCTCAGTGCCTGACCACCCTCTGGGGGGGAGAACCTTCTCCTAATATCCAGCCTAAACCTCCCCTGGCACAGCTCCAGCTGTGCCGTCAGGTGCTGGTCACCAGAGAGCAGAGATCAGTACCTGCCCTTCTGCTTCCTGTGGTGAGGAAGCTGCAACCAACAATGAAGTCTCCCCTCAGCCTCCTCTTCTGCAGGCTGAAAAAGCCAAGTGTCCTCCAAAGGCTTCCCGTCTGGACCCTTCACCAGCCTTCATAGCCTCCTTTGGAAAATCTCAATGTATCTCTTTTATATTGCGGTGCCCAAAACTGCACATGGTACTCGAGGCTGCACCAAGCAAAGCATTTGCTCTAAGTCAGTCCCCTAAGACTCATCGGAGGCTAAAGAATTACAGACAGTTTCTCAGGGCAAAGTGCATCTCTGTGAATTGGAACTGACCTCCTTGTGTGATGAGTCATCTTCAGAGGCCATGCCCATTTACCAAACACCAGGCATTTAGAGAGAGTAAAATATCACCTCAATGCACCCCATCAGCTTTTGCTTTTAATATATCTCCTGCAAGGACGTAGAACATTGCTTTGATAGTATTAAACTTTTTCATGCTACAGAAGGAAAAACCTGAAAAACTGTCCCTCTTTAAAAGCAAAAGGAAACAAGAGAGTTTGTAGTGATACAGTTCCTTGATACAATTCCTTCCTGAGAGTGTCCTCTCATCCATTATTCTGCATCAGTCTACACTCTGTCTCTCTAATCTTTTTAAGTCTTGATAAAACCCACTTGTCATAAAAATATATTTGGAAAATTAACTTGCATTCAAATATATTTAAAATTTAAATAGAGCAACACACTCAGATTACAAATACTCAGTATTAAGACAGTGATATTATATAATCACCATTTATTACAAATTATGTTTTGTATGTTGCACGAAGTACAACACAAGAACTAGACTTTGTATAGCTATGTACATCTGGTGTAAAGGGAAAAAAATGTCATAGGCATTTTGCAGATTACTGTCCCTTAATCTTCTCCCTCTAATAGTTCACAAATTTTTTACTCATCTCAAAGTGGATTCATATCTGAGTTTTGAAAAAAATCCCATCTGACATATGACATGAAAATATACTGCTTTTTGAACAGCTGACCTCTCCCTCCCTCCCTCCCAATCAGTGATTTGGCTACAATTTGGTGCATTTCATAACACACCTGTGTTATTGATAATAACTTTCAAGAACATCAGATGTGTGGAGGAATTGTCCAGCACATTAACCAAGAGGATCTCTACACAGTTATTTTCACAACAGACTGTACTTTAGAACAAATTCCCAATATCCCAACTCAGAAAAGACATCTTCTAAAATAATTTGTTTTAATCACAGCAGTGACAGTAGTTCTTGGAAATGAACTACTTTGTGTTAGCTCCGAGTAACCTTATGAATCCAACCTTTTAAACGCTTTTGCACTGTATAATTGTTCCTGTTGTAAGTTAATTGGCAATTATACCTAATGATACAGAACTTTAGGAATAAAACATTGATTCTTGCTTTCATTGACTGATATTTGTTAGTAATTCGAGTTTCTGAGAGTTTCTGGCATTCTGTAATATGTTTTATAAGTGCTGATTATTAATAATTTGACAAAGAATACTGTGGATCATAGGAACAGAAAGGGAGAAACTGTGTCTCCCTGCCCCAGGGGAAATGCTTGTCTGCTTCTGCCTTTCCTGGCAGATATTCTAGTCAGTCCAGACACTGCTCAGTGGCCTCTCATGAGAAAGGCTTCACACTTCTCTGATCAGTTTGTCTAGTAGGCATGCCATTAAAACATTTTTCCTAACTCTCAATTAACATTTCTTTACTCCACAGCCACGGGAAAGACATTACACCTTGCCACTTTACAACAGCCTGTTATACACTTGAAAGTGCTATATACTTGATGTTTTAAGTTAAACACTGCAAGTTATTCCTTGTAGTAAGACTGTAGGAATCAGTCATTCCCATTTCTTTTCTATGGAGTGGTTACTGACTGCCATGCCTTGGCTGAAAACTATGCCATAGTAGAGAGACTGTTGAGACTGCTTCACTGTGATAGTTGTTGGGTTTTGGTTGGGGGTTTTTTGTTTTGTTTTTTAAAATATTAAGATTCACTATAACATATATCGCTATATGATACCTATGTAAACTATTTTACTTGGTGAAGTAAACCTACTTTGAAGTCAGCCAGGGCCAGAGCTCGTGGCAGGTCAGACTACAGAAAGTGTGGGCACTGGGCTGAGTGCCATCCCCTGTGCTGGGGTATTGCATTTGACTGTGGTTTGATATTTATCTGTCCTTGGAGCCAGATAGGCAGCTCTCTGTCAAAGGTTCAGTGTGCAGCACTGGCACATCTCATGCTGACTGAAGGGGAGCATTAGCCTAATTGGGTTTCTGTGTGCAATGCTATCAACTTCACCAGAGCCTGGCTGTGACCACTGGTGCCCTGGTCAAGCAGGGACAAGCTGCAGTGACCCCATCTCTCTGGCTTTGTGTGGCAGTCACATAGTATTTTGTAAAACTGATGCCTCCATATCATCCAGAAACTGGGATGTAGTCTGAATGACAATGACATTAGAGCTGGCCCACAGCTTTTTACTATTTTTGATGGAAACAAAGATCTGTTCAAAAAGACAGGCTTCCATACCTCAGAGCAGAAGTAACCAGAGCTTATAAGTCTTGAAATATAGCACGACAACCCAGTGAGCAGCACTAGCACAAAAACTCAGCCCCAGATGAACAGGTCACCCACCACCCATGTTCACTAAAACCAAGACAAAAAGTTGGTAACATAATGACTTAGCAAGCAACATGCTTCCTGAATTCTTAGGACCTACACAAATTATTAAGCATTAAATTTCCATGATTTTCCAGGTTTATCATCTGCAAGATGATGTAACAAAGAGACAGGATCTGTCCAAAAAGTAGAGATACAACTATGCCCTTTGTGTGAATACTAAGTCTTGCAAGTCAATGCTGTTCTGCTGAAAAAGCACTTGGTTTTGAATAGACCTACCAAGATTTTATACTCCAGTTGAAAAGCTAAGCTCTCTTTTAAAGGATTTGCCAAACTTTCTAGTGAATTTGCATCAACAGTTTTATATAAGGCATCTGAACTCTGAAAAGCAAATTTATTTGGATGTACTCAACAGAACCTCAAGTGAACCATTAAATTTTGTTCATTAGACTCACTGACATAATTTAAAACACTTCATCCAGATAAATTTTATGTCAAGCACAGTTTGATTTGTCCCCATGTGAAAAGTCCAGTCAGCAGAAGTTCAAATGGGATTTAACAGAAAGAGTAAAGTACTCTAATGATAGCTAGCAAGAAAACTAATAAAACCTTCAGCAAGTGTATTTCTTAACCTAAGAAAGAGATCCCTATGCATCAGTAGGAAAACAGATATTCCTCTTTTCAGCTTGCACTGATATATTAACCATACAAACCTTTTGTGAGCTTTCAGGGAGGATCCTGTTTCCCATTAAAACGAAGCTTAAAGCCACCTTAGAGCTTTGCTTCAGTGGGTTGCTTATTTCCCTCAATAAACCAGAAAGAGAGAAATACAGGAAGGGCCATGGCTGATCTACTGAAAAGCCTGTTTTTTCTGCTCCTCATGTCTGAGGAGGGGGATCTTTGTAGACTTAAGCTCAGGGTTTCTCAGCAACATAAGCAGAATTTAATTTTTTTTGTTGTTGTTGTGATATTGTCCATGCTTTGAAGAAGACAAAAATTCAGTTTTGCAGAAATTGCAGAACTGAGGCTACAGAATAATAGAATATGTGGATCAGTAGGCTGCTAGGACACAGTGAGGGTTGAGAAAGGTCAAGGGGATTCCAAAATGCTTTTTGTGGAAAGGAGCATTTCCCCTCTCTTGCACACCCACTCAATCCAACAGGACCATCTCTGCTCTGCTTTCTCTGTTCTCTGTGCTGGTCCCACACAGATAGTGGGTGGCTCCCCAGTTCTAGAAACTTTACCACCCTGCTGTGGTGCCTTTGCGGACTGCTTTACTTTACGTGTGGGGGCTTTATGCACATTTTATGAACTGAGCAATCATCTATGTTTTGGATGTACTGCTTGATTCTTAATTCTGGCTTGTCATTTCCAGGTTCTGCTGGAACTCTAACAGGCCTACCAGCAGAGGGATGGAGATGTTCAGAAGTAAGTATCTTGACCACTGGAGGGAATATACTACTGCTTCTTTTTTTTTTTTTCAGGAAAATATTAACTAACACTGTCCAAATTATTTGGGAAAGATTTGCAGTCCACTCCTCCCGGGCTCTCACATTGCACAAAGACAAGGAATGTGAAATTTTTTCATTGCCTGTTCTCAGTGATAAACAGTAAAAAGTGGGGACAGAAGCCATAGGTAGAGCGGAATATTTACTTTCCCAGACACAGACACAACTCCCAAGTGAAACACAGAATGCTCTAAAATTATTTTAGAAAGCTCTCTTATCTCTTGTCCTCTGTCGCTGTATTGAAAGCACTGACAGCTTTAATAATTTTGGACAAACCTTATCTTTTCCTACACACTCCTTTTCCCATGTGCTCTCTGAGGAGCAGTCAGGCAAGTTCTGGGGAACTTTTATTAAAACTTCATTAAATTGTACAAGTGTTTGTGGTGACCACTTCACAAAGCAGCTTGGGCCTTGGAGTGTCTGTGCAGATGCTCAGGCTGGAGGACTCTGCCTGAGACTGGTTCAGTACCCAGCAGTTTAACACAATTTTAGCTTTTAGAGAGGTCTGACAGTGCTGTAAGGAGTGGGACTCTAGGATGCCTTCTTGGGAAGAGGCCATTTAACCTGCCTTAATTGCTGAGGCTGACCATGCCGCTTTACTTCTCTCCAGAAATTCTGTGCCAGACCTCAGAAGTGCTACTTAGTAGAACTGCCTGCTATAAAATGAATACATTTCTGTGAAGAACTTCCCTTTACGGAAGTACGAGTTTCTGTGCAACAAGAGTGCTTGAGAGAAACACATTTAACATGTGCACTTTCTTATCATATTGGTCCATAATATTTCCCTATCTTACATATGCTTTAATGACAAAACTAAAAAGATCAAAAATATAAAAGTGAACATCTGTGAATTTTCCCAACTTAAAACTACTTCAAAAACCAAAAGCAATTTTCGGGAAAGGTTAAGACTAGCTAAAGACACTTCTAGTGGAAATGTTGGTCTTCTTAATCCTCAAGACCAGTTTGACATGAAGAAACATGGTCAAAAGACAGACTTTATCCTGATTTTGAAGCCTGAAAATCCTGTAGGCTTCATCTGAATACATGCAAGACACAGCTTAATCAGCTCCCAGTTGAGATGTAGGAAATGTTTGCATGTCTCGAGTCATGATCATACATACAATTCAGTCTGCGCTTTGAAAAGTAATTTTTGTGCTCTCATTCAGATTCATATTTCAAGTCTGGCAAGAAAACAAACTTTTCACTCTTCATTTTACTCCTCCAGGGTCTAGCTAGTCTGGAATTCTTTAACAGTCAGGTATCTAGAGATTAATTAGGAAGAGAAAACACTCTTCCATATTGAATCCAAAACAGAAACAGAAACAAAAAACCCCTCATTCTAAAAAAATACAGTTTGAAGCACAGTAATGCTTTCTACACAATCAGCCACTTGGAATCAGTGGAATTCTTTCCTCTCCATTTGCTGTGAGTCTCCACATTCCCAGGCAGGCAGACAACAGACTTGGCCGTGTCAGAAATAAGCACTGTGCATTTGAGCCTCAATATTCCCCTTTTTCCAACCTGCTGTCAAATTTCAGACCACAAGCTAAATGTAAATCTCTCACTATAGCAACTCTTTGGAGAAGAATGGGCAGTACAAAATATTTACATATTCCATACCTAAAGAAAAAAATTGGCACTGTCTCATGGGATTTTCCCCCCAGCAGAAACATAAAACAAAGTCTAAGAAGTCTATACACCTGGGAGGTCCAACAGAAATCCGTGTTAGCAGGCAAAATGAAACAAAAGACACTATTGATAATTGGGGCACTGTAGTCCCTTAAATACACAGTTGATTCAGATCCTTGGACATCTTCAATTAAAGAAACATTTAGAAAACAATGCCCTCACTATTAGCACCATAATAGCAATTACAGTACACTTTATGGAGAAAATTATTGGGTTTACAATAAAACCCAGAAATTTATGTAGGTAAAGAGCTGAAAATGTAAGCATATGATTTCTTGTTTTTCTCTCTCCAACTCAGAATGGAAACAGGGATTAAAAGGCAAAAATACTTTGAAAAGGGACATGAAAAAGGGAAAGATTTATATGTTTGATGGGTAGATCTTTACACTAAACCAGATTATTCTAGAGGTCACCTGCATGTTCTTTACCTTTTCTCACAAGAGTACAAAAAAAGTAAAAATGCAAATACAAACAAAATATAATTTTTAATTCTAAGTATGCTATACAATCCTTGGAGTGTAATGGAAAAGGAGAAGACCAAGCATACAATAGCTTTAAAAATTACCCTACATTTACACATACATACATCATTCTGTGTTTGAAGTATCCAAAGAAACTCTAGGTTAAATATAAAATATAAGGAATTTAAATTTTCATGCTTCATAAGTGTAAGACTTGTACTAATTGCTGAAGTCAGGAAGAAAGTAGACCCAGGAGGCAGTAACTGGATTTAATCCATTACACAGTTTTATAGACCTTTTCTCTCTGAGGTGTCTGACACTGGACAAACTGTAAGAGTATATGTTATAAACATATATTATAATATTGACTTCTTGCAAAGTATAAAGGTAGATATTATATAATGTTAGAAATGCTTTTTGCTGTGTGGATGTAGTTTTCTCTCTTTTTAGCCAGAATGTTAGCAAGTGTGAGCAAGTAAGATAACCTCCAAGTGAACAGAGGATGAGGCCCAAGGAGCTGCTGATCAACACTTTGTCCAGGGAACAAAGGGGCCCAAAGGCTGCTCTGCCCGGAGAACGGGCGGCCAGGAGAGTCCGAGAGCCGCTATCGCCGCTCTGCCCGGAGAGACGAAGAGGCCCAAAGCTGCAATCAGCACTGACTGTCTGGAGAATTAAGAGATCCCCCCTACCATCGACTCTTACCTAGCGAGCCCAACCCCAAGAATCAAGAAAAGTAAAACCCCAAGGCAGAAGACTACGCATGCTCTAAAAAGGCGGAACCAAGGAGTGGCCATGCAGAACAGCTCTGGGAAAAGTTTTAATATGAATGAAGAACAGACTGTAAAAATGGTATGAAAAGGACTCACCTCGAGCATCAGGTGAGCTCTTGGCAGAGCGCCAAGGCACCCGGCCATTACCCCTTTGCTTTATTTTATGTGTCTCTTATTGTCTTTATATTAAACTCTTTAAATTCTCACAGGAGAGTGAAACTCGTTTTTCACAGTATATAAACCAAGAGTCTGTTGAAATGTAAAGCTTATATTCCTATAAAAACAGAGTTTGAAATGATCTTCATACTCTACTTGTTCCTATCAACTATTCATCCTTGTTAAAATGAAAGACAACTATTTTGTATTGCATTTTAATAGAAAATTATATCTGTGGACATACCAGCATCACAGAATCACCACAAATTATGTAACATCTGCCATCTGGTACAAGCCCATCATAAGCACATGTGCAAGGAAGAATAATACTAATAATACATAAACCCTGGAACAAACTGAAGAGCCAAAACTCTTTGGGACAATTGAGGCCGCTCAAATAAAGATTCTGAAATTTTAAAAAAATATTTCTGTTCCATTAAATCAATATGGAATTTTTTTGGTCAGTAAATAACTCACCCAAAGTGTTTCTCTAGTGAAGTGAAACTAAAAAAATGCACACTGATCTAAAAACCACATTCAATTAGAGCTACTGTGTCATGGAGATGTGAATAAAGTATATTAAATAACAACATGCAATAATAGGAAGTATAGATTACAAGGAAGGAAGAAATATTTGGCTAATTTTTAGGTGGTCACTTTCTCCAGTTCCCCTCAAGGAGCTCCTTGTCTACAGTTCTTTTTTCCATACAAATCCCTACAAAGTCATTCTTTCCAGTCATCTCCATAACATCTCTACACAGCATTGCTGTAACACAGCTTGTACTTCTGCTGAAGCCTTGGGGTGAGGTCCTGGACCCTGAAGTCCATAAGCATTTCAACAAACAACTTACTGTGGTTCAGATTTCAGATTTTACAAAGACAACTCTCCTGCACTTGGAAGAGCTTTTATTTACTCAGTCCATACTTTTATTAGTTTTTACTCCTACAAAGTCCTCCAAAGGTCAGTTAATGCTATCAGAATTGTTTTATTCTATTATGCACATCCTTTATTAGACAGGAGATATGAAAATATCCTTAGAGAGGCCATCCTAAATAAGACTCAAAGAGCCCCAAAATGCACACTGTTCATTGTTACTTAGCAAACAAAATATAGCAGGAAGATGAAACTTAAGTCTTGAAAATAAGAAAATTAACTTTTACATCTCCTCCTCCTCTATTCAGTATTTTTTTCTGAAAGAACAATACAAATATTCCAATCCAACCCAAAATTCCAGGATCCAGCAGAGTGAATCACAGTGTAACTGACACACAACTCTCTACCTACATCTAAACCCTCATTAGACAACACAAGGATAGATGTGAGAAACCTGCTGCAAAAGTTACCATCTAGTAACATTTTACACCCCAGTTGCAAGCTTCAGAAGGAACAGGAATAAAAGTTAAAATGCTAATAAATTTTCAACGATAATGATAAGAAAATGAGCCTATAATTATTTCTGCCACTCACAATGCATTTTTAATACACTTCTATGTGGTGAGCTCCATCAATTGTTATTTAGATTAAGAAAAACAAACCAAATTATCTCTTAATCTAACATCATATACAACTGTAAGGACTTTGTGAAGTTTGGACTCATTCATAACATGTGACTTTCCATCATTTTTCCAGATTTTAACATCCAAATTCTCACCTCACCTGCTACAACATCAGACCTGAGCCCTGAACAAAAACAAGCCAGACAAACTTAGACAAGAATTTAATGATACAATACTTTAAATATTTAAGAGTAATTTGAATAAGTACTAGTCATCTTAATAGCACAATTTATAAATGCTCACCAGGAGCAGACACTTTCTCATGATAAATTCTTCTATTAGAATTCAGTAATGAATTAATTTTTAATAAGGCAATGATCTTGTTAGCATTAAAGGTGACTTCCCCTTTCTTTTCACATTAAAAAAACAGGCCAAAATGCTCAAAGTGGTTAACTTCTATGTGCTAGGTATAAAGACCGATGATTTTTCACACATTCTAAAGCATGGCTGACATACCAAGAAAATAAAGATATCATTTAATAGCGCAAATAAGTTTCAACTCAGCAGAACGAGTTACCTTAGAAATTTATTTCAGCTGAGAAACAAATCTTAGCGTTTGTATTAAGTTCAAAATAGAGTAACTTTTTAAGGCATTTTCATAACTGTGGTTTAGTATTTTATAATTTTTGAAACATTTTTAATAGCCTACATTTTAAATGTTTCATAAATATATTGCCATATGTGTGATAATATATTTAAATACTAAACCAATTTATTATACATTTATATTACTAATTTTTCCTCATGGCCTAAATTATCACTTATAATGTTTATGCTAGTATGATAATGCAACAATAACATTTTCTTTCAGTTTTTTAGTCTACCTTTCCTAAATGGTACTAATTTAAAACCCCAAACTCATAAATTAATTAAGGAATTTTGCTGAGAACAGAGAGGAAATTCTCTCTCTACAAAATGGGGAAGACTGAAGCATTTCAGTGTGTGGCAAGAACCAGAAGAAATGGGAATCCCACAAGGATGGTTGATTTTTGACACTGTGTAGCATATCTTGCTATATATTTCAAAAACATTCCCTTTGAATGGTGAAATTAATTCATGAACATTTGCTCATAAATTGATGAGCAAATCATTTATTTGCTCATAAATTGATAGAAGCACACTCAAGTAGTGTAATATAAAACAAGCAACCCAGACTGAAATATTTTAGAAATATGCATGAATTCTTATTTCCTATTATTTGAGGAAAAAACAGGGATGTACAGAGAGCAGAGCTTGTCTCGGTTGAGACAAGTTTAGGAGACAAACACTCTGGAATGAGTGTTTTCTCTTTAAAAAAAGGGTTCCAACAATCCCTTTCCACCAATAAGAAATGAATACTAGTGGATGGAAGTGAAAAATACCCAACCATTTATCGATCAACAGAATGCCCTTGTGGCACAGTAAAAGGTAAACAAATGCTAGATATCAAACTGTCAGACCTTACTCCCCCCCCCCACACACACACCGGAACAAAAACCCAAAATGCCAGGGAAAGAAAAAAAAACAACAGCAGTTTGCACATGGTGGGAGAAAATGGGGCAGGTATTCAGGGGGAGGGGGCTTTGAAAAAACCAACAAAGAGCCCCAAGACTCCCCCCTCCCCCAGACCCACCTTACAGCTACAGCAACAATTTTTGGGCATGCAACAGATGATCGGGGAGTAGACTAATCATCATAAAATCACCCCAAGACAGAGCTCTAAAGCATTTTCATGGGGCCTTCATTTAGAAGAGAGTAAAGTATCCCTGGGAGAACTTTGGGATATCAAATTTTAGAAGTATACAGGTATTGAATTTATTAGCCTGTACATAAATAACTCAAGAAGAATTCACACATACTATTAAATACCTTTTAAATTATACATATGGGCATACATAAAGCGCGTGCAGACAGAAAGTGGAGGCTTTCTGACCTTTGTCACATTATTATATACATATAGATCTTCAGCAAATATACACAATTAACCTAAGCCTCAAGGAAAGAAAGCATTGTGAATTGAACTGACATTGGCAGAATAATAAAATGTTTAATTTCTATTTTGAGCTTTTTTCCTTTCAAAAGCCATTGCAGATACTAGTGAAAATGTGGGTGCTGTATTTGAGCATGCACAGTTCTCAGTCTGAATAAATAAAAATAGGGAAAAAGAAACAAGCACGGACACACATGAACTGGGTTTTATAAACTTTCTAGGATTTAATTTTCTAAGTTGATCCTAAATTAGATTGCCACATGTGGAATGTTGCGCCAGGTTCCTTGGCTGAGAAGTGCAGTGGTTTAGCACTCCTGTCATCCAGGAGGGAATGTGACCTCAGGCTCCAGTCCAAATGGGTTCTGTTCTGCAGATGTACACAGATGGCCCTGTTCAAGAGCCCTTGTACCAAACAACTGACTTTTTAAAGACATGTTGTTGCTCCCAGATGTAACTACACTTCTGCCAGATTCACAGCTTCATCATTTTCATGACAAAGAAAAATGCTGAATCAGTGTTTCTAAGTGGAGGACTGATGGGTCTGAGCTATTTTATTTATTATGAACGGCTAAATTTTTTGCGGTTTTTTGTTTGCTTTTTATTAGTTATGTATTATTTTCTCCATTTTTAAAATAAATGTTATGGTGCCAGTCCTGCTTTTACAGTCAACCCTGTGAGTTACATGTCATTTTACTGCCTTCAGACTTATCTTTCATAGCACTTGGGCTTTTCCTCCTGGAAAGTTATGTGAAAAATCTTAAGTGAAATATAGAGTTATTTAATGATGCTTTCTATATAAAAAAATTGTATATTATTGATATTGTCTATGTTCACCATTATAGTATGTTTAAAATTTTATTAATATTTATCCAATTAAAAAATGTACTCAGTGGAAAAAACATGTAAACCAAATAGGTAACATACATGGTCATACAAGCTTTAGGGCCTTTTTCCTACCAGTCTCTCAACCCATTACTTAGACCTCAAGGAAATTAAGCTGTAATTTTTAAGTATGTCAGTGAATACATAATAAATTAACTGGAGGTTTTTATTTGGAGGTGAGAGCTAACATTTTCAAAATTCATTTCATACAAAAGAAAAACCTTTTGTAAATATGAATGGGACATGGCAACCTTGCTTGTGACAGGAAACAACAGCATGAGCATTAAATTAACACATAGCACTTGCTGAATTCTAACTTGTTAAACTGTCATGTTTCGTTTGAGGGCAGTAGAGCAAGGAGAGATGGAAGCAGCTCAAGATCTGGCCTGGTATGTAAGTACAGAAAACCCCTGCCCTTATAAAGGGCATTGAGAAAATGCTAATGGTTCCCACCACAGAGCTTGTGGAGATAAACCTAAAGGCTCATCTGTTACTAGGGTCAACAGATTTCTTTTCTTTTTTCTTTTCTTTTCTTTTCTTTTCTTTTCTTTTCTTTTCTTTTCTTTTCTTTTCTTTTCTTTTCTTTTCTTTTCTTTTCTTTTCATTCATAGACAAAAAAAATCTTATTTTCATCACATCTTTCTTTGAATAATGAGATATTTGCAAATTATCAGGGAAGAGCAGCTTTTGTTTTCTTACCCCATACCCTGTTATATCTTCCTCTTCAGTGTTTTACACCATGTTTCAAATTGACAAAAAATGAAATTCAATGATGAGAAAGTGCAAAGCAAGAAAAAACATTTGAACAAAGTTATAAATGCTGGAGAAATAGAAATGTGGACATTTAAATGTATGTCAAGCTTTCCATCCCTGCTATACAGCATAAATAACATGGGAGGATGTGGCTTCGCTACTTGAGACGACACATCAAAATATTTTGACACATTCAATAAGCTGTTGAGCACAACTAAAATGCTAAAGAAATAGATGAGCTGTAAAGAGGAAATATGCCAACATGTCAGGAGAGATGAACTGGATTATGTAAGAAAGGGACAACCCCTTGTTTCTCTTTTGTTTCTGTGGAGGAGCAGCAAAACCAGTACAAATGTGAGATAATGAAAGTTTAATTTCACAATCCAAACCCCTTATCTAAAGCAGGACAGAGACACTTCTTCCTACTGTCAACAAAACCATAACAATGCTGGAGAAAGTTTATTTTTTTCTGAAGGACAAAGCAGTGTGTCTATCGGGCCAGATGTAGGAATCTGCATATATACTACTGCGTAACTCCAGCTGTACACTCTGTTTCCAAATACTCATTTACACATTTATTGAAGGTATCATCTTCCAGAAGGATAAATACTAGCATTGCAATAGCATAGCGATCCTGTTTTCCTCTCAAAGCACTATTTTCTAAATATATATATATATATTGTAAAAAAAGGAAACTTCAAGCAGAGCTGCTTCACTAAAGTAGTGAGTGATTTACCTGCCCTGTTTCAAACGCCATTACTATTCCTTTTGTAATATCAACTACCATACAGCACATTTTACCTGTATTCATTTTTTATTTTTTTATCAGGTTAATGCCTTTCAGATGCCTTTAAAGACATACACAACACTTTCTTTTAAAGACTGCCTCCTTTTATTTGAAGCACTGTGAAGGAACTGCAGTTTGACTTGTCAAGAAACAATACTGTTTCTTAACAATTGGCAGAAAAATGTTTATCCCAACACAAAAAGCACACAGATATAACTCATATTCTGCCAGAAACAGTGCTATATGAATATGTTTTCTTAGATGAAAGCAAGAGAAGCTGGATGAGAAAACTGGCAAAATGAAAGCAGAAAATAACAACCGTAGTGAAAGGTGAAATTTCTGCTGTGTTGATCTTGATGCAGTCCACAGTGACTTCAGTGTGGTCAGAGTTTCAGTCATCTGGCAAGGCTGAACTCTCAGCTCTCAGCGTCAGGAACCATGACAGCTGGGGAGCTCATACTGTGGTACGCTAGTTGTGTGCCACTTGCCTTCCTCTCATTGTATCCAACAAGCATCCTCTCTTGTTTCTCTTTGACTGTCTTAATCCAAGGTCAGCTTTTGCCTGCATCTTCTCATCTGACACAAATCTATAACTTTCTAATCAAGGCTCCCATCTCTTCCAGGCCTCCTTTTCCAGCCAGCATTGCCTACCTTGTAAATCAATTATACACTCAGATTCCAATCAGGATCTCTGTTCCCAGCTTGCCTTCTGTGCCTCACCTTATTGGAACCATCCATCTGGGCTGAATCTCCATCCTTGCACCACTACTGCTTACCTGCTAAATTAATCCTGGATCCATGCTACTTCAATTTAATGATAGGAAACATATCTAAGTCCCATTTGCATCAATGTAAATGCTTTTAAATTGCTTGGCTAAATCACAGCAGAGATTGGATAAACAGAGCTCTGAAGATGGAGTAAAAGTTAAAGGAGGAAAAAAATCTCTCTTTGAGATGAAGCAAGCCCCTGATAGTCATTTCAAATTAAATATAATAATCAGGAAATTGATTTGGGGATAAATATGTGTCGCTGGTTGGGTTTGTAACCGGGCGGAAACACCAATTTAGTGTAGTGGTTTGGTCTAAAATACTCATTACTGTTTATCTTCTGTGAGATAAGAATTGGGAGAAATACAAAGCAGGCACCAAACTTGAAAGAATATAAAGAAGTTTATTAACAGACCTAAAAGAAGAAAAAAGGTTATACCACCTTCAGAACTCTCCTCCTCCTCCCACCTTCCTCCCTTCTCCCACTGACAGTGTAAAAAGACAACCCTTAAGATGTTCAGTCTGTTTACCACTTCCATAATAACCTTGTTCAGTCCATTTAGGAAGAGAAGTCTCTTCTTGCTCATGCTATGAAAACATTATCACAACGAGACAGCTGCCCACTTCCAAATAACTTTGTTCAGTCCATTTAGGAGGAGGTCTCTCTGCTCGTGATGTGAGTCCCTTCCCCTGACTTGCAGCTTTTCCCGCAACTGCTTTCGAGGGTCCACTCTTGAAGATTTTGGGGTACAATTTTAAGGTTGAGCCGTTCAGAAACAAAAAAAACAGAGGCCCTTCTCCTTCCCTGGGAGCAAAGGGTCTTCCTCATCTTCATCGTTAGGACTATCTCTGGGAGCATCTCTAGGAACTGAGGTTTTCTCCTTTCCCGTTTGGAGCAAAAGTCCTCATCTGGTCCATCTCTCCCTGTCCAAACTTCTCATGAAATTACAGCTGCGTCAGCATCTGCCTATTGCTTACGAGCGGAACACTCCACCCCCCATATCTTCATGAAATTACAACAGGATACTCTGATATATCATAGCTTCACAACAGACTTTCCGCTTTAAGCATCTCCTCTCTCTCTTCCCTCAGGTTTTCAGCTCTTCACAGCAATAAAAGGGTTAATCTCACCTCGGCCTTGCAGCTGGAATGTGGCTTATCGCTGTTGGTCACTGACCTCTGCCGGACAGAGGTGCCGCTTTGCTGAAATCTCGGCCGCAGTGGGGGCGGGGGGGGGGGGGGGGGGCGGTTCCGAGCCGCTCTGGCTGCCCACGGCAAGGCAGTGGGGGGGGGTTCCACAGCTGGAACAGGCCCATGGCTCCAGGCTGGCCGTGGCCCGGCCCCCGCACGGGGCCTGCAGCCACCTGTCCCAGCGCCGGAAACGAGACAGGGCTGTGGGGGGGGGAGTTTGTCTATTCTTAAGTGTGTATCACAGAGGCGGTCACAACTTTAAGTGGCTTAAAGAATTGTCCATATTCAAACTGGCCAGCTGATAGGTTCTGTTAGGTCCCAGAGGAAACTGTAAGCACCCCTTAGCAAGGACATCCCTTCCGGGACTATGCTTGCTAACCTGTGACAATATGAAAATACTGAAACAATCACTTTAGTGTAGAGTGACAAAAAATGGCAAACAAGGCACTAGGTCGTGTCAGAATAGGGAAAGAATAACTAATTCAATGTATCAGTATAATACAAGGCACCCTTTATAAACCTGAAATATCTAGGAAAACATGTTTTGCAGGAAGATACTGACTTACAGGACCAAAAGACTGGACAATTTTTGAACAGTGAAGTATTCTGAACTGGAGAAGTATTGCACAGTGAAAAAAAGCAGATGGTTATAAAGAAATGTACTGGATATGGAATGACAAAGATTGACATAGCTTGATTACATTTTTAGTACATCAATAAAATACACCAATTAAAATCATATCATAAGAAATAATACTAAATAGAAAAATACATCATGTAACACAAAAGAATTGATCACATATTTACAGAAGGAGTCGTTGCCGAATTTCTTTGCCCTCAAGCTGCCCCATAGCACAGACCATGTGCTGGCTGTTCCTGAGAACACACATTGCTTGTCATCTTTGCTGATCAATAGAAATTACAGTGACATATCCCAAATCCAAACTTTACCTGAAGGTGACATGTAATCAATATATTTGCATTCCCTCACAAGCAAGGATAAGAAGGAATATGATACCCTGAACTTACACAAGAATAAATAATCTTGGCTATAAATATAAGAGCTATCCATCACTCCTACTTATTTTCCCTGTCAGCTGCCTGGCAGCAATTTTTCATGCCAGAACCAGGATCCTGGACATGGTGCAGTGCCGGGATTGCAAGAAGAATGTGAACGGGTGTCAGGTTATAAATTGCTGCTCTAGTCCCGTATGGCACATAATCCTCCTGCAAGGCCAAACAAGGAACCACTGGATTTCACAAGGTGGTTTTATGAGGAAACAGAATCAGCAAGTTTGAAACAAGCAGCTCCTAGAGACATGAAGCGAAGCAAACTCAGCAGAAGGGAGTTCTAATATAACTCTCTGATTGCAGCCTGCTACTCAATTTCGAGTTCATCTTTGCCTCAAAATTGCCACTAGAGCTGAAATAACCAACAACGAGGACGTTTTTAGTACTGCTGCAACTTCAACCATAAAACTCATACAAAAAAATCCACTACCCCACTCGGTATGACTAATGGAGCCACTGCATCTCCTGCTTGTAATAAGGGGCAAAAATTGACATGAGGGACTATTGAAGATCAGGTCTCTGTGACTGAAAAAACTTTGGGGCAAACATTCTTCCAAGCATCATCAGCAAGGAAGAGAGGCTCTCTGATTTCAGCGTTGGGTGAGCATCATCTGCAGCTCGTCATTAGCACTGCTAGCAAGGCTGTGAGCAGCACTCATTGTGCCGTCCCTCAGCCATGTCACATCCATCTCCCACTAAGCCATATGGAAGACACAGTGGAGCATGAAGATCTCCGAGCCCGAAAGGGATCATGAGACTTGCTGATTATATGCACTGCACTTTCTAAAAAATATGTATTCACACTTTTTAAAAAGAGACTTTCCACCCTATAATCCCTGTCACCAAGATAGAACACAGAACTGTAGAAAATGTTATATACTTCTATCCCAATTGAATGCACAAAGTTGCTTTAAAAATATAGGATATACATGAAAGGGAAATGGACACATCTGACTATACCATGAATTCCTTCCCTCATTCAACCCCAATTAACATAATTAAACGCTGCTATAGTGACTCAAGACTCAAACTTGCACTTTTAAAGTCACTCTTCATTCTGAATTGACAATAAATTTTTTACCCCTTGAGAGTGTCAATAAGTGATATAAAAATTGAGCACAGAATATCCCAGAGATACTGACTTAATAGTAACAAATGTCACCTCTTCATGTGTCCCAGCAACACCTGCAACTTCTGACACAACTGCTCAGCCAGTTTCATTTCCATAGTCACAGGTGTGGGTGTAACCAGGTTATTTTTGGCCAGATGGAAATCCTCAACCTATTTCTCAAAGAACTAACTAGAAGAGCAGGATTTCCGTCCACTGATCAATTTCACAGGGACATATTAAAAATGCTTGACGTAAAAAAATGCCAAAACACATGCATCCCATTACAGTGGTGAGCAAAAACATCTCATTGCTTTTTTTCTGTCACTCGGGCAACAGTTCCAAGCTCACCGAAGGTTGCTAGGAGAAACCAAACATTTAGACAAAACTTTCAAATATAAAGTGCAAAGAGAAGAAAAACAAACTTAAATTTGCTTTTCCACTGTATGAATTTTATGGCTATTATAGGAATAGGACAGATCACAAGGTGCAGATTTAATTGATTTCTAAAAATGCATTTCACTGCTTTCTAGCAGAAAACCATTTTTAGTTGGCCATCATAAGAAGGGCATCACCAACACAGCTGTCCCCAGCGTGGTGTAAAGGGTCTGTAATTTTTTTTTTTTAATTGAAAATATTCTTACACATCAAACTGAAACAGCATCCTGAAACTGCTGCTGGCACACATGTTCAGTGGGAATCTGAATAATAAATGTGAGTAGGAACTCATGCGAGTGACTCTTAGTCTAAAATCGAGTGTTGCCCAACAATTCCGGTGGCTCTCAGCATTCCCCTGTGACTGAGGTAGTTTGAAGCACTGTAATAGATGTCTTTCCTTGATACTGGTAGTTAATCTTTATCTTCCTTTGGGAAGGACAACATCTGGAACTGCCTCTATTAGAGCATGTGACAATAACCAGCTGGAATGTCTGAGGGATTACTGAACATGCACACAGGTCCTCCCAACCTGTGACATATGATGTATTATCCATTTGGCAATCTTACACGTTTATACTGTCTCCCTCTAACATTTAAAATGTTCACAAGCTTGAATAAATAATCTGTTGTCACAACCAGAAAAAAACAATACAAGATTTACAGCTTAGCAGGAGAACTGGGGGGCATTGCTAGAACTGAAGCAACTATATATTTCTCTTGATTTCTTAACTCTTTTTTGAGAGCTGAATGATCTTGACAAATACCTGATGAAATAATTCAGTGTATTTTCTTTATGCAGTATGTACATTTACTGGCTCTTACATCTGAAGAGTGCATTAGATATAGCTACATTCCTCAAATAATTTATCACCATTTTTGTCAGTCAGAGGTAGCTCAGTTCAGGTTTAAATGGTGATTATTTTCCCTAGACTGCTGCTCCTTTTAAATTATTTATAAGATTGAGGACATTTCTATTAAAAGATTTTATGTTTCCATGTAAATTTTCTAAACATTAAATAGTTTATTGATCATTGTTCAACACTTTCAGTGACCAATTATAGCAGAGAAAAGCTATTGGAAAAAACAATGTTGTACTTTAATTCCAGGCAACAGACAGATGGCATGATGGGAAACTGCTGAACTGCTGATGGCACTGAAGGATTTAAATACAATAAAGCTGCTTTTACTGGATAGAAACATGCATTCCAAAACTACATTTTTCAAACGAGGAAAGACTGGGGAAACTGGAGATCTTGCATTACATGGGGTATTAGGGAAAAAAACCCCTCAAACAAACTGTTGGGGTTTTAAAAATATTTTTCTCAGGTCCTTTTATATGCTCTCAAATTCAGATGCAATTTGATTTAGCTATGACACAGGGTAATATTTTTTTAATACAAGGAGAAGAGCTCCATGTGCTTCTTTGCTGAATATGACCAGAAAAGGCAGCTGAGAGCTCCAGCTTCCTTTTGGGCTGGCAGTTTCCACACATGCAGTGATTCTGCTTTCAATGGAAAAGATACTACAATTTTTTCACTCTTTTGGCCAGTACTTAATCATCTGGTTTTTTTTCAAGTCGCTGAAATGTCCCTTAGTTAACTTAATTTAAAACTTGCCTAGCTGACATGAGGTATTAACAACACTGCATCTGTAGACACTGCATATGCTAATTAGATATTAGATACTCAAAGCTGTGATAGACTCTCCCCTCACACTAAACAAAGACACAAAGTGTGCCAGAGCTTGTTTATGTACCTTTTGAGAGGTCTGCACAAACATAGGGCTTTGGACAAATGTACACTGATGCAGTCTGGTATTCACAGTGTGGGATGTAAAGAAAGAGGGCAGGATCACTTCCAAACTAAACTTGCAGCTTATTACCTGATTTCTTTAGAGCTGTTTAGATTTGTTTGCCTATTGATCTCGGTGGCTGGGTCTGGGACCTCCCCAGACAGAAAAGGAAGGGAAAACCATTTTCAGAAGAAATAGGACTGAATATAAAAGTCAATAAGGATTTCTAAAAATAAAACCCATCTTAAAAACTCACCTTTCCCCAAGAACCATTCTCTGTCTTAGTCATATTTCTTTTTAAGTAGGTGCTTAATAAATATCTTCCTGCTGGCTTTTTGGCTGCTATATCAACAATCTAACAAGAGCTGAGAATTTCATTTAAACATCTTTACCAGAATCCTTTACTGTTAATTAAAATGTTACTTTAATACGTCTTTAGATTTAAAGTCCCTTCTTTTTCCATCAGGTGTTGGCCTGACTTCTCTTTTGTCTATCCCCAGCTCCACCACCAGGATGGCTTAAAAACAGACGAGCCCGAGGTGAATCTCCTAATGAGTCATTGCCTCCACAGCTTCACTGGCAAGCTGTTATCTTTGTGCTATAAAGCTTTGTTCTTCCAAACAGAATGATTATTCTTCAGTCTGAGCATGGAAATCCAGAAAATGTGCAACTTTAACAGGAAGGAAACAAGTACACATTTCTAACTGAAGAGCCCTAAGTTCATCCTATGTTCAGATTGACAGCTCCTTATCAGAGTGCAGTTATTTGGAGAATATAAAAATCCATCTGAGTTAATGCAAATCCTTCCACCACTGTTCCCTTTCACTTATTTGCTCATGTTTTGGGGTTTTTCAAAGACATAACTGTCTTTATATATAATTAATCACAAAATAAATATAAATATTTCCTCTAGAATAAGTAAAACAGCTTAACACACAGTACAGAACTCCTTCCTACTAGAAAATATTATTCAAGGACCTATGTATCCATTTTTTATGTGAGAGATGGTGTAATTTACTGCAGAATGCTCAGAAGATTAGAATACCTTCCGTGTCATTTGGTCTAAAGAGAAGTACATCAAGTTTCCTTTGCACTGAGAAGTGCAAGTTTGATATCAGGACACCTCCTATAGAAAATAAATCACAGCTGTTTTCCTAACCTTTCCATCACTTGAAAACCTAAATCACCTTCATATTGTCTACAAAGATCCAACATTGTGTTTACCTGAAAGCAACATGTACTCTCATGTCTTTTTTATATGCAGTAATTTTATTATGGGGATTTATTTTCAAAGGAAATTGAACAAGGCAATTTAAAGGCTCTCAGAGGAATAATAAGCAGTGGTAAACCCTGGTGGATGAAGCAGTTATTTCCTATTTATTTTTCTTTTATGTGTTCATATCAGAAATATGCCTATAAATGATCAAGCAGGAAACAACCTCAATCTCCAGGATAAAATGACAAAAATAATTTTCACAGAGAACCACAGACCTACTAATAGTATTTTTGGTAAGGCAATCAAGTAGAGTTGAATCTGTACAATTAAAGAAAGTGTCTGTTTTAAAAAAGGAATAAACCAGTGGGACACTGAAAAAAATAATGACTATGTAGATGATGTTCAAAGGTGGGATATCTTAAATAATTTTTTGGGAAAAAAGAAGTGAGAAAAAGATTACATCAAAAGAAGGCACAGAGAACACATCTGAGGTGAAAAACAAAAACTGAGAAAACGGATTTGTTCCTTAGAAGTTGTGTCTGCAACTGTAAATTAAGGAGAAATTACTTACAACTGGAATTATATTCATGCTCCCCTTTCAGAATTTGAGAAATGCAAGGACCAGGATACAAAAAAGCCAAGTTACTGAAACAGAGTACTAGTTGGTGAATATAATGGAGTAATACAATAAAGAAAATTGTGGAAACAATGAAAAACATCACTAAAAGCATTCAAAAACAAATTGTGCATTCCTTTAATGTTGAGGTGGGGAAAATAAAACCAAACAATGCCATCTGAGAAGATATCAAACCTAAAACAAAGGTCTGCATTTGGCACACAAGAGAAACAGCAAACAAGACTATATATTCCAGATTTCCTAGGGAAGAAAGGGATAGAAAAAGAAGTGTTATTGATGGCAAAAGGAACTGGAGAAAAAAAAAGGATTTTTTTTTTTGGCAGGTGTCAAGAGAAAGGCAGAACTTTAAAATGAATCAACCATTGTTAAGGACTAAACTTCAGAGGTATTGCACATGGATCAGGAAAGATGGCATTGAAGGATTAACACCCTCAGAAAAATAAATACAAGTGTGCAAATAAGGAGGTCAGAGATCAGTAAATTCAATGTGTTTTATGAAATCTGTTTTTAGATATAAGTGGGCAGAAATATGATTTCATGCATTAGGAAGTGGAGAAGTATTATCTAAACCAACAAGAATGGCAGCAAACCCTCCAAAACTGCATGTATTTGTTACAGCAGTTGCTAAGGAAATACACAGAAATGTTCAACTGGAGTTACATGCCATTAAAAAAGCCAAAATTGAAACACCAAAATTGAATTAAAGTATTTATTTCACCATCTGTTCTATACAAAGCAAAAGTTATGAAAATTTCAAGAGGTTTTCAAGAATAAAGAAGAGCAAAAGGATTGTTAATTAAAACCAGCAGGGGCTGATCTCCTCATTCTCTGAATCTCCTTTGATCTTCCTTAAAAAGCGGCCAACTGTCTAGAGACCCAAACATCTGGAGTGAAGTCAAAGAGGCCACAGCAGTTTATTCATGTCTCTGCCACAAGCCCCTTCATGTATATTCCACTTGTCCTTTTTGATAGATTTCCAAAAAAATAAATAGAATGGAAAAATTATTCTTTGTGATACATTCAGGTAACTTTCCAAGACTTCAAAAAGGGTTTCAGGATCATTTTAATTCTGAAGCAGATAAATAGATGCTTCCACAAAATCCACCATTTAGTGCTCCTTCAGTCTCATTATTTCAGAGGACAGCACAAAAGAGAAGTCAGTGAAAATGCTCTGAAATGGTCCATCAAGATGGAAGGAACTGTGAGGGCTCTGGGTGATTTCAGGTTCTGCTTAAGGAAAGGGAAAGCAACACCTAGAGTACATTTTTGAATTTTTGTTTTCCAGTATAACAGCCTATTTTCTCTTTATTTCTATTTTAAATTACTCCAAAAAGGTTTGCTCAGCTGTTGTAAACACTGCAACCTTCAGTGTTTAATTGTTTGATGCAGAGAGTCAGTGGAAAAGCAACCAAAGCACTGCTGAAATAAAACACAGCCCTGAGAAACCCCACTGATGTGGCCACAGAACTCATGCCACAAGCTCAGTGCACACCATGGCAATTATCTTGCAAAAGGCCAGGGCAAGGTACATAAAAAACTTTGGGGGGGTTTCTGCTAAGTCTCCATGTTCTACATTTTACAGCTTGAGCCTGTGTAGAGCTGCAACACAAGTTGTGTGTTTATTTGTAGCAAATTATTCAGTAAGTGGAGCTCCCAATTACCACTTGCTTAATTCCAGTATTATTTCTGTAGAAGTATAGGTTTCATCATAGAAGAAAAGTTACATGAAGAAAGCTTAATATTTCATTCTGGGTTTTTTTTATTTTCATTTCTTTCTGTATTACAGTGATCCCAGAATGTAGTTAATGGTAGAATATGGTCAGGTAATTGCAAGCAGATCAGAGCACTTTAGGAAGTTAGTGCCCTTGACAGCTCATCCTGTGCAGACCTGTCACCCACTACAAGGCAAAATGAAATAATTTTGCATGTTTTTCTTTCAAGGAGGGACTGCTGGGTACATCCTCTGTAGCCACAAGCTGAAGATTCAAAATATTTCCTCCGTTTTCCAGTCTTTAAGCACAATACATTCTGTATAGAGACATAAGCACATCATTACAATATTATTAATACTAAGCCAAATCCTATAATAATTATTTGTTCCCACAGAAGTTGTGGCGGGCACAAAGGCCAAACCACTTAACTCAGTGACGTAGAACAAGAGCTGTGTTTCTGCCAGGAACATCGCCCCCTCTGCCCTCTCTGCTGGTAAAAGTGGCAGCTGTAGAGGAATCAGAGACCTGCTGCTAAGCAGCGGCTTCCCATTAGCGTGACTGAAAAGTTTCCGGAGCTTTCTCTCTTCCACAGAAACATCTACTTCAGCTTAACAACTGAGACTTAACAACTAAGACTGTTACGGAACACATATTCAGAATTCCATGGTCATCCAGGATCTGTGAGTCCCTCTTCCCTGAGCCAGCAATGTTACTGTTACAGAACTCCTGCTTGATTACAAACTGTATTTGATCTCAGAAACTGAACACTGATTGCAAATCAAACATTTGATCTGGAAAATTAAATATACAGTTACACACTCAGCTGGCTCTTTTTGAAATGCTTTAAGAGGGTGGTCCAATGGAGGCAGGAGAAGTAAGGCATTAAGAGACACAATACTGAGAGGAGAAAGAAGTACTACGTGAATTGAAGAACATTTTTTCAAGAAATAGTGGTCTTTTTGCTCCCTCTCATGTTGCTAGAGAAAAATTTCCGTGAAAAGATATAGGCTGACATGCTTCTGGAATTGGTAAGGCCCAGCAGGGTCTGCTGCAGGAACTCCAGACTTCCATCCAAACCTGGCACAGATCTGTTTCTGAATGAATAGCAAATCTCTGCTTCCCTCTCCTACATTCATTTCTGAGTAGTACTCAAGAATTAGTAATGGTGACATCTTAAAACATGACACTTCTCCAAAGTACATCTGGCAACTCTAAAATCATCCAAGTCTCTCCCTGCTGAGAAAATAAGCTTTTGAATGGCCATCTAAAGGATCTTTACCATGATCACTGTCCTGCACAGGCAGAAACTTAAAATTCTATGTTAATGTTTGAGCTGAAGTGATATCAAATTAAGATTAGTTTTGAGGTATTAAATATGTATGAATAAAACAGCAAGAAAATCACGTTCAAGAAATGCATGCAATTTACTGGGTTTGACTCTTGCTTCACTTAACATTATAGCAGTTACGGCGATCAAATTATTGTTTATTTACTCCAGAGAATCCTGTTCCCCATTACACTGGATTCCAGCCACTCTAAATTTGATGAACAATGGGCATATTTTGGTGAGAGGTTTTATTTTAACTCCTTTTTTTTCCTGTTCCAAATGCTATTTCCAAAGGTTCCTATCCGAGTTACTAGATGATGCTACAGTTTTCAATGTTACTGTATTTGGCCTATAATTTATATAAACCTATCTAACATTCTGTTTCACCAACAAGCTTTTAAGTAAGCCAGGTGTGGGACCATCCTTCAGTGACGTGCTCTCAAGGGCATTAATAAATTAAAAAGTAAACCAGGTCTATTTGAAAGGTGAAATAGGGGTTTTGATGATACCTGATTAAAAAAATAATATATAAATTTATTTGGGTTTTTCCTGAGGAAAAACATTTACAAATATATCCAGATCTATTAAAAAGTAACATTTTTTTAGAGATGCACTTTTTTTCTTGAGTTTGTTTTTTTTTGTTGGTTGGGGGTTTTTTTGTGAGAAGGATGGATGAAAGCTGCTCAGCTTTTGTCTGTGTTGAGTTCTGGTTAAGACTTTCCAAGCAATGGAAAATAATTCAACTCCACATTTTCTGGGCAAGGCGAAGGAAAATGCTGTTTACTTGCTTTCTATTAAGAATGTCTTCCATTGTTACTAAATTATGTCTCAGTATATCCAGAGCTCCTGCTTGTGTCTGGAGTTCATCGAGAACAGTGCTGAACACAGAGTGCCCATCCCAGAACATTTCCACAGACATTAGACATGGATTCAGCCTCAGTCTTATTTCAGTGTCTCCTTCAACCAAAGGTTTTGTACACACACTTGGTAAACCTGTTCATCTTGTATCTCAAATTCTTTCAACAATCTGGCCACCTTTGTCCAAGTTATTCACAACAGAAACTTACTGACATGCCCGGCACAATAGGATTTTCTACCATTTCTATCATCTTGTTTTTCCCTGCATCTGTTCCAAAGCTTATGGCTCCAATTCTGCTTCTGTTTTTGCAACTTCACTGTGGATTCATAGAGAATCAGGATGTTAGAGGACAACAAAAACCCATGTGTAACAGCCCTCAAAGTTAGTTCCACACTGTGATCACTCATCCCCTGACCACTGCAAATCTCCTTCCTCCTGGGAGGGAAACTGTGGCCAGGAAAACATGAGTCCACACTGTAGCTTTTCTTAGAGTCTACCCCCCTCTCTTTGAAAAGTCACTCTGTTAAATTTTTAAAAATGTTTTTTTTTTAATAGGATACAGAAGAAGCTTTTCATATTCAAACCCTGATGATTTAAAGCTTACTATCAAGTAGAAACACAAAGCATGAATCAGCACTAATTTTAAAAAGATGCTAAAAAGTTCCTTTCAAAGAAAATTAAATTCCATTTACAGTGAGCATCACAAAACCATAATCACTTTACTTTTTCTCATGACCACATACATCAATGTTTGTTCCCTCTCCTACATGACTGAAAAATACTGGAAAGTTGGGGCAGGAAAATTCAAGATTAGGCCAACTAAGCCTCAGACTGGTCCTTCAAATGACATTTTAGGTTGTGCTTTGGTTCTGATGGGATTCTTTCCTAAATCAGGACAGCAGAATGGGATCTGAAATAGAGCACAGTGACTGATAATTAGTGCAGTGGAGATTAGAGAGAAGAGAGTTCTCCAGCAAACATTGTTTCACTTCCGTACAATTAGCACCTTATTCAAGAATTTGGTGTTATTTTTGCTAATTGGGTTTTCCGTTGTTAACGGGATCATATCAGAAATTAAAGATCGTTGATGATTAGTGTCTGACTGGTTGCTCCAGTGAGAAAAAGCAAACCTCTCAAAGTGCCAAAGCCCTGGAACTGGACCTGCCTCTGGATCTCATGCAGTGAAGTAGGGCTTGATTCAGCTCTTTGCACCACCTGCCTCCCAGCCTAGTTGAGGAACTCCAAAATAAAGAGGAGACTTAAGAAATCTCTCTCATTCCCCTCATCCTCAAAAAACTGAATGTCCCAAAGTGGGCCTAGAGCCCAAAGTTTACACTATGCTCACTGTTCACAACTACACTGACAGCCAACGTAGGACAGAAATTGCTTAATAAAGAATGTCAGTGCTTAGCAAAATTTGGCTTTACAAACTTGTGTCCCACTAACATGCAAAATTCTGGCTTCTGTTACACTGCACCAACCAACCCAGCTGTACACAAAGCTAAGAAGCTGAATTTTTAAGAGCTCAAGACAAAATACTGAAGTCTTGTCTCAGTGAGGCACAAGAAATTTTTCTCCTCTTGTTTAAATCCTCCAGTACTTTCTCATAAAGGCTTCATAAGATAAGAAATTATTATTTTTTCACATGGAGTAGATGGTAAATTAGCATTCCAGTTATACCTTCAAATTTAAATGGATTTTCTTTGATTTCTGTAGTTAAAGTATTCATTAAATGCCATTTTACCAACTAGAAATTAGAAGCAATTATGCATATGCAAGTAGTCACAGAGTAAGAACATTTCTCCATTTAAAACAGACAGAATTATTTACTGTTGGCATGGAACAATGAAACCTCTTCCTGTGCACTAGGAATGTCCCTGGCAGCAGTAGCAAATACAACAGCTATTGCAATTCTTTCAGCACAGTATCTCCTATGAATGAAGTTACAGCACACTACAGGACTTAGACTAGGTAACACTGCAAAAAGCTAAAACTCAGCCTGAGAAGTACACAGCCCCTTGTCTAACTTTATTTTTTTTACCAGAGCCACGGATGTTAATGGGGGTAACTCCAGTGGTAAGCACTCCAGGTAAGCACGTGTTAAAGTGCTTAGTCCAAAGGTCACACTATGCCAGGGTGCATCTGAAGAAAGGCTGTAATGTGTGTGTGTGTGCATCTCTGTAGTCGTGAAGAAGGGAAATAATCTGTAGTCAATAAATACAGTGAGTGAATGATACCATTTCTGCACACAATGCGTCATTACACCCCTTCACTTTCTGAGGGAATATCCATTGCCTGAGCTTCGCACCCTCCACTGTCACTAGAGCAGGGAGGCAGATTCACCTGAGCCCTCACCTCCCAGTACTCCCTCACGGCTGGACTCCCCACTGTGCTCCAGTGACAGCTCTTCCATGGAACACGCTGCCTGTTCTACAACACAGTGCAAGCACAGCGTATTCCAACTGCCTCCTCTTCATCCCTCCTCACTGCTTCCCACACCCTCATGCAGCCTCTCTGTTCCTGCACCCCCACTGTGCCAGGTCCCTGTCACCATTCCAGCCACACAGCAGGAATTGTGCTAAGCAGAGAGCTGCCACACGGCTCCCTGAACTCTGTGCAAGCCCTTTTTCCAGGCGGAGGGGCAAAGAAATCCAGGTCAAAGTGAGCACCGCTGCAGGTGTGCTTAGGAGCTCCAAATTACACCATGGGGGCTGTGCCAGCCCCACTGATTCCAGCAGCAGCTGCCACCCCTCCAATCTATTACATGTGTAAATCCAGCATCTCAAGATCTGGATCAGTTACTGGAATCCTTAGACTCCAGAGTTTCCCACATTCCCAGGGGCTGCTGGCCAGTTACTTGTTACAGAACCAAAAGCTGAGCCAGCATTGCCTCGCATGGAGAAGGCTTATTACACATTTCTTGGATTCAATTTAGAACTGGTTTTAACAACCGCCACAACTACTTTAATGTCTCATACTCCACAATCTACAGATGTACCACACACAGAACCCCAGAGTCCAAGGCTGTGAAGCCAAGGGAATTACAATGGCTAAATTGCTTCAGATTTCTTCTGAAACTGTCAGAGGAGCAGTGTCACCATCAGTTTGCTCCTCACTTTAACAGGTCTGCACTGTTACTTAAACAAGCCTCATATTTACAATTTAATAAATAACAAAATATGTACAATACTAAGTGAATTGCTGTAAAGATACTGATTTTATTACAGTGAAATACTAAGATGCCAGCCTGCTATGTTAATCAATATGGTTGCCGTGGTTGCACAAAGATAATTAAATTTTAATTGAAATTCACTAAGATTACCTATAAATATTTCAACAAAGAGGACAAAAGGAGAATGTTAATATTTTATTTATCATGGATAACACTTTTAAAACACCTAACAAAAAACAAACAGAAAAAAAGAAAACTGAATACAAATTTTTTAAGGAGTAATAACAAATATATGAATCCAAAATTCTTTACCTAGATACTCAGTTTTTACTTCAGGCTCAGCAAGGCTTAAGTTTATCACTATAGATGACCTTTGACAGTTCAAACGGAGAACAGGAGAAGATGATCTCATATTATTAAGGTCTGTGTCAGGCAGACACGTGGATCCCATGAGAACAAGATGGAAACAGAATCATAAAACAGGGTCTTTTCCTCATTCACTTAAAGAAGAATATATTTATTCCACCTATATTAACATAAAACAGTGGATTTGGATTACACTAGTTGTCCTGGAAGATCACCCTAGAAGATTATCCTGGAAGTGGGTGAAGAGTGCCCAATTCCCCAGCAAATTCCAGTGCCACTATCAGAGACACATGGGGTCTCTGAAAGAAATCACCAAGAGGCTCTAAAATTTGGGCTGGACACCACATGCACTTCATCTCCACCTACCCAGGCCAAATTCCCCCTTGGATTACTCTGAAACATTAGTTCATAGCCACAAGAGTTATTGCTAAAAGCCTGTTCTTCCAAATTCAGTGTAGCTGTTGCTACCTGGTGCTGTTCCTGTCACTGTGAGTACCTGACAGCAATGTTCTGGGGGGCAAGAACACACAAAACACAAGGGGGAAGACGTGTCCACTTTCATAGGTTTAGGATCAAATTCCACACTTGAGTAGCTTGAATGGCTTCATCGGGTATGTGTAGCACTAAAGGCTTCATTTAGTAATTTTTTGAGGTAATGACCTCGGGTGTGAGACTGTAGCTAGAGAAAAGTGTATCAGTTTTAAGTGATGTTCCCATTAACACAATTTTTACATGAAGGAGTAGGCAAAGCACTCTTGAGTGCACTTTCTGTCACAGCACTACCTGTACCTGGAATTATACACAACCATCCAAATCTCACACTTGGCTTGGAAAATTTACCCGCAATGGTTCATAGTGAGAAGAAACTACCAATTATACCTGCTACTTCAGTTCGTCCAAAAGTTACCAATGGAAGGTGGATTTTAAATCACTTGCACTAAGGGTCTTTTGCCCTGAGAAAGAAGTGGTTGATTCTGTTACAACTATTCCAACTGATTCTCGAAAATGTTAATGGAAAAAATATTGCCACTTGCAAAAAGATCAAAATAGCTCCCAATAATGTTTTCAAATATTGACTAGCTTTGAAATCATAAAAGGAAAACAGAACCCTACTCTGGATTTCAGATGGTAAGAAACAATACGGTAGAGCAAATTATCGTGGTACACATCTGGGATACACCATCCCTGGAAGGGCCAGGAACAGATGTTTGACTTTTGCAACAGCAACTGCTATTCCCATACCAGTACCTGGTGCAATCATGCCTGTCCTGATAATGTACTTCATGTGCTTCATGCTGCATACACCAAATAAAGCAATAGAGAATGAGCAAAACAAGAGACAGAAGGAAGGAAATGAACAACAGCAGCCCCGCTGCCTCTTTTCCTTCTGGGGTTTGCTTTCACAGCCCATCTGCCTTGAAGATGCAGCAGAGCAGGAGGAGCATGGCTGTGGCAGCTGCCCCTGGAGAGGGTTCCAGTCCTGTCCTTGGCACCAGGCACTGCCATGGTGGGAACATGAGCCACACTCAGGTGAATGCACACCCACATCCAGGGAATCCCCACGGCCATGGAAAGGTCCTCCTTTGCAGTCACTGGGCCACAGCACTAGAGTGCCCTGCATCTTAAGACACAAATATTTTGCATTAAGCACTTGCAGTACATCTCATTAAGTACATCCCAATTTCTGCAGGACATGGGCAGAAGCAGCTGTCATTTCCTTTACAGCAGCAAAGGTTTCTTAAAAATAATAAAAAAAAAAATTCAAAAAATCAGAGCTACATAACACTGTTTAAGAGACTAAAAAATGGCTGCAAAAAAGACGTAACAGGATGTATTACACTTCAGGAATCTTTGCTGAGGTACATTTAAATCCTTTATACTGAGGTGTTAGGTAAAATATCTTATTTTGAACATTTGGATATTTGATCAGTGTCTGTTTGGAATAAAAGGAATGAAGTGGGGGGGGGGGGGTCATCAGCTGGGAAGCCCTGGAAAGTAGATTTCAGCACATTATATATAATTCAAGGAAAACTGCAATACGTGGATTGAAAAGTTTATGGTTGCTTTTCAGAAATCAGATTACAAACATTGCACCGGGTTTTATTTTCCTTGTTGATTCTGTGCTGTTGCAGAATCCATTACATGATATTTTTGGAGGTGTTAATGGACACCAGCAACAAAAACCCACTCCTACCTATAGCAATTTTATCTTACCCATATGGAAGGTAGCCAGTTTATTTCAAGATAATTTTCATAAAATGTGCCAAATGAAAGCCTTGGAAAACACAAAGAAAACATACACTTCAGTGAGCAGAAAATCCAGCTAAAATAAGAAGCTCAATATGAATAAAGAACTCAAAGGTGTTTGGTCAGTTTTCAGCAATTTTAGACTTTAAAATCCATGCATGCAACCAAGCACCCCTTCCAACCCAACAACGTGGTTTTTTTTTACTAATACCACAAAAGCTGTATTTCCTTCAGATTTTTACATATTTGTATTTAAATTTATAATGCTTTATTAATTTCATCATTAAATTGATACTGTTAATGTATTTCAGATTTATGTTATTGATTTTGCAGTAAGAAGAAAAAAATCTATTAAGTATTATTTAAATACTATTAAAAAGAAAAAAAGGCAGATTTAGAAGTTGTCAAGGATATTGAAATGACCAAAACACTTGAACCCCTTTTAAACAGTTCAATTTCCAGGAACTAAAGGTTCTCTGCAAGAAAACTACAACCAAATTCTGCAAGAAAACTTAAAGTAAGTTACTTCTGAGTTGCTGATCACTTAAATTATTTACTTTTTTCAAATATAGCAGAGTATTTGACAATATCCTTGCCAAAAGAAACTTTAAAAAGTAAAATATAATTTTAAAATTTCTCCAATAGCTCACTGAAAATCCTTTTCCATTTCTTCCCACAGGTCCCAAGACCATAAAATTACTATATCACAAAGAAACATTAAGGACGGCTATCCATTAATTTCTTTTGGTCTTGTTACATCCAAGCTGTACACAAGGATAAGGATTATTGCATTCCTTGAATATGCATTTCCACTAAAACTTTTGCCTGACTTGTTACATCTGAAGAGCTAGAATATTTTAATTTATGATCATACTAATTACATCTAGGGTATTAGTCCCTAAGTTCTTCAGTTCTAGGATAATTCCAAATTGTGCTAAGTCTCCCATTTGAGCAATTCCTGTAGGGAACATTATCTCTTAATTCTAGCCATGCAGACATGATGGGCACTTGTTTAATTAAGTAAAGTTGCAAACTCTTCCAGTATATAATATTCACATCTCTAGTAGCTTAGTAGGTAGCTTTATCCCAGCTGCAATCTATTCCTCACTTATAAAGTCATATTTAGAAGTATCCCTAATATACAGAATATGACCATCTAAAAATCAAATTATACAGCAGCATTATGGCAAAAGACAAAGCACATGTTTTAATCTTAATATTTTCCATACTTATACAGGAAATGCCAAATACATTAAAAAAACGCAGAATAAACAGATTCTCAGGTGAAGTTCCTGGCCAAACTGTGAGATACCAGAAGCAAAGAAGTACTGGCCAGTGCAGTTTATCAACAGTATCAGATTTAAAGGAATTGGAAACGTTGTATTTGAAAATACAGAAGTCTGACTAAAATTAAGGGGGTTTTTTGAAAAGAAGCAAACTATTTTTTGCCTAGTAAGTGAAGAAATACTGAGAAATCTTTACGTTAATAAATGTATGACTAAAAGGATGCAAAGGAACCTTGAAAAACAGATGTGAACCAGGTGTCTGTGATTTGTTAGATTTCTTTTGTTGTTTTGTGTAGGGTTGAAGGAATTTAAAGCAAGTTACTTAGCTTGATCCCTATCTCTCACTCCAAAAATTTCAGGGAAACCTAAACAAGAGTTTTTCTTCCATGATTTCCAAATAATTAGACTATTGTTCCAGTAAACAGAAAAATGTCTGTCTCCATTCTTATTGTCACTTCCTCTTGGTCTGTGTCAACTTCCCAGTGACACCCAGTGATGACTCCACTGACAGGGAGCATTTGGATTTTCTAGTTCATCAGACTTTTGAGTAATTACTACATTCTCTGAGACAAGTTGTCTCAATACAATTGCTTCATGCTTCTATTTCACATACTTAGAAAAACCAGAAAATTTGAAACTTTTATAAAAATAGGATTTAAGAAAAATATTTAGTTTCATCACAACTTGGGTAAATAACCAGAATAAAACTTAGATTTAATCTACGTTAATTAGCCAACTAGGATTGTCAACAAAACTCACCATGCATACCAGATGGAAATATAATACAATTTTCATTGCTTGAAATCTAAACAGAAATTCCCCAGGATTGCCATGGCCTAGAGTATGAGGGGAGAGTTCCCAACACACATCATGTACTTCATACACTGTGCTAGCATTATCTAACGTGTCACTGAAATGGTAAACTTCCTGAATTTTAGAGTATTACTCAAGCTTTCTGTTACAATCTTATTGCTCACTAAAGCCTTAAAGCACTCTAAAGCCCTTGATCATTGTAATTCACCTGAAGCTCAGCCTTTCTTTCAAAATTAGCTGACTTATTAGACAGCAAGGCAACCTTTGATAAGAAAATGTATGAAGTTCAATACAGAAATGCAAAATAGATTTCAAATGAATTATTTCTGTCTCTTGTGAGTTAATATTGCATATGATTTATTTTAAAGCTGGCAAAGGCAGAATTTCATCTGCATTTTTAAACTAATTTTCTACTGAATAACACTATCTGGCACTGGCAGCTGAGGGAACTGTCATTTTTAGCTCACTCCACCTGGCAAAGCTGATGACAATCTCTTTTGCAGGTAAGCTGTTTGTCAGTTCTACTGTCAAGACACTCTGAGATGCTTACACAGGGAAACTATTATTAATGAATCATTTGAAAAAATTGTTTCTTTGTTTGTCGCTCTCTGCTGAGCTCAGCGAGTTCTGTTCCTTTTACAGCACACAGAATATACAACCAAAGAGCACAACGAGCCATTATGGGGAGAACCAGGAGCACCTTCAGCAGCTGGGGATGCATTATGGATTGACATGACATACTGCTGTAAACAGTGCTTTAAACCAACATATCTCATATCAGGTGTGAGTTACTTGAAATCGACCTTGAAGACACACAGACACAGCTTCTGTTGATGGCAACATTGGAGGGATGACAGTGCAGGCCAAGTTTTGATGAGCAAGGATTCACTGCTTATCACTGCAAACTAGCTACCAATGAGGTAAATTAGAAGCCATTCATGGTTTTTTGTTTGCAAGCTACACCCAACCCTAACATAAGATTAATAAATCTTATTCTTTCCTTACTGAAAGTACACTGTGTTTAGATTGTAATTGCTGTGCACAAGGTAAAATGAAGTCAGTTGTTCTACATGTGTCACATGCCAAGAGAATAACTCTGCAGAAGAAAGGCAAAACCAGTCTGGCATATATTTTCTGCATTCCACTGAAGTGCCATTTTCCCAGGCACTGCCTGAGGCAACAATCACCAACAAAGCTCTGTGCAAACACTGAAAATGAGAAAATCACAAATGAAAAATTAACGGTCACAGCCACTTTATCAACATCACACAGACTGACTACGCAAGTTGACTTAGCAAACCTGACTTACATTACCTTCTCATTTTGCTCTGACCCAGTGGTTCAGGATGCACGTCAAGGAACATTCATCAAAATAAAAAACTTGTTATTTTGCCACTAATATTTATTTGGCCCATAAAGTCACTTTTTGAGTTTTTTTAGAAGGCAGACATGGGAATTTCAAATGTTCTATAGGAAATAGTTTCTTCATACCCTCAAGTTTTTAAAATACCATAGCTGTAATGAATTTTGGTACACAAACCCTGGTTTCATCACCAAGACAATCATATAACTGTTCCTTGCTGTCAAGTGCTAACCACCTGCACACATGGAAGTCATTATAAAGTCAGTTAAGTGGCTGACTACAGGTCCATGGGTTTATTTCAGGTTTCTAAGTAATTATTGACTTAAGGTTTCCATCTTACAGTGATTTGTAGAGCCAGCTGCAGATGCAATTTGCGCTAAGCTATGAAAGTGACTATTACTACCTTTTCACTAGTCCAGCTCATAGATGGGTAGCACAAATTGCACTGCTTTTGTGCATACACATTTGGTCACTAGTTCAGAAATATCTGGAAGATTTGGTTATTTGGTTTTCTATTTGGAGGTTTTGTTAAACTAACTTACATATACAAAAAGAGGTAGGTCTAAAAATTTTAACTGGAAGTAATAAAAACATTGAGAAGCACAAAACCACATGACATAGAGATTTTATACAAATTGCAAGGGTTAGATAAGGGAAACTGAACACAACTTTTAATCAATTCAATAATATTTTCAATTTTAAAATAGAAATGCCATTGAAATCACTTTCCATTTTGTTCTGTTCAGCAATTATTTCCTTCACTTCATTAGTAGTAATTATTTCCTTCACTTTGTTAGTATGAGAAAATAGGAGCTAATGGAGTTTCTACAGATGTCTTCTGTCTTAATTCCTTAACTTCAACTCCCTGCCATGCTCCCAGTGACACTCCTAACACTCAAGAGATGCCAAAATTATGACCTATCTGCATATGCATATTGATTATCTATGTGGCTGCTGCTTAACAGAATTTATAATGGCTGAGACTTGCTTGTCTGGTCAGCAGTGGGAATGCTCATTTCCTCTGCACACCTGCTGAAGGTCACAAAACTCATAGGAAGCAACACCACAGATTTTTTTTTTTTTCTCCCTAGTTAGATTTATTGACAGTAGTCAGTTGGTTTAAAAGACATAATTAACACAGGTGGATTTAATTAGGTATTCTTCAGTTTGTTAAAAAAGAAATCAAATAAAAATGCATTTCATTTTCCCCATACTTGCAAAGACCAAACTTCACCACACACCTACCTGTAAGCTGCAGAAACTTGTACTTCAAGTATTTAAATAAGATGCACTAATTTCACTATCAGACTGAACTTCATGACAAGGAAATTAAAGTTTCTTCTGAAGTAAGGAAAGGTTTCAAAATTCAGAATTGAAATATCCAGTACTCCTATAAATGAAAAATTCAGTGGCCTTTTTGTGATTCGTATCCTACCCCTGTTGCTGAAAAGAGGAATCCTCTAAGCTTAACACAAAAAACACAGACACAAGTTTTTTCTTCAGACATCCCAAAATTACCACCTTTAAGATAAGATCCGCTTGATATTTTGTTTTTCCTCAACTCTTTGAAAATGCTTGAAAAAATTTATTAACATATATTGAATGTAATATATATATATATATTATTTAAGAGGAGGTTCTTATTACATTTTGTAATCAACCAAGCCAGAGTTGTAGGCTCCCTCAGGTACAGTGTTAGGAACAGATGGTCATCTATTCACCTCAAAAGAAAATTGGTGTTTTGATAATGAAATCTTGATCACCTGCCATCTGCCTGCTAACGATTAGGAGCAACAGGATCATTCATCTGAGGAGAAGCGCATCTTGGACAACTTTGAGGGTTCTGATGATCTTGGTTCACAAAGTAAATTAGACATCAAATATTAGATAGGTTATCAGTGAATTCAAGGTCTTCTTTTATTTTGTCAGGTTTTGATTTTTTACTGAGATCCTAGCTGGAAATTATATGTATATTAAACTATTCAATTTTCTGAAACTACATGCACATAACCCCCAAGCCACCATTTTGTAAAGTTTTGGCTTCCCAAAACAAAGGCATAAGGTGAAACTTGAACTCTGCAACAATAGCCAAAGTAATAAAACCTGTTAGTTTCCAAGCTACTATTTGCAAACTCCAAGTCCAGCAGCAGGGGGAAAGTCTGTAGCTGACCCTTAGCCAGCCATGCATTTGCTGTAGAAGGGCATGTCTCCCTGCCAGCTGTTTCTTTGAGGCAATCCCTGCTTGCAGTTGCTACGGTAAGGTTTTTATTGAACACAAAAATAGCCAACTACAGCGTGTAACTTCATATAGAGAAAAGTTCTCTCTCTCAGGGGAAAACAGAAGACGGTTCAAAAACAAAGGTCTTGCAGCCACTGTGCCTATAAAGGGTAGGGATTTTTCTCTGATTTTCCTTTGTACTTCAGTAGCTTTCAGGCTGCTTGAGCTTAACAGACCAAGAAATTATTTCTGTGGGTGTACGGGACATAACGTCTTCACTTCTGAGGCTGGCTAGCACAACATCATCCCCTGACACTCTGTGAAGTCTCCTGCTCTCTTGCCTTGATCATCTTCCTGCTGTGTCCAGTTCTCTCCAAGTTAGCATCTTGCCCCTCTCCCTGCCCAAAGCTCAGTGATGCCCAGACACAGCCCAGCCAGACCATGGCAGATGAGCAGTTGTCCCCTTCATCCTTCTCCTGGGACATGGCTTTAACACAGCACACACAGGGCTGAAGGCAAACAAATTGTCAGGTTCTACCATCTGGCATGCATCGCTCCTTGCCTCAGGAATCTGAGAGGGATTCCCTCCAGATATGACACAGTGCTGTGTCTGTGCCGTAAGGGGATGTTCCTGGACAGTCAGAAGTATCAGCACTTTTGCTTGTCATGTTTCTACTTACATGCCATATGTTTGACAAGAACAAATTTAACCTCATACATTTTGAATTTTCTTTCTTCACAGTACCTTCTCATTTTAGAAGTGCATCTATACTAGAAGGCTTCCCTTAAAAACAAGACAGCAGTTTCTCAAGAGGTTGCACAATTGCCAAATGTTTCATCTTTACTGGATGCAGAAAGGAATGCTTTTTCTGAAATACGTGCCACAGGATGTAATATTTCTTTCTATTTCTCTAAATGCACCACAGCAGACTCTGAGATATCTGTGGGTACAGCAGAAGACTTTTTGGGTTGGTTTGGTATTTGGGTACAAAGTCATGTCCATTTTACCTGACCTGACATGGATTTTCCATACTGCAGTTACAGAAATTGCTACAGTTTTAACAATTAGCAGATCTTATTTAGGGTGTTATTTTTGTTTGCATCTTGGAAGCTTCATCAGTATAAAGAACTGTATCTTTACTATTATTTTCCAGCAACGCAGAAACTAAAATATGTCCATTACCTTTTTTTTTTTAATCACCTTGCACTATATTCTGAAGAGAAACAAGGTTTCTGTCCTCAAGGTCTGGGACAATACTTCATTTGGTTACTCACTTCTGAATCAACTAATCAGTACTCTCCACATAATCTTCTCTGATAATACTGGTATTCTCCAACAAAGTCATTCTCCCACAGGAATTAAAACTGGCCACAATTTCTACCCTCTGTGTGTATTTACATTTTTTGAGAGCATGCCTATTGTTTCTCTTTCAGTGCCCTTCTTGGAACTCTTCCCACAAGCTTTGCTCTCCATAATCAAGTAGTACACCAGTGTTTTCCTGGCATTCCTCCTGTCTTAAGTTGAGAATACATTTTGCCATGTGCCTTTTTTAGTGCAGAAGAAACACTCCTCTCCCAGCTCTCCAAATACCATTCTGTGTATTGATTGGGTGACTTGGTTTGAGCAGCTTGGCTTCAAACCTTCCCATTTAAGACTTTTTCTTTTTTTTCCCCTTCTTCAGGCTCTGTTCCTCTCGCCTCATCCTATGTTTCCCAACAGATTTCACAATAGTGGACTTCCAGCTTTCATATTACTTGGTTACACAGAGATAACTGACCGGCAACAAATGCTTTCCCACATGCTCAGTCCTACCCAGTCAGCCTGCCTTCATTTACCACAGGGTTTGTGGTCCTGCTGCCCCATCACACATAAATAAACTTCTAGAGCACCTCCATGCAGTAAGACAGGACAATTTGAACAAAAAAGAAAGTGCAGAGTTGTTCAATAGCTTCTCCAAAGCACTGAAAAGCAACACCAGGAGAGCTCTGTGAAGAAGGGAGTGTGTGAAACATGCAAGACTTGCAATACACAAAATAATGCAAAGACCTAATTTCAGAGACTCAAAGCCAAACTAAATGTGCTGGAAACTCAGACTAAGCTTAATTAAGTGGAGTACCTGGAGAAAAAATAGTAGTGCAGGCAATGATCTTGGCTGATATAATTTTTTTTGAAGCCTTAATAACTTTTCCAGGAACTAAGACCACAACTATTCAGCTCACAAAACACTAAAGATACCCTTTAATAACAATAGTGATAGGTGCTAACAAGATTGATAACTCATTACACTTAACCTTACTGAGTAGATTTCATGTATCTAATTATGCAGATTCACAGCAGAGAAAAGCCTGCTAGGCAGGATAGTACCAGACAGGCACATGTCTTCCAACACCACAGTTATTAATGCCTATGGAATTGCAGGTTATATTCCTACTAATATAAATGTTAACATTTAAACAAAAGGCATATAAAGCTATTTATGGCTCCTTACCAGTCCCCAGCTGATGTTAGCTGAAAATTATTCACAGTTTTAATACCCGAAGACAAATAGTGATATATCAATACATAATCAAATAAGCAAAACCAGATTGAAATATCATGTTTTACTACTATTTTAAAAGTTCAGTGATTTGAAAGGACTATCACAAGTTATAGAATAAATTTCCAAGAAATAAGAGACAGTTAAATTCTCCTTTATATCAGTCTTTATTCAGTGTATTCATTGCCATTTACACAAATCCTTTGCCCTTTCAGATACTTTTGGAATGTCTTTTAATAAGTATATGAATCATCTTATCATCTTGAACAATTCAAAGCTAGTATATTAGGTGACCAGCTTATTATTATAATTTGCATTTTTTTCCCCAAGTCATGGTCACCAGCTTTATGTGACGGTAAAATCATGACCTCTCACTTCTACTTCTCTCCCATCTTACAGCTGTGTAAAAAAACTAAATGCAAGAAATTACAGACATTTATTACATTTCAAAATATTTTTTTGCCACATATCTTCAAATCCCTTAGGCTGTAAGGGATTCCTTAATTCTGCTTTACAGAAGTACAAAATATTTTATGCAAAAGTGCCTTTAATAGAAAAGCATTATGGTTGCTTAACTTGGGCGGTTTAAGGACGCAAGGTTTAAAGGAGCATTAAAATCTATTAGGCTCAACAGAGTAGTTAAAAACCACAGATTGTTGGGTACAGAACCATTCTTTCAAGTCTAAAATGCAAGCAGCAACTCTCATGCTGACTACAATTATTAATTCCTCTTTTTTTATCTGTAAGCTTTCCCTCTGTCTCCAGCATGAATGTCCTGGTGTTCAGTCTCTGGGAGCTTCCCTCCCATCCACCCAGGACTACTCCAGGTTTTACCCTTCCCAGGCAAACACTTATTAAACGTGATCCAGACAAGCAAGGATTATTACTTAGATGAGAGAAACATGTTAAGATTGTCATGCTGTGTTTGATCCAATGCTCATTATTTCTACTGCTTTTTGATCAAGCATCCTCACTGCCTTTTCTTTCTCTGTGCCCTGGGTGAAGTTTTGAACCTGAGACTCACTGTTACCAAAACATAACAAAGATGGCAAACAACAGTAAGTTCTTGATTAATTTTTTATTTTTCTTACCAATATTTAGCTGCAGTCTGTATATCCAACATAGTGTGACACTGAACCGTGCCATAAATCAAATCCCTCCTGATGGGAGAGAATTTTCTAAAAGTGCTTGCAAGGAGTTTCAAAGATAAACTGAGACCTTTCCTGGAGTTTCAATGCTGCTGGATAGTTGTTTATTAAGTCTTATCAGAGGAACAGAGCCACCAGTGAGACCCAGCTACAGCACAGAGCACAGAAAGCAGGAGAGAAGTCTAATTATCAAGACTTACACGGCCTTTTAAAGATAATTTAACCAATAGTTACTAAAAATGTACATTATTTTCACTTTCTTACCAATTATTCGGTAACATGGGCAGGAACTGTGGAATTCTCTATCCAATCATTCCAAACTACTTTTACTGCAGAACATGGAGTAGTAGAAGAAGGAGAAGAAGGTTTAGAGAACAACAACAATCCTCCATTTTAATACTTTTTACTCTTATCTATTTACTACAAAGAGAAGCCCAAAACCCCTAAAAATTTTCACCCTCTGACAATCTTACATAGTAGTCTATCACCCAAGTCACACCACTGTATTTTCTAGTTCTTGTCTGATCGTTGGTAATTTTATCCGAGGTTGGAGGTTTAAACAGTGTTGTTCAGGGGGGTAAGAACCTTTAAAAACAGGCAGAGAAATATTCTCGGCACTCTGGGTTCCTACAGTAGTGGAAGTAAATCCCCCTTAAATTGATGCAAAACTCCCCCAGCCCCTCCCAAAAATTCAGAAAAACTGAAAAGGATGATTATACCTATCATGATAATTTGCAATCTCTGATGTGAACACACATCCCATCACACAGTAATGAAAAGATTCAGACTCTCCATGGTCAGAAGACAGATGAAAAGCTTTAAAGGAATACTGCTCATTTCGTCACAGGACATTATGTTGTAGATTTTAAGAAACACCATAGAAAAAAATAGCAAAGGTAATTATTTAATTAGTTAATACAGTCCATATAGTTTTACTCATTTAGTTCATTAATCCATAGATGGCTAAGTGTCGATTTAATTGCATCTTGATAAAGAAACAACAACATACTCAATGCAGTTTCAGAAAATGTAGAATCTTTCAATGTAAACTTTTGAAAAAGGACATATTTCCTGTATTTTAATCAAGGTATTTGTTTTACTGTTTTGAAAACAATATAAAGCCAGAAGAGTCAGACCTATAACTCTTGCACCAGTATTCTACTTACAGTGATAAATAATTCCCAAAAATCAAAGCCGGACATAAGATGATGCCCCAAAACACCCATCTCTATCTGTTCAGCAAGACAGACCCTGAATATTATCTCCAGGCAACAGCATGTGGAAAGAATATATATATATCTCAGGAGCCCCCCAACCATTCTTACAGAGATTAATTAGTTTACCCAAGACTGTTTATGATAAAATAATGCAAAATCAGGCTTATGGATTGCATTTCCCAAAATATATAGGATTAAAATTCTGCCCTCAATGAATATATTTCCTTATTTCTACAGGGGTCTGCCTTGAGTCCTACTGGTTACTTGGCTCCTGAATGCCAGCGGGGGATACAGACTTGTTTTATTAACTTTTGGGTTGTTCATAGCAAGGGTCGTGTTCTCCTTAATATGGTTCCATGACCCCAGGATGCCCTGTGGAAACAGTGCCTGTGCACAGTTTGTGTTCCCCACATCCACAGCGGGCTGGGGGCACCCACGCTCCAACAGTTCTGCCAGTAAACAGGTGGTGGGTAAGATAAACACAGCCCAAGGCACAAGCAAATTCCTAAAGTTATTATTAAAGGAAATATCCATGCATACGCTCTATCACTTACACACACAGAGACCTGATGCCTTTCAGGGACACAGTTTTATTTGTTTGCTTTATTTATGCACAGAGTGAAATTCTGAAGGTGGGAGGGCAAGAGAATAATATAACAGAATGTATAAAAAGGGACATTTGAATTTATTGATCTGCATATAGAGTTGCATCCTCCTTCTACTAGCCCCTGCGCAGCCAGGACTTCCCTACCTTGCCAATCAAACCCATGAGGAAATATCAAGTGAACTGGCTGGAGCATACCAGCAGTGTTATGCATGAATCAATCACTTAAAATACTGCACTGCAGTGTGAAAAGACAAACTGGAGAGACAGCAAGAATCAGCACTCCCTCTCCTTTCTGTCAGCGAAGGCCAATGTTATCATAAAAAGGGAGATACACACAACACATCAACGGGCCAGAAGTGCTGCACCAAGCACAGGTCAGCTACTGAATCACCAGGACCACCATCTTCTGTTACTGTGAGGACTGCGGACACAGACAACACACCAGGGCTGTTAAATGACAGCACATGGAAAGCAGCTGGCACTACATGTGCACCACTTAACACAAAGTTACCCACAGCAATTTTGAGAATGGTATATGATCTTCTAAAGCACAGATATTCTTTGGCAGTAACACTTGACAAACAGACCTGTCTGTTGAAACACTGAACAAGGTGGCAGGCTGATCATGTAAACCAGCTACCTGAAGACAGATGAATTGAGCAAAAATTAATACTGTTTACAACAAATTATTTTCTTTTATTCTTAAAAAAAGACTGAACTGTCTGAGACATTTTACATATACTGAACACACTGAAATAATCTTATATTATCTTATTAGAAAAACAACCAAGTCTTTATCTGTATTTTGTAGTAAACACCACAATCTTCAACAGAAGATTGCTTTATGCTTGACTACAGCCACATTTCCAGTTCTACTTTTGATGCTCATTTTCATTCCTTCTATTATATTCTGTGGTGTGATTTAGTCTTGCCTTTTGCAGTAAGTATTTTTTACTTCATCACAACTTTTTCAAGATATCTCAGTCCTTATCAATCCAAACCACTCCTGCTCATTTCACTTATCTCTGGCAGTTGTTTCAGTTTGGTGGCACTAAAATTTAACAATGTCCAGAAATGTGCTGTGGTGTTGTTTACTGAGGCCATCAAGCATGTTCAAGAATGCACCTGCTCATCGCTACCAAGAAAGTGAGTTGGACTTTATCACCTCAATTCTAGGGCACATTTAACTACAAAAAAACCCAGTATATGTAATTGGCATGGGAATTACGGACAGCTGGTTGTGTCAGCAAGGGAGAGCACAGGGCTGGAAGAGAAAGGCTGATTCCAGTCATAAGTGAGCATCACTGAAGTGATGGGGAAGGAGAAAAAAACACTGCTCCCACCTTCCTACAAGCAGGAAAGTTGTGAAAAAGGCCCAAAGCATCCTGGTCTCTGAGACCTCCTCTCTCATATCCAGCTAATAAGAGTCACAGTTTTTAACTTCTCTATGTGTCCCCTTTTGCAGGAAATCATATTTTCACACGCACCATACTAATAACCAACCAAAACAAAACAACAAACTCACAAAAATAAAATGCCAACAAAACAGACAAAAGACCTAGAATGACTAACAAACAAAAAGTACCATGACAGAAGGTACAATCTAAGTGTACAGATTTAAAATTTTGGATTACATGTTTAATATTTGTCTCCTTCCTCTTACTATTTGAGAACTATCATAGTCACGTTTCATCACTAATTCCCATTATTAATTAATTTTGCTTATTAATTTGCTCATTAATTCTCTTTTGCTATTCCTCAGGGCTTAATTTTTCCCTCCCTCTCACTCTACAAAGACAGTTTGTTAGCCTGAATGAAGCAGCATGAAAAGAAAGTGCTGTGTGTGGTGGTATAAACTCCAACGGGATATCAGTGAACTTGACACCAGCTCAGATGGACTTCAGAAGGTTGTCCACACACGCCATGTGGGCCAACACAAAAAATAGAAAGCAGCAGCATGAAAACCAAAAGCAACATGCCTGAGAGCTGGAAAACAAAGGGAGAGAAAGGAGGCAATTGCATCTACACAAATGGTAGCAGCGATGTGGAGCAGCAGCCCCTCACTGTACCTATATCTGTACAGTCACCTTCTCACCACGCTGGGGACTCATGGACCTTGAGGGAGACTAGGGAAATCCCATTCCACAGGATGGCTGTTAGGACAGGATCAGTGGAAGTTGTTTGGTGTGCCAAAATAGACTTCAGAAAAGCCTGGAATACTAACATTAATCGATTTTCTTTCTAGATGCTTCCCAACTCTAAAATCCCAGCACATTAAAAGGCTTATTATCGAAGAAGAGTGAAATCCATTCATTGAAATGGCTGAGCACAGGAACACCAGCTGTGTTTGAATACTATGGCATTAAAATTAACTTTACAACTGATTTTGAATCTGCTTGTTATAATAGCATAAAAATACACACTGTTCAGTCCTAATCTTAAAAGTAAGCAGTACCTCTGTGGTCTGACATTTAGCTACGAAAGATATAGAGATAAAAAATAAAAGCATGTGCTTTGTGCATATGCTTGAGTTCCCCACTGAGAGGAGAGTTCTATCCACATCTTCATGAGATATTTCCCCCAAAAAACTTGAAGCCATTTACTTATTGAGTGCACAGTCTTTAATAGTGATTACACAATTTATTATCTTTCCTGAAAGCTGAATTACCACGCTGTTTATGATGTATGCTTAGACTCCCTGATGAAAGGTTTATGAATTGTTATTTATAACTCTTCTCCATCTTTCAGAAATGCTTAGAGCAGCTTTATGAAGGATAAAGTGCCATTCTGAAGAGGACAAAACTGAGCACAGAAAAATAGCAAAATTAATTAGATGGCAATGCTTGACCAAAGGAATTGCTAGCTTTTCATGGGAGATACCTATACCAAAAGTTATGGGGGAGAAGTCTCATTTAAGAAATATTTAAAGAAATATTTTACTACCACAAACACTCTTCTTTAACAAATATCTTCGGATATTTTAGGCTCAAATAAACCAAGAGATCTTATTTATCTTGCAAATTATTGCAAGAGGTTTTGCTTAATAATCTGTTCATGCTTTGTTCTTTGGATTGCCAGGCTCTTTGGCATCTTTTTAATTACCCTCTGATGATCTAGCAGATAAAATGGAATAAGCAAGAGGAGCACATGCATACGTGTGTATCTGATACATTGCACAAAGGGCAATAGAAGAAGGAAGACAGAAATCAATGTGGGGGAAAGGAGGAGGAGAGGGGAAGATAACAAGATCAGTGGCAAAGAAAAGTAAAAAAAAAAACCAGAAGAAAAAAATACCAGTCAAGAAAAAAGAATGAAAGAAGGAATAAATGTAACCATAATTTAGTCAAAAATGACATGTTAAAGTTGTACAGTATAAATATTCCAGCTTAAATGTAATGGAAACAAAATACAATGAATCAAAGCAGCAAAGACACAAAACAAGGAACAATATGAGAACAAAATTTTTGTTTTCAAAGTCCAAAAGAAAACACAGACACTTCAAAAGGTGTGTTTTTGACACAGATGTGTCAAAAAGTGACATGATGTAAAAATGTATCTCATGAGGAATCAAATTTCTTTTGTGTTTTAAAAGCATCTAGACCAGGACAGGCTTCTGAAGTGGTCACTTGAACTTCTATCAGAAATGAATCTGAAGGTAGGCCCAAGTCCACAGTTTTATTACATGCCACACATTTAATTTTAAAGACTTCTGAGCACTGGAAAAGAATTCACCTTTACTCAATAATCAATGCTCCCAGCTTCAGTGGAGCAATTGCACAGCTAGGCATTTTGCAGGATGCCTTTGAAGGATTTGGGGCCTGTAGTGCCAAGTTCATCCAAAAGGATGAGAAAATAAGAAAGCATTACAGACCTAATAGTTGATGGCCTTAAAGATCCCATTTAGATATAATATACTCTGATTACTGACTACACGGCTTCTGAAATGCCAGGAGCACTGGGAAGCAATGATGAAGCAAAAAAGAAATAAAGATTTCATTTCTCTGGGAAACTACACCTCTATTTGAGTGCTTTGTTAATTACATAAGGATATTTCTGGGTCATTAAGAAAAGAGAGCTTAACATCTGATAGGTATGTTTGGGGATGTGGCGCTCCATCCCCACATTCTGTGGAGTGCAGCCTTCAGCAGAGATTCCTAAGTGCTACCTTATGCCTTTTGGTCCATTTCTGGATCAAACCCAGGCCCTCTCATTTACCTTGCATTAGCTTGTTACTTCAGGCAGAGCTAATGGCATCGGAGGTGATCCATCATTCCCACTGCGCTCTGTGAGTGGGAGGGAACATCTGAACTACTAAATGCTTGTCTCCTGCTCCTCTTCATCACAGCACACACCAAATGGGAGCAATTCTGTTTATAGCTGGAAAATTACAGTCTCTGATATTGTTAGGAGATTATTTATGGCAGATTTCCTTCCACCTGTGATGCTAATTGTGAACATTTAGAGACATGATTCAGTGCAGCTACACAGGATCTCCAAGTAATGAGGTAACATGCAGACAGACAGTTGGGCACCCGCACTGGTACCTTTGTGTTTCTCATCCACATACTCTGCTTAGAAGGACAGAACAAAAAAATAAACATTTTAGAATCAGCCTACTGATGTGAATATGGTTTTGATCCAAAAAGTACATGGTACCCTTCATGCTGAGAATCAAAATACAAAGATGCTCTTTCTAAATACTGCTAAATATTACATCTTCCTTGACTCATGATTATCATTTGCACCCTAATGTCAAGTCATCTGCTTTTATGAAATTAACTGCTTTATTTTTTCTTTTCTAATAATTTACCTTTGGATGCAGGCAGGTAGTTACATGCAGTATATTTATTCTGTTTTCATCTTTATTTTCAAATTTCACAGAAAAGTCTTAAATGTGAGCTTTTATTTTTAGATGCATCACATTATCTAGACCACATGTTGAGTATGATACTTTTTTTTTAAGGAGTACAAAAGGCAGCTGGGAAATTACCCTTCCATTGTCTGAAATGGTTTACCTGTGGTTCTACCTGTGGCAGTGAACTGTTTCAAATACACTGAATCTTATAGCTGACACAAGTAAACAGAACATTGATTAGGCTTTTAGTTCTTTCCTTGGTAATATTATTTTTTGAATATAAGAAGGTTTATTGCAGAATTAAGAAAAAAAAATTCCTAAATTACTCAGGGCATCAGCACTGCACAGCCCCACACAGAAGAGAATGAAGAATTTTGGAATTGCACAGCTCAGTCTTGAACACAGGTGTAACAAAGCACAAGAAAAATAAAGCAAGTAGAGAGATAATACAATGAACACGTTTTAAAAAAAAACCTTTCTGCCTGACTCCTTAGACACACCCTGTGCTCTCTCACAGTAAGATAGTCAATGATTTGGTTAGAAAGCTCAGCCACAGGCTGGTTCGTACAGCACACATGCCACAGGCCACCCTGTCACCTGAAAAGAGCCCTTTTAGAAGAAATAAAAGCAACACCCCTCATACAAGTCCTCTCATTTTCACAGGGTTTTTTTTTGTCACAATGGCTCTCTTCATCATGTCTTATTTTCTGTGCATACATTTACAAACACGAGCACTAGTTGTGCCACACAAAGAGAAGCTGTGCCTATACAGTTCCTCAGATAATTGAGTCCTTAAGCCCACAAAAAATGGGTCAGAAATCTACCTGAAGATTTCCAGTGTGTGCAGCAGGCTGGAAGGCAGCTGAGGGCAATCTAAGAAGCACCACTTAAATCTACTGTGCAGTGGATCCCGGTGCAAGCAGCACGTGCAATATAAAGTGAACCGAAATACTGACTATCAGTTCAGAATAGCAGGAAAAAGGGCTATTTCCATTTATTAGCCTAGAAGACTGCACCCTTAATATCCCTGAATTACAAGAGAGGAGGACTGTTTTCCAATCAAAGAATAAACAGCTTCATTTATCTTGAACTGATAATGTAAGACAAAGTGTAACAACATTGTATATTAGTAAAATACACATAGAAGCTCTAAGAACCAGCATGACTAATATAATAGGTTGCAGCACTGAGGGCACAGTTGTATTATAAATATTCATTCAAAGAGTAATTTATTATAGTAACATTGTACCTTCAGGAAAAACATATCCAGGAAACCTAAAATCTTTTAATGAATAATGAAGACAAACAACTTAAGCACTATATAAATGTATTGGATGCATTAACCTTGTTACTTACTGATAAACAAAGTTATGCAGAATATTCCTGTGTTTTAAAAATTAATTCTTAATGACCACTATAGTCACAGGATAACAACCTGGTTTTCTTTGTACTCATTCCAGTCTGATCACCTTCTTGGAAGACACAGGGACTTTTACATCCCATTCCAGCTATGACTTGCCGCAGCTCCTACACAAGTTATCCTCACTTTGCCCTCCTCAGCCTTCTCCACCTGATGAGAAACTTAGAGATGCCACATGTTACCCCAACTGGGTTTATGTTATCACACTCCATAGTTCTGAATTTGTCTTCTTCATTGCTCCTCCCATCCAGATCATTCAGTTTTTCCTACACAGTATTTGAATCCTGGTCTATATGATTATTCCCTCCTGACTTTAAAAGGATATTTTGATTAGCATAAAGTAGTTTTATGGTTTAAGGTCAGTAACGAAAACCAGATAAAACTGGCTGTAAAAGAGCTCACTGAGGTAATCCAGCAGTAACATTCTCATTATCTCTTATATTCCTTTCTGGCACTATTTCAGAATTCTACCATGCTCTTCATCCACTTCACTATTTTCTATTAAACAAGTCTTCCATACTACACCAACCCTTCTGTACTACACCCTCCTCCAGAACAATGACTCAATGTTCTCCTCAAGCCCATGGGCAGCCAACTAAAATACTGAATTTTTGTTTAAATTGTAATTTTTCAGTGGCTCTGTTGAATCAGAGATTTCACTGTCTTGAGCCTCTATCATACTCAAAAATAATAATGACCACTATTTCCTCATGGGACAATTCAACAAAAATTCAGTTATATTTTCATTAATGAATTAGAATCTTACACCAAAGTATATCACTAAATCTGCTTTTTTTCAGCAATATTTTCCTGCAATCATAGATGCTTAAAGAGGCAAAATAAAAAATTATCATCTTGTCCTGCTTGGAAATTATTATCATTAATATTCATTCTGCTAAGAGAACATTGTTCCCAGTGGACTTGCTAGGCACACTCACTTCCAGCCCCAGATTTGAAGTATTTCCAGAGGGTGCTCCAATCCCAGTAAGCATTAAAAAAGTTATTGCATCACAGTCTCAACCATAAACAAGGCCACGACAGCAGAAGCATATCCTTTCCACTAACTCCAAAACCAACCAAAATCCGTACTATAAACAGCGGGTACAAAAGAATTATACCAAAAAGTAGCTTTATACTGTCTTTTTCCACTTGACAGCTTTGTCCTGCTTAAATGAGTGCTCTAGAAACTTGTAAAGAGTTTTCATACATCCAGACCCCAGCTTCAATAGGCGGTACAATTTGCACACTTAGAACAGCTGGCCAGATGTGCTACACATGTACATCAGCTGTGCCAGGTGTATGTACTCTGTCGGGAACACTGGGGAACCATTGCACCAGCACACAAGCCCAGTCCTGCCTAGCTCAGGCACTTCAGACCAAGTAAACATCAAGTTACACTTTGATAGTTCACCCTGACTGTTCCATTTATCCTCCAATTTAAACATGTTTGGAGCCAGCATCAAAAAGCACTCAAAAAATACCCATAGTATTTGAAAGTCTTTGCCTCCCTTCCTAATTGTGACCTCAGTTATTTTCTATTTCTCCTCTCCATAGTCAAAGTAATTTTAATTCATTTAGCATTTAAATATAAGAACAGTAATTGATAACACTGACTTTGCTTCCAAGTGATCTTTTCAGCAAGGATCTAATAGGAAAAACAGACCATATGGATGACCAAGGAAATGGCTGTAGTCAGGCAGAAATGGGCATGTTAGAATCCAACATGAAAATGGAGAAGTCTGGCATGTCCTCCAAGGGGAGTGAACGTCTTATTTGGCGGCTGCCCTTGACAGGCAGAGGTTGTGTACACACTGCCTGTGCTTGTGACACCAGCTGGGTTGTGTGCTCCACTCACTGATCTCACCACTTAACATGCCTGGAGGAAATCACATGGCTGAGGAAATGCCAGGGGATTTTGATTTCTGTTTTATTTCTTTTACATCTTGCAGGTGTGGAAACTGGAAAATTTCATTTGCAATTTCATAGTCCCTTTCCCAGGATTTTGTGCATGTATGGGCAGGAAAATAAAGCCCAGCAAATCTCTGCCTCTCAGCAGTGGGGCAACTTTCTGGCAAATTTTTGCAGCAGTTCAGGCTGTATTCTGTCCTTTCTTCTCTTGCTCATCCCACACAATTGCTGTAGTCCTGTCACACTGTATTTGAGGTATTTTTGTTTAAGGGGTGAACAAGTTTTTAGTCCTAGGGGGAAAAGCTATATTCCAAATTTTCACGAAGGTGTTGCCAGCCACAGGTTTCCTCTGTTTTCATCTCTCCAGCTAGAGCTGGGTCATGACACAGAAACATTTCTAGGAAACTGTTAGGACTTCCTGGACTGTAAGAAAAAGCTGCTCCATGCTGTTTGGGACCAGCTTTCTTCACACAATCAAATCAAATAAATTACACTAATATATGTAAAAAAGCAGCAGCAGCCTCTCTGAGAAAGGTATCTTGCAAGGCTTAAAACTTGCAGCAGCTGCTGAGCTGCTCTAGCATTAGCTGCTGACATGCCTAACCTTGGCAGAGATAAAAGATTGTAAAAGAAACTAAACTAGAAAGAAACTAAAGTAGATGTTAAAACAGGTTTAGAAATATCAAGAGGTTATATTACTTTTTCCACTCATGAATTTATTCCAGTATTTGAATAGATTAGCACAGACCACCAGCAATAGTGTTGGCCCATAAGCAGGCAGAAGATGAGGAAGTCATGTAAATTACCTGCCACTGAAAGTGAAAATTATTTAAGCCTTAAAAACACTTTACACAATTTCAGCAAACACCACTGTCTCTGCTGGATGATAATGAGAGCTCAGCTCCAGAGAGTGGCAGTTTTCTCACAGAAGGTGCTTTAGTAAGTAATTATATCCCTTCACCTGGCCTTCCTTTATTCTTAGGAATAAAGATTTTTTATTTGGGGCAAGAATAATCAGTAATGTTGTTTCATTCGATGCTATGTAAAATGCATTTGCCATTATCTGTTTTAAATAGATGAATTCAAAAGGCCAACAAAAGCAAGTGAAGTGTTTTCAGTCTGTTGATCATTTTGAGACAAACTGGAAAACTGCCTGGATTCAACCTGATGGCAGATGTATTTATTCTCTATTTGCTTGTTCCAACACAGCAAAACAGGAGTTGATGTGCTGCTTGCATTTCTGCCTGGGGGACTTAGGCTTTCTATTATAGTTAATGGACCATCTACAAACAGAAAATTAATTTGGCAAGAACTTGCTGATGTTGTGGCAATCAGAGGAGCATAGTCCATTTTGAAAGTAATTAATCCAGCCAACAGAGAAATAAAATATCAGTTGTTTGGAGCACAAGAACTTAGACACACGGAAAGCAAGAGGAACAAAGCCTTTTGAAAAGAGTTCAGCTGCAGAGGGACACGTTATGGTTTGGAAATGGTGCACACAAAAGAGCAGTTAACATTTTCAGTTATGGAGCAAGGCTGAAATGTCAGTGAAATAACATGCACCTTGCTTTGTTTAAAGCTGTGTTGTCTAGAAAAGTGCCTTTTCTGTAGCTACCCACATACTCGTGGTTTCCTTACAAAAATGAGGGGCATGTTTCATTGAAAAACCCAATTGATAAACTACTGGAATCATTTGCTTTCTCAGGTTCATACTTGGGGATTTCCTTACTTTTTGTGTATGGTCACCAAGAGGACAGGGAAGCTTCTGATAAGAGCAGCAGCACATTCCACTTCTGTGTGTATCCATGACTTCATGCAACACACGTGTCCTTGATGCCAAGATTTTTGCACATTTGAAACTCTGGATTCACACAGTTGCAGAGAATTTCACTGACAGGTTCTTACAGAAAGGGTGTACATGCTTCCAGCAAAAATGGGTTTCAAAATCAGGCACCAGTCATGCTAATTAAACATCCACATCTAGAAATGGAATTTGTTAAAGCAGTAATGGGGCACTATTGGATAATGAGGTGAACAGCAGGAATACTGATGGTTTTCTCATCTAACAGTGGCATGATGGAACCGCAGCTGAAATTCTATTCTATAAAATTTTCTTAGATCTGTTTTTAAAAATACATCTCGAACATAGTTATAAAAATAATTTTGTCAAAAGTTTTGTAATCAGCATACACAAAATAATAGAAAACTGAATTGTCAGAGACAGGAAGGATGTGCACGGACAGCCAGCTGCCTGAATTCCTCCTGCTTCCGTCAGGACCTTCAATCTGCTCTGAGCAATAGAAGCATAGAAGATAAGTTTAATACTCAAAAAACCTTACGGTTGTATCTTCTCCCATTTTAGTCCTCACACACACTCTCAACAATTCTGTGTGTTGACTCCCTCTACACTGACCCTTTATTCTGGCTGACAAGTAGGGGAAAATAATATTTATTGAACCTATGGACTCATATAGGAAATGAATGAGAGCAGTTTGACAGCTCTCACATCTGATGCTTCAACTCAAGCAAGGTTCCACCTGAGGGCTAGAAAAAAATAAGACAGTGAAGCTGTTGGTGTTTTGGCCTATAACATCCTCACTACTGGGGTGATACATCAGCAAATAAGGTCAACATTTCATCTTATAAGTGTTAAGCTTTGCTAGGAAGACCATCTATTTTTAAACAGAGCAAAAGTGGAAACTTTGAAACATAAATATGCAATTAATAAAGATGTTTTAGGGATTCTTTTTTTATTTTAGTTTCACACAGTACTGTAACTAAATATGGTCTCTGATATCTCACCATCAATGGAAAATAATGCCAGAACACAAAGTTTTACTCTTTAGGACACAGCTTCATTCTCCAGAGAGGCACCGACTAAAAATAACCTGTTGATCAGGCATGGATCCAACTCAGCTTTTTTTGCTAGACTGTGAAATATACTTTGATAAAACTAGCAACTCAGAAGTTTTAAAACTAATTTATATATACAGACAATAGCATCTTCCCTCAAGGTAGATGTAGTGAGACTCCATGAATTCATCAAGGGGCACTCTTTCTGTGCTCCTCACTCTATCCACTCCAGCTTTCGCATTACCTTCTGAAGACATGCATATCTTCTCTTATCAAAAAGCGGCAGAAAATTACATTTAATAGTCTAACTTCTAATGAAGAATTCATATCCAGCCAGCCAAAAGGAAGAGATTACCAAGCAACTTTGGGAATAACAACCATTAAATCAACCAAACATTGATTCACCTTCTTGCAAAAGAATTCATCACAATTGGATTTACGGCCACATAAGACTCAGAGTCAATCACTTAACAGGAAGCCACAGTCTGCCAAAAGACTAGTACCCAGAGGTCAGGAAAGAAAGAGTCTCAACTTCTATCTCATGGGTTGGTTAACGAATTTAAACTGTCTGTTTGTGTGTGAATCAGCACAGGCACAGATGCACAGATCTGGCTTCCACTCAAGTAGAGGAAAATGCATTTGCAAATGGTACATTTGTAAAGTAAGTACACAGCATGTATCCTAATTGTATAAACCCAAAATAATAGCACAGTGAACCTGAGACAATAGTGCACTGTTCACGTGACAGGTTTCTTCATCATCTGAGTGCCAAGATGCCTGAAGAAAACGGTGCTAGCATTGAATAAGGATATACTGCTCTTACTGAGTTGCTAACAGATGCAATGAAATGACTGTGTCCGTTATGAAACTCACACAAGCCGCAGTGCTTATAAATAAAAGAACATCTAAAATGTCATATATTCTGTAGTCACTTACAGAAATATCAACATATGCATTCTGCCCATAGATGCTCAGATACAACTCTCTCTAGACTGAAGGCAAAAGCTTGAGCAAGCACACAGATAAGTGTATTATTGAGAAATACTTTGATATGTAGAGCCTAAAACACTGAGGTTCTAGTCCTGATAACTATCTCATCAGTGGCTCAAAGGTTTGTCTTAGAGCAGAATCAAGTTTTGGCAATTAAGCAGCTCTACAATGTGTTGAACAAAAGCTATGAAATTAAAAGGGGACTATGAAGGCTGGAGCAAGGAAGAGAAAGGGAAATCCAAATTTCCTGTTTTGTCTAAGCAGAGCCATGTACCTATTTGCTTTTCTTCCTGCTGCAGACAACTGCTGTTCTTTCCTGGGTTTTTTTGTATTCTACTCTAATGGACTGCCAAAAAGTAAAGACAACAAAAAGCACAAACAACAGCAACAACAAAAACCCAAACAAAGCAAACAGAAAACCCCATGAAAACTAAACCAAAATCAGACCTAAACAAAACACCCACATCACAACCCCAAACTAACCAACATCCAGGCATTCCAGAACAATCCATGTGTCACAGAAGTGAGAAAGGATACAGCTGGAAGCTTGTAAAACTACAACACTCATCACAAAAAAAGAACATTAGAATTATGTAAGCAGTTACTACATTTAGTAATAAGTGCTCTGCTTAATGGAAGTCTTTGTACAAACAACAAAGACACGTGTAGACTGATGTCTTCAGCCACCCCAGAAATGTCTAGAAATAGTGTCAACAAATCCTAGGCAAAACCAAATTATCAGAATTTTACCCCTCTTTTGTTGTGACCATTCCCTAGGGAGACAATTTTGAATTTGAAAATTATCTGGACTGAATACAGAGAATATGCCATACAGTGGAGAGGACAGGGCTTGCAAACATCTGGGGTTTGTTTCTTTAATTTTTGCCTAGCTTAAATATTACACTTCTTGGCAAACAAACATTCTAATAAAAACAGGCTCCTCGTTAAATCTTCCTCATGCATATTATATTTGAAAACCACTCCTCTTTCTATTCAATTCTACAAAAACTTATTCCTACAAATTCTATCATAAAACATCCTAGCCTAGAAAAATGATATATTTTGTTAGAAAAATTGAAATTTATATTTTTAAAACTAACAGCAGTTTAATTGTGAAAACCTTAAGCTTAGTCTTCTGTCTGCAACCATTTTATCAGGCAAGGAGAGAAGAAATCACCCAAGCATGCTGCCAAGCAAATTAATATTTTTAATTAAAATTTTATCTTCTAAAAAATTGAGTGCTTATTAATGAATTCAAACATGTTTATAGGATGGATTTTGATTGTGCATGTTTGCTCTTTCTTGGCTGATGAGCAAATGAGTCTAATATAAAATTAAAGTCTTCATTATTGCTGCGCCTCTTTCCCTACTCAGCATTCTGCTGTGCTACAGCTCCCTCCTGCACAGGAACATTTCTGGGGAAATCTCATATCAAGAGGGAAAATTTGTGTCTCATATTTAAGCCAAGCATGTTGAGTCACAAAGCACCCAGTGACTGCTTTCCTGGTATCCACAGCATCTTGCTAATGGACACCAATGCTCAAGGATCCCTGTCCCAGCCAGCCAGCTGGGAAAAGAAACAGAGCTTCTCTCTTTCTCCAGTTCAGGGCCAATACTTCACACTACCTCCTGCAGTAGAGTTTAAAACATTATTCTAACTTTTGAAGTAAGTACCTTTGTTTTAGTTAAATTTGACTTATTCTTTTTTTTAATATGCTTCTGCTCTGATTTGTCATTACTTGTGGGAAAAAAAAAAAAAAAAAAAAAAAGTGGAATTCCTTCTGCTTATAACACAGAAACCAGAAAAGCTGCTGGCATGAGTAAGTATGGCCGCAACAGAGATACTGCTTGGCATTAGGGCTGCATGGGAAATATTTCAGCTTCATGTGCCTTCCTGAACATTATCAGCAACAACCTGACCGGGAAAAAAACTTGGATGGCAGTGGGAACTTCATTGCTTTGTACAGAGCTTTCAACACCTTCCCATCTAGGTACTAAACACAAGTATAGACTCCAAAACACACAGATGCATAGCAATTTTGGTGGTTTGTTTGTTTGGGTTTTTTCTGGGGGGGGGTGGGGGGTGTTGGGGTTTTTTGTTTGTTTTGTTTTGGGGTTTTGGGGGGATTTTATTTGGTTGGTTGGTTTGGTTTTTGTTTTTCTTTTTCACATTTATGGATTTAAGATCAAACTTCCGAAAATGCCAAAAAAAATAGAACAATTTCTGAGGGAAAAACACTCTTCCTTTAACCTACTTTAACCTACTAATAGGCTATTTTCAAAAGCCAGCTTCACTATTACCACCATTCTATCACCTCCATGGCAAGGCAGAAATGTACCAATGAGTATCTAATCACTCTACACTGCCAGAGGCTCTGGTCATCCTGCTCAAGGTACCAATTTCTCATCTCAGAACAAATAATGGATGGCAGTGGGTGCAGAAGGCGTTTGCAGGCAGAAGCACTTCCTGAACCACAGCAGCTATGGAGGTCTGTTGAAATCTGCTGCAGTCATGAGACAAACTCTGTTTTCCCAACGCTGAAACATGTAACATCAGAGTTATATATCTGGCAAGACATTTTGTTTCTTCCTTCTTGAAAACCCAAGGTACAGCTTATGTCAGGCCACTGAATGAAGTGGGGACATCCCTGTCCCAAAAGTCCCAATGTAATCTGCGTGAGCTGCAGCAACATCCTTGCAAAACTCATACGTAGCTCTGGCACCCACTGAGCCCTTAAACTGTCCCTGCTGCTCTGGAGCCCCACACACAAGAACTGGCAGGAACCTGTACCAGAGAGAGCAGCTTCCTTAGTGTATAAAGCTCAAGCTTGTTAGATTAACCTAAGAATTAAAATCAACACAGAAAAGAAGCACCTTTGCACTTCAATTACACAAATAGTATTAGACAACCACATCGTATAATAAAAAAGAATAAATTCAAAACTTTGGTCTGTTTTTCAGCCAATAAACTCAATAACTGAAATGTAGAAGTTATTTCTTCAATTATACCCAAAGGAGCCATAACAACATATCGAAAGAAAAATCCCTATCCAAAAAGCTCTTGGATATAAATAGGAAGTATTTTAGCAAAATGATAGACAGTATATCACAAAACTATTTTTCTTAGTCTCTGTTTTTTTGACTTTTTGGAAAAAAAACTTTAGGGTTTTTTTTTCAACTCGCCTCTTAATCTTTTGTTTGAGTTTGAGGAATTTGCTCCTTTCACAAGGATGCAAAGTTTTTGTATTCAATTCTGTGGTAGGCACCTACAAAGTATTCAATTTTTCTCTCTTTCAGCAGAAGCAAGACCATACCAACATTGTCAAAGAAACAGTACTAAACTCAAGATAATATATAGATTTTAAAAAAAATAATATGAAGTAATGAACACCTCAAAACTTGAATTTAATTGGCAAGTGCACCTCAGAGCAACTAGGAAGCATGTATTTTCAGTTTCCATCTCTTATAACTTAAAAGCATCCCCAAGAGCAAGCAGAGGCTGTTTTATATTCCAGGTACTTACCCAGATCATTAATAGTATTGTGGAGACCAATACTTGTGAAATCGTATGTTTTAATTCCCTACTCAACTCCTCTGAAACAGTGTCATTGCAATAATTCAGATGCACAACAAAGAGGAGAGCACAATCTTATCTCTGTCTCCACAGCTTCAGGTAACTAAATTCTGTATAAAAAAAATTCACTACAGCTGTTTCTACAAGTTCACAAAATGTCTGGTGATTGTCTTTTTTCTCATAACACCAGTTTTAAGCACCTGATCCAAATCCCACATAAGTCAATGGAGCTCTTTCTGTTTAAATCAACAGACTTGGAGTGAAAGTCCAAGTCAGATTCTCACTTATCTCTGCAGACAAGCATAGAGCTTACCCAGGAAAAAATAATCTAATTCCTCAAGAATTCAGGTCAGTGGGGAAACTGCAAGACTGCTGGTAGATTATTTCTCTTCTTCTAATTCATTCCAGCTTTCTGGAGCCCAACAGAAAACCCTTGACACAGGCAATAGATGTGCTCACTGAAACCCCAAAAGAAATCAAAACAAGTCAGTGAGCCATCTCTGAACTTAGTTCTGCTACACAGTGCTGAGCAAGGCAAAGCCTTTCAGAACAATATAAACAAGGTAAGTTCAGAGAATAACATAGGTAAATAAATTATAAAGAAGAACAACAAACCCTATGTTTCCTGAGAGCACCCCACAAAGTAAATGAGAAATGTCTGGTGAAAGCTTTCTCTGCCAACATGATTTAGATTGACAGAACCTCCAGATAATTTTTTTTTTTAAGGTCATACATTACTAATAGTTTCCTACTTAGTAATTTTAGACACACAAAATCTAAGAGCTTGTAACAAAGCACATAGATAAGATACACACAAACTCATCCCCTAAACCATTTAAATACTGACTAAAAAAAACCCCTCTGAGCTAACAATGTATCTACTTTGATACACATAGAAATCATATCTCAAACCCCACATTTTTGAAGTATTTTCTTTTATGGAGTCTTCAGGCAATTACATATCAAACAACCCTCATGCTCAAACCAACCTTGAAATCAGGCACAGAGCTGGGAAACAGAACAGGCAAGAGTGAAAAAAAAAACCAAAACAGTAAAACAAGCACTGAAGGTAAAAGGTAGGAGTACATTAGTACAAAAATAACCCAAACAAAATCCTCATTGATGTACATTTGTTCCATTACTGACTTATCTTGGTTCCATACAGCTTTACTTTGCTCTCACTGTTTATTTTTGCCTTTGCTTTATTCTCTCTCAGAAATTACATCTTTCCCAAGAAACATACAGAAATGCTCTCCAAGATCAAACTTGATGGATAAAAGGATCCATATGATATTGTGAGAGAAGAAAATAGGTTTGACAATTTGGGAAACAAAAGGTGTCATCCAGGGAAGTGATGCACTAGCAAATTTAGGTGACTTAATAAAAGAATATACCATGTTTTAAGAAATCATTTTAAGAGGAAAGAAGCAGGTGGTGCCAGCAATGCCAATTTACTGTGAACATCCTGTGCTTTTTAGTATGATAGTGCTTTATTAACAGCAAAATCATTCAGATAAGAGCAAATAATATTGTGGAACATAAACCAGATGTGACAATTTTATATTAAAACTAAAAATAAAGAATGCATTAGAAAGAAAAGTGGAATACCAGGGAAAAGAGAACGTTTAATTAATATATGGTACACTTATATTACGGTCAAGTCCATAATATTTTCTGTGAATTTTTGAGATTAATTTATAATTTTCTAATAAGAAGCCCACAAGCTTCAATACAACACCTGCAGAAACTTCCACAAGATTGTCCACAGGCAAACCTCAAATTAGCTAGAAAGATAGGTTTCAGTCACCGAAAATTTAGGTTTAAGCTAGTCTTAAGCCAGTTTCAATAAAAGGCTCTAACAACTGAATTTGCACTCCCATATGGAAGGAACTTCATCTTAACATTAAGTGTCCTCAAATGAAGCCCAAGCCTTCACACTTAAACGAAGCAACTAAGCAGGATGGTAAACACTGAATCAGATGAAGGCAAACAGAAATGCATTGAGAAGCAAAGAACACACCTCTGGTACAGAGGGAAATTCTAGCTAATCATTTACTACATGTTCCAAATTTATGATGTTGTCTCACCTTTTTTCACTGTTTTGCCATAAAAGCTACTGAATCAACATGTCCGATGTAAGGCAAAACCAGTCAACTATTTAATAAGTGTGTTGGTTCTGCTACCAAAAACCCGGGGGGTTTTGGTAGCAGGGGGGCCACAGAGGTGGCTTCTGTGAGAAGCTGCCAGAAGCCTCCACCATGTTCAGCAGAGCCAATCCCTAGTGGCTCTGAAGATGGACATGCCACTGGCCAAGGCTGGGCCAACTAGACAGGTTGGTAACGCCTCTGTGATAACATATTTAAGAAGAAACTAAAACAAAGGTGAGGGCACAGTTTTTTCCTAGCCAGATAAGAGGAGGAGGTGAGAACATGTGAGGGAACCAACATGGAGACACCAGGGTCAGTGAAGAAGGAGGGGCAGGAGGCGCTCCAGGCGCTGGAGCCGAGATTCTTCTGCTGTAGAGGAATTCCTTGTGGAACGGGGCCATATGATACCCCAGAAGAGCTTGGGCACCCCAGGGTTGTTGCAGAAGTACCCTTGATGGGGCCTCAGGCTGAAGAGAGGCTTGCAAGGCACCTGCTAGCCAGCAGCCTTGAACAGCCTTAGGAAAAGGTATACACTGGTCAGCTCCCCCGCTGCTTAGAGGCTTTCTCATGGGAAAGGGGTGTGAACTTTGCAAAGTATAAGTTGGTGTAAGTAAACAATCAAACTAGTGCACGATGCTCAAATCGTTATCGGTGTTCGTGTCGTGACTCTGACTGATTCCCCTGCACCCGGGAACCCCCCCCCCCGCTAAACTCTGCAGGGTGTGGTGAAGACCATGGTGAAGCAGCTGTGCCCCTGCAGCCCGTAAGGGTCCATGGGGTTGCAGAGACCCAGCTGCAGCCCACGGGAGAGGTGCCCATGCTGGAGCTGGTGGATGCCTGGAGGAGGCTGTGTTATGAATGGAGAGGTGAGATCTTGGACAAATGCCTGCCTTTGACAGGTTTCTGGCAGTAGACAGCAGCTTTACTGAGGTGGCCAGCACCCCAAAACCCACTCTCGCTTGCAAGTTCTTAATAATGACCGATTGGGCCTAATACAACATGCATTATTCATTTGCATAGACCAAGGAAAACAGACATAAGACTTAAAACAGACTACGTACTTCATAGGAATAAAACAAAAGAACTACTAGTAGATAAAATACAGTGCATGATAAAGGTACCTATATTACAGCTAGCAAAGAAATAGTATAGATTAGGATTCAGTGTATCTTACCATCACATTGCTGATGGGGCACACATAGAATTCTTCCTTTCAATTCCCTGGGAAAATAACTGCAGAGCTCGTGTCCAAGCTCTCAGAAGAAGTCCCCTTCACATTTCCAGGGTGTGTGTAGGAGGCTTCTACCTCCATGGAAATTTGTGTAGCTTTTACAGTTGTAAAAGTAGTGCCTTTTCAGTCAGAAATCTCTGGCTTATCTCCCCACACCTGTTCTCACGCTCAGTTGTTTATTGGGAGTTCTGTTCCTGGTGCCAGAAGAAATTGCTCACTGGCTCCTGACAATTACTAGTGAGAGAGATGGCCTTGGTTATGTCATCACTTCATGTGGGGGAGAGAATGTCCTGAGCTGTTGCACCAGCTGCAGAGAAGCCCTTCTGTTGTAGAGGAGATGTCCTGCTACAGGCTGTGCTCCAGAGGGAGACCCAGTGGAGAGAGGGGGCCCCTGCTTTCAAGCATGTAGCAGCCTGTCCTTGGAGGACTGCACCCCATGGAAGAGTGACCCATGCCACAGCAGTTTTGGGAAGACTGTTTGCCCGAGGGAGATACTCACATTGCAGCAGGTTTGGCAGGACTGCTGCTCATGAGATTGGAACCACGCTGGAGAAGTTCATGAAGAACTGTCTCCCATGGGAAGGGACCCCACAGTGTAGCAGTGGAAGGATTCCTCTGCCTGAGCAGCAGAAGAAACCCTGGAGTGACAAACTGACCAAACCCCCCACATCCTGTCTCCCTGCACTGTCGGTGGGAAGGAGGGAGGGGCTGGGGAAAAAAAAGGTGTTTCTAAGGGCTTATTTTACTTCTCATTATCCTCCTCTGATTTTGTTAGTAATAAACTCACTTTGTACATCTAAATTAAGCCTCTTTTGCCCTTGGAGTGTTATCTCCCGGTCCTTATCTCAACTCACGAACACTTCATTTAATTTTTTTTCTCTCCTCTGCCCAGCTGTAGCAGGGGAGGGCAAGTGAGTGGCTTTCAAGGGTGCCTGGCATTTGGCCAGTGTCAAATCGTAACACTTAGCCCCCAACTTTGTCAATGGTTTATGCCTAAAAGATTTTATGGGTGTAATTGAACTTTTATACAACTTTGTCCTTCAGGATTAAGGATGTTAAATCAAACACATTCATATAAATATTATGACTAATGATGATAATGGTAAGATAAAAACACCTTAAACAGAATTATTTATTAAATAGTATAAGAGCTAAGACCACTACAGTTTAGAATCAATATTGAAGAAATTATATTAAAGCTTGCAAAAACAATTATTAAGAAAAAATAAATGTGACTTATGCATACCAATGCTGGTGCCAACCGGTCTGCGAGCAGCGTGCGGGACTGGGAGACTTTGCGCTCTCTCAGCTGGCAGCCTGTGCAGGACAAGCGCCCTGTTAGCAGGGAGTGCACATCAACTGGAGAGAAGGACCCCGTGTGGGCCTTTGGGACCAGAGCTGCCCTGTAAGTCGAGGCCAGTGCCCTGGAGTCCCAGGTGCTTTGCAAACCAGGCACTGGCTCAAGCCCCCTGTAAGCAGGGGTGCAGCCTCTTTGGCCACTGCTTTACATGCTCAGCTTCGTTTGCCCAGAGGACCTGGCTCCTAGCACCAGATGGGACTGCACCAGACATTGCTATGGTAAGACAAGCTGAAGCTGGAGGGTTGTGTGGAGCTGGAGGGTCTGCCGGTGGGTGGGTGGTGGTGTGGGGAGCTCCCTCTGGGGGTGTTGGGTCATGGTTCCCTTCAGGCACAGGAGCTGGTGCTTCTCAGGCCTAAATGTGTCCTTCTTCCTTGGCGGAAGCCATGGGATTGCGAGGCAAGAGTGAGCAAGAAGGGCAGTGGCTCCGAGCTCAAGAAGGGGCACAAGAAAGGCCCTCTGGGCAAAGGGCATACCGAGCATGGCTGGGGCACAGAGATGTAAGGGAGTGGTGAACACCTTCAGGGTGCTGTGGCTGGCTTTGCACAGAGTGACCTTGCTGTAAGCAGGGCAGGATCTTTGCTTCCCTGCCATTGGCCTATTTCCGTGCTGCTCCTTTGGCTGCCCGGAGAGAAGGACAACCCTGTAAGGAGGGTGAGAGCATCTGTCTCTGCACCTGACAGGGGAAATGGAGCTCTCCTGGCTACTGGCTCACCCTCAAAGCAGGGCAGGGATTTTTCTGCAGCTGTGATGGCTATCTGCCGGCTGCTGGCCCCAGCCAGTGTAGCCCCCTGTAGTCAGGGTGCATCACAGCCTTTGTCCCTTGGAACGCCCTGAAGCCCCCTAGAGTACTGAGGCCACTCTTGCCTCACTATAATGCATAAGAATGCAGCAGGGGCTTAGGCTGAGATGTGCCAGGAGAGGAGGGACTGTGGCCTCAGGACTGGTAGCACCAGTGTGGGGCAGCTGTGCCACTGGAGCGAGGACATGGTCTGTGTTACCAAGGGAGTCAGCATTCCCTGTGTCGCGGTGGCTGGTTGAGCTGCTGGAGCCCTGTGGAGAACTGATCCGGGAGGCTGCATCTGCTGGGGCCACCTGCGGGGAACAGCTCTCCTCTGCAAGCACTTCCTTTCACCCCACTGTAGGAATATTAAATTGCTGTTGTCATACACAGAGGTTCAGGAGCTTTCTTTTGGTGCCCAGTGTCCACAGGCCAATGGGGAAGAGGGGAAAAGGGTTGCTTGTGCTCAGCAAGTTGCCCAAGTGTGCGGTGTGGAAGGGAAAGTGGCCAAAAGCTCCTTGGCCTTTGGTGGGTCTGCTGAAGCCTAAACGCTGCCGACAGAGCGGGTACGCAGGGGCTGGAGCTGCGGGGATCCCTGCGGGACTGGTGCCGGGAGATGGCCACAAGCCCTGTCCCAGGCAGGAGCCGCCATCTGTGTCCTCCGGCCCGTGCGCTGCTGCCTGGGTTGCTGAGGGCTCCGAGGTGCCTCTTGATCCGGCTCCTCTGGAGCTCCGTCAGGGCTGCACCGCTACCGGGCAGGCCTGGGGAAGGCCTGGAGGGGAAGGGGCGGTGGGAGGCCATGGAGGGATGAGGTGCTGTGAAGGCCTGACAGGATAAGGTAGCGGGAAAGCATGAGAGGGATGCACATGGGCGTGGGTGGCAGGAGGCTATGATGGGACAGGAGGACTTGAGTGGATGGGTTGGTGGGAAGGCCTGAGGAATTGGGTGTCAGAGGCCATAAGCAGCCCCCAGGCAGCGGCCTTCTTCCTGCCACCCATCTGCTCTGGCACTTCCCTGATGCATCTCCCAGGCCTGCGGCAGAATCCCTTGGGGCTGGGCCTCAGCAGACAAGTGGGGACACCTGCATGTTGCCCAGGCTGGTTTGGTTGCGGACAAGGAGGGCAAGCAGGCCCTGCCGGGGCACAGCCACGGGGTGCTGCTGGTGAGGGGCAATGGGCAGAGGCAGGGCTGGCAGCCAGCCCAGGTCCCCACGGCTGCCCAGGCCACGGTGCTGTGGCCGAGACACCCCTGACAAAGAGCTCCGGGCCCACACAGCTGCTGCCACCATGGGACGGACGGCGATGTCTCCTCGAGCAGGGCTGCCGAGTTGCTGCTGCCAAAGCGGCTCTGGATGCCACAGAAACGGCACCAGAGTGTGCCCAGGAACAGCAGGAGCCCGAGCGCCGGCACCTGCTCAACGAGGCATCCGGGCCAGCCGGGATGCCAAAAACGGGGGATACTGTGGGCACAACTGCACGTGGTTTGGCAAAAGGCTCCAGCAGAATTGGCCATGATGGCTTTCTCTTGACTCGCCAGCCTCACAGCAATGCTTGGCAGCTTCAGCTGCAGCCTGTGCCCCTGGACTGACTTCAGTGGCTGTGCTTGAGGGCAGACTGGCCTTCCAGTCAGGCGTCCCAAGGCAGCAGCATTGGTGCCATCGTGAGAGCGAGACTCTGATGGGACACGAGCCCTGCGCTGCAGCTGCCGTCCCTCTCCTCCATGCAGGCACCTTACAGACAACGTGCATGAGCTTCGAAACTAAGTCCTGGACTTGCTTGGAAGAAAGGAAGCAGCCGCAGGCGCTGAAGAAAAGCAGGGACTTATATGGCTCAGTTTTGCTCTCCACTTGGGGAATCACAGAATCCCAGAGCACTTTGTGTGGGAAGGTATCTTAAGGATCATCCAGTTCCAGCCACCCCGCCATGGGCACAGGTGGTGTGCACGCACACCTGTCACTAGAATTGGAAGAACGCTTGGCTGCCATGTTTACCTTTTCCCCTCCTGGATTTCAAGCTAAGAGGAAAAGATCAGCTGGTTAAAGCTGAATCTTGTAGCTCACGGAACTTGGAATAGGAGTCTCCAATGGGACCTGGTATGTCCATTCAACCTTTGTAAGACCTCATGGTTGGAGCTCAGCCCTGTCCAGCCCAGGCACAGGCTCCAGGCTGGTCCATTTCAGCATCCCCGAGTCTTTGTGGCTTCCTGTGCACCCTGAGACTTCTGAATCCATTCTTGAATTCCCAGTTACTGCTGTGCAGGACGTGAGAACACAGTGCTTGGAACAGCCTGTTTGGCTCATTCTTGGGTTTCTGCTCCCGACTAAAGTAATAATCAGGAGTATATGCTGATGCACAGGTATAGCTGAACACCAGGGACTTTCTATGGAGTGTCTAAAACCTTGTGAGACTGCCCAGAGACTCTAAAATCCAGAGGTGAAAAAGACGGCTTTGCTATTTAAGAATCCTAGAAATTTTGACATCTGATTTTTCTGGTCAAGGATTTTAATGCCAGTGCGGAAATGACAAAAATATTAAAACTTGTTTTCATTGGTAACCCCTTTTAAACGGCATCAGTAAACTTACAGGGGACAGGGTGTGACACTGGGGATGATACTTGGCTTTAGATGTGGGAGAATAATGTTTTGCCCAGTTTCACCCAGGAGTTCAAGTGTTCCCAGGGCTTTGTTCAACTGGTCATTGCAGGTGACTTCCACTAAATGCAGAAGGATATCCCAGAGGACTTCTGGAGAATGTGCCCTAGGGATAGGGAGAAAACCTTGAAAATGATCAGCAGGGTCTGAAAACCTTTAAAAAAAAAAAGTTAAAGTAGATATGGCTCTGTGGCTTTTCAGGCACGACTCTTTGGGGCCGGAGGAAATGTTTGCCTTGCATCAGCTGCAACGTAGACAGACGCGCAGCAACTGGAGTGTTGAACATCAGAGACTGGGCTAATGTTTTTCCCAGGAAAACAGACAGAAGATCACAAGGAAACATGACAGTGTCTCTGTACAATCTAATTGTCCTGTGAAACTCAGAAGCTGGTGATGCTCTGGTGCTACTGCTAATCCCTTCCACGAAAAAATTCATTCCAGGAAGCAGCAACATCTCCTCTCAGATACCGAGTGTTGCCACCAGTTGCTCCAGGTGCTCCTGCCAACAGCCCCCTGTAGGAAGGAGCACAGCCCCCACTGCGCCTTGGCCTTGGCTGCCCTCTGGCAGAGAAGCCCCCCGGGGGCACAGGTCTCTGGGGCAGGAGACGGGCACCAGCGCTGCCAGGGCACGGGGGGCTGGCAGGTCTGCTTCGGCGGGGACTCTGCCACACCTGCTGATTTCAGCGCTCCCCGGGGCCCCGGGGTCAGAGCAGCATTTGCGCCCTGGCCCACACGTCCTGTGTCTGTGTCACGCCCCTGTGTTTATGACAGCCACACAGTGGGACTTATCCCAAAGAGGCTGTGCCAGCTTCTGTGCAAGGCCCTGTGCCCTTCCTGCTGCAGCTGCACCAGCAGCCATGGGGGCTCCTTGTGCTGCCCTGAGCAGGCAGAGCAGGGGGGCATCTGCTCATTGTTTGAGCTCTTCCTAAAGTTCCTGTTGGGCTGTCTTAGACACTCAGTGGAACATCTTCCTTGCAAGCTGGGCCACTTGGGGTGGGCTGGGGGTGTCCCCAGGGCACGTGGAGGTGTGTCCAAGGGCTCTTTGTGACACAGTGCACCACCGTCACCATGGGATGGAATGGGACAGGGTGTCCAAGGGCCCTTTGTGACACGTGCTGACATAGGTGCTGGCGGTGACGCGGCCACACCACAGTGCTCGGAGCACACGACAGGATAGGACAGAACAGAGCGGTGCTGTGAGGAGCCCCCGCACAGAGTGCTGTTCTTTGCCGACCCGGAGCCTTTCCGAGGTGTTACCTGTGCAGGTGCCCTCGAGGACAGACTGCGGGACTTGCTGTCCTATAGCCTTCCCGAGGCTTCTCTGTTGCAGGTGCCTGCGAGGCACAACTGCAGCACTTGCTCATCTGGAGCTTTTCCAAGGCATCTCTCCTGCAAACAGTCATAACTCCAAACAGTGATATGGAGCAAACACCCCCCGCCAGCGTGCCCAAGCCGGCCTGGGTGAAGGAGGAGGAGGAAGGCGGCTCTGGAGCTGCCTCAGCACAGCAGCCCCAAGAGCTGGAGCAGCTCCAGCTGCTGCCACAGGAGGGTGAGTGACAGAGCTGGGCCACAGGGCTGGTGCCTGCAGCCAGCTTGGCCCCATCCTGTCCCGTCCCATCCTGTCCCGTCCCCTGGGGAGATGTGCCCATGGACAGGATGGAAGAGGGGCCGGGGCAGAGCCCCCCACAGCAGCCATGCTCCATCCCCTGGGCATACCGGGGCTGTCCCTGCCTGGGGAGCGCAGGGCTGGGCTGTGTTCTCCGGCCTCTCCTGCAGCCCCTCAGCTCTGGCTGCGCTCGCTCTTTACCAGACCCAGCCGTGGACCGGACACAAGAGCACAACCCCGCCCGTGGCCGCTTCCGCAGAACAGCGCAGGTACCTGCAGCCATCCCCACCTGGGCTGGGCCTGCTGTCGCTGCTCAGCCAAGCACCGCACTGGCAGCACCCCATGGAACATCCCTCTCTTCCTGCCCTTCTCCTGCAGATGATTTGTGAATTCATCATGTGCATCTGGCGGGAAGAGACCACCAGCGTGGGCACTGGGGTCTTGGCAAACTTTCACCTCTTCAGTGCCGAGGCCGGTGCTGCCATGCTGGATTTGCTTGTGGAGAAGGGTGTCTCTAATCCAAAGGAAGTAAGCAGCCTGTGGCCAGGTCTTGATCGCCCCAGGAATCGCGTGGTGCCTCAAGCCGGGTCTGCTGGGCTCCCTCAGCCTTTGAGGTGCCCAGCCCAGTGTGGTGGGAAGGGAAGCACTTCTCAGGGGAAGCTGGGGCAGTTGCTGCTCTGGCAGCTCTCCAAGTCTCCCTGTGCCTTGTCCAGGTGCCAGCCATGGTGAGGTACATCCACCGCTGGCTCACAGCCAATGAGTCTGCTGAGCACAGGCTGGACAAGCCCCTTCTGCAGCTGACCATGGAATACCCCTCCGATGTGCTGATGACTCTCTTGCGCTGGGCCCCATTGTATGACAGGTACAGCAGCCCACCTGCCTTGATGCCTTAGGGTTCACTGGCCTGTCCCCCTGTAGAGCCTGTCCCTGGTGACCGCCAGACAGGCGGAGAGTTCCAGGACCCTCTGGCTCCTCCATTTTCCAGCCCTGGCATGTCAGTCCCCGAGCCTGCTGCCATGCTCCCTCCCTGCCCCTCAGGGGCCTGTACCCACAGGGCTGGGCTGCCTGGGTGTTGCTGGTGAGGGGCCGTGGGCAGAGGCAGGGCTGATGGCCAGCGTGGGCCCCTACAGCTGCCCAGGCCACGGTGCTGTGGCTGATGCCCCCCTGACACAGAGCTCTGACCCCACAGAGCTGCTGCGACCATGTGGATGACAATCATGTCCTCGAGTGGTACTGCGGAGCTGGCACTGCAGCTACTCCTCGATGTGCTGGGGAACTGGCCAGAGCACAGCACACGCACCTCTGATGGCGATGACACAGATGTCTTTGTCCTGGCTGTGAGTTTCTGGAACTGGCCTTTGCTCGCCCCCAGCACCTCTCGAGCAGCTCTCTGTCCTCCCCCCAACTGCACCTCCCTGCCTCAGGTGCTGGGCGGAAACCTGGGTTAGGGGGCAGGTTCAGGAGCACCAGGCCGGGATGCTCCCACTGCGTCTCCCCTGGCCTCTCCCTCGTGTGCTTGGGCCCAGTCACATGGATGTCTCGACACTGGGTGTTTTATTTTTTGCAGGCAACTGTGACACTGTGGAGGCTCTTCAATCTGACCTGGTGCCCACATGTAGTGTTGGAATATTTCCCCCAACTCTTTCTGCGTCTGCTCTTCCAAGCTTACATCAGCACACTGGATATACCAGAGGAGGTTGATACTTTCTGGAAGCGATGCCAGGAGCAACATGGCCTTGCCACCAACCCCAGCAGGTGCCCCATCCCAGTGCCCCCAGTCTTCCCATCCCTCCCATGCCCCCGGGGCAGGAGCCAGGGCTCCCAGCGTGACCTGGGCTTTGCTCTTCACACAGGTTCACATTGCAGACCCTGAAGGCCCTGCTCTGCCAGCTGCAGTGTGAGCACGTGGTGATGGCAATGGAGCACAAGCGTGGCTGGGACATGCTGCTCTGTGCCAACACCCACCACTATGCCGTGGGTCTGCTGGCCAGGTGAGACCCCCTTCTCCCCACCACCCCTCTCCTTTGTGCCCAGGACACCCCACACAGTCCCCGTGGTCATGGGCGAGAAGGCCTTGTCACCAAGGGATGGACGAGCAGACTGGAAAAGGCTGGGACAGGAGGGTGCCCGGGAACAGCCGCCTCCCAAAGCGCCCACAGGATGCTTGGGAAAGACCAGACCTCTGTGAATCAGTCCCAAGAGAGGTTTGCCCACCCGGCTCAGGGTCAATGGTGCCTTTTTCCCCCCACCAGGGAGATGCGCTGCGTCTCTGTAATCTGGTGTTGCAGCATCGTATCCTGCCTCCTCGACCTGCTCAGCAAAGAGATTTCAGACTGGGAACTGCCTGCCATGGCATTCCTTGTGGAGGTGAGCCTCATAGCCAGCGCTGCCTCACTGAGCTGCCTCCCAGCTCTCTGCCCTCCCATAGCCGCAGCTGCCTGGGACGGTGCCCGCGCCCTGTGCTGCTGCCTGGGCCCAGCCCTGTGCGCTTCCCAGCTCCTGCTGGCCGGCTCCCCTGTCACTGCCCTGTGCCTTTCAGGTCCTGGAGTGCCTGGACCTGAATGAATGTGGTGAAAACATCCTGGAGATCATGAAAAGGCACCTGCAGAGCCGGTCCAGGGAGATGCGTCGCCTGGTGCTCAGAGGCCTCATGGTGCTCAGCAAGGATCCCTCAATGGTGAGAAGGGGGCAGCAGCTGAAGCCGTGCTGGCAGCGTGGGGCTGGGGAAAGCAGCCCCTTGGGCTTGGCTGGGCTTCAGGTGCTGAGGCAGCTGCTCCCAGCTCTCCTGTGTCGTTGTTCAGCTGCCCGAGTGCTTCGGGACAGGCCTTTGGCCTCTGGGCCTTGCAGTAGCAGGGTGGGGTTGCACAGCCTTGTGTTCCGCACAGGCCAAAAGAATGTACAGCCTGACCAAAAGCCTTGGAGACCTACTGTGGGATGCTGATGAAGACATCATTGAGATGACCACCACTGTACTCAGCTTTCTGCTCTCGCACAAAGACGTCGTAATACCCAGCCCCATCGCCCTGCAGCTGGCTGAGGCGCTCTGGCAACTCTTCGACAATGTAAGGCTCTGTGCCCCCAGCCACAGGCACTGGGTGCTGCCTGGAAATGCGGTGCCCTGTGGATTTTTGGGCCTGTGCACAGGGGAGCCTGGAGCAGCTGATATGGAGGGGTTTTGCTTCCTTTCCAACAGGACAACAGCCTTGTGCAGCTGCTCTCCATTCACCTCTTCCAAGAGGTGATGAAGTTGGTAGCAGCAAAGGGAAAAAAGCTCCTGAAGAGGTGTGTGAGGAGGAGCCTGCTCCCACTCTTCTTCAACTGCCATGATGAGAACAGGCACGTGGCAGAGGTGAGGACTCCTGGGTGCTGGCGTCCCCATGGGAGGGGACTCGACTGTCTCCCTGCCCTGGCATCTCATGGGCTCCAGCCTCCTCCTGGCCTTGGCACAGGGACACGGGTCCTGTACCCTGGGCTGCGGTGCCATCTCTGGGTCTCTGCTGCTCTGCAGGCCTCTCAGGAAACGCTGCTTTGTGCACTACGGTTCCTGAAGAGGAGGGATCTTGAGCACCTGGTGAAGACGGATCAGATGTGGAGGTTTGGCAAGTGCTTGGTAAGGACAGCCTGGAAGCCCCAGCCCCAGCTCCAGCCCCCTGCCCCCGGCGCTCAGTGTGTGAGGCTGGTTGCTGTGGCCCCTGCCCAGTGCTGCACCCAGGGGCGCCAGCCTGTGCCCCACACGCTGCTCCCTTCCCTGGGCCGCGCGGGCTCTTCTCCAGGCTCCGCTGGCCCCAAGCCAGGTGCTGATGGAGCCCCGACCCAGCTGGGCTGTGGGGCGGGGCGACATCGTGGCTTCCCGGGCCCTCTGCCCCCTCTAAAGCCCGGCGCCAGCGGCTGCTGGCCGGGCCTCGGGGCTGTGCGGGCAGGGGAGGCAGTGCTGGCCGTAGGGAGCGCCCGGCCAAGGGGCTGAGCCCGCGCCAACCCTTCCCTCCTGGCGCTCTCTGCAGCTGGCAGAGGACAGGAGCCGAGCGGCCGATCACCTGAGCCTGGCCCTGCCGTACCTGGAGAACCCGCAGGAGTCCCTGCGAGAGGCGGCCGTCAGGTTCATTGGTGAGCCACGAGGCCGGGGCCCCTCCCCGCCCCGCTGCAGCTCGGCCCCGGTCCCGCCTGCTGCCCCGGCTGCGGGATCCGGGCCCAGGGCCGTGGAGCCCCGCCTGCCCTCGGGCGCCGCCGAGCGCTGCTGGGGAAGGAGGTCGTGTGGCCTCAGGGCTGGCAGCGCCGGTGTGGGGCAGCTGTGCCGCTGGGGCTGTGACAGGCTCTGTGTTCCCAAGGCATCGCCGGGCGGTACCTGAGAGAGCAGCAGCGAGAGGTTCGGGTCATCTGCGGGGGTGAGTGAGGGCAGCGGGCTGTCAGCGGGAGCTGGTGGGGGGATCTGCAATCCCTGCCCCGGCTGCGGAGGGCTCTGCTCCCTGTGCGGACGAGGGGCGGCGTGGGCAGAGCACAGAGCACATTTCAGGGGCCTGTGGGAGATTCATGGCCAGCACCTTCCAGCTGATCCTGTTGTCTTCTGCCTGCTTCCTCCAGGCCATGGCAAGAGCTGGGTGGGATGGACTTGTCAGGAGGGTCTCCTCAGGTCCCCGCAGATCCAGGCTCTGACTGTGGCTTTGTTTCTCTCTGATCCAGCCCTTCAGCACATGACAGATGACAGCAGCCCCGCCATCTCAAGCCTGGCCCTTCAAACGCTGTACATCCACCTAGCTGTACAGAGGATTCCCATCTCCCGATACCAGAAGATGCAAGATCAACTCCGCCGGCTCTGGGAGTCACGGCCTTCCCTGTGTCGCGGTGGCTGGTTGAGCTGCTGGAGCCCTGTGGAGAACTGATCCGGGAGGCTGCATCTGCTGGGGCCACCTGCGGGGAACAGCTCTCCTCTGCAAGCACTTCCTTTCACCCCACTGTAGGAATATTAAATTGCTGTTGTCATACACAGAGGTTCAGGAGCTTTCTTTTGGTGCCCAGTGTCCACAGGCCAATGGGGAAGAGGGGAAAAGGGTTGCTTGTGCTCAGCAAGTTGCCCAAGTGTGCGGTGTGGAAGGGAAAGTGGCCAAAAGCTCCTTGGCCTTTGGTGGGTCTGCTGAAGCCTAAACGCTGCCGACAGAGCGGGTACGCAGGGGCTGGAGCTGCGGGGATCCCTGCGGGACTGGTGCCGGGAGATGGCCACAAGCCCTGTCCCAGGCAGGAGCCGCCATCTGTGTCCTCCGGCCCGTGCGCTGCTGCCTGGGTTGCTGAGGGCTCCGAGGTGCCTCTTGATCCGGCTCCTCTGGAGCTCCGTCAGGGCTGCACCGCTACCGGGCAGGCCTGGGGAAGGCCTGGAGGGGAAGGGGCGGTGGGAGGCCATGGAGGGATGAGGTGCTGTGAAGGCCTGACAGGATAAGGTAGCGGGAAAGCATGAGAGGGATGCACATGGGCGTGGGTGGCAGGAGGCTATGATGGGACAGGAGGACTTGAGTGGATGGGTTGGTGGGAAGGCCTGAGGAATTGGGTGTCAGAGGCCATAAGCAGCCCCCAGGCAGCGGCCTTCTTCCTGCCACCCATCTGCTCTGGCACTTCCCTGATGCATCTCCCAGGCCTGCGGCAGAATCCCTTGGGGCTGGGCCTCAGCAGACAAGTGGGGACACCTGCATGTTGCCCAGGCTGGTTTGGTTGCGGACAAGGAGGGCAAGCAGGCCCTGCCGGGGCACAGCCACGGGGTGCTGCTGGTGAGGGGCAATGGGCAGAGGCAGGGCTGGCAGCCAGCCCAGGTCCCCACGGCTGCCCAGGCCACGGTGCTGTGGCCGAGACACCCCTGACAAAGAGCTCCGGGCCCACACAGCTGCTGCCACCATGGGACGGACGGCGATGTCTCCTCGAGCAGGGCTGCCGAGTTGCTGCTGCCAAAGCGGCTCTGGATGCCACAGAAACGGCACCAGAGTGTGCCCAGGAACAGCAGGAGCCCGAGCGCCGGCACCTGCTCAACGAGGCATCCGGGCCAGCCGGGATGCCAAAAACGGGGGATACTGTGGGCACAACTGCACGTGGTTTGGCAAAAGGCTCCAGCAGAATTGGCCATGATGGCTTTCTCTTGACTCGCCAGCCTCACAGCAATGCTTGGCAGCTTCAGCTGCAGCCTGTGCCCCTGGACTGACTTCAGTGGCTGTGCTTGAGGGCAGACTGGCCTTCCAGTCAGGCGTCCCAAGGCAGCAGCATTGGTGCCATCGTGAGAGCGAGACTCTGATGGGACACGAGCCCTGCGCTGCAGCTGCCGTCCCTCTCCTCCATGCAGGCACCTTACAGACAACGTGCATGAGCTTCGAAACTAAGTCCTGGACTTGCTTGGAAGAAAGGAAGCAGCCGCAGGCGCTGAAGAAAAGCAGGGACTTATATGGCTCAGTTTTGCTCTCCACTTGGGGAATCACAGAATCCCAGAGCACTTTGTGTGGGAAGGTATCTTAAGGATCATCCAGTTCCAGCCACCCCGCCATGGGCACAGGTGGTGTGCACGCACACCTGTCACTAGAATTGGAAGAACGCTTGGCTGCCATGTTTACCTTTTCCCCTCCTGGATTTCAAGCTAAGAGGAAAAGATCAGCTGGTTAAAGCTGAATCTTGTAGCTCACGGAACTTGGAATAGGAGTCTCCAATGGGACCTGGTATGTCCATTCAACCTTTGTAAGACCTCATGGTTGGAGCTCAGCCCTGTCCAGCCCAGGCACAGGCTCCAGGCTGGTCCATTTCAGCATCCCCGAGTCTTTGTGGCTTCCTGTGCACCCTGAGACTTCTGAATCCATTCTTGAATTCCCAGTTACTGCTGTGCAGGACGTGAGAACACAGTGCTTGGAACAGCCTGTTTGGCTCATTCTTGGGTTTCTGCTCCCGACTAAAGTAATAATCAGGAGTATATGCTGATGCACAGGTATAGCTGAACACCAGGGACTTTCTATGGAGTGTCTAAAACCTTGTGAGACTGCCCAGAGACTCTAAAATCCAGAGGTGAAAAAGACGGCTTTGCTATTTAAGAATCCTAGAAATTTTGACATCTGATTTTTCTGGTCAAGGATTTTAATGCCAGTGCGGAAATGACAAAAATATTAAAACTTGTTTTCATTGGTAACCCCTTTTAAACGGCATCAGTAAACTTACAGGGGACAGGGTGTGACACTGGGGATGATACTTGGCTTTAGATGTGGGAGAATAATGTTTTGCCCAGTTTCACCCAGGAGTTCAAGTGTTCCCAGGGCTTTGTTCAACTGGTCATTGCAGGTGACTTCCACTAAATGCAGAAGGATATCCCAGAGGACTTCTGGAGAATGTGCCCTAGGGATAGGGAGAAAACCTTGAAAATGATCAGCAGGGTCTGAAAACCTTTAAAAAAAAAAAGTTAAAGTAGATATGGCTCTGTGGCTTTTCAGGCACGACTCTTTGGGGCCGGAGGAAATGTTTGCCTTGCATCAGCTGCAACGTAGACAGACGCGCAGCAACTGGAGTGTTGAACATCAGAGACTGGGCTAATGTTTTTCCCAGGAAAACAGACAGAAGATCACAAGGAAACATGACAGTGTCTCTGTACAATCTAATTGTCCTGTGAAACTCAGAAGCTGGTGATGCTCTGGTGCTACTGCTAATCCCTTCCACGAAAAAATTCATTCCAGGAAGCAGCAACATCTCCTCTCAGATACCGAGTGTTGCCACCAGTTGCTCCAGGTGCTCCTGCCAACAGCCCCCTGTAGGAAGGAGCACAGCCCCCACTGCGCCTTGGCCTTGGCTGCCCTCTGGCAGAGAAGCCCCCCGGGGGCACAGGTCTCTGGGGCAGGAGACGGGCACCAGCGCTGCCAGGGCACGGGGGGCTGGCAGGTCTGCTTCGGCGGGGACTCTGCCACACCTGCTGATTTCAGCGCTCCCCGGGGCCCCGGGGTCAGAGCAGCATTTGCGCCCTGGCCCACACGTCCTGTGTCTGTGTCACGCCCCTGTGTTTATGACAGCCACACAGTGGGACTTATCCCAAAGAGGCTGTGCCAGCTTCTGTGCAAGGCCCTGTGCCCTTCCTGCTGCAGCTGCACCAGCAGCCATGGGGGCTCCTTGTGCTGCCCTGAGCAGGCAGAGCAGGGGGGCATCTGCTCATTGTTTGAGCTCTTCCTAAAGTTCCTGTTGGGCTGTCTTAGACACTCAGTGGAACATCTTCCTTGCAAGCTGGGCCACTTGGGGTGGGCTGGGGGTGTCCCCAGGGCACGTGGAGGTGTGTCCAAGGGCTCTTTGTGACACAGTGCACCACCGTCACCATGGGATGGAATGGGACAGGGTGTCCAAGGGCCCTTTGTGACACGTGCTGACATAGGTGCTGGCGGTGACGCGGCCACACCACAGTGCTCGGAGCACACGACAGGATAGGACAGAACAGAGCGGTGCTGTGAGGAGCCCCCGCACAGAGTGCTGTTCTTTGCCGACCCGGAGCCTTTCCGAGGTGTTACCTGTGCAGGTGCCCTCGAGGACAGACTGCGGGACTTGCTGTCCTATAGCCTTCCCGAGGCTTCTCTGTTGCAGGTGCCTGCGAGGCACAACTGCAGCACTTGCTCATCTGGAGCTTTTCCAAGGCATCTCTCCTGCAAACAGTCATAACTCCAAACAGTGATATGGAGCAAACACCCCCCGCCAGCGTGCCCAAGCCGGCCTGGGTGAAGGAGGAGGAGGAAGGCGGCTCTGGAGCTGCCTCAGCACAGCAGCCCCAAGAGCTGGAGCAGCTCCAGCTGCTGCCACAGGAGGGTGAGTGACAGAGCTGGGCCACAGGGCTGGTGCCTGCAGCCAGCTTGGCCCCATCCTGTCCCGTCCCATCCTGTCCCGTCCCCTGGGGAGATGTGCCCATGGACAGGATGGAAGAGGGGCCGGGGCAGAGCCCCCCACAGCAGCCATGCTCCATCCCCTGGGCATACCGGGGCTGTCCCTGCCTGGGGAGCGCAGGGCTGGGCTGTGTTCTCCGGCCTCTCCTGCAGCCCCTCAGCTCTGGCTGCGCTCGCTCTTTACCAGACCCAGCCGTGGACCGGACACAAGAGCACAACCCCGCCCGTGGCCGCTTCCGCAGAACAGCGCAGGTACCTGCAGCCATCCCCACCTGGGCTGGGCCTGCTGTCGCTGCTCAGCCAAGCACCGCACTGGCAGCACCCCATGGAACATCCCTCTCTTCCTGCCCTTCTCCTGCAGATGATTTGTGAATTCATCATGTGCATCTGGCGGGAAGAGACCACCAGCGTGGGCACTGGGGTCTTGGCAAACTTTCACCTCTTCAGTGCCGAGGCCGGTGCTGCCATGCTGGATTTGCTTGTGGAGAAGGGTGTCTCTAATCCAAAGGAAGTAAGCAGCCTGTGGCCAGGTCTTGATCGCCCCAGGAATCGCGTGGTGCCTCAAGCCGGGTCTGCTGGGCTCCCTCAGCCTTTGAGGTGCCCAGCCCAGTGTGGTGGGAAGGGAAGCACTTCTCAGGGGAAGCTGGGGCAGTTGCTGCTCTGGCAGCTCTCCAAGTCTCCCTGTGCCTTGTCCAGGTGCCAGCCATGGTGAGGTACATCCACCGCTGGCTCACAGCCAATGAGTCTGCTGAGCACAGGCTGGACAAGCCCCTTCTGCAGCTGACCATGGAATACCCCTCCGATGTGCTGATGACTCTCTTGCGCTGGGCCCCATTGTATGACAGGTACAGCAGCCCACCTGCCTTGATGCCTTAGGGTTCACTGGCCTGTCCCCCTGTAGAGCCTGTCCCTGGTGACCGCCAGACAGGCGGAGAGTTCCAGGACCCTCTGGCTCCTCCATTTTCCAGCCCTGGCATGTCAGTCCCCGAGCCTGCTGCCATGCTCCCTCCCTGCCCCTCAGGGGCCTGTACCCACAGGGCTGGGCTGCCTGGGTGTTGCTGGTGAGGGGCCGTGGGCAGAGGCAGGGCTGATGGCCAGCGTGGGCCCCTACAGCTGCCCAGGCCACGGTGCTGTGGCTGATGCCCCCCTGACACAGAGCTCTGACCCCACAGAGCTGCTGCGACCATGTGGATGACAATCATGTCCTCGAGTGGTACTGCGGAGCTGGCACTGCAGCTACTCCTCGATGTGCTGGGGAACTGGCCAGAGCACAGCACACGCACCTCTGATGGCGATGACACAGATGTCTTTGTCCTGGCTGTGAGTTTCTGGAACTGGCCTTTGCTCGCCCCCAGCACCTCTCGAGCAGCTCTCTGTCCTCCCCCCAACTGCACCTCCCTGCCTCAGGTGCTGGGCGGAAACCTGGGTTAGGGGGCAGGTTCAGGAGCACCAGGCCGGGATGCTCCCACTGCGTCTCCCCTGGCCTCTCCCTCGTGTGCTTGGGCCCAGTCACATGGATGTCTCGACACTGGGTGTTTTATTTTTTGCAGGCAACTGTGACACTGTGGAGGCTCTTCAATCTGACCTGGTGCCCACATGTAGTGTTGGAATATTTCCCCCAACTCTTTCTGCGTCTGCTCTTCCAAGCTTACATCAGCACACTGGATATACCAGAGGAGGTTGATACTTTCTGGAAGCGATGCCAGGAGCAACATGGCCTTGCCACCAACCCCAGCAGGTGCCCCATCCCAGTGCCCCCAGTCTTCCCATCCCTCCCATGCCCCCGGGGCAGGAGCCAGGGCTCCCAGCGTGACCTGGGCTTTGCTCTTCACACAGGTTCACATTGCAGACCCTGAAGGCCCTGCTCTGCCAGCTGCAGTGTGAGCACGTGGTGATGGCAATGGAGCACAAGCGTGGCTGGGACATGCTGCTCTGTGCCAACACCCACCACTATGCCGTGGGTCTGCTGGCCAGGTGAGACCCCCTTCTCCCCACCACCCCTCTCCTTTGTGCCCAGGACACCCCACACAGTCCCCGTGGTCATGGGCGAGAAGGCCTTGTCACCAAGGGATGGACGAGCAGACTGGAAAAGGCTGGGACAGGAGGGTGCCCGGGAACAGCCGCCTCCCAAAGCGCCCACAGGATGCTTGGGAAAGACCAGACCTCTGTGAATCAGTCCCAAGAGAGGTTTGCCCACCCGGCTCAGGGTCAATGGTGCCTTTTTCCCCCCACCAGGGAGATGCGCTGCGTCTCTGTAATCTGGTGTTGCAGCATCGTATCCTGCCTCCTCGACCTGCTCAGCAAAGAGATTTCAGACTGGGAACTGCCTGCCATGGCATTCCTTGTGGAGGTGAGCCTCATAGCCAGCGCTGCCTCACTGAGCTGCCTCCCAGCTCTCTGCCCTCCCGTAGCCGCAGCTGCCTGGGACGGTGCCCGCGCCCTGTGCTGCTGCCTGGGCCCAGCCCTGTGCGCTTCCCAGCTCCTGCTGGCCGGCTCCCCTGTCACTGCCCTGTGCCTTTCAGGTCCTGGAGTGCCTGGACCTGAATGAATGTGGTGAAAACATCCTGGAGATCATGAAAAGGCACCTGCAGAGCCGGTCCAGGGAGATGCGTCGCCTGGTGCTCAGAGGCCTCATGGTGCTCAGCAAGGATCCCTCAATGGTGAGAAGGGGGCAGCAGCTGAAGCCGTGCTGGCAGCGTGGGGCTGGGGAAAGCAGCCCCTTGGGCTTGGCTGGGCTTCAGGTGCTGAGGCAGCTGCTCCCAGCTCTCCTGTGTCGTTGTTCAGCTGCCCGAGTGCTTCGGGACAGGCCTTTGGCCTCTGGGCCTTGCAGTAGCAGGGTGGGGTTGCACAGCCTTGTGTTCCGCACAGGCCAAAAGAATGTACAGCCTGACCAAAAGCCTTGGAGACCTACTGTGGGATGCTGATGAAGACATCATTGAGATGACCACCACTGTACTCAGCTTTCTGCTCTCGCACAAAGACGTCGTAATACCCAGCCCCATCGCCCTGCAGCTGGCTGAGGCGCTCTGGCAACTCTTCGACAATGTAAGGCTCTGTGCCCCCAGCCACAGGCACTGGGTGCTGCCTGGAAATGCGGTGCCCTGTGGATTTTTGGGCCTGTGCACAGGGGAGCCTGGAGCAGCTGATATGGAGGGGTTTTGCTTCCTTTCCAACAGGACAACAGCCTTGTGCAGCTGCTCTCCATTCACCTCTTCCAAGAGGTGATGAAGTTGGTAGCAGCAAAGGGAAAAAAGCTCCTGAAGAGGTGTGTGAGGAGGAGCCTGCTCCCACTCTTCTTCAACTGCCATGATGAGAACAGGCACGTGGCAGAGGTGAGGACTCCTGGGTGCTGGCGTCCCCATGGGAGGGGACTCGACTGTCTCCCTGCCCTGGCATCTCATGGGCTCCAGCCTCCTCCTGGCCTTGGCACAGGGACACGGGTCCTGTACCCTGGGCTGCGGTGCCATCTCTGGGTCTCTGCTGCTCTGCAGGCCTCTCAGGAAACGCTGCTTTGTGCACTACGGTTCCTGAAGAGGAGGGATCTTGAGCACCTGGTGAAGACGGATCAGATGTGGAGGTTTGGCAAGTGCTTGGTAAGGACAGCCTGGAAGCCCCAGCCCCAGCTCCAGCCCCCTGCCCCCGGCGCTCAGTGTGTGAGGCTGGTTGCTGTGGCCCCTGCCCAGTGCTGCACCCAGGGGCGCCAGCCTGTGCCCCACACGCTGCTCCCTTCCCTGGGCCGCGCGGGCTCTTCTCCAGGCTCCGCTGGCCCCAAGCCAGGTGCTGATGGAGCCCCGACCCAGCTGGGCTGTGGGGCGGGGCGACATCGTGGCTTCCCGGGCCCTCTGCCCCCTCTAAAGCCCGGCGCCAGCGGCTGCTGGCCGGGCCTCGGGGCTGTGCGGGCAGGGGAGGCAGTGCCGGCCGTAGGGAGCGCCCGGCCAAGGGGCTGAGCCCGCGCCAACCCTTCCCTCCTGGCGCTCTCTGCAGCTGGCAGAGGACAGGAGCCGAGCGGCCGATCACCTGAGCCTGGCCCTGCCGTACCTGGAGAACCCGCAGGAGTCCCTGCGAGAGGCGGCCGTCAGGTTCATTGGTGAGCCACGAGGCCGGGGCCCCTCCCCGCCCCGCTGCAGCTCGGCCCCGGTCCCGCCTGCTGCCCCGGCAGCGGGATCCGGGCCCGGGGCCGTGGAGCCCCGCCTGCCCTCGGGCGCCGCCGAGCGCTGCTGGGGAAGGAGGTCGTGTGGCCTCAGGGCTGGCAGCGCCGGTGTGGGGCAGCTGTGCCGCTGGGGCTGTGACAGGCTCTGTGTTCCCAAGGCATCGCCGGGCGGTACCTGAGAGAGCAGCAGCGAGAGGTTCGGGTCATCTGCGGGGGTGAGTGAGGGCAGCGGGCTGTCAGCGGGAGCTGGTGGGGGGATCTGCAATCCCTGCCCCGGCTGCGGAGGGCTCTGCTCCCTGTGCGGACGAGGGGCGGCGTGGGCAGAGCACAGAGCACATTTCAGGGGCCTGTGGGAGATTCATGGCCAGCACCTTCCAGCTGATCCTGTTGTCTTCTGCCTGCTTCCTCCAGGCCATGGCAAGAGCTGGGTGGGATGGACTTGTCAGGAGGGTCTCCTCAGGTCCCCGCAGATCCAGGCTCTGACTGTGGCTTTGTTTCTCTCTGATCCAGCCCTTCAGCACATGACAGATGACAGCAGCCCCGCCATCTCAAGCCTGGCCCTTCAAACGCTGTACATCCACCTAGCTGTACAGAGGATTCCCATCTCCCGATACCAGAAGATGCAAGATCAACTCCGCCGGCTCTGGGAGTCACGGCCTTCCCTGTGTCGCGGTGGCTGGTTGAGCTGCTGGAGCCCTGTGGAGAACTGATCCGGGAGGCTGCATCTGCTGGGGCCACCTGCGGGGAACAGCTCTCCTCTGCAAGCACTTCCTTTCACCCCACTGTAGGAATATTAAATTGCTGTTGTCATACACAGAGGTTCAGGAGCTTTCTTTTGGTGCCCAGTGTCCACAGGCCAATGGGGAAGAGGGGAAAAGGGTTGCTTGTGCTCAGCAAGTTGCCCAAGTGTGCGGTGTGGAAGGGAAAGTGGCCAAAAGCTCCTTGGCCTCTGGTGGGTCTGCTGAAGCCTAAACGCTGCCGACAGAGCGGGTACGCAGGGGCCGGAGCTGCGGGGATCCCTGCGGGACTGGTGCCGGGAGATGGCCACAAGCCCTGTCCCAGGCAGGAGCCGCCATCTGTGTCCTCCGGCCCGTGCGCTGCTGCCTGGGTTGCTGAGGGCTCTGAGGTGCCTCTTGATCCGGCTCCTCTGGAGCTCCGTCAGGGCTGCACCGCTACCGGGCAGGCCTGGGGAAGGCCTGGAGGGGAAGGGGCGGTGGGAGGCCATGGAGGGATGAGGTGCTGTGAAGGCCTGACAGGATAAGGTAGCGGGAAAGCATGAGAGGGATGCACATGGGCATGGGTGGCAGGAGGCTATGATGGGACAGGAGGACTTGAGTGGATGGGTTGGTGAGAAGGCCTGAGGAATTGGGTGTCAGAGGCCATAAGCAGCCCCCAGGCAGCGGCCTTCTTCCTGCCACCCATCTGCTCTGGCACTTCCCTGATGCATCTCCCAGGCCTGCGGCAGAATCCCTTGGGGCTGGGCCTCAGCAGACAAGTGGGGACACCTGCATGTTGCCCAGGCTGGTTTGGTTGCGGACAAGGAGGGCAAGCAGGCCCTGCCGGGGCACTATTACCGCTGGCCTGGTTCCTACGGTATATCACCATGTCCTGCAGCCATAGGGAGGAGGAGGAGAGAAGATCCAACAGGCAGGAATTGTGCAGCAAGATTGATTTATTTAATTAGTTTACGAACTCTTTTATAGACTTTTTTCTTCATTGTCTAATTGGACAAAGGACCAGCCACCCCTTGGGGGTGATTGGCTAAAATCCTAAAACATCCATTGTCAAAATATTTTTCTACTATACCATAAACAAGACTTTTCAAGGTTGCAGGTGGCTTGGTTGTTTCCATTCCCTGCTACCTCTTCTGTGAGAGAGAGAAGTCTCTCACGGACTTAGAAAATAACAAGAAAATCCTCGCTAGCAGCATTTTTGTACCTACAGGGCATGGCCACTGGGTGCTGCTGGTGAGGGGCAGTGGGCAGAGGCAGGGCTGGCGGCCAGCCCAGGTCCACACGGTGCTGTGGCTGAGACACCCCTGACACAGAGCTCTGGGCCTGCATCAGCCGGGATGCCAAAAAGTGGGAAACTGTAGTCACAATTTTACATGGTTTGGCAAAAAGCTTCATGTAAAGTAGCCCAAATGGCTTTCTCTTGACTCGCCAGCCTCACAGTAATGCTTGGCATCTTCAGCTGCAGCCTGTGCCCCTGACTGACTTCAATGGCTGTGCTTGAGGGCAGACTGGCCTTCCAGTCAGGCATCCCAAGGCAGCGGCATTGGTGCCATTGTTATAGAGTCTGGTGGGACATGAGCTCTTGGCCGCAGCTGCTGACCCTCTCCTCCATGCAGGCACCTAAAAAAACATGCATGAACTTCTAAACTCTAAATGTAGAACTTCTTCAGAACAAATGAAGAAGCAGGAGATGCTGGAGAAAAGCAGGGACTCCTGCGGCTGAGGTTCAGGGGTGGAGAGACACACTGCAGAGATGGACCAGTTCAGGAGCTCCGCTCTGCTGATAGAGGATGTGTCTTTGCTCTTGCTGGAGGCCATTCCCAACCAATGCATGGCCCTCTGTTGTTCCTAGATAAAGTGTTTTGGAGCCATGGGAACAAGTGCGATCTGTGTCCATCGAACAGCAGAAAGCGGCAGGACATGTCTGCTTCCAGTGCTTGTCTTGGCTGCTTCTTCATGGTGCTGGCACCATAATCAGAGACACAGAACAGGTTCTCTTATCACAGAGTTATCCCTATCCTCTGCACTTCCCCAAGTGTCTCTTTTGTTCATTGCAGAAGCTCCCTGCTTATGGCCATCCATTCCCTTGCCCAGCAGGTACCCAGTTGTGTTTGGGCATGAGCTGCTGGCCACAGCCAGATAGGCAGCAGCTGGGGCATTGTGCATCAGAGACTGGGCTGATGATTTTTTCCAGAAAGCAAGAAAAAGTCAGAAAAACACAATGAAACTTGACAGTATCTCTCTAGAGTCTAATTGTCCTATGGAAGTCAACAGTGGATGGTGGTTTTTGTGCTGCTGGTAATGACTTCCATGAAAAAATCATTCCAGGAAGGAGCAACATCTGACAGATACCAAGTTCTGCCACCAATTGCTCCAGCTGCTCCTGCAAACAGCCACCTGCTGGAGCAGAGATGCAAATGCACGTTGGGATGGTTCAGCCTGGAGAAGAGAAGGCTTTGTGGTGACCTTATTGTGGCCTTCTTTGTAGGAAAGGAACCTACAAGAAAGAAGCTATTTACAAGGGTGTTGAGTTACAGGGCAAGGGGGAATGGCTTCAAACTGACACAGTAGGTTTAGATTGGATATTAGGAAAAATTTTTCTTGGTTAGGGCAGTGAGGCACTAGCACATGTTGTTCAGAGAAGCTGTGGCTACCCCATCCCTTGAAGTGTTCAAGGCCAGTTTGGATGCGGCTCTGAGCAACTCTGCGCTGGAAACAGGCTTATGCGTCATGCTTGAGTTTCTTCACTAATCATCCTTCACCTTAAGTAAGAATTCTTATCACTTCAATTTAAGATGGCCATGGAAAGACCACATATGACTTGGCTATCTGATAAGGATTTAAATACTCAAATCCATTCATTAAGGTCTCTCACAAATCCATTATGTAGTGTCCCAGATAAGCTCACAAAGGGGGACATAATACCATGTGAGATATGACTTTATGCAGAACAGAGGGTGTGAGACCCATCACTGACTCATTGAAAAAGAATAATCTGAGACCATGAAGAATGTTAATACCAACTCCTGAATTAGAATAGATATAGCACCAAGAAAACCTCAGTGTTTACAGAGCAGGAAATATTGAATGGAAATTAAAATGTCTTCCGCCTATGTATTTTGTAATTCTTGGAAGCTCTTGACGTTTTTCCCTTACCCTATCATCTTGTCTTGCCTGAGAATAAAGTTGTATGGGATAGACAACATGAGGTCGCTAAATTCCCTCAGGAGAGCTTATAAATTAATGGTTGGACCATTCCTAATTGCTTAAGTGCAAACAACAATGTTAAGTTTCTCTATATGTTTGTTTGTGTTTGTGGATTCAGTTAAAGAGCACACTCCCTTATCCTGGGTATTCTGCAGAAATAACTGCATTTGTGAGGATATGTTGAAATTTTTGTGGAATTTTTTGTTTGTACAAAATGAGAGACAGTTTGAGAATTTACCCTTTCTGTTTCAGTTGTGAAATACTGAAGGAAATAGGGCAAGACAAGATGCAAAATCACCAAAGCAGAAAAGTAGGAACCTGGCATCTACAGTAAAATGAACTTATTTTATTCCAGTCTTCTCATTCACTATCTCAACATCATCCAATAGTTTCTTGATGCCGTTTATTAATCTTCTAAGATAAATATTTTGTAGAATTCTGAAAGTAGAGCTTGAAAATTAGTGTGCTTGTAGTTCTTGTTTTAGAATTTTTTTTAAATTGAAACTCCCAAAACAAATTTTATTGTAATAGTTACCATTTTTCCTTTTCTCTTCCTGCCAGCCTTATTGATTTCAAGTTGATTGTGTTCAAGTCCCAGGCCTTAGTAAAGTAAATTCAATCATCTAAAGAGCAGCTGCTTGTCATGGTTTAGTCTGTTCCATAAAAACTATTGTTCTTGAACTGTGATCTACTGTGTCTGATAAAGCTGAGCATGTAGCAGACTTGGGTTTGTGCTTTTCAAAGGTCCCACCCTTTGAGATCACAACCAGTGCCTAAACAGTATTAACTTTTGTTTGCAAAGTTGGGACATGGGTGCATCTGCTTTTTACATGTATTTCTACCCATCTGATATAAACATAATTTGTTTAGAAGGCTAAGTACCCAGGTTGGCACCTGCAGTCCATTTAATAAAGTGAAAAAAAAAATCTGGTTGTTATATGTTGTAATTTCAGTACATATGGACAGAAATAGTCATGTATCGTATTGTTGGCCCTTTGATCATGTTCTGGTTTGGCCAAATTTAGAAATATATCCTCTGAGAGAAGGCACAACCACCCCTCCCCCCACCAGGTTCGGGAAAAAAAAAATTTCCTCAAAGGAAAGTGAAGGAGATAAAACTATTTATTTAACAAACACACAGGAAAGGAAAATACTGCTAAATAATAAAATCTTTCGCTGTGGAGGAAAAACCTGGGAAAGAGTTAGAGTCCTCCCTTTGGTCCCCTCGGAGCTGGGGCTTGGCCCAGGGCCAGGCCCTCTGTGCCCAGTGGAAAGTCCTCCCGATGTGCTCTGATGTTACAGCAATCAAGCAGTCCAGTAGAAAAGGGAGAAAATCCGAAATTCCAGGGAAGGAAAAATTCAACTCTCAGTCTCTCTCCGGAGAAAAAGCAGCTGAACCACTGGCCAAAAAAACTGTCCTAGGAGCAGCAAGCCAGGTGCTTCCTCCCTCCCCTGCTGCAGCTGGGAAACAAATTGCTATCTGTGTGTGACCTTGAACAAGCTGCAAATTGCTTTGAAAAAGTTTTGCTCAGTTTTTTCCTTCCCCCTCTCAGGCTCAGTTTAGAGGTGTAGAAAGGCACAAAAATTAATTTCTGGGCATAGGCAGCAATATGGGATACACACCATAATGTCACCCCAAGACAGATCAGAACAAGATGGTTCAACCTATCTGGCATATAGCAGACAGCCTCAGCAACACTTACAGCTTGGGTAAGCATGAATTTTTTTTGCTGGAACTGTGTGGTCCTGCTAGGTGGGCAGGAAAACAAGCTCTGTGCAATTACGACAGCAATTATTTGACTTCCCAAATCATGGAGCCAAAGCCCAGCTTAGACGAAGAGTTGGTTCATCACTCTGTGCTTCACTGTGGGGGTAGCGGGTACCCCATGTGTCACTGAGGGGCCATGCTGGACACTGAAGGGATGGCAGGGGCCCTGTGCGTCACTGAGGGGATGTGATGGCCACTGAGGGAGAGGTGGGGGCCTCAAGTGATGCTGAGGGGATGTGAGGGTCATTGAAGAGATATGAGTGTCACTGAAAAGACAGGAGGGTCTCTGAGTGGGTGGTGGGTGCCTCATGTGTCACTGAAGGGAAGGTGGATTCCCCGTGTATTGCTGAGGGACCATGAGTATCACTGAGGGGGAAGTGGGTACCCCTTGTCTTGCTGAGGGGACATGAGGGACTTTTGAGGGGGAGTCAGGTGCCCCGTGTGTCACTCAGGGGCCATGAAGGTCTCTGAGGGGCATGTGGGTGCCCCTGCATGCTGCTGAGGAGACATGAGGGTCACTGAGAGGGAGGCGGGTGTCCATTGTGTTGCTAAGGGTACATCAGGGTCACTGAGAGGACCTGACGGTCCCTTGAGGGGGAGACAGCCGTGCCGTGTATCGCTGAGGGGATGTGAGAGCTGCTGAGGGTAGGTGGGTGCGCCCTGAGGGACACAGGAAGGGCGGGCGGTTCCCCGCTGTGCTGCCGCCGCCTCCTCTGCGCTGCAAGGGGGCGCTTCCCGCCCATCCCCTCAGCCGCGGGGCGGGAACTCGAACCCGCTGTGTCCGCCCCTCTCGGCGAGGTGCCGGGCAGGCTCCTGTAAACGGTGTGGGAGGTGGCCTGTGGCAGTCCTGCGTTCATACACAGAGAGGAGGATGGGGCAGTGCCATCACAGGACTTCACGGTGTTTCAGTTCTTGAAGGGAAAAGCTGAAGTAGCTCAGACGGGACAGAAAGAACTTCATAGCGGAGGAATGCTGGACTTACGTGGCGTCACCTGTAGGGCACAGAATGAGTATTTCAGGGGTAAAGTTGAGGTAATCCCTGGACTGTGGGAATAAAATCTGAGGTTATCTGTGGAGCACATGTAGCGGACCTTTTGGTGGGAAAACCTGAGGTGATCTCTAGGAGACAATTTTGGGAGAAAAGTCTGAGGTAATTTCTAGAGGACAGGTACACAAAATTTTGTGATAAAACCTGAGGAAATTTTTAGGAGACAGAAGGAACGTTTCTGAGGTAGAATCTCAGGTAACCTGCAGGGGACTTAATGAAGATTTTGGAAGCAAAATCTGAGGTAATCTGTACAGAACAAATAAGGGACACTTGTGAGGGAAAATCTGAGGGAAATCAGTAAGCAACAAAAGGGATGTTTTGGAGGTAAAATCCGGGGTAATCTGAAATAAGGAGTTTGTTTTACATAGGTAAGCACAAGCAATTAGCAAATGTATTCAAGTACTTAGCACAAATAGACATAAGTGCTTAACACAAGTTAGCATAAGAAAGCCTGGGCAGGCCTAACTTGACATGAGCATGACTTGTCAAAAAGCTTTAGACTTAGTATACCAGAATAACTGAGGGCAAGTAGGGAATCATCCCTGTGCAAGGAAGCAATAAGGAAGACTAACTGCTTTAGAGCATGTAGACTGTGCGTGGCCAGTGCGTGGACATTAGCTTAAAGTATAGGAATCTGATGCAATGTATTTCTAACTGCCTGCTTATCAAATACTAACCTTAGAAGTGTAAGGATGTATGGTATTCTTGATAAAATTGCTATATAAACCTACTGAAATTTGTAAGTGGTGGAGAAGCATTTTGGTGGGGTGTGAAGCCCTGCTCTCCCACTGGCTAAAATAAAAGCGCTTTTGGCAGATAATCTGTTTGTCTGTTGATTTCTTTGCATCAATCAGTAGGTGGCATTTTGGGGATTAAATAAGAGGTAAGGTATAAGGGCAGATGGGGACTTTGTGAAGGGAAAATTTGAGGTAATCACTAGGGAATAGAACATTTTGGAAGAAAAACCTGAGGTAATCTGTAGGGACCAGAATGAGCATTTCAGGAGTAAAATCTGAGATAATCTGTAGGGAATATTTTGGAGGAAAAATCTAAGGAAATCTGTAGGGGACAGAATGGATATTTTGGGTGCAGGATCTGAGTTAATCTGTAGGGGATATTTTAGAGGGAAACCTTGAGGTAGTCTAGTAAGGTAGTCTGTTAAAAATAAACATTTTGGGGGTAAAATCTTACGTCATCTATAGGACACAGCTAGGGAACATTTTGGAGGGAAAATCTGAGATAATGTATTGAGTAGGGGCAGAGGGGAAATTTTTGACAGGAAACCTGAGGTAATTTAGAGGAAACAAAACTACATTTTTTGACAGATGAATATGAGGTAATTTAGGAAAAATTAGCATTTCTGAGGGGAAGCCTGTTGTAAAAGAGAAGACAGGGGCAGCATTTTTGACAGAAAACCTGGGATAACTTAGAAGGAACAGAATTTGTAGCTGAAGACCTGGGTTAATTGAGCAGGGTTTTGTTGTGGGCAGAGTGGGAACTTCAAACAAAATTTATTAGAAAAGCTCTCCCATTGACTCATAAGGTGAAGAAAGGACCCCTTTGCTTTCTAAACTCAGAGTGGAATCTGAGTGCAGCTGAATCCAGTCTTAGTGTGTTGGTTTTGCACAGCCTGGGTTTTGGTAGTGAGGGGGCCATAGAGGTGGCTTCTGTGATAAGCTGCCAGAAGCTTCCACCATGTCCAACAGAGCCAATCCCTGGTGGCTCTGAAGATGGACATGCCACTAACCAAGGCTGGGCCAATTAGACAGGTTGGTAACGCCTCTATGACAACATATTTAAGAAGAAACCAAAATAAAGGTGAGGGTTTTTTTCCTAGCCAGAGAAGAGGAGGAGTGAGGGAACGAACATGGAGACACCAGGGTCAGTGGAGAAGGAGGGGCAGGAGGTGCTCCAGGCGCTGGAGCCAAGATTCCTCTGCAGGCTGTGATGAAGGCCATGGTGAAGTAGCTGTGCCCCTGCAGCCTGTGGGGGTCCATGGGGGATGCAGAGATTCACCCACAGTCCATGGGGGAGGTGCCCATGCTGGAGCTGGTGGATGCCTGGAGGAGGTTGTGCTCCAGTGGGAGACCCAGTGGAGAGAGGGGGCCCCTGCTTTCAAGCATGTAGCAGCCTGTCCTTGGAGGACTGCACCCCATGGAAGAGTGACCCACGCCCCAGTAGTTTTGGGAGGACTGTTTGCCTGAGGGAGGGACTCACATTACAGCAGGGTTGGCAGGACTGCTGCTCATGAGATTGGAACCACGCTGGAGAAGTTCCCAGAGTCTCCCATGGGAAGGGACCCCATGGTCTCACAGGGGAAGGATTCCTCTCCTGGAGCAGCAGAAGAAAATCTTGGTGATGAACTGACCAAATCACCTCACGGCCTGTCTCCCTGCACTGTCGGTGGGAAAGAGAGAGGGACTGGGGAAAGAAAAGATGTTTTTAAGGGCTTATTGTACTTCTCATTATCCTCCTCTGATTCTGTTAGTAATAAACTTACTCTGAACCTCTCAGTTCAGCCTGTTTTGTGTTTGGAGTGTTATTTCCCAGTCCTGATCTCAACTCATAAACCCTTCATTAATTTTTTCTCTCCTCTGTCCACTTGTGGCAGGGGAGGATGAGTGAGCGGCTATTGTGGGTACCTGGTGTTTGGCCAGTGTCAAACCATGACAATGAGTAACAGTTAAAAATTACAAGATCAGTAGCTGTAAGAAGTGGTCCTGTCACCTTTGCAGGTTAACTGATTTATTGACAAAACAACAACTCCTGGAAACAGGAGTTTGAGATAAGCTCAAAGCCCCCAGTGACAAAGCAGAGTAACAGCGCACACGATCCTGAGTGTTCCTTTGGTCAGGTGAGATACTGTAGGAAGACCTGGTGCAATGCACCAGAAAAATTTTTATAGACTGTCTTTGAACAGGATTGGTCCATTTCTCAATTCTCGCTGTCACTGGCTCGTCTTGGGTCCTCCTGATTGGCTCATTTTGATGGAACATTCCTGTCCAATCACTTGCTCCTAAATCCATCTCATTAGTGTAATTGTCCTCCAATCCGCATTCAGGATGATGTCATTACGCCTGCTGAAAGTTTCTAGAAAATTCCCCCATTATCCCTCTCATACCATCCCCATCTAGTGGTTATACAAAAGCATTACACCCGTACCTCGTGTCACACAGCTTAATTAACTGTGACTTACAATTAAGTAATTAGCAGGCCCAGCCCCTAGCAACTCATCTGTAGAGGGATTCCTTATGGAACAGGGGCATATGATGCCCCTGGAAAGATTGGACAACCCAGGGTTGCTGAGAAAAAACCCCTGAACAGACCGTTGGCTGCAGGCAGGCCTGGAAAGCACCTGGCTGCAGGCAGCCCTGAGAGTCCTTGGCAAAGCAATACACTGGTCGGCTCCGCTGCGGATTAGAGGCCGTCTAGAGGGACTGGGCGTGAATCTTTGCAAAAGCAGATATAAGCTTGCATAGTTAGACAATAAAACAGAGAACGATGCTCAAATTGTATCGGTGTATGTGTGTTACTCTGGCTAGCTCTCCAGCACTTGGACCCCCCAAAACTCATCAACCTTGTAACATTGTTAACTATATAACCGGCCTACGAAAGCCAACACATTTATAACAGTAGCTATGTATATCCAATCCATCCTATCCTGCATGGAAATGAATAAACCCACCTGAAAGGAAACCTCAGCTCCAGTCACTTGGTTCCCTTTGGGACCCAGAGCAGCAGTCAACAGTGACTTAACATTGATTAATCCTTCAAAACAATTATCAACAACAGTTTGGGAAAAGCTTAACAGGTAGGAAATATAAATTGCTTATGGCAGTTTTGACCCTTCAAAGTTGTCTACTGTTACCCGTCTTCCAGCACTTAAGAGATCCAAATGAGATGATACATGATGCATTTGTCTTGCATCTTACTTTTCTACTATTAAAATAGCATATATGTTACCATTACTGATTGACCCTCTAAGGAAGGAATAAAGCCACAGACATAGCCAATTGTTTGGTCCATGTATCTGAGGAACATTACTTTGATTTGTATGTTTCCTTTTATTGGAAAAGCACCTGCTGAATACACACTACAAAGATATAATGAATATTTACTTACTCCTCAAACAAATTAATAGTAAGCACTTTACCAGGCCTTTTAGGTGTTGGCTGGCTTTCCTTCAAGATAAATTGCTGTATATTTGCACAGACTTGCTGAGTTTTCAAAACAAGAGGGAAAATTTCTCACTTGTCAACAAAGCTCCATCTTAAGTACTCACACCAGCTTCTGACTCAAATGGCAAGTGCAAATAATTTCTCACAGATCTTGACTTGTTCTCCGTGCTTGTCACTCCCCAGGTTTTTTTAGGAACTCAAAGCAGAGATGCCTGAAGCAGAGAGAATTAAAGGAGTCACATTGGGAGCGTGTGCTGAACACTGGAAATCAGTCTGAAGGAAAAACATCAGCAGTCAGAAGAAATACTGACTGCTACGAGACCTGTGGCAAATGAAATCTGGAAAGGAAAACCTGACCAAGGCATAAACCACACAAGGCAGAGAAAAATAAGGTGCAGGGAAAATTGGTATTTCAGAGGATTTGACTTGAAGAGATATAGAAACACTGTTTAGCAGTGGAAGATAAAGGTTTGCATAGTCTTGGTATGTTTAATTTGTAACATTTGATTACTTTTAAAAATAAAATATTTTACTCGATTAAAAACTTTAATCCCTAACCTCTCCCAAAATGTGGCTTAGGATATGGTTGATGAGAGTTACCAGCAAGCTAAGTGACTACATAACTTGACTATTTCACTTGAGTTCAGCAAACCGCTACATTTAAAAATGCCAAACATGTGCCATGTGACAATATAAGAAAGGTAGCTCTAATATAATTGTTTGATGTAAACCTTTTATTTTAATGGATGCCCTCCAAGTTTCCATAAAATGTTACGAACATGAGAACTACTGAAAACACACAACAACAAATGTGGTAGGAACAGGTCTCTATTGACTGAGGAAATGTCTGTAGTTGAATGATTTTAATTATATGTATCATTAATTATGTGTATTAATACATAATAATACAATCACTCCACAGGAATGAAAAGGAGACACATCCTATCTATTTACATTTCATGACAAAACTCTAATCCATTACTTTTGCATGCCCCAAATTCAACTCATTTTTCACACTTCAACAACGATTCTTAGGAAACATTTTAAAAATAAGTTTGAGCAGTACAGATTTACCACATGTGATATTTTCCTATCAAAAAATCTAGTTCCTTTTCTACATGCTACGAACAAGAAGCAAATCCACATCTATAAATTTCATTATATAAATTTCATTATATAGTTCATTGCAAGGGTCTATAGCTTTGCTAAGAAAGCTTTGTTAGAATCACACCACTCAATTAATGCAGACTAATGGAAAAAGGAAGGGGAATAGAGCTTGAGAAGCTGTGGAGTAATAATGACAGAGAAGTAACCCTGTAAAGATATTGCCTTCTCCCATTACCCACCCTGAAGTCATATTCCCTTCTCTGGGATTGCTCAGAACATAACCATGAATGCCTGGGTCCCTTTTGCTACTCTTCTGGATCACAGAAAAGCAAAGCTGTCTGCGAGGGCCATAAGTAACATCAGGGGAAATGGAGTGAGGGAGGTGGGGGTGTCCACAGTGGTAATGCCACCATCCTACTTCCCTATCAAATTGGGATCTGCTGTACTCTAGTATATAAAACATATTACTATTCATTTAGAAATACATAAAAGTTTGGCTTCAATAAGCAGAACTTCTGATATTCCATTTTACATTTTCTAGTCTGTCCTAATATTATGTAATATCAAGAAAATCATTACATTAGAAAATATGCGTTCACATTTTTGCTCCAAATTGATTCTCTTCAGTAATTTCTAATGTGATGCTTCAAGGATGAAATGAGCCATATTAAATGTCTATACGTGTCTAGTATAGACAAGATGTTTCCAGATGCTCAGATAAACATACTTAACTCCATGCACTCACAACTGGCAGAAGTGCTGCATCTTCCTCTGAAGCGCAGAATTTTTTGTCTGAGGAAAAAAATAAACTTTTCCAAGAACTAAAAACTTGCTGACAGAAGTTAGACTACTTTTTGCTGATGAAGGCTGGGTGGTTATTTTGCTGTTGTCCTACCCTGACCTCACATTTTCTTCTGTTCTCAAACATATCAATGCCCAAGTATGATATCTACAAAAACGACTGCAACTATTAATTCCCTATAATAATTATACACTACAGTAGAAAACATTAATCATTTGAAAATTTATGAATTATGTTATTTTATATATCTATTTATTTGGTAAATGGATGATGAAAGAGTCCACATTCATTCCATTTGCTTCCTGTGCTAATTTTGAAGGTATTTTTCCAGCAGGATCAGAAAGCACCCAGTGCAGAGGAATCATTCTGGACTTGGCACTGTGAAAATCCATTAGTAACAACACATTAGTTAAGTGAGAAGGCTTTAAAAAGGTTTCCAAAATACTATAATGCTTCACAAACTCTCAAGTGCACTTTTGATCACCTTAATACATGTACAGGCCTAATGCAAAGACTAAAAACACACATGTATGGAAATCCCTAAAATAAATACACCATATTGGAAAAAACCACAAAGCCAGCAGAGATTGGTTCCATGTCTCAGACACAGCTCACATTTTATTTACTTTTACACTTGGTCTAATCATGAAGCTCTGTGTCTTCAGGGTGATGTATGCAGCTTGTACTAAAGCACAAGTTTCAACCTTTATCTGCATCCCAACACATCACTAAAGTTCCACATTATCCATCTTGCTGTAAACATACAAGCAGATCTAGCCTGAAAAAAAGGGGCAGGATATAAGTATAAGCTCCTTTTTGAAATAACATATTAAACAGCTTTAAAGAAAGGTCAGCACAAACATATCACATTGTTTTCCATTGGCTAGCAGAATAGAATTCCAGGCATCCTACCATCCTCAGTGACCAAGTAAAGCTATAGAATACATGACAGTGCTTAGATCTGGGGATGCCTGTTCCCTTGCCATTAACAGGGGGATTTCTTTGTTTTCCCAGAATTTTGTTTTCACTTTGCAAAAGCTGGGGGTTTTTTCGTTTTTTTTTTTTGTTTTGCCCTCAATTTTTTCAAGATTTTTAATTATTTCTTTCTATACAAGAGTGTATGTGAGCACGTGTTCCAAACATGGTTTCTGAAATTTCTGCATTTCTACCAACCAACAGTGAGTGGCAGCTTGGATGCAATCTGTTTCCAAGCTGGGTGTAATAGTTGACTCCTCAAATTGAAATCAGCAAATACAGCTAAAATATACAAGCTTTTAGGCAAGTTATCAAGCAAATGTAGAAGTAAAATCAAATCAGATAACCTACTGCATCTTAATTACTAGCAATATTCTCTCTTGCTTATGAGAATCTAAATATTAATTCAGAGCAATTAACAATAATGAAATGAAAGCCTGTCATGCTGAAGTTTGGAATTAGGTATGTCAGAATTCAGTAAAAGATGCATGAAATTAACTCCTTCACATTTTCTATCAAGAGCCCTTCAGGAGCACTGTGTGACATTTACTATATATTACATATACTATATTTATTTACTATAAATGCATACGGATCAGGGTGTGGAAGTCTGAAGAAGCTGCTAAAGCAATTGTTTATTGCAGACAGAGGGGGTGACAACACCTTTTACATCTCAGTACTCCAGGAAGCTGTGTGTTCAATTCAAAGCACAAATATTCAGCTCTCCATCCCCAGTGTGCTCAGGGTTGCTAATACAGTACCATGACACAACAGCTGTGTGGATCTATTCCAAAATACAGCAGAAAAAAGAAAATTACCCAGGAATCATTTGTTTATATATTCTCTTTAAGCCAAACAAGCTTCTAGTTCTTACTGGCATAAATTCCCCATTACTTGGGTCTGTTTGAACTGTAAAGTATTATCACTCCTTCAAAACGATCAGTAAATGCAAATACAGCCTTGAAAGAATCTTCTGCAGTTTTAGAATGAGGTGTAACTCAATCTTTCATAAACACATGCTATCCAGTCATGAGTGACATAACAGATTCTGATACATCAGGGTCATAGATTTCCACATCTTTTATTGCACAAAGCCACAAAATAAGGAAAAGAAAACCAGAACCAAAACATGGTGTATGGTGTAGTCTTTCCTCAGCCTGCCTTATACAAAGAAATTTTACATGCTTTTGAGCACCTTTCTTTTCCAATGAATTAATGCGACTTCATAAAAGATCTTCCATTTGCTATTGTTATATGACCTAAATTAATGCAACTTAGGTATGTGATTATCCAATTTTACCTGTAGAAAGATCTCACCTGCAAGAGAACAGTTTTTTCCGATGTTGATATTAAGCATACAACATTGTTAAGAACTTTAAACTTCTAAATTTCTGCTGAAAAAGTATTGGAATGACTTATATTATTTAGTGCTACTAATAAGAGCACTAATGAGAAGTCCCCAAGGAGACGTCAAGGAATAATTTCAAACATTGAACACAGAGAATAACCAATTCCTTTTCCTAATCATCACAGGTACCTCTGTGTCTACACAAAGACTTACTGTGTTATATTAAACTTGAAGGTTAATTAGAAAGTAGGTTACTAAGGGCAAAAGGTTCTGGAGGTATAATTTTTCTCTTAGCTTTCAGTGATTTGATATAATCTATGGTAGAGCTTAATCAAGAAATGTTGCAAATGGGGAAAAATATTCTTTACAAGTTCTGTGGATAGGCCACCCCTCTGATTCAAGCCATTTTTACAGATATAGCAAGATGTCACATTTATCAAGTTTATCACTTAGTAAGTGTTCTAAATCATTGAATCAGATGCCTCTTCGTGATCTTAATTTTCTAAAAGTCCTAATGAAGATTTAGGTAATACCCTTCTGGTTCCAAGTGACTACAGTTCCTCCATAACCAGAGGCTTTTGCTTACTGAGCCTGACACTTGGGGGCTTCTTCCAGGCAACACACAAAAGCTTGAGTAGCAACAGTTTGTCTTACCTCTTCTACTTCCACATTCCCAAGAGAAAATAACTAAGTTTGCTGCTTTGCTTCTCTGGACATTTTACTGCCTTCATGCTCAATCATTTTCTGGGTCAGGTCTTTTTATAATTTGAAAACATGAAACATGTGCATGTCTGAGCTGACTGTTTGCCACACTGTATAAATATCACAGAGGGAAGTACAATCCTGCATTTTCCTTCCAATTAGACTTTTGCAATCAGTTTAAAGTTTAAAAAATACACAACAGCTACTCCAGGACAGACAGTTGAAACATTACAACTTATGCTATATCAAGGTACTTTAGAAATTAATCCGTTGAATAAATTATTGATTACTTTGAAGCATAAAACCTACGTTAGTCCTTAAATGATTTACTACACTATTTTTCTGGAATTCTGCTTGGAAAAAAAAATCTTATCAGAATTCTAGCCAAGAAAGTTAGAAATTTTTGGTTATTTCAATTATGGAAATTGGAATTAAGTACTAGCTAAAATGCCAATAACATGATGAGCTGAACTCGTGCCTCAGTGCAAATTAAAATTCACCAATAAAAGCAATAACTTTAAGGCAACTCCCTCACTCCTACCCCACTCATTACACTGGCGTACACAAGCTGCTACACCAACTTTAAAACACATAAGAGGAAGTCCCTGAAGTCACCAGCTTTTGTGTAAATTTTCCATTCTTTGGTGTGTGATGGATTGGTCTGCTGGGTTGCACAGAACCCCAGATGGCTGGCTGCCAAAAGGGTTAAACAGGTAATGGATGTTACTCATCCAGAAACCTTCTAAGTCACAGAAAAAAATGAAAACCAAAGCAAACTAAGTCTTCTCTGCAGGGATGTTTTCTTCTCTTCTGTTCCTGCCTATCCATATATCTGAACCAAAACCCTTTTACCTCAGGGTAATACACTATTGAAGCGAGAGCATTGTGCAGGTTGAAAGCTATGAAAGTGCTCCAGAGGAGCCTGATTGGCTCAAACCTTTTAGAGCCATGAATTTTGAAGCCCAAAACACGAGGTTTACTTCATCTTGAAAGTTCAGCTTAGACAGGTCTGTCTGTTTCATCCTGGGGGCAACTTCTCTGACCTGGGAAATCTTGGAAGCTGAGGTAGTTTCTGAAACTGGCAGAATAGTTGTATGTTCTCCCTCTGCCCTTAGCCTCCCCTGGAGGGTTTTTTTTTCAGGTGGTAATCCACATTTCTCAATTCCTATGCAGTGGAAAATACAAACTTCCCATGGAAAAGTTAGTTTAAAACTGCATCACTAAAAATTCCATATGAATTGGATATCGCTGCTGAACAGAAACACTTCATCTGGCCTAAAAGCCTGTCTCTGAACTCCACTGATGCTCTACCAAAGGCAGTTTCCAACTGGCTGCACCAAGCACCAAGTAGGAATCAGTGGTCACTGTTCAGCACAACAAGGGTTTCCTAGAATGGAAAAAACCTAACTGCAAAAAAAATAAATAGAAATAAATGTATTTGTATCATGTTTCTTTTTGCTTTACCAATTCCTGCTCACCATCAGCTTTTTACTAAGAATCAGTAAGTCTTGTACAGCAAAAGCTTGAGCACTTAGGATTTAAGTTCCTTTTTCTTTTGTTTTGTCCCTGGAACATGGAAGGTACAAAAGCCAATCTTCAGGTCCCTTAACAAGGACCAAGGACTCATTCCTCTGATGGAGTAACTGCAGTTATTACTATTTTCATCTGTATTGATTTCTTTCCAAAACCCTTTTAAAACTGTATCACCTCTTAGTGCACAGACCCAGCAACATTTTCCAGAGATACCAGTGTGAAATTGCAGAATGTGTCCAAGAGTGTATGAAAGAAGCGGTACAAGCTAAAAGTGCTATCATGATTCTTTTCAATTATGAAATTATGCTTAAATGGAATTTTAGATTACCTTTTTCCAACTAATCCTCAGTTGGATTTAAAGTCTTTCTTTGCTTTCGGGGATTTTTTTGTTGTTGTTGATTGAGGGTGTTTTGTGGGTTTTTTGACGGATTTTTTGTTTGTTTGTTTGTTTTTCTGTTTTTTTTTTTTGTTTTTTTTTTTGTCTGGTTTTTGGGGTTTTTTTGGTTGGGTTTTTTGGTTTGCTTTTTGTTGGGTTTGGGGTTTTTCTTTGTTTTGATTCTTTTTGTTTTGTTTCTTTTGGGTTTTTTTCTTTTGGTTTGGGGTTTTTTGTGAATATTATTGTAAAATTCTGCTCCTATTTTCACAGGTTTAAAGAGTTAAGACCAAGGTGATTCTAGTCAAATTACCAGTGATTAAAATCCAAAGCTTAGGTTTCACATTGTCTTGGTTTGAAAGATAGGTGTCTGCTAAGGAATGCAGGAGCCTTCCTTGGAATGGGAGATGCAGCCCCCTTCCCTCTGAGTTATTATAATTTTGAAATGAAGGGGCTTTTAGGCAAAGATATGGGAAATAGGAATAACAGTTCTTTACTATTTTATATCTATATGTATATAACCAGTCAAACAAACAGTAACTCTGGCAGTAACAGCAAACAATCACAAACCCAGTCCCAGCCTTCTCGGCTGTCGGGCCCTTTCCCCTCGGGTGCAGTTCCGCTCGCAGCCGGCAGGGGCGCTGGCGGCTCCCCGTGAGCAGGGTGGGTGCAATGGTTCCCCCGCGGCTGCAGGGGGCGCTCCGGAGCGAGCTCGGGGAGCACGCGGCACTGGAGCCCTGGGATCCCGGGAAGGGATGGAACAAAGAAGCTTCACAAACCCCCTGGGCAGCCGATCCTGGTGTCTGGCCGGACCCTCGGGAACAGCAGGCTGGAACGGCAGGCTGGAACGGCAGGGATGAGCACAAATCCTGGATGGCAGACGAGGTGTATTCAAACTGAGAACCCCCGGAGGTCTAGGCAGGCAGGGCGAGCACGGCTACAACGCAGCAAAGGCTCGAAGCAATGGCGGGGTCAGGGTGGCCACAGCCCGGCTCCCAGCGGGGCAGGGAAAGGCAGGCTTGGGATCCTGGTGTTCTTCCAGCAGAAGGAAAAAGCAGCCCAAGAAAGCAGCCTCCCTCTCTGTCCAAACACCAACCAACCGACTGACCGCACACCCAGGTGAAACAAAAAAGTAGCCAGATGCACCCCACCCCCCATAGCCACCACTTTTGTTTTTCATAAGTCCCCAACAATTTGTCCCCCTAGCAACAGTATGAGGGGAAAATTCCTTTAACAGAAAAAAAACCCCAGGAGAGCTCCTAAAACCCCAACACTCATACTTGTGTTGGTAGAAGCAAAATTATACATATTTTTATATAGATAATAATCAACATGTAAATCATACAACTGTCCAAAAAGATTGATACCACTTTGAATATTGGCTTTCCTCTTACTCAGTAAAGCAACAGTCAATGGGTATAATTACTCAGCTTTTCTTAAAGAAGACCTGTTTCGATATTATTTCACAAACAACTTATGAATACAAGATTTTGCTTTTACACCCCAGAACAAATATAACATTTTCCTCTTGTCTAAGTTTCACAGCCAAAACGACACCCAGACTCATGGCGCGATATTGCAAGAGAGTTGCAAGTTGTGTCACACAGCATTGCTCTGTGCTTTGGTACCAAACAGACATTTGTGCTTCCATTATAGATCACACAGAACACTTTCTGCCCATAGTCACCACACCTTTAGGTCACCACCAGTTTTCTAGAATTGTTCCTTAACTGTAGAGTTGCTGACATTCATATAGCACTTCCAAATAAAGTAACAGGGATTACCACAATCCAAGCACAAAATTAATTTCTTATTCTGTAAAATTGGCTAACACTTGTCTAGAAATCAGATGTTTCTAGTGTTTTTTGCTACAGTCATCAAAGCCAAAACAATCTGTATAAAACAAAAAGAAATAGCAAAAAAACCCCACAACAACCCCCCAAAAACCCCCAGACACACACTCAGGGCACAAAAAAGAAAACCTGCCTATTCAGTAAATTAAAATCCACAACATACCAAAAGAGCCTGTATTTATATATTCACTACAACTTTCTCATCTTTATCCTATCTCCTCCAAAAGCCTAGGAATAAGAGCTGGTGGAAGGAGCAATACCCACAAGGTTTCACTTCTAATGCATTTCTCATGCATTTTTGCTTATGTATATTTATTGCTTGTTTATATATACAAAAGTTTCCAATACATTTCCATGATCACTGTAAAATCTACTCGGTACACTACACTCCAATGAAGTATCAAGTTTTCAAAATAGCAGAAATAAATAGGAATGCATGAAATGGATGTATCTGCACTTATCTTAATGCAGTCCTCCCTACTGATCTGCAAACACAGAGTACAGGAGCAATTCTTATTCCTTGTTCATCGCTGGCTGTCTAAAAATTGCCATGGTAATCCTGAAGCCCTAAAAAAGCATCAGCTTGGATGTTTATGTTGCAGAAAGCTGTCTATTATGTGCTATGCATATTACTTAAAATCTCTGAATACTTAATACCTGTCCCAAAATCAGTCTTGCTAAAGTAATTGGAAAATATGCTGCAGCCAAACAACATATTTCAGAACTACAGTGTATATTGTCTCATTTTCCTCACATGGAAAAAATAGATGAGAAGAAACAATCTAATCTTGACAACGAGACTGACTGGTTCAAAAATATTAGCAATAAAAAAACGGTGTAAGAGTACCAGCCTCCCTTGGCTGAATTCTTTCTCTAGTGACAAGAGCACCACCTATAGACCTACAAAGTCATCCTTTCATCGTGTTTGACCTTAAAACACATTTTAGCTTCTAGCCTTGAATAAGTGTAAGATGTTTCCACTGTCACCAGCTATTACTTAAGAGTAGTGCAGTAACTTTAAAGAATTTGTATTGGCTGAAGTTGCAGCCCTATTTCCTTAAAAAGAGTCACACTTTCAGAGTATCAGCTGTAGCAAAAAACTGTGTTGATAAAGAGTACGACAGCTGGCTTAAAAGGGACTTTGCACATCACTGCCTTTTAGTGGTCCTTAAAAGCCAAACACACGCAGAGTGATTAATATATAGTAAGCCAAAGTTACCTGGATGAGTGGGGGTGGAAGCAGTAAAAAGACTGGCTGCTGTTAAGTGGGCTTTAACATCACTGCATTCTGTTTTGTCAGCTACATGTGCCCTCAAGATGCAGTACGGAGCAGAGTAAATCCATTACTGACAAGGCCTCTCATCCCACCAGTTTCACTGGAGTCACCGAGGCTGCGCTACTCACACAAAAGGTTCAGTCCTGAGAGACTTGTCAAGATCTACACCAGCCTTGGTCCAATGATAAATATGCTGGTAGTTGATGACACTTTAACATGACAGGATGTTTAAAATGTTCTGCTAATATGAGAGAATCAAATCAGTACAAGTCAGCTCACTTTCCTTAAAATGTCAGTCTTTTCACTTTATAAAAGCAAGAACAGAATTTTCTATTTCTGCAAGATATATATATCAAGATACCATGAGGCTTTAAAAGCTAATTTAGATTAAAGAAGAATGGTGAAAAAATCAAGCAAACTGCTTTTCCAATAATTTAATGAGTGGACACACAATGAATGACTCTGACTTATTCCTAATCACTGCCGTAACTTCCCACTGCAGAAAAAGGTAAAACTGAACCAGAATATGAGCACTCGTCAGAAAAAGTATTCTCTGTGGTTTTTTCTAAAATACCTTGTTTTGAAAGAGTTAAATCATAAGTAGCATTAGGTCTAGGCAAGCTCCAGTTCCATTCTGTGTCTGTTTGCAGGAGTGTGTAGCATCTGTTCCAATACACTCTACATTTACATCCAAGCCATCTAACATAGCACGAAGTTTTCCCCCTCTCAGCTGCATGTCATGATAGGATATAAGAGGAAAAAAATCTTGGATCATCTGTCTTTTTCCTGTCAAAATAGTGTGATATTAACATCAAAAAAAGCCTGATTCTTTGCTTAGCTAGTAAGAATACATAAAATTCTCTAGTGTTTTTCTTGATTTGAAAGAGCAAATTTAAAAAAAACCACTGGATTTGCTCATTTTTTCTCATCAGTCATATAAGTCACCTCATTAAGAACAATCAGACTACTTATGTGCAAATTTTAGGCAGAGATTTGTAAAGCTACAGCAATTAGTGCTACAGTTACCCAGTTCTTACATGAAGTGATGAATGAAATATAGGGGGTTTAGCAAAGTCAGACTTATAGCAATGTAAATCAGCTTCCCTGGTTTATTTCACTAGGATTAAAAGGTTCTCTGTGTACTCTGAACAAAGGCCTTTAAATCATCAGTGCTCATTCACTGCTGTTCATGACTGCACATGACCAAAACCAGGATCTAGACTTAGATACAAAGCCTTCCTTAGAAGCCTGAGCTCAAGAATCAATTAGAAAATAGCTGGCTAAGGAAACGTAGGAAAACTGGCTGGATCCTAAAAGACATAATAGTAATATTTAGTAGTATAGAGAGTTCAGCCTGCTGTTGGGAAATCATAAGGAACACTTAGAAAATAATAAAAAGAATTTTCATTTTCACACAACCCTGCAAACAATACTCAGTGCATCAGCCAGAAATCAAACAAGATCAGGATTGTCTTTCATTCATAAGACCTCAAGATGCTTTAGCAAATGCACAGGTGTTGAATCTTGGTCACTGCTGAAGAGTTCAAAGACAGTGACCCCAGTAAGTGGAAGCTGCAGAAAAGCAGACTAAACAGAACTGTCATACACACAAGTCACTACTCATGGTCATATAACTTTGTTTTTGGAAGACAGAAGACTTCAGACATTATAACCAGAACAGGGGAACACCAAAAAAAGATCTCTTGGCCTAGATGACAGTATCAACACACCAGGAAGATGCCCAGGTATTCCTAAGTTAAAAGTAATTTTTAAAAGAAATAAAAGAGTAACTTTTCAGATACTTTGCAAAGCTCCTCTTTCTGAGAAAGGGAGTTATCACTGGCACATTTAAAGGGAGCAATGACCTCTCAGGTATGCAAAAACTCTTCATACCATCACAGCTAAGGGCTTGTACAATAGAAACCAGGAAAGTCTGAAACTTGAAAAACAGTAAGCTGAATTGCAGCTGATGTAGATAAAATGACTGGTTTGGAAAATCACCCTTGCAGCAGTGATCCTGCCAGGAATGAGCAGGAAAGCATGAATTTGCCAAAGGTAGAACTCTGGAGTTATGAAAGGATGGGATTCGGACTGGGAGTATCAACTGTATAAATTGATGGGTCAGGGTATGTCATATGGATGGTTACGCAGCAAGAATGTCAAAGACCTACAGATGGCCTGAAGGTGAAATGCCAGGCAAGTTCTGTCAAGGAGCCATGATTCCTATGTGGAATAGTTGTAGGATTCTTCACAGCTTGAATAAAGCTGTTGCTTCACTCATGTGCCCTGTGAAAATTCAGACAATTCAAGCTGTTCTCTTATAATACGGTATTAGACTTTTGACTGATTTAATATAATTTATTATTTAACAGCAATTTAACTTTTATTATTTATTAGTCTCTTTTATTAACTTAAGGACATAATGACACTACTAAATTTAAGTACTGAAGAATTCACAATGAGAGGCCACTGGAGAGTGCATTGAGATTACAGTTGTAAGAAAACACCAGTCTTCTGATTCATTTATATTATTTAGCAATAAACTTATAATAAATCTATGCAATCAGCACTAAATTTTTGAAAATAACTGGCAAAGAGAATGACTACCTAATGAGAGCTCAATAGAGAAGACTAAAAAGCAAATGTCAGAAGCTAATAGGTCTAGAGCCTCCTATAACCAGAAAAGTCAGGGTGGAAGAAAAGATTTTAGTTACTTTACTCTTTTACATGGTAGACATTTCTGATGACTGAAGTTACCAGGAGAGGCAAACCCTAACACTCATATTTAATTCTACCCCATCCCATTTATATTGGGAATTGTTTCCAGAACCCCTAGAAGTAAATATCACTTTTCTAGCCTAAGCAGGAGAAACACTTTTCTTCCCTAAGCCAGGCTCACACTGAGGACAGCTATTAGATTTCCTTTTGATGGATTTTTCTCATGTATTTAATCCACCAAGTGTTAGTAGGCTAGTTGCAGGAAGTATATTTGGCAACAATCGCGTTGTGATTATCACAATCATAACTTTCTGCTTTTGCCTGCTCAGGCAGCAAACAAAAAATATTGAATCTGGACCATTGCACAGCAGGCCCCTGGAAAACCCTGCAAGATGTCTGTGCACTTACATTCATCAGGATTTTTTTTTTAAAAATGATGAAATTTCTTTTTAATACAATGTCTTGGTCATGATCTGATTTTTGGCACAGATGGAAATAAATTGCCAGCAGTATCAGAAGTCAGGAAGAGCACACAATTCAATGTCACTTCCAAATCAATGAAAAGCATTTCAAGTTTTCTAGCTGTCAAGGTTTTCCTTTAACACTTGTCACCATACATATACATAAAATATAGAGAGCATTTTTTCTGTATCATTTATTACCATATTTTATAGATAGCTATATTTCTTTATATTATACCTATAGGTAGATATATATGACAGCTTTGTACTTGAGGGACACCATGACTCTGGATTTTGTAAAATTATACTTCAATGGTGATAAAACATTCCCTATTCTTGCTCAGTCCTAAATAACCATGTTCAGAATCTAGTAGTTTCAGCTAGACCCAGCAGCTGCTGTTTGGAAGTTTGTCTTAGTTCCACATACAAAGTAGGCATAATTCTGAATACAGATGAAGCAAAAGAAGGGAAACAAAAATATAGTAGAAAAATTAACAATTCCTGTTCCTAAACATGCTACAGCTATTTCACAAAGTTTTGTATTTCCCTAAATCAGACTGGGCTTGGTGTATTTTGAGCGGTCTCATGTTTCCAACTGTCCTTTCACCAGGATTCCTTGCAAAGTGGAGTATTGCTCAAGTTGTTACTAGATTAATCTGACCTAGTTTCATATTTGAAATTAATTCTCTTCAAAAGTCTATCCAGAATGACAACTCAAGGAGATCTTGAGCTTAAAAAAAAAAAATCCAACCATCCCACAGGCCTTTTGGCAAAGGTCCTAAGCTTTTCTTACCCAAGTGTTAAAATTTTGGACAGACATAACATCATTGTAAGACAGTTATAACAGTAAGTGCTATAATACAATTTGGAACAAAACAAAAACCACACCAAAAAAATCAATTTTACACTAGGCTAGCCAGGACATTTCACAAAGAATTCCTATGTATCACAACTCAGAGTCCCATAAAATTGAAGTAGAATTAAATAATGTCTCGGTGCTTCAAATAACAAAAAAGCAGATTTAAAATTATATTTGTCAGGCAAAGTAATCAGCAGTGGAATGTGAAACGTGTAAAGACTATAAGAAGAGAATTAATTTACAATTTAAAGCAGGTATTTCCATGTTTGATGGCATAAACAAGTAACTAGCTAGCAATTTTTATTCAAATTAAGTAAAAAATAGGGGCTTTTTAGCCTGATTTAAATCAGGTTAAAAACCCCTAAAAAAATAGGTAAAACATTTCTTGAAGCTTGAAAACTTAATTATTCTGAAACATGTTCAGGCTTTGGAGCAAAGTAAGAGCAAAGCCAACAGAACATCAGCAGATTCTAAGGAGAGGCTTTATTGGGTGGGGCTTTTTGTTTGGGGTCAGGGTGTTTATTTGGAGTTTCTCTAAGTGTTTTTTTGAATGAAGTCAGTTCAGAAGACTGAAATGAAATTCAAGTGCCAGCCACAATGCACACAGTCATGCTCAACCTCATTTTGAAATTCCATTCATTTAAGATTTACTTTTTAGGTCTGTTTCTCATAATTTTGAATACATAAACAATAAAACCATGTAAAAACAACAAAAGGGGGTTTGTTTATTATGACTATTTCAGCTGAAAGCATTTTAAATTAAACCTCTGGCTTAAAGAGTATTTGCAAACCAAGAAAATCAGCTAGCAGAACTGAGCTGTAAAACACAATAGTGGCTGAAGTGATTATTAAAATAAAGAGCTGTACCAAAGCATCTTATCTATGGCTGCAGAATAATTGCTTATCCAAACCAGGTATTTCCCTCCTAATACTTGTAAACATTGTACAAAGAATGGGAGTAAATGGAGAAAAGCACTGAATCCAGGCAAACTGACATTGGCATGGGTGGATGTAGCTTAAGAACAATTAATGCACCACTTCCAACCCACAGCCGTTTTCAGGGCTCAGACATAAAGCATAGAGAAAGTCACTACTCTAACTAAAAACAAAAACAAAAAAGCACAAGAGGAATGGCTTCTAATTTCAGCAAAATAGTTTCTTGTGCAGTTCCCGTGTGATTATTCCATCTCCACTGGAGATTACTCGCTGGCATAAATGATAAATTCAGTTCTGTTTCTTTTTTGTTTTTAATCTAACATCTTCATCCAGACAGTCAAACTCAGCTTTCCCATTATTGCTGTCAATCTAGCTATCTGGGGGAGCTGTGGATACTCTCCAATTAAGGTGTTTATTGAATATCCCACCATAAAAACATGCAACATCACACCTGTCTAGCACTATAGCACACACCTATTGTGTAGCACAAGTACGATGTTAAATAAAGTCCGCGCTGAGGCCAGATATTATCAGCAGAGAGATGCTTCTGGCTCAATAAAAATAGAGAATTTTCTAATAGTGTAAAGAGTGAGAATATGTGTTTATTATTAGACAATAACTTTGTCTGTTTCTGTTTTAAACAATTCTAAACAAGTTTACTTATCAAAAACAAGTGTGATCCTAAAGGATACATGATGTCCATTTACCCATCAGCTTTGTATCCATTAGACTTCAACTAAATGGACGCATTTTAAACTGTCCTTTGTATCCATGATAATTGTGGGTTCTGAAACAATAGAGACTTTATTACACTAAGCTTGGTGTATAAAAATAAGGCATCTGTTTGTCAAAAAAACCACTAAGGACTAATTTATAACCCCTATAATTAAGGCATAAGGAAATCTTAAGCTGTTAAATTTTTTTTGAGCTACCCTAAAAAATTTCACACAATACAGTACCCCAATAACAGTAAGAGAAGGTGTTTACTTACAGAACAACAAGGTAAGATCGTGGTTTCCAAATGCATAAAAAATGAACTAAAAAACTAGATATGAAATTTTACAATTCAGTTCAATTGATGTAACTGTCCTTATCATTCTTTCTGCTGCCAGCTAGGAAAATGTCCAGAGCATGTGTTTAAGCAGCAAGCACTGAAACCTGTGTGCATGTTTGACTAGTCCTGGCAACGTGCACAAACCCAGGCTGCGTTCGCAGGCGAGAGGTAAATGCTCTTTCCTCCTGAGATGCATCTGAAAAAACATTCCATGCCTGGAAAACAGAAGGAATTTACACAGGAGGCACATAACAACACAGAATTTACATGGGAGGCAGCATCACTTCATCCTCCTTTGACTCCTTGCTAGAAGAGGAAAGGGGGAAACTTGACTGGCTGAAACACTCAGAGTTGTTTCAGGGGCAGAACTTAACCATAAGCCAATGCAGTTCTCACCTCCATCCTACAGACACAAGAGGAGAGAACAAAACTCACTAGTTTACTTCTACCTTTGAGTTTTTGCTATGATGGTCAGGTTTAGGAAAAGGAAGCTTTTGGAATGAAAACCCAACTGCTGGAAAGGGCAGTATTTGCCTTGTCACTATGGCTTGCAGGGAACAGAATACTCTTGTTCACAAAGGGCAGAAAAACTTGGTTTTGGTAACTTTGAAAAGCAGTGCATAGAATGAAGCTGGCACAAGTTGGTGGCCTTAAGTCCTACATGAGACACTGACTCTGTACTGTAAAAGCTTTACAGATGCACTGCCACCCTGCACATTTGGACTTAAGATTGAGGAAAAAGAACATCAGTTTAGGAACTCGAGTATTTCTGAACAACAGATGAACATGGAAAGTTTCTCTTCAACTCAGGAGTTGTGCCCTTGATGGAACTTGTGTGACTCCCCGAGGGGTAGGCCTGGAGCCCCCCAGCTCTGCAGCAGACACTGTGCAAGGGTCCCTGCGCGGGAGGAGCACACACGTGGCACCAAAACCCCAACTCAGGCCCTGCTGTGAGACCTACAAGACATTTCACATGCATTGGCCTCCTCAAGGTGCCATGCTCAGTAACAGCCTGAGCAAAACACATCAGAGGACAAAACACAATTGAACCCTCTCTCTCGGGCACCCCAAACATTAGACCACACACCAGGAAAATAAGTAAAAACAAGTCTTGACCTCTTTCCTCAAAACATTAACATTTCCATAAAAAGAAAAAAAAACAAACAAACACCATAATTTACCTTCAAGTACCCTTTATAAATCAACCTGAAACAGTCCTGGTCTGTGGATCTCAGTGAAAATGCAAAACTTACATCTCAGGGAAGGGATAGCTTTTTCATTTAAGTCAGCAGGAAATCGAAATTTTCTGGAAATTTGAAAATTATCACCAACCCCTGAATGTTTGTGCAAAATCCCAGTGTGCAACATCCAGGTATTTTGCAAAGTCACCTCGCTGCAAATGTCAGCCTCCAACAAACGAAGTGCAACTCAGTTATCAGGATTTTTCTGTAGCATCTTTATAACATAATAGGTAATTAAAAATAAGTTATGTTGTATTATAAAATGGGTTACAGCTGCATGCAGTAACTGCTTTAGACTTTGGAGTTGTTTTTAAAAGAAAAAAAAGTCCACTGCATAAAACATCACCCCAAAAAAACCCTTGCAAGGTAGTTTTAATGAATCTTTCATGGTTCAATAAGCTATTGTATTAGGTCATTCTCCTGATGAAGCAATGTTCCAATCTCATTATATTTAGTCAGAAAGAAATAAGCTGCTACTGTTATTGGATTTCTTATAATTAGTTAAAAAGCAATTTTTTTGAATTTCCTTTGCTCATAGGGTTTGGAAAAAAAAAAGTTGAGACAAGTAACATTGTGCTGTATTTAAGTAAAATATAGTGCTCCACACACAATAACCATTCCCTGCCATCCTACAACTGGGATGTGCTTTAAGCTTCGTGGTAAGTCAGCCTCTTTCTACTACATCCTTCCTTCCCCCACCTGTCTTCTCTACTTTTCCAAATAGCAAACCTGAGAATGAGCTCAAATGGCTGAAAGCTCTAAAGGAAAAGCACCAGGCAGTCCCTACAGCTGGTGGTAATTAATAGAAAGTGAATCAGTTGCTTTGTATAGGGGATAAAGAAAAAGCCCAGTCAGAATAACCTGCCTCATCATGACATTGTGTTCCCAACAGAAATTAATTTTGTGAGCTGTGGGAGTTTGAAACAAACATGTGAGGGCTAAAAAGACCTAATGCCATCATCTCAGCATGGGGAGGAAGATTGAAAGGTACTTCCAGAATAACGGTTACAGTCTCTGGGTAGGGACAATGTTTTCCCCCTGTGGTCCTTATGAAAAAAGAGTAGAATAAATAGTGCCACATGTCTTCACAGCTGGAACATCTGTGATTGAGAGGCTGGCACAAATTTATAATCTTACATGACCACATGAATCTAGCTATAATTGACAGACCATAATGACAAAATTCGATCGATTTTCCCCGGGACCAGAGCTTCTCAGGCTTGAAGTACTAAATTGTGTTAAAAGGGTATGAGACTCCTCAAGCATTCACAGAGAAAAAGTATTCTCACATTTATAATCTACACCTGATTTTTCATATGAGCCCAAAGGCAGCCTGCACAAGTTGATACAAAGGCATCTGATGAAGGTTGCTAAATACACAGAAAGTCATTAAGTGCCTGCTCCAAAAGAGCTGGAGTCTGGGAAAGCCTTTAAAAATACCAAATATGCTTATCCTGCTCCTGGGTAGAAATCTGCTTGTGAACACTGCTAGAAATGGGCTCACTGAACTCCATGGAGTTCTCCAAGTTCTTGTTTCACATAAGATACAACTTATGTAACTGCAAGTCCTTGTATGTAGGCGATAAAGCAGCACATCCACAACAAAATAAATGCTAGGCCCTTATTGAAGGCCCTTAAAAGTTTTACAGTGAAACATGAACTATATTACCCAAAGTAAACAGCATGAAAACACAATTGGGTGGGAGCAAAAACCCTCTCAGATTTTCAAAATCTCCACGCTCCTCCCCACATTCAAGTTTCCTCTAGACTCAAGATTATCCTAGTATAAATTCCTAAAGATATTATTCCATCTTTATACCAGCCAGTGTTTTTTTTATTCCCACTAAATTATGTTTTGCAGAACAATACTTCCCAATAGAAAATGCCAAAACATTTCAGAGACATACTTTATAAAAGAAAAATAGCAGGTTTGCTAAGGAATTCACAAGCGTGCAACACATAATTGCAAACCCCTTTCAGCTGTGATCAAGACATCTGTATTTATAAATTTTAAAAATTAAAAGAAGTCTTTTATATACTGGGTAGAAGCTTTTCTTTTTTTAAAGGCATGCTTTGATAAGACCGTAGATTTGTTTTCACAGCTTTGTTTCTTGCTTTGGGGAGCACTGCTTTTTTAACGTATTTGCACAAGAGATTCAGGGATTCACTGATCTGCACTCTCAAATACTGCAGATAGACAGGGACCCATCTTCCCTGTGTCCTGGATTCCTATCCCTCATTCACCCTCCTAGAAACGCTTTTGATAACAACATGTTGAATTCCTTTCAGTACTTGATAACACCACTGCTAAATTCCAATATAAAACATTTGCAACAGGCTTGGATTTACATCCAAAAGAAACAAAGGAACAAAACTGAGGAAGGGTGAAAAGCCTCCTACCAAAGGAGTTGTGCTTTTGCAATGCCCAGATGAAGGAAGGCACACAAATAGTTTCAGGAAGACTGAACGTAGAATGCAAGCACTTGGAGATGGCAGAAGTGTCAGTTTGCTCACTTTTCTCTTATTTTTGCCCATACCCAGTGACCTCCTGACACCACGCCAGCCTTAAAACAGAACTACCATTCTAGGGAGGCTATTTTGAATTATTTCACATGACCTTAGTTTCTAAAGAGTCTGTAAAGCGGTACCAGTTGTCTACGACAGTCATTAATCTAAATTGTAATTATTATTAATGCAAACATATTTATGAACCAAAGCTATTCCGTTCCATTTCTCTGTCCCTTTCAAACCTGCTAAGAGCTGTATAACGAAGCATAGGAGTGCCCTCCTTCAGTGCATTCTGAGAAGTCAGGGGTGACTGCCTCATCCTCAAGCAGATGATTGCAAATTCAGAGTAGGGCAAGAAGTTTAATTCCACCTGTTGAACAGCTTCCATAAAAGAAAGGGTTAAGTAGACAAGGGTACTTCAGTTTGGAGAAGAGGCAGCTGAAAAAAAAGTAAAAACCAGACAGCTGTGAATGCAGACACTGCACAGAGAGGCTGAACAGAAAGCAGTTACTCTTTTATAGAAGAATATGGAAACAGCAAACTAAACCAGCAGACTGAAGACTCAAAATGAACCAAGATTCCTCACAATGTGCAAGGTGACAATTTTGGACAATCTTATGTCCCAGGTGCAAAGCAGGGACTCTTCCAGAGCCAAAAGACTAAACTGGAAATCTCCTTAACTGGATTTAGCACTCACTTGCAGCTTCATTGTGTTCAGAAACACACTCACCATAAAGGTAAAGTCCCCAGGAAGCCACACACATCACACTATGGTACAAGTAATTTCCTCTTAGCCCATTTGAGTTCCTTTGCAATGACCCAAACAGAAGAATGCCAGCAAGATGGATTTTCCCCAATATACCTAATCTTTCTATAAATTAAATTTATTCCCAAATCTTTTTAACAGAAAGGTTTTAATTATTACTTCTTCCACTTAAAAAAAAAAAAAAGTTGCAACAATTTCCTTAAAAATCACTGAAGCAAGGCACTGTTCAAATGAAGGAGAAGCCTGTGACAGCTGATTTCATCATGACTGTAATGACCACTGGTACATGTATTGATGACTCAGAGATCATGTGATGCTGGTTACTCTGCTCACTGTTACTCAGTGTTGGTCTGCTGCACAGACTAGGCATGGACTACACCACCTGAAAATCACAGCCCTGAGGGAGAAGGGCCTCTGAAAGACTTCTGGTTTTCCTCACGGGGAGTTCACTTGCCCCCGAAGCCAAACACAGCACTGCAACTCTGCCGAATGCCTGGCACAGGAATTGTTTGATTTACAGGATTGTTTGACCTCATCACATACATCCACCGTATTTCTAGGCTGATACAATTAAATGGGGCTATTTTAAAAATTTTCTCCATATTCAAAATTTGTTCTGTGATTTACATGCATTAGCAAGAGCAGTATCAACTCTTCCCTGGCAGTAAAGTTGAGCATATTCCTGCTACTAATTCAGCACACATATCCCTGCCATTACCCAGGCAATGCAGTGATTAGGCAGCTTTCCAGTAAACAGTCCTTAAAAGAGTTCATAAAAATTCCAGTTAGAAAAAGCTTTGTTTCTTGCTTGAGAATTTGATAAGATATTGCAATAACTGCTTAGGGATATATTTCAAGTCTACCAAGTGAGTTAAATGCCATTTCCACACACACTATCATTGCTTTTGCAGTTTAAAATACTATAAAGTAGTTGCTGCGTACATATAAGATGCAATTAATTTGGGTGCTGCTTTTTTATAAACACACACTTAGAAAATTCTAAAAACATGCAATGAAAAAAGGTGAAAATGCCCATAAAACAGTCCTCAAAAGGCAGATTCTCAAGTAGAAACCTCCTGGCATTATCTGAATCAGGACTTGCCCAGACCAAAAACTGTTCTTAGTAATGGAGAGAACACAGCCTCACAATGTCTATATTCTTTTGACATTCCACCTGAGGTAACACCCTTCATTCACAGGTCCCAGAAATAGCCAGAAACAGTCCATTTTATAGACTGCAAGGAAATCAAAGAAATAATAAATTTTTGCCACAGTAATTCTTAGACTTAAAGCATCAGTTTGTTATCCACAAACGGAAAGCATTTAGCTTGTTTTAACAACATTCTATAAAAGACAAGATTCAATTGCAACATTTATTATCTGAAAGTGTTTTGGTCAAAATAAAAATGAAACTCAAAGTTATGATCCTTTTTTATGATAATAGCTGATACTTATTAAGCAATAAACTCTTGCTCTGTCCTATTTTATTTCCTCAAAAAAGCAACATAAACCAAAACACAATGTAATCTCATGTGTTCAGGCTCCATTTTTTACTTGTTGTTTTGAGAAAAGGCTTTATAACAGCTTCATTGAAGGCTCTTTAAGAAACTAAATCTTTCTAGTTTAATAGAGTAACAAGCTGTATATGAGAGCATCAAATGAAAAGGAAAATGAGCTGCCACAATAAAGTACTACTGAAAACCTTAGTACAAACTGCATGACAAGCTAAAATAAAAAGAATTATTTTGTTCCTTTTGCTTTAACCAAAGTCTTAACATTTAGGACATGCAAACCACTGCCATTTTAGAGCCAACATCTTTTATAACTGGATGTAACTAGCCCTAGCAAACGTGGCAAAAATGGAAATATTCTCAAATGGTCTTTGCACATGCACTAATCCATCCACACCACATTAGATGAATCATGTAGTCCATAATACTTTACATGCTTACATAATGACTGTAATTCAGAACCTTGCAATCGAGTTTCCTAAGATAAATTAACATGACAAAATTATTCAACCTCCCTTTTCTTCTAAGGGTAAATGCAAAGCAGTTTGCAGCTCACTGTAGGTTTAGATTTTAATCCAAGAGCTGATAGCTTGCAAGATGATTACAGTCTTTCCTATGTCAAAAGTTAACAGAGTCTATTTCAAGTTAGTGGCTCTAAACCTCTAATAAAGTAATTATATTAGATGAATTACACTCTACACATAGTTACAACAAACTATTGCATTATTAGGCACCTGTCTGAAAGACTTGGCAGTTTCACAGTGAAACGCTATTCCAGTTGATGCACTTGGATGAGGTCACTGCCCTTCTACCATCACAGTTGGGGGTCTGCCATTGGCAAATAATTCCAGATGGAAAATGCCAGCAATCTTAACCACTTCACAAAACAAGAGGTAAAAAGGGAAATGCATTAGTATGCTGTTCTTACCCTCTTCCAACTGACAGAAGTTTTGCATGCTTAAAAAAACAAACTAGTTTTTCCATGGCATCATTCAGCCTCCATACTAATGCTTTTCTTCAACGCAACTACCATGTACATGGATGTACAACTTAACTTCTCCTTTGACAGAAGAAATGCCCAACTTTGCATGTATTTCTTTACTCTGTTTCCTCAGATTATAATTCTAAAATCCTTTTTGATTTTTACACCATTTCCCTGGTTTAATTCTTCAGTGCTGTTAAGTGAAGCGCTGCTCTCTAATCTGTGAAGCTACACTGAGTTACAGCAGCTGAAAATCTGGGGGTTGCCCAGTATTTACAGCTTTTCTCCCCTCCTTGTTCATGATTAGATTTTTAAATGCAGTATTTGGATTCATTAACAATTACAGTCAATTTTGCTGGTATATAAATAATAGGTACAAAGCTGGGGCAAGCTCCCTCCAGCGGGTTTGACACTTCCTTCAGGAGGACTAGAATTCAACCCATGGTTTTATTTTATGTTTGGCTGCTTTTAAAAGATTAATGCATCTTGAAAACGGTGCTTGTCTTTAGGGTTCTTACTATGGACCTTACAGGCACTGTAAACTATGGAGTGGCCTTGTATTAAACAGCCTAATCCCGCTGAAGTAGAGAAGTCCAACACTCATTCCACAGAAAGGACATTTGGCCTCTGGAGTACAACAGCGATGAGAACATGAAAACGCAGCATTAACAACTGCTTCATAGCAAAGAGTAGACATGATCCAGATCTTACTATTTCCTGGGTAAGATCACAAGCCACGAGAGAGTGAAAGCAAATGTTTTAGACTTGCAACCCATTTTCCTCGAGGTGGGACATCTGCTGATTGCAATGGGTTTCAGTTTAGAACTGAAGGCATGCTTTTTACACCATTGCAATTAGATGGATTCTGTTTGACGCCCCTACTTTAAAATTAAAATAGCAGGCAAATGGGGTACATATAGGTAAAAATTAAAATGTTTAATACATGCTTAGACCTTATTTTCAGATATCCTCCAAAATGATAGGGAACAGCACCAATGAAAAACATGTTTGCATTAACAGGGCCTGGATGGACTATCCCAGTTGGTTGATAAAACAACTAACACACAGATGACGTGAGAGGTTTAGCAACACAGTGTTTAAAATTCCAGCAGAAGTCCTTCCACCAGAGTTTCACCCAGCTTTGGGAACAGACCTTCTGTTTGCGTCATCAATTTCTTTGTTTTCCAGTTGAGTTGCCAAGCAGCAGGTAGTGCAGCATCACTAAAGACAGGGAGCTGTAGCACAAAGCAGATTGATTGAAAGAGCTTGCAGCTCAAACCATCAGAAACACCAAATGAAAGGCTACTTTCTAGTTTTCTCAGCAGTCTGGTTGTGGCAGTCAGACCTGAAATTACTCATTGGAAGTGTTCTCTCTAGGGTCTGAGTCAACTTACGTATATTGGAATATATATATATATATATAGCAAAATGATAATGAAGCTTCACAGAATGAATCACAGAAAACCTGAGCTGGAGCACTCAGAATTAATTCAGAAGGGACCTTAACGTCAGCCACCACCCTCAGTTATTTGGTTTGCGCCTCCCTTAACCTTTATTCTTGGCCTTTTCTCCCAGCTTTCTACCACCAACTGTGATATAAAATCATACTAATTAATCTAAATAATCACATGTGCTATGCATTTCTTCAAAGATGGGATAAATCCATACTTATCATTCCTAAAAACAACCACAGAGTAATTAAAACCAGACAACGTAACACTGTTGTTATAAATTATTGCCTACAGCCATGGGTGTTTCTTGATAGCAATGAACATGGAAGAGGAAATATCAACCCAAATCTCCTGGTCTGCACTGTTTCAACGCATGTTATAAATCACATTTTTCCAGTGTTCTATCCAACAGCAAAGATCAATATCCAATAGAGAGATCCTTAAGTCACAGACACACCCACAAAATCTGTTTATTGACCAACATTCCACAAAAACATCACAAAAAAAATTCAAAGCAACCTTTATAGGAGAGAAAATGAGGACTTAATAGGGGTTTAACATTAAGAATCCCATCTTCAAAATAATGCAAACTGATTTTAAAGCAAGGTTAGGTTTTTAAATGTTAAGAGCATAAAATTGAAGAATTAATTGAATTTGCTGTCAGTTCAACATTGCTAATGTAAATTATAGATAACCGTATCGGATCATTCTAGACTAAATTAAGTGCTATCTATCATTATGACATTAATAAAGGCTTTTAAAAATTCTGTTGTTAAATGCAATCAACTTTAAATTCAACTATGTGTATTCAGTCAGTGTCTTTAGCAATGACGAGGCAAATATGTCTTAAGGTGGTAGTAGGGATTCATACCTCCACAACTTCTGATGTAAAACCTAAGTAAATTAGAATTTGAAAAAGCAAATGAAGCTTTACTGCATTTTGCCCACAAAGCTCTTCCTTCCTTTACCACTGGTCTCCACTCATTAGATCAAAGCTCACCAAGTATTAACCCCTTTTGAGACCAACCAGCATTTTCAGCCCGATTTAAAATTCACTGAAGGTAATGAAAATTACTTCTGCCAACTTCTGTGAGGCCTTCTACTATCTCAGAGCTCAGCAGCTACAAGGAGTAGGACCGAGAGGGTTTGACCAACTTTGCTGATGCTGAGCATATCACCTGGCAATCAAACATCTTTTGGAAAAGATCAGAGATGATTACTTATACACAGCCATCTCTGCTCTGAGATTACTTCCTGTACAATGGAAAAAGCAAAAGTATGTGAAAATACATATTCCTGTACCTGACTTATACACACTGATATTCATATATTTAAAAAGCCTGTAATGACTTCTCAAAACTCACTGGGAATGACAAGCAACAGTGATTTCAGCCAAACTGGTACTTACACATCCTCTTGGCTGTGGGCATTCTGGGTCATGTCCATTGCTCTTACCATTTTTCCTGTCATGTAAGTGAAAGTGACACTGACATTTTTTCTTTGGAAAATTACTGTTATCCTCCTTGTTGACAGCATTACTCTACCACATGATATTTTGTGTTTATTTTCCAAGTAGTTGCCAATAATAGTGTCTACACCTGTCACATGTCTACACGCCGACTGATATCTACCCATTGCACTAGAAGATCATGATCCTTAAAAGAAACTTCCTTTTTAAACCCTGAAAAGATATTCCCAACACAGTCAGTAGAATCTGAAGGTATCAGCTATTTGGAGTAAGAATTGATGACCACAATGTAGTCAAAGTACAACATCACCTCTTAGGAGAATTTAAGAACTGAAAAGTCTCCTCTATTCCAACTGCACTGATGCCTGAGATGGCCACCTAAATACAGAGACTAGGCAAGAATAAGGGAGTAAAGGTAGTTATTTATTTGAAGGGCCTTCAAGGTACACCCTGGGGAGCTAAAAGGCTACACCCAAGATGGATGCTCAGTCACGAGTTCTTCAAACTTTTATAAGTGTGGTCCATTTGCATATCAGGATCAATTCTCCGATTACAACCCCAGTTAATGATGTAACTACCCCAAGTTTACCCCCTCTTCTTAAGATGCTCATTTACACATTTTGGGGCCTGGGACAATCTGGGTGTCCTTGGAGAGCAGGCCTGGAGAGGCTTTGTTATGTCTACCTAGCATGAGAGAGCAGAAGTTAACAGGCTACAAGAAACTTCAGTTACACACTAGGCAGTACAGGACTTGAAAAATATAAAAGTTAAAACCTAAGGCATCAGCACTAGTCCTTGACCATGTAATTTCTATCTCCTGCTCTGGCCACTGACAGCTTTTCAAAGTACATTAGTACAAAGTACATTAAGCAATCATCAACTCATTAAAGTTTGACTGTTGAACATTGCCATTAAGTATTAGCAAAAATTAGACACAATTAGTTTTGCCTGAGGGCAGGTAATGTTCCTAATCATAATTCCTTCACTCCCACATTTTAGGTGTGAAAGTATATCTTTTGACAGACCTGAGTTTGCTCCCATCATAAAACAAACAGGGTAAATTCCTTCAGCTGCATCCTACAGCAACGAGTTCAGAGCTCTCTTTCTTTGGGGGAAGCAGAAGGCTGGGCAAGTACAGGTGGGGTTGCTAAGGATGCAGAGACACTCTACACAAACACTATATGGATATGTTAGACCTCTGAACAGCTCAACTCCCATGAAATTCTGGAGCTCAAGGCACAGTTCACTAATAAATTGTATGGATTATGTAGTATTTTCTTAAGGACAAATGTATTGCTGGCTTCTGAGGGAGAAACTGTCAGACCCTTTCTGTGCTCGTCAGTTTGCAGTTTTCACACCTTCCAGTGGCTGATGTGAGGCAGTCCCCGCAGTACAACTTGGTAGCATAGAACATGACTAGCCTGGAATAGACACCACAGAGAGCAGAGAATTTCACCATTGAACTGACATTTAAGAGTACATTTAAATGGCTTGTGCAGTGACAACTTTCTAATATTCTTGCTCTATTATTTTTTTAGATTACGTGTCCAAACTTTCAAAATACAATATCCAAAATACAGAAGATACTTTTGCAAGACTGCATTTCTCCCCAGTGTTAATGTTAGGATCAGATCAGCTGCAAAGCTACTGGTATTCAGATGTAAAACTTTTCAATTGAAGGCAACTCTTGTCTTGGACAAAACTAATTAAGTGCAACAAATTTCATGCATAGATCCCAGGGCTGGCAAGTGACCCCTAATGTCATACTGAAGAAACCTAAGCCAAATAAATACTACCCTTCTTGGTCCTTTTCACGTACTCTTTTTGCCCATCCATTGCAAGAGAAAAGGAAATGCCCATGTGTCCTGCTGGCTGAAAAATATACCTACACATACCTTCAGTCAGACATGGTTTTGATAACAGAAGTAATCTATAAAATGTCCCTGTTTGGGTATAGCAAAGAAAATAACATCTTCCAACAGTCACCATGACCTTAACCACTTCAGAGAGTGGTTAATTTAGAGACAAGAGCATTTAAATGACTGTATACACTCAAATATAACGTTTTTGCTCCTCAGCATATCCCTAAGGTGCAGATTGCTGCACCTTGTGACAACATCACGAAGATGGGCCACTAAAAACCTACCCTTTATTTTTTACCTTCTATTAACAAGAGTATGCAAGGTTTTATGTGCTCCCAAATACATGCAACACAACAGAAACACATTTCATAAAATATTTCAATACAAATTCAATAAATTTACATTCTTGATGTCTATTCCTGCTACCTCGTGAAAAGGTACTTTCCTCTTCTAAGGAAAGCACACAGTAAGCAGTATTTCAGATTCTGCGCTTAAGAACTCCATCATTAAGAGGAATTATTTATCTGCTATTTTCCACCACTTCCTAAGAAAGTATAATTTATATTACACACTGATATTATTTAGACTGAAAAGGACTATTTTCAGGATCAAAATTGTGTAGTGATCTCAGTTTAGTCCTTCTATTTAGTCCCTTTAAACTCACATTAAAAGAATATTTGAATGCATAGATGGAATATTTTAAATGCAAAAACTATGGCAAACACATGGATACAAATGTACAACAAAAAACTTAGCCTGCCAGGCATATATGCAATATTTGTTTCTGTCTCTTAGATTAACTGTGCAATTTAATAAACACAAAACTGGCATGAATATTATGGACATTGTATGTGAATGCTCTTGTAAATTAGGTGACACAGTAAACAAATCAAAGTGAAAATACAGCAAGATAAAGAATAATTGGAAATATTAACGTACAGCAGACTGCAAAAATGTATTCAGGAAATCCTAACAGGTGCTAAGGGGAAATGGGAAATTACCAGCTGTGCTTTCAAGGAACTATGAAATGTTTTAATAATATGTATGTGTGTGTATATCTCTATATATCTATATATCTATATATATATCTCAAAGATACAGAAACAAGAATGGGGGGAACAAATTTTGAAAACACCTTAATCTATCTTGATAATGTTGAAAGGCAGAAGTCATTAAAACAACAGAAAACCCACAAAACCAATAGCCAACATGCAAGAAACAATACTAACAATTAGTATCCTGATAACAGATATTAGTTTTCCTTAAGAACATAAGGGTATCATCAGGCAATAGTTCCATTTAACCCTATCAGAAAATGAAAAGCACTAATTTTTAATAAATTTCTACATAACAGTTGAACTAGTAGATACTGAACCTCTCTGAGCGGAGGTAAGCAAGGCATGAGCAATACAGCATTACTCATCTCATGAAGGCCATTATGACCATGAAGAGCTGTGACAAACCTGCAGCAAGCAGAGGATATGGCTCTAAGACATGGACACCACCAGGATTAACTGCCATCTGAGTCTAAACCACAAGGTTCAGAGAGCTTTGCTCCCCAGACTATCATTTAAGCTCTACAGAATCTCTTAATTTGTGGATTTATGCATAGATTCACAGAAAATACAATTCCCTTCTTTAAAAAGTTGTATACAAATACGTAAAAATCTGTATACAGACCCACCATCACAATCTGGTCATATCAATGTTGCCCTGATTATACCATCAACATGTAATTTTAGAATATATTCAAGTTACACTAGAAATGAGCATGAGAACCCACAAAAAATCCTGCCAAATTTCTGGCATTCCTTGAATGCTAGAAAACTAAATTATTTTCCAACCTATTATCAACTATATGAAAATAGAGAGCGATATTCCTTCTAGCCAGAAGAAAACGTTTATATTTATTTTCCTCAAAACTGCAACGTTGAAAGCACATTTATTCCCCCAAATGCGAAATAGCCTCCTACCTTGAACAATCCGTTCAGCATGTTGCTTTTCATATCAGTATATGATAATTTTTTTTGACAGATCACTAAATAACCTGGAGAAGCCAGTGCATCAGCAGTACAGGACAGCCTCTGACACCTGACTCCAGCAGAGGAATTCCTCACAATGAATCAAGAGTAACTAACCCACGCTTCCATTGACTACAGCTGACAGTCAGCACTGCCAGCTGGATACATCATACACTTCAGAGATGGAACTAGAGCACCACACTGCAGAGGACATCAGCAATATTATTTGTATAGCTAGAGGAACATGACTGGCAAGATACAAACCATATCAATAAGAGAGCTTACTGCTGTTGAAAAAGTACTGAGTCTACAGAATCCAGGATTTTTGCAGAGCAAGACTGGTTTCACACAGATAACTTGAAAAGCCATCCTGCTGCCTGACTGCAGACCTGGTGAGCCACTTCACTTGTGCTCTGTTACATGCTCTTATCACTAAGGGCCTTTTTCAGCCTTCTGCTTCTGCTTTCAGCACTGAATTCATTTGGATTGTGCAAACAAGTCAATGCTTTTTTATTTCCAACACTTCACTATGAAAATAGATTTCCAGCATTTCAGTAACTAAAACAAGGAACTAAATGTATTCTAAAAGTATTTAGGAAGTATTTAAAAAATGTATTTAGGTCTAAATGACACAGAAAGCGAGCATTCCCCAACAGCTAACATGTTCTGGTAACTTTGTGGCTCTTTGGTCATTTTATCAGTTGATTATTTCGCAAAACAGAACAAACCCTTCCAAATTAGCCAGCAGACCCCTGGGCTAACACACACAGAAAGATGGATCTACAAGACGAACAAATGCAGCATCGCATCAACATTACTTTACTGCTCCTTGGACTACTTGATCCCTGTTAGGACAGCAGTCATAAGCCATTCCTAAATCTCTACACCCCATTCTCCTAGCACCTTGATTGCCCATGCTTTTCCTCTATTCCATGGGGTATCCTCTCAAACAACTGAGAGCCAACACATTTGACAGAAACAGAGTATGCTTCTGCCATGTTTTTAATCGACTTCAGGAGAAAAATGATTGGCAACTTTATTAACATGTTACATTCCACTGCTCCCAGGCTCCCAAGTTGCTTTATTATTTTGGCATCATTTCACCCTGAATAAAATTGGGAGCCAATGTAATTTATAATGCAGTTAAAGACAGTAGACACCCACATCAGGAGAGTTCCAACACTCCAGTTAGCTACCTAAAATCAGACTGTTATAAATACTCGCCAGAGATACCTCCTATTACAGAGAGGAAAAAGACTTCTCAGAAAAGCTGATAGAAATGCAATATGCAGCACCAAGGGACACAGTTGCTTTCAGAGAAGCTCCTCCTCAAGTGCTTTGCACAATATCAGAGCTGGATTCACAGCCCAGGTGCCACTACTGCAATTTTCAATATTTGGCCTGAGTTATACTATGCAGATGGCATTTCTGGCAGATTCTAGCTGAAGACACAGATTAACCAAACTAGAGCAGAGGTATCATACTACTGTATTTACATCTAATGCCTCAATGACATGGCCTGTGGCACGAGGGTTATCAAGAAAAGGACCGTGACTTCTTTTTCCATTGCAGAATACTGATTAACAGTTCATTACAAACTAGAAAAGTCTCAGTTACTCCAACATAAGCAGAATATGGTCTCTTCTTTGTAGAAGCATCTGGCTGTCACTCCCACTGGCCCCTACGGAAAGTCACCTTTGTATAACCATCACAAGCCACATCACAGGCTCCAAGCAACAGGCACTGTGGAGCTGCAGCAAAATTCTTGGACAATAAAAACATCAAAGTCAGATCAAGTTAAAAGGGTACCAGTGCCAGTTGAAGGATGATAGCTACCATTAAAGAAGAAATTGTTCCATAGGCATTAAGAATCCTATAATGGCTCACAGGGGGAATTAATAGAACAAGAGAAAAAAGATATCAAGTTACAGGTCTGATTTACTGGACTTTTCAGTAAGGTCCATAAGAAAATTGTTTTGTGCAGAAGATCACAGAACAGCTTAATTCAATATAAAGGGAAAACCTGACAGAACATTTCCCTTTCAAAGGCAGACAGCTTGTATGTGGCAAGAAGAGCACAAGTCTCGGTATAACACTGCAATCACATTAACTGTTGGATGCAGAGATGCTTTTGAAGCTACGGCTTTCAGACTTTCCCCTCTACATTTGGATCCTTACCATTTTTCACCACCAATAGTATGCAATTAATCACATATTGCAGTAGGAAGAAAGTTTTTGAGAAGTCATTGCAAAACCTAAATATTTCGAAAAGTTCCATGGGAAAGCCCACACATATCATGTATTCAGCACCGGCTTTTACAAAACACTTATAAATGCAATAGACACTAACACATTATCAGGTAAGACTGTGAGGAGCCAATTCAGTTTTGATTTGCCTCAACAATGCTTGTCAGAGGCACGTGGGGGAGAGATCGCACATGTGCCACCTGCAGGAGACGACTAGAAGCCTTGTCTCTGGGAGGACTCTGCCTGGCAACCAGTTCACATCTCACAAGGGACAGGCAGTCAGCAGGGGAACACCAAGGACACTGTACCCTCCAGAGACACTCCCCAGTCAGATGGTGAAAGGTCTCTACCAATGGACTGCAGCGGGACACTGGACTGGGCCAATGGTCTCCTGCCAGCAGGCAGACTTTGGGAGGGGCCAGGGGCCATGAAAAGTAACTGCGTCTCAAGCTCCTGGGGCTTTTGGGGGGTTTTTTGAACTTGGCTTTTTGAGTGCGGGCTTTTGGCTTGGGGCTTTTTTGAGACTGTGTTCTTGCTTTGGAGGCTTGGTGGTCCGAGGGGCTTTTTGAGTCTTAATGCCTTTTGCCCTGGCCCCAGCCTGCCTTTTGGATCTCCTACCCTCATTGGCTCTTGCTCACCCTTGCGCCTGTCCTGCCTCCCCGTGTCCCTGAGCAACGCCCTGCCTGCTTCATCTCTGGGTCCGTGCCTGGGCCGCCTGTGTCCAACCCTGCCTGGCTCCGAGCCAGCCCCCTGCTGTGATCCTTGCCGTGTTCCTGTCCAGGCCTCTGGCCCTCCTGCCGAGCACGCCCTCACCTCGTGTCCGGCCGCCTGTCGCCGCGGGAGCCGCCCCCAGGCAAGCAGCGTGCCCGGCCCCCGCCAGGGATGGCGGCAGCACCCCCGACCTCTGGTGGCAACACGCTTTTTTTCTCTCTGTCTCCCTGTCTTGGGGTGACTTTATGATGTGTATCCCATATTGCTGCCCTATGCCCAGAAATTAATTTTTTACCTTTCTATGCCTCTAAACTGAGCCTGAGAAGAGAAAAAAACCCGATCAAAACTTTCAAAGCAGTTTCGCAGCTTGTTTTCCTGTTTTTAAGGACACAGAGATAGAGACGGCTCTCTGCATTCAGCTGCGGCAGGAGAGCGAGAGCAGAGGGAAGCACCCGGCTTGCTTTTTTCCCAGCCAGCTTTCAGCCAGTTTTTCAGCTCCTTTTCCTCCGGAGAGTTGAACTTTGTTTTCCCTGGACTCCGATTTTTTCCGTTCTTCTCTGCTGGACAATTTCAACATCAGAATACATTGGGAGGACTTTCCACTGAGGCCTTGACCCTGGAGGTGGGCCCACCACCCCATCCCAGCTCCAAGGAGGGAGAGAGAGAGATCTACGGAAGGACTCTGAAATTTTCCCAGGTTTCTCTCAGCAGAGCGAGAGGTTTCATTATTTAGCATTATTATCCTTTTCCTGTGTGTTTGTTAAATAGTTTTTATCTCTTTCACTTTCCTTCAAGGAAAATTCTTTTTTCCCCAAACCTGGTGGGGGAGGGGTGGTTGCAACCTGCCTTCTCTCAGAGGATATATTTCCAATTTTGCCCAAACCAGCAGACTGCCCTCTCTCTCTCACCCCTCCCTCCCTGATTCCTTTCCCGTTTTCCGTCCTCCTGCTCTGTCTCTTCTAGCCCTCTTTAGCAGGGTAACTCCTTTTCGGATTTTTTGTTACCAATAAACAGTTCTCAGATTCAACGTTTGTCTCGGTTGGCTTTATTTCGTTCCTGAAACTAATTCCATCTAATTCTAAAAGAACTCCTCACAGTTTCCCACAGTGGAATGCGACATTTAAATTGGTGTCAGAAGTGGGATAGTCTTGAACAACAGCTTTGTATCTTTTTGAACCATTTTGTATGTGTTTTGGGGAGGTATTTCATTTGTGCATTTAAGGAAAAAAAAAAAGGTCTGACCCTCCCTGAAACTCGGTGCCCACAAGTAATCAATGGTGTGTCCTCTCAGAAAGCGTTCTCCCTCGAGCCAGTTATTCATTCAAATGTAGCCCTTTCTGAGAAGCATTTCACCCCCTTATCTCTGTAACTAATCCAAGGTGTGCTCTCTCAGAAGGGGTTTTCCCTGGGGCAGTTTGGGACATTCACGGTGTGGCCCTTTCTGAGAAGCATTTTCCCCCCACCTTGTCTGCAACTCTCTGTATAGCTGCCTTTGTGATTAAAAGTGTGTCCTCTCCAGAAGCGTTTGGGGCATTTTGGAGGAATTTTACAGTGAGGCCCTTCCTGGGAAGTATAACACCCCATTTCTGCAGTTAATTGGCTTGGTACCATAAGGGTTTTTCTCCTGAGGAGTGCTTTTCTGGGCACGTGGAAGTTTTATGGTGTGACCCTACTCGGGAGGCTGTTTTGCCCCTTCTCTCGTTAGTGTGTACTTTGTACTTTTAGCCGTCGCTCCCTCAGAACCTGGAAGAGAACCCGCGGCAGCGCCGAGCTGATGCCGCAGTCTGCGTTCGCCCCTTAATAAAAACTGAATGCACCTATGGAAATGACTGAGACCAGGCCCCCCTTGTAAGAGCTGAACAGGTATCTTTTACAGCTACAGAACTGGCTGAACTAACAAGAGAATTCGGCCAACACCCCGGTGAAACCAAAACTGATTATGTCTTTTGTGTTTCCTTAATTGGGGGAGACCAAATACTGCTAAGCAAAAAGGAGGCAGAAGGTTATTGGGGTCCAGGTGTTTTCCTCACCACTGGAGACCGCTGGGGGCTGTGGTCTTTGTCTCCGGGGGCTGCATATTGGGCTGGTGTACCTAGATCCCTTGGAGAGAGGTGATCCCCTCGCCACAGAAGGGACTACTGACCAGTTACTGGAGATTGTCCATAAGGCAAATGACGTACAGTCCCAAACTAGTCCCCTTCCAGGACTCACCCATGATGCTCTCAGTAGATGCTGAGAGAATGACTCCTCTAATTCGGGAGCTTCCCAACTCTCTAAAACTGATTGGAATTTAATTGCAGGGAAAGCTGCAGGCTTTGGCCAACCTTAAAGAGAGTCATTGCTGCTCTGAAAGGTAGTCCTCCCCTGCAGGGAATACCCTGGCCCAGAGTAAGGCAAGGTGTGGACCTGGGGAGACGTCGCCTGGGAATTAATCAGTTTTGGGCAAAAATATGGTTCTGTAAAAACAACAGTAAGCCAACCAGAGACTCGTGTGGTGAGACATACTTGGCACAATGCCAGACTGTCATCCAGGATTCTAACCCCCTCCAATCTAGGTGGAAGGGAGCGCCCGCTGACAAGACAAGCTCTATGGGCACAGGGTTGGCAGAAGGGAATCCCAACAAGGGTGATGGATGATCTCCCCACAGACACATTGGAAAAGGTGGTGACTGTATGGCCGGACAACATATCCAACTGATCAAGCATGGGGAAGTGTAATGAGAGCCATAGCACACCCCCCCTTTAATCAAACCAGGTGGGGAAGTGTTATGATCCGGTGTAAACTCAGAAAAGCAAAGCAAGCTAAGTCTCTATGCATAAACCGGAAAGAACTTAGAAGGTTCAAAATACTCTCAGAAATGAGATTAAAACCAAACAAGGCTAGATATTGATGCCAAAAAACAGATGTATTTTATTTAATAGTAAAGGAGGCAAAGAGAAAGAAAGAGAAAAGAAAGAGGGAAAGAAATGGAAAAAAAGAAGTGTGCATGGAGGGGTGGGGGGACAGGGAGAGGTGACAGGGGTTAGGTGGAAGCATATCACCCATTCTAGGGTCCCAATGACATCTTGTTGCTCCCCTCCATCTGGTCTGCTCTTGGTGAGGGTCCCCCATCGCTGCCATGGCCACACCACCACACCACACGCCAAAGAGTGCAGAATTCTGTGGATTGATATACACTTTGGGCCAGGTGGGAATGCCCACATCTCCCTTGCAGGGGCCAGCTTAACACTGTCCCTTGCAACACTGAGGGTCTGCTGCATCATCTCTGGTGCTGGGTCTGGGGACCCCTTTGAGGGGGGCCCCTTTGATGGGCCATGTCACCCCTTTCTGCTGTGGATAAGCTTTCCCCTCCCCGGGTGAGGGCCCCTCAGCTGGGCTCCTCTGCACAGTGGAGGATGGGCAGTCACTGCACCTCTGACCAGAGGCTTTTCCCAGATACCCAAAGCCTCTCCTACCTCCACCCTTTGGTGGAGGGTCCTGTGCTAGCCTGGCAGCTGATAGCCCTGGGGCTGTGGTCCCCACCTTGGAGGTGTTAAGCCTGTGCTTTGTGAATGTCCCCAGCCCTGAGTTGTTACTTTATCTTATCTTCATCAGTGAGAGGTGTAAGGCCTCAGTCAGGGCCCCATTCGGGGTGCAGCAGTCTTCTCTGCAGCTTTTGTAATACAGTTTTAAAAGTCCTTCAAGAAAATGTTTAAATTATACTATTTCAGTCTCTGACAGGAAGGAGGTGTGCTAGTGAAACTGAAGCAGGTAAACCAAAAGCCCCATCTCCTTTTGGTGGATGGGAGAATGGAGGCTAGTTTAGAAAATGTAGAGTCCAATAAAAAATCTTGGGGTAGACTGGGGAATTCTATTATTTGAAATACGGTACCCTCTGAGGAGACCACTTCAATGGTGCTATATAATTTTTAAGGTATAGTGTTGGTTTGACAGAAGAAGTTTGATTGGTATTCACATGCTGATTTGATCCTTCATAGTCTTATTGGCTTGAGAAATTTAATAAGATCAGGAGAGGATGGCAAAGACATAAAACTCCAAAATAAGTTAAGAAAAAAAATGGGAACACCTTTGATATGTGAGACTCACCTAAATTATTTTGTTGTTTAGCAGTTTTTGTGAAGAGATATCATTTGTTAAATAGTGAAATATCACCATGGGTGTGCACTGGCCTTCGTGGCATATTAGAGGGCTTTTGATATGTAACATGAATTGATGTGTGAGATTGGACTGTACTAATTGAACTGATTATATCATTAACTGGAACAAAAGTGAATTGTTTGTATTAGCTGTATTTGGAATTTGTAAGTATGCTATGGGTATTTTGGATGGATAATTTTCAAGCTATGTACTGTTTGTAGACTGTCAATTTTAACTATGCCCCTTTCAGGGCTTGCATTATATAATATTAATCTGTAAATATCTTATTTCTGTTATTATATGTAAGAAATCCAAGTTGTTTAGACCTCTTTTTATTTTCTCTCTCCCCCTCTTTTCCCTTCTGTATCATTACCACCAGACAACCACTGTCAAGCCACGGACTGGTGTGAGGAGCCAATTCAGTTTTGATTTGCCTCAACAATGCTTGTCAGAGGCACGTGGGGGAGAGATCGCACATGTGCCACCTGCAGGAGACAACTAGAAGCCTTGTCTCTGGGAGGACTCTGCCTGGCAACCAGTTCACATCTCACATGGGACAGGCAGTCAGCAGGGGAACACCAAGGACACTGTACCCTCCAGAGACACTCCCCAGTCAGATGGTGAAAGGTCTCCACCAATGGACTGCAGCGGGACACTGGACTGGGCCAATGGTCTCCTGCCAGCAGGCAGACTTTGGGAGGGGCCAGGGGCCATGAAAAGTAACTGCATCTCAAGCTCCTGGGGCTTTTGGGGGGTTTTTTGAACTTGGCTTTTTGAGTGCGGGCTTTTGGCTTGGGGCTTTTTTGAGACTGTGTTCTTGCTTTGGAGGCTTGGTGGTCCGAGGGGCTTTTTGAGTCTTAATGCCTTTTGCCCTGGCCCCAGCCTGCCTTTTGGATCTCCTACCCTCATTGGCTCTTGCTCACCCTTGCGCCTGTCCTGCCTCCCCGTGTCCCTGAGCAACGCCCTGCCTGCTTCATCTCTGGGCCCGTGCCTGGGCCGCCCGTGTCCAACCCTGCCTGGCTCCGAGCCAGCCCCCTGCTGTGATCCTTGCCGTGACCCTGTCCAGGCCTCTGGCCCTCCTGCCGAGCACGCCCTCACCTCGTGTCCGGCCGCCTGTCGCCGCGGGAGCCGCCCCCAGGCAGGCAGCGTGCCCGGCCCCCGCCAGGGATGGCGGCAGCACCCCCGGCCTCTGGTGGCAACACGCTTTTTTTCTCTCTGTCTCCCCTCTCTCCCTCAACCCCCCCCCCCCCCCCCCCCCCCCATTCCTTTCCCATTTTCCTTCCTCCTGCTCTGTCTCTTCTAGCCCTCTTTAGCAGGGTAACTCCTTTTCCTTTTGCTTTTTTTGTTACCAATAAACAGTTCTCAAATACAACGTTTGTCTCGGTTGGCTTTATTTTGTTCCTGAAATTAATTCCATCCAGTTCCAGAAGAACTCACAGTTTCCCACAGTGGAACACAAGAGACTCCAATAAACTTTTGAATTTAACATTAACGTGCTAGATTTATTTATTTATTTATTTAGGCACAGGAAGGGATGCATTCATTGTATTTTCACATCAGTATTTTATGTCAAACACCCTTTCATCATATAAGCCTTAAACCGAATATGGACTAGAAGGAAGATAGGTTCTATTTCAACAGTGTATGAAGGTGTAATTAAAGGAAAATTGTTGCAGACAGGAAACAGCACTTGGTCCCAGTAACTAAAAGTCACATATACTTAAATCTAAAATCACTGATACAATTCAAGTTCAGGTAATTTCACTAAATTTCAAAAAAACCTGTTATCAGAAAAGCAAAATAAACTTCTGGCACTCAATTCTGTCACCCGCAGTCTAAGGCATCAAAGCAGAGACCAGAGGCTGCAAAGAACATCTGTCCAATTGGTCACATCCAAGTGACTAAGTGACTCAATGCTACACTGAGCAGGACCAACAGAGATCCTGAAAATCTTTGTATACTGGTTTTGTATGGAAAAGAAAAAAATCAAATTCTGAATCTTGTCCTGCTAAGGTTTATATGCTGGAAATGCTATTATACTCTAAAAAATAAAATTCTATCACCTGACAGTAATTTCACATACTTAAGTGAGAAACTGATAAATAACTTAATAAAAATTAACATACTAAGTATATTAATACCCACATTACAATTAATTTCATCACCACACACTTTTGCGCTCATGTCTCCCAGCACCCATAAGTAAACACAGAACCAGCGTATCCTTCAGCCAACATTTTCTTTGGAGCTGCAGCAGCCAGGCTGTCCCTCCCTGTAACAGGAAGGGCTACAATGCATCCTGACACAGCAGGGTTGTTACAAGCCTGTTTTAAAGGCAACTGAAACTGTGATGGATCATGTGAGCATGAAAACACCTGCTGACGCTGACATGGAAGACTAAGACCTGTTCCTGAGACCACACAAGTTTTCTTCAAATTTTGAAATACCTTTCCAGTATTTGTAGACTATTGCTTAGTATGCTGAAATCACAGGTTTTTAAACTGCTTCCAGTTGTCAGCTACAAAACTCTACTTTCTTGATTCAATAAGTTATTTCATCTTAATTTTGCCTTTTCACACTGTTTAGTTTTTTATCTCAACCACTCCTATTTTATTTTGAAGCTCCATAATTGTGAATATAAACAGCTCTAATCTATTTACTGAGTCATCGTGTTATTTTAAAGTTAATTCTGTGCTTTTCCAGTTCTCTATGACATTTTCCTTTAGGCTACAGAGCACTGAATATTCTAGCACCAGATAAGTACAGCAGTAATTGAATATTAGTCTGCATGCTTGTGGGCAGGGTACTTAGTGGCATGAAAAAATATCTATGAGCAGAAAAATGAAAAATGTTTTATCACTGTGCAAAGCTAGTCAAACAAAGTTAAACTGGTTACTAAAAGGAAAGGATTCTTGGTGCAGTTATTAAAATTTGATTTCATTCACCTTCAATACCCTACTACTGCATATGTTTTCCAGTTTTCCAAACCAGTGCAATAAGAGAATAGATCACAGACACGTTAGGATGGACATGGAAAAAATTGATCAGATGTCTAAATCCTACAGAGTTAGTCCTCAGTCCTGTAGTAAGGTACAGTCAGGAAAATCCTGTGCTCAGGTGAAGCCTGTGACAGTTAACAAAGCTCCTCAAGCTTATTACAAAGTATGATTTTACAAGTACTAATTTCACATTAGATTGAAAATTTGGCACTGTGCTTGAAGATTTAATTCTATCTTCAAAAGCATTTAGTAATAAACTAAGTATTACTCTTCCCTTTCAAAACATGGGTGACTAATTAATGCTCACAGTTTGGATTCAGCCAGCAGGGAAATGAACACAGCTAAATGCAATCTTTCAAATTAACAGGCTCTCTCTATAAACTATAAAATTATTCTTTAAACAGAACTACTGTTTTATTACTACTGGGATCTTAGGTTCATTATGTTCTCCATAATGCTCTCAAACATATCTATTAATCTGCATAATTACAACAGGCAAGAATTAATTTCAAACAGATGCAATAAGTTGCTTATTCATTCTTGATTTCAGCAACAATTTTCACTACAGATATTTATATTTCAAAGAACATTTCCAATGCGTAATAAGACTTATGTCTTATTCCTAACATCACAAGTGTAGTTGCTAACACAAATAAGAAATGTAACTTAAATATCAAGTGAACCAAGTACCTAAGTCCAAAACTCCACAAAAGTCAATGTTTCCACTGAATTAAAATAAAAACCTTAGGTTGTTTTTTTTTTTCCTTTCATCTATAAGCAAATAAATGAGTCTTACAATTCTCTAAGCTTAAAAGTCCAAGTTTTCATAGATTTCTTCTGATATTTCCTGGTATTCATTTCCCCACATGCACAAACACCAGTGCATCCTTGAAAGGTGAAGACTCCTTTACCCTCACAGTGAAAGACACAATTATAAATTCTGTCATGTATGACAACAAATGCAATTCTGCTATACTTACAAAGAACTTTTACAGTCTAGTTCTCAGCTGGGAAAAGATGTCTTTTTTAGGATAGGGGGTGTTTTTTTCCCAATCCTGAATTCAGTTTAGCTCAGTCAAACTCAGAAACAGCCACAGGGAAAAGTGAAAAGCTTGACAACACCCAAGATCCTTCACACATGAACTATCAAATATTTTGTGTCCAAGCTCTATTGAAACACATTATTCCCCAACTTGCTCCTCAAACCAAGGACAAATACCAGGAAAATACTACTGCTACAACTTTCTCCTCCCTTGCCTCTCTCCCCACCTTTACTAAATGCATTTATATAGGTAGTACACATTAAAATACATATTAACACTTGCACAAGAGTTGAAGCAAAACAACACTGATATGTGAGGTGGTACAATACCCTTTCGGTCCGCGGAGCTATAAAGTGCTTTGAACACAACATGTAAAGGGGAAGTTGGGGACAAGAGAAGAATGAAACTCAGGTTATTTGTGCCCTAGATCCAATTCACTTTTGCTGGCTTTGAGAAGGCTGCTTACATGGTCTTATGCTTATGGTCAAGTATTATTAACAAACCACCAGTAAACTATAACATTGCAGAAACAGACAATTTGGCTAAAAGGTGATATAAACTATCCCTCAGGTGAACCCCAGAGAGAGCAAAGGCAGGCAAGCCTTAGAATACTTAGGTTTAGTCCATACACATATCCCAGTACTCAAAACACCAAACCATTCACTGTCTTTAGTGGTCAAGAACCAAAGTTACATGTTGTAAGTATGAGGAAAAGATGACCAGTAAGTTAGAAAAAAACCACACCCTGACAGCTCTTTGGCCTGGACTGTTTCCATCACTCTCAACACTCCAGTCAAATAATTTCTGTCTTTGCATTCTTTCTGTTTTACTTTGTGGGCTGAGAAAAGCCCCTGGCATCTTATATGATGTTTTTTTCCAGAGGGAAACTAAATTAGTTCTTGTTGTTGGTGATGTTTCTGTGATGAGAACTGTAGTTGGGAGTTAACCAAGATCGTGTAATGAGAATATTTTTTCAGTGTAATCTACTTGCCTAGTCATTATTTCAGCCTATCAATTTGCATTGAGGAGAAAATATAAGGAAATAGGATGCATTGAAACAATGAACCAAATAACGTGGTGGGGGAAAGAAGTCAGAGCTGAAAAATGAACATGTAATTATTGACTGCAAAGGATCAAGCCAGGATTATTTTTCTCCTCCCTCCCCTTGTATTTTGGTTTACGATTCAAGAAAAAAAAAAATCAAGTAAATATTAGGTGCTGTGTCTGTACAAGAGGGATAAGTTAATCATTCATTTAATCCTTACCATCACCTACAAATAGTTTAATGATTTGAAAAAACAATAATAGAGTTTCTAGAGCAACTTCCATAACACAAACTTCATAAGTAGCTCATAAATATTGGAAAGCCTTACATTTACATAGAAAGCTAGGTAAAGTAAATCAAAAATTCATTTAGTGTCCGTCCAGAGGACCAGAACCAAATTCTTCACCTCCTCCATCAATATTGACACGAAACAGAATTATTTGTGACTGATCCAGGTGTTTCTTTCCACATAATATCAGTATGGGCTGGTTGCCCACCCTCATCCCCTAGGCTGTTTCTGCAGTCTGTCATTCAACCCCTGCTCTTATGAAATACATAAAATTAGCAAAGTTTAACCATGACTGAAGTTGAAAGCCATAGCTATACATGTCCTTTTAACTTTCCTCTTACTATTTTGTGTACATAACTCATGCTATTTACTAAATTCTGTTCCAAATTTTGAAGGATTTTTGTGTCTTAGATGATGTCTCTACCTCAGTTTTACAGTTCCTCATATTTATTTTTCCCCCCTCTAAGTAAAACAGCTATGTATTTATTTAAATACCTGTATGTTTAATACTTAACTATTTAATTATTCTCATCTCTCTATTTAGCAGCCTTTTTGAATAACACCCTTAGTCATGCTTTTACATGGTTCTTTTACACTAGGGCCACAGAATATAATTTACAGTCTTTTCTTGATAGTATACGCAATTTTGTCATCAAATATATTTAGAACTACTGTTATTCTGCTACAGAAAACATGGCATGTCAGGGAAACCATGCTGTACAAGTGCTTTAACAAAAGATTCACTAACAACTTTGTGTCTCTTTCTTAGAAAAACAACGAAATATGCATTTTATATACTCAAAACCACTTCTTTCTCCCTTTCCCTTCTTACCCAGCCTTTCCAAGGTCACAGATGTAGCCGTAACAAACTATATAGTACTGGCAAAGGTTTATTCCTAACCTCGTATAAAGCAGTCAGCGGCAGCTCCCCCAGAAAAATCATTCTGTTCAATGCAAAATGCACTGAGGTCAGAGGGAAGATGATACTTCCACTAAAATAAATAAATCATTTCTCTTACTGCGTTTCTCTTTACAGGAGACAAAAGTCCTATGTTTTCCAGCATGTTCTTTGAAAGCTTTACCAAGAGGGCTTCCCAGTTGTCAGTCACAGTACAACACAGGTCTCCAGAGACATTACAGAAGGTAACTTTGTTAATAATTTATCAGGTGCTGTTGATATGAGGCACTTCAGCATACTGAGTCTTGTTATTATTCCTCATTATCAAGACGCTTTTATCTGTTCTCAAACTGGGACAACTGTGTTGCAAAGTCTCCATCCACCATCACTCATACGATGAAGTTAACTAAACACGATCACATCACTCTTGAAGATCATCTTAAATGAGAGCTGAACAAATGCTTGCAATTTAAAAACTGAGCTGCCAAAGATACAAATAGACCAATAGGCAGATGGCTATTTGGTTAGTTTTGGAAGGAATAAGACAACTCCTCTCCTACAGTGAGCTCAGGAAGCTCACTCCTTCGATTAATAAGCTGGCAGGGGACCACAAAATTGCTGGAATATTCTCTTTAAACTTTAGTCTCAGTTGAGGAATCCACTAGGGAATAACCACAGGGCATCATGCACCAGCATTAAGTACAATGGGTGACACATGCATACAGATTATATTTGCAATAAACAACAGACATGAATTTCTTATCAGTTCCTTATGATATCCTCAAATCCATCTTCCCTGAAAGCTACAAAATACTTTTTTAAATGAGGTGACAGGAAGACATATGAGAGCCACTCGTCTTTTAACTGAGTCTGGGACTGCCCAACTGCAATTTTTATCTGGTTGTATAAAAGGGACTAATTTTTGCTGTATTTATAGGTTACTGTTCATTAGCACTATCATTTTTATGAGAGTAAAATTTGTTCCTCTCTATGTGTAAATTGCCCTAAGCCCTTTGAGGTTTTAATTCATTAGGCATTTTATAAGCATAACTTCTCCTTTCTTGAAAGCCTTTTCAAGGTACCAGGCTTTACAAACTAGAAAAAGCATGAGGCCCATCTCCATATACCCAGGGTGAAAGCATAAACAGATGCTAACATTCAGCTTCACCACTAGTGTGTCACCCAGTGATGCCTCTTAACATGAATTTCTTATCAAGGAGTGATGTGCCTTATTTCTGGCTTAGTTCTAACGAATAAAAATGTAAGTGCTTGAATATTCTCAGCTCAGTCAAAAAAGGGAGGATCAAGCACCACCTATCTAATTCATTACAAATCATCTATTTGAGGAATATTACATAAAGGAAGATGAACTAACAGAAAAGTCCTCAGACTTTAAGGTAATTTTTTAATTGTAATTTTTCATCTTGCTTGGTTTTTAGGGTGGGTTATTTTAGGGCCAGATTTGTTTGGTTGTTTTTGGTTTGGTTTTTCTTTTTTGTTTTGTTGTTTTTTTTTTTTTTTTTTCTTTTTGGTTGTTGGAATTTTGTTTAGCTGGTTTGGAATTTTCTGTGGTGGGTTTTTTGTTTGGTTGTTTTGGGGATTTTGGTTGATTTTTTGGATGGTTGGGGTTCTCTTGGTTGGTTTGGGGATTTTGCTTGTTTGGGTTGGTTTTTTGGTTCGTTGTTTTGGGGATTTCAGTTAGCTGGATTTTTGTTTGGTAGGTTTGTTATTTGGTTATTCTAAGGATTGTGTTTGGTTGGATTTTTGTTTGGTTGTTTTGGGCATTTTGTTTGGTTGGTTTGGAGATTGTGGTAGGGTTGGGGTTTTTTTGATTGATTTTTTTGGTTGGTTGGTTGGCTTTTTTGGTTAGTCGTTTGGGGATTGTATTTGGTTGGCTTTTTGGTTGGTTCGATTGGGGATTTGATTAGTTTGGTTGGTTGGATTGGGGAGTGTAGTTCATTGGTTTGTTGGGTGGTTTCTGCATTGGGTGGTTTGGGGGTTTTGTTTGCTTGGTTGGTTGTTTTGGGGAGATAGTGTGTGGTTGGGCTTTTGATTGGTTGGTTTGTTTGGGGGGATTTTTGGGTGGTTGTTTTTTTGGTCAATTTATTTTGTTGAGTTTGGCTGTTTTTTGGTTGGTGGGTTTGGGGGATTGTGGTTGGTTAGTTTTTTAGTCTTGTTTTAGGGATTTCGCGTGGGTGGTCTCTTCATTGATTAGTTTGGGAATTGTTAGGTTGTTTTTTTGGTTGCGGTTTTGGTTTTTTGTTTTTAGGATTTTGGGAGGTTGGTTTTTGGTTGGTTGTTTTGGCAATTTTGGGTGATTAGGTTGTTGGTTCATTTAGGGATTTTGGATGGTTTTTTGGTTGGGGGGTGTGGTTGGTTGTTTTTGGGATTGTGGTTGGTTTCTGGGTTATTTTGTAGATATCATTTGGGTGGTTTTTGGTTTGTTAGTTTGGCGATCATGGTTTTTTGTTTGCTTGGTTTTTTAGTTGGTTGGTTTGAGGATTTTGGTTTGTTGGTCGGTTCGTTGGTTTTGGTTGGTTGGTTTTTTGGTTGGTTGGTTGTTTTAGGAATTTTGGCTGGTTTTTTGGTTGGGTATTTTAGGATTTTGGTTAGTTGGTTGGGTTTTTTGGTTTCTTCGTTTGTTGATTTTATTTGGTTGGTTGTTTGGTTTCTTGGGTTTATGGTTGGTTGGTTTGGGGAATAGTTTTGGTTGTTTTTTTGGTTGGTTTGGGGATTGTGGTTATTTGTTTTTGTTTGGCTGTTTTGAGGATTCTGGTTGGTTGGTTGTTTTGGGGATTGTGTTTGGTTGGTTTGGGTATTGTTTGTTTGTTTAAGATTCAGTACTAGTACATGTAAATAGTAGAATCAAATCACATGAAATAGACATTCCTATTCAGAAAGTCACAACACATTTACTGCTAAATACTACTTGTATCAAAATAGCCCAAGCCCAGGCACCTGCAGCACTGACACAGCACAGGCTAGAAAACCTCTGGCCAGCATGGCAGCATCACTCTGTATTTTGTGATGATATAATTGAGCACTGATGAGTGTTCAAATAAGTAAAACCCTGCTTCAACTCTTAGCTTAGAAAACATCTTTCTGAAGTATTTCTAACTGCACAAAACACTCAAAAAATTGTCTTCCATGGCATCATTTTTTTTCAGTGAGCATCAAGAGGATGCAAGAGGACAGGACCAACTCTTCATGCACAAAGCTGAAAACAACTGTTTCATCTCAAACTTCTGTTGCCAAATTGCTACCAAGCCTCTTTGACCTTACAGGCTAAGAACTATTGAGGACCAGAGCTATCAGTGCTGACTCTATGACCTCAGCTCCATAGTATTGGATACTCATAGCTCATAGAGGATATAAATTAATGAAATAATCTCGTAAAAGCTCAAATTTAAAACTGGTATGATTTATTAGTCTTCTAAACAGTCTTTACAGTAACCTGATTCTCTAATAAAAAACATGCACATTTCACATTTTGTTATTTCTGTGGATACCCAAGAGACACAACTCAGCTGCAATACTGTTCTGATGCTACAGTTGATTGAGAAGCTCTTTGCCTGGGTTCGTGCTATGCCAGGTCAGCTGCAGCCTGAGACTAACACCCCACAAAAGCCTTAACAACAGTAAATAAAGGGGAAGGCAGATGCCCCAAATTCTCAGTTTCATACTCTGTGTCCAAAATATCTGGCTTCTTATACGTTTTGCAGCTTTCAGAAAGTACCTGCCATTGCAACATATATTTCAGCCCCCAGAAGTTCAAACATTGAATGATCTCCCAAACTGAGGAAGAAAATAAGTGAATAAATTTTCACCATGGTGCCTGCTAAAAGCAGTATCAATAAAGGAGCATACTGGTTTCCTGAATATTAACCACTAACTTGGCAATAGTATTTTTAAAGATAATTTTCTTGAAGCTGTCACAATACATCAATAAGGCTAAAATTAGCATTCTTACACCAAAAAGGGTGGTGACTACATTCTCTACCTGGTTTGTAACTATGACCATGAAAAAGCAGCATTAAAGTGTCTTGTCCTAGCTATACAAATGGCAGACGGTTTTCAAGTATTACACATTGAACTTTAAATTTTTATATTAAATATTTCTATGAGTTTTTTAATCCAGCTATTAAGAGACCAAATAAATGACTTATTTTGAGTACAGAATTTCTCAGAACCTTGATGGTGGCACTTCCAACAAATGCCATTCTAGTTATCGCACAAATAACCCAGACACTTGAGATATCCACATCTGCCGTGACCTTCCACTCTATGAATAAGCAGCACACCACTACATTCAGCAAAGCAGAACTTCATGGAGTTATTTCCATGTCTTTAATCTGACTTTTCCTGTGCCCTAGTGTTATATACAAAAGGATGCAAAGATCTAAGCAAACAAACTGCAACACATTAGGTTTATAATCCCATCTTTGGAAGTTAAGATCATCATTAGCTGATGGTTATATAAGAATAATTACAAGTGTTTTATTTGGTCAGATTTAAACATACATTTTCAAAATTTTCATATAAATGAAAAATTACAGCACAATTAGATACCAAATCTAAGTAACACTCTGCTATAAAAATTTTAATTAAAGAAGGAGATACTTAAAAATGGTTTAATACAGCAACCCACTAGTTAGAGAAACAATACTTCTACTGTATGTATTCTGTCCAGCAGCCATCTATTGGCTCTGCCATGCTTGCCTTTGCCTAATTAAGAATATGATTTGAATTCTACTCAGTATAAGAATGTATTCAAGAACACATGAAAAAAGATGTTATGACTAATCATTATAATTTGAAAGACTACAAAAACTGAGCTTCATATTTACTTCAACTTGTTCAAAAATGCAGATTGCTGACAAGCTGTTTCTTCTAGAAAGCCTAAAATTGTCCATGCGTTCTTAAACACTGCAGACTCTCTATTAATAGATCTTGCCAGAGTGGACTTGGAAGAAAGAATTTCTCCCCACCCAGGTATAGATTTACCATGCACAGCAACTCCCACAGCAGGGCTGTGTGCATCCAGTGTAGGAGTCTTAACCTGAGAAGAATGAAGGTGCTTTTATGCCAATCAGAACAGTTAAGGGTTACAAAAATACTACTGGACCCACATGAAGCAATATCTGGTTATTCTACATACTGTCATTTTCAATGCTTACTAAAGAGAAGAGTTTTGCAAAAAAAACCTTTACTCCAGAACCCCTCAGGAACAAAATATTTCCATTGATAATAATCTTAACTCCTAAGTGAGGAAACTGAAATACAACACTGCAGTTTGGAAATCACTTAACATGAAGTCTAATGGAGACATGGAAAAGTGCTTACTAGCAGAGACAGACTTTTTTCACTTGATCAGAAAAGTAAAACAAAAGCCAAAAGCAACAGCCCAAAGTAAAAGGACAGAGATTAAATCAATGCTAGTCTATCAGACTGAGCACTTGAATGTCTTGAAAATACTTCACCAGCCTTCTGTTCACCATTTTTGCTCTTACCTACTAGCAAGAACATGTAAAAATGAGTTATAAGTAAGTGACAACATGGACTTAAGTGCAACACTCCTCACTCCTTCAAGAACTACAGACCCATCTTTTATCAGTGGTGTCACTAAGCCACAGTGTGGCTGGCTTGCAGTCAATCAAAGCAAGTCGACTAGAAAATCCACCTGTGCTTCTGCCAACAGACAGAGAACAACCAATATTGAATCAGCAATTAAACTACCTTGATCTATCCCCTTCCTTCCTGTGCATAATTGTCCTTGGTTTAGATCTTTCCTACCTTTGCTCCTTCATGGAAATTCAATGCACTGTATCATCAAGCCTTCCTCAATCCACTTTTCTGGTCCAGAAAATGAACAACCGAACATTCTTTCCAATAGCTTTCACCTGCCCAACTCAAGCTCTCTAGCTGAGAACTTCATCTTTATTTAACTTGTTCCTTAGCCTAAAAAATACTGCTGCTATAATAAATGGGAAGACTGCATTTCATTGTGTAAAATGGTTATGGAGCTTTTGACCAATGCTTAAAAAGTGACTGAAAAAAACAACAACAAAAAAAAAAGACTTGAAAATTTGTGCCTCTATTTCCCAGCCCAATTTCCCACTACAAGTCTTTTGCTTTTCAGTTGCAGTTGCAAGTTATTCAAGATAATATTTGTTGAAAAGTATGAGGAAAATTAAGTACTTTAACACAAAGTATGTGACTAACAAAAACTTTAAAGACTGTATCTTCTATATGAAGAAGAGAGTATTCGATAGCTCTGTGCTTCTGCATTCAAGAAATGTTTTCAGGACAGTCAACTTCTAAACATAATGTTATATTTTAAGAACTGAGGTTTTTCACTACACATTAGTGCAACTGCTCAGCCCCTAGGTTTGCTGCTAAATAAATACTCCTGCCTATTAAAATTACTTCATCACTATTGATCCTCAACTTGTGCTTCTCAGATTGTTATATTTTAGTACATTTCAAGTGTGAGTTTTGAAAACACAAGTCAGTATGGATGTGTTTAAACCACTTGAAAATGTTCAAGAAGTTGCCAAAGTTCACACTCCTTAAATGTCACCTAAAGCATTAATTAAAATTCCTTTCCAGAGGGGTTGAAGAAATCCTGTTATACAACGGCACCTACCCCTAACTTACTAAAAGAAGAGGATACATTTCAACCTCTATAATTCGATGCTGACAGTGAAGTTACACAACAAAAATCTCTACTGCCAAAGTAAAATGTGCAAAGATGGCAAACAAATTGCTCAAGTTCAGACTGGGTATGCTGGATTTAAAACTGGCTGAACTGCTGGGTTCAAAGGGCTGCTGTCAGCAGCACACAGGCCATCAGTGGTACAGCCAAGGGCCAATACTGGGGCAAATATTGCTGTCCTTCACTAAAGACCTTAATGATGGGATCACGTAGACCTTCCCCACTTTGGAGATACCAAACTAGGAAGATTGGTTGATAGAACAGATGGTAGTGCTGCCTTTCAAAGCCACCTTTCCAGAGGAAGTGGTCAGACAGACGCTACCAGAGAAAGAACAACCTTAAGCATCAGGACGATTGTCAAGTCCCAGAACTTGGACATATTTGAAATCCAACTGGACACAGCATTGAGCAACCAGCTCCAGTTAACCTGCTCCAAGCAGAGCAGTTGGTCTCAACCCTCTCCAGAAGAGCTTTCCAACCACAACCACCCCAATGATACAGCTGTCTTTAGCTTTTGGACAGGCACTGTGGACAATAGTACATTTTTTCATTGCGGTCCACTTTAAAAAAAACCCCATGGATTTTCTATTTTTCACAGAAGTCCAACAAGAACCAGACTGTCACATCTTGTCTCCTACAGCAGATCTTCAAATTTAACAACACAATCAAATATATCTTAAGGAAGTATATTAAGGCCCAGTAAGGCTTTTTCTCTTTTGCATGCAGTTTAGCAAACATAAGTAAGAAAACATTCCACTTGTTCAGGGCTAAGTATTTTGTAAATATTTTTTGTGAGAAATAATTACACCTGGGGTTTTTTAAAATTTGTTGGTTTTTTTTTCTTCCTGTTACTTGCTCCTAGAGCCCCATCAGGGAGTTTCTTTACTAAGAAACCCTGAGGCACGTAACTTTGGCAAGCTCTATCTGCATTTCTGCCTCCTTTACTCAGCTTGTTCTTATTGCTTTGGTCAGCCATCTGCATACAAGATACTATCTGCAAAAAGGTGGAGCAATCTTCTTCCCCAAGCTCAAAAAAAATTTAAATATCAAAGAAAGAATTTTCTTGAAAGAATACCCATTGTTTTATGGTAGCCAAGATCCTGCTAACAGCAATGAGGAGCAACTGCACAAGGTACAGACATGAATGTTCTCCTTCATAACCTACAATTTTAGTCATTTTGGCTTGTTGATTTGGCAGTCTGTTCTCAGCTCAAACTTTACCTGAGCCACATGTACAAGTTGTCTTTCCTCCCCTCTGCCTTTTTTTCCCCCTCACAGCTCTAATCACAGATTACCTCTTCTACATTGACTACCTACCAACACTCATGAAATTTCCACTCAATCATTCTGCAAAGCTGAGATTCCCTGGTCAATGTCCTTGTCCATGCATAAACTATAGGAAGGACAAGAGCTGAACTAATGCTGCTTCTCTTAAAAGCATATTTAGGGAAAACACTGATTTCTAATCCATTAAATAAGCATATAAATGAGACAAAATAGACTAATGAGATTAGAGCAGTGAAAGTTTCATAAGATTAGAGCCTAATGACTAAATTTCCTGTGCTCATTAAGGTTACATTCTGTGCTTATAAGATATATCCATTTTACAGTAAATTAATTGCTTGAACAATGTGAATATTTTTCATGTATTTATAGTAGTCCAAGATGCAGAATTTAAAGTCAGCAGTGACTTTTGATAACTGTAAGCTTAAACTGACTGCCTCTGTTTTACCCCTAAATTTCTCAGCCATCTCAACTTCCCTCTCAGTGCTGCGCCTTTTTAAGCCCCTCATTTTCAAGGTAAGGGGGATTACCCCAGGGGTGAGACACACAAGCACAGGATTGATACTCATCCAGGTACATTCCCATAGTTCTAAGAGTTAATCAAATTATTACAAATTGACAAGCGTTAAAAACAGATATGGGTGAAAATGCAATTTTGTGCCATCAAACAAAACAAAGACAAGCTTTTTATGTCTCTACTTTGTCTTGACCAGAAATACATCTTCTCTTTGCTTATTTCTGCTGCCCTCTGTGCATGCAAGTCCTGAAATTCAGACAATTTATGCCTCTGACAGGAAGAATAAACTTTCAGAACTACTCAGGGCTGTGTTTCCCTGGAGGAGGCACTTTGATGCAATTTGTCAAAAGCCAAAAGAGTGCTTTAATGGACAATTTACCTCAAATGACTGCAGCTGTTGCCAAATAAAGGAACAGAGACAAAAGATTTAAAATGGTTCTACCCATGCCAATATAATTCCCAATGATTAATGAATAAAATATAGCCTTTGCTATCTCCCCTTTTTAGTCAAAAGCAATAAAAGTAATTAATCATTATGTTTCTGTGGTTTGGCTACATCAGATGTTCAATCAAAACACTTGGGGAAATTTCAAAAGGTATTGTTAACAAAGTACACACACATTTTGAGCTTATTGCTTGTCTTGGAAGTAAACCCAGATATTCCCTCTTCAGTCAGAGCTCAAAAAAAGTCACTAAAAACTCTGAAATTCTACCTATTAAGAAAACCCCAAACAAAAAAACCACCAGAAACACCACACCCTAACTTGGTCCCAGGAGATCTCGTACTCTCACATGGCAATAGTCTCATGTGTAATACTTCACTATTATACAATATTACAAGCACAGTTGGAGCATACAGAATGAATAAAATTAACTGCACAAGAACTTATTATAAAGAAAGCTCATACTATTTATTTTGAAGGCCTTTCTGTACCTCTACATCTTTCTTCATTAAAATGATGAGAATGAAAATATTATTCAACAGCAAACACAGGGAAGTTAGGACAGAAGCCTCTCATTAGACCACAGAGAATATTTGGTACTTCAAGGTAGTGAAGGAAGCAAATATAGCTAAACAGAAGACACAGCTAACCAAAGCATTTAAACATTATTCCAACACCGCCCCATGCAACCCCATCCTTCAATCATCCGATTTTAATCACCCCTTGGACTACTCAGGCATATTAATCTACAAGCAAAGAAGAGAATTCATACCAGCTTTACATTCTCTTTAAAGGTGCCAAGTACAGTTTTCAGTATTCCTACTCCTGGTAAGCACTTATGCAGTGGAGCAGCCCCACTGCTGCTGTTTATACTTTCCCACGATTGGCAAGTCTTTGAGATCAGCTGCTCTGTGGTAGTACCAAAACATTTAACTTCCTTGAATTTTGTCTTCACCTAATCCAACACACCTGCCTAGGGTTTAATAGAGAGAATACTTCCATATCATCATTTACTGCATGTGGAGATGAGTTAGGCACATAATTAATTCTCACTTTTACCCACAAATTTATTTCCAGACATTGCCAATATCGTTGTGCAGCAGGCAGAATGCACACGGCAGTGTGCCAAAAAGTACGAGCTGTGAGACCAGAATGTCACTTTTGTTGACTAGTGTCACTTTTCCATCAAACTCAAGAAGTTCCAGTGGGCTTGTGAATTAATTTAAAGATCAGGGTTGGTTTTTTTTCTTATTATGCTTATTACTGACTTCCCACCAGGACAGGTGTCTTAAAATTCCAAAATTAACACACCTGGATGTGCCCAGAAGAAAAATTGCCTTCCAAATGCATTAAGTCCAGCAAAATACTGCTCAATCACATTTTATAAATCCCTATACAAAGTATAAAGATAAAATTTGGCTCCAGGCATACAGGAAGTCATTGCCCACATTAGCACAACCCCTGACGCTCAGTGCTCTGGCTATCTGTTCAAAGCACAAATATTTGTCATGGTCACACAGTTATAACGGGCCAGTTAACACTGTTTTAAGTGAAAAGTGCCAGTCAATGTATAATTAAATGCTAAATAAAAAGCCATGGTGAATAAATTCTGTCTTGTCAGTCAGGAAGACACTAAATGAAATAATCAAGCAGAATTTAGCTAGCATCTGTGGAAGTATGTTTGTCCAGTATTACACCGCATCTAGTTGTGTTACTAAATACAGCCACTAACAAGCATCAAATTTACACCAGATAAGGACTTTCCTTTTAGTCTCATATAAACACAAACTTGTTGGTCTAAAAGCATTTCTGTAAACACTTACACATAACATAAAGTACCCTAAATGAGCAGTACTTAAAGCAACAAAGCATCTCCTTCACTATCACTCACAGTTAGGGAAAGAGCTGTTTACTCTGCTGCCTATTCCATAAGAATTTCCAGGCTATTAAGCAACTTTGATGCTACAGCAAAGCTGAAAATCACCTAAGAGTTCAGCTTCCATTTCAAGATATTCATAGTTTTGAACCTGTGGTAGAATAATAAAAGCATTTTGCCACAAAGTTGGAAAAACTTATTATTTCATTGTCTCACACTACTTCCAGAAATTAAAGGCATTTACAAGGTGCAATAATCTGAATATGCACTAAGAACAGAGCTTGGGATTCAGCAAGTGTTTCTCCACAAGTTCCACCTTTTAGGAATGTACTGAATGGTAATAGAAGAGTAATTTTGAGCAATTGTATTTACTGCAAACTCAGGTAAAGAGATGAATACCAATGCACAGCCATGTCTAAGTTCTTGGCAAGATCCCCATACACTGTCCAGTATCATCATGTCCCGCAAGAGTGGTACGTACTTGGGACTATCAGTGCTACAGCTGCTCTTCACAAATTGTTCCATGATACAACCAGAGGAAAGGCTTCAGATTTCCCCCAAAAATGTCTAACAATTAATTTGTAGCTGCAGTACCCTCTCCGTTTCAACTTTCTGTTTCCTAATCATTATCAGCTGGCCACTGTTTAAGTCCTATTTCCCAATGAAACACCAACTACTTCCTCAAGCTATCCATCTATCAGGCCCTCTGTCCCACCTACTTAATGCTGAATTTGAATCAGTTCCAAAATTTAGCCCCTGGACAGAAGCTTTATGGACATGAAATTGTTCAATTATTGCAAAAAACCAGATGCCTGGAAAGGGAAAAGGCCTTACAGCTTGCCAGACAGCAGTACATCCAGAGTTCAGTATTGTCATAAGTTGAGGCAGCAAGGAGATTTAGGATACAATTTTCAGAACTCAAAGATCATTTCTTTCCTTACCCTTTGAGGATTAATTTTTCTAATGAAATTTATTTCCTCTTTTCAGCATTAATGTTACAAGAAAATTAAATGGCGCAGCATTTCTGGAGTAGCAGGAATTAGATGAAAACAAATAATGTAATCAAAAAACATGATCACAGGAGATCTTCACAAAAGTCCCTTGCTCAAGTCAGCCTATTGATATCTTCAGATACTTTAAAAAGCATCTCAACTTGTATAATTCATGGAAAGCATTTGTTCCAAATTACTAAGTCACAAGTTGTCTCCAAGGAAAATCCAATATACCAGAATATTTTCCACTTTATTCTTCCACCAAGAGTAAAGCACACCAAATTAATTTTTCAGAAAGCAGAGCAGTCAGCACTATATGCACTCCCCTAAAGATCCATGAAGGGATCACTAACAGCACCTCTTGCTAATAGGAGAAAAATAAAATACATTTCCTATATTTCATAAGCATAAAAATTTTGCTAGACCAATGGAGTCCCATATTACAACCTGCATGATGAGGCAACTCTTACTTCTTCAATATTATATTTTCATGTATGATAGTTAGGAAAAATACTCAAAGGTCACTGCTCACGTTACAGAACTGAAAGATTCATTTTGATATATTCATTCAAATTAAGATAGGGTAAAACATGAAACTATTATCTGAATTATGTTCAAAGCACTGGAGAGACAGGTCTGATCCTTCCTTTCTCAGAGTAAATATGTGTAAGTATTTATACACACACTCAGCCCTCACACAGTTATTACACATGATACTAAATACTTTTACTACCAAACAAATTCTAAGTTATCCTTTTATCCTGTCACAAGAATCACATACAAAATTTTCTATATCTCTTACTAGCTAAACTATGTGCTTATTTGCACTATCACCACCTTTAACAGAACTGTTTAATAGCTAGTAGGTAAATCCAAACAACTTTGTTTGTTCTGTAAACTGAATCAGCAATAATTGATCAACATTCATCAATGACAGTGTAGGAAACATGGGGGTTTTCTTGCACTTCGAATAATAAATCACTGTATAACTTTTTCTTAAACTTATCTAGCATAACAAATGGCTACAAATTAAGTCAAAACCATATGGTAGAGGCTAAAGGGTAGAGCGTAAGATGAATTTTATTATACAGAACCATATGCTGCACTTAACGTCCGTGATGACTTTGCCTTTCACCATAGATGATGACTATAAATCAGCACTGCAGATGTGAGAGCTCTACTAAACTCTACAATCGAATGATCTCCAGCACATGAATTCAGTATTTTCCTTTATCCTCAGAGGATGCAAGGTTACTTGTGTTAGGGATGACTTTTGTCCTGTTATGGAGTGTCATTTTTAACAATGGCAGTTCTTCAAGTAGCACTCCCAGCAATACCTAAACAAAAACTGAATAACCCATTCCAAGACCAGGGCTCCTTAGAGTTTTCCACATAGATACTCTACATATCAGAATACTGGACAGAACTTTCCACAGAATCAATGTTTCTGAACCAAAGGAGCTGAAATTGTATGTGCACTTGTATGTCTGCGTGATTGGGATTCACTACTCTGCTGCAAAGCAGCTCGCATACAGCTTGGTATTCTCCAAAATTGCTTTGTTATCAGGTAACCAGGTGAACTCTAAACAGAAAAGGAGCTTGACCACAGCAGCCTGACGACTAAATGCAGTGGCGGCACGAGAGGAACAAAAACGAGTCAAGTATGTGAAAGGCACACACTGAATTGGAGAGGTCGATCTGCTGCTGTGCAATTAGACAAGTTACCTACAGTTCAGCCATTTCTTGCTTTCTACACAGAGATTAAGACATTTGAACAACAGTAACCATTAGTGAGCAACACACAAACCTTTCAAATGAATTTCCAGTTTTGAAAAATAAAAATACTAAAAAAACAGAAATACAGTACAACAGACTGTTCAAATTACTAATTTACGGTGAACTGAAGGTAAGATTCTTTCAAAGAAGTAGTCTAGCAATTTCTATTTTAGGAGTATTTAAAAATACAGTGTATTTTCATTGTCTGTGCCACTGGGCACATCACATGAAAGATGTTCCAGAAAACTGCTCACAGCAAAGGTCATATCTCAAGGTAAAAAGCATTTGCACTAGCAATGAAAAAGGTGCATTTCAAATAGAAAAAGTGAAGGTTATTTCATTGCTCCCTCCCACCACAACCCCTCTTTTTATAAGCCAGAATAATTTACACTTTTTTCTTCACTTTACCAGTTTTCACCATTGCCAGATTTTTCCCCCAAAACCAGCTGACTTTATTTAGCTCAAGTCAATTCCTAGTACTAATAACATACAAGTCAAAACCCTCATCGATTTTGGTGAGATCAAAAAGATCCATAACAACTTTTGATCTCAGCCTGTCTATTGTTTCCTATCTCTTTCCCTCAAGTGTGGGGTTTGTTTTTTTTTGTGAGTTTGAGGCACTGCTAGACAGTGCCATGCTGGTTCTGTATTACCATGTTTCATCCAGAAAGTACTTGAAAAATACCATTGCAAATAATGCCCAAGTACCATCTTAAGAGGAAAATGGGGCTACCTTGAGCAAATTATCTTCCTTCTTCTAAATTCAATTCCATAATTTCATCTTAATTATAATAAAACACAAGCAATATTTATCAAGCAAACATGTTTAGAAAAACATTTATACAAAGAATAGAATTGATACCTTAAAGGGTTCTGCTCCTGGCTAAACAATTATTAATCCAAATACTGATTTCAATATCTAATTTTATAACAAAACTCAACCAAACACAGTGAGGACGGTGTGCGTGTTCACCTTTCTGGCCTCTTCAAAACACTGTCAAATCTGCATAAACATCAGCAATGGACGGAAAGATGACTGAAAGCTTATAACTTTGCATTTCCTGTAATTCCTGACTATGGACCTGAAGCAGTATTGTGAGTACTTTAGAAGTAGAGTAACCAATACCATTCACCATTTGGGACTCTCAGAGCCTAATTGTTCCAGCCAGAGAGGATTAACACAGTTAAATGCAGCTGACAACTTAAGCTCCCCAGATCCTACAAAGACTAAAATCACCATTATGAGAGAGAAAAAAAACACCACAGAAAACAACAGAAACAATCCACATTTAACTGCCTAGAACTTTCCCATAACTCCCAATACACTTTGAATAAGACTCTGCCCCATGAGCCAGCATCCAGCATCCATCAGACGTGAGTCACCGAGTGAGCAGCACTAGCAGTAATCACTGCGTTTTATAGTTATGTTAGAGGAGCATATGATCTTATTACCCACAAAAATTGTGGGAGACTTTATTATTTTGTTTTTCATCTTTAACTGGGGATAGTAATTGTTCTCAAGAAAACTCACCCACAACCAAACCCCTACCAATATCAATGAACGAACAGCTCATGGCCTAATATGAAGCTAATAAGAAGCAAAGCTATCTGTAAATAACAGCTGTATTTGCTCACTGCAATAAAGTGGAGAATGAGACAAGTGTGCCCTCCTTAACAATATTTTATACTCCAAATTCATATTCCCATCAGGAGAGGCCTGAAAACTCAACACACCAGCTATCAGGCAGATCATCAGAAACTACCAGAAATCTTGCTCCAGCCCTCCCTGCAAGACCTGTGCACTGCCAACCTGAACCCTAAATTACCCTCTGTGCTCAGAGCAGTTGGAGCAGGTATAAGCAGTGACCCACAGCCAAAGCCCAGGCCAGCTCACTCTGGAGCAACTCCACTCATCCATTTTTCCAAAGGAGATAGTTTCTACAGAATTCAAAAAAAAAACAAAACAAAACAAAACAAAAAAACCCACCAAAACAAACAAACAAACAAAAAACCAAAAAAAAAACCACCAAAACACCACTAGCAATCTATTCTCAGACATTTTCAGCATCCATCCACAGTTAACTGCTCTACCACTTGGCTCTCTCCAGCTGCTATAAAAGCCAGTAATGCAGAACTGGAACTCAGACTGTCAAGAAAGGCAGCTACAGTTGCACATGTCCAGATTATGAACTATACCCATTAACACCTGGGAAGTATTATACAAGGGAATCCACTGGAACACAGTTATATTTGTTTTAAAATATACATATTCTGTTTAGCAATACTACTAAAACTCATTGTAGACATCCACCTCAAGATCTGGGGTTCCTCTCCTGAAGGAAGGCTCACAGTCTGGCACTCATTCTTCCTCTCTCTTCCAAGACACTACTTCAGAAAACTGCAGGATTCCAATCTTACCATTCCTCCAACACAGGGGCTGGAAGAAAAGATTCAGTGTTTCTATCATCCTCATAGGTTCTGTCATACAAGTATGGCAAAATGCATCTCTTCTCTGCAGTCTTCTCATATTAGATTTGTTTGTTTAATAAACATTTCCTTGGAGGAGCAGTCTCACATCAGTATGAGATTTATAATATTTTAATTTATAAATTTATAAACCATGATTTTGTAGCTGCTTGTACAGCAGAGATTTCAGATGAAAGCAGAGCAGACTAAATGCAACCGGACTGGTGTTTTATAATGGAGATCATTGACTGATTCCTGTGATCCACAATCCTAACACCAGGCCACACCTGATGTTCTTGCCTCTCTAGAGAAAAGCACACAAGCTATGACCTCTACAAAGCTCATTTGGTACCATTTTAATACATATTTATGCACGCACACAAAATGGCAAGTGTGGTTGCATCACAACTGCAAAATGCTCTTGGGGATTTACTGCAATTTCCTCAGTCTTTGCTGATTACAGAAATGGTAAGAAGAGAGGCCAGCCAATAGGGTGAAAAGGTGCATTTACCCTGCACAGCATCCGCATTCATAACAACAGTATGGACTTTGCCACTTATTCCTAATGCTAATCAACTCACATATAAGGATTTAGAATCTTGATCTGCAAGACAGTTCACGAAAGTCCACAAAAGAAAACATAATGAGTACTTTGCATGTTGAATTTCATCTGTTTATGTTTTCTCACGATACATAACTTCAACTATCAAATACAATTTTCAAACATATTAGTGCAACATCCCTCAGTCCAGACTCTGTGCCTACTTCTTGCTGTGAATTACAGCCAAGTAAACTGATAAAATTGTATCAGTTCCTTTGAACTAACCAATTTCAGTTCCTTTGTGGTTGCAGTATTTCAAAGGTGAACAAAAAACATGCACAGCTGAGTTACAGAATATATAAATACTCACATAAAGCAACATTTTCAACTCCAAGAGTGCTTAGTATGACACAGTTAACTACCTCCAGTACATAAGAGATGTGCTATTGAAAAATTAGTGACATGGCTCAGATTTTAAGTGGATATTAAAAAACCAAACTCAAACATTAACATACCGCATGCCCTGGCTCTGTTAGCACTGCATTGGCCAAAAACCCACAATAATTTTAATTCCAAATATTTTTCAAGGTTTGCTTAATTTTTGTTGTTCCTACAAGTATTCCAGCTTGTTCTCACTCACTGTACCAGTCCCAGGTTGTAAACACAAGTGGGGTGTAACTCTTCCATAAGCAAGTTTATCCATGTATTTGCAAACTGACTGCACAAACATGGTTACAACTGCTCACATACTATACTGCCTACACACTGAAATGCTAAATAATTAAGGAAGGCTCCAATGAATTAGCAAGATTCAGGATGATTTGTAAGAGATATTTCAAAAAATAACCAAAGCCAATATTTGTTGATCCATTTACTACCATGTAATTGTACTAAATAAATTGTACTAGATAAACAGTAAATAAATTTACTACATGTAATTGTACTAAATCCCTTTGAAGAGACAAATTTGAGCTTTTTTTCTTAATGCCTTAAGAAAGTATCTTTACCAAACACAGGAATTGGTTTACACTAGCAAAGTATCAAAACTCAGGTCCTGGTTTTCATCAGTGCTTGGACAGATAAAATGCATGTTGTATATCTATCTACCAAAGCATTGTTAGTCTTTGCTGTTTATTATCCTGACTGGTTATCAATTAACTCCTTGCACTGTGGCAACAGGACAAGGCACAGGTAGCAAGAGGAGTTCAGAAAGCCCTTAGGAGTAGCTAATGGCTGACCATGAGACCCTGGCCAAATCTCAGCCCAAGCATTTTCTCTATCCTCAGCACACTAATCTAGGAGAATTATTAAACACAAGAAACTTCCTCTAACACCAATTAAGACTAACCAGTGGCCAATATTACAGCCCTGACCTATTAAATATATCAAGGAATCATCTGAAATCAGATTTTTTACCTTATCTCATCTGCTGACAAAACTACACACAGCAAAGTGTTTAAATTACCATTATGTACCAAAACATATGAAGATGAACAAGATGCTGTATTTTGTTATGGCAATTTCCTCATGCAGCAAGGGGAGGAGGACAAACTGGGGTAAGCAAGCTCTTTGTCCTAGCATGGACACAGAGGAAAACCATTTAGTCTGAGACTGAATTAATGTGATAATGAACTTGTATTTTTGCTTGTTCCCACCACTTGCAAAATATTTTCTCCATCATATTCTTCCTCCCTTGAAAAAACAATCATTTTGTTCAGGCTGCATTTCCACTTTCTCTATGTTAAACACTTCCAAAATAACCTTGAATATCTGAGGAATTCAAGTTGTTGAAAACAGGGGCTGGGAGGAAAACAAATTAAACAGATTTGTTTAAGCCCAGTGTGCTTATGAAAATCTTTCCTTTGGCTTTCCACAGCTCCATCTGCATGGTAGTCTCTGTAGACTCACATACAGTTTTAAACTTGACATTATCTAATGTATCTTGGGAAAAATCCTGCACAGGCAAATTGAATTTTTAAAAGTGGTACTGCATTCAATGAGCAACTAATACATTATATTTACTTGAACTGCAGCAGAATAACATTAAGGATAATAAACTCATTTGGAACTTACATTCTTTAGCCTCCATTTGAATACACATTTTAAGTGTTACAGTATTACAGGCTTTTTTTTTTAAGTCTAGGTTTTGTGCACAAATGAACAGTATATTTGGGGAGTAAGGGGGAAACTGCAAAAACCCCATAAAAACACTACACAACCTGTGTCTTGTTCAATTCTAGTAGAGGTCATTGCTTTCATTAAAAATAACAAAAAAAACCCCCTTGTTAAAAACGAATGCATATAACTTCCACTTAGAATTTAGTTTCAATCCAGTTGCTTGCCACTTTAATTCAGCCCTTGCTCCCACTTTGTGATATGCAAATATTTCTCATCTGAGCCCCTGTGGCCAATACAGGGTTTGAAAATAATCAAACAGAACAGTGTGCAATTTAAGGTCCTGAAAACAAGTACAGAAATGTTGTTTTATGCTTGAGGGAACTGTACACAGACCATCTGCTGCCTTTGTGATTCCCCTGATGCCTGTCACAGTGAGGACGTAGGAAAAGGCAAGGAATGCAAGCAGAGCTATCATCATGGAGTTTGGGAGGAGAACCTAAGCTAGCCCAGCACCTCGGCTAGACAGCACTTGGATCATCAGATCCGTGTCAAGTGCTGAGAGCTCACATCCAGTACAAGGTCCCCAAGGGAACAACCCCACTGGGCATTTTTTGTTATTAGAGCAGCATTACATACTTCATGCAGAGGGATTTAGGCTAATATGATCAGATAGCACTGAATCACAGAAAGTGATAGAAATCGGGGAAAAATGCAATAATTGGAAATACAGAAGATTTGGGTTAGATTTTTTTTTTTTAGTATTGTAAGAAAATCCATATAAGGATGACCTTAAATTGCTTCATAACCTTATGCCTTGTCCCTTTCCCTTCTCTCCCTCAAGGAACGAAAATTACACTGCTTGCAGAATCCAAGAACTGTTATCCAATTGCCGCGGAGATCACCCATGTTTATCTGAGAGAAACAGATAAGTCAAATTTACATCAAAGCATAAAAGAAAATAAATTCCTTCAGGATTATATTTCACATGAAAGATAAATAGATTCCTTTAAGGTATCCCCATTCTTCAAACCATGGTATTATTGCTTTTACATGAAACATTGTTGAGCCCAACATGTTCTTCTGATTACTAAACTCTTTTTATAAGAAAGAAGCCAATCCTCCACTGTGCACACACACTATGATAAGGATTTTAAAGCTTTTACCTATTTTATTATTTGGTTTGGAGATTTTAACCAGTGATGCAATATTAGATTAACTGGGATTCTCTAGAAAACCTGCCTTGCCTAATCAGCCTGTCACAGAGATAAAGAGGGCATATCTTGAAGTTAAAATTGCTGTCCCTTTCTCATACTTTCAGTCTTCTATCCAAAGCAATGACAAATATACTCAGAGGAAGAAAATAATTTTTCTTTTTACATCATCTTGATTTTACAATACTTTTTTCCATTTTTTTCTTTAAGATAAAAATCACTTGTGTTAATATTTTCCCCAATACAAGCCAACAAAGCAAATAGAATGAAACAGGAGAAAAGGAGTTTGAACTATTCAGATTTCAAAATGAAAGGTGTACAGGAAGGAGAATGCAGCTATATAAGACAAGTACAGCCTCCTAGCCCATTTTATACTTACCAGGACCAGTGTAAAATTAAGTTCTTGTCTCTTCTATAATCTATAAATTGGGAAAACAGGTGATCCAGCTGCCAGACTATGGTTTTCCCCACCCCAAATGGAAACTCTAGACAAACATAAACAAGAAAAAGCAGGTAGACAGCCTAATTGCTGACACCTCAGAGAAGCCTTCAAGGCATCTTTGTTAAATGGCTGCTACAGAGCCCTTAACTACCTTAATAATCCACTTTTCTTGGAAAGACGCTTACACTGGATTCGAGAATTATGAGAAAATGCTCATTTCAGAAAGCCTTCCACATACCATATTTAAATGGAAGTATCTACAAGTGGAATAATTCATGGTAAGTGCCTCCACTAAGTGGATTTATGCCTCCATGATGTTCTAAGTAACACGTTGCAGATGATCTCACTTTATCATGACATCCCTGCTTCAGAATAACAGACTCTATGCTGTTTCTCAACTTCAATCAATTTTCTTGTACATGTCATGTTTGTGACACTAAAATTTATCATCCAGAATAAAAGAAAGCTACTTCTTTTCAGAACTACTACAAATAATATTTTTCTTGAACAGAAACAACCAAGTCTTTAAATACAGTAGTACTGGATATCTTTTCCAGAACCTTCTAGCAGCTATAAAATTGAGGTAAATAATACAGTTTCAGTTAGTGAGAAAATCAATGGAATAACAGTCAAACCTGGCATTTTCCTGCCAATCCCACATGTGACTTACGGCCTGCAGTGCTGTCAGATCTCAATTTCAAAACAGCTTAGTTTTCCCTTTCCCACAGCCTCAACACTTTCCTTGCTTATGGCCAGCCTGTTGTGAACCAAAAGTATCACAGCTGGTTCTTGGGTTGGGTTTTTTTTTTAAGAGCTTCTCCTTCACTACAGCAATTCTCAGTAGCACACAAACTTCAGTCCATGTTACTGAACTGTGCCCTGCCTTACATTCCAGGCCATTGAGGCCATCCCAGTTCTTCTAATAATTATCTACTCCTTCGTCCTACCAAAATCTCTTAATCCTGTATCATAGCATTTCATTCACCCTGAAGAACAGTCTTAAGACAAACCTTGAGGATCTGTATTAACAGACCAATTCTTTCCTTCTAAGTACAGCTTCCCGCCCTCCCCTTAAGTCATTCCCTGTCCAGTCTACTAACTACCATTTTAACATCTTATTGCACAATTTCCCATAGAGTTCTACACAGACACGCTTATTAAGTGCAGATAACCAACTTCCTACGTGTAAACTATTATTTTATCAAGTAAAAGGACAAGCTACATCTAGCACCAAATACTTTGGAAAAATACCTCTCATCCATTTGCTATTGAACCTGCAAATACTTTTCCAAAATAGGCTCTAGAAAGTCATCCATCCTCTACAGGTCAGACTAATTCTCTTGCTCCCCTTCTCACCCCCATTCACTTTTTTTTTTTTTCTTCTTTTTGCACATCATTTTTTGTCTCTTAAAATGCAGTGATGATGTTTGCCAACAGATTTCACAAGTCTCTAAGGGTTTAGTTCTTGAGTAAACAAAAAATCAGAAGTAGATGTAAACATTTGTCACAGGTATCTTTAATTCCCCGCTTCAGGCAGATTCCTTATTTGGTTTGTTTAATCTCTCTGCAATTTGGGTGACCTCCTGCACATATACGGAGACTCGCGTAATCCTTGCATTCTTCCCTTTCTCTGCCCTCTTCTCACCCCCACACACAAGCACATCACTGTACACACCAGATAAAAAATTAACTTTCATGAGCAAGCTACTTTAGTCAGCAAATCACCCCTGAGTAAGTGACATACTACAATTAAACATTAGGAAAGAGCTGCCCTAAAAAAAGTGAAAAACACTTATTAGAAAGAATAGACAGGAGTCAGGAAAAAAAAAAACTTGTAGCAAAATCTGGTTCCTTAAATAATTAAATTTGTAGCAATACATAAAGAAAAAACTATTTCTGTGTTTCCAATTTTGTCTTAGTATTTGTCCAATTACTAATTCAGATATGGAAACAAACCAATGTAACGCACTTCAACTTTATCCCTGGAGATGCCTTCTTGAAATAAGATTCAAAAATACGACTTCTCAGTTCCTATTAACAATTCATTTCTTCGGAATATGGTTAGGCGGAACAATGAGACAAAACCTCTGAAACAGAATGTATCACCAGAGCCAGAAAACTATTTTGAATCTATTGAAAGCATTGATACTAAATATTGTTACAAGTTGAAGTCTGTAACAAAAAGTACAATTTCCTACAGGACATTTAAGGAATATAGGACAGTTACATCTGGTAGCTAAGTCTCCACAGGCCTGGGAAATATAATGTTTTTAAAGATACTCGTTCAAAGGATCCATCCATAGTTTGGACAAAACACTAGATGCCCAAGTTTGCTGTCTCTTGAAGTAACAGGTAAGCACAATGGTTTGAAGACTATCAGGACAGTTCTGGAAACATAGGAGCAGTCCATACAACCTCAAATTGTTCTCTTTAAAGAAAATACTGGAACTGCAAATTGTTACAAGACAAACTCACAAAACTTAAAAATTATCACAAGTTTTCTCAGCTGTTCTGCAGTATTGCTGCAATGTCCTCTGCTGCCAAACAAACAGGCTTTCAACCATTTTTAGCAGTTTAGCAGAGGCAGGAAAAATAGTACTTTTGCAGACATAGCCTACAGTTGGAATATTTGAAATACTTTTGGAGACATACAAATAAAGCACCTCCTCTCCCCCGAAAAAAGCGGTGGTATAGAGACCCTACATTATGAAAATCTCTCTACATAGAGACCTCTGCAAATTAACAGAGGAAGTAAGCAAGATTAAGAGAACACTGCCAGGACTGTAAAGTAAGAAGAGTTCCCCTATAAATTGTTTTAGTTCTAATGTTACTTCTAGTATGAAAAGTTTTTCACCTCTATGATAGTATTTTGCTTCATCCTCAAGTTCCCAAAGGCATAAAAACCTAAGAAAAATAAAACAAGTATTGGGTTTTTTTTTAAACACAGCAGAACACAGCACTATTTCCCCAACTAAGCAAACCAAGTCACACTATTCATTGCCACTCTGCCTTTTCTAATTTCCTAGTGTAACCAAAGGAGATTGCTCTAACCTGAAAACAGGGGTTATCATCCAGCATCAAACTTAGCTTAATGCATTAGGTCATGACTGTAATGATTATTCAAAGCTGCAGCAATCAATATCACAGCACAAGTATCTAATCCAGAAGGCATTAAAATATCCTGTTACAGCCTATCTGAAGGATCACAGCTGAGTTTCAGAGGATATCAATACAAAGGTCGAGAAAAGAGAAAATTCTCAGCCCGTACAAGCAGCAAATAAAACTCTCTCTAGGTAGCTTCAAGTTTCCACTTTATGTGGAAACTATTTTACTTAAATTTGATATTTCCATGTTAAGACACAATTTTGTGGTATGGAAGAGACCCCCTTCACAACCATCCACCACTCTACATGAGGGTTTTGTTTTTTAGATGAGTGTCTAAACATTACACACACAAACAACTGCAGGTAAACACAGATCTATGTCAATCAAATAAAGTATGGAACAGAAAAGGAAAAGAAGATATAAGGAAGTTAAAAGTCAACTAACAACACTCAGAGCACAAAATTAAAGAGAGCAGTATTTAAGCCAACCCAGTAAAGAACTGCCACCTACATAAAATACAGGACTTTGTTCAGTGTCACAAAATACCAGGGTTTTTTTCTGCTGATTTACCAGATGTGCAATTCTCTATTTTTAATATAAAGATAAAGCTCACAAGTCATCCCAAAATCTGCAGCCAGTTTCCTTCACTTTCTCCTTTCCAAACTGGTAAACATTTCAAATTAATCTCTAATTCAAAGAATATGATTTCCACTAACACCTCTCTGTCCTCATTTAGTGTATCAAGGCATGAAAATGAAACAACAGTGTTTAAATAAAAAAGAGTCTTCTCTGGGACACAAGTTGAGAATAGGCTAATTTTTACTACAATGACTTTGCCACAAATCACTTTTTACCCAATGGAAAATTAAAATGCAAAGGGCAAAGAAGTTCCCTCAAACTAGAGCAGGATCTACTTGACAAGTCAGTCACATTAGAGACCTTCAAGTCAAAAAAGGAACTTTTACCTAAACGCAATGTTCACACCCTCCTACATACAGGAACTATTTGTAGATCTTCCACTGTACTGCTGTCTGAAAACTTTTAATTTCTATTTCTGGCTAAAATTATTTTTTATCTTGACGTATGTTTGATGTAAGAGAAATATTGGATTAGTTTAAAGTACCACTAGGGCTTGTCTGCCCTGCTTTTCCTAAATTTCTTCAGCCTTTTCATTTGAAAGCAAACACCATTCAACAAAATCCTTCATCATTAGTCCCACATCTATAATTTCTCTGCAAGTCCCATGAAGCTCCATCCTCTAATGCCACAAGTACCTTGCATCTCACTGTAGGAAACCATCACTTTTCTGGTTCCCCCAATTACTGTCCATTTTTCACCCTCTGCTCCTGCTTAGTGGTAGTACAACTGCTAAACTCTTATTTGGTTTGTGGTAGTTCTGCCCACTCCTTTTCCTACAACGTTGTCAGGCTCTTGCTGCTTTCTCTCCCCCGTTTAGCATGCATGAGGACCCTTTATGCCTGAGATGTCACTCACAGAAACTTCCTGTCACCACATTTCAGTACCTCCAGAAAACCCACTTGTCATTAGGTGTAGCTGACTTATTCCAACAGGAAAATGTGGAGAAATCAGAGTTCATGATTTCTAAATATACATGTGATAGGTTTGATGTTTTTTTTTTTTTTACCTCATCCTCTCTTTATAAGATATAAAGGCCTCAGCCTTCTCCTTATAAGATAGAAGGCCTCAGCCTTCTTTGCTCAGTAGAGAGAAAGCACTCTACAAGAAAAGCACAGTCAAAGGAGTAAAATTTTCCACAGCACATCATCACGGACAGTCAGAAGGAACATATTGTGCATGAACAACAGCATCAAAATTGTAGGCAATTTCAAAGCTAATTTTGCATCCTGACATATGAGTGACACTATACACAGGGCAGGAACGGTAAAAATCCCAAGAAATTTGTACCTAAAACTTAGACAGCCTTCCCCAGTAGTCAAAAATAAAAGTTTGTGCAATACAAAGCTCATACAGGATGATTTTTATGTGCTGAAACAATGACAGCCACAAATCACATCTCATTGCTTTTCCTTATTATAGAAACAAAGGATACTATTACAAGTTCCAACTTATTTTGAACCTGGTTTCTCTGCCTTCAAACCCATTGCAGAATCTTTCCAAGTACAAGACAGAATTGACATTTCTTAACAGCAATTATCACCTTCAAACAAGCTTTTCAAGTCAAAAACTAAAAGTTTCTTCCTCAGATTTTACTGGCATACATTTCTAAATCAATTTTGAAGATGGAAAATCCCAGCCATTCTGTTGCAGTGGACATGCCTAATTTCAGTTGTGACAGGTGGATCATTCTGACCAGTTATGGCTATTTCTAAAGTCAAAATGCTCCAAAATTATCAACTTATTTTGTATGCTTGTTATAAACCGCAATCCAAAGTGGATATCCAACTGATAAACCAAGTATGGCACCCTCTGCAACTCTAAGGTCTTGCTTACAGACAGACAGACAAGCTTTGAGAGAGGATGAACAGCACGAGGTAAGGACTCCAAGCATGAGCACATCTTTTTCTTTACTTTAGGCCTTTTCACAGCAAGCTACAACTAGTTGCAAAATCTCCTTCAAGCTATTGATATACCCATCCAGGCACTACAGATTGATGGTGGCTCCATAATTAGAGGAGTAGAGTCTCTAAAGTAAGCTCAATTTTAATACCAACAGCAAACAAAAAGGAGAACACAAGACTTAGCACTTATTTTGATCTGCTGTATTGAAGAGTGATGCCAATTCTCTCCAAGATCACTTTTTCCTACACTTCAAGTTTCAACAACCCCTGTAACCCTTACAAATGTTACATTTTTAACCAGAGTAACAACCACCATTCCAGCCTTGCAGACATCACAAATTTTGGGTAAAAAAGCCCAGAATGACATAACTGCAACAGGCAAAACATGAACATTGTCCAGACATAAAGGCAGCCAGGAGCCACAGGAACATGGACAGCACAATCCTGATCTGAGCTGGAAAGCAGTTCTGAGATGTCACCTTAGGCTTGATATTGCACTAACTAACTGCATATAAATGACACCTCCTTGGCTTGGAACACATGCAGAAGACAATTTCTGGTCAGGCTTCAAACACCAGGAAGACACAGTAACTCTACTACTCCCTGTGTCCAGCTACTTAAGAAAATTACATATTCATGGAACCTTTGGCCCAAGTGTATCAATTTTTTCCACATTCCCCACTCAGGTAAACAAATGGCCTTCTCCCTCCCGCTGGAGGGGAAAAACCCCAAGAATTTTAGAGGGGAGGAATTCTGCAACAGAATTTTCCAAAAATTAAGAACATGCTGTTTTATTCAGAAAATGTTTCCTTTAAAGTCATAAATTAAAATGCAACAGTGTTAAACAACTTTTGAAACTTGTAAAAGCTCTCAAGTATTACTGAGCTTTTGATAGAGCTCTTCTAACATCCCATAAAGTTTTGCCCAAGATTTAGTCTTGTCCTCATTCATATGGGAAGAAACCCATGAAGATTAGAAGCTGTTGCAAGAGTCACAGAAAGGCCATTATGAAATAGTGTCACTGACATAATTTTCATGAGGAAGACAATTTGTGTTCAAGGCTGCTTCCTGAACTCACTTAATCCAAACTGACCCGCAAATGTGCTGGCTTTGTTGTCACTGACTGCAACAACTGTCCTGTTGGACCACCAAGCTCCCCAGAAGCATTTGAGTAGGTTTTTTTCATATGCATGTAAATGGGAAAGCAAAAAAAGCTACAAAAAAAAAAAAAAAAAGTAGATTCTTTGAACTTCAAAAAAAGATGGCAATTTGTTGTAAAAAAACATAGCAAGCACCCAGTGCCAACAAAAATAATGCTTAGGAAAGCTTACAAAGTCCTACATACAGTATCATTCTGGATTCCTGATTTAGAGCTAAAGACAAAGTCTTTTTGACATATCCAACATAATTGCACTCTATTATAGCACTGTCATTTTCCAGCAGCCATGGATCCAGAAATGGAAAGAATGTTCCCCCCAATGTGGGATGTTCAAGTACCTCTCAATATTTAACCAGTGCCATAGCCTATATTCTCACAATTCATGCCATGTATTATATAATGCACTTTTGCTTTAAAAGTATTATAGGGATAGCTCTAAAAGTAGTATTTCTGAGAAGAAAGGAGAGAAGATGAAGACAAGAATGTCTCTTCCAGGTGTTCCCAAAGAGGGACCAACTCTTTTGACAGACACTTCAGTTGGCTGCCTTTAGCACAAAAACATGCAGGGAAAGAGATCCTGATGCTCTCAGGAGTAACGCAGCAAATGTTATAGAGTCAAAATGTAACGATGAAACCTGAGGGTGAGGTATTCTGCAGCTTGCTTAACACAGGGAAAGAGAAATTCCTCAAGCTATCCTAACTGATGGGAATAGGGTAAAAAAGAAATACCATGCCCAGAAAAGTAAAATAACAGTTACTCTAGACTTTCAGCCACTATCAAGTACTTTTAAGTACCTTACAACACATGGTTTCACTCTTCAAATTCACTTTGTAGCACAATCTTGATTGCTGTAAGGTAATACCTCATATTTGTGAATATATATTCATTTTTCATATTCACATTTGCCTTATGCCTAAATGAGCCAAATCTTCCTCATTTGAAATGATTTTTCCTACTGAATGGTATAGAATTATAGACTAAGAAATTCAAGTAAAATTAATTAGATTTGGCTGCATGCAAGAGCCCCAACAGTTTTGTTGTTCCTACTTATTAGAAATTTACTTAGCTTAACAGTCTGTTAAAAATACATTATAGTGTTAGTTAAACACCTTTACAGATTAGCTCAACTCAAAATAATGTCTTCCAATATTTTTTTGTATCAGGTAACACAATTAAAGTCTTAGAGAATTTGCACTAACAGGTCACCTGGAGATACCTTGCTTACAGCCATGACCACAGAAATACCTGCCTTATCCTGCTATCCAGACACTACTTAAACTCACTGCTTGTGTGACCCAGGGACAGTCATGTCTGCATTCAGGATGAGGCCAAGTTTCAGCAAAATCCAGCTCTGCCTACAGTTTTCAAGAGTGCTCCATACTCTGCTTTGATGCCACCAAACCCGTTACCCCCTTCTCCCACCAAAAGAAAGCCACTGACATATTGCATTTGGTTTCTTACAAACCACACATATTCAGCCTCTGGGTCTAAGACGGCACTTCAGTTTCTCTCAAAACTTTTTATTTTAATTTATCAATTTATTAATTTATAATTTAAAAGCATCTGATGACTTTAGAAGAAATCAATCATCTGCCTTAGAATACTATTTACTAGCTACTACTTGCTCTTAACTGAGAGTTAGACCTGATTTTTCCCCATGATCCCCAACAGGTACACCTTTAGTACTGCTCCAAGACCCACAGAGCACTAGAAATTTTCCTCAATGAGGAGATTCCACCCTTTCCAAAACTACCCCCAACATTTACATGATTTCTCATCAGTGTTAGGGCAATTCTCCTTCAACCTGGAAAGCCCTGAAAACCAGGCAGGTAAAAAGCAGGCTCCCTTCAAAGGATGAAAGCCATAAGCCAAGCCTACTTGCTTCTTCCTTTCAGTGGCATTCCAGACATACCACAGCACTGCCCTTCTTGTGTGACAAGGTACAAAAACCCATCAAAAGTTAGATGGAATTTAAGTAACCCTAAATAAAAAACCAAGAGTTTATTTTAGATCAAAAATTTTAGTCATGATTTTCTTCCCTAAACTCTCCTGAACTTGCACTTCAGTGCGGATTTCCAAACTTTTCTACCATTTCTGAAGCACATTCAAACATAGTTCCTACAAACATCTTTTTGTAAGTGACAGACATGAGATCTTCAGAGAAAACCTCTGTAAAATGGACCAATCTGTGCACAACTGTTTCCTCTTAAGTCAGAAGCCAAGACAGAGCCAGTGTCCTCACAGCAACTCTTGCCCAGTGGGTTTAATTTTTAAGCAGAGATACTCATTCCTAGCTCTTCATTTCCCTCTAACTCCAAATTTTTTTTCATTAGTGAATGGGACATTATTTTTATGCAAATCAAAGGCCCAAAGGAGTTTTTTTAATCACCAATACTTCCATCTGTATAACAGGTATAAAGAGAGCAATACATCCCCCTAAACATATCATCAAGGTATCCTACTGTGCTGCCGATCAATGATACTCTCTCCAGTTTTGCCTCTCAAATAACACAGGGAAGAGTATTCCCAACAAGTTTAACTTTATCACAAGTAAAGTTGTCCTATTCCTTCCAATAATGAACTCTGGATCCCTGGTGGGTAACTTACATTTAACCGGCAACATTCTGGGCTGCTTATATTAACTGCAACAGTCTGAACAGCTTGAACCTCAATAAAATGTGCAGTAAATGACTGAGCTAATTTAACCTCATTAATCCTCAAACCAATAGAATAATTTGATGTCCACACAGCAGCTTGTGCACCGCCTCCAACATAAACATGGCCCGGTAGGAAATCAACACCAAAAATGTGCTGCAGCCCTGCTGCCAGGGCTATCACGGTTGGGAAAATCACTGCGTAATTTCCAAGCCCCATTGCCAGCTGTACTGCGTGAGTCACACACTTTGTTTGGTCTTGTTAACAGTCAAGTGGTTGTTTCCAAACTGGATCTGTCCTGACATCTCCCCAGTGCAGCAGTTTTATAGACGACGCTCTCTTTTATCTGTAAACTATTTACCTCTAGTTTTAACGTTAACACAAAAAGCATTACTAGAAAAGGCATATACAGAAAACTAAGCAGCACTGTCACTTTTAGGCAGGTAACTGGTAGGATTTAGCTCCCTAATAACCATTAATTACAGCAGCATTTTAAAAATTTAGTTTTTGAAGTAGTTTGAGCACTACTTAGTTACAAAGGATGTAAAGTCCCCCAAAATATTTAAGAACATCTACTTTCAGAGAGACATCTTAAAAAATATTCTTTATAGATACTATTTGTTATTGAAATAACTCCTGAAAGCCAGGTGCTTTATTTTGTCAAACACAACATATTTAAAACAATAACAAGAGATTTTAATATAAAAAGCACGTAACCCACAAAAGGCTGTGCTGTGTTGATTAGGGTGGCAAAATGAGGACAGTTTCTAAACACAGAAAAATAAATCAAAAAAGGGATTATTTCTAAGCATGTAAATGCTGATTTTGGTACCAACTTTCAAAGGAACTTGGTTTTTCTAGAGTTTTAAGTACTGTGGTTTTTTATCAGACTTGGCCTCACTCATGCTTTACGCCACTTATAAAATGGAACGGGGCATTTCAGGAAAGAAATAACTCCCTTCAACTCATAAATGCTGTGACTTCAGCCTATTAAGTTTCAGTGGCATTCCAGATGTACCAGGGTACCCACAGCTTTACCTTGTTTATATGACAAGGTACAGAAACCCATTGGCATTTAGAGGAGCCAAGTAATCAGTGTTTGGTGTTTATGCCAATCAAATTATCTCTGATAAACAGATATGACATGGCATGAGAATTCACTTTTACCTCAGCATATTAAAAGTTAAAGTAATTGCTTTTAAGGATAGATATATATATCTTTCATAGCTGCATTGCAACACAGACACGAGCATCAAACAACAAAACAGCATAATAAAAATACAACCCGCCAACATGGCATATCCACTGTTCTTTCTTCATGAACCATATAATATTTATGGAAACATGAGAGCTTTCTCTTTCCTTCTAACACAACAGGCTAAGTGTCTTGAAGAGAAGTCAGACGTCACTATTATCTGCAAGCACACAACAAAATGAATTTGTGCCTAAAAAAAGGAATATTAAAATTGAGGTCTAAATGGAATTTGAAAAAAAAAAAAAAAAAAAAGTCTTGCTCCAACAGGTTAATCTCTAGCTAATTCCTCTCGTGACAAGTAGCTTTAAATAATCATTTCACTGGCAAGTTCTGCTGTAACAAGTTTTCCATGGAAAGGAAACAACTTCTTGTACAAATATAACTATCTTTGACTGTGACCAGACAAAACAGCATTACATTTTGAATTACTATAACAGAAAGTCAACTTTTTAAAAAAAGACTTAATATGAAGACAATTTGGAAAGTAACTTAACTCAGGAGTGATAGAATCAGCTATAAATACTGAGCGGGAAATTCCTGAAGAGGCAAGTTTTCCCTTGGAGGGGAATGAAATACAGCAATTTACATTTCCCAACAACAATGCAGGCTTTCTTTCCAAGTTCATCCAAAAAACTCAGAGTATAAATCAATAGCACAGATTTGGCTCTCACATACACCCAATTGCCCAGGAGATTTTGTCATACTCATCATGCTGCATTCACTGGCTTTCTCAAATATTAATTTCCTTCACTTCTATCCTCTATATTTACTTGTGACTTGGGGGATTTTGCTTTGGGTTTTAATGCTTGTTTTGTTTTTAAATATGACTATACCTTAATAATCATATTCAGGAAAGACTATGTTTGATGCCATTTTTACATTAGAACCCAAGTTTTCAATACTTTGAACCTACTTGTCCATTAACTGTCCATATAACAGAAGGACAATAAAAGCCATAAACCTCTTACTTTAGTAGCTTTCTGCAGGAGCAATTCAATAACTTCTTGCAAAATAAAACAGCAGCTTATAAAAACAAAAATACGTGTCTTCACTGGAGTAATCATCACAGCAGGGCAGATGCAATAGCCACATATTTGTTTAGTCCACCTAGACATTCAAAAGGGTTAAAACATGTAGACAGTAATACAAGCCACCATCACCTATTAAGTTATAAAGCTAAGCATACTTCTGTGCAAAAATTAATTACAGCATGGGGAAATCAGATCAGTCACTAATCAAGCAAAGTTAGCAGGAAAATAAAGCTGTGTTGTATACTCCTGATTGAGTCTCAGGATCAAACAGCACTAAGTGCAGATAAACTGAGGGGGAATTACTATGCCTTTTCATCATTGAAATCATGCTGCCCCAGAAAACTCTGTGTCTGGGCTAGTTACAGACTGTTAAATGTAACAACGAGACTGCAGCACCATGGTTGGAAGCACAGCAACACCTCAAAGGACGGAGAAAGATGACTTAAGGGGAAAACAAGTCAATGAGAAAATTCTGTCCTACAGCTGAAGGAGAATGAAACAGCCAACCTAACAGGACACCTACAAAACAAACAAGGGGCCACACCAGGCTATGTGCACACACTTGCATGCACAGCCACGCCAGCACTGCCTACTGGAAAACACCTTCCCCTCTAATAAAATAGCAGTACCAAAGGTCAAAGGCTTTAAGAGAAAATACAAATTCAATAATAAGGCAACTTTCCTAAATCCATTTCACAAATATTTGTCATTTCAAGCCTAACATTTGTTACAAGTGGTAGGATAGTATAGCAGATACAGATTTATGCAGTGCAATTTGCAGTTACTTGAAAGGGGCTCATTTATTATACCTGTGTACTTGTACCAAACCTAAGAACTGCAGGTATCATTAAGCTACACTGAAAGCTGCTCCCCCTTCAGTTAAATGACAGCCATGTCCCACAGCTCATGCAGTCTGTCCTACCTCTAGGTCCACTACTGATCATTTCCAAACGGTGTCACAAGTTCAGGGCAACACAGTGCTTAAGTATTACTGATAAATTAATGACAAAAGCCAACTTTTTTTTTTGAAGATGAGACACTAATTTACTAGCACATAATTGTGACTGTTTCATACTGCAGCTGAAACACTCCTGTTTTAATGTTTGTAGAAGGCATTCACTGAGGAGACACTGCATGTGCAAGCTTTACACACTACATTGTACTAACTTAATCATAGGTAAGCACTTCTCTCAAGTTTCTGACTGAAGTTCTCTATTAGTCAGTTATTTATCTTAAAATAGACCTGAATTTTACTCTCCCTGCCAACTCTCATAAAGAAGAGTGGACTCAACCTAGATATAAAATGTTAATAATTTTGCCAGCCAGCAAGTATCCAAATAGCTTCATCATTAAAGCCACTCTTCATTTCCAGTAATCACATGTATGCTTTCAAGTATCTCAGTCACAACCAGAAACTATATTTTATATATCGTAGAAAAGCAAGATGGAAAATTAACTGCTGTACACTGTCTATGTTTATGCATCTGAACATGCATGACATTAGGCATAACAATGGCAATTTTGTAGTAGGATGTAATTTCTGCCTCCTCAGTGTACTCTATACAGCCTCCTTACAAACACGTTAATGTAGGATAGCAGTCAAGTTTAAAATCAATTGTGCCATGGCTTTAAGGAATGAGTTATTTTTGTAACCCCAACCCACTAGATATATGTTTGTAAGATCCAAAAGCATTTCACAGAAAATCAGACAAGTGTATCTGCACATCAGCAGCTCCACAGCACAGAAACTGTGAGGAACAAAGGGAAGCGGCTTCTCATTGACCCTTCCCAGGAGGCAACTGATGCACAGGAACTGCTCTGTGTAGAGTGTGTTGATTTACCCAGTGAGTGTTTAAATGCCCATATTTCCTGATACCTACATCCATTTTAAGAAGGGGAAGTACTGGTAGCAAAGTCCCTCACAGATTTCATGCAGAATTTCAAATCCCTCTATTTGTAGAAAACTCTGTCTTTGCAAAGAAGTGCTTAGAATTTTCCACACTTAATTTCACTGTTCCTCGTACATTCAGTATACTGTCAGAAAGTATACTGCAGTTTCCTCTCAAAGTGCAATTGCTATATTAGACAATTATTTCAAATGTTGATCCTGTAGAGCATCCTAGTAATTGTCCTATCTCAAAGACTGGCTTTAATCCTCTCTGAAAATGGCTTCTCCTTTATGCTTTTAGAATGACTTATTTTTCGTAATTAGCATTTTGCCTCTAGCTAGTTCTGTTGGTGGACATCAACAATTTGAGGCTGTCCCTATAACTCACTTGCTTTGTTCTTTGCATTATCTGAGACTGACATTTTGGTTTAGTTTACAGGAGGTTTAAATCCATCACTCACCACATAATCCAAATCAGTGATTTCAGTAACACCTGAAACAGCCAAGGAACTTTGGAAAGGACATGATAGCAGCTCCAGCACTTTAAGGGACAGGAGAGTATGTTTTAAGCAGTTTCTCAAGCATTCCCTCTTTCTGACCAGTGACATTTAGCGTTGCTTGCTCTATGCTGGGTATTTCTCCTGGGCATTTCTGTAGGAATAGTCACCGGTCCAGTGAGAATAAATGCACAATTGAGTGTCATTAATACACTGATTTGTAAACATCTAAAGCACATATTGGTCCACTGTCTTGAGAAAAGCAGCCTGTAGATCAGAAATAGCAATTAATTACCAAGACTTTTTTAGTCAATCACATGCATACAAACAAAACCTGAAAGATTTGATTAAATTCATTTTACTGTAGCCCTTCAAAGGTGAACTAAAAGCCTCTTGGTTCATTTGAAAACATTGGAGTAAGTGTGGTCTCTTTTAGAGATTCATAGAATCACAATAAAAGCTGCCAGAGGCAGTAACAAAACAGTAACTCAAAACACCAAAGATAAAACTACACAAATCTCAAGTCCAAAACACTGGCAGAAATGGTTTATTTAGCTCTGCTACTGAAGGCTCATTTGCAAAAATTGCGACCACAAAATGCATCACAAATTGGTTTTCTACCTCATTACTGCTGATGCTAGGTAAGATAATATTAATGGTACCTTTTCAACATCTACTTTTCTTCAAGGTGCATAAATCACTGTAAAATTGCTTTATCTCACTTTCCAGAAATATGGAAGGCTGGTCTTCAGATATTTTAACAGCAATCTTTCCATTACAGGGCTAGACGCTTCATTTTAATATAAGCAACACACTCATTAGAATATTTCTACCTCCTGATATGAAATCATATCAAAGAGGGAAATGATTCTCCAACTTCTATATGTGAAGTATATTGACAACTTATTTACAAGTGTGACCAGCTTGTACCATACCCCTTTTCCTAAGAGCTTCTAGAACATCCCAGTGAATACAAAAGGAAGCAAAACAACTATTCTAAAACAGCTGAGTCAACTTTCATAGGAGCTAGTTCTTTATGAAGAAATCCAAATATTTTTTAGAAACCAGGAATGGTGTCAGTGTTACTAACACAGAGCACATGGTTTGGTGTAACGTGCATGAATTTACAGCATAAACTACTGCTAACACCTTGGGCATCTGGCTTTAGTGACTCTTACTTCAAACGCAGCTGAAATATTTCTCTCCACTAAATATTACTGTGTACAAAGAGAAATGTTAAACAGACTGTTTTTTCTTGAAGTTCTCAAGAAATCTTACTTCAAAAAGATAAGTAATTGAAGGTATTTTAGCAGCAGCAGCTCCATCACAAGTACTCCACCGCAAGATTTCCTGAGCGGGGGATATTTCTCAAGAACGCAAACTGCACAGCCAGAGCAAGGAGAAGTTCAGTCACACCGTTGATAGTTTAAGGACGAGAGAGACAGTGCTTTGGTACCAAAACCCGCCAGCCCAGTGAGTATCTGTATGAGGCACACTGTCAGTGTCAACTCATACTCCAAAACATGAACTTAACAGGGCTGCTTTTCCCTGTTCTTTCTTTACCATAGATACACCTGGAAGTGAAGGCAGGTTTTACACATTTTAAGTAACCCCTTGCCTACCCAAAGAAATATCTCCTTGTAATGAAGCAAGATGTGCAAAACTGCTTTCAACACAGTACTACAAGGGAGAAGAAACATCAGTACAGACACCTAAAAGCTCTCTCTGACCTCCTAAGAGGTGGTGTGGCAAACAGACTTTTTTGCAAGCTTGTATTGCAATGGGGCAGAGACAATACCTAACCAAATGCCATGAAGGATCTTTTCAGACAAAAAGGCAAACCAAAAGGTCAATACCAGGTAGAGAAGTTCAGACAGACCTTTTGAACAAGAAGTAGAAATTTTACAGTAAATACCACCACTACATGTACTTTCAGATTAGGATATTCATTGAGAACTTAAGAGAAAAATATATTTGAAGTAAGTTTTAAAGATGATAAACCACAACCCTTAGGTCTGGACAAACCCCCCACAGTGCCAAGATATGGCTCAGTTCAAGTGATTTTGAGTGAAAAGCTCTTTTGAATGAGGCACATAAAAGGCTTGACCTCAATTTTCCATTTCACAAGGCAGGTTATTTTTCAGAACATCAAATAACCAACCAAAATACGGGTCAGTTGTTTGACCAGACTATGTTTAGTGAATGAAATCTAACAGCTCAATTACAACTTAGCAAACTTAAACCATTTAATTCTAAAATCCTAAACCATGCTGGACATCTATGAATTGCAAAACTGCACAAGGTCAGGAACTCTCTCTGATCCTTGGCCTCTTGGAAGAAGGGAATTGCAGAAAACACCTACTAAAAAGTACAAAATTTCAGCACTGTTTTCTTTTGTAAGCATACCATTATCTCTCATCTCACTGATGACACTAAGTTTACTTTGGTCAACATGTTTTCCAAAACACTAAGGAAGATGAAGAAAAGAAACTTATTCCATGCTCTGAAGATATTATAATCCATTACTGCCACAAGACAGCCTTAGTGCCAATACAATCATTAACAAAGTGGCCAACTTGCTTAGAGAATGAATTTTAGAAGAGTAGAAGGACTCAAAACAGAAAAATTACTTTAAGTGCTGCCTAATCTGCCCCTGGAGCTAGAGAAAAGCAGACAGAGAAGAGCCTGAATGCTCTCACTTGCTGTATCGTGGGTTCATTCATGGGTTAAGCCAGTCCACACAAATTTGAGAAGATTTAAATTTGAGAGTCAGCAAGCAGGATTCAAGGGTGTGCAGCTACAAGTGGTCTCGGAGAGCTCTGAACTCATAGAACAGAACAGAGCCTTTACCTTCTACACCTGATAAATGCTACATACCCACAACATTGCAAGAGCATGTGGGCAAGTCAGCAAAAAGCAGGAATATTCACATTTTCAATTGGCAATAGATTCCTCTGAACCTGCATAGCTCTAGATAAGCAAAAAAATTCATTTTTTTCTTATTGACTGGGCTTCAGCTATAAGAAACCAGAACTACCTGTGATTTGACTTTCTTTAAAATACATTCAGGAACTAAAAAAACCCAATAAAACTCAACTTATGACAACTTTCTAAGTTTTACTTTACCCTCTATTTGTGTGGTAATTAAACCTGTAATAGGATTTAAATCTATTTCCACTCTTTTAGAACTATAAATGCCTACGCCAGCCACGTTATTGTCACATTTATATTCATAGCATTCTGAATGATAGTGACCACTTTCTTTTTACATTTATTATAAGATGTAAATGGACAGAACTAGTGGTGATGCATAATTTTGACTTTGTTAATTCAGCCAGGAGTGTCTTAAGGATTTAACTAAGTTCCTACTAAAAAAGCACTAAGCTTTCAACATATTAGACATAAGGAAATGCCACATTTTATACATTTGTGTAACCACCTCAACCGAAAAGTATCTTTACCCATAACCTGCTTGGCCATTCCATTACAACTATTAAGTACAACTGAGTAACGTGTTTCCATAAAACACAAACCTTAAGAAATGTTTGGTTGTTTTTTCTGCCAGACACATAAAAAAGTGCACACTGTCAGTACATCTTATGGGTAGAATGTGATTGGTCATGGAAAATAACAGGAGACCTATGCCTGAACAAATGTGATAGCAAAAACTGCACTCAGACTGAAAGCAATACTCTTCCATTGGAAACAGGATTATTGGAAACACTGAACATCGCTGCAATGAAAGACAAACATGGATTAAAAGGAAAAAGTGTAGGTTCCCATAACTGAGCCACTCCTCCTCATCGCTAGTTTTTACTTTGAGTTACTTATTCTACAGCACAAAGACTAATAAACTTAAAATATCCTAGTTGAGGACTGATAAATAACAGTGATTACTGTAATCAATTCAGCCAAGACTTCAAACACAGAAAAATAGCACATAACTGTCAAGTGTAATAACCTTTTGAAATAACAGAAAGGAAATACTTTACTCTCATATCTTGTCTTGCATCATTTCAGAGTTACAGAAATCAGAAAAAGCAGTAAGAAAAGCAAAACAAGTTGTCAGAGTAGTTGCCACAGCTTGCTTTCTCCTGCAAAAAGTCTGTGTGGTTCAATGCCCTCCAGACTATTTTGGAGCTTTAGATCTCTTCCATTTGTTCAAGACTTATGGCAGCTGGTGTGGGGTCAGTAGCTCTGACCAAGGAAGCTGACCGGTCCAGAGAGATGGTCCCAAAAGGAATCGTCTTCCCAAGGCCCAGTGTCTTCCCCCAGCTGCTGGCAGGAGGGCCCATGCAGAAGCTGTCAGCTCTTTAGTGATTGTCAGCTCGTGATTCCAGCTCAGCTCTGCAGGGCAGCCTCCAGGCCAGAGCAGAGCAGAGAGACGAGAGGCTCGTGTAGCTGTTCCGCACGAGGCAGCTTTATTGGTCCATACCCAGCGAAGGGAAGCCAGGGACGAGCTCTCTCTGCCCTCGCAGGGGCAGGGGGCTGGCTCGTATAGGGATACAGGGGGTGGGTGTCAGAGGGTAAAGGCCAATGGGCTACAAAGGATCTTCATAGGGTCTCCCAGAGGGTTCTGGGTTTGCCTTCTTCTTGCCATAACTGAAGAGTAGCTCCCTTTCCAGGGGAGTTCTGCTGGGAGGTTTAGGCACTCTCCTTATCTCAGCAGACGTCCCTCCAGGGCAGGGGCTGGGCATACCCCACAGAGACTCACTGACTTTTCTCAGCTGTCTGTTCCACTAGCCGTGACATAATTTATCCTGGGAAAATTTTCACCTCACAAGGATTTTCTTTCCAAAGACGTTCGCATAAATCTGCTTAGAAGCTGAAATGCTTGTGGTTAGTGGTTACACTGATGAGCAAGAGGAAAGCCAGACAAGATTAAGACACACTGGCCAGTTTTAAGGTTGTATTCTGTTTCCATGTAAAAATTTGGGTGGGGGGGGGGTCTGGGGAAAAAGTCAACAAAAATAAAATAAAAGTATCCAAGGAAGGACAGCTCTTTTATAGGTGAGATTGTACTCAAACTCCAGGCCAGGTAATCTTAGGCCATTCTCTTCTCTGAGATTATGTAAGACATGGCAAATTCTAATAATTACAGGGAAGGGGAGGAAGCAGGGATAGTGTTTTCTGTTATGTTATGGGCAGGAAATCCCCACAATAACAGATCACAAAGTGCACACCCTATCTCCCAGAGGAACAAGGGACTACAGAGTGATGGGTTGCTGCCTCATTACTCATGTTGCACTGAAGCAGCATTTATGAATCAAAGCAGTAAGAACTGCTTTGTTGGTTGAAGATTTCCATTTTCCACAGCGAGGTGGCAATCAGGCACATTGCAACCCCCTCCAGCAGAAAAGCTGAGCTAAGTAGGCAACCCTACATTCGTAGTGTCATAAGGGCTACTTTTCCTAGCATCATAACAAGCTGTGTTTGATATGCTGCACCTTGGTGACTTGATTAAAGCATCTTTTCACTGCTCAGTCTACTGGCTCTGCAGATAGAAATTCTTAGGGTTTTGGTGAAAGTTACATAATCAAGAATAGCTGGGTCATATGACATTTTAAATCAACACAGCCTGCATAGTGCTTAAGGAATAGTCCCAGCCAACTGCTCACAGTAAACTCTAGCTCGCAAGATATTCACAAAAGTTTAGTCAACAACTTGAAGATAATAAATTAACTCAAGGAGAAAGAAAATACAAAGGTACCCTTGAACAAGTCAAACAGGAAATATAAGATGTATTCATTAGTGATTATTTATCTAGCCTTTCTATAATGACTTCAACACACTTTCACTTTCTTTTATATATCTAGAGAAAACAGCCAGTTTATTCTCTCTGAGCTCAGCAGAGCTATTACAAATTTCACCATCTGATCCTTCTTTATTATTATTCAAGTCTTGTTTCATACATCACATGGTGATTTTTTGCTTAACATTTGCCGTTAAGGACAACCTACAGAAAGCAAAGAAGTCTAAAGGTGAGCTTAAAAGTTCAAGCTTGAACTTATTCTCACATCAAACTTAAGTGTCCAAGAAAAAGGAAAGAGCATTTTTCTCTGGGCCTTTCATTCTTGATGACAGCAAGGGAGCTATGAAGGACAAAGTAAAAAGAAAGCAAATAGGATTGCTACTGTTGACTGAATGGAAACTGGCATCTTGATTTCAGGGGCAGCAACCCATCTTCTCAGTTTCACTCCTTTCAGTGAAATGTGCTGGAAGGTTGCTGCAAACAGGGGTAGTTGAACATCTATTCAAGTAGCATCACTTCCAATAGCTTTTTCCCTCCTCATGTTTCAAATACAATGCAATTTCTGAAGGAATGGCTTGCTGTCCAGCCAACTGATGAAGCACATTTGCTAAGCAAGACCACAGTATCCAAACAGCAAGGAAAATTGCCACTAGGCACTCAAAATCCAACTGAATATATTACTTTTTCCCACTAGACTCTCTAATGGAAATCACTTTTCTGCAAATTTACTTGTCAAAAATTCACAATCCTTCTTTCAAGTGCCTCCGACTGTTACATTAGTCAACAATATTTCTGTGATTTCCTCAGTATACACAGCTGCTCACCCCTACACATGACTGTTGAGACTACACAGCAATTATTTCTACCCAATGGAAGCTACTACAGCTCCAATTTAAGAGAACCGAAATAATTGTATTTCTCTAACTTATATAAATTCCTAAGTATACCCATATAAAAAACTACTTAAAATTTCCTGATATGGTTATTTCTTCAAGTAACTTTCATTGGATAAACTCCAGTTTACACTGAATGATTTCATTCATCCTATGAAAGCGCAATATATTTGATTACTACATAAGGAAACTGAAATTCATTAAACTGAATTTCTTTTGCTCCAAAATTATGCTTATGTTCCCATGACAAACCAAACAGTATCAGTGTTCAGGGTTAATCATCATCTCCCAGCTTCCACTATACATTCTATAGTTATGTATGTGCATACATTCTGTAGACACATTTCCACCCAATCCAAGACTAAGAACACTTTCAGAGTAGCCTAGCCATTATAGAGCAAACCTTTCCAACCAGCTTGATTACTGTACATAAATTGAAAAAAAAAAAAAATTTTGAAAACTGCCCTAAAAATCCTCTATATAAATCCAAGCAATATGTTTTGCCATTAGCGCTATTCTGTCCTGTTCCTCTAAAAAACCCAATACCCCCAAAAAGAATGTTTCAATACACCATGTAATTAAGGCCAATTAGACAAGTTCACTGTGGAAAGTACCAAGTTACCAGTGCAGAATAATACTCAGAATAACTGAATAATAATTGACTAAATGAATGACTTCAGCAAAGTCCAATTACAACAATAAGATAGCTAAAGTATCTGCAAGAACTCATAAATTTGAGGTTTTTCCACAACTGCCAGAACTGTGTACTACTTTTTACAGCTCTCCACAGGCTACAGTTTTGTTCAAGTAAATCTCCAATACTACTAAATAAAAAGCCCTTTTCTTAAACAAGGATTTCTCACTCATCTATTTCTCAAGGTGAGATTTCTCTTTCTTTTAAATTCTGAACAACTATAATGTTCCATTTTCTTTTTCAATTGTAGTAAAGCATGCATTGGGATTGCAAAATGCTTTAAAGAACCTGTCTGACATCACTACCCTGTGAGGTATCAGCTATGGTTGGAGACGTTGTCATCTAACAGAGAAGCTCAAAGGTCTAATCCATTATGTCAAGTCCATACTTCTTCCTAATACCTACTTACTTCACGTTTACCCCACCAGAGAATTCAGCCAATACCATGGACCAAAATATACCACATGGATTGTGATTAAAATAAAAGCACAATTCATTTCTTACACCCCTTAGACTGGAAAACAGGAATACCACATGAAGCAACACAAGGACTTCAAGCCACATAGCATCCCTACAGCTCTTTATGGGCAACTCTGAGCCATGAGCCTGTACAATTGATGGGTTTTTTGAGGAAAAGCACTTACTTTGCAGAAATACCAGTAGTCTCCAGAAACTAAATGTAACCTCTGACAGATATTATATAGAAGAATTTAAATACAGTAGCAGTAAAATCTAGAGGCACCGTAACATCCCATTTCAACCAGTAAGAGAACGTGAACAGAACCTACACAATCACTGCTTCTCTTATCATATAAGGCAATCATTGTAACAAGGCACTGCCTGACCACACAGGTCACACAGACCTACTTGGTAGTCCTTGGATCATTTAACAAGAAACAAAGGAGTAGTACAGCAAACTTGAGGGAAAATGTAATCGTTGACACAAAGAGCAAAAAAAGTAGTTTTCACAAAATCGCATACAATATAAACCTCTCACATGGAGGCAGCAAATAACAGCAATCTCAGTTGGATATGGTCATGTTGGGAAGGAAGAGTGTCAAAGAAGAGTGTAAAATCCAGGAGTGATCAGTTTCCCACCTCTCCAAAGTTTCCCTGCTCTTGGATGAAAGTTTGTCTTGAAATTAAAGTTCTTAAGAAACTTTAGCTGAGACCAACATCCTCAAGTGACATGCCTTGAATGAAAATGTTATAATCACACTGAGACAATGCCTGCAGAGTGCCTGAGAGCCACATCCACTTTGTTAGTGTTTGCTTTTTCCTTCAGTAACTTGGCCATGAGGGTGCCCCGCACAAATGTTGTTATTCAATCACGCGGTAGAGATGCTCTAAGAAGGTTCTGACAGTACAAGCACAACACTTTCATAATTCAAGCTCAGCCTAGATTTCCCAACTGGCAACTTTGGCTTATTGTCTTGTGTCCAACAGAGAATCAGAGAAATGAGACAAAAAGGAAACAGAATAATTTATGTCTTGCCCTCTTCTACCTCTTTCCTTGTCACTCCTACATCTTAGTTCTGGAGTGCTTAAATGAACTGCAAGAGCTTCTAATTTGAACTGCAGAGGGGAGAAGCCATGGAATCTACCTTCTCTCTCTCCCCTTATTGCAGTTCCCTGCTTTTAAATGAATATATTAGCAAATCCCATGCAGAAGTCTCCCATTTCCCTCTAGGGAGGTTAGCCTGTGTTTTACTTAATTCTTTGTTAGTGCACAGACTCCTTTATACCCCTGAGACATTTTTATTCTCTTTTCCCTCCCTCTCCCCTTCTCCCTCAAAGTCATTGGAATATCAGTCAGTCTAGAGTTCGTTACATACACAACCAAAGAAAATAAATCTGAATTTTGTGTGATTTTGACAAGACAGCTTTTACAGTAAAAAAACAAAAAGGCCGCCAACAACCCACAAGTTTTTAAGATGCTCCGTTTTCCTCAACGTGATTTTCTCATTCTCCTCCAAAAGCTAATGCTCACTACAGTCCCTCATGTACATCAAGAGAGCAATAGAGAACACAGGATAGCCTCAGTCCTAGTGGTTAATATTCTGAAGTGCCTCTTCATACCATAATGCATTTTTGAAGCTAATGATTGCATAGGTCATAAAATACAGAACCTACTCAACTTGGAGGTCAATAGACGCTTTTGTAGCCGCATTTTTGCCATATCGCATGGTACACATCCATTTTGTTCATCCTGCCATGCAGTGACAGCCACCCCTCTGAATTGGCCATTATGAGAAAATGTGAAGATCAAAGAGATGAACCACCCTGCTGTAAAATGACCTTCAATTTACTATTACATGCATAAAGAGCAGGGTGCATAGGCAGGCATATTTTTCAGGAGGAAGAGAGGTTGTTTTATCCCCCAGATCAAGGTTATATTAAGAAATCCTATATCCAACTGTATTACCAAAAATTAATGTTTTCAGACAGAGTATCATAAAATAATACTATTGGAGTGATCAAACTCTACTATGTTCAATATCTGTAACTTTTAGAGATCACCCTCCTGACAAAAATGCCAGCTGCTTTCTCACCCAATCTGACAGGGACTCTAAGCAAAATTTTACCCACTCCTCCAAGAATAATTTTACTGGAAGCAAAAAATCCAATATTGAAAAACTAAGTTGTTTGCTGCACATTTGTCTTAGCTTTGTGAGAAATTATTAATCAGCGGCAAGTGCTAAAGAGGAATAGTTTGCTTTGCTTTAAATTACTATTAAAAGGATACTAGTGGCACACAACAGATCAGGACACAAGAAACAGATTTTGTATCAGATTATTAGCCCATTGTTAGGGCCATCCGAGGCCATTTATCTAGATAGCTTGTCAGAGAGCTTGCATTTTCTGTTTCAAGCAGCACAAAGAGGCAGCACTGTGAGCAACATGTAGGCTAGTGCCTGAAGTCATTTCCCAGTGGCTGGCAGCCTCAAGACAAAGCTTCATTCAAGTGCTGCCTTTCACAGAGCACCAGAAGCAATTCAGTGGGGTTAGCAGAGGGACAGCAAAGCTGTGGGAGCGGTACTGCCACTGTCTCTTGCATACATTACACGCGCAAGGCTGACATCTTCTGGCAAGCTGCAGTTTGACTTCTTGGATGCTCCTGATTTGGGTTGGGGCTGGAAGAAAGCCACTCCCAAGACAGCACTGTACCGGTATTTCAAGAGACACTGACTACTGTAGGTGCCTAGCAGAGACCCAGAAGCAACAGCTGCTGGAATAGGATGACTCAAGAATTTACAGCAGTTTAAATTTCAAGCCATCAACTGTACTAGGGGAGGTCGACCCACTCTGGAATACCTGGTTGTCCCCTCCTACTCACTTTAGTTCACAAAGACCGCTGAAATAGGGGGTCTACAGATGGATTTCATTAAGCGGAACTAGGGACTAGCTTACTGCCAAGAGGACTAGCACAAACCCCAGCTTCATTCCTACACAAAGGCCTACCCAAATATTGGAAGTTTTGCCTGACGTGCATACTGCAGGTTTGGGATTTCTGAGAAATGCACTCATTTTCTTACTAAATTATGAACAAGAAATCCATACAGAAGTATAAGCAGACAATCTCTGTATTTGGCAGCCACAGGATCACAGGAGCAGGTGAGGTGGGAAGCAAGTTCTGGAGATTACCCAGTGCAGGTATCTGCTTGGACACTAAAAGCAGACAATAGTTATATGCTTAAGAGAAGACCACTTCCCTAAAAATCAGTACAATATCCTAATCTCTTTAAAGCTAGTGAATTTTTCCTAGTTGGTATGTGCAAATTTCTCCTTTTCAAATAAATATTTTCTGTTTCAAGTTTAGACCTTAGAAGTTTCAACTGACACATTTTCTACTTCAAGTTACACACTGCCGACAGCATCAATGCAAAAGACAATAGCTTCACTCTGGTTTCTGACACTCACAGGGCAATGAATTTATTTGACTAAGATGGAGTTTATAGGGAAAAAAGATCTCAGAATAAAATGCGACAAATCTTAGCCAAAAGGCTGCTCACCTTAAACAGCCATGTCTGAAAAGCTAATCAGAATCAAAACCTCCACACACAATAGCAGGTGTTCCATGGAGGCATGCACATAGAATGAGTGCTGCTACTAGGACTCAAAACATGCTGGAATAGGGGAAAAACAGCCTTTCCACTGTAATGCATACAAGTCCTTCTCAATAACCACCTGGCCTAAGACCAGGTAAAGTGTGGGGAAAAGAAAGCTTCCCACCAGATCAAGGTACAACCTGCCTATGCCAAGTCATGCATCAGTACTCGTTCAATAATTGTTTTTATCATAAGTATCTCATTCTCCTTTTTTACAATGCTATCAAGACAGACAGTAAATTATCCCAGAAAGCTGAGAAGTTAAAAGCTCTCTTTCAGAGGCATCAGCACAGCTTTTATGGTAGTCAAGCAGCATAAAAAGCTGTGCCAAATTCTTCTGTTATTGTCTAATTGAGTACAGCAGCATAATCTCACAAGGCCAGCTTTAGAAAGTGATAAAGAACTCTCTCTAAAAACTATGCTATTTAAACTGTAGTCTTAATGAATGATAGTTGTCAATCCACTAGCTTTTTCCATGGTAAAATTCAATTTACATTCAAAATACCATTGTATCATTTCAGAGCTAAAAATGCAGCAGAACTAAATCAGCTCAAGATTTTTAAATTTTGCATCAGCTCAAGGCTTATTGTTCAGTAAAAAGAAAGGAATAGATTTCCATCAACACTTATGACTAATATGAAATTTTGAAACAGTAACGGTAGTGCAAGTAAGCAAGGCACCCCAATAATTAGAAATCTGTAAAAACTAATAGTTTTAAAAACCACCCCTTTAACTTCTCTACATACTGAATTCAAAGAGCAAACCAAATCCTGTTAGCAACAGACACATAAGAACCAGAGAAATAAGAACGTAAAACAGTTTATAAAAGCAAAGTCATGTCTTCCAAGAACATGAGCAGTATGATACAGGGCAGCTAAAAGGTAAAAAGCACTTGTAAAATCACTGTATTTGAATCCTGAATCAGTGGTTTTGCCAGTAGCATATTTAAACCAGCTGTATTGAAGACTAGAACAGAGGCCACACATCAGGCACAAACTAAACAGAAAAAAAGTCTCAACAAGCCAGAAAAGCAACTTGTTACACCCTCTAGTTCAATTCCTGCTAGGGGCAACTGACCCATTGCTCCAATTTACCACCACTTGGAAACCAAAGGGGTTTTCATGAACATCATGGTATTGCCCATGTCCATCACTGCTGATTTGAAACTGAGTTGCCACTATGCTGAAGAAAGTACATTATATTTTAATGTCCCCTGGAAAATCTCCTGTAATGAGGAGCACAAGAGAGTAATTCTTGTCAGTTTAAACCATTTCTTTCCTTAATTTCTGAATTTTACTTTGATTTAATTACTCTTGGTGTTCTACATCATCATCTGCCCAATTCTTCAGAGATCTTTAGCCACAGGACAAGTGAGGACTAGTTTTTGATTCATTAAAAAATAAAATCTTTAGCCACAGGACAAGTGAGGACTAGTTTTTGATTCATTAAAAAATAAAATCTTTAGCCACAGAACAAGTGAGGACTAATTTTTGATTCATTAAAAAAATAAAACCAACACTCTGAAGGTACTGTTTGCTGTTTTTGGTTTGGGGTGGGGTTTTCCCCAAATTTTAATTACTAAGGAACCCTAGAAGCATTTATTATTGCATACCAACCCTCTCAAAGAGTTCATGTACAAGACACAGTGGATACTGTCAGTTTTTTAGGCACTTAGAAAATTGGAAGTGATTATTGGTTAGGCAAAAGCCATGTCTTCCAGGACTCTAGATAGGACTACATTAACCAGGCTATAGAGAAGAAAAATTAATCTTTTCACACTGGCATTCTCTGCAAGCAGCATAAGCATTTAATAGCAGCACTTATAAAAACAGAGTAATTCAGGACTGCATGGAAAAGGTTTTTCAGGAGATTGGTAATTGGATGCAAAACATTAGATCATGAGTGATTCAAACATAATCCAGCACAGTGCTGACCTTTAGTGGTTACTATTAGAAAGCCTAAGAAAATACGGTGATGATCTCATTCCAGTCTTTAGCAAGAAGGTATCAATTTCACAAGAACACAGACACAGCTGGAATTAATTGTCACTCTTGTTGTCAATCACCAAGATTCTGTCAGGCTTCAGTCTACTCAGACATTGTCTAGACTTTCTAAAAATGCACATTTCTCTACTCTAAAACTACAACGTATGAACCCTTCCCCAGACACAAAGACTGCAAGGTGAGATACCTCAGTATTTCTCCTGAAGTCAAGCAGAGGCAGAGTCTCTTCACCACATGAACACCCTAATTTGACTCTCAGTTCTATAAGCTGTATTATGGAATTGTTTTCTGTTTCACTTATTTAAACTGAAGGAAATGATTTGGCAAACATACCACCTACTCCTGCTTCCAGTCACAGAAAGAGAGAAAAATCAGGAAGAACTCTAGTACATAACCTTCTTGCACATCAAAATTCACATTATCAGTACGACACTAAGCCATTATTTTGGAATACAGGGAATTTCTATCCACCCCATTTTTAGTCTCTGATAAGCTCAGTTTAGGATAGGTAGTGAAACAGGTTTCTCTCCCATCATATAGAAATACTGTTGTTTCAAGGTAGACACTGCAAGAAACCTTGATCTAAAACTGCTCATTTGAGCACTGGGTCCATCACTAAAAACAGAAACCTCATTCAACAGGTAAAATGCACTCTGCACAAATGTACCCTTTGTTACCACACCTAAAAAGAAATCCCACACAAACTTTATGTGGTTTTGTACACATAATTAAAATATTAAACTCACTGCATATATAATTTACATGAATTTCTTAAGTCTTACGTTATCCTTTGTACAGTCTGGACAAACTTATAATCATTTAAGACGACTTCTCACAGAAATTGACCCATAAATGCAAGGTTTACAGAGGTTAAGAGCAACAAAAAAATTACGTTTTACAAAGCTTCTGGATTATATTTAAGGCTACCCTATCACAGACAACAGAACCAATTCTGTGTTACCATAAACAATTAAGAACAGTTTATCTACCAGTGAGAATTAGAATTAATTTAGTGATCATAAATGAAAGCATTATGAAACAATATTTCTGTAATTAGTCATAGGGGTCTTTTGTTCTTGACTGGCTCAATCAAGAGCAGCTGAACCCTTACTAATGCTCTGCTGCTTCAGCTCTGATTCTAAAACCACCTGTACTCATTTATCCTTAAACCATATACATTGCCAAAGAAAAGTCTAACTGATTACAAGTTTAGGTTAAGTCATTAGTACCAGCTGTATAAATAGCTTGTGCATCTGCTTTTAATGATCAGAAGAAAATATCAAATCATCTTCAAAGATACAGCACATAATGATCTGCATTTCTAGATTCTGTCTATAAACTAATTATTTGTTTGGTGCTCTAAGCAATTAGTTCTTGTTACTGGAAATACTGTTCCACATGGGGGAATTCTTTGTACTAACATTTTCACTCCTTTGATGGGCAGCTTCTATTTATATGGGGTTTTTTGGTAAAAGTACATGGAGTTTGCTTGTTTGGACAGGTTTTGTTACTTTTGTGTACTTAAGAGCAATTTTAAAACATTCCTATCCAAAGAGGTAACATACAACAAAATGGGATTTGAAAGGTTAAAGAGCATCTGTTCATTTCTGAAACTATTCCAGTAGTGCTTTCAGCTGGAACAGCTATTTCAACTTTAGTACTTCCTTAGTATTGATAGTGTTCTCAAGGCTATTAAAACACAAAAGATACAATACGTTCCCATCACTCATGATGTTCAGTCATCCCCTAAGCATTCTTGTCCATTCACGAGGCTCTTGCAAGCCACAGGGACACTTTCCACTACTCCTAATTCCAGATGCCTTCATGTCTTCCAAATACTCTCAACAGTTATTGCTTTTTACAGCACTTATGTTAACATTCAAGTTCCATATTTTTATTTAAAGCTAATTTCAATTTACTTAACATGGACTTTTCCAATTGACACATCCCTATATGCACGTTTCAAATCTCTGTTAAATGCAGTGTAATTCAATAAGTTTAATGAGAAACCAAACCACAAAACCGTGTGTCTCACATCTCCAGAAAGTTTCAGTCTTTGGTTATTTTCTTTCATGGGAATGACAAAAGGTAGGACTAGGTCTCTTTTGAACTCTAAAAGAGCAAACAAATCCCTAATTCCTTCACACCTACAGACTGTGCCAACAGAAATCATACTTCAGATCCTCACTCATGTCAGTAAATACAGGAACATACAAATCACTTTTAAAAAAGCATTTGTATTTTGTACAAGTTTGTATGCACATACATATAAAGGGGAATCAGAGCTTTTGTTCCTAGTACAGAGGTATCTATTTCTTTAAAAATTAAACAGTCAATGCAAAACAGAAAAAGTTAAGACAGTGATATTTAAACTCCTTTCACCCTGCCATTAACATGGATTTACAAGCAATCGTATTCCATGGGTATAATCTAGCAAGGATGGTCCACATTTACTACTCGGGGCGGGGGGGGAGGGGCGGGGGGGTAAGAAACCAACACACACAAGACTAAAAAAGCCTTCAGGAAATTACTATTTGCTCTTGATAGCCCAGCTAAGAGTACCACTGAACTCAGACAAATCTGAACAGGACACACTCAGGCTGGAGCCACCAGTTTGGGTGACTTTTTGAAGCAGACCCAAGTTTAATGGACCAGCATTAAACTCAAGCTGCTTCAGATGGACATACACTGCAATCTGCTCTCCTTGTTAGTACTGCCTTGAGAGGTGAAGCTGCAATACACAAAGTTTTCAGGCATCCAAATTAAATTCTCAGTTAAAATATGAGTTAAAATCCTCTGCTAGGGGTCAAATGAAAATTTTTCACTCAGCCTAAGAGACTTCTCAAGAATATCATGCATAAAGCACACTTTGAAGTCTATTTCTATACTCATGTAATTTACACCTGCATCAACTCACTTGATCTTTCTTGCAAGTATAGACAGCATAAAAAGATGTTTGTGTACATTTGTGTACATTTATACACACATTTTCCTACAAGATACACACTAAATCTGTTTACTGTCAAGAAACCAAGACATCCATATCACCTGTATAATACATATGCATATGACAATTTATATATTTAGGCATGTACACAAAAAAGCAGCCTGGAGAAAAATGAGGAGGAGGGAAGGGCAGAATAAAGAGGCATTGAATCTTTGTATCATTTTTGAGAAAGTGATAGGAAATGTTGGGACCACTTAGCTTCTTCCCAAAAATGGATTCAGAATGTTCCATAGGTGCTCTCTAAAGCATATGTTTGCAAAGCACAGAGCACCTTTATGGGATGGTTCACTACCTGCTCCAGCTTAGTTTTTGTCTCATTGACTGAAGTTGTAAAGCAATGCAATTGAAAAATCATTAACACCATAACAGCCACAAGACTGATGGACTTACAGCCAGCTCTTGTCATTTTGTGGAACTGTAAATTGTGAACTACTTGCTACATTTCAGTTTTATTTTCTCTACACTTCACAGTACATAACACAGCTGATTTGCCCTCAGTTATCAGTGTCATCTTGGCCCCTTCTTCCAAAACATAACAGGAATATGATTCCTGCCCCACCTGAACCTGTTTAAAGCAATGTTGCTCCTCACAACTTGCTCTAAATTGCTTGCACATTTATCTCTATTTATCCTGCCTTTGCTCTAAATAAAAGAAAATGCATAGGATTACATCTTTCTAATAATACAAGCACTGAAAATTATATAAACCTGAAGAGACGCAATTGACTACTGCAGCATTTTCCACCTTGTCCATCTCCCCACTTTGTTCTTAGCAGAAGCTCCATGAAGTTATAACCTGCAGCAAACACCCTCCAGGGAAGGCTACATAACAGCTAAACAACAGATGGCACAAGCTAGAAATTAGAAATAAAAGCTACATTTGGTTCCATGTGTCACAGAACCTGCTCTTCTTGCCAGTGACTTACTGTACTCCATAACTGCTGCATATCCACAGCACCCACCACCATCTTACCATTGACCTTCTTCAGCTGTTTTTAGGTGCACAGTCTCCTGTTTAACTACTGGTCACTAGGAATATTTAAAGGAATTCAGGCACACTTCCACCCCCAATCACTTGAATATAAGAAACCTAGGTTATCAATCACAGGCTACAAAGCTGGCAGTGCTGATCTTGGTCAGCACTGCACCCTGAAGGCTATTGCAGGCACAGCATAGTTCAGCAGCAAAATAATCTCACCTCTTTTACATTATCTGAAAATATTTCTTTACCTCAACAAGGGAGACAATCCTTAGGTAAAATCCACACCTCATCTCAATTCCTATTTTCAGTGTTTGTCTAACAGTTCTTTTGGTGGCTCTTCCCCAGCACAATGCTTAAGTTCCACAAATACAAGAATAATATTTCAAACAACACCCACTTCTCTTCATACCACATTGCTCCATTTTCAGTAGGGCAAATGAAGTTCTGATGTGTTTGAAACAAGACCACTGCCTGCAGAAACTGTACTAAGGTACTACTGGTGGCTAAGAGAATCTAAAACTCCCTCAGAATCATGTCACTGCCCAAACACATCTAATACTTGGATTCCACTCAAGTCTTCCCTAACATGTTACTGACATGTTTCAAGCACTACAGGATCAGCTGCTACTTAAATGTGAATATTCCAGTGTACTACTAATTGCTTAAATTGTCACTGAATTTTAATCACAATTGAATCGGAGTGTTTTCAAGCCTCAATTTCCTCACTCATATTTCCACAGAGAAATTTGATTTATGCTAGAATCCACTGCATCTTTTCCAAAGGCAGACAGAATACAGGTTCCAACCAATTTGGAGCTGCAGTATAGAAAAACACTGAAAATACTTTAAGCAACCGCAGATTGCCTTCAAGACTTGTGTGCAAATATTCCTGGATCATTCAAGGAAGTATATTCATTCAAGACCTCTGGAAAAAGATACCAATTAAAATGTCTGCCATCTCTCTTTGGAGTCACCAGGTTTATGTTCTAGTGGCTGCTTCCTTGACTTCAGCACAAGGAAGAGTTGGCATTATTAATTTACAAGCTGCAGGTAAACTTTGAAGATGTTACTTGCCATTGGCAAGACTGGCTGTTCAAACTGCCCTCTTCATATCTGCTTCTTTCTTCAACACCTTTCCCCACACAGGAAAAAAACTACTTAAGTACTCTTCAGAGAAGAGATACTAAATCACAAACACTTCAGGGAAAGAAACTTGAACAACTTAAGCTGTTCTTTGCAAGTTCTATAAATGCTATTTCATACAACTCAGTATATTCATCACTTCACCTTTTCCATAGGCCACAGGAAAACACTGCATTCATCCCTCCACCCCTAAAGCCCAGCAGAGGAGTTCTGGTATCTCTGCCATCACCTTTAGGAGCAATGGACTCTGAAACATTGTTTTTAAGGAAACCGACAATTATACACACAGCATACGCTGTTTGCCTCTGCAAGTTATAGTCAAGATTTCCACTCTTTTCTCTAATGATAGACTCAAAGTGTGTATTAAGTTTATATAAGATGAGTATATAACTCAAAAATGCCAGCTGCAGCCCCAAAAAGCCACTGAAAGTTTATTTTGTCTCACAAAAGAAAGTAAGCACCTTTCAGAGGCGTCACTGTCCTGGATACAGATCCCTTCAGACAGATTTAGCACACACAGTTGCATTAAGAGGACAAGATGGAGCAATTCTGTCAGTGCAGCAGATTAAAAAAGCCTGCCACCAAGAGGCTTTATTTCAAAGGCAATTCTCCTATGATTCACAAAAGGTCTGTCTGCCACATAGCCAAGCAGAGGTTCCCAGAAGGTGCTGGCAAAGCAATCTCCACTTTCTCCCAACAATACAGCCGCATGTTAATATCTATTAAAAAAATATTCACAGCCCTGATCCCTTTGCTATCAGTTCTGTAGCATGCACTGCCCTGATTAAATAAATAAAAGCTCATCAACCACCAGAAGTTTTATGATTTATGTGAAGCTCTCCTACTCTTAGCAAAAAAACCCAAGAACTCAGCACTTAAAACCAAGATAAAGTGTTGGAATAGCATATTGCATCTCTTTCTTAATGACAGTCCCACTGTTCCCGAAAGTTTAGTGAAGTTCTCCTTCAAAGCAACAAGTTGTTGGCCAACTAATCAATAGTTTGCTCTCGTACAAGACAGGACTAACACTGAACCAGGTACTTTAAATTCACCAGGAACCAGCGGATTGCAGTTGGCTTCTCTTACAGACATCTCTAAACAATCTTGGCTCCCAATTCCTGGCTCTCATGACAGGTGCAATCTCATGCACCCTGGGATCCACACATGAACAAATGGACTAAACAGCACTGCTCAAATCCTGCTGCACTTGCTTAACTCTAACAAGATTTTCCAAGAGAGCTTTACTTTATGTCGGTTCTGCTCTCCTTCAATCCTGCAGTTCTTCAGCAAGTTTCTCCTCAAGACTTAGCATAGACTACTCAAAAATCAGAAAACTGGAACTCAGAAGTATTTCAACAATTAAGCTTTCTTCTGGAGTAGTACCAACTATACAAATATACAATACAGACTATTTCCCTGATTTTAAGTTAAAAAAACCAAACAACAGAAACACTAATAAAAGGACCTTAATACATTGACAAAGCATTTACCAGGTCAATTAATAAAATGGTCAAGGTTTCTCTCAAAGGAAAAAAAACAAACAAGTCTAAGTGGGAGATAATAGGCACAGTACCTTGTGTCACATTTTATGTGTTGAAGAATAAATAATGGGGATGTTTGGACAAGTATTTCTCAAAACAAAGCCTGTAGTGGCCTGTGAGGATAAAGAGTCACATTTATCAAATGCCAACTAGTCAGTAACTCATTGTGACTTTAAAAAACTGAACTCAAGGACACTTGGCAAAAGCAAGATTTGAGAACTGTAGCTATACAGTCCAATTTCTACATGTGAAATCTATTTTGATGGCCAGTAAGACACATTCCTTAGTGTACACATTTGTAATACTCAGGTTTGTTATGCTGGGTGATTTAAAGTGACTCTGCAGAAAAACTGCTTTGTGAAGACAGTAGACAACCAAAACTTAGAGGCCACAAACAGTAGAAGGGGAAAAACTGAACAAGCACCGGCTGATAATAACAGTTCACTTCATGCACTTGTGTATGTGGACCCAGCCAAACCAACAGAAGCTAAACAAAAAATTTGAAATTAAAATTGAGCAAAACTTCAAAAAATATTACTTTACTTGAAACACCAATTTCATATGCACGATGCTGACAATTTAGAAGAACCAAAATAATTGAATATTGAAGCAGGAGGATGAGAGTCCGTATCATCGACACAAGACCATTTTTTCCTCTTAAAAAGAAATCTCTCCCATTAAAACAATTGTTTTCCTTAAGACTGCTAAATTGTGCTAAATATTAACTTTCCTAAAACTGCACAATGACAAAACCTAATAAAAGAAGCTTGAGACAAGAAAAAACAGTGATATATATGGACACAGTTCAACGGATCTTTATAGAGACTCTTCTGTTTCAGATTTTAGTTCACACTGACTATCCATACACATCTATTTGAAATCCCAGCTTAAGTCTTTCATACAATTTCTTCTACTTCTCAGTATTTAATTAGTGAGGAACTAAGATCTTAATAAAGCCATTCATTTCATTGTATCAGAAAGTCCTTTGCCTGCTATACATTTTCTATGCAGCTCTAGACATGCATACATATGCCCAGTGTATGTATCTGTATATTTATATTTACACTAGGAGTACTTAAACATCCATCTACAGTTATGTATTTATGTACACAACTAAAACCCCACAACTATGTTAGACCTGAATCAATGTATTTTAATGGCAGTCAATCTGTCTTCAGTCCATGCTGGGGTTTACTGCTATTTAAGAGAAACAGGCTGTAAAGCAGTTGACCTTTTCCTCCAGGAGCAAGATAAAATGTCCCAGATGCCCCAATTTCTTGAATGCATTATTTGTATCTTTTGTAATAACAAGTATCCATGTCCATAAGTAAAGATAACCCAAATCAAGGCCCATCCGTGGGGTTCAAACTAACCCACCTTACATAGACACCTGACAGACTGGCAACAAAATGTTGTCATCATCAACCACTATTAAAAGCAGGTTCCTCTATAAGGCTGCCAGAGAGGCTTAGTCAGTGCTGCAGTGCTGTTACGTGCACATTTCACATCTGGTTTGCTCTAGGAAGCAACAAAAAATAGCACTGTAGGTTCACCAACATAAATAGGAAAAGACCAAGTACTTTCTATGAAGAAGTATTCCCACATGATACCAGGAGCCCCCTGAAGTCTTAGATACAATCAAGTTCTATGAAATACACTGCTGATATACCTTGCAGATCAGATAAAACAGAATTTTACACCAATCTCAGTTTTCCATCTTAATAGATTCTCCTTGTTGTGACAGGTAATTATGCAGAGCAGGACAGCCTTCTGAATTCCTGTCTTGTGAAGCAAAGATCACTTTAATTAACATAACTAGTACAACAAAACATTTTCTAAACTTCCACTCAAGAGAAAAGATTCCCTCACAAAGACAGTAGCTTGAGGGCATTGAGAAGATTTCTTGGACTTGGGGGACAGGGACATAGCAACATTGCTTGTTTGTTTTCAATTTTGTGGAGTGCCTCATCTGGGTCACCAGCTATTGAGAACTGACAGAAGTGTCACCTATATTATCTGAACAGTTCTTATCTTGCCTTTTTTGGCTTCTCTTGAGACAGGCAGCAGTACTTGTTACTGCTAAAGGAAAAAGCACTGCCTGGTATCTCTAAAAACACAGATTCTCAGAAAGAAAATAACAGTTTAATACTTCAAACAATAACACTTTCTTCCTTCAATAATGCTTATATATTTTCACCATTTCAAAGTTTCTAAATAAAGCTTAGAAATTAAACACATTAATGCTACATTCAAATATTTCTCTCTTCTAACCCAAGCCAGAAAACAAAACAAACAAAAAAACCCAAACCAAAACAACCCAAACCCCTCCACCCCCCCAAAAAAAACCACAGGAAGGGAAATCCTTATTTTTACTACACGAAGTCTCAGTTTTCCATATGAGAAGCCACATTCTCAACAAAAAGATGACAGAAGAGTCAACATTACTGAAGAGGGTTAAAGTGAGCAGTCAAATTACCTTCTCTCCTCTGAGAATATGCACCACACCACCAGCATGTATCTAGTTCTCACATTAAGAGTAGGAGAGCCAGGACTAAAACACATCAGCTAGGCCTAACTAGGTCCATGGCAGTTCTTCATGATAACATATCTCTCATATCTATCACATCACAGAGAACACATCCTCTTGTTTTTAAGTCCCTTGGACTAAGCAAGAAATTGGCAGTCTCCCAAGCTTCCTATGGGCCATTCCCAGGGATGGGACCACCAGACAACCTTCCCTGGGTCAGGCTATGAACAAAGGCCCATGCAGCAGAGCATGCAGATATTCTGATGAGAGACACTGCCACTAAACCTCTTTCCCCATGGATAAAGGGGATGATGAGCAGTGCAGCAGGTGCAGAAAGCTCTGCTAAGTTTCCACCACTGCCATACATTTTCTCTTCACTAAATAACAATTTACTTGCAGGAAAAAAGACTTACCTAATAGAACCTATTCATTTTATTGCAGCAAAGAGGGAAATGGGAAAAAATAGCCTGAAACTATACTAGTTTCAAGCTATTATCAACTATCAGGCACACACTGACAGTAGGAAAGATGAGGTGGCAAGAGGATTTTCAGTAACCAAAGAGCTCTTTCATCATCTGACCAGCTTAATATAGTGCATTAAAATAAGTGTTAAAATACAGAGAAATCACATATATCTAGTAATTTTACAAGGAGTACCCAGTTGAAGATTTAATGCGTCCTTGCCATGTACAAAAAAAGCCTTGTGAAATGAGCAGTGCTAACATTTTCTAACAAATGGGATGACATTACAGAACAGGATCCTTTTTGTTACTCATGAAAAGAACATGCTCTTGGTGCAATTGATTTCACACATAAAAGGCAACAGTTTCAAAGACCAACACTGCTATTTTTGGCCAGTTAGTAGAAACCCATTTCTAAAGCTGATAGCAGCTCTGACAATTAATTACAACCTAAAGATCAAGCATGTCAAATCCTTGTGAAATCCCCAGACATGAATCAGAATGACTCCTGAGGGCCTCCATAGAGTTCAGAGCAAGTATTCCCTCTTTTTGCAGATCATCTTTCAGTGTCTCTGAGCTGCACAGATTATCAGCATGAATATTTTATGGAACAAGATCAAGGTAAATAGAGCCAGGAGGTGTACAATTTCCTGAGTTTATGTACAACAGACTTGCCACTGGTAAATAACTGCTCAGTTAGGCACTTATATATACTACAGCCAGGTGAGTAGTGGGGAAAGACTCATAAACAAGTCTAAAATATATTGCAGGGCAAACTGCAATTCTACCAATCCACACCTGCAAAATTCATTTTCCACAACTGTGCTAAGCATTCCATAAAATTTCCTAATGAATTTGTGCAGCAGCAGTACAGGTCTACAAATACATTAAGAATATAAAAAAATAGATATAGAAATATTATGCCATAATGTTTATGCTGATCTAAGTCAGGGTAAGAGCTGAAGGACATTTCCTTGTGAGCTCACAGGCCCAAGAACATAACCCAGCCATGATTATCCCCAAGGATGAGGGGACAGTCTCCACTCTTTCAAGCAGGCTGAGCTAATCAACACATCTGAACATCTACTGCAGAATTTGCATAAGAAATTGATTGCAACCGTTTGTTGTTATGGATTCATTTTGCCAAAAAAACAACTGTAATAGGTTGGCACAGTAATGTCTTGAAGTTTTCCACAATACCATAAAGTACTGATTCCTCTCAAAAAACACAGTGGATTCTGATGTACCATTTAGCCTTCCTGGAAAGAGACCATGCCAACAACACGAGGTAATGTTGAACTTGCTATCTCCAGGTTTCCTAAGACTGGAAAGAAGGTTTGAAATGTATTTAGACTCTGATTAAATTCAGAAGTCAATGCAGTAAAAAAGATATTACAAGAGCTTTTAAGTAGACAAACTGCAATAGCATTTACTTATTTTCTTCTATTCCTCCTCCATGGAGTCAGGCACTTCTAAAAAAATACCTTGGGAAACTTCTCACTTCTACAAAGGTGTATTGACTTTTTGACACTATGATAATTAAAGTCAACACGGAAAATACAAGCCAAAGTAGAAAAACTAGATTTTGAAAGGCGATATCAACCAACTCAAATACAACTTTTAAAAACAAAATCATCAAGAAATGAGTCACTCATCCCCAAAACAAATGCAACAGGAGAGGCAACTTTAGTTTTGTATTCTCCTCTGCCTTCTCTGTTTATTTTACATGCAAAGCCTACTTTAATAGTTACTGCTAAGACACTGGCATTTTCCAGCCAGCCAGATGAACAAAAGCCCAGCTAACAGGCATTCAGTAGCAAGGTATATTCTCTTTTCTCTGCTTTACCAAACAGCCCACCTTCTGAAAGGACACCAAGTTGACAGCCACAAACCAGGCCACAGTTAAATGCTGCATTTTGAGTCACCTGTGTGATTGTTTAGCACTGGTGTGAGGAGCTACCACACTCATGGCAAATTAATAGCCATGTTTCTACTCATTAGGAGAAAGGGAAAAAGGCATAAAAGAACTTCCTTATCTCTGACAGCTTTCAGAAGTAGTATGGAAAGGAAGGAGACAACAAGCCAGACACCACTGTTTTTAAGTAAGCACACTTCTGCCTAAGTGCCAAATTCCATCCTGACAACAGAGACCTTTTCAAGCCACTGTGACACATTAAAGTGTGAGTTCACTCCTAGAACTACATTATTATATTATTCTGGTATAGTATGCTATATATTAAGGTTTCTTAATGGTTTACACTAAAGAGTTTAGATGATGCTTTTGGAGAAAGACCAAAGTACACTATACCTTAAAACATGAAGGGAACAGCCATAACTGCTGAGCCTCACAAGGCTCCAAAATACCTGCCAGATAGGAGGAAAAAAATCCACATCCAACACATGCACATACAAACAGCCCCTCCCCTTGCCCCAAACAAACCAGCACTCAGGCAGCTCTGGCTTGCTCCACCATGAGACATTGTACACACAAGATTGATCATTAAGATATTAGTACATACACGGAAGAGACTGGTAGCTATGAAAGCTGTTCCCAGCAACAAAGAACAGCATTCTTGCCAACAGCAATGCCTTGCCAACTCAGGACCCTGCAGTCCCATGTAAAATCTGCAGTGGTTAGCTTTTATTTTCCTCTGCCCATCCTAGAGCCACTCACTATCTAATCAGAGCTCTGATACAAGCAACTGTACCAAAAAGAGGAGCCAATTCCAGAACAACCTTCCATTGGCAACTTTATATAATACAAAGCAGCCCTGAAAGAGGAAATACCTTCCAAGCCTGGCAGTTTTGTTTCCTCAGGTGTCATTGCCACAGCTAAGCTAATGTTTCTAGCAGAAGTTATGGAGTGGTAAGTTTTGGGAACTGCTCCTAGTGTTCGTCAGCTTTGTATGGAAACTCACAGCCTATTACAAAATATTCTAGCAGATTAGGCACTGAAGATAAATAACTTCACATCCTTGATAGAGCACAGTGTATATTAAAGTGTATAACACTCCTACTTAAGGAGAAGAAAATAGATTTAAGGACGAACTAGTTCCAAGCAACAAAGGTAACAAAAAAATGCATACAACAGACTTATCACTTGTTACACATGAAAAATAGAACAGGCAGTTTAAAGTATTTTAAAATTGCTTCGTTTAAGATTGCCAGCTGAAACTGTTGCCATTATGCCATTTAAGCAAACACATCGCACCTGGTGAGCACTGTGCTTGGGAGATAGCAATTACAGATGCATTACAGGATACCCAGCTAAATAGTTTACATCCAAGTACCACACCATGCTCTGTTTCAACATTCTAAACATTCTTCATTCTGTTAAAAAATACTCAATGCAAAATATAAATATTCCAGACAAAAAAAGTTAAAAAAATCCAACCAAACCAAACAAAAACCAACCACTTAGTTCTCTGAACACACACAAGTTTATCAAGTTAGGACTTGCTCTCTCTTCCTACTGTTGCATGTTTTTCTATGTTGAAATCAATATCAGAAGCCAGGACAAAGGATGAAATTAAAAATAAAACAGATGATACTGGAAGCCAATTTTTGCTTATGCAATTTCAGGGCACAGAACTGGCAAGCAGCAGGGAATGCTTTGGCCCAGGACTTTAAAAAGTTAAGTGCACTTTACTGTTAAGTAAAAGGCAGGTCAGAAAAATTAACACCAACAGGAGTGAAAATTCTGTTGCATTTTGGAATGCTTTCTTAGACTTAAAACCACTGTAATTGCTGCCTTTCCTCAATCTGATGCAGGATTGACATCTTCGCAGTGCGCCCTTCAACACAGTTGTATTTTCAGATGATCAACTTCTATATAATCATATTTTTCATATATAGGCTTCCTTGTTGCAGGCTAAGTTTAAAAAAAAGAAATCAACTTTTAAGACTGTTGAAAGCTAAGACAGCCTACTTGGAATCAATGCTTTTCTGCAAACTATCAGAAGAAGAAATATGTTCTATATGTCTATAAAAAAGTTTTTGAATCTTGGTTTTATCCTGAACACGGTAGTTGGTATTTATTCCAAAGACAGCATAAAGAACATCTAAGCATGAACAGTTTAAAACCCTTCATAAAGTAAAAGCCAATGTCTTAATTGAAGGAAACCTAAATGGCTAAAGTACTTGTAAATACAAAAACTTGGAGCCACCTTTGTTGCTTGCTATTCTTTATCAAAACAGCATTTATCCTCATTCTAAAGAGCCACAAAGGGCCTGATGCTCCAGAAGCAGCTATTGATCCATGTAGCAGATCAAGGGTACTGTAATCAAATTTCAGCATCCCACAGTACATTTCAGTTTATCATGTCATTCCTAATTGATAGTCCTTCATCTCCGAGATAGACCTTCTCCTCTTGTTTCTTGTCTAAACACACCATCATAATGTGAAAAGCCTATGCAAGTTCAAGGAGAGGTTGGACTGTTTCCTAGAAGCACAGTCCACTGAGATGTACTGTATTGGCACAAACTATCTCACAAGTCTCTGAGCTACAGCTATCACACTCTCACAGTACTTGGGAACTGTCACACTTTCCCTTAAGTATCTGGTGGGATTCACTGCCAAAGAGAGAACACAGCTTGAGAGAGAGGCTGAATCTGAGCCAGTAGGACACTCATTTTTTAGTGTTATATTGAAGACTGCTAATCAGCTCGTCTCCACTAATACCTGTCTGCAGTATAAATACAAGTTGCAGGATTTGTTTCTTGAGAGAGAAGCTCATGCACTGTCAGGTGCAACAAAACTAACACCTCCAACCCACTGCAGTTTACAACTGCCAGTTTAGCAGCAGCTAAAAGACAATCTACAGTAGCTCATCCAAGACACAGCACACAAACACAGAATTCCAAGGATTTGCAAGATGTTGCATTTCATTTCTCCAACATATGTAGTATTTTTAAGGAGAAGGACACCTAAAGGAAGGCAATACTCACCATCTCATCCACCCCATGTGGTTGGGGAGCACATCTGGACTCCTCCAAAGCCACAATCCACCACCCATCCTCCTTTAAACAATGGTGGATTTTAATCCAACAAACAGTAAAATATCCTCTGTGAGATAACTAATTTGTTTAATCTTTATGAACAATAGGTTGTAGCTATTACCTTTATTTTGCACATCAGCAAATTCTTACAGGAGTAAGCAAAGTTTTTAAAAGTTATTAAAATTATTAAAAAACTTTACATTATTTTAATCAATTATTTAATATTTACATGCTTTTAAATACAAATTATTTATCAAATGTATATTCTTAATTTATTTAAGCACATTTCTTAAGTAAGTCCTTCTACAAATGTGGGGTTCAGATGACTTGAGGCATTTCTAGGTGTAGGGGGGACTTTAATTTGAAAGGAGGAATTTTCCAATAAGACAGTTTAGTTCTATATAAACTAAGTCTCAAGAAGAGTCCTTTTTATGGTATTAGAGTAAGAAATCCCTTTATGTCAGCTTAAAAGCTCTTAACCATATGCAGAAAAAAAACTTGGTCATAAATATGAGCCGGTTTAAGTAAACATAAACAGAAACTATCATTACAAATGAAAGATGAGGCCTGGAGCTTTTTTCACCAGTTACTGTTTTACTTCCCACCCTCTCACAAATCACATCAAAAATTCTTCACCCAAACACCTGCCCAACAGTAACCCACAGAAAAAAAGAGCCATTAAGAAAGCAAGCACAATTGTATCATTTATACCTGCTTTATAACAGAAACAAAGGCAACATCAAAGGCCTTCTCCCACTTTGGATATTTATGCACAATGCAGAAGTCTAGCACATGTTCGTTTGCTAATGGTTTAGACCTCACGCAGGAAAAGCCCTCACAAATATTCCCCAACCAACGGTATAAGTCAACATATAAAAACTCAACATTTATTGAGTATCATGACCATAAACCTGCCCAACAAAGAGAGAGTAAGACCAACTTCATACTTGTATAGCAATCTAAACTGAAAAGCACTAAAATATACCACATGGACTCACTACTACAACAACCAAGACAAAAAATAATCTTTGCTATGAATCTTCAGTAGCCAGCTCACACTTTTTTTGCCCTGTTTTATGAACCACTTCTTCCTACAGAATCATTTCCAGGCCCTTACTTCAAGCCTATTATCTTTGATAGGTCAGCTACAATATTTTGTTCCATAAAATAACAAAAGTCATACCAAATTTTACTCGCCCACAGACTCTGAATGCTCCACTCTAACAGGTTCTCCTACCACCAAGCACGAAGATAGCATAGTGAAAGAGCTCTAGAACTTTCTGGTCTTATGAAGGCACTTGGTTCAACTGCAGCTGTTTCCTCTTTCTGATAGAAACACCTTGATTCATTACAGCTGTGCCTCATTTGTTTTATCACCAGGTTTTCCTGAGGACTAACAATAACTATTCAAATTTTAGCCCTGTAGGAGCTAAAAATAAATTATATAAAAACATACAGCAAATAAGACTATACATTTTAGTCCTCTAGGAGCTAAAATTAAATGGAGAACAAGTGGAAAGACAAGGCAAACATGGTCTGGCCAAGAGATAAAAAGAACTCAAGGCCCACCAGGAGTTTGAAAAAGCTTCCTTCAAATAGTAAAGATCACACAAGCAAAACAGGAGTCTCCAAGGTATCTAATAGAAACACTTTGTATAGTTAATCTATACATTCACCATTTAATTATGTAACTAGCAGGTGTTAAAACCCCTTCTCTATTTTTACAAAGACTAATCATGGACAGAAAAGAAGAACATATGGAAACAAAAAATAGTCTTACAGCATCCAGGTATGGGGGAGACACCTTTTGGGGATCCCAAAGGTTGGAGCACAATTACTAAACTACCTCATCAAGAGTCTGCTGCCAAAAACTCCTGGGGAAGCGCCAGGGCCCAGAGCTGCCCCTCCCAGTGTAACACGGAACAGCTGCAGCTTGTTTAGAGGAATAACTAAAGGTGATACACACCCAGAAGGAAAGTGATCCTAATTTAAGATTAGTCTCTAGCTCTTAATAGATTGCTAAAAGTAAATGTACATTTATTTGTATATTCTACACATAATACTTGCTTGAATATCCCTCCAAAAATGTTGTTAATCTGATAACTAAGAACATGACATTAAAGAAAAAATAAAACTATTTTTCTTTCAGAAGTAAAATATTCCTTGTTGTTTTACAGATGAGCAGGCTCCTCTCCAAGTACATGCTGTGGTAAACTGAAGCAGTACATTATGATAAATGAAAAAGTGAAAGATACATACAAGTGTTTTACCTGTAGTATGCAGAGGTTGGTTTGTTACACTCAAAAATTACTTCCAACTTAAACAATTCTGTTGACCTTTCACCTTTGCCAAAACTCTAACTCGTGTAAAACTAATAGGTACACACAACATTTCTTGTGAATAAGTTTGCAACAAATCCTTACAGCAACAAATCCTACAAGTTCATCCTCAGTAAAGGTGGCAAACACCCGAAGGGAACATACAGCATACAGTCCTTGAAAGGGGAGGAAGTGAGATTTGTCCTTCCTCCTCAAAGGATGCATGGTGATGACCTGGAGAATATCAAGGATTTGTGGATCATGGCAATTTACAATGGCTCCTACTTTTTTGCCAAGAAACAGGGAGTACCAAGGAACAAGTTCAACAGTTCAAAGAACATCTCACCTGCCAAGAAAGGCTCTGACACACTGACTGAAAATACTGAGGGGAGGGAGGCCGTGCAACATCAGCCCCAACAGCTTTCCAGGTGCCTTGGACATTATTCCTTCAGAACAGTCCCACTCCAAAATCTTTTTCCACAGAGATTCTCTTCAGATACAAATCCAGACATGATGGTAAAGGGGCTAATTCTTCACCCTATTTAGAAACAGTCAGGGCACTTCATGTGTTCATGGTTCATGTGCTCCCTTCACTTGAAACAGCTCCCACAAGACCTTGACAGACAACTTGCTTGAATCTCCAGGAGATCAAACTTGATAAAATCTTCAGATATTGTCCTTTGCTGTGTATTTCATTATCCTCCTACATTTGTGAGATCTGCCTATACTGCAGTACCAGCTACCTGGTCTAACAATATTGTTATTGCCTCTTTCCCATCTCACAGAGCTCATTCTTGTATCTCTCCATGCCCTGCTCCAAAGTGTGTTCAAATCAAAGGTTCTCTTTTTTTTCCTCTTTGCCTCAATTGTGTTTAATTAGGCTGCTTTTTTTCTTTGAAACCAAGGGGAAGAGTCCTATTTATTTCAATGAATATTTAGCCTGGCCTTTTCCTTCTAGTGTTCTACCTCACTGCATCTTCAAACACACTGTTCCACAGGGAGAGGGATGGATCCAAATAAAGATTAATAAAAAGGCAATTACTGTCCTATTATTAACTGAAAAAACAGGATCACTTTTTCTAGTGTCAATGAACTTCGATATACTAATAAAATTAACAAATATCAAAGTGTTTCAGGTCTGAAATAGAAACATTTACACTAAATCTGAGTAACTTTTCCAAATACTGGGCAAATAGTCATATACACTTTGAAATAGAAAAATATCTCCAGTGCTCCAAGACGAAGCTGAGCAAACTTCACTGAGTGAAATGAGAGTAGACATTTTTTGCACCTTCTAAGCATGCACTATATTTTCATCTTAGTGTTTAAAACAAGGCCACTGAAAGGAGAATTTCCACTGCCTCAGCTGTCAGTACCTGTTTTTGTGACTTGCCTGCTGGGGAATTACTCATTTCCCATTTCAAATCCGAAATTACTATTCACTTGGACAGACCTGCTCCTGATTGCACCCTGATGATGTGTCCTCAGTCCAGATCATGGCACTGGCAAGATAAATGTGTAGAATGAGAATAGGAGCAAAACACGAATAAATTTTGCTTAGATAAAAGAGATGCAATCACACCCTTTCAATACCACCTGACATCTTCTTGACAATATTATGAGGCAATTAATGTCTATATGTATTGGCTGATGGAGTTGAATTATGGTAAGTTCTGGGAGGCAACTGCCTAAAGCAAGGGAAGCTGATTAATTACCCAGCAATAATTCATTATTAAGACATTTAGGTCTATTTGTGCACCACAAAGTCAGAGGGAGCAGAAGATAATAAATCCTCTAAATACTATTCAGACTAAACAGTGTTTGCAGCTATAGCCATAGAGGAACATATACACAGAGACAGTATCACCATCTTAGAAAAATTAGGTGCTTGGAAGCAAATTATCAAACCAAGTGGGCTGTCTCCGTCCCACGCAATGGATGCATCAGCACATGCAGCAGGAGCCCCTCTCCTGGAATGCTCAGTATTTCTCAGGTCTGCCTGTTTTCTATATGAAATAATGACCATACACCCGAGGGGACAAACAAGGAACAAGACTGCAAAGCCTTGGGCTTTTACCTCACACTGCTAAACTGAAGCAAACGGACATGAAAATATACGAAGCCTGAACACACCTTTGCAGATAAAGACCTGTATGTTAATACTGATGTTAATTGACTATATATCATTTAAGGCAGATACCTGCCTGCATATCACACACAAGTCTCTTTTCAGGTGTGTACAAAGAATGTGTCTATTTCACATCATTTCTTCCTTTCCTTTTTCTATACCTGGATCATACCGATGATACATTTCTTGGCCACCACCAAATCATTGCCCCTTATATATATTGTTCCCTAAAGAGTTTAAGTATTAGAGCAATGGACCACTGCACAGCACCAAATTTTAGTGGTAACTACAAAGGGGATTTATCACAGTGAGACACTGACATTTCACTGATATTTCTCACTAACAAAACAGTGCTTCTATTTTAGCAGTGATTCTAAAATACAAAATTTCCATAAAGCCTTTTCTTTCCTCTTGGTGCCAGAGGTGTCCTCAAAGTTCTTCTGTATTAAAAATAATTGGCTGGTTTTGTCTAACAGACCCAATGTATCAGTTAGGGAGTACACGCACAGTAATATTTCAGAAAGATTACACCTCTCCTCCCCAAAATCTTGGATGGCAGTTTTGAGTTATTCTGAACTTCTCTCTGGGTCTAACTTCTGAACTTTTCCTTTTATCTACTTTTTAATTCCCTTCATGTATACCGATACAGTAATTTTTCTCTTTTTGTAACCTATTGTCCAAATACCAGAACAACCACAGCAGTGAACACCTGATCATTTCCATAAAATAACCTTCCTCTGCAAAAGTCTTCAGTCAGAATCTTATTATCAAAGCAAGTTTTTCCAAATAATTTCCCCTGCAGACTCAAAGTGCCCTCTGCTCAAAATCCTTTTCCTTAAAAGGACTGGGAGATGGATGGATGGATGATTCCTGTGCCTTGTAAAGGTCCAATGCAATTCACCTCTGGATAGCAAACAATTCCTACCATCTAAGAGGGGATGTAGTCACAGAAGATGAGAGAATTTCTCTCTAGCAATGATATCCTGCCCCTTATCAGATTCCTCAGGCCGTTCAAATAAAATTTAAGGTTTAGCTCATGACAATCAGAGGATACTGACAAATGATGAAAGCACTTTCACTGCAGCTCTAACTTGACTTTCTGTCTACACTACTGTACATTTTAAATCATTTCTGAAGAAGAGCACTAGAAATGGGCACCAGTCTCTAAATCATCCATGAAAATACAATGGCATCCAACAGGTGCTTGCTTGAGTTATCCCCCTAAGTCAGGGAAGTCAGTACTTAAACAGGCATACAGAGGGTAAGACAAATAGTTCTGTTCCTAAGAGCTGCTTCCTTCCCATGTCTCCTCATTTCACATGTGCATCTAAGAGGTCAATATTCAAAAGCTTTTCTTACAGTCTGTTCTTGAACCCTCTAACTTGTTCTCATCTCAGTACATCTAGGTAACTCATTTTAGAGTTACTGAAGATTTGTTAATCACATTTATTATCTTCCAAGCTACTAGGCAAACCAAGTGGGTTATTCTGTCTAATAAAATCCAGGTGTGTCTGACCAATATATGATAGAAAGACATTTACTTCAGGAAATGCTTCCGAAAAAAAGACCTTTTCCTTGGCCTTCTGGGCATAGTGGACATCACATAAAGGTACTAGAGCAAAGCTATGAAAACCAGAGCAAGGCAAACAGCGCTGGCCCCAGAATTGTTTCTCACACAGCAAAAAAGCCAGAACAAGTAGGAGGAAGTCCAAGATTATTTAGATGATAAATATGCATCCACCAAAACACTGCATTGGGAAAATGGATGGAGTCTACAGAATTAGAGCAGCTGTCAACATTAGACCTTGGTTTGTAAACCCACTTTTCATTATAACTCTCCATACAAAACTTTGGGGCCTTTCACTACTCTCCCAAGAGGTTTTGGCTTTGGTATTGGTTTGCTTAGTGCCAGCTTGAATGTCACTGGACCTACCTTATAATTTATCTTCAGAATATTTAATTAGATCAACTTTGTGCCACGTTAGCATGCTTGGGTTTAACTTCTTGCCTTATTTAAAATTATAAAGTAGATAAAGAATAGGGCCTACAATTGTTTGCTTCATATTAGGCACAGTTTCTGCATTCTGTGAATGCTTCCTCATTAGATTTTGTCTGCTTGCTAGACTTAATTTATCTACTCTAAAAACATAACAAGACTGAATTCAAATCCACAGACATGCTGAATGCTAAACTAGCGGTGAATTATTAAAAGCAGAATTTACAGTCTAATATTAAAAATATAGTTGATACCTAAGCTCAGTTAAAAAAAATTGAGAGAAAAATAGTTATCCCCTGACAGTGCCAGAAGATTCTCATTATTGAATATATGCACTGGACTTTTCTTACATGTTTGATTTCAGAAACTTCATGTTTTAAATATCAACCTTAGCAGAAAGAAGTGAAAAACTAAAAAACTGTTCTTACACTCAGATACAGAATCACAGTGCAATGATACTTGACAACAAAGACAGAAAGTAATCAGCTCCTAAAGCCACAACAACATCTGTATCCCACCATGCTGAGTTTCAGAAAATGCACTTCACTGAAAAGGAGAGCAAGACAAGAGACGACTGTTGCTAAGACTCACCACTCTTGCTCCCAACGTACATCAAATCCAAAATCTTTTCCACATTATTGCAAAAAGGAAACAAAGCAGATTGGCACTTGACAACCCATATTTCTCCTTTGTTGAGCAATCTACAAACTATTTTCTTATGAAATAAATAATAGGTAAGATAGAATACATGGGTTTTTTTGTTTATATTATCATTTCAACAACTGACTACAGTTCTCACTCCGACTATTTTACTTCCAAGACTGAATATATATACATACAATGTCTATATGTATCATTTCTGTCTAAATACACATACATACTCAGTGTACGTGTACATCCTTGTTGGACTATCATCCCTTTGCACCCCAGCACAATTCCAGTCAATGCAGTTACTACCAGTGCAAGGATCCCAGCACAAGATTAGCAGATTGTGAAAGTTATACTCAAATGGGGGTTGGAAGGTTTGAGAGAATACAAGCAGATTAAGAGCTACAATTCAATTAAAACTTCATGCAGTGCTATACCACCTTTTGTGTACAGTTTAAATAGCAAACCCTGATATTTAATAAACTGCAGTCTATGTTCTGGAGCCAGTCTATTAGCACATTTCACAGGAGAGGGAGAAACCCATGTTGCTTCAATGAAATCTACCTAGGAAAAGAGATTTTGGCTCAATTACACAGTGTATTTATTCACCCAGTTTGGCAACGAGCAGGGCTAAACAACCAAGTGGTAGAGGATTTCCACATCACATATTTGAGTCAATTCTGCCTACTACACCATTTGGATCCAAACCACATTTTCTCCCAGCTCACTAAAGGGACAGCAATGCTACCATGCTTTGCCCATAAATTGTAAAATTAATAGTTACAAGTCAAATGCCAGATGTATTCAAGTATCTGAAAAACATTTTTGTGCACAAAGTATTTTATAATTTCCAGTATACTTGAAGTTGGTAAGCACATATATTCTTCTGTCCCATTTTACACCACTAACAAACAGAAATTATGTACAGGAGGCATTCTGGGCCTGAATCTACTCCATAATCTGGATAGTGACTTTAACAAGTCATCCATCAAGACTACAAACTGAGTTTTAGTATTACTGAGAATTTTGCCTACTCTAATCCCTCCCAGTGCACACACACCTCTCAGGGGATCTAAGAGGTTCAGGTGGATGACATTTCACCTTATATAAGGTGTTAATTATGTAAGCCTCCTCAGCTTCACAAGAAAAAATACAAGATAGGAACTGAAAAAGAGAACAGTGCACATGTTGTTTCATCAGCTGCAGCCGGTACCTTGCTCTGGCTAGAGAAATAAAACTGGCTGCAACTGAGAAATTATATATTCAGAACTTCCAGGGATATCCAAGGTAACTAAGTTGTAGTTACCATTACCCAGTGTTGCAGTTTCAATAGGATCTCTGGGCAAACATCCCTCCTCCAGTAGGTCACGCCACAGAGCTTTTAGTGACTGCAGACAAGATCAAAGCTCTACTCCCACCTAAATTCAGCTCCATCAGAAGCACTCTGTCTTCCAGCTCTCTGTGAAGGCACTGGATCACTGCTGACTCAAAGCAAGTGCATGTCCTGAGTCACTGCCACTCACTGTCCCCAATGATCTTGTATTCAAGTCAAAGCAGGCCTGACTCCTTAATTTACAAGCTAGGGAAAGCCCCAATGCTAAATGGTGTCCATCTAAATTGCAAGAAATTATAGCCAATTACATGCCTATTTCCTTAAACTCTTAGTGCTACAACACTTGACATTAGTACCAAATTGTGCAGACCCTTCTCCCTCCATTTCAAGAAATACTAGAACTTAGTCACCGTAGCTTCTAAATAAAACAGCAAACAACTTTATACCTACACACAAAGTCTATAATACAGAATTATTTAGGTCCAGAAAGCAAATTACAGTGTAATTCTACAAGGCTCTTATCTCCTTATAACGTCAATTTTCTGGAAAAACACTTCACACTCATCAGTTGTCATCAGTTAAACAAGAAAATGAAAAAGAAAATTACCTAAAAGCCAGAGTTTTTAGATAGATAGATAGATCTAAAACTTTCCATTGTGTTTAACCACGACCCATTTATTTATTCCATAAATGCTTATCACTGCCCAGACAAAACTAATTTGCAGGCCTTCTTTTGATATTTTCAACAGTCTAAAAGGATTGTTATTCTGGGTAACATCAAATGTGAATTGCAGGAATTTTGGAATGAAATCGAAAAATCTTTACAATACAGGTAATCTCAGTTTTCATGAGCTTGACCCTATTTTGCATTCAAAAATGCAGCAGTTAACATTTATTTATAGCAACACCAGCTATGTGACATGATTGATAAGACCTTATGTGAAACAACTATTACAGAATTTTCTCATACTTCTCCAGGAAACTTTCAAGATATCCTCCTTTATATTAAAAATACTTTCAATTGAGCATGCCAAGAAAACAATCAACAAATCTCACTTCACACATTGAATTTCTGGATCACTTTTTTTGCATATATGGAAAAGCTGCTAAAACATACCCTAAGAATATAGACCAGATTTCTTACTAATGCAAATGTGGAAGAATATGAGCCAGCTCCAGCCATTCACGTGTTCCTCTGCCAGTTTTAAATTAATTACTGCTTTGATGTACCGACTAACTGATTGGTTGTAAATATGTTTTCCTTCTTGTGGTGCCTCACAACCTCCTTGTCAGTTAAATAACTCACTCACCTCTATGAAATTCCCTCCAGGATTTTTGTCGCCTAGAAGAATTATTGCCCACGATTAAAGCCTGCTATTGTGACAGCCCTATTCCATGATACATTATTTCCTATTCTATGATGCATCCAATAAAATTACATTGCAGAAGCCTCTACTATTTATGTAATTCATCATTACTTTTTAAATACATCACTGTAAACATCTACTGTATATTGCTGAGTGAACAGCAAAGTCAAAAATACTTCTTAACCATTATATAAGTATCAAGATACCTGGTATATTTTCATACTAATATTTTTTGAAAGTTAAAGCTACATATTAATAAGTGATGCTCCAAAATTTACTTGCTGTACCTCGGAGACAATTAGAGAAAAATCCCTTATCCACCTCACTGTTTCCACCACCTTATAACCAAAGCTACAAGCCACACCTAAGAGCAAAAAAGTCACAATGTACAGAAGATGCCATCAAGTTTGCAAACAGCTGTTAAATGCTTCCCCTCTCCCCTTTATGCTTTACAACTGCAGTGGAGTTTCCACCAAAACAGAGGTATTCCACTCAAGTATCAAATCTTAAACATCTAATGCATAATTGTTCTATTCACATAATAGCCAAGTAAAAAGTCATCCAAAGCATGATTCTAAGTATAATTTTCTAAGTTATACAGCATTTAAAGAATTAGCCCACAGAATTATCTACAAAAGTTTATATATCATTTGAATAATACAATACAGGCCAGACTCAACATTCACTAAAGTCAACAACAAAACTGCTGAGATAATTCCTGAGCAATGATTATAAATCAGAATGGTATCATGACTTCTAAAATACCAGAGAAACACTCATGACATTTGGGTGTTATAAAAGTCCTGGAAAACATCAAGGAATGGTTGATGGTACAGGATTTTGTTATCCAGTCAACATGGTTCACACTTAGCCTTTGTATATTACAAAGCTGGGGGTTTATTTTAGGCAATGAATGCAGAGAATATCTGTTTGATAGCTCACCTTCAAGACCTTATTCTTATTCAAGAGTATTCTTGTTATTTGTAACCTATTTGGAGTCTTGTATTTTAGACAGGTCTACATGCCATAGCTGCACTGAGAATCTTTTCATAGGTGACTTTTGCAAATAAGTCATCTAGATCCACAAAACTTATTCCAAATATACTTAGAAAGACAAAATGCACAGATCTTAAGTACACGCTTTCTGCTACTTTCCGACATGGTTTCTAGAAGATTTGAAGAGAAACTCAATAATTAAGGAAGAAACACTCCAAATTTTATAATGCTAAAGATTATTTACACTTATGCACACTCACCTCTTTCAAGAGAAAGAGAATTATTCAATCTACCCATTGCATCTTGAATTTGTATCTGCTTTTCACAGTCACTTATATAAAGAGGGGTTTTTCCCTCAGCAGGATGTTAAAATCTTACAATCATTCATCTACAATAGACAGTCATTTTTTCAAAACTAAATAAAAACAGCAGCTACTTAAAAATGGAAATTCAGAATAACTTACTGTCATATATACCAACTGCTCATAAAATAGATTAATGTTTTAAATAATTAATTTAGAAAGTCAAGTGGCTTTAGAACATGAACCCACTTAAAAGCAGCCCACGCTACAGTGCAAATGGATTCACAGACTCACTGATTATTAATTCTGTAAAGCCATGCTATGATCAGTGAATGCTGGTGATCTGTTTTTCTCCAAAGATTAAATGAGAAATGGAACTGACCTAGTAGCACACAAAAAGGAAGAAATACAAAATAGGTTTACTTTATACAATTCAAGTCAAAGAGAGGAAAGTGACTTCCTTCACTAGAAGTACTCATATCAGAATCTCCTTGGCATCTAACAAAGAGATGACCAAAGAACCACCCCCACAAACACCACTTTAGGCTGTGCAGGGTTCCTAGAAGACTGTGGAAAAAGCTGACTAATTCCAGAAAGCCAACCTTCTAATGTCTGAATAATTTTATGACTTAGGTCTGTTTTGCAGCTGGTGACCTCCCACCTCAAAGTCTGGATACTCAGTCCACAACATGATGCCCCTCTACTGTCTTGCATTTTGTGCAAACTTTCCATACTTTCTTACTTTATTTAAACAAGGGATTATATAGCTCCTTATTCAAGCACCATTTTGACTGTCATTTTTTAAGATGTATGTGCATTTTTAGTTACATACTCATATGCAGGGATGCATTTAAATTTCTACCCATTCCAAGAAAAAATTAGGTATGTTCTCAAATCATTTGGGAGACCACAGCTTTTCTTTTCTATCTCTATTCCCATTTACTTGCAAAATTTCCCAATTTTCATTTGCATTTAGTTTGATACAGAATAATTACATCATCTTACATATTTTCCTGACTATGGTACAATTTCAATGATGTGGAAAAAAAAAAAGACATCAATTTGCCAGATAATTAATCCAAGTCTTTTCATGACAGAGAGAAGACCACTATAAAATATAATGTATTGTCTTGATGATGAATGATAAACAAAATCTAAATATATGGTTTTAAATGTAGTTTAATACATCTTATATTATTTAAAAGTATTCTAGTTTTCTGGTCTTGAAATTATTTTTATGAACTGAAATGTCTAACTTTTTAAAGCATACTTTCTAAAAGCAGAGCAAATAAAATGGAGAAGGCATCCAGAGAAAAATAAAATATGCTAATACATGAATTGGCAAAGGAGAATTTTTGTACCACCTGGTTCTCCATATTTCTATCAGCCAATCAGTTTACATGTTAAAAACAAATGCCATTGTGCAGTACCTCACTGAGCGGGTCTGAGAAAGTGATTCAGGTGCAAAGGCATCAGCACCTACTGCTGGTGCAGTCGAGCCCTGTCTCATGTTCACTTGTCATTCCAGAGGGATACAGGTCACCTCAAGTTTGTGCTATATTTGCCAAGCCCATGCAGATTTCTTACCATCTCAAATGGCTGTAGACAGCTAAGACACCTCAATTTTTCTCATAATATGCACCATTTCAAAGATTTTATTTACCATTTAGTTCCTGGCACATCTATAATATGACTCTTCATTTAGTTAATAGGCAATCATCAGAAACTTCATGAACAGCAGCCATCAAAGAGCTAAAGACAACACTATTTCTATTGACAGAAGAGGCTTCCAACCTATTTGGCACAAAGACTTGCTCACTTAAGTGATAAATGAAATAACTGTTGGAATTCTGTACAATTCACAAGTGCTTGGTGACCAAGCTCTATATTGTGAGGACATCTGGGTCTATCAAAATTAGGTGGAGGTTCTATTATAGCAATACATTTCCCAGCTAACAACTGCTATTTCTAACAGGAGCAGACCTGAAGTATTTGCACATCGGGAGTTTATCATCTGCAGTACAGAAGCTTTGGTATCGAACACATTCATGAGAAAATGCCTTTGAACAAGTCCAAGTGGGGTATTTTTAAGGATATTTGGGTTACAGATCAAGCTTATCAAGAGTCTACTCAGGTAACCCTTTGGGGGAATCAATGGAAGTTTCTTTGCTGGGTCAGCTTTTCACAGCTCATTCTATTCCCATGGAAGGGAGTACAGATTGTGCCCCTGACTCCTGTGATTATGATGAAGTACCACATCTCAGGCAGAACTGCTGTTCTGTCTCAGCCATGAAAACAGCATCATTTCACTGTAAGGGCAGTCCAAAGAGGCAGATAGAGAACACAAAATAGGATCAGATGTGCTATGAAATCCACATCTGGACAAGTCCTAGCCCACTACAATCTTTTCAACGCAGCTGTTTTTCTTTGTCCCATCACAAAAGGCAGGGACTATTTCTAATAGAGTGCAAACCCCTACAGCATGTGGGATCAGTGGTGTGACAAAGGGATTTCAGAGAAAATTGAGAAGGGGTGAGCAGAGTCACTACATCCCTGCCAGTGGGCAGCCTACTAAAAACTTTTTAACTGTAAAATATTAGGTATTCAGCCCACAGTCCATAAAATACAGCCACGGTTATTGTCATTGGAATATTTTTGTGTACTTATATTAATGTATATTTCAAACATACAGTCGAAGGTTATGCATTTGAAATCATGTGTAACCTTCTGTATTGATTTCAAGATTTAGTTCAAGAATATGATTGACTTATTAAAATATTTTCCTTTCTCAAGTCACAGAGCATAATTAAATAATTACCAAAAAAGATAATGCTGTATCATCCTATCACCATGCCTATTCTATTACTCCTGTGGATTACTTGAGTAATCCATAAAAGTTCTAAACAACAATCATTAAGAGAGAAGAGACAGGATAGAACCTTCCAGTTCTGATCCCATGATAGCTGTAAGGTTTACTCTGAAGGCTATACATTATTCTGAGTGTTCTTATTTAAAGTCAAAAAGTAGAGAATATGCTTCGGCTTCTAAAAATTTACAATCTCTAATCCATTTTTTTTCAACATGAGTAATTTATCAAGTGTCCACAGTACAAATCCGAACAAGGAAAACTACATTTTGATTAACTAAAATCTAATTACTCGTCTAATTGCAATGGGCACGAGATTATAAAGTAGCAAAGCCCTCAAATTTTCATTAACTTCACTAAATACCACACCATAACTTTATACAGGATAAAGGTATTTAAGGAATTCTATAGTGTTTGACAGTTCTAAGGTCACAGTCTTGCTTTTGAAAACAACTGTAGAAAACTGTATTCTAACTGCCGTAACCTCATGCTACACAAAATCACAATGCAGCCTGTTCATTCCCACTGGATACATGAAATATTATCATTAGTTACTAAAATTAATTGCTGGACATTATCATGCTCTTTAGAAAGGTTAAAAAATTCCTTTGTTGCCCTTTAACTGAAATAGTTTGAAGTGCAAAAACGCCAGAATCAAAGCGCAGCATTAAAGGAGAATAAACAGAACTAATCTTATTAATGAATGAGAAATAGATATTTTATCATAATGAAAATGGTGCCTAGGAATTGTGTTTACTTTATACTTAACAAAACACATATTAATAGAACTTAGCAAAATAATGCCTCAGATCAAAGCTTATAACATCATACCCTTTCAGTAGTTGTGCTTGTTGGTTTTGTCCTTTTTTTTATTCCTGTCATTGATTATCCTTTTCCCTAGTCCTCCTTCCACCTCTGAACATCATTCATCACACATGGTCTTATACTGTGTATCATCTATACCCATAAGAGAAACCAGTGTGTTCTTCAGCCTGTGATCAGATTCTGAGTACTCAATGAAATAAGTCTAAATACAAAAGCTTTTAAAGTTAATGTTATAACTTGCCTGCTGTCATTACCCCTATGTCATGGAATTAACTTATTTCATTTCCACTTCTAGGTTATTTGTTTCCTAATGTCTTCCACTGTTCTCTTAAGACACATTTTTAAGCTGGTTATTCCAAAGTTATCCCAAGTATTTTAGCAAGGCATCACATTGAGACTGACGTTTACCTAAGTCATTTACGGAAAGACAGGAGGAAAAAAAATAAGGGGAAAAAAATAATCAAGACAGCTTTTTTCTGTAACCAACAGCATAGAAAGAAAAGCATGTGTGCTTTCCTCACTCCCATCCTTACAGTATCTCTGGTCTCAGCATCAAAATCAAGCTGTTCCTTTTGCTCTTCCCTTGCTATTTCTTCCCCCACCAAAACCAAAAAAAAACCTGATGTCATCTAGATCGACTTTGCAATGAGAACTGCAGTGACAGAGAATGGCTACCTGAGCCTAGAAACGCATAGCTCAAAACCTTAAACCTTTGCTAATCCTTCATGAGAATGGGTCCGTTCTTCCAGAAGCAAAATGGCAACCTGAACTGCATTAAAAAAATATTTGATCTCTCCTTGAGTGCACAGCACACAATATTTTTCTCTGCACATACCCGTTTGAGCAGTCAATCATCAAGGCTTTCTAGCCTTTATTAGAAAGTGGCATTAACATGGGGGGTGGGACATTAAAGATACACTTTTACCATTAATTCATTCTAAAGGCACATTCTCTTTCCCTTTAAATCTATATTGCACCTTCAGTTAGATTTTGACAAACAAGACAGAGTCATAAGAGAAAAAAGATCAACCCAAAACTTGCAAAACTGAATGTGACCTCTGTAGATCACATCCTGCTTCACCAGCTGCTTCATCAACATCTGTGCACCTAAGAGCAGCCCAAGACACAGCAAAGGACACACCTACTGCTAATTTTGATTCTGTTATAGTAAAAATTCATTAAGAGATTTCAGGGAAAAAAAGCATGGAATAAACGGTCCATAAAAGTTTCAGTGGTACCATGATACAGCACATTAATAGCTTTAACGTGAAAAAAAATTACATGTGGGCTAATAAAAAGCCTTCTTTTAATTCCCTCTGCAACACCTCCCTGTGACTTGACCATCTGTACATTGATATATGAGTAAAAATACTTGAATGTGTGGTGCCAAGGGACTTGTAGATCCATAGTTGCTGACTACAACAGCACCATGTCGAGAACACCCCCTGGACAACCTTCAGCTCTGCACAAGGAGCCAAAGTTAGTATTTTCCCCCTCAGCTGCTTCAGAGTCATGCTGACTTCCCCAACCAGAGTAATTTCATCAAACATCTTCCTGACCTAAAGCAAGACTTGAAAAGAAACGAGGATAGTTTGAAGGTAAGACAACTTAGAATGATCTTTCCTCTGTAAAGATGCTACTGCACATCCACTCAGCACAAAATACACCAACCCTTTAAGCATTTTTCTTTTACTCCTCAGTATGTTACTTGAATAAGCCACACATACCCTTAAGAAAATAATACACAGATTATGGTAGATTATGGTTGTGTACAGGATATGCATAAAACATTGTTTTCTAGTACAAAATTTATAGCTTCAGATTTTTTCTAAATTTAAATTCATGGCTTGGAAGTTTGCTTTGAAGGAAAATTATATGACATTTCCTTCTTATAACTCAAACTTGCATGGGAAATAAAAGGAGAAAGAACTTGGAAAAGTATTTAAGAATATCCAAATTGCTCCAAACCAAGAATTATAGTAATTTTTTGTTTTTGATTCACAGCAAAATTATTTTACTGGGAAAACAGTTTCTCTGCAGACTTGAACTGAGGGCTTCACCAATGCAAGTAACGAGAAATGGTTACTGTAAGTGAATGTTTCACCTTGGGATGTGCTTTGCAATCCAGCAAACCATGGGCTATCAGGAGCATCTCATCTCAGCAACTTCCTTGAATAGACCTCATAGGATTTCTGACTCAGTCAGAATATTGTAAGGCCAAGCAGGGAATCTTCTTGGTAACATTTGTTTTTGAAGGAGGAACAGAGCAGTCTTCTTACATCTTTGCACAGTAGTCCTATTTTTACTGGGCCTGAGTTACCCTACATTGCACAAAATTTCTGACTTTGGGGTTGAAATTAGAACTGCAAAATCCTAAATACCAAGGATGCAGTGTGTCCTTACAAGAGAAACATCAAAAGTTAATACACTTTGTGCCAAATTAAAGGTTTTGAGTACAAAGATCTAACAACAGAAGAGTTCATATATGCTTATACAAAAAATATGAAGTGTATCTGCAACCTAGGGGTTGGAAATTATTCATTAAAATAAGAAGGCCCTAGCCCTTAGATACTGTTTTGACTTTCTTCTCTTTTGATCTTAATGTGAAACAATTTATAACATCAAAACGGTGTTATATTTCAGAACTTTTGTTTTAATTGTAATGCCAGCATTCATAATAATTATAATTTGCTTTTCAAATCATCTTTGAGAAGAAAGGCATAATAAAATCATCATAATAAATCCACTAGAGGATTATTGTTGCACTGGAATATCAAAGACCTTAGGATGCATTGAAGATTTATTGTCATACAAAACATTGAAGTGTTAATGATCTTAATCTGAAACTGAGTGTTTTTCCTTTGATTAGATGCTATACATCAGTATGACAGTCTTAATACTTTCTGGTTAGACTGAAAAATGAAATCAATTTTGTTACATTACTCAGTATGTCTGCAAGTTAATACCGAAATAAAATTATTTCCTTATAAATTTTAAATTATAAACTATAGAGACGCAAGCACAGTACAGCTGTTGCTTTACTTTGCAGTGCATAGCGTGTTATGAAATGGATTAAGCAACTTCCCACCCCCCAAACATGAGAAAATTTTGGGAGTTTTTCTTCTGAGCTGATGTTACTCCTAAGAAATACTTCACTTCAAAGTGATCGAGGCATTTGACATTTGAATGAGCTTACTAATTTAAGCCACAGTACTATTCATATGCTTACAGCCAGGAGCATATACACATCGCTGATTGAGCATGGGGGACCTGCAAGTCCACAACTATTCTGGAACTTCTACTCACATACAAGACATCTCTGCTGATGCTCCATGTTGTCTTCATGCCCAGACAATGCAATACAAAACCATAGGGTAACACTCACCATGCCTTTGGCCCACATGGCTAGCTGTAAGCAGCATTCTGTGTCATTTAGACCCTGACAACCCTAAAATCTGTGGTTTACAAGCAGCTCCATCCCATGCTTTTTAACAAGACTCAAACACAGAAAGAACAATCATACATTTCCTAAGACAATGAGCCCTTACTAATTCTTCCTTTATCCTTACTAAGAAAACCTAGAAAACCAAGCTTTATATTGTAAATGCCTAAGCAAGAGGAGAGCACAAATTTTTCCAAAGAGCTATATGGGAATAAAACAACTTAATCCATTTCAAATTACTTCATGCATACCAAACCTTGCAAAGCAGTCATGAAAACATTCATGCCTAGGCACAAAGTGTTTATGCTGAGAAAAGCAATCTTTCACTTGCACATCAGTGTAAGTTAATAAAAATCTTTCAAAAGCTTCCTCAGTATTTTTCAGTTTTCAAATCTAAATTTAAATAACATCCATCAAGAATACACATATGCAGAACAGGCACAGCAATAATAAATGAAAAACTGACTCTGAAGTAGACAATTTAATTCTTAGTATGCAAGATAATGCAAACAAAACTAAAAGCAATAACTAAAAATAGGCATTATTTTCTCTTTTCATCAAAAGCTGATTATAACCCCTCTAAAAAACCAGCATGATTGCCACAGGTTCCGTTGCTCTATGTAAGAAAGATATAGTGGCATTTATTTCTTGGATTCACATAGTGGGTTTGTGACCTGCTTGGGCAGGGTATGGAGGGCAGAGGTGAGCAAGCACAGCAGGTGTCTGCAGCATCTGGTCATTCAGACACACAACACATGCCCAAGGTGCACAGCAAATACACAGTGGTGCTGCATGACCATGTTCCCAACACATTTTTCCACAGATGATGTCATGCCATGCAATTTGTAACAAAACTAAGGATATCTAGGATCAGGTGGCTTCAGAGAATGCTTGCTGATTTACAAGGTTAATTTCCCATAGCAGCACCTAGGCAGGTTAGTGAACTATGAAGCATTTTCCTTTCAGTAATGGAATAAAATAACATGCTGACAGAACTGACTGAAAATACTTAATTTTTCCCTCTTGCATAAGAATATTTAATGTGACTTCTAAATGACCCAACCAAGAGAGGCATTTTTTCCCTAGATAAAATATATGATGGGGAGAAGAAAAAATATATTTTTAGGAACAACACTCTATATTAGCTTTTTGCCACAAGCCTTTGAAATTCTTCTTCAACAGAGGACTAACATCATGGAAGAAGGCAGGAAATTCCATAATCAGAACTAAATTTAAGTAAACAAAGAAGGATGCAAAATTTCAGATTCCTAAGGTTCATGAAGTTGAATTCTCCAACTTATGACCACAGTGGTATCAGAGAGAACATGACGACAGCTGATGTTGGCCAAGAGTCCACAGGAGAGGACTTTGACTGCTCCTGAGTGATGAACGACACACATCTCTGAACAGAATGACCCTGACAGCATTCCTGACAGTACAATCATGCAGCAGCAAGACAACCAGCAACCAAAGAAAATTCCCAAACAGCCTCACAGAGAAGCTCCTGATCAGCTCTGTATTGCTTTCATTAAAAGATGTCAGACCGCAGCTTTTTTTATTGACATGCTCTTCACAACAGTATTCCATACATGAAATTCCATGTAAATGGCTGCATGAAGAGAATTTGAACATGTTGTAATTACAGAAGAAATTTCCAGCTACAGTAGAAAATTAGACATTTGACAGAATGGAGCAACTGAAAGTGTTTATGTTATATATTTACAAGTATTTTTATAATAGACCAGTATTACTACATCTAAGAAAACAAATATTTAGCATAACCTGATCAACTGTGCAGCATAACACTAATGACAAGCTTTCTTTCCACATTAATTTGTATTATCACTCTGATAATAATACAATACTGTCATTACTGCAACTCATGGAAATAAAAATAAGCTGCTTAACATGAATATTGTTTTATGTTGGTTTAAAGAACACAACTCTGAAGAGCTTCACAGCCTCTAAATTTGTTTAGATGACACGAGTAGATCCTTTTTGCCAGTATGCAGATATACAACTTCCATGGATCTGGTTTAGCAGTAATATATTTCCCTAAATGGCAGCTCTGCATATAGACAGGAACTTGTCTAACTGGAGTGCCAAGAACTTGTGGGACTTGCAGTGACTATAGGCCTTCTGTGGCTGGACAAAGCCTGACAGTTTGAGTCTACCAAAAAGCCACAGGGGTAGACTCAACCTAACACGTGTGGCTTAGCAACTCAAGTTAATACCACATCAACAGCAGCTCCTCTGCTTCTGGTTCAGACCTGACCCCAAGCCAGATACCTGCAAACACTGGGCAGCAGGAAGTGGCACACAATACAACTTATCTACCAATATTTCCTGAATTGCCCCAAGAAGATCCAATTACTACAAGCAATATCCATTTCTTGGGCTCTACATAGTTTGGATGCTGGCTGCGGTATTCTGCTCCAAAACAAGCATACAAGGAATAGACTTGGCACAAAAAAGCCCTTTGGTTTATATTTTCTAGAAATCACCGTTTCCCCTGGCCTTGGTCAAAACTTCTAAATTCCCTAAACGCCACCAAAAGCAGGAGACATTTGCTCTACAGCTGGCCTATTCAGGAAGGTATGATGGATTTTCCAGATGACATATTCAAGTAGTCTCTGCTGAGTACACTAGGATTTACGACAGCAATTAATATAAACTGAAATAACAAAAAAAGATAACATGTTTCAGGTGTAGATATTATCTCAAATTCTGGTTTTTAGGATCAGAGTTTTTCCAAGAATGCTCAGTCATTCTCCTGCAGCAACAGTCTTTTGAACTGTCAGTCTGAACTGTCCATGCTTCATCTTGAAATTAAAGAAAATCACTGGTAGCAAAAGTGAAGACTCAACCAAAACCTATCAATTTCATTCTGCTGCCAACTTGCTCTCAATCTCTTCATTACTCTCTGAAAGCTCCTCTACCAACTTTTCTTTCTTTTTCTGTATTAGGGGAAAGAGGGATGGCTCCTCATACATTTGGAGCATCTTCAGAGCAAATTTTAATAGAACTACTCATGTTTTATTGTTACCACAATCGCATATTATATAACACTATCTAAAACAGCCTCTCCATTGGAATAAGTTTGATGCCACCATTGATGTGCCCATTGCACTCTTACAACTATCTGAATAGGACCAATGCTAGATCTTGTTTTACTGTTCTAATATTAAGAAGAAAGAAGAGTCAGTTAAAAAGCTTACTGCTGGAAAATGAATTTCTTATGATGCTAAGTGAATAGAGAGACAGATTGCAACTTGCTTATGAAGGAGGCTACTGGGTAACTGGCTTCTCTAATTTACACTCTCAAATAAACCCATTCTGACAGATGCTCTAAAACACATTTTAAATGGGAGCCTAGTGGCTTATCCCAGTGTTCATGCATGTGAAAAACGTCTTTTAGCATTAAAAGAAATAAAAATACATTAGGAGAAAGGAAAAGAAAGTGTGCATATTTCCCTATACAAGGACTCCACACGGTACTTCAAGAAACACTTCAAGTGCAGCCGTATGTCTACGGAAACTGGATTTGCACACTCTACTATCACTGAAATTCCTTTACTTACAGCACAAAGTACCCAGTAACTGCAGAGTCATCTTGCATTAGCATTCAACTTCCCTCCCACCTATGGAAAAGGTATTTGTTTGCAGGAGTCCTGGTCTCCATTACCTACAGCACCTTGTTTGTTATGGTAAGGACAAAACATACTGGAAGATGGAGGAAATCAAGTGCCATCTACCAACAGGTAAAATAAAACTAAACTTAGCTCTGCCAGCTTTTTCGTTTATAATTAGACCAGGGTGTAGAACTGCTGTTACAAAAAACAAGATCAAACTTCAAGGAATCACACCAAAGATTTAAGGAATTCTAAAATAAAAAATTAAACAAATGTTTCCAGTTCACTACACAGACACTCATTTCTAATACAGTAAAAATACAGGACTGACAGGAACATTGTAAGAAACCATGGACTGCAGAACAGTACTTAAGCCAGCCTGAACTCTAATACAAGTAGAATCACCTTTTTTTCAGCACAATAAAGCTTGGAACTTGCATAGACAAGAAAATCCTCCTCTGCACAATTTACTGGCAGAAATCATGCACAAAGTTGACCAAAATAAAATTTTGAACACTTTCATTTCACATATGCAATAAAATACATATATAGATATATCTGCACGACAGAGAAGCAAATCTTTCAAGAGACTCACCTATACCATGCAAGATCGAAGTAAAATATGATGCACATTTGTCCTACTCAGTATTTATCCAGAGTGCAGAAAGTACGGGGAAGTGGAGAAGAGAATCATTACTTAATTGTAAGTCACTGCTAACACAGGAGCGGGTTAAGGCGGCAAAAACACCAAATGCAAGTAACTTTAGCTGAACAATAGTAACTAGATACAATTTCCTGAAAAATTCCATATGGATGCCATTCGGATTTGTGACAGCTCATAGAGCTAAAGGAGACACAACTTCTGACTAGTTTCTTGCTATGACCAGAACTATGGAAAACAGAGAACCAGAGACACAGATTCTTGTAATGACGACACTGAGTAACTACACTGATACACTGGCTGCACTTATCATATGGGACTTCATTTCAGAAACCTGATAACCTATACAACACAGAGTCTGGCATGCAGGCTCACAAGAGACGATGTGAGCTTTGGGCTAGAAAATAAAAATCCATTAGCATGACCTTTACAATACAGGTTATTAGCTATTGTTCCTATCTGGAATCCAAAAAACTTGCATATGAGTAACTTAAAATTTCACATAATATCCACATCTACCTGGAAAAACATTTACTGCATCTCTACTAAAACTGTTAAGTTTTTCAAATCAGTTACAAATACAGACAAATTTAGCTCAAAATTTCCAGCCTTTCCAAAGTACAGTTCCATTAGTGTTCTGGATTTCCATCTCATGTCTGTACATAGGATTTAAAAGCAAGATTATAATGAATACCATATAATTTTATACAAAAAAATTAGGAAAAACAACACCTACAAAAAGACCCAAACCCAAACTCCCAACTCATCATCCTTGGAGATGTGCTCTCCAGAGGGGCACGCTTCCTCCATTCTTTGACTTGATTCTCTCCTCTTGATAGTTTTGATATTGTTCTCAAAATCCTTTCAGTGATTTGACCATTTAAGTGAGATGTCACCAGAACAGTACCAAATAGCTCCCCTGATAGAACCATATTCTAAATCTCCTATGAGTTTAGCATCACTCCGGTCTTGTTTGCCAAAGAGTCCCACGCCAAATATTCACGCTGAATTTCAAAGCATTGGTCAGAAAGTACCTTGTAACCCAAGAAAGCCCCTGCTCACAACCAGCACTCAACTTCCAGGAAATAAAATTGCACTAAGCAATAAATAATACACCGGTCTGCATTAGCACAGCTCACTGAATGGCCCAGTTATTCTGCCTAAAGGTGCCACCTCTCCCAGTTACCAAACCCTTCCGTTTTCTCATCCCCAATACAAGTCATTCAAGTGTTCCCATTATTTCCACTTACCCAATGACCATACTCAGGCGCTCTGCTGCTCTGGCCGCAGCACCCTGTTTCCCCACACGCCCCACTTCTGGGAGCTCTCCATTGAAACTCTGGGAACACTTAGAGAATACTTCTTTAACCTTGAACTATTGGAATTTACCCCCATGTCCACAGCATTATTAACATGCTTTCTTTACAACATCAAATACTGCTACTGTCTCTATCATTCATCAGTTAGGAAAGGGCAGCGCTACAGAGAGCTTCTAAACCAAACACCACTGACATTGCATCATCATCATTTTAAAAGCGCTTGATTTTGCCATTGTAATGGCACTTAAACCCAATTACTCTAAGCAAACTCCAGAACCAGGAGATGACAAACAGCCTGTAAGATGTGAACCTTTGATAAAACCATGCATTTGATTCTTCAGATTAATTAGTAGCTTAAACTACTATTTAAAATACCTTCTTATTTAGTTATTCTTTCACGTTTAGGGAATGTTATCCGCAAACACAGTTCTTAACTCGAATACTCAATTCTATAGAGAGATTGAAACACTTTAGGATTCTTCCACAGGGACAGCACAGGCCCCAGGAATCCAAATCCAGGGGAACACAGACAGGGAACACTCAGAACCTCCCAGCCTTGGCTGGGAAGAGCTACAACAATGACACAAAAGGCTCACCACACTTCCCAGAGCACCAGCCTTGGAACGGCAACACCATCCAGAACAGCATCTCTGACGAGATCCCGCCTACCAACAGGCTTGTCCCACGCACGCAGCTCATGCTACCCTAGTGCAAACATAACCAGAAGCTCTCCGTTTTCTTTTCTGTCCCTCATGCCTGCTAACAAAAGACCTTGCTTAAAGCTAAAAGACATTTTAAAAACTCATCTACATCTATACGGCAACCCTAGGACTTTTCAGCAACCCGTGAACCCTCGGTATCGCTCTGTAAATGACAGCACAGCTTGACCCTACAGCGGCACCGCTCTCCGGGACACCTACCTGGAACATGGCGCAATCGGGACATGAAGATGGCTGCTCCTGGAACCACCGACGGCAAGGCCCCAACGAGCACGGCCCCAGTGCCGGCAGCGGCAAAACCAGCAGCTGAAAGGCTCTTTGGCTCCCTGAAAATTGGCTCCGACTCTCACATACCTCTCACTGAGTCCCCTGATGCTCAAACAAAACCACCTCAGTGTCCTTCTGCTCACGCTTGAACCTCCACCATCCTTTGCCTACATCCGAAACATAGCATAGCAAACACTTACCTTTCTTTCCAGCACAGAATTCAAACACTGATTCAGCCTATCATGACAATTACAGCACTTTTTCCGTAGCAAGTTTCGCCTGATCTCACAGGGCTCATTGTGCAGTACTCCGGTCTTGAGCAAAACTGAACAAACTCCTCTGACAAAGTCTGACACTTGCCCCACACCACAAGTAGCTGCAAAATTACAAGAGGAAAGGCAAAGTAATGGTTACTAGGAGACATTCTGTTCCCTCTGCTCTCAGAGTACAGTACCTTGAGCAGCACGGCCTGCTAAAGGCGGCCTCCACCCTGTCTTGGTTTCTGAAAGATTTTGTTAGACTCGCATAGAAATAAAATCCAAAACAGTGCATTTCACTGAGCACTACCTGAATCGAGGCTTTGCAGAATGCAACATCATCCTCATTGCTCTCTTTTCATGTAGACACACGACTCAAACCAGATTGTTTGGAGAGGCACCTACCTGCTCTTGCATCCTAACAAAGTCACTGCTGAGAAAAGAAAAGCCATTCTGAGGAAGAGTTACAAACCAGGGAAAAGCCACCTTGTTGAACATCACAAGATAGATTTAATTCAGCAGAAGCTTTGGCTTCTAAGACTTAGCTAAGACATCATCTTCCCCACAGAGTTTTGCTTCATAAGGCAATCAGTATTGATCTGACCAGACTACACCTTCCGAAAACAAAACCTCAGCCACTGGCAAATAGCTTCTTCCCACACTCATCTAGGTTGAGACTTCACTGCACATGTGACACAGCATCACAGGACTTTCCAATAGAGATAGTCGGTGAAGAAATCCAGAGCTCTGGGCATGGAAAGAAGGTTCATCAAACGGATTAAGAATACTTACTTAAGCATACCTAAACCCAGTGCATTTACACACTTTGCACTTCTCCTGGGGCTTAAGGAATCGCACACCAGATTAGTGCAAACAATCACAGACGTAATACAAAGGAACTCCATACAGGTCTTACCCATTGGTTGCTTGGGACTCTTTCAATGCGCCATTTCTAGGTCTCCGAAATTAAATGGAAAATGACAAATGCTATCACTTGCAGTGCATCCTAGCCCAGAATGCCCTCGTCACACAAGTCAAGCTTGTCTAGACCCAACACCATCTTTCTAGAGGATTTCATTACAGCTGAAAGAATACTTATTTCCACCTACAAGAACCCTGAAACGGTCGTACCAGAAGACCTCACAAGTACCTGCAATGTCATTTATAAAGCGCATTCTGCCCCATCAAAGCAACTTATTTCTAGAACACTCCTTTGGCTAGCTACACTGCTAGTGCAGGAGAAAGAACATTGGTCAAACCATGAGGGAAGGAGGATATTCTAACACAGGTGGCTTACTGCACTTGTCTAACATTTCTGCACAATCTAGAAAGAAACAAGATGTGCTTTTAGGGTCTGACTGCGAGTTAACTGTTTTACCTTCTGCTTTGCTCACAGGGTACGAGTAACTCACCCACCGCCACAGCCCTGCCTGCACAAGGGCTTCCCTGGCACAGCTGATCCTGCCAAGACCATTTGCTGCCTCCACAGCCTCCTCAGGCCTCCCCCTGCACTCAGCCACCTGCACTCAGCCAGAGCTCAGCACTGGACACTCACCCCAAACACTCCCACCAACCCACTGCTACCGCGGCAACCGGCTGGCACCCCAAACGCTCCAAGGACGACAACCCATTATGAGCACAGCAACAGCCTGGCACCCCAAACATTCCCACCACAGCTGTCTCCTGGCAACCCAATGGAGAACCCAGGAATATTATTACCATTCATTGTAGTACCACAGACAAAGATAAAGATTCAACCAAAACCCCTGAATTTCCTTCGGCTGCCAACCCTCTCTGAACCACTTCATTACTCCCTGGACACTCCTAGACCAACTCTGTTTGCTTTGCCAATATTCAAGGAAAAGGGGACGGCTCCTCATTCATTAGGAGCATCCTTCAGAGATCATTTCAATAGAACAACTCCTGATGATTGTCACCTCAATCTTACAACATTGTGAAATGGCACCTCACACTGAATAAATCTGCTTTCACCACTGATCTGCCCATTGCACTTCACAACCATCAGAATAAGACCAATGTTACATCTACTTGGTTTATCTTTCCAATAATGAGAAGAAAGAACTCACTTACAAAGTTAACTGCTGGAAAATTCATGTTCTATGCCAACACAAGAGTCAGATTGCAGCTTACTTGGGAAGCTGCTTACTGGTTACCCTAATTCACACGCTCAAATTACCTCTAAACAATCCAAAAAAAAAAAAAAAACAACCACATTTTAAATCAGAGCATGATGGCTTATTCCAGTGTTTAAATGCATTTGAAAACCTTTTGTTTGCATTAACAAAGAGAAGTAGAAATACACTAAGAGAAAGTGTTTCCCCATCTGGTTCAGGGTAGGTTTATAAACACACACCTGATACACAAGTATCAGGGTTAACACACAGCTGCACAAAAGGCAAATAAACCATGCTTGGAACTTAGATCTCTCACATCTTATTCTTAAAACAACCAGACACCCACACTATTGGACAGGATTTAGAAGTACATCCAAGTCAAAGGTATTCTTTCCTATTTTAAATCTGCTACAAGCCCTCTAGATTCATTCCGACGCTACAAAATGCTGAAAGGACTGCAAAGCACTCAATAGCCAGGGATGTCTAGACTGCCTAACTGGAGACACTGCTCATTTTCCTCAACGACTCTGCACCATTACTAGAATAATATGATGGCTAGCAAACAATTTCCACAGACTTGCCATGTGTAAGAATCTGAGCTTTCTTAATGGATAGTCGTCAACTGAGTTCTGGTTTTCTTCATTTACAGCTAAGAGAATCACCTTCATTTCTATGAAGGTAAGATCTATTTCACATACCATTTTATCCCAACTTGAAGCCAAATAACTTGCTTATAAGTAACACTACAGTTTCCTAAATAATATGCACGTTTACCTGGAAAGCCATTTGCTCCACCTCCACTCTAAATATGATCTTTTTCACAGCTGAGAGTTACTTACAAATATAGACTCTAATTGAGCTCAACATTTCCAGCCTTTCCAAAGTACAGTTCCATCTCTACACAAGATTCCCATCTTATAGCAATACATAGGATTTAAAAGCAAGTACATCATGCGTTCAGTTCTCTTCCACTTGATCAACCAAAACTAAAAAAAACCCAAAGCCAGACTCCAACCTCGTCAATCTCGAAGATGTGCTCTCCAGAGGGGCACGCTTCTGTAGATACAAAAATGCTGTTAGCGAGGATTTTCTTGTTATTTTCTAAGTCCGTGAGAGACTTTTCTCTCTCACAGAAGAGGTAGCAGGGAATGTAAACAACCCAGACACCTGCAACCTTGAAAAGTCTTGTTTATGGTATAGTAGAAAAATATTTTGACAATGGATGTTTTAGGATTTTAGCCAATCACATCCAAGGGGTGGCTGGCCCTTTGTCCAAATAGGCTATGAAGAAAAAAGTCTATAAAAGAGTTTGTAAAATAATTAAATAAATCAATCTTGCTGCACAACTCCTGCCTGCTGGATCTTCTCCTCCTCCTCCTCCCTATGGCTGCGGGACATGGTGCTATACCGTAGGAACCAGGCCTGCGGTAATATTTGGTGCTGCCCGACGTGATCTGCACTCTCTGACGTGTCCTGCAGCTGCGAGCCAAGCCGAATTCCTCTAGAGGTACGCTGTTCCACTTTGCCCCCCGGGACCGGGAGCTCCGACAGAACTGAGAAATGGCAAACAGCGGCTCACAAACCGAAGCTGCGATGCTGGTCTGGAAAGGTGTGTTTAGCATATTGCGCACCTCCATTCCTGAAAACTCAGTTCGGGAATTATTAGACTGGGCTACTTTAAAAGGGATTTCCATGGACAGAGATAGTGCCCTGGACTTTGCCTTATGGCAGGAACTCGGATGCGCTGTCCGACAGGAGCTCCCGACTGGGGACTCAGCAGCGTTAGAATTATACAAAACCTGGCGTTCGTTATTTTTCCTGCTGACAGACCTTGACTGTGATAGCAGGGCTGGCTCGCCTATCTCGGTGATGAGTGACGGAGGAATGTCCAGGGGGGACACCGCGGACCGGGCTTCCGGGGCAAATGATGGTGGATTCGGAAAACCCCCCCCGGCTCCACAGGCAGAGCCTGCGCCAGCTCACCCTGTACAATCGCAGGATTCCACAGCCCCCAGGAACCCCGCGCCGCCAGAGGCGGGGGGGTCAGGGCAGCGGGAGGGCGCACAGCCTGCCTTGCCGTTCGGCTGGGCGGCGGCCACAGCTTATCCAGGGCCTCAGATCAGCGGCTTAGCCACTTGGATGCCCAGAGAGGCTCCTAGCTCGGTTCCGTACGGACCTGGATCTAACTTCTTAGCCGGCGTAGCGCCGGGCGTGCCTGCCCCGGGACTCCCTGGGTGTGGTCCGCTGCCCTCCCTGGCGCTGGACTGTTCTGCACAGTCGCAGAACCGAGCCATCGACCTTTTAATGCAGCATTTGCCTTTTCTGATGGAGCTGCCAAACTTATCCCGAAGGATGGAGGAACTCCTCACCCTGCTAGATCGGCGAATGCCCGAACCAGCGCCGCCCGCGCCGCCCGCGCCCCCCCCCCGCCATCTGCGGGAGACGCGGCTCCGAGCCGAGAAACGGCGCGGCCGGCGGCGAACCCGGAAGCGGCGCAGCTGCGGCAAAACCCGGCAGCGGCTGCGGAGCAGCGGGCAGGGGCAGCGGCACCCAGAGCAACCCCTGAGAACGGGCCGGCGGCGGCAGCGCCGGGCGCGGCTGGGGAGCGCGAAACAGCAGCGGCAGCGGCGACCGCGCCGAACGCAGCTGCTGTGCCAGAGGCGGCGGCGCCGAGAGCAGCTGTAGCCCCAGGGACGGCGACAGCGGTTCCAGTACCAGTTCGGTCGGGGCTGGCCGAGACGGCCTCCCGTATAGAAACTGGTGCAAAAACTGCCGCGCAGCCAGCTGCAGTCTGTCCTGTCTGTTCTGCCTCTAGCGAACTTAGCCAAAGTGCCCCTCCGCGTAAATTTCTGTTCACTCCCAGCACCCCAAAGTTGCCTTTGCCTGATGACTCCTCGTCAGGCAGTGAGGCAGATGAGGTGCTGGCCCCAGGTCGTCAGGCGGCTGTAGCCGCGCGGCAAAGGAAAAGGCTGCGCCGGTCTCGCCCCTGGACCTTTCAGGACTGCACAGTAACAGTGCGTCCGACGCATTATAATCGCTTCTTAGAGTCCCTTAAGATGCGAGCATTGGAGGAGGGTGACTGGAGGTCACCTTGGAATGCCATATAGATCTGAGGATTCTGGGGGTAACGGGGGAGCTGTTACACTCCATCCACAGGCGGTGCCAGAAGTTCAGGATGGTAGTGCTTCCCCTAAAGGGGAGATCCAAGCTTTCCCAGTGTATAAGGCTCTCCCAGATTCAGGGGAGCATGACAAGCATGAGGTAATTGCCTGGAAAGTTGCCCAGGACCTCCAATCCAAGGTGGCACAATATGGACTAGGTTCTGCTGAGGTTATGCAGATAATAAGGGTGATAAATACGGATTTGCTTTCTCCATTTGATATCAGACACTTAGGTCAAATTCTATTTCAACCTGTACAATTTACAGTTTTTGAGAAAACCTGGAGAAAGCTGGCTGGCAAGACTGCATTAGCAAATATGCAGCTCCCTGCTGCTGATCCTAGACAGACAGCAGGAGTGGATGCTTTGATGGGGACTGGTCCCTTCTCTGATCCCAGTCTACAGGGTAACTTGCCCTCTAGCATCCTGCAGCAAGCTCAACAGGTCGGCATGGCTGCCCTGTTGAAAACCATAGAGTTGTCTGCGCCCAGAAAGCGATATACTGAAATAGTTCAAGGCAAATCAGAGTCATTCCTCTCCTTGGTAGAGAAAGTCGCTGCTTCTCTTGAGAAGCAGGTTGAGGATGACGGGTTAAGACAGATGTTGTTAAGGCAGTTGGTGAGGGATAACGCAAACGAGGAGTGCAGAAAAATCATAGATGCCTTGCCAGGGGATCCTGAGGTAACAGACATGGTCGAAGCCTGTGCTAAGGTGGGATCTGGGAACCAGAAAAGGTCTGCTTTGGCTGCTTTCCTGCAGCCTGTTCACGCATCTTCTGGTCGTGAACCAAAGCCACCAAAACAGGTGAAGAGACGGAAGCGGCCTAAGCCGAGCCAAAAAGACAACACACCGATCCCCCAGTGCAAGAGGTGTGGCAGGCCAGGCCATTGTACGGGCTACTGTAGATCCCGGACTCATGCCGATGGTCGGCCTTTGTCGGGAAACTTCCGCCAGGGTGCAAGGAGGGGGAATTGCTCTCCGATGCAGTCGCTCCCCCAGAGAGTGGCACAGGTACAGGCACAGGCCTACCCAGCCACCCTAGAGACGGCACCCATGGATCAGACGGGTTTGACGTCCACACCGCAGCCGCAGTTGTCTTAGACTCTAGCGGTATTTATAAGGTTCCCTTGGATGCATATGGACCCTTAGCCCAGGGATCCAGTGTGATGCTGGTGGGAAAACCTGATGTTGCCCATCAAGGAATCTTAGTGCACTCAGGAGTTATTGATGCTGACTTTAAAGGCCAGATTTGCGCTATGGTCTCCACACAAAAACCCCCTGTAACTATTCCTGAAAAGACCTGCCTTGCTAAATTAGTGCCTTTTAAGTCTTGTGTCCCCAGGGTAGAACAAATTCAGGAAGATAACGGCAGTGGATCTACGGGACTTCCACAGGCCCTCTGGACTGCAGACATCTCTGACCAAAGGCCACAGATGACATGTACCCTGGTCCTGCCAAGCGCCCAACCACCCCGGATTCAGATTCGAGGTTTGATTGATACGGGTGCTGATATAACCATCATCTCCTTCTCTGCGTGGCCTCCCTCATGGCCTTTAGCCCCGGTGGGATCGGCCATCGCAGGATTAGGAGGAACCACACAGAGCTATTTAAGCGAACGGCCTGTGGTGGTGAAGGACTCAGAGGGGCACACAGCTACAATTAGGCCTTATGTTGCTACCACTTCCTGTAACCTTTGGGGACGGGATGTGTTGGCAGCTTGGGGCGTACGGATTGGGACAAATTTTAGCAGGGGTCACTGTGTGTAAGAGCGCACAGTATCCTACACTGCCTTTGTGGTGGTTCATTAACACACCAATCCGAGTCAGACTCTGCTCAGTTAGTTGAATTAAGGGCTGTTACCATGGCTTTTCAGCGATTCTCACAGGAACCTTTGAATTTGGTTACTGACTCTGCTTATGTAGCAGATATCACCCAACGCTTAGATTGTTCCCTTCTGAAGGAGGTGAATAATGCGGCTCTGTTTTCGCTGTTGCAAACCTTGTGGTCTGCAATTCAGGCTCGAGTGCATCCGTATTACATTCTGCACATTCGAAGCCACACCAATTTACCAGGTTTTCTAACGGAAGGCAATGCCAGGGCTGACATGCTGGCAAACCCTGCATGGGTAGGGCCTCAGCCTGACAAAATTGCACAAGCCAAGGCATCGCACGGTTTCTTCCATCAAAGTGCACATACCCTGCAGAAGCAGTTTCATTTAACGCCAACCGAGGCGCGCGACATTGTCAGCGCTTGTGCTGACTGTCACGGACTCGCTGCGCCTTTGCCAGCGGGGGTAAACCCCAGAGGGCTAAAAGCCTTGCAGATTTGGCAAACGGATGTAACTCACATGCCAGAATTTGGTCGGCTGAAATATGTGCACGTGTCTATTGACACTTTCTCCTCGGCTATGTGGGCTACTGCTCACACTGGAGAGAAGGGCCGTGATGTCATTGCCCATTGGAAATTGGCTTTCTCAGTCCTGGGCGTGCCAGCTTCTGTGAAAACCGATCATGGTCCTGCCTACGCCTCGGAGAAGACGCGGCAGTTTTTACACCTATGGGGTGTAGACCATACCTTTGGTATCCCACATTCTCCTACTGGCCAAGCCATTGTTGAACGCGCTCATGGTACCTTGAAGCGTGTTTTGGACAAACAGAAAAGGGGAATGCATGGAGAAACCCCACAGAGCCGACTAGCAAAAGCTTTGTATACAATTAATCACCTTACAGTACCACAAAATTCAAATAATCCTGTTATTCTGAATCATTTTTTCTCATTGCAGTCTGCAGGCGACAGACAACTGCCCCGGGCAAAAGTCTGGATACAGAATTTACTCACTAACCAGTGGGAAGGCCCACATGAGCTCATCGTTTGGGGTCGTGGGTATGCTTGCATTTCCACAGATACTGGGATACGGTGGCTACCTGCAAAATGCGTTCGCCCTGACCTACGGCACCAGAGGCAGAACAGGCAACCTCCAAATGATGACCAGAACGCCAATCATCCAAATGGCGACCAGAATGTAGAGCATCAGGCTAATGACTCTTCTGATGATGACCAGGATGTCAGCCATCAGGCAGATGGTCCTTCTACAAGCAGAGACTGGGATGGTCCTTCCACAAGCAGAGACTGAACTTTAAATTTCTTGTTATGGAGGGAGATAGTTAAAGCCTTAAGGACATATTTAGAATTAATAACTGATGTAGATTTCTATTATGGCATTAATGGTAGAGTTGTTATCTTATAAAACAAAAAGGGGGAATTGTAGATACAAAAATGCTGCTAGCGAGGATTTTCTTGTTATTTTCTAAGTCCGTGAGAGACTTTTCTCTCTCACAGAAGAGGTAGCAGGGAATGTAAACAACCCAGACACCTGCAACCTTGAAAAGTCTTGTTTATGGTATAGTAGAAAAATATTTTGACAATGGATGTTTTAGGATTTTAGCCAATCACATCCAAGGGGTGGCGGGCCCTTTGTCCAAATAGGCTATGAAGAAAAAAGTCTATAAAAGAGTTTGTAAAATAATTAAATAAATCAATCTTGCTGCACAACTCCTGCCTGCTGGACCTTCTCCTCCTCCTCCCTATGGCTGCGGGACACGGTGCTATACCGTAGGAACCAGGCCTGCGGTAATAGTGCAGTACTCCGGTCTTGAGCAAAACTGAACAAACTCCTCTGACAAAGTCTGACACTTGCCCCACACCACAAGTAGCTGCAAAATTACAAGAGGAAAGGCAAAGTAATGGTTACTAGGAGACATTCTGTTCCCTCTGCTCTCAGAGTACAGTACCTTGAGCAGCACGGCCTGCTAAAGGCGGCCTCCACCCTGTCTTGGTTTCTGAAAGATTTTGTTAGACTCGCATAGAAATAAAATCCAAAACAGTGCATTTCACTGAGCACTACCTGAATCGAGGCTTTGCAGAATGCAACATCATCCTCATTGCTCTCTTTTCATGTAGACACACGACTCAAACCAGATTGTTTGGAGAGGCACCTACCTGCTCTTGCATCCTAACAAAGTCACTGCTGAGAAAAGAAAAGCCATTCTGAGGAAGAGTTACAAACCAGGGAAAAGCCACCTTGTTGAACATCACAAGATAGATTTAATTCAGCAGAAGCTTTGGCTTCTAAGACTTAGCTAAGACATCATCTTCCCCACAGAGTTTTGCTTCATAAGGCAATCAGTATTGATCTGACCAGACTACACCTTCCGAAAACAAAACCTCAGCCACTGGCAAATAGCTTCTTCCCACACTCATCTAGGTTGAGACTTCACTGCACATGTGACACAGCATCACAGGACTTTCCAATAGAGATAGTCGGGGAAGAAATCCTGAGCTCTGGGCATGGAAAGAAGGTTCATCAAACGGATTAAGAATACTTACTTAAGCATACCTAAACCCAGTGCATTTACACACTTTGCACTTCTCCTGGGGCTTAAGGATTCACACACCAGATTATTGCAAACAATCACAGACGTAATACAAAGGAACTCCATACAGGTCTTACCCATTGGTTGCTTGGGACTCTTTCAATGAGCCATTTCTAGGTCTCCGAAATTAAATGGAAAATGACAAATGCTACCACTTGCAGTGCATCCTAGCCCAGAATGCCCTCGTCACACAAGTCAAGCTTGTCTAGACCCAACACCATCTTTCTAGAGGATTTCATTACAGCTGAAAGAATACTTATTTCCACCTACAAGAACCCTGAAACAGTCATTTGAGGAAAAACGGCATTAGTACCAGAAGACCTCACAAGTACCTGCAATGTCATTTATAAAGCGCATTCTGCCCCATCAAAGCAACTTATTTCTAGAACACTCCTTTGGCTAGCTACACTGCTAGTGCAGGAGAAAGAACATTGGTCAAACCATGAGGGAAGGAGGATATTCTAACACAGGTGGCTTACTGCACTTGTCCAACATTTCTGCACAATCTAGAAAGAAACAAGATGTGCTTTTAGGGTCTGACTGCGAGTTAACTGTTTTACCTTCTGCTTTGCTCACAGGGTACGAGTAACTCACCCACCGCCACAGCCCTGCCTGCACAAGGGCTTCCCTGGCACAGCTGATCCTGCCAGGACCATTTGCTGCCTCCACAGCCTCCTCAGGCCTCCCCCTGCACTCAGCCACCTGCACTCAGCCAGCGCTCAGCACTGGACACTCACCCCAAACACTCCCACCAACCCACTGCTACCGCGGCAACCGGCTGGCACCCCAAACGCTCCAAGGACGACAACCCATTATGAGCACAGCAACAGCCTGGCACCCCAAACATTCCCACCACAGCTGTCTCCTGGCAACCCAATGGAGAACCCAGGAATATTATTACCATTCATTGTAGTACCACAGACAAAGATAAAGATTCAACCAAAACCCCTGAATTTCCTTCGGCTGCCAACCCTCTCTGAACCACTTCATTACTCCCTGGACACTCCTAGACCAACTCTGTTTGCTTTGCCAATATTCAAGGAAAAGGGGACGGCTCCTCATTCATTAGGAGCATCCTTCAGAGATCATTTCAATAGAACAACTCCTGATGATTGTCACCTCAATCTTACAACATTGTGAAATGGCACCTCACACTGAATAAATCTGCTTTCACCACTGATCTGCCCATTGCACTTCACAACCATCAGAATAAGACCAATGTTACATCTACTTGGTTTATCTTTCCAATAATGAGAAGAAAGAACTCACTTACAAAGTTAACTGCTGGAAAATTCATGTTCTATGTCAACACAAGAGTCAGATTGCAGCTTACTTGGGAAGCTGCTTACTGGTTACCCTAATTCACACGCTCAAATTACCTCTAAACAATCCCAAAAAAAAAAAAAAATCCCATTTTAAATCAGAGCATGATGGCTTATTCCAGTGTTTAAATGCATTTGAAAACCTTTTGTTTGCATTAACAAAGAGAAGTATAAATACACTAAGAGAAAGTGTTTCCCCATCTGGTTCAGGGTAGGTTTATAAACACACACCTGATACACAAGTATCAGGGTTAACACACAGCTGCACAAAAGGCAAATAAACCATGCTTGGAACTTAGATCTCTCACATCTTATTCTTAAAACAACCAGACACCCACACTATTGGACAGGATTTAGAAGTACATCCAAGTCAAAGGTATTCTTTCCTATTTTAAATCTGCTACAAGCCCTCTAGATTCATTCCGACGCTACAAAATGCTGAAAGGACTGCAAAGCACTCAATAGCCAGGGATGTCTAGACTGCCTAACTGGAGACACTGCTCATTTTCCTCAACGACTCTGCACCATTACTAGAATAATATGATGGCTAGCAAACAATTTCCACAGACTTGCCATGTGTAAGAATCTGAGCTTTCTTAATGGATAGTCGTCAACTGAGTTCTGGTTTTCTTCATTTACAGCTAAGAGAATCACCTTCATTTCTATGAAGGTAAGATCTATTTCACATACCATTTTATCCCAACTTGAAGCCAAATAACTTGCTTATAAGTAACACTACAGTTTCCTAAATAATATGCACGTTTACCTGGAAAGCCATTTGCTCCACCTCCACTCTAAATATGATCTTTTTCACAGCTGAGAGTTACTTACAAATATAGACTCTAATTGAGCTCAACATTTCCAGCCTTTCCAAAGTACAGTTCCATCTCTACACAAGATTCCCATCTTATAGCAATACATAGGATTTAAAAGCAAGTACATCATGCGTTCAGTTCTCTTCCATTTGATCAACCAAAACTAAAAAAAACCCAAAGCCAGACTCCAACCTCGTCAATCTCGAAGATGTGCTCTCCAGAGGGGCACGTTTCCTCCATTCTTTGACTTGATTCTCTCCTCTTGATAGTTTTGATATTGTTCTCAAAATCCTTTCAGTGATTTGACCATTTAAGTGAGATGTCACCAGAACAGTACCAAATAGCTCCCCTGATAGAACCATATTCTAAATCTCCTATGAGTTTAGCATCACTTGGGTCTTGTTTGCCAAAGAGTCCCACGCCAAATATTCACGCTGAATTTCAAAGCATTGGTCAGAAAGTACCTTGTAACCCAAGAAAGCCCCTGCTCACAACCAGCACTCAACTTCCAGGAAATAAAATTGCACTAAGCAATAAATAATACACCGGTCTGCATTAGCACAGCTCACTGAATGGCCCAGTTATTCTGCCTAAAGGTGCCACCTCTCCCAGTTACCAAACCCTTCCATTTTCTCATCCCCAATACAAGTCATTCAAGTGTTCCCATTATTTCCACTTACCCAATGACCATACTCAGGCGCTCTGCTGCTCTGGCCGCAGCACCCTGTTTCCCCACACGCCCCACTTCTGGGAGCTCTCCATTGAAACTCTGGGAACACTTAGAGAATACTTCTTTAACCTTGAACTAGTAGAATTTACCCCCATGTCCACAGCATTATTAACATGCTTTCTTTACAACATCAAATACTGCTACTGTCTCTATCATTCATCAGTTAGGAAAGGGCAGCGCTACAGAGAGCTTCTAAACCAAACACCACTGACATTGCATCGTCATCATTTTAAAAGCGCTTGATTTTGCCATTGTAATGGCACTTAAACCCAATTACTCTAAGCAGACTCTAGAACCAGGAGATGACAAACAGCCTGTAAGACGTGAACCTTCGATAAAACCATGCCTTTGATTCTTCAGATTAATTAGTAGCTTAAACTACTATTTAAAATACCTTCTTATTTAGTTATTCTTTCATGTTTAGGGAATGTTATCCGCAAACACAGTTCTTAACTCGAATACTCAATTCTATAGAGAGATTGAAACACTTTAGGATTCTTCCACAGGGACAGCACAGGCCCCAGGAATCCAAATCCAGGGGAACACAGACAGGGAACACTCAGAACCTCCCAGCCTTGGCTGGGAAGAGCTACAACAATGACACAAAAGGCTCACCACACTTCCCAGAGCACCAGCCTTGGAACGGCAACGCCATCCAGAACAGCATCTCTGACGAGATCCCGCCTACCAACAGCCTTGTCCCACGCACGCAGCTCATGCTACCCTAGTGCAAACATAACCAGAAGCTCTCCGTTTTCTTTTCTGTCCCTCATGCCTGCTAACAAAAGACCTTGCTTAAAGCTAAAAGACATTTTAAAAACTCATCTACATCTATACGGCAACCCTAGGACTTTTCAGCAACCCGTGAACCCTCGGTATCGCTCTGTAAATGACAGCACAGCTTGACCCTACAGCGGCACCGCTCTCCGGGACACCTACCTGGAACATGGCGCAATCGGGACATGAAGATGGCTGCTCCCGGAACCACCGACGGCAAGGCCCCAACGAGCACGGCCCCAGCGCCGGCAGCGGCAAAACCAGCAGCTGAAAGGCTCTTTGGCTCCCTGAAAATTGGCTCCGACTCTCACATACCTCTCACTGAGTCCCCTGATGCTCAAACAAAACCACCTCAGTGTCCTTCTGCTCACGCTTGAACCTCCACCATCCTTTGCCTACATCCGAAACATAGCATAGCAAACACTTACCTTTCTTTCCAGCACAGAATTCAAACACTGATTCAGCCTATCATGACAATTACAGCACTTTTTCCGTAGCAAGTTTCGCCTGATCTCACAGGGCTCATTGTGCAGTACTCCGGTCTTGAGCAAAACTGAACAAACTCCTCTGACAAAGTCTGACACTTGCCCCACACCACAAGTAGCTGCAAAATTACAAGAGGAAAGGCAAAGTAATGGTTACTAGGAGACGTTCTGTTCCCTCTGCTCTCAGAGTACAGTACCTTGAGCAGCACGGCCTGCTAAAGGCGGCCTCCACCCTGTCTTGGTTTCTGAAAGATTTTGTTAGACTCGCATAGAAATAAAATCCAAAACAGTGCATTTCACTGAGCACTACCTGAATCGAGGCTTTGCAGAATGCAACATCATCCTCATTGCTCTCTTTTCATGTAGACACACGACTCAAACCAGATTGTTTGGAGAGGCACCTACCTGCTCTTGCATCCTAACAAAGTCACTGCTGAGAAAAGAAAAGCCATTCTGAGGAAGAGTTACAAACCAGGGAAAAGCCACCTTGTTGAACATCACAAGATAGATTTAATTCAGCAGAAGCTTTGGCTTCTAAGACTTAGCTAAGACATCATCTTCCCCACAGAGTTTTGCTTCATAAGGCAATCAGTATTGATCTGACCAGACTACGCCTTCCTAAAACAAAACCTCAGCGACTGGCAAATAGCTTCTTCCCACGCTCATCTAGGTTGAGACTTCACTGCACATGTGACACAGCATCACAGGACTTTCCAATAGAGATAGTCGGTGAAGAAATCCAGAGCTCTGGGCATGGAAAGAAGGTTCATCAAACGGATTAAGAATACTTACTTAAGCATACCTAAACCCAGTGCATTTACACACTTTGCACTTCTCCTGGGGCTTAAGGAATCGCACACCAGATTAGTGCAAACAATCACAGACGTAATACAAAGGAACTCCATACAGGTCTTACCCATTGGTTGCTTGGGACTCTTTCAATGAGCCATTTCTAGGTCTCCAAAATTAAATGGAAAATGACAAATGCTACCACTTGCAGTGCATCCTAGCCCAGAATGCCCTCGCCACACAAATCAAGCTTGTCTAGACCCAACACCATCTTTCTAGAGGATTTCATTACAGCTGAAAGAATACTTATTTCCACCTACAAGAACCCTGAAACAGTCATTTGAGGAAAAACGGCATTAGTACCAGAAGACCTCACAAGTACCTGCAATGTCATTTATAAAGCGCATTCTGCCCCATCAAAGCAACTTATTTCTAGAACACTCCTTTGGCTAGCTACACTGCTAGTGCAGGAGAAAGAACATTGGTCAAACCATGAGGGAAGGAGGATATTCTAACACAGGTGGCTTACTGCACTTGTCCAACATTTCTGCACAATCTAGAAAGAAACAAGATGTGCTTTTAGGGCCTGACTGCGAGTTAACTGTTTTGCCTTCTGCTTTGCTCACAGGGTACGAGTAACTCACCCACCGCCACAGCCCTGCCTGCACAAGGGCTTCCCTGGCACAGCTGATCCTGCCAAGACCATTTGCTGCCTCCACAGCCTCCTCAGGCCTCCCCCTGCACTCAGCCACCTGCACTCAGCCAGCGCTCAGCACTGGACACTCACCCCAAACACTCCCACCAACCCACTGCTACCGCGGCAACCGGCTGGCACCCCAAACGCTCCAAGGACGACAACCCATTATGAGCACAGCAACAGCCTGGCACCCCAAACATTCCCACCACAGCTGTCTCCTGGCAACCCAATGGAGAACCCAGGAATATTATTATCATTCATTTTAGCACCACAGACACAGGCTAGCATTGCTTCCAAAGATTAAGATTTAACCAAAACTTCATGAATTTCATTCTGCTGCCAATCCTTTCTGAATCAACTAACAGAATCATCTTCACTTCAGTGATGATAAGACCTACTTCCGATAAAATTGATTCCCAACTTCTATCCAAATAACCTACATATAACTAACTTACAATTTCCCCAAATAATATCCACATTTACTTTGAAAACCATTTACTGCATCTCTACTATGAATGTTGTTTCTCACAGCTGAAAGGTACAAATACAGACTCTAATTTAGCTCAAAATTTCCAACCTTTCCAAAGTTCAGTTCCATTTGTACTCTAGATTTTCATCTTTTGTCTATACACCAAATGTAAAAGCAAGTACATAATGCATTCACTTATCTTTAATTCTATAAACCAAAACTGAAAAAAAACTACAATCCCAGACTCCAACCTGGTCACTGTTACAGATGCAACACTCTCCCGAGTGGCACATTTCCTCCACTTTTTGACTATTTCCTCTCTCGTCTTGATAACTCTTGCTATTGTTTTCAAAATCCTTTCACACTGATTACACCACTTACTTGGGATGTCACCAATACCAAATAGCTCCCCTGATAGAATCATATTCTAAATTTCCTATGCATCATTTGGGTCTTGTTTGCCAAAGAGTCACACGCCAAATATTCACGCTGAATTTCAAAGCATTGGTCAGAAAGTATCTTGTAACCCAAGAAAGCCCCTGCTCACAACCAGCACTCACTTCCAGGAAATAAAATTGCACTAAGCAATAAATAATACACCGGTCTGCATTAGCACAGCTCACTGAATGGCCCAGTTATTCTGCCTAAAGGTGCCACCTCTCCCAGTTACCAAACCATTAGTTTTCTTATCCCCAATACAAGTCTTTAAAGTGTTATCATTATTTCCAGTTCAACAATGAACATACTCAGCTGGTTTGAGCACAGCACCCTGTTTCCCCACACACACCACTTCGGTGAGCTCCCAGCTCTTAATGCATTTTGTAGATTAAAAACCACTAGAGGAGTTTCAGCTTTGTCAATTAGGAAATCATGTGGTAGTTAGACTCTATGAACATTTACAAAACATTTTTTAACCTTGAACTATTAGAATTTACCCTCATGTCCATGGCATTATTAAAATGCTTTCATTGCAATGTCAAGTACTGCTACTGCCTCTAATATTCATCAGCTGATAAAGGGCAGTGCTACAGAGAGCTTCTAAACCAAACACCAATGATACTGGAGCACCATTATTTTAAAAGCATTTGATTTTGCTGCTGTAATGACATTTAAACCTGATTACTCAGAAAGAACTCTGGAACCAGGAGATGGCAAACAGTCTGCTGGATATGAACCTTGGATAAAAACATCGATTTAATTCTTAAGGTTAGTTAATTGTTCAAACTCCTATTTAAAATACCTCCTTACTTATTTATTGGTTTATGTTTAGGGAATGTTATACTCAAACACAATTTTGAATTTGTAATATTCAATTCTAGAGAGAGATTATAACTCTTTAGGATTCTTCCTAGAATCCTAAATGCAGGGACAGTGCAAGCTCCAAGAACCCAAATCCAGATTAATATATAGAGAGAACACCTAGAACACGGCATCCTTGGTTGCACAGAGGTACAAAATTCCCAGAGCACAAACCTTGTAAAAGCAGCACCATGCAGTATAGCACTTCTGAGAAAATCCAGGCTACAACAGGGACAACTCCCAGAAGGGAGTTAGTGCTACCCTCATGCAAATCCAGGGAAAACCATGCTACTGTCCCTGGTGACACCTTGCCTCCACTTCCCTGTATTGGCACCAGTCCTGTCCCAGGTACAAGTAAACGCAGTTGCAAGAATACGACACTTGAAAAAAACCCATCAGGGGGTAAAGTGCAAGTTTACATCATTTTGGCTCTTCCTCATTTAACCTCTTCCTGAATCCTGCAATTTTTGACATGACTTTGTTACTCTCTCACTCCCTTATTTATATAACCAGAAGCTCTCCACTTTCTTTTTTGTCCCTTGTTCCTGATGTGGAAAGACCTTTTGTAAAGCTCAATTTAATTTTAAAAATTGCTATACACGTACACAGCAACCATACGTCTTTTCAGCACCTTAACTTACCCTTGGGATCACTCTCTAAATGACAGCAGAGTTTGAGTATGCAAGGAACACCCTTTTTTGGGACAAGTACTTGGAACGTAGGGCAATTGTGACACCTTATGGCTGTTCCTGTAACAACCTTGAACATTTTAAGGGCAAACAGGTGGAAAAAACGGAGAATTAGGGGTTTTAAGTTCTGGTTTAGTCACAGGGTATGAGTGACACACCCACCGCCACAGCCCTGTTTGCAGAAATTCCTCAGGACAGGCGATTGCACCAAAACCAGTTTATGCCTCGAGAGCCTCCTCAGGCCTTCTTCCACCACAAGGCTGCTCTGCAGAGTACCCTAAAAGAACAGTCACCCCAAACATGCCCAGTAAGCCAATGTTACCACAGCAACAGACTATGACCCCAACATTCCTAGGAGAGCCAGGGACAGCATCAGTTTACCCAATACTCCCACAGCAATGTAAATTTGTTGGTGCCTGGTGGACGCCTCACTATGGATTTGAATTAATCCAGTCTAACCTCTCCTCAGAAGGTCTTCCCCCTAAACAAAAAAAGCATTTTACAGAAATTAAAATGCAAAAATATCACAACAATACTCATTTTCCACAAAATTTCCAGCAGGGACTTAGAACCTCTTACTAGTCCCCCCAAGAACACTATAAATACCCTACCTCACCCTCAGGATATGAACTTATCCATAATGTTATGCAGGTGGCTCTTACCATTAGCCAAAATGTCTCCATCAGACTTAACCAATTAAGTTAGGTTTTCTCCTATAAAACCCTCCACTGGAGGGGGGGGGGCTTGAGGAAAGGTGTTACAGCTTGAATAGGTCACTCTCCCTTTTTAGGCTAAGTTAGAGACCACCTCTTGAAAGGAGATGTGATTTCATGCTGTCTTTGTTAGGCTTTTTCTAAGAGATTTAAATTTTCATTTGGTTTCATAGAATCATTTATGTTAGAAAGGACCCTTAAGATCATTAAGTCCATCATTAAATTATGTCCTGAAGTGCTACATCTACACGCTTTTCATATCTTTTCAGGGAAAGTGACTCCACTTCTCTGGGCATCCTGTTCCAGCAGGGAAATTCTTCCTAATATCCAATCTAAACCTTCTTTGGAACATTTTGAGTCTGCTTTCTCTTGTCCTAATTTTTTGGGGGGGGAGAAGAGATGAATGCTCCTATGACTGTAACCTCTTTTCATGTAGTTGCAGAGAGTGATAAGGGTCCCTGAGACCTGTTCCCCACCTCCCCCCCCCCCCCACCCCCCCAGGCTAAACATTCCCAATTTCAAGAATCTTTGTCAGAGGGCTAGAGCCTGAAAGTGTTCTTTCATCACAAATGTGAAAACACGTAGCTGGGGAGATGAAGAAGATGAAATTAGTGTCCTTGTATTACTCAAATGCAAATGAAATACACAGGTGAGGAGGAGTTACAACTACAGCTAGCTTGTGACAGCGGAGGAAGGATCTGGAAGCCACTTCTTGCTCCAATTTGGATGCAAGCAGCAGTTCTTTGGCTGTGCTTCTGTAGGTTCCTACTCGACTTTCTCACTTGGCAGAAATGCATGGCTTGGTTTTTGTGGGGGAAGAACAGGAAAATGTATTAAACTGGGCCTATTTTAATTGTGGAAGATGCACACATACTATAGTGAAACACAATGTTAGTAAAGCTCAGTGAGCCCTTGGACTCCCCACTTGTCATTTATTCAATTACTCATAAAGCAATCAATGTTCTTAAGAACTAGAGTAATGATCTTAATTTTTGAGGTATAGCAAAGGAGGTGGAAAAAAGTCAAGAAGCTTGAGTTATGTTAAGGGTGATATTTCTGTGGTGACTTAGGATTTTTTAAATGAAATATTGTAGACAGAACTGACTTGTGTTTGCTCATAATTCTAGCCTCAGCTAGTTCTAAATCACATGCTGGATATAAATTAGAACCAAATTGCATAAATTTCTAGAAACTAGAAATAAAATACTGTTCTTCAGGCTTACATGGATTAATCTTTTAATTATGTGGTTTTTTTATTATAATCTTCATGTTCTCTTTTTTTCAGATCACAATGAAAGGAGGCAACAACATGGGAATATTTTTTTCTTTAAATTGGAAGATACAGTGGATTATGCCACAAATGAAATAAATTTCACAGGAGAAGAAGACATTACAGCCTGGCTCATCATGCAGTGGAATCACAGTGATGGTAGCAGGAGCGTGACTGACGTAAAGAAGGCACCAAGTTGTCCCAATAGCTCAAACAAAACAGGCTCATTTTTAGACTAAATTCCCCGTGTCAGGCTCCCACCAGTGTGTCTTTGCTGGTGGATCAAGAAATCATTAGTTACTACAAATATGACCCAATGTAACCAAGTATGCCTGTTAATCAGGTAGCCTCTTAGACCTTCCATTGTCTCATGCTTCTTTGTGACTCTGAGCCTGAAACCAAAATCTGAAATTGTTTTCCAGTATTATGTGGACTGTGTAGAATCCAAACTGAAGAACCAAAACATTCCACCCTTTTCGAGCATACAAGCAGTGACATGTGTGCCAAATGGCTGGTATGGCTATTTAGCAAGGCACTGTGAATCCCAGAATGTTCTGAGTTGGAAGGGACTTACAAGGATGAGAGAATCACAGAATTCTTAGGTGTTGAGCTTGGATGGGATACCCTTCCTTGTCGGATCAGGGTAAGAGAGCAGAGGAGACTGCTGTTCTAAGTTCTTTATTTCATAGTCTCATAGCTTTCTTGAAGGCAGAGTTCAAGGGGGTTACATGATAAAGCCAAGCAGCAACAGCAAACAGCAGGCAGAAAACAGCCTCTTCTTCTAATTCTAGTTTCTTCTATATTCTCTTTATTTTTTCTTAGTGTGGATTATATTTGTTAATTGACCAATAAGATTAACACACGATTCTAGTTTTCTTAATCTATCCTGGTCTAACAGTCGTAAGTCTTACACAAGTGTTACATAGGTATTACACAGATTTGCACATACAGTTTCTACTCTTATTGTTTATGTAAACACTCTATCTAAAAAATTTGAACAGTATAGTTCTATCTATATTTTGTCTAAAGTAAAGAATTCTGTGAAAAGGTAACACTGCTGCAGCAAGAACTGTGTTTAAGGTCTCTGCTGCAGCTTTTCAATGTTTAAGGCACTTTTTAAGGCACTTAGCATATATTTCCACTGAAAGTTAAAAATCCGTATTTCTATTTCACTTTGGTGTGACTTCATGTGTATCTCAGCTTATCTAAAGGTTTTAATTCAACCCCCGTGCTTCGGCTTTCCTCTGGGCCTGAGTCCAGAGAAGCTTTTACTCCAACAGTTAGGGTTGGAAGGGACCTCAAGAGACCCAGTCCAACACCCCTGCCAAAACAGGGTCACCTGGAGCAGGTGACACAGGGATACATCCAGGTGCGCTTGGAATGTGTCCAGGGAGGCAGACTCCACACCCTCCCTGGGTAGTTGTACCAGTGCTCTGCCACCCTCAGTGTAAAGAAGTTCTTGTTAAGGTAAAACTTCTTATGTTTTGCTTTATGGCCATAAATATGGATCATCACATCCCAGCTCGTAGCCTGGCACAGGACATCCTCCTGAATCCACTCTGTGCTTGCAGGGCATTGTCCCAACACCCCCTGAACTGTGTCAGGCTTGGGGCTGTGACCACTGCCCTAGGGAGAGACGACCATGTGAGCAGCTAAGTTGGGATTTACCACTTGACCATTGATGGAGCCTGGGAGATGCTGTTTTTCTCCCTGACATTTAATTGTCTGTTTTGTGTGTCCTTTAGGATGCAATAGATCCTAAGTGTGTGGGAAGTCATGCTGGAAAAAGCCAGTGTCCACAAAGGAAACAGAGGAGTCCTGCAAGAATCAATTTCATTCAAATAAAGGGAGAGAGCCCACTGGGCCATACCCCTCTGGGATCTCTCCGGGGTTTCTGGCGCACACAGCCTCCTTTTATCCTAAGCCCCCGGCCACATGTTGCCTTCTGTCTTTTCCCCATTGGTCGAGGCACTAGGAAGGGAGAGCCTTCCCGACCCCCCTACTGCCAATTTCCCCTTGAAAACATGTATCCTCCACACATCATGCATCGCATGACCATTAAAATTAGCTTTAAGCCCACCCTGGAGGGAGAAGCTAATACTCGTAAGTCTATTAATACGCATTTTTCCTAGAGCTCAAAAGCTCAGACTGTGCTCAGTTCTGCAACAAACCTGACAGATCCTTTCAGATCAAGTCGTTTGTGAGGACACTCGCAGCCCTTCTTCCTGTCATAAGGAAACCACCGCCTTTAACAAGCACCACAACAACGCACCGCCTCACACAATCCCTGCCTTCCCGCCACTGAACCCCACGGAGCCCGTGACGTCACGGTAACCCCGCCCCTCCGTGACGCCACGCGGCGCGCGCTGCCTGCCGGGAGGCGATTGGCCGGCCCGCGGCGCGTTCCCATCGTGCCCCGCGGGACCCGTTGCGCCTCCCCCGCGGCGGCGGCGCGGCCCGAGCCCGTCCCGGCCTTTCCCGGCCCTTCCCGGCCCGTCCCGGAGCCCCGGCGGGAGCCGCCCTGCCCCGCCATGCCCCCCAAGAAGCAGCAGCAGCAGCCGGCGGGGGGCAGCAAGAAGGCGGACCAGAAGAAGAAGGAGAAGATCATCGAGGTGAGGAGGCCCAGGCCGCCGCTCTCCCGCCGCGGCCTCTCGCTGGGCCCGGCCGCTCCCTGCTGCTTCCCGGCTGGAGCGGCCGAGGGAAGGATCACAGAGCTGAAACCTCTCTGTTCCCGGGGAGGCACCGGGTTCGCTGCACTCCTTGGGCCCAGCTTTAGGTGTTCAGCCGGGACATTGCCAGGCCCGAGCTGTGTTGGGGCTGACCGTGATCTGACAGCACTGCTCTGCTGTCTTTTTTCATTGCCTATTTCTCATCCTGGTGCCCTGTGTGTCCGTGTGTTCCCAGAGTGCGGCTCGCTGGGGTGTAGGTTTGTGCTTTTCGGAGCAGGACCAGATGATCCCCAGAGATCCCTTCACACCTTAATGATTGGTTGGTTCCTCACTCAGATTTGCGGTGGGTTTTGTTGCAATTTGACTCGTTGACCAGATTGAAAAAAAAAAAGAACCTGCTAAAAGGGTATGGGTGTTTGTGTATGCTGTGTGTGTAAATTTATGCTGACAGTCCAAGCAGAGTAGTTACAGAAATTTAAATAATTCGCCTGAATTTATTGGCATGAGAGATGCTGCTCAGCTGTTCAGGTGAAATACCCGTGTAATGTGAGTGTTCTTTTAAATCTGAGGCTGCAGAATGTTGTTTCTGTGTTTTTTGGAATGGTCAGGTTAGAGCAGTTGGTCTTGTGTTCTCCTGTCATTGGAGTTCCTGAGGTTCTTGCTGAATGCAGCTGCCCCAGCAAAATTCTGCTTTTTATTACAAAGAAATGTAGCTGAAAGGGGAAAAGCTTGTACTGATTGTTAACAATAATTTATTACATAAATCAAATACACAGGGATTATATTTCCCTTGCTGTATTTACAGTGAAAATCAAGTGTGTAAATGATACATTTTCTTTCCCAACTACTTGTTTTGACTTCTCCATTTAGCACCAACTAACAGAAAAACTGCTGTTCATTGGGAACATGTAAGTGAAAACGGCATGAGTCTGGAAACTTGGAGCTGTTTATTTTGTAATTATTTTATAACATACTTTTGGATTGTTAGGGCTTCCAAAACCATATTTGAACTCAGCTATTATCACTGGATGAACATCTGTTACTTTTTCCTGCAAGGAAGAAAATGTTGGTATCAAATCAAAGGCATGGATAAATTTTTAATGCAGGTATTTCAGTTACAAAAAATAATTTCTGCCTCAGGTACTCATGTGAAAGTGAGCTGTATTTTTTTTTTTGGTGAGAAATGTTTCGTAGATTTGGTATAGAAATTTCACCTTAACAATAAAGCTGAAGATCTAGAGGAAGAATTGGTTTAGGCAGTCAACAGAAACTTCTGGCAGTGGAGTTCAGGAAATAGTGACACCTGTCCAGACTTAATCTATGGCAAAGACTTAACTTCATATTAGTACAGTTAGAAAAGGAAAAGCTTCCAATACTTGAAAATAAGAAGTAATATGTCACATGTGGCAATAGTCATCTGTATAAGATACATCACATTTCTATCTGAATAGTTGAAGATGGAAGTAATAAGTGATTTCAGGTAGATAGAAGAGAAACCAGCAGTAGTTATGGCTAATCAGTTGTCCTGTTTTCATCAGATGTTTCTTGGGTAGTCTCCAAAAACATCTTGTCCTGTTGCCTTGAGAGGCCTAAGAACACTGTGTGTACATGCTCACACTGATACTGGGGCACGAGGAGGTCTGGTGCTAAGAACAAGGGCTCACACAAGGGCTGCATTTAGGAGGTTCTGGTGAAAAGCCACTTCTGAAGATGATATGAGGAATCTAAATTTTGTCCATGCTGTTTCTTGGATTGCTTTTGTTGCTAGAGGAAATAATCTGTGCTTTACTGAAAGCCTAAGAGGAGTGGCAAGGGTGGGCATTTTGTTGTTTTGGTGCTTTGTTGTTGTTTTTTTTTAATTAATATGGCTGTGTTTGTCTCTTGGTTTAGGACAAAACATTTGGCCTAAAGAATAAAAAAGGTGCAAAGCAGCAGAAATTTATCAAGGCTGTGACTCACCAGGTTAAGTTTGGTCAGCAGAATCCACGTCAGGTAAGCATTTATTGTGGAATGTTTTCCCGCTGCATCGTCAAATCATCTTTCACTGTACATACGGATGGTCATGCACTGAAGGAGAAGAAAGTTGAGCTGTTCCTTGCCTCCTGTGACTGGCACAGATCTAACTAAAAATTGTCTTGCAAAGCTTGTCTAGCTGTAAATTATGTGCCTGTGCTAAGGTAGTACAGAGTATGGGGGTTTGTTGGTTTTTAGTTTGTTGTTTGGTTGGCTTTTGTTGTGAAAAAACAACTGCATCCCATCCAAACTCAACTAGTCAGGGTGAGCATTTGTCTCAATAGTATTCTGATAGTAGCATAGGTAAGTTTAAGGTATACCTGAAATTAAATTATAGATACTGGCTGTCAGCAAAGTACAGTTGCACCTTCTTTCTCTTTTTTCTCTTTAATTCCTACCTTATTTGAGAAACAGTGAGCAATTAAAATTAACAGTAGTTGTTACTAAAACTGGAATTTAAAGAAGATAAAAGTATAAACCTATATATTCTCATTCTTCTACTTACAGAAGTATTACAATTTTAAGTGGACACAAGTCTGTCAAGTCTCCATCAATTTGGTGACCTCTTTGGTCAAAAAAACTGAAATTTTGAGCCACTCTTTGCAACTTGGCTCTTCCATATGATGAAATAAAATGAGATACAGTGTTTCCATTATACCTAATCAGAAAGCATGGATTTAATGGAAATGATCCAGGTCTGTTATTCCTAAAGTGCTAAGAAGGCTAGCTGTAAAATTTTTACACAGCTTTCTGTTCTATGAATAAGCCTGTAAATAATTACACTTGCGTTAGCTCAATTCATGATGTTATGATACATTCCTTGCATAACAAGGATGAACTAGCTTGACAAGCCCAACTTGAAAGTAAAGTTGATATTTGGGTCATTAGATCTAATAATTTTTTGTTGTGGAAAAGATTCTTTGATGTCACTTCAGAAACATTGGTGTTACTCAAACAGTTCTGAAATTTGTGTATGAAATCCCTGGATCTGTGGCATGTATACAAATACCAATGTGTAAAATAGCCAGCCTAAAATAATGTTATTTCTCAAATGCTGGTAGCTATTGACTGTTGGATGTCAGGACCAAATGTTTAAACCTGATTATATCTCTCTAACCTTACAAAATAGCTTTCAGTTAGGATTGTCCCCAAGAAAGAAGTTTTTGAAACAATTTTCCTTGTGTCATGAGATGAAAATGGAAATGCTGTCAAAGTTTTGGTTTTGGTGGTGCATGTTTTTTTGTTTTGCTCCTTTTTTTGATTTGTTGTTGTTTCTTTGGATTTTTTTGTTTCTTTGATTTTGGGGGGTTTTGTTTGTTTATTGTTGGTTTGTTGGGGTTTTTTTAAGACAAGCTTCATCTTCAACCTTTTAGAGGTCTGAAACATAAGCATTCTTAAAGTACTACTTTATGTAGTTGACATATGTGAGTCTGCATGTTATTTAAAATATCATTTGTGAACTTTTAGTATGAAAACTAGCTGAGCTGCTAATTCCTTTCTAAATAATTTGGTGTGTTTTTTCCAAATTCACAATAAGAACAAAGCTCCTTTTTTAATATTACACTGTAATTTAGAAAATAGTACCCCACATACTTGTTTGTGATGTTAGTCTCACTAGCTTCCCATAAGGGTAAGAGTCAAATATACACAGAATCCGTAAGGGTAGAGAAGACCTCTAAGATCTTTGAGGCCAGCCATTAACCCAGCACTGCCTGTTCACCACTAAACTATGTTCCCAAGTGCCACATCTACACATTTTTGAACACTTGCAGGGATGGCAGGTCCACCAATACTTGACCCACCCTTTCAGTGATGAAATTTTTCCTAAAATCTCATCTAAACATTGTCTGGGGTAACTTGAGACCATTGCCTCTTATCCTGTCACTTGTTCCCTTGAAAAAGAGATGGACCCCCATCTTGCTAAAACTTCCTTTCATATCTGATCTAAGAATGTTTCTCACATGTCCTCTTTCATGTGTTTTCATCCCACTTTGGTATGGATACACAACTGCTCTGGCTTATCCGAAAAAGGGTGAGGCAGAGTCAGGTATCTTTTTCCTTGTACATGAAGTTTTCCTTCCCTAGATGAGCTTCTTTTCCAGTCTTTGAGCCCTAGCTAAGCAATGAAACATTCATATGTTGAGTTGATCCAAGTTGAAATAATGTTCTAAAAGCACTTCCAACTTACATGGATAGATTTCCTGCAATGGCTGCCTGTATAGATGAGAAAAAAGAGCAAAGCAGCATGTAGGGGACTCAAGACGAGGCTTTTTCTTGTGCAGATCTGGAAGTAGCTGCACTGAGTAGTTGCACTGCAAAACTTGAGTGGTTTCAATGCCTCTCGTTGGCTTTCCTACCTGTAAAGGTGCAGTAGGGGTCACTGTGGCACTACAGGTACCTGCCAGCGCCTCTCCTCTCTGGCAGATTTGCAGTCCCTCCTGTGGGACAGGTCAGTGCCAGTAAAGGGCACCAGCTGCACACACAACAGCAACAATTCTGAGCCTTCCAGGCATCACAGGTTGTTTCCTTCCTGCCCTTGTAAACTAATTTCGAGTGATTGGCTATTTTAACGTGCAGTTTGTGTGAAGTAAGTCCTGGCATTCTGATTTTATATTTATAACTTTTAATTTGGGGTCATTATAGGCTGCTCAATCAGAAAGTGAGAAGAAATTAAAGAAAGAAGATAAGAAAAAGGAATTACAAGAATTAAATGAGCTTTTCAAGCCTGTGGTTGCTGCACAGAAAATAAGCAAAGGTATGACTAACTGATTTATCTTCTTTTGCATTCTCTTATTTGTATAGCTACTTGAGGTAAAATAGCCCTTCAAAAACACCAGTTGATATTTTAATGAGATAGATGTGACTATTTCCTTCTCAGTCTGGTGTGCCAAGTATTTTGTCAGTCATGATTTGCTTTTTTTTTTTTGGGAAGTCCTCTGGGGTCAGTAGATCATAAGAATATCAAAAGCTACATTGATGTTGTCAGCACAGCTGAAGATATTTGGCTGTGTTCTGATTCATCAATTAGATGCTTCTGGATGTGCAGCATGGTTTTTGTGTGTGTGAGATGGTATTTGTTTAAAACAGCCTGTCTCCCCAGAGAAGTGTGGAAATCCAAAGAAAGAATAAAAGATCATAACTATTGTCTTAAAGAAGACTAGTACTCAAATCAGAACAGTGAATACTTTCCAGTTACTTGTATCTGACCTCATAATTAGCAGTAGCATCGTGTTTTGGTCTCTTGAGTTTGGTTATTGAACACACAAATTTTGTGATGTTACCAAGTTTTTACTTACCAATCTTCTGGAGCTTATGTGCAATAATTTTTGACAAAAGAAGTGTGATTTCCATATATTTGAAGCAAACCTTATATTTACTCATTGTGTCAGTGACGAGCAAGTAAGGATACTTTTCTGTTTGTGATCTGCAGCTTTCTGTATCAGTTTTCTCTAAATCAAGTAGCTTTTGACTTTGAGTTATTTCAGAAAACTAATATTGCCCAGGTTTTTAGATTACATTTTAAACAGGTGTTGCTGTACATATTGAAATCACTTTGAGTCAAACCAAAAGTGAAGCATCATGTGAAAAACTCGAGCTTAAAATCTTACACAAGAACTTAAGTAGTATTACAAGTAAAGTATTTCTGAATTAGTCATGTCTCATAAATACACTTACACCTGCTTCTTTCATTGCTTTTTCTAATGACCTCCTAATGGTCAAATAATTCTTTAGTGGGATGATTTTTACTTAAACTGTAGTTAGGATGGTTGGATAGTTCATACTAGAACACCAGTTGCTTATTTGCTCTGGTCAGCTGTTTTCTTTCTGTTATTAAAAAAAGAAAGTGGTTTGAGTGAGTGTGGGTTAAATTATTGTAATTTATTGTAGTGTGTTGTTGATCAATTGGGGAATGGCTGACATCCAGAAGATGCTGTACTGTGTACTAGATGCAAGAATAGCTTCATGTATAGGGAAGAAGTTGCACAGAATGATCTCTCTTATGTATTGTAATACATGAATTAATAATTTTCACAGGCATACCATATTTCTTTAAAAAGTTTAGTGGCACCTCTGATACTTAGTGTAAATACCATGCAATAAAAGTAAATTTGGCATGTTCAGGACATAAATTATATACTTGTCATGAACACTTTAAATAACTTATTTTAAAAACCTATTTTCATTCTCTACATAGCCTCGATATTGTTCCCAGAATTTCTAGTATATAATTTTTGCTTAGAAGTAGTATTAAAATATAAAAACTTTCTTCACTCAGGCGCTGACCCCAAATCTGTAGTTTGTGCTTTCTTCAAGCAAGGACAGTGCACTAAAGGAGACAAGTGCAAGTTTTCTCATGATTTGTCATTGGAAAGGAAGTGTGAAAAACGGAGTGTCTACATTGATGCAAGAGATGAAGACCTTGAAAAAGGTATAATAATTGTAGAAAGTTACTACTAAGCTATTCTGATTCTGAAACTGGAATTTTAAGAGTAAGAGTCTTCTGTTATTGTGGTTATGATCCTGAAAAACAGTGAGTAAGGCAACCTACCCCCTACACTCAAAGTTCTGAGCAACACTGAAACTTTTTCCAAGTGTGCTCTCAAGTGTTCTTCAGACCTTACCTAGAAAAAGAAGTATGACCTGCTGATACTGAATGGTGGTTTTTCAGTTGTACAAGGTCATGTATTATGTCATACAAGTCGCAGATTGAACAGTACTTGACCTTTCTTAGAGTTGCTGTTTCCCTCCTAAGTTCTGTAGAAGGGAAGTGCAAAAGGAGGAAGTGTAATGAGCAACCAGAGTTGCCTTCCAGAACTGCTACTACTGTTTGGCCAAATGTGCACAGCTCTAAAATTAGAGATACTTGGGAGTGTTTTTTCTGTGACTTTCTCTCCCCAAATGACTTGTTGGCTAAGTACTCTGGATTTTATTTTTATTTAGCAGGGATTAGAGATTTTATAGAACTTGTTTTTTTCACATTTCCTCATGTCTCAGTCTTTATTTGAATTTTAGCCTCTGTCATCCTAAATGTATATGATGGGATCCCACAGGTTCACTGCTGTTACTGTCATTGGTTGACACTGAACTGTGCCATAAATCAAATCCCTCCTGATGGGAGAGAATTTTCTAAAAGTCCTTGCAAGGCATTTCAAAGATAAACCGAGACTTTTCCTGGAGTTTCAATGCTGCTGGATAGTTGTTTATTAAGTCTTATCAGAGGAACAGAGCCACCAGTGTGACCCAGGTAAAGCATAGAGCACAGAAAGCAGGAGAGAAGTCTAATTATCAAGATTTATGCAGCCTTTTAAAGATAATTTAACCAATAGTTACTAAAAACGTATATTATTTTCACTTTCTTACCAATTATTCAGTAACACAGGCAGAAACTGTGGAGTTCTCTATCCAATCATTCCAAACTACTTTTACTGCAGAACATGGAGTAGTAGAAGAAGGAGAAGAAGAAGAAGGCTTAGAGAACAACAACAATCCTCCATTTTGATACTTTTTACTCTTATCTATTTACTACAAAGAGAAGCCCAAAACCTCTAAATTTTTCACCCTGTGACAATCTTACATAGTAGTCTATCACCCATGTCACACCACTGTATTTTCTAGTTCTTGTCTGATAGTTGGTAATTTTCTCCAAGGTTGGAGGTTAAAACAGTGTTGTTCAGGGGGGTAAAAACCCTTAAAAACAGGCAGAGAAATATTCTCGGCACTCTGGGTTCCTACAATTGGTGATTTGCTTCTTTTGATGGAACTTTCTTTTAACTTTAACACAGATAATTTGGTATTATCTCTTTCAATCCTCAAGTTAGATTATCTGTACTTTTGGATGTTAACCCTCCAACCTTCTCTTTTATTCAGTTGTCTTGTTTTTCTTCTTTTCCCTTGTCCACACTCAGTACTTTACAGATGGAATGACACATTATTGAGTGTTTAACTGAAACACACTCTATGCATTTCAAAATTAAAATTTCTAGGGCTTTTGAGGTAATTGTCTCTTGAGTGGCGTAGGAGGGTTTGAAAAAATTATTTTAAAAACCTGAATTTATTTTGAATTGTATAAGCTACTTAAAATATAAGAATTGCATATTAAAACTGTTACTGGGCAGAAAAGCTGCTTGCTGGCAACGTTTAGTATTTGGAATACTTTTGTGAAACCATATGTTGTCTTTTTCTAGATACAATGGACAACTGGGATGAGAAGAAGCTGGAAGAAGTGGTGAACAAGAAGCATGGTGAGGCGGAAAAGAAAAAACCCAAAACCCAAATAGTATGTCTTTTTTTTTTTTTTTTTTTTAATTGCGCTGTACTAGAAGGAATTAAGTGCAGTCTGGCATTAGATGTGTTTATCATTATGTAAAAATCTGGAATGGAATATTATAATAATAATACTCTGAGTAGACAGCTGGACTGATAGTATTTCTAGTAATATATTGAAAAATTTTAAAAACCACAAAGAAAATCACAGCCTAACAGCTCTTTTCAGTCCATAAAGTGTTATGGTACATTACAAATGGATAGTAGGTGAAGTGATAAAGGATTCAGTAGTGTATCTAATGCATCCTAATTGCCTAGAAGATCCAAGTATTGTGATTAGTGAAGTCTGTTATTGCCATATATATTGATTTGTTTATGTACTGGGTGACATACAAGCATTACAAGTTTTTAAATTTTCTCCTTTAAGTTTGAATTTACGAATTGAGAGTCATTTGTAATTCCTGGGCTCTAAGTTCAACAAGACTTTTTAGGTATGCACTAAACGGCATAATGGGTTAATCCCTTTTTCTTTCTTTGGGACTGTTTCACCTTATTTTCAATACCAAGTAAGTAAAAAGTCTATTGATACTGCCTAAATTTGCAGAAGTTAAACATTGCTGTGGCTAAAAACAAACTTAATTGCTTGTTAAAAGTCTCAGAATGGCATCTTTACCTCTGGATCCAGAGCTGGAAGGTTTAACATGTGAAGCAGATGCAATTTATTTTGTTTAAAACTGCACCAGTGTTGGTGAGCAGAAAGAGATGTGCTGCTGAGGAGTACACAGTTGCCAGTCTTCTCTCATCTTGTCTTTTTTAATTGGGATCATATTGTGGGAGAAAAAGCTGTTGACTACATCAGTTTTAGATGGTTGCGCTTCTTTGTCTACTGTTCTTAGTAGTAATGCATTTCACATGTTCCTTCTGTTCTGAGCACAACTGACTTGGACTTACTGAACTTCTGACATGGAGTGTAAGATGCTGGGAATGGAAAGAGAACATGGTGCTAACAACCATTGTTTTTATACAGGTCTGCAAATACTTCCTTGATGCTATTGAAAACAACAAATACGGATGGTTTTGGGTCTGTCCAGGTGGAGGAGACAACTGCATGTATCGCCATGCTCTCCCTCCAGGCTTTGTATTAAAAAAAGACAAAAAGAAGGAAGAAAAGCAAGATGAAATTTCATTAGAAGATCTAATAGAAAAAGAGGTAAAGTTGTCAGACAGGTACCTTTTGGTGGTAGTTGTTTTCATTACTCTGAAGAGACATGTAAAAAATTTGCTAATTTATGATAAAAAACTATTTGATGTTTTTAGAGCTGTATGAGCTAGGGCGAAGGATACATAGCATTGATTCATGGTTTTGTTTAGGAGCTATTACCTAGTGAATAGAATTAACTACAGCTGCATACTTAGTGCAGCTGTTGCTTACCCTTTTTTAGGAGGCTTCTATTTCTTGACTGCTATTTCTCATTTATCCATTACAACTGCTTTTGTGGCTTTTCTCATCCCCTGCTCATTGTCTCCTTAGTTCTCCCTTATGTCTCTAGTGAGGAAGCAACGCCAAGAGCACAAGGCCTTCTGAAGGTGTTGCTGCTCTGCTTCTGTCACCATTGCTTGGCAGTGTCAATTTGAGCAGAACCGAATTCTTTCATTTATTTCCTCCTCCACTTCTCCTATTAATTTTTATACCGCCTCATCTCACTAACTGGGAAATTGTTAAGATGATGATGCATGTTTAACAGTGTAAGAGTCAAGAGGGAATTGGAAAGAAATGTTTTCGATTAGTTTCTGGAATAAAGTAATTAAATCTTCAATATGTTGTAGCCTTTTGAAAGAGTTTGTAGCATTAATCAAACTCTCTCCTTGACAGCGTGCTGCCTTAGGACCAAATGTTACCAAAATTACTCTAGAGTGTTTTATTGCATGGAAGAGAAGAAAAAGACAAGAAAAAATTGATAAGGCTGAGCAAGACATGGAGAGGAGAAAAGCAGATTTTAAAGCTGGCAAAGCATTGGTGGTAAGTTTTGCTGTCCAGTTCTTAATGTAAGAAGAGCAAGTAAATAAAGTTTTGTGATAAGGTAGCTGGCCTGAAATTGCTTTGCTTATTTTTGTGTGTCATTTTCTTTTCCTTGCTTTTTTGTGGTTTGTTTGTTTGGGGTTTTTTGTAAGCAGTATAAATTCCATGAAGTGATAACTGAACGTTTCTTTTACTGTGGATAGATTAGTGGACGTGAAGTATTTGAGTTCCGGCCAGAGCTCGTTGATGCAGATGATGAAGAAGCAGATGACACCCATTATGTTCAAGGAGCAGGAGATGATGATGAGGTAAAAAAACAGGATTAAAGCAAGGAATATTTCAATTGCATTCAGGTTTGAAAAATTTCAATTTGAGAGCCCTTACAATGAAATTAGTAAGCTTGGTTCTTAATACTGCCACAGAGTGTATTTTATCAGAAGGTTCCTGTTGAAGGTGAGAAATGTTGTAGAAATATTGCAGAAGTGAGGATTTTTATGGAAAAGTAATTCATGCAGAGCATCTTGGTTTATTTTCCAGATGGAAGACCCTGTGTGCATAAATGATGTAGATTTGAACCTGTATGTCCCCAAGGCAGTAGAGGAGACTGGTATTACAGTTGCTAGTCCAGAGCGATTCAGCACATACACTTCAGTAGAAAAAGATGGTAAGTTATTTTTTTTTCCAACCTGTTTTCATAATTGATTATCCAGACCTGCATATTATCCAGGTGCATACATTTCAGCTGATGTAAGTCTGCATGAATTTCAAATAAAGTAGCTTCTTCATCATTTCAAAATTTGAAAGCATGTTTAGTAGGATTGTGAATTCAGTTGGTGATTAAGAAACTTGTGACGCTGAAATGCCTAAGAATTATGTTTATTTTCAGATAATAAATTAAGTGAAGCTTCTGGTGGTGATATAAACAACAGCGAGCAAAATGACTTAGATGAAGACAATGATGGAGATGGGGAATTGGAAAATGGAGTAATTGATGCAGTTCCAGTTGATGAAAATCTCTTTACTGGAGAGGACTTGGATGAACTAGAAGAAGAACTAAACACTCTTGATTTAGAAGAATGAACTAAAAAGGTCCAGTGAGGAATTAAACCTATGTGACAAAGTGAAAACTGACTACATTTTTTCTCCTTTTTGAATAGAATTCTTAAACAAGATGTTTATGGTTATGCAGCTGAATATGATGGGCACGTTATATACCAGGAATGTTTTCCTTCAATCTCATCTACTCCAGTCTTGACTATGCTCAGTAAAACGTTCAGAGTAGTTCAGAATTACCCGGCAGTTGAATTTGCAGACAGTGAGATTATAACTTTCAACAAAAAGTAGGAAGTGTAACTGCTTTGCCAGTATGCAAGTGGGCAATTTGACATCAGGTACAATACAAAAATCCAAGTATATATACATTCTTCACAAAAACTGCATTTTATTAGTGATTGTGTTGATTTAGAAACTGCCTGAAGTGGTTTTTAGGCAGGGTACTCTAATGGAGCTGATGCAGATTATGCTTCTTTAAGTGGTGATTAGCTTTATTTGATCAGCTGGATACTGAAGATTGTGAACTGATACTTCATACAATACAGTACGGTGCCCTCTGTTTAAAATGTTTTAAACTTTCCCACCACCTTTTGCCAATAAATCTGTAAATAAAAATTATCAACTTTAAAATACCTGTGTTGATTTTTCTCTGCTAAGTTAGGATATCATACCAAATTGTTAAGAACTGGATTTTCTAATAGAGTGGTAAATGTTTTTCTCTGCAGTCTTGATACAGAAGTGATGATGTTGGCTTCAGTTAAATTTGGGCTACCTGCAGTTACAGGTTTTTTGTCTACTCTTGATGCAGTATAAAATTCAGCAGCCAGCTTTTCTCCCTTGCTGTTCTTATTCCCTGCCCACCCATTAACTGATGTAATTCCTGCTGTACATCACTCACTGCTATTCCAGTCTCATTCTCTCCCCACTGTCTTTTGTAGATTAGTGAAGACTTCAGGCTCTGCAGAGCAGGGATGTTACAGTCCAAAACATGCCTGTCATCCCTTTGGTGTCCTCTAAGTAACAGGAAGTTGTACAGGGGTAAGTTGCCTCAGGTGCTGTACCCTGCAGACTGCACTTAATTCAAGTCAGTGTGTCCTTTTCCAGTGGATTGAGATTCTGCCATAAAGATTTCTCAGCAGTGGTGCTTTTCCAGGGGGCTGTAGGCTGTGCCTCCTTGCCATACTACCCGTGGTATCAGCCACAGTACTGCTGTACTAACGATACCGTTTGTATCGATTTTTCTAAAGCTCTTAAATCACTACTTCCAGACCATTAGGAGTTGTGGCATTTTTAGTGAGCTTTCCCAAACTGCTTTTGGGTGATAATATTAGCTTTACTGGTTATTTCTGGCACTGCTGAATTGACTCTAGTATCTTGAATGCTATTTCTAAAATAGCAGACTTAGAATTTTTGGCCTTTTTTGGGATCTTTGTGGAATTCATTTTTTCCTGTAGGAGCAAGAAGCAGTGCTTGGGAGAAAGAGGCCTACTGAAATTGACTTCTAAATGTAAGTGTTTAAGGAAAAGCTGCACTATCAGGTACAAATATTTATTTATGCAGATTTTTCTCCTGTGGCCATAAATAAACAGAGTTGATGGATTATTGTGTTACACTGGCCAGCAATAGGATACCTGGCTATCAGGACACTTAAGAATGCAATTCATTTGAATGTATGTTGCATAATTTTTCAAAGCTGTATATTTTAAATGGGAATAAAAGTAATTTAATCATTATCAACAATGAAAATGGCTTTCTATGTTTTGTGTCTTAGGGGCTGGTTTATTGTATATAATACTCGATCATACTGATCTGTGTCACTGATGTAAATAGGTTAAATCTTTGCCAAAATTTTGTTCATGTTACTTGAATTTTACAGTGGAGGAATGTCAGGGTGACTCATTAATTTCAACTGATAAAACACTGATGGATAGGCAAAGAGTGACTATGTGCCCTTTTGGGTCTAAAGGGGTGGTTTTGGTGCACAACTCCTTTGTACAGTTGTCATTTAAACATTCGGACAGTCACCTTGCATAGCACTGAAATCCTTTGAACATCCATAAGTTAGCTGAAGAAAACCTGATTTTCCTAGGCAGTAGTTGTTGACAGATGACTTCACAGGGGCAGGAAACAAAAGCTGACTGTCGTTTGGTTTTCACTCTTTTTCTGCTCAACTTACTCTGGCACAGCTCCTGGCTGGGCTTGCTCTGCCCGGATTTCCAACCATGAATGCAGGGTGACTGCTCTTAAGGAGTCAGGGCAGCATTCAGACTTCGGAGGGTGGGGAACCATATGCTGTTACATGTTCCTTCTGCTTTCCCATGAGCTGGAATATAATCTGCTAAAGGTTCTTAATCTTCTCATTTAAAGAACCTTGGATTTGTAGCCAATAGGGCTTCAGTCCATAAATGCTCAGTTAAAAGTCAATGCCAAGGCATTGCTTGGGGTAGATGAATTATTAATGTTCTGGAAATGAGCAGTGTGATAGAAGGGAGTTCACTTGGATGTAATGGCACTAAGTTGTTCTTATTGATGCACATTTCCTGAAATTATTCTGATACAAAGTGAATGAGTCGCTTCTGGAAAAATGAGATATAATCTCAATCCTAAAATAATGGTATCTTCATTTCAGTGACTACCCAGTCTGTATGGGTCAAAAATACAGTATTTCACTGTTAAAAGAGCAGGCAGGCTCAGTTCAGGGCACCTGCTGGGTTGAGATTAGGCTGTAAAGCATCATAAGCCAGGCGAGACACACTGTTGCAATAAACTTGGTTTCTAGCCCTTGCAGCCTGGGCCATGTTTGTATTGCCTTATTTTCCTCCTAAATTGCATGAGCACTTTGTGAGAAATGCAGCTGTGTGGGGCCTGAGCAAATCTGGAGGGAACACACTTGTGTGGCACTGCCCTGAATGCACCTTTGGTACTGGACATGTGCGTGGACAAAACCAGTTAAAGGTGCTGCAGTAAACCCATGCCTTTGCTTCCTGGTATTTGCTGTTGTGGAAGTAGAGTATTTGTTGGGTTTAAATTTTAATGTGTGTTAAAATCCCATTTCAGTCACACACACAAACTGCTTGAACTGCTAAAACTGGTTAGTTTTAAACTCATTGGAGTTCTGGGAGTTCTTTAAAGCCTGTGTGATTGAATTTTATGCTTGCCACTGCTTTGTTAGTCAGAGCTCCCTACTTTTTTTTGTAATGAACACTGTTCACAAAGGCCTGGAAAAAAATTAAAAACTACCTGTCAAGACTGACCTTAAATATTACATTATCTATGAGTTGTTTGTAATAGAAGTGTTGCCATTTCTTAATGGAAAGTGCTCCACAGCTGTTTTTATCAAGAGGAGGTTTTATTTTTGATAAAACTTTGGACCAAGCAGTGGTACTTACCTTGGCAATTGAGTACTGTCATAATAGATTGTGTTTCTTTAGTGTGTTGGTTATAGAAAGAATGTACACATACAAATCAATATTATTTTATTCATGTTTTCTTTCACAGTTTAGTTGGATATGGAATAACAGCTGTCAAAAAAATTATGTCTCAGACATTCTGAATGCTGAATTCTAATTCTAATGCTAATGCTCCTTTTAAAAATTACCTGAATATAGTAAGTAATGCAGGCTTAAGTACTTGGTAAGCTTATCTATCTTGCAGATAGCATACTTGGAAGTTTCATAAACATCATTTGTTATCCCTGTTACATGTGCTGTTTTGTAATAACTTACTGAAACTGCAGAGTGATCAAGCAACTGAACTAAAAATCTTATGAGGCTGGGTCTTTGTTTTCCTCACAGTGAAATTATTACAGCCCTAAGCTGAGAGGAAGGGATTGTTCTCATATGCAAATATCACATACATATTCGCCTGAAGTGTCTCAGGAGAAATTATCCCCTGAATAATATGAATAAGAATTGAAACAGAATTGGAAAAATGAGATGTGGGAAGGCCAGAGGAGCTGCAAAAACCCATGTAACAGCAGCTGCACTGCATCAGACCAAGGGACCGTTTATCACACTCCCAAGACCAGACACGTGGTGAGCAAAGAGGTAAGAGAAGGACAAGCCTGTGCACTGCTTGGGAGTGCTTCTCATATGGAGCTTCCAACAGTTCTTAATCCAGAACATTTCCTCTACTAGATGGAGTCTGTGGTGCTTTTCAGAGTACATTCCCTCTTTCTCCCTTAAACCCCTTGACTTTGTTATCAACTTTTGGAAGCTCGGGAGTTCCACACCCCTGCTACATCTTCCTTGGAACATGACTCCTACTACCTTGTGGTGTTCAAGGAAGTCATATCCTATGCCTGCCTTCGCTTTGACTTGATGCCAAGTAGAGAAAGGGGGTGTAAAAAAAGAAGCTGATGTCTTTCAGTTGTGAAGAACATAATCTCATTATGTACTTCAGTGCTAGAAACAAGTTTTTTACAAAATTAAAAACTTTCTCTCTTGACATGCTTGACTTTTTGCTACAAATGGGCTTCTAATAAGCAAAATTTTTTGTAAAGCAAAGGCTTCATGAATGAAGCATTTGAATGAAGTCTTTGCTTCTGGTTAGGTACCAGGTGTGTTTTATGGAACTATAATCACCTTAAGTGCAGTGATATCTGCACATGACCATTCTCTTTTTCCCCCACACTGGTATTTCAGGCTTAGAAGTGACCTTGGCTTCTTTGCCTGTCGCACTCTTCCTTTCAATGGATGCTCTGTCTTTTTACAGAGAGCAGCTGTTGCTGGTGTTAGCAATAAGGCCAAGATGTTTTATTCATTTATGATGTTACAGCCCTAATATGTGACCACAATAGGCTCCTTCATAGCACATTATTGAAATGAACGCCAAAAATAATCAGTTCTTTCAATCATAAAATAGCAGCAGCAGCATCTCATCTGTGTTTAGGGAAAGAGACCTTGGAGGTAATCTCTTTATCTTACATTTGTGGTTGAAAATGTAGAGTGTTGTAATACATTTGGACATAAATTTGAGCAAGGCTGGCTTAAAACTTAGAAGGTGTTCCCTGAGCTACCCAATCACACTTCAGAAATGAGATGGACTCCTAAATTAAAGGAAGAAGCAATGGAAAAGAAAGCATCACGGCTTTCCTTAGAAAAGGAAAGAAGCAGAAGCAATCCTGAAGGAAAGAGGTGAGCAAATTACTACAGAATGTTTCCAAGGCAAAACAATATTCTTCATACCATCAGCCATCAGGGAAATGTGTTCTATGGAGGCTGCATCCTTGGGCCTGTGTTTGAGGGAAACTGTATCAACTTATAATATGGGTGTAGCACATCCCTTGCAGGAATTCAGCTTATACCTTACATTTCTCAGGGCTCTATGCTACATTTTGGCAGAATTGCTCTTCTAGGAGAACTTTTGTCCTCTTCATGTTCCATCTCCATTCCTTTTTTGTTCCTTGGTTTACCTTCTTGTGCTCTGAACATGAGGGAGGCAGAGATGAGATTGAAAAGGACATGGTAGTTTGGTCTCTGCACAGTAATACAAATCCATTGCAAGCTCTCAATCACTGTTTTCAATCAATCTTAGTGATGTCTGACCTGACAGGTAGTTTAGTTGTTTGATTTGGGAGCAGTAGACTACTTCAGAAAATGATTGACTGACTTCCACTTTAAAAATGCCATAGTTGCAACGTAATGCCCCCTTAAAATCAGGTAACAGCCGAGTTTCTGAGCAAGAAACCTTTAATCTTCATTCTTCACCACTTTCTTTTGCTGTCTTCTCCTTCTGCTGAGTATAAACACTGCAGAAGGGAGGCTCTTCTGACTGACCTCTCTAATCCATATCAACTAGCCCAGCAGTCCTTGTATAAGGCAGCTGCTGCCTTCTCCCTGCACAGGCCTGGAGCAAGACACAGTATCCTCAGCAGTGTGCTTTCCTAATGTGACTCCAAGCACTTAAGGGATTTGTTTATCAAATAGAGACAAGGAGGATTAGGAAAGCTGGTCAGAAGGAATAGAGCAAAAATCTATTTCTTCAAATGTCTGATAGACTAAAGTCAAAATTAGAGGGGACTATAAACTCTAAGGGTCTCACCATTGTGATCTATTTTCTTGCAGAAGCACCTGGGAGGTGTCAGAGCTGTACTTTGTGTCAGTACTATCAGCCCTACACCATGAGCTCTTCAGTCTTTTCTTGTCAATAGAAGTAGTCTGTATTCTGTACATAGCAGTTCCCACACAGTGCCTTCCACACAGAAATACCGAGTTACAGTTCTGCACAAAAGTTGCTATACATGAATAATTGCCCATTCTTTGTGTTTATGGGCAGCTGGGAGAAGTGGAATGAGGAATCTCCCCCAAGAGGGCAAAAAGGGAAAAGCTTAAATGTGCTCTTTATTCAGGGCATGGAAGTGTCTGTAGTTTCCACCACAGATAACTGTTGTCAGCATTAACTTCTGTTTGATAGATGCAAAAATAGTTCTTTCACCAGCAGCTGGGACTCTCTTGGAGTGACCCTGGCAATGGCAGGCTAATGGCTTAGAAGAAAACGGTGCAACTTTGAAAACAAACCAGATCCACACCAAACACCCTCATCCCTCACTCCCCTGGCCAAACCCTCTGTTTGAATGGCTAAAGGTCTGATTCTGTATTGATCCATGTTTAGTGTTGTTCCTTGAGAGAAGCATTTGTTATTTAACTCAACAAAGGCGTAGTCCACCAGTATAATGTTTTTTCGATAAGGACATGCTTTGGTTTAATATTAGTGCCAGACAGGACAGTATTCCTTGGACACGGAGGATCAAAATATAATGGCTTCAAGGTGAGGGTGAGTCGGGGTTCTTTGGGGAGAAAGGGGCATTTCTCCATAGGGAAGAGGGAGGACGTTTGAACACTGGGGCATTCTGTTAAGATGGTGTCTTCTGAAGGCAAGAGGCTGGAGCTGATACCTGAGCTGGCATATCAAGGCTTGGAATGCCTGGGCTGAAACACTTGAAATTCATGAGAGAAAAGGGCAAGGAAATATCTCTTTTAGTGCCAGTTTGTGTTATTACCATCTTTTAGTGTTTTTGTATTTGAGTAAAAGAATATTCAGAGTATTGGCTAGAAAGGAACTTGTGTCTGCTTTATTCCTCCACTGCCTTTCAATCCTACTTGCTCTGCATCCTGTTACTATTTTGTTATCTAAATCTTCAGCATGTTTAGAGTCTGAGCCTGTTACTAAGCACAGAGCAGTCTGAAGAATTATTTCTTTCCCAGGGAATTTGAAAGTTTTTAACTTGTTTTTGTTCCAAATCCTTCAGCAGGAACGTGGAAGCATTACTGTAATACAGCAGCACTAGAGGACAGATGCTTAAAGGGAGATGTGGCATTGTATGCCTGGAACGATCAATTAAAAAGCCAGCATGACTGCTCTCTGAGTTTGAGCTCTGTTAGATTCCTTTGAAAATGCATGATGAAAAATGTCATAGAAAAAATCAGTGAAAAATTCCCCCAAACTAGAAATTTTGGGGGAGAGATTCGAAAGTTGTACATAAGAATACTTGTACTAAATAGGAGATGACTTGCACTAAAGACAGGGATAAGAATATCTCAGGGATACAACAGGAAGCAGTGGTCTCTGGTATTTCTGTATAACCAGAAGCAGTCAAGAATGTAGAAACCTAGGAAATACCTCTTGTCATCTGGAAATTTTCCATAAATGGAAATAAACTAGAAAGTGACCCGTCTTCTGTGCCTATAGATCCTGTGTGCAGGGAAGTGCTCTGTTTCTCTTTGTCCCTGCAGAATACTGTTCTACAAGAATTTCTGCCAGGCGTAGTCACTTCCGCTTTCTAAATAAAACCTGTGTGCACGCTTGCCATGGATGATGGTCTCAGCAGAAAGGACAGTACTTAAAATAGTATGAAAACTATGGCAGGCAAAAGAAGGAAAAGGTTTTTAGGAAGGATATTAAGATGTAACTAAGAATAAGATGATGGAAGAATAATGATCTCTTCCTCACCTTCAGAGAATTGCATAAAAGCATGTTCTAGAGGGTCTTTGTGAATGAAAAAAGGTAGAGTTAAAATTCATGTCATCCAGCAAGCAATGTACCTCCTCTGGAAAGGAAGAAGGAAGTGGAAGAGAGAGTGATGAGGAGAAAGGAGGGATGATTCTTTGTTTAATCAAGTGTAATGTTAGCACTCCTGTATTAATTGTGGCTTGTGCATTTATAAGCTTTGCTGGATACAGGCAGAAGGGTGGATTAGGAAGAAGTGCAGGTCCAAGGTGCAGTTCTGTGCATTGGAATTGACCTGTAAAGGAACAACCCCTGCAGGAGTAACTCACATGGGAGCTGGAGCTTTCCATCTCATGGGCTCTGCAGCTGCTGTGCCAGGTCAGACATTCTAGTGGGACGACAGAAGCAGAAGTACAGAATTTTCATGCACAGTAACATATTCCATGTGAGACAAGTGCACAGTCTGTTGATTTCAATGTTTCATCTCTTTTCCCACTCTAGGAGCAGAAGGCCAATCCATCACACTCTCTAGATTAGCAAATTCTTCCCCATCCCCTTCTAAGAAGCTTTCCCGAGACCTTTCCCAGCAGAAGACCCAGGAGCCTTATATCTCCGTGGCTCGCTCCTGGAGCTCCATCACTGTGGTTATCCAAGGGTGTTGTGCTCCTTCTGGGGATAGGTGTGGTGACTTCCCAGGCTTTTCCCTCTGGGCTGGTGTGTTCCTACACCCTCTTCCTTAACAGAGCAGGGTGGTATTTGGCATTTTGTCTCTGTTACATCTTATATATGTATGCATATTATGAAAACATTTTCAGAGAGATTGTACAGAGAATATTATGGAGCTTGTTGTTTGGGTTTTTTTCTGATCCATGTCTCCCTTACTACATTATTTCCTGTCAAAGCTTTTCTCTAAAAGTACTCTTTGAAAATATCTTTTAAAAATATTTAAGTCTTTGGGGATGTTACTGAGCAGCATCTGGATATATTTGTTTGGTAATCTGCTAAAGTGCTTTGTGAAGCAAAAGCTGAGTCATATGTGATTTATATTGACCAACTTTGTCAGACTGCAGAAATATGAATCCTTTGGTAAATCAAACAATGCTGTCTGTGAATTTGATGCTATGAAATCCTAATGTGAAAAAAAGGCCTGGTGAGTAATGAGCACTCTATAAGACACAAAAAGGGGATTGCAGAAAGACGTTGACTAACACTGGAGTAATACAGCTATCAGTATTGAACAAATCAGAAAAAAGCTCTGGTACAGCTGACATCATTTTGAACTGGGAGATTTCAAATTCTATGCTAGGAGCTGGTTTAACAAATGTAGCCATACCCTGGTTGTCCTAGTGAAAACATTGCCCATAGCCCCGGGCTAAGGACAGCTTTTGCTAGCAACCAAATGAGATTTGGCTGATGTGAATTGCTCATAGGAGCAATAAAGCAAATCAAGCCTAAACATCTCTAGTGTTTCCTCATGTTTCACCACATCATGCTTCTGTAGTTTTTAGATTTAATGTTTTATTTTTCTCAAGAAAATGGATATCAAAGATAATATTAAACAAAGTAGAAATAAAAGGCACAAACTGACCAAAGCAAACTAATATGTGAAGTCCATCTTTTACTTCATTTTCTACTGCCTTGTTAGAAACGGAGTTACTTCTTAAAAGATCTGTTCAGAGCAGCTAAACCTCTTGAAAAGTCCAAGTGTCTGGATGGCACAAGAGCAAAAGATTTACTAAAACTCTCACATCGATGGAGACTTTTCTGGGAGACTAATAGTGGTCTCAAAGAACAAATGAGTCGTGATTCTTTGCTCCAGATATTCATACTGCCGGTACTGTAAAGCAATGAATCCACTTAGAGGAGAAGTTTATTGCTTGCATACAGGACCCCTTGCTGACCCTTTGAAGTAGGACCACAGTGATTTGCACATTTGCAATTTTGACGAAATTGTGTCACTTTGTCCATTTCTTGCTGCTGCCTTTCATGTCATGAGGTGGAGACTTTATTGAAAAGGAAAGGAAAAACATTCTGAAATACTCTATCCATGTTACAGGCTGGACACTCAGGAACAGCAAAAAAATAATACCTGTCTACCAAAAGTGCTTTGCATCTTGCAAAGTTTTATTCAGCTGTGTTAATTACTCGTTGTCTGAGTAAAAACTAACAAGATCAATAACTTGTAACAGAAATATTAGTTTGATCTGTTGGATAATGGAAAGCAGTTCTTTAGACTCCAATCAACTCCAAAATAATTGCATTCTGTTTTGCATACAGACAAAAAGTTTGGTGTCTTAGAAGGAATCTGAGTCCTGCCCACTTCTTAGTTGTTGGTTTCCACCACTGGGTATCTTAGCCTGAGAGCCAAAAGCTAGCTACAGGTAACAAGCAAATATAGAAACACATAATTAACTTGTTTACATTCTGTAATATGATCTCATTGGCTGTTCCTTATCTATTTGTTAGTCATGCTGAGAACTAAATCAACGAGGAAAGAAAAATCACATCCTCACTAGAAGGGTGTTTGCTGCTGTACATTAACAGCAAAGTCTGGTTTTGACTTTGACTCCTGTGTCCAGGATTCTGTCAGACAGGGTAGCTCCATGCAAGCAATGGAATCAATCACTCGGCCTCTCCTGCAACAGAAAATACTTTCCCTCATTTACAGTCAGATTGGCTTTGACTAGAAGTGTATCCCAAGCCTGTACACTTCATCTTCTTTTCCCATGTGGAGGCTGGGGCTGTGATGCCGTATAGAGAGCTGTGGCTCCGCTCTGGGGCCGTCTAGACTGATTGACTCCGGTTGTGTTCTGAACCGGGGCCAGGCAGCAGCGCCGCCGCCGCTTCCGCCTGCAGCTGGTGACTCAAGGCCCTGGGAGCGGAGCGGGGTGCCCGGTGCTGAGTCAGGGGAACCAGAGGCTGCCTCACCTTGGACAGCCCAGACGCTGCGAGCAGACAGGCACGGAGCAGCTGCGAAGAGCAATCGTCTTGAAGGGGAGGAAAGGCTTTGAAAAAACACTTCCCATGGGATGAGTAACCCCTGAGTCTGTGTGAAGTCTGAGTTACTCCTATGGCCTGGCTTTGCAATTTGCTGACAACAAGCAGAAGTGCTGCACAACCAGTCCCTAATAAGCCAAAATTGATCATTTGGTAAAAAAATTCTAATATCTTAAAAATAACTTATCCTTCACTGCTTGTGTGATGTTGTGAGGTCATACAATCAAGTAGAGAAAATAAATCCTCCTTTCCCCTAAGTTACTGACTTACTGATCAAAGTACTCTTAAACCACTCTTTTAGTTTATTGCCCTATTTACTAGAGTTTAGGAACTTATTAACTCATCTTCAGTTTTGCTTTGATCAGGTCTGTAGTACAAAAGCTCTGAGATAAACCTGTAAATAACAATAAAAGTAACATGCGGTTTGTGTTTGTTTGTTTTTTAACCTACTGAGGAGGCAGCAAAGTTAGGAAAATGAGCAACAAGTATCAAGTCTATGTCTAGGAACTCCATTTCTTGATAGAGTTTTTGAGATGGCTTCTTGAAGAAATGATAATTATTTAATGACAAGAACAAGTGAATGGAACACAGGAGTAGGTGGTGGTTCTTTGGGTTTTCCTCTGCTTATTGTGGAAATGTTTTTTCTTTCAGGATTCCCATTAGACTGAATCTGTCCCTTGGTAAATATGCATGGGGTATTTTTAACTTTTATTTAGGGCTTGAAACATCATTATTTGTTCTGTTGCTTTTTGTTGTTCATGTTCTTTCACATGAGGAAAGCAAAAAGTTTAGACTTTTGGTGGTAATAAACTCCAATCCTGTTACGTTGTACAAATTAATATTCTGAATGAATATGAATTATTTCCTCTTTGCAGGTGCTTAGCATGTTTTCTTTTACCTGAGGCTGCTATACTGAGCAGATGTTGAACTCTGATGTCGGCTGAGGAGGGCAAGGCTAAGATGGGTTTGACAGCAGCCTACAGCTGACTGAGGCAGGATGATAGCACTAAAATGTTACTAGTGAGACATGACAAAAGAGCTACAAACTGCAACTGAAGAGACTGAAGCTCCACTGGATGCTTCTTCCCCAGGTGGGTAGTGCAGGGGTGAAACAGTAACAGTGACCTCCATCAGGGAGGATTTGCAGATTCCGCTCTTCCCAGTCTTGCACCTGCTGGTGGGCATTCCTGTGGCTGGGGAGATGCTGAGACCCTGGGATTTAAAATTACTTCATTTAATAGCCTATGTGTTTGAAAATCAGGCCTTTTTTTCCTCCATGGCTTGGTCCACATTGGCACTCCCTTTACTCTTCGCTTAACATCTTTCCTGAAAGACTTGTTCAGAAAGGCTTCACCAAAAAGACTGGGTAAGACCAGGCACGGATGTGCCCCCCTCTTCATATTTCTAGCACTCCTTCATAGAATGGTACAATGGTTTGGGTTGGAAGGGACCTTAAAGACCATCTCGTTCCACCCCCTGCCACGGGCCGGGACACCTTCCACCAGACCAGGTTGTTGCAATCCCCGTCCAACCTGGCCCTGAACACTTCCACGGATAGGGCAGCCACAGCTTTTCTGGGACACCTGTGCCAGGGCTTCACCACCGTCACAGGAAAGATTTTCCTTAACCCTCTTCCAGCCTTCGGCTCGGGCAGACGTAAGAGTAGGATGCCTGAACCGAGGGCAGCCCCGGGGCCGGAATTCGGCGGCCGCCGCGCCGCGCAGCCCCAGCCCCGGGCGGTGCCGGGCTGTGCTGGGCGCTCCCTGCCCGCTCCCGGCGGAAGAGAGCGGCGGCCCGGGCGCGGAGCGGAGCAGGGCCCGCCCCCGGCACCACATGATGCCGCCTCTCCTTCCTGCCGCCCCCGTCCCAGCGAGAAAGGGGAAGTGACTGCGCTCCGCTCCCCGCCCTGCCGCGGGAAACGCGCGGCCCCTCCGCCCCCTCCGCGGGGGCCGGCGTGTCCCGGCAGAGCCGCGCCCGCGGAGCAGCGCGGGGCCGGGCCATGGCGCGCCTGGGGATGATGCTGGTCCTGCTGGGCGCCGCTCTAGCCCCGGGCAGCGCCTTCAACCTGGACGTGGAGCGCCCGGCCGTCTACTCGGGCCCGGCGGGCAGCTACTTCGGCTTCGCCGTGGACTTCTTCGCTCCCGACCCGTTCTCGTAAGTGCCCGTCTCGCTCTGCCCCGCCGAGCCGCTCCCCGGGGCGCCGGAGCCGCGAGCGGCGTTGTCCCGGCGCGGGGCGAGAAGCGGGCGGCGGATGGGGAGCAACCCCCGGTCCTTCAGCAGCCGAGCCGCTGCCGCCGGTCCCGGGCGGGCCGGGAGCGCTGCGGCCGGGGCGGCTCTCGGAGGGACGCGGCGGGAGCGCTTTGCTCAGGCCCCGGAGCGGGGATGGAGCCGCTCCGCATCCCTGCCCCGCTGGGGCGGCTCTGGTGGCCGAGACGCCCTGGCCGGGGAGCCAAACCCCATCCCGAGCGGCCGGCGGCCCCGGTGGGGCATGAACCTTGCGCTGCGGGATTCTCTGCCTAGCCTGGTCTCATGAAGATAATGGTGCTGATAAGTACAGCGTAGAAAGATGTAGTTATGGTGTTTTGATTCTTGAGGCTGTGTCCCGTGGCATTTCAGAAGTTCTGCTGTTCTGTCTTTGAGTGCGCTTTGCGGGAGTGCTGTGTTTGAATTGTGCTGAGTCTGTGCGAGTCACCAAGCTGCTGAGGAGCCCAGCGAAGGAAAAGTTCCATCTAAGCACCCTCCACGTCTACTTCCTGAATATGTTCCCGTTTCATGTTAAAGATTAGGCACTGTGTAGTCGCTGGTGCATTTCAGATCTTTGAATCCTTGTGTCGCTAACTGCACAGCTTTGGTGTTGCCCGAATGAATCAGTCTCTGGTCCTCAAATGCGGGCTACAGTAACCTCCTGCTTTTGTCACTTTCCCCCCACTCCTCTCCCATCTTAAGAAACTGGAAAAGAAAGAAACTGTAAAACTGGAAAAGCTGCTGGCTTTCATCCTGCTGAGGGGGTATTCTCTCTCCCCCCTTAATCTTTAGCTTATAAAACTTTGTAAGCAGATTGCACAGCTATTGAGCAAGTCCTTCTGCAGTACATCTAGCCTTGTTTGCATTTTTTATTGCCTATATATATTAGAAGCCATCCTGTCTTAACTTGCACATGTTGCACCATCTTTCTCTGCTATCTTAGTCGTGTAAATCCTGGTACTAAAAGAAAAAAGCTTCTATTTTTGTTCCGCCCTTTATTTTTAAGTCAGCATGTGTGGCTGCAGAGTTATCAAGAGACTGGTAAATGCATGTAATGGACTTTCTTCCTCGCTTTCTGATAAGGAATTATGTGACCCAGCTCTCTATGAAATCACTATTTGGAACCTTTCCATTATTTTTATAAGAACTATTGACCTCAAAGTGCACTGCTGTAAAAGAAAACAGTGTGGTTTTCAGGCAGCATGAAAAACTTCTGTATATTTAGAAGGGAATTCTCTCCTCAGTTTTTTTGTCATCTCTAAAAGTTTGTTTGTACCTGCTAAGCTAAATACTTTATTTTACATTTAAGTTCTTAATTGAACCAAGTAGCTATGCAACTTTGACAGGAACAGGCCCTAGTGGTGTTAAATTTTCAGGTTATGCCTATGGACACTGATACTTTGCCTCCTGAAATAGCCAGACATACTTGTATGCAGTGTCCTCTGGGCATATGGAGTGTCACGTGGTTTCTGTGCCTTTCTTTTTGCTTTGGTGAGCTTTTATTTATCACCTGTTTTATACATGAGTACTGGAGATTGTCAGTTTAATCGGGCTGAAGCTCTTTGGATTGTCTAGCCTGACAACAAAGGCGTTTGTTCCTGAACGCTCAAGCTGCTGTTTCACAGTCTATTTTGACCTGCTAGATGCCAAACTAAAGCCTATTTAGAAGTCCAGTACGAAAGTCCAATTCCAGGGGTGGAAGTGGTGGTGTTGTGTCACAGGGGTGCATGGTGCCTGGCAGTGGGCACAGCTTTCATAGGGAGCGAGGGAACACAGCTCCGTAACAAGTGAAACGGGGTTCTCATACGCCCTCTGTTTCAGAGGAGTTGCACTTGATAGTCCAAGATGCTCCTACATGGAAACCCCAGTTTCTTTGTTGTCCATGGAAAGCCCTGGAAAGGGACTGGTCCTGTAGGCACGCCAGAGGTGCCAGAACACTCCCAGTCTTGCCGCAGCATTGGGGTGGGGTGGATGGTTACATGATGTAGGAAACTGGCAGTATCAAAGCATAGCTGGTGTATTCCCATGGAAATACAGTTGTCCCTCTATTCCCTCTTTCCCAAAGTATGTGGATTAGAGACTTCTTAGTATTTGGGTAATTTGCATATTATCATAAGAACTATGACAAAATCTGCTTGCTTGGTCTATGATGAGAAAAATGCATTTTTTTATTTGGGGAAGAGAGGTGACTAAACCTTTGTGGAATCACATAATAATTCCTTTAATGTTTTTAATAAACTTCATCACAAATATTACCATAAGAAAAATTTAAAACTTATAATTAGAATGGAAATTATTAGACCTTTTAAACAAGCATTTCATTTGGGGGACTTCTCAAAAGTCACTGGTACAGGAGTTAAATGGGAGGTAAGCTACCACTTGTTTAATAGATTGTAATGGTAATAATTGATCTGTTTCTTTACTTGGCATTATAATGTTTATTTTTAAGCATTTCTGTTCTGCCCAGAGAGTTCATTTTAAGTTGATTAAAGTGTTTCAAATTCCTGTTCTAGAAATCTAGACAGTCTATGAATGGCAACTAGGGAAAACAAATGGATTGCCAACTAACCTGGATTTTCTATCAGGGTCCATGCCAGGACATTTTTAAGGTTCTGAAAATTCCCACAGGTTGAAAACTGGTAGGTCTTCATGCAAATTGACCTTTGATGAGGTGCTACGTGATTATACCTATACTTGCCTCTTACTAGAAAGGAGCCTGGAGATGACTCGGAAAGCCAGAGCAAGTCTGATAAGCCTGGATTGCCTGCCTGTAGACATTCTCTCCAACCAGTCCTGCAGCTCATTCAGCTAACCCAGTTTCAAAACTAGGGAACCATAATGCCTGACAAGACTTGCTCTTGCAAGCTGCATTCTCTCTTAAACAGTCTAAAGGGAAGCAACAGAGCAGACTGATTCTGATGAAAGGAAGCACTTGATTTTATGTCTTCTAAACATGACTTTATGCTTCAACTTGACTTTCTCAGTCAAGTGCTGATGAGTCAAGTGGATCTCAGAGGTGCTGGGGTTCTTGGAAGGTGCTGGAAGGCGCCAAAAGTCTTGTTCAGTTTGTTCCTTACTTTGCTACTTCTGAATTTTGCCACCTGTGCAGGCAGAGTCTCGTGGCAGTTCCTGCTGGCAGTGCACTGAACGTGTCTGTAGAAGCAGAGATGCAGAAAAGCACCGCAGATCATAATAAGAAAATGATGACTGTGCAGTGAATTCGGGTAACGATTCATTAACATGCAGATCTGTGGCTGAGAGTCACTCGGCACTTGGAGAGTGTTTTACAAGAGCACTTGCTCAAGCAGGGCTGACTCATCACGTTCAGGACATGCTGAGCTCAGAGCTCACTCCTGCTTTGTTTATACATTGTTTCCATTTTTGACTGACTTCCTTGAATTACCCTCATGCACAAAATTAACCAGAAATTATGCCAGTTGATGGCTTTCGTAAATTACAGAAGTAAACAATTTCCTGTTCTGCTGTATATTTACATATTCTTGAAAGGAAAAAAAAAGAATATAAAATATGTTTATCTCATTTAAAATATAATCATAAGTAGGCTTGGATACTTTAATTGCATCATATCTTCTTTTATCTCTCCTTTTTGGTAAATGGGGGTGTTTTTTGCTTGCTTTTGCATGCAGAGAAGAGAACCTCATATGAATTTCTCTGTAACTGTGAGTAGTTCTAGTCAGATTTAGATTAGAATGGGCAGGTCTTTTGCTTTATTAACTCTTCAGATGTCATTAAGTTATAACATCTTGCCTTAGGTGTTGAAACCTTTGTTTTGTTTCTTTTTTTTCCTGCAGGACATTTCTTCTGGTGGGAGCTCCAAAAGCAAACACTACCCAACAAAACATTGTAGAAGGAGGGCAGGTGCTGAAATGTGACTGGAACTCAAACAGAAACTGCCAGCCCATTATATTTGATGCCACAGGTAATGTGTGAGTCGCTGTGGGGGAGATGGGATGTCTCTGCTCTAATGCTGCTGTGGGGAAGCAGAAGGGATTCAGGTCCCTGTGGGATTTTTTCATGGTCAGTGTGAATGCGGCTGCTTTTGACTGGCAGCTAGTCAAGGCTTGCTTGTGCTTTCCTTTTCCTCTCCTCTCTTTTAGAATTCTGTTGTCCCTGGTATGTGCTGGAAGCCTGAGTGAGCAAACATTCTTCTTCTTGTGTTTTAACCTATTTATATTTCTCCTCTGTACTTTCCAGCAGTCCTAAAACATTTGGCAACCTAATTCCCAATGAACCCTGAGGGGTTTTCTTCCTTTTAAGAATGTGACATATGAGGACAGATACTTTTCATTATCAGCAAAAGTGGTATAGGCAGAAATAACCCAGAAGTTTCAGCTGAAACCAGGAATACAAACTAAAAACTGTGGAAAAACATCTTTTTTTGAATTTTTCCCCTTAGATGTAGCTTCATATTGTTTGTGACTTCTGTGATAGCAGCACTCAGGTGCCTCGGGTCATAGCTATTCCCTACCCATTTCTGACGCACAGAAGAGCCGAGCAGCAGCAATGTGGACATGAAATATTTCAGTCACTCTTCATGCTCTGGTGCACACAGTGATTTCCACAGACTGTGGCAGGTCATGAGAATGAACTGCATGTGCTTTTCTGCTCCAGCCACTCCGTGTTGAATCCTGTTTTCCACAGCATGTTTCAGGCCAATGGAAAATCCTCTCCATGTCATGGGAGGGGATTAGCAAGACCCATGTGGTAGGGTAGAGGAAACACCTGCACCTTGAAGGTCTGGTTGGCTATAATTCATTTTTGTCTCTGCCAGTATTTTGACTTGGCAGCCTAAAGGTTGTTAGATTGATGCAGCCTTTTTAAATTGTGTGCAGTACAGTGGAGAAGCATTGTCAAGGTATGCTACAAAACGTTGTTGGTGTTCAGATTTCTGAAATCTTCATATCTTTTTGTGAAAACCACTATGTTACAGTTTCATAGCAAAAAAAAAAAAAGAAAAAAGTAAGTAATGTAAAAAAGTAAGTAAGTAAAAAAAAGTAAAAGTAATGGCACACACAAACCCCAAGCCATTATCATTCCTTCACTCATTTATCATTCTCTCATATCATTTTATAGGACCATATCTGCCAGATTACTGAAAATCTATAATAAGTTGCAACGTCTGACATTTTTATCTGCATTGGTGTTAAGACAGCAAAAATAGATTATAGCTATCTTTCTTTTTGTTGTTGTTCTATGGGCTTATTGTTTACTAGAATACAAGTGTACTTTTTGTTAGTTTGGGTATTTTTAAGAAAGAATCTCAATGTCCCTAGTAAATAGTCATCATTAATATTGTAGCCAAACAACTTCTGGTGGAGAAAGATGAGCCACACGGGTAGGTTCTAGACACATCTAATGGGAATTGCAGTGCGTTTGTCAGTTTATACCATGAACATTTGCAGTAGGCTTTTCCATGTGCCAGGTAGAGTTGATAGAGGCCACTCTGCTTTGCTGTGTGTCTGTGCTTAAGGTACGTGCTCCTGGGCAAACAAACAGTGTTTTGCTTTTTGCTCATCATTTAGCTTTAAGGAACAGGCATGTTAATCGGTTGAAATTTAACAGTAAAAATAGCAGGTCATAACGGCTTAAGAGGATTTCTTTCAGGCATGCTTTAACTCATTCCAGCTTTGAGGCAATGAATGGGGGAATAATGCATTTGTCAATTATTCTCCTGGTGAAAAGGGGCATTGTACTTCAGCTTGATAAAATAATAAATGCCCTGAGACAAAAAAGAAAATGTCTTTTTCTTTGTGCATAGTACAATGCTCGATTCCCTATGTTCTGATGACAAAGTCACTGCCAGCACTGTTAGCCCTGGCTCCTGCCTGCCCCTGCCTTGTAAGGGAACAGGGCTTAGGGAAGACTCGTGACCCACTTTGAAGAAATGGGAAGTGGAAGATCTGACCACTAACTTGTGGTGCTGATGCGAAGGGGCTTTTTGTAGATGACTAAATGCAGCCTCTGCAGTAATCCAGGCTCATCCATCACTGCTTAACATTTGTGCAATACCATTTGTAACTCCAGAGGTATTGCTTAGCCCTGCAATACAAGGCAGATTTTTTATTCCCTCCCAGATTTACTGGAAAAAAGTTCTGCATCATTACTTAGATGTGTTTCTTCAGAGTTATTTTCTAATTGCTTACAGCCAGTGAGAAATCTGACCTGTGAAAATGATGACAACACTTGTACTCATGGCTTTCCTCTGTTTGCCTGTTGATGTCAAACTCCATATGTGGAGTTGGATGCCCCATAATTAGCAGGAGTCATGACCCCATTCCTGCTCCTGCTCCCTTCTGCCAGGTAGCACAGCTGGAATGCCAGAGGAGGCCAAGCAATGAGTGAGGGCAGGGCAGGGGCTGTGTTCCTGTGCTGGGAATGTGGCAAGGGAATGGAGGAAAGAGCAAATCTTGTTCTGAATGTGTGGGGTTGTGTTTGTCCCCTTGTCTTGTATCACAAATAAATATGAGAATAGGGTTTTACAGAGGTCCAGCAACCAAGGTTTTTTTCTCTATATATTGTTCTATTACTGTTATTTAGGACTATTTCTTTTTAAACATTCCTTGGTTTTTAGTTAAGTTTTTCCTCAGCTTTATGGGTCCATTTCTCTTCCCCATCTGTACAAAGGCCACGCTGAGCTCAGTGGCTGGTCAGAGCTGGGTTTTATTTTCTAGCTCTTGCTTTTGGCTTTAACATCATATTTCCACAGCAGCATGGTCATTTATGTGATCAAATGCCACAGCTCTTCCATAGCCCAGGAGGGAAGGTACCAGCTGCTGGAGGATAATCTTTGGAAGAGTTGTTCCAGCCCTGATGTTACAGCAGCATTGCTTGCTTTCGCTTACCCTCACCCCAGCTGCCCTGGAGGAAAGCAATAAGTCATTAAGCTGCTAGTTCCTGTACTACAGAATTTACTACTTTGTTTATTCCTTCCTGTGGATGACCACTCAGCTCTTGCAGGATGGGAGCTGGGCAGTAGGAGTCCAAAGTGCAATGTCATTTATGTAGCTCTCATGCTGAAATTACATGTATTTCCCTCTTTCTCATGCCCTTCCCATCAGCCTGTAACATAAAAAACAAAATCAAACAAAAGCATATATTATAACTTTTAAATCTCTGGCTAAAAGAGCAATATTCTTTCACTGTTCCTACACAGCATATTTTCTCATTTAAAACAGCAATATGTTTCATGGAATCACAGAATGGTTTGGGTTGAAAGGGACCTTAAAGATGATCTAGTTCCAACCCCCTGCCATGGGCAGGGAGAATTTGTGAGAGGGAATCTCCCCTTGTCCTGGATCCCTCAGCACAGCGGTTATACTCACTAAAAATACACTGGAGAATATTCTGTCCATGTGTGTCTGCATGTTTCTGTGCACATTATACTAATTGCTTTTGACATTCTGGTATATATGGTGGCTTTGGAAGACAAAATGTTTATGTGGCACATTAACACTTCCCAAATGCAGATACTTCGCTGTGGGGCTCCTCAGCCTTTTAGCAGTGACATTGATTGGCTCTGATTTAACATAGTTATGGCTATGTGAAAATGGCATAGCAGATGTGTGGTAGAATCTGCCCTGAAGTTCAGAGGTGCACATAGCTGTGGTGCGTGTGCTTGTATCACGGAGATGGAAATTGAATACCTTTTTTTAAAAGGCTTTCTAATGTCATCAGGCAAGTGTTTCAGGCTGGCTTCTGCTCTTCGGAGCACATAGAGGTGAAAGTTAAGGAGGACCCAAGCACCAGAGCAAGCTTCCTCAGCTGCATACCTCTGTTGCAAAACTGAAATATGAAGCAGTGCTGCTGTTATTTTAACAGGTTGTCCTCCAAGTCTAGATAGAAACAAGTCTGATGTAAACACTTTTTTTATCCTATTCCGGTTTACCTTGTTAATTCAGCAGTGAACATGCCTCTGTCACAAAACTAAAATTTCTGGTATTGGTTTTCTTCCATATGTTGACTTCTTTCTACAAGTGACACAGCATTACCACAATTTCAATTAAATTGTTATGTAAAATACTTGGAATTTTTCCCCTCTGTCCCAGTTAACTTTCAGACTTTCAGAATGTGTAGGAGGCCCTATTTTTTCAGGACAAGAACTGAAGGGAAATTTATATTCTCAAGGTAGCATATTCTTCAAAATTATCATAAGCACAATCAATTTTAATAAATCCTTCCCTTTGCAAGATGTTTTACATTGCACATTCAAATTATCAAAAATCACAGGTTGTAGTTCAAGGTTGGTAAATATTTATCTTCATTCATTCTTATCTGTTCTTCACTCTGGATAATTTTGTGACTGAAAATTTAGTTTATTTTTTGTTTTAATCCATAGAAATAGGGGAATGGTCTGAATTTTGTGAAGAAGGAAGTATCTAGGAAAGCAAATGGTAGAAAAACTGCTTTTACACCTGGCTGAGCCCTTTCTACCAGACTGACCAGAGACATGGTTCCTCTCTTAGAAAGCTTACCACTTGGCTTCTTCTGCCAGCTGCTTAGCAGCTTTTTCCAGGAAAAACATATTTCTTGTGGGTAAACTGTGAAGGGAATGCACTTAATACTGCAGCCCATTTTCTGCTTCTGATCAGTTCTGAGACCAAGGTCCAAAGCCATTTGTTTTAAAGACATACCAGTCTCCCTCTTCTTTTTTCATTTCCACAGCCTTCACAGACTGGCACAGCAAAGCTTTCATGGATAGTACCAGATATTGCCAACAGTGTTTCCATAATCTTCCTCAGGAAAAAGATTATTGAAAAGTTAAAGGGTGTTCCCCAAGTTAAATTTATTTTGTGTATTTATTTGTGTCCATTTTTACTGTATAGAATTAAACATGTCTTTTCCTGTGCAACAGGAGGATCAAAATTTTGGTGAGACAGAGAACAAAACCAGTGAGCAGAGGGGTGACCAAATGTGCTTTTTAGGAAAATCAACACATCATCTTTATGTTTCTACTTATGTGTTTTACAGTTAGGCATACGTGGAATGGCAGGGTTAATACACTTAGCTAATTGTCTGACATCTAGATAAATCCCTCCATTATTTGGCCACGGAATTTTAGAGGATCACTGTGAGTTTTCATTCCAACAAAAAAAAAATTACTTAGAGACCCATGTAACCAGTTGGAGTTAATCAGGCTATGCACATGGCAAATTAATATGAATCAAAAGTTTCCTATGTGCTTGTTTTCCAAAAGGAAACAATCTTCATAATTATTTATATTATTTTACTTTTCTTATTGGGGTCCTAGCTTGTCATCAGTCAAGAATAGTGGGAAGTGGGTTGGTAGAAATAGCATTTCCTCATGTGTCTATGGCTTTTCATAAAGTGTAACCAAATTATTTTATTACCTGCTGTTTTTTTAAAGAAAGCTTTAATTGAGAGATGTATCTGCAGCAGTACGAGATGCTTGAAACTGTAGCTCTTCATGTCAGCATCAGAAACTGCAGTCCTGAGACTGCCTTAAGAGCTGCTGCATTTAGAATCATCTGATGAAATGCAGACAGCTCTACGAACTGTTGCAAAGGAAAATATGCTCATAAAACCAATTTGAACTTCTATGCTAATGAATTACAGATTTCTTGAGCAGATTTCATGTTTAGCTCGGGAAGATTTGCTTGTTCAGACAATGGATTGTTTTGCTTTTCTGAGACCTGTGGTAAACCAGGGATGCACAGCTGAGTGGTCATTCCTTCTCTTGGGGAAAGCTTTCCCTACTGCTTTCATTCTCTGTAGCAGATCTCAAAATTCAAGACTGGGGAGACTTACAGAAGCTGTTGAATACTAGAAACTAGGAGCGTCTCAAGCATTTTCAGCTTTGGTGGTGTGTTTTTACTGCTTTGGGAAAAGAACTCATTATGGCCTCTGAGTTTTATCGCTGGCAGTTGTACTGTCCCTCCTCTTCCCCCTTCCCATGTGTTGATGCAACAAAGTAATTTTAGAGAAACTGTTTGTTCTTAGATGCAATTCTTTGAAGAAGAGGAGAAGGAGGCTTTTGAAAAGAAAATTCCCTTGTAAAGAATTCTCCTGATTCCTCCTTATGTTTGCAGATTTGTTTTTTTTCTGTCCCCCAAGTGGGTGATTCTAGACAATAGGAGGCTTTGTTTGGAAGCCTAAACCACCAGTTTGGCATGGCTGGATTTATCTGTGACCTATTTAGCTTGAAGTGGGTGTTTTAACTGCCTTGGGCAGCTTTGAGCTGTAGCGTTGCACAGGGTAAGATCCGCTGATGTTGAAGTTATGACTGGAGTAGGTGCCATGAGCTTATGTTTGCCTTCTGGAGATATTGATCATTTGTGCAAAACAGTCAATTGTTCAAAACTCCATCATTTCCACTTATGAAATAAGGAAGTGTGGGATAGGTCGGTATTCTTTCAAAATAGCTTGCTTTAACAAAGTACTGCTTTATTTTTGGCTGATTGCTTTATTGGTATTACCATGGAATCCACAGGGGAATTTCAATCTCAAAGGCCATCGATTTAGTCAACAATAAAGCAATAAGTCTTGTGAAGACCATTCATTGATTGGGAGTGAAATGGATTGATTTTTATCTGGCTAAATCTCTCATTACCTCAGTCCCCCTGAAGTTTGGTTGTTATACTAATCCTTATGCTGGATAACTGCAGCACGCCTTGGGATCTGCGTGCTGGTCTGAAGGCAGAAGAGAGTGGCAGGATGTATAAAACCTCCTCTGCATGTTGTTAGAGCTGACAGCAGAGAAATGCTCATGCTTTCGGGCTTAGGTAGACTCCTGCATGAATACTGTTGGCTCTGTCTGTGTGTGTGGCTGGATCTCAGGGGTATGACGAGTTGGAGAAAAAAAGGCGGCTTACTTATATTAGGCAAGGGAAGAGATGCTTTTGTTCCAGCACCGCCCGGGGAAAAACGCGGGATTCATACCTCAGAAGAGGGAAGGGGAGTAGTGGGAAGGTCTGTATTCCCATCTCCCTGAGTCATTGCAAAACACTGTGGCTAAACCAAGGTTGCTAAAGCATCAGCTGCCTCCCAGCATGGGGAGTTTCAAGTGAAGATAAGCTTGTGTTCACTTGCTTCTGCTGTGTCAACTGAGGTTGAAAGCGCTCAGAGTTTGGATGTAATGATAGATGAAAATACTTTACACTGCATAGAGTTCTCCTATTATGAAAAGAGGGCTCTTGCATGTTTTATAGCTTTGTCTTTCTTTTGGCTAGCTGCATAGTTTCCTTTTACCTAGCAGAGGCAACTTCATTTACTTTGAATTGTCATAGTTACAAAGAGGTTTATTTTAACGAGAGGTCTGTGAATTGGGTGTCTATTTACGTTTTACAACTCCTTAAGTATTCTTCGTATGGCGACGCTGAATCAAGTTTCATCAGTTCCGTGCCTCTTGACTGACGATTATCTCTGTTAAGTCTAGCTGAAGATCGGGGAAAATGTTTTAGTTCAGTTTGCTCATTACCATAAAAACAAGCGAGCTGCAAGTTACAACTGGATCCACTTACTCAACAGCAGGCATTTCATAGTAACTCCATTGTTTCTGTAACTGATAACATTTACCTTGGGAAAAGAAGGTGCCAACTATCCAAAGCTGATAGTTAAAAGAAATCCATCACTTAAAAAAACTTTTGATCTTTTTATTGTATTTAGAAGATGGATTTCTTTTCTTTTTCTGCAATTTCTACCCAGCATCTCTCCACATTAATTTTCATTTATAAATTTGACTCCTGTGGAATGCAGTAAAGAGACAATGTTCCTTTGGTCCACCAGCAATGCACCAATTTTTTTTTTTTTTTTTTTTTTTTTTTTTTTTTTTAATTCTGTTCTTGCCCTGACTACCCCGTCACTCCACCTGGAAAGTACCTTGTGAGACACAGCTGTGTTGACTTGACCTGTCAGCCCTTTTTCCCCTATTGAAAGAATTATGTAAAATCATTGTGTGATGCCCTCTAAATTCAGAGCAAAGGAAAGACCAGGGCATAAGCTGCATTTACCATAGGAAATAATACCCCATGGTCAAATGACATAATCCTGGAATTAATGACCCATCAAGTACAAGTCCCTGTAGGAGTTGCATTTTAGTCTGACAAATAGCATTGTATAAATACTCTGAATGTTTTCTTGAATAAATCTAGTCAGAATATAGTTTGTCCCACCTAGATGTATTTGTTTGAATGCCTTTCTAAAGGCTTCTTCAAGGCAAGGTTGGATGTTGCTCTGAGCAACCTGGTCTAGTGAAAGGTGTCCCTGCCCATGGCAGAGAGGTTGGAATAAGATGATGTTTAAGGTCCCTTCAAACCCAAACCATTCTGTGATTCTATGATTAAAATGTACATCATTGGCTTAAAGACATATGTAAGGTATTTTTGGGATACTCTGAAAGTTTAGAAATACAAGAAAAGGCTATAAGAAATGCATTAAGGCTACAAGAACCCTTATAGTACTAAGGCTGATTATAATACATCAAAGAATTGGTCTGGATTTTTAAGTCCCTGGATGTTTAAATCTTACCTGCAATACAGTTTGGTTCATTTAAGGTAGGTAGTGTTTCTTAGAGGGTGTGGGGGAAGGCTTGTTCTTTTTTTTTAAATTTAATATATATATATAACTACCACTAAAAATTATACCAAGATAAAATAATAATCAAGTCAGGGCTCTTGTAATAAAACACAGAAATGCTGAAGTTAGTCCTATACCTTCCCATGACACATCTACTTTATGGTATAGATCAACATTTAACTGTGGTTAAAACTGCTTCAGTGAGGGCTCACATTTAAGTGTTTTAATGTTTGTTTTTCCCAGTCATGAAGAAAAACTCAAATGGTTTCTTGTTTAAAGCATGGGGATTTTTGTTGAATGGGTGTTTTCCAGATTTCCTCATAAAATTAGTTTCTCTTTGGACCTGAGAGAAAGGCTTATTATCTATTTACCCTGGTTTTCCTGGGGAGAATTTTGAGTGAGTGTAGGTAAGAAAAGGTTACTTTTTTTCTGTAATGGAGAGTTAACATCAGATTTGCCCTGTACCAATTTTTTACCTGAGACATCTGTCAGTGTTTCCAATGTACATACTTTCTACTTGATCTAGATCTTCTGTCCTCATGCACTTTCCAGTGTTGCAGCCAGTTTCAAGCTGTACTCAAGGCCCTCTCCTTAAGACACCCCCACTTAGATTTACAGAACCTAAAGAAGCTTTGAGTACAAGAGAAACTCAACCTAAGGTATCTTAGTCTTGTAGCATGTCTTGGTTTGTTATGTGTCTGCACTGACACAGGGCAATTTGACTGAGATGCTTGCAATATATTTTTATAATAGCAGTGTGCTATAAATAAATAAAACCCATTTTGCCAAATTGCCTAATGGAACACATTTTTCTCTGGGGTGGTGGGGTTTTGTAAGAATTCTTCATTTGTTGTTCAGGCCTTCAGAAATTATGATGCTGGCTTCTGAAGTCATGACATCTGGCACATGAACTACGTTTGGCACATAATTATCTTCGTGGTCATGTTCGTTTGCTTTCCCGTTTGGAGATTTGGGGTTTTTATATGCCAGCTTCTGGTTGTATCTGAAAGCATGGACATTTCTAATATTATCCCCAACTTAGAGCTGAATCAGGGCTTTTTAATACTGTAGAAAAATATTTTTGTCCCCTAAACACTAAGGAAGATGCTGTCCTGGACACTGATCCTTCTTGGCAGCTTGAGAGTGCATAGGGAAAAGACAGAGAGGAGCTGTTTTGGCAGCCTCTGCCGGTTGTTCTGCTGGGTCCCCTCTTCTCCAGTGCAGTCAACATAGACCATGGGCAGGTGGCACCAGTAACCAGTACTTGGTTGTCTTTTTATTGTATTTTTTATTCTTATTACTGATTCATGCTGCCTCAACTGATGTGTTCAGCTCAGACTTGAAGGAGCTAATTTCCTTAACAGCTGAGATAAAATCAGGTTGTTGATAATGCAGAATGGCTGCTTATTCGCTCTTGCAACACCACCTTTCCTTCTACTTCCCGCCTGTTGTTTTAAATTTAAATGGGAAGTTTGCATCCTAGACACCTTTATGGTATCTCAGACAACAGGATTCTGCTTTACACTACAGAACTGCCATACCACCTTTCATTTTTGCCATAGATATATAGCGTTTTATAAGTATCCAACAGTAGAGAAAAGTATAAAATGCCACTCTGTAACTATTCCCAAGTTTTACATTGTTTAAAGCTGTGTTTGGCAAGTAGAGCTGAGACATTTCTTTGTATTCAGAAGTAGCTGGACAAGTAGAGAGCAGAAGCCAAATCTGTCTTTCCAGGCTAAGTAACCCTGGGTGTGGTTACAAGACGAATTAACCACTTTTAAATCCCTGTTGGTGCCAAAAAGGATATAGTTCCCAGCCTTGTCTTGCTGTCTTCTCCCCAGCGGGTTAGCACTACTCCCCTCCCCATGGAGCCAGCTGGGTTGGAACGTCATCCTACTGAATACTTTTTTAGGAGGGTTCATTCTTGACTATGTGACCAGTGGAGTAGTGCCAAGAGAGACACGGGCAGCAGGAATGAACGTGTGGACAGGAGCAAATGGGAACTGCTGCCCCTTTGGGTGGCAGCTTCATCTGAAACTAACCCAGTCATGCCTTTGAGCAAAACTGCCTGTGGGTGGATTTTCATAGTTAAAGGCAAGGAACAGAAAAAATGGTGATAAAACAGGGATTTCTGTGTGTGCCAAAGACAGCTCCCTATTTGGAAAGCATCTTGATCTGGTTTTGTTTTTCTGTACCATTAAAAGATGACGTGCAGGTCTCCAAACTACATTTGAGCCTGTGCAAGGGTGAGAGTAGAAAGGTTCAATGTACATAAATCTGTGCAGATGTGCTGATCATCAGGCCCTCCATGTCTTTAGCACCAGTCCAGTAAGAGATGGAGGGGAGGTGACAGAAGGAGGTGGGATTTTAATCGCCTTTGATGACATTAGAAAAAACCACAATAGTTCTCTGTGTTGCAATGTGCTTGGCATTGGTTTCTGTGTAGTTCTAATCTGAGAGCAAAAATAGTCCAGATACTTGCTTGTTTTGGCTGACTCAGCAGATTAAAATCTCTTTTGTCTTTTTCATGGGACTTTCCTAAAGGAAATAACACAATCTCTGCAGACAAAACATTCTTTACAAGGTGTAAAACAAGCAAGGAAGTTCTGGTTCAAGTGGTCACAAGTCTCTGATTCATAGCAGGGTTGGGTTTGGGGATCCCCCCGGCACTCCGGAAGTGGTGTGTGTCTGTTGCCTCATTGATTTCTGTAGCTTTAGGCGATATAAACCAGCCATTTAGGGAACTTTTAGAAAATATACATTTTTCAAAATTTTACATCAATTTTCTCATTATGCTGGCAAAGTTTCCCTCTTTTTGCCCATGAAAGTACGCAAGAAACACCAAATAATTCTATGACTTTTAATATTCACACCTGAAGAAATACCACTTGTTTTTTCTACCAGCCAGCATCAGGGAACAGACACCAGTGCAAATTATTCCATCTATTACTTGCTCTCTTTCCCCATAGCTTTTAATCTTGCAAATTGCCTTCTTTGTGCATTGCAGTGACATTCAGAATAGAGATGTTATCACTTGGTACAATAGGAGAAGGATCTCATTCCTGATTCTAGCCAAAGCTCACATGATTTAATAGAGGCAATATTTCTTCTAGAAGCATTAGTCCTAACAGGGCTTTGGCTCTGGTTCTTGAGCAGTGCTGTAATCTGCTTGGAAGTCAAATATCTCAACTATGAGGTATTTACTGTGTGTCTATCAAACATGCTATGAACTTTGTGCTCTTACAACTAATCAGCTCTGTGTGCAAAAATAGCTGCTTTTGGTCCTTGATATAAAAACTAATAATAAATACTTTTTAAAGCCTGTTTCCATCAAAGCCTGATATTCTCCAATGTTGCTGTTTTCTGGTTTCTCTGTATGCATCAAAACCAAAGGCTTAGGTGGGTTTTATTTCATTTCTACTGTACAGGTTCCTGTGAAATTATGCTTCTATTTTATTTTCTTTGTAGGTAACAGAGACTTTGCTCCTAATGATCCGCTGGAATTTAAGTCTCATCAGTGGTTTGGAGCCTCTGTGAGATCCCAAAATGATAAAATTCTGGTAGGTCTTTGATGCCCTTCAGGTGCATCAGTACTGAGATACTGCAGTGGGAGAAAATGAGAAGAGATCCAGATAACTTAGAATTTAAACAAAATGCCACTAATCAGCATGAATTGTCTTTTCTTCAGAATTTCTTAGCTAGGCTTTGCTTAACTCTTTATAAACAAAGGTAGGAGCATTTTTTTCTAGTTTTAAGGAAAGTAGTAAAATTAGTTTGATGAAGTTAGAAAATAAATTATAAATTCTTGATGAACACTACAGCTGTTGCTTTAAGAAAATATTATTTCTAAAGTTCTTGATATAAATTAGCTATTTATAAAATACAAACTGATGGTAATTCTGCCCTGGTGCTGATAGAATAAATCTCCTCTAATAACACATGATACATCTGCCAGGTTTTTTTGTTGCTTTTTTGTAGAAAATTGGAATTTCATTGTATTATTTAATACCCACCAACATTTTGAAGAGGAGTTTGTTTCCTCACTGCTGTGTGTTCTTCCCTAGGCCTGTGCCCCATTGTATCACTGGAGAACTGAAACAAAACAAGAGAGAGAGCCTGTAGGAACTTGTTATCTGCTTGCTGGGTCAAAATTTGTGGAATATGCTCCCTGCAGATCAAGTAAGTATTGAGCACTTTCATTGCTTTTCTCTTTGGAATTCCTTTTATGTTACATTTTATGTACATTTTGGAGCAGGATGTTTTACACCTATTTCCCCCTTCCATGTATAGCAATTAGAACAAAACCTAATCTAGATCCAGACATCTGAATTCTCCTGCAGTTAAGGTTCACAATGCAGACCTTGTTTTCTCTGCTGTAGGCCAGAGGAAAATCTTAGGTCCAAGTATCACTGGACTTGAGGACTTCTGTTGTTGAAGGGACCAATTTTGCTTGAGTAATCACTCAAGCAAAATTATGTAGCAAGTGCTTTTTCAAAGACCAACTCTAGAATTTTTATGAATCTCAAGTATTTTATTGTTATTAGAGTACTTTAAAGTGCAAGCTCATTTTAGAAGAAAAGGTTTTGCAAAAATAAGTTCTGATCTCCCTGTGCATGTACATGTGTAGTGATGCATTGTTTAAATTATATTAACTGTTGAACATTTGGAGTCTTATTTTCCAAATGCTTTGTGTTCATTTCCTCGCTTTGGGCTGATAGATTATTCAGAGGGTTATAACCTAAAACTTTAATGTTGAAGCTAGGATTGACTTTTTATTTGCTGAAAATCATTTGTGAATAGCAGGAATAAAATATGTCCAGTGTGGTCCAGCATAACAAGAAGTTAATAAGTAAATATTAAACTAAATTGTGCTAGTTAAGTAGTCACTTTCAGCTAAGGAGGCCTTAGCATTTCTACTCTGAAGCTGTATGATCCTAAAATTGATTCAGCCATAACAATTCTTGCTGGGATGAGTCTCAGTATGGAAGTATTTTTTTCAGCCAGATATTCTCTTTTTGTGTTAAGCCAATTCAGCTTTCTATTCCATACCAAAACAAAAACTTATTCCCTCTTTTCCAGATACCTTATTTCCTGAACAGAAATTGCAAATCTATTTTCCCCAAGACTTTTGAAGATTAAATACAAAGGAATATGGTGTTGCTGTTTGCTTTGACTGTGCTAGGCTAGAGCACGTGCTAATGTTACACGTCTATTAGGCCAGCCCTAAAGTTGTTACAACATTTGGTTGTGAGGTGTTGATAAAGAGAAAATACTGATTAAGGAGAAAAGTATTCCAAGGTTCCAGTTTAGCAGTGCATTCAAAAGCATCCACAGAATCAACTGATCAAGTACTGATAAGACTTTATTTATTTATTTTTCTCCTCTTTCTTTTTTATCCTTTTTTTCTTTGGTAGCAACTATCGATGCAGATGGACAGGGATTTTGTCAAGGTGGATTTAGCATTGACTTTACAAAGGTATGTGATTTTTTTGTCATTTCCTATGGGTCAGCAGACAGCTGCAAGTTCACAAATGCTCCTGATACAGACCACTTAGAAGCACAGCTATTAGGAAACTAAATGTTACTGTTCCTGGGGGGGGGGAAGCGAACCCATGACCAAACAAAATTTATAAATAAACCAAAAAGTAACTTGAAACCACCCAAAGAGCTGTTATAAACCTGTTTCTCCCTACCTCTTCACAGCAGCACACTTTCACCTCTTGTAGGAACCACGTCCTGAACAAATAATCTGCTTTTCCAGCTTCCTGCCATACCCCTCTGCTGCAGCTGGTCCTCAAGTGAAATCAGCTGTAATAGTCAGGATTTTTGAGACATGGGATTGGTGCATAGCTAGTGTTACTTCTTGAGGAATAATAACTCAGGGAACTGGTAAACAATGCGCTTGTGAATCGTGTTTGGTTTTCTCATCAGCTAGCAGAAGTACGGGGTTTTTTGCTGTTTTGTGTTTCTTCTACTTATGTGTTCTCCCTGCCTGTTCTAGTTCTTTTTCTTCTTTAAATTCACAGTTGCTTTTGAAATCCAAGCACAACAGAACTGTGCACAGATCTGAGAATGTACTATAGTGTTTTATATTTTACAGTGAAATTGCTGAGCAGAGTCAGGACATGTTAAGACCACGCAAGCCCTACTTGCAATTTGGCTCTTTTTTTGGGTTCCTCACATCTCAGGATGAGGTCATATCCCATCACTCTTTGCCCAAGGCCACTCTTGGTTTTCCTCCAGAGGAAACTGCCAAGTGCAGGATAGGACTGTGAATGTTTGGGTTATTTTGCACACACCCTGAGGGTCACTGTGCAGACTCCAGGCCCAGTTAAAACCAACTTCAGGCTCTAATCCAAAACTTTAGAGTGGGCAAGCCAGGGTGTATCTCCAAATGTCTGACCTAGATGTTTCTGAGTGGTGAATATAGGAGTTTTTAGGATTAAAACCTGAATAAGTGGCTTAATTATGCAGCAAAGCCTATGGCCTAATTCAATACTTACAGAGCAAATTCCCAACCCTGGGATAGCTAATGTGGTTAAAGTTTCATAAAATGGTTTATGAATTGCAGTTGTGCCAAGAAATATGGAGTGGGAGAATTACATCACAGTTATTCTGAACTAAGCTTTTCTAATGATAAGTTACAGAAAATGGCCAAAGCAGAAGATTACATTAGTTTTGTGTACTGACCTAAAAACATGATGTAACAGTCTCTAAGTTTTCTCCCAACTGTATTCCTGTTGCCATACATTTATGTAGGAAGAAGGGTCTGTTACAATAAAAACAGGATTCTGCTTAGAATTTTAAATGGGCAAAATAGTCACTGAAGATCATTGGTTAGTATTTTACAAGATGCAATTCTAATTAATCGCTCCTTCAAAAAGGAAAATGTATGGTGGTCAGTGGAGCTGCAGTGATGTAAACAATGAAGCTTTCTTCCCATAAACATAGGACATATTGTCTGGCTTTAGATGTGCTTCATGTTTTTTTTAATTTTTCTTTCTGTCTTCCTTTTTTTTTCCCCTTCCAAGGGAGACAGGGTGCTGCTTGGAGGACCGGGAAGTTTTTACTGGCAAGGTGAGATATATCATTTAAGTCAAAGAGAAGTTGGCTTTTATGATTTTTCTCTTTATCCTCTTAGTCATTTTTATCCACACTCTTCCAACTGCTGTCAGAGTCTTTGTCAGTAAGAAAACTGAAAGAAATGTTCCTTTGTCCTCAAGAATATCTCCTGAATAATCAAGGCAACCACAGATAAAGGTTGAAGTAATAATAGTATAAATGTCCTTTGTGTTTTAAATAATTCCATGATCATTTTAAAGGCATTTTCCCTGGAATGTGGCATTTGTTTTCATCAGCGGGCTAAGCTTCCTTTAGGATCTTTTGTTTTGCAATCTACATGTTGTATAATTTGACACACGTACAAAGTGTGCATTTTCAGTGAGAAATATCCCCTCTAGGGAGAATTCCATAATTTTCCTCTGATGACAAAGATGTTTTGCATTTGTATTGATTGGTTTGTGCCGTGGGGCACATTTTACCTCTGCCTGGCATTACCTGTATGCTTTGCTCATGTGGGATTCAGTTGGTGTTTGTTTGCAGGATTATTCAGCCTTTACCTGCAGCTTTCTGTTCAAAGGGAGGTGCTGCTGTAATCAGGACACAGCTGCCAAACTCTGCTGCCTGGATTTTAATGTAGCTACCAACATTTATTAATAGATTTTCTGCATCACACCAGCCTACATGTAGGTGCAGCAGCACAGGAGGCTTGTTCCAGTCCTGTTTTAAATTACGAACAGAATTGGAATGATTGAAGCTCAGCTGCAGATACAATATCATATAAATTAGGTTCCTGTATTCATTTTATTGCTTTTTGGCAAAAGTGACACTTCATCTGCCAAAACAACCTTATCCTCTTCTACTACTACCAAAAAAGCCCACTTGGCTCTGATTAGAAGACAGTAGTATACTTCTAAAAGCTAGATTTTTCATCCTAAACTGTTATTCCACATCCTGAGATGCTGGAGGAGGAGTTTTCCCTACACTTCATATATGTATGAATATGTATGTGAAGTAAGTGCCATTCTGAATGGGGTTTTTTGGTGATTCAAGTTTTCATTTAAACTCCAAGAAAAGAATGTAATGGAGTCACCACCTAGTGGCTGATGAAGTCAGAATGGAGAATGTGGCAATACACTGTGCTCATCTCAATTGTGTTCATTTTATTGGCTTCTTGTCTGCCAAAACAGGCTCTTGTGTTGTGGTATTTGGGCAAGGAGAGTCCAAAGGGCTCAGTTCTGCACAACCATAAGCATAGGATAACTCAGCACTGCCTTTTAAGTCTTGCATTAATGTAGGATTGGGCTCTATTTTCAGTGAGAACTCTCTGTGTGCCTTTGATTCAATATGTGCCTACATTTTTGCTGAAGTGGGATCTGTATTTTCACTTGTGTCCTTCCTGGTGCAGCTGCAGTTGGCTCCTTTCTGGTCGGTGTTGTGGAAGAGCCACTGCTTTCAAGGGCAGCATTCTGTAAATGAGTCACTTTGGTGAATGAGTTCACACGTTCTGTGCGTGGTTTTAAGCTGTTTTCTCTTTCTTTAGGCCAGCTCATTTCTGACCGAGTGACCGAGATCGTGGCTAAGTACGACTCCAAAGTCTACAGTACAAAGTATGAGGGCCAGTTAGCAACCAGACCTGCCAGTGCTGCTTTCGATGACAGCTACTTGGGTATGTGGTGGGAAGTGAGAATCCTCTACCTGGAAAACTCCCTGGCACTATTGATACTTATGTCTAAATCACACAACTATTAATTCAGCATTTAACAGATAACAAGAGAGTGACATACCTGAAAATGCAGTAATTAATGTATGATGGAATCGTAGTTACTTTGCCATAGGCTTGACTCAAAAAGCACCTGATGACAAAATAAATGGAAGTGTTTCCATGATTTTTGTGCTCTGTGATTCAGGTTGAATATGGGAATGGCAAAGGTATGGTTTTTATATGAGGGGTTAGTCACATAGGTGGTTGTTGTTTGTTTTGTTTGTTATTTAAAAACAGCTGTTTCTAAATAACCTACCAAAGCAAAATAAAAATGTTAAAGAATTACGTTTTGAAAGAAAAACAATGAAGAGTGGGAAATAATCATTTTGCCTCGTGTGGGTCTAACCAGGCTCAGGAGAAAAGCAAGGATATACCAGGACAATTCCCAGGATGATAATTTAAAAATTTTCATCTTCTAATCTCAAATTCCTGGATACTGATGAATTACAGTCACTCATGGAACTCTTGACAGTCTAAGCTGCTTTGAGGCAATATTTATACCAATGCATTTTAAGATGAAGAGAGGACGACTGTGCACAGAGACACCCGTGAAAAGTGTAAAGAGAGATGAAAGGTTTAATAAGGTTTTGAAAGCCTCATCTTGTCTCTGCAGGTTATTCCGTGGCCGTTGGAGACTTCAATGGTGATGGCATCGAAGGTAAGCCCTTGCTTCAGTAAGAAAATCATTAATAGGCTGGGTAGGTCTTTCAAATCAATTGTACAGTGCACAAGGAAATGTATCAAGTGCTAGGAGTGAGCTGCTCTGTTCAGCAAACTCACTGTGCTTTGGGACCTGACTTCTTATCTGTGTCTTGCTTTATGTTTCAGACTTTGTATCAGGAGTCCCACGAGCAGCAAGAACTCTGGGCATGGTAAAAAATTTGAAGCATATTTATTTACAATAAATAAAAAAAGGTGGCTATTGCTGATATGCTGTAATGTGTATTTCTTCATGTGCAGGTGTCCATTTACAATGGGAAAAACATGTCTTCCATGTACAACTTCACTGGAGAGCAGGTGCGTGGCTTTGCTGAGTGTGATGGGTGACCAGGAGGCCTTGCCTATGTTGTGTCAGTATTTGGGGTGCTAGATAACATAATAGTCTCTATGTTACTGGCTTGATTGGCAAAGCAAAATTTCGTGAAGTCTGAAGGAATTCTAATCTTATTTAAATAAAGGAAATGGTCCCTATTTTGAGAACTGGGAAAGAGACTGGATCATGAAAGGGAAAAGTAACTGATGGGTTTACTTTCTAACAGAGTAAGGAAGAGAAACAAAAATGTAAGGAACAAAAAAATTTGCGGCATATATTATCATCTCCCTGATGTATTTTGTGTACAGATTGGTGTAAACTTGTTTATGTTATGTTTGTATCAGTGCAACTCACAGGTTTGGTTTGAATTTTGTTTTCCAGATGGCTGCCTATTTTGGGTATTCAGTGGCTGCCACAGACATTGATGGGGACAAGTAAGTGTTCTCTTCTCCCTCTTCTCACCAATGCCACCCAAATTGTTTCTGGAAAGAAAAAGATTAGCTTTTATTAAAAGATTTTTCCCACAGTCTAGATTTCTGCCTACATTGCTGGTTTAATGACTGTCTTGCTAACACTCCACATTTGGTTTAACATTTTTAAGTTTGTTTTTGTATTTATCTACATAAATACACGTATATATTCACATGCTTTAAGTCCATTACATTTTGGTATATTTGTGCTTCGTCAATAAATACTTGCCTTCGGTTGAATTTAAAGATAATTAACTTTCATCTGAGTGTTGACTTCAGTGCTGAGTTAATGGGTGCTGAAGAGAATGAATTTTCATTTGGCTACTGAAGAAGCTTTGTCCTTCTTTGGTCCAGTTACACAGATCTGTTTATTGGAGCCCCTCTTTTTATGGATCGAAGTTCAGATGGGAAGCTTCAGGAGGTTGGCCAGGTATCCATCTGCCTTCAGCGAGCCTCCGGAGGGTTTCAGATGGCAAAGCTGAACGGTTTTGAGATCTTTGCGAGATTCGGCAGCTCTATTGCACCCCTGGGGGATCTGGATCAGGACGGCTTCAACGGTAGGGTAACGTTTCTTGATCAGGATCTCCTGATTGTAGGGGAAACCCAGCGAGCACAGTGAATGTGGATTCTGCACACAAACACTCGGCGCTGTAGCCGTGACTGAGTGTGGGACACTGAGGTCTAGACTCCCTTCGATGCTTGTATGCTACTCCCAGGAATGCTAACAGGAGTTCCATGGATGCATCGAGCAGAGACTATACCATTGAAACGACAGCATGGACTGCTTTAGCTCTTACAATGACCACTTGGTTGCTTTCTAAGTCATGGCCACAATAGAAACTTCAGTAAAGTACCTGATTCTTCACTGGGACCTGTTAGGACCTCTTCAATATAATTTTCCCCTTTCCATTGTTTAAAGATTATTTTCCTCTCTAGAAACAAAGTGATGACAGAAAAGAAGGTTTTATTTCATCTTGCTGGTTAAAAATGTTTGTATAAAAAAGATTTTCCTGAGAAAAGTGTAGATTTTTTTTTTTTATTATTATTCAAAATGGAAGAGTTTGGTGGAAATACCGCATAGCAGCTACAGCCAGATGTTCCAAGAGCTGAGTGTCTTGAGTGACTAATTGGAAGAGAAGTTTGAGTCTGACACAGCTGGAGCTGAGGACTCTCAAACCCCTTGCCCAAGCTTCTTGTTACTTTCTGATACGAATGAAGAGCAATGAAGCAGGCAAGAATCATGTAGTGATGGGATGGAGACTTACAGGAATCCTAGGGGGAATACTTTGTTCTGCCTGTCATACTCCAGTGTTGCCTAAAGAGGAGTGGGAGTTTGAGTTCCTTCAAAAATGCTCATTTTTTCCATTCTGCTTGCAAGCTAAGTATTTTCTGTAAGATCAAAAATTACAATAGGTGGTTACTTCAAATTCTCAGGTATCTCTAATTTATTTTTGATGAAGTCATAAAGTCATAGTGTAGTTGGAATTGGAAGGGACCTTTTTAGTTGCTAACAGGATGTACAATCAGTGTGAAGATGTGATATCACTGCAACTATTTACAGAAGACATTGGACAGCTGATAGCCAAAACTCTAGTCACCTGAAGAAATCATCCCAAAAATGTTTTGATTCCACTATACGTACGTCTGAAATACACTGTAGGCAAGAAAGTCATAGCAAAAGCTGCCTCCTTTTAATTGCTTTGCTGTTATTTAGTCTGGTTTGGGTTATATTGCTCGGCCTCATTTTGGGAGTGTTAATTAAAATACTTTCCATCACAGTATGGTGCAAGATAGGACTTTTTACTGTCTTCGTGAAGTTTGTAAATAGGAGTCAAAAATACAAACCAGTAAACTTTTGAGTCCTTATTCTTTTCATCAAGCTTTCTCAAATTTCAGAAAAGAGGAAGGAGAAATGTAATTATTCCAAGTAGTGTTTCATGTTTGGTCCCTGCACTGACTGTGGAAATGTTGAAATAAGACCATATGTACACTTCTAGAGCTGTCCTTACAGATAGTCTAATTAGCATTTCATTTATTACCATTTATTAATCATTAACAGTGAATACTTTTAAATTTATTAAGCTTTAAGAGAAAGAATAACTGCACTAACTGGAAGTTCTCCATAAAGCATGCTGCCAAGCCATGACTGGGATAGATTGGAATTTAATATTTACCATTGGTTTAGGATGATTTAAATTTTCCATAATTATTAACATGTCCCACCCTTTGGAGGAACATGAGCATGTAAATGAAATGGGAAGAGTCCCACTTAGTTTTGTGGTTTGGTGCCAACAGTAACTAACTTTGGTTGTTTTAATAATCTCAAAAGCATCCCAAATCCATATGATTTTACTGCAAGTCAGTCACTAAAGTGCAGAAGTGTTTGTAGAACTATTTCTTTCCTTCCTCTCCCCGTAAAAGTCTGTGACATGTTCTTGTTAAACATCTAATACTTTCTAGAAAAAACAGCATCCAATAATAACAAAAAAAAAGGAACAAACAAAAAGAGCAATAAAAAACCAAATGTTTATGAGCATTTTAAAAGCTGGTTGCACTTCCTCCCTACTGACACACATTGAAACTGTAGTATCAGAAATTACTGATTGATGTAAGCACAGATATGTCCTCGTTTGTGTCTGGAGATGTTTATGATTCTTCTTTTGGTTTTCAGATATTGCAGTTGCTGCACCATATGGTGGAGAGGACAAGAGAGGACTTGTGTATATCTACAATGGAGGAGCAAGTGGTTTGAATGCCATCCCATCCCAGATCCTGGAAGGGCAGTGGGCTGCTCGCACTATGCCCCCCAGCTTTGGGTACTCACTGAAAGGAGCCACAGATGTGGACAAAAATGGATATCCAGGTCCTCTGCTCGAAAGGGCACTTTACAATAACTTAATAGCAGTCCCACCTCTGAGGAACAGCATATTTTAAAAAGCAAATTGTAATGTGTAATATGTCTCATTTCTTCCTAGACTTGATTGTTGGAGCCTTTGGTGTTGACACAGCTGTTCTGTACAGGTAAGGGTTCCTCTGTGCTTGTACCTGAGTGAAAGCTCGGTGGAGTTCTGGAGCTACAAAAGAAAGCAGGATCAGGGAAGTCTGAAAATCTGCCACTTCACCTTCCAAACCTCTGGAGGTGAAAAACCACTATACTGCTTTTTTCACTGAGTAAGCCTATCTGCTGTCTAAAATACATCTTCCTCAATAATATGTAGTTAGGAGAAAACATAAATAAGCTCTCTTCAAGGCTTTCTGAGTGACAGCTTTCTAGATACTGACACAACAGCTGCCAGCTATTACACTGCAATCCCCATAGTCTCATCCCAACTTGCTCATTTTGAGAGAATATATTGTCTGTGCTATAAGTAGAGAAGACTTCCTCTTTACGCAGTTGTCCATGTTTTGGCTGATGGAAATGAAAGGGCACAGAAAAGCTTCCCACTTTTCCCTCATCTAGTCAATGGTTATTTGTTTTTCTTGTGCTTTCACTAAATATTATGTGTTTTTGTATATTGCACAATTTGTTGGGGGGGGGCATTGTCTAACATGGTGTTGAGTGCTCTTCAAGAAGATGTTTTCTTTGCAGGGCTAGACCAGTTATTAGAGTAAATGCTGCCCTGGAAGTTAATCCAACCATTCTAAACCCAGAAAACAAAGCATGTTCACTGGGAGATGTAAAAGTTTCTTGGTAAGCAGTGTATCTATGTTTTCCTTTGAGAGGAGGAACTTCTTAGGTTTTAATTTTGTAAGCTTCCAATTTTGAAAGGTCTCAGGAATTCTAGTCAGCTAATTGAAAAAAAAGAAAATCAAGCACAGATTTTTCTGAAAGAACGGACAACACAAAATAAGAACTCTCTGACAGCAGCTGGAGGACCAGCATTGTCTTTAGTAGATGCCAGCCTGACTCCCAAAACCAGCAGAGACTGCCAGTTGTCCCTGTTGAGCAGAGTAAGGTCTTCCCAAGATGTAAACACATCACACAGCATTTGCCGTGTTTTTACCCACTAACTTATGTACTTGGGCAATGATCTGCTCTGCAAACTGGTTTTGCTTCTGGTTCCTGGGCTGTTATCCAAACCTACTTTCCCTTCCTAGTGCTAACTTTCTTTTTAGGGTCAGTAGGATACGTTTAAAAATAAGACCCTTTTGATGACAGGAATGAACATTCCAGTCCAAAGGTGATTATCCCTACATGAATCAAGACTCCAAAGCTTTGCACTGCCTGCAATTCTTTGCACTTATTAATAGGTTATAGTTTCTCTTCCAACATTAGAAAATAGCTCTTGGGAGTGATCTAGAATCTCAACAAGAGGATGCATCTGAACAAAAATAAACAGTGAGGAATTTTAGAAGAAAATGAGAGAAAAAGTGTGTGAAATCCGTCTTTTTTCCCTCTCAAACAGCTTCAAAGTAAAGTTCTGCTTAAAAGCGGATGGCAAAGGAAAGCTCCCGAACTCACTCAGTAAGTTCTGCTCATTTAAAAATTGGAGGTCTTGTTGTGTTGTTTGCAGACATGAGCACTGGGCATCGTTATTTTCATGACTGAAACAGCTGGGTGCCCTTTGCAGCGCACTGCTGCCACTTGGGTGGCCATGTACATCTATGTGACTCTTCAGCAGGTTTTATTGGCTGCAGTAGTGTAGAAGTCAGTGACATTTGACCATACCTGAGTCAATCATGTGGTTAATTAGTCTTGGAAAGCCCATTGTATTTTACGGACTTTAGAGTAACTCTCATTGAGGGGAGTTTTGGACAAGAATATTCGCGTGTGTGCATTGTTGGGTCTGGGAGATACAGACGAGCCATGAGGGACTTGTCACATCCTGTTGAGGTAATGGCTTTCTGATTGATATCACTGAATTTTTTTTTTTAGATTCTCAGATCAGAATCAGGAAAAGCTTGTTTCAAACAGGTTTTTAAGTTGTCTCCAGGAGATTTTGTAGTGTGGCGAGCAGCCCGCTGCAATCAGGTTTTGTCTACTGATTGCAAAATCTTTTCCTTATTTTCTGTGGCATATGCAGAGGTAGTGTGATCTGGGAAGGCTCATATAAATATCTGTTACATATTATAAGTTTTGTTATCTATATCAAATATTTCAAGTAATTAGATTAGCAATAGTGTTTAAAAATACAAGTATTACATGCAAGATTGGTTTACAATTTTCTAGGGGAAATAATTCTAACTTTAGTTCTTGCAGTTCTACAGCAATTATAATCAAAAATGTATCTGTATTCTTACATATTTCCAGTGTTTAAGGAAAAAGCAGAGTCTAATTTAGGACAGCGACAGTACTTGAGAACTAATGTAGTTTCCATTTTACATGGAAAGAATTAGAAGTTTTAACAGTGGCAAGCACTAGGTTTTCATTGTAGTTGAAATCAATGTTCAGGTCCATTTCTGGGGGCAGTCTGCACTTTGTTTGATGGAATGAAATATCACTAACCCAAACCCTTTGGCTTGGCCAGATTTCCAGGTGGAGCTGCTGTTGGATAAACTGAAGCAGAAAGGAGCTATAAGGAGAGCTCTCTTTCTCCACAGCAAACAGCCCAGCCACTCTAAGAACATGACAATTACAAAGGGGGGCAAAATGAACTGTGAGGAACTTGATGCCTTCTTGAGGGTAAGTAAGCATTTATGTTTGAGGCAAGTAATTTTTGCTGCATTATCTGTTACAAGATCGTTGTGTTAGGTGTTAAAAGAAAAAAATGCTAGAGAAACTTCTTGCTCAGTGGATAGACCTGAAATTACTAAAACCATATGTCTGTCCCAAATTATCGCTGCTGTCACAGGATGAATGATGAATCTTATTGTGGCTAAGGTCCTGGTCCCTAAATGGATTGGAAATTGAATTCAGAACTTTGTTCTGGGCTTTTTGGACAAGTCATCCAGGCACCAAATTAGTTATAATTTCCAAGGAACATGAAAGTCAATAAGCAGAGGTTGTCCCATCTACTTTGGAGGTTAAAAATTGAAGAAAAAATACAGACCTGCAACTGACAAGCCAAGATAAGCAAATAGCAGAGGAGATAGAGAAGGTTGAAATACTAAGTTTGCTTTTTCTCAGTCTTTCTGTTTTCATCCCCACAAATGTGAACAGATGCTAGCACAATAAAAAAGTATAAATCAGCAGAAGAAACAGCTCAGATTTATCTCACTGAGTACTTATAAATCAAACATATACAAGACTTCCTTCTCTCTAAAAAAAAACCAAAAAAAATGCTAGTAATCATTAAGGATTCATGGAGGGTAGGTAATACTTTCTTTGACCTGACTTTTATGAGTGGGATATATACGAAATTAGACATCTTGGATCTCAGGGTTAATAAAGATTTAGCACATTTCCACCTGACATTTTCATAAAGAAAGTAACAATGCATGACCTATATGAAATTATCATAAATGGGATGCAAAACCAGTTTAAAACTATAGATAATCAATAAGTTTCTGCCCATAGAAGATATGTTCTGAAATAAGATCCTGAAATGAACATCTGTTCTGGAGTCAGTAATTTTCATTACTCTTAGAAGCAAAGCAGAGTTTACACTGATTGAATCTGTGGCTAATGTAAAGCTAAGAGATGGTTGGTAAGTTCTCTGAAAGGCAGGATCAACATTTGATGAACAGAATGATTTTAAATGAACAACATGAAAGTCAGCAACTCCCAAGTGCCAAGTAATAATTTTAGGGAGGAAAAATTGTAAGTCCAAAGATGAGTATCCATGAGGGATCTTAGAAGCAGACTGAGGTTGGTCTGGCAGGAAAGAGCAGAGTTGTGGAGCCCTTAGGCTCCTTGATACTGGATTTCTATGACTTATTATTTCTGTATGCTCCGGTTTTCCATTTGCTAAACAGGCATGTTACTGCTAAAATTGTGCAGGTTTTCTGAGAAGAGATTTTCTGCTTTGAAACAAGCTCAGAAGTTTTAATGTTGTTTTGGCCTCTCCATTCCTACTACGTTTTAATTGTGATTCAAATCTTTGGTTTCCTCAGGATGAATCTGAGTTCAGAGACAAGCTAACTCCCATTACTATTTTTATGGAATATCGTCTGGATTACAGAACGGCTGCAGATGCAACAGGATTGCACCCTATCCTCAACCAGTTCACTCCTGCTAACATGAGTAGACAGGTACACTGCTTACACAGCCTGTGATGAAAGAACTCAGAACATGCTTAGGTTCATCCTACGGAGAAAATCAGTTAGAGTAGTACTGGAAGTGTTAATATTGAAGGCTTGGAGTGTTTCATCCTTTCTCATACTATGCTGCTCTATATCCATTATGTCTATCCCTGTAGTTCTCTTAAGGTAATAGACATAGTTTTTCTATTTCTGCCCTTTTTACAAATTTTTACACTTGTTTGTAAAGAGGATAGTGAAGATGCAACTTAATATAAAGATACTATTCAAAGTATGGAAAGATGGTTAAGGTCTAAACATTAGTTCTAGAATTGCAGTAGGGCAGGACAAGGCACAGGGCCCCCCTCATATAAAAACTCATTTGTTGTCTTCTGAGACTAATGACATGAAAACATTTCACAACAAGGTATGTAGAATTTTTTTTATGTGGTGGTGAAACAGTATTATTGAAAATGTGTGTTAGAACAGATGACGGAATTATTACAACAGTATGTGTTTGATTTTTGCGTAGGCCCATATTCTTCTGGATTGTGGGGATGATAATATCTGCAAACCAAAGCTGGAGGTGTCAGTAGAAAGGTAAATACATGAGAAAAATACTACAAGGAAAAGCAATTTTCCTACTTGAATTCTAAAATTCAGTAGCTGGTAATACTTTTGTTTAAGGGATGTGTTGAAATAAGTAGGACTCCTCATTGTACACAATCTAAACTCAGGCTTACATGTTTTAAAGAAAACCTGTTTTCTGCTTTGTAACCTAATGTCTTTAGCATGTAATATCCCACTCCCACCTCAGCCTCCACTATAAGTAGACCATATTTATTTATTTGCTAAGCTGGACATGTATAGTGAGAATAAACCACTGTTAGCTGGCATTGTGTCTCTGTTCTGTTGTTTAATATTAGACAGACACATGAAGATGTGATTTCATCCAGCAAGGGGAGGAGTAGGGCTCTGTTGCCACATCTATGAAAGAAAATTGTTGGTATTGGTAATATCTTTTATCAAACCTGGAAAAAAGGAATAAGTTTTAGGTGGTAATTCTTTTCATGAGTCTGGGTTTTTTGTACTTTATGTGGCCTAAAGCCACTCTTAGTGTATTATCTCATAATCTGTTTTTTCATACATTATAGCATATGCACATTGCATGTAGTTAGGACACTTCACAAGCACTAATTCATGCAAGCACTTCAGGAATGTTTTACATCAATGCAGACACCTTGATGTTTGCTTGTAGTTGGTGAAATGAAAATACGTTGTTTGGAAAAATAGTCTCTTTGTATCTAGAAACACAGGTATTGCAGAGGTCTTCACTCTATTCTGTAGCTGAGCCTTCCCTTGAGTTATAAATATGTGCTTGTACCTCTGCAAAGTGGGCCTGTAATTCAAAATGTGCACAGGGACTTAGCTGTTCATAATTGTTTGTTCCTTGTGAGAAAAAGGTGTTGGTGTTTTTTTGTTTTGTAGTATATTTTACAGGAAAGATTCTTACAAAAGAGCATGTAATGCTTGCTCCATTTGTGACTATAGACATGAGTTTTTTCTAAAAATAGCTTAGAGTTCTCCTGACACTCCTGAAGCAAAGGTACTGCCTCCAGATTTCTCCAGTGTCTTTGTGAACTCTCAGATTGTCTCGTTTCTCTAAGTTCAGCCACTTCAATGCACTTTAAAACCTGAACACAGAGCTCATTTTTACACTGTTTTCTTGTAGTGATCAGAAGCAGATCTATATTGGTGATGACAATCCCTTGACCCTCATTGTCAGTGCTCAGAACCAGGGGGAGGGAGCCTATGAAGCAGAACTCTTTGTTGTTGTTCCACCCCAAGCAGATTTCATCGGAGTTGTTCGTAACAACGAGGTAAAATTCCAACTGCTGTTTTTGAGGAGTCATATTTCAGGTGCTGCTGTGGAAATCTATGGTGGTTTCTATTATTTCAGTCTTAGAGCAAAGCACTGAAAAAGTTACCAGTTTTTTCCAAGTTCCTCTTTTTTATAACCTTGAGAAGAGATCTGTCTTGTATCAAAAACATTTGTCTCCTTGGAGACTTCCATACTCACATTTTATTTCATTTTAGTACTTGACTGTGTTATGGCTGAGAAATTATATTAAAATGAATGCAGCCCATCTAGAACTTCTCTCCAGACTTTCATCCAGGTGTTCAGACATAAAGAATGACATTCCTTAATACTCCTTTCTGCTTTATTGCAGGCTTTAGCCAGACTGTCATGTGCTTTTAAAACAGAGAATCAGACTCGCATGGTAGTTTGTGACCTGGGAAATCCCATGAAAGCAGGAACTAAGGTAAGGTTTGGTCCAACAGGTGTCTGGTAGTTCACCCAGGAGGGCAGGTGGAATTTTCCTTAATCACAGTAGTGTTTGGGCAGGAAGTTTTCTCACAGGAATTTGAGATTAGCTCTAGCTGACATTTAGCTTGCCCACACGTTTGGTTAGTACAGCGGTAGTTGGTTTCAACTTTTCAGCTAAATTAAAGGCTGAAAGGAGTGTTCATGAGTTTTATGATGCAACTCAAAATGAGTCATTCATTAAATAGTGGAATTTATGGACTTTGGTCCCACATGAATTTTTTTATATTTATCTGATATGTATTTTTTAGGATATAATCAAGAGCTAGCTCATAACACTTCTTTCTCTTAGTTCATCTCTCTTCTGCCTACTTCTGTCTAGTTGAGACCTCTACAGTTCCACCAAATGTACCTGAAATTGGAAGAATTAAAAAATTATTAGTGGGACCTGGCAGATTTTAAGGTGTTATGACATAATAAGTCTTATTTTCTGAGGAAATGAAGCGAAAATCAGTCACAGTTATAACAATTTCATGATGCTTTGCTTCCAAGAGCCATCTTGTAGAGATGAGTAAATGCTAGTTCCAAAGTCTTTTGCAGTCTATCAAGCTGAACTGCACAGACGTTAAAGCAAATATGAATTGACTTAGACCAAACCTTGGGAATTAATTCTGAATTATTAATGTATTCCCTGCTCTTTAGATTACAATACTTTTTGCAATACCTGGGGAGGCTCAGTTATGTGTAGAAATGGCTGAAGTAAGGGTGGGGAGCATGACGTAACCCTTATTTTGTATTTTATGGCAGTGATGCCTTGGCTGTAATCTAAGGAGAGGGCCGTACATTTCCAGCCTGGATGAACTGGACAAGTTTGATTTGCCAGTTCTGTGTGTGTGTGCTCTCATGACCACAAGTCTCAAGCAATTTCGTTGTCTAAGAGCATTAGGAAGCTTTTATTGTGTGTTTTATTTTACTGTGCTTCCACTGAACCACAGTGATTTTTCCCCCAGCTCTTAGCTGGCCTGCGTTTCAGCGTGCACCAGCAGTCTGAGATGGACACCTCTGTCAAGTTTGACTTGCAAATCCGAAGGTATGGAAATCTCTGAGTATGTACCTCACCTGGGAGAAGACACACACAGTGAATATACTGTAAACTACACAGTATCACTCTGGCCTAATTCTCTTGTCTTTGCCTCATAATGGCTTGAAAAATAAACATATTGAATTAGGTTTCCTAAAATACAGGAAAAAATATAAGAGTATTTGTATGTGCATATCATTGTGCTCTGCTGACACTTGTAGTGCCACATAATGACTTTGAGTTTATAGCCCTCTTTTAAAACTAATGTTCAAACTCTGAGTTCCTTCTGATGTAAAGCCAGAATTTTATGTGTTTAGAGTATGAGAGTCTTTTAGGGCAGGCAATGCATGGGGTGGTCTGAGGAGAGACAACATGCAGTGAACCATCACAAAAGCCAGCGTAAAAGAGCCTGAAAATTAAATGGAACAAAACAGTAGCATTCCTGTTATTATTGGATGAACACAGCACTGTCATATAAATCTGAATTTATAACTTCTGGAGGTGTTTAAGGTTTGGAGATGTGATCATTAGGAGTATCTTTACCCAATGCAGTTTTATGTTGCCTTTAATGGACAGTACAAATACAGCTGTTTGGTTTTTTCCCCATGGTGGACCAAAAGCGCTTTTTTATTCCATTTAAGGGCTTTCTTTTTGTTAATGGAGTGAATAAATTAATCTCATCCACGTATGCATTTTTCATCTTCAGGAGTTAGGAAAGTTTAAAGCTGCCATTCTATTTTAATGATAGAGTGGTTTGCCACACCGATCAAAGGCCTTGGCACATTAAATATCTCTTTGCTCTCCCATTGCTGTCTGTTCAGTTTTTCCCCTTCTCCATCAGCTAGTAAGGTGTGCCAATGGTACATGACTCCTGTTCTTTGCAGGAAGTGATCTGCTCTGAGGTGTCTGTCATCTTCCTTAGGCTAACAGCAGTCACCTGCTACTGCCACCAGGTCTGAAACAGTCAGTGAGGTTGCTCAAGTCATGCTTCTCTCCTGAGGGAAGAGAAGGGAAGTTCCTGTAGTGTTTTAGGCTTTTTATGGAAGAAAATTCCTTTCATGACCTGTGGATGCATGGAGAGCGAACAGTGGTGTGGTGGAACACGGTGATCACAGTTCATAGTGACAGGCATTACCAGGGTATTATCTGGAAGAGGTTTTAAGGATCACACCACTTGGCTTAAACTCACAAAGCTCGATTTCCAAAGCTGGCTCAGTTCCTAGCAGAGCAAGTCTAGTCTCTAAAAGAGTGAGGTATTCACAGGTCAGGAGGAAAACACTGTTGCATGTGTTTGTTGATTACAGCAGTAATGAAGAACAATTAGAAGATTCAAGAAGGTTTTTGTAAAGGAAATTGTTTGGTTAGGGAGACAGAATAATCAGATGTGTCTGAGGAGGTCAGGATTCTGTTCCCAGCACCACTCTGAGGGGGGAGTGATCTCTGTATTTTCTTGTGTGACAGCTGTAGAACAGAGTCAGCATTAACTTTGTGTCCTTTATCCTCTCCCTGCTGAAGCTCCCTCAAACTGTGCAGAGGGTAGGACTTCCATGCATTTAGGTGAGAACTTGCTGGAATCTGGTCCTTAGTTTTTAACAAATGTGCTTTCCTATAGTGGCTCAGGAGTCATGCTATGATGTTACATACAATTACTGTGAAGTGTGGAGGGTTTTTTTATTAAATACTTTGCTTATTTCCTTTAAGACTTTACCTTTTATTTTCCCTGCAGTTCCAACCTGTATGACAATCTGAGCCCAGTAGCATATTATCAGGCTGACCTTGCTATTTTAGCAGCTGTTGAAATTAGAGGGTAAGCAATACTATTTTAATAAACATTTTTAATGAGCTTTGCACATTTGCTTCTTTATATTCACTGAACTTCATTTCAGGTCTGCATAAGTTTTCAGGAAGGATCAGGGAATTTTTAATCATAAAGACCATATGGTTCTCTCTAGCCAGCCTTTGGACTTTCGGATCTTAAATAATTCTAAATAATTACAAAATTAATTCCAAAAAGGAATATTGTGCCTCCATTACTAGAGATATTTTTTAGAAGAAGAAAATGTCACCCCTCGTGTTTGCAGTTTTACATTTCTGCTGTCGCTTTTCTCCTCCACAAACTGACTGGGGTTTCGTCTGAAAACTCCTGAAACCAAAGTTGAAAATCCTATGGAATTTAAGTTTGCAATGTCCTCACCTTCTTCAGTCTTAAGCATAGTATTAATGTTGTAATGGTTTGGTTAGTCCATCACCTCTCCTTGCTAGAAATCTATACTTCCCATCCAAAAGCTGTACAGTCCTCTTGCTTAACCAGTTAAGTTGGATTCCTGAGTCAAAATTTTTTAAGTTTTTCGCTACATTCATTATTGTAACGAATTTGTTCGGTATCTGAGAGGTGGGGGATGGCACACTGGAAAAGCATGATTGGCATCTTCACTGTTTTCACGGGATGCTGAATTAGTCTTAGGACTGTACTGCTAAGGTTCTACATCATCAATATTTCTCATTGTAGTCACAATATTTCACACTGGTTTTTGGATGACGTGTATGTCTCTCATCATCTTTTAATGTAGAACTGAACTGAACATTTAATATTCAAACCACTTCTGTTCTTTTGTGTTTTATATAGAGGATGAAGAAGTGGAGATTGTATTTTAAGTGTGTTGGGGGTTTTTTTAGGTGTTCTAGAGAATCACATTTATTGTTTCATAACTGCTAATAACAACTCCTTTGCTCTGCTGTTTAGTGTGTCGTCCCCTGATCACATATTCCTTCCTATTGCCAACTGGCAGCCAAAGGAGAATCCCGAAACAGAAGATGATATTGGGCCTCTAGTTCAGCATATCTATGAGGTGTGGAATTACTACTGATTTCAGTGACATGGTTCTGTGATAAATGAAAATAAATCATTTGGTGTAGCTGTTCTCTGGAGTAAATTATGATTTTTTTTCTTTTATTTTGTCTTGCATGTAAGGAGATTTTATGATTTTTTAATGCTGGACCAAAAACTGGTATATCCAAGATGGGTTGGAATGCCTGCAATTAGTGTAACAGGGGTTGATTACCCACATAACTACACATATTTTATTTTATTGCCTTTTGAAATCTAGATAAAACATTTGAAGTAATGTGAACTCAGGAAATGGCCCATGGGTGTCAATTATTGTACTCTATCTATTCTGAATCACTACTCTGAAGTCTTTTGCTCTGAAAAAATTTAAGTATTTAAAATTTCCCTGAAAGAATTACCACAGATTTAATCTAGGTTGTTTAATTAAGCAAAACTTACTGAGAGAGCTGTGTGAATAACAATAGTTAAAATTTTTACCACTTTTAGGTAAAGTTTTGATGCTGTTGCCATTAATGGGTGGGGGTGGGGGTGGGAGTAGTGGCAGTACCACATTTGTGGCTCAAATATAAAGTAACTATATGCACATTAATAGAGAAAGCAGAATTATTTTTTTACATCTGTAAATTTTGTTTTCATAATCAGCTGAGAAACAATGGTCCAAGTGCATTCAGCAAGGTGATGATGACTCTGCAGTGGCCTTACAAATATAAAAACAACACGCTCTTGTATATTGTTCAGTATGAAATTGATGGTCCCATGAACTGCACTTCTGACATGGAAATCAACCCACTGAAAATTAAGGTAAGCAGGACTTTCCCTTTGAGTGGAATGAAGGATGTTTGGTTGTTTTGTAAACACTTAAAACAGCCAAATCCCTGAGAATATGAGAAACTGAGATAGTTTTTCTTCTGTGGCTGACGACTAAGTCTGCACTTTTCCAGTACATGTCAATGTATATACCAGGTGAAGTAAAAAGTAAACAACAGTTCAAAATTGTCAATTCAAAGATCAGTTTGTCTTGTTTACTTTTATTGTGGGGTTTTCTTCCTATATTTTTTTTAACTTCAAGGCTGTCCTATATGAGTTCTAAGTCCAGAGCAATAGAATTATAATGAATGTGGTCATGAACTAAAACCTAAAACATACCAGATGCTTTTGGACTGTTTATCTAAATTTTCTGGGTTTTGTTTCTTGGAAGAAAATGGTATATATTTTTTTACATTGCTAGCTTATTTATCTAGGCCCTCATCCAAAGGTCACAAAAGGCAATAGGGTTTAGCTATGACTGCCAGCAAAACATGAGATTTACAGAGCAGAAGAAACCTCATTTTTCCTAGGCTGGACTAGGCAAAGAAACACCAGATAAAACCCAGCAAGTTTAATTGCGTGTAGAGAGTTGAGTTCTAGGATAGTTTAGAACAAGCAATAAAAATCAGTATGATAGTTGAAGATGAATTTGAGCAAAAGAAGGACTGAGGGAAGATATTCAGTGTATAGAACAACAAAGAATACTTGTGTATCTTTGATAACCAAAAAGCAGTTTCTGTGAATATATAAATACAAAGTTCCTGTGCTTCTGCTGTACAATTTGCAATGATTTATTTTCAGCCAGGGTCTGAAGAATAGCCAGGATAGTAAGAGAGAAACTTGCAGTTAGGTATTTTCTTGACCTTAACCTTGAAGACTGCAATTATCTAAATCGTTGTTTGGATTCCCTTGGTGTATCCCAGATTTCTGCTCCCAAGGAAGATGACAGGAATGAAACACTTGGCAGGGAAGATCACCGTGACCACCGCATCAGCCGAAGGGATTTAGCTGCCGTGGAGGGGGACGTGCACACTTTGGTGAGCTCTCAGCACTGAGATGTTGACAATACACCTACAATCCTGTGCTAAGTCCTTAAAAACAAATTTAAGGAAGACTTGTCCTTTCTAAACATGATTGGAAATAATCTGTAATAGGAAATAAGCATATTACTGTGTCACTGTCTTTGTAACTGCAAACTATAAGTAATTATCCACTACTGGGGGTTATTTAATGTATTTTAATAGTTTATGGGTAAAGTAATGCCATTAATGACTTTCAAAATATTTTCATACTTGGAATATCTTTCCTATTTTTATACACAGGGCTGTGGAACTGCTGACTGTTTAAAGATTGTCTGTCAAGTTGGCCACCTGGAAAGGGGAAAGAGTGCAATATTGTATTTAAAATCACGCCTTTGGACCCAAACTTTCATGAATGTGAGTGACTCTGAATATTCTGTCACTGTTTCTGAAATATTAAAAGTGATTTTTGTACCCACATGCAATACTAATGTTTTTTTCTTACACAGAAAGAAAATCAGAATCATTCCTACTCTCTCAAATCATCTGCTTCTTTCAGTGTTATAGAGTTCCCTTATAAGAACCTTTCTTTTGAAGATATTCACAATTCTACAGTAGTAAGTAATTTACATCCAGCTTGAGTTATATATATATATATAGAATCACTTCAAAATTAGTGCAAAGACAATTATTGTTGAGTAACATTTTTATGGCTTGGTATAATTTTAATTTTATAATTTTTTATTTATTTCATGTATTTATTTCAGTTGTACACATACTGTTGAAGGTAAAACAGACTGGAGTTGACAATATTTGTGGCTTGAAAGACTTAATTGAAAATGAAAAAAAAAAATGATGGCGAACAGTCCTAATGTTCCTGTTAATGCCATTGTTGTTAGAGAAATATTTTCCTTTAAATTCGTTTTCGGCTGTAGTAGCACTTAGAGCTTGAATAATGAACTTCCATTATATTATATGAAGTACTATGGGAGTGTGGAACAAAGGCCATCTGTGCCTCAGGGGGTTTCAAAGGGAAAGGAGATGGGGTGCAAACAGAAAAATGTAGGCCACTTGTTTGGGCTGGCAAATTGAAAGTTTTTGGTAAGCATTATAGGATTAAGAGATCTTAAGGAAAAGGTAGAAAAGGACTGTGATTGTCTTATTTTTGAATATGGTTTCTAATGCCTATTATTAACTGGGGTTTTTTCTCTCCCAAAAAAAGAATGGACTTGATTTTTTGTTTCAGAAAGTACTGCCTTTTGAGACAAAAAAAGGAAAATACCTGAATTATTTTTCTCTAATTCTAAAATATTTCCAGATTACTACAGTTTTACTGAAAATCATCAAGAATTACAGAAGATATGTTGTCGTGTTATCACTGATTGCAAAAAAGCAAACCCAAGCAAAATAGCCTCCAACCCCCTGTTATCATTTAATTTTAAAATCCTATTAAGTTTGGGTCAGTGAAGTCTTTATTTCACCAATTAATCTATGACTTTTGACTCATACTGGAGAGAAAAAGTAATTTATACTGGATTAAGATTATAATCATGATAGGATAAAGGTATACAAGATTTAAACTGCATGTCATTTAAACTCAGCATGTCACTGTGATGCAAAGTGTGGTTTATCATGTTTTTCTGTTAGGTTGCTACAAATATTACATGGGGCATTCAACCACAGCCCATGCCTGTGCCAGTGTGGGTTATAATTTTGGCCGTCCTAGCAGGGTTACTGCTCCTGGCTGTTCTAGTGTTTGTCATGTACAGGGTAAGTACTGTGTTTGCGGGGTTTTGTATTGTTTGCTTTTCCCTACTAGTGATGTATTATTCATATAGTACCAGCAGCATTTTTGCAGAAATGCCTTGGTCCCCTAATCATCTGAATCAATTAAGTTTTTGGAACAACTGTAAAAGCTTTTCAGCTTTCAGGAAGAAGCTGAATAAAAGAGCAGGTCTGTGATTGTGCTGAGCTCAGTTTAATTTTTCAACTGTTTAATTTTTTTACTGTCTTTGGAGGTCAGAAATGGGGGAAGACAGTAGGAGTGAAAAGACAGCTTAGTCAGTTAAGATCTGATCACGAAGGAAAGAGAGAATGTGTGTATGTTTTGCAAATCACAATGCAATGTCCTAATTGTTCTCTGAATCACAGATGGGCTTTTTCAAACGTGTGAGGCCACCTCAGGAAGAACAAGAAAGAGAACAACTGCAACCACATGAGAATGGGGAAGGAACATCAGAAGCTTAAGCAGAGTTTTATCTGTAAGACATTCTGAAATGTACACTTGCCTACATCTTGTTTACAAATACTGGCTTCCCCCTTAATGAGCAAACACTCATGAGAGCAGAGCAGCTGGCCTTGGAAGCCATCAGCTTGTGCAAAACAAGGGCAATACACTTAAATCCTCCCTTCTGTATTAACGCCGTTCCTACTGCCACTAACGCATCCGCACTGACCGTGTGAGAAACTCAAGTAAGAGTCATGCTGGGATTTTGCTTACTGGGATACAGGAAACATCATCTTTTCTGATTCATGTACTGACTCTCCATGAATTGCTATGCAGATTCTGCATTTGCTCTTGGAGCCAACAGCTTCCAGAGGTGCTTGCTGGGTTACACGTTTAGTTTCAGTTGTTTGTGTTAGAGTACACTACATTTCATTGCCTGGCTCTTGAAAGTCAGTTGCACAAAAAAAAATGAATGTAGCTTATTTTACAGTACTGAAGAATGTTCTTTACCCATTAGCGCTGATGATAATTTTTTCTCCTGCTCAAGAAATAGGAAATATTCAGTGGAATCATTTACATGTGATACCTGTTCTGCACACCTGTTACCCTGCCTGCTCAGTCATCTGTCTTGTGGTTTCCCTCTAGACCTTACAAATACTGTTCTCCAGGTCCTGGGTCTTTTACTGTAGGGTTTGAGCCTACAAACACCAAGTGAGTGATAGAAATCTGGGGCTGATGTGCTTTCTGTGGGACTTGGGTAAAAGATTCAGGGCAAGATCCCAAGACTCTGCTGTGTATTTCCACAGAGCAGGATCCAGGTGTTTCAAAGTTCTTGGCAGTATAGATGCATCCATGTACTGCCAGGGCAAGATGCTGGGCTGTGGCTGCCAACAGACATGTCTGAGAAAACCCATGATGTCCACAAGTCAAACCTCCACAGGGTTTGAAGTGAAGGCTGTAAATTACTTGGATTGTATTTTGGTTTCTAGCAAAACACTGGAGGGAACACTGTGTGACAGGTTAAGTGGTGCACTGTAGGGAAGCTGTTAATCCTCACTTTCTCTGGTTGACCATGCCCAGGTGCAGGATGGAGTGACACAGGGGCTGTTTAAACTAGGGTCTCTGCCAGCCACATCCATGGATCTGGATCATGGATCTAAAGTACACCAGTACTATAGCCACACTCACACCTCACTCACCTCCTGCCCTGAGAGAACAATGAGTCAAATGAAGCAGAGAAGAGCTGGCAGTGCAAAAGGGTTCAAAAAGTAAAGGTTGATTTGGCTTGTTTCATTTCACCCATTCATTGTCTCATTGGCTTGTTGCATTTGATTCATTCATTGTTTCAGTCCCTGCATGTTTCATTGCACAAGACATTTCCTTGCACAAGACATTTCATTATGTTCAATACATTTCATTACCAGAACAGACACTAAGTATTTTGTTTCACTGTTGTTGTTTAAACATACCAAAAGGTCAGTGGTTTAAAGCCACCAGTTTACATCACTCTCAGCTTATTTCTCTCACCACTGGTGTAGTAACATGAAGCTTCTGACACTGATTGACACGAGAGCATTTTCTATGCATTTCAGTAGACAAGTAACTGCAAATCAGGAGGTTGTTCAGCTTGCAAACACAGCTAACTGTGTTGCACAGATCCTAGAGTGGACATACTTAAACTATTACTAACATGCCTTCTATGAGATGTGTTTATTCTCTTTTCCAAAAAGGGAATAAATTACAGTATAAACTCCCTGTATACAGCCAGGCACACAAAGGAAGACTTCTACTGTACTTACAGCAGTGAGATTTCAATGTAGACAAGCTCTTAAAGGGGCAAAAGCTCTGGTTTGATTTTGTACCTTGGGGTTTTTGTTCACATCTGCATCGCCTCCATACATACAGCAGTGCCCACTAAACCCAGAATTTTCTGAAATGAGCAATTTGTTTCAACTCTTATTTCTGCATCCTTTCAGAGATTTAAAATCCACCAGTGGCTTTTGTTGTTAAGTCCATTCTTACTCACTGATCCATGATGGCATCCGAGTCCTTAAGGAAGACAACACAGAGTCTGGGGGGACCAGTATGTTCACCAGATATAGGCTTGCATATTTATCCATTTACATGGGTTTGGTTTAGACAGTTGGTTTAGATAAAATTAGTTTACATGAAAGGGTATAGGGCATAATTCCTCTTTCACTGAATTTTTAAGGTCTTCAGTGTGGCCAATGTTTTATTTTTGTCTTTATTTTTAGTATTGTTACTAGTAATGTAGTAGAGAATCAGGAGTCAGGCTTTGATCCTGGCCTCAAAATGTGACTTTGATAGAACAGCATTTTCAGTAACTTACATGGGCTTGTGGTTCACATACTTTGTCAGCTGATTATCTATGTGCAAGAAGATTGGTTTTACCCAGTCTTAATCTTAGTAGGGTAAGAGGTTTAAGAGACTGACAGACAGATTATAGCTCTAATTCTTACATGTGTGCTTTCATTACATGTACACTCCATGGTGACTTGAAATTTGTTAGACTACTTGCATGTGTAGGCGTTAGTAGATGAAAAAGAGTATATTAAAAAAGCATGGTCAAGATCCCTCCTGCTCACGTGGATGGGATACCATAGCATTGTTAATGTCAGTGCTAACTGCATCTTAATTATACTGTGGCAACTGGAAGCTCTCATTTTGCTGATTTTCAGGATAAGAAGGTACATTTTATTGGTACAACTACTGTAGCTATGGAAAGTATCTTCCATTTTTGAAGTTACATAAAGTAAGACTTATTTAAGGGATTTTTATTTCTTACCTTCTGCTGGAGAATGAAAGCAAATAAAAAGATATAAAAATAAAAGACCACAGTAGCATATGTAAATGGAGTATAGAGGTTACTTAGTGAGCATAGATGTAACACCTCAAAATTCAATTTAAAGTAACGTTTGTGTTTCAGGGAGATTCCAAACTGGAAATTTTCCTGAATGGGGGTGCAGGAAACTTTTGATAGCATGTTCTAGATTCAGGAATAAGATTCCAGATTATGTATGCACTTATGTCAGTATAAATTTCATAATGACTTACAGGCATTGATGTATTCTTACAGCAAGTACTGTAGAATGATGTTAAAGCTTTTAAAGAAACTTTAAAAAAGGTATTTCAGAATGAAATTAATGCCTTTGATTCAAAATTGCTGTGCATAAGATGCATACTGGGAGCATTTAAAAAATACAAGTACAGCAACAGAAAATTAGTCTTCTTTTGAGAGCTATGTTTCAGAAGCAGATTTTTTTATGACTATAAAATCAGCAGCTGTGTAATTATTTAGACAATAAAAACATTTTAAAAGAGCTATATCTTTTATAATGAAATATGAAATTATTTAAGTACTCCAGTTTGCAATTAATGCAGCATCTCATGATCAATATTGAAAAGTGACTTTTATTACAGAAAGCATATTATCTATATTTGACAATATTTAGAAAATGTAAAGTGAGGAGCCTAATATATAGGTTTACATTTGTTTCAAGAAACTATGAAATTGTGGAAATAGCTTTTGTTTAAGCATGATTGTAAAGTCAAATATGGGCTATATTTATCAATGTAATTTGAAATCTTTGAGGAAGTTTGCCAACATTGTCTGCCAAGTATCAGGTTTTTTCTGTTTTAAATCTTGATGTACATTGATCTCTAATTCACATAATGCTTGTGAAAACTTTAGAAAGTTTACTACATGTGCTCTTTCTTTATAAAACATTTATTCCAAGCAAAGGTTTTAAATATTTAGTTGTTTCTAAACTTGTGTCCATGCTTAAATAGTCTTAAAGGGTATTTTAAAAATACTTCAGCTATAATCAGCATGCTCTTGGTGATTTGAAGGAATCATGCTGCGCTTAGATTCTTGCAGCATTAGGGTTTGCTGTTGGTTACCCTGACAGAGCCCTGCACTATTTTTTCTTACACCCTCCCAGGCAGTCACAGAGCAGCATTACCCTGGTGAAAATCAAGGCAGTTTTTGTCTTTGGTCCAGAGTAACGTGACCCTTTGAATGTGATTCTTTGTGTTCAATGCTGCTGGCTGTTAATGAGTCAGAAAAAAAGTATTTTATTAAAGAAAAACAGGAATCCAAAAAATAAAAAAAAGTAGTGGCAGAGACCAGATGAGGCTTACAGCAAAGAGATGATTTTGGTTTGTTTCTGGGATGTGCAGAGCTGTTAGTGCTCTGCTGGCAGTGGCCCCTGTCACACTGGATGTCACAGGTGGGATCATGGTTATTGCTGAGCTCTGGTAACTCTCATGGGTGTGAGTGGAATCTGAGCTCTCTGGTACTGAATCTTTAGCCTTGAACCTCCATGTGCAATATAACATGGTCTGACTTGGTTCACTGCTGAGTCCTCTGCCTAGAAGGGCCTAAGAAGGGCCGTGGTGTTTGCTGGCTTAGAGTGGTCAGTATTTGTAAGGACATGAACAGAACCAGCGTGCCCAGTGGAGGTGATGAATTAGTGGTTTCGGAAGTCTTTGATCGCCCACATTGGGTGGAGCAGGATGTACCTCCTAAAGTGTGTCCAGTACTAACTCTGGGGTTCTTGAGAACTGCTACCACCTTCCTTAGGTCCATTGTGGAAGATTTGACTAGAGGCTGTACAAAAATGGGGTTGAGTCTGTAGTACTACTACTGTTTCATGTGATGGTGGTATTTAGGTCTATTTTTTTCCAATGTGTAGAATTTTAACATAACACAGGAAAACTAGCCTGTCATGCAATGACTTCTCCAAATATGCTGCATTAAAGGTGAATAACTTGACCCTTGGGTTTTGCAAAGTAATGAAAGATTTAATGTAGTATTTGCATCTTCATAAAACTTTTACAGGTTTTGCTTTTCTAGTCTGTGAAGGAAACCTGTATTTGCTATAATACAAATGTGCTGAACATGTAATGTTTTATTTCTTTGTAATGGAATTTTTTGGCCTTTTTTTGTGTTTGCTCGTGCATTAAATCAGTAGAGCATTATTTGCACAAGCAGAAAATTAACGTACTAACGAGAGTGCTTCATTTTATGTTTCTTTGTCATGCAGTAAATACTTGCAGCATAAATGGGAATATTTTCAGTTACTATGAATTTGTTTCAAAGGTCTTCGGTACATTTAAAGAGAGCAATATACATTTAAAGTCACCTTATTTTGTATTAAATTATAAATTGTGCAACAAAATGGGTATTGTGGCCCAGTAATTTTGTACTGATATGAAGTATATAGCTATTAAAGCTATGGTTTGCTTTTCAACTCATTCTTTTCATTCTAATGCAAATTTGAGTGTTTTTATTAGGTTGTATTTTTCTATGTATATATACAATTTCAAAATACTATGATTGGGTAAACTGAAAAATGTAAGTATTGATTTGATTCTGATATTTAGAATTTTGGAATAAAATACCTCTTAATCAACAGGGATTCTGTCATAGGTTTGTTTTTGTTTTTTTTCTTAGGTGTGTTTTTTTAAATGCATTTAATTCACCAGAAAATGTTTCATAGTATATGTTTGTACTCCACAGTTGTGTGCTAAATTCAGAAACATCACATTTACACAATTTTTACATTCTCGCCTCAAGTGGCACATGTTAACCTTGAGTCAAAAAATTTTGTAATCACAAGGAAGGAAAAGGATCTAGTCACAGACTATATTCTGCCACCAGAAAACTGCTTTCCAACAGAAATTCCTACGTACCAGAAATAAATATTTTAGATTTTATAGCTGCCACATTGCTGTAGAAAATGGTGACATCTTGACCTTTGGTTAGAAAAATTCTCAAAGAGCTGGAGTTTCTTTTCTTGTTGTAGCATTAGTCTAATTTTATCTCAGTGTTACATTTTTTCTGATTACCAGTCATGCTCACCTGTGTGAGTGGGGTGACAGTAATATTTTGTGTCACAATAAAGGCATCCGTGTGTCTGTTTCATTGATAAAACATACAAGGAGAGGTAAATGTTAGTGCTTGTGAACACTTTCGAAAAACTCCAAACCAGGGAGTTCCCTGACTTGCTAGCAGAGAATTTGTTAACCTAAAGAAAATAGTAATAAAGGACATGGAAAAGATGAAAAACTGATATTTGTGGTTTAATTAACAGCTTCACTGATCTCACAGTAGCTGCACCTAATGTGTGTAAGAAACATGACAGCAGCAGTCAGAACATGGCTTTTAACGTTTGTTCAATACACCCTGCAGCCAACACAGGCCTAGTTCTTGTTAAATAAGATACCTGCAGCTAGATAGCAGCACAGCGATCACTGCATCTGCCTAGCTGTTCCAAGTTAATGTATTATTATTGAGAAATTAGTGACAGCAGCTGTCTCGTTACAGGAACAAGGCAACAGAGTCATTTTTCAAACTCCCATCTTACGGTATAGCTGCCCCAGATAAAATGATGGTCCTTGTCTTAAGGTAATTTGTATTTGCACAACTCCACTGGAGCTATGCTGCTGTACTTTGACTCTTTGCACACCTGAATGATACTTTATTGTGTGCTTTGATCATTAGTTAGTTTGTAAATGAATTGCTAATACATTAATACTTTATTGCATATTAGTACATTAATATTTTTAAATCGCTGGTTCAGGCATTCTCAAGAACATGGTGAACAATTGAAAATACTTTTTCAAAGAATTTATATGAACTTCTTGTCAATTTATTGTCTGATATTCATAAAGAATTAGGGTTAGTGCTGTCAGCTGCCCATCTTCTCACAATGTATTTCACAATCACTCTGTTCTGCTGCATCTTTCTGATGAAAAACCTTTTGAAAGTTTGGTGCTGAATTATCACCCCTCTTGACAAACATACAGGACATGCTAAGACTGAGTTTACAGGACAAAAAAGCACAACACAGACCTCGAAAATGTGAGAAGCAAAAGAATATTGACAGTAAAATACCCCATTCCTAGTGTTGATAATTTCAATGCAGACCAGGCCTGTGTTGTACTGCTTTTGAGAGAGTTTTGTAGAATCCATATAGACTGACATTTCTGTGTCATTTGTGCACACATTTTCAGCCCTGCCAGAACAGCAGATGCCATGTTCAGTGGTTAATGACAATGGTTGTAATTTTAGTTTGAAGAGTCTGTAGCAACCTTTAGAGACTGCAGGAGGTACTGCTGGACACAATTCCTCAAGGAAGTACTCATAAAGTTGAAATTAGTTACTACCAGCTTCCATCTCTTCAAAGCAAATTTGTTTAAGAAGACATAATCCTGACTGTGATTATATTTTTGCTGAAATTAATGTTATTATGTACTCTAATATTTCTTAATAATTTCTCTAAATGTAGTACAGACAATTAATTTCCACGTGTGTGATTCCCCTTTTGGAGCCATTTTCAAGAGAGCTTTTATCATACATTTAATCTTGGGGATTTTTTTTCCCCCAGAACTTTATAAATGAATAATTGTGCATATTCACATCATCAGCATTAATTTAAAATGTTCCATCTGCCGAGTTGGTTCAACTGTTCGTCTCCAAATAATTTATATCCTGTTAAAAGCTCATGCCTACAAACATTTGGAAATGAATGTGTGATCCATCCTTTCTCAATGCCACACCCTCAGTCACCAGACAAATCCATGAACGAAGGAAGCTCACAGTCATAGCAAGTTTTCTCTAGGCCCCTTTCTTCCACCTGAGACCACACACAGTTGCAGGGAATCCAGAATGAATTCAGCCCTAAGAGCGGCTGTGCAGGAACAGCCTCTTTTCCTTTGCAGTGCCCACATAAAAGGTTGAAATAGGAAGCTGGGTGAGAGGATGTTAATTAAGCAAATAGGCACTGAGCGTGTCTGCTGAACTAAAAAGAGAATTTGTTTTCTTTATGAGCTGCTGGAGGAGTTTCACATCAAATAAATGATTGTTTTATTTGTATGGCTCTTGTGCTCCTTTGCTTTCTTTCAAGCAAGATCCTGTCAAATGAAATCAGGTTTTCATGGCACAGGTTTTTTTGGTGATGATGAAAAAAGAGATTGACAATAAAGGAAAGCTTTATTGTGGTTCTGTGAAAGGTTGAGAAGTACCTGCTGAGGAGGATGTGGCATTTCCCACTGCAGCATTACCCTGCAAGCAGTGACTGTTCCAAAATGGTACCAATGAACTATCAGCAACTGCAATAAAGAAAATACAATTTGCCTGTGTCAATCCCAAATCTATTTCAAGTCATTGTTAATGGCAGTGAATTAATTACATTGTACTATATAGAATGGCACTAAGGCATAAGGGAAAATATATTAGATTTTCTTCAGATTTTATAAGAGACATGTTGAAAATATGCACAGTAACCTCTCAGCTCTTCATTTCAGGATGGGGAAATTTACATCCCACTATAGTTTGTAACTCTATTCCTCTGTTTCTGCTTCAATGAAGAAATTTTATGTGATCTGAAAACTACATGATTTGGCCTGGTATGTTATAGTGTCTAAAATAAATCTTTTATTTGGCTGATCTTTGTTTTGTTAAAAGGCAATTCAAGTGATTTTGTACTTTTCAAAGAAGTTTCTATTCACTATTTCAACGTACACTGAAAATTTAATATTATCCTGTTCTGTAAGTTCTTACAGTGAATGGGGTGTTGGCCTCACTGAAATCACGGCATGGGCACGCTCATGCACCCCAGTGTGAGATCCCTGTGAGGTGATCCCATTGTGTGCTCAGCTCTCAGCCATGCAGGTGGCTGCCTGCTCTGGGTCAGTTTGATTTGTCTGGATGTGCTGCCTTTCCTCAGGTTTTGGGGGTTTTTTTTCAGCCTTATCTGCTGTGAACAACTGCAGTGGTTTTTCCATTATCTCCGCCTGGGCTGTGTCTGAACATCCAGCTCCCTCAGCCCCTCCTCACCAGGCCTGTGCTCCAGTCACTGTGACACTCTTCAAAACAACATTAGTATCTCCTAAAGCTTTGATTCTACACACTGGCATCTCTCTGCCTTATGTACATGTTTACTCCTATTAGCAGTTCCTGATATCAAACAACTGATAAACAATATAGAGAATAAAAATTTTTAGCTCTCCTGAACATGTTTTTTAGACTTAAGGAGGCACATAAGTAAAATTTGAATGCATGTACATGTGTGAACGTGAGTCCAGAGAAGGGCAGCAGAGCTGGGGAAGGGGCTGGAGCACAAGTGAGGTGAGGAGCAGCTGAGGGACCTGGGCGTGTTTATTCTGGAGAAAAGGAGGCTCAGGGGAGACCTTATCGCTCTCTACAACCCCCTGACAGGAGGGTGCAGCCAGGAGCGGGGAGGGGGGGGACTCTGCTCCCAAGCAATCAGTGACAGGACGAGAGGACACAGTCTTAAGCTGTGCCAGGGGAGGTTTAGGTTGGATCTTAGGCAAAGTTTCTCTCACAGAAAAGGTGATTAGACATTGGAACGGGCTGCTCAGGGAGATGGTGGAGTCACCGTCCCTGCAGGTGTTTCAGGAAAGACGGGACGTGGCACTCAGTGTCATGGTCTGGTTGACAAGGTGGTGTTGGGTCCCAGGTCGGACCCGACGACTTCGGAGGTCTTTTCCAGCCCAATCGATTTCGTGGTTCTGTGAATGTGATTCGGTGATTCCGTGGCTGCCAGAGCGAGGGCGATGTTGGGGTTGCCCCGGGCAGCGCGGCCCCGGAACGCGCTCCGGCACTGCCGGCGACAAGTGCCGGGGGGCGACGCGAGCGCTGCCGCCTCGCAGGGACGCTGTCCCCCGGCACCTCCGGGAGGTGGTCCCGCTCCGCCCCGCCCCAGCCCCGCCCCAGCCCCGCCCCGGCACGTCCGTGGGCGGGCGGGCGCTGCCGCCGCAGAGCCGCCGCCGGGGCCGCGGGTGCGGAGCGCTGCGCCGGCCTCCCGCAATATGCCTCCGCTGCCCTCGGGCTGCTCGCCATGCCGGGCACCTGCGAGCGCCTCTCCCCGCTGCTCCCGGGGCTGGCGGCCGCGCTGCTGCCGCTGCTGGTGATGCTGATGCTGGGGCGGCCGCCCCCCGCCGCCGCCGCCGCCACCCGCCCGCAGCAGCAGCGAGCGGCGCTGCCCGGGGGCGCCCCCGCCGCGGCACCAGGTACCGACCCTCCCCTGCACCCACCTCCCCTGCGGGATGGCTCCGCTCTCCCCCGGCCTCTGCTCGCCCGGGGAACCCCGGCGTTTGCGCCGTGCGGGCAGCGGTCCCGGACTCGAAAATGAGCGGCTGCGGTTTGGCTGGAGCGGGATCCATGTTTGGAGCCCGCGGGTGTGCGCGCGGCCGCGCCGGGATGTGGCCGGGATGGCCGGGAGCGCCCCGGGGAACGGGCACTGACCTGCACGGCGGTGCGCCCTCGGGCGCCCGGAGCGTGGCCTTGGGTAGCGGGGCTCCAGGGGTTCCTGTTGGCTGGCAGGAATCGCCACAGGGAGATAGCCGAGCGTCCATGGAATATAAATATATATGTCATAGACACGTATTTATTTCTGTATATATTTGTATCACTTTAAAAATAAACCAGCTGATTCGTGTGCGAGCATCTTGAGCCTGTCAAATGCGTGATGGGGCTGATGAGCTCGTTAGTTTTTGCATCCCCTCTGCAGTATGGATGATACATTGCTTATCCAAGACCACAAAAATAATGTGCTTATTTCAGCTTCAGGCCTTAGTTTTGCAGTCAAATATTTGAGGGTACCTCTTTGCAGAACCAGAGTAAATGATAAGGTGTCTGTACTGTCATCTAGTTTAAAAAAAAATATGTGTAAAGTCTGAAGTTTAGTGGCTCAAATGATGATAAACTCAGCATCAGTATTTTTCTTGACATACTGCCTTTCACCAAAGAATTTCAAGATGGTTTCAAACATGAATTATTTAAGACCTTTTAACACCAAGGCTCCTTTTCGGCATATCACTGGAACATATGTTTCATTTTTAGCATATAGGCATGCTTCTGCTTCCAGTTGACTTCAGGAAGGTATAAAATGTGCTTAGTTTTAGGCAGATGGTTAATATTTTCCTGAATTGAAGCCAATTTACAAAGCTGCCGAAGTATATTTGTTAATTAGGAAAGCAAAGATATTAAATTACAGTATTTGCTTGCAACTTCAAGGTGTAGAACAAGTAACTAGATTTGGTAGAATATGAACAGAGTCCTAAATTTTTCCTTATACACTCTTAAAATGCCTTGATTTGCTCTTTAGGTCTTCTTTGTGGGGATTTGTGTTTGTGTTTTTCATTATTTTCCAAACACTAAAACTGTAGCTAGCGTTTTGAAGAAGGGCATTTGATGAACATCGTGGTCCTTGTTTTTCATTTTCACTGATGATTTTTCATTAGTTTGTTTCATATCATACTTTTAGTAGAATACACCATTAATCACCATCAAACACCACTTAAAAGGCATTGGCAGCATTTCTGACTTGGGCAGTGAACATTTTGCTCATTAAAAATTGAGTGGGAAAAAAAAAAAAAAAAAGGACAGTTTTTCTAATTCAATGGTCCTCTTTGGTTTCAGGTATTGATTTCTTTTCAAGAAGCTCTGTTACCTTATCTCCTTCAGCCCTGGCCAAGGTCTTTGTTGGTATCTAACATTTTGATGCCTGTTCTGTTGGCTTGCTGTTGTTGTTGCAGACTCACATGCCCAGTTCTTGCTGCTTTCTTTTATTTGCTTATATGGCATCATGGGTTCTGAGGTATGAGAGTCCAGAAAGTGTCTTCTAGTCCACAGCTTTCGTAATCAGTAGCAATTTCTGAATGTTAAAAATTATCATTTGAGTTGGTTGTCAGCATTTGTTTACATTATGCTTAAATACAGTTAAGATTTATTTCACTTGTTGGCTGGATTTCTAAATGATCTTGATTAATTTTTTTGTCTATAAAAACTGAAAAAAAACAATGGTGGACTTTGAAAAAAATAAGCTGGTTACTGCTCTGAAACTTTCCTTATTCTGAAGAAGCTACTAAGCACCTTTGTTTTTCTGCATGGTATTTCAGTAAAGCATGTAAGTAATTTTTGCTTTATTGAAATTTTTCACATTTTTTAAAAGGAGAATGTGACTCCAGATGTATATTTAATGGATACTAATGTCTTTTATGTTAAATTATCATTTGATGGTTTACAGCTGACAGGTAGGCAGGATAAATGGCTGCTGCCTTTCCAGCAGAAGACTGGCAGCAGAGCAATCCCTCAGGGCAATACTCTGGAGAGGCCACTCCTGCAGCTGCAGGTCCTGCGCTGGGAACTGCCAGGCAGGCAGCGGCTTCTGCAAGTGAGGAGGAGTCTGGCTGAATTTAGGTTTGTGCAGTGTGTTTGTGATCCCAGTGCTGCTACAGCAAAGGAGGCTTATCCTCCCTGGCGAGGGAGGGTGCAGAGCTGGGGCTGGAGTTCACAACCTGCTGTCACTTGACGTTTGTTCCTGTATCGATGGCCCTGTTCTGTCGAAGCTCATTATACTGTTTTACAGATCAATTCCCTCCTGGATTAACTGACTTCTGCCAGTGTAATTATTGTGCTGTCTGAGGAGAGATGCTGAAGTCAGCACAGCTGTGTGTAGTGTCTGGAGTGCACACTCTGTGGTGACATGGAAGTGCAGTGGTGAGAAAGTAGTGGCACATTGTGACTGAGAAGGGTTTTTTGTTCATCTCTTTCTGTTTCCCTAGGAACAACAGCAAACTTACCACTGCCAAGAGAAATAAGTGAATTCTTTAACAAGGCAGAGAACACATACAAGAGGCACCCTGTTCATGGAGTTATTCTGACTCGTCTTATCTAACAGATACAGGCATTCTTTGAAATTAAAAAAGAAAATTAAAAAATTGGAGAGAGAGAGACAGGCCTCTCTGGTTAGGGTGGTGATTGCTGGAGTGGAGAACCTGCCTTGGTTCTTCCTTATTCATAGTGATTTTTTGCATTTTCCGTGTAGCAGTTTAGAAATCTGGGCTCTGGTGTGCAGGAGCAATTGAAGAGAAGCCGCTGGGAGCTTCAGATATTCATCATTGAGGTCAGCGGGCTTGAGGCCAGAATTCAGTGAATTATAGTCCTGGCTCAGATCCAGGCAAATCTGGTTTTCTTTTCCATTTTCCCTTTTCTTTATCTTTATTGAGGTGCGTTCTTTATGGGAGCTGAGGGTTATGTTCTTTAATTCTCATGAGACTTGGGATATCCTGATGTGGGGCATTGTTTTCTCTTTATAATGCAGATATTGTGCTATAAATAGAGCAGAGACCACTAATTGAATAAGTGATAGTTATCTGCATCAGCTCTGTGGCAGATCTGACATGTACTGAATGAACAACATGCTTTGCAGAAAAAGCAGCTGTGTCAGTGGAAGCTGTCACTTTACATGGGGTGACATACAGCATCTTCACATTGGAGGTTTTTTACCATGTTGAGATGTTAAATTAGACTTGAAACATGTTTTAAAATAGGTGTTTTTTTCAAGTGTGGGTAGTCCCTCTACCTTTTGTAATCCCAGCATGAACAAGAAAAACCTTGCCATGTTTTTTTTATAGACCATGACCAATCTGCCCCGCATTCCAGAATTCAAGGAAAAAGGAGTTTATTTTGCTTTGGTATATTTCCTTTTTTTAGGCAGATGGCTTTGCATGCGATGGGGAGATTAGCTTGGTTCTGTAGGGTGAAATTCAAAAGCTGTAGCAGCTAACAGTGGTGCTGAACAAAGGAGAGGGGGGAGTTGGAATTGCTGTGTGCATTTATTTGTTAATACACAAACCCCTGTTTGTTGAGACAGATGATGTAAATACGTTGACAAACCCAGAAGAAAATTAGAGATTACTTTTTTTACCTGCTGGAGACAAGTACACTGCCTGGATGCTGCTTGTGGAATTTAGTTCTGAGCCCATTTCTCAGTACTGTCTGCCTGCATGTGATGATGAGTGGCTGCCTGATATGAAGCCATGTTGTAGACAAGTCGTTTCCAGTTCAGACTTTTCTAAACTCCTTTGTATGTTGTCTTATTCTTCCTGACCATTCAAGAAGGAGGAAACTTTCTCATGCTTCCTTTTTATTTGAGATACTGAAAGAGAAATATTTCTCCAAAACAACGACGTGTGGACTTACTGCTTTTTTAATCGTGGTGTTCCATGTATTTTGCCGTAGAATATTTTTCCTAATGACTTGTAATTTTGTGCACAGTAGTTGATACTTAGGTATTTAGACTAGCATTTGGTTATCTCATTATGTTTATCTGGGTTTGAATTTGAGCAATAATACATAATAATGCACTTAAAAAACCCCATGGTGTAGTGTGACTGGCTTTTTTGTCACTTGATGGAACAATCTTTATGGTTTACTGTCTCCAAAGTCACTGGATTGGGGATTAGTATGGCAGGATTAAATCCGGTTTTGTTTTGGAGCTTTTGTTGCAGTCAGATACCCCAAGAAAATGAGTGAGGAATTAAAAGCTGTGTGGGAGATTCTTTAGCATTCCAGTAAGGAAGGGAATTCAGTCATTTTCATGGCTCAGTGATTATGTAGGATACAGTTCCTGCTCAAGAAGCCAGGGCTGTCTGAGTAGAGACTTCTGATCAGAACTGGCATTATTTATTTTGTACAAGCAGCAGCACAGCCCTCTTTTCCTGTAGATGCTGGAATGTAACTGGTGTCAGGGAAAAAGTTTCTTTTCAAGTTAGAAGTGTTACATGCACACCCCAGCCAAAAGGTTTAGTGCAAGCAGCTAACTCCACCTATAGAAATAAGCTCAGAAAATGGCTTTTGATTTGCTGTTCATTTTTGTCAGGATTCCCAGCCTTTGGTATTTATAATAATGGCTTCTCAGCTAGGTGAGAAAGAATGCAAGACTTAGACTTGTCCTGATTTATTGGAGATGATGTTCTTAAGAGTCTGAGCTGTTCTAAGACTTAGTAATGCAACAAAATATCAGCAAGGGCATTAGGACACTGAGAGGGGATAAAGCATCTGCAGTTTGAAATGGGAATGAATAAGGAAAAAGAAATATTCATAGATGCACCTGCTCCAGGATATAGGTCACTCAATTGCTAATACAGGAAAAAGTGGAGTTTGGGGTTTGTCGTGGTAAAGCACGCATGAAAAAAATATGCACTGTGTTTTTATTTCAGGAAGAGAATCTGCATAAACACAAGGGTACTGAGGAGTTCTGAAGAGTACGAGATCTCTCCTGAGCTGAAAGCTTCTTTTATTGAAGCCTGTAATACTTTATACAGCATCATGCTCTATATTTCAGAAAGCTAGATTTCAAGAAACTTGTCTTGATGGTAGCTTTCATTATAAAGAACTGAGAGAGACGTGTTTTAGCATTCATGGAATCAGGGCCCATGGTTACATGGTCAGAAGTGGCAGGAAACAACGGATAAATGATGGCAGGAACTGACACCTATTGCAAGGTGGTAGTTTTTGCAGTTCTTATTTGTTTTGCTAAAGTTTGCTTCTTGTCAGTCTGTTGGCAGAAAGTACACCATCAAAGGCCAATTGCTATGCAAAAACATTCACAGAATTACTATCAGGCTGAGAAAAAGGCAGGTTGAGAATTTGGAATGCAGCTGCTATCTGGGTCACTGGGGATCTGTAGCATGCTTTCTCTGTGAACTAGCTCAGTAGATGAAGTCTTTGAAGACACAGGCAAAGATCTGAGAGGAAAGTTTATTCAAAATAAACTTAATTCTTGGTGTGTCAGACTTAGCAAAACAGCACAGGTTACTTTGTTGTCTTGAAAGTTGCATATTTTTATATCACTGTATCCTTCTGTAATGAATAGGGACTTGAGGCACAATGTGACAGAGTAAATGTGTCCTCTTTATTACTCCTGATGTTGTGTCTCATTCCTAATTCATAGATTTTTGCATCTGGGGTGCTGTAGGAGCACCCAGGTTCTGTGATCAACAATTTCCCTTGAACCATCAGAGCTAGTGTACTCTCAAATAACTCTTCTGTGTTTAGTAGGTTGAAACCAGCAGGTCTAGTTCCTCCTGCCTAATCCTGGTTTGCCAGGGGTGTCCCAGCACAGCTCCTGTGTACTCCTAGCCTCCACCTTCCACACATGGCCTCAGGAAGTTGTATTCAACAGGCTGCAAAGCAGCTGTTACATTTCTTGCTTTGCTTCTCTGGCACTAGTTGTAGCAGAAAACACGAGGTTTGAGAACACTTTCCCTGCTAGCACACGTTTGAGGCGAGGATGTGAGTGTGCTCAGCTTCACAATCAGCAGTAGGGAAGTATATTTGCTGAGAGAACCTGTGCTAGGGAATTCGGGGTTAGAAAGTTGAAGAGAATGAATTCATCTTGCAGAGGTCCTTAAGCCCAGTGTTCAGTAGGGCAGATTTTACTCAAGATGTACTCAGTTGGAATAGGCATTCCAGATCCATTCAGGAGTAGAGCTGGGTTCCTGGAAAGGGGCAGTCTTTCCAAACTCTGAGCCTGCAGCACAGAGCACGTGCTGGTGCATCCCCACCACATCTCCCTTTCACAGCGACCACAGACACACGCTGTGCGGAGGGTAACCTTTGTGCAGTTTGCTGCCCTGTCGTTTTGAGGGGATTTGGGTCAGGAAGGGATGACTCTTAGATCTTCCATATGAGAGAGCACACATGGACTGTAGTGTGAACAGGTTCTTGTGACTAGAGCAGCATCAACAAGGATGGTCCTGTGTGTGGAAGACCCTCCAGAGCACCACGTACCTTAACACAGCTTCTCAGGCAGAATGCAGGGCAAATGTGTGGCACCAGCAGTTCTGTCCAGTAAAAAATCATATGCTGTGAACTTCACAAGCAGCTGTCAGTAGTTTGTAGAGGATGGGGAAAAAGCCTCCTCCTGTCTCAGGTTGAGCAGCTGCCCTAAATTTGGAAATTACTCTGTGTGCCCTCTGACTGTAAGCACATTGTGTGCATTCTTGTAAACACCATAGTGACAGGTCTGCAGCTCACGACACTTGCATGGCATCATCCTGGTGATGTGTGGCGTTGTCTGGTGTAGCTCCTGGAAGCCACCCTGTGTGCCCTGCTGGGGTGGGCAGGCCTGGGAGTGACGTTCTTGCCTGTCTGTGTGTGCATAAGCCCCCTAAGTCTCACCAAGGGCAGACATGAACCCTTATTCTTTCCCCTCAATTTCTTGTTCTTTATCTTCCCTGATTATGCTTCATCACATGGACTCATAGTCTCTGCTGTCTGAAAGGAATCAGACTTCAGGGCACAATTGTCACAATGTGGAAACGAGACCATTGAAGGAGATGGGTTACAGGGTCAGTTCCTGCTGCTGGACTTCCCACATGACCCTTTCTCCAGCATTCCACATTTAGTGTTGATAGTGCCAGGTACCTGAGAAACTGCAGTTCTACCGAGGGAAGAGGCAAGAGGTGGCCTCTCATTGAGATTACGTGAAATAAATTGTGGCTTGTGGTGGGTTAAAGAGCAAAAAAAAAATTTGTCCCTCTACCTTCTGATATTCCCTGTCCCATTTTGAAAAATCTTGTGGTTTTGGTGTGGGTCTTACCTGAACCAATGGCAGTTATGGCAAGTTAAGCTGCATGACAGCTGTGGTGGGGAATGTTGGGGGTTTTTGTGTGTGTTGAACATGATGCAGTGCTTGTAGGTGTGAGTGTGAGGCACATATTGAGCTGTGTGCATTAGGAGGTCATGAAGCAGAAGAACAGAGAGAATCTCAGAGCCACTTCAACATGTCCCCTGCACACTGTGGTTGAAAGCCATTACTGATGTGACCACTGCACCCCAAAAGTGCTCTCAGGTCTGTGGAGTTTCGTTCGATTAATGAGGGCTTCAGCCTGTGCCTCTGAGTGTTGGCTTGGGTGCTTTTACTAAACACAGTGTGGTTATAGGCAGATTAACTGGAGCACTAACTCATTATGATGCAGCTTATTTTGGAGGAAAAAGCTGAATTTAGGTGGGTTTTGTTTGTTTGGGTGTTTTTGTTCATTTGTTTCAGTGTGGTCCCTAATAGTTCATCTGCTTCTTCTGAAATGTTTTCTTGTATTTCACTTACTTTTATTTTTTTTTATTTCTCATGAATCTTTTACCTGTATTCAATGCTTGAACTTTCCCACTGGAGTGTGCATGTAGCTTTCAGGGTTTGTGTTGTAGGTTATTTTAGTTTCAGATCTGAGCAACCCTTTCAGTACTCAAACTGATTTTAGTTTCAGAATCATTGATATTACTGTTTTAATTTACTGCAAGTGTTATCGAGTAAGGCCATGCAAGATGAAGTATATCTTTTCACCCTATTTCCATAATGAAGCATGGAATTTGCATCAGGTTGTGAGCCCCAAATTATCATAGGATGGTGTACTCCTGGCAAAACTTTCAGACAGATTTGCTAAATGTATTAAGATTAGCAGCTGAAATAAACCAATCAAGTGAAGATGATACTTGTTAGTTTTATTTTCTGTGACTTGAGAGTAACTGAGGATCTGGAACCGGGTGGGTGTTCAGGCTGGAGGGACCATCAGAGGCATTCTTAAAGCAGGGTTGGCTCTGAATTCAGACCCGGGAGCTCTTTCCTGCCAGGCCATGAAAGGCTTCAAGATTGGGGAACGTCTCTGGGCAACCTATTCCAATGATTGTTTATCCTTAGAGAGAAAAGAAAATCCCTCAGGTCCAGTCAGATCTTTCCCTGCAGTTGGTGGCTGTTACCCTTCATTACCCTGCCCTGCATTTCGACAGAGCACTTGGCCCTTTATCCCTGGTAAATGCCTGGGTGTGGGAAGGCTGTTGTGTAGGGCCCCCAAAGCCTTTCCTTTGCGAGGTTAAACAAGGCTCAGGTCTTTCATGTGCTTTCCCCTAATGCATGCAGGTTGGAACAAAGTGGAGTTACACCCTCTGCTGCAGATTTGGGGCTGTTTCATAAATATGCATACAGTTGGCTCAGTCTGCTGAGATAGATAGCAGTGTGTAGCATGGTTATGAAACTTGGCAAGACACCAAATCTGTTTATTATTAATGACTCTCCATGGGCAAGGCTTCCAAAGGAAACTGATAGGAACATTCTCATGGAAGTTATTTTCTGTGAGGTAGCAAATCTGGTTGATGATTTGTATGTGCTAATGTGAGCTAAACTGGAGAGAAGGTCAGTGGTGTCAAGATATTTGAAAATATTGGCCATTTTGCTGGGATGAAGAAGGACATGCTTGCCCTCTCCACCTATTATAGAGTCTAATGGAATTATAAAAAGTTTTTCATGTAATTGTGGAAAACATTTTTCCTCTGTTTTGAAGCATTTCATTAAGTGACTGAACAGGAGCAATGAGTAGTTATATGTTGGGTAAATGCAGGATTTCAGTAGATTGTGGTTTTGGAACAATAAAAGCTGTTAATAACATGAATTGTGGCTTGTGATAAATATCACAGGAGCTTATTCCATTATTTCTGGGAGCAAAGGAGAAAACTTACTCTCACTGGGCTGCAGTAGAGATTTTCTTTGGATTACAGACGACTGATGTTGAGAAAATCCTCTAATTAAATTCAGCAGAATAGAGACCCAGGAAAACATTTGTGAGATCCTGCATAGTTTGGGTGCAGCATTGGGCAAAAGAATCTGTCATGCCTGTTTGCCTCTTAATTAGTTGTCAGGTTCCTTTCCCCCCTTTTGTGTTTTTTTGGGTGTTTCTTCTTAAGCACAGTAGAGAAAACCTGTCCCTCAACAAGTTTGCTGGATTCTTCAGCGTTCCATGGAGCAGATTGTCCCAGCAATACTTAAGTGCATTTGTTTCCCCCCAGTCCAGCTGGCACAATCTCAGAGGTGCTGAATGAATCTTGAGTATTTGGGGGGAAGAAGTAAGTGTTTACTGCCCCATTTTTAGCCTTGGTGTCAATAAAACCATTTCCATCGTCCTAGAAAGGTTTCCATGGTGCTAAGTTGTTTTCCAATTACTGCCTACAGTACTTGGGCCAGTTGCTGAGAAGGGAGAACTTGTTCGTGCTGGAGACAACACAGCTGGGGCTTCAGCTGGCTCCTGGAGCACTTCATCCAGTGAGGAGCTGTAGCCAGGCAGTAATGATTCCGAGCAGCAGGGGCTGAATCATTAATGTGTTCGGCACTGACACTTACCTGGATGGCATCCCTGGGTGCAGAGCAGTTACATTACTGTGGTGCAGTCTTGACTCCATTGTTTTGCTTTAGCCTGTGATCTGCTTTGACAGAACTTTCTTTTTTTTGAAACCTTTTTAAACTCTAAGGAATAAGACTTAAAATAAGTAGGAATCTGCAGTATTTTTTCTAGTACCTGATGTTGTATTCATTGTTATTTTGTGATTTTTGATAATTCACTTTATGAAACTCAACTTTAATAAAAATTTCTATATGAAAGAGACTGTAGCTTGTTGGGTACTCTTGTTGTGTTGCTGCAATATGGATTTCCTAATTCTTGTAATAAAAAAATCCCATTCCACAGGTACAGAGCTACCCTTAGGAAATGTTGTCCTGCAAACTTTAAATTCGATTTTCTCCATAAATGCCTTTATACCCTGGCCTTCTTCCGAGGGATTAGAGAATCTTTTCCTGCAGGTTAAAGATAGACATTGCTGGAGCATTACAAGTATCTTTCTTGAAGGAGTAGTATGAGATTTTGCAGCTTTAGGGGAAGAAAAGTATTTCCAGACAGGAGTAGTGACCAGTGTGTTATTGAAAAATATCTCTGAATGGAACAGTAAGTTGTCCTTTGCAATTAGTGAGTAACATGCCCTGATGTTTGAATTTCTGCTTTGTGGGGTGCATTATGCCATGGAGTCTGTGGATGTGTATCTGTCTTAGGGTTTCACAGCATTAAATGTCATGTTTGAACAGGTGCTACTTTGTTTTCCTGTGGTTTTATTTCCTCCTTCTGTCAAATTACGGGGTTGTTAAATCAAGGAAATTGCACAGGTTTTTTTCAGCTTATTCCAATCACAAGCCACCACTAGGAATTCCACAAGACAAATCCTGTACCTGACCCATCAAGATAAAAAAAAAATGAGATGATTCATGCTGCAAGGACACTGGAATATTCTTTCTGTCCAAGTGTATTGACTGTTAGAGGGCAGGTTTGACAAATCATTAGATTTGTCTATAAGAAATGGTCTCATTTTGTCAAGATGCTGCTGCTGACTGATTTATTTTTGCTGTTTAAATGATGGAGGTTTAATTGTAAAGTCCCTGAGTGGGAAATGCATGTTTTTGGCTTATCCTCTAATAGGCACTTCCCTGTTTTTCTTGAAGTTGTGTAATATAATGTGGGGTTTAAGACAGCATATTTAAAATAGAGTATTATGAAGATTTTAATATTTCCCATTCTACCTTTTTTCTCCAATATTCTATAACAAAGTGTCAATTTTTAATATTTTCATTCTGTGAACTCTAATGCAAGGTAAAATGATACTGGCAGTGATTTAAAAAAAAATGAAAGAGCAGCATTACAGGTTTAGTATTAGCCAGTAAGTAAACTGAAATGAAAAAAATAGCCTTGTAATGGCCTCTTAAATGTCTGGGCAAAGCTGTTTTATTTTGTACGTTTGAAGAGCTCTTGCTAGAATTTAGTTGCTCATTTTAATCTCTTTCACTTGCAAATTTATCTTAATTTGAAAGATTAGTTTTATTTAAGATTTTATTCTTGTAATATTAATAATTTATCTCACTTATCTCAAATTACAGAAGACGATATTTAAAATAAATGACTCCTAAATAATGAAGCTCTGCAGACTGCAGCATTTCATCTTGTCTGCTGCCTATCTCCCTTGCCCCAGGAAGGTGAATTTCTGCTTCAGTGTTCCATAGTAACCACAGCTCTGAGAACCAGGGTGGCTGATTCAACAAAATAGCAGCAAATCAAAATGCAAAGTTGCTATGGTAATTGTGATTCTCATAGGTTTGTTGTGTCCTGCGAGTTCTCATGTTCTGTCTAGGGTGATGAAACAGTCTGATTTTAATTTGTGAAGAAAGCATCTAATGGTGAAAAAACCATCCTGCAGCTCCTTACCAAATGAGCACCCTGCAGCAGTATATGCTATGCACTTAATATTATTCCAGTGAATTTTTAAATGACATATGTATGCCATGCAGTGTTTAAAGGAATACAGGAAAAAAATCCCATCTAACCTTCATGGCTGCTTTCCTGTATGAATTTCATGGCTCTCGCTTAGGTAGCCCATAAAAATATAGAATGGGGAATTTTCTTTCTATTTTCTATATCTTCCCAGGAGCACTTCAAAGTGCTTGGGAGTGTGTTCCCACTGGATAGGAGACTGAGTCGTTAGCAGCTTTATGGATTAGCCTGATGACATTCTGCTGCAGTTCTTACAAGCAGGATCATTCCAGGAAGGTGTTCATTGATTATGCAGCAGTAATCATTAGGGATACAGCCTATGATCATCTGGTTTATTTTATTGATTTTTGCAGGACCTTTATTTCATCAATATTTGGTTCCTATCAACATGTGTGGAATGATTGTCATGCTTATGCAGTTTGTTTATGCATCTGGTCTGAGATCTTGGGTGGAAGTGTAACCACTTCTAATGGTAGAACACAGCTGTTGGTTGTAGAAAAGAGTTATTTTTGTTTATTTATTCAAATAACTCATCAGATCCATCCTCTCTTATATACAACAGATCTTCGGTTGAAAAAGCCAAAATGATAATTTGCCTATGCAATAGTACAGATTTTGGATACTGTGGCCATCCAGACTATAAAGTCTATAAAGTAATCCAAACCCATTAAAATAATTGCAAGCATTAAAAATTTGCTGGTTTTTTTTTTTTTGTTTTGTTTTTATTTTGGAAATGTGGGTTGTGGGTTTTTTTGTTTTGTTTTTTTAAATATGAAGTCAAGGTAGTGTCAAAGTCTTTCTCATGTGTGAAAAATTACCTTATACTGGGCAAATATCACATCGAAATGTGGCAGCTCAAGTTTGCCAGAGTTGCATATTGGCCACATTTAGTCCTGATTAAATTTCATCATTCCTTTAAGTTGCTTCTGAATTTGGAGGAACTGATTCCAAAAGTTGTGGGGAGAGCAGTTCATTGGTTTACACTGACATAATGCTTATTGACTACTTTGGAAATTCTTTCGGTGCCTACGTGCTAATGAGGCATAAATTAATGTTTTTCAACAAATATTTGAGGATAAGATTTCTATTAAGAATGTTTTGCAGTTTTCTTTATCTCTCTTCAAAAAACAAACCTCCTTTTCCTCTTGTTTGCTTAAGATTTGTATTTACATATGCACACACATTCATACAAAATATAAACCCTTGAAGTATGTTGGTTTAAAAGGTAAATAATTATTCTGTTAAAGTGAAAGAAAATAATTATTCTGCTGAAGTGAAATGAAATTGTTGTCAGTAAATAAATGCAACTAATAATCTTTTTTCTGAAAGCATCAGTAAAATGCAGTGTTAATTCTATGTAAAAAGTGGTGCCAAGTCCATGAATACTTTTGCTGGGAAAAAATGGACAAGGTATGACTGAGATAAGTATTCTATTTCTTTAGTGTGTTGGGGGTTTTTTTATTTATTTACTTTTGTTTCCTATCAAAATCCCTTCTAGAAGTTAAAAATGCTTTGTTCTTATTAATATAACACGTAACACTTGCTCCAGTGTGCCCATAGACAGACAGCTTCTCCATACTGTCTGAGACAGTTTTATTATAATATGAAACTACATTTGGGCTCTGTTTTGAACTAAATTAATAGTTAGTCTTTGACCTACTAATTTATTTAGAATCTTGAAGTTTTCTCTGGATCATGCTAATTTCCCAGAGGCAAATCCCTGGCAGTTTTTTAGTCTACTAGATTAGAAGTGTCCCTTTAAAGTGCTCATCCTGATGGGTTCGATTCAATGCATTTAATTTCATGTAATACATTCACCACTCTTTTTAATGTGAAGCTTGCAAAAACCCTCATCTTTAGAAAAGTCTTGGTCTTTTTTCACAATCAGTGCTCTCACTGGCTAAAATCTTACAGGGACTTATCATCACAGAGATTACTCCAGGATGGATTGAATTGTGGGAGGAAGGAGACTGAGCAGAGCTCTGTGAAGGCAAGAGGACAATATAGAAGGCAAGGGGAAATAGGAAGTGGGAAAGGGAGTTTTCAGAACACAATGAATGTGTAGAAATCAGATGTATTTTTTTTGAGATGACGGCAGATTGTTGGGTTTACATCTCTTCCTGCATTGTTAGTTTGTTCAGCTATATGTCTTAGCAGACATATCCAGTTGCTTCAAGAGATGCAGCCGCTCCTTGATGTGGCACTGAGAAGTCAGAGTAGCATGTGAAATGTGTTCTTAGGCTCTATTTTTAATTTTCCCAGTAAGGTGGGAGGAAGTGCCACCTGAATACTGTAGTGTGTGCTGAAATGATGCATAAATTGACATGAATGAGCTTCTAGTAAATAATTTCCATTTCTTCTTAACCCATGAACAGATGCTTGACAGTTCTGGCACTATGGTCTGTGCCTATCACAGCCACGCTGGTGAAGTAAGGAAGTGTTTCTTTGTAACTGAAATAAAGCATTATTTGAAGCAAATGTAAAAGAATCTGTTTGAAAAGCTCTCCGTTAGACTATAATTGTTCTTTTTCCAGCAAAAGCTCACTTGAGTGTCTGATGTGTGACAAATCTTAGGTAACAGTGTGTTAAATTTTTAAAAATTTCTAATCTGTTACAGTTTTTCTTGACTGTGAAGCACCAGCTTGGTGGAGACACCTAGATCTGGCTAGATTGGGTTAAACTGCCTCCTGTAAAATGACTGTAACAGCCACTGCTTGTTCCCCCCAGGATCTACCCTTAGCTCCCTCATAATTGAGATTTTGTTGATGCCTTCTGTGGAAATTGGTTGACCAGAAATAGGGCAGTGGGAATACTGTGGTGTCCTACTTTCCCAGACCCTGTTTTGCTGCTTTGTCCTTGCTAACTGGTGATGTGTTCTGTGTCCCTGCAGAGATGTTTGCCAAAGCTCTTCTTTTAAATATACATCCTAATGTTTGATTTTGCATTAAAATATTTTGAGGGAGTGCAGAGCTACAGAACTGTGTATAGATTATGTGGATTGGCTGTTAGTATGCAACTGCAGCAAATGCTGATTAGCTCTGTGCTTCGGTTTATTTAATTTTTACAATATCTTTGTATTGTCTAAAAGCAGTTTTCTGTAAGTGTCTGTAGCTGAACCATGGTGACCAGCACCCCTGACATGGAGCAGTAAAACATCAATATCTTTTCTCCAAAGGGCATTTCAAGGAGCAGCCTGTACTTGCTTTAAAATTAGAGACATAATGCTGCCGTTTTGCCTAAAGATCAACCTAAATAAGGCAATTTTTAGCAACTGCTGCAGTCTGTGTCTGTCCTTATGTACCCCCGTTCTTTATCATTCATTTTGGGGTTAGTGCTGGGTCCCTGGCTGGAAAGTTGTAACTCCCCGAGGGATTCTGGAGAGGGATGGTGCAGACTTAACCTCCTGCTAAGTGCAAGAGTGAAACGGTCAGTAGTTGTCAACTTCCAAGTATTTTCTTTTTGCAGCCAAGTGGAATGATTATATTTGTTGTGTTGTTCTTATCTAAATCTAAGGTTCTCTTTTCCTGAGAAATTGATTTTTACAGCTGGTTAGGTATTTGCTGAATTTTCTCAGACCTTTTGTGAACAGGGTGAGCTTCTTTGCTTCTCAGTTCAGTCATAGGTTGTTGAAAATAAAATATGCAGATTGTACTTACAACTAATTTATAAAGACAAAGTTAAAATTTCACAGGGCAAAACACTTGTGGTGTATTTTTTATTTTAGCAGAAGTCCTGTTCCATTTTAGGGAGGAAAAATAATGTTTTCCTATTTATTTTCCGGTATTGTTTTAAATCAGAGGAGCAGCATGTAAAACATCCTTATAAAGAATCATGTAATTAGTTTCTAAATGAGATATCCTGATACCAATTTGGAATAGATAGAATGATTTGTGTAGAGTTAGAAAGATCTTTATGCATGTATATGCCCATTGGTACTAGGGTCTATAAATTACTGTGTGGAGTATGACAGGATAAAAGAACACTGATAGCTAACAAATGAAGCCCACATTTGGTTGTAGAGGTTATTAATTAGATTTGCAGGTTATTTGATAGCTATGAGAAGCATAATTGAAAACCAGCCAGAGAGCTCACCCCAGTGCCTGACAATAACTCTCACAGTACACCCATAAAACTGTTATAGGAGTTTAGGGGTCACCTATTATGTCATTTTAATGCACTGTGCAAGGCAGAAAATTCAGTCCTGTGTCAGTGCTTTGTATCTTGCTGCAGAACAAAGGTACTCACAGATGGATGGTGAGCTGTGGGGAGGGGGCTTGGTCCAGCACTAAATCATCCCATAGCCCCCTGGTGCTGCCACAACTCCCCTTCATGTATGTGGATTTTTAATGAACTGAAGGTGCAGTAGGCTTTTACTTTTTCAATCTATGCTTTCGTAGTTTGTCACTGCTATTACTGTAGTTCTAAGGAAATTCTGAGAAGTAACGATTGGTGTTTGTGGGCAGGAGGATGGCTTTTATATGACCTTTTTTTACTGAAGCCAGATGTGTGTTGGCTGTCTAGATTATATGTTTCATTGATTTCCACCCCCATGGCAATATCCATTGCAATACTGGATGTGTAGTAAAACCCCATATTGTTATTACACATTTTTTCTTTACACATCAGTGCACCTTTCATATCCCTAATTGTGTTAAGCCAAAAAATATGGTGCTTCATGAATGTAAAAGATGGGAAAAGGGTTGTTCAGTCAGCTAAGGCCAAGGAAATGGCACAGCCCAGGTTTTCTCTGGCTGGGTAGCAGGGAGCCTGGTGTAGGCAGTTGCCATAAAACTCATATCAGTGTGTGCCTTTTCTGGCATGGGTTTAAACATCTCTGGGCAAGGGTGAGAGGAGTCCCCTCTGAAGGACGGAACTAATGAATGATTTAATTGTAGTTACTATTCATCCCATAAGGTAAGTGCTTAACTGGGTAGTCGTCTGTGTGTTTGAGATGAGTAACTGCCTCCTTCAGAGGTGCAGAACCTCTTTGGCTATAGGAATTTGGTGATAAATAGGGAAAGGTACTTAGGACTGGGTTGCAGAATGTGTAGGAATTCTTCCTGGGCAGTGCCCTGTGTGTGTGTTTTCACCACCATATCAGTTAATGATATGTGTAGTTTGGCATATATTGGTGCCTGTAAGGGCCTGACCTTGACCATGGTAATTAAATCTCACAATAATGGTAACCTAATGATGTGCTTATCTGCAGGTCAGAATTAAGAACAAATTACATGGACCATAACTGAGATTTTTTGCACTGGTACATTTGTACCCAGCTTGCAATTACAAGCCATTCTTTGGCTTAATTCTGTGATACGATTTCTGAGTTCGGCCAGTGACGTGAAGCCAAATTCTTCTAATTCAGGCATTAGATGTTGTTTCTCAAAGAAATGAGGTGTCATTTTACTGACCAGGACATTTCTGAAGGAGCTAAATGTGGTAGAAGGCCTTGTTTCCCTTTGTCTGAATAACTGCTGCATTTCTATGAAGGTTTATCAGAAACATTTTAATGCTGTGGGAGCTGGCATTTCCAGTGGACCTGCCAAGAGAGGAATCCCTTCCTCTGAGGCAGCACAAATCAAATTAGCAAGGACTGAGTTATTTCTTCTAATTGTGGGAGTTCTGTCAAATCTGTTTAATACTGAGATACAGCTGACCCACTTGTGTTTGGCACGTGTCATTGACCAGAAAAAAGCACAAGGTTCATCCATTGTTTAAGTTTGCAGCTTTGCTTTTGTTAAAAAGTTAACCAACCATTCATTTTTTTATGTGAATTTTTTTCAGTATATTTTTTTGTGATTAAAATATCCTACTGCAGTTTCCACCATAGTTGAGACTTAAAAGTGTCCTTAAAGACTTGTAAATCAAGATATTTATAAAACGGAAAAGAAAGACAGTATTTTCTTTGGAAATTAGGTGTCTTGGATGTTACTATGACATTGTTAATAACTGAATGCCATTAAATCTGTGATAAATTTGCACATTAAATAGATGTGAGGCTTGTGAGGGGGTTGGTTTGAGGAGGGAGCTGGTCGTGGGATGTCAAGCTTGGAAAGATATAGATCAGTGCTGTAGGACCAGAACTACAAACTCTGGGCTCTAGGGCCATGGGATTGTTGTGCTCTTAACTAGGCTGCAACAACTGGTCTCCAAAACTATGGTGAACATGGCTGTGTGAGTAAAAAATCGTTGTTACTGTTGGATTCTGTTGGATTTTTAACACGTTATTATTTCACAAGCATTTGGATAGAGGCATAATGATGTGTCCTCATGTCCTCTGTTCTTTTACTGTTGAGGAGTGGAAAGATTAATTTTTTAAAAAAGTCTCTCCAAAACCATTGCACCAGAGTTGCAAGTGACTGGTTGGCAGGGTATATTCTAGACGATATCACCAAATCCAAGTGCAGGCAGGGCATGACTCCTTGCCGAGTAGGAGACTTCTTCTTGCCAGGAAGACTTGTTTTAGCACAAAAGAAAGGCCAAAGGCACTGAGAGGCAGGGGTTGAGTCTTCTTTAATCTGTGTCTGGATATTCAGGGCTGTGAGGTGAGCACTCCTCTCTGGAGTAGCTGCTGCCTGTGTGTGACAGTCACATAGGTGGGGACTCTTCCAAAGCTGCCACTGAAGAGCCTTGTCTCAGCCACCCCCCTGGGATTTCAGTCCACATTTCCAGCCTCGCGTCTGCATCTCCTCAACACCCCTTCAGGCAGAGCATCACTTTTGGGAAATGCTGTGGCAATTTCTATACCCATAGGAGAAGGAAGTAATCAAAGTTCAGCATGGCTAAGAACAGCCAATGATATTTGTCAGTTCACCATGAGAGAGTGAAAATAGCACAGTTTTCTACAGTTTTACAGTCTTTTTTTTTTTTTGGGAACCCAAAGATTCTAAGAAAGTGGGGTTTAATATGGCTGTGACTGAAGGAGATGAGAGGAAGAAATAGTTTTGCACAAAACAACCTTTGAATTTACCAACAGCTGGAGGAGAGCTGTGGCATTTGCCCTCACTCCTGTATTTTCTTGTTAGGCTTTTTGTCAGCAGGAAATGGAAAATACTCATTGAAAGTATGGAATGATTGAAAGAATGTCTCTTTCTGAGTACATTTTAGGTTTTAATTTTTTATGACTTATTTCAGCTGTTAAAACTAGGCTCTTTTTCTCCTGACTTGATTCCAGCTGTTAAAATACCAGTTTATAACAGGCATTTCTGGTATTGCTTCTTACTGGCATGAGCTTGAATTTTTTACCGCTGAATTTCATACTTTTAAATACCATTTCATTATATACTCCTGACTTCCAAATGATTTCTGGATAATAATATTGTACACAGCCTGTTTCCTCTCCTCTGTAGCCTTTTAACTAGTCATTGGCCAGGGGCAAATGACCCGTTTTTCAAGTTTTGGCAGCCACTGGAATGATGCTAGTATCTGTGTAACTGGATCAATGCCTGGAGGAGCTGTTTGGAGCCCATAATTTGCTGACATGACATAATTTTTTTTCCCCCAATCATTATGTGATTTAAAACTCCTCTAGCACAGCAATTTAAAGAAATTTTATTCTCGAAATATCTTACATAAGGAAAAGAAACCCACCCAGATGACATTGTTCCAAGATTATTTTCTGTTTAATTCTGTTAAATACATTTGAGTACACTGGGTCTTTTTTTATTTTTCTGAAAATATGTATTGATTTGCTCAAGGAGATGCAGATTTTTGTAAAGCACTGCAGGGAATCAGTCTGGCACAGCTGGTAAGTTTTTGCTGTGTATGTGGTAAACAGTAATAAATTGAGGCCAGTGTAGCTTTTGTTGTGTGCAGGTCATTTTTTGCATGAATATACGATATGCTCCATGCATATAATAGATCTAAATAAATACTTATTTCAGAGAGGCCCAACTTGGGCATCTCAACTACACAGTGGATTTTTTTGATGGATTGCACTTGGCTCCTCAAGACCTATTAATTTAAATCAAGGTCAGTGGCAGTAATCTCTTGGTGCAATGTCAATCTCAATTATAGTGGGGATAGCATAATGAAATTGAAGTATGATTTTAGGTAGATACATTTCAAATAACTTAACTTGACATTTGACCTAAATAGAAATGCATATTCATGATGAATGTATTTGAAAGTATTAGGATACAAAGTAGTGCAGTGGTATTGAATAGTAGTATATCTGTAACCAAAATCCTGGAAAATTTGTTATTTAAAATATTTTTAACAGTGATCCATAGATATTTTAATTTCTAACAATAAATTAATTTTATTCTGGAAATAATGTGGAATTCTGTCCCTTTTAACATACTGTGAAAAGACTCCCTAATAATTTATTTGCCATCAGGGTGGAAGAGAAATTGAATGTGGTTCAGAGCACCTTGAGACTGCTGTTCAAGTGGATTTATTATTTTCAACATACTTTTTAGTCACTGTAATTATGATCTCTGCAAGACACTGGGTATGGTATGGACTATCACATCTTCTAATTGGCAGTAGAGAAATACTGTTTGGAAGTTGCAATGTCGGAACTGAAAAGTAGCCTGGTGTAAGTCTGGTGGGAGATAGTAGTTTAAAACAGTATCTGGATGCATTTGGTTGCTTTATAATAACATTACACATGTAAATATAAATGTGTTGTGCCTCTGTCTGTAGACATCAGGTTCTCTGCTTTTACAAACTCAGGGTGCATCTTGAAATGTGTGTCCCAAGCCAAGGGTTACACCCGGATAACAAGACCATCTGTATTATCAGTGTGATATTGCAGAGCATATTAAATCTCACGTTGTCACAGATGCGTTCTTCAAGCTTAAACAAAAAGGGGAAGATTACTTTGTAATTTGGTTTTGACTGGGTTTTGTTTGTAATTTGGTTTTGACTGGGTTTTGTTTTGGGGCTTTTTGGGTTTTTGTTTTTGTTTTTTTTTTTTAAACTGGTTAGTTACTATGTTTGCTGAGTTTGATAAACACTCTTTGACACCTTTGTGCCCTGTCTTAAGGTTTTTTGTTTCCCTCTTCTCTGGGGTATATAATTGCATGGTCATCCTGCCTTTGGCTAGAGATAGAGATCCACTGTGCAATGGATGAATAACCAAGACCTGAACTCCAGGACTTCTTTACAAGTTTATGGTCCTTAGTTGTGGTGTATTATCATGACCTCCTCTTTTTCTTTTTGTCAATAGGATCTGTTTTTACACTAAAAGTTCAAGTAAATGACATCATCAGTCATCAGTACCTGCGACAAGCAGTGGTGGAGGTGTTTGTGAACTACACCTTGACAAATTCTACTCTTACTGGGAACAATGGAGCAGTGTTAATAAAAGTCCCCTACAAATTAGGATTAAGCTTAACTATTGTCTCATACAAGGATGGCTACCTGCTGACACCTTTGCCTTGGAAGACTGCAAGAATGCCAAGTACGTAAGCGTCTTACAGTCCTATTATTAAACTGTATCTGGCAGTAATTAAATTTCTCTCCCAAGCTGTCTGCGTAGTTGCTGTTAGCTGAACATGACTCAGTGAAGTCAGTCAAGGGAGGTGATGCCTGTCAATGCAGATCTAAGGGTGAACGGTCTGTTAAACTTGTCAAAATTCTTATTACTCTAAAACACAATATAGCCCTTTCTAAATCTAAGTAGGTTATGTTGTGACACACAGTGAATTCTTAGAAATTTTTTTTCCTAGATTTAGCAAAGAGCTGTTAATGTGTTCTGACAAAAATCCTGTTGACCTGAGTGATTCCTGGAGTGCCAATGCTTTTTGTCCTCTATGACAGGTATAACCTGTTGTTACAGCTCCCCTTAAGCAGTGTTTCCTCACAGGTTTTCTTGTTTAACTACTGCATACTCTTAAAAAGGTACATGATTTTTTTTTTTAAAGAGACTTTTAAGAATTCTAGTCACTGTTTATCCATAGAAGGTATAAAACAGTAGCAAACATTCAACAGAGGTCTTTCTACCTAAACACTAAAATTGTTGCTCTGGATAACAGGAGTAATTTATTTAGTCTTCTTATACTCTCTGGTTTAAGTGTTCTGTTCAATATTTCTTTGGATTTGGAGACCTTGGAGGATTTTTTTTGGTTGCATGGTGTAACAGATATTACCATTTTCCACAGTATACTCGTCTGTGACGCTCTCATTATTCCCACAAAGTCAAGCTAATATATGGCTGTTTGAAGATACTGTCTTAATTACTGGAAAACTGTCTGGTAAGTTCTGTGTATGCAGACTGTAATTAAACACTTTGTGATAGCCATCTGTACACACATGGAAAAAAATTAAGCATCATCTTATTCTCATGTAATACCTATCCACTCAAAGCCAGATTTTCTGTTAATTACGTAGCTGTATGAGGGGCTGTGACAAGTGCTAGACTGGAAATACATAAATCATGGAGAAAGTGGGTGAAAACAGGTTGTTATGCTAAGTGGATTTCTGAAGAGTAGTAAAAACACTGTTTGTGTGTTTTACTGTGGGTAAGACAAAATATTACTCTTTTACAGATGCCAAATCTCAACTGAGTGTTCAGTTTCCAAAATCTTTAATAAAGATTCCAACGAATCATATTGCAAATGTTACCGCCTATCTGACAGTGCCAGAGCAATTTTTGAAAGTGGACAGCTTTCTCTATACAACAGGAATTATTCTAAATAAATCAGGTATGTGAGTATGTTGGTTAAGAATTCCTATAAAAAAAATTATAATATTATAATGCATATGAGTGCACAGTGTTTCAGAAAAACATATGCTTAATTTAAGAGGGCTTGAACCTGTTTCCATTATGTTAGATCACAAAGCTTTGTTCCATAGGAGTAAGCTATAAACACATCAGGTGAGTAATCAGTGTTACTCTATGTTGGTCCTTGCAGTATGAGAACATATCTTGGTGCACTGAAATACTCCTTCAGAGTCTGCTTTCACACACACAGACACACACACACACACACACACACACACACATATATATGTTCAGGATTTCATGAGACTGTGGAATTGGTTTAGTAAACACCTTAAAAATGCAATTATAGCCAGACTGTAAACTAGGTGAACCTAAAGAAATCAGTGTAACAGCAGGCATTGACTTCAGCTGTGGGGATTCTGCATTTTCACTGGAGTGATTGGTTCTAGGGCATTGCACCCAGCACAAAGATTGTGTGGAACTTCTTGCTTGGCTCACAGTCAGTCAGTCTGGGCAAGTTTGGGACCAAGTGGTCCCTGTGTATACAGCGCACAGTTGTAATAATGTTTTTTGTGCATCTGTTTCACTGGAGAAGCACTAAGTGGTTTCATGAGTCATAACTCTGCTCTTATACCACTGGATTTTTTAGTATTTGTCATTCTATCAGATAGTTTTTTAATTTGCCTAAGTGCAGTAACCTCTGGTAGGTTATACTGTGTGCAGTTCCATCTTTCTTTTGTTCTTTTCTTTCTATTCCCAGTGGATCTGAAGTCATGAGGCTCTGAAATTCATTGTAGTGCATGAAGAGGGCACTCCATGGCTTATTTAAACTTGTTATACTCTATTCTTTAATTTTCATTCCATCAAAGGCATCATATATACTGATATTTTGACATAGATATTTTAAAATCTTTTTTTATCGGTATTTCAGCTCTTTAAATGGAAGGCAGAAGGGAAGAAGCATAGGAGACTAAGCAGTGTTTATCCTCTTTGAGTTTTCCCTTCAGTTTGTCTGGCATGTGTTTTAAATTATTCATATACCCCTAAAGGAATAGGCTTCGTTTTAGGGCAGGTGGAAGCTAATTGATATCTGATGTGCCAGTTCTCTCACAACCAGCTTCTAACAGCCTGCATAGATTTAACATTATTCTGCTGCTTACTAATTCTGTTTCAGCTTCTCTCACCATCTTGTCATATTGGGCATTCTGCAGCATTTGCAAACTGCTGAAAGGGAAACAAAGGAAAGATACTTTCAGGCTGCTTTGTAAATGCAACATTTCCTCTGAGTGCTTTGAGAAGCCTCATGATTACCTATTCAGTTAATTCTGGCTGCCAAATTAGGAAATTAATCCTTACAGGAGGAGTTCCATATGCCTTCAGTTTGATTCAATGTTATGTACATTGTGATTATACCAAAATTCTTGTATGATCTGTATTTCACATCAGTTAGGTGTTTTGTAACCTCATTATCTGAGGGGAAAAACCCTCCTTCCCCGGTCCTAAGACAAGTTTTGCCTCATCGTTAATTCTACAGTCAGCATAGAACCTGGATGTTGCAAATCTGTTTCTCTTACAGCATTAGTATAGAAATGACTGTGTTTTGTTTTAATCATAGGTTGTTAAAAGTTCAGAAGAAAAGTAATGTTGATTTTTATTTGACCAAATTGATAACAGCTGACTGTATAGCTGGATGTAGATGAGGATTTGCCTTTAGTAGCTTAATTCTTAATTTGTTTCTTTTAAAATAAACTATGAATGGAGAATTACAAGAGATTTCTTGTTTCCAGGTTTCAAAAGCATGGAATTAACTCCTCTTGCTGCCATATGTGTAAATGTTCTTTTGGCTGGGAAAGAATTGAATGTAAATGGTCCCATTCAGGTTACACTTCCTCTTCCCACAACTACTGTAAAATCAGGAGATGCTGTACCTGCCTGGACATTCGATATGAAAATTGGTAAGTGGGTTAAGTTATTTGTTATTCTGCCTTCCAGCACATGCCTGTAGTTTTGGGCACATGGCACTGCGGGTCATGGAACAGTGATGGCACTATTCTAAGAAGTGATGGTCAATAGATGGTCGATTTTCTTAATGGACTACCTTGAATTAGTTAGTTCAAAAAGCTTTGGTAAAATTCATTAGCATTCTTCTTGCCTGCTTTTTTAATGTGCTGGATTTTTATTTTTGTGGGAGGTTGAGTATTCACAGAACATATATTTTAGATGATGTTAAATTTCAAGCCTAGTAATTTTGTGAATTCCTTCTTAAAAGAAAGCAAACCAGAACTGAAGGTTTGGATGCTTTGTTTCTTAGAGTGTTGCTCTAAAGATCCTTTGATGCTAGAACTGGAATATGTTGCTTCAGTTAACAAAAACAATTCAGAAAGTGAAATGAAGGGGAAATAAGAGTTATTCAAGGGAACAACATTGTTCTTCCAAAATGCAAAGAGGAGGCTGGGGATTAGTCATTCTAAAGCTTTTGTCATCCCTTCATGTCTAATTTTAGTCAGGAGTGAGTAATGAGCTACATCCACATAACCCATTTAGATGACCTGTATTAGGTGTGGGTGCATTAATGTCCTGATTGTCCTACATTCTACCTTATGGTTGCCATCACACTTCAGCTTGAAATATGCAAGTGAGTTGGGGAGGGCATGTGCTGCTCCTTATCAAGGCAAAAAGCTTTTGTCCACCTGTTGGAAGTACAGGAGAGGGACACCAGCTCTAACAAAGTGTTGTTTATGTGTTCAAGAAAGAAACTGATCATCTTAATGGAGAACAACTGAAGAACATGGATTTGAATTAAGAACATGCTAATAAAATTTGGCTAGTGGGAAAAAAGTCTTGTGGGAAAAAAGTAAATAGGATAAGTTTTGGCATAGAAGATTAAGTCTGTCTATGCACCTAAGAAGACTTTAGAGGGATAACTGGTGGGAAGAGATGGCATTTTTCATCAAAGAAAGGGTTTTAGTCTGAGGTGGCAAAATATCACCCAGGGTTTAAATTTCTTACTGCCACAGCCACTTTTGCCAGCTCCTGTGCTCATCCTGTGCTGAGCTGCTTTAACTCCCTAAACAAAGCTAAGTCAACACTGTTGTTAAAACAACGAGTTGACAGAACTGGAGCAGCACAGGATCAGGTCAGAATATAAACCAGTGTAAGGTGTTTGTTATGTGGGTGTTGAGGGTCCTTCTCAGCATCCCTACGTAGGCATGTTGGCCTTGGGAGTAAAACAGGAGCCAGGATCATGGTATGCTGATCCAAAACCCAGTAAAACCAGTTGTTTTTTTCCTCTCCAATGGGATGTACTTTGACAGAGATCCCAGAAAGGCAAATTGTTTGTAATGGATGCTCTCTGAGGTGTACTGTTCACATGGAGCCTTCACTGCTGCTTGCTGAGGAGAGGGCAAGGAGGATGGCAAAAAAGGACAGAAACTTTTGGGGCATAACTTAACTTGAACTTTTTCTCCCATTTCTTCCTTTCTCACAGTAAAAATTTGCAACTGTATTCACTTTCTGGATGTTTATTCTTAAATATGTTTCTTTTATTTTTTACCTTTGGTCCAACACATGAAAAATGACTTTTTCCCAAGGTAACTGAGTAATTGCAAGGCATGCTGTAGTCAAGGTTCTGCTGACTGAGGGCAGCTGAACACCTCAGCTCTGCAGCAAGCATTCCAGAGCATCCATAAGGAGCAGCAGGCCCTCATCTGAGCTGAATGCATAGCTCCTGCTGCACTCAGTAATGAGGCTCTGGCATGCGAGATGTCCCCAGCAAGACACTGACACAATTTTTAACTCTGAAGTCCTTGGGTAATGTGTTATGATGGTAATCAGAGCTCCCATGTCAGTATTGGAAGTGGCAAGGGAACAGGTCTGTGTGGGCTGACCCATATGCACCAGGAAAAAGATAGAAATTGTTTTCACAGTTCTGCCTGTGCAGTGTTCCCTGGGGTTACTCCAAGTGTAGTAGTACTGAGACTGTTCCTGGAAAATGAGCTTTGGTAATTGTACTCCAGCTGCTGTAAATGCAGAATTTGTTGATCTATATTGAGTATGTCTTCCTTCTCACTAAATATTTTGCTGCATTAGTGCTAAAAGTGCTTTGTGGATTTTAATAGAATTACAAAAACCAGAAAGCTTGCATTCAACATTAAATTGAGAATTATATCCTTCTGCTTGAATGGCAGTAAACCATAGATAAAATGGGCTTACTCATTAATCACATTTTAATATTTTTTCTTAATACCTAGTATTTTCTATGGAGTATATTGGGGGAAGATGTAATTTACAGAAAAGGACAGCAAACAGTGTATAGCTTCTTATGGATTTGTTCAGTTAAGATAATTTCTAGGTGTCCAGAAGTTCTATTTTTGCCTTTTGTACAATGCTTGCTGGTATTACTCCTGACTCTGGGCAACGTTTCTCAGGTGGCTGAGAAAGCACTTTCAGAGCTCTAGGTGGTTGCTGCTGCCCTTCGCCTGTGCCAGCCATCACAAGCACCAGGAGAAGGCTGCATGTTTTACTGCTAAGTGATATTTTCTCTGTGTGTGCCTGTGCATGTGGCAGGTGTCCATCCTCATCTTTACCTCCTGGCTGGGAGATATTTACTTTTGCTTTGCTGAAAGAAGGGTCCTGGAAGAAAATAGAATTGAAATCCATATAAGCTCCATCTTACATGAGCTATACTGTTTTCATACTTTGATTATTGGTGTTTAAAAAAAGCTGGTGGTTGTCTCTACCTCTCAGTATTTGCAGGTTGAATTTGTAAGGTTGGTTACATGAGGATGTTTTCTGTCCTTAGAATTTCACAGATGGCCCACAATAAATGTGTTTAAGTGAATCAAGTATAATTCTCCCTATTCTAATGGATGCTTTATTAATTATAGAAGCGGGCATACCATAATACCTGTCCCATGTGTTGCCAAACAGATGGTGTGTCCTAACAATAGCACTTCCTTGGGCTAAGTGAACTGTTACAGCCCTGGGGCAGGGAGAAGGAGAGAAACATTCAAGACAAACATTGTTTATCCTATTGCAGCTTAATAAGATTAAAATGTTTTCCCACTAAGTTCTGCTAGCTGATGGTAAACTTGTGTTCACATGCATCAGTTAACCTGCTCCCTCATTTTTTAGTCTTGGCCTTCATGCATGCTTAAGGTCATATAATAGGCTTTTACAAATTATTTGTGTGCATATCTGTGTGCATATATGTAAAAGACATTTATTAATAGAAAATAAGTCATAATAATTTTACTTCTGGCAAGTAATGTTGATGCTTTGTTTCAAAGTAAACAGCCACAGAGGGATATTTGCAATGAAATTGTCAGGAGAGGAAGTTTGCCTGTTTAGCTAAAGCTGTGTAATAAACAATGGCTAAGTCAGAAGTTTCAGTTTTCTTATGACCTTGTGTATTTTTGGTAATAGCCTAATTGCTGATGGTTTGAGGTATAGAAGAATCCTGCATGGCATGTGCAATGTTTTGTCCTTTTTTTCCCCCCAGGTGCTTGGGTAAACCGTGGGCTAGGAATGGTCAAGGAAGTGGATGGTCAGTTAGTATGGACATATACTGCTCAACACTTGGGCTACTGGATAGCAGCTCCACTGCCTGGAACGAGAGGTATGACAGCAACTGGCCAAGCAATTGCTGAATGCCCCACGTAAGGCTGTCAGTTTGATTGCTTTATTTAATAGCAGGAAGGGAGAAGTGACATGCAGCTTCTTCACTTGGATAACTTTTCTTTGAGTCCTTACAGTGATTTTCTTGCATGTTTTGTAAATTCATATGAAGGAATCTATCAGAGAAACAGTATGTCTGATTCCAAAACCAGATAGGACTCTCTGACAGAGTGCTAAGTAGAAAATGTAGACCGCTTTTCTAAGTTTGTTTGGACAATTAATACAAATATAATTTGTCTGGAATGAGGTAGATGTCATGGTAAGGCTTTAGTACTTGAGATGAACCTGTCATTATATTGTAACCTGTTTGTGTATTTTCTAGTTTGCTGAAATAGTAAGGTGAAAAGGGTAGGATGAACATAATGCCATTGGAACACAAAATCACTGGAAAAGTACCGTTCAGTTTATTAGCTCTGCACATCAAGTGGAATCATTTGGTTTTAAGAACTAATGCTTGTCTGCTTTTGTTTGACAATCTAGAATCCATTATTAGTGCTGTTTCCAAGGACATAACAGCCTATCACACAGTGTTCCTTACGGCCATACTGGGAGGAACTCTTGTCATTATCATTGGATTTTTTGCTGTTCTTCTTTGTTACTGCAGGTAAGCAAAAAGAAGTTTCAGTGGGCTCATTATGAGTAGAGTTTGAGGTTGATAAAATAGCCTTTTCAGGTTAAGACTTGTTTCCTTTGCTAAACTGTAATGGGTAGCCTAAAATTTTTTAAGAAATTACTGTTACAGAATTTCATTTTAAGTTTGTGATGTCCCATTACACTATAACTTCTTAACCAAAGTCTAACCTTCAGCTTTGCTAGTCAACAGTCCAGTATTTTGTAGTATGCTCTGCAGTCACCTTACTTCTCTTTTGCATAGGGATAAGTGTCGTCGCACACAGAAGAAGGAAAAAAACACAACTAAGCTGGAGATCATAAAAAAAGATCAGACAACGTCAACAACTCACATAAATCACATCAATGCTGTGAAAGGGTCTTTAAAGTTGGAGGATAAGTCACAGTTATATACACCGAAGATTTCTTCATACAGCCCTCAAAGAAGGCTGTCCATAGACACAGAAGACGGAAAATCACAAGACAATTTTAAAATCTACACGGAGGATGCTTCTTACCAGTCATCCTGTCAGACTGGTCAGGCAAGAAATTCAGCCCATTCAGTGGAGCCTAATGCTGGAGTGAGGCTTTTACAGCAGCCAAAGCACAGTAACAGTACTATTTCCCAGGCTCCTAGGGACATTCCAGACCAAAACACATACCTTTCACTGAAAGAGGAGATGTATGGGCTTTCCCACATCCCAGAACATCTAATGCATATTTACAATCAGCCTATTGCTATTCTTCAAACCTCAGACCTTTTCCACTCCCCAGAACAACTGCATCCTGCTAAATCAGCAACTTTGCCAAGGAAAGGGCAGCTGGTGTATGGCCCCATGATGGAACCCATGAATCGCGACAATTACATGCAAACACTCCCCAAAATGCCAGTGCACTCTCATCCCCAGCCTTCTGCCTGCAGAGATGAAAACAGTACCCTGGGTGGTGAAGAGGGCTTACCTTCCCAAACATCCAACTGGAGCCGGTACACCAACAGCTTACTGGAATCTGTCTCTGTTCCTGGGACATTGAATGAAGCAGTTGTAATGACTCCATTTTCATCTGAACTTCAAGGTATTTCGGAACAAACATTGCTTGAACTCTCTAAAGGAAAACCATCTCCACATCCTCGAGCATGGTTTGTGTCCCTGGATGGAAAACCAATTGCTCAAGTGAGGCATTCCTTCATAGATCTGAAAAAGGGCAAAAAAACAGAGAGTAATGATACTAGTCTGGACTCTGGTGTGGACATGAATGAGCATCATCCTAGCAGGAAACTGGAGAGAGAGAAAACTTTCATTAAAAGTATGCCACATTCTAAGATTCTTTACTTGGAAGATCTGGATCTGAGTAGCAGTGAAAGTGGGACCACTGTTTGCACTCCAGAGGACCAGGCTGTGAGGCACATTATGGAAGGAGGGAATGGGCCAGTCACAGAACAGCATGATGAGGAAGGTCTAAGAAAAAAATCTCTACCAGGAAGTCATGAGTCTGGTATCCCTTCTGCTAAAAAAAGGGATAGACCACCTCTAATGAAAAGAGATAGCAAAACCAATATCTGGAAGAAAAGAGAGGAGAGGCCGCTTATTCCTATAAATTAAAACACAATGTGCTTTGTGCTGTTGCTCTCCCTGCTGGTTGTTGACCTCTTGGCTGCTTCTGTAATTCTGCAGTGTTGGGTTTACAAGGGAAAAGTTGTTTTCTAGTATAAAAAGTTTCCTTTTTTTAACGTACAGATTGAGTTACTAAACTTCATCTGGGCAATTGATATTCCATGCAAATTGAAAACAGGGAAATGCTACTTGTAAACTTCTCCAGTTCCTGATTTTATTGGCAGTATGGGGAAGGCCCACATTTTAATTAGCCTGTCATTCTTGGACTCACCTTTGGGAATGCACAGTGAGAAATGTAGGCACATGTTTTAAGTTTTTTGTACTTGTTGCAAATGTGATGGTAGCCTAGTTAAAGCCATTCCTCAGCCTTGTTCCTAATCAACGTGACCATTCTGTACAGCATTTTATATGTGAACTTTTCTAGGGATCTGTTACTACTTCTTTGTACAATGTGAAATGTTTCATCCGTTGGTCCCACAACACCAGCAGATGAGCTCTGTTGGATTTATCAGCAGAGCTCTATAGCATTACTGCCCTCCCTGTGTGGCCATCCATGTGCAATTCCATACAACAGTGGGAGAAGGGGGAAGTGTACAAGCTCTGTGGCCACTGCAGTTCACGGTCCACACTATCTTAAGATGTTGCCCATCTGCTTTGTTTGAATCTGCTTTGTTATGGCCCACGGATGTTGAAGACTGACATCAGTTGTGAAGTATCTACGTCCAGCAGAAAAGGACTGGTTCTGGTAGCATTTGAAGCTGCAGCTACTCCTGATCCCAGTGTCTTGTTTTGGCTTCTTTGTCAGTGAACATCTTCTCTTTTGCATGCTGTTGGGCCAATTGTGCTCCACAATATAGCCTTGAATCTCTGCATATTTATAAGTGAGAGTTTGGCCCATGATGAAGTGTGTAAGATTTGACAAATTATGCCTTGGAAATAGTTTCTTGAGCAGGAAAGCTCGGCACCGTTGCTTTTTATTTTATGTTTAAAACAATGGGAGATCATTTGAGGTTTATGTGCCTACATTTTGCCAGCCTGAGCTGCTTTTATCTAGGTTTGCAGAGGAGTTAAGCAGGCTTTAAAAGTTGGGGGGAGGGTTACGAGCATGAGACAGAAGATTGCAAAATTTGGTCTATAATGCAATATAAATACTACTTATGACTCATCTTAGAGTTAAATTTACCAAAAGTCATGAATGCATGAATTGTAACTAAGATATGTATAGAGGAAGGAAAGGCCATCAAAATATTCTTTAATTTTAATGTTCATCTTGTCAAAGTGATCATTTCAACTTTGGCTAACAGAAAAATGGATGCATCTCTTAATGTGCTTCATATAGTATACAGAATGTATTTCTGTGGCTTTGAGGCTGTTTCCCCGGTGAAATAAGTTCCAGAATTTTGGCTTTGGCAGTTTGATTATAAATCATCCTAAAAAGGCTTTATAAATATTTCCCTTAGAGCTTGGTTAAGGTTTTGTACCAAGATCCAAACACACAATGCCTGTATTTGAATTGTGGTGTGAACAGTGCTTGGTTATCTGCCCTGTAGTACACTCAAGAGTTGGGAAGTATCCTATGCAGCTGGGCTTCTGGGAATATTTACTCAGGAAATATTACTGTGAAATATGTCTGTTGTGTTGGGATTGTCAGTTGTCTGGTGCTGTTTCTAGAAGAATATGTAAGGTAACCATGATGGTACTAGCAATGCATCAGTCCAAATTCTGGTGAGCAGTTGCTTCATGAATGAAGTGTTCCTATTGAGTTCACAAGTATGAAAGTGCAAATTGAGTTCAAGATGAGTGTGTGTGTGGTGGGTTGACCTTGGCTGGATGCCAGGTGCCCATCAAGCCTCTCTGTCACTCCCCTTTCCCAGCTGGAAAGGGGAGAGAAAATAACTCCTAGTTGGAAAACAACTCCTAGATTGAGATAAGGCAGTTTGCTAAAGCTAAAGCAAAAGCAAAAGTTTTCATGTGCACAAAGAGGAAAAAAATAGGTTTGTTCTCTCCTTCTCATCAGCGAGCAATGTGTGGCTGCTTCCTGGGCTGCTTCAACACGTGTAGTGGTTGCTCCAGATGGCAAACCTTGTAAATAACAAATGCCCCCACTTCCTCCTCCTTTCCTTAGCTTTTATATCTGAGCTGATGTCATATGGTATGGAATATCCCTTCGGTTAATTTGGGTCAGCTGGCCTGGCTATGTCCCCTGCCAGGATCTTGCCCACCCCCAGCCTGCTGTTTGGCAGGCAATGTTGAGAGTCAGCACTGATGCTGTGCCAGCCCTGCCCAGCAGTAGCCAAAATACTGGTGTGTTATCAACACCTTTCCAGCTCCCAGTGGAAAGCACAGTGCTGGGAAGGCTGCTATGGGAAATGAACTCCAGCTCAGTCACACCCAATATCCATGAGCATCACCATCACAGATGGGAATATCGGCTCCGGCACCTGGAGCACCTCCTTCCCCTCCTTCTCCACTGACCTTGGTGTCTTGCAGAGATGTTCCTCTCACATATTCTCACCCCACTCTTCTCTGGCCACAATTACATCTGCACAGTAACTTTTTTCCTTCTCAAATCTGTTATCACAGGGGTGTTACTATCATTTCTGCTTGGCCCAGCCTTGGTCAGCAGCAGCTCTGTCCTGGAGCTGCTGGCATAGGAGAAGCTTCTGGCAGCTTCTCACAGAAGCCACCCATGTAGACCCCCCCACTACCAAAACCTGGCCACTCAAACTTAATACACATGGTGAAGCAGCTGTCCCCCTGCAACCCATGGCATGCAGATATCCACCTGCAGCCTGTGGAGGATGCATGAAGAAGGCTGTGAACCTACGGGAAATCTGTGCTTCAGTGGGCTCCTGGCAGGACCTGTGGACATGCAGAAAGAGGAGCACACCCTGGAGCAGGTTTCCTGGTAGGACTTGTGGCCCTGTGGGGGACTCGTGCTGGAGGCAGGCTGTGCCTGAAGCACTGCACTCTGTGGAAGTGAGCCACGTTGGAGCAGTTTGTGGAGAACTGTTGTCCATGAGAAGGATTCAAGTTGGAGAAGTTCATGGAGAGCAGCCTCCTGTGGGAGGGACCCTGGGCTGGAGCAGGGGAAGGACTTCTGTCCCTGAGCAGCGGCAGAAACCACGGGTGATGAACGGACCCATTCCTGTCTCCCTGTGTCACTGCAGGGAGGAAGTAGAGCTGGGAAAGAGGGAGGGGTGGGGGGAAGGTGTTTCTAAGATTTATTTTACTTCTCATTATCCTGCTCTGATTTTGTCAGTAATAAATTCAGTTAATATCCCCAAGCTGAGTAAGTCTGTTTTGCCTGTGACGGTATTAAGTGAGTGATCTCTCCCAGTCCTTATCTCAATTAATGAACTTTTCATTATATTTTCTCTCCTCTGTCCACTTTGTCCAAGGGATTGGTAGAGTGGCTTTGGTGGGTGCCTGGCATCCAGCCAGGGTCAAACCACTACAGCATGCAAATAAGTCTGTAATTAAATTGGCCTAAAGAACCTAAAAGAGGTTTAATTATGATTCATCTATTTCAGATGTGAAGATGGCTTGTCATATTAGCATGCCTTTGGTTCTCTTTTTGGGTAACAGGAATTTTGTTGTCCAACACCAAATACCTTTTCACAGTACTTTTTTTTTAATGTGCAGTTCTACTGGATTTTTTTATATGACTTCTTAGCCCCAGATACTGATAATTGCATCCTTTGCTTTATTATTTACATTAGTAGGAGTCAATTTATGTATGCACATTTCTTCTGAAAGGGTTCAATATTGCCCTGTTTGCAGAGTTGCATTGGTTCTGATGGCTCCCTTTTCAAAAAGAGATTATTATACATTCTGTTGAACATAACAGAAAATCCCTGACAAGCTAATGGTTTTGAGGAGTTCATATTAAATTCATATGTCTTTACTTGAAATTTTGTTCACCTACAATAATATTTCAGATTTTTTAATGCATTTTTCATTGTATGTACCAAAAAGACCTAATTTCTCAAACTTACTTGTATCATTAAAAAATACAGCCTACTGTAAATGGCTTTATTTACCTTGTTTCAAAGGAACCAAGTTTGGCACTCCATTGTTCTCGTTCTCTGACAGAGTATGTATCTGGCTGTCAAAGAAAAAGGATTAGAAATCCAACTCTAAAATGATTATGATTTATATTCACACAGAATATTTCAGAATATATTATCTCAGTCTTCACATTCCATCTGTATGTTGGAATTTATGCACTGGAAAAACCTGTATTGCCTACTAGTGGTTAGAATTCTTTTTGGTTTTAGATCATTAATAAAAAGGAGTTTGACTATGCTGAGCTCTAAAAATTTTAATTCCACAAAAAATTCTACATGATGTTTAACATGTAGAGAAGACAGAATGTCACAGTGAAATTTGTTTTGGTAGTCAAACTAATGCTTTTCTGTATTTCTCTGTATGATTTCAACATACGAATTTATAGGAATCACTGAATTTCTTTTTTAAGATTTCTGTTGACTCTTTGTGGCATTAACAGACTCTTAAAATGCTGGTGCCAGAATTGGGCCTATACAATAATTACCAAGGATTTGTGGCATACAGCTCTTGGAAAGGCTGGGGAAACCTTCAGAGGTTTTGACTTCTTTGAATCTGGAGGTTGCTTACCTTGAGAATAAGAAGTGGGCCATGTCTGTGAGCCCCTTCTAAGGAGAGAGGAATGAGTAGGGAAAATTGGAAAGGATACAGCTTCTTTCTGATGCTAATTTGCAAACTGATATGTATTTGTGCTTTGGTGGAATCAATTCTTTTTGAAGAACACAAATGTTTGCAAGACTTATGTCTCAGTTCTTCACAAAGCACTTCTTGAGCTGTCAGCTTTTGCAAGAAAATCCTTTATTTATGTACATATAGTTTTAAGTGCAAGCTCATTGACAGTAATTTTTAAATTGTTACCAAATGCTAGATATTTTAGAATTAAAAAAAAAAGGGGGGGGGAATCACTTAAAAATCACATCTGATTAAAAGAAAAAAATCTTTATAGTATGGTCAGAAAATAGAAGAACTCTGGTATTAGAAACCTGAAAGTAAAAATTATTATGTTGATTAGGGACATTATTTGCCAACATAAAGCTAGAGATGATGCACCAAAAATAATCCAGGATGTAGGAATGTTTAGTTGTCTCCTTTGTTTTTATGCAGTAATTTGTACCAAAGAGGATGAAATGAACGGGCACCAGTATAAACTTTTCTTGTTAGTTAAAAAATGACACAGTTTCACAACGCTACTGATCTAACACTGTGTAAATGAAAAGGCAGTGCACTACATCTATTGTCTATTACTTTACATTAGGAAAATCTGGAGATAAATTAGCCTGCTGAAGTGCCTTTCTCTTTCATCAGACTTATTTTATCAGTGGGACACTTGACTATCTGAAAAGCACATTATGGTTTTTTTCTGTTAGCCAAAAACCCCCTGAATTCATACAATTATGTAGCTTTTATAATCTTTTAAAAGGCAGATCTAGCATTCATTATGTTGGAATACTGACTCCTGCATGTTGATAATGATGGTAATTGTTGTAAACCCTGGTTTTTGTATTTTATGTTCAAAAAGAAATTAAAAGAAAATATCTTTAGCAATCTGAACAGTAGTGTCTTTTAAAAATGCATATACGGGATCTGATTCAACTTTGTACATCAAGTGCAAGCATCTTGAAGTCACTGGATAAATACGAAACTGACTGGGATATTAACTACAAAAATGAAATTAATATATGTTTATATATAAACACTATTATAATGATAAAACTCCTTTTTTCAGCTGCTAACTTTGCTTGCCAGTAGCAGCAGAAAGTGTATGGAGATGGGTACATAATTCTTATTTTCTAGAACTAATTATTTTCTCAATTTGAAGCATAACCTGCATTGTTTTAAATTGTTTTTTAATTATTTTTTTTTAATTCAGTGGTATAATGAAAACACAGTACTATGCCGACGGAGTTAAATGAGCATTCTTTTATAGTAGTTTGTACTAATTTGTGCCACACTTGTAACAGTAGGCAGCTACACTTGCATTAAAGAATTTATATGAAAGGTGGTTTAAATGACTTGAATCTGAGCTTCATTTTCTTTTTAAAAGCAGTATGCATTGTGTTCTGAAAAAAAAAAAAAAAGCTTCAGGTTTTTTTAAGACTGGAAGGGCAAAACTGTCATTTCTTTTTGTTCTAGCATTCTCAGCCTGAAAACTGTTTTACCAAATGAAATTTTTTCAGTCAGTTTTAGGACTTACTGAACATTCCTATATTCCCCCTCCCCAAAATATCCTGGTACTTTATTCCCCAAGTAATTGATTTAGTTCCTTTGAAGCACTTGTTGCACTTCAGTCCATGTTAGAACAGTAATATTTTTACATGTCATTGTGTAGAAATGCAGTTTTTAGTGCTCATTAGAGCATATTATTCATACAAAGCTTGGCTCTAGATGTTGCAAGGCAGATGAACTCATGGCACTGACTGTGTTCACCACCTTGAATTATGGAGCTTTATATTCAACACATGTTTCATGACTTTGGCAACCATTTGCAAAAATTCTCTAGTATGGATATTATTTATGTAAAACATTCTTGATATTCGGCATCCTGGTTTGAAGTATTTCTACCTTTTTATATTTTGTCAGAGGTGTCTTTTCATCTCTGTATTTACTACGGTATCAGTGTATCTGTTGCTGAAAATGTAACTAAGATTTGTAAAATGTTACAGCTTATGCAATATAATAAAAATCTGAAAAAGTTACCAATGCCTGAACTTTTATTTGAGCTTCTTTGAAGCCATATGTTGTTTAGGGACATCTCACAACACTTTTTTTCTAAATATCATTAAATGTATTTCTGTCATCACCATAATTCCCATGACAAAAGAATGTTATCCTCCTTCAGGTTGCCAATTCTAATAGAGTCACATTCTCTGTTCTGTTTCTTGTGAAGAAAAACTTCTGGTCTTCAGCTGGACCTTGGAGACAATCTCCTTGTTTGTGAGACAGCTCAAATTTGAAATGCTGCTCTTTCTGGAAATCTAGAGACAACATGGCAACAAAATTAACTTCCAAGACATAAGTATATGCATTTGTGATTGTTACAGTTATCTAAACTCAGGGATGGTATGAAAGAACCAGCTATCTATAGAACCACACATACTCATTTTCACAGAGCCTTAATTTTGCAGTTGCTGTGCTCTAGTTCAAGGCCTGGACTCTCTGTGAATTTGTTCATGCTGACAGAATTCCCCAGGCTGTAATAGTCCCAGGTACACCTTGTACAGAAGGTGACCGGTACCCTGGATAATAACAGTGAGAAGTTAATAAGGTCCAGTCAGGTTTAACTGGGGAAGATCCTGGCACTGATGGTTTATGCCCTGTACAAGCAGAGTCCAGTGAACCTCCATAATCTCCTCAGCTCATGTTGGTTCCTATGGCCCTTTATTTTGGACCACATTGTCAGCTGCAAGGACTTATCTACATAAAGATATGGGAAGGGTAGGGTAAGGTAGGATGTATTTGCGTCTGCTGTCCTTGTAAAGGTGCCATGGTGCAATGTACACAGGCAAAGGATGATGAAGCTCTCTTATAGTGCTATTTTTGCTTTTCTCAGTATCTTTCTGTAAGTACTTAGCTTTTAGCTGAATAAATCAAATCCAGTGTGATTTGTAAAACGGAAATTAAAATTATTAAACAGATCTGAGTAGGATACAAAAAAATGTTTGGTACCTGTTTAAAAATAAAAACTGTGGAGAACAGCAAAAGCCAGTGAAAGAGTCATGCCGTAGGTGATATTCAGCATATTGGGTACACCTCAGAAAAAAACCAAAAGCACATCAACAGAATAAGGAGCTAGGTTAATAAGCTTTTAACCCTTTATGATAAAGTAGTAGCTAGATTATTTATTTGGCGAAGGACAATCCAAATGCATACTACAGAATCATTTGGCGACGTACTGCACTAAAAGCAAGTTTAAAAACTTTGTTTGCCATGGATCAAACCTTGTCAAACAAACTTTGACAAACTTTGTTTGTCATGGATCAAAGCATATGTTGTCTACTCTCTAGGTGAAGTTGATGCCAAAAAGATTTTTGCTTTGTATATATTTTTCATGTATTGGTAGCCCTGTAGACTATTATATAGTTATATAGCTCCTTAACCAACTAATACTTTTCTTACCCTTTCTCTTAGATCTTAGAACAGCAAGCTAACCTTCCTGGAATCTTACCTAGTCTTGCCTCTGTAGTGAACCAAGGACATTTTATTTTTTTCCAGATATTCTAGACATAGTAAATGTGGGGTTAGAAGCTGGGGGGGGGGGGGGGGGGGGGGGAGAAGTGGCTTCAGTGGGGGGCTGAACCAAAAGGGTGGTTAATTAATTGTTTCTCTAACTGGATAATTTCTGTTAAGTATGCTAATTTGTTAAACTTATAAAATTGTCGGAGTCCTGTATTGTGTGCATTTTGCCATACTTGCAGCTGAAGGACCTTCATTGAAGGTAACCACTTTTTATCATTTTAATATTGTTTGGCTTGTGGTTTTAGGCATCATAATCAGTTACAATAAGGCAGAGAAATAAGTGACAAGCTATAAGATATACTGAAAGACTCTCAAAATACTGGTTTAAAAATATTTATTGTAGTGCTTTGCTATGCTGGAAATGCTCTGCAGTTATTACAAGGGTTTCTAAGGTGCCTGTTCAGTCTTGTTTTCTCTGTTGCATTCACAAGTTGTTTAGTTTCTAAATTCTATTAGAATGAGAATAAGACGTGCACGTTTTTCTCTGTAAAGTGGACACTTCACTGCAGAGCCATTCTCCAGCTCATCTTGGTGGTCTGCCCAAAGATTTATGTATTTAATGGGAACATTACCACAAAGCTATCTACAGAAAATGAATCCCAATTTCTGTTATCTCTCCAGAAGCAAATAAGAAAAATCACATCGCAATACTAAATAGTCTTCCTTTTCTTTTCCTCCTTCCTCTCCATCCACATTTTAACTCCTCAGATTGTCCAATTTCCCAGATTGCAAAAGGGCTGTAACAACTGTTGGGTATTTTTCCTTGTGTATTGGAGGTAGCTATGTTACGAGATCTTGTAGAATTTATTCTATGATTAGAAGTGCAGGAAGACAGAGAACAAATTTTGTGCCTAACCTGCACTAAGGGATGGAGAGCATTTTCCTTAATAATGCCTCCTGACATGGGAAAAACATCCTCTTCATCAAGTTCTCCCTGATCAATGCATCTGACATTCTCTTCCTTGTAAGAGTCTTAAACTGTTCTACAGAGAAAGTATTGTGTGATGAGAGAAGCTGAGTAATCTTACTGTAGCAAATTCTGTTTAATAAATTTAAATCTGTTTTTAAAAATAAATTTAAATCAAGGTCTTAGTCCTACCCCCAGCTTATATTCCTGTCACTGATTTCTTCAGTGACCTGATCCTGCTCTCCAGACTGCCAAAAGAACTAACCTAGCCAAACCCACTAATTTGCTGTTGATGTGGTGGGTTTTAATTCATCCTGTTGTATTTTGAGGTAAGTAATATATCCCCAACAGTGAGGAGAGAACAGGACAACTGCAGTGGCAGCAGGAGACAATGTAATTGATTTCTGCTGCGTGTCGCTGCAGGGGTTCGTGTCTCCATTCCGGGTGCACCCGGGGCTCAGGTAGGAACCATGAGGGTTTCTTGTGAAGTGTAAGATGGGTCTTGCATGCCTGTTTTTGACACCAGGGTTGTCTTTTTTCTGACTTAAACACACCTGCTCACTGTGTTTATGTATATGATATATAAACATTTATATATCTGATCTATAAACATCTCGAGTCCAGAGAAGGGCCACAAAGCTGGTACAGGGGCTGGAGCACAAGTGTGAAGAGGAGCAGCTGAGGGAGTTGGGGCTGTTTATCCAGAGAATTTATCGCTCTCTACAACTCCTTGACGGGACGTCGCGCTCTTCTCCCAGTTAACAAGTGACAGGACGAGAGGACGCAGTCTTAAGCTGTGCTAGGGGAGGTTTAGGTTGGACATTAGGAAGAATTTCTTCACAGAAAGGGTGATTAGACATTGGGACGGCCTGCCCAGGGAGATGGCGGCGTCACGGCCCCGGAGGCGTTTTAAGGAAAGAGGACGCCCCACTAGTGTTGGGGCGCTGGTGTTAGTCACAGGTTGGACCCGATGACCTCGCAGGTGTTTTGCAGCTCAGTGGATGCCGTGATTCAGTGACGGGCGCACACAGCCACCATTCCCGGTGGGAACACGCGGGATCCCACGGGCATGGGCGTGCGGGCCCCCCGCGCGGCCCCTCAGCGGGCGGTCGTCATGGCAACGGCGCGGCCGCCATGCCGCGGCCCGGCCTCAGTTCTTCCCGGGCAGTGAAGGGGAACCGCCTCCCCCCGTTGTGCCCTCTTCCCTCGCCGCTCCTCGGCCAGGAACGTCCTTGAAATAGCCGTGTTTTATTACGTGCCTTTAAAAGGCCGAACAGCCCTGAAAACCTTCACCAGCGGGGTTTCTGTTCTGTGCGAGGGTCGCTAGGGGGAACTGTTGCACTCCCTCTAGCCTGCAAAAATGCGTTTATTTACCCTCTCTGTTAAATACTTGTAACAATTCTTCAAACAGTTGATAGTTACGAGTCTTTTGGGAATAGAAGAGTAATTGATGTATGTTTACTGGATATAGTGTGTGTGTGTATATATGTATATATATATATATAATAATATGTTACAGTACATATAATATATAGTATGTATTATATATTATTATATCTATAATAATATGGAAATTATATATTAAATATATTATATCATTAAAAAGTTCTTTCCTGTGAGGGTGGTGAGGCCCTGGCACAGGCTTCCCAAAGAAGCTGTGGCTGCCCTATTTCTGGAAGTGTCCAAGGCCAGGTTGGATGGGGCTTGGAGCAACCTGGGATAGTGGAAGGTGTCCCTGCCCATGGCAGGGGGTTGGAACTGGATGGGCTTTAAGGTCCTTTCCGACCCAAACCATTATAGGATAATGTGGTAACGGAGCTTTAAATCACATGTATGTTTTTTTAAGGTGTAAGAAATTCTTCTTGTCCTGTGCTCAGCTTCTCTGAAGTGCCTTTTTGTTTTTCAGAAGTGACTGAGTCCAGCTGGAACGTGACAGAGATGGAGCAGAGCTCCCAGAAGGGCAGGAAGGGTCAGCAGAGGGGCTTGGGGTTGCCAGAGGAGGTGGGATGAGGTTCTGGGAGCTGGCACTGTGCCACACCAAAATGGATAAACCCTCCCTGTGTCAGATGGTGAAGGAAAAGTGTTGTTGAAGAAAAGCTGATCCAGCTGCAGAATCCAGATCAGTCCAGACGTGAGAGCAAGGTTAGACAGAGAGGTTTTTGAATGCTTGGCTCATGAAAGAAACAGGGGTCTGAGTAAGAGAGAACTGTCATGTGAAAGGCACCAATTGCACAGGAATTTGATACAGCCACAACATGGAACAACTCAGGTGAGCTGGTCACAGCTGTGACTTGAGTCAGCTCAAGTGGACACATCAAACTGGAACAATTGAAGAGGCTGTTTCTAAATAACTTGTGTGTCAAATAGCCCTCAGAGTTAATTCTTTCAAATAATTTTAAATAATCTTTAAACTAATCCTGCCAGCAGGATGAGGATAAAGGGAAGGGAGCTGGAAGAGGATCAGTAGACAACATCCCTAGGTGCTTAATGTTCTTAAGCAAAGTCCTCAAGATGTCATTTTTAGCTAGGTATCACAGAGTTCTTGTAAAATCTCCTAGATGAGCTTGTTCATGTTCTCTTCCTTGTGTTCACCATGGTGTCATCTCTTCTGAATCATGTTTTAATAAATAAAAGGTTATTTTTCACTTTTCTTTCCCTGCTAGGCATAAAATGTTACAGAGTTAACATCCATGCAGAAATTTTGTGTGGGAAGAGGAATCCTAAGAGTGGATAAGATCAATCCAGGATCTTGTGATTTATACAATTCTTAATCCTAGATTTGAGAATGGTACCTAACAATGCTTGTACCTTGCTAAACTTTTGAAGCATGGAATTACAAATACTTTAAAAGGATTAAGTTACAGATTATTTTGAACTTCTTCAGAGAAAGAGCTTCAGAAAATAACCTATTGCAGTAAATGTTACAGATTAACAGCTGCATTTAGCATATTTTGGATACATTTTTCCCGGGTCATGGTATAGGGAGCCCTTTCAGTGAGAACCCGGGGAATTTTGTTCTATTTGTTTATTATATGTAAACAGTTCCCTTTTGCAGTTACAAAATTCCATGACATGACACAAGGTGTATCAATTTGCTCTTATGAACTGTTTGCCTCTTGAACTATTCTTGTTCTAGATCCAGTCTGGTATTTATTCACTTTTTGTTCTGTCTGGCTTTACTGGCCTCAGTGTACAAGTGTTCTTAACCCCAGTCCCTTATAACATTACAGAATTTGAAATTACTCTGGTTTATTTCCCATTAGAACAGATCAGCCTGTACTGATTTTCGCCAGCAGAGGCTTGAATAGCATATTCCTGGTATGGGCACTCACGTGCTGTGTCTCAGGATCCACTTGGATTAATGGTCTTTGGAAATAACTGTGTGTAAAAGTAATAACTGTTGTAGGTTTTTTCCTAATGTTTTTTAGATGGCATGTGCCTCTTAATTTGTTTTATTGCATTTTAAGGCAATGACAGCTTAATCTTTAGTGTCACTGCACAAAAGCGTCTTGAACCCCTAGGGTTTGTTGACTGTGTAAAAGGTACAGCTGGGTGGCATCAGCCGTCTGTGTTCATCTCTCTAAATTGTTACCATGAAGTGTCCAGGTAACAGTGGAATATTTTGCCCTCATGGGATGCAATTTTGAATACTGTGGGATCCCAGTTCTGAATTTCCTTTTGAAATAGACAGTAGAAACAAAATTCAGTTCCCACCTCTGTGGAAGGTCAGATCTCTATTTTCTGTATGCTTGGGAAGTCTCTGATTTGCAGAATTTAAGCTATGTGCAATAATACAGAAAAGGGAACTTTGCCCCTCTCTTGTAGTCTTGTCAAGATTTATTGGGTCAGAGAGCAGAAAGATGACTTTTTTACCTAGCTACTTTATATACTGTCTGTGAACACTTGGGGTTTTTTTGAGAAGGTCTCTATAGTAAACAAAATTAAATAAAATATGAGCAAGTAAAAAACATATATGTAATCTTAATATTTCTGAAATCTCCTGCAAATAATGAAAATAGAAGATATAACTCCTGTCAGAGATAGTAACTTAGTGGTGAAAAAACCTAAGTATTGTGAGACTTAAAAAGTAAGACCAAAAAAACACCTGGTAGACCAGGACTAAGGAGAAGCTCATCATCCTGGTTCTTTTATAGGCATCCTGAATGACCTTGGTCAAAATAGTTCAGTGCCTCAGTTTTTTCTTAGGAGTGTTTCCTTTCTCCTCTTCCCTGCCTTGTCTGATCAACCTATCCCCCTTTCAAGGAGGGGGAGTTCAGGGCTTTCTGTATATATTGGCAGTGACACAGTAGACTTCTGATCAGCTACTTTGTGCTTTTCTAACAGTCACTAAACCATGGTCCTAAGTTTGGGATTTGGATTTGTCCAATAGAAGACTGACTTCAGTGAGCTGTGAGCTCCTGAAACTGGACGGTAGTTTTTCAGTAAAGCCACATGGGTACAGGTCCCTGGCAGACATCAGCCAGCTGCATTCTTTCCACATTATTTCAAAAGCTATAAATATAAGAAAAAAACCCAATGAACACCCGATATCAGAAAAACTGACTTCTCCTTTTCCTCTCTACCGGATATATGAAGCTTGCATTTTGACAGAGACCTGGAACAGAGCACAGCATTGATAAATTGGGGCAGATTTGCAATGGAACGTTGTGTGCTCAGTCCTGCCAATAAACTTGCCTGGATGTTATTTTAAAATAGATTTTTAAATAATACAGAGAATAATATTTACTCTTGCTTACATTCTTATATTGACACCATCAGAATGATCTCCAGTGTTATTTCACGACTTCTAAGTGATTTAACCATTGTTTAAGGGGGTGAGTGTTCTGAGTGTGAAACACAAGGTTTTATTATATACTGTGTAATAATGCTGCTATAGGGGCAATAAAAACCCACAGCAAATTAAATTAAAAGATTGTGAAGCACTTCTGTTGCTGATGCTTCACCTGACATCTGCAGATTTGGTTGTTTTTTTTCTTTCAGTTACCTAAATTGAGGAATAGAGATTATACTTCTTTTTTTTCCCTCTTGTATTCCTCTCCAGTTGTAATGACTAGAAATGTTCCCCAGTATGTCAGTGAAGATACTGAAAAATTGCTTTTTAACTGGTGTTGCCATAACCACAAAGTGAGCACATCAAAAGGAAGAATTGAGTGTCCCAAATCTTTGCTCATAATCTTTTCAACCTTGCATTTGTTATTAGTATTTCGTTTGTATTTTTTTCAACTATCATATTAAAAAAAAATTCCAAGTGATTTTTTCGCTTTTACAATTTTTGTGTTTGTGCTATTTAACTGTTTTTGTGATTGTATAGTACAGGGTAAATCAAATAGGTGTTTTTATCAATATAAAACTGCATGATTCTTATTCAAAGTTTTATATGCTAATACTGTCTACAGTATCTGGCAGGGCAATAAGGACATTACCCTAACACTAGTCTGAAAATATATTTTTTATTATGTGCAGGGTTTTTGTGGGGGTCATTCCATGATCTTTCTTTGCTGCAGTTCAGTGAGAAGGCTTTGCAGATAAACAAAACCCCCGAATGAACTGTTTAGTAGGAAAAGTTGTGCATAATGTTTTATACAGTACAAGACCTTTAAAATCTCAACTTCAGAAAAGGACCAGAGAAATAATCACTAAGAGTAGTTTATTTTGGCACTGTAAAATGTAGGGGTCTTGATACTACTAACTACTGTGTGATATGTACTTAAGTTTAATGTGTGGCGTACAGTTCTTCCTCTCCACTTCTACTTCAGTTCACTTTGTACAAATGACATTGTCTAGCAGGCACTCAGATTTGCAAAAGTATGGTTTTAATGACATTTCAAAAAGATTAGTACTGGCAGGTTTTTATATATATTTCCTATGTAGGGCAAACTCTTCCAGCCCATTTCCTTCAGTGATATCTGGAGAGGATCTGATAAGCTTTATACTGCTTTTCATGGTTCAAAGGGCATTGTCTTCCCCTTCACTCCAGCTGACAACAACAAAGTCAGACATATGTTATCACCATCACACAGGAAGCTGTGAGCCTGCTTGTGTTCAGCAAAGTACAAATGCAGGAAGAGCGTCAGGTTGGTTAAAAGCTGAGGGAGCTCTGCTAAGGTAGTATAGAGCCAATGGTACTATAACCCAGCAATCCTCTTCTGTATGCTGGGTATGTTTCAGTTCAAGGAAGGGTGGTTGTCTATTGCTGATTGGTTTTATATTATAACCTAACTACAGGTATCCATTTCAAACCTTTTACAGGTGGGATCATCTCCTGTGGCAGGGCTGCATTGTGTTAGAAGAATAATTGCTTGGTTAGTAAAGAGCAAAGCTGCAATGGGATTAAGTGGTAAAGAACTGAACATGAAGTTAATCTGATCAGACACAATCTCACACTCAATTAGCAAACAGGATGGAAGGTGCCTTACATTCATTCTGGATTTCCTCATTTTAACATATAGTGTGTTGTGTATCAAGACTAAAATGATGTACAGTATATTAGCAAGCTCATCTAATGAAATGCTGTGGGTGTAGTGTTGGGAAAAGTGCGTTTCCCACCTCTCTTTAATTTTGGAATGTGAAAGGTGGTTTAAAAGAACCTTTATGTTTCAGCACTGATTTTGGAACCACAGTCATTAGTGCTAAATTTGGATCTATTTGCAGCTTCTCTTCTGCTTCCGGTACATTGTTTACTGCTTCAGGAAAGTCTTCCCAATACATTATATTAGTTCCTATCCTCTGGCTTTTGCTCATCACAGAACAAATCAGGTCAGCACACCGAGTTCCAGCTTCTGTCTCTAAGGACCACTTCAAGCTCTGCTATGATGTACTGCCTCTACCTGGAATTTCTAGGCCACACCATAAATAACATACACAGATATCTGTGGGAATAGAGTACTGCAGAAGTAGAGTTATGTTGACTGCTTGTCCACGCCTTCAGCAGAGTCAGGAATGGGGTCTTTGGTCTGATGACTTGGTCTGCCAGTGAGTGCAGCACTGCCTTACTGCAGTTTGTCCCATCTCTCTACTTGTTGTATCTTTGTTTTCACACAACCAGTGGCTATGCCAAGAGCTTAATATACTTTCAGAAGGGCCTTAAAATGGTTTGCCTCCTCTATTGATATCACTAGATTACTTTAAATGAGAAATCAGAAGTATCGATCCCGCATCCAGTGCCCGTGTCCTGCCGCTTTGGAGTGCTGTGTGGATATGGAGTGCTGTGTGGATAGAAACAGCAAGCATCTGTGAAAGTCTGGTGAGGAGGTGTTGATAGATGACTAAATAGGATCATGTTACGACTCAAACACAAACTTCTATGTTCCTGAGCTGTCTGTATATCTAGCAGGGGGCACCAAGAGCAAGAAATGGTGTATTCACAGCAACAGAAGCTCAGAGACTACTGGTAAAGCTTTTCATCTCACACAAGGGATGCAGCAGCTAGGCTCGGAGGTTGTCACTAAAGACTACTGGCATTAAGCACTACTTTAGGTCACTGCTCTGAGGTGGAGAATAAGAGTAACAATAGTACTTGAGCTTTCAATCCCAAAATAGACCATCATGGCAAGTAACTCTTGCTGCTCTACTATAGAGTTGCTGCTGTGAATATAGACTGGCTGAATATAAACTCACATCCTGCTATAATCCTGTGTCTTCTGTTTTACTTTAAAGTGAAAGTGCTTGAATGATTTCACATTATTTTATAATAAGGTCTGTATGAGTACTGCAGGCTTTGTGTATGTATAAATGTCTGGGTTTACATCACATCAGAAAGGTTTGTCAGGATTTTGCTGGGGGAAAAGAAGTGGGAGAGGAAGTGGATTATTAATAGATAAAATATCTGCCAGCTGGAAAAGAGATGTGTGACCACATGACATTCCACAGCTCAAGGCTGTGTAGGCATAATGAATAGGTATGTATCTGTACTAGTGACAAGCATGGCTATAGGTAGGAGCAAGGGCAGGCTACAGAACTGAATGATATTGAATGAAAAATTAAATGGCACTTACAGTTTTAGCTGAGAGTATGCCATGTCATTACACATCTGCTTTAAACTTTGCTTAAAACAATACATTTTTAGATGATTTCAAACTGAGTTATCCATCCATCACTGCAGCAATTTGTAAGTTGTACTTGGCATCCTTTCATGTTAGCTAAAATCCAAGTGCTGAAAAATCTGTGCTCGCTGATAGAGTAAAAAATAAAAGGTGTCACTGAGGAAATGATCAGAATTAAACAGATGGTGAAACTAGAGAAACAAGAGATGAGGCTGAGGGAAACATTTTAGTGAACTGGCATTTAAACTGCCTATTCAGAGCAGATGGCTCACTCACAGAAGAGCTACTTGGAGGATTATGCTTGTGGTTCTACAAGAAACATGATTGATATTATTTTTCTTCTGCCATCTTTGAATTTTTCTATTTGCTCCATCTTTGAGCAAAGCCACTCAATGGACTAATTTGAGTTGAACTATTGAGATCTGGTACTTTAGTTTTGATAAGGTCTGAGGTGAGTAGGTAGCCTGTTTGTATGTACAACTGATCATCTTGATTAATCTGAAGCTTTTGATCCTTGTCTATCTGCAGTTCACAGAAATGACATTAAACAATTCCAGTTCTGATATTCTAGAAGACTGATTCTTAGCAATTCTCTTCAAAACTTTGTGCTGCTTAATACAGATCTCTGTAGCCTCCAGTGAAACTGCACTGTATGTACATGCAAGCTGGAGCTACTGAGAGGCTCTGAACTGAAAAAGGTTTTCAAACACATCTGATGACTGCACTTTCCTGACTATACATTTTGGAAGTAACTAAGAGGGCTTTTCTGTCTTAATGGATGTATCTTTATTACGAATGGTTATATTGATAATTTTGGAATACCATCAATGTTTGAGGGGGTGGTTCAGACCATTTGTATTTGGAAAATTGTTAGAAAGTGGTTTGCACTTTGAGTGTTGCTATGCATGTTGGATGCAATGGACTCTCCCAGTTACGCTCAGTAGAAGGTTTGTTAGCTTGGACCAGTATGTCCGTACAGAGTTGTCAGCTCATCACAGCTCTGAACACTGGTCATGTTCAGGACCCCAAAAGTTTCTTCAAGTCTGCATAGCAGGGACAAACCTCTTCTACATGTGCAGAACATCTACAATGTATTTTCCCTACCTGTGGGTAAAATCCTGGATTAGAAATGATATACAGGAAGGTTCATCCTAATCCTTTTGAACCATGATAATTTACCCTATGTTTGGGTTCCTGCCTGAGTCCTGAAAGTTATTAGCTTTTTCATACCCTAAATAGGTCTCTGACAAATTTCCTTTAACAGCAGTGAAAATGGCTGCTCTGGTTTCCCAATACACCGGTGCTGAATTGCTCCATTTGTAGAGCCAGTCAGTGTAGTGCAGGCTGGTATTCTCTTCACTGTTGAACTGTAATTTCTGAGATACAAAGTCTACGAGTAATTTTATGTATGTGTATCTAGACAGATGCATGTACAGTGATATGTCAGACCAGGTCAAAAATTATTGGGCATTTTGCCACGTGTTTTGCCTTTCTTAGTCCTTTGAGCTTTTGCCAATCATATTCATGAAGAATTTATGCTAAAAGTGCTCTGATTAAAGGGCATATGCTAATGTTATGGTGATCCTGAAAGCTGTGTTCATTATGCACCAATGGAACAAGATGTTATACCAAAACTACGTTTTGTATCCAGTAGTCTTAACAGCCCTTACATGACAGAGGCGGAAGGAATTCATGCTGATTGGTAAAAAAAGTCTTCTTGTTCTTACTTGATGCAATTTTATCTGAATGTTACTTTTCTACCTAAATTAAGACAGAGAGGATTGTGACTACAGGAAGCCAAGTTATTTCCTTCCAGCCTCACCATCTTTTGAAAGGAATTTTTTTTTTGGGATGGAAACAGCTTCAAACTGCATTATCACACTATGAATCTGTGTTTGTCTTCTGATCGTTTGTCACAAGAGGGGGCTGGAGTTCTTTGCAATGTCTAAATGTGATCTGTTTTAACTAAGCGTGTTCTGGTTGGTTGGTTGATCTTATTTTTGTGACGATAAAGGAAGTCCTTCTTATACGGGTTTTTGTTGGACTGTACTGTTTGTCAAGAGTAGACTCAAAAATTATTCAAAAGCTTAAATAAAAAAAGGCACTGGTAAGAAACCAATTGTTCTATTCTGGTTTTTGTTTTGCACCTTGATGGCAAATACATAATTGCAAAAATAATGATGTAAAAAGGATTCATGGGAATGGTCATATTGTCTGGCAGTGAAATTCATAGAATAGGAGCTGTGAAAAAATCTCTGTGAGAAACTTTATTTCTTTAGGGAACCATCATGAGGTAAATCTAAGCCATGATCTATCCAAGATAAAGTAAATGAAATAACAATGCTTTGTCCACTTGAGACAATATCCCTGGTTTTACTGGTATTTTTAGGATGCCAGCATCCTTTTTAAAGGCTCTGTCCTTGCTTTGTAATGGAGTGACAAATAGCACTGCCCTATTTTGGAATGCTAACTGTGAGCAGGTTTTGGAAAAAGTAGTAGTAGAACTCTAGATCCAGTTTTATTTAGTGGATAATCTCTGAAGAATCTGAAAGGTTAGTGGATTCTATAAATCCTTGGCTCATTCATTCACCTTTTAGCATGCAGACCCGGAAGGAGGAGTGTATCTCATAACACACAGACAGTGCTAGGAAAATGGCTGAGTCCCCACTTTTCATAATGGAATAGGATGATGGGACTGAGGAGGCGGTGTCTTTCACATCTAATGAATAAAAGGTTTGGAAGGGTCTATTCTCCAGCTTTAGAGGAGAAAAAAGCCTGTCTAAAGTGGTAAATGATTGCAAACTCTTTGTTTTGATCAGTAGAGAATTATTATGATCCAAGAAAGGTAATGTAGAAGTCCTGTTTCTGCCTGTGAGGAAATCTGAATTTTCTTGTTTTTCTAATTCTAGGAAGAACTTAGTAATTTCTCTTTGAAATATTTGTTTATATGCCCTGAATTCTTAGAAAAACTTTCTTACTCATATCTACATTAGCCACATTCTAAGTTTGTATTGTGTTGTGTTAAATGCCTGTAAACATCATGAGGGCTGGACCTTTCTCTAGAAAATCTCACCCTGCAGCAATAAACTGATTTCATGTCTTCCACACCTGGCAGCAATTCAAGTGTTTTAAAACACCAACAATGCTCCTGGAAGATCTCTCTACACAGCTGACAGGCTTTGCAGGGCGGGGCCTGTGGGTTTTTAATTTGATGCCTTAATGTTTTCAGTGTCTGAGAATATTTATTGTGTGAGTTTTCTTAGAACTAAAATAATAGAATACAAAAAATGCACTATTTTTAGGAGAGAAATGGTTTCCAAGGTAGCAGTATATGTACTTTGAGAAACACTACTTTAATGAATGCAAAATGAGGAAGAATAATTTTAAAACACTGTTAACACATTTAAAAGCATATAGGCAGAAGACTGTATGCATCTCTTGTGAGGAACAGCATAATAATGGAGGCCCATTTTTTGTTCCTGAAAAAGAACACAACTTTTCAGCTTTGTTTAGTTCATTTTGATATTCTGTTGAAAGTTGCAACCAAAGAAGGAAAAAAAGAGAAAGAAAAAAAAAAAAAAGAAGAAAGGAAAAAATATGAGAGAGAAAAAAAGAATAACAGAAAAAAAATCTCTTGGGCATTGCACTGGTAAATAAAATAGCTCACACTTAAGTGGGTTTTGTCTTAGAGTTACTGAAGAATTGGATTATATCCTCACTCTTTTCTGCTGTTGTTATTGAGTACAGCGGAGTTCACAAATCAAATGTAGGGCACCGTAAAAGGTTGCCACAATGCAAGCTACAGTTTGCTTTGTATTTACTCTTGGGAACTTTGAACAGAGGTCAGCACTGGTTTCATCACCCCTCCCATCTGTATTTTCCCACACTTTTCTTTTTCCCACAACTGAAGGAATCTATCTAGTGCTTGCTTATGTCCATTGTGTTGTTTCATATTTGAAACGTGACACATAATATTAATAACAGGAGTTTTATGAGATACTGTCATTAATTCTGTCATGCTTCTGTCAGAAAAATGAGGACTCTTTCCTCCTCTTCTTTTCAACTCGTAAATGCTTTTTCTTTAATTTGCCATCAATTATCCATGGTAGAATTTTCTAATTTTTCTTTTTCCAACAGTGTTTTTTATTTAAACAGAGTCTGGACATGAAGATTTTTCTTCAGCACTACTTCATTGTGACCAAGAATTCAAAATGTAAGGGTAGGCACTGGCTGTCCACCATGAATTGGAGACTGCACCCCATTTACCTCCTCCTAGCTTATTATTTGTGCTGACCTTCGTCCCTAGCTGAAAGATGTCAAGAAGGCTAAAAAACCTGGGGTTTTTTGGTGGGGCTTATTGCTGATAAGAATAAGATCCATGGGGACAAAAAGAAAAATATATTTTTAAAACTTTTGTTCATAATTTCTCTTTGAAGCATCAGGTAGAGACTTTGTATCTTTCACTTCACTAAGTAAGAAATTCCTAGTTCTTTGTTATATGTGATAGAGTTTCAAATTGATACAGGTTTTAAAAACAGCTGGAAATAGAGAGGATTCTTGTAGGTCACGGTCTTCCCAGCATAAACTCTTTGCACTGCTCTTCAGCTGTTCAAATAAACATACCTCTGCTTCTTGCCTTCCTGCTGAGAAATTAGTACATGAGCCCAAAGAAACAGGTGTCATACTACACTACCAAACAGAACAGAATTTTGTTTGGATGATCTTTCTACTGATGCGGTTAGTTCACTTATTGTCATCAATAATAAAGATACCAAGTTTTAAAGATCCTCAAAGGGTAAAAGTTAACAGGGAAACCTACAAGGTTTGCGTATCTTTTAAGACAAATGTATATTTTGCTGACACAGTTATTTCTGTTGACCTTGCTTTGGGTGGGAGGTTGGCCTAAAAAACAGCCGTAAGTTCCTTCCAGCCTGAATGACTTTATTATTCTATGCTGGTGACAGTTACTCCATGATATGAGTAATCATTTATCCTAGAGAGGGAAACCTGATAAAACACCAAATGAGCCTATCAACTGTTGCTCCTGTTGTGCAGTTATTGTTTTCATGTTGCCTTTTTGTGGTCTGCAGAGAGGAAGAGCTCTTACACTGTGAAATCCTGTTTTTCTCAGGTGAAATCTATCTACAGTCTGAGCAATGAACCAAATAGAGTGACAGTGGCACAATTAAGTGTTCAGCTCTGGAACACCAGAATCCCATGAATTTGCATTGATACCAAAGCAATTTTACCTTGTGATCTTGAATATCCTGTGGGAAGAACAATCTAAGCTGCTCTGAAATATAATATGAATAGCACTTAAAATATGAATTGCACAGTCAAGAATGTGTATTTGAGAAAGCCCATTCAAAGAGTGCACAGAAAAAGGCTAAGCTTTCTGAGATGTGCAGAGTTAGCTGCTAACTTATTTTATAGCTGAACTCATTGTTGACTCTTGGTCAGTAATGGATATTCTCTCATATGCAAGACATCAGACAAAACAAAGCAAGTTTTATTGTATCCTGTTCTGCTAAATTTTTGCTCATTCTCAGCAGAGCTGAGATGCCATTATAATAGCTCCAATATTTTCCTAAGTAAAAATACATTCAGAAGGAAGGGTAAAAATAATCTCTGAAATACATTTTAGTTCTAAAATGAAAAAAGAAAAATTGCAAGCGAAGCTCTCTATTATTAGCCTGAAGATTTTTAGATCACTATTCTTCTGACAGCTAAAGTAATGAAAAAAGAAAGTGTTAATCTCTGTGAAAAATGTCACAGAAATTGGACACTTCAAGCTTGGGGATTTTTTTGGTGGAAAGAAAATCAATCAAATCTTTTCTGCCAAAACCCTCAATGTTAATGATAATAAAAATTAGTATTTTCTGAAGAAGAGCACTTAATAAAAATTTCCTGACCAGCTTTAGTTCCAGTTACTTTATTTGATAATGATTATATGACTGCAGAAGGATTCTCTAGGAAAAGAACAGGACATTCACAACTGATTTGTCTGCTGGCATTTATTAGGTGTGGGAAAGTCACCTTTTGGCAATTATACTTTGAAAATGTAGTTCCAGTAGCATAAAGATTGTAAGCACAGAGGTTTCTATAATTAAGGTTGCCTTTGCTTGCTCTTTATTGAATTAGTTATATTTTTCTATTATAAGGATGGTATTTCCAGTATTCTGTTCCCATGGGAAATTTTATTTATCAAGCCTCATCAGATGCCTTGTTATGAAAATGTATACCCAACTCTTTGCTAAGTTAGCTGATTAGTTTGTATCAAATATCACCATCTGTTCTTATTATCTGACAGAAATACAGATGACCAGGCTAGAGGTGCCTTAGTGCCGGTGTGAGTTTAAAGTTCAGATGTTAGATACACTGGCATAAACTGTATCTTCCTTCCTACCATAGAATTTGAGTGAGAAAAGGATTAGAGGTGCTGCTTCTGTGGTTTGTTCCTGTTTCTTTGGGAAGGCACACCCTCAGAATGTGGGAAACCAGTGTCTTTCTCCTGAGTGCAGACTTGAGTGCTGTGATTATCTTTATTTCATCTATAAGCCAGTTTGCTTGCTGCAAACATGTGCTGCGTGGACACTGCGGGCCAGAGTGAGAATGGAGTTAAAATCTGGGAGAGGAGCCTCTGCTGCTGCTCGGATTCCCTTCTACTTGGCAGCTGAGCTTTGTATGGTGCTATAAATCAGGTAGCCATAAAAAGAAAAATCTTCACAGAAGGAAGTGGAATACGATAAACTTCTGTTTATAGCCCAAGTGACTTCCTTTCGAGCTCTCCTCTTCTTTTAGGAAACGAAAATATCACCCTAAGCTATTTGGTGAATTAATGTCTATTGAATATATTCAATACTTATTCATTCCTGTTGTGAGGGAGAATAGACACTTTAATTGGAAACTTGAGCTCTTTGTGCTGGGCACTGTCCAAATGCATATTGAAAAGACTGAGCTGGCTCTAAAGGCTTTACATTTTAGTATACCAGACAGAGAAAGGAAAGGGCTCTCTTTTTCCTCCCTCCTCTTCCGACTGTAGGATATTCGATGCATGTTTGTAATTCTGGCTAGATGCTTTTCTTGATGGAGAATGGAGAACTACATAGTTACAGTATGGGTATTCTGGCTGTGAATGAATTTTCAGTAAAAATTGTATGTAGTTGCTGTGCTTCATTAAAATACTAGAACCCAACACAGCTTTTAAGTCAAGGTACAAAGTATTACATCGAAGGTGGGCTGTAATCTGCAGTTTGACCTTGTTCTGTCATTCTAAGCTACATTGATACAGTGTGTTCATCACGGAGATACAGCTCAACTGATGACTGTCAGTGGTATTTCATGGTGTTATTGCAGTGTTTAGGAACTTGGCTCTTGGGCCCTGCATGCATTGTGCCATACAGGGGAGCATAAACTTCACGTCATTGGTCCTGTGTTAATAAGTTTAATCTACAGGTAAGAGAAAAATAACAGACACTGACAGATAAGGAATTAAATAAATGGTCAAGATGACAGATGAAAAATATCCTGTAAAAGTACCTTTGCTCCTGAACCCTAGAGTGCCTTTTATCCCATTTTCCCAGAAACAGAAAACTGGTAAACTTCAGCATTTCAGTGAAACAAATTACTTACAATCACTGAATCAGTGATTTAAAATCCAATCATTGGAACAGTTTCTCATGGCCAGCCAACAGTAAGTTTGATGATTCCGTATGATTTCTTACAGGGTTAGGGCTCTCTGTTTGACTACAGTATCAGGGGAATACGAAGGAATGAGTGGAGTTTTTATTGAGTTTGCTGCTTAGTTTTCAAATTATAGTCAGACCCCTGCCTAATGCTATGAAAGGATGTGAGAAATGTTCAACATTTTTATCATGTTCTGTCTACAGAGAATATAGTTTTTTTTGGTCCTCCTGGGCTACTGTGTCTGCCCCTGTGAATTATGTAATTCTGACTAATATAAACACATCACAGTTTCCTTAATTCATAGTTACCAGTGTTAGATATGATAATAAAATATACATCTTCATTTGTAGCTTGGATTTTGGAAATCCCCATAGACCAGTTGCGGCAGTATAAAGAGACCAACCCGAAATGTCCTGGCAGAATTTCCAAAAAAAGCAAAGCAGCAAGAAATAGAAACAAAAATAATGTCTTTAATTTTCTATGCCCTAAATTCTTAGTACACAACTACTGTTTTACCTCTCTGGCAAAATCACAATGTTATGATTTTGATATTTTGCAGCTATTGTAGGCTGAAAATATTTGAGCCTGTAGTTAATGACTCTCTCTGTTCCTGCCTTATCAGCCGCTGTCCTCCAGCTCTTTGAGTGCCTACATTGAGCTCACCCGGACAACAGGTCTGAAAAGTGAGAAATGAAATATGTGCATCAAGCTGGAGTCTGCTTACTTTCCTTCCCAGTTCTGTGGAGGACTGTGATCTGTGCAGACTGGTTTGTATAGGGCTTGGTGGTTTTCTCTCTGCTGCTACCCTAACTTTTGCTCTTGCCTATTCATGGCCTGCTTTGACTTCAAATCAGTTTTGTGATATAGGCCCAACTTAGAACAAGACACTGTTCCAAAAGTTAAGTTTAAAGAGATAATATAAGATGAAAAAGTATTCCCAAGGGATTGTGCAGAAAGCATGCTAATAAATTTTGGGAATGTGTTCCTTAATTCTTATCTTGTCTTTTTGAATAAATCTTCTACAGTTATGAGACTTCAGAGGCATTGGAGTATAATCTCACAGAGCATGGTAACTTGAGATATCCATAATAATAAAATTAATATATCTTGTAGTTGCTTTCTCTACTGGCCAGAGTTAATTTGTCTTTATTGTGAGAAGGTGGGTCTATGTTGGGAGTTTACTATGTCACTACTGTGATTCTGTGGTCCTAGTGATTTTTTTTTCTGATTATTAAAAAAATAAAATTTAAGGATTAAATATCTGATGTCAAAACTTCCCATGATAATCAAACCTTCTTAATGCTACACCTGTTAAAATAAGTGATTGTGTTGCATTTAGCGGAACTAGACATGCTGACAGCTTGTTGTGCACTGAAGTGGTTTGCTGGAGACCAGCCAATGCATTCTACAGGTCACCTAATGCATCTTTATTATAATGCTGTTGCTGGTGAACATGTGGATAAAGGAAAAGGAATAATAGATTGCTGTAATGAGTATTTAGAAGATTGCCCTTAACAAAATAATTCATCAACAACACACTTCTTGGCAAAGATTAATCCTTATACTTTACTAATTATACAAAGCTGTTGGTTTATAACACCTTATCCCGAGGATACAATACTACAGAACTGATGCTATATAGTTGGGACTATTGATTAAATCCTTTGTGGTTCTTAGTATCTGAGACCAGGGTGATCATTTCTTCCTTCTCTGATTTTCCTTGACTGTGTGTGGTGTTTTTATGCTAATGCCCTCTCCCTTCCCAAAGGGTTGTCACAGTACTTCTCATCTTGGTTTTGGCTTTGCTGGTCATCCTTCATGTGTAGTAAGGAGATTGTTCTGCTTATCTTGTCTGGCAGCTTTGGTGATATGAATGCCTGCTTCATGTACTCACCCTCCTGTCCTTTCCTGTTTGGTGGGCACATTGATCACATATTTGTATAAAATGTTTTTACATTATATAACAGAGGAGAGCCATATGAATAAGTTGTTATTAGATTCAGTTTAATCTCTCTCCTGGAGACATGGAATAAAGAGTATTACATAATATTCTTTTATTTTTTTTTATGCCTGGTGTAATAAAGAATACATAACTGAAGTCTGGGTAACATTCATGAGAGATGCTTCAGAAGTTCTTTTCAGACTAAACATTTCTATGACCAAGCTCTGCAACCATTTACATTAATGTGCTTGAATCTCACAGAGTGAAAAGCAGATCTAAATGTTGCTCCATATCCCTGGGACACATTTTCCTTCCTTCCACACATTTTTCTGGAGGACTTTGCAGCTCCTTCTTTCACTGGTTGTTTTCTTGCCCCATCAACTACAGCTGGCAGCAACTGTGTTAGGCTACAGCAGACACAAGAGAAGGCTTTTGAATTTGAAAGAGCTTTCACTGCTCAAGCAGCTGTTCCTGATGTTCCATTAGAAGTCTTCATGGAAGTCAGTTTGACCACGTGGACTTAGGTGTCTTTCTTGTGAAGTTATTGCATCATACTTTCTAAGAGGGTCAAGGAACTTTTAAAGCTGATTTAAGAACAGGTTATTGATTACATATAGTAATTTCTAAACTGCATTTTTTTTCATCGATTCTATATATACATCTTTTTTTAAACTAATTTTTATTCACGACTGCAAAACATTGATCTAAACAGATATTTTTATTAAGCCTTTTCTTCATAACACCACATTTCAATTATATTACTAGATATAGGATTCTGTTATATGCTCATTGCTAGCAGCTCTTCATTTTAATATTTTTTTTTCATTAGAACTCTAGCAGAAAGAACAGCCCACAAAGACAATGCAAGTGGCATAAATATGCATCAATATCCCATAATAAGGAAAAAAACCAAGCAAAATTCCACTCTCTATTCTTGTTCATAAACTACTACAGCAGCTTAAAAGCAGCCTCATAGTCAGCCAAGCAATGCTTCAGCTAATTGATTTGTGATGTACATGATGGAATTCTTTTCCACTGGCTTGTATGAATTTTCCTCAAGTGTAGATAATTCTAAAAGACAGGTAAATTATTTCAGATTTTTAAAAATGATGTAAATAATATAGTTCCATAAATTCAGACTGTTGTATATAATGATCATTGGCTCTCACACACAATTAGGTTTTGGAGCCAGCATGTTATCACCAGTGGGTACAAGAAAATTTAGTGTCCCTGCAGCTGGAAAGCCACTTGTGCCTGTCAGCACCTCTGTCCTGGACAGAACAGAGGTGCTGACACCACACTTGCCTGCTCTTGTGTTCTCCCCAGGCTGGTGCTTTTTCTCTATTGATCTTCAGCATATTGAAGTAGAAATGTTGAAGATGGTTGAAGAGGTAATAGAAGGGTTTTCAATGCACATCTTCCATAGTTTCAAACAACTTTCTCTATAAAATAATGAGTAGTTTATCTTGGTGATACAAAATGATTGCAAAAACCACCAAAAAGCCCTACCTAACTTATTAAAGTCTGGTTTTGCATTAAAAGAATGAGTAAGGCAGAGGAAACAACAGTGTCAGAAGATCAACTTGTGTTGAGTTGTGTTATGAGTTTTGGTATGAATGGTGCTTATTGTGCCTGGGCTTGTGCAGTGATCTGTACACATGCCAAGCTGCCTCTCTGACCCCTTCCCCCTACACTTGTTTATTGTTGCTGGCTAAGAACTGTACTCAGGGTTTATTTTGAAGGCTGTCCAGAATCTTGAGCCAGCTGTTCATGCCTTCTGTGGGACTGTGGGAGTCCCTTGGAGTATAAATGCTCTGGACTGCTCACCAGGAGCCAGTAATGATCTGAGAGAGTGCTGGCTTCTGAGAAGAATTCTTTTGCTTTAGAAAGGTGCAGAAAGTATTTATCCTGTGTTTAAAAAGTTATATTTATCAGTAGCAGCAGAGTTCACCTGCTCCCGAGTCACATACAGTGCAATGTGTTTTGGGTGGATGTAGCTCAAAGTCATTGCTTCTGGTAGATTGTTTTCCTTGACAATTTAGCTGCTGCTATTTCAAGTTCTTTGCTTAACGTACCATGCACAGTTATATCATCTGTGCGTAATAAGTTTCTCTACCAATGTAAAGCTCAAACATTAATATCACTAGGTGCTCAAAAATGTCCTTTTAATTCCCTAAAGTGCCTGATGAAATTAATCTCTCTAATAATACCTTAAAGGAGAGCATATATGCAACTGTTCATTCACTTCAGATGGTATCTACTTTCTCTGCAGTCTCCTTAGTACCTTCTCTGAAACTAGAGAGAAAGAATAACTTTGTGACATTTCCAAGAAGCCGTTAACTGTTTATGTTAAAATAATACTTAGCATGTAGAGTGGACAGTAAGTAATAACTATAGTTTCTCTAAACCAATAGATAGGGAATAATTTCTTCCTGTATTCTAGTTTATGAGTTTGATAAGCTTTATGAATAAAATAAGAATGTTGTTCTCATTAGCTGTTGGTGGCTTTTAGCAGTATCCACTAAAGCCTTTGGCATATTTTTCTAAGGAATCTGAAAATACACCCCCTGGAGATTCAAGTTTGGTTAACTAGATTTTGATATAATCCAGACACATACAATGTTTTCTTAAGGTTCATTTTTTTGGAATATTTCAGGATCAAAAAAAGGGCATAGATTTTGTTTGCCCCTCTTTTCTACCCTGCAGGCATATGCACATCTGGAGCATTTGAAAAAATCTGTTACAATTTAAAGTTAAGAGATTGTGTCTAACATTAATACTGGAAGTGTTTGTAGTGGTGCTTGACCTGCAGTTTGTAAAGCAACTTTATGATGTTTGTGCCAAGTGCAAAATCATTGCTATGGATCATCACACTACCTTTAGGTTCTCTTTCCTGTTTTTTTTCTAAATTAGAGATTAAAAATGTCACTAGTGGTCTTCCATGGTTTGAACTGGCTATTCAGAAAAATGCAATTTGCAAAGTAAGTTAGAAACCACAATAAAAGGATTTTTTGTGTCTCTTCCTTCAGAGAATTCTGAGAGGCATGGTGCATTCAGAGGGCAGTTCTGCAAACTGAGACTGCCACTCTTTGAAGAGTTTGAGGCTTCAAAATCCCTCAGTAGCCTCTGGGTACATATCATGTTCTATAGTTCCAAGAATTTGGTGTGCATGGCTGACTGGAACAGAGTGCAGCTCTTTGTCAGTCTCTTCTCCTGACACTTCTCTTTGTGTATCCAGAATGCTCATTCCTGGGATACGTGGAATGAGGCAGGGCTGCCATTGTGCTGCTGTTTTCACCGAGGCATTAACAGGGAGCCACAGAGAAGATGTGACTTTATATTGTGACTGATGTGAGAATACAGGCATGTGCCCTGCACTCTCCTGAATGACAGAAAAATAGAATGAGCACTTCTGAAATGAGTGAGGGGCAGAGACAGGAGTACACTGAGAACTTAACCACAGCTGATCCAAAGAAAATACCTGCAGCTGTGTGTGAAATAGTTACAGATAGAAAAGTTTATAGTCTTGTTCAGGTACTGCTCTTTGCTTGCTCTATGGCTGCTACTACTTCCATGTATTTGTGTTGTCATTGACATGGTTTGTTCTGTTAGCACTAAATGCCAGGTAGTTTCCCCACATCCTTCCATAGCTTTTTTGAGGCCCATTTGTGTTTTAAAATCAAAGATACACATGCAAAGCCATCACCAAGGATATCAGGATTACATATATTTATCTCACACAGCCAATTTTAAATGTCACTTTTAGAAAACGATGTAATTTTTTTTTAGCTATATAGGTTTATACTGCTTGTGGAAACCAGTCAATGAAGAATTATCTTTGACCAAAATGACAGCCATCTACATTTTGCTTTTTCACCAGTAAGTTCTCCACTGCCTTCTCTTTTTATTGCACTGAAGTGAATGCCTAGCAGCTAACAGAATCAGAATATTTTAAAGGTTTTTTTCTAATTTTTCTAATTATCTTGGTTTCTCTAATAACATCATGCTTTTCAAATGTTGCTGTCAGTGTATTTTGTTGTGTAAAATATTAGATGTCATTATATGTAATTATTTGAAATGTTAAATCCTGTGCCAATTCCTTACATGGCAGATCAGCATTTTCAATAAAGGATGAGAATACAGATTTTTTTAAGACAGGCTTTGTCCTGAGGACCTGTATTGTGAAATTAGCATATATGATAATTAAAGATGTGCAATTAGATTGCTCAGCAAAGCCTCAGCATATTCAAGCCACTTATATCTTAAAACATAACATAAAAAATGGGCTGTACTCCTTGTTGCACAACTAGATATTAAGCCATACAATCTCTTTCTGATTAAATTTCCTAATTAAATAATGCAGCTTTGCAAAACACTTGTGACCACAACCAAAGCTGGCTAGTTCTGCTTTGGTTTGGGCTGTGATTTTTTTTTTTATAAGGGCACAAAATTCAAAAGCAGAATCCTTGGAATATGAGAAGCCTTTTGAGTAATCATTGAGTAATTAATGATTCTGAATCAAACTCCAGCAGAAAGAAACTTTTAATTATGGTAACATACTAGTATTTTGAATTTGACCAACTATTCAGAGACTCTTTAGTAAAGTCATCAAAAAAATCAGTCTTGCAGTGCATTTTAAATTTCTGTTTGACATGTTCTCTGGCTAAGCCAGCTGTCTTTCAAATTAGTCAGTTAAATTCAGGAAAGTCTAAACTAGTGAATTAATAGAATCTACCTTCCAACTGATATTCTGTTATTTAAAAGGAAATCTGTTAATTATGTATGGGAAAAAGACAGTTATGAAATTGTGGAATGTGGATTTAAGCACAAATATTAAAGGCAAAGATTGAGCAAGCACTTAAAAAGACATCTCTATTATCTATAGTTGTAGGAACCCAGAGTGCTGAGAATATTTCTCTGCCTGTTTTTAAGGGTTCTTACCCCCTGAACAACACTGTTTTAACCTCCAACCTTGGAAAAAGTTACCAACTATCAGACAAGAACTAGAAAATACAGTGGTGTGAATTAGGTGATAGACTACTATGTAAGATTGTCACAGGGTGAAAAATTTAGAGGTTTTGGCTTCTCTTTGTAGTAAATAGATAAGAGTAAAAAATATCAAAATGGAGGATTGTTGTTCTCTAAACCTTCTTTTTCTTCTTCTACTACTCCATGTTCTGCAGTAAAAGTCGTTTGGGATGATTGGATAGAGAACTCCACAGTTTCTGCCTGTGCTACTGAATAATTGGTAAGAAGGTGAAAATAATATACGTTTTTAGTAACTATTGGTTAACTTATCTTTAAAAGGCCATGTAAATCTTGATAATTAGACTTCTCTCCTGCTTTCTGTGCTCTATGCTGTACCTGGGTCACACTGGTGGCTCTGTTCCTCTGATAAGACTTAATAAACAACTATCCAGCAGCATTGAAACTCCAGGAAAGGTCTCGGTTTATCTTTGAAATGCCTTGCAAGGACTTTTAGAAAATTCTCTCCCATCAGGAGGGATTTGATTTATGGCACGGTTCAGTGTCATATAAGGGAGTTCTTAGATTTACAGTTCCAGTTTTTATGTTTATCTAAATACAGATTTTTAAGTGTAAGCTATGGGTTCCTCCTGTCAAAGTATATGACTTACAGTAGATGTTTATATGAGTATCAGCAAAATAAAACTTTCACAATTCGGTAGTTTTAGTAATTGCATGCCTACACAAGCTGCAATAGCTTGAAATGCATTCCTTTTACGTGCCATAGTGCTGTTCTGAAGGAGAAATGCTCTTTAAAATCAGCCATATCTGATCAAACCCCACCCAGTCTAGCCCTTGTGAAGATGCTGTAGAGCTATCTCCTAAAAGGATATCTTTAATTAAAGAGATTCCCAGCTCTGCAAAATGATCTCCTAACCCTGCAGGGCCAAAACAATGAGTGACAGGAAAGAAGCAACTCTATTTTGATATGGGGGACTCCTATGCAGAGGAAGGAAAAGTCTCATCAGGAGAGCTTCCATCTGCTTCAGGATGTACTGAAATTGAAAGGATTGCATGTGCCAAGGACACACTTTACATACTTTTGGCTGTGCTGTGTGAAGGGATTTCTTTGTGTTACTAGGCTTTACAGTAGATTTCTATAAATCTGATGGTCTAAGAGATTACTAGAAATTCTGTTTATGATCAGTTTCTGATTTAATATCCTAACCATATCCTGTACTGAATTCTGGTCTAAGCTTCCTACACTTTCTTTGCTGCTGCTGTTCCATGTTGTACAGCGTCAGTAACTAATCACTAAGTGTGAATTACAATGATTTAGGATTACCATGGTAGCACAAATGCTCCTTTGGAAATAAGTCACTGTGGCCTACTCCTTCACTTACCGGTGTAATTTTTGAGATTAGCATTGCTTACAATTGATTCCAAACTAAGTAGCTCTTAAGAAGTTTTTTAACTACTTTTAACATATGTTGTTCTAAAAGCATTAAAATTTTTCTCTTAATTTGTGCATATATTTTATTCAACCCCTGGGTAAGATGTTCAATACACAATGGATAGGTTTATTGATGTAATTTTCTTTGTGGTTTCCCTACAAAACTAGGAGCTAAAATTCATATAGAATCAGTAAACCCAGAGCAACTATAATTTAGGACAGGAAGAAAATTATTTTTTGTAAAAAGCACTATTTGTTTCATCTACTCAACACAAGCTTTTTCTATTTTCAAAGTTTATGTCCTTTACTATTGCACAGTTCAGCCTGGAGATACTGTAACAACCTTCTAATTAAAAACAACCTGAATTGCCATGGAGACCAAAAAATAGAAGTGCTTTCCATAGACCAAGTAAGGAATAAGCCACGCTGGGAATGTCAAGATACCATTTCTGGAATTTTTATATATGTAAACATAGTTACATGTAGCTAAGTCTCTGGTGTACACATCCACACATCCATGGCCTGGGCTGTGTCAGCAGAAGTATAACCAAGGGATTTAAGGGATGTGATTATTATGCTCTACTCAACCCCGTGTTAGGCCACACGTGGAACACTGTCCAGTTTCGGTCTCCCTGTTTCAAGAGACATTATAAAGCTGGAAACAATCCAGCAGGGAATTACCAGCATGATTAGAGGGTTCTAGAACTTGAGAAATGAAGAAAAAATTGAAGGAAATTGATTTGTTGAACCTAAAGAAAAGGATGCTCAGGGGAGGGAAGTGTTGCAATACTGGAGAGTATTTATAGATAAGATGGAGGTTCTTTTGTCACTCTTCTTCATGAGAACAATTAGACATTGGAACAGGTTACCCAGAGAACTGGTGGAGTGTGTCTCACAGGAAATATTTAAGACCTGTCTGCACAGAGCCCTGGATAACATAACCTAAAGCCCTATTTGCAACAGAAGATTAAGCCAAGTGATTTCCAGACTCCTCTCTCCCACCCTAGGCCTTTCTATGGTTCTGTGCTCAGGAGAGTAGCTTAGTCAGTGGCAAAACAGAGGGGATGGTCAAGTCCACTATGAGATAAAGTGATTGAGTCTCTGAGATCACCCTTCTCATCCTTTCCTTTCATTTGTGTGTGTGTGTGTGTGCTTTTGCTGTCTGCAGATTCAGGCATTTTGAGGTCACTGATGTTACCCACAGCGCCCATCCCAGGCCTGACCCTACAGCTGCCACATTGTTGTCATGCAGCCTTAGTGGACTGCTTCTGTGGAAACTTTGTCAGACTTCACCAAAAGACACCAAAAGATGCCTTTTATTTTTTTTCTTCTTCTTCTCAGTAACTCCAATGGACTCAATGGGAAGACAGGAACATACTTTTTAAGAAACACCAGGGTTGTTTGCAAGGTTTAGATGTCTGTATACTTCGTATGAGAGGCATCATACCCCTTCCACTAGGGAGGTGTATTTCACAAACTTAAACTTCCTAAACCTGTGACTGTTCACTATTATTATTATTATTATTATTATTATGTTATTTCTTATGTCCTTGGTGAGACTGATGAGCTGCTTTTCAGCAAACAAGTCTCAGAGACTGTATCTTCAAGGTAAATGGTGAGGACTATATGAAATTGTATCCTTTTTGAAAATCACAGTTATGTCTTGTTAAATTATTCTGGTAACAGTCATGCAACATGGCCAAATAGTTCTCATTGAGAAGGCATTTCATAGGCAGCTGCAGTCAAACACCTCTGCAAGAGGTGTTTACAAACAGAAGTATAGATTATCACTGGAATTACTGCAAGTGGAAGTTTTATTTAAAATTTTTAATGTTAAAAATTTAATGTGACACTTTTGCAGTAAAAATGTATATAATATATATCAAAAAATAGAAAAAAATACTGAAAAAATATCCTCATTTCTTTTATCCTAAGGAAATTGTTATTGGGGGCTAATACTGTAAGTAAACATTCTGAGGCTCCTATTCAGCTTGTCCATCAGATTGGGTCTTGCCTTACCTAGGAAAGGATTTTTGAGCCTTATATTATCTTAAGGAAAATGTTAGGCCCACATCTGAGTATCACTTGAATCTCTTGGTATTGCCTTCCAGTGTGCCTTCTGGGGGAACTGTTTTATTAACAAATTACTTGCTTGTACATGTGGGAGACAGAGGAGTAGAAACTCCTGCAATTAAAGAAGGCTTTGATTTACAACCCTGGAAGAGACTAGGTCTGGCTTAATTGACAGAGATTTGTGGACTTTAAGCAAAAGGATTACAAACTTGTGTTCCTATCATTATAAGTAAAATTGTACACTGGGTGTTTTGGTGAAGGGTTTTAAAATATAATAGTGTGATTTTATATAGTTTAAGTTAAGAATGTAGATGGTATAAGAGAGACAACTGTGCGTACATGACATGAGAAGTTATTGGTCAAGACATAGCTGCATTGCAGTGAGAAGTGCCACAGGTGATAGGTCATTAATCTAAAACAAAGTGTCATTTTAAGTATCTATTGGATTAGAAAGTTATAAATTAAGATGTAACCCATAACCTTGTGACTAGTCGCCATTACTCATATGTGTTGTAAAATCTCACGCCTCGACTGATGCGTTTGTTATTTTAAACAATAAATTCGTGTAGTTGCATAGTCCCATCCCTTAAAGTTATTTTCCTCTGACACGTGAAAACGCGAGAAACGGACATGTACAGGTTGTGACCAGAGCCTGGGCAGTACAGAGATACAAACACACCTAGTTCCTTTACATCTCCCAATTCTATTCATGCTCAGGCATAGCAGACAGACATAGATAGACAATGTGAAAACCTTGTGACTTGCAGATATAAGAACAGTCTTTGCTCCAGGTCTAAATTTAGTGGCCAGCTGTCACATGGAAAACCTCTAACCTGGACATTTTTGCGTTTTTCATCTTTCACTGATGCCTCAATATTTGATTAAAAAAGCTTATTTTGGTGTAAGATGATCAACAATATACAGAGCAAGAGAAGAATAATAGGTAAAATCTTGTAAATGCTACAGTATTAACTCATTTATTGATTCAGTTTTTCCAAGTGAAAGCAATTGAAGGGCATTATGAGTTATGGAGGCTGCCTACATTCATCTTTATATTATGTTAAAATATTGCACAAGTAATCTTGCAGTTCAAACTTACCTAAGAAGAGCAGAAAGCTGAATTCCTTATGAATACAGAAGACTTACACATCATCAGAAACAAGTTTCATGTCATTGTCATTTATTAGGACATACTGTTCCATGAAGAATGTATTTGCCATACAGCTGCATAAGACTCTTATTTTCTTGATTTCTTTGCGATGCATAGGAGGACTGAAGACATACAGAATGCAAGGATGCTGTTCTGTTCCCCAGGTATTAATTATGTCTCAGGAAAATCTGGATTATTGTGAAACACAGCAAGTAGGAAGATAGCAATAGAAACCATGGTTAGTAGAGAAATGTCTAATAAATCATCAGGCTGGGCATCAGCAAAATTTATGGCTGAAATGATAAAACTAAAAAATGTATGAAGATTTTTCACTCTCATACTAATGAAGTGTTAATTAAATATATTTTACAATAGATTGTAAAAGGATGTTTTTGGGATGTAGGCAATGGTAGGGGAGAAACAAGGAACAGGTATGAATAGATGGAAACGTAAGAAAATACCACAAAATTGAGGAAGAGAATAATCTTGTATATTATTTTTCTTGGACGGAGAAAATATTATATTCAAACTGAATTCCTTGCCAACAGGTTGGGCCAAATCTTATTCTTTCCATCTCATCTGACTTGTTTTGCATTTGAAACAAGATCGCTTTCAAATTCCTTACAAAAAATAGGAATAAAAATTTCTCGGTTTGTAAAGTGTTGCTTGTTAACTCTGATGAAATTGTTAATTCAGAGCTGGTTTAACTCAAAATGGTGTAATTTAAAAAAGACTTATTATGGTTCCTCATTAAAAAGGAATTTATTTCACAAGTATCCCGGAAGCCAGGCTGTACCTCTTGTGTGGTGAGGCAGACCCACATAGAGTAAACAGAAGCAGATTTGTTTCAGAAAACTGAGGGCTTTGTTACACGACTGCCTTGCTTAAAACCTATCTTAGGGTCATATTATTACTGACAACCATCTCACATTTCTGGTATCTCCCATGGAGATGTCAGTTCAAATAATTAATTCCTTGTCTCCTTTCTACTCCTCTCTTCCCCATTTGGTTCTGCATCTGTTTTCCTTTATATGTCTTATCTGGGCAAATGCTGGCCTTCTTTAAAGTTTATCTTTTCCTTCTCACTATTTTTATGAAATGCTTGATGGATCATTGCTTATATGAACCCTTGTAATAATTTCTGAATCTGCTATAAGTTTAGGTGATCTGTGACAAACTACTTCTTTGAGTCATTTTTCCAATTTCTGCCCATTGAAGGTAAGCCTTAATCTTGTTCTTTTTTATAACAATAAAGCTATTCTCAACATGTTGACTTTTGAAGATAAATTAATTCCTTTCTTTTTAATACTAAAACTAAAAATAAAAAAACCCACAAACTTGAAATCTGAAGAAATAGCCATAAGAAACAGATAGATTCTCATTTGAGAAGCAGTAAAGAGAAGGAAGTGAGCTGGCTTCACACTGGAAGAAGGAATTTTAATGCTTACTGACACAAGCCTTCCTACACCTAACAGCTTGGATGCTTTTGTGAAATCTTTCAAAACAACAATTGCCCTAGAAGGAAAAAGCCAGCTTGCAGACAATAACTTCTGTGACCCCAACACCCAAATCCTAGCCCAGAAAACAAATGTTTCTTTACTACTCAGATGTTCTCAGCAGAATCACAGAAATTAACCAAGAACTTATGCTGAGGGCTAATGTCCTTTGGGAAACAAATCTTGTATTTCAGAAATCTGAGACATGTTCTGCAGACAAAATTAATGATGTTACAAAACATTATTATAATTACTCATGCAGAACTTGATTGATGCAGTATGTTCTGAAAGTTCCCATCATATTATTCGTAATTGTCTTCTTTCAAAGAGCAATGAGATGTTCTGACTATACAGTTTCCCTTCTGGGAAGGAGTATTTTGTGTTTTGCAAGTTTTTTTAAAAAATCATTTATGCACATAACAATAACACAAAAGGATAATTGTGATTTAGAATTGCTGAAGTATGTCAGCTGGGATGGGCTGCTTTACTTATTAGGGCTGTCTACACTGCAGAGAAACATATTTTGAAGTGCAAAGAGGTTCTGATGTATTTCAGTGTATTTACACTCTGTAAGCAATCCCAGCAGAGCTTTATCAATCCATTCACAACACTGCAGTTTTAATATTGCATTATGAATTCTCATAAATCAGAGATGGATGTTCTATCTCATCTTAGAGGTGTATGCATTCATATAAAGCCCCATCCTTCTTTCATCCCTCTTCTGCTCTTAGATGATTTAGAATTCATGTGGCTTTAGCTATGGTTAGAGGGAGCCTAGTTTGATCAGTGTTGCATTTTCTAGATTTTTTCCTATATTTGCTCAGCTTTAGAAACTTTTCTGCATTGTTTTGTTTCCTAGAGGTAAAGCATAAGCCTAGAATCAAAACATCACCTGTTTTTTCCAGAGTCTGAGGCAGAGGTATACTAAAGACAGCTTTACCTGTGAACATTCTTTATGGTGCACTAACCCAGCAATGACTGGGTAACCAGACTCCCCTCTGTGATAATCTGATCTTCTGTTGATGAAGGCGCTCAATACTTTTGTGGAGAACCTCTCTCTCTCATCTAGTGCTGTTATCTAGTTGCTGTTGTTTTGCTTTGTTTTGTGGACACATATCTATCCCATTCAAAATAATGGTGTTTTTTAATGCCTATTTCCCAGCTATCTCATTCTAGGGTATTTCCCTTCACTCCCAATAATTTAGTACCTGGGTATCACAGTATTTTTTGTGAATGTTTCTTGCAGTTACATTTTTATAAAGAAGGGAATACTAGTCCTGTGTTAGATGGAGAACTAGACTATAAAGGCTCTGGTTACATTACACAGTGCAGAAGAGTCCTAAGATCCCTAGACAGCTCTACTAAATTGTCTTACGGAAATATGCAGCATAAAGCTATTAGAAATAGCTGGGGTCTTGGAAATTATACAGTTTTGTTATAGTCCTACTACAGGACTCATTAGCACTATTTCTCATATGAAGACATCTATTATAGCTTCAGCTTTGGAGTTTGAATGTCTCAGCCCAGTGCTGTCCTGAAAGAATGAGCAGTGAGGATACTCCAAGTGGCACTGGTTCCATGAAAGATCAAGGTATAGAGGGTGTGGACTCTCCTTTGGGATGGGTTTGGAATGTGGAGAAGGAAAGCAAATTGACTAAGAGCACAGAAGCACTCCAAAATAACAAGTTATCATTCTAGACTCAGTTTGAATAATTTTCCCAAAGTCACCCCAGGAATTTCAGGAGTTCAGTTCCCTCTCCTCTGTCCGAGCCCTAAGGACACACATGCTAGAACACTGCTTTTACTATGTTCTGTGTTTCTTACTCTCTGTGTAGTGTACAAAGTATATTACTAATCATATTGCTGTGTGGTTCTTTCGACTTTTGTGGTTTCCTAGTGTTAATAGGATTGTCTGAAAAGAGAACCAATGCCAGGATTTTCAAGAATTCCAGCAAGGACACAGGGGAGTTGGATGGAACATTTCCTCTGTTATATGTCATAGAGTTTAATGCTCAGCTTTGATGGTCTGGTGTTCAGGCTCCGCAGTTGCCATTCAGGATAGTGAAGCAATACTCTGGTTTGGATTTCAGCTACAGTATGAAAATTTTAGCACCTTTCCAAAATTATAGGAATGTAGAAAAATAGGGTTGGAAGAGGCCTCAAGAAATCATTTAGACTATCCCCCTGAAAAAATCTGTTTGTTCCATAATCTTTCTAACATCAGAAGTTATTAGGTAGTATGCTGAAACAAAATGGATCATATAAAAAATCTGATTTACATTCTGGGTGAAATTTGCCCTTATGCAGAAGCCAGCAGAAAACATCCAATATTCTCTCTTAAAATTATATTAAGATTTAGGATGACACAATCCTTTATAATCTATGTGGGTGGGCAGTTGCTGGCAAAGAGGGGTTAGATCCAGAAAGGAATGAATCTCTAGTGGGAATGAGCCTTTTACGTCTTAGCCCACAATGTGGTGTGCTTGACTTAGTAGTTTTCTTCTAATGGATGAAACTTTCTTTACCTCATAAATCACATAAATCACATATTTCCACATTGCTGACAGTATAAGAAGTCAAACTGAGGTTAATGTATGAATGATTGGCCTATAGCTGGCCATAGGATGGAAAACTGTGATTCAGGCTCCTGGATTTTAAAGTAAAATACTCTAAAGTTTCCTAGTTTCATGTAATGAGAATTCTCTAGAAGAACTAAGAACATATAATCCCAGAAAGTGTATGCTGCAAATGACCTTGAGCTGTATTGAGAAAGATTAAGCACTGCTGATTTTAATGTCTGTTTGGCTCTGTGCTTTCTTAATTTCAGGACTGTATCTGGGGATTGCAGGTATGATAAATTTATGATAATAATAGCTATTCATTGAACACACTTAAACTTCAAAGAGCACGCATAACTTTATAATAAAAGCTGTATTAAGGATTTTAAGGGGACAGAAATAGAGGCTGATATGAATAATTATAATAGTCACTCCTATACCTTTGAAAATTCAGTTCATACCAGCTGAGGATTTGCACATTTCCCTTGCTCTGAAGAGCATGAGGTTAAACTGGCAGCAAAATTGCAACATCTCTGGTAGTCTTTGTGTGCCAGGAACATGCATAGATGGTAGATGTTCTTCACCATGAACATGCATTTACATTTATATCAGAGATAAGGTATAATATTTGGGTGGAAAAGTATAGCAACCGTACTGTTCATTTAAAGTCATACCAGGCGTGGAGTATATGACATACCAAATTTTATAGTAGTGTAAACAAATTCCAACAGGATTTTAAATAATTACATTTCATTCATTGGAGGCAGAAAAAAGCATCCTTCCTAAAGATTTGGAAGACTGAGAAAGGATTTAATTTTTTTTACTTAACCCCTCAGAGGTCTCTCTAAACTGGATGTCTAACAATAAAATCTTTTTTTCATGTAGTACACACAAATGATGAAATGCAGCTGTCACAATGGAGCAATTTGAACATAGAACCACCTGCTTTTCTTGGAATAGTTATGTTTTACCTTCCCCAAATTTATTTGTTATTTTAATGATAAAGGTATGGTGAGTGGAGGTTTCCCTGAAGGGATGCCACAGGCGTAATTATGTTTCAGTGTGAAGTGGATGGAAGGCAGCTGTGGTAAATGTCAGTAAATTAGTGTTATTATTTCTATCAAATATTTTCACAGTAAAGCCTTCTTTAATATGCTTGGAGAAATGCATACAAGAGCCTCTGGATTTCTTTGTGACACAGAGTTACCTCAAGGGAAAGGAACAAGTCCAGTTACTGTAACACCTGTTCCATTTTATAAGCTCAGGAAGGGCTGGAAAGAAAACTTGTCTAGAGTTTCAAGCAGTCATTGCAGCCTAGATTTCTATTCAGAATTACATATAAATTATGACTATGCCTGGAAGCTGATGAGAAAAAAAAGTCACCAATGTGAAATCATTACCTCTTGGTTAAATAATTCTTCTGAAACAGATCAAGATGTTCCACATACTGGATGCTTTGCCTTTTTAAGGCTTGTGTTTTATTCTTTGTTGAAGCTACTGCATTATAGCAAAGTGACTATAGTGTTTCCTGACACTGTGATCTCTGCTCACCAGAGTACAAGACCCTGCATACTTTTCCTATGATACAGAGTGGAGCTATAAATACTCAGAAGCTAACATAATGGTGAGGGCTTGTAAGGTATTGCTATGATGTGAATTTAGGCCGTTGTAGAACTGATTTGAAAAAAACAGTCTGGTGGGGGTTTTTTTGGAAAACAGTATGGCCAGTTAAAAGCTGCCATTTTTTTCCTTGCTCATATCACTGAATGGTAAGATTAGACACATGCCCCCAAATCATTCATGTCTGGAACATCACAGTCACACTCCAACTCCCTTATTAGGTAACCTCTGGATTTTTCCAATCAACAACCTCCAGAAGCAGAATCTTTCCGAGGAATCCTCAGGGGAGTCAAAATGGGAAATTTGGTGGTTTGGTTTTGTTTTAATGTAAAAGGCTGTATTATCTGGCCTGTAAGTATAGGAGGCTGTTGCTAAAACAGTAAAGTCTGGTGGGGAAATGTTGGGTAAGGTGCACTTTGGCACTGAAAATGCTGGGAAACGATTGGCAGCAGGGATATTGCTTCCCTGTAATGAAAAGAGCACACATGCAAGGATTCATTTACAGATTAATTTGCCAAATCTCTTCTGATTAAATATTTCCTCACTAAACCTTTTATCCATCTGTTTCTCTGGAAGTCTTTAAAGATTACCAGTTTCACTTTAAAATATCCAGTGAGCCTGTTTCTTGTCCATATTCAAGGACATAGAAGGAAGAGAATATACTGATCATTTACCAGTGCTAAATCCAATCTGTTTCTCCAAGTCTCCTTACCTTGCGTAGTTTAAAAACACAGAAAACAAAGAATATTTTATGTGTAAATCATTAGTGCAAATAAATACAGAGTAGTAAGAAATTAAATAGTCAATCAGAATGTCTGATTTCCCTTTTTTTCGTAAGGAAGATTAAAGTACTTATGGCGCTTTAACAAAATGAGACAAAATATGATGGAATGCCTTTGTTTCTTTTTACTGAAGCTGGGAAGTAATGCAGGTTTCTTAGATTCATATTTATCTTCAGGGAGTGAAAATCTAACTACTCAAGGTGGAATAAATGCAATATTAAGAAATAAAATTGTTCCTGGCATGCTAAGATTATATTTAGTATTGGATTGACAGTTAGTTTTGTCCTCTAGTCATATTTTATCTTTTTTTTTTATCCTCATCGTTTCAGGTAATTTAAATTTATAAAGCATGGTACTGATGTGACAAAAGAATGCAGAAAAATACCTATAAGTGGTATTTATTAAATTTGTACATTAAAGTAAAATATAGACATCTGTGCACTTTAAAGTATTTTAATTAGACCTTTTTGCATTGTATTTAGATTATTTTCTAGTTTTAATTTGTAGGGGACAGAAATAGATTATCAGAATTTTTTAATCAGTGTCATGAGCCAGTATCAGTTCCTTCACTATCTGGATTATTTAAATTTTCCAGGTTAGTGCCTGTATTGAGGTAACGCACATTTTATCTGAGCGACATGAAAGAGAACTGAATGTAGCTTTTGTTGTGAACTTCCCAAAATAAACTGAATAAAGTTGAAAAAGCAGAGACACAAGTATTGACTGTAATATTACACTATTGAGGTCAGGAGGGGTTGACTGAGCATTTTTCTGAAATGGAGACCAATTTTTTCTTTTTTATTTTCCAGTATGGTTCTTATAACTGAGGTTTTAAGTTTCCTGTTTTCTCCTGAATACGTTGAAATTATTTACCTCAGTCCCTCAATAGCATTTTTTCACCCAAGAGATAAATCACATTGGAAAAGAGTAAAGTGGGAAGAAAAGTGGAAGAGGGGTGTCCTACTGAGACCCTCTTTGTTCTCCCCTCCCTCCTTCAACAGAGAGAAGGTGCAGTCCTCAGCTAAGAGGCTCCCTGCTTACAACGTGAGAGAGCATCATGAGACATTAAGTTCTGCCTCACATAAGATTTTTAAATTTCCAAGGTAGTGCAGAGCTCCTAGGACTTTGTCATTTGAACCTTGACTGTGTGGGGAAGCGTCTGTTCTGCCATCAACCCCACAGCTGTTCCTCCCCCTCAGGTGTTCTCAATTGCTCTGAAAATTATCCCTCACAGCCAATTAATTACCTGCTGGGAGGATACCAACTTCACTCACACAGTGAGAAGTCGCTGTTGGAGAAGGAGCTGGGGAATGGCTGGGCACAGCAGAAAAAGGAAGAAAGGAAGAAAGAAAGAAAAGTGAATGTGTTTTACAACTTATATTACTGGTAAGGAGATTAAAAAGTTGAGCTAAATGGTTGGGATGGGATGTGATGCTAAAGCATTCATATCTCACCAAAATAAGATATTTCTTTGTTTTATGAGTGTGCACTGGTATAAGTAGAATTATTCTAAAATAACATTGTTTGAAAAGCTCATGTAATTATTTTACTTATTTTTCAGAATTTAGGTTGGAGGGCTTCAGTGAGTTCTCCATATGTTATCAAAATTTGAAATTTTTTTCCCATGTGTTCCCTTCCCCTTCAAATTTTGCAGAAGTAAAAAAAACTAAGATGAATCCTTGGAAATACTTAGATGTGTAATTTTGCTGATCTTACATTAGAAAGAAAGCCTCCTTTTTTAAGAATAAAACATGAGGTGACTAAAAGTAAATTATTGCTTAATGCTCAGGCCCAGAATTTTAGATGAAGGAGCAGCTATGTTTGCTTTTCTGTCTAAATGACTATATGTGTCCATAAGTATGCTATTGTGGTTATTATGTCATAAAATTCTTGAAGCTACAGAAGTGAGGAGTGGAGTTGCACAGTGGTAAACAGAGGAAGAGCTCAGAAACAGTAAATTATCTTGCTTTTTAGGCAGCTGAACCTCTGAGTATTGAAACTACATGTTCAAGTCATAATGTTTGTATGAAGATACACTAATCCTGAGAGATGTGATTAAAAACTTACCTTTTTTTAAGAACAAACAAACACATCAGAATCTCTTGTGTCATTTGCCATAATGGTTTACATTTCTAGCCAAATTAAATATGTTTAAGCTTTGAAGTTTCCTTATTACCTCTATTTCTTCATATTTTTTGTTCACTTGCGTGTGTGGGAATCTGTGCCATATGTTTTTGGTAGGCTTTTTGTGGAACACCAATAATCTGCATGGACTAGAAAGCAGTAAAAATGAAACAAATAGTCATAAGAGCCCACCCTGCAGTACCTCTAGCTCTACTATTCCCTTACTTTCTCCTTACCCTGCATTTTAAATAGTGGGGTGCTAAGATGAGGGTATAATTGTGAGAAGTGTGCACGTGCTCATTTCTCTGGTCTCTGCATGTAGGTAATGAAGAAGACTCATTAAGGACGTATTAAGAAGCTCTAGGAGAGAGAGATGCTGCCAGAGCTTGTGCACCTGGCCCCTAACTGCAAATCATTCCCCTTTGTGCTGCTGAAGCCTTTGGATTAAGATGTAACTTTTTTATTTTTGGTCTTTGTAAGAGTTTCCCAGATTAGTTTTAGTGAGAGACTTCATTTGCTATTTTTCCTAAGCAGAATCAAAGGTAAATCCTGTTTGTTATGGCTGAAATTTGATCCACTGTACGTGTTTAAGAAATTGCCTGCTGAACTGCATCTTTCTGTGTGTAGCCTGACATAATTTCTATTGTGGGTTTAGAGGACTGCAAATAGTAGTTCTACATGGAAAATATACTTTATTGCCAACACACACATATGTTTTCTGAATCACTTGAAAGTTTTATGTAAAACTGCATGTTTCACTTACCAAGTTGCAGATATTTTGATATCTACTTGTGTTAATCAATTTAAATGAGGAATTGATAGTCACCCCTAAGCTATCAAGTTAATCATTATTGCCAGTGTTTAGCCATGAAAGTTTTCAGGGCCACATTGATTACCAGCTTTATATGCTCAACCCAATTCAGTCATAGGCAAGAATTTGTTAGTTTTGTCTGAGTTTGAGTTCTTAATTAATTTTTAATATCTGTAACTGAACAAGTCAGTGTTATCGCTAACAAAAATCTGGAGCTGAAGGAATCTGAATTCTCCATAATTAATGTTTATGCACACTCAGCTTGTTCCATTTCTTAGTTTTTGCTTCACTAAATTCTTTTATCTCTCTTATAGTTTATTTCTTTTGTATTCTGTTTCCTAGTCACTTTAATATTCCCACCCTTCTATTTTTCACTTTATTTTTATCCGTATTTGGTTACTTATCCTCTTTTCTGTCTTATTGCAGAGCTGAGCATCCATAGAAGAGTTGCATTTCTTTACCATTTTTTTACCCCTGCTCTGGTTTCTCCTGCTGTAACTTGGTGTGGATGCTTATGCACATCAGAGCTCTGCTAATGTGATAACATGTGCTGACTCGCTGCAAAAGCTGAGGATCAGCTTTCCATAGTCCCAGTTGGTTTTAATGGAAGAGCAAGATACTGCTGTGGCATTGCTTTCCTATGATTCCTGCTGGTATATGGATCCAGCACTGTTAGTTGCCAAGGTAGTTTATGAGAAAAGTGCCTTTTGTCAGAAAACTGGCACAACAAAATTGTTTAGAACAGTTCTGTTCTAATCCCATGTCTCTGCTTATCCAGTAATTATCAGATCCAGCAGATAGCCTGACCTTGGGGATATGTAATTCTTTCTGTGGTGAAGAGAGATCAGACTTTTCCCAGATTAGGAATATACATGAAACGATACTAATTGGAAAATTAATTTCTCATGTATTGTAAATTCTCATGTAATTTCTTGTGGCCTTCTTTCCTCTTCCCTGACTCCGGCAAGAATGGCTGTTTTTGGAAGGTTTATGTCAGGGCAAATACTAGGTTGTTACATTGCTTTGCATTTTGTCTGGTCTTTGAGTAGCTCCTAGTTAGAGGTTGTTTTTTTTCTCGCACAAGTAACTATTGATGGAAAAATGATATTGCAATTTGGAGAACTGTCTGAAATGGACTATGGCCCTGATGAGAAAAAACTTTTATGAAATGTCATATGTTAAAAATAACTTGATTGCAGAACAAAGATTCTCAGGAATACAATTCTATGGAATCTCTTGATTTTTCATTTCTAACAGTTGGAACCACATCTGGTAGTGTAATATATAATATAGTGTAATAGATAGTGGTCCCACTCTAAAGAATGGGAAATTGAGATAGTGAGTGCAGGCCTTTCACTTGACAGAATACCTTGGGGAAGAGCTACGTGACTTAATTTAAGTTTGAGCAATTTAGGAGCAGAACTACCAAAACAACAATATCTTTCCCTTGAAGGCTGTCCAGATTAGTTTAATACTCATCCCAAAGTTTTTAAATCTTCACAATTATCAGGTTATGTTTATAAACTTTATTAAAGAATCTGCTCCCTTTAAGCTTCAATGGTATGGTTGATATCCTCTTGTTTTGTCACAGCTGAGTTTAACCACATACAATGTGCCAGCCAGCTATTTCAATTTCTAGGCAAAGCTCAAGTTTTCCCATTATGTTCACTGTCCTGTTAATGGCGACAGATGCCATCTTTTCCATATTTATTTTGAGATCACATGACCACAGAGTCTAATTTTCATAAAAAATATTTTCCTGCAACAAATGCCAGATTAACCTAATAATGTTTTTATTCTATACTCTCAGCTTAATTTTGTCAAGCTAGCTGGATAAGAGTTATTTCAGTTGTAATTAGACTAGTATAAATCATGTCCTGTCATGTGTATTCCCTCAAGAATACTAGAGGAAAAGAAGGTTAGACAGACATGGAGCAGTGAGGGTTGCCTGCTCCCTGAGAGAGGGTGAGCCAGGAGATGAGGGTGATAAAACAGACAGCAGTGCCCAAGTGAGGGGAACCATGGGCAAACACAACCTTGGGATGGCCAGGCAGGGCCACTGAGACAAGGCCAGGCCAGGCTCTGGGGCACAGTGGGCTGGATAAACAGGGCCCGGGATGAGGCAGGGGCTGGACTGCACCACAGCAGGAGGTGCAGCTCAGGTCGAGGGCTGATGGTAGAGGCTCTGCTGAAAAGCAGCTCCCACAGGAAGGGGCTTTGGCCCAGATTGCTCAGGCAGTGAAGGGAGGGGGACAGCCTGAACAGGCTGCAGCTGCACTGCCTGCCTTGGCCCCCAGCCCAGGCAGACAAGCCTGCAGGATGGAGCCTCTCAGGCCCTTGCATATGCTTTGCAGTCTTTAAAGTTGTAAGAGTTGTTGAATGCTGGTATATTTGCTTATTCCATTCTCTGATAAGGTTTCTAAATCCATATTTAGAATTTTTTTTTTTCTTTAGACTACTGGAGGCTGAAAGTCCTTGACAAAATCCTGTACATTGTGATGTGTGTTCATGGGAGTTAGACTTTTCTTCTCTGTTTTATCTCTTCCAAGTTCATTGCTATTATTTTGCTGTTGCACTGATGCTTGAAGCATTGTCACCTGAGGTATGACCCATGCCAAATGACATATGTAATTTATCTTTTGTTTATTTTGTGCTGTTCCACTTTATTGCTATTTAGTAGCAACATCTGTGAGATGTCACTGTGTAGTGTAACAAAGCTGTAATGCAGGACTTGTTTTCTCCCTTGTGTTCTGTTTAGTTCCATGAGATGTCTTTCTTGTAGCAAAGCTGTCTTAAAAATGCTGTGATCACAGTTCTCCTTGCTTCAGGTCTGACAGAGAAAGTGTTTTTGTAGAACTTCGTAAATTGAATGTCTGAAATTATTCAGAGTACAAGCAGCGCATCAAGAAGGAAGACCACATTGTTAATACTGTACATTTTAGGCTTTTAATTATACTAGTTATTCTGGCATAAATAAACAGGGGTAAGAAAATGGGATGAATTTGGGAAGGCTGTGCGCACCAGGGAAGGCTGCTGAAGCTGGCATTTCAGCTATCTACCTACTGGGTGCCTGGGTCTTTAATTGTGAAGCATTTAGTGCTAGTACTAGTTTAAAGTACTCTTTCCATCTAGCAACTCTGCCCTTGCTACTTCTTCTGTGATACGGTGTGCCAATGCTTCTGTCAAAATCAACTGGCTTAAGGGGAGTATGGACTGTGTGGAGAGCAGGAAGACCTTGTGATGATTTCCCTACTGTTTCGTGTTGTGAAACCGTGTGTCTGGAATGCACCAAATTAACCATGGAAGCACTTATTGTATGCTCTGCATGGGAAGACCATATTAGAGGCCAGTTATAGATTCTTAATAATATTTCTAATGTGGAAAAAATCTCTTTAGGAGAAATGTGAAAAATCAATCAGAAATTCATTTAACTTAGCTTTCTAAATCTTTTTGCTTTTACTTAGTCTGATGTTTTAAATGTGACTACTGTCACATTGCTTACAAAAGTAAATAGTGTAGCAGTTAAAACATTTCTATTCTCTGCTTGTTTTAGCCTTCTTCATAGCAGTTGGTATTTTCTATAACTACAGAACTTGAGTTAAAACAGTTTTGAATCTGCCACCTGTCGTTCTTATTTTTTTCTTCCACATTGCACACATAATTTCTTTTTTCTTGATACAAACACTGTAAGTCTTCTGGATTATATTTCTCCTTGTGTAATATAAGGCTGGTAACTCTCTGAGACTCTATTTCTCATGCAAGGACAGACTCATACCCTGCCACAGAACAACAAATTCACTATATTTTACTCATATTTTACTAGTGGTTTAAAAATTTTATGCTGTCTGTTAAGAAGCTAATTTTTTTAAGTCTGTAAGTTTCTTTAAAAAAGGGTATTTGGAAGCTTTCAGTAATTCAGTGCACTTGATGCAATTGTCAGTCCTTTTATCTGCATAAACAGTTTTATGATTACAAGGGTGAGACAAATGGGAATTTAGTCCTGCAGTTCCAAGTATTTTGCTATTGTTGGCTCCCTGCCAGAGCAGCATGGAGTAAACATGCAGGATTTCTCTCCTTATTCCTGGCATTTGATAAAAGTGGCTCCAAACAGATTTTTGCAGCTAGTAAGCATTTGATGACTCATGGGAATTCCTAAATTTGTATGCAGTGGCCTATGCCATTCTTAATAGACCAGCAGTATGGATTTACTTACTTACACAACTTGCTGTGTTGGAGAGGGTGATTACTGCCTGTTAATTTTACTCTGACCTTATCCAAACATTTTAAAAGGTCAAAATAAAACAATAAAGTCTATTACAGTAAAGCAAATCTATTTCATGTTTCTACCACATGCATAAATCTTTTTCTTCGTGTATGACAAAAATAATGTTTCCTGCCATAAGGATTAGCTAGCTTTATGCTTTCAGCTCTTGTGGAGTATTTTTAGAGCCTAAGTATTATACAAAAACATTAGAGAAAATGAATCTAGAAATGAATTGTGCAGCTCTGTCATGCAGATGTTGGTAAAGTTTTGAAGAAGTTTGCTTAACAGTTCAGTCCTGATCCCAGGGCTGTAAGCATGAAAAGGGCATATGAAAGTTTCTGTGCCTAGTTGGAGCCCTGACTATATTTGAAAGCAATGAACTGTTTCTCTGTCTCTCTGCATGGATTATAGAGTATCCAAAGTATGTGAACTTCCCAAAAATGCCTAGAAGTTTCATTGGTGATCTATTAGATTGTTTTATCCTAGATTTTAAGGAATGTATGGCATTGAAGGATAATTTTGATGTAGATTTTCCAGAAAGTGTGTGCTCCTCTTTTCTAGTCATTTCTTACTGGAATTAAGTTAAATTAATATAGGTATTTAAAATGCTTTTCCTAAACCAGTGTTTTGGATGGTGACAGAGACAGCTTTGAAAATGAGTAATCGTGTGTTTCTGAAAGTACTTTAACTGAAACAGGACTGTAAATGTTATACTGCAGAGTTTTTATTCTGGCTACGTTTGTGTGACCAAATCTAGCAGAATGCCCCTGCATGGCCTCTTGTCACTCTGTTCTTAGAAGAGCTAAATCCTACATCCCAGGTATTTTTAGTCTCTAGGGTTATACTGGTCCTGATTTCCTAATTAGATTTATTCCCAGAAGGTAAGTTGTTTCTGTGCCACCAGCTTCTAAGATACATAGTTCAAGATATTATTCAGAAGTGGGTTCTTCTCCAAGTATCAATGTGTCTTCAGCAAAAATGGGGTTGCAGAGAGGTGATAAATGTTGTTTTGGATTTTATTTGAAGATCAAAGCTTAATAGTGAAGGCAGCTAGTATGACTGTCAGAAAATAATTTCTGAAGTCTTTACCCTCCTGCCCTTCCCTTAAATCAAGTGACATCTGCTACTAGGTTTGTACTGTCACTCCTAAGTTCTATCTTGGGGGAAAAATGACGAGTAAAAAGGTAGAACACGTCCACAAGTTAATCCTTGACAAAGTCACTAATTACAGGATGATTGAGAAACTACTGTCACCCCAAAAATTTTATTAATTTTTCCCCCTTTTATAGCACTGATAGTCTTAAAGAAATTTATATTTTTTTAATTATTATTTTTACTGACATGAAAACTTGAGAAATTTTTGCACCTATGTAGTTTCAGTTCATGAATTGCCAATACATGGATTGGGGACCAGATTTCACCCTGTGTGTTCTTGATATCTAGGCAAGTCAGGCTAATAACCGTACAGGATCTATCCTGGTTCTGTGTTAATTATCCAATCTCTTGCCACTTTGTTATTCATCTTTGGGAGTGTGTTCCTCTGTGTAAACCCTGTCAGCATTCATACAGGACTTCAGAGTCACAGTTTCAAAAAATCAGAGAATACAAGAATCTATTCTATCTGCTCAATAATTGAAATTTTGTATTTTTCCTCTCTTGTAAGTTGAGATCACTTCCTAAGTTGGTATTGCCTCATTCATTGAACCTTGGGTAACCTTCCTTCTTAATTAACTTTGAGAAAGCATGTAAGTGTAAGCCTACAGATTAATTTTTATTTCTGTGTGTACTTTACTGTCTGCCAGAAGAAACATTTAATTTCCTGGTGACAGGAAGTCCTCTTTGAGCAAAGAATCCCATTCTTTCTGCTATTATTATGAGGTCCTATACTTAATTACTTTCTGAAACATGAACAAACAAGGAATCTCTGAATTTGAGTGAAATAAATACATAGAGGAAATATTGTCAATCACTGACTTGTATTCTTTGCACAAATGCAATAATCTAGACCGAAAGGCAAATAGCACTGCTAGAATTTGTAAAATACTGCCTTGAAGAGCCATAAATGTCTCGTATACTTCCAAAAGAGATAAACCATCTTAGAGGCATTTATGAGTTGAAGCGTATTAAAGCTTCCAAAGAGTTGCTGTTTGTCAGTAGGTGTCTGATGTGTCTTGACTTCTGGCAAAGTGTAAAATTGGAGGCTGGCTCTGTGTCAACTTCTGCTGACAGAATCTGCCATAGCTTCCTATAGATAGTAGTCAGTAAAGCCTCTGTAATATAAGCTGTTGCCCAATAAAAAGTGAAATCCCTTCCTGCCAGTGCCAACTATGACAATCTAGTGATACGAGTCAGCTCTAAGCTTTGTCGTTTGCTCTTAATAAAGGTTCATGTCTCATCCTTCATTTGTTAGGGGCTCCCAGAACTTGCCTCCCTGTTTGTACCCTGCTTGTCTGCTTTGTTGTCACTTGGATGACATGTGCAGGAGTTTTTAGGCCAATAACTTCTAAGAAACAGAAAATTTTTAATAATTTGAAGCAGAATGTTAATTTTTTCAGTATGAGGTTGCAACTTAGCTATTGATGTCTTTCTTCTAGAGAGAAATCCTATTTTTCAGTAAAAAGTGGGTTTTTTCCTCTTTTTTTTTTTTTCCTATTTGTGCTTTTATGCAGAAGCTATACAAAATAGCAATGACGAATTCAAGCAAAACATAAAACTAATTGTTTCATCCTCTCAGAACAAGTGAAGTCCTACTTAGAGACAAATGATAATACAAAGAGTGTTGCATTTTAACCTCAGGTCTTTTACACAGGTTTTTTCCTTTGAAAAAAATTTCCCTTTTTATCTCTCTGCTTAGACATGGGTGACTAAAGACTAAGTTTTTTGTCTTTGGCCTGAATATAGAACTATTTTGCACATATTGTTTCTCTGAAAAGTGGTACAAAACAAATTACAGTGCCTCAACTGGAGTAATCTCAAGAAACAGAACTAACGGCTGAGGAACTGACATAGTGGGTTGATCTCTGTAAATATCAGTGGGAGCTTCCCTTGAATGCAAGAAAGGGAATACCATGGGGAATAGACATTAACAGCATGCAGAGGAAAAGGCTGGTGATGGCAGAAGGTCCATGGAAACATTAAAATTATGTACTTGTAACTAATTGGATCTTGAGAATAAGTGCCTTTTTGTTTGGTGTCAGGAGTTTGTCTTAAGCTGTTTAGCATTGATAGGCAATGTCTACTCTGGAGCTTTCTTGGCACACAAGAAACAGAGGGGGAAATTGTAGGTTCGATATTAGCAAATTGTTGCTTTATTCATGCTTTGTCATTGACCATCTGCTTCATAACTGCCCACTGTGAATGGGCACAATTTAATTTTAAATTGAAAAAAACCAAAGAAATATTCCCATCTAGCTCTTGGCTGCCCCAGTTGGGAGTAGATAGGCCAAGTAGTCATGGCCATGACCCACTGCCCTCAGATTCAAGACAACAGGTTTTTATTATCCATTGCTCATGTGGATCGAAGTGAATTATTGAAATACTAAATATGAATTGTTTATTCATGATGGGTAAATATAAAGCTGATGCTAAGGGACTAATTGATTTGAAAGAAGTTCTGGAGTTTTAAAGGTAGGACTTTAAAGGTAGAATTGATGGCATTATAAAAATGTTAAATATCAAAAAGCTGAATCCTGTGGAACTGTCTGATGAAAAAGGATGTTGCATGATTACTTAATATAGAGAGGCAAGTTAGATGTTATCTAGGAGAGGGTTCATGTGCAAAGCTATAACATGAGTTCTTGAAATCCACTTGGATAGTATAAAGCAAAATGTACCTGATTTCAGCTTTTAAATAGTTATTTTAAGCATTTTTTTGGTTGAACATGTTTGTATTAGTCATTCCTTTGAATGCATTCAAAAGGAGGTATCATTCACCCTTGTGCTCCTGAACTACACTGTGACTTTAAATGCTGCATTGAATCAGCAGAGGAACAGAAATCAGAGCTTTTTATGTGCTAGTTTGCTTTTTTGGGGTTTTTGGGGGTTTTTTTTTGGTTTGGTTTTTTTTTGTTTTTTTTTTTTTTTGGTGTTTGTTTGGTTTTTTGTTTGTTTGTTTTGTGGAGAGGGAACAATGAAGAGGACTTATATGTATGGACATAGTGCATGTCCAGACTTGAATGGCAAATGAAAAACCTGTTCTCAGCCATGGAAGCAGCTGGGTATTGTGTTGCAGTTTCTCATTTTGATGCACAGAACTATTTTTCTACGGTTCACTGTAGTCAGAGGAATTATTTCTGGAGTGAGGAGTTGAGACTGATTGCAATTTGAAATATATAGTATTTACTGTCAATCCTTTGCTATTTAATTAAATTGTAAAAACTGAAGGATGCCCAGCTTCCAGGTGTGCCATGATAAAGATAGATTAGCCTGAAGTGGCTTTACTGAAAAGAGAAATCAAATCAGTGCCATCTCATTTTGATCTTCTATTATGTTATGTGTTCTGGTCACATTTCCAGTGTTTTACTGAAAATCAACTTACATATTTACTCTTCAGAAGTAGGCAATAAAATTTTAGAGGTATTGTAGAAGTTATGAATATAATCATAATCTAGGCATTCCATTATTGCACAGAAGAGTCTGAATGTCTGCTCCTAAGTTCAATTAAAAATTAAGGTTTCTATCATAGGTCTCCTTTAGCCAGTAAAGAGAAGGTAACTGAGAAAATGGGTGGATGATAATTAAGATACACGAGATGAGTTAGGTGGAAAAGTAAAATGTCTCATGTAGGAAAAGGTGGCTCTGAAATACAAAGTATTTTTGGATACCACAGGAGTAATTTTGTTTTACATTTCTGCAAGAAATGATTTTTTTTTTCTTACTGGAGTATTGTTATTAGAGAAATAAGAGTTAAGGAGTTGCTTGTGGGATCTGAAGCCCAGACTACTTAAGGTAGTCCATAGTTCAATAGTTCCCAAAGTTAAAGGTAAAAAGAATAATGTCCCACTTGAGATAAAACCTCTGTGTAATGTAGATACTGTATATGTTAATTTTCATTCTGAAGGGAGTGTCCAAACCACTTCTGGACCTGACCATAACATATCAAATATATGGTACAAAATGTGCTCAGAAATCCCAGTATAGCTGAACACCCAAGCAATAGATTCTTTTTTAACTATCTGAATTTTTCAGCTCCATGTATTTAGGTTGGGTGTCCCCTGAGAAACAGGTTTTCATTAGTATTTCCTGCTTTTAGAATTACTGGAAGTTTTGAACCTTACTCATAGTACATCACAGTTCTAACTAAAAAAATCCCAAACTAGAGAGTATGAGAGTACAGAAAAACAAAAGTAATATTTAGGCTTTTTATGCTTTTTCTTAATAAAGGCACAGATGACTAGAGCTAAGCAATACCTCTTGTAGCTCATAAGATGACAAACTATTAGGGATGAGAAGAATGGTCTAGCATAGTGACAGATCTCTGGTACACATGGCAGAATAAGCATATGGTCAGCACCTCATGAGCAGGGCCCAAATGCGTAAGGAACACAGTGGAGGAGGGCAGAGGGTGGAAGACAACCCAGGCTGAAAAAGGTTTGCCTTTGCTAGTTTAGCAGCACCATGTCAGAGCAGTTGTGCTTGATTCTAGTCCTCCCTAAAATTCAGTTTACTCAGGATGCCAGTTTGCCACTTTAAAAATAGGGATGGTATATTCTGACCTTGCTGGGCTGCTGTGAGGATAAACTGTAATGAATTTCAGAAAGCCACTCTGATGGTAAGGTGTAGGCTGAACTTGTTAGATATAAAGAGCAGCACTGTTCTAGACTAAGTTTAAAAATCATGGATAATGGGATTCACATAGGCAGCTTGCATAGGAAAACCATAAGAATTTAATTTTGTTTATTGAATCTAATTAACAAAAATGATGCAAAAGCATAGAGAGCCTAACAAAGCCTCCTGATATTTACCATCTATATGATAAATATTTTGTAAAATTCGGAAGTATTTGACATTTGAATGAGAATGATTGAAGGGTGAAAAACTGAGGGAAATTAGAGACGTTTCTTTCAAGCCAGCTTCCCTGCCCTAATTACATTCACAAAGTTTATCTTGTGTTCAACCTGGATGGATTCTAGACCAACAATATTTGAATTACATGTAGGACCTAGATCAGAAAAAAAGTGCAAAAACATAATATGGCTATCAACTATGTATTAACTTTATTAAGATGTATTTCTTCATAAGATTTTGTTGTTCACTGTGGGACAAGACCTGTAACCAATTCCCTTTTGTCATTATTAATATATTTTTGGCTCCCTATGATAAACTTTAACCAGGTAACAAAACCAGAGTATTTATTTTTTTTTTTACATGAGAGAAAACCATACAAATGCTTTTAAGATCTGCCTTATGATTTCAAAATAAGATCCATTTTTAAATAAAATTGCTCATCGTAATATTTGCCTGTCCATTTCTAGAAATAGTCACTGTGCCTTTTACAGGCTGTAATTCTTGTTATTTGCTCAGGAAGTATTGGGCCTCATAAAGACAAGAGATTGTTTTGCAATAACTTACCTTTAGCATAACCTAATTATTCTTACATGGTATTTGGACTTGTCTTACAGATGTCCAGCTTAGACTTGGCTAATAATTGTTCTTGTTTCTTTTATTAATATGGATTAACTTCTTCCCCTCAAAGAATTTAATTAACAATCATAATACCTATTTCAGGGTATTTTGTCCTCACTAAATCAGTGACAAAAACCACCAAAACTTTTATTTATGTGTGTCAAAATATATAACTATATTAAAATAGCTAGTGGTTCCATAATGCTTACCTGAATCATTGTATATTTGGGCTGAAATTCTAGGGGCAAACAGTGAATTCTTACTGGTTTCCCAGCTGAGGTATTTTTGTGGGGCAATTTGTTTTGTTTGGGTTTTTTTATAAACAAGAAAAGTGTGATATGTGTTTAGTGATACAGGCAACATGGGGGAAACTAACTGCATAGAGAGATTAAGTGGTTAGTAATTTTCATTATTTTGAGAAGTTTGTTGATTCTCGTTGTGGGTTTAATGTCTGTTGCTTGAGCCAAAAAGCTGAGATTGTTTTTCTTGGCATTTCTCCCACGTGAGACCTGTTTTTTCATGCATTTCCAAGCTAAGCTGTCTGGAGCAGTTTAGTGCATTGCACATGTAATTGTCATGAACAGAACTTTCCTCATGACCAAAAGGCTGCCTGCTCTAAGAAAATTGGACCAAGGTGTTGGGCATCATAGGAACACGTGCAAAGAGAGAACCCATCAGAATGAATTAGTCTCATCTCAAAGAAATCATAATCTAGGAGGACAGCATGAAGTGTTGGGGAAATCTAAATGTTAACAGATGTGCCAGTAATTGTTCTGATACATAACAGATGTGTGATAATTACATATTTTTATTTTTTTATATTTGGAAATTGCTTCAAGTGTAAAGAAAACCAGGTGAAAGACGTTGGGGGGAAATGATTTTTAGGGTTTGGGGTTTTTTTTTCTGCATTTCAGAAGAGATGACCATCAATAAAGTGACTAAGGTCACTAAGTTTTCAATTCGCACAGACCTACAGCTGGCTTTTTCATACAGCTTCCCTCAAAATAACGTGTCCTTTTTGTTTTCTTTTTAGTTATTATTCTGCATTTTCAGAGACAGCCACAGCAGCGTGTTATGGGCAGCAGACAGATGAAAATTCTATGATTTTTATTGTGGCCGAGAGTAGATCTTCGCTGTGTTTTAAATGCAGCACTGTATTTGAGTCCAGGGCAGCTCAGCGATGCTCTTAGGAGCAGTGTGCTTTTCCATCATAGCACTGCAGCTTGGTTCTAGCAGGTTGCATGATCACATCTAGGCTTTCATTGAGGCCATGCTTCAGGCATGGAAAGACATAAGAAAATTAAAGTTTCTGAGCTGTTCTAACAGAAAGAAGCTCTTCTCTGTTTATGTAATTGATTTCCTTCAAAGACTTCCTGGTGCTTAGTTGTCCTGCCTGTGCCCTTTTCTTCCCAATGTCAAATGTCCCACAAGGCTCTGGAAGGTAAATATATTTGCTTATGCTGTAATATCTGTGGGGTTCGTTACTGCATGTAATAAGGGATCAGAACACTGTGAAGTGGTTTAAGTGTTTGAGAAATTTAGCCATCGTTTTCTGTGTGTTACAATAAGAAATAAGGACAAACTCCTGGTATTACAGTTCTGGGTTTCCTATGGCATCTGAAAAATGAATAGATCCAAAAAGAAAAAAGGTGGAATGCACTGAAAGCTGGTGATGCTCTTAACAGTGAAGTCTCTAAGCACTACTTGGCATCAAGCAAGATGAAAAGGCAAAAGAGTAAGATGCCAAAGTCAAAAACTTTAAATAATTCATTATTCTTCATGGTATTTTCACATTCAAAAAACTAGATATTCTGGATTTTTAAAATTTTTTATTAGCTTTCTAAGGCTCTATTTTCTAGAAAAGATTTTGTTTTTAAGAATATCTTGATGTAGCAATTTTCAATGAATGGTTCATAATGCTGACTGAATAGTAAAGTTACACCCATTCCATACTTCCCAACAACTGGAGCAAGTAAGTCATCTTCATGGGACAATTTGAAGAAGAATTGAAGGTGATGAAGAGGGTTGCACTTTGATTACTTATGGTTCTTGTAGCAGGCACAATGAGACAGAAGTTGTAAGTGACTGAAGTGAGGAGTGATTTTTAGTCCATAGGTTACAGGAAAATAAAGTGGAATTAAACTTGAAAAAATTGCAATGTAGCAAATAAAGTTGGTATGTAGGGCAATCTTTTATATTTCTTTACCAAATCTCTGTATCTGAAATCTTAAAGTAGAATGACATGAACAGCATCAGCATCAATTTCAATTATTTAATTAATAAAGAAATAAATTTCTCTGTGCAAAATTTTAGTGATAATGGTGACTAGTGGTAATAACATTCACAGCTAGAACATTGTACTACAGAATTCGAATTAATTTTTTTTCTTCCCTGTCTCTTACCACAGTAGCTAATGTTGCTCTTGTAATTCAGGTGCATAACAGCACCAACAGAGATAAACAGCTGGTAGCCTCATTGTGTACCTGCAAGCAGAATGGTTTCTCTTGCATCTGGCCAGGAAAAAAAGGGCTGTTACCATTTCAGCAGGTTGTATCAGGGCTGTTATCACACCAGTCAGAGTTTAATAAAAATAGACCATTTTCAACTTTTCCTTTCAACAGAGATGATCAGTTACTCATTTTTATAATTAATGTCTAATAGAAGGTCTGTTCATGCAGCATTTTTAATGCCCTGTTGTCATTCCTCTTGGACTTCAGGCAGTATCAGCAACCAGGAAACCATTTTACCAAGTGGCCCAGTTTCTGTTTGCTGACAAGCACTGGGCAGGGTCTTGTAATTCCTGCTGCGTTCCTGCTCCTGGATGTAGTAGGTTACCAGCAAAGTCATGTCACAGAAAGTGAGAACTGATTTATAGAAAAGACTGTGTATGCTACTTGCAAGACTTGAGAGCTCCTCTGTTACAGTGTTTTAGGAGATGAGGCTTAGTAATGTAGTAATGTTGAAAAGGAAGATCAGACAGCTTTGAATGGTTTACACATTTGCAGAACCACAGACTTTACATGAATGTGCAAAGAAATTATGTTCTGTTTTATTGATCAGCTCTAAACATTTAGCTAGGCTGGTTTTTTCCATAATCCTGACATCCTAGAAATACTGCTTTAAGAACCATGGGACTTGGATTTTATTTTCTTTCTCCATCTCATCAAGTGTGTTATCACCAGAAATAACATATTTTTAAAATAAAAAGTAAAAGAAAGGAAAAAACTGGTTCTTTTTTTTTGCCCTTTCACTTGAGAGGCTTCTTCATTGGAGAAACCCAAAGCATTTGGGAATATGGTTGCCAGAAGTCCACCTGCTGGTTTACAGCACAGAACTTGCTTTGTGGCATAGTTTCTTTGGGGTTGGGAGAAGAGGTATTTCAGCTTTATTTTAGTCAAAGTTTGCTCTGCTCAAATCCATACCAGTAGCTTTAACTCTCTTGGAAAAAAAGTTTCAAGGACATTGGGTATTTGTTGGAATATGAAATGTCCTGTACTATCACTTTTCTTTTTATGGATAATTAATTTTGAATGATATAGTGGAGTCTTCTTTTTCCCTATTACTACGCCAAGTTGAAAGAGTACAAATAAAACTGGAACTTGGATGGTCAAATATATTATAAAATAAATTCTTCAAGAATATTGTTTTAGAAGACAACAGATAATGTGCAGAGAGTAACGTAATCTGGTAGATGGAAATCAAATATTTTGTTTGGGGAACTGTAATTTGCTGAAATTCCTGAGAATCAAATATGCTGCTTAAATGTCACTCACTTCAGGGGGAAAAAAAAAAGAGGTACACAACATTTTATTACAATTCTGTGTAACAATAATTCTAAATGCTTTCAAAAATTGTCAAGATTCATACAATAGTTGGAATAGAGTTGAAGCAAGGTTTCTATTTAAAGTCTGAGATTAGCATATACCTCCAGTGTCTCCAGTGAGCTTTAAAGCCACTATAAATGCCTTTTGAAGTAAAAAGTATTTGAGTTTTTTTGGGCAGAAACTAACTTTGAGAAAAATACTGAGGGATTTCTTGTACATAATAACATCAGATTGATTTACGTTTTTCCTTCATGGTTATCTTTCAAGGGGAAAATAGTCTGAGGGCAAAATCCTCATCTACTTATCCAAGAAAATAAATCAAAACTTTGGGAAAAAAATTCGTAAACACCCTTGTAAGTGGAAACTTGTTTTCCGGCCTCCTACCTGGATTGCTCCCAAATAGGGCAGAGTGTGTCTGGAGACAGGAAAGGTAATTAACATTTCAGAAGAGACTGGATGCTCCAATGAAAAACACTTTGCCTTGCTAAGGTTCCTGACAGGACTGTGTCCTTTTCTGTCCCTCGCCACCCTTAATTGTTATCCCAAGGGAACATTTCCTCTTCTCTGCAAGTAGTAGATTTTATGCTTTGGAAAGATTTCTGTATTCCTGACCAGACGTTTAAAAGCAGGGCTTGTTAGAAGCTTTCCAGCTCATTAAACAAATTGAATTAACTTATTTAGTCCTCAGGCCTGGAGATGGCAAAATTCAATTCTGCAGAGGTGGCAGCCTGGTCAATCTTCAGCCTCCCCTTCTGTGTGCTTCTACTTCTCCTTTATGCCCAGCCCTTCTGGAGGGATGCCTGACAGCTGCATGGTCTTTTTTCCCCTGAGCTTCTCACACAATCTCTGCATTTATTGTGATTTTTCTTGTCCAATTTGTGACCTTATGCAAATGTCTTTGCTGACTGTTAAAACTGATACAATGGATCAGCCCTGTTTAGAACAAAATTCTCCTTACAGAAAACAATTATTTGAGACACAATGTGTGCTGGGAAAATATTTCTCAAGGGGTGAAGACGAAAACCCAGCTTCCATGTAAGTCTGTCTGATCCCATGTGTTAATTAAATGCTTCTATTGAGAAGAAACATACGGTATTATGTATCATGAATTAACTGCTCAAATGAAGCAAGCAAAAGGGATTACTTTTCATTGCTGTATGTCTGCATGCACATTCATTTCAAAGACATATTTCAACTAACTAAGAGTTTAAAATAAATGTAGATAATTGTGGCCTAGACAAATTCTGACCCAGCCAAAAGCATTCTGTAGCTTGTCACAAGATGGTGACATCATTCACAATGTACAAATACATTCATGCCAAAATTTTTCAAAACACAACAGCTGCAAGTTTTCTTTTGAATGAGAAAATTATTGAAATACTATCTTAAGGAAATTTATAACTAGGGAAACTTCTATCCCAAGTGCTTTGGTAAATCTTTAAAATAGACATTGAAACAAATGATTTGTTAAACTATTTTAAAAGGTAGAAAAATAAGATGGTTTTAGCTACACTACTTTACAAATCTATTTTTATTTAATCTGATTACAAATGGAGGTTGCATGCTGGTAGAAATTTAAGTGCTATTACAAGGCTGGGGACTGAAATTTCCTTCTGGAGCACAGTAATTGAGATGTTCAAAACTTGGTACTTGTTAAGAAAGAATATTACAACTCTGTTGTAATGGATAACCATTTTAAAATGCTAATTTCCCCAGCCATTTAAAATTCTTGTGGGGTCAGCATATACACTTAGGTAAGGCAAATGCAGATGAATGGATTTTGCAGAAACTTCATATGTGAAATCAAGACTTCATCAAAGCTCTGAACAAATGCATATATTCATATTTGCCTCAGGCCATGGTTTTGATTTAAAAGAGTCTTGATGTATTTCATGGCTGACAGCATAGTCAAACCCCAAAAAATTGCTTACTGTGTAAAGCCCAAGAGGGCCTCCAGCAGTGTCAAGGAAAGGCCAGTTAGGATGAATACGGATTGGATAGTTCCTGCTCTCTCTGCGTATTGGACAGGAGTTTGGTAGCAGGGACACTGCAGGGAGACCTCTCTGCATGTGAGTCAGGGACTGTCTGTGCCAGACACTCCTGGCTCTGCAGTGAACACCCTGTGCACCAGAACTGGCCCAGTCAGGAGTCTGGGGTGCTTCTGGAAAAATCTGTTTAAGAAAGGGCAGTACCCCCTTGGCAAAAGAAACATGAGATGCAAGACATGCTGCCAGGACAGGAAGGACTCCTGAGCGGGGGCGAAGGAGAAACAAGAAGCACACCTGGACAGCAGGAGTAGAGAACAAGAGATATCAAGGAAAGGAGGAGAAACAGAAGAGATGCAAGGCCTGGTGAGGGTGTCTGAGCAGGGGCAGGCATGAAAACCTCCCTGAACAGTACTTCAGAGAAAGCATAGGAGAAGGTGCCACACCCAAAATGACAGTGGCCAGTGGAGGAACCCACACCAAAGAAGTGGATTAAGAACTGAGGAGCAGCAAAGCAAAAGGAACCATTGTTAATTCATTATCAATTAAATTGTTTGGAATTCCCCCTCCCCCCCCACTGTGACAGAATGCCCTTCTTTCCTCAGCATCCAGAACTGTTATTTTGGCATCTTAGAGAGTACAACCCTGTCCTTTCTCTGTTTCTGGGTTTCAATTCATAAATTTGTTGAAGGTTTCTCTGAACCGTGATTGTATTTGTGCTCTTCCAGCCTTCCCTTTTCCCCCTGAATTTTCCCAGCCTGTTTAGGTCTGTCTTTATAAGGCAGTTAGCACATCCACTTGATATTTTCAGCTGCTTTTTGTGGGCCTTTTCTATGTTGGTTGCATCCTTTTATAGCTCTTCTCCAAGATGACCAGACCTACATGCAGGATGTGGATATAACAAGGATTTTTATAGTCACCAAATGAAGAACTTGTTTTTCATGGCCTTCCTGAATGACATCTGATGATCTGTTAGCTTTTTTGGCTGTCCCTGTCTGAGTCACTGATTTCAGAGAAGAGCCAGTGATGATTCCAGTGTCCTTTTTCATAAGCTGTAACTGCCAGTCCCAATTTCAGTGTCATCGTGGCATGGTTTAAGGTTGTCTCTGCCTCCACCCTGTCTGTTTCCCACTCTTCTCCCTGCAGTGTCTTCTATTACACTTATTTACGTGGAAGTTTTTCTGCCATGTTTTTCCCTGCTTACAGAGTTGGGTCACTTCAGCTACTTGGCAGGGCATGGTATTTGACTGCCTGAGAGAGCGTGATGATATCCACAGACTGGGAAATTCTCCCTCTTCTCCAGGTCATTGATCAATAAGAGAAAAACGCCTTCTTCCTGCCCACACAGTTGTGTACATTCCTGACCCTTTTCTGTCCTGAGAATTGTCCTTTTGTCTATGTTTATGCCTTTGGAAAAGACTATAGAAAACAACTCCAGGCCTGTGACTGCTTCATTTCTTTAATAACATAAAGCAAGATCTGTGCAAATTGCAGATACATGTTCTTGTATCCGCTTGTAGAGCCACGATTTAATGGTTTATGAGCTTTCGGTTTGGTCAGTACAACTAAGCTCTGTTTGTGATATTTGTCAACAGAGGCAGCACATAGACAATTCAAGAAGCAAAATCCCTGAAGAGGTAGTATTTGAAGTATATAATGTATGCATTCCTGGAAGTATTCCTGAGAAAGGTGGGATATGGTTATTGGAGGATATATTTAGAGGGTTTTTTTCTTCCTTCCCATTTGAATTCATTCATTAAGCGATGATAGTTATAACATCGTATGGCAAATAAAATTTCCTGTCACATTTGGAACAAGCCTCAGTCTCATAAAAATTTTGCAGTGATATACACTAATGAATAAAGGGAGAGAACATTTGATGGAAGTACCTTTCATAAAATGTTTTCATTCAGACACTTTTGTTGAATCATAGTAAAGTGTGGGTTATAATTTGTCATATCACATGGGTGTCATATATGACATGACAGATATACAGGTGTGGTAAGAGATGAAAAGTTGGCCTGTGAAAGCTAAAAGAAGTTTGGCCACTGAGTGGAACAGTTGCCCTTATTGTCAGTGTTTGCTGAGACCGCTCTCATACCCTCCTAGACCCAGAGAGCTGGCAGCCAAGCCATGGAGACTGCTCTGAGGACAGTGAAGCCTTTTCCCTTGACCTATTGCTATTTTAGGTGAAGTGATATTCTAGGAACACACCCAAGTTTATTGTATTGTCTGCTCCCTCCTATTTGCTAGCGTTTCTGTGTAGGCAGATAATAACAAATTATCTGTTTTCTGATTGATCAACTTGTCACTTTAGAATCAAATTCTTAAAAATGTGAAGCTGTTAGAAAAAAATATTCAGCAAATTTGAAAAGCTCTTGCCTACAAGTCCTACTGGTAAAGAGACTTAAACTTCTTAAGCATTTGCTTTTGTATTTACGGCTGGACACACAGTACTGGGTTGCAAGATGAAAGGATTGTTGCAATAAAATTGAACCTGTACTTTGCCACAGCCACAAGCAAAACAGATACCGTAATTATTTTATTTATGAGATGTGTCAAAAGGTATCAATCTTCAGAAGCATTCCAAGTCCATGTGGTGTATAGACACTGTTTGCTATACAGAGTAGCTACTGAATTTTTTCGTTTTCTACTTTGTGTGTGTAGTGGGCTGCCTTGCTGCTGTTTCATCTTCATCTGATTATGTGTTTGCAGTAGATGCTGCATTGGAGAAACAGCTTACAAGGACAAAAAGCTTTGCTACCCTTGTAACACTGAAGAACTTCTTATAAAATATAGTGGGTTTACTTATTAGGGCGACTTGTCCCTCATCGCAGGCTTTCAGATATTTCTAAGTTCTCAGGACTTTCTGCCAAATTGCAAATAAATATAGCATGACCATTTGTACAGATTTTCTTCAATATTTCACTGAAGTACTCTGCTTGTTAATCTGGTAGCTTTCTCATTTGTTATGAATTTTCCTAGTTCAAGGACTTGTTAGATGTTAATGGCATTGCTCCAGTGTAATCAGTAGTATTTTAATGATGCATACCAGCTGGGGAATGGGTTTTATGAATCAAACTACTGGTTCTCAGACATTCAAAGGGACCTACAATAAAATTATTAAAGCTATTTTTTTTAAATTCATTCTGATGGAGGAGAGCTAAATGTAAGAAAAAAAGAGGAAAAATATGAAATATTGTTAAAATTTGTTTAGCACAGTGAACCCCAGAATGAGTTAGAAAAAATGACCAAAATAAATGTGGTCTCTGGATATCTTCCCTCCTTTTTTTTGGTCTGATACTAATTCTGAAAACTGTGCTGCAATTTCCATGTTTTAGCAGCTGCAATCTGTAATCTGTGTTGACATAACAGAAAAGGAAATATATTCACATATCTGATTTTTTTAATGCATATGGAATTTTGAGCTTTACTTTGTAATTTAATTGAGATGAAGTCATCAGTTATTTGCCACAATTCATAACAAAATCATGTAAGCATTGAGTTACTCAAAAATATTGCATGATGATCCAGATGAATTCAATTGCTGTTTAAAAACTAGACTGAACCTGATGATGTCTGCATCCTATAGGAAAAGCCAGGACTGAGAACTCTGGTTGGTTGGTTTTTTCATTTTTTGTTCTTCTTGTGCCATGACATATGTATTACAATATACCACCAAGAAAACAAACTTCAAAACACCTTTCAGATCTCAATGTTTCTCAAAGCCTAGATATTTAAATGATTGTCTACCATCTGGGTGAATTAACAGTAATTATGTCCCGCAAAATAAATGAGGCTTTGGTGTCACTGAGCAGGTGGTAAGAGTAGGTGACTTAGATCCAAGACTTATTTCTGTATAAGAATTGCCTCTCTGTGGAAAGACATTAAAGAAAGCAGCAAACAGCCCTAATAATTGTGAAAATAAAACCTGAGAAAGTTGAGAGGTACATTCAGTACTCTTTATGGAAGATGTTCTGTTCTCTAGCAATTTTAGTTTTAATATTGTGCAGAATAACCAGATGCTTTTTCTAGATATTGGCAATAAATTAAAATAAAAACAACAACAACAAAAGAAAATAGTTTTTGCTTCTATCTCTTCAATAAATCTAGGAAGGGAACAAAAGCCAAGTATTGTGTTCAACTGTTTGTTTCTACACAAATGCTATTCTCTTCCTTAACTTGATTTTGTAATGTACTTAGTTTGAAGGGATCTGAATTTTTTTTTATTAATGTGGATGCTATTGTGCTGAGCAAAATCATGAGCTTGTCCAGATGATTGATGTTGAGAAAGATGGGCTGTTTCTTTGTGCTGACACTGAAAAGACTTTGAATAAAAAACCACAAGTCTGAAATTTAGGAGAATACTTGTTTCTAACTTGTCTCACCATTGTACTCCTCCAATACAGGCTCTGTGCCTCAATTAATGAAATTATGAAATTGTTATGAGGGTTGTTAGTATATGAAGCGTAAAAATACAATAAAATGCCTTTGAATGACAAGACCATTTTTTAGATTGGTGGAAAAAGTAAGGCTCTAAAAATCTGTCAGTATATGAATGCCCTGCAAAAGCAACCAAAATTCAACAACTGAAACCAAGCACAGGTAAGCTTCACTTAAATATAAAAATTCTCTTCACAGTGGAACAAAGTAGTAAAGGAGTAAATACTCCATGTGACTCTTCATTTTGTCATGTCTTTTGCAAATATAAACATTTCCATTTGTATTTTTCTCTCTAGTACCCTTACTCTCTTTAGCTTGCCTCATGCTGTCCCAGATGTTTTGAGATTCTTCACACCCTGCCTTCCTATTCTTTACAGTTGTGTCTTTGGATTTCCTTTGAATGATCTTTAAATGCATGAGAGTTCTAAAAAGCTTTTGTTTAACTTCTGTACCAACCACCTGCAAGGAAAGCAAAAGAAAGAGCTTCTTTTTAAAAAGACCACGAAAACCAACAGGGAAGAAACACCAAGCCCACTCAACCACTGTAAATAAATAGAAAAGTAGCTTTTGAGTCTTCAATATTGACCAGCAAAAAGCATACACAGGGTTTTTAAAACTGTAGTACTGAGGACTTTGCTCACAGTGGCCGTTGTTATGGTTTTCCAGCACATCATCTTGCTAGGGTGGGTTAGTATGTTGTCACTTATATCTTCTCTGCTGCAAAATCTATGGGTGGAACTGCTGCCTGAGCAGTTGTGCCTGATGGAAGACTTTTCTCAGTTGAGGGAAGATTAGTTTCTGACCTGTATTCCAGCACTATGCTGACATGGAGTGAGTGCATTATCTTCCAAACCATTGCCTATTTCCAAGAAAATGGAGCCTGTGTATGGGCTGGGTCTGGCTCTCCCCCCACCTCTTCGTGCCTCAAATAATCAAGCTTGATTCACATGGGCTCCCTGGTAAGAAATGTGGATGTAAATACCAGCAGTGAAAAACTGGGGAGTTGGACAGCTAAGTCATTATTAGACCCTTTTAAGGGTTAGAAAACAAATGTTTCTTACTTTGCCTGAACATGTGACATGATGGTTTATGTGAAGAAAATACTAGGATGAAATCCAAGTTTGGCTGAAGCTAAAACAAGTCAGTAATTAGTTGTACTTATATTCCCATATGGCTCTGTGCTTGTTTGCCATATTTATGAGCTGAACTGACAGACAGCACTCTCTGAATCATGGAGGGGAAGATAGCCTGCAAAATGGCACACTCAGATGGTCCTTATAAAGATGTGAGCAGCAGACAGTGAAAACCTCTTTAACTAGGAAATGATAAGTTCAAAGACAGCGGAAACAAGACTTAATCTCTTGAGAATGTTTTTTCTCCCCTCAAAACCCCCCCTGTGCTGTATTCCATGGAATTTTGGGTTTACATGAATCACCTCCTTCTGGAAACTATTTTCTCAGTCAAAAATCATCAGTCAAGTGCACCATTCAGGAGTGATCATATCCTGTAAGCTGAAAATATTTTTGTGGATTTTTTTTTTTTTGTAATCAGTGCTGAGGGAATTATATTGCTTAATGGTTGAGAAATACTGAGATTAGGCAAGATTTTTCCCATTGATACTAGATAAGTGTTAAACATCTATAACATATTTCAACCTTCTTGACAGTGAATAACATATAATTCTATATAAAAATAACTATGAAATTTGTCATAAGGTTGATGGTGCTTATCTGAAATAAAATGAGCTGTCACTGTCGGGGGGGGGGGGGGGCGGACGTTGTTTGTTTTCTTTGTTTTTATCAGTTTCCTGATTAGTGGGTTTGAATTTCATGACACCTTTTGTTTGGTAATTTCATAAAACACCTCTCTGCTTCATGCAATGATTTTGAAGTGCATTGCTGCATGCAGTCCAGCTGCATGAAAAAATGCAGTAGTCAGGTTAGGAGATGAGAGCAAATTCTGACTTTAAAAAGTGAAAATTTTACTGAGTGTTAAGGACTGGGTATCTTATTTCAGGCAACTTGCACAAGATGCTCGAGGCAATGGGTTTTTTTTTTAAATTTAAAATATATGTAGAAGATTGTCTCTTGTATTTTTAAATGTTACCTATCTGTGAAAGCTGGGATAGCCTCTTTCAACTTTAACATTTCATAGTGCACAATATGTATTACACTTCCTTGTTTTGGAGAATTTCTTAAATCATAAAGGTCACAATGGATCCCTTTATTACCTCTACAGGGGGAAGTATCTTTCACATGTTTGTGCTGAATTAAGATGGACCAAAGGAAACAAAAAAGATTAAATCCCTTATCTTTCATGATGCATGCAATGTAATTTTTTTAGCCCTATGTTCAAGTGCATGTTATTCTTGCCTAGGAAAATGTTTGCTTCAAGAAGATGCCACTGAAGTAAAGTCCAGGGACTCTAAAATGGAGTAAAAATACAACTGAGCTTCTCTTGTGTTTTTTTTCCCTCTCATTCAAAAGATAAGATGACCTTGAAATCATATCTGAAAGAAAGACTTTCATCTTACTTATGTTCTAGGGTTAGATTTAAAGGTTGTAATCGAAGGGCTTGTGCCCATGTGCCAAGTAAAGTTGTGTGAATAGAAAAGAGAACTGAGATGAATAAGTGACTAAACAAGTCCAGTAATGGGGGATAGTTTATTTATATGTTCTATAATAAAGACATAACTGTCTTCAAACCTTGAAATAGGAGTTATGTAAGATATTGTGTTAAGACTTTCACAGTAGGCAGCCTTGATTAAAACAGATGGCATTTTCCTTTTTACTAAGTTATTGTTGTCTTACTAATGATTATTTTGCATTGTGTATCATTCCCATATTTCTATACCTGTGTGTAGAAAACCAGAAGATTAATAATTGACATGAGCAACCTCTTTTGCAGGACTTAGGTTTTTCATATTCTCATCTGTCAGATTTAGGTACTGCTTTCTGTGGCTGGTAAATCCTTGTTTCATTCAGACAGTCTGGCACTTGATGTTTATTTGATGTCTATTTTGAAACTTTGCTACAGAGAGATTTTAGTGAAGGCAGTAGGGTTAACATTAAGCATGTGCTTGGGTGTGTGGAGCTTTGCAAGTGGAGAAGAGCTGAAAATGATACCAGTACTCAAAGGCTTGTGGAACAGGGGGATGGTGGAATTGTTGACAGTTACAGCAAAACAGGAGGGAAGGAGCTGGGAGGAAAGAAGAGATGGTTTTAACACATTGATTTTCATTTGGCAAGAGGACATCTGGAGAAGATTCTGTAGAAGCAGTTTGAATTACAAGTGTGAACAAAAGGGAAGTGGGTGAGGAGGAAAGAAATCTGGGAATCATTGACACAGATTGTAATTCAAATCCTTGAGAATATCTAAGGTTGCCCAAGGACAGCCTAGATGAGTTGTGTGCATACTACAGAGCCTATTCCTGCTTAAACAGATAAACCTTCTCACTTGATTACTAATTTTCTGAAAAATGAAATAATCTTGCAACATGGATATCTGTTATTCAAACAAATTTATAATTCTTATTTCTAGTAAAAGTATGAATAATCACAGAAATGTACAATTTGAAAATATATTTTCATTGGACTGTAGTATGTCTTCTGAATTACAAAGGAAATCAACTGCGGGTACTTCATTATGCAAAATTTCCTTGCACACACAATGAGCAACATGGTAAAACATTTCTGTTTTTAGCAAGGGAGCATTAAAACAATGCTTTAGCAAAGATGGTAGATTTTATACACAGTATTTCTTTAAAAGAAAAAAAAGGCAATATTTCCTTCTGTATAAGTTGCTTTTTAAGTATGAGGAATTTTTGTTACTATGATTGTCTGAGAAATACATCTGAGTTTCACATGCTGGAAGTTACTGTTCACGCCCAGTGATAAAGGCCATGCAAAATACTGACATAACTGGGTGTACTGTAGTTCATCTGCTGACGTGTCTGACTTTTGGATTCAAAAAACATCAGCTGTTCAGAACACTGCGGTTAATAATAAATAGAGAAAAGTATCAAGAGAGTCTCTTTCTTCAGACATTCAGGCTTGTGATAAAGAGTCAGGTTATCTGCTTCTCATTAGAGCTTAGTTCATAGTTTTTCACAGAATTAAAAAAAAAGTCATACAGACTGCTATTCTTGCATAAATATTTTAATGATAGACAGGGTGTCATTTTTTCCCTTCTGTCTAGTCCAGGCTGCCTTTTTTTTTTTTTTCGTTATTTTATGATCCATAACTTGTATACTTTTATCTGTCTTCTCTTTCTTTAGCAAAGGTACACAACTTGGTGTTTATAGCATTACCTCACATGAAGCATAGTAAATTTTAAGTAAATACAGATGTTTCTTTAAAACATAATGATTTTCTTAGTCTGTGACTGTCGTTGATGTATGGTTTACAGTTTTGAGGTTTTGGGTTTTTTTCCCCTTGATGTTCCTCACATGAGGAATGGACTGATCAGAAAAAGGAATATTTAAAAAAAATATTTTTCAAAATATGCAGTGTCAAGAAATCAGTTGTAGAGCTGATTCAGATGGTTTTTGTTTTGACTTAATACCCCAGTTTACACTGAAGTCAATACAGTTGTGTGGAGAAATATAATCTCAACGTTGCATTTCAGAAAAGCAACTAAAGTATATTCACAGAATCATCATGTGGTTGCCATCCTTTGGCATAAATGTGGATATTCAGAGATCTGTTAGTATTCAAAAATCTGTAGCTCTGTTATGGGTTGTTACCTGAAGGTCTTCCTTATTCTGAGAAGTGATCTCAAGATGTGAATCAGATAAAAACAATCCCCAAAGCTCTGGCATTCAAACTCAGACCTGCATCCCAACTTCCCCCAACTGTTGAAGGTCAACTTTTGTCTCTTGTCAGTTTAATTCTTGTGTCTCCTTTCTGAGCCTGGCAGCGGAATTGAAAGGAACATTGGCTCAGAACTAGAGGCTTATAAATAGAAGCCACTCTGTTTATTTATATCCCTTCATAAAAGGTAGTTATTGGAGGCTTCGTTCAACAGCTGCTTGCAGCCCCCATAAAATGGATTAACTTTCTCCTTTTTCCTTCCTTATGATTAAATTGAATAACTAAGCTCTGAAGTTAGATTTATCTGACTAAAAAAACTGTAATACCCAGTACTTTGGAAGAGCTATATGAAAACAAACTGGAGCATTATACTGTTGCTCATAAATGCCAAAGGATGTGGTTACAATATAAAAAGCACAAAAGAGAGCAACCTACTTTGTTCTTTATTATTTTTTTCTGGATAATTGGGAAAGCTATATAGTACTCAATGAATCCTTAAATAGAAATCCTGGTAAGTCAGGAACTTCTTGGATGTTGGTGTGTACACAGTTCCCATCAATTGTTTTAGAGATTTTCATGCTGATAGTTGACATGTAGAGCCCTGTATTTACTACCCAGGTGGTAGATAGCTGTATCTGCTGAAGTTTCTGGATAAACTGCTCTCTTGATAGCAGTTTAGTGGCTTCTTTTAGCCAGAATATTTGGATGCACAGTCCTAGTGTTTACAGAGACCGTGGGGCTGTAGTGTTAAAACTTTATTCCAGGAATCAATAGGCAGTAATGATTGTGCAAAGACCTCATGCTGAAGCAGAAAACAAATGTATTCTAATAACACCCGGCTCTTTTCCCAGATAGCTGTGACCATCCTTAACCACTCAGGCTGCACAGGCACTCTCTGGTTCATAGTAACTGATATCTCAGCATGCAACAGGCAACAACCGTCCTATTCTCTGTAAATTGCACTTCATTATTCTTGTTGGCTTGGCAGTTGCTGTTTCTGGCAGCAAAATGGTCTCACTTCTGTCTCTCGAAACAGAGAGTGGGGTAACACCATGGACAAATCCATCGACAACCATAGTACTCTGTCATCCTTTGTTGCTTTTTAGTTTGGATCTGGTTTGGATTTACCACTGAGACTGGTCAAATCTGGACCCAATATCCCCAGTTTGGTTTAATTGCTTGGCTGTGAAGAAGAGACAAATTTTCTCATATCCTCCAGTTCTCACATTTTTTTTCTCTTATTTATTTTAATAATTTTCTTGACATTTCTTTGAAGCACAGCGTGTTTTAGGATTTCTGTAGTATATCATTTATGAGATAATACTAGTAGATAAGAAAATTGGCAACAAAAATTCATATGGAATTTCCCTTCAGATTCTTTATACACATAAGAAAGTCATACAGTAGGGTAGGACAGAAACAAAATAGTACTACTGTATATGAAGTAACCGATACTAATACGATTTTTTTTTTCAATTTACTCCTTAGTTGCATAGCATTATACAAAATAGCTCCTTCATTTCATCCCGAGGTTTTGTTCCTGCTGGGATAAACTTGTTCCTATTCTGGCCCAAGCATTAGTCATTAGATTAAAACAGGATCTGTGTTAGGCAGGAGAAAAAGGAAAAACCTGCAATTGAATTAGTCCCAGAGCTCTCCTCAGTGAGCAAAAAGGCAACATTTCACTTCATTGCTCATGGCATGAGAAGGAGACAAATCTTGTCTGCAGATGTTCTTTCAGTATTCAGGGCCACACCTGGTGGGAGAGTTATGCTATGCTTGGGTATTAAACTCTAGCCAAGAGGGGGAAAACTCCACCCAAACGACTGGAGGAAGGAAAGCCTGAGTTTTGAGCAGGCTGTATGTAGCTGTAGGCACATTCCACAGGTGCTCTATCATTGCTAACAGACTGGGAGAGTAATGTGCTGCCCGTATAGAAGAGTATGTGTACCTGCTGCCTCTTCCCAGTGCAGGGATATGAATGTAAGGACTGCCTCAGCAGGGTCCTTTCATGTGCGTTTAGGGTCATCTGAAAAACTAGGGAGAAGAAAAAGTAATTGGATTATTGATGTATTTTAGTATTAACTGTGTGGGAGCAACACTTGTCATTAAACATAAGCATGAACTCACAAAAACATCTTCATTCTGTGGTTGTTTTACTGTTCCATGTTGTTCATGGATTAATAATGAACCAGTAGATTGCAAATCTCATTTTCAAGGCATTTTATGGCTGGTTGCTGTTGTGAGAATTCCTGTGGAACCAGCTGCTCTCCAGGAGCTGGGTATTTAAGCTAAGGTGACTGAAAATCGTAACTGTTGACCTGTGTTCCCAGTCCTTAATGTGTGGCATTGTATGAGACTTGACTTCTGCGTTTCAGGCTCAAGTTCTTTATGATGAGCATAAAAATTAGATTTTCTCTGGGTATGAGAGTGCATCTGGAGACTGGAATGCAAAAGTACTGCTAAATTGTGAAGTGAATTTATTGACAAATATGCCAACTATGCTAATGCCTAATTATTTTAGCTATTATTTAGTTATGAATGATTGACTAAACTGAGCTCATCTGTTAAATGCCTGAAGCATATAAATGCCTAGGAGTCCTTCTGGTGTTGAGCACAGCTTGGCTATATAAAAGCTTTGGAGAAGTATTGCTGCTGACTCTAAAGCTCATTGATGAGGTGAAAGTCTACTATTCCATCTTGAATACATGTTGTTTCTAGTAGAACATTTCTGTATAAATTTAAGGCAGTGACTTGCTTTATTGTGCCTCAGTAGGCTGAACATATCAGGTTAGGAGTGACAGCCCTGGTCCATGTCCCTCAGTGTGGAGGAATCTGGATGGTACAATTCTGTGCAATATTGAAATTCCCCCTTAGGTTGTGCTGTGCAAAGCACTATTGAGACAAACTTCTCTTGCAAAGTCAATCAGCACCATGCTGAGCGTGGGACAACTGAAAAAAAAGTTGTTAGCTTTATTCCTCCTGGATTTGGATTAGGTCATTGTGCCTTAAATCAGGGCATGCTTAAGTCACACTTAGGATATACACATCCAAAGTAATCTCTGTTGCTTATTGTGGGCATAGTAGGATTTGTGCATTGCAGTGTCAGCCATCTATAGTTTATAAAGGCAAAAAATTTATACTGGAAGCATAAAATATTATTGTAGACCAATGTAAGTTTAGAAAGAGAGCAGATATATGTATTGGAAGCAGCAATTTAAGAGGTAAAACACACTCAGATAAACTTCCAGGCTAAACTCAGAAGTGGTATGTCTGGCTGAATGTGATTAAAGGAGGAAATCTAGTTTTGACCAGAGATTTTATTTCTCTGAGCAGACATTTAAAACAGGAAGACATGTAGAAATAGATGCAAAATGTCTGTGCTGTAGCCTGACAAGTGGCAATACCATATGTAATCTATTATAAGATGAATGGCATGTTGAGAAATGATTCAAGCTGGCTAATTTACAGAGCTCTAATTCTGCAGCAATGTCCTGGAGAATACCAGAGGAAACAGCAAGTCCCATGTTAGAACTCTGTAGACCTGTGTGCATTCATGTTAATGTTTAGTTGTCATATTACAACAGGAATAGTGATTGAGAATCAAGACATTTCCTGGGACTCAGAGATCAGCTGGGATCAGCTGAAGCTCAGCCAGGTGCCATCAGCTCTCACCAGACAGTCATTAATCCCCAGGCAATGCCTTGCCCTTCAATCACTATTCCTTGGCTGAAAGTTTTCTTGTTAAGGTTTCAACTGTATCTTGGGATCTTGTTAATAATTATGTTTCCATAGGAAGTAATGGCTTGCGATAAAATATAGCTTTGACCCCTGTGTTTTTTAGCACTTAATGAGCTTTCTGTTATAAATAACTTGTGAATTTGAGGGTTTGTGTTAACTCCAAAGAATTTAGCCCCATACTGGGGTGCTGGGGTGTTCAGGAATATTTTTGTGTCCTCAGGCAGTGAGCTTGTTAGGAGTTCAGTTAATTTTAATAATTAATGTCTTATCTATAGCTCTTCAAAGTTTGCTCTTCCTATATTTATAGCATTTCCATGCAGCAGATCTTAACTGTTGCACTGAATGTGTTTGGAGGATATTTGGGTGCCTTTTTTTAATGCTCATATAGTAAGGTTTCTGTGGAATACTGCGAGTGGGTTAATAGGGAAAAGCACAGGAAATGTTAGAGGAAGGTGCATCCGGGGAGGGTATTTGCCGATCCCTTTTAGGAAGTGACAATCTAGCTCTCTGTCATGTCAGTCAGCTTAAATCCACTTGATGCAACCAGTTTCCTCCAATTCATGGTTGTGTAAGTAGAGCACTGATAGGTGTTCCTTTTCTAAGTTTCAAAGTCCCCTTCTAGGGAAAAAAAGCTCCCATTCCACCATTTCCTGCAATTGTTCTACCTTAAGCTGAAGAAGATATGTGGATAGCTGAGAAAAGGCAGGATCCTGAAACTCTTAATTGCCTTTGTTACCTGATTTGTTGCCAGAGGGAGGGGGAATATGATAAGCTGTCACATCTTCATTGATGGTGGAATTTTACAGCAGTATATAATACTGGACAGCCAACTGAGCAGCAAGAATTTAAATATCCCTCCTTTCATAGAAGCATAGAAAGCAGAATTTTATTGCCATTCTCCTGCAAACCCATTCTGTTATTTTTGACAGTTGCACAGTAGGATTAAAACTTATCAAGATGGATGTTTGATGTCCAGGCATTCCTTAGCCTGCTTTTGCTTAGCAACTTGAAAACACTGCTGGACTGTTGGTTGCTTCTGTGTCTGTCCAAAGCACGGTGGAAGAGGAGTATCTGTTATCTTAATGAATGGAATAAAAACACAAATCCTTTCAGCTTCACACTATTGAAAATAGCAATCAGGGAACAATTCTATTTTACCTTGGAGAAGGTATCTTGAGGTAACTCTTCTGGTACTGTAAGGTACAGTTTGGAATTGAGTGGGTATATTTATGGGGCTTAGAGTTATTTGATAGTGTAAATTTAATGCAGAAAGATAGATAAACTCAGTTTCTGGATTGCAGTGCCAAATTTAGCCCAGAGTTCACAGATCAGAATTTTTGGAGAAAAAACCCCTCAAAAGTCTACAGTCAGAAGCAGGTCAGAAACAAAGGAAAAAATCCCCCTTCCTGTCTGTACAGACTGGAAAAAAACAGGCTTTTCTTAGAGTACCAAGGGTGAGAGGCCTATCCAAGCTAGACAACTAAAATACCTCAAGCCTGCTTTGGGTAAATGCTCAGAAGTTCTATATTTTTTTCCAAAATTTAAATCAATGTAGAGTCTGTATGAGAAAATAGCACAACTTTCTTAATGGAAAGCTAACAGATCTTCCAGCTTCTTAGCAGTGACAAAGTACAGGCATTTTCATGTGGTTGGATGCCAGTGCCTTTGGAAAGGGTTGAAACCACAGAATGACCCGTTTACCTCTCAGCGAGTGACCCTGAGGGAACTTAGTAGAGAAGAGCTCTTATGCTTAAGATTGACGTTCTGGCTTGTTTTGCATTCCTCTGGCTAGACAAGCCCTTATATGATTGTTTTTGATGTGTGGGAGTCAAGGTATGGATCTTGTTAGGTTTTGCAAACTGTCAAGTCCATGAAACTGTTGTTGTTGTTTTTCTATGCAAAGTCTTTGAAATACAGGCAATCAGCGCTTATCCACAGTGGCGGTGTTCCAGGTTTCCCCTTTCAGATCTCAGTTGGAGAGGGTAGCAAAAAGTTACATGTAGAGAAAGCTAGAAATAAGTAATATAACTCTAAGTGTTGCTAAGGATTTAGGTATCCTTACTGTGGGACAGAAATCATTATTATATCCTGGCTAGTTTGTTTTTTTTTTTTAGTGTTTGTGTGGATTTTTTTCTTTCTGCTTTTTAAATTTTCTCTTTATAACTTGGAGGTAACAAAGTATTACTTTGGAGGTTTTTGACATTCTTTTCACTTTGTTTTCTTTTGGAAAACAGTCTGTGTGCTTCATCTGACCAATTTGAAAATTAACATCTAGTGACTGTTTTAAGGGATATTTGTTTTATAGTTCAAAACTGTGGTTTATCTATAGAAAAATAATTTTTTACTTTGAGAAGTATGTAAGGGCATTTCTCCCTGTTCTTATCTAGATGAGCCAGTAGGGAGCAGTATCTTTCTTGGCATTAGTTTTATATTCTCAGTGTTTGCTGGGTGCACCGTAGCTCCTTTTTTTTTTTTTTTTTGTGGGACTGCAAACACTTGGAAGCAGATATCCTCACAAACAAATTGCCATTATGAGAAGTAGATTCCATCTTGGCACATCAGCACAACAGGTGGAGATTCAAAACAGAGCAATTTTTTGAAAAGTTGGCATGGGATTACTTTGTTATTAAGTTTGGTCCTACCCAGCTACCTGGAGGAAGTGAGGATTTTATGATGTTAATTATGAAGTGTGATCTCATGGGATTCCTTGATTAAAACACTCACAGGTGTAGATGCTTGCAGGAATGAAGCATAAATGTAAAGCTGCTGTTGGTAATTTCTGTGAAATCTGAAGCACATTTCTCTTTTTAATACTTGTTTAAGGATTAATAAATAAACAAGGTTTTAATCCTTGCTAAAGTATTAAGGACAGCGGAGAGAAAAAATTAATTTGAAAGCAGAGTTTACAAATAAAATAAGTTCATATTTTGACTTGAGTTTGTTTTTTTTTTTTCCTTCTTTTTCTCTTAGCAGGTTCATTCCTTCACCAGAATTAACAGATTTTGAGATTACAATACAAATTTGAGATTATGTATTTTATCCCCTGATATTGCTTTAACTTATTACATTAACAAATAACAATACTATAAAAGTAATAGAGAAAACTAAAATTCCACACTCCCTGTTTGCTTACTTTTTACCTCTGACACCACTTTTGTATATGCTGCCTTAACCTTTTCAGTGCTAGGTAGTCTCAACCATTTCATGCTGAAAGTTTTGAAGCTGTACGGTATTGTAACACATCAGTGAGAGAGCATTTATTTATTTTTGCTTGAAAAATTAATGCATGATAAAGATACATAGGGAAAATGCAGTACTGAAGAACCTTTAATTTCATTTTGCATGAAAATAGCTATTTTTTTGCATTAAAGCAGCTGGGTTTGAAGGATGTGAAGGTGAGGTTCAAATTTAGATCTTTAGATTGCATTTTTTCCTTAGTCTGTAACTGATGAGCATGGAAGGGATTTCCCTTTCTCTTCCCCCCTTCCTGTGATACTTCATTTAGTACTCTTGCATCCCTTTGTCTCTCTCTTCCTATTTGTTTGTGGTTCTTTCATTTACTTCTCTTTGTTGATCATTCTCAACTATTTGTCTTGGCCTACACTTCTCTTTGCTTGTTTATCTTCACTCTCCTCTCTTATTGTAGTTCTGTTTTACCTTTGTCAGTATATTTTTTTTGCCTGTCATTTCCCCCCACCTTTCCACTCAATGCTAAACCTCCTATTCCCTTATTTTAATGACAACTTTCAAATCCATATTTGGTTATTCCTTTCTGTGAAGAAGTCACAGTGGGGAGCAAGGGCAATTCTTTCACCTTTCTAACACTACAGGTAGCTATCCCAATGGCAAAAGAGTTTTGTTTGGCTTCTTTGTTCAAAAAGGTGGACAGGGGAAGTAGGAAAGAGATGCTGATAGAAATTCTGAGAATTTGTAGGAAAGGGAATTTTCTAGTGCCATTTTCATTTTGCTTTTTTGCTCCCCCTTCTATCTTTTCCTGCCTTACCAGCATTTCTGCTGTACTGGTGAGATCACTGCCTGTAAAGCAGCAGACAGGGAGGAGCTGAGCAGACACTAGCACTGGCTCAGGCCAAATGAAATCCTGATAAGATATTCTCTGAATATCCACTTGATCAGCTGCAGTGCAGAACAATTGGTATGTGAATCAACTGCGTCCCTGATTCCAGAATAAACACTGAAGGAAGACCTTGGTGAACTCTTCCAGTTGAATTTAAGCTGGTTCCCAGGGAGCTGGGGAGAGAAGCTATGACACTGCAGCTTCTTCACTTGGATATGTTTCCTAAGAGATCTGTTGGATGTCTCTTCCACAGAAGCAGAAGGGCCATGATGTCAAGACACTAGAGCAGCATTGAGAAATGGTTTGTCTGAGTTTGGAGCTTCTTGTGCATGTAGCTTTACATTTATTTAATAGTGTCTTAAGAAAACAATACCTCCAGGCTCCTAAAACTGCTGTAGGCCTGGTCTTAAGCCAAATCTTTAATTACCTTCCTGTCTTTTGATTGTTGACTCTGCCCTGTAACAGCAAAACAGAGCCTCTATTTTGTATTTGATAGTGCTAGTTAGATCATGACCTTGCTAAAATACTTAATTAAATACTGTTAAACACTGTTTCTTCTACTGTTTCAAAACCAAGTAATCCTTAGAAATATAGGTTAATAAAGGCAGCACCCTTTTCATATTAATCCCTCTGCAGATGTCAAAATACCGAACAAACTTTTCATGTGAATAATGTCCTAACTTGCTATTTTGTGTTTTCATTCAAATAAAAGCCAAGGCTTTGTCCTCTGATTTGCAAGGATGCAGTCTCTCTTCCACAGATTGTCTGCAGAATTAAATCTTGAAATTCTTAGGTATGATGATGTTTCCTTTTTGCAATTTGGTATTTTAACTTTCTGACTGATAGTTTTCTTGGTACCAAATAACTGACCTTTACCATTGTCCTAAAGGATACCTTCCTAATTTGGCACCCCTCTTGGTAATTGCATTTCATGTACCATATGCTAACTTAAATGGTAGTTCCACATTTAGCTCCAGAGATTTAATTACGGTTTAAACCCAACTCAGAGCTGCTTCCCAGTTGGTAAAAGTAGATATCTAGTATATTAATTGGAAATCTAGAGCTTTCTTGATGATAGGGTAAGTAATTTGGATAATGAAAATATCACGGTATATGTGGAGGCAGTTAGCTGCACTGAAGTTCTTACCAACATAAGATATGGCAGAAGCAGCAGCTTGCAAATAAATCATGGTGATGATGGGTGAGCTGGCACAACTGCTGAGATGGAAAATCGTAGAGGACTTGGACAAGTGAATAAGAGTAGAGAAAATGGGAATGGTTTTCACTTGCCAGAGCAGAAGTGAGTCTCTGGTAACCTCAGAGGGATGTTATTGTGGAATGAAACAGTAGAGGAATAAATGAAGGGCATTGGAAAAGGGATCACCAGAGCGAGAAGGGTTCGTATTTCCAGTATGAACAATGAAATTTCATACACTGGGCTAATTACTTGGTAGCCTGAAACTTTGATGTTTGTGAATGTACAGTCAAACCACATCATTCTGGAATCAGTCCGTTCTACTGTTTAAAGTTATGCCTCAGTTTTGTCTTTTCTTGATTCTCTGGATAAATAGGATGAATTTGTTTCATGGTGTAAATGAAAATGGGCCCCGATAAGGTCATGGCCTATCTCAGGCCTGATTTTTGCTCAAAGACTGTGCTGAGACCTTTGAAATGTCAGTAGGGCTCTTGTAGAGAAAAATTAACAGAAACATCTTACAATAGCAGGAAGGAATTATAAGATTGCTATTAGCAAACACAGATGCATTATTGTTATTATTGCCTTGAAAGACAGTTTAAACAGAAGTAAATGCCAGATGTCCACCCAAAAGAAGGAGGTTTTTAAAATAAAAAAGCAATTGCCATTTTCTGAAAGATTTATTCACTCTTCATTATGTTGTCTGAAATTGCATTTAAATGTAACAAAAGACACTATTTCCAAATGTAAAGGAAATTAAGCTTATTTGTATCATTTGAACAGTTTTCTGGGTTTCTAGAATATAATAATAGTTCCTTACACTGAAAGGACAAAAATTAAAGTGCGTAAGTAATTGTAGAATTAAAATGTGTTTCTATGGTGTGTTATGAGCTATAAAAATCAGATGAAGCATAACAGATTTTAAAGTGGTATAAATAAAGTTACAAGTGATATTCCAAATTTAAGTAATGAAAAAATGTGATAAGTACTTGGTATGACAAAATCAGAACATTTCTGTACCTAGACTAGTTGAGTTATTTGTTCATGCAAGGGAAAATCCTGAGCTGATATTGTAACAAAAAATTTTTGAAATATCTTTAGCTCTACTCAGAAGCAGAAAAGCTCTTTGCCCTACCAGCCTGGTGTCTATACAGTCAGTGTAAATTCAGCTGACCACTAGCTGGTCTCAGGAAAAAAAGCCTGGACTATTACCCTGTAAAGTAACCTATCACCACTGTAGTGCCAGAGACATAAATATAGAATCATATAGACATAAATATAGAATTTTCCTAAAGAGAATAATTTGACATCCCAGACAATACAGAACATCAGTGTGTTCCTTTAAGTTTTATTTAGGTACAAATGGAAACAGAAAAAAATGCAGTGAGCTTTGTTTCAAAAGGAAAGGAGCACACAGGTCTTTGAGCTGGCAGAGCTGATTGTGCCTAAATGGGAGGCTCTGCAATTACGTACAGGCACAAGGAGCTCCTTGAGTGAAAGTGACTTTTTTTCTTGAGGAATATAAACTTTGTGGAACTTTTTAATCCTGGTTAGTGAACAGCTAAAATAAGACTGGTTTGGGTTTAATGAGCTATTATGTATTTTGCTATATTCCTGCAATTCTTCTGTGGCACAATGTTTGGTGGTGAATTTTTCAGATGCAGAATTGTGGCTGTACAGCTCTGAATAAAAAAATCATGCTCAAATCGTTATTCAATGGTGTTGCTATGACCTCATCAGTGTTCAGGTTTTAAAGATGGCACATGCAAGGCCTTTAGGATTTTTTCTAGTGTGATAGCAATGCATGTATGTAGTTGGCAGGGGCATTAGGAAATTAATATGCAGTGATTCCTTGGCAAGGAGCAGAAAAAATGTGTTGTTTAGCATTGCTTGCTCTTGGAGGCCTTTACTGATTTCTTAGGCATTCAATCCTATTCTACTGCTCCTAACTGGGAAGAGAGAACATAACCTGAAATCTCAGTGGTAAGACCTGAGAAGAAGTGTGTTTGGACATGGAAGCAAGGCATAGGAAAAATCTGAAGTAAAGGCGTAAGGAAAGATTAATTCTTATGAATGGAATGTGATTTAATGTGACAGATGTGAGACAGAATAGAAGACCTTTTAAAACATCATTAAATCTGTTGTAACTGCTGACATGAGGAGTCACACCCAATTTCTGCTGACAGGTACATTGATGCAGTGTAGCAGTGGACCAGAATGGTTCAGGCTCATGTGCTGTGGCAGTCCAGCTTTCCCATTTGCAAAGGCAATGAAAGCAGTATTTCAGTTTAGAAAGCTCCTATTTCATTTGAGCCATTGCATTCCTGAGAATGGGTCTAATATATCAGGCAGGTTTTCCCATTGCTTCTCTGGTTTTGGGAGAAGGGAGTGGTGAGGGAAGAAAATGTTTTGTGCTGCGTTCAAGGACCCACTTGATGTCCAGCAGTGCCACCAGTAAAGCCTTGAGCTAATTTTGCAGCTTAACTACAAACCATTGGGTTAACACTGCCCCCAGATGAGAAAAAATGTCTATTTCATGTGAAATCCCACAGAGCTTAATACTAACATTTTAAACCTCCTTGATATATTTTTTTTTTGCTTGTGGACACATTTAATACACAAGGGCAGGGGGGAAAAAAACAGTAGACAAACATTCACCATCAAAATGAAAAACAGCTTTAAATAAATTTCTTCAGAATGATAGGAGATTACAAATGGGATTAATCTGTATGGGTCTATATACTTTTCTTATGCTTACAGAAGGTTTTAAGAGGAAGGGCATTGAATTGCCGAGACCTTAGACCAGGCTTTCTGGGATTACATCAAGGCAAAGATTCACAACTATTTAATGTGTAGTGCTTGTAGAATATTTTAGTTAGTTTTAAGACCATAAGTGAATTTTGATTGTACCTCTGCAGGCTGCTTGGAATATATTTGCTACAGAAGTCACCTTAGCCACCACACTCATTGATCCCAAATTGCCTAACTGATAGCCTGCAGTATTTGTTCCCATGTGTTACTAAGATCAGTAAACCAAGGCTTGAAGGCCTCGTATTTCCAAATAGGAGTCTTGGAATTTTACTGATGTAAAATATCTGGCATGTATATTCAGTTAGTAAATATGTTTTTGAGAACCGGAACTGCTTCTGTCATCAGAGAAATCAGTCCTCCTCATTTACTGGAGAAAGCCCTTCCTCCATGAGGTGGATTTTGCTCCTACAGATTTTGTGGTTTCCCATCCTTTGTATTGTTACTCAGGATTTTAGGTCATATATTTTGTATTTTCAAATCATGCAATACCATGACTAACTTTTGAATGGGTTTGACTAATTTATTTAAAGGTTCAGTTTTATGGTGTCTGCTATTTTTTTAGCTTACAACGAAAGACCACCAAAGCTTAACCTGGAAAAATACATGCAGAGGTTTCTCTTCCTGTCACTCCAAATCTCTCTTTCCCTCCATGTAGCTATTGAGAGTAATATTCTCTAAACTAAACTACATGTTGGTAATGGTCAGATAAATGTATTATCCATTAACAAATTTCAGTTCTAAATTAGCTGGTTTCTAACCATCATCTAAACAGTGGAGAGAGAATCTCCCAACTTACTACTTAAGATGCACTATGCACTGTTTGTGAACAGGGATGTATTCAGGATTGTTTACATGAGACAAGGCTTGTTGACTTGATGAATCTCTTTTTAATCCCTTCCCTATTTTGTGAAATGCAGATCTTTTTAACTTTGATCATTCAGACTTTTTATCAATAATATTAGATTCATGTTTGCAGATGGATAGGCTGTATCTGTTTAAATCAATGGTCAGTCACTGGAAAGGATCTTTTTCACCTTTGTTTTCAGTTTATATTTCTGTTCTTGCCTTTTTCATGTTTGTATTGGATAGAAACTAAATCTGGATGTGGCATGACTCTGACAGTCCAAAGGTAGTTTATGGAAAACCAAATTAAAGAATTGGAAAACTGTTGCTTAGTATCATTGCAAGTTCAGAGCCTTGTTAAATGAAATTTGAAGAATCTCAGCCTCCAGTAGTGAAGTTGCTATGGAAATTAGAGACAAAATCAGGAATACAGTGTGCTAATTCTGAAAGGGACATAAAAACCAGCATTAAACCATTAACTAATATAATACTAATTAGAACACTGAAATATTGACTAGGTCAATATCTACTCATATTTCCTGAACCTTGAAGTTGTTTATAATACAGTAAAAGATCATGCTAGAGGGGTGGTTTACATAAAAAGCAAAGTCTTGCTTAGATTCGATAACATTTGAAAATGTTGCAGAGTGTTTCTTTACATTGAGTATAATTTCCTTGAGAAACTACCAGATGCTTTTTAACATGGGAGAAACTGGAGTGTTTATTAAAGTAAACAAATACACATGGGGCTAATCCAAAGCCCAACATGTCAGTTAAAAAATTTCCACAGATTTAACTAAGCTGTAGGTCAGGCCAGTGGATTCCCCCAGCACACAGTACAAATGGGACTCTTTATATGTATGTCCAAACAGTGCATTTGGAATGCTTCCAGCAGAGTTTGGCTTTGATTTGACATTAATTTATTTCAGCTTGTTAAGCCACTACTATATGATTTAAATAAATGTTATTTTAATGGATGCTGATAAAAAGAGATGGACTTCATGACATGTAGTTCAATTTCAGAGCCTGGCTGCTTAAATACCTCAGTTTTGCCAGCACATAAATAAGTTTTCATTAAGAAAAAAACCCCATGGATAGCTTGTAAACATCTGAAAAGCCTAGGAGTGTATGTTGGGGGAGAAAAGTAATTTCAGTTTGGAGTTTGAACTCTGTTGAGTGATTTTCACATGACTGTTTCATCTAGAAACTACTTGGGAAAGTTTATTTTTTGTATTTTTTGACTGTTGTGTTTCAAGTGCAATAGATCTCCATGGAATTAATGGAAACAAACTATATAGTAGCTCACACAAAGGAAGAAGGTTATAATTTAAACACATAAACAGAGATTTAACTAACCATCCACCAGAATTAACTAACAGTCCAACAGTCTCACCAAAAGTCTAGGTAGCCACAAAAAGTTTAAATTAATATTTAGAAATTATGGTGGTTTTATTTTTTAAAATCGTTTAGAATTTTGCCAAGAGTGGGAATTGAAACAAGATAGAGATTTTTTTTTTTTATAGGGTGCAGCTTGAATTGAGGGTATTCTCCCACTTTTCTGTGCAATCTCTTGCCATGTTGAAGTCTTCTTGTGATGAGGAACTTTTTTCTTATTCCTGTATGGATTTCCTCCTGAAGGAAATGTGTCTGTTTCCTCTTGTCCTATCACCACTTATCCTTGTGAAGAGAGCATCTCTACCTTCTCCATAACTACCTTTTAAATATCATAAGTTTGATCAGATCCTCCAAACCTTCATTTGTTTTGGCTGAGCAAGCTCCATTCCTTCAGCCTCTCCCTGTGCCTCCAATTTTCCAGCCACCTCTTTGGCTTTGTGGCCCTCCATGGCCCTCTCTAGTTTGCCAGTGTCTCTCAAAGTGGGGGAACTCCAAGGAGACCCAATATCCTGGGTATGGCAGAGTGAAATCCTGACATTCCTTGATCTGGTGAACGTGCCTTTACTGACACAGCCCAGGACCGGGGTTGCCTTCATCGTTGCTGTGAGACAGCTGCTGACTTGTGTTCAGCTTTCTGCCCACCAGCACTTCCAAAGGCACACCTGAGAGAGTGAGATCCCAGCCTCGGTCACTGCTGGGGTTTATTTCATCCCATGTGCAGAGCTCTACATTTATTTTTGCTAAAGTTCATGCCTTTCTTGTTAGCCCAGTCCTCCAGCTCGCTCTGCTCTCTCTTCCAGAGGAGGCTCTTGTCTCTGCTGTATCTATCTCTCCTTCTACTTGGTGTCATGCCCAGACTTGGAGGGTGTACTGTCAATTCCACCATTCCAATCCTTTATACAGATATTGAATACTATGTGCATTTACTTTGGATATCTAGCTGGGGTGGCAATCTTCTGAGCATAAAAAAATGCACCTACTTTGTAAAGATTTACAGCATTTCAAAATCAAAGATGGCTGTGACATGTGAAATATAAATGTACAAAGGCATATTTACCACCCATCTGGCAGCTGTTTCCTAGACAATAACTTACATAAGATTGATGCTTTACAGAACATTTGGAATTCTCTAGAGACCTGTAGTAAAAGCCTAAATTGTGCTTTGAAGCAAAGCAAGCAGTGTCTGTCAGGATATTTTATTCACACATTCATTTTTTTGATTCAGTCCTTTCTGATGGATGTAGACAAGAATGCTCGTTAAAGTGTCAGAGAAAGATGATGTTAATTAATTTGCATGCTTCATGGCACAATGTATTTGGTATCTTGGTTCTTACTAGGTTGTTTCAGCATAGCATGGACCAACTTGTTCAGTCTTGAGTTGTATGTCATATTGAAAAGTTGTGTTATTTTGTATTGCTGCTAAAGGATATTTGAGGAATCTTATGAAAATAGCAAAATATTGTGACAGCCTGATGTTGAAAATGGGCTTATATTGAAGTTCTTTAGCTAATTTTAAAGGGGGGAAAAAAGAATTTGGATTAGAGGACTTTAAATCTAAGTCTCGATTTTAGGTTTATAGACTTGATCATCGTAAGTGGAAAGAAGCTTCTATTGAATAGAGAATTCCTCAATGGCAAGTTACAAAGAAACTTTAAAGTGAAAAAAGAAAAAGGAAAATAGCTTCCAAGTAACATGCCCAGAGGCCTTATTTTTAATAAGATTATTAAAGACTTGACCATGAGAGTTATACTGTAACTGCCATCTGTCTCTTTCTTCTCCTCTCTCTCAAGAGTTCCTCATTTGTTTATTCCCCATTCCAGGTGAAGTCTCTGTGGAAGTAACTGTTCATTCTCTCCCCAGTTAATTCATTAGGAAATCTTAGCTTGGCTTTGGGATGGAACTTTGTTCTCTTTGTGTGGCAGCTGAGCACTGATGATTCCTGGGATAAGTTTCAAATGACAGAAGCATGTTACTTGCTTTTTATTCTTTAGTTTCAAGACCAGATGGAAAAGATATAATTGTCTAATCTTTTTTCTAAGTATCAACCCATTAAAAGTAAGAATTAACATGCACAAGGGTAAAACTGCTAATGCAGTAACCGAGCATGGTTTTGTGAAGCTGGACAAACATCCTGCCTGTATCTTAGGAAGAATATTTCTTCACTGTTCTATTCAGCTGATTTATTACAATCAGTCGTGTTGGAGGGTGCCTGAACTTGCTTCCTCTTTCCTTTGCAGCTTCCTTATTTTAGCTCAGATGGGACTTTGCTTTAAATCACATAATAAGGTAGGAGGTCTGTTATTTGACCTGGGACTAGGGTCACACAACCAATCTTGGCTAGTCTAAAATTAAATGTAAACAATGCTAAAATATATTGAATAATTCTCTACTTAAACTTGGGAGCTGCCAAGTAGAACAGTGCTTTATTATTGTACAGTAAAACACAATTAGATTAATGACTGTTAATGTCTAAGGCTTTTTAAAATTGAATATAGCAAAGTTTTCATTCCACAACACTCTATTGCAGCTGGTACCCTGTTCATTGAGGGCTTGAGGAGACACTTCCTATTTTGTTTGATTTATAGCCCCATAACATCACAAATAAGAATTTTCAACTGCACAATGGAGGAAAAGGCAAAATTATTTTTCAAATTCATCATGTTTCACAAATTGTTACTTCTACTCCATAGTCAAGTATGTCCTACTTCTGGAGAAATTTTTTCCCCCCCTCTTAAACACTATGATTGTATTTACAGTTAAATTGCAAATTATTACACCAATAGGATAATTTTTACAATGAAATCCATTGTTTAGGAAAGCTGAAATTAGAAATAGCCATAGACTATGGTTTTATAGACACAAGCTACAAAAATTTTATTATCAAGATTAAATTGTTTATTTGAGGCACGGGATTTTTACTGTTGTTTTATTTGGTTCAAATCTGTAGCTGCAGCAGCTTGAACAATTCAATGATAAATTGCCATTAAAGGATAAGAAAGGCTAAGAAATGTTGTGCATTTCAAGAAATACTCCATGGAGGCACTTGGATTCTTTAAGAGAACAAATCCCATGATGCTGTGAATTAATTCTGCTTCCATGGTGAAGCCTCATGAATTCAGTACTGTGTTCACTTTTGTTCCAAAATGTTTCCAAATACATTGGATACTAGATAGGTATTCAGGCATATTTTTTACTGTATTATGTGTCCTAAGAACATCTGTGGTTGTTTTCCTCCTAATCTGGCATGGGATTAATTCACATTCAGATCTTTCTTTGATGGATGTGTGTGGTGAGCAAGATGGTTTAAGATTTTACTTAGTTACTGTAATTCATTTGGGACAGACAGAAAAGAGAAGACGACCTTTTCACTCAGTTAGAAAAAATCAGCAATACTAAGAAAAAGGTGAAATTACATGAGAAGATGTGGGCTTCTTTGTTTAGCTGTTAGAGTTTTTAAGTATTTTGCCTTAACAGCTAGGAGAATTTCAAGATCTATTGTCAACATTTTGTATTGGCTATAGAGTCCAGACAAGTGTTGAATATCATCACAGGCCCAAGCAGACATGAAACGCTTTTATTTTTCACAGTTTAGTGTGACTCTTTTTGCTTCTGCTATTTAATACAACACTGTTCTGAGAGACCCATAAAAAAGACAAAAAAGCCAAAACTAAACTATTGTTATTTGGGAGGCTGCCTGTGCCAGAAATGGTGCTTTCCCTGAAATAATCTTCATGTGACTGTGATTCACAGAAATTTCTGTTGTTTAAAAAAAAAACCCAAAAACTTGTTAAAGGTCACAAACCACTCACCTTCATATATCAGCTGTGCTGTGTGGAGGGAGTAAGTGGTTAATGATCAGCGTGTTCTCCTTGCTTGCAGGAGGTTTTAAAGGGAAATCTGTGGATTCAGTGTAGCGGTATGACCTCAGTCTCACAGCCTAACATGGGCGAAGCTTTCATAACCTTCACTCACTTATTTCATAAACTGAGAAGGGGAGTGTCACTTGTAGCAGGGCCAAGGCATCAAGACCCTATCTCTGTTTCCAGAAAAAAAAAAAAGAAAATCTATATCATATATTGTCATTATGCCCTTTGTCACTGTTTTTATCTGTTTCATTACAAGTTTCCCTAACAAGTTCAGATGAAGGTCAATGCGTGTGTGTGTGTCCCTGTGCATGTGTTCTCCAAGTAGTTCTTTTCTGTTTGCTGTGGTTTAGAATAAAATAAAGCTCAAAGCAACAGGGTGAAAGCTTGGGTAGCAGATTTGAGTGTTTTTTGAGTTCCATGAATTGCTATTATGAATTATAATTCTGAAAATAGACTGGTTTATTTCATTTGAAAAGAACAGACAATTTCTGCACTAAAAAAAAAGTTTTAAAAATCCTAAACTACAGATTTTAAAATAGGTGGGATTTAAGCATACAGATTAAAACTGGATTATTCTGCTTAGCTTTTACATCTAGAATGTTTGCATGACAGTGCTTATCTTCTGTTTAGAGGTTAAAATACACTGCAGATAGGTTATCTTTTTATAGAAAATCAATACATTTAGAACAGAAAGCCAAAAAAATTTTGCTGGGTTAAGTTTTAGAATAAAAACTGATGTTTTGAAATAAGGAATTTTCCCAGCCACCAGAAATATTCATTGTAGAATACTTAAAAGAAACACTGATGTAACATTTGGCTTTATGAAGAGCTTCAAGGAACATTTGTTTTATGGATGATTGTCAATTATTTTGATTTTTAAGTTTATGATAGGCACAACAATGTTAGAAGAATCTTACTTTGTGTTGAAGATAATAAAAGTTGAATTTTCATTTGGCTGAAACTTATAGTATTGCACCTGCAAAAAAAAAAAAAAATCTGTGTTTGTTCTTGCAGACAAAGGGTGGTTGGGCAATTCAGCATCTGTTCATTTAATATGTGCTCTTTTGCCTGGAGGCAAGTACAAAACCAGGAGTCCTGCTTCATATGACCTGCTCTATTCAAGAAACCTCATCTGTATTGCTCAGTCTTGCAACACTGGCTACAGTCTTTTGTGAATTGAGATTTTTGGAACAAATTTAACTAGTAAGAATAAAAACTCTCAGCATGTGAGACATATGATGAAAAGCCTTTGAGAAAAGTATGAACACAAAGTAATCCAAGGAATCTTTTCAGTCAGGACACAACTTTTTGCTTACCCAGTTTTAATTTATTACATTAACTTTGAAATTAGCTAAAACTCAGATGGCTGTTAGAAACAGAGATCAATATACTTGATTTTAAAATTGATTGATTGATCTATTCCTTATGATTACATAGAAACTCCTTGTCCAGGAAAAATAACTTCATTTTGCAGAAGATAAACAATACAAAGAGGTTGCACTGCAGAAAAACAAATGTTGGTATATGCTGACAGAAGTAGAGGAAGTTTTCCCGGGACAGAAAACACAGTACAGTTGGAGGTGATGATAGGATTTGAATGTTTGTTTGGATTTGGGAGTTCTTAACTTTAAAATGATTGCATTCTTCCTTAGGTGTCAGATTGTTTTCTTCACACTGAAAAAGGATTTTTATCCTGACCATAGTAAATATAATGGCAATAATTCAGAAATTGGGTCCATTTAACAAGAATTTAAAGTATGAAATCTTAATATAAGCAGTGTTGTAAATGGCTTAAAGGTCTTTTAAAGTTGTGTTTTTAAAGAATAAGATTTATTACCAATTTATCCCCCTTTCAAAGACTAGAGAATGAACTATGTGGTCTTTGATTTAATGATATAAAATCTACGTAAATCTTGGTAAATGTAAAATGCATCTATGCAACTTAATTGCTAATTAGTCAGATAGAACAGCCATAAAACTGGTATTTACGGTAGTAAATATCACCAGGTCTTTGAAATATCAGAAGAGGCGTAATTTGATGCTATTCAGCTTGTTTTGATCCCTATTGTAAAAATAGCTCATCATTTAATCTGGTTTTAATTGTAAAAATAGAATCTTGGTGTTTTGATGGGTTGATTGGAGTTTCATAACTCCGTAGATATAGAAAACTGCCCTCAGGAAAGAGGAGAAAATGTTGTACTTCAAATAAAGCAAGGGAAAATTTTGTTGTGGAAAGATAGGCAAAATCCTATCTCTGCCTATATCCCTATCTTTAAATATCTTTCTTTGACTGCTTACTACCATACTCTGCTCCCTTTCTGCAGTGAGGGTGTCTCTGACTTCAGCAGGTGACAGTCTGGCAGATTTCTTTGAAGGACTCTTACCAGAAAGGGGTTCAAACTGGCTGGCTGGCTGGTCTGAGGACTGGACAACAGCCCATATCTTGTGTGATTTTCACTTTTGCTAAATATCCAAGTAAATAACCAGATACAGTCTCAGCTCTAACAGGAAAACTTGGTATAAGTATTCAAGTCTTTGTAATAAAATAAAAAGAGAGTGCATCTTCACCAAGTCTTTGCTCTAGAGCTTTAGATCAGGAATGTGGTTTTGAAGTGAATCTCCCTTGTTCACCCTTACTGTGCAATGGCTCATATTGCAGAGCAACCAAGGCCTGATAAAAAAAAATTTAAATGGAAAATGTGCTCCAGAAGCACACTGGAAAAAATTACTATTATGTTTACATTTGTATAACCATTTTGAGGCCAACGTGTGAATGCAAGGAGGGGCTGAGAACTTTTCAACTTGCTTGCTGATTCTGGGTTGCTTTGAAATGTGCTGAGTGGATAGCCCTGGAAGTCTGCCAAAGTTGCAGTAAATGGCTCAGAATACTTTGCTGAAGAGGTACATGTTTTTTTTTACTGGATAAACCAAGAGCATATTCAAAGAAAATAGCACAGAGACACTATGCTCTGTTTTCGTGGAACAGCTGGCAGCTTTTCAGGTAATTCAAAGGCTGAAAAAGTGGTGTGAACATTGAGTAACATATCTTCTTTTGTTTATTTTCAGGGAAACAACTTTTGTAGATCAGATTTTATTAAGGAAATATGAAACGCTTTTAGCAGTACATACTCCTAATAATAGTACTATTTCTCCTTTGCTTGTATAACTATGAATACGGGTAAAAGAAGCCTATATGGCCCCAGTCTGAATTGTTTCTCTGTGTAGATCCACACACATAGCATGGCACCAGACCCTTGTTGAGGATATTTTGTGCTAAAGAGGCCCTCCAAACAATCCTTTCCTGACCTAAGTGTTTTGAATCAGATAGAAAGGAATAATTACAGAATGATTTAAAAATATTTGGAAAACATTTGACTTTTCTTTTGCCTTTCCCCTTTTCATTTTTGTTCTTGTCTGCTAAAACAGCAGTTTTGAAAGCACAAGGCTTCTTTGTGACTCAGTTGTCAAGTAATACTTCAGGGAAACCAAGTGTTGGGCAGTGCTTCCTTGCCTTTGCTCTAGCTCACATGGTGGTCATTCAAAACCCAGGCTGTGAACAGTTAGATATGCAAGTAAAAGTTTGGATATCTCTCAGTGAGTGTTTCACGAGGACATGAAGTCTGCATACTTTGTTGCTTAATAGCTTGTTCTGAGCTTTGGGTCTAGGGACAGGCCCGGGGCTGTACGCTTGTGTTAGTGCACTCCGGTCCCGTGGCCAGGCCCGAGTGCAGGGCACTGCCCAGTGCTCGGGAGAGAGCTGTGCTTTCTGCGCCCCTGTGCTGAGTTGGCTCCTTAGAGTACTTTTATCCAGAGCCCACTGAACCGTGCTTCACAAACAACAGCTTCTCTGTGGTGGTTCTGCTATCTGTGCATCCAGGTCCCATCGGTAAATCTGTGTTCTGCTAAAATATCCTTTGTGAGACAAAAGACCTCAGCGTTTTCCTCTTCACTGCTGCTAAAAAGTTAGTGATTTAACTGTTTGTGGTGGCTGCCACATGTTGCCTTTTGGCCGCTGACAATAGCGTGAAGACATTATAATGCTGATTGACTTTCAGCAAGTTGCTTTGAATTAATGTGTGACAGGAAAAGAAAGAATCCACTACTGTAATTGCTTTGAATTTGGGTTTAGAACAGTAAATATGCCAGAGGATTTATTGAAGACATCAATGTCATTACCAGAATTTATACGGGGCTTTCTTGTTGTCTGTGCTTTCTGTACTTAATTACCTAACTTGTGTTGGGATCATTCATTAAAAAGAATAATGTCATATTTCTGTGATGCCTCTATAAATCGTGTATAATCTATCAAGTAATAGATCTTACCTTAGTTCCAAGAGTAGATTTCTTCTGTATTATTTAATTATACACTCTTAAACAACTTGGTATCAAAATTAAATTAGTTAAAATGTCATTACTGTTCTTTCCTGAAAGTGAATTGTGAACTGCCTCTTTCAGTTGTATACTTCTGTCTTGGAGAAAGTTAATTTCATTAAAACAGTTCTGATGCATCTTTTGGCTGATAAGTGATGAAATCACTCTGAATCTCGGGGGAGAAATCCTTATGATCAACCACAAACTAAACAAGTGTTCTGTTTAATACCAGAGCTAAAAGGGGACATTCTTAGATACCTTATAAATCCTACTGTCCCTGAAATCCTTCCTTGCTGCAGGATCTTTTGTAGTTGTCCTAAGGACAACTTTCAAAAATACTCTGTTTAAACTTTTATTGCCATTACTTTATTTTTTACTTTTATTGGCACAACATCAGTGTTGGTGAGAGGGTGTTACGTGTTCACTTTGATAGTCAATGTAATCACAGAATAAAATGATGGCCTTTATTCCCAGAGAATTCTTCCTATACCTTATCTGTAGTGCCTCATGTATGGACTTCAACTACTGGGGAACTGAATAGGCATTATTTGTGGTATTCTTTCTATTTAATTGCTGTTTCATATTTGAATGTTTGTTTTTAATATTAGCAAATGGATTTCAGTCACTGTGCAGTCACTAGGGCTCTGATCCTGAGAAATATTGGATGTAGTGATCTTGGGAACAACTGTAAGAGAAATTAGGAAGATCCACATATCAGCTGAACGTTGTCTGTCAAAGCTTCCAGCTTTATCCGTAAGATTGTTTTTTTTCTCATGGTTTCCAAAAACAAAGAAAAGCCAGGTATGATTATAAGGAGTATAAACTATAAAAAATATAAAGAAGAAAATATTTGTTAGTCATAGAGCTAAGCTAATTACATTTACCATGGGAAGCGTGAAAAATGAAAACCAGAAAGCAAATTACAATCTAGGAGATGAATCCCTGCCAGAACCTTATGGCCATGAGAAATAGCTTAGTTTCTGATAGAAATGTTAACTTCTCTTGTAAGCAATTTTGCATATTTTAAAGTGTTAATGAATCTTTCCAAAAGCTTTAAAATAATTTAAGCCAGCTCTTTGTTCTTGCTTCACAGAGCTGCAGAATGCTATGTTTATCACATACTCACCCATATAAGCCAATTGTATCAAAGAGACTTTTTTGTGCTATACTTGCAAAAATTCTGGGAGCAGCCCCAGCTCCAAGTGCACTTCCTACCATTGTCATAAATTGCTAGCTAGATGTTTTGCCTTACTTGGGAAATTCTTCTGTAAATCAGTGGCTGCACTAAAGTCTGTTGCATATGAAAGTACAGTGAGAGCCGTGCTCTGAGGTTTTTAGTTTCTGTAGAGTCACACAGCGTATTTATTTTCTTCCTCTCCATTCAGTTTGTGTGATATTTGAGTTTTGTAATTATTGATGCTTCAGTAATAATCTTGCAGCAGCCTAGTGTTGGTTAATTTTGTAATAAGATACTCTGATTATATTTTTTTAAACTCTTCCCACTGCTTCTGTCTATTTTGAAATGTAGATTGTTTTGCTGTGAAGTAGCTTTTAATTACAATGTTATGCAGATGCAATTTTGAGTTTAAAACTTTCATTTTTTGTTAGGTGACTTTTAAAATTTGCCCACAATGATTAAATCTTAGATAATAAGGGTTATTGGCAGGTATTGTCATTGTACAAATGAATTTTGTTATTTATTCATTTAGTATTTGACTATGTTGAGAGGGGGCAGAAATCAGAAACATCAAACATAACTAATCGCAGTTGATCATATTTTTGGACCAAATTTTGTATAAGTTTTTTCCAGCTGTATTTCTTTTCATATAAGCCTGAATCCTACAATGTCCTCACTGCTATTTTAGTGAAATATGAATAGTAAAAGGAGTACTGAAGTGTTTTAAAGTTTTGTCAATTATTAATAGATGTGATTGACATTGGAAATCTTCACTGATATGTTTTTACCTGCGACAAATTCACTTCTCAGTTGTATGTTTGCATTTCCCAGCACATATTTAACAAATATAATGTATTTAATTAATTTCATTAATTAGCAGATGCAAAAAGAGTTGAACCAATACAAATGAGGAAGCAATAGCATCCAGAATGATTGAGTCAGAAAGACGGAAGACCTTGGAACATACTTAGAATAAATTTTTATGGGCATAAAAATGCCCTTTATAGTAACTTGGTTTGTCATACTTTTTGGGTATGTCACTGATCAGTGCAAGCAAATATTCCTTAGGACTTTATCCTGTTTTCATTAGATAACAGCAATTCATGTTCTCAAGCTTTTCCCAGTCTGTTTCCACAGTGCTTTTAGGGATATTATTGTAGCCTAATAAGACAAGTTATTTTCCATAGAGAGGAATGTGTTTTAATCTGTGAGTTCACACATGGAAGCATTTCATGATGTATTTGTAGGTTCATTGAGAGTAAGTATTGACAAAAGAGGCAGATAGATTCAGGCCATTAGAATATGATTCCCAGAGCTTCAAACAGTTGAACTCTGTTTCTGACAGAAATTTCAGGAGCTGTCAGACTGCCTGCTCTCTGTGGTGTATTGAGCAGTTTAAATCATTGCACAGTATTTATTAAGAATGGTCTCTTCACAGGGAAAAATAACACTTTCTGAAAACACTGTGAATCTTACAATATCTTGACAGGCACTATTTTCAAAATGCGTATTTCAAATAAAATTAAGAAAAATAAAATGGTAACCTACAGATCCTCCATAACTTGAAAATGTCAGGTATCATTTTACATGTTCACATGTTCTGCATCTCTTTGTCAAGCATGAAAGCTTTGACACTAACAGCATAACCCCACTGCCACTGTAACCAATCAGTACCAATTTTGGAAAAAAATGTGGATAGCAATAAATTTTAAAAACCTGTTTCTACAGCTTCTGAGAATTCTGTAATTCCTCATTGTCCTCCTAGGCAGGAATGGAATGTATAATGAAAGAATATAGAAAAATTTTCCAGATCAGAGGTTATCGAAATGATGTCTTAAAATTAATTATTTCATTCATTAGCACTGCTTCACATTAGTTGGAAAATCGGTAGCTTAAAAGAAAAGTCTTTTGTAATCCTTCTGTGAACTCTAATGCCTCTCACACTAATACAAATATGAAATGATACATCTAAGAAGAATCCTCCATGGAATTGAAATCATCAGATTGTGACCTGCTTCTTTATTATCTCAGAGGACAGCTAGTAAGAAAATATCAGAGTAAGGAATGTGAAATGTAGAGCTTTGCTGGCAGAATAAGCCTGAGGCTTATTGATGAAATCTCTGCCTTTTCATTCAGGCTGTAAGCTGAAATTTTCTGTTCCTAAGGAAATACATATATTTCTAAAATACTTCTTCTAAAATATTTATTTTGAAATTGAAGCATTTCCTTCCCAAGTTTGCACTGCTCCCTCTCATACAAAATCAATTGGTCAGGTAATTACTTTTCCTTAGAGCCAGATTTAGTATTAATCAGAGGGAAGGCGCACTTCTGTGAACTCAGCTGGGTCACATGGGCACATTTCATGCCAGGCCTGCAGCACTACTTTGCCTTATGCTTCATTTTATCACCAAAGGTTTGTCAAAAATATTCACTTCCAGTCTTTCTTTCCTGCTTCAAATAAAAAAAAAAAGCCTTCATGAGGTGGATGAAAGGGGCAAAGTTTTTATAACCATTTCTTAATTATTTTAATGGAAATCCTTATAACAGACAGTAGAGAGAAACTGGGTTCTTTCATCTGTCTTTTTCCTAGAGCATTGCCTGATAGATATGCCTTCATTTCTTCATCCTATAGGTCAAATGTGCCACAGGTGATGCCCTTTTTTAGTACTACTGTTTTACAGCAGAGCTCTTTAATCTCTAAAACTGAGAAGAGGGGCACCAAGTTTCATTGAGGGGACAGTGTAGTTTTGATGAAACTCCTCTAGCATGCTCATTTTGGAGGTTAAGGCATCTTGTTTCATACCCATTCTGCCTGGGGGTTTGGAAATACATCTCTGTGTGACCTGTTGCACTGAAGTCACTGGCTCACTTTGTATTGTCTCATAGGTGCCAATGTGCTGACCCAAAGCTTTATTCAAGGCTGTAGTGAGAGACTAAATGTTGCATAGCTGTCTGTTACCTGTCTTAATGTATGTTTCTGTAGTGATGGAAACGGTTTTGTTGTGATGAGGCTTTGAGAAATTTAGTACTCAGGGAGGCCACCTGTGGCTGCCCCCTTGTTGAGAATAGAACGTCTGCACCTGAGTGTACTCTGAAGCAGTCTCACAGTGTGATCTTTGCATTATTGTTATTAGAGAAAGTAAACCAAACATTTTACTACTGTGAAGTGGAATAAATATAAAAGGCATATTTAATCATGGGTTAACATTCAAGAGTACAACTACCTGCTGAGAACCTGTGGTTGTGTAGTTCCGGTTGGAAATTCAGCAGGATTTCTAGAATCTTTTTTTCTGCCAAAATCAGGCATACACAGAAAACAACCTCTCTCAAGACATCGCACTGCTGATACTGTTTGGATCCTGCAAGTGTGAGAAGTATGGTAAAGTAACACTCAGTAGCACTTCTGTCCCTTCCTGCCTTTTGGAAGTCCCCTGTTTCACTCAAACAGAACTGGTTTCTCCAGACGGGGACAATTATTACAATCAGGAAAGGACCAGATACAGATGTATTTTTCTGTGCCCCAAAACTTGGTCTTATGGGAATTTGGATTGAATATTTATTCTTAGGCCTTTTGGCTTGGTACTTTTCCCTGTGAAGTTGAATTTGCAGTTGATAAATTCTTCAGAGATCTAAACAAAGACCTAAAGTTTCAACAAACTTATTATCTAATTTAGCAGCTGCAATCTTGAAAGGCAAAACCAAGTATTAAGGATTTATCTTTCAGGCTACAGCTCTATAATACTCTGACCATAAGGTTCAACAGCTAATAATAAAAAAAATTGCTGTAGGCATAATCTTTCCAAAGCTGATTTCTGACAAGATGTTTTGTTACTAATGCTCTGTTTGGAGAATTTTCTGTTACATCAGTTTGACTTGGATTTGAACTCAGTTCCAGAGGTGAATATTCAGTGCTGCAAAGTGAGTGCTCCACCCAGTGCACTGATTATTCAGGTTCAACAGATTTCTTTTCCAAATTTTCCACCCAATGTGTAGGGACAGAACACTGGGGATGACACAACTACTTTCTGTATTTGTGGGAACTGTTGCTATGAGCAGATCTTAATCCCATATGTAATGTTTCATTTTCAGAAAACAAAAAAAACCTAACAATTCCCCACACACAACCCAAATAACAAAGAATTATTTATGACTGTTTTAAAATCATTTGAGTTTGTTCAGAGCATTTGGTTGCTTGATAACCTCAAAGAGACTTGAAGATGTTAACTTATTTGACAACCTGTGCAAATGCTCTTGTCTCAGACCGAGCCCTCACAGCAAAAAAAGTTGGACCTATAAACTCACACAATCCCTGCTTCAACTGAAGGATTTGGTAGCCACAGTAAGGGAAATTTCCTTTTCCTCTTCAGTACTTACTCCTCAGACCATGGTTGTGAAGCTGTGCCGTTACCTTAACTTTGAACTTTCTGAGCAAAATGCTGACTACAGGCATCTTAAATCTAAATTTATGTCAAGTGCAGGTGAGTTTAGCTGACTAAAGAAAAATCTAGACTCTGTGGAATATGCATCCTTGGAGATGGGCAAAACCCAGCCAGACAAGGCCCTGGAGAGCCTACTGTGCTGATGCTGCTTTTACAGGATAGTTGGACTGAATGATCTTCAGAAGTCCCTTCCAACCTCAACCATTCTGTGCATATGTGATTAATTTTTTTCTGTATAATTGAATTATTATTTTTCCCTGCATGGGAATGCGTGAAATTACATGTGATCCTTGCACTATGTCTGGTGTTATGCATAAAAGAAATGTGATGAAGATGGAGAAGTAAGAAATTAAAAGATCATTAGTAAAACATGGTTACATTTTACGGTCCAACTTCTTTACCTTCACAGGTTTTCAATGTCCAAGATATTTAAGGTGATGTTATCCTCTCAGAGGGGCCTTAATACAGACATACTTGCATGAAGCCCACAACACCTGTTTTCATACACCCTATTGTAACATGCTCAGCCTTGAACCTAAAATACCGCCCTGAAAGCATAGTTAGTGACTTAGCATTGTACAAAAATGCCACACTTAGGAGAGCCAAGAGATGTTGGAAATTGCAGTAATGGATGTGTCTTTCAGTAATGCTTTGGAAAGCAAAAGTGTGCTAATAATGGGTGTTTTTTACTAATTGTTGTAATTGGTGTCATTTTGTTAATTATTTAGTACTAAATCCAGGGGGAATATAATGAAAATGGTTGATGCATGTAATTTATGGAATAGAACCTAAGCATTTAAGTTGTCTGAATGTAATGTTTTAATGTGAGGTCTTGATGTTAGTCCTTTTTTTTATTAAGAATTCTGTTACTCCAAGTTTGACAAGTCACCTTGTAAGTTGGATGTCTCAGTGGAAACTCTGTGACCTGCATAAATAATTATTAAAAGAGATAAATGACATATTCTCACTAGTTGCTAATCACAGTCATTTTAATATTCTTTCACAATGTGAGTCTTTTGGGCTGCTGGTGTAATTTTTACTCTTGAGATATCCTTCACTCTCTTTTCTGCATGTATTTCAAATGGTCTCTTTAGTTGAAGTTTACTTTAGCACTGTGTCAATTAAATGGCCACTAAAAGTAAGTTTGTTGCATTGTGTCTGGTAAATTTAGATAAAGAGGACAATGGTTCTGACAGTGTTTTGTTGTTTCAGGAATTTGAGAAAGTATTAAAATACTGGAACTCAATATGAGAAACTGTCCAAAATTTTAACTACATGTACTTTAAAAATAAATTGGCAGTGTTTTTTTTTAACAATATTTGCCTGACTCGAGTTTCAACTAAATATTGATTAATTTTCATAATTACACTTCTAGAAGTGTCACTGAAATAAGAAACAGATATTTCATGGTGGTTTTGTTTTTTAAATTTTATTTTTCCTGATGTTAAAAGTCCCTTATTCCAAACTCTTGTTTTCAGTATCAGACTGTGGGCAAAATAGGAGCAATACCAGAACTCGTGGGGTAAGAGAAATAGACTATTCAGAAGTATTTTGAATTTATTTTTGATGCCTGGACTTTCAGGATTAATGCTTAGTGTAACCATCTTGCTTCTGGGTCTTGTGTGGGTTTCTTGGTTGGGCTTTGCATGAGAGTTTTGCACAGATAAAGTATGAGGATTTGCACTGATTCTTAGATAAAGATGATGTTTCTGGGCTAAGCTTCGATTTCTACAACCATGGACCAGTTGATGTGGAACAGGGCTTAGAAATGTCTCTTCAAATTGGAATGAGAAAAGTCTAGGGAGTTGAAATATAGGAGATAGGAAGAGGTGCCTTTCTTCTCTTTTTCCATGGTTTCTGAAATGTCTGGCATATTTCTATTAGAATGACTTATTAACTGTGAAACCTGGAGATATATTTAAATAAAGTTACTACAGAATTTGCAGCCTGTTGCAACAGATTAAACTCAGACCTTTGCCCGAGAAGTTCTGGCAGAGAGTGCCCAAGGCTTTGCTCAGGGAAATGTTGGCTGATGCCAGCAGCAGCAGAGTGGTAGGAGGCAAAAGTTAAAGAGAGTGGGGAAAAGGTGAGCTATTCCTGCAAAAGCTCTAACAGTAACATCTTACAGATCTCACTCCCTCACCAGAGCCTGGAGCACTGAGTGCGTCTTCTTGGTATCCTTACCCCAAATGAAAATAATGAAGCAAATGAGGATACTTGGAGGGAAGAAGTTACAGGGAAATATATAGCCAGCTGGGGTGGGCTCCTCTGTGTTTGATACCAACTGTTGAAACCTGACAAAAACTGAGAAATAATAATTAAAAGACAGTTGGTTCTTTCCATCCCATTACTGCAAAGAGAAGTGACATCTTGAGGGTTCACTCTGCTACCCTTGTGTTGCTTAAGACAGCGAGACTTTTTGCTGGTTTCTAGACAAGTCAGTTTTCAAATGCACTTATTGCTTTCCCTTTTTCTAGTATATTAGAGAATGTGGGCAACCAAGGAAAGAATCAGTTGTGCAGTATATCCAGTGTCTGTAGAACAGATCTGAAGAGTGAAAATCCACTTTGAGGAATATAAAGCACCCATATTTCAAAGTGAAACTAGCAGTTAAAAGAGGCCAGCTGGATGAAGATGGGGTGTGGGAGAGAGAGAAAACAGTTCTTTTGATCAGATTTCTCTGCATCTTTTAATTATGCAGGCCTAGCATAATCTAGTAGCCAGATATTTTCTAAGTATAACTGAATGGTTTCAACTCTAGGTTTTGTTAATCGTGTTTCATTATTTATTTGTTGTGTATGAAGTCATTGTTTCTTATGCTGGTGCTAAAGTCTCTCATGGTTTATTCCAGAAGTGATCTTTGAATAACTTCTGATCTTGAACAGCAGTAAAATCCTCAGATGGAGGTGCTGCTCTGGTCTGAGTATTCACCGCTGTGACTTTTGGAGCTGGGTTCTCTTATTCATATCAAAATTCCTGATGGTGATTGTTCGTGGTGGGATGGGTTGCCTTCACTCTCGTGCCTGATAAAGGAGCATTTATTTAAGTAGCTTTAGTTAGGTGAGGCAAGGTGATTTCTTGATGCTGTGGCATGATTCTTCCAACCTGTGTCAAAACTTGAGCCTCAGACAGAGATATTTTTATAAACAATCTCAACATTTCCATTTTACGCTTCCCTGTAAGTTGTTCAAATGAAAGTGGATATCCCTAGACACATGTCCAAAATATTACATTCTATTCTCCCAGCATCCTGTTTTTGATAGTATCAGAAGTGTTTTTGTTCTTAATGTAGATGAATAAGCTTCCTGCATAGAGACAGCCTCCATGAATAGAATATTTTTATTACCTATCTCATTTGCTTTGTAGTAGACCATAAGACCAGTCGGTCTGTACCTTAGGTTGTGCTAATTTGATAGTACAAAAGGTTTTTCCGGGTTACTGGGCAATAAGAATGTCTGAAAAAGTAACTTCAAAAGTGTTTTGTTGTATAGAGGGGTGATAATTTATATGTAGCTGTATGTATTGGTTTTCTGCTCTGAGTATTTTAAGCTGCTTACACAGTTACCTCTTAGTTTGCAAAATTAGCCACTCTTACTAAGAACCAAACTTGAATCCATCAGATATCTAAAGCTGAACACACAGAGCCAGAGGCAGAAAGCTGTAGGATGTTTGTTATAAGTGTGTCAGAAATGTTATGGTCATATAAATAAAAGTAGGCTATCAGCTACTAAACTGAGTTCTGAATTGCTGATCCCTGAGCCTCTTCTACTTGAGACACTTGAGTTTAAAAATATTTTAAGAGAATCGTTAAATGCTTCTTATTGCTGTAACTACTTGGCATTGCTTTTGACTTTTGGATGATCAGCTGTCCTTGGGTACAATGATGTTTGCTTATTGGTGAACAGAGATGGACAGTAGAGCGTCCCATGGACTTTTAAAGATCATTTTTAGATCAGATCAAAAGTTAGTGACTTATAAAGCTAAGTCATACATGAGTGATATTCACAATGGAGAAGAATCAGGGGAGTTCTTTACATTTTTAACCTTTAAGTCCTTACCTTCTATTGGTTATTTTCATAAAAAGCTAAGACATTCCTACAGCTGAACTGAACAATAAGGAACTTATGTCTTATTTTTCAGCTCAACCATCAGTTTAAGTGGTGAAATTAAAAATATTCTTTGAACAGCACCAGAATTTTATCAGTATTTACAGACAACTTATTTTGCTCTGCATGCTGTATCACATGAAAAAGTTTCTTTTAATTTTCTTGAATAATAAATATTCTTAAGCCATAATTACTCTTGCTCCTGCAGCATGGGAAAAACTCACTATTGAGAAGAATGCTTGTTTCATTGTCTGCCTGAAAGGTACCAAAAGAAAAGGTAAAATCAGAGATTACATATGCTCTGAAATATTTCTGTCAGTGTGACAGTCAATCCACTTAGAGCACTGTCATGTCATGGGTCTTCTTTAGGTTAATACTTCATCTATAATGCTTTTTTTTTTACAAAAATTAACCTTAATATCTTAGATATAACCCAGACTGAATATATAAATATAGAGAACTGAATATATGCATATAGACAGTACTCTGAAGTGTGGAGTATTTTGTAAGTACGAAATGCATCAGTTTTGAGGATTTAAAAAAAGTGCATCTAGAAAACTATAAGGGTCAAATCAGACTACAAAGGTACATAAGTTGTCCTCTCCAATAACAAGTAAAATCTCATCAGTTAACGTGCTTATTTATGTCTGATTATATCATGGGAAATTCAAGGTCATGTCAAGCTTACTGCTAAAAATGGAAATGTAAGAGGAACCATTTGTCTCATGTTCTTTGTTTAGTTTGGGAGTTTTTTTCCCAACATGCAGCTTTTTAGAAAAATGTATTTTCAAATATACTGTAATGCAAGTCAGGCTTATTTTAAGGTCATAAATGGAGATAAAAATATCATTATAGTAGGCATCTCAAATCTAAAGGTTGTTCTCACTAGGATTGTTTTACTTGTCTCTAGAAGTTCTAGTTCAAAAAGAACCAAGGGGGGGGGGGGCGGGGAAAGATGTTATTTCTTAGCATCTTTAGAACTCACTGAAACATAGAAGTCTCCACTGTTTTGGATTTGGTGTTTGAGAGCCCTTCTTTTAGAATTACAGAAGGGTTGAGGTTGCAAGGGACCTGTTGAGATTACCTAGCTAAGTGTCCCTACTCAGAGCAGCATCAGCTAGAGCAGGTTGTCGAGGGCCAGCTCCACTGTGACAGTGTCCAAGGATGGAGACTACAAACTCTCTGGGCAACCTGTTCCAGTGTCCAGCCACTCTCACAGTGGCCGAGTAGAAGGAACCAAACCTAAATGAAATGCTAGAAGGTGGTCTATCATCTGTGAATCTCTTGACAAAGAATATGGATTCTGTAACTCTTAGCATATACTTTAGCAAAGCTCTGTTAGTTTTGCAGTCATACACTACTGTGTAGATCAAACTGTGTATGGCAACTATATGCAACCAGTAGAATAGCTTAAGTTAAATGTTTAAATGGTCAAATGGCCATTTGACCCATTTGCATCAGTGGTAAGTTCAGTATTTAAGTATTGTTTGAACAATATTTCTGGTGTTTTAAAAATTTTTCTTCCCTCTCCAGCTTGGCCTTGCTGTATTAGTTACAGGAAGTTGAATTTAATTTCCCAAAAGCACCCAATTTTGCTGTTTATTTGTACTCTGTCATTATCTGAACTTTCCAAGTATCTTGAGATTACATAGTTGTACTATAAACATGAGAACTGGTTTTGTTAAGCTTTAATGCTTTTGGCCTGATACGATAGGACATTACAAGTCTGTAGTGTGCGAAAGCTGCGGGGCTCACTTGTGTGGCCTCACAGAAGGAAGGTTGGAACGTCCCAGGCGGGGGCCTTGGCCTGGGACAGCTCTGTGTGCTTCTACTCAAGCAGAGGTTGAGCAATCTCCGTGTTGTTGAAGGCACAGCACTGAGTTGTTGATGTGCATTGGAGCTCACCTGGTATAACCTGAGGGAAAACAGCTACCAGTGAAGAAAACCACTTCCCCACCCTGTGGGAACTGGCACTTGGCAGGCAAATCCTGGCAGAGCAAGGGTAGTGTGATTTGATAAAGGCCCCAGCAATCTCCTACTTTCTCCCCTCTCATTCTCCCCCTTCTCCTTCAGTAGAAAAATAGGAAGTGTGTAGAACTTTGTCTCCGTTCTAGGGAGCAACTAACCCTTTGTGGTCCGTCTTGTGGTAACACACTTCAGGAATGGGCTTAAGAAGATAATATTGCTCCAAAGTCAGCGCAGACCTGAAGGCACTGAATCTTTTTTATGGTTGGTTCTTAGGTCAGGCTATAAATGCAATGGAAAAGAACTGAAACTAAACCAAATACTGTTTTGATTTTACAATGTAAGGGATACACAACTTCACTGTTTGTGTTACGCATGCAAAAATTACACAGGGATATTTAAAAAAAAAAAAAAAAGAGCAACTTCATGATTCAATTTAAGTGCATTTTTAACAGCATGTGCTTTTTGGTCAGCACACTCTGGTTTAGATAAACACTGTGTTGGCAAATAGTGTGTGACAAGGAGTGGCCAGTTAGCAGTTAGCATGTAATCACTGAATGAGTCATGAAACCAATATTATAATTATGCCACTATGAGATCAGGTTTGCAAAGCCCCACATTTGCAAGTATACAAGCCAGTGACAGAGGGTTTGTTGTTTGTTTGGTTTGGTTTTTTTCAATGTAAGTGATTTTGAAAAAGGCACTTGCAAAATAAATTAGTCACAGCAAATTGGGAGATGATAAAATTCAAGTGTCTTCTGGCTGCAGGTGATAGATGTGCTGACTATTGGTTTTGTGGGTGTTATGTGAAACAATGAAAAATACCAGTTGTATTTTGTAGTTACAGGCATGTTGCTAAGGTTGTAAGGTCAAGCTAGGATTTTCCAGCAGTTTGTGCTGTTCTGGTAGAGGAGAAATTCCAGAATTCTCATATATGAGCAACTGGACTCTTCTTTCCCTGAGTAAAATCCCTTAATGGTAATAGCCAACAAGGCTCATGACATGGTTGTGTATGATGTCAGCCTGCAATATATAATTACATATGAGAAGGACAAAAGGATGTATTTAAAGGACCAGTGAGCAGGACAAGGGACAATTCAGCGCCTCAGGATTGTGAGGCCTTGATGGCCTCTCTATTATGATGGCTCAAGAACATTCTATCAGTATCTCACCCTTAGCATTGCATTTTTATAATTCCAGGTCATCACACTGAGTATAGCCCTAAGGAGGTGTACCGGTTTGGCCAAATTTAGAAATATATACTCTGAGAGAAGGCACAACCACCCCTCCCCCACCAGGTTCGGGAAAAAAAATAAATTTTCCTCGAAGGAAAGTGAAGAAGATAAAACAATTTATTTAACAAACACACGGGAAAGGAAAATGAGGTTAAATGGTAAAATCTTTTGCTGTGGAGGAAAAACCTGGGAAAGCGTTAGAGTCCTTCCTTTGGTCTCCTCGGAGCCGGGGCTTGGCCCAGGGCCAGGCCCTCTGTGCCCGACGAAAAGTCCTCCCGATGTGCTCTGAGGTTGAAAGCAGTCCAGTAGCAAAGGGAGAAAAATCCGGAATTCTAGAGAAGGGAAAAAAGCAAAGTCCAACTCTCAGTCTCTCTCCGGAGAACCAGAAACTGAAACAACTGGCCAAAAGCTGACTGGAACACAGCAAGCCGGGTGCTTCCTCGCTCCCCTGCCGCGGCTGGGAAGAAAAAAAAAACCTCCTATCTTTAAGTGACCTTGAACAAGCTGCAAACTGCTTTGAGAAAGTTTTGCTCAGTTTTTTCTTCTCCCTCTCAGGCTCAGTCTAGAGGCACAGAAAGGCACAAAAATTAATTCCTGGGCATAGGCAGCGATATGGGATACACATCATAACGTCACCCCAAGACAGGAGGGTCCCGATAGAAAAGCTCACTCTGTCTCCAGATTGATCAATAATATAAAATACTGAATATTTGGAAAGAGATGTTTTCTGTTCTGACCCAAAACTTCATATTTGTGTCTCTGTATATTTAGGAGAGCTTTTGGCATTTATTTTGATTTAATTTAAATGGAAAGTGCCTGTTCAGAATCCAGCTCTGATTAAATTTGTGGGAATTCCACAGATGAAAATAGAATGAAAAAGTAAGTCTCCTTATTCATACTGCTATTATTATCCAAATTAAAAAAAAAAAAAATTGTAGCGGTGAGGGGCTGGATTTAAAACCTTCTCCCCACTAACATTTCAGTTTAATTTATTATATGTAAGCAAATATCTGAATTTCTAAAATATGCCCATTCTGGTGTGCTAGTAATTGCCAATGCACACTTTCAATATTTAGTGATCCAAATGTGTAAAAAAGCTGTTGGAGCTTTTAAAAAATCTTTGTAAAATCTATTTACACATCATTTTAATTTGGGAGGACTTCTCAGTGCCTAACTGTTGTCCCTGAAGGATATAAATCAGATGGAGAATAGCTAAATAACAAGCACAAACGTTAGATGTGAAATCAAAATTAGATATTCAGATTTAATCCTTCTTTTTATGTTTGGTTGGATGAAAGTTGTGTCTGTTTACAAAGAAGCAATTAGTTCTAGAGAACTACTTATTCCCCTCATTAAATCATATTTGTAAAAACAGAATAATTTACATAGTAATTAATTTTGATACTGCTTATAGTGGGCTGTTATTTTGGTTGAGAAATAGGCCCCTTGAGCAGATGTGCTCTTGCTAAGAAAAAAGCCTCCTTTTGGAACCACAACTAAGGAACATGTGGAAAAAATGTAGAAAAGGCTCACAAAACAACTGTTATTTAATAAATTCTTTGACTAATTTCTTTTGAAATATATGAAGAGCAAATTGACCAGCTGCATCTTTGCTTGTTTAATATCAAGGGTTTCATGGCCTCTTAGCTGACAGGTCAAGTGCCTATTTTTTCTTTGTCTTAATTCAGAAAAGCCAAAAAACCTCATACCAAGCAACAACTTACTGTTAGAAAAGTGACTTATATGCTTGGAGAAGTGTCTGCATCACATTATTTGTAACTTGTGGTTGTATTTCATGACCAATGATTAATTGCATAGACAGGGGGTTATCAAAGGAAGCAATAAATCAAGTGACGGTAGTTTTTGTTTCTTTTCCAAAAATTACATAAATTGAATATCATTGGAAATGCTGGCATAGTTATGCATTGGTTGCAAGCATTAAAACTTCAGTCACTGAGCACAGGTTTTGAAGATTATAATCCCAAGAGCTGCCATTGTTTCTGCCGTTTGGGATAAATACATCTCTTCCTATAGTGGGGAAAAGTTTTAAACGGGGAGTTCATCAAGGAAGGTATTCAGAAGCAGACTCTAGAATCACACCAGTTTGTTTGGGGCAAGGCATTATTTAAGGAATAATTGATTGGTAAATGTGAATTAATGTGGTCAAAAATAACAAACTTGTAGTGCTTATTGCAAGAAGGCTTTACAGTAAGTGTCTCCCTTCAGTTTCTATGGAAGCAGGAACTGTGGAAGAGGTGCTCTAGTGAATAGGAGACAGAATAAAAAGGCTTCTCCAGCATCAGTGCCTCAGTAATCCAGCCTACTATGTTCTTTTGGTCTGGGTTCTTTTTCACCTGTGCTTTCTAGCAAGCAGCTATAAAAAGCAACTTAATGCTTTTGCTTCCCTCCTTGGTCAAGTGATTCCTTTTCTTACACCATGAGGAAGTGCCTCACAGTCCCATATTTTCTGATGACAGTTAACTCCATCCTGTGATCCAGTGAGAGGCAGAAAGCAAGTCTGTTTCCTGGTTTATGACTGGTTTTTATTCTGCTGCCTGTCTCTCTCCTTGCCCAGAGAGGAGAGGTTGGCTTTCTAGTATGTTGGCTGATTTATGACATGTGTTTGAAATTTGGAAATTATAGCTGTTATTCTTCACTGCCTGATTTTTGCTTTCCAGGAATCTCATTTCATAGAAGATATTATTTCTTGTGAGTTTTCCATCCTAGTTCAAAATAATAAGGACATCAGAATATGAACAGTAGAGACTTTTGTCTGGTTCAAAACATCCTTTGTATAGACATGCCATGACAGTCTGAAATTTCCTCTTCCAGTTTATGAAATTTCTCTTTTATTCCTAAGGAATATTAAGGCTCCTCCTTTCCCTATGATATGAAGAAAGAAAAAAATAGCGGCGCTGTCGAAATATTTTGAGGTGTTCTAGTCATGAAACAATCCAGAAAACATAAAGGCAGTCATTTGCCTGGCTGGGAAGGCAAAGAAAAATAAATAAAAGTGACTGTAGCAACAAATAAAAACATATGAGCAAACATTTCCCAAGATAATTCCCAGTTCATAATCCTCTCTGTGAAAGGAGAGGCTTGTTTGCTGAAAGAGAAATACTAGGCTGATCAGCATTTGATGCAGCCTAATAATTTATGAATATTGCCTTAACACTTTAAGTGAGCATTTAAAATAAGTCTTCTTAAAATTTACACTGAGATTTAGAAATAATTAAGAAATAAAATAATTTATTTAGCTCTTTTCCTAACATTTTTATTTATCATATTATAAAGTTTCAAAGGTTTTTTTTGTCTGGATTTTAGTTTTGTTGTTCTAGCATATTTTAAGTAGTTTTGAAGTGTGGAATACTGTCAGGTTGGTTGTTTTTCAAAAGATGTTTTACACTTGACTATTAAATTATAATGATGGAACACATGGAACTGAGCAAAGGAAAGAACTCATCTCAGAATGTTTTTATCCGGGCTTCAACAGAAGACACTGATTGGGATATGAAAATAATCTAGAATTTAGTGGAATATTCAGTTGAACCACCTTTCTCATTAATTTTGAAATATTCAAATAGCTCTTTTCAATCACTAGCTTTTAGAGATGAAGAGGCAAACACATTAGTCTTTTTCAAATCAATGATCATGAACATGTTGTTTGCTCTGCATGCAAATGAATAAGCTACTTTTCTCTAAAGCCTTTTAAAAATACCTAATCCTGGGAAGCTGGAGCCTGTAATTTTCTGTATACCAGCTTTAATAATGATTAATGAATTCTGGCTGTGGTGAAGCAGCTTGTCTTGTGTAAGCAAGATATCTTAATATAAACAGCTCACTTTTCTCATTAAAGTAATTATTGAATCAAAGCCAAAGCAATTGTTTCAAATATGTTGCAGTTCTGCTCTGAAGCGCTGTTCAGAATCAATGCAGCAGAGCACTGAAATATAGTTACAAATGAATTCTCAAAAAAATTTGGAGCTTGCCCAGAGAATCCTTTATAGGCATAGGGACATTTGGACTGCAGTTCTGTGTTTGTTTGCAAGTTCCCTTCTTCCTTTGGTGGTCACCTTTGGTTTCTTGAGGCAGAGATCCTGGAGGTCCATACAGTGAGAAAGCTTCCTACTGCCTGCTCCATATAATAATTCTGTCTCTTCAGATGGGATGCAGTGTAAACTGCAACAGTTCTGTGAGGAATGAGACAACTCTTTGTAGAAATTAAAACAATTTATTAAAACAGAAAAAAATTGAAAAATTGCAAAAAACTAACAAAATATAAAAATTTGGGATCCAGATGGCTCGAGAGATATGCCCCAGGAGCGCAGGGATTCAGGAACTTTAGGCTTAAGACAGCTCTGAACCTCAGGTAGAGAAAAAAAATAAACTTGCAGTTTAGGTTGGTCAAAAAGAAATCTATTTCTAAAAAGCCCCTAGAAAGGGGTAGGCTTCTCCAGCACTGCCTTAGCAAGCTGGAGAGGATGGGAGAATGGAGTGGGCGTGTCTTCTCTTACACTTTTATAGCTTTTGCTCCGCCCACAGTCCGCCCACAGCCCACCCCCCTGGTTCAAGGCGGTTGGTGTTTTCCCCTTGACAGACCACCTCTGTCCACCAATGGCTCTTCCTGGTCAGAGGGGTGATATTAGTTGAGATAAGGGTCATGTGCTTATGGGGCTGGGCTGTTTGTTGCAACCGGGGTTTTTAAAATCTGCCTTGAAACCAAAATACAAGTAAAACATAAAAATACATCCAACACATCTTAAAACACTTGTAAAGGTATACAGTAAACACAGGAAGACCATAAAAGCTTGATTATTGTACCTGGACTGATGGATTGATTTTAACATTCAATTTAAAAATATTAAGCTCAAATTAATTAAGGCACTTAATATGCAAAGACCAAGCACAAATAGGGATTTCATGTATGACAAGTCCCCCCTTTTTCTCTTATGCTCACATCTTTGGTCTTTGCATTTAAGTGGAGGTGGATAACTCTTCAGGGATAGATTCAAGCTCTTTAAAACTGTCCCACACTTGCTGGGCAATTTTTCTCTCCTTTCTAGTTTTCTTATTGTTACTATTATTGATGTGCATAATCTTTTGAGCGAATGGTGGACGCTGCTGTTGTCCTTGAAGATCCTGGATCAGTGGCATGCTTTGGACGACAGTGGTGATTAGACGGATGAAACAAGGGATTAAACAAGGGAGAAAAATAAGTCCTGTAAGGGAAAGTCCAACAATAATTAAAGCTTTCTTCCACCATTGTCCTTGGAAAATATTTTCCCACCATTCAGAAGTGATCAAGGGCTGCCATTTCTGCACTGGAACATGGGCTAGTTTCCTGATGTTTTGGGTAATCTTGGTGATGGCTTCGCCGTGATCATCAATATGGATGCAGCAGTCTGAGGTGTTAAACTTGCCGCATACTCCACCTTCTTCAGCTAGTAAATAGTCCAATGCCAGCCTATTTTGGTACACGGCTGCTCGAGTTTGCCCTTGCTGTGTGTTAAGTAGTTCAAGAGCAAGAGAGGTCTCATTAGTGATTACCTCAATTAGTGCTTGCAGTCTGATGATCCGGTTTAGCATGTAGATGGGAGTTCGGTACCCCCAGCTCCCATCCTGTGCCCATGTTGCAGGTCCATAAGTCTCTAGGATCCTCTCAGGTGGCCACTCTTCTTCTCCCCATCTCTGGGTCCCTCCTATTACATGTCTCTTAGTACGGAAAAGTTCATCATAAAGGGAGATTCCAAGGTGGGCTCCAGCGTTTTCAGCAAGTAGGAAGAAGTTTGGTTGAATGGCTCCAAGAGTGCAGCTCCCTTTCCAGCGAGGTGGTAAGTTGGAATAAGCTCGGTTACCACAGATCCAGTAGAGGTCTTGTGGTGCTTCCCAGAAGTGGGGTTGTATACTTGCTGCTGTAATCCAGTACTTGGAAATTTGTGGCAGGACAGAATATGGATTTCCTTGATCCCAGCACTGCCAGAGTTTTTTAACAGGATTCAAAATGCAATTTTTGTTTTTAACCTTTTCTGCAGACCAGAATACATCTGGTTCTTGAGGTATCCACCAATGTTTTTGCCCATCAGTTACCAGGTACCTTTTGCATATTGTCTCACCAACTTCTTTTAAAAATTTTCTTCCTTTCCTCCAGATGCATTCTTCTCCAATAACAGTATTGCTTAGCAGCCAGGTTTCATTGTCATGTCTGGTTGTGGGGGAGAGATTACTCAGTCGGAGTAAATCGGGGGGTCCAAGACTGACTCCCCGCCAAGGCCAACTCTCCGATTCTAAAGTTCCTCCGCACACCCAGCAATTTGTTAAATTTAGCTGTTGTCCAATCCTTTCTGCCAGGTCAATAAACAAGTTTTTCCTTGACATCAAAGGATTGTTTTCTTTTTGTTTTTCCTTTTCTTCTATGACCACCTCTTGGATCAGGTCAGTGTCATAGGTCTTTCTTTTTAACAAATCTTCTGTCTTGGTTATGTATCTAAAATTGAAACAGAGCCAATCGTCTTGGGAGGGGCACTCTCCCTTCTGCTTATGTATTTGGGTGCCAATGTTTTTGCCAATCCAGTACTTGTGACCTTTTTCTGAGCAGATACTCAACCTTGTTATGTTGTAACAAGATGGATTAACATAAGTATGTGCTCGGAAAAAGTGTCGAATTTGAAATGAGCCTCCTTCTGCCTGGTACACAGTCTTGTAACATCTGTTACAGCGGCTGTCGGCTGCTTGTGTAAAGGGAGGCCAGAGGACCCAGAGACAGATGACACTCAGTAGCAGGATGTTGCTCACTTTCCCCTTTAGGCATACCCGAGAGGAGCTGTCAGCATTTGGGTTGCCTCTGCTGGTGGGGGTTGTCATCTTTGCTTCTTTCGTCCTTTCTTTAGGCATCTCACCTTCAGATGGTTCTTCAGTGACCTAAGGCTTCTGGAAACTCATGGTTATTTTAGGGTTGGCCTTGTCAAAGATTAGAGTTATCGTGCCCATAATTTTGGAGTCTGATTGGACTGTTATTGGAAGAGAATGCTGGCTTCAAATGGAGCCTTACTATACAGTTGATGTGACAATATGGTTGTGTGAAGGCAGAATCTGTAAAAGGGAATAACAAAGAACAGAATTAACAGCAAAATATTTTCAACTTAGTTTAACAACTTGTAGCTAGCACTTATTACTGAGGTATAACTGGGGAAGAACTGGGAGTACAGGATTTTATTAACTTGGAGTGAGGGATGCTGAGTGGAGCTTTCAAACAGGGTGTTTAGTTTGATGGTTTGTCTGGAGGTTTCTTCTCTTCAATTGGTGGTGCCACTGGACCCTTCACCCTCTTGACATGCGTCCAGCCCTTTTCAAATGTCCGGACAGCTGTTTCAGTGGTTAGCTGGACCTGAAATGGACCTTCCCAGGATGGGGTTAATGACTTTTCTTTCCAGGATTTTATTAACACCCAGTCACCTGGATTGATGTGATGTAAATTAAAATCAAGTGGGGGAGTTTGTGGTAGAAAACCTCTTTCCCTTAGCAACTCTAGATTTTTGGCAATTATCTGTACATATTTTTGTACATTGGTGTTTCCACACTCTTTCACATTCAACTCTTGTGGTGTAGCAAGGTAGGGTAATCCATACAACATCTCATATGGTGAACAACCCAAATCAGATCTTGGCTGTGTCCTGATTCTAAGAAGAGCAAGTGGAAGGCATTTTACCCAGGTCCATTTTGTTTCCAGCATTAATTTTGTGAGGGTGTTCTTGATTGTCTGGTTCATCCGTTCCACTCTCCCAGAGCTCTGTGGATGCCACGGGGTGTGTAATCTCCAATTTGTTCCTAATTGCTGAGCCAATTGTTGTACAATTTGGGAGGTAAAATGAGTACCTCGATCTGAATCTATGCGGTGGACTATCCCATAACGGGGGATAATTTGCTCGAGGATCACCTTACTCACTGTCTGGGCTGTTGCATTGACAGTTGGAATAGCTTCCACCCAGTGGGTAAGGTGATCAACGATTACCAATAGGTATTTCCACCTCTGGACAGGAGGCATTTCTGTAAAGTCAATTTGAATGTTTTGGAAAGGCCTGATTGCTAATTCAATTCCTCCGCCCGTGTTCTTTTTCATTACCTTTTTGTTAACTTTTTGACAGATTACACAGTCCCGGGTTATTTGGTTGGCTATTTCATAAACACCAGTGCATCCAAAGGTTCTGAGACAGTGATCCGCCAGAGCCTTTGAACCCCAATGATTGCTTTGGTGAATATTTTGTAGAATTTCTCGGGTTAAATTTTTGTTTAAAATTTGGCGTTTATCTGGTAAATACCAGCGGCCTTGAGAATCCTCATTGGCACCAATTAAAACTAATTTCTGTTTTTCCTGATCAGTAAAAATGGGCGTGGGTAAAATGTTAGTTTGTGGAATAGTGTCAGATGTGGTGGTGTTAGTTGGAAGTTGGTTTACTTCCATCACTTTTACCTCTTCTTCCACTGCTGCTTCTTTTGCTGCCAAGTCTGCTAGGTTGTTCCCCCGAGCTTCTTTTGTGGTTCCCGATTGATGACCTGGAATATGCACCACTGAGATCACCTGAGGCAGTTGCAGTGCTTTTAGAATTTTTAGGATCAATTCCTTATGTAGGATATCTTTCCCTTTGGTGTTTAGGAACCCCCTTTCGGACCAGATTTTTCCAAAGGTGTGGACTACGCCATAAGCGTATCTGGAGTCAGTGTAAATGGTCCCGATACTTCCTGCTAGTCGGTGGAGTGCTTTTTCTAGGGCATAGAGCTCACAGACCTGAGCTGACCAGGTTGGTGGCAATCTGCCCTTTTCTAGCACACACATTTGGTGTCCATCGACCACTGAATAGCCAGAGCATCGCTTTCCATCCACCACTCGAGATGACCCGTCAATGAAGAGGATTTCCCCTTCATTGAGGGGACAGTCCACCAGGTCCTCTCTGACTTTTGTTTGGATGTCAATTATCTCAATGCAATTGTGTTCAATTTCTTTTTCTGATGGGGTCCCATAAAGGAATTGAGCTGGATTTTGGTGTGTACACACAACTAACCTCAGGTGGTCTGAGTGCATGAGAATGGCTTCATATTTGACTATTCTTGGGTCAGTTAACCACTCTGCAGCCCTGTGAGCTAAAATGGTTTTGATTGAGTGTGGTGTATGCACTGTCAAGTCTCCACCAAAAATGAGTTTTTGACTCTCCGAGACCAGAACAGCTGCTGCGGCGATGGACTGGATGCAGACAGGCCATCCTCTGGACACTGGATCTAGTAATTTGGAAAGAAAAGCAACTGGCTTCCTGACTCCTCCCCACTCCTGGGTCAAGACGCCATAGGCAATTCCCTTCTCCACATTAACAAATAGATCGAAGGGTTTTTCTAGTGAAGGAAGGCTTAAAACAGGTGCTTTTGTTAATTTCTCTTTCAGATTTTGTAATTTTTGTGTGTCTGAATTAGTCCAATTAAAAGGTTCTTCTTCTATTAGTTTTTCATATAAAAATTTGGCAGATTGTGAATACTGATCAATCCACAGTCTGCAGTATCCAAATAGGCCTAATAATTGCCGGATTTCTCGTTTTGAAGTTGGAGGTGGTAGATTTAGGATTCCTTCTACTCTTTCAGCACTGAGTTTTTTTGTGCCATGACCAATTAGATGTCCCAAATACTTCACCTCCTGTAGCACAAATTGTAATTTAGGTTTTGACACCCTCAGCCCGTTCCTCCCTAGAAAATTCAGTAACTGAATTGTAGCAGTTCTTACCGTAGACTCCTGTTCCCCAGAGAGGAGCAGGTCGTCTACGTACTGAGTTACCTGAATCCCTTCGGGTGGAGAAAAGGAACTTAGCAAATCTTCTAGCGCTTGGCCAAAGAGTGTGGGTGACTCGGTGTAACCTTGAGGCAGGCGAGTCCAGCGCAGCTGCTGCTTCCGTCCAGTGTCTGGATCCTCCCAGGTAAATGCAAAGATGTCTCTGCAATGAGAATCTAGAGGACATGACCAGAAAGCATCTTTAAGGTCAATAACAGAGAACCAGGCATGTGCTGGGGGTACCCGACTCAGGAGTGTATAGGGGTCCTGCACCAGTGGGTACCTGGTTTGGACTCTCTTATTGACCTCACGCAGATCTTGTACAAGCCGGAATGACTTATCTGGTTTCTGGACAGCCAAAATTGGAGTGTTGTAACTGGATTTGCAGGTCTCAAGAATTCCATCTTGTAATAAGTCCATGATAACAGGCTTCAGGCCCTTTCTTTTGTCCTTGGAGAGGGGATATTGTGGTACACGTACTGGCTGGCTATTTGGGAGCAACTCAATTGTTAGAGGTGTGATGTCCATTTTTCCCCGGTTGCCAGGTTTGGCCCACACTACCGGGTCAATGTGTTGCTCATCTACTAAAGATAAAACAAACAATTTAGTGGTCATTTTTCCACCCTGCGGTACCACCCCAACCCTCAGAGGTATTTGGAAGTCACGTCCTAAAAGATTGATCCCAGCTTGAGGTAGGTATAGCACATCCCCTGTATGGGTACGTCCTTGTATGGAAAGGATTACATTTTTAATTACAGGAACAGCAAAGCTTTCACCATTAGCACCATATATATCTAATGTATCTTGAGAAATAAAACATCCTGGAGGTGTTTCAGTGACACAGGTTCTTTCAGCACCTGTGTCCACTAAAAACTCCACTTGTTGTCTCTGGGGTCCAGCTTCTAATTTTATCAAGGGCTCTTTAAGATGTTTTTGCCCCAGAGAATAAAGCCCCTGACCCCTTCAGTTGTTCAAAATTTGTCCCTCCATTTGAAGGACTCCTTGATCTCTCTGCTTTTTAAAACAGTACCACTGCCCGTGGCCTGGTTTATTACAGTATGTGCAAATTAACCTCTCAGGTCTTTGAACAATTGGGTTAGGTTGTTTATTGCAAACACAAACCTGTGGCTGTTGCTGAGAGCAGATTTGGGTTTGCTGTTGTGGGATGCCCCTTTGGGAAGTTCTTTGTGTAGGAGGGTTGTGGATTGGAGCATTAGTACTGTTATTCATTATTCGGCTTTTAGCCTTCATCCTCTCTTCATCCCTCCTAACAAAGACTTTTTGGGCTTCCTCCAGTAATTCATCTAGTTCCCTCTCTGGCCATTTTTCCAATTTTTCTAATTTTTTCCTGATGTCAGGCCAGGAGTGAAGCACAAAATGTACCTTTAGCATAGTTTTGCCTCCCTCACTGTCTAAGTCAATGACAGAATAAAGTTGAATGTTATTCCTTAACCGAGCCATCCAAGCTGTTGGGGACTCATCCTTTTCCTGTTCCCCACAAAATGCTTTTTTCATATTATTAACTCGAGGAACAGCTTCTCTAATCCCTTTTATAATTAAATTTCTGTAGTCTTTCATGTTCCTCCTGCCCTCTTCTGAATTTGGGTTCCATTCAGGGTCTGTCAGTGGTAATTTTTGTTCTCCAATTGGGCCCTGATTAGAATTATTTTCTCTGTCCCAGACTGTCACTCCTGCAGCTCTAATCAATTTTCTTTCCTCAATGGTGAATAAGGAGTGAAGGATGGATTGTATCTCTCCCCAATTATAAATATTAGGGCCGAGGAATTGATCAAATTGGTCAGCTAGACCAATGGGGTCAGCCATCAGACTTTTCATTTCTTTTTTGAATTCCCGTACCTCAGATGAAGCTAGAGGTACAACTACATAACCAATTCCTCCTTGAGCATTTCCCATGGGTACCTCCCTAAGAGGTAAAATTTTAGACTCATGGGGAGTGCTCAGGCAGGTGGGACAGTCAGGTGTTTTAAATGATTTCTTTCTAGTGCAAGATGCTGGGCCATCCTGGCTAGAAGAAATCCTTTGTCCGGTTGTCTTTTTGTGAGAGCAGGAAGGAACAGAATTTTCTTTTTCACTTTCATTCTCATTTTCTGAGTCCCTTTCGATTGGGTGGCTTGATGAAGGAAGGACCCTTTCTTGTTCAATTTGGACCCTCCTTTCTGGAGGAGTTACTGGAGGAAGGTAGTCTAGGGGGTCCCACTTTGGTTTATTTAATTTAGGTTTTTGTTTTTCTTTCTGTTTGTGTTCTTCTGCAATGGAAAAAATTTGGTTTGAATTTTTATTAAGTCCAATTGAATTAGATTTAGTTTCCTCTTCCAATTCTATTTTTTTGCTTTGGTCTTCATTTTGTTTTTGCCAATAATTTAACCAAATTTTAGCATAGTCTAATTCATCAGAATGTTTTGGAGCTTTGTAATGTACATAAGAATGCAAAGCCTCACAAAGCCATTTTTCAGAAGACCCATACTTGGGCCATCTGAGTCCATCTTTGTTAATTTTATGTTTTGGCCACTTAAAAACACAGTACCTAATCATTTGACACTGGTCTTTTTCTTTAGTTAAAAGATTTTCTTCCCACTTTAGGATCATTTGCCCTAACGGACTGTCTGGGAAGATTTTGTATTTCTTCATTAGGTCTTTCTTTTTGCTATTCGCTTGTCCCATTTTGTTACTGGGAAGCAAACAAGTAGCTAGTGCAGAAGAAAAAAATTTTTTTTTTTTTTTTTTTTTTCTAATTAAATAAACCAAAGTATTGTATTATATAAAACAAATAAAATATTGCATAAGGAAATAATATTACAAAATAACCTAAATTCAATACACTATCACAATAATAAAAAAATGATAATAAAGTTATAAGCATAAAATACAATACAACTAATGTAGAGAAGAGCAAGCAGGGTTAGTAGATATATAAGGGAATGAATGATGGCGAATCTGTGGGAAAAAATTAGATATGGCAGGCTGGTGAGAAACAAATATGGTGCAAGAAATATTAATTTTAATTATAAAAAGAATAATTAGTGAATATTTAAATTGGTTAAAGTATGACTGAAATTTAGATAGTTTTATACATATATACTTAAAATTTAAGAAACAAGAGTTGTCTTTATTAGCAAAGGAGAGATAGATTAAAATATTTATAACCAAATTAAAGGAAAAAGATTATAATGAATAACACAAGCAGTAATTCAAAATATCAAAGTAGTGTCTTATGATTAAAGCAGATAAAGCAAATTACAACTACAATCCAATAACCCAAACACTCCAAACTAACAGGAAGTATAAAGGTGCTAGATAGCACTGACCACAAGAGTGCAGCTAAAACAAGTTCACACATGCACTTAAAACGGCAAAGGGGTGCAGTTCAAATTAAAAGGACACAAAATGGCGGCCGACCACGTGGCGGCCCGAAATTTCAAAATGGCGGCCGACCACGCGGCGGCGCGAAATTTCAAAATGGCCGCCGACCACGCGGCAGCCCGAAATTTCAAAATGGCCGCCGACCACGCGGCGAAAAGAAAAAGAGAGGGGTTTAAAATGAGGTTTCTCCTCAGTTCTAGACCCGAGGAGACTGAGACACTAATAAAAATGAATTTGGGGCTGCGCACACCCCTAAAACGTGGAAACCTCCCCCCAGAAAGGCTGATCACCACACTCGATCTTCCCCTCTGTGTCTCTAAAGGGGTGATCCCTCGTGGTGCCCTTAAAAATGAACCCTTTCAAGCACACTCACACACACACTGGGGGCGGCCAACCCCCCCACACACTCTCTCACAAAAGGAATTCCACTCGGAGGTTCCCCAAAAACGAATAGCCCTTAAAAAGGGTAAGTCCCTAACTAAGTTCCCTTTAAGAAGGGTTCAAGCCTTACCACAAGTCTTTCTCCACCGGAGGTGTCCTTTCTCTGCTGCAGTAATCCTTGTGGGAGCCCAGAAAATCCAAGGAGAAAAACCAAAAAACCAAAAAAATCGCAAAAATTCAAAAATAGTAAAATTAACCAAAATACCTGGATTTTAGGGCAAAAATAGGATCCCGGACGAGCCCCCAAAAGAGTTGTGAGGAATGAGACAACTCTTTGTAGAAATTAAAACAATTTATTAAAACAGAAAAAAATTGAAAAATTGCAAAAAACTAACAAAATATAAAAATTTGGGATCCAGATGGCTCGAGAGATATGCCCCAGGAGCGCAGGGATTCAGGAACTTTAGGCTTAAGACAGCTCTGAACCTCAGGTAGAGAAAAAAAATAAACTTGCAGTTTAGGTTGGTCAAAAAGAAATCTATTTCTAAAAAGCCCCTAGAAAGGGGTAGGCTTCTCCAGCACTGCCTTAGCAAGCTGGAGAGGATGGGAGAATGGAGTGGGCGTGTCTTCTCTTACACTTTTATAGCTTTTGCTCCGCCCACAGTCCGCCCACAGCCCACCCCCCTGGTTCAAGGCGGTTGGTGTTTTCCCCTTGACAGACCACCTCTGTCCACCAATGGCTCTTCCTGGTCAGAGGGGTGATATTAGTTGAGATAAGGGTCATGTGCTTATGGGGCTGGGCTGTTTGTTGCAACCGGGGTTTTTAAAATCTGCCTTGAAACCAAAATACAAGTAAAACATAAAAATACATCCAACACATCTTAAAACACTTGTAAAGGTATACAGTAAACACAGGAAGACCATAAAAGCTTGATTATTGTACCTGGACTGATGGATTGATTTTAACATTCAATTTAAAAATATTAAGCTCAAATTAATTAAGGCACTTAATATGCAAAGACCAAGCACAAATAGGGATTTCATGTATGACAGTTCAGGTAAAATTACCTCAGGTGTTGAATTCAGACATTTGGCAGGAGAACATCCCTGTGAGGGGTAGAAAGCAATTGGCTGTTGTTCCCCTTCAGAACCAGCCAGATAATACCCACAGGATCCTAGCAAAGGGATATCTTTAAAATGATGGGAAGAGAAGGTTGAGGATACAGATGGACCGTTCTTTTTCACTGCTCTATTTAATTTGTGCTGCAGTAGAAAACTATGCCTCTCCATACAACAAACAAAACAACTTGCTCCCTGACAACAGAAATCAGCCTCTTTCCAAGCACACAGCTACTTCAAAAACTAACCCACAACAGTACATGCAATTAACTTATACATTTTCAGATTTACAAGCAATATTGAAAAAGATAATGAATATTAAAACAAGTCTTATATAGAAAAAGCAAGAATGTTCACAAGCAAGGAGGATTTAGACTTTGAAGTATCCAGACTTTTTCTGTCATTCATTACTTCTTCTTTTTAAATGGTAGCATTCTAGAAACACTTCTCAGTTGCATGTAGGCAGGCTTATGTAGATTGTGCTGTTTATGACAAAATTGGAACAAGAAATGGTCTTGAGGACCTTTGCCATCATTTGAATATCATATATGCTTACTGCTGTAAGTCTAATGAAGCCAATAGTAACTATCCTGGGTTTCTGTGTGCAAGTAATAACATAGTGGATTGTCTGGAACACAGGAGGGTAAAGACACTACAATAAAAGAGATAAGTGTAGCAAAACATGACATCTGGTACCTGACAAGAGAAAAATTAGTAGCAAAATTAAACGCAAATTAGGAACAGTAAGGAACTATGACATAGTTTATGATATAAGTAATGATTTCTCCATTCACTTGTCTCTACAGTTCAAGACTTGCTGGGATTTTTTTTCTGTTGGAATTAATTTTTTCTTGTTACAAAAGTAAAACTACAGGTAGTCAGCCATGGAAAAGTGTTACTGCTCAGTTTGCCTTAAATGCTAACCCACAGAGAATAGCAAATATATGTCTGGTTCTTGTAGGCGTCTGTCACCTGTGCATCCTCGTGTGGGGTGGATGGCAGGTCTTAGTTAACCTGTGGTAGCTGCAATAAGATGGCTTTATCACCTCTTAATTTAATTAAATCTGATATCTCTTCACAGCATTTGGAGAAATGTGAAGAAACATTACTTCTTCACAACTCAGATTCAGATTTCTCCTAGAATAGAGTGACTGTGTTAATGTTACCAAAAGTGAGGAATGAGAACAGTGTGCTTGAAGTGTCATTGAATGTTAGAGAAGAACTGAAGTGAGAAAGTCAGCACAGAACTGGGTGCTCTATGCTCTTTGCACCTGCACAGCCCTGCCAGGGTAGAGGTGAGTATCATGTTGTTTTGTGAGGCTTCAGAGACCCCAGCGCGGTGCTGGCAGTGCTGAGCAACTTGGGAAAAGCAGTATCTGCTGTCCTGGTTCAAACAGGTCATTATTATCCATGAACAAATATGTAGCTGACAATTTGTGATTGCTAAGCTTCCTTTTAGTTATAATTTGGCCTGCATCCTAAAGACACTACATTACCAGGGCAGAAATTGAATCTTGGGGGTTGTTTTAAGTGCTGAAGACTCCCTCCCTTAACTTCCTCCTTTATCAGAGCCACAGCTGATTAGATAGGAAAGCATGCTGGCTGGCGCCTTCCCATCCCATTTGTTTTTGTACCTCACTGCTCTGTAGTGCTGGGTCATGCTCCTATTCATTTTTCATGACCTTGCCTCATTACACCCTTTCCAATTGCCGCTTGTTTCTCTGACCTTGGAGTCCTACAGGTCGATCCAAAAGATCTGGGACCATGTTTTTAAGTTCCCTCCTGGAAAGGCTGGAAACATGAGGACATTTTTCAGCAAAATGTTTGTGTGTATGTGTAGCTTTTACTATTTTATCATGTAATATTTGGCTCAGTGCTGTAGACTGGTTTTGCAGCCCACTAGCACCTTTATGAATTCTGGTGTTGAATGATCCTTGTTAACAAACATCTTATTTTTGGCATACATTTATGAAAAAAGTGGATAATCAACTAATGTTGTGTGGATATCTGTCTTTACTTCAAAGGTTGTCAGTCCCGCTGCTTTGCTGCTTATTTCTATATTGACTTTGTGTGTTTCTGCTCATCTAAAAATCATGCCATTGTAGTGGCTTAGAACTCACACCTGTTTATTGCAGCCACAATAGATCATGTGTTGAACTTCTGCTGCGTGTGGTTAACTGAATTGAAAATATCCATATATGCATTTTGATGTGCTTTACCACATTTAGATACCTTTGAATAGATATTTCATTTTGATTGATGGGATTGTTTAATGTTTGTTTCACAGGTTTCCTATGCAAACTTTCAGTGGATACTCAAGTAGTTGAACAAGTACTGTGATCCCTTATTGATGAAAAAGTGGATAGTTGCTCATTAAAACTACTTCCTTCCTGCCTAAAACCATCTTCCTATCAGGTTCAGAGCCAAGGAAGAGATGTGGAAGTTACATGCAGTGTTTTGAGAAAACATGAAATCGTCTACCTGTGTGAGAGTAAAAGAACAAACTGTCGATCTGCCCTCCCTGTCTGCTAAGCATGCCAGATGTGAGGCACTTCTGGCCAGGAGTTGCATAAACTCATTCAAGTGGCACCGAGCCCCTCAGCATCCAGGGACTGCTGCTTCCGATGGGAGCTCTCTCAGAGCTGCTGGGCTGGGTGGAGCAGATACACAATCATCCCTACACAGTCCTGGCAACATGCACTTGATGCTCCCTGCAAGGGCTTGAGGCTCAGCTTGCAGCATGCAGTGTATAGACAGTGCAAGCCTCATAAAAGCATTGTCTGTGGTCACTATATTTGATGTTGGTGCCTACTATGTTGGCACATACCTGTAGGTATGTGGTGCTTGGATGCACTGGGTTCTAACAGCTCTCTCTAAAGTTGGAAGAGGAAAAACAAAATCTGGATTCATCACATGCCTACACTTGGACATAAATTGGCTTAACATAGGAATTTAAATCTGTCAGTTCTGGCATTGATATATTTTATTATAAAATCCTGTACTAGATGTAGAGGCAGATGCAACCTTGATGTAAATGGGAGGGGTTTTGGAGCTAAATGTCCTCTTTTTTTTTTTTTTTTTGTATCCAAACCTCAGAGACGAGTTGCCCTTATTTGCACCTTACCCATGGTATCTCCTTTCCCTATCTTCTCTTGATTGCCTAGTTAATCTGCAGAAGGAAAGTGGCCAGGATGTTTCATCCCCTTTTCCTGCAGTTTCAGTTCTTTGGAGCCATTGACTGCTGCTGTAAATCAGAATAGTCCTGAGATTGACGTAGAAGGACAGTGGTCATGTGTAATAGGAATGCAGACATTTGTTTTATTCTGCGTGTGGCTCCACTTTCTAATCATAATGACAATACTTTAAATCATAATAACATGAGTAGTAGAGTACTTAATAGTAGAAATGCTTTGAGTAAAGCCTTGCTGCTCAGTGTGCATAAAAAATTTCCTCCAAAATGAATTCCAGTACATTTAAAAGTAAGAACTTTCATTTAGAAGTGTGTAGAGTTCTAGCATCATTTAAAACTTTGCTTCGGTTAATCATAGCTTTATTTTCGTGTGGTGGTTGCAAAAGTGAAACTTGTTATCTAGAAGGACACGTTTCTTCTTTTTCTTAAAAGAAAAAGTAGATGGATGCAGACTTTTGACACGAAAAGAAGTGCTGAGAGAGGAATTTTTCTGTGGTTCAGTTACTCTGGAATGAAACATGGGAATTCATTTTAACAGGATAAGTAATTGCAGTGCAACCTAACGTTTATGCCTATTAGCCTTTATAGTGCAAAATTGTTAAATATGAATATATCATATATATCAACTTTGTTTCTTAACATAATATTGGTTCTTGTTACAGTACCTGTGTTAAGTACCTGCTGGCCCCAAAAGATTCATTTCCACTGACTCAGAGGTTCTGTTACTGCAGCTGCAAAACATTGCTTGACCTGTAGCTAAGGCACAAATATAAAATTACAAGAAGAATTTTGAAGTGAACTTAGGGTTAATAAAAATACACTGCTACTGAAGCTAAAAGGAAGTTTGTCTTCTATTTCAGCTTCAGAAATATAGCAAGTCTCTTGTCAGCAGCTTTTGAAAATTTCTCTGAAAAGATGAAAAGGAAATTATTTAAAAGAAATGGAATTGTTTGTTCTGTCAATCCTTCATTTCTTCCTTTGCAACTTGAAAAACCTGTTAAACGTGATGAAAAACAACAAAAACTTTGGTTCATTAAGTGCCATCAGTTTAGTCTTTCGCTGACTGCCTAGGTACTGCTGCAGGTTTCTCCTAATTAAGCATGTAAAGAACACGTGATTTGTGCTTAGAAAATATTTTTTGCAATTAATTAAAGCAATCTAATAAAAAAGGATATTTCTTTTAGCAGGAGATCTCACTTTTTGAAATGTTGGATAACTAAGGGAAGTTAGTAATGCTTGATAAATCTAATTCTTTTCCATTTTTGCAAAAAAAGTGAACAATAGACCTCTTTCTTTAATTTCTCTTGTAACACTTGATTTGGTGTAAACCAAGTTTGTGTTGAAGCAAGAGAATGGTGTCTGTTTTAAGGATATGAAAGCTTCATTTCTTGTAGTGACATTGTAGAAACAGAGGCTAGAAATGAGGAATTACCTACTGCTTAAGATGCTACACAGTGGCAGTCACTGCACCAAGGGATAATCCAAAGGCTTCCTCGTCATTCCCAGAAACTGCTCCCATTGTTCTTGCTCTGGCTGCTGCTGCTGATGTAAGGTAATAGTTGGTACTAATGCTTGTCATGCTAAACATTTTCGAGAGTCCCACATTTGTGAAAGAGACTGAGATGTAATAACAGAATCAAAAGAAGTTTTGAGTATTTTCTCACCCAGTCCCCAGCATGGCTGATCACATCTCTTGGGCAATCAGAATTAAGACTGGGTTTGTTCTCTGCCAAAGACATAAATACACAGCCTAAGTAAAGTGGGCTGGACATTTACAACAGTGAGATCTGAGAGAAATTTCCTTTCAGTGAGTGGGCTGCAGAAATACATTTTATTTACTCAGCTCCTACATAGACTGATTTTGTTTTTATGGAAGCAATTTATTTTAATATCTAGAAAAAGAGGCAAATTTATTTCCCATAACATGTTAGTGTTTTGTTCAAGTTGTGTCTTTTTTTGCAGTTCTGCCACCTGCAATAGAAATGAAGAAGCTGCTCAAAACCAAGCAGTCAGGGATAATTCCCTCTGTGTTCAACATGGTAAACAAGAGGTTGATGGGATGGTTGGGGTTCTCAAGATTCAGTGTCTGCATTAATAGTCGTGCTTTCATTCTTTCATGTAATGAATGATTTTGCATTCTATCCAAAATAGAATAATTTCTGCAAGAGGGATTGCTTCTTTTAGTATGTACTGTAGAGTGTAAGAATCTCCTGTAGGAGACCAAGGGATCAGGAGGATTATTTTATTGAAATATTTGTTCTGACTTATGTGCCAAGAGTCACTGACCCGAAGTCCCAAATATCCTGGCTGTGCCATTTGATCTCTGAATTGTAATGTACAAGATGAACAGCAAAACTTTGCTTTCATTTTTTAAAATAGTTTTGTGAATTTAGTTCCTGAAAATGAGACACATCTCAGTATCTTCCCTGCACTCCTTCTCTCCTTTCTTCCCTCCTTTCTTTCTTCTCTCTCATTTTCTTTACATCTTTCTTCATATTCAGCAAATACAAATCAAACACATGAATATTTTCAGTTAAATTTTTGGCTTTTTATCATTTGTAAAATTATTGAGGGAAGCTGGATATAAGCAACATTTATGAGTTTATTATACATGCCTGCAGTGAATAGTTGGCTTAATAAGGACAGGCGCTGTAGGCAGAGTTGCCCATCTCTTTTATTACTTCATTTATATTTTTCTTTGTTATTTTATAGTCTGTTTCCACCGTTGCAACACAATGCAAATTGCCTATTGTTCAGATTTTAGGCACTACAAGATTTAATTGATTAATTTAATTCAAATGCATGAAACTAACAACATAAAAATGTTGTTTGCTTTTTGGCATTAGATGCTTAATTAGTGATTTGGCAGATAGGACAAGTCGGGAGGGTATTTCCTGATGGTTGATAATTCATTAAGTTGAGTGCCAACAGAAAATCTAAAATCCCTTAACTGCCATTAATTAATTACCAGGAAATACCTGGCTCGGGTGGAGCGGGTCATTATGCTTGTATTCCACGTAAAACTGTGAAAGGTGAAAAGAAATCAAAATAACACGGATAGTGTACTGTGCAAAGCTAGTACAGAGACCCAACTCTGTACAGGCACTGTCCTAGTAACAAGCACAGCTCAGAGACACAAAACTCAGACTTCACAGTACCTTTGGCTTTAGCAGTGCACTGGTGTAACCAGGATATGTGTTTACAGCAGGGTAGTGCTTTTATATTCATATTTGAGAACAGGTTTTTTTGTTAATACCTCAAAGCAAAAGACTCCTGGAATGATCTAAGAATATTTAGGCAGTGGCTTCTCTCCTAAAATACATTCACACAGGATAAAATTAGGTTACGAAGTGTGTTGCAAGTTATCAGGTTGCTAAAGTGTCTGAGTTTTCTTCTTTTATGTTACGGTCTACAGTTGCTCATTTATTACTGTAAACTGCTTTACTAACACAGACAAAAGAATAGATAGTCCTTGATAACAAATCATATATATTTCACTCTGATTATGCCATTATTTTCCAATATATCAAAGGAAAAGGCAGGAAAAATACTTTTTTTTCCCCAACACTCCCTTTCCTGAGATGTCAATGTGATTATTAACCAAGAGAAGTCTTGTTTTTCACTGAAATAGAATCTTTAGTCTAAGCTGGGATGAACATGTGATTTAGAGACTTCATGTGTCTAGAATAGGTGGACTGTACTACATCTATTTCTGCTCACACAAATCCATGTGAGAGGAGGACCAAGCCCAGAGAGCCAGCTTTAGTTTCCTTCTAATGAGCATAGTAGTCCTTCTGGTGACAATAAACACAGGTAAAAAAACCTGGGAATTGGTGCTATTTCACATTATCTCAAACTCAGCAGATTTTTCTTTGCTTTTGTGGATGGTTTTTTGGCTACCTGAGCATTTCAAAGTAGGTTATAATTTACTGTTTTTTTGAAATTTTTTCTTGGTTAATGTTACAATTGTCAGAGGAGACTTCCTCTCCCATCTTCCCTCCTTCAACAGCAATTGAGTGTTATATTTGGAATGTAGTTACATGCATGTAATCAAAGTTCAGTATTTCAGGTGCTTTGGGAGCCCAAAGCTATTTCAAGTTAGAGTGATAAAGGTTATTAAAGAGAAGAGACATAATTATCCCTGACATATTTCATACCAGGAGAGAGTATGTATGCAGTTATACTGATACATTTCTTTCCATTTTTTAAACTTCCCATTAGTGTGTACAAACTCGTCTTAAATACAAGAAATCCTGGAGTGTAATTTAGACAACAGGAACATTCTAAATACTCACAAATTTCACCTAAATTTTTATTTACTGAAATTGGAGTTGGTGAGGACTTTGTGAGATCAGTTTGTATACAAAAAGACTCTTCATACTGTTCAGGAGTAGGTTTGACAGAACATCAGAATCTGCATTAACCAAGTAACAGTTCCACCACTTTTCTTCACCAGGATGTGCAAGAATTTTTTCCCCACATCCTGACAGGATCAACACCTGGTGGGTGAGTCCTGCAATTTTTCAATCATTGGATTTTCAAGAGAACGCGTGTGCAGCTGTAGGGAAGTCACTTTAGGCGGTGGTGCAGAAGGTGGAGACTCAAATGGGACTGAGAAAGAAAGGGGGAAATGTAGGACGTGTACAGCAAAGTAGTTCATTTCCTTATATTTGTTAAATGAGTGAGTTCCCACACATTAATTTTGGCCAGACTTGTGTTATATTTTTAAGTACCCTTGAGAATCAGTTGATACCAGGCTTAGATAACTTATTGAGCCACTTTGCCTTTTCTTTAATAAAATAAATCAGATTTTTTTTTTCCAGGATGCTGTGTATCAGCAAAATTTTAATGCCTTTAGAAAGAATAGAAATTCTAATGTATCTTAAAAACCCCTTCCATGGTTATTCAATGGCTACTTGTTTAAATTTAAACGGTGTTCCCATGGGACAGGAAAAAACTACTGATAAGAAACAATGTAGTCTAATGGTAAAGATCTTATGATTGTGAGCTTTTCAGTGATCATTCTAATAATTCATGTACTTTCATAACAGAAAAAGATATCTTGTACTTATAAATGAAGGGTGGATATTACTTCATAAACTACATACAATGCTTTTCAAGTTTTTTGTTTAGACGCTGTCTAAATACACAGCGTAAATCCCTCTATCACTGAGATGAATGACAGAACTTCAAAGGGAGCAAGAACATACCCATTTTATCTGATCTAGCAGAGATACAATGGGACAATGAATACAAGAACATTTTTATTTTTTCAGATGTAAACCTAAGGACAAGAAAAGAATGTATTGTGTTGCTCTGTTTTCCCTGTGGGACACACCTAGGAAATATTATAGTGTACTTGTTTTTTTAAAGTGAAGATGAAATTGCAGATTTTGTCTGCAACCAGATCCCATTCAGAAGATACAGCCATATTTCTTTCCAAATAGACAATTAAATTATATTTCTGCTGAAAAAAGTTAATATCATATGGCCTGGAACTCAGACTTACTGATAGCCTTGTCCTAATTTTAGAATCACCAAAGTGGTTGACATAATACAATTATTAGGTAACCTGCTATTTGATGGAAACCACCTTTAGAAGTCCATATGTATGAAAAAAAAAAAATCGGATAGTAATTGAAATACATTCCTAATGAGGGAAACTGACCAAATATTTGAATTTTTTTCCTAAAAAATGCAGGGAGAGTTTGAGTGCTGTTAGATCAAACATAATTAATTGTTTAACTTAACTCAAGGCAAATAAATATATTATGTTATGCATTACAGAAAAATATGTCCCCCAAGTTTCTTGTAGGCAGTACAATATATTTCTAACGTGTCCTTATTCAAAGTTGCTTTGGATCTAGTCACACTAGTACGTTATGCCTTGATTACTTGGTTCCAGAAAAAATGGTCTAAAGGTTTGTTAGTGAAGATTCAGATTAGATATTAGGAAAACATTTTCACTGGAAGAGCGGTCAGGCATTGGAATAAATTTCTTGGGGTGGTGATGGAGGCACTGTCTCTGGAAGAGACAAGAGCCATCTGGATGGAGCACTTGGGGATATGGTTTAGGGGTGACTGTTGTGGGCTGGGTTAGGTTGATGGTTGGGACTGAGTGATATTGAAGGTCTCTTCCAACTTTGATGATTCTTGAGTGATTCTGGGATCTATGCAGCGTAAAGGAAAGATGCCTTCATGCACAGTGATCAGATACTCTTCTGACATCCTTAATTTGGCAAATGATGATTTGACTGTGACTTAAAAAAACCTATTTTGGTTGTGTGAGACTCTGAGGATAGAAAGGCATGTAGAAAGACATGCTTTGTAACTTACCCAGTACAGCTGCTGTAAGAGCTGTAAGAGTTCTTGCTGAGACAATAAACTGCAAAAGGCCCTCAAATTGCTAACGGGAGTCTTGGAAATGGATTTCTTACAGATTCCTTTGGTTGTCTTAGCATTTTTTTTTCATTATTGCCCACTGAAGCTTACTAGGAAATTAGATATGATGTGGATTTTATTTATTATGCCCATTGTAATACAATTAAGTCTGTATGATTCAGTTTGCAATTATAACGTGGGGGTTTTTATAGGAAATTTCAGGTCAGTTTCCCATGTAAGTGTGTGCAAGGAATATGAGAATATTATTTCATTTTTTACATGTACTGTTATTCAGTAACTTACCCATCATATTGATTTTGTACATTAAATTGTACATTTCACTTGGTGCAAATTACCCTGGCACTTAAATGAGTCTGTGGATGTGAAGTTTTTAAGCCCGTTTTAAAAAAAATGTACCTTTACTAAGAACTTCACTAGGATTTTTCAGCTTTAACTTTCTCTTCACCAGTATCACATGCTCCTGTATGAGTATTTATTCTCTAGCATAAATGATGGTAAATGCACTAAAATACTTGGTTTTTTTCTTTTAGTAGTTGGTAAAGAGATATTCTATTGAAAGAACACATACTTAGAATATGTTTTTCAAATAAAAGCATTTTTATGAATCTTAATTTTAGGCCAGTGTTTTAATGTCTATCTAATATTGGTAGCTCCTACACCTATCAAACTCAGAAAACATTTAATAATTAATAATTAAATAATTATACTTTAAAAAGACTTGACTTTACATCTCAACCCTTCAAATTTATCCATTATCTTTTCTCTACTGTAGGCCTGTACAAAGTAGTACTGTTACACAGATCTGTGTGTGTCATGTATATCCAAGGTAATGTAGGGTGGAGCAAATGTGATATTTGTTCCAGCATATCTCAGTCTAGTGCCAAATTTCAGCTGATAGCTGCTCTTGAGGTTTTGTTACTTGTATTGGAATCTACAGTGTTTGCAAGTGACAGGCCAATCAGAACACACTGGGGACACCTGTGTGTACTTCTGTGAGAAACATTTTTGTCTTCAGTACCTTTACTAGTGCTGAAAGAGGTGAGACTGCACACAGCTCGAGTTTCAGATCTTGGGGTGCTTGCAGTGTTGGAAGTCATGGGTTGTGTTGGTTTTGCCAGTAACCCAGACAACCTGAATATGCATATCATTTGCGCATGTCAAGACAATTTCAAGGCATAGCTTCATGTACTAAGAAAAAATAATATAATATTTTATTAAATTCAATTCAGTCAACCATTTTTAATGTATAAAATACTAATTACTAAAAAAGTTTTCTGTGACTTGAAATAATTTGCTGTTCTGCAAATTAAATATGTTTTTTATAGCTCTGCCTTTTTTACTGACTTCCAGTTCCACTGTCTTTTTCATCTACTATTCATAACTCTTGTCTGAAGGAACTCTGCTTGCTTTAAAGATAATTACAATTGTCTGGTATGACTTCTGACTTTTAAACAAAGCCAAGCAGTAGCCTTTCTGCTTCCAGAGCACCAGTGTATTTATTGTATGAATTAACAAAACTTCAGGCTAATCTGGAGCTGTATTCCACAGGATTATGGGGATGCATATGCACATCAAAGTTAATCTCACTGGAAATAAAACAAGCAAAAGTAAGTCTTCACATCTCTATGTTAGTCTGTACAGCTCAAAGTAAAAAAATCAGCATGATATTTCTGAGACAATAAAAAGATTTAGACTTGTTTTTAGTATTAGCTTACATGTGTAAGGGCTAAACTGGTCATGGCACTAGTTTTGCCTGAGAGTTAAGTTCTCAAAGTAGACTCTAGACATAAAGATAATTTACCACAAAATACAAACATCCTGAAGTGACAGAATGAAAGCCAAATGTCAGAAGTTAGAGAACAAACATTTAATTTCTCATTCCTAATTTTCATTAGGGGAACCCTGCATTGGAAGTGAAGAGGAAGCTGCTCTGAACTGTGGATGTTCTGGAGCTGGACACAGAAATCTGTCACTTGTGTCAATGTAGAAACGCCTCTGGTTTCAGCAGCAAAAGTGAGTATTTCCTATATCAGCTTAAAATTTGAATGACTTGACTTAATACAGTTCTTCCACAGCATTCACAGAGCTATTTTTAAATAGCATAGAAACTGTCATGTTCTTGATGTTATTTAGTTTGTTCCTGGCTTTATAAAGCATCAGTATTAGCTCTTTATCCCAAACCAGATCCTAAATTTTCCCTCCCTGATGGTAGTTCTGATTCTAAATAACTGATAATTTATTCAGAATGCAGAGACTTCCATTAAGGTGTTGTATCTGTCATGTAATTGAAGAGCGCCACTATCTTGACAAATAGATACCATGTGTGTGACTAACACCTGGATCAGAAGCAGTGGAGATCTTTGCTTTTGGGGCAGGTTTCTTCTTGATATGAAAAGGATCTGCAGCATTCACTGATGATCTCACAGCTGACATGTCCCATCCTATTGCCCATGTTCTCTTGTTTTACTTCATCAGTTATGTCATTCCTTGACGCTTTTCCTATTGCATTCTCATCACTTTTCTTATCTCCTTCCACATTCGTTTCCTTGTGGCATTGCCTCATTCAGTACATTGCATTCTCCAAGTTCCTTGACAGCTTCTAGATTAATTTCTTTTATTTTTTTTTTCTTCTATGTAAAGGTTTTGTTTAGCCTTTGATTTATTTTCCTTTTGTGCCAGTTCCTTTCCTGCAATTTCAGTTGTACAGTCCCCTTGCAGGGGTATTAACAATTCCCTGCATTTGTTGGCTTGCACGCAGTTGGGATTTTTCAGTCACTTTCTGGGATTTTGTATTCCTGTGTTTCTGGCATTTCTTATTACATCTGGACTTAAATACATGTTAACCTCAACTGCATTTGATTCCGGACAAGCATGAGTTTTAAGCATACTAGGTTTTAAATACACCAAGGGAATCAATCTAATTAAAACTTGTTTTTCAAGTTTTTTCTCCAGCAAGGTTCTTCTTGCACACTGCTCCAGGGTCTCTTTCTCCACCAGCACACACCCATATGACTTGCCCTTCTTAAACTGCTTTTATAATTTCTGTACTTCATACAGAAGAAGAGCATAGTTTCCCATGCCACTTGTACTTTTAGCATAAATTATTGTCACAGGATAGTTTTTGAGATTGCCCAAAGTAGGTATAGACCTTGTGCTAAAAACAAAGGAAGAAATGTTTCCCCCAAGAAACTCTGTTGATCTGTAGAGAATTACTTTGAAGCCTTGCTTCAGAAAATCTTTCTTTTCACTGTTCTAAGTTATATATTAGCATTGTAAATTTTTATAGGCTTATTAGAAGTTCGTTTGACTATTTGTGCCATTTCAATGTTAAAGGCATTTATGACATTAGAGTAGGAAAAAAACATGTCCAAACAAATATGTGAAAATATAGCAATATTTGTCCTTTTTTTTTTTTGCTATTGTGAAAATCCTATTTAGCAAAATTTCCTGAATTTAATGAACTTATTCAAAGTAAATACAACTTTCAGAGGAAGCAGATTTAGTCTGACTTGTGACCAAAAAAAGGGAAATCCTTTTCTTTCAGAACTTATTGCAGTAGTTTACTGTCAGTGAAGCATTTTACATGTCCTACTGCCTTAAAAATGACATAACGTGTTTAATATTAAGCTACTGTACTTTTCCATTAAAATATCATATATAGAGAAAATTACACCCTTCCCTTCATTAGGAAGGCTGAGAAAATTAATTAGAATTGATAACCTAGGTTTAAATTCAAATAATGTTGTCAACTTTCTTATGATGGATACAAACTTACATTTTAAACTGGAATTGCAGAGAGATGTTAATTGCCAGAAGTGAGTGATGCTGCACATTAAACCAGTCTTTACATACTGCCTGAAACCTCCTAAGTAGAACAGACCAAGTTTTGTGAATACCTTCACTTTTGTTTCCTCAGTCTTTTAAATATTAGGGCATTTTCTCCACTTTATTTATTTTTCTGTAATTGTAGGGTAGGTGAAAAGGCAATGCAGAAGTTGTGGAGAGGGATAAATCATCTTCCTAGTTGTTGATACAGAATTTAATCTGTGGAAGGAACAATTCCACCTTTTCATGCCTCCATTTCTTCTCTCTGGAGATCTATTGGACCTGACCAGTCATAGCTAAAACTGACATTAAATTTGGAATCTCTACTAGAATTCACCCAAGTTTTCCTGAGGTACAGCTGTTCATTTGAAAATGTGCTGCTCTCAAATTCTTTATTACATTAAGTAGAATGAATACTTTTTTTCCCAGAATTACATCTTTCTTCTGTAGTATTTAGTGTACTCTCTGTGTGTTTGTATGTTTGTATTCTAAGTTTTAGAAGAGGATCTAATGATTTTATTACTACAGAAAACAAACTTCAGCAACTTTTATGCAACAATCATTTTTGGATTTGTGGCTGTTTTTAGCTTTTGTCATTTTTTCCTTTCTCATTGAATTTTCACAGTGTGGGACACACACTACATAGTAAGCTGTAACTGCAAATCCCAGGGAAAGGCAGGGTTAATAAGGGATAAACACAGTATCCTGTTAGGAAACACTGCTTTGTAGACAAAAAACTCCTTCTCCTGGTTTGATAGTGGACAAAGAAAATTTGTTGTGCTTATATTTAAAAGCAGTTTCTAGCAGGCCAGTTCACTTGTTCCTGCACTGGGCTGTATCTTGCCATTTTAAGTGCTGATCTCACCTTGATTTGTATTTGATGTTTTATACATGGCAGTACTTAAATTGGCATGAGAGGACAAAAGTTAAATCTTCCCTCTTCCAAGCTGTAGTCTCTAATGACAGGAAGCTTGTGCCCTGTGAGGCAGGAACCTTGTTCAGTCTCAGAGCTGCAGATAAGAAAGCTGCTGGGTCAGTAGGACAGCAGAGCAAGCAGTAAAGTGTATGCTGAAGTCAGTCCAACTGCAACCTGAGAGTCCCAGCTGTGAATGTGAACTGACCCTATTTTCATCAAAAGGAAAACTCTTGCCTACGTGCTTGTGCAGTCTGAGAAACTGAGTGAATATTCTGTCAGCACAGAGGGACCAATATGAGCCTTCCTCCTCCCTGAAAGCCATAATCCGTGTGAGTGGCTTTGTGCTGAAGCCTTGCAGGGCTAATCCTTAATGGGAATATCTGGCTCAGAATACAGATCAGATGCCACTCTACTGCTTTGGCTTTGTTGTGAACAGTGTCAGTTGTTAAAAGAGCTGATGTATACACCTCTACTAATCCCCTAAACAAGGGTTTAATGCAATATGTTAATTGGAACTTCCACTAATTTTAATGAGATTTCCCACTGGGAGTGTTAGCCCACCAGTATTTTTTGACTGCTCAGTCTGATGTTTCTTGATGCTACTGACAGGATTCATAACAGAAATGTATTAACAGCAAGCAGGATTAGGATTCCTATGTATCCTGACGGGTCCACAACTCTTTACAGGTTCTCAGTGTAGACAGGAAGGCCTTACTAGGGTTCACATGAAGTAAAAGTAGACATGCTCTGAAGAAAACCAGATGATGAAGACAATTCTGAGAATGTGTTCTTGAGTGAATACAACTTTGTGTTTGTAATATGTGTAACCATGAAAGGATAAGAAAAAGGGCCTGAATGAGGGCTATTGTTAGCAAAAGCAAAACTCACTGCAGAATAGGAAAAAACAACTAAAGAACCAAAGGGTAAGCAGGTGCAGAAAAAGAAAAAAAAAAGAAATTTATTTAAACATTTTGAGTTTTGAAAGTAAATCTGTTTCCTCACTGTTCTGAAGAGCATTTTACACTGATTTACTGCCCTTCTCTTTGGTACTTTTGACTGCCAAGTTGCAACAGAGAGTGATTAATTTTGCTGATGAAAGGGTAATTTTCCTCTAATTTTGAATTCTCTCTTTTTTCTTTGCCTGCCTTTTTTATGGGTCTTTACTTCTTTCTTATTTAGGCAGCTTTAGGGACTTTATTGCAGGTTTCAGTCTTAAAAATTAATACCGCAATGAATTCCATTGTTATTAGTAAAATAAGGAATCATTTAGAAACAAAATCCAAGGTACAGGGGAGTTAGACATATATAGTAAGAATGGGCTTCTGTCATGGAGAACTTATACTTGGAAGGGACCAAGTAATATGAGAAATGTTATTATCTCATTTAAGAATGTAGGATGAAGAACAGAGCAATGATGTGGCCTGATTAATGGTTTAGATCTGAGCTGGGAACAGAATCCAGACTGCCTGACTCCCCAGGCAGAGCACTAAACAGATTGCCTTTCTCTCCTCCTTGAGAAATAAGTGAGGGCTACCTGTTTAACAGCCTGGATTTGATGTATATAGTGAATTGTCTTTTATCACCATGATGGTGTTTTCTAAAAGAATCTATAGTGTAAATCACTAATTAGAAATTATTTGTAGGATCAATGTGTCACTGCTATAATGATACTCCTTCCTAATCAAAGTGACTGTATCATGTCTGAAGACACTGGTGTTTATCTTTCAGGGAATGAGCACCAGAAAGTGCTGCATAGGATTTCTCTTCTTTCTAAGCAGCCCTTGTTAACATTTAATGCTGAAAAACATGGTCTAAGTCTGAAGGACCAAAAATAAATCTGTTGCCCCTAAAATGGTTTAAAATATATATATGAAAAAGTCTATTTTTTGGGCTTACTATTATCTAGTGTGTACTGCAGAAAATGCCTCTTTTAAAACCAACCATGCTGATATAGTAGTACATGTCCTTAAAGAAATGTTCTTACAGCTTACCTCTATAAAATACATTCTTCATTTGTGAATTAGAATCCCAGCCCTGCTGGAGGCTGAACTGGGTAGAGTTTAGCCTAAAAATGCGAAACTTGGTAAAAGAAAATTACTGAAAATTAATCTAATCAATATTTAGGACAAACTAGAACTCACAAAAGAAAAGAAATATGTTACTTAACTCCATAGAAAGTGTATAGAAGGGTGAACTGTACAATCTGTAGAAATGGGGGTTAAAGTGAAACTACTTAGTAGTTTTTATACTTAGTACACTAACTGTGACAAAAGCTGGAGCTTGCACATTACGTATTCCCAGACATGTCCCTAAGCTATCTTTAATGAATGCTCTTCTCATTAATTTAAATGCTACTAACATGCAGCTAGCAATAAGATAATTGAAGAAGTTCTTAATTTAGAAGCAGGCTCTATGGTTATTCCCCATGAAGTAGCAGAACTATAAATCCTTAAATTCAGGACAGATATGAATTTTCAGTGATGCATTTAACAGCACTGGGGAGGGGATAGGGGAAGAAAAGGGAAGTGTTCACTTCTCTTTAAAGGAGGAAAGTGACCGTGGGTTTGAAGGACAGTAAATTAATTTTCCTAAGGCCTACTGTCTTCCAGCAGAGGCTCCATCTGCATGGTCATTAAAGTTTTTGGGTCAGGAGCTCTCCTTTTGTTTTGTCCTTGCACAGCACTAAGCATAGCAAAGGTGTGGAGCAATAAATTGGGGAACCACAGTAATTCACTGGGAAGAACACTGGGGAGACTACAAGATGAATGCAGATAATACATCATTTCAAAGACATTATAGCCAAGGAGAAAAATTCCTTCTGCTGGTGAATTCAGGAACTTTCCATGTTTGTTGCTAGGATACCTGCCATCTGAAACAGCTTTGTGCAGAGGGTTACCTCTCTCTTCTCATTCATTTGGGTAGTTTTCCCTGGATTCAATCCTGAATTTGCTGTCAGTTGCCTCTAATTTCCATTTTAGCAGATAGATGAGAGTGACCCAGCATTGTAAAGCAACTCATATTGAAATATTTTTCTGTAAAGTTTTAGACGTAGGGAAGTTCAGAGGCTCCAGTATGAAACCATAAAACCTGTCTGCTTCCTTACTGGAGTTTGCTCCAAAGCATTATGAACTAAGAGTAGAACTATCAGTATGGAAGCTGAATTTAGCTGGCTTTGGCTTTGTGGCATTTTATGTCAATCTTGTAGAGAAATGATTGAATTCCTCATTTTGAAATATTTCAGCAGAAGGAGGCCTTACAATAAGTGATGTGAACCTGTAACATCTGATAATGGATTTCTACTTCTGTGCATCAAAATCAACTATGTAGTGACCTCTTGAAAAATGTTTAAAATTAGAACAACTCTGGAATTTCTTTGGTTTTAAAACAAGAAAACGCCCCATACTTCTGTAGTTTGTTTTTGTAATAAGCCAGGAAAAAGAGTTCAATTTAAATATTGTGGGATGGAAAATAACTGAATTTCAGCAAATCTGGCTTCTAGCCTGGCTTTGTATGACCGTATTTGTCTAACACAAGTAATTAAAAATTTAATATTGTACTGGAACTACATTCCTAATTGCATAGTTCTTTGTGTCTAAGAAAAAATCCCAAATCAAAAAAGATAACATTGAAAAAGGGCTTAATGTCGTTAGTTTAATATCCAAGTGTAACAAGCCTATGGATAGTAAAGTCATGTTTTAACATACTAAGATATGTAGGGAAGCTCTTATCCCTGCCACCTATACCTAAATCTCTTTGTGAATGTTTGGTTTCTTTCTTTATGAACGTGGTTCATCAGCTGCTCTCAGCCAAGCACTGCTGACTGATCATTGTGTGTGCATATTGCAGGTGGGTACAACTTTCACCATTTAAATATGTCTCTAAAGGTGTTCTTACACCATGAGGATAGGGAATAGAAGAGAGATTTTTCTGTGCTGTTTAATGTTACTGCAATGCAACAATCTACTTTAAACGTATTTCTGTCCATCCCTCATGGTGTTGGCTGGCACTGAGAGAGGAGAAGTCATCCTGTCTGAATTTCAGTCAGTGCTTAGTTAGAAACTTGAACCAATGTTGAACCAATGGAAAAAGGAGATGTGGAACAAGGTTCTGAACCAGGTAACAGGATGGAGAAGACAATCAGGTTGTTAAAGCCGAGTCCTTGATGTGCTGGCTGGTTTGTCCTCATGTACTGAAGAGGGAAGATGTGGGGATACCTCTTTGAAAAACAGATGTAAAGACTATTTTGAAAACCACTCTCTGTGGTTTTATCCAGAGAGCTGCCAGTTAGGAGCCCTCCCTCTGCATGCTCCTTGTGTAGAAATCAGACCACAGTAGGAATCTATTTGCAGTAGTTGAATTTTGATGAAGTTGCTTGTGTTCAATTTCTCCCCTGTTCCATCAGCTCCTCCTCAAAGATATCTTCTCTGTTATTCAAGAATAGGTGTTTTCATTGTTTAGGATTATTCACTAAAAACTTATGTTGATTAATACAACCATGATAATGGTAAAAATGAGTAAAGGATTTCTTAAAGTATTATATTTATGGCAGTGGGGATCAAAACTTCAGGGTTCAAATGTGCTGCTCCAAGTTAGATTAATCTCTCATATATACATATTGCTACCTAACATGAGCAGAAGGAGTCACCTGTGAAGTTTTTTTTTTCATTCTTCTTTTTTTTTTAAACAATTCTCTTGTTTTCAGCAGCATATAAATTCCTATAAATTTTGCAATAATTTTATAATTTTACCTTTTCTTGGAGATTATTTGAAAAGTCTTCTGGATATACACAACTCATGCAGTGGGACGTTGAGCTGCTGCTGTAGAAGTAAAGAACTGAAGAAATCACAACAGACAGGTAAATGCTCTCATAGAGAAAAGGATTGAATTGCAATATGTTGATGTTTTTACCACATCTTTTATGATTATATTCTTAATTTTATGTAAATCAGGTAACTGAAGTAGAGCTGAAGTGACCTAAACCAGCTCTAAAGCTTTTCATGATTTCCAAAAACTATGTCCTGACTTCCAAGCACTCCTGGTTTTAATTTTGTAAATCAAAGCCCAACCAGTGAGTTTTAGCTCTTTGGACAGCTGACACCCTGAACTCTTGTCACTCTCAAAACATCTTGCACTGAGCAGAAAGGTGAAGTGTATTGACTAAATAGACAGGTCAGCTTACAACATAGTTATTAGGCAGTTAGGATTTTCTCTCTGTTCCATGAAGAAATAGGCATGTTCATGCATTTATGGAAACTCTTTTAATCCTTTTTGCAAAGTGAAACAGTTTCAATAGGCAAAATTTCCACCTACTCAAGGATTTGTGTTCCTACAAGTAGAAAATAACTTGAGACTTAAGCAAGGTACTGTAGATTATAGCAGAACGAAGCAGGGAGTAGTTGCTAAAGAAGTTGGTCATCTGTGATCAGAGACAGAGATTTCATTAGAGTGAAGCATTTGTCTCTGAGTTGCTTTACCAAAGTTTTATTATTAATCTGTAGCAATAGTTGCTGTAAATATCAGGATTGTACAGAAAAAGTTTAAAAACTTAAATGAATTTTAAATTAAGGAGTAAGAAATGAAGAATTTAAGTAAATTAGTACATTTTTATCTTTAAAAAAACCAGTTTTGCTGCATGTGTTGGCATTGTTTCATAAACATACAAGTGTAACAACTGTATATAAAAAAATTGATGAGCCTAAATTTGGTTGTATTTCACCTTTTATTGTTTTCATTACTGCTAGTAGTTCACATTTTTTTGATCCTCAGCATTTTGCTCCCATTTTTTAAAATCTTCTCCACACTATTGAGCTATCACCTGAGCAAAGTTTTGTTGCTGGAGTCAATAGGATTAATTATTTTAAGGATGTTCTCAATAAAGGGTTACGAAGTTGAGCCCTCCAGCTTCACTGTGTGTGACTTCCCTTTAAAGGACTCTGGTAGCTTTTACTAATTTGCTGGGAAACCTCTGTTCAAAAACCTAATGCATGGAATAAGTAAAAAAAGGAAATGTTAAGAAAACTGAAAAATATTTGTAGAACTGCCAAGTTATGTTAAGCATTGGAAATGATCTCATAATATGGAAAAATAAAAGGAATATTATTTATATATACTTATTTAGGAAAGATGAAAAATTACAGAACTTGAACTAATATAATTTTGCTTCTTCGTAGAATTCCCAGTCTTTTTGATGAATGATTCAGAGGAAATCATTGTGCTCATAATTCAAAACCATAGTGATTAATGCTCGGATTTTTTGAGATAATATTGTTAGCAATGTTCTCATTCTGGTGTGCCAGTATGTCTGACAATGGGTAACATAAACAGCAACAAACAACCCAGTGTACTTTTTTTTGGGTGTATTTGAGAGCACAACTCCTGCCCAACCATCAAAAATCTCTTTTTAGCCACTGGAGGTTTTTCTAAACAAGCCTCCTCTTTTCTTGCAGCATTTGATGCCACTTTCATCAGCTACTCCAAAACTCAGATTACTCACCTGAGTCCTATTCTCCCCACATCTCTAGTAACTACTTAAACAATGAATTAACACACATATTAATGGATTACATGCCTTGGTAACAGTGCATGAGATGCTGTATTCCTTTTGTTGTACCTCTGTTCTTCTTGCCCTTTTTTATTAATTGGAACAACTAAGATTATAAATTCTTCTTTGATTGTTATCAGAAAAAAAAAATTGATCTGTGGAATTCATTGCTTAATAAATGCTCAGGAGAATCAGAGAAAATATTTTTTCCTCAGAATTCTATGTTGGACAGTTTTGAATTTCCAAAAACATAAGTATCATCTCATTCCTGGAAAAAATCTTGAAGCCTTGCAAATTTCTTCTTCAGCAAACAGGCAAAGTTTGGACAAAATAAAAATACTTTTGACAAAGATAAATGAGTCCCAAAGTTAAATTGCAATATTTGAGGAGTGCATATTTTTAATATAACAATTCTTTTGTGAAAGCAAGTGGTGAAATTGGAGTTTAGAAACCATGGGTTTTTTTGCAGCATTCCTGGCTTCCATTTTTGTCTGCAGCTGGCTTCCAGTTGGTTTAGTATTTGACATCAAGCATATTTCTAAATGAATTCTGAAGAAAGACTTGGGAATTGCCAGATGATGGAAGATCGGTCTTGATCACATAAAATTACATTTTCCTGTTTAAGTAGCATAGCAAATGAAAATTCACCTTGACTTGTTCAGTTAGACTTGAGTCTTGGGAAAAATTCACATAAGTACTTGGTGTTTAAAAATCTGGGATTCAGTTGCTAAAAAGTCCATCTAGCAAACTCTACTGCCTCTTGTCAAAATATGGGCTAAGAGCTTTATATGGCATGTAAACCCCTGCTTTCCCATGGGATAACTTGGTGAGTTTTCCACAGTCACTAAGAGCCTGTGAATGTTCAGTAGGTTCATCCACAATGTTACAGCAAGGGACTTAGTTTTCAAACGATGCTCAGAGTTATGTGTACATTTTTGGTCATTCTTTGACAGAAATAGTTCATGCTATTTTGGGTCTCACGACATATTGAGCACTACCTCTGTTTAGAATCAAATCCTTTGGAATTCCCATGTAAATATAACAGGGTTAATGTAAAGGCACTAACTCTGGCCTTTCACATGTCAGTTGGTGAGATCCCCTGATCAGTACCTTTTTGTTGATACAAACCTTTTAAAGACACTTGCCTGAACATTCCATAGCAACCGATTTTTGCACTGACATTCTACACCAAAGATGATATTTTGGTGTGTTTCATATCCTGATGTTTATACACACTGTGATAATTTCTGCCCCAAATGATGTTTCCACTAACTGTGAAAGAAATGTGTAATTTATGCTCTTATAGATCCTCATGTTGGCATGTTCTATCATGAAATGCAGTCGTCGAGTGTTGAGCATCCTCACTGAGTACAGTCTTTTGTCACTCTCTAGTTGGAGCATCTCCCCAGCATTTGGTGCTGTTGCTTAGTGCTACTGTGGGGCTCAAAGTCTCTGCGAGGCGCCGGCTGCACAAACCCACATACAGATTGCTCTGCCTGCCATGGTCACCCTGGCTCCAGGGGGCACAGTGTTGCTGGTAACAAGTGTTGCTGTGCCCATCAGGCAGACAGGATCTTCCTCCTTTCTTTCTAACCTCTCAAATTACCCTGGTATTCAGAGCATTTGGCTACATACCTACAGGCTTTTCCCCAAAGGCAGGGTATCAATTAATTACTATTAGCTTGACTAGAGTAACAAAAACGAATTCTATTATTATCGGGTAGAATTTTTCAGACAGTATTTTTCCATTTGCTTGGGTTTTTTGGTGTTGGTTTGGTTTTTTTTGTTTTTGTTTTGTTTTTTTCTTTTTTGGTGTTTTTTTTTTAGAGGGGCTGGTGTCTGGGGGAAGTTTGCTTTCTGTTAAAAATGTAAACCCTTCAGTGTAGCGGCAGTGCCTCTCCAGATTGCTACAGCAGTTAGTCCTGATCCTTCGTGGAGTTTCGAGCGTTGCAGAATAAAAATAAATCATTATATTAAATAATAATCTACTTATTTAAGCACAAATTATCAGTGTTAAGGTGGAGTTTTGTGTGAGAGTTCAGTCTGGGTGAAAAAAAAATGGAACAATGAAAAGCACATCATCTCTACTGCAGCCAAATATTTGTAAACTGAAGTTGCTGAGAGCGTAAGTGGTAACAGTCATCTTGCAAACAGATGGGACAGTCCTGCGTTTGTGAACTTTTGCCCTAGGAAGAAAGAGGGTAAAGGAAAGAGGAGAAAATAGAAGAAATAGTAATTATTACCTATTTCACAGTATTACCTTGCAGTTATGGTTTCACTCAGACATATGTGTATAATATTTATCAAAATGGTCTCAGAGTAATTCAGATACAACATGAAGGGGTAATTTTGAAAGTTGCCACTGGATGTTTGTATATTTTTGGGATGGTTCCTTTTTCTTAGTCACAGTACACAGTGTGACAGAGTGGTCATTAGACTATTAATGATGTCATAGATCAAATTGCATTCTATAAACAGAAATTTGCACCCTGTACTTTCAACTGGATGGAAAAATCATTTAAAATTTGCCATAAAGAATCTGTACTTTCTATATGTTAAAATCTACTTTGAAGTCTTAATAAAATAAATTCATAGGGTTTTTGAAGATGTCTTAGAGTGGTCTAAAATTTAGATGAGAAGGTAATGTATTTAAGAGTAATCACTTTTCTGTGCAGTGATGTTAAGTGCTCATCTACTTTAAAGCATGAACTTGCTTTCAGAATATTTTAACTTTTGGTGGTTTAGAATTCCCTGTACACCTTGACTGCCATTAATGCATGATGTTGGTATTCATTGCTAGATTTTCTTATAACCTGTTTCATAACTGGCAATATCCCACGGTTTCCTACACAGTGAAATCACTAACACTTCACATGTGGTTAGGGAGGAAATACTTTCTGCAGAGGTTCATACATTAAATCTATTGGTGGGATTGTTCATTCCCTTATGTTCTCTGAATTAGCAGCATCCTAACAGGGTCATCCTCGCTCTCAAACTCCATTGACAGCATTCCCCCAACCATTACAAACTGCCCACAGGGTTTCACCATACCCTCTGAGACACAGCCAGTACAAGTCAGCTGGGGATGATCTGAAATTAGTGCTAAAGGCAGAGATACTTCTACATCCAAAGCCTCCTGCTTCCAGTACAGAGCTGGTCAGGTCCAGTATACAGCCCATGAAGAAGCTGGAAACAGCTTTTCCATCTTTCAAAGTAATCACCAAAAGTAAGTGCTATTTTAAGATAAGGCTTAACAAACTTGATAAACTGCTGCCTCTTTCATAGTTCAGTTTCCAGTACCAGTCTCAGTGCCTGTGTTTGTTTCCATGTACAGTTTGACATCAGGACTGCTATACCAAATAGCATGAATGTTTTAGGTTTTAAAATTGTTTTGTGCCTAAAATTTTTTATGCTGGTGAAACCAGCCCCTTCATGAGTATCAGTTTTTCAGCTCAGGAAAACACTTGTTTAGTAGGGAATAATTTGTAAAAAACTCTTGAGTCACGATCATTTGGGGGCTTTGGTGACCAATGCCCCCTAGTTGTTTTCCCTGCAGCCTGATTGCTGTGCCTGATGCAGAGGACAGGCCCCTCTAATGTTTGTATTCTCATTAACAAAGCCCTACATTTACACTGTGAGGATTTCCAACATTGTAGATTGAAATGAGAATGAAATATGTTGAGCACCAACATGCTGCTGTACTGTCTCAAACACGCTGCTGTTGCAGCCCCTCTGTGGAGCATTGTGCTCATGTGGATACCCTCTTCAAGAACTTCTTTACAAAGTCTGGTCATTTGTTAAACAAAGGTAAGTTTAAAGAAGTTTAATTTGTGTAACCAAGCTCAGACTTTGTGCCAAAGTGACTGAGGTAAGCCCAGAAAGACCATTAGGTCTGTTTTCAGCATGAGAGGGCCAAGAGAGTGGGAGGTTTGGTAAAGAATATTTGTAAATCTTATTACTTTATGAACTCAAGAGTTCATAAACTCCAGTAGCACAGAAGTTGTTAATGTAAGGGTGCCCCCAGTAAAGGATTGATAACTTTTAAGCATCAGATTAATTATCAGTGGTGTAGCTAAGCACTCTAATAGGCAGAAACAGAACGATTTATAGTCAGCAGAACTTTTGAGAAAGTTTTCAAGCTTATTGCTCTAAATTAAATGAGCATTTTTAAAATGTAACCAAATGTTCTGAATTAAGGTCATAACATTGAAAAAGTAGTTACTAGAAAAGTGGAAAAAAGAAAGCTACTTTCTCTGGCTTGGTTTCTTGTAGAAGACAAAGCATTGACTACAAAGGGTCATTGACGTGGCGGCAGAATATGAAAGAACTGCATTGAGGATTGGAACTACTTCCCATAACACAGCAGGAATGGCTTTAATAGAACTTTCAGAAAAGCTTTTTGAGATATTTGGAGTTTGCATGTTCTCTTGATTTAAGGTATTAAAAAGTTCTGCAAATATATTCAGTACTATTTAGCCTTATAGTCTGTAGATAGCGTAACATAAACCTCTCATTTCTATGGGAATAATCTTACATGTATTTCATTGTGAGTTTCAGATGAAAGTTGGTGTTTATTGGAGTTTTCTTATATGTACATGTGGTTTAAAACATATTTTATGAGAATACAGTGTAAAACCTGCTCATGTGAGCACTTGATTTTGGGAAAGACAATAAAAACAAAGGTTGAGGTTGAAGATAGTGTTAAAATCTTTGACAGTGGTTTCTTGTAAATGGCTTTACCTTTTTGAATGTAGAAATATGAATGCTACAAGAAATTAATAATGGTTTTATTGGGCTGGTACATATTGTTTAGAAGTAAATAACACAGGTTGTCTTAGTATAATACTGCACCAGTTGTGACCGGCCATGACTGGGTTATTCAAGCTCTCTCATTTATTTTAGCCAATTAGTTTGGCTGCTTATCAGGAAGTGACTTCAGTAAGGAAGCACAGTAATTCAATTATCAAGCACTCCTTTTCTAACCCTTCCAAAAAAATGCATATGAACTTAATGTAAGAAAAGCATTTATTTGCAGCTTCTTGTCTTTGATAACTCATTATGTTACACACAGTGTGATTCACCCCAGAAGATTTATCTGTCATGGGGGGTGGGAGGAGGAGAATGAAAAATTCTAACACCACCTAAAAGATATCATTGCCTTGTCGGCAGTGATACCATTTCCAGAAGAAACAGCTCAGTTATCTGTTTGGAGGAAATTTCTCCAGCCTCTGGGCCTTGTACTCTTTGTTCCTGATCATCTTGAGACAAGCAATTAGAAAATCTCCAACTTGGAAACCATACTGCCCCCAGGGCAGCTCCTGCTCATTGTGAAAAACTGAATTTGGATTGCTGAAATTGTAATGGGTCCTCTGAATATTATTGTTAATACATTTTAAGAAACTGAAACTAATGATAAGAACTGGAGAGTGTTCAGAGCATTTCACAGTTATTGGTCAGAGTTCACACTCTCTTGCTGTCAGTGAGAAGGAAAAAAATTAACATAAGAGTAAACTCACAACATTGCATTACAGGCAACAGAAGTATCATTCCCAAGAGAAAATCTAGCTTTGGAGAAAACTTCAGATGTGTACGGGTAATTTTTTTTGCTGGTTTTTACTGTATTTCACACACATAAATTCACAAAAAATAACTACCCATACTTTGGGTTGGAAAAGACAGTATCAAATTTAGCTGTATTTTCATTTTGGTAGACAAGACATCATCACTCTGCTTTAACTGTTATGCATGGCTTCAACATGCAACTACCTTACCTAAGCTCACCATATGTATTGTGGGAGTTGCAAAGAACTTATTTTTTTTTAATATCAACTTATAGTAGAGGGACCCTCTAGTGGTTTTTGTGGCTAAGAATACATAACCTCTCCAATGTGCTTTTCTTGTGTGCTCAGCAATGGGCCAGCAAGATCTGTTAAGTAGCCATGCTGCAGGTAACATGAAGAAAGCTGTAGGCAGAGCCTGGAACTCTGGTGTCCACAGCTGGACATTTATCATTCTGGGGAGAAATACAGAGAAATGAGAATGGGCACTTAGCTATAGGAGAGAAAAATTCATCCAAAGGGCTGTGTTGTACGAATGGACTCAAAGTAATAAAATAAGTAAGAAAAGGAACATTTTCACTTCTTTAAAAATGTGATTTGAAAGATGCTGTCAGGTATCTTTCCAACAGTTGGTGTATTTCTGTACCAACTTAAAGAAACAGGCAGAATACAAACTCGTGTTTTGGACTCTCTCTTGCAGCAGGCTATGATTTGCCAACTTCTCAGCGCTTCAGATACATGCCATGTTCAGCACCATGAGAGAGTAGGGATTTGTTTAGGAACCTAAAAGAGGAAACAGATCATCACAGAGGCTCAGGGCAACATTGGAAAGAAACAGGAATGTCAGTCCGTAGCTAAAGGATAATGTAATCGATGATACTGAACATGAGGATCTGGGGACGAGGTGAGCACACAGATTTCTAAGTGGGTCACAGTGAGTGTCCTGCTGCCTCAGCTGCCGGTGTGTATGGATTCCCTTGAAAGGATGCCCTGATGGAGATGGTTCTGGCTAACAGAGCCACATGAATCAGCAATCTGCCACTGCTGCTCTGCAAGGGATGAGAGCTGGGCCGAGCTCCTGGTGACTAGGCTGAGTGGTTATGTTACTGGGACAACAGGGGTAAACTTCAGCTGTGTGGAGACCTTTCCAAGAAGAATGCTGGCACAGTCCATCTGTGAGCAAAACTGGACTCGTGCAGCTTGTGCATCACAGACACGAACAAATCTTAGTGCTGTTGTGATCAGATGAAGAAAAATATTTGTAATCTAATTGGGTTGGGCTGGGAAAAAGAAAGTCTGGAGTCATGGACAGGCCTCATTGTTTGAAACTGTCTGAAAAGAAAAAAAATTCCATTGCAAAAATGATCTTGGCAAATTCCTCTCATTTCCAAGAGTAGACAGATGAGTGTTTTAGATATAAAGCATGATTCACAAATTGAATATAAACCTGGAATGTTTTAAGGATTTGAATGTTCTGGCTAAAAGGACAAAGCCTAAAGCATCTCTTTGCTTTGAGTGACATAAGAAACGATGAAAAAACCCTACAGCTTTCTTATTTTGTCCCAAATATGAATCCTATATTCATGAATTTTTATAAAATCTAGGATTATTGTTCAAGGTAAGAAGATCCAAAATAATATTAAATGTACTAAGGCAGTGTGCTGTTATCTCTTGAAGGGTATTTAAACTGAGAGAGGACAGGTTTAGAATAGATATTAGGAAGAAATTCTTTACCATGTGAGTGGTGAGGCACAGGAAGAAGTTACCCAGAGAAGCTGTGGCTGCCCCATCCCTGTGGGCAGTGACAGGATCTACTGAGGCACAACTCTTCAGATTTGATTCAACACTGCTGTTCCAGGTTGCTCATAAAGCTTAAATAGTGTGTGTTTGAAGGGAGTTCAGAAAACAGCTCCAGGCAGAGCCTTTGGAAGCTGGCTCTGGGAGCTGAAGAAGGCAGCTGGTAGGAAGTAGGAGTTTGTGTTTAGAGCAGATCTGGGTGCTAGATAGGACTGTGTTGTTTATGAGATAGACCTACAATGCAAGGCAGAGATTTAAAAACTGGGATTTGCACCAGCAGTTGGTGACGAGAATAGATTTAATCTACTGTGTTTGAAGTGATGTTGTATGCTGACAAAAGGAAAATGTTAGGGAAAAATAAACCCAAGGTATATTGGTCTTAGTGACAAAAGACCAGAGAGAAAAGAATATGACAAATTTTAGCATTTCAGGGTTTTGCTTTTCATATTCCATATTTTTGATATGTAAAGTACTTTGATTTTGTATTATATCATATCCTCTTAAAAATAATGAAAATTTTTCTGGCAAAATAAATTTTTTTAATGAATAACTTCAAGTTGTTCTAAAAGTAAACAATTTTTTCCTTCACTATTTCCTCAATATTTGGAAACTACAGTAAATAACTTAATAAAAAGAAGTAGTTGATTGATTTCTTAGAGGAGAGTTTAGTTACTGTATTTCTTCTGGCGTGGTGGAAATGGAGTTTTGTCTGTAACATTTGTTTTATTGCCATTCAATTTAGAACCTGCTCTTCCATGTACTAACAAACCACCTCTGATGGAGACCCCACAGCAAAGGAACCAAGAACAGCAATTCCATATCCTGTCCCATATGAAGGGCGTGATTTCCACCAAAGAGTGCAGGGCTGGCATATTTCTGTCAGACTTCTTATACATTTCTCTCATTTGGATGTAGTGTGGCAAACAAGAAAGGTTTATATGCCAGAAGCTTGCACAGGTAAGGTAGTCTGGCACATCCCTTTTGATTTGACTTCTTAGAGCTTTTGGCTGATTGGAAGCTTGTTGGTCAACACATTCAGCTGCTGTTACAGCAAATCGTGCTGAATGAGGCAACCTGAATCAAGAAAGGAATGGGTGTGTTTCTTTGTCTCCAAGTAGGCTCCTCTGGGGTGAGGATTCTGAGGTCAGATATGCTGAAGTATATTGAGTACACAAGAGTTACATGGGACTCAGGCCAAACTTGCAGGGGAATTGGAGGAGTTTCCAGCCTTCTTTAATGCTCTTGCAAGCACTGGTTGCAATATCTGTGATTTTGTGCATTTGTAAAATACACAGTCACCCACACACAGATTTTGAGTGACACAGTTCCTGAAGGCTTATAAATATAAGCTTTCTGTAGCAGGTTTGGTTTTTTTTTCTTTTCAGTCTTTCAACTAGCCCAGATATCTTTACTTTTCTTTGCCTAGAAAAATTATATTTGTGACTCTTTGCTGAATGGTGGGCCATACCAGACATGGAGTCACGTGGCAACTGGACAAAACCAGTAATTTTTAGCACAAAATCATTAAACAAGGACCTAATACTAGAAGATGCTGATTTAGAGATTTAAAATATGCCCAGGACTGCTGGAGAGCTTTGTTTTACTTCCCCATTTACTACTGATGGGACAACTGTGCTTGGACATCTGCCAGATTAGATATTCCAGAAAAAACACTTCACGGTTTAAAATATTTTCTTCCAACATAAATAAAGCAATTTAAGTAAAAAAATCTACAGTCCTGTTTTTATTCTGGAGGAACAGTGTTCACAATGTTCTGGAATAGCTAGTCTGGAATAGCTGTTGTGGTAAACTGCCTGTTTATGAAGGGAGCACTTGCTGATGGGTACCGCAACAGATTTTAAAAAAAAGAACAAACCCAAAACACTAAAAATTATATTAGCTGTTGAAAAGAGCATCTTGGCTCTTAGAACAGAGCCAAGATAGACTTGAAGGAGGCAAGATAGCTAAATAAACTAAATATTTAAATAATAGAAGATCAGAATATGTTTGATCCTGTTCAAATTCACAGGAGAGCTGAAGGTCTCAAGGAGCTTTTCTCTTGCAGATGTTCCCATATGGCTTACAGGAAAGAAGAGAATAACCCAGTGTCAGCTAAAGAAGGATCCCTGAACAAGTTTACTTCCAGGGTGGCTGGGTGGTCAGAGACCTTCACTGAACTGACAGGTGAAAATGGCTCTTGTCATGACTATTTTTGTCTGAGAGTTCAGGCCCTGCCCACAGCTCTCTGGAGCTCTGGCAGGGCAGGTGCACCTCTGCAAGGCTGGGTAGGTCTGGGCTCACAGCTCCTCGGAAGTGCAGCCTTCAGAGGCACTCGGGCTCATCTGCAGATGAATTAACTTTGAGCCGCAAAGCAGAGTGCAATGATTTTAATGACACATAGCTGGAGAGGCTAAAATATTGTAATTTCCTACCACATGACCATGCTGAGTATTTACAGATGAGGAAGGGAGCTTGCAAAAATATAGTGACAAGTTCAAAGAAAATGGGGAGAAGCAAAATTTTTTTTGCTGAATTGTGCTTTCTGTCATCACTAAAATGGGAACATGCTGCTCTCACCATGTATGTGTTAGTGAGGGGATCGCATGTTCTCAATTTTTAAACAGTTATTTACACTTCACATGAGGAAAAGTCTGTTGGGCCTTTCTCTGCATTCAAAAGAACATACTGGATCATATTTCACATATCTTTAGTATCTCCCTTGAGCTGCATTGTTTGAAAAATGGAGTATGAAAATGATGATAGAGAAATACCTGCCACCATCCTCCTTTAAACTGAAACATCTCTCTTATGCAAGGAAGTGTAATCTTGGACCTGTAACTATCAAGCCAATGCCTTACCTGCACTGGTCAAAATCACACTGGGTCTAGAAAAGGAGATTCACTACAGTACCCAGGTGATGATTGCAATGAGGCAGCACTGACAAAAACCCTCTAATCTTAGCAAGAAGAAAATCCATTTTTACCAGGTACCCCTCTGTTCTTTCCTGTTGTGCCCTGAAGTCAGATGTACATATAGTGGTTTCAGTACATCACATGTGTCAGTTTATCATGGGCCTGAAAACATAACCCAAAAGGGCAGGAAAAGGTAATAATTTCAGTGTCAGTTTTCTGAAGGCACCATTAACTTGATTTTTTCTTTGTATATTTTAATGAACTTCAGAGCATATTCTCTCCCTTTGTGATAACTCACATTTTCCAGTAGATGCCAATTATTTGTGACTTGAAGAGAATCGCGATTCTCTAAGTGTACCTTGCTAAACACACAGCCTGTCCATCAGAATGCACAGCTACCTTACCCTTGATTAGAGGACACACCCTTATCACCAGTTTTAAAACCTGATGTTTTTCCTGCCTTGTAACTGGTAATGCACTTTTAGAGGCTGCTTCAAAGAAGTGCTGTAAAAGAAATGTGTAGGACTTATAAAGATGGCACAGAGCCCATATAGGAGAGTTAGAATGAGCACAGAGTCAGCTGGTCAAATGCAAAATGAGTTGAAATCTGTGGTTTCATAGTGGTTGTTAAGAAGTTGGTGAATGGAACATGCCAAAAAGGTGTTCCGTGGGCAGACTGCATAGAAGCTGCTGGTTTGGGAACATGATAATGCTAGTTTAAGGATTAGGTGGAAGCAAGCAGGGAAAACTTGCTTCTTTAGTTTTATTTATTTAATGGTGCATAACCAACTGTATTTAATCCAAACCCAAGCTAATGCTCAACAGTTTAGGTAGTTACAATTCAGAAGGAACCATTACTAGGCTAATCATTCTATATGTTGTTGCTTTCAGATGCAACCAAGGGAGACGTTATAAAAAAGAAAGTATTTTCAACCTTTAAAAAAGTCATGCTCACTTCAAGATTGTTAGGATGGCCTGGACATCTTACCCAAACTGCTTCACTTAAGCCTATGGGAACTTTCCCATCTAGTCTAGACAAAGGAGACAGTATTTAATTCTGCAGTAAATACCTTGGACAGTAAATATTGCTTTAACAGAAATAGGAATGATTTCTTTGTCTTGGCACTCACTGTTGGGAACTGGGCTGGGTGGCTCAGGAATTCATCACGTAGAATCACTGTAGATACGGCCAGATGATATTATGCTGTGCATAAAAGAGGGGAAATTAAGGAGGGGAAAGGTAAAAGAGATGTGTGAAGTTGCTACCCCTTCCTTTCTGCTAAGCATATGGGCTGTGCCCACTGATGCTACTGGAGGAAGCCCCAGGCCCCCTCTTTATTTTTCCTCTCATCAGCATGTCTGTGTCTGGAAAATCAGTGGGGAATGTCTGCAAATAGATAGATATGCAATTTCTCTTTATTCTGAAGTAAAATTATTTTGCAAGGACAGAAGAGAGACTGTTTTTGGAATTCTTGAACCTTTTTTGTTCTTTGTTTGTTTGGGGGGTTTGGGTTTTTTTGGTTTGTTTTTGGTTTTGTTTGTTCTTTGTGTGAGGGTTTTTTTTTTGGTTGTTAGGTTTTTTTGGTTTTTTTTTTGGTATGCTCTGTAAACTTTGCATATTAATATTGTCTTTTGTCATCATCTCAGAATATTCTGAGCTGGAAGGGACCCACAAGGACCATTGGTCCAACTCCAAAGGGAATGGTCTATCCAGCGATTGAACCCATGACCTTGGTGTTGTTTGCTCACAGAGTGCTCCTGCTGTCTCTGTATGTTTAGTAATTCTATCCTTTATTTATTTTATCCTTCTGCTGCATTAGGAATAGGATGGATTCTTAGATTTGTCTGGCTTTCAATTTGCAGCCACCACTGCATGCAGGAACTGATGGGGATTCCTGCTCCTGTCAGTTGTTTCCATAGCACTAAAAGCATAAACAAGGAGTGATTGAGGAGAAGATCAGAGATTCCACAGCTCAGCAAGGAGAATCCAGCCAGAAAACAGTTCTGTGCATTCTTCCTTGCAGGAAGGAGCAGTGCTGGTTATTCCCCAGTGCCAGAACAACTTTGCCTAGGAAATAGGTGAGGTAAAGACTCTGAGGCTGCACTTCCTTCATCCCTGTGCCATGAAACTCAGGGAGTGCTGGTGACTGCCCTCCTGTGCTGCTCCTGTGCTCCTGGCACAGCTGGGAAAAGATGCTAGGCTGGAGCAGTATTACCTCCTGTTTCCAAGACCTTTGGAGATAGGTGGGGGAAAGGAAAGCATCTTGCAGAACATAGATAACTGCTGGGGCCTGGCCTTTGGTGAATACTAAAAAATGAGAAGCAGATTCTATTTGAAATAATAAAAAATCATGCCAGTGCTGGTGAAATTCTGAGATCTGAGGTGGTGGGACAGACAATAAGGTGTAAAACTCAATATTTTCCTGAAACTTAAATAAAAAGTGTATTTTACCACTTTAAGTGCTTGTATTTCTAAAAACCACCCAGTTTAAATGGCTTAAAAGATAAAAAATCTTTTTCCATTACATAATGAAAACATAATTATAAGTAGTGCTGTTGTTGTCTGCAACAAAAACACATTTACAGAGTTTTGCTACTAGCATGTTTCTGTTTTTGCTTTCAATATTTTCATTTTTTCTGTGAAAGCTTCCTGATTCAACCTTCTTCTCTAAGAATTTTTTACACATGAGTTACAGATCATTCTAATTAGCTTTTTAATTACAGCTAGAGAAGGCTATTTAGAGCACTCCTGACTGTTATAAGTGAGTCCATGTGAGGAAAAATAAGAGGTGATTAGCTTTATATGAAAAATAGCTACTGTGGTCTTCCACTAACAAAAGGAAAGGGAAGCAATTTCTATACCTCATAACAAATACAGACTTTGACTGGAAAGGATTGTTTGACTCAGAGTCCATACCTTGAAATTACCTGAAATTTAACTAGTTTTACCACAGGTATTTGCTATGAAGATTTTGAAGGCATTGATATTCTAACTTTCCAAATTCTTGTAGCAACTCCATTGCAACATCTGGATAAAGAGCATCACAGTTATGTTAAATGGAGATGCTTTTTGTAAGAGAGTTGGGAATATGAAAAACAAGGCAGTGTCACTGCACTGTGCTGTAACCCCTGGAATAGTAAGAGAAATTCAGGAATTCTCAAGTCATCTCAGACTGAGATCTCTTGCTGTGAATTTGGTTCTTGTTGCAGATTCTGAAGTGTCCCTGATGGCTGAATGCCTGAAGAATCTGGAAGGAAACCCTGGGATAAGGAAACCCTTACTGTCATCATCTGCCCAAAATGTGACAGAAGGAGCCAGTGCTTGAGGACATCTCCTGGAGTCCATTTGGCATCACAGGATAGGAGGTCCTTGTGAGTAACAGAAACAGGTCGGGTATGGACACTATCCTGTGGAATATAAGCCTGCAGATCCCTCCAGGAAACCCAGCCAAATGCACTTTGGAGCGCTCTATTAAATGCACGTATTTGGCTCCTGTTCAAGGTTAGCTAAGGAAAATGTGATTAAGTGTTTGTGTTCCTAGCTCTTCTCTGATGTTTCAGGCCTACAGCTTAAGGGACAAAGTCATCATAATTTCTCTAAGTCTATAAATATGTGGTTTGAGAGGCAGCAATACTCTCATTTGAAAACTTTTTATAGCACATTTAAAAAATAAATAGGCACAGAACAGTTTCTTCTACTTTTTGTCCCCTTTGCTCTAATTCCATCATATCCAGCAATGTTTCTTTTATTATCATGTTTATTGTGTTAACTCTCTGATAAGCTATTTCTGTTTAGTACCATATACTTTTTGTAGCATCTAAATATTGTTGTTCCCTACTAATTCAGTATTTTATTTTCTTAAATATTTATATGCAAAGCTATTGGACATACAGTGGACTGTCACAATATGGAGCAGCTGTCTATAGACTTCACTGTGTCAAAGACACACCCAGTTTGACAGTGATCCATGTTCAATGCATGGAGGACCATTGGAAGAACTTTCTCTGCTACAGGCAAACATTCGGCACCTTTCATTTGCAAATATCAAGGTAAGGAACTAAGCAAATACATGAATACTTGTATTCAAGCCTATTTTTAGCTTTGATAATTTGTGCATGGTTTATGACTATATATTATGTATGTACAGCTTTGGGATTCATTGCTGAACTCTGCCCCAAACACTGGCCATGGGCCCACTGGCTCCAAACCAGTTCTCTACATAGAAGGGTATGCTCCTGGCTCCTTCACAGTGAAGAACTCTGTTTGGATTGCCTGCATCCACCATTAAAACTTGGGTTCACCAGACAGCACCAGGGACCCCAGCACCTCTGGTCACTTTCTCCTTTGTGGCAATTTTTTGTTCGATACCAATTGTGAAATATGAATTTCCAGGAAATCTTGTTCATCTTAAATCAGGAATTAACAATAGTGTGTAAGAACTTTTTCAGAAAACAGACTTTGATATGTTTTCAATTTGTATTTTGTTAAATTCACATAAAACAATGTATTAAGTTTCATATGAGTTAGCAATGATCATATGATGTTTCTCCTTTGTAAGAGTTTTCATTTAGAGTGGTCAATCTTGTTGAGGGGAAGAAAACTTTGAAGTAGTCATAAGAAGCAGTAATTGAAAATATCTTTAAAATTTAGGGGGCAGTGATAAAACTGAGTTTAATCTAAAAAGAATCTCATATGTTTGCCTCAAATGAAGCTTGAACTCCATGTGGATGAATCTGAATTGTTCATTTAGGCAGTATGGTTTAAAAGCTGCTAGAGAGATGCAGCTGTAGGTGATTGATAGATAATTGTAATTATAAACAGGTCTGTCACCTCTGTAGTCACTCATTTTGGAATGGATTTGGTCTAGTTCAAAATGAATTTTGCATTTTCTTCCCCCATAGATGTTTAGAGCCAGATCATTATCAAAAGCTAAAACTTTGGTTTAGAACTTTAACTTTTCAAAGGTGACTTCCATTACAAGAATGTGCAAGATGCACTGTTAGAGTAATTGGAATATTTTCAAAGGCAGTAATCTTTTTATCTTGCAGAGAGTGGAATGGGATTCTGTGTCAATATTGATGGAATATTGGTAAATTTGTTTCAATCATTGTGAGGTTCCTTGTGCTATAAGAACAGTTCCTCTTTCAAAACTACGTAGAAAGTGTAAGGATCACGGTTTACTCTTATCTGAGGATGTTAGGATGCTGTGTTTCATTTTGCTGTTTAATTGCCTTTGGGCACATACACTGCATTGGAAAATGCTACTGTAGATATCATTTGTGCCCCTCTTCTACTGCTGGGCGTGAGTTACAATAAAATGTAAGCGGCAACTTTTGGATTTGGGGGATTGGATTTACTTCTTCTCTATAGTTACTTGTGTAACAGTATAGAACGATTGTTAAATATAACAGTTTTAACTCTGTACATACAGAGAATCAGTAAGTGGGAGTATTAGCAGGTATTGGTAGAGAACTGAAGGAACAGACAAAACTTAGTGTGAATAGAGTCTGTAACAATTTCCACTGCCTGACACTTGGTCCTAGGAACTAAAGATCAAAAAAACTACCTGGAAGTAAAGGCTTGTGCTTAAGAGTCAGGAAGAGGCAGGAGATAGGTCACTTTTTAGATGGATATTAGCACACTTTAGCTATGGGTAACAGGCAGACAGTAGTATTAACATCCAGCATTGAAGATCCTCTGATGTGGTTAAATATTGCTTGGGTTTTTTATTCGAGCTCAGGTTTGCTTATCTACCTCCACCTTGACTGATGGAATGAAGATGATAGATATGCTTGATTTAGTCTCTGCTGTTAGTTCCTGATGAAACAGACATTTTGGCTTAACATAAGTATTAATAACTTTTTATTAAAAGCAGGATTCAGAAGACAAGAAATAGGAATATGAAACTTTTGAGTAAATAATTTTTTGTCCAGTCATCTTATATTGTCTGTACAAACTTCCTCCAGAACTTCAGCACTCTAGTATTAAATATAATTATTGAAAAACACTTAAAATCAGGATAATTGTTAGTAACTCTATGTAATTACTTTCTCCCTGGGTTAATATTTAACTAACACAGAGTTAAGACATCTGTGAAAGCCTAGTTTAGATCAGCTTTGTTGTATTACAGCACAAGAGAGATGAATAAATGGAGTAACATTTTATTGATCAGAAACAATACTTCTCTCAGCAATTAAAATGCATGATTCATATAAACAAGGTGAAAATAAAGAACAACCAAAAAAATAACTTCACATTTTTTCCATTTGTTCTTAGTGTAAGCAATAAATACAATGCCATAGCTTCCATTAATCTTATTTACATTGTACAATATGTGGATGTTGCCTGATTGCCAGCCCAAATATTTCTTGACATCAAAAGGAGTACATTTTACAGCATTTCTACAGCCAAATACTCTTGTAGATCACCACCATGAAAAACTGCATAACATAAATGCCAAGGTTAAACACCCAACTGAGGGACCCTGCAATGCAGCCACTTATTAATTGAAGACAGTAGCATTAAAAATAGACATTTTCTTTCATTGAATCATAACATGCTGGTGTTACAGATAACAAATATAAGAAAACTATTGCTGTAGCCCCTTTAGATTGATACAATAAATCCTCACTAAATAAAAAAAAAATTAAGAAACAGCAAATAATAACAGGTAATAAACAAATAATGATCTGCATGTTCAAAGGAATCTCACAGCCCCACCAAAAGAGAGTTTAATTCCATCCCAGAGAATACAGATATGGACTACAACATTCTGTAAAGTAGAAGAGAGCCATGAGAAATTAGCATAAGGATTTGATTTTAACTTATGGTGACAGAAAAACATTTCAAGCAGCAGACCCTGCTCTTAGCTATGTAGGAACTGAAAAAAGGTGAGGTAGGAAGACAAAATAAGGATTTGGTATTTTCCAATGCAAATTAGAAATCAGATTATCTAACTTCAGCAGGAGAGGGGAAATACAGCTCTGCTATACCATGTGACCCTTCACAGCCACAAAGATTTTCTTGCACATCCAGCTGGATATGTTTATTTCCAAAGTGAAGATGGGGGGAAGTCTGTGTGTGTGTGCCTAGAAGCAAGCTGTGATTGTCCACCTAGAAGAAGGATAATTTCTGTTTAAAAACAATTTTCCCTCCTAAATTACCATTACAAGTTTCTCTAATGGAGGACAGAGAGCAATTAGAAATATGTATTAAATGACAAAATCTATAGTCTGTTAAATTTGAACTGCCTCTCTGAGAAGGAAACTTAATTAAAGTCTAAACCAACATCTCTGTGTTAATTACAACAACAGCCCACCAGGTACCATGAAATAATAGTCTAATAATATGCCATAAAGGACTTACAGCACTCTAAAATGGACAGACACCTGTCTGGGCTTTGAGTCTCAGTGGTACCTGTAGATTCTGCAAAGGGAACTCAAGACAGATTTATAGCAGCTGATGATCTGGTCCCACAAATGTAAAGCTGCTGCAGCAGAGCAGGGATTTTCTGCACCACTGATATTTTCAGAACATTGCACAAATTTTAAGTAACACTATACAGATCAGCAAGCAGAGCTGTAAGCAACCTCTAGTCATGTTGTAACAGACATTGTTTCTGTCATTCTTACAATTTAAGAGACTGTGACAGCTGATTGCCAGATCTCACACTATACACAATCCAAGAGATTCTTCAAATCATTCCAATCAACTGACCAGACAGCATTGCAGAAGAAGAGAAATCTTTATTTGTGCATCCTAGCTGAGATTCTATATTGTGAAACTAAATCATTAATAAAAGACCTTCTATGTTCAAACTCCAGACATAAGAACTGTAAAAAACTATAGAAAGGTTCAAGTGGCATGAACTTGCCACATCCTCCTAATGGTTTTTTTTTTTCTAAATACAAAGCATTTAAAGCCTTTTGAAGTCACAAAGTAATAAACACCATGACAACAAATTACCTAGACACTAATGAAGCTTAGAGAAAAGCTACTGACAAAAATGTTTACATGTCAAAGTCAAGGTGTTTTGTACACAATAATTCTGTACGCAAAATTATTTAAAACTGAAGTGGTCTCAGAAAGAACTGTCTTCCAGTTTTTTTGACTTGCCTACATGCACCAGCCCTATGTTCATTAGCAAAACAGTCTGTGAGTTCCAGCATCTACTTTTTCTTCTACTTTAATTTTGTTTTTTCCCCACTTCAAGTAGACTTATCTGCAAATGAAAGGTATAAAAATTTTTCTTACATTTGTAATTTTCAGTGAACTCACCTCGTTTCATGCCCTCATTCTTGAGCATTTTTGTCATTTCACTTAGCAAAACTACTATTTCTTTAAAGGGTAAAGATTTAACAAAAACATAAATTTCTATAAGGACACATTTTCTCAAGACCTTCCTGACAACCTCCTAGTTTTCAGTGTGACCTTTATGCACCAGCAGAACCAAAGAAACAACATATAAAGTACTGATCTTAGCAAACTAATTGAGACAGAGATTCAGAATCAACCAATCCAAAATAATATTGAAATTCTCAATCCATAAAGTTTTGAACCTTTATAATAAAAAGTTTATACTGGATTTTCCAAATAATGAGAATTACTAACATTAGTTTGCTTGATTAGTCCGAGTCTCACACACTGGCTTTAAAGGTAGCAGATCATGTGCACTGTGTTCAGTCTTGCATGCTTATCTCAAACACCAAAACCAGCCACAAAATTAACCAAAACTTTGCCCCAAGAATAGGAATAAGTTATCAAGCATATGGCCAGGGAAATACTTAAAAGTAAAATCAGAACAATGCTACAAAAAATTCTGTACATGATCTCCAGTTGAGTAAAGTCCTTAAGCACACAGTGAAGTTCCACCAGCTGCAGGTACTACGAGTGTCTGGAGGAACTTACAGTGACTCAGGTTGCTCCTTTTCTCTCTGGCAGTGAGGCCTCATCAATCTTGACTTTGTTAAATCCAGAAGAAACTTCCATACACTTCAGGAGAAGGAGACGCTTCTGAAAATCCTGAAATAGCTTAAATAAAATTGCTGAAATCTTGGTGCAAGGTATTACATTGCAGATTAGAAGTACATCAAGACTCATGCTGGAAGTGGCAACACTGTGCTTGATGTAAAAGAGTGGGGGCAAAAAAAAAAAAACCACTGGCCAAACCAAAGCATCAATCTCTTTAACCAAAACAGCAGTATCTGTCTTTGAATCTGTTATCTCAGACTACCTGTCAGGCTTTTTTGACAGCCAAACAAATGCTGAACCAAAAAAAGAACCTGGAAAACTTCTTGTTATTATTGCACCTACTTAAACCATTTTGCTTTGTTCTATTTTAGGTTGAATTAAGACAACAGAGTATGGTATTTACACTCTAAAATTCTATAGGCAAATGAAGTGGCTTCAACACAGCACACTGTTATACAAACTTTCAAGAAAATAAGAAATCCTTCATTGATTCCCTTTGTACAAAAATTTGCCAACTTTGTCTACACAGTAGAAACTGAAGAGGCAAAGTTTGTATCCTTATATAAATGCACATATATATAGATATATATGTACAGCTGTCCATACTGTATAGATACAGAGAAACACAAACATATCTATATATGCATGTATGTGCATATATATACACACACACACACGTATGAGAAACGTGTTGGTTTAGTTTGCATCATTCAGGAGAATAACATATCCCAAGTCAGGTAACATCTTCTGGCCACGAAGTCACTGAATCAGCTGTGGATTCCTGTGGGCACAGGCCAGCTTGGGCAGCCCATCAGCCATAGAGCTTCTCAGTCTTTAGCACCATGCTGTCCATGTCATGGTAGCCCTTGCCGTTCAGGTGCTCGCTGGTGCAGTCGTGGCTGTAGCCGTAGCCCTGCACGTCGCTGATGGTGGACACGGTGTAGGAGGCTGTGCGCATGGCGTCTGAGTGGCTGAAGCTGTGCTCAAACTGGATCTTGTACTGGTTCCAGTGCCTTCGCAGAACAGCCTGCACCTGTGCCCCGAGACAAAACAAACGCACATAAACACTGGGGGACAGCTCAGGGGACTTTGTTCTTTGATGCGTGAAGGACACAGTAAAGGTGTCTCAGCAAATTAGGCAGTAAGGCTCCAAAATTCTGGACAAGGAGGGTACCTACATACATGCCATTTAGTCCTTGAGATGTTCTGAATTATTCACAACTTAGGTAAGCATTATTTTTCAGCAAATTTGGTGTGAAGTAACAGCATTTCACAATTGTAGCATACTAGCTGCCTGGAAAAAGCTCAGGTTACAGGAGGAACAGCAGCCACACAATTTTGTGCTTCCTCCACTGTGAACTGCAGTCCAGTGTAGATAGATCAGAAATAGAGGTGAAAAAGGTAATTTCTGTTCATCCTTATTTTCAGAAGGCCACATCCTCAGCAGCTGTGAATTCATTTACTCTCAACAAACCATAATTTACATTTGCTATGATTTTGGCACAAGCCAGTCTTTCCTGATTTCTGACCATACCTTAAGCAAATGACTAGCAGGACAATTTCCTGAACACCACATTTCTACCAGAGTTAAAAATAAAGCTGATAAAATAGCTGAAGGCCCTGTTGGTTTACATGTCTGCACCAAAAGGATGTGATGTTTGTCATGGCCTTCCTCTCCTCCAATATGGTTAAACACCTGTGCACATCGGAGTGATGAAGTGTCACATTCATGAAATTCACATGGAATTAAGTCTTTCAGGGGAGAGGCCAAGTGGGGAATGCTAAGAATGGTAATAACTCCTGTTGTTGCTTTTTCCAGACATTTTCCTATCTTAAAAAAACTGCCCACAGATCATGAATATTTAATTTCCTTTTCAGCCAAACTTTGTGCAGAAAGCACTCCTGCATTGACTAACCAGTGAACAGTGACTGCCCCAAGTTAACTGTTTATATTGTGGGTAACTATTTTTAGGATTTTCCATGTCTTCAGGGTTTCTTTTATGTTTGCTTTACATTTCCCTCACACAATGGCTCCTTTTGTCTAATTTTACTCTGGCTTTAATCATGAAAAATAAAAATAAATACAAGAAAAGGGATGTAGTTTTTAGACTTCCGGCAGTCTGGTATCAGAAACTTCTGTTTAAAGGAGAACTTCATATTTCTCAAATCTTTAACAAGGAAATATCAGAGAGTATGGAAAGAAGTATCAACCAATTAACATAAGAAATTAGCATTTAAGAGCAAAGGAAGTGCTCTCTTACTGTTCATAAAAACTTTCTAATCTACTCTAAACATCTAAACACAAATCTTCAAACTCTGAGAAATCAAATACCTTAATACTTTTGAGTTTCAGCTCTTATTGCTTTTCATATCAAAATTCTGAATTTTGTCAGAGTCTAAAGGCAGAGTTCTTGTTTCAGCATGGGAAGGTTTTGATTAATTAATATATGCATTGCATAGAACCTTAGAATAGAACCAATACAGAACCTTAAATCTTCACACAGGTTGGAATCCATCTCCTGTAACCTATCATAAAGCCAAGACAAGAAGCATATTCAAAATTCCAGCTTTTCCAAGAGGAAAGCTTGGAATTTAGTTTGGAATCAATCAATCTGTGTTCATCACTAAGCTATGATCTATTTGTTCTCCTTTCACAGTCAGTTACTTCAATAAGCTCAGAGTTCGAACATAGACACACATGCAAAAAATTACACATTGAGCAATTTTCACTTTAGACAAGACAGGCTGGAGGTGGGGAAAATGTAAGCAACTGGAGCTAAATGACTTAGCAAGGTCAAAGAAGTCTCTTGGCAGAGCTGGGAGATAAACTAGGCTTGCCAAATTGCACATAGCCTTACGCACTCCAGGCCTCTCCCACACTTCTCCTAGTTCCTTCAGTAACAATTGTTCATCTTATTTTCACTTTTTAATAACATTTGTTAACCAGTCCTAAAGGATACACAAAGGATTCCATAGGTCCTGAGAGCCACAAGCATCCCTGCAAGACAAGTGCCTCGGGGCTACTGCCAGGGAAAAGAAGCCCAGCTGCTCCATGCCAGGGACAGAGAGCTATAAAAATTGTTTCCTGTACAGGCAAACAGCTCTATGGCTGCTCTTGTAGGGTGTTATCTCCTTTCATCTATTATGACTTTCAGTCTTCTCTAACCTTCCAATCATTTATAGAAGAAAATGGGAAAAATCAATTACACTCTTTAACAATATATGTGTCTACCCACAAAGTGAGAGTAGAATGTTTATCACTTTCTCCTCAGCTTTGACCAGTGGCATGGAGCATAAATTCAGCTCAGGAGGGGCGGAACTTTGTGACTTTGTTACAAGAAAGAATATTAAGGAAAGCATTTAATGAAAAATATTGAAGTAACAGAATTATATTTCTCAGTCATTAACAGAGATGCTGGTTCCAGCTGGAAGAGTCTTTCTTTCTCACCTTATAACTTAATAATGGCTGGATTTGATGAGTTTGCAGGAAGGACTCTTTCCAGCCCTTTAACATTAGTAGCTTGATGTTGAATATCGGACAGATTAAACAGCTCAGTAACCAACTAGGAGAAAAAAAAACCCAAACCAAACACAACACAGCCTCATCTATCCCATCTATTATTAAACAGACTGTATAACCTTGCAAACCTGAGACTCTGATCTTCATGGCAACATTTCTGTAGAGCAGCGAAATGAAAGAAAAAAGCAAACAAAGCGCACAAGGCTTACACAGATCACATAGGTCATTATAACACCCGCTATTAAAAGTTCAACAGGAATCTTCCTAGTGATTTCTCAGAGAGCTGGGACAAGCTTCTCCTCTGACCACAGCCTGTATCACCCCAAAAGCCACATCAGGCCATCTGAAGCTGGAAAATGCGATGAATTAAGAGCATCTTACTCTGTGGGATGCTGGCCCACAAGCAGAATGTGAGTGTCCTTGGGGAAACCCTGCCACAGAAGATCCAAGCTGAAGGGCTTGCACATACAGCCTGTCTGGAAGAGGTTTGTGACAAACAGCTGCAGTGCCTGTTAGAACTGGATTTGACAGGCCATCCCTGGCTGCTCTGCTCAGCAAGCTGGAGATAGATGTTCCTTGGCTAAAGTCAGCAGGACATACCAGCTATTTTTCTTATATTTCTTAATTTATTTTCAGTGAAGTTTTATCCTAGCAGGTCACTTTTGTTCACTTTTTGGCCAGAAATGTCTGCTTGAACAGATTTGGCTCCTGATATTTAGTGCAGAATACACTAAAATGTACAGTAACAGTTGGGAGTGGCTAAGACTTAGAAAGAAATTAATGCTTTTAGCATTTTTTAATTGCTAATACCCTACTGGGAGTCTTTGCCCCACTGTCACTCCAGATGTCAATTCCAACGTCAGCATCACCTTTAAACCACAGACTCAGTGCAGCCAAGTGCTGCCACCAGTCCCTGGTGCTGCTCCTTCTGTAGTCTCTCAGGAGGTGTTGATGTGAAGGGGATGAGAAGCAGCCCCTGTGCAGCCCAGCTGAGCTGCAGGCTCTGTGCAGGCACGGGTGTGACAGCAGGGGAACACATGAATGCCTGCATCCCCACGTGCTGGGCCAGAATCTTTTAGGAGCCAAAGAAACACATTTCTTCTGTGCTGACATTTTTCCCTACCTACATTGCCCCCTGGATTTCCTTACTGGTACAGTTGTTTATAAAGCACTAAGTCACTTCTTGAACAAGGTATACTGAAAATAATTTAAAAAAAGCAAATACTGGTCATTGAAGCACTGAACCCAAAAGTGGTTTAAAAAGCATAAATTTCCATTCTCTAGAGAGCAAATACAGACACGTATGTTTAATTAAGTCTAGGTCTATGGTCTAAAAATTGAATTCCTAAATTAATAAATGTTAAAATGCCTAAGTCCACCTTCCAACATTATTCTGCCAGTAGATATTCAAGCAGTGATTCACTTATTAGCATTTGTAGGAGTTGTGGAAGAGCTCATCTTTTACCACTGATTAGCCCATGGTGAATTTAGGGGATGACTCAGGTTTGGTTTTTCTTACACAGCAGAAGAGGATATGTTAAAAAATATGAGTTTGTAACAATGAAATATTAACAGATGTAGGAATATATTTAAAAATTAATCTTAATTTAAAATTAAAAACAGCCTTGGAAGAGGCACAAGATTGAAGATGGAACTGAGCAGTGGACAATGTTGTTTCATAAAAAACTGCAGAAATTTCAAGGTTTTCCACCCCTCCTCCCTCATTTTCCACTTGAGCAGAACAAACTTTGATTTTTTCCCAAATACCTGTTTTTAGAAGGCCTTCTGAACTGTACTATGGCATTCTGAAGGCATTCTGAGCATTCTGCTCTGTAGAAGGGAAAGAGTGTATGAAATGTCAATGCAGAGTGTGGGCAAGTGATTACATCCAATGCAGAACACTTAATGATGTTCAGCTTTGAAGCAAATGTACGAGCAGGGACTTGAACATACATCCCCTTCATGGAAAATTCAGTTCAAGGCCCCTGTCCCAGGCCCACTGACCTCTGAGAAAGCCTATTTTCATCTCTTTGCTCCTTGGCAAAAAATCAGTGAGACTTTTACATTTGGGTGGGGGGACACACAACAAAGACACAAAACCCTTCAAAGCCCATGGTAGTTTCATTGCAATTTTTTCAGCTTTGGACTTGGGAAGAGAAGGAAGGACAATCTATGAATCAATTCTAGCATTAGCCAAATATTTACCTGTAGGTAAAAATTACTGTCCAGTAACACTCCAGAAACACACTGACACAATTTTATAACATCTGATAACCAACCCTAAGAGTTCAGTCTTATGAAAACATCTGGTTACTCCCACATTTCTGCTGACAGCTTATAATGTAACCATACTAAAGGTAGAACAAATGAACAAACAGATTTGTAGGAATAAGTATAGCATTGTAACTGTTCCTCTGCCAAAAGTGGTGGAAAATTACCAGTTAGTTCTTCAGTGGGGGTAGTTATGTTTGTTTTGGGGTTGCTGAGATTTTTTTTGCAAGGAAAAGCAACATTAACAACTTTATATATATTTTTTCAGCCTTCCTACTACTTTGATCTCTGACACCAAGCCTCTGGAAGTGTACTGTCTACAGCCCTGGGCAAGAGTTTCTATATGAAAGTCACTCTATGCACACCAGGGACCTTGATCTATCCAAGATAACAGCAAAGCTTGTTAGCTTCAACAGGATCAATACCATCTATTACTGAAACCTGGCACAATCCTCTAATGTTAGAATAAGGTTTGTCCTTGGAATTGGCTGATCATGGCATCTTACACAAGCACTTCTAACCAGCACAAGCTCCTGACCCGAGCGCACCAAGCTGTTAAGGTCTGACTGTTGGAATGGTACTTTTCACTTGTGCTAACACTTTTCCAAACCTCAGCCTAAAATTTTCCCAGAGACCGTCATAAAACAATTCCAGACTCACAGAATAATTTTGGTTGGAAGGGACCTTACAGACCATCTAATTCCAGCCCCTTGCCATGGGGTACAGCCATACCCCAGCCCAGCAACATGTCTGCAGTGTGCCTTGTTCCTGCTACAGAAGGACCAAATGATGATTCTCCAGGATAACATCCTCTAAAGCTTCCAACACAGACAAATAAACCTTCTTGGTTTGCAGTTGAACTGCACTTCAGTGTTATGTATTTATTGGGATTTTATAACAAAGTGACAACTGTCTTCAATTTCTTATATAATCAAGACAAATGTAGGTTGCTTAGCACCCAAGAATCAGTCTTAACACAATTAATGGTGCCATGAATGATGGCACAGTCCTTTCCAAGCTCTGCTCTTGGCATCCTGATGCTCTGTTTTCTTTTTTTGATTTAGACAAATTTAGACATAAAATCAAAAAAAAGGTAAAAATTACCACCTCCTTAATTGCTGAAACAAAAACATAGAAAAATTATTATAAACGTAGTAAAAATTGTTACTCTACCTCGCCATTAAAGAAACAGAAAATTGTAGCCACCAGTAGACCCTGTAAAATAAAAATAAAGATTCTGCTTTAATTCATGTGCATATGGGCTATTTCAGGTGAGATAATTAAAGGTTTCTGATAAAATTCAGATGTAGATAGCAGAGAAAATGCAGGACAAATATAAGCATGATGAATTATTTCTAAAAATGGATCACTGAAACTATGGGGCCAGCTTTCTGCCATGTTGTTTCTTTCCTTTGAAAATCTGAAGGCAATTAAATGAAAATTCAGCATAGTGAGAAAGTCAAAGCCTTGTATAAGACTACTGGAGGAAGATCTTTAAAAATTGAAATAACACAATCATTTCTCTTTTATTTGATTGCCATGCCAACTGCTCTGTAGCTCAGGTGAGCAAGGCCTGCCTGCTGCTTCCCACCTGGTAATGCATGAGGATGTGCATCACGTAGTCATACACCTCCTCAGCGATCCGGCCCTCTGGTCGCCATGGGAACAGCACAAACTCGATGCCAAGGAGTGGGACAAGAATCAGGGTGGCTCTCACTGCTTTCATGTACAGGTTGGATTCAGCCTTGTGGGTGTCTTTCAGCTTGGTTATGAGAACACGAACGATATTCAGCAGGAAGAACAGGTTCACCTGTTGGAAAAGGAAATGACACTGAGAAGGAGGTCTGAAAAATAATCCCACATGCTGATTTGTGAGACCGAAAACCAGACAACAGAAACTTACACTGCTTGGCTAGCATTGTGATTGTAAAAGAAATATCAATTAAACCTCTTTGAAAACACCTTTAAGTAACTGAGATCTGGCTCTAACTTCCAGTATCCACATCCACTCCTCAAACTCTCTTAACACGTGTGCATCCAGGTACCTGCCAGTGGTAACAACCCACTTTCTCTCTGCTGTCAGTAACAGTGCATTGGTGAAGGATTGGTTCTTCTCAGATTGGTCAAGAGAGAGGATGATGCTTTTCCCTCCTTGTATTTAAATATGGTTCTTCAAAAAGCTACTTTTTATTTTTCAAACATGGATTTGGTAAATTTATAGAGAAAAAAAAATCAGAATAAAAAAAGACAGGCAAAATACTGCTACAAGGAACTGTATATTCCTCTAGATAAACACTGGATTTGGCATTCTCACAGTCGCCAATTGTTGGATCTTTTATTCTTTCAGCAGAGCTGCCAATGGGGCAAGCACTGAAGTGATGCTCTATGTCATTCCCTTACACTACTGAATTTGATTATTTCCATAGTTACTAAGGCTTTTCTTGTTAGGAACGGTCTGTCTCTGCTCCTTCAGTTTGACCAGAAAAAAAATCCCAAACTGTCATTGTGAGCAAGCACAAAACTGATACAGAAATATGAGGATGGATATACACACACACATATCCCCCACAGCCCAAGGATGAGTAACCAGAGCAAAAGCTACCTTAGGGATGATCCCATCCCACCTGTGTCTCCTGTGCAGCCCCTGGTGGAAGCTGCAGGTAGATGAGCTCCTGAGCGCACAGCCAGTCCATCCCCTTATCCAAGGGCACAGAGACAGGACAGAGGTGCTCTGGGGACCCACTACGGAAGGGAGAGACACAGGGTCTGCTCCTATCTCATCTTCCAGAGGATTTTCTGCCCTTGCCAACAACTAGAGACAAAAGAGGGGGTGGGGGAAGAAGCTGGAAGAGAGACAGACAACTCCCTTCTAAAACACCTCGGAATTCCTGGTGTAGGAGGAGGCTCTGTCTTGCTGTAGGACAAGTGCAAGCAGGGAAGGCATTTCAGAGCACGTCTGTCACGATGCCTCCACAGCCCTGGCAGAATTCTTTCTGTCAGTTCAGGCTTTCAGAATAAATAGCTGTGTGCTATTATAGCAACATGGCCCTTGACAGATACGGGATATTATTTATATTCTGCTTACATGCTATTTAAATCATTCTAACAGGAAGTTGTTTTACATAGGAAACTACTGCATGAATTTCTCCTGGAAGCCTCCAGATACCTTTAAGCTTTGTTTAAACAGCCAAGGTCCTCTGGTTCTTTCTCAAGGGATTTATTTAGATTTTATGTAGCCCACAATCCCCATCCAACTTCCTATAGTACATGTAGACAATGAGTCCTTCCTCCATTTCTAAATTTAATCCTTCTCAAATCTACTTGTTCAACATTAGCATGTCTCAAACATTGAGTTTTCTGCCCTCTCATGTTTTGGTAGCATGGCCAATTCCTATAACACTGTTCTTAAGCACTAACTGAAGATGAAAGTTGCAGCAGCCAGGCATAAATAGCAGCACCCAATGAGCTGGATTTTTTACAACATGCATGGAATTTTTCTATTTGTTTCACTTACCCACCAAAACCAAAATGCACAAAATTAAGCATGCGAAGAGTTTGCAAATAGCTAAAAGGGCAAACAGAAAGCTGGAGGAGACAAAGCAAAGGGCACAGTTGAGTAGAACAGGATGAATGCCAGTAGAAGTATGTAGCACCAATTTTTGATGAATATATCTTCTGTCAGAAAATAAGAGCGAGATCAGGATGAACTGAATTTTTAATTAAAGTGAAGAAAACAAGTCCTGGTTTTAAGCAAGGTGCTGAGTAGATTTTTACATTTAAGCAAAAGTAGGGCAGTGGAACTCCTCGCATGCACTTTATCATCAAATTGACTGTGATGGTTTGGAAAAGCCCAAAGGAGCTCTGTTGTGCTATCTGCACTATGAACAGAGAGTGAAATAGCAACAGCCCCACAGTGACCTGAAAATTGAACAGGGCAACTGAGCAAAAATGGAAACAAAGGCAGAGAAGGCAATCCAAGACAAAAAAAAATGTGTTGGTGCCTATACTGGAAACTCAGGAGCATTTAGGTTCTGGCTTGAAAGTGTCAGTGAACTGAAGCCGAGTTTCTAAGTCAATGGGTGCTGCAGTTTTTAAATTAAACTCTCCTCATGTCCCTGATATTTCTACTTTTCTCCATGCTGAGTTTGTACTAAGCACTATAGTAATCCTTGTACTTTTAAATTCTCTTTCAGTTCTTCCTTAGGATGATATAAACAGACCATTCTCACTCAAAGCACTCAGATATTATTCTTAGATACAAGTTGGTAGCCATTGCTTGGCTTTTAATGCAGTTGTGCAGCTCTGTATCTTCTGCTTGGGCACAACATGGGTGTGTGCTCATTAAGACAGGTCTTATAGCTGGCCTGAGGACATCCCCAAGGCCAGGCATAGGAGTGCTGAGCATTCAACTTCTAAACTCCTAAGCCTGGCACTGAGGCCAGCTTAAAGTCATTAAATACAAGGACATGAAAGACAAAGCTGGGAGCACCTGAAGTTCCTTCTAGCACACCTTCACTCGGAACTTGCATCTGTACCAGTCTGTCAGACTATGACACCAATACATAACATTATTACAGGGAGAAAGGAACATCCCTGTAACATTACTGATATAAACAATGGCATAATTAAATAATTCAGTGGCACCCATACAAGCAAAACCACAAGAGCACTGGCACATCTGAAGTCTACACAGAAATCACTACTGCTTTCACTAACATGAAATCCAATTCCTTTACCTTCTCCCCTCAATTTTGATCAATATTTGTCTAGCATGAAAACCAACATCACCCTCTACTGTCTCGTTCCCACTCTTACTTAATTGTGATTGCTTAGGCAGACAGTTGTAATTTAATGGTCAGTCGAAGACAATTCCAATCAAAGTGCAACCTATGTCTGCTCCTGTTTCTTTGGCAGGGATCTGACCACAGTTATGTAACAACAGGGACCATAAAAGCAGCGTTGTTGTTAACTTCTTGTAATTGTAGGATTTTCAGTGATGTACAAGAGTTAAATTTCCATTGGCTTCTGCCAATTCTCCCTGGCACCCACTTGACAGTCCCCCTTCGTGTTCTTTGAGATCTGCTCCTGCAAATAGAAACAGTGTCTTCCCCCTCATTATCTAATTTGCAGTTTAATATTGTTGCTTAAATGTCTACTAAAGCAGGTCATGCTTAGTAAAGTGTGGAAATTGTATCTGGCAAGCAAGCTGCTTAAGCAAATGAGGGTTCTGTTCACAAAGCCTAAACACATGCATTTAATCGAACATCTTTAGCCCTGCCTTGTCTTTTCTGAATTGAAATACTACATTTTTTGGTTCCAGGAAGGAAAGCAACTCCTTTAAAGTACTTTCACATCACAGGCAAGATGTGCAGTTTAATCTGTTATTCCTGCATGATTTTCAAATAAATTTACTGATTGTACTGAGGCAAGAAAAATACAAGAGAAACACCTTCAGCTGGCTTATCAAAAATATAGGAATATCAAAGATGAACAAAGTTGCAAATTGCAAAGACTCTGCCCAAACCAACCCCACAGAGATGATTATTATGCCTCCAGTAAAATCAAAGAACATTCTGAGTGTTGCCTTGAATAGAAACAAGACTTGATCATTTGGAACGGCTCCAGTGCATTTGAATCCCACAGGAGTCTGGCCACTTGCAGTGTGATTTTGTGGAGGCCACTGCTTAGAAGGAGAAAATGACCTTACATCCTAAAATGAGGTCACTTCATGGAAGATAGTACAGTCTTATAGCTTTTGCACAAATTTTTACAATGCTATTTAAAGCAAATTCTAATATGAATTATCATTCAGCTTTGAAAAGCTTTACTTAAAGTGATAGATCTGTGAAGAGACCCCCGAACAATGGAAGTAACAACCCACAAAAAACCCCCTCTATACCATTCTGTCAAAACAGGGGTTTAATCTTCTGTGTAAAGCAGAGAAAATAAAAATTGAAAGGATTTAGAATTGGGTTTAACTTTACAGATTAGAGCACAGCAGATCCTTACATGAACAGATACAGCAGACCTGACTGACAGGACGGGAGATTACCAGTAATAATTCACACCCCAAGGATCACAGCTCTCAATAATTTCATGGGCATTGCTCTGGCTGCCCACACAGAGGGGCTCAGGTGCCTCATGGTATCATCACAGTCTTCAGAATTTAAGTTCACTAGTTAATTTCACTGTGAATGAAAAAGGAGTCACAAGAATCCCAGGATTTATACAATGGTCTTCTGAGAGAATTCTCTATGCATGGAATGCCCTCCACAGGTATTAACAAGTTAACAGAAAAAGAAACTCTTGCAAGATCAGGAACCAAAATTATTTCCATGAAGTTACTTAAGGTTTTCATTCTTAATCAACTGCCTTGTGTGAACTGAAAGGCCAGAAGAAAAGTCAGCAGACATGGACCCAGCAGTTTGGCCAGATCAGCTCAAAGTTTCTGTTACAATAAAACAAATAACTGTCATATGCAGTCAGGGGTTAATCATATATAGAATGCCTCTATGCTAATTATGTAGATAATTGTTTAAGTAGACACCTATTTCTATTTAGCAACAATCTACTGACTGAATTTCATAGGTTAAATCCAGTCCCAGTGCAACTGACATACCACATTGATTTTTATGCAGTAATGTCTAGAATTTCATTTAGCAGTGAACACTGAATAGAGCTGGCATTACTTTGGGGTGTCAGACAGAACACTGTGCTCATGAGAACTCCAGAAACAGAGGAGCTGCAACACCCCAGTGGCCAAAGCAGACAGTGCTAAATTAGTATCAGAACAGGAGCAATCACAGGTACTGGCAGAACCATTTGCACTGGTTCTATCCCAAGGGCTTGCTCTAGTTTCTTTCCATCCCATATTCCCACCCACAGTCAGTCCTGGCATCCAAATCCCCTCTCCCTGCACCTCAGAAAGTCTGGTGGCTGTTTGGCCACAGCACAGTGACACAATGCGGCTTCTAGCATGGTACACCTGGCAATTAGTCTGGGCATGAGAGGCATTCTCGGCTAAAGGAAGGATTTGAAATTCCCCTCCAGTACTCCAGGTAAGGTTTAGCCCTTCCTTGTCACCAGCATTTTAATGGAGTGATAATCAACATTGCAAACCCTGAGTTTCTCAAAGGAGCAGAGGCAGAAATCCTTAATAAGGCCAAAGCTTCTTGTACCTGCTGTGTCTGAGGCACCTGCTGGGTTAAGCAGCAGACTCACAAGTAACAGTGACCTCCAAATCTTAGCTTAAGGCTCTTACCTCTATAAGTCCATCAAGAGCAGCCAGAAAACAAATAAGAAAACAAAATATTATCTGAAAAATGTTTACCAGGAGAGCAGCACAAATAGGGCCATGGATGATGTAAAGCAGATGAGTATCAGAGCTGATCCAACAGCTAGAGAAAACAAATAGGAAAAGGTAAAAACAAGGCATTTATTAGCTTTGGTTATTTTTAACCTTAAAGAAAATATAAAAGTTTTGCAAAGCAAGCTGAAATGCTACCTACTTGTCATTATAATATAAACTTCTTGCAACAGCATGTATGCAGGCAGGGATCAGTGGAAAACCTGTGAAGAAAAAACAGTATTTTCTTCATTAGTAAACCTGATTAATACCTAAGTAAACTTGCATATCTTGCAGGAATCTTCTGTATTTTCACCTCAACCAAACTATATACCTGCAGAGCAAATGAACTAACACAGACCAATTTAATCTTTCTTTTCTTAGATTTCTTTCTGAGGGCTGTGTGAAACCTTATTCCTACTGACTTGCCAAGAAGCCCACGGCAACACACAGGAAAGGCAAATCAACTTTGGACTTTTTAGAACACAACAAGTGATCTTCATTAACACGGCTGCTTTTCAGGATGCAATCTGCAGTAACACCAAACAGGTAGGTAACATTAAAATGGTGATTGCATACGTGACCACAGCTTTAACAGTATGACCAGTGGTGAGCGAGTTCTCACTGGTATGAGGACAAAGCATCAATACCTTGCGGGGTATTCAGAAAACAACTGTGAAATTAGACTCAAAAGATCAAGCCAAATGAAAAAATTTGAAAAGAATAAGCAAATTAGTCATCTGAGGCCCTTGACACGCTGGTGGTACCTAACCTTCAGGAGCTGCTCAGCACCTGCTGAGCACATCTCAGCTGTGCCTGCAGTGGGACAGAGTGACCCAGGTACCAAGTCACAATAGAGCTGTGTGCACCAATACACCGCATCTGCAGAGAGCCTCCACTTTCACTTTGTGAATAAGCCCTTGTGCATTATCTGAAGTGACCAGGCTTGGCTTGTTAGCTTTGATACCGATACTACTTGAGATCTTCTGTTACAGCTGTTCTGTGTTTGCTTAGTGAACAATACAGGTCAAATGGAAGTGTTGGAAAAATAAATCCTCGACCATCTCTAACTCAGTTCTGACCCTCCACCCTAGGCACGGCGAGACTTCTCTGAAAACAAACATTCATTCCTGAATAAACATCTTCGAGGTGAGGAACAATGAATAATTACTTCTTAAGGTCTTTTTTATAATAGGAGACTATTTTCTCTATACAAAGAAGGAGTCACTTCCGGACTCCAGAAATGCATAATCTCTCTCTCAGCAGAGAGAGCTTCCTACATTAATATTTCTAAGCTTGTTAAAACACTACAGAAAAAGACTGGGGGTGTGCGCCATTGTCACTCAAAGCTACAGCTCAGAGAGGCAAAGGTACAGATGTTTGAAGGAGGAAGAGGCTGCATTGACCTGAAAATACACAAAGTGAAATCACATACCCCAGCCAAGAAGGTAATACCACATCAAGTGCTGCTTCTCAGCAAAAACAGCCACCACAATCAGAGTATGCAGGTAAATGCCTTCACACAGCATCCAAAAGTAGTTGCAACCCATCAGGTACAGGTAGATGAACTGTGAAACTTTGCAACTAACCTGAAGGGAAAAAAAGCAGAGCATAACATAAATTTTTAATTTGCAGAAATCTCAGAGCTTTATTTGCAAAGCAGAAAAAAATACTACTCAAGGTAATGTTCTGTTTTCCACTACAATTATACATTTATTTACTTTTTAAAATAGAATTTTCCTGGCATTACAATCCCATACTTTATGGTGACATTAAACTTAATAACTGAGTCTGTGTTTTAATTATTCATGTGAGGACCCTGAGATCCTCAAGTGTGGTAGAATGCTGTAATGATACTTTGCCTTATTGCAAACCTTGCCACACTTAACCATTCCAAATCCTTAATTATCTGTTAGTAACCACACAAGAAATGTACTTTGATGTGGGTAATCCCCTCTCAGTTTTACTCACCACAACATATAACTACTCCAGAGAACAATTCATGTTTTTAAAATGCTTACAATACTTACGATTCTAACCTACTCATAACTGCACCTAGGGACCGAGAGTTTGCAGCAGGTTCTGGAGGAACCTAGCATTTATTTGCATTTATCTTTGTTCAAAATATATTCTACAATTTAAATGCTATAATATAATTTATTATGAAGTCTAAAATGTAAGGTTGTGAACAAGGAGCGACAGCTAACTTGCAGATTGGGCACATGAAATCCTTTTTTCCCCCTCCTTCCAACATGTTTGATTTTTCTATTTCTGCCACTTGGCTTAAAACAAACCAAAACCCAATATTGTTTTACCATTCTCTGCTCCCTCACTCACTTGATGATGATTATTATCAGCTATCTCAATATGTATTCCAGGACATTGATGACTGCTTCTACAGGAGAAAGAGAAATTATCTTTTTACTCGATTCAGCTTCTGGAGTTTTGCCCTAACTTCCACAGAATTAGAATTTATCTTCCATGTCTAAATAACAATAAAGCCAGAGCTAGGGATTTGTTTATTTAGGTATTTCATCTTTAGGGTCTCCTGTTGCAAAAATAAATTGTTCTTATTTCAACTGAAGATGGCCAAGTTAAAGCCATGAGAAACCAGCAGACAGATCAAAAATACCTTGCAAAACATTTTTTCCTGCCCTTCCGTGGCGAATACAGCTGTCAGCCTCCCTGACATCCTCTAGAATAGGCTTCCCTGCAGTTGTTTCAGGGCAAAAGTGACTCTGTGGAGCTGGGAAGAGGCGTTCAGTAAGCTCAGTCTCTTCAAGCACTTTTACTATTTCACAACCTCGAATGTGCAATGTCCTGAGCCCTGTGAGACATCTGCTGTGCTGCGTCACACGGACCACAGCGTTAGGAGTGCTTTAACCTCACTATACACAACATTTCATCAGCTCTGCAGCTCCCACCTCTGCTGCGCTGCTCAAGTTATTCACATACAAATAAACAAGGCTGTCAAATAGACTTTCACTTACTGGGTTAGTTGCAACTAATTCCTGGTTGTTGGCAACTGCTGTCAGTGAAATTATTGTTACAACAGAGTTGCAAACAAAAGAGAAAAACAGATTTTTATGCAGGGTAATCCTTTGGCAACTCAAGCTCCTAGAAAAGAGAAACAAGAACAAATGAGTACATGGGAGGACAACTATGTGTACCTGGGGACAACTCTGACATTTTGAAATGCTAGAGCTCTTGATTTTACTAACAAGTCTTACATCAACCCTTTCTTCAGGTCCAGAGCAAATTTAATACAATGACATGAAAGGTAGCACCTTTGCTTAGACACCAACAGGAAGAAAGAAAATACATTTAGGTCCAATATGTTTATAGTGAAGGACCTGCTTTGTAGTGACCAGCTGAAAATTATCTGAATGCTGATAATAATTTTCAGAAGAATGACATTTTTTTTTTGCTAGTATCTGAAGAATTTCCCAATTACCTATCACACCTGAGCTTGATGAAGCTGTCTTACCCTGTTTCCATTTACCCAAATCTGTCCAGATCTTTAGAGGATAATTCCCTTTTACTCATATTCTTGTCATTTTTCTTCCTTCAGCCTAAAGGCTGAAGAAACATTTAAATAAGCAAAATAATGCAAATCTCACCCTGAATTTTGTGTCTAACTAAGTTATAAACAATTTATAGGCTATAATTATAAAATCACTAAAGAACTGCATTAAATTGTGTTGATTTCTAAGGTTTGCTTTTAATCTTGAAATAAAATTAAAGAGAATTTATTTGGAAAGGCTTTAAAAAAAAAAAAACAACCAGAGATTCAACAATATCAAACAATGTTGAACTTAGGTGCAGCAACTTTCTGTTTTCCTGCCATTCTAGAGGAAGCAGGAGTAACTCAGTGAATTCCAAGAGGCGGGACTGCTTCTCATTCAAGTTTTTCCAGTGAACTCCTGGATTGCTTTGGAGAAAGCAGCAACTGAAGCTTCTGCTGCAGAGTCTGTGCTCTCTAACCACATCTGCCTGTCTCCAGTTAATGGCCAGAGAGATGGAGTGCAGCTGATTGACACTTTGGAATGACCAACTGGGGGAGAAAATCTACCACTTATGCCACTGCTGCTCCCTGAGAGAAATCACAAACACATTCACAGGGGCAGCAGGGGACATGACTAAACTGTCACCCAAGGGGAAAAAAAAAACCAAAACCAGGCTTTCTGGCCTCTTCAAATAGCATGCCTGGAAGAAAAGATAAAGGGGGAACATTGGTGATTAATTTTTAATTTGAGAGGATAGAAGGGAGAACTTTGTATTTTTTCAGAGAAGTGCAGATATGGAATATTCACAACGGCTGGAGGAATAAATTGAAAACTGATGACAGATGAAACAATGATCAACGTGACCCAAAGGGAAAAAAGGACAGTCCCAAAAGCTTGGTGATAGGGCAGATCTTGGCTGCAACCTTTGCAGTTCTCACAAGAGCTGTGTACAAAGCACCCACAGATCCCTGGACGAAGCTCAGAGGTTTGGGTACACACTGTGCAAGGTCTGAGACAGTCCGAGGCCATGGCACTAAAAACAGGGGAAGGAAACCCCTCTAGACACCAGTGCTGCCATTCAGCAAGGACCTACAGGAAACTTTGGTTGCCATGTGTCATTTAGCTGGAAAAATACAAAAGAAAAAGCCTCCAAAATACGGAAAACAGGGTTGCATATGAACTTGAGGAAAAAATATATTCCATTAGGCTCTTTAAGGTTTTGAGTCTTTTTTTTTAAATGCCCCAAACATATAAACTTTAATTATTATAACATGCAGGGTCTTATGGTCTTTGAAAATGTATTTTTATATGTTTTTTTTCCTATATGGTTTACATATGAAAGGAGAGACAATACTAGATTCCAGGGCTTTGTGTAAACAAGTCCTGAAAAACTCTGGAATTCTGTCTGCTTATTGTTAAGACTCAAGGCTCAGGCAAGGAAGAGCACGTACAGCTAATGGGGCCATCTCTCCGGGTCATCCCGCAGCTGTTCCTGTTGAATATTCAAACACACCCATGCACACCCACCTCCACCCATGCATGAAAGGATTGAAAGGATCACCGGACAAGAAACAAAAAGCAAGACTGATGACATTTAAAAACTAAGACTGTTTTTGGTAATAAAAGGATCTTTCCTAAGCTTCCCCACCCTCCCTCTTCTGTTATCCTTCCTATATTCCTTTTTTCTGACTGTTTTTCTTAATGACATAATATCCTTTAATCACTTCTCATATTTATGATCTAAAAACATTTGAATGACCAACCCCTCAATTAAACCATGTGTATTACAATAAAAACAGACTTCCTATTAAATTACCTATTTCCCTTCCTATTTAAACTCCTGTATATCTTGGGAATTAGGGAAAAATTAATTTCTCCAATATTTCTCCAAAAGAAAAAAGGGTGACATTTTCAAAAGCCCCTAAATGAGTTTAAGATCTAAGATTTTAAGGTATTCCAATACTGCAAAACTCAACCAGTGAGATCCATGTGTGCATCTAAGGGGAATTATCTGTTCAGATGGCATTACTGAAAGTGACTCAGGCAGCTCCTGCTCCATAACAATCCAATAATCAGTGCTTTGCCCACTCTCTCTTTAACACAGTGCTGCTCTCCTCTGTGAAAGCTGTCATGGGATTTGACATGACACTTGATCAACAGCAACTCTTTTAGATCAGGTGGGTTTCTTTGGTTTTTTTTGGCTATTTTGATTTTTGTTGGGGGGGGGGGATGGGGGCGCCTTTGAAACAATAGCTCCCCTTCTGAAACCACTGCTTTTTTAAGCACTCTCTTGCCTCTTTTTTCATTCTTTATGAAAATCCTACAAATATTTTAACATTTATAACACATGCATTATCTCAAGTATGGAACAAAATGAGAAAGCAGAGACACTGCAGAAGTTACTTTTATGTCTCAAAGATGAGTTCGCAGAGAGGTTCAGACTTCCAAGCTTACGACCCATTTCATACTGTTAAACCAAGAACTCAAATACACTTGGGGAACACAAGTCACAAGCTGGACAAGTATTTCCAAGGAGAAAATTTCCTGAAGAAAAAACAAAATTTAAAATGCAAACATAAAATGTAGAAAAATTTTAGTCCTAAAAAATAATTCAAGTCCCAAACAATTGATATTTCCTTTGGGGAAAAGTTTCAAATTTCTAGTCAAATCTAAAGATATCCCAATGATCAGAAATCCAACAAATGCTGTCCAGAAGCTGTCAGTCAACTTAGAGAATAAACTTTTTGGAAATGACAAATTCAAAGACACCCCCCACATTGGTGCAAAAAAAAAAAAAAGGCCACCTGTTAAAGCTATGAATAATTATCCAAGCTTTAGCCGATACATAATACATCCTGGTATTAATCTAGGTCCTTAAATACCCTTCTGCTACTAAAAATACTTTAGAGGAACTGTACATCCCAAGAGAACAGCTTGCAGAGGACTTTCTTTAGCTTCCTTTGAATTTTGTAATTTCCTTTTATATCCCAACATAACCACAGTCTAGAAAATGTGGTTTGTGGGTCTGGATTGATTCCATACGGTTCTCTGAGCAAGGATGATCCTGCTACCAGAGAAGAAAATCCCTGGATGGTTAGACAAACACGACATCGTATGTCAAAGGATGGCAGCAAAGCAGATCACCTGCTTTTGCAGTAAGTACCACAAGCAAAGATGAAACTGGTTCTCATATTATGGTATAGAAAAACCATGCTTGACTCTGTGAATTTATAAAATCATATCCTACTCCAAGTCTTTTTCTCTTCCCCTGTATTAAAGCATTTTTCCTGTCACATTAGATATTTAGTCTGCTAAGCTTTGTGACATTTATTGCAACAGTATAGACCTTTTTTATGCAACATCAAAGTTCTTATAAGGACTCAGCCATTTCACATGTTGAGTTTGTGGAAAGAAAGTGAATTTGGAATGGGGAAGCATTGTTTTTACAGGTCATACAAAAATAAATTGATTAAAAACAATTATCTGTGTTTTCCTCCTGAAATGAGATCAGAAAAAGCTGAAATGTCATCTTGATTGCTGGACTTCAAAAGAAAGGCTACAAAGTGTTGGGGATTTGCAGAAATGTTGTGGAAGCCTGGGGAAATAATGCACAGCTGAAGTGGAAGCATTGTTTCAGCCAGATGTGACTGAAAAGGGGAACTTTTTTTATCATCAACTGCCTCCACCTAATCAAAGCCCACACCATGAGAAAAGCAGCATCCACTGCCAGTGTATCTGCTACTCCTATGTAAATGCCAGGAGGAAATGCAGGCTGCAGTGAGGCAGCAGGGTACAGCAGTAGGAGTAGGTGAGCACGAGGAGCAGATGTGTTTGCCAAGGAGAAGGGATGCACAAATCATTAAACCAGGCCAGGCTGACACGGGGAGCCCCCACACTGGGCACTGCAGCAGCTGGCACAGGGAACAACTTGTCTTTCTCAGCTCTCCTCATATGGCAACAACCCAGGTTTCACCTTCCCACCAGGCCTCAGCAACTTCTTAAAGGAAAAGAAAAAGAAAAGGAGTCTTTCATAGGGAAGGAAAGAAAGTTCACAAGATATGAAGTAATAAGACTAATTTGAAAAGGCCTGTTTCTTATATTATGAGCTGTTGTGACAGGGTGATACACTGCTCAAACTTTCTTTCAAGAAGGTGACACAATAACTGTTAGTCAGCAGATGACAGGCTGTCATACACAATACTGTGAATCAAAAAATGGGATTGTTTTTGTTATTCCCATTTCTACTGTAGCTCTTAGCCTTACTTTCCTTACAGTTGTCATACTTTGTGGGTACTGACTTTGGAATGCTACTGTACCTATCAAATGTCATCACTATTTTGGTTTCCACTTGCTCTTTAGTTCAGCTGATGCTTGGCATAACAGAGAATCATAAAACATCCTGACTTGGAAGAGACCCACAAGGATCACTGACTCCAATTCCTAGTATCCATACAGTAATTCATCACTAAAAAATCCATACATCACAAACCCAAAATGAACAAGCATTTTCCCATTTCCTATTTTCAATATATTCCACAGGTTTTGGGTTGCAGGTTTTTGATTTTAGATATCTGAGAAAGGAAACCTCCTTTTTTGTTACAATATAATGTCCAATTGCCAAAGCTATATACTGGCTTTCTTCACCTTCCTGCTCCATCTAATTTCATTTGGATGGCTGGTGTCCCAAAGTACTGAAACCAGGATTGTGGCAATCACTGGTATTTGATAAAGGATTTTAAATATACTTACTTAAAATAAAAGAATATGCCAAGAGAAATCAGAAGTGATGCAATTGAAAGGCCATGTCCGATGATGGCCAAGTAATACAAGTTCAGAGCAGTCTGTAACACAAAAACAAAGCCAAGTGATTCAGACACAGCTACTGCTGATAAAGCACATATTTATACATATCTTCTGCAGTTAAAGTGGCTATAAGACTAGTAAGAAAAAAAAACCAAAACCATTTCAGGTAATTATGGAACAAGTTCAGAATCCTGCCGAACAACATCCTACTAAACTCTCTCTCCCTAGGGAACACAGCAGATTAATTGAAGTAATCACTAAAATTTACCTCTTACCAGTTAAAACACCAAGTTTCCAATATACACTGCTATGGTTTTTTCCTGAGTATTTATATAAACCTGGCTATTGAAGTTCCTGTACTGGGTGCTGTCTGAGGCTTGATTCCTCTCTTAACACAACTCCTAAGTAAAACATGTGCTTCCTGTATGAATTTATGTATTTTTCCCCATAGAATGTTTTTTCTCAGCATTTAAAGATACTTCCTTCAAAGTAAGCTGTGATTATGGTACTGGAAATTCAGTTTTTATTGAGCATTTAAGGAAGGGCATGAAAAAAGTTAACAATGACTTAAAAATAGTGAAGACTAAACATGTTAAATAAGCCAACAGTCAATCATGGAATTATGAAAATCTGGGCAGATACAAAAGGTAAGAAAAAGGAACCGGTGATTTAATATTTGGAATATCTTCATGTTATCATTAATTCTTGTACCTAATATATTAATTAACTAATTAATTATGTCAGAAAGTAACAAAACTTTGCTTTCAGTCATGGAATCTGTCTTTCAAAAAACTCTTGATCCATTCAATGTAAGATTATCATTTGGCACACAAAGAAATGAAGATTTTCAGGTTGAACCTTATACTCTCCCAATAAAGCAGAACTATTTGGGTTCCAGAGGGAGAGGTAGAGCACACATCCAAATGTTCACATACTGAAAACTCTGTGCATCCTCTCAACTTATCATTCCAAGCTAGGACAGAATAATTGCAGCTTGCTATATACACTGACTTTTGAGATAATATAAAGAGATTGCAAGTAAAGCTTTAAGTAGGTTGTAAGATGACACAAGGGTAACTCTTTGTATGTGCTAGAAATTTTCAAATTATAATTATATTTAAAAATGAGATAACTTCCTTAAAAACCACCCAAATGGCAATGCAATAAGTATAAGTGGAACTTACTGTGAAATTTGGAAAGTGAAAAATTTGGAAGTGAGAAAAATCAAGCGTTACCCCCAAATGCTAAAATTTGAGATGTGTAAATGACAACAGCCTTTCTATGACAGGTCCACATCTTGTACCACCCCCTCACTCAGTGACCAATCCAGGCAGAGGTGCATTTTAAGGATTTAGAGACTTCCCCTCAATTTAGAACAGGCACAAAAGCATGGTACAGCAGGAACCACTGAGGGCAGTAACAATGAGAATTGAACAATGCACAACAGCCACAGTTATTGTGCAGTGTCTCATCTGCCTTCCAAGCAAAGTGAAGAGATAATGCTGCTGAGTGTAACAACACAGAGAGCTGCAGCAAGGCTTTCTTGGAGCTATTATTCCATACAATGGCTTCAGATTTGTGACAGCATTGAAATATGCTGGCAAAATAGCCCAAGGGAAACTACCTCATTATTCATAAAGAAAGATCATCATACATCTGCTCCTTTCTGAATAATATCCTCCATTCCCAGCCAAATATTAGCAAGAATCAATGAATTATGGCAATTCTGCTAATAGAATTAAACTGCCATTAGCAAAATCAAAGTCTCATGGTGTGAGAAAAAGTAATAATAAAGTGCCTTATTATCATCTGTTACCATCTTTTGCCCAATGTGGTTTTTAGGTAAGTACCCCAAGGCATTCAACAGCAATGGTGCAGGCAGTTAGAAACTATTTCTGAGCCCTTTAATATGAGGTCCAAATTAATTTACAGACTATCCTGGTCTGTAGTGTATAGCCCTGGTTCTTAGGAATTCAATTTACCGCTTCTTCCCGTGACTGAATGTTTGATAAACATAAGGAATATTAGTGGACATACAGCTGGGGAACGGGGCAAAATATGCAGTTTTGCCTATTGAATCCTCACATATCACAAAGTATAGCAAAGAGGTCATTTAGAGATTTTTTTTTTCTTTTTCTAAATCTTTTAATGGATGGGCATGTTCAAGATGAACCAAAGTCTATAAAAACAGCATTTATACATAGACCCACACAGGCATATGTGGGAACAGAGCCTACTTTTGGTATATAGAAAACTACTCAAAGCATTTGTCATAGGTTAGCAAACAGTAATGAGTATTTTAGACCAAACCACTACAGCATTGTTGCATCAACTCTGCTGCCTTTTGAGTTTTGAAACTTGTAAAGATTTTCAGTTCAGTTTCTTGACACTGGTATCATGCACTCATTTCTTTCTTTACCTTCACTTTTTCATGTGTATAGATGTTGCACTGGGTGTAGTTTGTCCACGTCCTGTTGCTTTCTGGGTGTCTAAACCAATTCCCATTTGGATCACAGATCTTCGTAACTTTTTCTGCAATCAAAGTTGATGGAATGAAAAACAAAAGAAGAAAAGTGAAAGAAAAATACAGCAGTCAGCACTGAAGTTCTATTTCCTGATGCCAAGTATTTAACAAAGATTGGCAAACAAATGACAGCTTTATTAATATGACTAGAGAGACTTTGCTTGTTACTATGAATTCTGAGAAACTTGAGGCCATTGCTTTTGCTTGGCAAGAGCAACCAATGATGTGATTTTCCTTAAGAAAACAAATAGATTTTTCTTTTCCAATCCATTAAGTATCAAAATACATTGAACTAAGTGAACTACCAGATGAAGGCTGTAGAGAACTACCAGATGAAGTGACAAGAATATTTAAATGGCTTGTTTAACATCCAAGATGGAAACTAAAGCCTAACATCCTACCACTATAAATTAGTACTGGACAGGAGGGAAAACATCAACAGCAAAACTGCTCAAGAACCAAACTGGAAAATTGCTGGAAACATGATGATTTCTATCATCAAATAGAAAGAGGCACAAAAAGACCCAGGGAAATACAAAGTGCGCAGAAAGAGACAAGACTAGAAATCTATGACGTTTTCCACATGCTCACAAAGCTTAGCCCACAGAAACAGGAAATGATTCTAAGTGGGAGAAACTCTCTGTCAACTTCAACTTTTAAATTGAGGTAAAAGAGTAAATCATATTTCTGCCTGTCTGTCAGAAAAGCTCATCTCTAAGAGGAAAGAACTGTGATCTAACTTCAGTTCCTACTTCCTAATCTACAGAATCCCTCAGGGACACAATTCAGAAAAGAAAATAAGTAACTTGTCAGTTTCCTATGTGATAAAAGGAAAATGCAAATAATGGGTCTCAAGTTTCTGAAATCCCGGAGCATTAATGACTTGAGTGAGGCAAACAAAAGACATCAAGCCCCCAGACCCTCATTTCAGTGAGAAATACGTTGAGGTAGAAGTCAGTGCACTCATACCTGATGGGTTGAAATCCTGAAAATAGTCAGGACAACGCTGCACTGACACAGTTCCGGCAGCAACATCGCTCCAGCACAACCAGCCATCCCAGGTCCTGTTACAGTAAGGACCTGCAAACAGATAGAGACCTGGGAATAAAATAACTCTTGTTTCAGAACAGTCTTTCAAAGGTAAGATGTGGGACTGGGTAAGGTAGGTTTGCAGCAGAGGAAAAAAAACAGAAAAAGAAGATTTAGCATTGGTTGGTTAAAACTTCACTTAACAGAGATAGTTCCTTACACATGCATTTCTTTGAACATATTTAAAAATCTTTTCTCATTCGCCTTGAAACGGCCTACATCTACAATTTGCAAACCTCAGATCTAGGACATGGTGAGCAAAAACCCCCTAAATGGATTCATTCTCAATAATGTCCCTTAGCAAAGAACCTCATGCTTCCAAAGATGGTTTTACTGATTTTTTTTATATTTTGGACATATACCAAGCCTGTATGTATGTTTGCTCATTCATAGAAAACACAGTGGTATCCCAGAAGACATGAGAAAGCCTGGCTGGGAGGAGCCACAGTGGCTCTGCCTCTGCTGAGCCTGCAGCAGTCACTGGACAAACACTTCCCCAAGTGCCCCAGGAACAGGGAATCCAGTGTCCCTCAAGAGCCTGTTCCAATGTCTCATTCCTCACACACATTTCAACATCTAAAATAAACCTCCCTTGAGAATGAGCTGGTGTTTTATAAACAGCTTCTTTCCCAAAAGGCACACGGAATGACTGACCATCTCTACAAATTTGAAGATGTTTTTATTATCTCACTTCAGTTTTCTTTTAAAGACTTAATAATATCCTCATCTCAAAGGCTGCAGTTTTCAAAAGTCATGTTATTCCTCCTCATCTGAAGATTTTCCAATTTATGCAGATCCTTCTGAAGCTGTGAAGCCCCAAGCTGGGCAAAAGCTTACACTGCCATACTTGTATCCATTTCTGACCTCCAGGCACTCAGTTCCTTCAAAGAATCATTTCAGATGAGAAGAATCTCTTTGTAAAAGAACACAATCACCTTTCCTTGCCTCAAAAGCCATTCAGTATTTCCAGAAGCTACCAAGTGAATACAGCAACAGGTGGAGTGGCTGAGGTCAGCTCTGAGTGACTTATCAGGAAAAGCAATAATGACACTATCACAACCCTCAGAACAGGGAAACTGTGTGGATTAAGATACTTACAAGTTTTAAAGTCAGATGTGACCAGGCAGACAGAGGTATTATAAGAGCATGAAATGAAATAAGGTGGTAAGATTAATTAGCCATGATTTTTAAATATAGATATCTATTTAAACTAACATTTCTTACTTCATTAGAAAGAGGAGCTTTGTGTTATATCAGAAGTGGTGCTATGGGCAGATAATATAACATATTACTTCATGCATCCCAAAGTGATGTTTATAAAAAATTGGGCAAGTATTGTTACAACCTGAAAAATAATTGCTAGCAAGACAAGAAATTAATATAATGAAAGGATCCTGAATTACTGTCGTTATATCTGTTGACCACTTGCTTTCGTAAAAGGAAACAATCTACCTTCTTTCTTGTGGATAGGATCTTGCATAATCTTCTGGTAGCATTCATACTGCGCTGTCATGATTTTATTCCGTGTAACGCTCAGCTGGACAAAGTCCATTGTCGTGTTCTGATGCCCCTCAGATGGGGTAGCAGTGGTAAAGAACTACGAGGAAAAACACATCTTTTAGCAAACCACATACAAGCTCCAACATCAATCTTTTCCAATACTATCCTTTAAATACTATTTTACTGAAAGAGAATGATCTTCAAATCTTATTACTGACAATATGGTTTTATGTATTTCTGGTTAATTAGCAATTCTTACTACTGAATCGTGATAAATGTCTCCTGAATGAGCATGGGGGAGGAATAATTGGCAAGATTTGTAAATAATAATGGCAATGTGCATAGAAAGCACTGAGATGGTCAGAGGGATACAAACAGCTTTTGTAAAAGCCAGTGAAATATATCAAAGTTCAGTCTAAAAGACATTTCAGTCAGACCCAAAATGATCCTTTACCAAAAAAACCCTTCCATATATTTTATGCACTGAAGCATTTGGCTTGTCCAGAGCTATTTGGTTTCTCTGTAGTCTGGTGAACCATAAAGTCAACCCTCAGAATAGAAAATGGTATTGAAAAGACAAGACATCCACTTTGATGGTTATAAAAATTAAAAATTAAAAAATCTTAGGAAAGTCAATCTTGACCAAAACCTGAACCTTTTAAGTGAATTTTTAATAGTAATTAAATATTTTATGGGAAGCTACTAAGCTTCTCAGAAAAACACAGCTGCAGATTGAAATACTGTACTACTGTTGTACAAGGGATGAAATTAAAATTTCTGAGGATGTCCTCTGAATCTCAGTTAGTCATCTTCTCCTCTGCCTGCAGGGTACTGCTTCTAGGTCACTTGTCCACTGCTAGTGCTCTGAGCCAGCAGAGAATACGCTGGATTCAGCAGAGGTAAATACTGTTTCTGTTCCTTTGCCAAAGGAATTTAAAGGACAACAGAAGGTAGATAAAGATCCTGTTGTGCAGAAGCTACATTTGAACACAAGATTAGTTCTTTCTGTTTCCATATTAATAATTTCTATGGTACTCTTTACAGGGTTGTTAAAACTGGAAGTGATTTTAAAAATTCATAAGACTCACCATAGTAACCGATAAGAAGAATAGCAAAAATGTGATCCAGATTTTTGTCATTTTTATATCTGGTGCAGTGAATTTTATGTTGTAGCTGAATGAACTCAAACTGCAATAGAAAAAAAAAAGAAAGAAATTTAGCAATTAATGAAAGCCAAAACTGATAAAAGACTTTCATATTTTCTTTCTGAACTAAAATCAATGGAGGTCATCTCCATTTTTATTCAAGCACAGTGATGCCACGTGAAATACACAGGGATGCACAATATGGTGTCAAAACAAGGCACTCAGTTCCTCAGCACTGAACTCCAGCAGCAGGGATTTCTGCACTGCTCCTCCACTGCCTCGCCCAGCCCTTCAGAGGGTTTGTCTCAGGCAGGTGCCTGGTACCAAGCCCACAGCAAACAGCCCTGAGATACAAACTGCAATCGGTGCCATCTCTGCCTTTGGGCAACCACAGCAGTTACACTGCACGTTGCTTTCCTTAAAGTACACACAGGCTTTCAAACACACACAATTATTTCCCGTTTTCTTTATATGTCCTGATATTTAATCTTCCCATTTCTGGAATAACTGATCTAGTAAGAAGCCACTTCATCCTGAACTTACAGCTTTGCAAGGATAACAGTAGCAGTGCAAGAATTAAATGTGAGCTGTAAAATAGTTTCTCTACCTGCAGTAGCTGTAGTTTATCTGTCATTTGAAGAAAACACAAATACCCAAGCCAGTTATGACCACTTTACACTGCAGACTCTTCTTAGAATTGATTCTTGAAGTAAAAAATTCACCCAAAGCATAAAATATACACCATTATTTATGAAGCATGTATACCATCCATCTAGCTTAACCCTGCCATGACAACTGCCTCAAAAGGAAGGGAAATGCCAAAGAGATTTGCCTTTTCATATTTCATTGCCCTGAAGTATCATGAAAAGATCACAAAGCTGAGCCTGGAACTGAGGTAAGAGCTTTTCTTCGGATTGCATTGTGGAAAAATACCTCTGCCTACTCAGTTTAGTTATTACAACTAAACCACATTTCAAAATTCCAAGTATCTCACTGCAGCAGCATTAATGAAGCTATTCTCAGCTAAAATAAAAGCATGAGTTTAGCTCCCTTGTACAGATGAATTCACTCCAAGTCTCACACTGTGATTTAAGACACAAACCTTGCATACCCAAAGCCCCTCACACAGCTCATCCAGCCCAGAGACCCCAGTGCCAGCGAATCCAGAGGGCTGTGGGTGCTGTACCTACACACAAACCTGAGTCCTGACCCCGGCCACATTTCCCCTCACATCACGCTTGCTCGTCTTTGGAAGTTTTTCTTATCCAGCAGCAATGTGCTATGAGAAACTGGGGAATGAAAAACAACTGGCAGTACATTGGCCAGCAGACCTAACTGTACAAAAAGCTCATTTTTAAAAAAAACACCCCCATTTTAGTCACAAAAAGCAAGCATTTGACATTGCTACTTTCCTGCTTTCACACTGGGACTGGGTCCTCCTAATACAGCTATAATAAAATAAACAGCATCTTGTAGGACATACTAACTACTAAATATGAAATCACTGCTGTTTATTGTACAGCCTGATGCAAATACAAGAAATGTGTTGTAAAATCAGTTGTACCTGTTTAACCCAGAATAAAACTGTATCTGTAATCTTCCTTCTATTTTTACCAGTGGCATGGAATCCTGGAACACTGATTGCTGCAAATTGCACAGGTGAGGCTCTGAAATTCAAATCTGAAGGCTTTTAAACACTTAGAGAAAGACCAATTAGCATACATGAAATATATCCTCAGTTTGAGCTACTACTTCCCTGGAAAATCCACATGGTAAGAACTAAAGTGAATAGATAACAGTAAGGACCTTGATCTGTTAACTAAAGAGAAATCTAAATATCTTTGTGTAGTGACTAAAGCTTGACTAAAACCAGATACCCAAATAAATCTAAATTAACAGAAGGGCAATATGAGTTCAATTCTGCATGACAACTGGGGGTAAGGGTGATTAATTCAAACCTATCACATGTTTCATTAATTTACAGCTGTGTCTGTTTTCCTAGGGGAAAAACCCCTGACCTTCTAAGGAAATTGGAATTAATAACTTACTGCAAAGTAAGTCAATAATCTTTTCTCTCCCAAGTATGACAAAGCACATCTGCGCAGGGTTAAAATCCACAAATGATGTGCACAGGACAAGCCAAGAGATGAAACAAGTAGAAAATAGCAACCATAATTTAGTGTATGTTTTTTTATACATGTATACAAGGTTCAAAATAATTTTCTCTACAATAGTTCCAAAAATCCTTATGCTAAAACAAATTTTGGCTGGAAAATTTAAAATGCATGTTTTTATATTGCTCTCACTTGCTTATTATAATTTATCTGAAAGATACAACATCATATAAACAAAGGCAGAAATTATCTGCTTTGATTCAGAGTCCAAGTTTATTTCTGTTTCACAATATCAAAAGTCATCCCTTAGCTCAGTTCCTTTAATGGTCCAAGTCTTTTCATACCTAGTGGTTTTGTAGACATTTCCTATCAACTGCTCCAGTATCCGCTGTTAAATTATTAAGTCTTCCCAGGAGATAAAATGTTAAGTCAAGCCTATAATGCACTCTCTGCTTTCCCCTCATTTCCCTCAGTTGCTAACATATGGAGAGAAAAAAAGCCCCAGCCACTACCTTATTCTAAACATCACTACTTATAGCCTTAATTACAAAACACAGGATGAAGGTCACTCAGATGCCTATCTGGAATCCAGGAACGCATTTCTTGCATCACTACATGAATTCATTCACTCAACGTTTATTCCAGTTAGTCTGGAGAAGACTTTTCCAAGGAAAATTAAGAACTTTCTTAGGGATGGACAGCAACATATTCCATTGACTGAGGCAGCAAACCAGTACTGCTGAGAAAGTCAGGCTGCTTTTATTAATCATCTGCTCTGATGAGATACAAACCAAACCTAACTCTCAGAAAGTTCTTTCCCTCTCAAAGCCTGAAGGTATTAGGCACACAAGAAATCAATGGTGAAAAGAGACCCATTCTTAGGTTTCCTTAAATAATAATGCTTCCCAAGTTGTTCTGCTATTCTGACAAGTCCACTGAGGGGCAGAGAAAAGAAGCGTATTGGATTGAGATTAATCTGTGTCTTGAATCCCTTGACTCCCACTCTGTGACAGGGGACTGGGATTTACATGGCAGGTATTGACTGAAACTGAGGTGGTGTAGACACAACGCTACAGCTACTGGCAGTCCCCTGGCTGAAGTATTTTCCCAGTAAAAGGGAAGATCAGTGAGAAAAAAATGGGGAATTTAAACAGTAAATTCGATCTTCCAGATCTTTGAAATATCATTTTTATTTCTAGTGCATATTTGTGCATTTAGTGAAGACTGGGATAACTTAAACGAAACAACAACAACAACAAAGGAGATGCCATTAAGGATATTCCCAAGGCCTACGTTGTGTTTGTCACTGATAGCAGTGACACCTACTGAAGAAGGAGGAGCTAAAAAGGAACTGCAAGTTGGACTTAGTTAAAATAGTCACTGGTATAGCTTTAACAGATGTTCACATTTCTCTTCCTCCCGCTTTCTCTAGAGCCATCCTGCCTCATCAGCTGTTTCTACTTTTAACTTTCCCCCATCCTCCCAAGAATAAGTGGCACCCTTGCTGAGCTCCAGACACTTCCCATTTCAACCATACAGTAAAAGGGTTAAAAAATCAGTCATTAAAAAGAAAAAAATCATTTTTTTGAACATGAAAACCACATTTAGTATAAACCAAAAAACACAGGCAGCTTCCACCTCAAACAGTTCTCAAATCTGACTTCAAGTGAGAATGCAACTCTGTGTGAGTGGGACAGGAGGGAGAGCCTTCTTATGTCACTGCAGGTCTATCCATAAATGCCCAAACATTTTTCACTAATTGGTCATCTTTGATTTGTTTGGAAGCCAACAAAACCATTCCAATGCCAAAAAAGCCAAAGCCACAGAACTTGTGCAGTGTAAATTATATACCTTGCAGCATGCTATAACCTTGTAACACTGAAGTTAAACATGTTTGCATACAGATGTAAAACCTCCATCTCCCACCGAAAATGGGGTCAAAATAGGTATTTTCTTGACACTTTGTTACTTCTGGTTCTTTTTGGAGGGAGGCATACAACTTGAAGTATTTAAAACCCAGGTAATGTTTGGTTGTTTCAGCCCAAGATAAAGGAAAAACCAACAAGTTGGAAAATGCCCAAGACTTTTCAAAGTGTCCCTAATTTGAGCTGCTGTCCAAATTGCACTTTTAATAAAAAACTCCCCCAAACCAACAAGACCAGTAGCTTCAAATGGAATTGCAGATGGAGCCTCCACTTGCATCTTCACTCACATAAATTTTCTGGGAAATACTTCTCTGACTAAAAGGGCTCTGCAAGCGGGCAGCACCAGCCAAACAATACACACCAGATTCACTGAGTCCTGGAAACGGACTGTAAAATCTCCACGCTTATATTAGAGAACAATGCAATGCAGTGTGGAAATCTTCCTATTTGGGTAATACGCCTTTATTTCTGAGGGAACCACTTCTACCAGGATTTGAACAAACTGCTCAATGGTATCCCATAACAGCTCACAGCTGTATGTGTGGGAATTACTCCATCCTCCTAATAATTATGGAGCTTAAAGGTAAAGTTAAATAAAATAATGCCACACAAACATTCCCCACCTTTCCTTCCATGAGCTTCTCCTAGGAACCAGTTGTGGCACAATGGCATTTACTGTCTTCTTGAGGATTAACAGAAACAAAGAAATGCAGTGGCATATCTCAATTTAACCCCCGAGTAATTCTACAGCAACTTCCTTGTGCAGGTGGCAGTTCAGCTCTATAGGAGAAAGTCCTCACTGTTTAGTTCCTGGGCCATGTGCTGTGCTCATCTCATGGTACAGGGCCGTGCAAGTAGGAAATTAGGACTGGCTCATGAAGATGTCTCACATCTTGTATTCTCTTTATTCGCACGCTTTTGCTTTTGTTTTTGCATCATTCTGGTTGCATGCCAGAGGCCTCGCAGAGATTGCAGAACCATCTGCATATAAAATTGCACAGATTAAATTCCTCCTGGGTGCTTCTTCCCATGAATAGCTTTTGGCAACCATTCAGATAAGTTTTGTCACCCGCACCAAACAGAAATTACTAGCAGTAATTGGCAACACTCATGGCCAGTTCCAATAACACCTAAAGTTATAAGAACCTATCACAGAGTGATGGTGGTGCTAGTTTTCCTCTATTTTCTAACACTTCTTTTGTTCAATTCGCAGGTGTGGATGACATTGTAAATTATTCTGAGGAGAAACATGGGCTATGGAGGTCCAGTTAAAATCCAAACCAACCAACAAAACTCAGCAAGAAATGCCACCACAACAAAGCTCTCCAAATAAGACTTTGGAGGAGGGAATGTCTACAAGGTTCTTTCCCATGCATATTCTGCAATTTCTGCCCTTGGTCAACATCACTCCTCTCCACAGAGCAGAGTGCAGAGTTTTTGTGGTTTTGTCCATCACACTGATTTTGGCCCTTTAAAGCAGGATTTCCACTGATAAAAAAGGTAAGAGTATTTCCTTGCTGCTTTTACACTGAAAAGTCATCTCTTGGCCCTTGTGCTTTCCATGCTTTCCCTATAAATTATGAAGGCTCTACCCCTCCTTGTCCAATATGACAAACTTCCCACTGACTGAAGGACACATGAAGCCAGCAGTACAGATCGTGCAATGCCATGTGGACGGATGGCAAGGACTCAATGAGGGTTACAGTTACAAGTCAGCAGGCTATCTAACAGTGCCAAAGAAATGCAGCAGATGAATTTTGAAAATATCAAAGCAAAGTAAAATTATTAATCTCTCCTGAGGAACTAGTTAAATGAAGACAACAGAGATTCTGGCAAAGTAAAATCTTTACCAAGAGACTGCTAGGGCTTTACTTTCAAGAGATGCAATTTTCATTTCCGACAGTTTATAGTTCTTAATGCCTCCACAATTTCCAGTGAGTGATATTTGACTACTATTGTGTAAGCATGCTGTTATGCTTATTTTACAAACTTAACCCTTTTCACCCCATAGCCCTAACCCAACTGTATCGTGATCCCTAAAATCCATCAGCATAGCTACCTTTGCTCCTAGGCATAACTCACGAAGTTCAGTTCCAAGTTCTGTAATCCATGGCACTGAAATTCCATAGCAATCACTCAAGCACAAAGCCACTTTGAATGGAGGCTGCTCTGCTCTGCTGAACAGTTATCTGTAAAAATCCACTATCAAACATCCTGGAAACGACTATTAACAGAAATGAAGATGATGGCAGACTAATGAATGATTAAATTCCAACAGCTGATGGATCAAGATGATTCAGGTCTGGTACTTCCCTTTTTAGTTGTTTATTTTTTTAAACGGTATTATATTCCAGTTAGAGTAATTTAAAAAATGGGTTGAAATATGTCCAATAAACTTTCCTGAAATTTTACTTCTTCCAAAACAACTGTTGTGATGTGGCAAGGATGTTCCAATTAACACACTGTTTTTAATAAAAGCGAATACCTCATGGCATTCATTCTTTTCCATGGATTTCATGCTATTAACAAGTTGGAGAGGTCCTGCATTGTTACTAGGTGTATAAGTATAGTTCCCTAGATACATTTATATATGACTGATATTCTTAGTCATAGGATTTAATTTTAGGTAGTCCTGCCAGGAGCAGAGACATGCACTCAATCAGCCTCATGGTCCCTTTCCACTTCAGAAATCCTATGATATATATGAAAAATATGGTATAGTCCTCCAAAGAAAATTTCTCCACCTTCAAGGAAGATTATTTCTGTTTCGAATTAAAGCCAGTATGAATTTATGAATTCATCAAACAGACCTTAAGACTGTATAACACCCCTTGTTCAGATGCTGAAGTGGGATTTTTTCCCAGCCACTGCTGTTTAAAAGCTGCAGAGTGTCCTGCTGCTCTGCGTGCCCCTTTCAGGCAGTGTTTTTTTATTTGAATGACTCCGTTTGATGCTGTTTACCAAGTAATGACCCAAAAGAGATCCAAAGGTTTCTTTGTGAAAATGTTTACGGCATGAAGTAATTTTCTCAACTGGCTGAGTTTTAAAAGTTTTTTGTTATTTCTTCATTGACACATGCTAATTTTACAAGAACAGTATTTCCACAGTTCAAAGACTTTTCTCGAGGTCAGAACAAGGCAATGGGAATGGGAAAATTGGTTAAGCAAAATGTACCAGGACTTTTGTTTTTTTGAGAGTTTACCACTCAGGCTTTTCCTCATTGGCCCCAGCCCAGTTTGGCAGCTGAGCATATCCTATGAAACTTACAGGTTTTACATCAGTTTCCTTTAGGTTCACATTTAGAAGTGTGAATATTTATACACAAAAATATTCTCATTCAGTTATAAATAAAACAATAAAGTTTCAAAATACGATTTTTTAAATGAAATTGTTAATTTTCAGGTGGACCATGGCATAGCAGCAGCTCAGAGCAGGATGGGGAGGGAGCAGGTGGCCAGGAAAGGGAACTGCTTTTGCCAGGATAAACAAAGTGCTGGTGTAGCCACTGCATCAGAACCGGTGTCCCAACTTTGGGTTCACCTTTGGTCAATGACTTGAACAGAACTGATGAACAAAGTGCAGAGAAAAACTCTTCTTGGAAATGTCAGAAGCACGGTAGTCTTCTGATTTTGTGTTGCATTTCTTTCTTTTACTTAAAAAGATCCCAAACAACAACAACCAAACAAAAACCCAAAACGCAGTACAGAGAACTAAAATATCCCCAAGGCAGCTTTCACTGGCAATGATTTTAGTCTGGCTAAAGATGAAATTTCAATTGCAAAGTTCATGCCAAATATTAACATCTTCTCTCATGAGACATTTCTGATGCATTCACTAGTCCAAAAAACTTCAGGTAAATTTAAGGCAGCTTTAGAAAAATTCAGCTTTGTATACTTATTTAAAACAAAACAAACCACCAGCTACTTCAAAGCCTTTACCAGGTCAACCTAAGTCACCACAGTTCAGAACATTTCCTCTTAAATTTAAAATTTCATATGCCAAAAGTCAAAAGTGCAAGCTCTGGAATATTTCACCCTTTGAATATTCGACAATACTTGTTATACTGTGCTAAATTATCAAAACTACTAATCCATCCTGTAGAAAAGCCAAGAACAAGCAGCAGCCAAAAGCAACCTTTTGAATTCTAGTGGACTGCAGCTTGTCTCCTTTGCTTTAATTAGCTACAGCTATTCCCCATCTTTTCCATGTTTTTCCATCTGTTGCATTACTAAAACGGCACTTTAACAGCAAATGATTTAAGTTGGGCTCACACAGGGTATGCTGACTGTAAAGGAGTCCGTGAGACTCAAGAAAGTTAAACCAGAGGTAGTTAATCTCAACAGTATGGAAGGAAATTACCTTCTATATATTTTTCAAGTCCATACCTGCATATTGGTATATGCACATGTCGAGGCCCACACAGACACGGGGCCTGTACTCAGAACAGGAGAGAAGGGCAAAGGCTTGGGAATGACTTCTCATGGAAGAAAATAAAGGATGCACTCAAAGGACAGACTAAGAACATAACAACATCAAAGATTTTCTCTTTACATTTATAACCAGAGCTTGCCTTTTTATGACATATAAAGGGAGACATCTCTCTCCTCACAGACTAGCTGCAGAAATCATCTTAAGGTAGCCATAAAGTAGGCAGAGTGATAGACGGTTTTCCTATCCTCTGCCCACATTTCCGTCAGATGATATATACCAAGATATTGCTAAAGCAAATGATATTTTGCATTAACATTATTTTCTGTCAATTTGAGTTAACATTTAGACAAACTAAGCAAAGTATTACCCATCATTAATAGTCTTCTAAATGGAAATTATGGTCAGCTTCATCCACACCCTGCCACACCCACAGGAATATCAACATAAGCAAAACTCTGACACAGGCTGAAACATCCAGGAAAAAGAAACGCTTTGCTAGAGATATTGTCAGTTTAAAAGTCAGTGACAGGATCAAAGCAATTAACTAACCAGCTTAACAAAATGAGATCCTTGAAACAGAGGCAAACTGCTACCCAGTGACTGCAGTAATGCCTTTCAGTATTTGCCTGAGGCATTCTTCATTCTGATCTGGACACAGAGGGCACAAAACAACTGGCAACCACATAAACATGAGTCTCAACTTGTTTTGTACATACAATCCTCCATAGGGCACTTAGGACTGTTTGGACAGGCAAGGCCATTTTCAACCATCTAGAACATATTTGAGTGTTGGTCTTCATGAACTATCATTGTCAATGTACACTTACTTTTAAAAGAGTAATTTCTTTTTTACATGAGCTCAGTCTTTTAGTCTGAATAAGAGTATCTAAGTAGAACTCTTTAGCACTAACTGAAATAACGCAGTTCTGTATCTTTTCTGAAATATCACTTAGGTAAAATTTCTTCCACCTGAAGTTGTATATAATCCTTATCTGAAAGTATGAAGCTAAGCCTTTTCTAATTTTCAAATTTATCCACCAATTGCTTCTTGAAGTCTTAATTCACATTTTGAAATACTAGAGAGTAAGAACTGCTGAAAACTGGACAGGCACCAGTCTAACTGGCCTTATACTTCAGTTGACACCCTATTACATTTTCATGCTCTTAACAGAGAAGTGACTCTGTGCCACTGAAAAAATTCTACTTGCAGAGCTTCTGCTGCTGGGAAAGACGTGAAAAGTTTGAAATAGCAAGAGTAGTTGGTGGGGGAGCTGACAATTTGGCTGGCACGCGGTCTGAAAGCCGCACACATATCTGAGGGTCAGCACGGCACTCGTTCCCATCCTCGGAGCAGGGCCCACAGGGCCAGCCCTGCCACACCAGCAGTGCCACAGCCGGCATTTCTGCACATTGGCATTGAGTATTTCAGTCTTCTCACAACACATTCTGTCTGCTGCACAGAGCTGTATAGTAACACTGCAGCAGAACGAAACCCAGCATTGCACATTATCACATAAACCCCTCTGCCCTTTGTGAGGCAGAGATTTTACAGACAGTGCCAGCTGCAATCTGTAGGAAGCAGTGTGAATGTTTCCATGAATTCAGTTGAAGATCATATGCTCAGGGTGTGGCCGTGGGAAACACCAGAGTATCTTACACACAGTCCCTAAAGCCCAATTAGTGTTCCTTTAATTACAAACAGACTTTTCCATATCCTTTTGCAATATTCCGCCCTCCCTTACCTGAATGAAAACCAAAATAAAATACTATGAACATTAAAAATATTACATAAATTGGACACAAAAATCTCTTCTTTAAAAACTGAAGTCTCACTTGGACAAGATACTTCATGAAGATGAAGTATTACATATCAAATGTAATAAAACATTACAAGCACTATAGCTACAGCAGAGAAACGTGTATTGAACACAGCTATTCTGGTCATGAATCACATATAAATTTTATCTGCACATTATTTATACATTCAAGCACATTATCTTCCCTCCAGGTGTAATATTAACAATAACATAAAGGCGGGAAATGTAATGGAAAAATCTCAGTTTAAAGCTTGTCAAAATTGCAAGCAGATGAAAATTTCCACTACCAGCATGGAAAATATTATATGGCTTTAATATAGGTGCCCATATTTTCTGCATACTCACATCCTGCATTTATTTTCCTTGAGAAAAATAAACCTCACAGAAGTCTCAGTCTGATTTCACACTCCAGAAAAAAGCCCTTGGCAGAATCAAAGCGCATGGAATTTGATGGGAAGCTTTTATAAGGATTTCTACCCAAATTAAGTTAAAAAATAATCATTTGAATGTGTATTTCTACAGACCAGATGCTGCCCTTGTTCGGTCAGTGTCTCAGCTACAAGTGCATTAGAATTTGGCTTTGATACACAGGGTGGACATCAAACTTGCAGGCATTACTTCCCTCAGACTGAGCTACTAAAACCCACTAAGAAATGTACTTTGCATGCATTTTTATTTTTTTTCCTGTACTCTTTAACTTAATAAGACATCTTAAAAGGCTCATCCCATTTCATGCACCTGCAGAGAGTCTGGACTTGCAGCCCTCAGCTGTTACCCTCTCAAAGCTGTACTTGTGCATCCTGTTCCACAGAGCATGTGAAAATTCAAATCCATCTTGCTGAGAAATTTTGTTCACAGCTGCTTGCTTGGCAGAGATTTGGCTGAGGTGGGGGAGGGAGGAGGGAGAGAATTTTCCAAGCAATAGGGAAAAACAGTACAGAACTTTCATCATCAATGGCCTTGACATTGCTGGAGCCAACGGAAACAACATCACCCAAGTGACTCCATGCGAGGGAACCATTCGGACACAAATAAAAAATCTCCTGCATTTATTTCTACCGTGGTAGCTTATGCCAGGCTTCCTTTGGTGAAATCCAGATTTCTCCTGCATAGGCTTCCTCCTGCTGTTGATGGAGCAGGATATTTGCTGAAACAAGCAGGTAATGAATGGGATATTCTGAATTAATCAGCATATATGCTGGAGAGAGGATTGTGTTCTCTTCTGAAGCTGTAAGAACAACTGTGTTTTTCCAAAGGAGCTATTAAGGTAACAGACACAGGATTTCTGTACTAAATCTTAACTGGATGCAAGTCTTGCTGGCAGGTGAATTCCGTAACAGGTACATGCCTTAGTGACTCTGAAAGTGATTCTACAAAAAACAAAAATGCCTGGCAATTGATACAGGCCTACACACAAAGAACAGGTAACATTTCATGAGGTAACTTCTCATTGCCATAACTCCTCCAGGATTCCAAAAGAAATAAAAATTTACAGGAATAAAGCCTGGTTGGTTTCCTCCCCAAACAGTAAATGTATTTCATTTTATCAAGAGAGTATTAGAAACCAAGTACTGCACAAGTCTACTTGATTACTGCTCAATGATGAGTATAGCGTACAGGGATCTCAAAATCATTTTTATTCTTGGTGTTTTCTTGTGGTATCCCAAGCCTTTACTGAATGTGCAGTGCTAAACACTTCCTGTACTGGTGGCATTTTACTGATGGCATTAGTTATTCTAGATAGCACATAAGTGTTTTATAGACTAGGAAGCAAAGTACTTTCAGCTTTGTCTAAACCAAGCATAGAACAGATTAGATACAGACCCTGATCAGAAGGGGCACTGACAACTTTACATGTATTTGGGTTTTCTACTCTAAAAGACATAATTTCCCAAATATTAATTCAATAAGATGTTGAGATATCAGAAAGCATCATTTGCAACCACAGGAACAAGTAAATCCACTCTCATGTCATTGCCACCAGACAACTTCCATCTTTGAAGTCATTATTGATCCTCAGGCTGCTTCATCACACCACTTTACAAAGCTCTGGAGAACAGAAAGAAACTTTTGATGAGTGTTTTTAAGGAACAGAGAACTTTAAATCTTAAGTGGCCATCACCCAGAGATCTGAACTCTGAACCTTACTTGGCTGGTGATCTCTGAGGGTCAGACATTACAAGAAATATGACCCTAAAGCATCTGTTGAAAATCAGACTACCAAACTGATGGGAAGTTCAGTCTAATCCAACGGTGGGACCCAAGTCAGCTACTGAAAATATATAATGCTACCAAATGTAGAATCATTACCCTGTGAAGAAAATGGTTTCAGTTCTAGCAAGAAAATCATAAAAAACAGCCCTTCGATGTAGTTTTTCCTTTAAGGTCATAGAGAAGCACCAAAAAAGAATATAAAGGGAAGACAGGAGCAAGAAAATTAAAAAAACTGATCCTGGATCAAAGAGTTGAGAGTCAGTTGATATATTCAGTAAGGGCTTTGTGAAAGAATTCTTAAGCTGTGTGTGGCTCTTACAGACATATCTATTGTGGGAGCTATTTTAACCAGCTTCATGTCTGACAGACAGTCTGTGGAATATAAATAAATTTCAGCTTCTAATACAGATATAATTTTCCTTCTCTGTAGGAGTGAATACCAATGAGAAAGTGCAGTGTTTAGGATCAGTCCACTTGGATTTACAGGTTTTGAGAAGCCTAAAAACTAACAGACAATTTTTGAAGGCCATAAGTAATAAAACCCTTAATGTGCCAGAGGAAAAAAAAAGGAATTTAAGAGATTTTCCCACCACTATGCTGCACGTTGTGTCACAACTGAGGTTTAAATATCCATTCAAAAATTAGCAATGGATTTACCATTCATTTCTGTTGGGATTGTCATCAGAAGTACTGGAAATAGAGAGTAAAATTCCTTGGGTCAAGTAAGAGAAAACCCAGACAAATTAAAAGTCAGGAAAATATAAACCAATATTTATCCTAATAAATTATCAGTCATTTATCATCTACACCAGTCTTTCACCTGGAGTTGCACTTACATGTCTCTGAGATGGTCTCAGGACAAAAATCCCTTCTCAGGCTGGGGCTTGGATATTAATGTCTCTCTCTAGGGACACCTGAGTTTAAATGAACATCTCCCACAAGGAATTCCAAGTGTTAAGAGTTACTTGAGTGAGACAATGTACCTGAATATTCTCTTTGCTCCTTAGAAACATGGGAGACTCTTCCCATGGAGAGAGGGAACCATTACCTAAAGTGACCTCCTGCCTCCAGCTCTATCCCCTTCTAATCTCTTGCTACCCATTTCAAGCACTCACCCCACAGACTGAATTGCATTTAGCAGCATTGTGGATGTCAGTTTTTTCAGCTACCTCAATAATGACTTATATGCTCTGCCCTAATAACCAAACTGACACAGCTTCACATCAGGTTCTACCTGCAATTCACAACTGGAAACTGCAGATTACCTACTTGGGGTAATGAAAATCAAGTGCTACATCCCAACTAAGTAACAGTCACCTAAAACAGACAGGCATTGATAAAGGTGACTGAAACATCTGATTCTAGTACTCTACTAAACAGTCACACTAGATTTTCCTGATTCCTTCAGTACTCCCATAAAGACGTAAGAGGAATGAGAAATCTCTTTTACACATAATCACAAAGGAATTACAGCTCTTAAGCAAGCCATCCTGACAGAGGACAAGAATGTTAAGAAAAGACAGGAACCATGAGAAAATTACTGGTCAGAGAATGTATTCGTAGACAAAAATGTGAAAAATACTACAATGTAGAATACAACTTACATTAAAATAGCATGCACAATATGTTAACACTAGATATCCATTTAACACCACAGCACATTCAAAATCCAGTACCTGATAATTACCATTACCGAGGATCAATTTAAAAATCTGCAGACATAAGAGTCAATCCATCATTTAGATTTTGAAGCATTCAAACTAAAAGTGATTTTGAACAACTCTACGGTCCTTTTAGTTGGGGAAATTTATTCACAGTGGTCAAAGCACACCAAAGAATTCTCAATTCTCTGCACTCCAAACAAAACAAAGGAACTGAATGGGTGTTAACTTCAGAAGCTAACTCGAGCTTTTTAAGTACCAGCACCATCAACTATTTTGCTCTCCAAAAAATACCCCAGGGACACCCACAACAGGTGCAGTGGAAATGGACCTGCCTAGTTAATCAAGATCATCCTTCTTTTTTTTAATTGAACTTTTACAATAGCAAAAGGTGAACAACACATATGAATACTGCAGAAAGCACAAACCCATTAGAAATAAATCTTATTTTGCTATTTCTCCAAAGGGGTAATCAGCCCCTAGTAGTGCCTGCATTTAGACCACGGTTGCACTCAGCTGTAAATGCACACATCTCGCATCCTGCCAATGCTGCTCCTCACCTGTGTGGGTCAGGAGATCGATCAAGACCAAAGGCTAAATTCCCCGGCTCTCACAGAGCTCCCAGTGCCCTCTGAGATGCCCTGAGGGTGTAAGAGACACCTGCCAAACTTGGCCCCGATGGATCTGCTGTATCCTGGATGGACTGAGCCAGGCCTAGTGGGCTTCCCAGTAAGCAGCAGGTGCCTGAGTGCCAGGTCATGTCATCCCATCCCACCCCAAACACGAACAAACCCTTCCCCTATTAGTGGCTTCCCAATAAAGAGCTGAGCTGAAGGAACAGGAATAATAGTAAAAAAAAAAAACAAACACCTAAAAAGCCCCTCCAAACCAACTCCCCCGCCCCAAAAAAAAGTTACAATTTGATGAAGAATAAAAAACCACACAGCATGTGTGCGTTCTGTTCAGTTTCACTGAAGTCCCTGAGTCATACCATGCCCAGAGCAGAATCAAACAACTCAGAAACAAAGGTCCTGTGAAAAGAGGGTCACACACACTGGGCCACCTCCAAAGACTGAAAATAAAGGGCACGTTGCTAAGTACGACTTTTAGAGAAACCCCAACAAGAGCCAGAAGAGCACTATGAAAATTTTGGGTGAGATCCCAACACAGAGCTGACACCTCACCTCAGCAGGGTTGTCAGCATCCGGAACATGGCAAACATGACTTGAGCAGTTTTGCAGTGACTGCAGTGTCCCAGTCACCAGGACAGATGAGCACTGTAGGCTGCCCTTAATCTGTCCTGTTTACACAGCCCTTTTAGCAGGAAATGGCTCCTCCCAGGGTTTAAGGGACCAAAAGATTCAAGTGATCTTGAAGTACAGAGAGGAGGTAGAGGAAAGGGTGGTATTCTTTCCCATCAAAGATCATTTTTACTTAAATATCACTCTCTGTTGAACTTAGACAACAGAGACTGATATTTCTCTCAGATTTCTGAGGCTTTAATTGACACTGATGAGCTTTGCCAAACAGCCCTAAAAATGGCAGCTCTGAAGGTATAATCCTACAAAAGCAGTACACAAGCACCCTTCTCTGCTTCCCAGAGGAGCTCAAAAGAAATGTATCTTTGTAGAGACAATATTTGACAAAGAGATTTATATATTCAAGGAGAAATGCTATTTTGCGCTGAAATTAAGACCAGGCTGTGAATCTAGATAGTCCCTTGAACAATTAGTAAGTTCTCTCAAATATTTGCACCACATCTGTAAGAGCTGAAAAGCCCAAACAGAACATGCACTAAAAATAAATAAATAAAGTGCATCCGCATTGCTCTGTTAGGTCTAAGTTTTGCTCAAGGTCTCTTCCATGGACCTTTGGTGACTGTTCAGCTGGAAATTAAGGGCCCAAGAGATTTTTGTGAAAGCAGTAAGGGATATCCTGAGTTCCAGCCAGCAGCCTAACAATGCAGCTTCCAACAGCCAAAACTGTGCGGACTGCGTTAGGAACATCACTTGCTACCGCCCTGTGTGCTTACGGGGCCTCCTTATAATTCCATTTTAGCTATTAAAAATGTTCTACTTATGAAAGATACTACACTTTAAGCAATAGGTTCCTACTCTATAAAAGTCAAACTATCACTTTTAATTGCTTTTTATTTCTCAATATGTTCAGGTAGTGAGCTTTGAAAGGTACACTGTGTAATTATAATACATTTATTGCAAAAAACAATTCTCACAATTTAGGCTGCGGAAAGTCTATTTCTAACTTCACTTTCATTTGTATTTCACCTCTGACCAGTGTAACTCAAAATTTTTTTTATGAAAACCTGTTCTAGGCTTCAAGGCAAAAAAAAAAAAAAATCCAAACCCAAACCAAAATTCAAACAAGACAAAACCCCCACTCAGTTTGTATTCAATTCTCATTGAAAACCTATGTATCTCCCACTGTTTTCTACTGTAAAATAGTAGATTTTAGTAGACAGATGCATTTCAGTCAGCAACATCCTCTCTCCTGCAGGACTGTGACATAGGTGGAGATGATCACTCTGCAATTGGATTAGTTTCTTGGCAAAAGCAGTTATGATGTACTTGCTGCTACATCCTAAGCTTTGTTAGCATTCCTTGTCCTAGCTGGATCTATGCCCCAGAGGGATAACTGAGGAATTATTGCAGAAAGCCAGCATTTGAGCTGTGGATTTCAGAATTAGCTGCACTTATGTCCAAGGGATGAAATGCTTCAATAACTTTTGCATTATTGCACATTACTTCTTACTTGTACTAAAGCGCATAAAAATAAGAAAGCAGAACTGTCTGAATTATACAACTCTACAATTTCTGAAGGCAAATCTTTACAATCCTAAGACAATTTATGTCCCATGCAACAGTTAAAGAGGTATGAACTGTTTAAAACTGTGAAAATCTCTAAAGTTCTCATTTTTTGTTACAACTGGCAGTTAATTTGAATTGGGGTCTTATAATTTAACTGCAGAGACAGACTTGTTGAGACAACTACAAATGTGAGTCTTCACACATTTATCACTCTCCCCATGTTTCTTCTTACAGCTTGATGGTACCTTGGGAAATGACTGCTCCATGTCATTTCTGCAGGGTTACTCCCCTTAAGTGCCTCGTGTCTTGCCAGCTCTCCCTGCCCAGGAGAAACCTGAGTGCGATCATTGCTCTTCCCTGAGAAGCTTCTTCATTACAGAAACTGTGATTATATTTCATTTATTCTTTCCATACCTCATTGGCCCTTACACTATCACAAGCCAAAACACAGCCATTGAAATGTAACTAAATTATTAACATGCAGAATGCTTGATGCTCACCTTATTAATCTAATTTCTTGTTGAGGTAGGAAGGAGCAAGGTTCAAGTAAGTGGTGAGTATTGATCCTGCCCTCAATAATCCAGATGTTCAAATGGTCTTTGTGCACAGTTCATCACCATTCCTGGAGAAGCAAAGTTGTACTCTTAGCAAATGCTTAGAGGGCAAATGTGAATTTTGTCTGACAAATACCATGTATGAGCTACGAGCATTAATAAAGTAAAAAAGAAAGTTAGGGAGTTGTTGTTGATCAAGGCTTTAAACAAAACACAAGTGTGCCTTCCTTTCTGTGCTAATTCTAGGAGAAGAAGGAAGTCAACACAATTAATGGCTGATAATTATAAAAATACTGTGTTACTTTATATAGTGCAGAATATAGCTTTCACAAACACTAAAGATTTCTCATTCAACTCCTTTCAGTCAAGTCTGGATAATATTACACTGTTTTTGTTAGCTAAATGTGTAGTTAGATAAAGATATGTGAGTCTCAGAGTACTAAATAATTCCCAAGACTATCAAGGAGAAATTATTTTTTCTGTAGCCAAGTAATTGAAAAAATAAATTCAGTTTCTTAAGGTGATATATACTTGTTTTTTTTTCATTTCAGGAAGCACCATGCACAGGGTATATACAGAAATCAAACAGATGATACTAAAGCTTAGTGACCTATATCTGATCCAAGATAGGAAATCTTATGTTCTGAGTATAAAGGTTCCAATTCAATTACACCTGTGAAACGGCATTAAGTATTCTAAAATAAATGAAAAGCATGAATTGCATTACAAAAATATAATATCCTGACACCTGAAATATTCTGATCCCTGAAAAAAACATGTCACTGCTAAGAAATCAAGAACATCTGTTTCCACAACATTAATTGGTCTTATGAGCAATTTGTTGTGGAGACAAAAAAAACTTAGGAAAAAAAAAATCATCAGGATGGGAGAGAAGGTGACAGTGGGGAAAAGAGCTCAATCCCAGTATCTGGAAACAAACTCGCACATTTTCTTCAGTTCATTTGAGATCTGGCACATTTGTCAGTTTTACAACATTCTCAAGCTACAGCTGCAAGGTACAAATATGTACAGGACACGGTGTGAACATACAGTATGATCATATATAAACCCCTTGGAACCACCAAAGCCTGAAAATTTCTGGTCTTTATAAAAGTTACCTAATAAACACTTAAAATTTGTAAAAGCTAAGCTACTTACTCAGGTGCAATGCTCAGGAGCCAACTCACAAATTAGGAGCAAAGGAAAACAAAATCCAGTTTATCAGCAAATACAAGTACGTAGCAAACCATCTTTGACTTGAGAACAGATTACTAGTAGCAAGTCTTCTCTGACCTGACTTATTTTTGGAAACACATGGTTTCCATGTCTTGTTTCTACTGTTGCAAATCTGCACATTAGGACATAAAAATTCTGTACAAATTTATAGTAGGTGGGGTGAGACAGTGCTGAGGCTGATGCCCAAAGACTGGGAGTTGATGAACAAATTCAGTTCCTCAAATAAGAAGCTGCATAGTTGGATAAGCCATGTAGCCTTCCGTATATTTAATTTTCTTCCAAGCCCCTCCACGTTATGAACAGTGCACAAAGGCACAATAATTTATCTAATAAGAGCAATCTGGAAACTAAGCTTACTAATATTTGCTGAATTAAGGCTGATAAAAAGATGCTAGTACAGGTCTCAGTGCAAAAACACTTAACAGTCTACCAAGAGCTGGATTTTCCCCCTCAGAGTGAATATATTTTTGTGTCTCTCACCTAATGTAGGAATCTTACTAACATTTCTTCATGAGCAGCTGTGACAGTTATGTAGGTGTTAGAAAAGTACATTTTTTCCCCAGCAAAACACCTGTAAGTAAATAATGGTAAATTCTGAAAGGGCACCCTAAACCATTCTGTAGCCACAAGTTATGCTGACCAATGGTTTTAGCACTCACATTCATCACATAAAGCTTTTTCTCCTAAAAGGCTAACTAATTTAAATTTACCAGATTATCAAACTTTATTTAAGGAGAGTATGGATGCTAATAAGTAAATAAAATTTAAACCACACATATCTTATTAGTTTACCTATAATTGGACACAGGAACCATAAATAGGAGTCACCACTGAAAAACAGGTATTTGTCCGTACAGGTAATGGGTGGTAAAAGTGTTTTTCTTTGAATGATTATGTTTACTAATTTACATCAGTGGAAGATGAGAAACATTTCCAGTGAGCTCAGTCCTACTTCCCTGAGAAAAAAAACAAAAACAAGGAGCAGCACCAGCTGCTTGGCAGGACTGTGCTGGAATGATAACATGGTCTCAGAGCACTCTTGCTCAGGCCATGGAATTAATTACTGATGAGCACGAGCACACCACAGCACTGACAATTGCTTCACCTTGCCCAGCAAACAAGCTGTTTTGCTCATGGTGCTCACTGCACTCATGCAGAGCTTCTCCAGAATTAGTTTTGCATGCATTGCACATCTTGAGCAATACTGGAACAAAGGAGTGGACCATGTCAAAAAAGATTTGGGGACAAGGACAATTTGATATACCAATAGCATAAAACTCGGTATTAAATCTACATGAAACTAAGCTAATAAACCCCATTTTATTTAATAACATCCACTCACTAATTTGAGTTAATCTTCATTAGCGATCCAGTTCTAATTAGAAAATTAGTATGAACTGGTCCTACAGTTCATTCAGCAAAACTCTCATCACCCTCCAATTTAAGAGACTCTTGTTCATAAAAAGATGACACATTCCTAAGAGAATGGAAAATGATTAATCTGAATTAAAGAAAAAAGATTAACAAAGAAAGGGGACAAAGAAAGAAGCTAAAATTACACAAAAGTCTTTTTATATCAAGTGACAAAGGAAGAATAGCAACCAAAAAAAAAAAAAATTCAACCCGAAAGCCAAGGAAGAAAACCAACAAAACCATATACCCAACAAAGCCATGCCACATCAAAGAAACTCAACCACGAGCTCTGCTGTAATTGTGTGATTGTGTAGGTTTCTACACTTCCTTGGATAATGTTCCAGATTTGTTGGAAATCTGGACAGGACTCTCATGAGAACAGGCTTTCTGATGACATTTTAGATACTCCCAGGTTTTAAGTCTGCCAGGAAAAATGCAAGAGCAGCCTTTTTCCATAGCAGTTTTGTACTTGGATTCCAACTCCAGCAAAAGAGTAGGAACTGCAGAGATGTATGAACTTAGAGAGGGATCAGTCACAAAACTTTCCACATTCCTGACCAGTGCTCAATATGGTACACCCTGAATTTTGGGGAAGATGCAAGAGAACTCTGATTTCATTTGACTCACTTCAGCCTTTTCTAGTTTTGACAAAAGTATTAATTGGTGGTATTTAAAACAAACACCTCACAAGAGTCGCAGCTTTATTCAGTTTGTTACCAAATAGTTTTCTAAGGAAGATCAATGATTTCTGTCTGTCTTGAGTACTGTGTTGTGAGTTGAACAGGAAGGATTCCTGCAGCTTACAGATACGGCTGGTAAATAAAACAGGATGTTATAAAGGTTACCTTCCTTACACAAAACAAGGAAAATACTGAAGCTGTTGGACTGCGAAAAGGCATCTTCCATCAGCAACAACAATAACATGCTTGCTACATTTTGGAAGGGGAAAAAAAAGCCAATGCAACAACTGATTTTCTATTACTCCTTTCTGCTGACAACAAAACTAGAGGCAGTTTCATTCCTGAAAACGACGACATAACTACAACTTCCACATGTATATCTTGCACTTCTTTGCAAGAGATGCAACTTAGAAACAGGTGTTCTGAAAACCACGCTCTCGTACAGTCAAGACAAAGTTAAAAGGTCTTCTGGGGGAAGGAGGTTCCTGGGGCTCAACCACCTTTTCTATTATTGACATAGATTTGCTTCCATACTTTTTTTTTATTACAACATATACTGTCCAGTTTTATGGGGAGAGAACAGTAAGTTCTTCCAGAGGGTTGCAGGAAAGTGAAAATCCTTTTTCTAGACATTTGTGGACACAGACAGCTTTAAAAATGCAGCAGTCCAAGACTTTTGGAGCACAGGAGAAGGAATGAAGGCACATTTGGTTACTATACAGAGATTCTGTTAGATTAAAAGAGTCAACAGGATCTGATGGAACACAAAGGAGAATGGAAAGAATTACTTCCATTTCTTTGGGTTTTTACGTTTTTAGCTAGGAAAAAAGGTCTAGATACTGGCAAATTCCCAGGAGCAGCACTGGTTTGCCTTTGAAAGCTTAGGTTCTGCAAAGTGAGGCAGGAAAGGCAGTTGAATCTCTTCAAACAGAGAAGTTGCTCGATAACTTGGTGACCTTCCTGTTAAGCCCAAAGGGCCCCAAACACACAGAATCCATAAGACCCATGACATCATCAAACACTGGAAGTTGTTAACCAAATGCCCAGTGTCAGGAAACAACTATCTGTCTGTGACAAACTGAGTTCTTCCCTCTCTATAGGACTGGAACTAATTTATTTTCTATCAAAGTATGCTTACAATCTTTCTCTCTCTCGTCAAAAGATGTGATTTCAGCAATCACTTGCACGTTACCCATCTGGAAAGCCAAAAGAAATTGGTTTTAACCTGCTTTACTGGAATGACACTCACCCAAGAAACTAGTGCCCTTTGAAATGGTCATCCTCTAGGAAAACATAGTTGATGTGAAAAATCATCACATGTAATCCTTTCGTCATGTTCAACGCTCTGAGTATTTAAGTGTTTGCTTAAAAACATTACAAATGGATTCTGGAAATCCACATATATTTCTTGGAGCTTTTTAAGTTCAATAAAACTGCTTGCATTCATCCACATAAGATCATGTGGTATTTTAGGAGGAACACCTTAACTATTGTGCTGCAGTTTATTGAGACAGAAGTATTGTTGATTGGCATTAATTAGCTGCTTTATTTTTACACTAAGCAGTGCACACGGTTCTTCCTATACCAAGTCATACATTAATGTTTTTTTTAAACAGGTACAAATAACATTAGGTGTGGTAAATAACCACTGAGCACCCTCTGTGTCTCACCTTTCAAAAGTAGGCGTGCCATGGACCCAGGACAAAAGACATTTCTGCAACACAAACTTACTGTTCAATACTTTCCTGCTCATCCCTAGCTTTCCCCCCCCCTTATTTATAACTTTTAAATTGTTCTGGATTTGCAAACCTTTGGCCTTGCTTCGTGCTCTGAGCATCATCCATACAGTCTCACTAAGTATGTGGACTTTATAAGTTGCTCCTTGTAACTTCAAGGGTTTTGTAGAACTGAAGACTCAAAAGCCAAATGGAATCAGAGAGCTGAGGAAAAACAATCGGTCTCTAATGAGCCATTTGTCAAACTGGACAAAAGCTGTAGAGCTTGCAAAAAGCTTCCAAGGAGTAGCATTAATTCCAGTCTCACCCACAGACACCTCACGTCCATGGATATGTCTCTCACTCTGCAAGACTCACATGTACATCCCGCTGTGGCCAGCTCCCCGCCCTCCCGTGCTCGCGTGCAAAGGAGGCAGCGACAGACCCGCTGAGGGATCCTCGGCTGCCAGACTTCCCCTTGCAGTTCTGCTAACCTCAATGCTGACCTACAGTACCCTTAGTTTTCCATTCCTTAGACTCTCTTACACAAATATAGCCCAGGATGCCAAATTGGGCTGTGTTTATTCCAAGAACACAAAGACGACCATTTTCACATCTAAGAAAATGACATGTCTTGATAAAAAATTGAAACATTTTCATACAATGCCAAAAACAAATGAAGTTTTCATCAGCATCCCAGATCCCCGTGGACTGGTTTCTAGTCTATTCTACTGATTCCTGGAGCCCAATGCCAAATTCATGTCTTCCCAAATTTGATTTAATCCTCTCTTGCTTGAACTCCTTATTTCACATTAGCTGGGAACCTTCTCAAAGGTTTTCAACTGTGCCCATTAGTAGGTGTCTTTCAGGGAGAGAGTTAATTTAACCACACACAGAAACAGTCCACAGTTGCTTCAATGAGGTGCTATTTTTCATCTTTGCCTTTTAAATCAAACTGAACATTTGGATTCCAAGTGTTGGAAACCATGGAAAATACCCTATAAGTCAAAAAGCAGCACTGCAAATAAGCTGCTTTCTTTTCAAAATCAAAAAGCAACATATTTTTCTTTTAAGTGATCTACCTAAATTTTCAAATACAACAGCCCCATCACAAGATTCTTGGTTTCATTTTGCTAAGTACATTAAGGCTAATTTGCAGTTCAATGGTGAAAAAAAATTCCTGGCTTTTTTTTGTGTGCCATTACCAATGATGATAAATAAATACCAAATACTTAAAAAAATCTATCAATTTATTGTAAATACTGAAAAGCAGCTTTCCACAGGGCTATTAGAAAAACACCTTCATTTCATCAAATTGACCTTAGCTAGAAAATGAGCAGCTCATAGCCTTACAACACTAATTAATAATAGGATGCTGACAAATAAAACAAGCTGGTAAATATGAATCTTGTTCATAACAAGATTGCACAAGAAAATATACTGTAATGACCCTGTCTGAGCATCCTGTAATAGCCCATTGTTCCTCTCTATTACTGTCATTCAGCAATTTTTTTAATAGCGGATGTGTGGCTGCAGAGGAACCAACGCAACATGGGACTGCACGTGCACAAATCCTGCCCCATCCTAGAGGTGAGGAGATGGTCCCAGCACTCCTGGGCTGCTCGCTGGATGTGGAGATCTACCCAACAACCCCAAATCTCTGCATAGCTTGAATGAGAGAAATAAAAATATTTAGCTAGAAGTGCCTAAAGGATTTGTAAACTGAGAAGAGAGCAGAATCATTTTACCTGTGCAGGGCAAATTACAGGAACGACAGGAATGAATAATGGAAAATCATAGGCTTAAATTCTGAGAGATCATGGAGTCTTTTAGTCAATAAATGGCAGAAGAAATAGGAGGTATCCTTCTGTTCCATAAATGAAGAGGAAAGGTGCTAATAAAGATCTTTAGTGCATGACAACTGCATATTTCACCTGCTCTCTGTATGACAAAAGATGAGCTAACTCAGCACTGCAGTTACTGACACCTTAACTGGACCATGGACTGAAACCCAGCATCTGGTTTTGTTACCTAATTAAAATAGTGACTAGACAACTAATTTCATAACCATACTGGGAATTCATGTCATGCAAATTACTGCAAGTAGTGATTTCTCACCAGTTAAAGGAATCTTTCTGTTTATCAAAGTTTGACTGACCACAGGACACCTAACTGAGCTTTGTCCCTGCAATGAGAGTCATGCTAAAGGCAACATCATTCCGTTCACTGATTTGTTCAGTTCACTTTCCTATGGGAACAACATTTTAAGGTTCAAGCATTTTTTCCTTTGTGCATTTGTTACTCCTTCCATCATTTTGTCTTCCTTGCTACCAGGCTTCTTTGTTTTATTGTTAATTAGTACTCAAAGAAGAAGTTGGACAATGTCCTGTTTAAAATCTGTAAATGTTTAAAAATATAAAAGCTCAGAATTTTATGAAACCCAAGGACTAAAGAAATTGTAAAAATAAAATAAAACAAAACAAACCTCCGGCTTAACAATTTCCACATTCCTGTATGGTATAATGCTATTTTTGAACACTTTGGTTTGGCAAATGTGCATTCCCACAGGAAGTTGAGTTATCACAGATAACTCTGTCATGCCAGTCTGTCTTCATTGGACAACATGAATTTCCATAGAAACCTGTCTTTCCTTGCCTATGCTGACTTAGAAAGGTTACTGGTCCCTAAAATCTGCTTTGAACCGGGGTTCTTTTGGTGCTGCCACACTGTAGCTGTGTACTCTGGAGGTGGCAGCAGCCACTGCCATGCTCCGGTGCCCCAGTGCCCCTGCAGACAGCACAAGTATTCTGCCATCCTTCCAACAAACCCTGAATTACTGCCATGTCCTTCACTGGTCTGTAATGTGACTCTAGGAAAAGCTTAGCATGTCAGCAGACTATTTTATCCCTGCAGCTCTAAATAAAAAGTGTCCAGTTAAACTACATTGTCTGAATTCTTCTCTTGGATTGCACGCACAATTTTTAGAAGAGAGATCTTCTCTAGACAAAGTGCTCTGCTTGTACAAGCTCTTCTGAAATAATTGGGGGAGAAAAAGGAAAAGAAAACCTAGGCCCAGCAGCTATCCTGGTGGATCATGCTGAAAGGTTAAAAACATCTGAATGATTTTCCTAGATACTCTCAAAATGCTTATACGGCACATCCAGCAAGCAGGGCTGGGGGAACAAAAGGCTCTTAAAAGATCGTGCTGTGACTTCCATAATCAGCCCAATAATGACACTCTCAAGAGTTGAAGATGGACCAAAATCACCTCCTGTAGTCAGAAATTAACAATTTCCAGAATGAGAAACTAAAAGTAATTTCAAATTAATATGACTGTACTCCAGACAGAACTGTTTGAGCTTCCAATTATAACCATTACTCCTGTTTTAGATAAACCCTACACTGTGATAGCAAATAGATATGAAAAAAAATCTATTTCCACTTTACTCACTGGTGTGTAATCTGTGGCAGTTTTAATTGCACTTAGGACATAACACACAGAAAATTACAGAAGTGATACAATCTTTCACATCTCCCTCAAGGAAAAATGATGGAGGGTGAGATCCCCCAGTTCTGTAGGACAAGAAGACCGCAATAGCAGAGTTTAACTTGATGGGAATTCTTACTCTTATTGGCATATTGGTTTCTAAAGTTCTTCTTTTCTAGGACTAATTTTCCCTGTTTGTTTTCAGCAGAAAGGCTTTCATTTCCTGATGCACATACACAATTAACAGATTAGAAACAATTTTTTTTTAAAACCCCTCTTTACACACTTCTTCTAAAACTGGAGAGAAAAAAAAACCCCAAAACAAAACAAAGGAAAAAAACAAACCCTCCCCCGCAAGCCCCACACTACACTGGCACGAACACAACCACAAGAAAGGCTGCAACTTAGTTCAGTGTTTAAGTGTCTACTTAGCATGTGCTTTTTCCCAACTGCTGCCAGCCACACACAAACCCAGCGCAATCCTGGTGGCCTTCCATGCATTTTAACACAATAACCACCACATTTAATAAAGAATGAAGAATGCACAGTGGTAGCCACACGGAGCACTTGAATAGCACTCAGGAAAGAGCCTTAATTTGGCTTTCCTGAACTTATTGAAGCTAACTTTTTCCCCAGTACACACTAAATCAATGTTAAAAAGGTTCCCGATCCCAGTGCTTTGTTACGGTACACATGGCTGCTGTTCCTCTGCGAGGAAGATGGCTCTGAAGTTCAACACAGTCATTTATGGAAAGGGTTCCTACCCCCACCTTCCCCTTCCAAGAAACTGGACGTGTGAAGACAGACATTTCTTTGAGAGGAAGAATAAGGCAGAGGTTAATTTCATCTGCATGAGCCAGTATAGGATAAGCTTTTGGAAATACTGTCAAGCCACATTCTTAATGCCTGGCAAAGTGACTCACTCAGAGTCATCACAGGAAAGGAAGTTGAACAGAATCAAAAACGGAACAGGATGGGGGCTTAAACAGGAGAAAGAAGTGAGAGAAAGGAAACTGGATTGTATAAAGTAGTCTGAGGTTACACATTCTAGAATGAGATTATTTTTTAAATAAATATATAAAGTATGTATCTGTAAAAATATATACACATACGCATATATAAAAATACATGTATGTATGCATGTATTTACAATAAAAAGCTTCTTTCTATTTAAAGAGAGACTTGTATTTGTGGATTGCCTTCCAAAGCTGCCTGCTGAGGTATTTGTTTCTGTTTGAGGTGGCATTGACATGGTCTGGGAAATAAACAACAATTCCCTCTAGAAACCCACAAATTTTTAACGAACACATTCCTATTCCACACAATATGAAACTCTCAGAATATGGAGCTCCACACTCATGTACAAATCCACCACAATGCAACAAACACATTAGTACATCATTCCCTAAAGAAACACTGAACAATAAACAAGACACTTTTTTATTCTCCCACCAGAAAATGCATAATTGACTTTTACTAGAAACTCCATGACACACGGCAAAATTTCTCTCCTCCAAACTTTTTTACTGTGAAAGTTTGGATGATTAGCCACCTAACATATCAATTTTAGGTAACTCAAACAGAAAAAGTATGTAGACTGTCTCAATATGTAAGACAGTTACAGCAGACTTCATCACAACAGAAAACACATTACTTGTGCAAGAGAATGTCCACCAACAAAAAGAACAATTTTGGTCCCCAAGGAAGATGACAAAAACAGTTTTTAATATCATCAAGGCAATATTCAACTGAGTCACAGCTCTTTAGGTTTCAGTCATGTCACCCGTGAGTACAAGTTCTGACTGTATAATCCAATACCAATGACTGTCCTTTTTTATGTTCAAGGGGACACAGAGAAAGATGAATACACACATTAAATCATATAACTAAAAAAAGAAACTTCAGAATCAAGAAGGCATGCCTGGTCAAAAAATGATCCTGGAAAAATGTATTAGAATAAATACTTCTAAATTTTCCTAAAAAAGCTTATCTCTGTTTGTGTAATATTTCTTATTTAATCCCCAGAGTGACACCTGCTGGACTTCACTAACTGAAACTAAAGGGCAGATACTCCCATTATACAGAATATTTCAGGATAAAAATTGCAAAAATGTGCCATTTTAGTAATAAAAGGCTGCAAAGTATAAATTTTCCTTCCATTTAGGATACTAAATAAATACATAGCTGCAACCGCAGAAGAAGGAAGTATAATGTCAAAAGGTCTTACTCATTTCTGAAAAGTAAATTTTTAAATTTCTGTCTAGGAAGGATTATAGAGCACGACATTTGGTGACAAATTATAGTAATTTCTGATAATATTAATATGGAAAAAATACTTTTAAATCCTAAAACAAATGAGTTCTGGTATAACAAAAATGGTCTCAATACATCCTTTGTTTTACTTTCTTGAAACTCTACCAGAATTGTCAGTACTGGGATAATATAAAATTCATGAAAATTAATTGGCAAGATTTTACCACTGTGATGGGGGAGGGGAAACGTAAGGAGAAAAGCTAAATGGTAATTCAAAGAGTGACACTTTATACCCATACAAGCATTCAAGGTTGTGCAGTTTTCAAGCTGAGAATATCAAAGAATAGGTGGAAAAGATGATGTAGATTTTAGGAACATAAGATATTCAGCCTAAACACAGCTAGTGGCATACAACAGTGTATGAGGCAGGTGCAGGTGCTTTGAACATAGAAATCAAAAGGAAAAAGTTACTAATTTCTCTCTTTGGCTCCTTGTTCATAGTACTACATAGGAAGTCAGAGTGGTATGGGCCTCATTAAACAAAATTATCACTAATTTTTTGGGTGATATTTTTTCAAATGTAGCCTGCATGACGCAAACATAAATCCAGAAATACAACATTGTTTTATTTTCTAAAATTCAGTTAGAATGGTCAGCTACAGCTTAATAATGGCCAAAACTGCCAGAAAAGGCTTGAGTGACACCTAGGATATATTAAAAGGTAACGGCCTCAGGCACACTCAAATTTACCACAAGAGCCTGATTTCTTTTCTTGAAGGGAGAACATGGCTTCTCTCAAGGAAAGTCTTTTTTTGGTGCATTACAACGAGTTAAATGCATTTCAAATGCATCTTTCCAAAGAAAAGCAACTCAAAATAAATCACTTTTGGACAGCGTATACTGCAGAAATGATTGAAAGTGTTTGCACAGAGCTAGGGCAGAAAAAGGATGACTTTGCTGGGAAAATGTAAACAGTATAAACAAACTTGGGAGACTGAAGCGTAAGAGACAACTGTTAAAACAAAACTTGAAAATGTGAAAGTTTAGCCTTTCAGTTCTGCCCAGATACTAAAATAGAACAAAAAGTGTTGCTAAGGAGAAATGTTCTAATGGAACCCAATTTTGTAAGATCTTCTGTTGTACCACACTGGCTGTGGAATTCTCCATTAAGGTAACAGGTGAGAAGTAGGCTATTTTCTACTGCTCTTTGTGCAAATTTTTTACACTGAAAACATCAGAGCTGCCAATGTGAATGCAAAAAGTAAAAAATAATGGGTTGTGTCCATGTACAGAAAGCTTTCTCTGTTTTCTTTTAAGCATTAAAAGGATGCAGCATTCAGATATATGCAATTCAGAATATTAGCACTTGTGATTCCCAGTTTTCTAAACGGTGAGGTCTAGGGTTAATCTACTTTGAAAGTTTCTTTATAAACCTATGTTCTGTCATTAGTTGCAACACTGGCAATAATGGAAGTCAGCGTGAGATGGACCTGCATATGCTGTATGTAGAAATAATATACTATATATGTTATTGTATCTCTAATACACATAAACACACATAAAAACACACTTATTTTACTGCCTGAAAGTTATTTTTTGCCAACTCACATCTGTTTTGACAGTAGCAGTACTCATTCCTTCCTCGACACAGTAGTATCAAGGATATAGTTAATTCCAGAGCTCTGACAATTTGCTGCTCCAGGCACTTAAAATACTCACTAGGGACAGAGCAGTTCCATAAGCGAGTAAAGACTGTTTTCAAAAAGTGCAAAGCTTGACTGAGGAAACTGCTGCACATGAAACTCAATGACAGAACTACCCAGGCTTCCAGAGCAGAGGTGGCCAGGGCACCGAGGCAACGCCAGTATTGTGTGTGTGCCACAGGAGTGGCAGCTGATCAGAAGCACCGAAGGGATTTTGGTACCAAATCAAGAACATCGTAAACATGTTGGCAACAGACGGGAACAACTTCTTAAGGAGAAATCCTGTTTTGTTTTCCTAACTGTAGACTTGGACTTCTCATTGGAGAAATCCCCTCAATGGCTTTAATAGATAGCTTATGTTTTATGTTTAGCATTTACTACTGCAGTGACTAGATGTACCTCAGTATACGTGAGGAGATATACACTTTACACGTGTTATTATTAAAACCCTATCGATAGTGCTGGTTTCTTCCAAATGACCATGGCCCACTTTGAATTGCATTACTGCATGACTTCACGGACTTTTGTGGGTCCAATCCCACCCAGCTCCTGCACAGGCCAGGAATGTTACTGGAAGAAGATGATTACCTCAAATGTATACAATATAGAAGCAAGTTAGTAATGATATGGGTGGCAAAGGAAATTTGTTAATGTGCTTTCTTCCCTCGCTTTTGTTCTTAATTGTATCCTGGTCTAAAATCTAAACTGCAGTACCCAGACAGCACACAGAAAAATCCTGTATTCCCAGAGGAAGTCCCTTTGCTGAACCAGGTAAGGCATTGGTGACCCAGCAAGACACATACAGATCTGTGTTTTTCAACTGGAGCACTCAAAAATTACAGAAATTACCAAAAAAACCAGCTGCCAACAGACAGCAGAATGCAAGTGCCTGGAAGGGTGATGTTTGTATAATTCCTTCAACAGAAAAATACCCACATTTAGGAAGGTCTTGCCCTTTGATAGTCGGTGGACAAATTCCCACTGGTTCTCAGTGGACCAGGATTTCAACAGTTGTGTTGTATCAAGAAAAGCCTATTCACAGGGACAAATACTACATCTCTTAATGCAGAGAAAGACTCCAACTGATCACAAACTCAGGGTGCAGTAACATTTGAAGGTGCAAGGACACACATAATGCAATTCTTGAACTTGCAATGCATCTTACATATCCAGGTACTTAGTTTTGCCCAGTAAAAAGTGCAGTCACACTGTTCTATGTCAATACCCTGCCTTTGTCTTTGCTTAACCTGCAAATAGTGCAGATTCTGGCATCAAACCTGCAAACACACGTGTGCCTGGCACATCGTCCGTGGGCAGACCCACTTCAGCCTACACCAGCTGCTAATAAAAATCTGGATAACTTAGCTGATACACTTCTGAAGACAGTTGTTCCCACTGCACTGATCATTAAAACACCATATGCACCTTTTATGTGAAGTACCATCTTAAGCGACTTAGTATCACCAAGTGCCTTTTGTGTGGATTAAAGACTGTGGGATTGCTCCTTCTTTGCAGTGAAATAGACAAGAGTTTAGGCAAACTACAGAAGAAAATACTGTGCAAACACAGGTTGTTATTTTTAATTAAGAATTTCAGACAGTACCACAGCACGTGTACTTTAAAAGAAAACACATGGGTTCAGGTCTGGTCTTAACATCGATCTAGATCTAGAGAGTCTCCTTTCAAAGCACTGAGAGGACCGCAGATTCTGAGCACATCCCTGACCTGAACAGGCTTCAGCTGTTAGATGCATTATTAGTGCGAGGGAATGACAAGATCTCCAGTATGCACAGTAGGACTGGGAAGACTGCATTGGCGCAATTATAAGAGCAGCAAAGTCCATCCCCAAGGTACCTCACATGAGTTTATTAAGGCAAAGAGAAAAAAACTCAGGGTTTTTTATAACTATTTCATTATCTTCCCTTATAAACTGCATGGATAACTAAAAGATTCATTGTAGATCAAATCCAAGTGTGATTTATAGCCTAACAAGATTTATTTTCCTGCTTCTATGGCTCCATTGCTTACACACACGAGCAAATGACTAGGATTACCAATCTCAGCACTGCAACCGCATTGGTAAAACCAGAGGGTATCACATCTGTTTTGGAAACTAAAGGAGTGCCAAGACTTTTAACTGCCTATCAGCTGGTACTTGAACGCACGGAATCACACACTTTCCACTGTTCAATAGTTCCTCAAGGAAAGGAAAAGTGGGCAATTAGCTGTCAATAAATCAGTTCGGTGTTTGCGGTTAAAAACCTCAAAGAGTAACACGCCGGCACGCGTACAGGCTTCAAACTAACCCAACTTTTCCGCAAGCAAACAGAAAGCCCAAACAAAACAGAAGCTTTACCTTTTAAGTTGTGTAATTACAACAGAAAACCTAATTATGAAACAACTCAAGTATGACCGCTTTCTGGTACAGCAAGTTTAGAGAAATACTCAGTAAGCAAACCTACACCACTTTATCACCTAATTCAGCCTCTATTATAAGAGCTGCAGTTGCATTGAGTTAATCTCAAGGACCCTTTTCAAGCCAATGAGCTTCTAATTCTCTCCAGATGCAAAGACAGAAATTTGGTTAGTTAATATTAGAGGTTTCAGGCAGAATCCTTAAAGGGCTGATTGGGGCATTTTATCTCCTTTTCTATCTATTTAGCCTACCAAGCATAGACGATAACAACACCAGTGATAAAATCAGCTCAACACCTCGCTAACTAAAAATAAACGAAGGTTCTCCTCGCAGCGTTTCTCGGCGCAGATTCCGTATCCCGCGCCGAGGTTCGTGCCAGAGCATGCACACACGCGTTACTATCGCTGCGTTCCGAGGGCACACAACTGCTGCCCGTGGGGACAACAATGAATCCGCTCGGAGCGGCACTCACCACGCGGAGTTTTTACGAGAACGCTTTCAGATGAAGCTGTGAGGAGATGTCTCGCTCAGTCCCTCCGCGGCCAAGTGAGAGCGGCGAGAGCGCAGTGCCCCGGCTGGGTGTAATCCAGAGCCCGAGGCTGGCGGCTCTCCCGGCGGAGCAGCGCTGCTGCGGGAGCGCCGGGAGCGTGTCCGATGGCAGCGCGGAGCGGCGGCAGCAGTGAAACATCAGAGCTTCCTGTTACATCACCCGACCCCGCCTGCGGCCGGCGTTGAGTTACTTTTCTCTCCCGAATGGCATGTCCCGGGGAAGCCGGGCTCCCCTGGCATTGGAGCGGGGAGCTGGCCGAGCCCCGGCGCTGCCATCTGCTCCCGGACAGCGCAGCCTCGGCCCGCACCTGGCCCCAGGGCGGCTCCGCTCGGCCGCCCCGACTCAAAGCCGGCGCTCTGAAACCACTTGCAAAATACTCGCTCGCTGCTCTGGAGGAGACCACGGGACCTGTCCTTTCACGTATCGAGCCGGTGAGATTCGTCGTCCTCCTCCTCCAGCTAGACCCAGAGAAACAAATTAGTTTGGACTTTTATTCACAAAGAACACAGGAGAGCTGCATTCCTCCTCAGTATGACTGACCTGACCCACCTCTGCCAGCGACTGCAGGGGCTGCATTACATCCCGTACCGTAAGGGCTGAAAAACTCTACACAGAAACACCTTTATTCCTCAGATGTAAACCAGCTACAAAGATCAGATTCAAAATTTCAGTTTCAAGCAGGCGCATTGTTTACAGTGCCACTTTGTTTTGTACCCAAGAAAAAGTCGTATTTAAAGAAATAAGTCTTGGAAGTATCAAGGGTAGAAAAAAAGCAAAAGGAACATTATCATTGCTGCACACATCTCTATGCTATATTTTTCTAAACACTGGTGATTTGAAAGCACAAGTATGAATAAACTGCCTAGTTTGAAAACTGCCATGACAGAGGACAAAACAGAATTAACAGCAGTCTTCCTACTAGCTTCGAAGAACATTGTAACAGGAGCTAAAAACGTTTTTTTGAAACCATTTGTCACTTGTTTTTATACAATCGTTACCTGTAGTAAGGACAGAATCTGTGCCAAGTCAATGGGCAGTTACTGTGTGCACAGGACAACACTGTGCTGTAAAATGGGGAGTTCATGGAGCATTAAATTCAAATTATATGAACACCTGGAACACCAGTACTCCTTATGGAACACCATAAAAGCCTCCCAAAAGTCATGCTGTTATAAGGACCTATCAAAATTTTACCACTGAATTTGCTCATAAAACAAGATAAAATATTCTGCTTGTTTCTCACTACCTGTCACTCATCCACTTTTTTTTTTTTTACCAGCAGAATCATATGTGGAACATGCCGTGAACTGGATGAAGGAATTCATCTGGCCATTGATAACATTTTCATCAAGAAGGAAAACAGCAAGAAACACAAAACTAAGGGGGAAAACCCCCACAAAACAAACAAAAAATACTTCAGACAAAACCCATACCCAATCCAGGGTCGGGAAAAATTGGAAGAGGGAAAAGAGGGGCAGGAATACTGTAAATCCAAATGACCCCTTGACAACACAAATTTTGAAATCCTACTCCAGGTTTACCAAGAGCAGACTTGGATACTCCTTTGGCACATGTGAGCATTGGTATGTCTATGATCTTACATCAACAGGGGAATATTTGAGTTCTATAATCAGTGAAGAACTGAGAACTGGCACTCTAAACCTCTAGTCATTATAAACAGATATAAACTGGAGATTAGCTCTGATTCGCTCTAATTCTGAACAGTGGTGGAAACTAACTTCTCTGAAACAAATGGTGTCACCTCAGGTAGTGGAATTTCATCAGGAGTGAGCCTGATAACATTATTTTAGACCAATTAGGTCTAGGTTGTAGATGCAACATGGTACATTACACAATGTAACTTAGAGAATGATCCATGTATTCCAGCCACGCACACATCTTCAAGACAGGCATCTGAATTAGCTAGAGGCATTTATTACACAGGCCATGTTTGGGCTTGTCAAACTCAGTGGAGTTGTGTGCAGGCTTTTTTGTTTGTGGGGACTTTTTCAGTTGGTTGGTTGCTCTGGGAGTTTTTTGGGTTTATTTTTACAAAGTCTTATGTTCTACTGATTTAGGTAACATTAAAACTTGCTTATTCCTACCCTACAGATACTGAGACCCCTCATCTGGTGCAGTCCGCACTTCAGAGAGCAGTGGCCCCCGGCACTGCTGCATCTCCCCGTCCTGTGGCTGCGAGGAACGTAAATCACACCCGTACAGGCTGCCCTGGTTACCGACAGCGGAGGAGGGAGCAGTTCAAGGGGACCTAAATGTGCAAACGTACCTCCACTGGAACCAAAGAAGGCTTAAAAGCGGGCAAAGCGAGTAAATTCAATGAATTCCCCCTTTTCCATCAGCGCGATCCCGCCCGGCGCTCGCCGCTCCGCCGGCGCCCTCTCGCGGCCGCCCGGGGCATAAACGCAGGCGCGGAAGCTCCGCGCAGGGATTCGCCCCGAACTCAGGTACCGATTACCCTGTGTGAACACCCCGAACCACAGGCGTACAGCTCCTCTTTACCTGAACCTCGCTCTTTCTTTAGAGACACCACTGAAAACAACCACTTAGGAAGCGTAACCCTTTGGTTCCCTTCACTAAGTTTGGAAAGGTGGGAGCTAGAAAGATGAAGACTTGCTCAAAATGTAAATAAAGACCTATCAGCTTTGAGAGAGTAAATGGATTGGAGATGCAGGGAGAAATGCTGGCTCAAGTGAACTGGAAATAAAACTGAAGCAGGGGGTAGAAAATAAAAAGGAGAAAAAGGAGGCCATACCAGTAAAAATATGAGGGAAAAAAACCATGAATAAAAGGACATTAAATTATTTCTCAAAGACATTTTGCTTCATCATCTGCATGGATTAAGGGTACATACCTAGTTGTTGCAGGTCAGATAATATGCAGAAACTCATCAAACCTCTGTAAAATTGCTTCAGCATGTTGGCTCTTATGATACAGAATGGGAGAAATTTCACAGCACCCTGCATTTCCCCTCCAAAGCAACTGGAGCAAATTCTGGAATGAAATGACTGGATGAATGGTCTCTAGTCCAGTGGAACTGTACAGTTGCTGTAACACTTTAGCACAGCTTCGTGTTCTAACTGCTTCACCATTCTGGCACCTGATCCATATCTTTTCCTGTGTCGTGCCTCAATGATCCCCCTTCTACATTCATCCTTAAATTATCTTTGGGAAATGCATAAATCTTTTTTCTTATTCTTAGATTTGGTTGTTCTGCAGCTGTGGGAGATACAGGAGCAAAAAGAAGTGAATGAAGCAGAAGGGCACAAAAGAAACTTCTTGTTATGTTGGAGATCGTATTACCTTGCAGTTTGGACTTCTTTATGGGAAAAAATATCCCTATGCACTGTAGAACTAAACAAAAACAAGGCAGGAAGACAGCAGGATAGCTGGTGTGGTGGCCAAATGGAGAGCACACACAGCTGAGAACAGCATGCACTCAGATCAAATCTTGATTACAATCAGATTAAGTTTTTACAGTCTGTGACATTGCAGTCTTGATTCTTATTGCACTAAGTAACAAGCCTGACAGATGAATCACTATGAAATGTTTTCTTAGTCAATTGAAACAGAGGTACTGTTGACATGCTAGAGGTACAAATTTTCTTCAGTCTCAACAGTGACATAAGAGAGCCCTCACTGGATCACTTAATTACTGTTACTGCAAAATGTACTTGCTGCTTGTAGTACAGCAGCACAAGGAGTTTCTTCAGGACAGTGTAAGTGGGGTAGAAGAGGATGGGACAGTACCTGTTAGTCCTATCCTACAGAAATCCTGGGAGGAGTCTGCGCAGTCCTGGGAGCAACTGATCACTGTGAAGAGACCCTGTTAAATTGCAGTAGAGCTCAGTGAGAAGGAAGCTTATGAGAACGGAAAGCAGCCACACAGCCAGGTTTCTGCTGGGACAAAAAAAGATGATTTTTCTCCTAGACTTCCCCTGTGGGTTTTGTAGGTGATGAATCTAGTCAGCCAGGGACAAGTTGCTGGAACAAGAGGGAGCCTAAAGCAGAGATACTGTCATGAAATTACTCAGGAATCACAAGATAATGTGCATACAAAGTCATCTATTCTTTCCTATCCTTCTATATCTATTGTCTCATTCCAAAACATTCTGTTTGAGAAAGTTAACCATTCTAGTTTGTAATATAATCAATCTTACAAAGTTTACAAGTCCTTTTTAATGTTCTTGGTGGGACAGCTTAATGAGTTTCACTGTCTTTTACATGGAAGCCCTGGATGTTTTAGTTTAATGCCGTTACTTCAGCTCTGTCTCCTCTTTGAGGTACATCATGTAATCTAGCAATTATGTAAGTTTTAATACTGGCAGCCTATGGAAAATTGTTACAACTAAGAATGGAAGATCAAATATTTCTACTGGCTTGATCATAAAAAGCAGACAAGGAGAGGTGCAGACATTTGTGCCCTCACCTGCATCCCCAGCCAGGCAGACACAAGCAGTATCAGTGTGGACGCAGGGTAACCATAGCGTAACCACACCCCAAGTGTGCCTGAAGCCACTCGCCTTGGGGAGGCCACACAAACTGCTGTGCTTGGGCAGGTGCCATGGGACAACTGGGAAGGTCTGGGAGCAGTTTAAGCCATGGGTTCTCCACTAGTCCAAGTATTTAACCTACTGCTCTGCTCCTGTGCAGTGCAACGCACACCTACAGACTCAACTCCTGGTGCATGAAGTACAGGAAAACCTGGAGAGAAAGGTCAAAGTGATGAACCAGAACAGGAAGATACCAAATTGAAACTGAAACTGGGAGATAAAATGAGCCAAATTAATTCTGTTTATAGCAGCCTATGGAGTTTATAGGTTTCCTGGCAGAGCTGCCCTTGTCTGATTTATGTGGTTATTGAAGTAGGAGTCTTTGGTGCTCATACATTTTATGTGACAAGACACTACATTAAGTGCTCTCTGGTGTACACTCCTGTTCCTTGAGAATTCTTCAAATCAGACTTAATACATCCTAGTTTAAAAGAGCCATGAACGGACTTAAGCACCAGAAAAGAGATTTGGATAGGATTTCAGTACAAAAATCTGATTTTACTTATTCCCTCCTTCTGATATTTAGAATGTATAATTGCTTACATTTTCAGCAGTAAAGCTTGGCCATGAGTCTAGATCAGTAACAAGGATAAAAGTCAATGATCCCAACATATATATTTTTAAATCTTTGTGAACATTTGCCACACTGCTTCAAACCTTTACAGCTTTTACATGCCCTGTATGGATTTTGGTGGGTTAATTCTGATCTCACATTCATTTTACAGTACTGTAATTATATGCACTTCAATGGAGTTAAATCTAGGCCTTCATAACCTAAAATAAATCTGATTAAAACAAATCCAGTGTCTATTTCCTTTTTATAGCAGTAGACCTATCTTTTAATCGATGATTGAAACAATCACACTTGACAAGTGATTATTCTTTCACAAGTATTATGCTTTCTTTAGTACAAAAATAGAATTCAAAAAGAATAATGGGGTGATAAACTGAATTTGAATCTTGTTTGCATTTTAACCATTCACTCACATCGTTTTTTGTCCTGCTGCAGCTCTGACAATTATATACAACCAAACTGCAATTTAAAACCCTTTGTCAAAGTAAAAGGTAATGTTTATTAACATGATTGAGGAATACATGACAAAAATATAAGCAGCTTAGTAATATATAATCAAAATAATCAGTACGGTAAATATATTTTAATGGTGTACACTGAAGGTTTTCATTCACAGGTGAAGAGTAGTTTACGTCACATTTCCATAAAAATCAAAGTTGCATTCTTTCAGGGATGATTTCCTCGCCCAGAGCCTTTACTGGCTGTTTCTTTCTTTTTTTCTTGATTTTTATTAATCTTCTTTCACCTTTTTTCTTATTTAATCCTAAAGGTAAAAGTAACAAAGCAAGATTAGAAGACATCCAAGATAATCCAAAATGAGAGACAAGGCTTGTTTCAATAAATCTTAAAAAAAAGAAAAAACCATTGTCTTACCTAAAGTCTTCATATGCCTGACCAATGCCAATTTGTCTTAATGCTGTTCTTTGACACTGTACTTACTGTCCTTCCTTCTCTCTCTAGCTCTGTGTCTCTCCTGATTTCCATTTTCACTTTTCTGAGACTTTCAACTTTTACATTTGATCAGGCCAATCATTACTACCAAAAGCGGCGAGAATGTTTTGACCCGCATGATATTTACCTTTTAACGATAGCGGGGGGCAGTATCACTTCCCATACCTTTCTTGCAGATCCTCAAACATGACTTTCTGGAGATGAAATTATTCTCATTCCCACCACAACCACTGTAGCTAAATGGACGACACCTTCCAGTCGAGTAGTTGTAGAAAAACCTCAACTCTTTGGCTCTGCAAAGTCCTCTGTCCATAGGGGTCATGCACAAAGAAGGGATAGGAGGCGGTTCTGGAAGTACCAAGAAAAACAAGGTGACACACAACACTGCAGGGTTTCAGTTTTATGTCAATATTATTTAGAATTTATGTGAAATTTGCTGGCAAATTTAATTCTGCCTTCCTGAAAATACAAGATACTTGACATAAGCATCTTTTTATGACTACAAAAAATACCATAGTAAAATGTCATTCTATCTTTGAATTGCCAGCAAAAGCTTACCTGAAAGCTATACTTTTACCTGTATGGTTAGTGATAAAATGGCTGTTTCTGCTGTAGGAGAGAGCACACAACTTCACATTGAGGAGTTTCAAGTGAAGCATTTTGTAGAAAGGGAAGTGAGATAAATTAAATGTGGACAGCTTTAAAAATATGGCAAATATTTCTAATAATTAATGGAGCAAATCCCTGGTAGACATTCTGAAATCAAGTAGAAGGTAAAAGTACCCAGCATTTCCAATGTAAGATTCAATACCTCAGTGCTGGGTTTTTTGAATGACTACAGAAAGCTAGACCTAAGTAACAGGGTCTATCAGCAACCATTGAGCAGTTATAAAAACATAGCTTGTAACTTGCAGAATAAAAGAGTACTGAATGTGAAGAATAAGTGTGCAAATTCATGGAGATGCTGGTGTGTTAGTGCTGCTGTCAGCATTTTACCATTCCAAGGAGATGCTGGTGGTTTGTTCCTTCAGGGTCATTGCAACAGAGAGTTTGAGAACTGAAACACTGGAGATGAGCCTGACGTAGCCAAAGGACCTGGGCACTGGAACACGTTCAAGAAGCAAATCCATGCTAGAATTCCCAAACCTGGAAGAACTATATCATCTATCACCCCAGAGTGACTAATACACAAAATTGGAACTGATAAAATTGCTGCACAGGCTGCAAGAAGCTGAATGGGAGCCATTATATCATCAGTTATTTGGGACCCAAAAGAGCACCATTTTCCTTCAGGATGCAGCAGAATTGAGGTAGCTGGGATCTGAATGCATAAATGCAAATGTGAAGCCAGTCAGATGGAAGTCTTTAAGATACAAAGCCACACAGAAGTGGTTCAGTGGAAAAGCAAAGTAAAAATTTGAGAAATCATTTGGGTTACAGCAAAGCTGAAGATATCCTGTGGTCACAAAAGTGGGAAGCAGATCAGTCACTGAAAGCAAGAAGTTATGTATTAACCTGGGCAATTCGGGAGGCTGACAAAATATCCAAAAAGCACATGCTACCTCTTAGGTGTCTTAGACATAGCACACCTGCTAAAAGAAAGGTTCATCTGATGTGTATAACAGCTGAACTGGTGTGGTGAAAAAGTATGGAAAACTGCTGGGAAAGGAATAGAATGGTGTGTCAGCAACATCATATGATTAAAAAAATCCTGAAATTCAAAAACCGAGTAATGAGTTGCTTTTTTGAGATAGACTAAGTTAGTTTCAAGTTATAAAATGAGAACCCCTTGATTTCTTTTTATAACTGTGACATTATTACAAGTCTAACTTTCACTCTGGGTCCAGAGTTGAAGTCCAGAACGTGATAAAATCTATATTAAACCTATTGGGTTTTTTTAATGAAGATGGTAATTAAATTAACTAAGGCAATGCTTTTGGTACTGCTCTGAGAACTCAAGCCTGGAACTAATTTCATCTCTCTCCAGCTGGAGAGGATGTTAGTTTTCAAAGTGTATGTCCAGCATAGCTTACATATTTTAACCTGCTAATTTCTGAACCTACAAAGACCAGAGCAGAAAGGTTTGCCAGTGAGGAAAGGGCCAAACAGCACAGGTTTGTTAATTATATCAGTGAGTTTAAATATGTAATTAAATTTGTAATGTAAATTAATTATCTGTCATGTAGGATTCTCTAGTGAGTCCACAGTCTCCTCATGAAGGAGTTCTCACAATGACTGCAAGATTTGGGGAACCATGGAGCCAGTGATGAGGTAAACAAGGACTGCCTGTGTATGTACAGTGCACAGAGAGGCAGCCAAGTGCTATTCAGAATCCCTCTTGTACTCTTCCCAAAAATTATGTTATTCCTTGCCTATATCATCGTGAGATAAATGCCGCAAAAACCAAACACTGTTCTTGCTTATCTTCAAAATATCTGCATGTTCTTCACTCTCACAGAAGCAATCACCCCATGAAGAAAACCTCCTAATTTTGCCATCTAGAGCCATTTTTTTACAACAAACCAGTATTTTAAAATAAAACCTAAATAACTTACCATAATTTCCTCTCTGCTGAAGACCATAAAAATTACGAATTGATTTGAATATACAGATCACCAAAAGACTTGACTCCAGGTAAGCATAAAACATTCCCTGTGTCATACCCAGCACATCTATTGGCAGGACAATCTGAAAGCCTGTGAGGCAGTGTGTAAACAATGTCACTGGAACATGACAGCAGGTGAGTTACCCTGTTCAGCTCCAGCTCCTAATGCTATATTTGTGGATGTGATGGAACAGTAAGCTGAGCTATTATGCCTATTGAGTTTCTCTCCCAAATGTTTCCATTTTACAACCTAATTTTTCTGAGAGTTGTTGAAAGGTTTTCTCTCCTGTTTTTTTCTATGAAGAAAAAAAGATAATGAAAGAAGTGAAAATCCCACAAACAGCAAATCTACATAAAAAAGAAGAGATACACATTGTATGGTTTAAGATTCAATTCTTATAATACAGCCCTTTCTTGAATCCCATCCCCCTGAGGTATAAACAGATAGCATGATCATGACTTCAGAATCTCTGAAAAAGGCACATCCAGATACAGACTCACATTTATGAGAAATAACCCCAACTCTGCATTGCAACAATAATCCTTATTCCTCAGGCTTTGCAGGGCTTGTATGACAATGGACTGCTAATTAATCACAGTACAAAACAAGTTTGAAATTATCTTGGGAGGAAAGGGAATGCAGTGAGCACTATTTCTCTCTAGACACGAGTGTGTGATGTTCATGAAGCTTCAGATTTATTACCAGATTTTTGGTATGTGCAGACTTCAGCTCCTCATTTCTGATTGCAGCAAAGCGAAAATAAAAGAATCTTCAAGTGGACAGGCTATTACAAAAATAACGAGTCATCTGCACTTGAAAATACTCCATAGGTATAAATTGGTGCAGATCCATTAAAGCAAATAGAACTGTGCCAATTTATATCAGCAAAAGATGACCCTGACTCTGTACTGAGAGTGCTGACAGGACCTGCATCTGTGTGCTATTCCAAATTCGCTGAGCTGAAAATTGACTTTTGATCCTGTCTCCCACTTAAATCTCACAAATCAAACGTAGGTACAGCACTTGCAATTTTCTACCACAGATCACATAAAATGAAAGCTTTGATTCTTAGCCTCACTTTTTCTTAGTTTTCACAGAATAAAAGTTATTATAGTTTTTTTTTTTTACCAGAGTAAGGCCAGAACAATCTTCAATTCCTGCAGAAACTTCATTGCTGAGCATGCTAGAAACTTCATGTCTGTATCCATGGTTTGCTTTATTTGGCCATAGAACAGTCTACTTTTCTGAAGATCAAGAACTATGTTCTAAATCTAATAATCTGATATTGTTACCAAGTTACACATACCAACAACACTTTTTTTCCTGAAATCAAGATGAAATACCATGTCAATTGTGAGGTGAGGTATTCTATAAGAGACAACTCCTTGTAATTTTTTTTAATGTTTTAATGTAAATTAGCTAAATTATATTTAATTTTTTAAATAGTCATTGAAAAAGATACGTAGCCAGGCCGATATACATACAAAATATATATTACAATGGCAGATCAGCCACTTTGCCTGTGCTTGAGGAGATGGTCATTAGCCACTTCATCCCAAACAGTTCACCTTGATCCTCACCTCATATGTAAAGTCAAATTCTTGTCCCTCCCAGAAGATTACAGAGAGTTACATTGCACATTTGTGTGACATGTCTTTACCTTGGAACTACACTTTATAGCTGTGCCTCTAGAAACAGCAGCAGTGGAGACAATGTTCTCCATGTCTCTGTGGAGAAATCAGCCATTGCCTTTGGCCACACCCTTGCCTTCCTCTCTAGTGGGACTGCACAAAAGCACATGATTTTAGCCCAATCCAGCAGCCTGAAGGGTGCAAGCTGATAAACAGAATAGGAGCAGGAGGCTGCATGAGGCAGACAAGTGCAAGATAAAGGCTATACAGTAGGGAAGATCATGTTGGGTCTTCAGACTTTCCTCTGAAATTCACTGGTCCTTCTAAGGCTGTGCTCCCCACCCGACCCATTCTGCTACACTGTTCCATCCAATCTTCAATTCTCTCTTACTGTCATCTCTCACTCTCAAATGCTGCTGAGCAGGAAAATTCCCTATTGCTGACACAATCAATCCCCCTTCCATTTCCTCTGAGAAAACATAGTGATTTATGCTGCTTTCCTGGTATAGGTTAGCTGTTTTGAGGAGTCAGGCATTCATATTATGACTAAAAACCTTCAGGGAATGTTCATGTCCCTCCTGCCCCTAGACTTATTACCAGACATGATGTAATTCAAATAGTTTTCAGGAAAATAGGTTGGCAAAAGCTTTACTGTTTTATATTCATTCATTTAAATAACAGAGTGCATTGATGCTTTGTATGTGGTAAAAAAAACAATACAACTGTACAAAAACCTACGTCAAACCAGCAGTGCATGTGGATTATAGTGCAGGCAAAAAATAGAGTACAACACACATTCATGCTTTATTAGACATTCCATTCTAAGAAAAGAGCACAGGAATGCCACCTACACACCTGTTACCATACAGATCATATAAAATGCAAAAACCTTAGCGAGTTTCTACGTCACCACCCAGTCCTCAAAAGTACAAGTAAGTGCAAATGCAAAAAACCAACATAAATACTTGGTGAGAATGCTCAGGCTCTTTCCAACTGTTTGTTGTTTCCTCTTGCACAACTGTGGACCATAAAATGACAGGCCTCAAATTCAAACACCCTGTAGAGTGTGAGCAAGCACCAGCCATCTACGGTGGACAGTGTCCAGCTGCTGATACTGTTAAAACCTATCCCTCCTCAGTAAAGGTCCAGAGTCTCATCTGCATTAGAATACATAGTGCAAGAATACCTTGGAGCCACATTTTCAATTAATTCATACTCACTGTGATTATACTCAACCAGAAACGGAGTTTAATATGATCACAGTGAAAATAGAAACATTATGGTATTAAATATATTATACTAGGCCATAATCTAAAATCCAAATATCATTCTTTTTTTAAGGGGTAAAAGGAATTAAAACCACTTGCCTATTAGTTCCTCACAAAAAGTATTAATTTTGATTTAAAGAATTCTGCATCACTGCTTTTGCTCTTTGTGTTAATCAGACCTTTAGGAAGTGCACACTTTTCAAAGAGAACAAGATATGGTCAGTCTTCCACTTCCTGATATTTATGAAAGATCTGTAAGTGGCAATATATTCCTTTGCTTTGACTTTCCCAGCTAATCAAATCCTTTGACAAAGATGAAAGCCCCTTCTTTAGTCTCAGATATGTCAGCAAACTTGTTGAAATGGAAAAGCAATCCATATAAAAGACTGAGAGATAAGAACTGCAAAAAATAATTCTTACCAAAAAAAATGGGGAACTGGTTGTGCTCCTCCTTTGAGGAACTACTGTTCAGGGCATTGGACTTCTCATCTGGAGCAGTTGGCAACAAATTAACTAGGAAAAAAAAAAGAAAAGGAAAAAAAAAAAAAAAAAAGGGACTTGGTGTGAAACAAACAAAGGTGGGATTTGTAGACACATCCAAGCTCTGAAAATCATCTGTGATTGGTACCTGTTGGCCCTGCTCAATGCCACTACTGATGCCAGTTGCCAGGCAACATCTCTAAGTCCCAAAAGCACAGGAAAATGAGGTTGCTGAAACAATTTTGCAATGGGTTCCTTTTTGTTCCTTAATTTTACTGATGTAAGATTTAGATCATACACAGCTTGGTAAGGCTATTTTTATATTACCAGCAGATATTCTAACCTTTGTAATTGTAAGCCTTTTTCAAAATATGTATTGCTGGCAAGAAAGCAGGTCTGAAGCTACTGTTAATGACTTCCCTGTGCTCAGGTATTTCAACTGACATACATGTCTTCAAATAAATGGGAAAATCAAGGAGCATTTAAGGGTTAATTATAAACAACAAAAAAAATTCTTACTAAAAATCCCAGGAGACTGGCTGGGTTCTTCTGCTGGGGAACTACTGTTCACAGTGTTGGGATGCTCTTCTGCTGCAACAGTTGGCAATAAATTTGCTAAATTAAAAAAACAAAAAAGGAAATGAAAATTGTTCAGGAAAAAAAAAGCAACCCAAAAATTAGTATCAATGATTCAATACCTCAAAAATAAAAACTTTGATCTATTTAGACCATGGCAACAGCCCCTAACACTCTCTTCTTGGGTGTTAATGCAAATTTACATGGTGCTATTTTTGACTAAAGTCATGAAAAATAATATTCTGCAGCTTTTAGTCCAGAAAGTTAAAGTGGTGTCATGGCCCAGGAAGAAATGCTTCAGCAAAAGTAGGGAAAATGCTCTATATTTACAGTTAAAAAAAAAAAAAAATCTTTAAAAAGAAGCATAGTAGGTCTTTTCTACTTTAAGTGTGAATAAGCTTGAGTTCCCCTTGCCAAAATGACAGCTTATGAAACAGCGCTGGAAAAAGGCCCACTAGAGACAAGCAAGAAAAAAAGGTCTGGAGGCTCTTGATGGGAAGATGTGTTTGCCTTATGAATAAAATGATTCACGTTGTGAGGGGAGAGGAGTTCTGAAGGTTACTGTACCCTCATGTAGAACAATTCATTGGAACGAGTAGGACAAGGAAGCAAATGACTGCTCTGTGGCCAGTCTAAATGGCTTTTGTAGCCTAAGCTGCACAGCCAAATCATTCTGAGGGGACACACAGGTGTCCCATGAATCTTTGGTGGGGAGCTAGCAATACACAGTAAGTTAAATATTCCTATATGGGCACCTCTTGTCATTTCAAGACTTGGTTTGAAAAGAGTATGTGCAGACCTATGGGTTAAAAGCATATATTAGTGTTTTATGGCATTATAAAGCCAAACAGATGGCAGATTTTAGGTCAACTGTCATGAGAAAAGTAAAAAAGTAGGAGTCCTAATTTTATATAATTATATAGTAATATTCCCTAAATAGTACCTACCATTTTTTACTTCATACTTTACATTTTGGTATTTATATTTAAAAATAGGTATAGTTATTGCAAATTTCATATATAAAGTATTGCCACCTCAGGGCACCCTAAATTGCCTTTTTTATGTGCAAAATACCTTCAAAACACACCATTTTTTATTCAAGAGTAAAACTAAGAGTGATAAAAACAGCAACTTACAGTTTTCTTGGCAGGTACTCTGGCACGCCTCCAAACTCCTGAAGTTGTTCTGGTTTCCTAGGCACCCACCATACTTGAATGCTTCACACAATTTTGTCTCTTTGTTGTAGAAGTACCTGGTAAAATAGCCTCGGCAGATTCCAGGGTCTTGGTCGTGGAAGCAGAAGTCAGGCTTTCCTAGAAACAATGCTAAATGGTGAGCAGGGTGGGTGAAGAAAAAAACCAAAACACATCCCAAGACAACAACAGAACTGGAGGGAGTTTACAAAATAAACCTGTGACTTTGGGCTAAAGGCCAACCATAAAATAACTGCTGCTTTATTGTGCTGCTTTTGTTCTATATGTAACACTGCAATATTACACTGGAGCATTATAGGGATAGTTGTCTTGTTCTGTTCAAGTAGCCAGTAAATTACATCTTGAAAAATGACAGCTAACGATTCCTTTAAAGTTCCAAAACATTGAACCTCTAAGTTGAAAATTAGCTTTTACTCCAATTTAAAAGATCTGAATCTCAGCTGGATCATGTGCACCTAAGTACACATCCTAGTTATTTGTGTTTCAGTCAATGTTAATGTGAATTATACACAAAGCAATATTCAAACAAAAGAAAAAAGGAATGAGTTTTAAAACAGAACAGGTAAAAATCTAGCAGTGCATTTTGTCTAGGGCAGTTTATCCTTATAAAAGGATACTGGAAACAGGGAGACAAAGCAGCTATTCTACGATTTTTCAGTCCCAGTTCTGAGTTTGCAATCAGTAACTACAATATCAACCAAGAAAAAGTTAACAAAGGAATATTGCATAATTTGACTGAATATCACAGCATGATATCACATCCTCTGGCAGGGAAGAAAAGCACATAGCCATATGATAATCCCCAAAAGTCAACCTCTCACCATATTCAGTTTTTTCTTAAAATTGTGTACTTAAAATCATGGTAACAATAATGAAATATATGTGGAGGAATTCTCTGATTCTTGCTAATAGATGTTTTGAAATATGATTCTTGTCTGAGCTGACTTGCAGAAAAAAGTCTACTTAACCCCCATATAAGAAAATCGTATCAGGTATGACATATAAAGGCCTTGCTTAGCTGTGAAAATTCACAAAATATTGATACTAAAACAGTGTGCAGTGGGCTTCCATTTTATAAAAATAGGTATAGAACAATTACTTTGAAGTTCCTAACATTTTAGAAGTAGATTATAAAGTTGCAAAGAAGTTAATCCTATTACACCTATTTTAGCTAGGTATGTATTAAAATCCATTGCTAGAACAAGATTATTATTAAAAGAAATTGATGCACATCTTAATTTTATATAAAATATTATAATAGCTCATAACTAGTGTTTTTCTAAGAATTAATTGGCAATATATCGAATTTCAATTTTTATAATACTTTGTGAACAGTGAAAAATGATTTTCAGAGATCACATACAAAATTAAATCATTAAAATATTCTTGCATAAAGCAACCAAATCAACTGTTTTAAGCATTCCTGAATAGCTTAATCTTGGTTCTTCATTACAAATTTCATTCTCTGCCAGTAAGTGCAATCCACAGTTCAGATGTTGCACCTTTCTTACTACGCAAATGCATTGATGTACACAGACTTAGAAAAGTAAGCTCACATAGAGCAATAAATATGAGAAATATGACATGATGTGCTTTCAACACAGGGAACAAAGGTGAGACAGGTGTGTAGACACAGAGCAGCAAGACTCCACCAGAGGAGTATCTGTTCCATACACCTTCTGCTAGGAGCTTGCAGACAACAGGAGCTAAAGAAAAAATTCTCTCATCAAACATTGCACAGTACTGTGAAATAAAAGAAAGAGATAATTAGACAGATATTAACTGAAAAGGGGAGGCAGATAAAAATAAGGGTATGCAAAGTAGAATACAGGATTATGACTGACTCTTAAAAACAGATGTCCTTCATTTAGAATATTCTTATATTAAAATGTTTCTTGCAGGTTCTTGCAAATGAAATTAAGTCCAAATTAGTTGAGCTCACAGCTAACTTTTATAGCCACTTTTGAAGAGAGAGTTCATGAAAGCAATATAATCCTACAAATAAAGCAATATAATCATACAAAGCAGTACTATACTTCTAAATGCCACATCTTTCTCCAGGGACTCGATATTCAAGACTACATTAGTGGAAACAATAGTACATGTGCAATAATGCTGATGATCACCATGAGCTGAATCTTACAGGATGTGTTCTAGTTTGTCCTTAAAAGCAGGGAGCTAGGATCAGCCCTTAAAGGAAGTAGTGCCAAAGGCTGCAGCATCTGTGGAAAATCAACTTTAGTAACTTCCACAGTATAGTCACGATTTTTTTTAAAACACATTAAGAATTGAAAAGACAGTGGAAAACAGGAAAAGAAAGCCATCATCTCCTATGAAAGTATTCCAAATACCATTCTGCAAAGATAGGTGATTTGATTACAAACATCTATTTCAAACTGTATGTGCAAATACTCACATTTCTGCAAGCTGCTAAATGCACAACAATTCAGGAAGTCATGAGTGGAAGGAGAGATGAAGGAGAGTAAGCAGGAAAAGAGGAGCTGACTCGTGAAGAAAATGTACTCAAGTCTGTGTTTGGGGAGCTCTGGCTGCACACAGTGAGCCCCATCCAGGTGAGTCTCCAATGTGCAAGGAGAAAAGGTGAGTAAATCTTCACAAGATCTACTCTGAGTGTCAAACTGAAATATCCTCATTAGGAACATCAGTTTCCTCAACAGACCAACTTTCAGTAAGGGACTCTCAATACTTTAGCACTGGCTATTTTGGAAGTCTGAGGTATCAGGAATTTAAAGATCAGTTAAAAGTCTGTCCCTTCAGGAATGGGAAACTTGCTCCCTTGTTTGATGTGCAATTAGGGGATCTGCCCTAACCTCTGGTAGCTCCTCCACAACACAACCAGTGCTTAAAAAGTTCTGTTTCAGAGCAATTTTTTCCTATTTTTCTAAAAGTAGAGCAAACATTTAGCTTGTTCTCAAAATACACAATAAGAGTTCCCCATCATGGCTGATTGTACAATACTTGAATCTCTGCCAAGTCCCCCTTTTTACTGAAGAAAGAGAAAAGAATCATGATGTATTTTTTTTGTGGAGAAGTGATTGCCATCTTCAGTGACCACAACTCTCCTCAAATTCTTTGATGAAGACAGAAGAAGATTCAGACTAAGAATTCACTTAAATCTGACATTGCTGTTTTTGTTGGAAGATAAATTATTTATGTATTGTTCCAAGTTAACAAAAGAACATAATAAATCCCTTATTGTGGTAGAAGAATCTTACATTACCATGTAAACATAATTACCTTTCTTAATTTTTGCTAACATCATCTTCTGAGGCAATTCTGCAAGATAAATAAAAAGAAAAGTATTTAGCAAAAGCAGACATGTTAAGTCTCACCTGAGATGCCAGTGTGCTTAGCAGTGACAGTGAGAACTGAGAGGCAAGAATACAGCATTTCTTCCTTTTCCTTTTTCTCTTTATTTGAGACGCAGCACAAAAACTTTTTCTGGAGAACTGAAGTATCATTTCCTTTGTATAAGAAGACCTGCTATAATGGAAACTTGAGGATATAGAAAGTACCGAAATCAAATTGTGCTGATACTGAATTGAACAGGGAAATAACTCTTCTTGTTACTGGATCCAGAACCCTGTATCATACAATCTTACTCCTCAAAAGAGGAGTAATGAGCAGACTAACAACCCGACTGCTGTAGCTACTGATACTGCTCGTAGCTTTGGAGCTGACTGAGGGAGACAGTAAGACTTCTCTCATCCTATCCAATTCCATTTGCTCTGCCATGTAGGGCCTGAGTGAAGCTTTCCTTATGCAGTTGATGATATTAAGGCCCCTTTGGCCAAGTATCCTTAGGGGGGTATGATGACAACCTTGTCTGCATGGTTCTCTACGTGCACAACCCGCAGTGAAATTATTATCATTCTTAATGCAGGAACCTGGGTTTTATTGTATCAGCTCAAGAAACTGGATATCTTAATTCAACCCCAAATGCCTTTTTAGAGATTGAAAACAAACCTTCTTCTCCTTGTAGGAGACTGTCTAATCATAAAACTGCAAAGGAGTCCAAGGGCAGAACAGATCATGGAATGTCTGAGAAAGGCTGACAATATTTCGACAGCTAAGAGAAAGGTGGCCAGCAGCTTCTGGACTCTGCCTTAGTCACCTTATTTACATTGTTTCATAATTCTTGTTTTGTACTCTATTGCCCTTTTGTATCATAATTCTACTCCGGTTTTCTCTGGAAACCTGCCAATGTTATATTTTCAAAGCAAAGCTATTGGGTAGAAATTCTGTCATGACACATTTCTCCTTCCACCTCTGGGACAATGCAGCTGTTACCCTTTAAAAAATATTAAAGACATGGCGTGCACTTCAGAGTGACATAGCATTTCTTTGAACAGATTTCCAGTTTTTCATATTAGTGGGAGGCTTGGCTCCCAGCATTTAAACCCATGACCTAAACTATGGACACGCATGTCAGGCCATTTCACTAATCTCACTCAGCTGTCCCCTTCAGGGCAAAATCAGCAATTGTATTTTGGCATGTGATCTCTACTCTTCTGGCAGAGAAAAGGAAAATTTTATTGTGAGTTTATACAGACCTAGAATCTTTTAATCTCACTACCATCTCAACAGTGTCTTTTGCTTCTGGTTTCAGTCAAAAAGCCAAATCCACATATGAGTTGATTTCTTCTTTGTAAAAAAAGTGTATTTGTGAGTAGATCCACTCTAAATAATAGACATTCGAATTGCCATTGTGACCAGAACCATTTATCAGTAGGTATTTTCCCACAGTAGCAAGCTTAAGTAGCCTAAAATTTATATTCACTGCCTTGAAAATTAAGATCTTTGTGCTAGTGACGACATTTGTGATTATGCTCCCATCCAGTAAACAATGGAGGATATGAGCAAATTCCTCTCAGAAAGTACTTTTTCATTCCCTGAAGCTGTGAGAATTGGGCACAAGAAACAAAAAAATGCAGCTGATTTCCAGGAAACTTGAGTCACAAGTAGGCATCTTGAATCTGAACCTTGTCTTGGAGAGCCTTAGAGTGGCCAACCTGCAGCTGGGCTATCTAAACTCTGTTGTACTGACTTCAATCTATTCTGTCAGGTGCCTTATTGATTCCAAAACGTTAAAAAGTTATCCTGATCTGGTAATTCACTCACGTTGGCTCATTTATTCTTGTATTTGTGCTGAATATTGAAAATAAAAAACTTTGACTATTCACATTATTTCTTCTGAATGTGGATATTAGATAGCTTCCCTTGAGCTTATTTTTATCAATATTGGTCTTCGCATTCTTCACAGTGATAATTTTGTATTTCAGATTCTTCTTTATTTTGAAGCACTTTTGTCTCACTCATATTCTCTCTTCAGACTGATCTCTACAGTCACTAAATAGTGATCTTCCAACAGCAACAAATACTGAAAATATAAGTAAGATGAATACAACTACAAACTACAAGACTGCACAGAGATCTAGATTTAACAAAAAGAATTCACAGAATTATATGGGGTTTTGCTGAATTACATTAGCAAAAGGGATTAACTTAATAATTTACTTTGCTTTATGCCTGATGGTCTGCAGCACACTGTATGTGAGACCAAACCATTTTATCTGCTGTCATCCATTCAGAGAATACAGAGATAAGGGCCCTTTATTGCTTCTCTTCCTCCAAGCAGATCCAGCTCTTGGAGAGTAATGGATCACTGTTATTCATACACAGAAAATTGTTCTTGGGCTGAGTACCAACATGTGGGCACACTAAGCCAGTTCTCATTTTAAATAACTTTCAGTTTTATAATATGGAGTTATGCCAGGTATATGCCAGTACAGGATTTGGTCTAGAAGGTCTGTTCCAGATCCAACATTTGTGTCAGAATCAAAGTAACACTGGGTCCCTTCCAACTGAGCTTATTCTGTGATTCTGTGACAACAGGAGCATTAGACTGAAAAAATAATGTGATAAATCTTTGCTCATGACACCTGATTATGACTTTTGGGCACTTCATTCCAAATTCTGCATCTATTGACCTTGCCTTTCCCCCCTTTGTCCCTCTGTCTTAGCCTTTAAATTGAAATTGAGGACAAACACTCCAAATTTCCTGTGACAGGAAGTGTCAAATTTTGGATGAGATACTGGCAGATGCAGTCCTGCAAATAACCTCACTCCAAGCACGGTAAAGATGCTGTGGGTCCTGCTGAAACCCTGAACCAAACACTAGATGGAAACTACTGAAAGCCAGCCTGGTCAGAAAAAGAAGAGCTAATTCACATCCTAGACTCCAGGTCTTTCTGAAACTGAATGCTATTCAAGGAAACAATAACTTTCAATTTTTTATCTTGAAAGATTGTACTCTTTAAACTTGGTGGAGTCATAACTAGAAACAGATTAATCATCTGTAGTGAATTCCTTCTTTGTTTGATGTTCTGCCCAGAAATGAAATCTGTTCCCATACAATAGTCTGTTAGGAAGATTTTAAAACCTGTTACTTGAATTCTATCTTACTTTGGTATTTTTTTTTTAACTCTGGTATGATAAATCAAAGACACAAATAGTACAGTCTGGAGAAGGAACAGTGTTGTAAACAGCTTTTATCCTTACCAATTGCTAAAATACCAAATACAGGTAAATGAGCACCAAAATAATAATCTGCACTTCTGGAAGTATCTGAGACTTCAACACAAAAAGAAATTCTTTGATGTAAAGGTTCTTTCTTTCCCTTTTCAGCCAGTTCAGGAAGAGTTTGCTTAAGATCTGTTTCAGATCCAAGTAGAACAGGGGTTCCTGAACTTTGTGCGTTCTTGCAATTGGGGCAAGATGTTTTTCTTCTTAACTTGAAATGCTAGACTATGTTATTTAATAACTAAGGAATTGTGATTTCCATATACCTCTTTCTTGATGGGATGCCATTTTAATAATTAAGATTATTTTAATATCATTGCCACTGTGTTTACCCATGTATTGCACCTGAAAACAGAGTGAGGCTGTAACAGATTCTTGCCACTTCTTCCCTGGAGCACCTCTGGTCTCTGAGGCTTATTAGTACATTTTTCCAGAAACCATCAAAAGGTAAGTTTCAAATTAATCCTTAGAGTAAAATGCGCTGGAAAACTGCCATTCACTTAAAAAATGGAGTAATCTTTTTGGCTTTGACATGTTTTTAGTGAAATTTTGTAGTGGATTTTTTTCCATCCTGATAGAGATAGCTTTAGAAGCATGCAATTGTTTAAAAGCAAAACCTAATTGAACAGAAATTATGGTGGCACCAGCAGATCAGAAAAAATGGATCTGAATGGTAAATAGTATCTTGAGTTAGTATTTGCTGAGTAAATAAAATGCATGCATTCTCCTCTTTGGAAAGACCAAAGGCATCAAGAGCAGGGATGCTTTCAAGGAAGGATGGGTTTTCCTGTCAGCTGTTCTTTCAGTATCTTCTAATCAGTGGAACTTTGTGCTCATGTTCAACTCTTCAGATTAAATTTTGCTATTCTTAATAAATACAGTCCCACTGCATCCTGGTTCCAACACAGACACACTCTTCTGGCTCCAGTTGTGTAGGTAAGAAAGAACCTCTGCTTTACTCTATAAATGGCAACCACCACTGGAAATCAGCATACCAGAAGTGTATAATAAGCACACACATCTGTTCTTTCCTTTGCTGTGGCTGGACTGGATAGAGAGGGAGAAAGGTCTGAGTCAACTGAATTACAGACTTGAGAAATTCTCAAAGCCTAAGCTGGACAGTGAGGTGTAGCTGTTGCATTTGTATTCAAACACAGTGTCCTATTCCATAAACATATGGAGGAACCATCAGCTAGTATAACAGAGTATCAAGGCTATAGAGTTAATGCTGACAGAAGAGCTTATACCACTTGTGAATATAAGTCAGACACTCCGAGCTGTACTCCCTGCTCCAGTTGTGAGGCAGTCTATTGATCTCTTTTTCTCTTGCCTTACCACCTTTCTTTTTCTGTTAAAAAAGGGAAGTTAAAGGGAAGATAAAAAATGGCTTATTTTCAAGACCTGGCTTATTAACATTTGCAGATGGTGAAGATTAGATGTGTTAAAACTAACAAACACTCTTGAAATACTACTTATGGTAATGTGTAACCAGCTCCAGCCATTATTCTGACACTGGGGTGGGAGATAGATACTTACTTTGATTTCTAAATAAATTTAGCAACACGATCCAGAGTAATTTTTATCAGGAAATATAGATATGTTATGAAACAGACAATGTAACAGATTTTAGGCCTGGTCTAAATACTGTGTAGATATGAATTCTGGAAGGGATGGAAAATGGGTAAAAGACATTTACATTTGTTGCCAGACAAAGCCTGATGCTATAAATTACCTTGTCATATATGCAGTCTGCTTTGGCCAGAAAACCCAAATAGGAGCTTCTGAAAGCAATTTTCTAAACTGAAATTTCTTGCAAGTATTTTTTTGCAACCTATAAGAACTCACTGTGCTTGCAAGTGGCCTATGCTGATCCTAGAAGATCCAAGTTTGTATCCTGCAAAACAACTCAGTGCCTATAGCACCTTCAGCAGATTTCCAGTTTCAAGAAAAGGCCCGGGTCCACAGTAAATTATGAAAAAAAGGCAAACAAAATGCCACCTGCCAAGGTCTGCTTAGAAGTAGGTGCTACCAGGGAACATCACTAATAGACAGCAGAGAGTGACAATTTTCAGCTGCTTGTGTTGCCCATCCCCAGAATAACCTATTAACTGTTCTCTGCTGCAGAATTGCCCAGCATCACTGTCTTGAGCTCAGTAACCATGGCAAATTCATCTGCTGAGCAAGGCACATGTGACTGAACAGTACCTTCTGTTGGGAATGAATCCTTCTACCTTACCTCGAAGTCTAAGAAATTAACATCCAATGTATGAAAGAGACTTGGGAAAAAAATTCACATGGTTGATATAGTACCTGAGGCTTATTACACACCTTTGAGGACCCACTGGTTCTGAAACTCTCTTGCCATTTTCATTGCCTTCTCCCCCTTCAAGATATCCCTATCTCTTCCTGTTTACGCAGCCAGACACATTCCATCAAATTCCCATGAAGGCAGGATCCGTAGCAGGTATTCAGAAGAAACCCTCAATAAGACTTGAATTCCTCCAGTCTCTAAAAATACAAGCTTGTAAAATTTCTAGCTTCATTTGCAAATTTAAGAACCTTCTAATTTTCATCCAGTCATGTGAGGAATTTGTACAATGCTGAAAACCTTAATTAATTACGAGGATGAATTTTAATAGCAGAATCAGCATTCACAAGGTCCTTGGTGCACATTGTGCTGTGTATCATATGTTAGATCTCATTTATCATCATATCTACTACTGTAATACTAATTATGCTGAAACATAGAAGATGGCCAAAATTTTGGACAACTTCTATCAGCTTCTCAAGTGAAGGACAAATCTGGGATAAAAATTGGGTTAGACACTCTGAAAGCAATAAAGAACATCTGTGCTACCCACCAGCTTAGTCAAGCCTCAAAGTAATTTCACTTAAGAACTTGTCAAAAATAGGGCTCCAGCTAGAAAATAAGATTTCTTGCATCGGTGTCTCTATTCCACAGATACACTAAAAAACCCACCTATCTTTCCAAATCCTGACTATTTGCTTGAACCATGTAAAATAATTCTACAACCTATTTGGGAATACTTGGGAACATAGTTAGAGAAATCATATTTCTGTATTAATAGGAACAGAAGAGGGCTTCTGCTTCCCAAATTCAAGTGGTTTGTGAATGAGAAGTAACAGATGCAAATGAAGAATTGGTAGGAGGGTAAGAGAATGGGTACTGGCCTGTTCCCACACACTTCTTCTGGCATTCTTCCAGAGTTAGGAAGTTGTTCTCATTGCCATGGCATCCACCATATTCAAACACTTCACACTTGCGGCTTTTAATATTGAAGAAATAGCGGATGTGGATGGCTTTGCACGGACCATCATCTGCTTTCATGGCACAGAATGAGTGCCCAAGCTTCAGTGGTGGCAAAGCAGCACCTGGAATCCAGAGCAGAAGTAGAACAACTAGGTTAGTTTGCTGCGTACTGCACAGTGTAACTCCAGAACGAGATTGCTTGTGTGTTCTGCTAGAGGCACCTCACAACATCTGTCTTCAAAGCTCTGAACACACTAAAACAGATGTAAAAAGAAAACCATCATCTGCATTGGAACACAAATTCCATTCGATCAAATCAAATGTGTGGTTTCAATTTTCCACCAAAACATCTCATAATATAAACTTAACTCCTCATCACAAACCTCTAAGCAGTTATGGTGAGTAGCTGAGTCACATGAGCTGGGGTGCAATTCTGAATAACAAAAACACTGACAAAGTCTTGGTAGCTCCAAAAGACACAATGAACACCAAGGCAGAAAAGTTTCCTTGGGCTCTCTTCCATGCACTTCTCCCAGTGAACTTGGCTCATAAAGAATTTGCCGGGGAACAGCGTGGGATGGACAGAGCCCTGCAGAGGGCATCACTCTCCTGTCAGATTGGGACACAAACACCGCCAGGACCACTGAGAGGCACCAGACTCTTTCTTCCTTTGATCTCACTGTTCTTGCATTACAGCTTTCAAGAGTATACAACTAGAAATTCAAGGCAAAACAAAGCTGTATGTTTTCAAAATGTGTTATTTCTGCATTTCAGTGCATATTAAGTCAGGGAATGTTTTGTATAAATTGTCATACACATTGTGAAGAACACTATCAAAGTTTTTCACCCTGTCAATGTCTATAAGGAAATTCTGACTAGCAATCCAGTTCCTGGTCCTGTTCCCTTATAAATACATGGTTTACTGTATTTTGCTGTTTTGCTTTTCCAAGAAAGTATTTTTACCTAGAGGATTTTGAAAGCTCTACAGAGCTTGTGTGCTTGCCTAAGGAACCAGAAGCACAGATCTAAAGGTTTTAATTCATTCTCTTACAGCTGATTAGAGCACTGATACTGCAGAACATATACACAAACTTAAAAAATTGAGAGGATACTGCACTGCAAAATGAAACTTTGGATTTCCTCTGCTCAATACCAGGGAAAAAACATGCCTTCAAACATCAAAGTTTTCAGTAAGTTATGAACTCACTCCTGAAATGCTAAAATCAAACACTCAGAGCTCCATAGAAACTGATCCAACTCAAATGTGGTTGGGGTGAGAGCTGGCAGCTGGTTTATAAACACGTCATTTTCTTGGCACACAAGAAATTAGATCCCCTCTGTGACCTTTGTCAGTGACCCAGTTCAGTCTACAAGAGGTTGTGAAAACTTACCAGGTTTCTTAACTACTGAAATGTCAGACACAGAGCTATGTCAGCTCATTTTTTTTGCTGCATTGCACCACCCCAGTGTTGTGGGCTATCCAAACAGAAATAGTACGAAAGCATAGTTGCAAAACTACACAAAGAGGATGAACAAATGGCTCAGCAGAGTTTATCCTGGGAACTTTCTGGTCTCCACTCCTAGCCCACTTCCCATTAGACGCAGAGAACTAAATCATTGCTTTGGTTACCTCCTAAGGCCTTTCCCCTGCAGTCACAGGGATGCTGTTAACCGCTGTCAGATGTCCTGACATCTGCTGCAAGCATAATGACTAAACTGTGTCACGCTTCTTGGCAATCACTCAGTTTCCTAGGAACACTAGAAAGTTGCCATAGCTTCAGTAAAATCTGTACCCTGTCAAACCCCCAGGGGCAAAACCCTCCAACTCCAAACAGTAACCAAGTGACTGAAGAAAGAGGTCTCGAAGGGATTAATCGGAAATGAATCATTCTTCTGTCTGGGAACAGTGAGAGAATTCTTCCCCATTATTTTACACCTGGGAACACTTAACTCACACAGATGATATAAAATTAGCTTTCCTTCTCAGGCTGGAGCAACAGATGAGAAGGCAAGCAGAAGTGTTTGCCCAGTAGATCTGCACAGACACACATCTGCCTGCACTCATTTCATTTGTGGAATATACCTTGAGAAAACTAATTCTCAGTGTAAGGCCTCATCTCTTGAACACTGGGACAAATTCTTACTACATTTTAGGCGCTGTGTGAAAAGCACAGGATATGACATTTAGGGAAGATGTCTGACAGGAAGGTCAGTGAAAATTCTTCAGCCGAAACATAAGAAGATAACAGTTGAAGGAATGTTATCCAAGTGAAGTAAAATTCCAAGCAATTTGAAGCAGTCAGTTCTAGAATTTCACTACTCTTCTTGTAAGAGAACCCTTTTTTTTGTAATATACTGCCTGAACAGTCTCTATTATATATTAAATAATTTTTATTTCCTTCGTGCATAGATACAATAATTTAAAACCATGTATACACACATAGTAAATCAGTTTTGATTTTCTAATGCACCATTCACGTCTTGCAATTCCAGGCTGCTGCAGGAGAGAAAGTTGCCTCCTGCATTCTCAACCTTTATTTTGGGCTTTCCAAATTCACCTCCATCCCTGGCTGCTTGAAGCCGTCATGGTGCAGTTGCCTTGCTCTCACCACACCACCTCAGTAGCCCACTTCTCTCTTTCTTTCATTTGGAAGATTTGTCTCCTCTTAATTATGCACACACTAAATCAACTCCTTTCTTCCCATCTTTTTATTGGCCTTGCTTTCTAATCCTCTCATAACTATTCTTTGGATCTTTGTTATTGGTCTGGATTCCTGGTAAAATGTGCTGCCCAGAGCTGAATATAATCCCCTACCTAGAGGCATTACTAGTGGCAAATAGAGTGGAATAATGATCCTTTGGGTTTTTTTCTTAATCCAACACAAAATCACTTGCTGTTTTTTTTAAAACAACATTGAATTACCTTTGCAATGCTCTGTAACTTCCATTTACTTTCCAGCAAATAGAACCTTGTTATACAGGTGCTTCAACATTTATTTTCCTTCTTATATTTATGATTGTATTAATTCTCCTTTTTCAGTATAGCACATTGCATTTATCATTCTAAAAAAATTTAGTTTAACCCTCCACATTGGATCTGGCTCTGTTGGATATATATTACTCATCCATTTTAGGCATCTGGTCCAAATACATTTAGAAATCTTGTGTAATTGAAGGACTGTACTAGCCTAGACCAAGAAAATTTTGTTATAAATACATTAAATCATGATTACAGCTGATGTTTACTGTCACACAGAAGTTATTACTTCCCATACTAAAACTGAAAAAAAGCACAGCAAAATCTTCTCTCCCCTTTTTCTTCCCCCTTCCCAGCTTTTTAATGAAATTACTTCCTTACATCACCTACCTAAGCACTAAACACCGATTGCTCTGTTCTAAGTCATGGCACTCCGTGGTCCGTGTTAAGTACAAGGTAATGCCCATGAAATGGCTAACAAAGAGCTCATCGCAGATATTTTATGTCACTACTTTCTCCCTCCATTCCTTCAGCCTTCCTACTTTTGCAACTGTCAAACAAGATACAGGCCAAGATTGTTCCTATGCAGCACAGCCATTCTCACGTTTGTTGTCATTCGTAAGGCCACTTTTGCAGCTCAAGACGTGACTGTTTAACACACGAACACCACCCTGCATTTCAGTGCAGTCATTTCACTGTGAGAGCTCTAATAACCTGCAGTCAGCCCTGCTGCAGCCCCGAGCACATGGGCTGTAGGTGATCCAGGCAAGGCACTGTTACCACTTCACTGGAGAGCGAGCAGGGTAATATGACAAAAGCTGAAGTGGTGAATAGTGTCTCTAATCCTCTTACATTAATACAAGTGAAAACAATACCTTTCTCCTGGATGTAGACATAACAAAAGACTCTAATTTGGCTTTCAGACTCATGGATAATCTGCAGGGCTGCTCGATAAAAAGACCTCCTTTTAATTAGAAAATGAACTGCTTTCTAGATTACACCTGCAGCCCAAGTATGAAAGGTAAGTGTTATGGAGGAGTTGCTTTTCAGAACTATATAAATTGGGAGAATAAATATCGGGAATATTTCTGAATTTTTATGTAAAAAATGCTTTGTTTTAGTTTGCTTAGGTTATGTGTTCTCAACTTCATATGAGTTTCTGTGGTTATCCTTAATTATAAAGATACGCTGTCATCTTTCCAGCCTTCCCTGGCAATGTCTCCCTTTGATAAGCGGTTATCAATACTAAGCACCTTGTCAGTAATGAATAGCTGTTTCTTTTCTCTCCATCTTTGTCAGTTTGACAGCTTCCCACCCACACACCATTCAGTGCTCTTCCTACCCATGTGTTTCCTACACTTTCTTTAGGCAGGCACATTTATTCTTGGCAAAGTTTCACGTATGAGTAAAAAGCACATTCAATTTGTGAGTCATTTTCTTCAGGCTTTGGAACATCAACTTAAGTGCTGCCTACCACATAAGGGATTAAAGAACAATATACAAACCCTGGTTAGTTTTATACCTTTCATTTTTGCTATTACACTTACTTATTGATGGAAAAATGACAGGTTTTGCTGGAAGAGAAAAAATTAAAAATCCTTTTTTATTCCATTAGACTTGACCTGCAATCTTGATTATTACTGTAATTAAAATAGACAAAATCCCACCTCTTAAATTCACAAAGCATTTGTACTCAATGAGATCTGAAAGTATGACATTAAAATTAATGGATGCACACAACTAATTTTATCCTTTAATACCTGAAATTTATGGAATGCTGGGGTAAAATATGTCATTGCTTTATAATCATCTAACTTCAAAAATAAATGTTATCAATGAAATTGCTGCCCACAAAATTTCTGCATTTAAAGTCACTGAGTCCAGGAGTTAAAATCTTGAGAAACCACAAATATAATTTTAGTTAGCAACAATCTAAATATTTTGTGAAAACAGAGTACAGCAAAAGTAATTTTTTTTTGTAAACAAGTGAGTCTTTTTTTTTGCAAGTGAGTCTTCAGTAGTCATCATAAAAACAGGATCCTACTTTAATTTCTAAGCCTCACATTTGATTGGTTTTTACTTCAGAATTAAAGCCCAGAAGTTCAGAACTGCTTCTCATACTAAATCAGTTAGTGGTCACATAATTCTAAGTAACTAGTTGCAAAATAACCAGTGAATAAAAAGTGAAAAAAAATCCCCAGTAAAATGACAATTTAATTTCCTTAAGATTATTTACTTATTTTCTTTTATAAACAAAGTAAATAGAGGAAAAACATTAAGTCATCAGATTTCTTGTTGTGGTCACAAAGTGTGCAAGATGATTTGGCCATCACGACCTGCAAGCTTGGCTAAGAATTTATACAGCACTAAGAGCTGTGGGGCAAAGATAAATGTGACTTTGCCCTCAAACAAAAAGGGCATTTTTTGTACTTCAGAGTTTGAAAGAAACAAATTTATTCTGCATGAACCAATCTTTACTACAGAGCCATGCTAAGCATATGCTTAACCTGGAACAGTTCATATCTTAAATTGTAGTGACTAATTGTGACATGGTCCTAAGCACTAGCTTACTATAGCCATGACTGTGCACAATTACTATTTCTGTCTCAAAGAACACTGCTGCAAAAGTCTGATAGAGAGAAGTAATCTGAATGGAAATAGGACAAAACATAAGAAAAAGGTTCCTCTTAGCTGCACTTTCATTTGCACTTCAAAATCAGACATGTCAAACAAAAGCATCCACTTCATAGTCCTCTGCAGCATAGGGAAGTGATCACAGTTTCAAGTCATTTCCTCAAAGGAAAAAGGAATATTTTAGTGTGGCCCCAACGGTGTATTTTTCCCTCATCTTTCTCAGAATTTTTTGGGAGGAAATTAAAATAACATTCAAAATTATATCCAGTATAGAATTCTGATCCATCTAAATTTCGGTGAATTAAACAATGATCTTACCATGGTGAAAATCCGGGAATGTCCCCAGTTCTAACAGTCACACTGCTTTTCTAACAAAAATTTTCAACTGGTGAGTTTTCAGTTATAGAATTATAGAATACCCTGAGTTAGAAGGGATTAACAAGGATCGAGTCCAACTCCTTTATTTATCCAGTGATATCAAATCACTTGGGGCTATACAAAGACCTTCGTCAAGGCCCAAGAAAACAACCAGGACAGTAATTGTATCAGCTTTAAATCAAACTTTGCAAATTAACTGTGGCTCAAGAGATCTGTGCATGGGACAGAGCAACATCAATCTACAATGCTGTTCATATTTCTGCTTTATCTGTGTGAGGAAATAAAGCCTGAGTTAACCAGCCCTATGTTTCCTTTCCCTGAACATTGAACTTTTCCACGCTCCTAAAGCAGAGCTTTAAGGGAATCATCTTGATATTTAACCCAGTGTTTGATTAGGATTAGATGTTCCAAAAAGCTTGGGAAACAGAAGTCTCAGTAGGAGGCAATTTTGCTAAAGCTTAATAGGTAATTCTAAGCATCTCTCTCCTAGTTAGAGACCATTTTTAGCTTAGTCCCAATTTTGAAAGTTTCCCACTAAAGTTCTCAAGTACAGAATTACATTTGCAGTGCATTTTCACATAGTGGGCTTTGTTGTTTGAGTGTTTGTTTTTTGTTGATTGAGTTTTAGGTGTTTTCTGGTATCTCTTACCCACAACATGCTCTTTGCTGCCATCCAGCTCAGCAGTTGTGTGCCTGGCGATAGAGAAGAACAGCAAGATAAAGGTTGAAGGCAAGGAATGCCCCTTCTTTCTTCCTTTCATCTTCCCTGTGTAAGATAAAAAGGACAATACCTGATTCAGTTAAGTTCCTTGAGCATTCTGCAACAGTCATTAGCAGGGTAGTGCATAACCCGTGGGCAGATACACAAACTGGGAGCTTTGCAGATAACGTGGGCTCTTTTAGTATAATCATATTGTAAGCACAATGAAAACCAAGACAAGGATTGTGGTTGTGCTCAGCAGATTGCAAGTCTCCTGTCCCATCTCCAGTACAAGTTAGAGGCACTTCTATTTCTTTCATTCTAAGCCCCAGCTGAACTCACCTCCCGAAATTCATCATGACACAAAATGTTAACACTTGGTACTTTTAATGTCCTGCCATTATTTACACAATGTACTGTTCCTGGCCAAGTCAAATCCTTCCAAGTAAGTTTTACTCAGCCTGCAGAACCTAGATTCATTGCCACAACATTTTAAACAAATATTTAGCCAATGCATAGTTATCAAGTTCCCAGACTCTTTAACAAGTTGCATTTCAGAGGAATCAGTGAACTTTTTGCAACATGGGCTTCAGTGCTTTTAGTGGTATTTTGTATCTTGTAGAGCTCTTTAATACTGAGAACCTCACTTAAGTACAGAGCTATTATTTTTCACATTGAATCAGTGCAATCACTGACAGAAGAAAACACTTTTATTCCATGGCAGCTGGCATGTTTAGGTTGCCAAAGATGAGGTTATGCACACACATGTGAAATTAACTCTGGAATACTTTTGCTTTAACTTTTCAAAAAATATTTCCAACTAACTAAAAGTTCCTTAAGGATATCTGGATTTTAATTAGAGAATAGGCTCAATATCTTCTTTGTTACCAACATACCAATTCCCTATTCATAATTCCTATTGCCCTACCCTCTTAAAAGTACAATACTACATTTTTTTGCTATGTTAATTGATATTGAGTAAATAAAAACTAAACATCTAAGGACTAGGAAGTTCCTAGCCTTCAGAAACTCTTTGGTCTTTAGTGTTTTTGTTTGCATGCCTGTGAAGACAGCATCTCTACACCAAATCAGAGCCACAGTCCTCATTTCTCTCTAGAAAACTTACCATTTTTTCCTCTTGCACTCAATGTTTTCCCAGCTTGCAGCATATAATAGATAAATACATTCTTAAAAACAACTCTTGGTGAAATTACAAATCAGATCATGGGCAGCACTATTTGGGTAATTTTTTAAGTTGACAATATCCTTTAGAAGGCTTCAATACATAATGTAGTGAAAAACACTGAGACTTCTTCCTTCTTTATTTTTTTTTGTAACGGAACAACAATTTTGTGTTTAAAGGAATTTCTATTTTAGCCAAAAAATATGACAGCGGTAACTTCTACATCGCAATGCTTTCCTGCCAAAATAAGTAAAAAAAATTGCATGTCTTTGATTCCTTCTAAACTCAATTACTAAGGTTAACTTGTACGGGAAAAAAAAATAAAAGGCTTTAGCCACATACGGTTCAGCAAAATGTTTTGCAAAATAATACAGATCTTATTTTGTGCTTTTAATCATAATTTTAAAAATCTTTCCTCAAAGGCCGTTCTTTAATTCTATGAACAAATTCAGAAATTATTGTTTTCTAGCAGAGATGGAATAACCTCTCTTGGATTAGAAACCACTACACAAGTTCTGAAATATTCTGTAAATGGAGAAAATGAGCAAGAGCTACAGTTGCTCATTTTCAGGTGTTTTTCAAAGAAATAGAAGTAGCATCTTTTATCGTAATTCCAACTAGAAATCCAGTCCTACAATCCTTTATATACAAAGCTTTGTAGTACCTGACCTTGGAAGAATTATGCATTTTCATCCAAAGGTTCGAAAAAAGAATTATGGCAAATCTTTTTATTCACCCCTGATAAAAAGCCCAGTCATCCTTTAAAATACAAAGTAACTCTGTACAAGGTAACCTGAAGTTGCCTAAGACTTTTGGATTTGAGAGACACCTCTCAAAGTTGATTTTAGTTTGACATCAACTAAAATGAAAATAAATCCACAACTAAGACAAATGGTATGGGGAGAAATATTAAGTAAAAAAATCAACTGCACAGATGCTTAGCATTACAATATAAACAAAGCTGGTGATAATTTGACATCATCTAGGCTCACTTAAAGCAGAAATACCATGAAATATTCAGATTTGATACCTAGATATATAGTAATAACTTCCAAACTCCCTGGCTCCCGTGAGTTCACTGGAGTAAAAAATTGCTAAATACAGTTATAGTTTTTGTAACTACATGGGAAAGAGCAAATTTCTAGCACACTGTTTTCCTTAGAAGTAATCATTGGCACAATTGTGACTCTTTATAAAGGAACTTGTTAATTATCCACAACCTCAGTTACACATGGATTAATTCCATGTTTGTCCCTGAGCCCTCATTTCCCATGTTTGAGTTTTTCCAAACATGCCATCAAAACTCTCACTAGTTCAGCAAAATTCTATTTGACTTTGGTTTTCTATCACTTAAATTGAGGCTATGGTTCCTTCTTCCAGGAATCTGCAGAGTATCAATTTAAACTGCAAAATTTAGTAATCGGTTTTTAGTCAGTTATCTATCCCATATTCTCAAAAACTTTTTCCCGAGTAGAAGAGAGGCAATCAGGCAGAAATGGAAATCCTTAATAAGTTTCTATTTTTTAATTTGAAAATAGAATTTTGTGTATCATGAGTTACCATTTAGAATTGTCACTGTGTGATTTTGAGGATAAATTACTGCATTTGTACAGAGAACAAAAACCTTACCAGGGTGCAGGATTTCTATTCTTCCACTCAACTCCTAAATTTCCCTTGAAAGGAAGGGCCAAAAGTGTGTAAAAGCTGGGCATCTTGGCGCTTGGGCCAGTGCCCAAGAGGAACAATGTAGGCTGTGCAACAGCATATCTGCCTTTCTGGAAAGTCTACTGACCAAATGCAATCTCCTTTATCTTCTGGCTAACCTTCCCAGAAGGTCACAGTCCCAGAACATTGTGTCAGGTTTGGGTGGAGGTGGGATGAGTGGGGTGAAGGTTTTGGTAATACAATGCTTAAATCCTTCCTTGGTTTAATTATTTCTTATTATTCCTAAAGGGAGAACAAAATCCCAGATCACAGGGTACTTGGCACCGCTTTTTCAATTAAAATCCCAAACCATCTAGAAAAGTCCAGGTTTTCTGACTGGATTTTCAGCTGCCCAGTAACAGAACTTTAAAGCTGTAAGCCTCCTATGATACTGGTATAGTTTTTTTTTTTAAGCATTCTGATTTTTTTTTGTTATATTTGTATAGAGTGCACAATTCAAAATACTTCACCTATGATATTTGGCTCAGAAAAATGTCAAATGCACACATTGGTGAAAAACTGTCCAGCATGGGAAAAATAGGAAATGTTTCAATTTTAAATAATTCATGTTTAACGGTCTGATTATTTAAGCCACATTCTGACAATTTCTGAGAGTAAATAAAGCCTTTTCCTCCAGAAGGATTCTAGCTTAGGACAGCCAGGAATCAGTCCAGCATTAATACTCTGCATCACAGTGTCATTAACATATATTTCATAAAGATAATTCCTTAGGAACTGGCATCCTACTGCTCCCAAACTCCCTACCTTTTAATGAGACATTCTATAACAGACAACGAGAATTTTACTTGACAAAGGAGATCAAAGGTCCGTGGGTAATAATTGGCACTGATTTATTTACTGATTTAATTAAATGCTTTCATTTAGTGCCATTAGCTTCTCTCAGGCTGAAATACAGGTAGCCAAGGCAGACCACAAGCAATCAAGAACGCTCCCAGTAACAGATCCTTACTACCAAGCCTTTTTTATCCTGACACCCAAAACAAAAATAAAAGGAAGATCTAAAGACTTTTTTGCCAAAACCAGAAAAGTATAAAACTCAGTGTCTTGTCCATACCGTTTGCAACCTTTGGAGACAGGACTGTTATGTGTATCTGTGTATATATATATATGTACATACACACACTTTTTTTTTTTTTTACCTAACAGTCTCTTCAATACCAATTTCTATAATTCCCTGAATGTTTAGTCACAAACTTTTTTTTCAGCATGGCATTCATCTCTAATAAGCTAACTGGAAAAAGAAAAATAAAACTAGCATTTCCCATAGTGGCCAAAAAAAGACATCCTTAGAAAAAAGTCTAAAGTGACACAGTAATGACTGTAAAAGTGACTCATTCACACTGACAGCCCAGGAAATAGAAGCACGCAGACACACAAAAAAAGGCAGAGGATATAATTAAGTTGAAGAATTAATAGCAGGAAATAGGATGTGCATGGTCAGAGGTCCAATTTAGCACAGCCTAAAATTAAGGATTAAAAGGTCTAACTAGACAGGATTATAACACTTCTGATATAAAAGCAGACCTTTTTCAGTTCACTGTATTTCAGAAGCATTTTATTTGCCCTATGATATCTTGCACTACCAACTAGAACTTGTGTGACAAAGGTTTAATTGGACTTGTGTGACAAAGGTTTAATTGGACTTGTCTGCAGCATTGTTTCCCAGCTGGCAGAGTCAGTGTGTTCCCTTAAAAATTATTTTATTACATGTGCTGGTTTGGAGCTGCTTGCAACATCATGTTATCTCATTCCCTCAGCAGTAAATATGAAGAATGAAGCGAGCAGGAATTCTGTCACCTCTGCTCTGGTGATGATACCTGCCCCAGAGTCAGTGATGGGCTGCCAATTAAACTGACTTCCACCAGAGTCACCAGAGCCTTGTGCTGTCACAGCAACTTAAGTTCAGGCATTGCACTGTGAATCACCAGCATGCAAACTTTACTGACTGAAAGCAAAAGCTATGGAAATTCCACCCCCCATCCCAGCTTATCTCTCTTCTGGGCCCTGCTGTAGCAGCTCTCATAGTCTGTGTCAGTTCTGAGACCAGGGACTCCATCCAGTTCCTCAAATTCCTTCTTGTCATGAAAGAATTTTGGTTGGTTACCTACCTTCCACTATTTAGCATAAATGCTTTCCTGTTGCACTCTTCCAGTCTCTGAAATTCCCTAGTGAAAACTGGAAAGTGAAGTGAAAACAGGGAAGTAAAGAGAAAATTTAGAGCAACTAAGGTTTTCATTAGTTTTTATGCTGAAAAGTTGTATAACCTGTTGTCACTGTTTCAGATTTAAACTCCCACCTTTGTTCTGCTTCTATGAAGGTTGCAAATGCTGCTTTTCAAGCACACCTGATAAAAGAATTGAAAAGAAAAGCCTTGTCATATTTTGAAATGGAAATTTAAAAAACAAAGAAATTGATAAACCCAGCAGAAGAAGTCCTTTCTTTTTTTTCATATGCCTGTAGACCTCTCTTGCCTTGTCATTTTCCTTGTTAACTTCTTTCACTCTTGCTTTAAAATTGTTTTCCATTTTCCCAGCTTAGGCCCAGGACCTATTTTTTCCATTCTCCTGGTCTGTTCATATCTGGCATTAGGTACATCTGCCGTCCTGTCTCCACTCAGCTTCTCTGGTGACACAGCTCCAGCTCTCTACAGAAAATCATATCACTAGCTCATTTTCATAGTGATACAGCTTTAAAAGGGGAAAAGAAATCTTTTGCTCCTGCCAAAATATTTTTACATGTGGACTAAAGCAAATTACTTGTTCACATGTTTTCATAAATCTTAATAAACAAAACAACAAACTGGCCATACTCAGGCCTGTACTACTAGGATAGAAACTACCCGTTGGTAGCAAAAATATTGGTCATCTAATCTTATTTTCAAACAGGGAATGCCTTCAGTACCCTAATAAAAGCCACTCCAGAGCACAAAAGCCACTAGCAAAACCAACAAGCAGCAATATTAGTTACATGTAAGCATTATAAAGTCTCTAGCATGATTTTTTTCCTAGCAGTTTGGACAGGAAAAGTACAGTCTATGTGTTCAACTCTCAGCTGTGCTTATTGATAAATAGACGTGTATTTAGATGTCAGCTAACTTAGCACAACCTGCTTCTCTAGTGGAGAGAGTCATTTCAGTACTATATAATACATATATAACCCAGCTGTGTGTGATTTCCCATTTGCACACACTATGGAAACATGACTACTCAATTTCACTAACGTGAAGCTGTCAGACACTGAAAATACTGCAGGAGGCACAGGAGGAAACTACTGCCACAGTGATGTCTCTTGCGACGATTTTGACCATACCCGTTAGCCTTTTGTAACCTCATCATCACATTAATCACATTTTCACACATACAGAGGTCCAAAACATAAATTTCCTTGCTGTGTCAGGCAAGTTCAGCTCCCCTGGTCTATCTTTCCAGCTGGAGACACCACAGACACTTTTACTGCAGTGGATGTGAGACCTTTGGATCATCACACAGGTTAGAAATGCTAAAACTGCCTTCAGTGGGAAGAACCCAGGCTTCAGACTGCCTCAGATGATCATCCTACAACCACTTTAAACCAACATAAAATAATGCCACAGAAAAGAAGGGTTGTATTCCCTTCATCTCCCACCACAGTATAGGTCATGCTCCTTATTCTGGTGGCAGTGCCAACTCCTGTGGACGTAGAGCAAATGCCAACGCACTTTGAGAGACCTTTCTTGAAGTTCATGAAAACAGTAGCAACTGAGTATTTCCTTTATATCAAATAGGTATTTCTAACTGACTTGTAACTGCTTTCAATGTAGTTACGTTAAAATTGGTTCTTTTGGAATGCTCTATTTTCTGAAGGAAGGTTAAATTTTCTGAAAGAAAGTTGATCTTTCTTGTGGTCCAAACTCATACCCTGGAGGTCAAAAGCCTAGTTTTAATTTTTCACTAAACTGTAAATGTAATTACTCAGTTAACTTCAAAACTATATTCAGTTATGAATGGCACTCATCAGGGAAGATGGCAGCAATACTAAAGATGGGAAATAAACAGCTGTATTAACAGCACAGGAAATAATTAAGAAACAGAACAAAGAACTGTGAGAGAAAATTAAAAGGATTAAGAATAAGTCTATTTTGCTGTGAAGTAACTAAGAAAGGAAACGAATTATACAAGTCTCCACATGGTTTTGCTTTATTCTGTTCCCAGGGGTACTCTGTTCGCATTGAAAAGCTAAAATGGTTTCATAAGAGAAGCATACTGAAGTAGGTAATTTATCCCTGGTTTTTAAGACAGTTTTCCCTGGTTTCACTGTGAAGAGCAGCTTCAGATAGTACGACCCCATCAGCCTCTCCTGGCTCTCTAGGGAGAAATTCTGACTATTCAGAATGCAGCCCAAACAAGAAACAATAGTAACTACTGGAATTTGACAGATTTTAAACACTTTGCTCCAAAATTGTGAGATATGGCAGCCATGTAAACCTCAAGGCCACTAAGTTTTACTGATATTCTTTTTTTTTTTAAATTTAAAAATTTCTTCTTCCTATGCACATGCTCTGAGTCCCTCTGGAAGACATTCTCACAATGAACTGAATGCACACCAACAAAATCATGACAGTAAAAAAGCACTTAAAGCAGATACCACCTTATTTTAAATTGCAAGATAAAATTACTGCCAGAATCACCTCTTTAAAGTAAATGTAGATGTTAAAACAACTTTCCAGAACATGAGAGACTGTGTAATGGTCTTTTTTTCCAGAGGAGATTTAATTTTTTTCCAGAAACAATCCTAATCCCACTGATATATCAGTGAGAGAAGTCTGTGTTCTGTGCCCTAAAAGTAATCCAAGATGCACAGAATCAGAATAGCATGAAGGATATCAGTGCCCCTGTGCTGGAGAACACCTGGGTACCAGCGTCTGCTTCTGTTTATGCACTTAACTTGGAAAGGTTATTTAAGAAACAGTCCTTGAAGGTAGAACTGGAGCCCAGTAATTCTCCTTCTCTGTCTGTGGATTTGGGCATGTTCTGGAAATCTGCTAGGATGCTCGTTCTTTTACATCCTTGCTTTGTTTCCTAGATTACTTTTCCTCCAATGTCTTAAAATTTCCTCTTTGCCAGGAATCTGACTCCTTTTTGAATGCTGTTCCTCACTTTCCTTTAGAACTAAAATAGACCCCAAAGAGTAATAAGTTTTTATGGACTTTTAAAATGACTCTGATGAGATTAGGGATAGATAAACTCAATGCCATTAAATTTCTATCTGTCCTGAGTCAGAAAGAGAAAACCCTAATTCTGTGTTTAGAATATTACTAGATGAATTACAATTAAGTTTTCATGAACAATATTGGTAAATGTGGGCACTGCACTAAAAAGCTAAGTGCACCTTAAATGTCCTGTAACTATACCAGGGAGCTGAAATGCTTTAAAAGCCAAAATTACAAACGCAATGCACAGTGTGAAGACAAACATACAGATTACTGAAAGGCAATTTAAAGTGCACTTGGAGACACTCTGGCATAAAATTCATAAAATTTTCAAATAAATGGATTTTCAAGCAATTGACCACATGGCTGCTTTTTAATGAGCCCTTTCATGTGGGGCGTTATTTGACAGGAGAAAAGGCCAGAGCAGGATGTGCTTTAATCACCTTTACCTCCTCAGCATTGTTCTGTGTGCACTACACACAAAGGAAATTTAATTGTAATTCTCAAATTCAGCTTAAACAATAATTCAGAGAAATTTGCTGTGGATACAGACACTTGCTGCCTTCACAGTAATAAATGTCTCCTAGTAAAATTAAATAATGGGCAGAAGGTTCAAAAGGTCAAAGGCTGACACTTTTGCCCAAGTAGGTGCCTAGCAATTCCTCCAGCATGCCCTTGCTGTCCCTATCTGCACTGACAGCTGCACTTCCTGTCTCTGCATCTGTCCGTAAGACATTCAGGAAGGAAGGTTTATATCTTTACATGTTTCCCGTGAAAGTACTTTCATAGCTGATTCCTGGAGTACTGAGTCAAACTGACCATCTGCACACTCCCCCTCCATCCAAATTGTTCTTTTTCTCCCCACTCCTATTTTCCCATTGTTATGGGCCTTTCACTCATTTAAATTGTAAATTTTCTAACATATTAGCAAATTCTAGCAATTTTTAAAAATATAGGTTAGTATCACTGCTTTGTTTTACACAGTCACTAAAACTGAAGTTTGCATCAATTATTCTAAGTAAAATACTAGAAAAGTTACCAGAAAAATTCTGGATTTTTGGGGGGCAGTGTGTTTGTTGCACTGATACGACTGGAAGCCTCATTCACTACCCTCATTGATTAAGAGTTTCTTGAAAATTTCAAATATACTGTGAGTGAAATTGGCTTATGTCTTATTAGCTTGATTTGATTCTCCTAAAATCTTCTTGTACTTCTCAAAATATGAATTGCTTCAGATACTACTTGCCTCAGAATGATTTGAAACAGCCTGGCAGACCACCCTGCTTGAGTCAAGCCTCTCTGGGAGCTACTGCAGTGGAGAAATTGCTTCTAAAAACAAGAGCTTTTCTTCAAACTCAAGCTATTGATCAGAATCAACTTACTCAGCTTTAGGAGAGTTTCCTTTCCAAAAACTGTCTTGGAGCTTAAAATGCTTCAGACAGATTATGGCATCCAAATATTAGTAGTATTATTAATGATAAAATATATACATTGTCCTGCTGTTTCAAATTTGCAGAGGAAAAGAAGTCTCCCCTTCTGCAGCACTCGTTGCCGGACTTTGTACCTAAACATCTGACAACTGCATCTGAAGAAAAGCCACCAGCTGATACTGCTTTCGGCAGCTAAAGCGAAAAGAATTACTCAGTTAAAACGGAAAGTCTGTTCCAAAGTACTCACCAAACTCCTAGCAACAGTTCTTGAAGAAAGAGGGAATTCCTGAATCAGAGCTGAATATGATCCTCCCCTATTAATTCACGTTGAAGGGGTGTGGTGTAAAGCTACAAAGGCAGGATTGCAACCTGATCTTCCTAGAGTGGACTCCTGCCTGGGGATTACTCAGCTGGCTGCTGCTCTGGCGTTTTGTCGAGCACACAGGCTCGCTCTGGGTAGAAGTCAGAGATCTGCAGCAGAGGCGGGAATGTTTCCTGTTTAAAGCTCTCATCTGCCTGGAGTTTGGAGCAGTTTTCTAAACAGCACGAGCTAAAATGAAATGCACCTTCAAAGAGTGAGAGACTGTAGGATAATTTATTCATTGTAGCTGGCAGGCTCGGATATAGCTCATGAGGATGCCCTACTCCTTGCCCGTTTAAGAGAGATGTGGTGTGACGGACTGTTGTGTTTTGTCTGTTTTTAAACGAAGCCATGCTGCTCACTCTGCACCCAGGCTGCAGCCAGCAGTGTCTGGAGCTGTTTCCAAAGGCTGTTCTGCCTGCAGCTACAACATCCCATCTATTTGAACATCACACCAGCATGTGCTAAAACTCAAGTTCAGCGTCATTAAGAGTACCATGGCTGATGATAGGGATAAGGACCCTCAGAGACCTTGTAACTCGTGGGTGTAGAGAGACACATGTCCGGAATCTTAGTCTTGGACACACAGGATGGGAATTTCCCTGGTAAGGAATTAAACAGTAAGAGAGACAGAAATAACAACTGAAGTACAATAACTTACACAGTCAGTAGCTGTAACTCATTGTAATTATTTCTAGGCAAAGACAAACAGGTAGTTAAATCACTTTCAGTGAAGGTTAAACTCATCTGTTCATCACCATCCTGAAACAGACTGGCAGTTTGTCCCATTGGTTAATGGATTAACTATCTCTGACACAAACAGAAGTGCTCCTGGCAGCTCCTTAGACCTCCTGGCTGTTGATCCTGACTGTAAAAATGTCTGTAATACTTTTCAGAACGAAGTCAGTAGTCAGCTGAGTCAACTTACTATTAACTGGGTCAATAATTAAATGGATCAACTGTCCTGAAATGGACTAGAAGCACTCATGAAGTAAAGGGGCAGTTCAAATGGTGGGATGAGGTTCTACCATGCAGTTACTAATTACCAGCTCAGATAAAGCAAGAGGCAAGCCAGCTCCAGAGGTCAGTGAAATGGAAATGGTCAGTCTGTCAAGTTGTGTCACACCACAGCAAATGAAAAACATTGTGTTAAGAATTAGTACTATCCGTGCTATCCATAAAGCTATTTGAGGGTCACAAGAAAGTCCAAAACAGATGCACTAAAATTACACCATGACTTAAAGAAATGTCAGTACATTTACAATAGAAACAAAACTCACTAGATTTCAAAAAGGTACATACTTCTTCACTTTGATAATGTGTCTATATGGATGAACAAAAATCTGTGGGGATAGTTTCAAACTTGCACTACTCTACAAGCAATTTACGAACAAGTTGCTTTGTTTTTAGTCGTACTGGATGCTGAATGGTCTGGAATGACAAGTCTGTGTAAATGTATTTCAAATCTAGGGACTGGGCCTGGCCATAATTTCAAGAGGATTTTTTTGTTGTTATTTTTATGAGATTTTTTTAAAACGGACACACACAAAAAAGAATTTTCATAGTTTGTGTCATAATGTATTAACATCAGTTCTTCTCTCATAAGGTCTTACTCAAATCACTTAAAGCAATTCTGAAAGAAATAGTCCATACAGACATGAAAAAATAAAAGGGAAAAGCTACAGTTTAAAATACATTTGTCATTTTATCATCTTAAGGGGAGAAAAACATATAAAGAACTTTAAAGAACATACAAGAGAATGAAACCCTTATTTTAATTAAAAGTTTAACTAAGAAATCTTTGGTTAATAATAAAACAGGATGAGAGTAAAAATGCCACCATGTGCTCAAGGAACACATACACACAAGAAAAATTCCAAGAAAACTATTTCATTTTCACATTAGCAGTTTTGCTTTCTATTCTGTTAATGTCTCTCCAGCTCCCACATGCAGACCTCCTAATTTAGTTGCCAGGAATTAATTCAGTTGTCCTCCTAATTTAGTTTGCATTGTAACTACAACATAAAAGGCTTCAGTTGAAACTGGAATCAGACTTTGAATATGAAAACAAAACTGATTTGAACTTTTAGTATGATCAGAGAATTCCGTTCAGATATGACCTGGCCTAGACAATCACATTAATCTCTGCCCTGCCCTGAAGCCTGATATCTGTTGTCTGTTGACAGTGGAAAATGTCCCTACCCCAATAGGTATCAATAAGCAGATATAGACAAAAATACAGCTAGAGTAAACTAAAACAGAGATGCCATGAAAAAAAAATCACTTGTACAATACTTGCAATACTCAGTCGTTGGCTCTGAAGAGTTCAAAGCTGAGATGATTAGAATTTAGTCATCTGACTGCACAGAATTATTCCCAACAAATTGGGAGATCAGGGAATTTAAAAAAAATTAAGGTCTGTGTAAGAGGTCAGCATCATTACAAGCCTGATGAACAGACACTGATTGAAAAGGCACAGCGCCAGCTACCCTCTGACCACAGAAAAAATCCCTTTACTCCATGCTGTCAACTGGGAACTCTGATCATGAAAAGCTGCTTCTGGTGACAGCCCCATTTTTTCCAAGAGCCAAAACAGGAAACAATGTGCCATCCCAGAAAACCCCCTGGCCTGGAGTTCTGTCTTGACTACTGGCCTGCAGAAGACAGGCAAGGATAACATCTACATCTGCAAAATGCTTACAACACACAGGTTAAAAACAACTGACTCTTCCTTGACACAGAGCAGTGACTTCAGGCCAGGTACTCCACCCTTCTCTCCATCATGTCCTCGTACTACACAGCCTACACTCCTACCACAGTGTGGGAAGCTGCTACTGGTTTTACACTGATAACGTCATTAGGGCCAGCAGGACATCGGGGAAACGGAAGGTAAGAGCTAACAACTACCCTAACAGCTTCAGAGGACTGGGCCAGGGTCACTGTCCTCTGCAATGTCTGTCACCAGTTTGGGTTGGTGCTCATGCTGACTGAAAGGGAGGAGGGAAACACAGTGAACTACAAATTCAAATTTTCCTGTACTGTACATTTTTATTTGTATTATAGTGCATCAGTTTTAGCAGAATATATTATACTTCACCATAGTCCTTAGTATACGGTGATCAGGAATTAAAATGATGCACAAATGTCTAATCTTGTAATTATTTTACTGTACCAGAACAGAGATAAATCAGTAAGAAAATTATAAGTTTCGTGCTTGCATATATAATAAAATTAATTTTTTAAGCTCCATCATTTCTGAAGCAAGATTCACTATGTCACACAGCTGGGAAAACACAAAGGCTTGTGTAAGCTGCTCTTCACACGTGCCTCTCAGTGAGGGTGTGACATTGCTCGAGCTTAAACAACACAGACGTCTGTGATGTCTTGTTGCCCTCTAGTGATGCCACTTGACTTTCCCACTGCTTAGTTCTTCAAAATTTTCCATAGACCTGAGAGCTGCCTGCCTCCTGCCTTCAAGAAACTGAATCATAACTGAATACTTCTACCTGGTGCTTAAATTAGATGGGAAAGCACAGGTACTTCTGAATCCTCATAAGGAATAACGAACGCGAGAGCAAGCTGACAGGAAAAACACCACCAGCATAGCTGGCTTAGCCCAGTGAGCTTCAAGGGAGAGCTGAGATGGAGCAGTCACTGTTACCAGGCTCCCAGAGCCTCTCCCTCAGCACAGACATGAATCATCTTCCAGGGCAGGCCTGGTGCCCTTGAAGGGTTTCTGGAAGCACTGACTGTTGCTGTTTTCTCTCCCTGTACAATGGAGCACTACAACAAACACTGACAGAGGGAACCTATCCATGTCTGCACAATTAGGAGCACTTTTGTGCTGAAGTGTTAGATGAACTTAACATTAGCTGATCGTTTTGAGGCCATTGAAGTGTATGTCTGCTTTTCCAGCTAAGGTCATCTGCATGTCCACAACACGCAAAACCCTAACTGAGTTCTAAAAGAGGATCATAGCCTTATTTCCTTTCAGTATGAGTTTTACAAATGGTTCTATTAGTGGTTTATACTTGTTCCATTATTTTTATTGTGGTCTCTATAGTATTTAATATTTAAATCCCAACTAAAAATGCGTGAATGGAAGTGAAAGATCTTCACTAGTGAAAGAAAGATCAGAATCCAGCAGCTGTCACTCAAAAAGCTGTCTCTCTGATGCACTCCTCTGTCCCCCCTTATTGTTTCTTCCCTGTAATTTCCTGATCTTATTTAAAAACCATCTCAAGTGTTTTCTAAAGACTGAAACTGAAATGAACATAGCAGGTGACTATTTTTTTCTGAAAGCAGAACGTTGAAATAGTACAATAAGGCAGCTCCAAAAATTCAGGCTTTGTTTCTGTCCTCACTTCAAAGTAGTAATAGCTAAGTAACATAATAAGGCATACTATTACTAATGGAAATGCAGGAACATATTTAAAAGGGAGAATCATCAACTCTTAACACTCAAATTTGTTTTTTGGGGGGTTTTGTCTTGGGTTTTTGTGCTTTGAAAGTCAAACCTTTAACAAGGCTATCAAGGGTAAGTTGGGTAAGTGGACTATCCTAATGTGCTTTTTTTTTTCAGGGATGAGTAGAAGAAAGGAATTGAGTGATAGATGAGATGAAAGTGATTATCAGATCAATTTCTTACTAGTTGAAAAGCTTCTCAAGCTGAACTACCCAACCTGTTTGAGAAGCAGCAAGGAATCCATTCAGCATCTGCATCTGCCTTTCTGATTTCCAAGCCCAGTGGGTCTTATGTTGAACAACTGGTTCTCTTGAAATTAAACTTATGTTTTGCCCAGCAGAAGTACAGAGGTTCTTCAGTCAACTGATGCTGCTGTTCTTTTTCCTGAAAGAAGCTGAGCTTTTAAAATTTTCCCTCCATCAAATCCAGGGCTTAAAAAAAGAAGACCCTCCTTTTATTAGGCAGAACACTTTGTCATCTTCTATCCTATAGAAACCCACTATTAGCATGGCAGCAGAATATAACATTGCCTTTGTTGATACCAGATGAAGCAGGGGTTAAATACCCAGCATATTTAATAATCTGAATATTGTTTAGAACAAGCAGGGAGAAGCAATGTAACCCCTATGGATTTAATTTTTCTTTTCTTTCCTGTATCACAATCACACTATTGCCTCTTGTCAAAGGACAGATGTGACAAACTTTCGCATTTCTTGTTTCCATCTGGGTAGTTGTTTCCCTTGGAATTCTTTTAATCCATTTTTCTGTGCATTTCTTTTTGCTTATGAACTTATATAACTCAAATACTTTTTTTAAACTCATTAATTTCTTAAGAGTGAAAACATGGACAACTTGGAGCATGCTTTGAAGTTGAAATCCTAAAGGATTAGTTCCTATTACTACCTTTTTGAAAAGCCCAGAGATAAGCTACTTCTGTAGTACAATAACAGGAATCAAAGTACAGCACCTATCACGTGACATTTTGAATAATGTGGAGATTTCAAGATTCAGATCCAATAAAAACAAGATTGGGTAACCAAGGAAGTAAGGGGTCAGGTCAGAATCCAGTGCCACTCATTTTTAGAGCCAGCAGCTTTATGAAGTGTGAATTTCATTAAAAAACTCACAATGCCTTCAACCAAAACAGAATAAGGGATGTCTTATGTAAAAGGACAGTAAGCATTTTGTCACCTTCCATACAAAAGGCGGGTTTCTCATTTCTTTTTGGTCTTTTTATTTTGTTAATTTGATAAAAACGGAAAGAACTTTACATCATACAGCTGCATTTAGATCTGAAGTAGATCATATCTGCAGCAAAATATGGTAGAAGTATTACCTACTGAATTCTCTTTCATTAAATAAAAAAGGGGGTGTACATAGGCTCATCAAGCAAATTGCCTCACTGGACAAAACACTTGTTTTAAAATAACATAGTCCTTACTTGGCTCATCAAATGTCTACTTCTGAAACAGGTCTGGGTTAATTCAACACATAATTTTTCTTGATTACCTATTCATCATGATTTTCATTCTCGTGTGGTGTTTCTGATTATCCTCCTAATGAGTCCAGTGTTGTACTAAAGACTTTGGTAAACAAGCCTCTCTTTCCATCCATGTCCTTCAGTAGTGCTCATTCCAAATGCAGACTGAGCCCAGGACTAACTGGCTTAGTCACTGGATGTCACTGTTGCAGCACTGAGAGTTTTGGTATTTTATGTGGAAACAGCAAGCAACTACACTTGTATTTTATTCCTTCGTTACTATTATTATTACTGGTTTGCATTCCTGCTCAGGCTGCAGTCAGTGCAAGTTTTATTATAAGAAATATTTAGAAGTATTCAGGCCTGAAGAAAATGTCTACTCTCAGGGGAAAGTATTTCATTAAACTTTTAAAACTCTTTCCATTTTAATTTAAAAGTGTGCCTTTTTTTTATTTCCACTGCTCTGATAAGAGATTTTTTTCTGAGTATCTTTCTATGTATGCACAGTATACATATTTCTGCCTCTACATATATACACACAAATATATATGCACACACTAGTATAAGAGTAATATACTTATTTATGAATACATATACACATATAACATTGATATAATATTTCTTTAATCATTCCAAAATAATTTCTGGTAGGTTCATGCAAGCTGTAAATTTAAATGATTATCTATTGCAATATCTAAAATACCTACCCCATGCTTTAACAAAACCAAGACAAAGTTCAAGAAACAACTCTATGTGTTCAGAATGTTGAAAATTGAATAATTTAGGCATGCATATAAGTAGCTTACATTATCAGAGACTTCTTACAGGGGTTTTTCCAAACCCCCTTGAAATGTACTATAGCAGCACCAAAATCATCAATTAGAAGTATAATATGACAGTATTATTTAGCTGTGTCTAACTCTTGGTTAAATGAAGCAAAATGAAATTAAATTGAGTGTGCTTTTAGCTAGAAAACCACAAAACAAGCAGAACTTCCCATTCATTGGACTTTCTAGTGATTTCTCAGAAAGCTGTGAGCACACCTGTATTTTCTTTATCTTGACAAAGGAAGAATAGAAGTGGAAGTTATTTTCTTTATAAAGAATATGGCTGGGAGAGACTCATTACAGTTGCTCCTCCAGACTGCACTCATGCCACCTTCTGTGTCATTTTGGGTTTTTCAATATGCCAGCTTCTCCCAGGCTGAACCCTCCTCTGTGGTGTGGCTGGGGAAATAAATCAGGTACAGGAGATGCACAAGCCACTCCATAAGGAACGGCAGCAGGAGTCCCACAATATGCTCTCAGAAAAGTATTTTAAGGGTGTGAGTAAGTGAAGGAGGTGGCAACTGAGGACACCACCATCTGCTGCCAGTTCTGGGGAGCCTGAGCAGCCTGTGAGAGGCATTTCCCGGCAGACAGAGCTGGCCCCAGCCCCAGCTGCCACAGGGCCAGACCTGCTGCCTTCTGCTCCCCCCAGCCCCAGCACGAGCACCCTCCTGCCAGCAGTGCTTCCCAGCATCCCTGCCCCGCTTGTCATTTCTGCTCCATCACCTCCTGGCTCCTCATGTCTACACCAGACCCAGAAAGGCAACCCAATGCACAAGCAGGAAACCTGTTTTCCAATCTGCTAAAAACCAAAATAAAGCATTACCAACAACTACTGTGATAAAGACGTGCACTTCCTGGGCCTGGCTGCTTCCTCCCCAACTCACTGACTTGCAGCCTTCCGGGTGTACTTTTGGAGAGGAAGAGGCTTCTCTAGGAGTCACAGAGACAGTAAAAGTCATTTGGGAAACACCACTTAAACTTTGGCTCTTTTTAGTTGCTACCCAGTTTCTAAGACAGCATCTCTAAGCAAAACAAACTTTTCAAGTGTGTTGAGAAGAAATCATTAGACAGGTGAGCCCAGCCAGTTGTTCCTGTGACAGTTATTGCAGTGCACATGCTTACCAGGGAGCAGGGGACAATTGTTTACACAGTGTTTATAACTCTCACAATTGTCTCCCCTTTACTGAGTTCCTGCCTTCCAAGAAACAATTTGTGTTTCTCAGATGACAGAGTCCTACTCCATCTTCAGCAAAGCTTATGCTGCCTAGCAGTGAGAAAAAGATTCCTATTCTTTTAGTATTTAATACTACTTTTCTGGTACTAGAAAACAAGTAATAAATAATGAGATAAGACATGTGGAGGAAGTTTAAAACACCAGACTGCACTTCAAAAACGGCAGAAATGCTGGATTAGAACTGGGGAAAAAAACCCCAAGCTTGTTTAAAGTCCAGCGCCAGCCTGTTTCAAAACTTATCAATCAAGAGAAGGCTGTGCCAAACATGTAATACTCTGTACACTGTGATATTGAAACTCATGACATGATACAAGTTGTGTGTCACAGGTCCCATCAGACTGCTCCAGATGGGAAAGCCCTTTTCAAATCATTAGGCAAGAGCCCCCTTAGATGACTGATATCTGTCAAATTAGTCAGTGGTAACATCATTTACTCCTTTGTTCAGAAGCAAAATTACTGCAAGGAAGGTGCTGGATTCAAAACATCTCTTCCATGCAACTCTTTCACGGCAAACACACAAAACAACAAAAAACCAAAACAGATCCTTGGCAAGACTGCCTCTCCCAGGAGACAGAAAATGGAACATAATGCCTTTCACAAGAGTTTTTCATTTTGGCTTGATCATTTCAAAATGAAGAGTAAACATCCAGAATGCTGACCAGGCAAAGCTACTCCAACGTGTGCCTAACTCTAAACATGTAAGTGATAACTCTGGAATAAGGCAGTACTTTTAAAAGGAGAAGAACACAACAGGTTGCTGCAGAGAAATTCACTGATTGCTCCGTTCTTGTCTCATGCAGCAAGCTCAGACATGTTGGTCTGCTCAATAACTGGGTGAATGAAGCAATTTAAACTGTATCCACAGCAGTTCTTTAACAGTAATGAATTAATGACAGCTCACCTGATTTACTCAGAGTGCTACCAGAGACCAGTCAGAAAGGAATCTGAGAAGTCTGTGGAGGACTGAGAACAATGTAATGATCCTGTTTCACTCATTAGAAAGAAACACGGTATTTAAAGATGCTTCCTGGGTGTTAAGTACATTCTTAGCAAAGCGAGTTTAACGGGACTGTTCAGAATACTTACCAAAGTTGTATTTACAACATATGCAAAACTGTGTGGCTCTTATGGGAAAATCCAAACAATTATAGTAAAATCCTAGTTTGCTGAGTAGCAAATTTTTAACTGGCAAGAATCTCTCACTGCAATATTCTCATCACCTTTCCTGAATTAGCCTATTTTAATAAGAAAACAGGTAGTGAAGGAGGATTTTTCATAAGGCTTGTGTGCTGTTGGTAAAAGAAGATTAAGAATTACTCTATATTTTTCTTTGATCCTCTGCAATCTATTTCTAGAACTACACAAATCTCCACTAGATCCTGGCAGAAGCTGTCAGCTTATTTGATTTCTTTCCAGCCTCGGAGATAGCAAGAGTGATATTTTTTGCTTACTTACACCACAGGGTAACAAAATTTGCTCAGAGCTAAGACGCTGCAATACACATACCCTGCTCTAATGCACTGGATAACTCTTCTAATAGACACATATAAATTTCTTTGACAGAATAACCCTCACAAAACCAAGTTACAATTCCTGGCACTTACGTTTCAAAGAAGCTTTTAATACAAGCTACTTGCAATAAATCAAACACAGAAACAGTTTCTTCTCAAAAACTAAATACAAGCTGAACACAGATTTTTTATGATCAGAGTACCATATTGGACCATATTCAATTAAAAATGTTTAAATATTCCTCCCAACAGAATTCATTCCTCCAATTCTATTTTAAAAATTTGTTGCTTGTTAAAGAAATAACTGATATAGAGATACAAGATATTTGTTCATGGTGGCTTTTCATCCTATCAAGATATTCACGTATAGTTTGACCAAATTAATTTTTCCTTTGAATACTTTGTAATAATAATAGCAACACAACAACAAAAATAATAAATAGAAACATCAGGTTACTTTGACACTACATGCAAAAGAAAGCATGTTACTAACAGATTGATTTAAGTATTTCAAATTTCAAATATTTTGAGGGACAGCTATGATAGATAGGTCCATCCTGCCCTCCCACCCTGCAGTTCTGGAATACACTGGCACAGATTTCAGCCAGGAATGAAAACTAAGAGAAGAGCTATATATGCAGAAAGACAGATTGTGATTTCCTTTAAGAAGGCTCCGTTCATTCAGTTTTTCCTTCCAGTGTTATTTTACAGTGAGCTGTAATAGCGTGCTGAGTATTTGCTACTTGGTCAGGACAGAGAATGCTGAGTTTTGAGGGTAAATCATTTCAGAAGTGTGACAAATGGCAAACTTCTCTCTTATCTTTTTCCCTTACTGCTGAACTGACAAAAATAGTTAGAAGTGTGGAAGCTTTGTAAGTGAGAGAGGCTTGAATAGATTACAGACCCAGACTAGGGTTGGAATTTTTCATACACCAAAATGCAAGAAGAAAATGAAGTTTTTCAGGATCTGTTCTGCAGATATGAAGTGATATGTATAAAGGCAAAAGTATTTTTAAATTTCAAGATGTTTCTTCACTTCTGTTACTGTAGTGCAGGAAACAGAAGATGGGACCAAGCAAAACAAGACAGCAAAGTTGAGTGTTTTTCAGAGTTATCAATTGCTCATGAGAAAAAAAAAAAATTAACATATTCACAACAACATATGCTATTATAATTAACCATTTTCAACATAGGCATCTTGGACTTTACTAAACAATTTTCTTTCTTACACAATGACCATTGGTTGAATTAGTGCTATTGATCAGGATGCAAATTTGGGCTTTTTTGGTTGGGTTTGTATGGTTGGGTTTGCTTTTTTTCACATTATGTCAACATTTTAATGAAGAACACAGACATTATCACTGTTTTGTTCCAACTAAACCAGAAAGATGTTACAGGTTTCTGAATTGTGCTTTTTGGATACAAACTGTAAGCAGGTGGACAAGCCAGCTGGAAAGCAGAAGGAAAAGAAAAAAACGGAAAGAAGTTTTAATTGTTCAAAACAAGAGACACTTATTTAAAGATGAATCCCTGCAGGGGTTTTGTAAGTATTTTTGGTAAAATAAAGAGATTCATGCTAACATAGATTTTCCCTCAGTAAAGAGAAATTTTCCTGAAACCAAAGTGCTTTTTGCTAAACATAGATGATTCACATCATTAAAAGAAGGTCCTTTGGTTTTTAAAGAGAATACTCATTTTTCTGACCAAAATATCATTCTCAACTATCAATGCTTTTCTCACAAGAGACAGCAGAAAATATCAACCCAAATATCTGTGTGAAAAATGAGCTACCAGTTCTTTCTGCTTATGAAATTGAGGAGCACTGATTAATCAATTAAGCGATCTGTTGTCAAGACCTGGCGTGGCTCTAAGGCTTAGCAAGGCTCGTGTACTTAAAACACCAAACATGAGAAGGGTTTCTTGGTGATTTATTACTGTTCTTTGGTGAAAAGCATTAAACTTCACCATATTCCATTTGATAACTTACTACTGATGTTTCAGGATCACTTGTGACTTAGGTGCAGTTCTTACTACTGTTCGAGAGGGAAGATGGCATTTCTTCCTTCATTGTTGCCAACTACTCTTCCTGCCTGTGAAATCCAAGAAAGTACCTTCAGCTCTGCAATAACCAGCAGGGTTGTGCACAGCACACCAAGCCTGGAGCTGTCCCCCCAGCTCACAGATGGACCTTTATGCTTTTTGCCAATGCCTGCAATGTGTCTGCAAAGAACCCGTTTAATTTTTTATTTCAAAATGGACTTGAAAGCAGACAGTCTGTTCAGTGCAGCTTTATCAGTAGGTGAGAAAACCCTGCCCTGCTACAATATTCACATCTGAGGTTAAACAGTACAATATGTTACTGGATGAACATAGGATTTGTGATTTGTTTACCCACTGTATGATATATGAAGATTTTTTTGTTCACATACTTGGATTTTCTAAAACATAAGGATTCAAACAAAAAAACTAAAGCCAAAAACAAACCCACAGAAAAAAACCCAACAAATAAAAAACCCAAAACACCAACTGCCAACTGTTTTTCCCACTTGCAGGTGATACAGCAAATATTCTCTATATGTGGTACCACGCAATGGCTGTGGGGAAAAAAGTCAATCCTCCACAGAGTATATTTTATAAAGAACCACACACATTCTCTGGTATTACAGCAGCTACTTGTGAGAACATCTCCTCCAAAACAAGCAGACTTTATTTAAAGTGGAAAGCTGAATAATTACCACCTCACAGCTGGAGATACTCCAGCATCCTCTGGCACATCTGCAAGTGTTTGGCTCTGGCAGATTTTGGAAGCCCGCTGCTCAGAAAAGCAGTTTAACCACTAGAGGGTGAGGAAGCATTCCCAAGGGTTCAGCTGTGTCACTGCATGGCCACGATATGATGCATCATAGTTTTGTAGCACTTGCTCATTACTTTCCATTTTTTCCTCTGCATATCCTATACCTTCTCGGAATTACACATATTAATTAAATTACAGAGGTGTTTCAGTAAACTGGACCATACAGAAACCTGTGAGGTACAACTTCTTTGTAGATAGGGGTTCCTATTTATGTTATTTAAGCAAATCTGAGAGTTATTTACTACTGAGTATGCAGAAGTTCTAGCCAGGATTTAGAACACTTTTTTTTTTTTTTTTTTTTTTCTGGAATGACACAAATAACATAACCTGGTAAGAAACTATGCTATACTTACTGCTGTTGGTATAAGCTTTAAGGCCTTGAAAACAGAACCAGTAGAAAACAAAAACCAGAACCTGAAAACTGGGTATCTTAGCACACCTCAGTAGTAAATAACTCAGATTTTCTCTGCTTGGAGTTCTGGAGAACACAAAAATACACTGATTACTTTAAAAAGCTTCCTAGGGGAACTTCTGTATCTCTTTAGAAATATGACAGTTACTCCTTTGGTCAATATCACCAGAAAATGATATAAAAATTCATCTCTCAGTCCTAAATTTGTCTCTACATTGTTATTAAAGTCATTGCAATACAATTAATGCTTTCTACACAGAGCAATTTCCTATCTGAACAAATGCTTCTGATTATAAAGACTTTATCTTTGGAATCAGCCACAGGAAACATGTAGTATATCATGACTAATTAAAAAACTATGCCAAATTACAATTCATGGCTCTTTAAAGCATGCACAAACCCCCTCACCAATGGAACATCCACTAGGTCTTCTGTTCAATCACTGAAATCTCTTCAAAAGAAGAAAATTATTTATTAGTTTAACAGTAGTGAATCCTACTGTACAGAATTAAAGAGGTTTTTTTTCAGCATATTTTTAGTCAAATTTTTCTTCCAAAATCATGATTTAAATCCAAGACAACAGAAAGGAAATTCCAAATGAATGGTACAGCTAAGGGAGATACAACCCATTTTGTCTTGCAGGATCAATCCACAGGTCACCTCTCTATTTGCCTGCACATCTTGTAGCTGACAAAGGCTTTATTGTTCCAATTAAAGAGAGAAGCATCTTAGTAGAATGACCTTTTTTCTAACAGTTCCTGCCCATAGTTTTGGATCTAAAGGAGATGAGGAAATAAATACCTGAATGAAGGAATCTTTTTTTATTTTGCATGAGGTGCTCTGCTCATCCACAGCTGCTGCATTAAAAGCAGAAAACCCACCCCAAAATGTATGCATGTATGTGTGGCATAACCTATTTTCTTAGGATAAACAAGCTTAAAAATTTCAATCGATTTTCTACAAGACAAGGTCAATGATGGCCTGAATTCCTACCATTTCTAACTCACTACTGAAAAGTAAGAAGATGGAATCAAGGAATAAGTTTTCCTAGTTGCTAAGTGCTCGACATCTTCCTGCCCAGTCACCATAATTTTTGTCTAGTTTTTCTTTTGTTTATTTTTTCAGGTTTCTAAGTCTGAGTTATAGCCATAGAAGTTCTTTGTCTGGAGGTAAGTCAGGTTATACACTGAGTAACCTTCTGGGAAAGACACATCTTTGCATACAATCTTAGCAAAAAGAAATACTGTAACTGAAAAAACAGGTCTGCAGCAGTCTGTTTTAAGCAGCAACAGATGAAGTGTACAAGTTAATTAGAATCCATTTTCATTTCTTGATGTTGCTTATTTGAGCTGTTTAAGCGTGCCACATGCTTCCAGGGATAATGCAGCAGTTTTCAGAAACTATGTATCAATTTAGGACTTTTGAATACCAGACCTAATTAAGACTAAGTTCTTCAAGATACAGTTATTTAAGAACCCATAGAACAAGTTATCCTATCTGTTAATACTGTATAAAGTTTAATAAGACAAAATAAACCAGAGAGAGAAAACAGGAAAAGAAAATAATCATTGATAAGAGGGTAAGTAGAAATCATAGCCTCTGGAGAATTAAGAAGTTAACCCTTCAAGCATTATCTGCTGCTGTGAAAGTACAGAACAGACCTATTTCACATGAACAGGATTTGAAAGTAAGAATTGTACTACAGGCTGTCAGTGTGAAATATGCAAATAGTAGTCATTAGTAAGCAATTTTATTCATAGACAAAATGTGATGTAAATGGAGCTAAGCCTAAAGCAAGGAAGCTCAGCTCTGTTGCTGTGTGGAGGGTGAGCCCTTGCACTGCTTTCAGCATCCTTGATTAGAAACACTAATTTGATGGCTGAGGAGTGAAGCCTGTCCTGGGTTGAGGTGTATTCTATTACCATCCTCATGAGCTGTGGAAATCAGGTGGGGCAGTGTTTCCTTGCCTCCTCCCTCCCAGACTATCTTTCTGTTAATGGCCCATCATTGTCCTGATGCATGACTCAGAGATAACTCCCTCCGGACTATCTTCTGTTAACGAGCCTAATCAACACTTGGCCTCATGATTCATTACCCTATTATGAGATGCTCCACCCAGAGGGAGGAACCAAGCATTCCATCCTGGATATAATCTGAGACTGAGCACCAGAGACAACCCTTCTCCACTGGATTTCCAGAGGACAGGAGCTACACAGCCACCACTGGACTTTCTGAGGAAGAACAGACCCTTTTTCTACAGGATCACTGCTTTAGAGGATTGCAGCCACCATTCTACCAGACTACTACCACCACCCTGCCTAACAGGGACTCAGGTTGTATCTTGACTCTGTCAGTGTTTTCTTTTAGTTTTTTTTTTCCTTTTCTTTAATTTCCATTAAACTGTTATTCTGACTTGGTGCTTCCCACTGGTTTGTTTTCAAACTAATACAAGTCACTTTTGAGCCTCACAGCTCTCAAGCCAAGTAAAAAGGAGGCTCACAGTGATATAGCTCTGGACAACTGCAGCAGATCTTAATGAAATTTTCTATTTCGTTGCAATAGTATGTTGTTCGTTTCCACAAGCCCCCCAAGGTCATAAAATACGCATTCTCTTCCAGAAACGCGGAGCAGAGAAGCAGGGCCACTTTCCCCAGCTGGCTTTTCTTACAAAGCATGTTTTGAACAATGTGCTCACATTGCTGGCTGGTTGTCAAGAACCACATTCTTTACACACAACCACTCTAAAAGAGTATTTCTTTAAGTTCTTGCTGGATCCTTTACATAATGTAAGTAAAAATACTGGGAACTTCAGTAGACACCACATTTATGAAGCAAAGTCTCTGATTCTTGCTTGTCACCATTAACAAGAGCAAACTCCTAATGAGTGCTGTAGCAGCTTTGTTGGCTGAAAACCAGTTTACATAGTTTAAGATCAGAGAGAAGTATGTTTTAATTGTTATGCATTTCATTATAGATAATGAGTCCCAATGACCATCAAACAGTGGTTATAGAAACACCATTGCTTGCTGTGATCTAAGAAAGGGCAGACACTGACAAATCCTGCTGAAATACTGTTCAAGCTCACTGATAGAGTGTGGTATCTTAGATAAATTATGGCTCCTGAAGGGCCAAAGCCATGAGGAGTTCTACAAGAGAAGTATCATTTTTCAAGCCTTATTCATGCCAAGGTATTAAACCAGGAGCAGAACAGAATACTTCCTGCCCAAGGCTCCAACATTCCTCTTCCTCAGTCTTGGACTGCAGTACAAGGTTTATAACCTGGGTCTGATCCCGCACAGGCTCCTCACTGGGACCTTTCCTACTCCACCCGCAGCAACATGTGGTCTTAACTAGGCACTAGAGAGTTTGAGGAAAAGGAGTACTTCTGGTTTGAGCTGCAAGAGTGCAGACTCTTTCTGAAGAATAACATATTTTTAAACTGTCCTTGTGCTGGAGAGATCACTTCCCATTGTCACTGTATTCATCTATTAAAAATCAATAAATAAAGCCACAACAAGCAAGGGCTGCTAATTCCTCTTTTATATTTTTTTATGTTATGTTTCTTCCTTTCTCCACTCTGTCTTCAATACCTTTCCAATCCAAAAGATCGTATAGCAATATTTACAGCAGAATTTTTTGTCCAAAGACAAATATGAAGCACAATACAAGAACACTGTCTGTACAACCCTAAAGATATCTGCAGAAACAAATGGTCTCATGTTATATAAAGCTGCAGGAACAGCTATTATAACTAAATATAATTTACTACAAAACACAAAGTTCTGCCAGTGATGTTTCCTCATATCATCTGGCATCAATCTTGTTCTATGTCATAAAATTTCCCTTTCCACTGACTATAGTGCTTGACTAGGAAGAGCAAACCCTTCTGTCCTCTTCTTTGTAACCATTAAAGGCAGAGAATTTAAAAGTCTATTTAATCTTCCCCACAGTTTCTAATAAAATGCACAATACACTGAAATAAGCTGCATGCTTGAATTGGTGCCAGTGGAAAGCCAATCCCTGTTACAGATTTAATTTCCAAATGGCTCATACAGTACATTTAACTGGTTTGACTAAAGCTCATCAACAGGTAACACCAACTCTCCCTAAGAGACAAGGAGAGTGTAGCACTATCATTTAACTATAGTCTAAAAGTCAACTTTAAGTCAATACAACAAGAAAACACTTGGGCAATAGTAACTAGGATTCTTTGAGGGCAGTGGGAGGGTTTTGCATTTGACCATGATAATTCTGACTGTCAAGTCAGTAATTTTCCATTAAACTGCCAAAATCACCAAAATTAAAGCACCCAAAGTCTGAAGAAATACAGAATTTATGTCTTAGAGATAAAAACAAGTCTGTAACTGAACCTGGAATATTTGGAACCGGAATAAAGGTAGTTCTTCAGGAAATGCAAAGCCTGTCAGAAACCAAGAAAACATCTTCCAGCTCACATTGGCAGAATGAACTATTTGGATAGCATGCTTTTTACCCTTATTATCTTACAGAGTCCAGCTGAAAAGTTCCTGGTTGCAGTTTTAACCTGTTTCAGTTTGTGTGTCTGCAATGTAATATTCATACTAAAATGTAACCCATGATGGCAACTTCAGGGTTTACCTACACTGTCACTGGAACTTGGACATTAACTCCAGAGAAAAAAGTGATGCTTTTATTTTCTCCATGGCATCTCACTGTAGGAAGACCACCTTTAATTCTGGAAAACCAGCCAGTGATTAAAATGTAGACCAAATGTTACAAGCTCATTTTGAAAAGAACATTCACACAAACTTTCTGAATTCTAACCTACAAACACACAAATCATTACACATATACTTTACACATTATGTGAATCTCTACCTATGATTCATAAGTAAGTTATAAAAAAAGTTACAGACTATAATTCTTTGGTACAGACTATGATTTCTCTGGTACTCTATGCTTAGACAGGAATATGACATCATCTAAATGTATAATTTTGTCTACTATATGCTACTTTTATAGATATATTTATTATTTTTAAAGTTCAAAACAAAAGAAAGCAACTAATATTTTAGAAGTATTTCTTTAAAATGTATTTGAGTTACTTTTTTCATTTTTGGTCAGACAAATTAACAGGAAGATTCTACTTTAATGCCTCTCACAATTTGGCAACAGTACAAAATGACCTAAGCATGGATAGGAAAAATTAAATTTTGAAAACAAAAGTTATAATTCTAACCCCTGAAACAAGAAGCTCCAGCAGAGATGCTCAATACCCTGAGAACATACTTTGTGCCTCACCCACCTCTTCCAGCCTGAAAGGAAGGAAAGACAGTCCTAATCCTAGGAAGAAACTGCGAGTGTGACATAACAAGAGCACTGAAGGCTGCAAATTAAAGGAGCTTTTTCTTAGAACTCTCTAGTATTGAGCAAAATCTTTGATTTAAAGACTTGAGATAACAAAGATAGCCCAATGCAATTATACAAGCACCCTGGTACCTGATTATCCTCACCACATGCAGCTTATTCCTTAAAAGAATATGCTGCTCTTGATTCCCAAAACAGGGTTTCCTTGTTATAAACGCAGCTATCAGCAATTTCCTCCCAAGCTATTATAGGAGCACAAAGACAACAACATTTTACTTGTTATTAGAATTCAAATAATTTCATTTCTCATTTATAGTCACTCATTTCCTCCCCAGCCAATATCCAGTTAATTAGTAACTTTGCCAGGAGTGAGGGCCACTATCTAAAGCCTAATAATATTTCAAATCAATCTACCAAATATCCATCACAGAGCCAGACAAGTGTACTTACTACAAAATAGTGTAACTATGCCATTTTTCTGCATTTTCTATACGTGCTAAAGTAAGAATCCCTCAAAGGCCAGCTGCTCAACCAGCAGTACCACTTGAAGTAGGAATTTCAGACTAACTCAATTTAATGCAGTACCAAATAATGTTCCCTGAATGGCTACTCTGTGATAGAGTGAATTTTCCCTTACAGTTAATTGGCAAAATGCTGCTGACATCCCACACAATTAAACAGAATATTTAATTTCACCTGGATCGGAATGAGACAGAGAGTTATTAAGCAGTTCAGCAAAAGGAAGACAGAAATGTATTCATGTCTTTTGCAACTTTCACTTTGGCACAGATTTCATAGAAGCAAAAATAAAGGAAATGTATAAAGATTAAAACTCTGTAGTGATTATAGATTTGCCAGTACTAATCTGAAGTTATAAAACTGCTATATGATAAGATGCCATATTCTATAAACATTCTTATTTTGACTTCAGCTACTGCAGTATGTTTTAGTGCAAATACAGTTAAAGGGCTTACTGCAAAAAGAAATAAAGCTTTTAAAAGAATTTAGAAGAAGAAATATGAAAGAAACTTGCACATTCCTTGTGCATCAAGAAGAAAGCTTTGTACAGCTGCCCTGCACTGTAATCTTATTAATGCTTTTCTTTATAAAAAGTAGACTCTTTCTCAAACTTCTCTCTCTGCAAGGCTATTAAATCATGTCTATATACAGATTAACAACCACCTAAAATGTTGTGTATGGATTTGGGAAGTAAGACATCCTTTAAATGTGGGTGGGCTGTACAAATAGTGATAATTTGCCATGAAACAGTTTTCAATCACAAAAAGTCAATCCAATAAAACACAATTTTCCTTGGGAATATACCAATGGAAAGCTACAATCAAATCTATGCAGAAAGCCAGAACCTGAAGACATTTGCCAAAAGTATCAGTATCATTTAGGGCTAGTTGCTTAAAAGATAAAATTATCTCAGTCAGGTACTCTTCTTGCTAGTCTCCTTTTCATTTGCCCTTTTTATTCTGTGACTTATAAAACTAACACTAGCAGCAACCTGAGAAGTCTGGACTCTCACCTGCCACAGCAGAATAAAATTCTGAAACTGTGTTAAAAAATGAAAAATCATTTAATATTAAACTCATCTCAGTACTTAGATGAAAAACTGCAAATTGTTATTGCTTATACAACAAAGGAGATTCCTTCTTTCAAGCCTTCTTATGGACTTGTACTTCAGCTCCAGAAAATTGTGACTTATCCAGAGTTCCAAGTGTGTTCTCCAGTTAGGTAGTTTATTATTTCAAAGGATGATTTGTATACAGCAACAAACAATCCTTGCTCTCTGGCACAGGCCATACTTATTACATAAAGCTGTAACAGGAGAAAGTGTATCAAGTACTTGAGGGTTTATCTTTCTTCAGCATTATGTGATGATATTACTAAAACCATATGAGACATTTTCAGTATTTTGGGCTTTTTTTACATTTGTGTTTCTAGCATTAGAAGATGAACAGGCTTTAGAAGTCACTGGGAGTTGTATCAAAGCTGCCGAAAATCAGGTGTCCTTTTGCCTCCCTCTCTGCCTGAATTTACTGTTAGGGCTTGAAAATGTAGAAATCCAGGTATGACTGCAGAGATGAAAATGGATATTATCAAAGCAGATGAAGTCAGCAGGACAAATATCTCTTGGCCATCTTTTGGTGAAAGACTGGCATGGGTTACAAGCAACAGAGTCACACTACGTGACAAAGATGATGAGATATTTAATAGCAAAAAAAAATGAACAGGACTCTTAAGCAAACTGAGATGGAAGCTGAATGAGTGCACATCTCTAAAGGGTTAATAACCACTTTGCAACAAAATTGTCCTTTTACATCCTGCCTGCCTTGGCCTAAGGCTAGGGTAGGAAAAGGGAAAAAACGTCATTCTAAGACTGGAGAAGAATGGGAATTGCCACAGAAAGCGCAGTGCAGCAAGCTCCTGTCCCCATTGGGCAAGTGTCTGACATGGACAGACAATGACTGTTGTCAGGAATGGAGCAGAGTTAGTGTGACTATGGAATGGGGACACAAAAACATGAGACAAGTTGCCTTCTGCAGCTGGAGGCTGGTTCACATCATTGATTTCCCTCACTTCAGCTCAAGCTGGCAGTTTCTGCCACAGCATTCTACATTTGCCTGGTACATTTTTGTGTCCTTACTTTTAACACAATCTCCACAACTCATGTGACCTGAGTTTCTCCTGCTGGACAAGACAATGTTGAGAACATTTCTAAAACTAATGCAGCTACTGCTTCTGCTCAGTGTGAAGCCAGCTGTGCTACAGACCTTCCTGTTCTGATACACATATGGATTAGGAGGACCAAAATTGCTGCCTTGTCAGCAGCACCTCTGCCTGCAATGTGACTCCTGTAGGTAATGCCTTAACCAGATACAGAGTGCATTGTGGTGAATACATTTCTCTGCCTTTTTGAGAAAAAACAACATTGTTTGCTCTTAATGACCTTAGTAACTTTTATAACCTTCTTTTACTTGGAAATAAAATTTGTTTGTCATCCTTTTATCTCTGAGGGTGTATTTACAGCTTTCTCTGACATGAAACAGCAAAGGAAAATGCTCTAGTGACTCTAAATCACACTCATTCAATATGCTTTTGCTCTGCTCTTTGTTATTTCTGTCTGAACTGAATCAACTTATCTTTCTGATCTCTTTCTTTAGGGAAATCCTTTCTTCTTTAATCTTATTGATTTCCCTCTTGTACCCTATCTGATTGACAGTAGGTTAACTGGGCATTATATTTAAGACAACACATGCCTTTAATGAAAGTACAGTGCAAACACCATAACTTAATTTCATGACATCCTTTCATCATTGGAATATAAAATAATTGCATCTGGTCATCTTATTTTCTTGATAACATCTTAGAACTTGTCATCAGTGTTTTGTCACAACTACCATTTCCTTCTACCTTATTTTCACACAAAGCAACCTTGGAGAATTACTTGGGATTAGCTAATACTGTTTTAAACCTTAATTGAAATAGGAATATATTTATCACCTGTTCCTTCTTGGGGGCTTTAGGGAACACTTTAGACTTCACAGCAAATTTGTTTTAGCAAAAAACCCAAACAAACCCAGAAAATTTATACAGATTTTGTAACCTCAATTCTACACTAAGTCTCTTCAAAGCACATAACATGTAAAAAAATAAATCAATTACAATACAACACTGCAATCTATAAATGAAGAGGTGACCTATTGACTTTCTTAGGTGGAAGCAATAGGCATTACTAAAAATCAGCAACGATTGCAGTACCAACAAAATACATAAAGATGGCCTGTTGCTCACTTAAAACCATTCACTAATATAGTCCAAAGTAGTTGAAAGTGACTGCAAGATAAACCTGTCTCCTACCCTCTAGTAACTAATCTGTCTGGTGTTTTTACAACTGGTCTTGTCTGTCTCTGCTGGCACGCTCTGAGACCCCTGAGCTCTCGTCTGTGTGCAGTGGTCAGTGAGTGCAGACCTCACTGTGCCTCAGAGAACATTGCCAATCAGGAATTTTACCAAAAACGTGACATGGAAATTTTACCATGAAAACTGAACGTGCCTGTTAATAATATGAAAAGCCTTTAAACAGATAGTTGCCAAGAACCACCAACCATTGCAGTAACAGAATCTGACAATTTACTTAATTTTATATTTTTCTACCTTTTTCTTTACTTGATGCAGGGGAAGAGGGATTGAAACATTCAGACACTGGACATAGGAAACCAATCCATGCACTCAGCATAAAGGAGACCTAATATCCTTTCCTATCTTCTAAATTCCTTTGCAGACAGACTCCTCTCTTTGTGGAGTTCATTCACAGAACATAGGCACATTATCTTCTCTCTTCACTCCAGCAAAGCTGCTTTTCTATAAACGTCTGGCAGACTTATAAAACAAGGGTATCCCCATCACCCATAAAATAATAAGACAGATAAAGGATGTGCCTGATTTTAGAAACTTTTCCACAGAACTTGGAACTATATAGCACAGAAAGAAGTCATTGCAGTCTGGCTTTGCTTTTTTGTAGAGTTATGAAAAGTTTCAACTGCTTGTAAGAGAAATGCTGGTGTTTAACAGCTCCCCAGGCCTCCTCTCATTTTGGAAGCAGTTTTGTTTATGCTGAAACCTGCCCCACAGAAAAGCAAATTATTTCAAACCAATAAATGACACAAATGAAAGTAGCAAAACAAGTTGACTTTGTCAAGTTTCATTAAGGTATTTATATCTGCTAATAGAAAAGCCAGATATGATTTCTGCTTCTATCTTGGATAGAGAAACATGCTGCATGAAAAGCAGACTATCAGGAAGGTTCATTTCTTTGAAGAGCTGGGTATGAGGTCTGCTGCATCTATTTGCCTGTGAAAATTGAGTCCTGTTTGTAATAGTTGGCACTGAAAAATAATAACCTGCAGTGCCTTTCCCATAAAGTTGTTTCAATTTCAATAAAATTAAATTTTTCCCTACTACCAAAGACCAAAATTAAAATCTTCTAGTGATCCAACAGCTGCTTTTTTGTTTGTGTGCCAAATAGTGTCCTTAAATGGGATGTCACAAAGGGAAAAAATATCCAGCTTACAGAGTAGCATATGACATACATGTCCAGTTGTGATCACCCAGAATTCCGTTCATCCTTCTTTATTCCCATCCACCTTCACACAAATATTCTTCTTTTTGAGGGGTTGCTTTAGGATAAACAGTGTCTCTCTCACCTGAATTACCTCACTTACTACTTTGAGGTCTTTGTTTAAATACCTTACTCATTTAAATCACACAGCTTGTTGCACTGGATCTTTCTGGGTGAACAGAGGAATAAATTACTAGAGTTTGGAAGCCTCATGACTTTTCCTGTGTAAAAAAAAATTTCCACGAGGTGAGCATAATTTCACCTTTAGCTTTTTCAGTAGCAAACCAAAAAGAAAAAAATAAAAGGCTTAATTTCCTTTGATGGAGCTCATTGTTTTCACAGTTGGGTTTAATTTTGGGGTTGTTTCTGTTTCTTTCCTTGTTTTTCTTAATATTTAGGTGACCAGTTTTACTACTTACATCTGTCTAGAGTGGATTAATTAAAAAAAAAAAAATCTTGATTATTTATGTGGGGTCAAACCAAAAATTAAGTGTCAGAAGAGGCTGGTGGATGACAAGGAGATGTCTCAGTCTACATTCATTATGCAGCTAGGTAGAATAGCAACAATTTCACCTTCAGGAATACAAGCTGAAAGGCCAAAGTACTCAAAGTACCACCCCTGCTGCATGTATCAAGAAATCCAAAGGCACAGGCCTTCACTCTATAAACTGAATTGTACCTGCAACTGTTATTAGCCAGTTATGCAGAGAAATGTACAGACACAGCAAGCAGCACCTCTGTAAAACAAAAGAGAAAATTACAGCTCATGCAATAAATATTCTCTCCATTTAGGCAGAGCTACTTGTCCTTCACTTATTTTCTCACACTGCTGACAAAATAATGAGAAAAACTCCACCCTTTTCACCCTTATGTCCACAAAGGGATTGACAGTTTCTTCCATCTGACCCCACGTGGCACTACTTCATGTAAAAATAAAAAACAAGATAGAGAGGGAACTGCCTTCAATGGGCTCGAGTACAGGATTTCCAAATGCTATGCAGGAGCTATATTTACCATACATTGTCTATCTCACTTATTTAGGGTGTGTTTAAAGCCTGGCAGAGCAGCAATGATTACTGGATGAACATAAATCTACTAGTAATAGCACTATTCCTAGCCTGGAAAACCCAGGCAGTCCCAGAAGAGCCCTTAACACATTTCTTCCTCTCGAGTAAATCCAATGCAAGGGTCAACAACTGTGAAGAGAGAGCCTGTATGGCATATGCTCTGTTATTGAATTTTTGTAGCAATATTAAAACTGCAGCACAGAATAATTTCTAAAGATTCACTGAAGCAAAGTGTAAAATGTTGTCACTTTTCCCACCAATCAGATATTTTCCCTCCCAGGAAGATACCACATTTATTTCTGTTGAACAGCTTTTAACTTAGACCTAGCAACATATTTTAAGGCTTCAGGTTTGGGCATACATTTTGCAATTAAAAACCAAACCAAAACACCCCCAACAAAACAAAAAACCCACTACACAAATCTCCCCGTCCCCCACCCCATAAACCCTAACAAAACCCCCTTGTTTAAGCTGTATGTAAATTTAAGGCACTGCATAAAATATTAAAATGAAATTCAGTAGGCACTGGCATACTAGGACATTTTGCATTTGGAGGTCTCATGCATTTGTGACTTCTAAGACATTTTTTCTGGGAGATCCAGGCAACTTGAGTTCTCATATCTTGCTCTTTCAAAAGGCCAGTAATTTCACCACTCTTGCCCAATTCAAAAACATGAATCATTCCACATAAAGGAGACACTGGATGCAAAAATGTACCAGTTACTTATAAATCTCAGCCGTATTTGTATTTAAGGGTGAACTCAGATTCTGTGGTTTTAATCAGTAAAAAACTTCCTAAAGTACAGAAAACCCTCCTATGAATCCGGAAAAAATTTGACACTATTAAAAACCTTTTTTTCTCCCAGTCCTTTATTTAGAGTAAGAGGCAAAACCTGGAAACTTTTGAAAACTGCATCTCATTAAGCTTCCTGTCATGCTCTCTGATCATGTAGTTTCACACTAAATATTTCTTCAATGCAACAAATTTAACATGTAATGTTATACCATATTTCATACATAGTACATAGTATGTTACTCCATTTTTGAACCAAGATTAAAGGTGGAAAATGCTTGTAACAGCAGCTATGCAATCATCACAAATAGTCTGAACTTTCAATAAGTACAGAATCCATTTGTGAATCCTGTCGTAGATCTAAATAGATTTCCTTTAAATACCCATAGGTGGTGCTGAAATACCATTGTTCCTTTAAAAAGCAGCAATCACAAAGTAACTGTAGCACAGCTACCCACTAAAATGGGTATTACTCCTGGTTGTGCAGATTTACCTCAGGGAAACATAGGTGAATCACAATTTGGGTGCGTTATTAGTGTTTTCCTCAGGCACTTACCACAATAGATTTCCCTCATATGGTCATGATGCCTTATAGCCAAGACTGTAGTTGCAAAATATGAGGCTATTTTTTTAATTGATGGAAATACCCAATAAAAACAACTGGCACTGTGAAAATGTAGCTGTCATGAACATGGCATAACTACAAAGGAAAAGAAACATAAACATGTTTTGCCAAGAATTTCCCTTTCAGGTTGCACAGTTCACCCTGATAATCATAAATTTTGCCATTCAGTATAAATAATGACACTGAAGCTACTAATAATAGTTGTCTGGGCATCAGCCCAGTTTGCTGAAATGAAGCAGAACTAACTGGCTTCTCCACAAACATATAATGGAAAGGAACAAAATCTTTGCCAGGCATAATTAACATGTGGTAACATGGTAATCAATACCAGATGAATCCATACTTTCTGGTTTCAAAAAATGCATAATAAATCCACACTGGTGCTTATTTATAGAGAAACTGAAGTGCTAGCAATTACGAACATAGTTTATGGTAAATGCCATAGCTTGAGCCATTTCCTGTAATGCTAACACTCAACAATTTCCAAATTCTATTCAGCCTTGTAAAACATCAAACTTGAGAAAACAAGTTACAGTAACAAACAAATTTAATATTTCTATAATTTTAAAAACATAAATAGTGCACAGTAAAAAAATTGTGCCATCAAAAAATTTGTATAAATAATGAAGTGCTTATGAAGTTTTTGAACAAAGGTTTATGCACATCACATAAAACAACTGAATGATGTGAAACGTGACAGTTAATGGACCATTTAGTCCCCGAATACCTCTCTGGCCATTTTAAAAGTCAAAACATGCAGAACACCAAACTGCCTCTCCCTCATCTTGCACCATAAGCTACAAGTCACAAAAGTGTTTTTCCTCAGTGCATTAGAAAACCCACAAAACACAGAAAGCTACACTCACCCCTCAATTCTATCCCCTCAATTTTTCTCTCAACAAGAGAAAAAAAAAATAAGACTAATACATTAAGTTCTTAAAAGAATGGGAAAATTTCTAAAACCAATAAAATATTTATTTATTCATTCTCACATTGCTTTAGTTGCAAATTTTAGCTACTTTCAGAAAACAAACAAACAAAATTAGGTTGCACGGGAAGTAGAATTCACAAAGAAAGGAGGCCTTTACACTGCATTCCTTCACAAAAGTGTACATCACCCTTTCACTCAGCATGTTCTTTTGATTAAGATATAATCCATGTTTTCTTTTTTCCCCCCACCATATTCCAGGCATTCCAGCTTCCTTGTAGCTAATTTTGAAGTTTAAATCCAGTACAAGGTGACTAAGATGCAGTAAGGCAGTGCAGCATACACAGACAGGTTTAAAATGGGATATGAAATCCAGAGACCTTGCTGCTGCTTCACAGCTAAGGCAGACTCTTGCTCTAGACATACAAGGAGATTATCTTCAGGCCTAGTTCAGAAATGAAAATAAAAACAAATATTAATTTTGTCAAGGCCATCTCACTGAAAAAAGCTGCAAGCCTACACAGGATGAACAACTCAGTTATTTCCTTTGGAAAATCTTCACCCATATTTGACCACTTCTCCCCAGAGCTCTTTTTGGATTACAGGGCGCTGTTAGTCTTCAATGTTGCTTCTTAATGTCTTCCTGAACTTGTGTCACATATTTTAGTAGGAAAAACTGGATTAAAAATTGGTAGTAATAGTGAAAAATAATTCTTGAGAAAAACACAAGTAATGTTTACCATCTATTTTCTGATCTTTGGCAAACTTTTAGACTCACTTCTAGATTTATAGAACTGATTTAAGTTGCCTAAAGAAGCTGCAAAAAAGTGGAATTCCTTTGAATAAGAACAGTTTTAGTACCCCAGCAAAAGGTAGACAGCACAAGTCAGACACATTGTGGTTAATGTGTAAAATTAAACTTAATTATACCTCTATTAAGTAGTTTGATTACACAGGGAGTGTTTAAGCTAACAAGAACAAGTTCTTAGATTAGACAAGGGAGCTTTATTTGGCAACATTTTGATTAATTCAAGTTGTTAGGAAAAGGACTTCAAACCTAAGTAGTACAAGTATAGTGCTAATGAATGCTATGACATGGATCAATCATTCCATAGGCAGACAGCAATGCATCCAAATGCAGGCATTTATAATGATATATTTGTGTTGAGATTGTAGTTCAATATTGTCACCAGAATCAGAAAATCTGAGACAAAATTATTCAAAAAAAAAGTAAATTTAAAACCCTACTGACTCAGAGTTTCAGCTGAACTTGACAGGTGCATTTTACAATCACCATATTTCAAGGTTGCTCCACTTGAAGGTTTAGTAAACTAATCAGAATGACCTGGTGGTGGTCTGGTCATACCTACCCAGATAGCCTAGAAGGTCCTCTTGGCAGGGGAATGGGCACTGGGTGATCTTTGTCTTCCAACCCAAACCATCCCATGCCAGACTGGAAACCTGGCTCAATAATGTGTTTTATCAGTTTAGCAATAAGGCAACTCTGAGCTGGCAGCTACATTCCAAAGCCACCCTAAAAAGTGAGATGCCAAAACTCCTCATTTGGCCTATTCTGTGTACCCTGTCTCTGACAGGGGACTATATTTTGTACATCCAGATACATTCAGGGTGGAAAAGAAAACATATAGCACATATGTAGCCATTCATCTGAGAAGCTGAGGGGAAACAAGACAGTAACTGCAACCAGATTTGAGTTGTCAACACTGAAGTTGAAGCTTTATCTAAACTCTTGTTGATTTTCATGTTATAAAAGAACCAGTGATCTCATTTGTTGAATTCTCACTGCAGACAGCTCAGACAGGATATTTCATTCACTACTTTGGTTTTTTGTGTCCCCTGAACCTGCTTGCTACTGGCAGGAATTATTCCTTCTGTATGCTAGGGCTAGATCTGAACCTCGAGTTTGTTTTGCCTAGCTTGTATTGCCAAAATCCAAGTCAAGATCCCAGCTCTATTGACAGCTGGTCTCAGGAGCAGCTACGTATCTGTGCTGGGAAACCAGCATATTTTCATTCTTGGGTCTCTGTATCGATGACAGGAGCCTCAAGGAGGGTTGTACCTCTCCCCTGGGAGCTGCATTAAAGCTGAAGCTCTTACCCATGGCCCCACCTGAGTAGCACTGCAGCAGCTGTGCCTGTGCCCAGACACTGAACCCAGCCCAAACACAGATTTCTCTTGACCTCAGACCCAGCTCATCACCATGCAACATGCCTGGCCAGCATGGGGCTGTTTCTGATCCTGGTTATTTTCCAGACCTGACCACAGCCACATTTTGCTGACTTGACATCCCAGATTGACCTTGAACCTGACTCACAACCTCACTTTTCTGATGATCCAGGCTCCTGGCTGGCCCTGGCTGCCATTATGACTGCCCTGCTTGTCTTTCCCTCATACTGTGGGATTGTCAATTCCCTTGCCCACCTTACTGTGCCTGGTTTCTCTTCCCTTGGGGAACAACCTGCCTTTTCCTCCTCCTAACAATGCAGTACATGTTTTCTTGAAGGGATGCTGCATTTCACAGCTCAAATGCTTATCACAGTCTAAAAACTCTCTGCCTCCAAAAGGTGGACGTCCACCTACATTTCCCAGCCTCCTACACCCTGCTTTTTCCTTGTCACTCAACTCACTGATGCTCAGTAAAGATAATCAACAAGCTTGTTCAGAGAAAAGGGAGGGGATCATCTAGCCAGTGGATGTGTGAAGGGGGGAGGAGGGAATAGGGACTCTCTCCCCTTTTGCTGACAGTGAGTTGCTGCAGCTTTAGCAGCATCGCTTTCAGTTTTCTTATTTCACAGCACACCTTAATTCTCTATTCACCTTTAGTTAACACCTAATTCTCAAATTTGCAAGCCCTCATCCACCCGCTATAAAAATCTTTAAAAAAAACCCACTCGTGTTTTAAATACAATTGCAGCTGAAAATGACCAGCAAACATGCCTTTCTCACCTTCCTGTCCCCTCTAGCACAGTAACTACCTCAGTGTTTTTTGGAGATTTTTGCCCCCTTATTGCTTTCAGAAATATCATGGAACTCTCACCTACCTTTTCTGCACACCCCCATACTCCAGAGTCACTACATGACTATCATCAGCAATAAAACCCATAAGTCGTACTCCTCTCATCAGCCCCCCTACTACCCTACCTACACACAGGCTGTTTATAGATATCAGCTGCTCAGTCAAGGAATCTCTATCAGCTGTTACAAATAGCTCACTGAAAATGACAACCACTGTGTATTTATTTTTAAAAAGAATATTAAATAAGAGATATAAATGCTGTGCCATTTTATTTCCAAGTTCACATTGGCTTATGATGTTTTTCAGGGCATGGGAGTGGAACTCTCATTACTCAGGTAGGGGAACACCAAACTGACTGCAAGAAAAACAGGCCACATTTCTGGGATAGACTGCTTGAAAATGAATCCTCTTAAACCATTCTACTGAGTCATTACAGAACAAAATAGCTACTGTTCACTACAGAACAATTTTACCAAATTTAAAAATGGAATTTATTCATCAAGTTACAACCTGGAAGGATTTTACTTCTATCCAGTGTTAATCTCAAACTGAAGTTTGAACTTTTCTGAAACAAACTTACTGTCCACAATCATGCCTGTTAATGGCAAAGCAGCACAACACAGAAGAAAAATAATATGACAATTTCAATTTTAGCCTATCGTGGCAATATCTTAAAATATGCATAAAATTCTGCTCTCCAACTGTGACACAGCTATTTCTCTTGAATGAAGTTACAGCTCATACTGCTGGTGAACAAATAACTCTTTCCACTGCTCATGTGCCCTTTCTCTGAAAAGCCTTGAAAAGGTTACTGTCACAAAAAGAAAGCCAAATCTAAGCAAGACAAAAAACGAAGCCAGATAAGAGCTGCTGAAAAACCATACTTTTTTTCTTTCTACTCAATAAATCCATGTTTTAGTCAGTCTGGCCAATTTTGGTGCCTAATTTTGCAAAGCACTATAGTCCTAAGTGAATAAGATTCCATAAAGGGAGAGCAAAAGAAAGGATCAGCCCATATACTCAGGCCTCAGGGCTGGTCAGAAGTGACTAAGTCAATGTTTATCAATTTGTATGTATTTTTATAGGGGGAGAAAAACAGGCAAAGACAAAGCAGTAACCACTATGCAACAATTATCCTTTTACAACTTTGTCCAGCACAATTTATGAGAACTCTGCTAAATTAATCTGTCATTATCTAACCATTTGATCTTCAGTAACCCCAAAGAACAAGAGAAAGTTTGAGCAGCAGTGACTTTCACAGGCCAGCCTGGAGGGAATGGGAGTTGCATGGATTGCCTTGGGAACTGCTAATACTACAGGAAAGAAAATCCTGGGCCTTAAACACATGGCCTCATCAATATTCTAAAAATGGTTTTACTCCCACTCTTGGAAAATAATAAATGCTTTGCTCTATTATAATAATTAACCACATCCAATGCACAGTTCTGCTAAACACACACAGCATTCACATCTAGTCTTTCAGGACTAGGAAGAGAATAAAACTGCCCTTATGTTGCATCTGATGATAACTGAAATTTTCATTCATTCTATCATTTCCCATTAACCAGGCTGAGGTCAGACTGTTGTAACATTATGTTTATGGACACAAAAGTTACTTTTTGTACTTGAAATGCTCACAAAAGCCTATCTAAAGATGTTAAACTGTTCAAATATTCATGTGGGTTATTGTTTATTTTTTGGTTTTTTCTTTATTATATCGACACCTAGACAAAAAGGTGTTCTCATACCCAAACCAGAAGCGTATTTTTCATACCTTCAAAGAGTTTCCTTAGCAGTTTACGTAGGTGGCAAACAGATGCTGCTACCCTAATTTATTCATAACACACTGTGATGATATCTAGAGAAGCATGGAGCAAACTTGCATGACTTCTACCATCCCTTATCTCTGCTGCAATTCATACTGTTCTGCTTTGCAATACCCAAAGAGCTCTTTGGAATACTGGCAGCTACTAATGAAAACATCCCTTTCCTCCTCCTTCTGCCTCAGAGAAGCTAACAGCTTTCATGAGGTACAAAGCAGAACAAAAACATTGTTTCTGTAATCGCTTCGTTAATAACTTATTCCCAACCACACACAGTTCTGCTTTCTCTCCTATCAGGATGCAGCAGACGCTACAACTCCAAATTATTCAAGAGTTTCATTAGTTACTATCCTCATCAGCTGGGCCACTGAACACAGTTAGCAAAGTTTGTCACAGCAAAAAAAAGGCGGTGTAAGTTGCACCCAGGACTTCCAGTATTTCAGAAAGCCTTATTTCCATGCGAACCTGACTTGAAAACGGGCACGGCACATCCAGTTCCTGCCGTTTCCATGGGCTTTTCCCACCTGCTGTGGCTGTTCCAGGAGCTCCTCCACGGGCACGTGCTGAGCGATGAGCAGCACCAGGCAAAGATAACAAATAAAGACAGACTCAACATAAGAGTAAGCTATTAGTTTTTCCACATGCTTAGTAAAAGGTTGCTGAATAATATTGGTAAATCACTCTTTGGCCCTGCTCCTTCCACAGAACTGTGTTCACCTGGAAGGGAGACTGCTGGACTTCAAGCCACCTTCATTCTTAAATTAAACTAACAAAAACAAACCAACAAACGGAGAAAATACCCAGACCCCCACTAAGAACACAAGCCAAACCTTTTTCTTGGGAGTTAAGAGCAGCAGCTCCCACAGAACCCCTGTTCGGAGCCGGCTGTAGGACTATGGGGAAGCGCACGCCGGCCCCTCTCGCCTCATGAACCTCGCGCGCCGCTCATCTGCAATTAATTCCTGTAATTAGCCCGGGGCGGGAGAGCATCCCCGGCTCCAAACCGCCCAGCACTGTCCTGTCTTCTTTAGAGAAGGATGGGACAGATCCCGTCCCTGAGGGAGCCAAGAGCGGCTGCGGCTTCAAAGCCCCCACCCCCGGTCACAGCGGCACTGCCTTGCCTGTAGGGCTTAATGCTCCTCAGATCGCTGGGACCAAATGTTGGGATAGGGGGAAAAAGAAAAAAAAGAAAAAATGGCAAGGCAGAGACCTCTTTCTCAAAGGATTAAGTGTTACTTTACAAAGAATCAGGGTTTCAAAGATCAGAATAAGACTGGTTTGAATCCTGTGTTAAAGAGGTTTTACAAAGAATAAGAGAACAAAGACTACTAAAGTAGTCACCCTGCACTCGATGTGGCTCAATGTGACTTATCCTGATGCTACTGCTTTCATCTGAGTGTCTGAGCCATAATTAGCTCACCTGACAAGACTATCAACACAGCAATCAGCACAACCTATGCCCCTGACCATGCCCCAACACAAGCTGCTCCTGCAAGCACGTCTCAGGTGACACCACTTAGCACAGCGGACTGCAGCCCTCCACTGTCTGATGAATAACTGGTGTTAATGATACAAGTGCTCAGTGATTGGATTTCATACATTCCTTAGAGCTCTAATAACATCTCGTTATGGTCATAGTTGCAGTCAGTTTGGCTCCACTATGTAGGTGATATTCTCACAACGTTCTCTGGTTTTTCATAGTGTTCGAAGCACATTCTGATGCAGGCCAGCTCTGATTAGAAACAGTTTGGTGGAGGAGTATTCCAGAGGTAGTTAAATACCATTCAGTAGAATTAATTTCATCTAGTTCTTGAACAACATATTTAAAATCCCTTTAGCACTTATTGCTTCCTCCATTTTTAATAGTGCTCCTGGGCTTGATTATTTCTCCTGCCCACGCAGGATGATCCCCAAAATATTGGAGATGATAGCAGAAAATTTTCTTGCTCATTCCCTTCTCTGTTTTCATCCACATCTTGTCCTGTCTGAAAAAAAGATAACACTCATGGGTTCTTTTGTCTTGAGCAAAGGCTTTATTTCCATGTTCACAATTAGAAATATTTTCAGATTAGTGAGAAGATTTTGGTGGGAAGCTGTGGTTTACTTCAAGAAGCAGAGTTTGGGTAAGGCACTGAGGTGTGTCAGTGAGAAAGAGCTGAAGGGTTTGGGTTTCCTTGGTGGAGTCCAGAGGAGTTTGCAGTGAGAAGAATGGTTTGAGCAGGAGGAACTGGGGTGGTAGTACAGCGTTTGGGCAGGAAATACTGAGTTACTCACAAAACCATTTGGGTGACAGCTGGTACATAATAGATATAAAGAACATGCCAGCTAATTCACTGGGCAAAAAGGGCTAAAGAATTAGGTGAGAAATCCAACAAATCCTTTGGGTGAAGGAGTACCATGGAAAAAGACAGCCCTTGAATGAGGAGCAATTTTAGCAGGAGTAAAATCTGAGGAAAATCTTTACTATAAAGCTGAAAAAAGATAAAAGTTAGTGTGTGAGGGGGTAGGTTGAAGCTGGTAAGTGTATGGAGCAGGAGATAGGATAAAGATTCCAGTAGGAAATGCCAAAGCAGCTTTCTTGACTACTGCTGACGGTTGTTCTGGGTGCTAAGAAAAATTCCTTAGAGCTGAATCAAGGGCTATACCTCATGGTTTGAGACAGGTTAGAAAAAAATAACACTGCATCAAGGAAAGAAAACAATCTTCACAGACTTTTCAAGACCACCTGGGAACAAGAGTTTTGAATTACACTTAGAAAAGCAATAATTCCTAAAAAATTGAGAAAGTAAATCTTAAGCTCCCAACTTAAACCTTTTTATTGTTTTGTATCCTTACAGCACAAGAACAAATATGGAACTGAGACAAAATTTTTGAGAAAACAGAGCAAATATGTAGAAAGGAGAACAAGGGCTCCTCAAGACATGAGGAGCCCTTTGAAGGACAGAGCAATATGGACAGTTTTGTAGACAGGGTGAGAGATGCCTCTTTTTTGTGCCTTGGTTTTGGCTGCTTTAAGGAGCAGGACAGAAGGAAGACTCGGGAATGATGGAAGGAATTAATTCTTGGTTTTCCTTCTGGTACCACCACTTCCCCACTCCTAGAAAGTTTGCTCAGTCACAGACCTCTGTTCTCTGCCTTGTTCCTGATCAGAAGATGAAGTCCTGCCCGGGGGGCTCTGCAGCTGTTCCCAAGGGTAAAGGAGTGGAAAGCACTGCATAAGCAATGAGACAAATATCTTGATGGCAATAATCATATGTTCAAAAAAACAAACAAAAAAATTCAAGCAAGTGTTTCTGGCAGTAATGTACTGGTATAATGGATTCCTGATTTATTTACCATACTTGCTACTCACTTTCAGCTCTAGCAAGAATCAATAACCCTTCACACAGAGACTCCATACAAATTCTCTTCACAGGGACCACATCCATAAATAGTATTTGTTTACAGCTATATTATAGAGATGTGAGTAAAATATATTATGGCATTATTCATAAAGCCTGTAGGCCACATAAAACAAGCAGAACTCTCAGTTGTGTCACTTTCCATAACTCAGGCTCTGAAAAGCATGACAAGGTTCATCAATTCTTGTTAGTCCCAGTATTAAATAATGTATGAACATGTGAATAAACAAAAAAAATCCAGGTTATTTTTGTACATGCAAAGTATGCATTTGAGTCCTAAAAGCTTTATTAATTTATTTTCTTTATTAAATCTTACTCAGTGTGTGCTCACTCTGTTTTCCTGATGGAAACCAGTGGCATAATGTAATTATTTTCAGTCTGGCCAGCAGGTTACTGAAAATTATGTTACCAACCAGAAATTATACCCAGTGTAAGCCTCCTGTTTAATTTGAGGGTATTTTTCCTGTGTTTTTTAAACATCTACAAAGAAATGCAGGGAAGAATAGTAATGATATCTTCAGTAGCAAGGGAGTTGCCAACACTTTCCTTTCTTCTATTTCAAGTTTGATTCCATAGTCTTAACATTCTGCTTCTTAAAAACTGGTGGGTATCTTGAGAGGTATCTAACAAATCCCTAAATGGTATTACAACCAGGAAAGACTATCAGCCTCCAGCATTTTGAGCTGGAGCATAACAGTCATTTTGTTTCCATTAGATAGAAGACATATCACAGAACCAAACTGTTAAAAAGCCACTAAACTCAATCAGCCCACAATTTATTCCAAATCTGAAAAATCTATGTAGCTTCATGTTAATGAAATGTGCCTTAATGCCAATATCTTTGTAGATATACTACTGTAGAAATAAAGGTAAAAGAATGCTGCCATGGGACCCAGACTAGTACTAAAATGTAAGGGCTATTTACTAATAAAACACAAATGGAAAAGACCAAGGAGAAAACACATTTTTAATGTATTTATCCTCTTCTATATGTGCAGAGCTTACCATCAGAACAGTTTGATCAGAGTATAATGGAAATAAATATGTTTGTATATTTATTCATTCAGCAAGCATTTCCTAATTACGTGACACTGACACCAAGCTGGCTGCTTTTGCTGTGTTAGCTAGTTTTAATTTCACATGAAGAATAATAAATACAAATGATCTCTTTCATATTCCTTCTCAGCATGTTTCAATATTACTGCTTTTACTCTGAGAATGTAATCTCTTTGAAGAGAATGCTTGTGCCATCTATATATTTCAGTGGGAAAAAGATGAGTTAATGTTATTATAAAATTACTTGGCATGTGCTATAAAAACAAGACCATCTAATTTTGTGATAAATACAGTCTACAAAAGGGAAGAGATACAATTGTCTATTTTCATATCATGTTTTGAAACAGCAATGAAAACAATACAAAAGATGCTAGGTTGGCATTTTTAAGGAATAGAACTCCTCTATCTGTGAAGATGGAGGGAGAGAACCATCTTGTTTACACAGTACTCCTCATTTTTGTCCAATTCATTTCATAGGAGCTATTGATAACCCTTTAATTGTTAGTACTCTCCTGTAGAATTAGACTATCTGTATGAAGGATGAAATTACAGCTGTTACAGAATTATTCACTAAGTCATGTCCCCAGAAATTATTTTTTTGATAGTATGAGTTCTTGAGATACACAATTGCTTCATTAATTGCTCAAATTTTAACCCTTCCATTTTACTTGACTTTATTAGGTAATGCTCAGGTTGAAGGAGGCCACTTCCTAAGGGCTCATCTCACCAGCTGACCAGTCCTTATTGGCTCTTACTGCAGCAACCCTCAGAAAAGGCACTGGTCTTGATGCACAGTAAATCTACCCTTTTAGCTGGCCTGTCAAAGGTCAAACAAGGGAATATCAGGGCAGTTGTAGATTGGATAGGATCACACACCCTGTGTGAACACACAGGGTGTACACACAGTAAAGAATCTATCTCACACTGTCCTCTGTAGGAAATTAAACCTTGTTAAAAGGACTAGGGTAGATTTATGTATTTTGTTTCTTGACATGTCTAGTAAGTGGAGGTGAGTGTGAAGTGAGAGCAATAAAAGTGATCTATTTATTGTCCGACATAACCAATGCCAATTTAGTCATCTCTTTTGCTCTGCCAGCCAGGAACTGCTGATTTTGAGATGTTTCTTGGTTCTGTACAAGACCTTTTGAGATAATGTGGAACTAAGAACAGCTGATGGTGACAGAGCTTAGGAGCATTTGCATTAAAAGTTGGTTGTGCACCAGTGAGCCCATTTAAAAAGTATCTTCTGTAGAGTTTTAGTCAAAGATTGAAGGACAGTCTATTAGAGTACATCTTTTAAGTAACTTTCTAAATACTGTAATGATGGTATAACTTGAAATGCTAAAGTAACTTTCTGACAGTAGCAGAGAAGTGGAGTATAATGAGTACAAATTGATACAGCTTTGAGTTCATTTGGAGGGACAAAACACTGTGAAAAATTCATTTTCTAAACTGATTATCAGTTACTAAATAGCTATTTGGAGTGAAGTGAATCATTTTAAACAAGGACAAATGGGTAGCTCAAATTTGTGCAAAATTGTTTATCTGGTGTAACCCCAAGTTCTGTCTAGATTGAAGTAAACCTGTATTCATGAAAACAGCAGTAGCTATCTCACTTTCCACAAGGTACTAGAAGATAAGAATGATCTTTTAAAGCCCCCTCCAATGACCATAATTCGCGATCAATGGAAAGGTCCTTTTTTTTTGTAATGGAAAACTGCTGTTGTTTACTTCAAAGCAAAAGCCAAGAAAATTAATTATTACTTTTTCTTTCATGGCGATAGACAATGTAGTGAGTAAACCATTATTGTGCTACTCAGGATGACATCACAGACTTATTAGCTGAGACCGTAACTATTTTGTGTAGGTTAAGACAGACACTTTCTGAATTTTGGTTTCTTTTTGACACAATGAAGACAGTTTAAATTTTCTAATTTTTTACTGTATTATTTGTATAAGTAAATTAAATATTCTATTAAGGAAAATTATAGTAATAACATGGAGACTGTTATATCTGCATTAAATTTGTAGAGGATATGATGAATTCAGATTCCATGGTTACCCTAAGAGAGAGACTTTTCCTAATCTTCCATGAAATCATATTGTAATTCTCAAGGGCACTTCCTGCTCCTAGCCCAGCAAGTAGCATAAAGACTTTTTGCTCAACTGCTCCTAACCTTGAGGATTTCAATTGATTGTGTATTGGGAAGTACTTTTAATAAAATACTAACAAAATACTTTATTGTGTATTAAATTCCATCCAGTTTATATACAACTAGAAGCACGCACAGTGACAGGGAATGAAAAGTGGGTGCAGTAAAAACAAACTGATGAGTGACAAGAAGCCTTATATGAGAGCCAGGTTACATAAGAAAGGAAATATATCTATGCATCAATTTTGTCTGTTTATTAGAGCATGCATCTGTGTTCTATAACAGAACCAAAATTGGAGGTGGGGGAAGAGAAGTGAAGCGTGTTATTAGGAAAAGGTTTGTGAAAGTACACTACAGAAACAGATAAAATCAGAAGATGGCTTCAGTTCTACTAAGGCTAATTTTAGGGTTTTCAGTATCATCTTCACTGCCTAAAGTTCACCTTAATATTTTCTCACTCTTTCCAGAGAAAATATTTTTAGGGCCTTCTTTATAGTACCAGCAATCATTGATCCTGGCACATGAGGAACAGTAGATATTGTAGTGGTTTCCATTGCCATAACCACCCATTCTCTATCTTTGTTGGCAATGACAAGTTGAAAACAAAAAAGGAAAACATTGACTCAGACTAGAGAGTTTCACTTTTTAAAGTAATTTACCTTCAATATAGCAGTAACAGAACATCTCTCTGTGTGTAGATCAATGCATTAATAAAAGAAAAGAAAAAAGAACAGGAAAAAGGTCAGTAATTTGTGGTTTTTACTACCACTTTGTTCCCCAGCTTGTGCTAGTATAGACAGGTCAAGCACTGCTTGTTACTGCTTGTTGTATTACACTGCTTGTTGTATCACACTGCTTGTTGTATCAAAGCACAGCAAGTTCTCTTCAACAGAGCTTGCAGTTTCTGGAACTCTTCTCCAATTACAATTGAACTGTTTTGATAATAAGACAAAGAATATAATCAAATTAAAGGCAGGAAACAAACAAAATAGAATTATGTCCTACACAGTGAAACCCTGGTACAAAACCAATCTTTATAAATAATATATAGTTACTTATTTCTTAATTTTCTATCCATAATGAATAGAAGAAAGCATAATAACTTCAGAATGTTTTTCTTATGGGATAGGTAGCAAAAGCAGATTCACCTCCCATGAGCAGATTCAAAATTAAAGTGGTCCCCTACTTTATAGAGAGAAGACATAGCCAGTCAGAATAAAAATTACAGACCGTTTTTCAGCTCAATGTGAGTAAAACACTAGAATTTACCAAGTATTTCTTTCCATGCAGAGTCTATTTCAACAAGACATGACTGATAATATCAGATGAGAATAAAACAACAAAACACAAATTTTTTCCCTTTTAAAACAGTTTCTTATCAAGTATCTATATTTTTGCAAAATTCAATCAAAAGAGTTCTTCTTTAATGAGCATCTGTAGGACAACCATCTTAGTATCTTGACAAAAACCACATACTTGAAAACTCTGATCATGCACCAACAGTTTCTCCTTCAAGCCACTCAGTCTTTTACCTTTATTATGTTGAAACTGGAAAAATCATTCATTTATAGGCCACCATTTGCCCTGTGACTCTATATGTCCAATACAAGATGATTCCACAGATAGGCAAATGCCAGGTTATTTTTTGGCTACAGATCTAAAAGCCTCAGCTCTCTGCTTCACCTTTAGCTCCAGTCTAAACACCAAAGATTTCACATTATTCATTGTTATGCAAAAACATGAATCGAGTATGAAAGTGATCAAAACATCTTCAGTGGTTTTGAAGTGGATGCAAGGAATGGTTATATGAAGATTAATATGATTTATCTTTGAGAAACGATTTCAGATTAGGAAAGGAAAGAGCAGTTACTACTGAGGCAGTCACTTGGAAGTCACAAAGAAAACAAAAGGTAACAGGGTTTGGTTTTTTCTTGCTTTAATCTTTTATGCCTCAATTACTAAACTTGTTCTCCCAAGGAGCTCTCATTACCTGAGAGCAATAAATTTCTCTAAGTAGAGGTAACACACACTGTACCAAATCAAAACACCCTTTGTCAAAGACATATGCTGAGCCTTCAGCACTACTTTCTGTATGAATTTTCCTTGGTTTAATTCAGCATTTTCCTGAAACTGGTTCATTCATCCCTTGAGAACTGAAGACTTGAAAACATTTTAATAATGGTAGTTATGATAATGCCTTGTTGTAGTTTAACCCCAAAACCACAAAATATCACAGAATGAAAAGATACAGAATATAATAGAAATACAAACATTCTTACTGCTATTACTGTACTGTTTGTTTCACATTGCTACCTCACTGAAATAGCAAAGCTTAGCAGTACAGAAACTGTTACACAGATGGCAAAGTAGCTAACCAGTAGATTCCAAGGAATTTTACACTTTAGCATCCTAGTTACTAAAAAAATAATAATATTTTTTTGTCTATAGAAACCATTTCTTAGCATTTTGGTTATAACTGATCTCTTTCATACACAGGACTGTTTCCAGAAAGATTTAAGCAAGTAGGGAGTAATTTCAATTCAAAGACCTTATACATTATATAGTTCTCCCCTGCCATTCCTTTGTCTACCAGCACCAGCAGCTCAAGTAATGTGTATTTTCATTTCTTTGAGTATCTCTATTTGTGAAGCATGGCATTTATTTCAGAAACTACTTACAGATAAAGCTGAGGCAGCTCAACCAAAATAATGTCGGAAATGAATACAGGCACAGGTTTGACAGCAAAAAATAGCTCAGGTTATAGTTTAACTTAAAAAAAAATTGAAATACAGTTTGGTTTAATGAATGGCTCATTAATGATTGTGAGATCTGTATCTCCCATTTTGCCACTAATTTATTGAATTATTGTAGATAAATTGCTTTCGATTTTATCGCTGCTGTTTACCCATCTTTTTCTCCTCTTTCTCATTCTCATTTATTTAAGACTACAAAGTCTCTTAATGTGATGTAGACCGAGTTCTCAAAGCTATAAAGCTTCCAGTTACATTTTAGTACTGTAATAATTTTTTAGAGAAAAAAAATAATTTAAATGAATTTCTATTTTCCCTCTCATTTGTCTCAGTCATCTGCTTTGCTCCTGATTGATTTATTCTTGGGCCAAAACGTTGGGTTTGTATCTGTGACATGAACTGAATTTGGTTGCAAATAAAAAAAAATTGAATTTTAGAGAAACACTTTAAAAGCCAAATAAGTTCACTGACCCACCTTCCCATCTCAATAACTATTTTGCCTTTCTAGATACATTCTATACTTGCATTAGAATATGGTAGTCCTCATTTTCTATCTCAAACTTCTAAATAACCTTATCAAGAAGTGCCAAATTTTGTTAATTTCACCATGAGTTTCATCTGAGATGTAGATAAGGTATAAAAAACAGTGATCAAGGTATCTGAAAAATTGCCACCATTATATTTCCAAAGAAGTTATATGTGATAATCAGACAGACATTTTTATTTTTCAGGGATGCTGACTAGAAAATTCCCCCAGGTGCAGGGAGGAAATAGAAGGTTATGTCACTTATAAGGTCATATAAAATCCATATGTTTTTTATCATGAGTGGCTCATTTTTTTCTCCAGATCTTCAAAAAGAATTTGTATAGTTAGTTCTCTTTTTTTCTCCCCACATCCTATTAGTTTAATGTTTAGTGTTCTAAAACATAGGTTAAGAATAATGGACAGTCCTGCTGGGCATCATGGCATGGAGAAAGGTGGTTAAAATTGTTGCTCTTAATCTATAATTCAAATGTAAGCAGCAGAATGAGGCATTCTGCTGACATTTCTTCCTTATTGTGAATCACTGATTTAGAGCTACTTAAGATAATTATGCTAATCGACATTCTAGGTTTAATTCATATTTACGTCAGAAGGTTTTTTCCTCATTTTTTAGTTTCAGTGTTTCCATGATAACCCTCACTTAGGAATGGGAGGAGAAAATCTGTGATAACCAGAGCCAGTGGAACTAAACCTGATGCTCATGAGCAAAAGTAAAATATTAAATTCAAATAATTTTACCTTGGAGAATGTGGGGCAAAGCATCCTGGTTTTCATTACACTGCTCCTCTAAAGCTACCTATTTAGATAAATCTATTGTAAACTTATGTAGCACCCGTATACCATCCACACTTGGCCTTATAAAGTATTAATCATAGAATTTAGCTTTTGCACAGTGATGAATGCAAGCTAAGGTCAAATGTGACCATACACCAGCTGTGTGAAATTCTGTTAACTGATTTACCTGAATAAAAAGTTAAGAAGTCAAAGACCAACTGGTTCAGTTTTAATAGAAGAACACCAAAAATGGTAACATAATATCTCAAGATACATGTACTTGGCATGCATATATTTTGGAAGGACAGAATGATTTCTGTCTATGTATCAGACCATGATTCACTGCTAAACTTCCTGACAACTGCTGCTAATCCATTTTATTGCAAAAAAATAACTCCCTGTCATTTTAAACTTTTTTAGATTTCACTTGCACCCTAATGGAGATCAAAAAGTTAATTGATCTAGTAATTGCAACCTTGATCAATAGGAAAAAAATTAAATCTGTCATTTACAAATGTTTTTCTTTATTATACACCAAATTAAGTCATCTTGATGTTCTGGAAAGTGTCAACCTTTTATTGCAAAGAAGCAACTGATCAAGTCGGTTTGCTTGTAGCTTTCAGATAGTAATTATACTGAAGTATTTAATGTATCACAGCAATTATTTTCAGTTCTTCAAAGTTACCTATCATTTTTCTGAGAAATACTGCATTACAACATGAAAGAGGGGAGAATTTTAAATTAAAATCATGCTCTTTATTACTATCTTTAATCATAAAATAATATTATCATCTTTTATGATTAAAAAAAAGACAAAATAAAAAGTTGTGGTTTTTTTTCTAAATATCTCTGGACATCACTGACAAAGGTCCAAGAAGACAATTTTGATGAAGTAGTGTGGAAGAGAACAAATAAAACATTTAAGATGAACATTAGGAATGTTTTACTAATGCTGAGATCTGCTAAATTCTAAAGGGTCTCCCTGAAGAAAAAGCTGCAGCAGAGAGCACATCATAACGAACAAGTCAATATTGAGTGTAATGATGAAAATGCGGCAGTGCTGTGTTTTTAAATATCTGAGAAAATGGAGACATAAGTAGCCCCTTGGGGCACACATCAGAGTCTCAAGGACAGATGGAGCAGATTGATCTGCATACACAGAAACGTGCACTGCTCCAAAATACTCCTGTGCTGGAAGACAAGAAAGTCTCAATATAACTGATCTCAGCATAGCTTCTACAATTTTGTTTTGAAGAATCATTTCAGATTAATGATTTCTACAATCATTACATTAGATATTTTGTAATACAGTCTGTACTGCAAAATTTTATCTTTGAGTAAGTATATACAGTCATTAACTTCACCCAGCTATTACACTATACTCTTTAATGTTCTATTTTCTGGAACAGAAATTTGCATTAAAAAGAAAAGTTTAATAAAAATCTTGAATTACAAAACTACATAAGTGACATTGGAAAATCAACTTTCTAAATGTAGTTTTCCAATCTGTGGCAGTTAACTTCTACTAAAAAGAAAAGACAGAGGGCCAACTTCAAATGACCCTTCCAAGGAAGTGAGTGCTGTTTCATATAGAGCCATAAGAAGCATATGAAAAATACACACTAATACAATATAATTGTGCTTAAGGGAAGACAGCCCTCTAACATGAACAATTATTTCTCTGGTAGTGATTTTCATTGATCCTGAGGGATGGCTTTCTTTTCATTGCACCTAATGAGCTGGCTAGACTATGAGTTCTCTCATTTCCACACAAATTAGCTCTTGTATAACTAAAACACTGAGGGGATAAAACAGCTCCAATTTCCACATCACCAGAGCTATCAGAAAAACATCAGCACTTCCATTTAGGAAAGCTTTTTTCGAAAGCGGAATTCTACTGTTGGATAGTACAAAGCAACTTTAGTGGATAATTTCTCATGAGCACATTCCCAAACTTGTATACAAAAAAGAAAAAAGGAAAAGCAAAGGCGAATGCACTTGGAATCATTTTAGATGCATTTATATGGTGTTGGGTGATACCTTACTGCCACTTCATAGGAAGGCATTTTGATCATTGTTCCAGCACAGGGTTAATAACACAGGACCATATCCTCACATGATGAAGACTGTTCTTACTCCAGTGAAACTGCTTTAAAGAAGAGCAGCTGAAGATCTGCTTCTGCTCAAAAATCCCTCAGAAATCAGTGAGCCAGCCCTATGACTGTTAGTTGAGATATAGAATTAAAAGTCTTGCCTACAATTACACAGAAAATGTGAGCAGCCACGGTTCGAATCCAAGTAATTTAAGATCTTACATCAGCATCAGTGGCATCAAATCTAAGAGCTACCACTTTGCATAAAGATCAAGAAAAATCCCAATAACTGAAGAACAAGCCAAAATTTCACACAGATCTCTCTTTGTTTTTCTGGAGAGTAAAATTAAACCATAATGACAACCATGACAATTCTGTAAGAACATTAATTCACATACCAAAAACTTCCTGAAAGACAATTTTCCCAGAGACAAGCATCTCCAGATCACTTCTTGCAAAGGATTTAAACTGTGCACAGCAAAATTTTTTTTGCCTACTCCAACAGTGGCTTTGGTGTGACGGTGCCTGTGAAAGACTGATCCTGTGGGATGACAACTGTCTCGTTGTTTTAGTCAAGGGTTTGAATGTGGTCTGTTGGCTGACTCTTGGAAAGAGTGTGATGTCACACTATAGGCAAATCTCTGATCCTGTGCATCTTAAGTTCTGGTTTTGTGCCTAAATTCCTACTGAAGGCCTGTAGATGATGAAAGCCATTTGTGGCAGCCTGCAATTTAACACCACTTGCTAAAGCTTTGCTTCTGGTTAGGTATCCCTTGACTCTACTGCTTGTATAATGTACTATGGCTTTTCAAGAGGCTGTTTTTGCCCAAGTACCACTCAGGTGACTTAACTTCATATCCACTAAATTGTGTGCTATCAGATGCTGTAATGTTAAGGATACTGCAAATGCAGAGTTTAAAAGTAATTACTTTACAAGTAATTGTCTCTGGCATTATCATATCTTCTAGTAATGAAGAAAGAGCATCAGAAATTCTCTTTATTGTATTAAAATACTTTTTTCCCCTAATCAGCATAAACAAATGTATGTATTGACTCAGGGGAGTAATTCTTGTTAGGTCACCAAAACCATTCTCTTTTAATTGGTGTTGTTTGAAAACAAAACTTGGCATCAGTTGCCCACTATTCATCCAAAGCAAGCTTAACTACAATTAAAACATGCAATTTCCCCAAGAGTGAGATTTATATATCAAAATTACATTTAGCCCTGGACTTGGGAATCATTTTTTTATTGCTTTAGGACTGCATCTGCAACTATTAAGAGACTTGGAGGTTTATATTCAACATTAAATTATGCACTTATACTGCAAAATAACCTCTATTTCTAGGATTTGCTGGATCCCTTTTGAATTTGGTTTTGTCTACTTTATACTGGCTTTCTGTAAATAAGGGCATAAATTCTCCTATACTTGAATTAAACACACAGTTCCTGCCTCTGCTTGATCCTATAATCTCCTTGTTTTTGTTAGAACCTATGAACAGAAAGCACTGATCACGACTTTCAACTAAAAATACTCCTCTATGCAGCAGCTATCAGTCACCAGTTCTGTGCAAAGCATTATTGTAAAGGCTTCTTGCAAATTCACCTATCCCTGCTAACTGTTTATGGAAAATTGAAGATTTTTAATGAGTGTGATTCAAGCTTTGGAGAAAATGAGTGCATTTATGCAGGTATATTTAATAGCTAATGAATCAAATGGAAAAACAGGTTTGAGTGATTGTAGGTATGAAACACTGCACTAGGAAATAAGATTAGAGGGCTCGCTCTGTTTGAAGCTGATTTATCAGATGAAATACTCATCACTGACACAAGAAGAGATAAAAATTGTGATCAAACTGCATCTCTTCAGCTTACCAGCTTTTAGAAAAAGTGGTGACATGAAGCTCCCTATCATGGAGATGATGAAACTTTCTGATTTTTGTACATAAAGTTTTTATATAACAGAGAAAATTAGCATGAATTTATTCCAGGACACAGTCGGATTACACTGGTGAAGAATGGTGTCCCTATTGCCTTGTGTGGTGACCTGTGAGATCACTGCCTGCCTCCAGCATGATAATGCCATATAAATACTTGTCTTGTAATACTCATTTATGATGAAAAATAGGAAAGTGAAAAACAAGATTTGTCTAATTCAATAATGTATGCAATGCACTGCTTTGAATAGTATTCACCCATGACATGATATTCAATAGAGTACATTTTTGATACAGGAGGCATCAAAATCCATTTCCTGCCTTGCACAAACTTTAGCTCAATCATTCTCAGCCAGAGATGGTGTCCTTGTAAGCTGGCATTCTTTGATGCATGTTTTTCTTCTACGAATAAATCTGGGCCTTCAGAGTCTAATTACAAGCCCCTTGTCAGATATTTTTCATAATGTTCATTTATGTTTGGCAGTAGTGGTGCTGCTGCAGAGCAAAACTGTGCCTTCCTGAGCAGGAATCCTGAATGTTTGGGTATTGCTAGGGGAGATGTCTATTGTGAGCATTTATACCTCTCTACCTTGAGCACTTTCCAAACACCTTCACTTCAGGCACACTTACAGAAAAGCTCTTATGCGAGATGCAAACTCTGCAGTTCAAGCAAATTGTGAATCATTGCCCCCAGCTGTCCACTTCAGTAACTCTGAAAGACTGAATGCAGACACCCTCAAGATGCTGTCATTGACTCTCTGGGAAAGGTTAACTTGACTGGTCTCGTGAAACTTGAGAGCTGACAGAACACTCAAGAGGGAGGATGGACCTTGGTCTCTCCTTATTTTAATTAAAATATGAAAGTCACAGAATATCTTCCCTTCCTTCAAAGAACTTATCAAATGAATGAAAATATGATTTTCCCATGCATTCAAAAATGTCTTTCTTTACAGCTTTTTCATTCATCCACATCTGAGCAAAATGTGCTTATTAAAAATCAAGCTGTCTATATTACCTCATATAGCTCAAAACTGCAGAACAGTCTCTATCTGAAGAAGTACATTTCTCAGAGCTGAATGCTCTATTGATGCTTTTTCAAAAGACACAAAAGAAATTAAATGTCAGTTGCCGAGAGACTGGAACTGATCAATATCATGTATAATTATATTTTCAAAACAAAAATAGGAAGAAAGTGCACCTTTGATAATGGGGTTTGGGCTTCAAAAGAACTTATAATTAATAATGGAATTTTCTCTAAAAGTTGGTGCTATCTGTCACAGAGAACAGGCATACTAGATTTTGAGGCCTTCTAGCTCAATGCTAGCTCTGAAAGCAGAGGGATCTCCCCAGGTCTGTGTTGTTAAAGATCTGTGTTGTTAAAGACCACCAGACTCCATTTGTTTGGATCTCCCATTAGCTGGTTTCATAGTGTGTCTTGGGGTTTTTTGCATCTAAAAGGAAAGTAAGAGTTGTTTCCTATTCACCTGCTCATCCTCCTATTGCTAGAAAAATAAGATGCATCTGTTATTCAGACTTAATTAAAATTAATTTAAATTTTAATTTAAACCCATGGGTGCTGTTGCACAGTATCTCTGCTTATTCATCCCCCTACAGGCATGACCTTGATCATGAAATACATAGAGGAACACTGAGAAATTCACTGATGAGGAAAACTTGCAGTACTTCATTGGTAAGGTTACCTCATGTCATAGCTCATTTCTGTAAGCCAAGCCTTGCTGTCTGTGATAATGAGAAAAGAGGTTTGCAATTTGTAAGGAGTGCCATTTCATTCAGCAGCTCTCAAGAGTAGAGCTGTGTTGATGAAAGGCAAAGCTCCTTCAGTGGTTTCAGGTAATCTCAGCTGGTTTTGGTATGGTAGAAGATGAATTTTGTCACATTTACTAGAATAAAAAGAAAGGTTTCTCATGTTTTTCAGTCTTTTTGTTAGAGATTAATCCATGCAAGTAACAGAGAGAAGCCAAATCTGAATCACACAGTGAGAAAGAGGGTTGTGAGGGAGCTAAAAGTAATCTCCACTTTAAAGTTCCTGGCCCATTTTTATACACAGAGCCAATGTAAAAAGGCAGCATCAGGACACATTAGCAGTTATGGACGGCTCAGGCCTATCTATGGGTTTGTCTTTGCAAGGCATGACTGGTTTATATATATTTTTGAATCACTTAGAGTTCTGTCTAATTCTAGGCAGGTAAACTCCACTAAAGCTGTTGCTGGCATACAGTTGCACACTTGTTGAATGGGAAGGCTTTCCATGAGAGGGAGAACAGACTTGGTTTCAAGCGCCACTGTTAGGATTAATCTTGATCATAAATCTTATTTCACTGACGGGAGGGGTGGTGGGAATCTGGTGGAATACCCACCCTAGGGGGTCTTGAACTTAGGAAAAATAATGAGGTCTGTGATATACAGAAATATTTTCAAAATATTTTGAAACTCATTACTTGAGAGCACAATTTTTTAATTCTTCTCTTTCAAGCAGGTAAATAACTCATTTTTATTGCCACTTGGTAACCAAAAGGACATCTGGTGTGTTCAGGAGCCAATGCAATCAGAAAGTATTCTCCAAAGAGAGATTGTCACTGTCTCTTCCTGTGAAATGGAAAGGGAAATTGGAACAAACTTGTTTGTTCCAAATTTGCTTTTCAAAAATCACATATTTTCTGGTATGGTGTTAGAAGACATATGATTTAAGACATCAGCATCTTGTAAGGATTCAGCCTGAGAATTAAAATCTATATTACTTAATACCCTGTTTATACATTGAGATAGCATGGTAAAAGATTAGCCAAAGAGGATTGAAAAGAGGTTAATTTACTAGATGCACAGCTTGGATTGCTAACAATAAATATGATTGACAAGGACTGGCTCATAAAGAAGCAGAGGTGCAGTCAGCATAGACCTTGTGAAATAGCAGTCAGTTTCTCCCAAAAGGGAGTTCTGTCCTACTTCAGCCAAGTGGACTTTGAAAGCTTTATGATAAAAGTCTTCCACATACTGACTTTCTTTTTCTTCACATATTCTTGTTTCAGATCACACAGATGTTTTTAAAAACAAAAACTGAAACAAATTTTAAAACACAGTTGAATGATTCATTAAGGTACATACATTCATTTTTAAATCCGCATCAATTTCTTGAGAGCACTGAACTACAAAGGTTATAATGAGGCAATAATCTGTGTGAAATGATAAAAAAGCTAGAAAATCAGTAACAATTACTACATGACAGTTCAGAACTTTATTACACTGGATATGTCTAAAGATGCCATCCCTAAGGAATGGCTGCATTGTGGCCTAGGAGACTTCAGAAAAGCATCTGCTACTCAGAGCACTTGGTAGGGAACAGGAGGACTGAAAATGTAAACCTGTACTTCACTTCTCCACTCCCCAGATCTCCGTGGTCTCCACAGCCTAGTTCAAACTCTAGAAGTTAGTGCTGATCTCTTAAGAAGAGTTACAAAAGTTTCTAAAAATTGTTAAAATTCAAGAATCTTTTCTTTTGCATCAACATCAGCATCATGGTCTGTGGAGAAGCAAGAGAGCCATCTCTGTCAGCTGTGATTTATTGGTGCCAAGCAAAGCAATTCTCCTGTAATAACTCTCCACACACAGCCAGACCTATACTTACTATAAGCAGAAAAACTAGAAATAGAAACAGACTACCATCAGCAGAGATCACAGGCCACGCTCCAGATGGTTAATTTAAAATAATTATGAGGACAAAAGCAAATAATTTTATTTAAAATGATTAAAATATTATTATCATGATAATTACTGGTATATATTTTTACTACATTAAATTATGCATTTTACTTGTGGGTTGATATCTCCACCCTATTTGGAGTCTTTCTGGTTTTCCTAATTTTAGGTGCTAATACTTGGGATGTTTTGCAAGCACCTGCAGAATGTGCTCCACAGGTAAAGAGACACTAATTCCATTCGTTAGTTTGGTACAGTTTATACAGAATGGCACAACTCAGTGGATGATCAGTAATTACATTCACTTTATTTCTTTAGCATTTTCTGAGGTCTCTGATTTTAAATTATGCCATTGAACCCTCAATCACGATTGCATTACATGCACTAAAAACAGACTAAGTGCAAACACAGCACAAAACTTCCCAGACTACTAAAAAAAGTCAGAGACCAAGGCGATGTACTTTTGTTTTGACCCTAACATTATTTCAGACTTTAAGATATGAGATGCAAACAAAACATAAAAAAAGAATTGAAGAGACATCAATATTTCTTTGTCAATCCCCAGAACTTAGCTCTGGCAATGGGCTTGGCATCAAAAGATATTGAGAAAAGAAATTATAGTGTTTACCAATACTTTACAGGTCTCTGCAGAGCAAGCAAGGATGAAGGCAGAATATGGTAAATAAATACAGAAACCTGAGCTTACCTAAAAGCAGTGGTTCTTACAAGTTAAGATTAGGCCTAGTTTAAAGCTGAGCAAGAATAAAAATTGATTTTGTGTAAACAGAAACAAATGGGAAGCTGAATGAAGCTGGATGAAGTATGCCTTTGTAAAAACTATGGAAAAAACCATTGACTGCTATTATGTGTTCCAGATAACAACCTACAAAGAGGCCAGGCAGGAAAATTCAGGGATCTGGCTCTACAGAAAACCACAAGATTTTACAAAAATAGATTTTAGCAATCACTCAACTTCAGTGAAAGGCATATAAATAACATAATCAAAAACCTGAAAGACCAGGTTTCACACTAGAGGATGAGAATCTGTAGTGCAGCATTTACAGCATATTTCTCAAAGGAACATATACTGTGTACAGTATGACTGAACAATATTGCTGACAGACCATGAAAATTAAATTCTAGCACTGCAAATGGAGCACTCTGTGTCATGGGTTTTCCTGGCACTGTTAGGGATTTCAGGAGCTGCTGTTCAAGCTGAAACCCAGGAAAACAGCACAGCTGGTACAGAAGAGAACCACAGAATTGTTCTAAGTTGGAAGGACCCCCAAGGATCATCAAGCCCAACTTTAAAGTGAAAGGCCCATACAGGCATCAAAACCACAAACTTGGTGTCATTAGCACCATGCTTTAACCATCTGAACTAATCTCAGGGCCAGATTCTGGTGGAGATGTGTATGTACCATTTAAATAACTGTCCCATTTGGGGGGCACAGAGAAGTATTTTAGAGCAGTATTTATAAGGGTTAGTTTGGGCAAACTATCTGCATTGTCTTGGGCTACTGGAAAAAGTTGTACAGAACTGCAGAGCTGTAAGCCTGAGAAAAGCCTTGAGCCATCAGGTTCATCTGCAACACACAAGTACTGAAATACTGCACTCAACTGGCTCACCATCACAACCATGCAGTTCTCCATCTGGCAGCTTTATTCATGTAAAGGCAGTCAGAGGTTTACTCTATGAGTTTGTCTAGTTACACTGCAGTCTGTGCCATTTCAAAGGACACTTGTTTCTACTCTGCCTTAAGAGCTGCAAAACCTTAAAAAATATGAATACCTTATGCTACAGAGTTATTGCATCAATCTGAACTGCTGACAACACATAAAACGTGCCAAAAAACCTTTTCAAGAACAGAAGTAGATCAGATTCCTGAGAAATATTCAGAAAGAGCAAGAAACCAGATGCTCAAAGAAGCTGCCCCATCTCTGGAAGTGTCCAAGGCCAGGTTGGATGGGGGCTTGGAGCAACCTGGGATAGGGGAAGGTGTCCCTGCCCATGGCAGGGGGTTGGAACTGGATGGGCTTTAAGGTCCCTTCCAAGCAAAGTTCTATGATTCTGTGAAACAAGGCAGATTGGTGGCTAGAATAAAAACACAGCTAATTCACCCATGTACCAAAACAGCAACTGCTTTCCTAAGAGACTTCTATTGTTTCTGAAAATGAACCAGCCTGGGATATTCTTAAATGATCTCGAACAAGTACATAAGCAGACACAGCATTCATTCCAGTTTTCTGAAAATAGTACCACAGCTTAAATAAGAAATGTGACACCTTTTAAGTCAAGAGTCAGAGAACAGTATTTGCACACTGTTAACAAGAGAAAACCAATCCAAAAGGAAGCAAAAAAATCTGTCAAATTCACAAGGGAAAATTTCTTTTGATTAATGTGGAAGTTGGACAAGTAAACTATAACAAAAATACTCCAATGTGCTGGTTTTATTCTTTCCTGTGATTGTGAAAACAGCCTTTTCAGGAGGCTGCAAAAGGCTGTGTTCACACTGCCTGTCTGAAGGGCAAAGCTTGATGTGTGGCCAGCTCTCACTTTTCAAGCTGAACTTTTTCCATGCAGTTAGTGAGAGCACATGCCCAAGTCTATCCTAAGCACACAGAACAACATACAAGATTAGGGTTTGCACATGAATTCAAACTTAGACAAAATAACAAAATATAAATAATTTTAAATTTTTTACCTACAAAACATATGCAAAAAGCCATGCACAGGAAACAGACTATTTAAAGTATATAAAACTGCTATGATACAAAAGGGGAATTTATGATTCAAAAAAGATAGCTTAGGATAGAAAACCTGCTTAATTTCAGCCTGTTATTCACCTCCCAGTGCCCTAACTGAAAAACATAGTTGTATATAGGAAAAATAGGTGGTTTGAAATGTATTTCAATGCAAACAAAACATACATACCAAACAAAATGCCAGAATCCCTGCTGATATGACCCTCCCAGTCCCAAAATGCCCTGTGAGACAATACTTTTTCCCTTCCATAAACTCTATGACTGTTTTAATTGTTGATCCTTCAAGTTTCTTGGGAAAATGTCACATTTTGCCTTGGTTCTGAAAAAAATGTGAACCATTTATATACAAAGATTAAAATATCTGCTTTTAAATTCAAATTGTATGATTCCAGATTCAGCCCTGTGCTGTGAGCCAGCAAATCTCTCACTGAAATGCCTACTTTTTTTGATCACAAAAGACAGACAGGATGATACCCACATTGCTTTTGGGAATGATTTTACAAATTTTCTGCATGAAATAAATGAGAATTCACATCTTTCTGTTTACATAGGTCAATTTTTTTCTCACTTCGCTCACTAAATAAGACTATGCAGGCAAGTTGGATGATGTATTGCTGCACTTAAGCTTTCAACATCCTTTAGCAATTTTTTCTTTCATCTTTAAAGAACAAATTTTTTTTCCCAGATATGTGTTAGCAGCTTTCCCAGAAGTCATATGCTTATAATGGTAGTAAAAGGTTTTTGCTATAGAGAATAAGTTTATGGAAGAGTTTCTGTGTTTTGAAAATTTTAGATGCCCATGTACAGCTACAGTTTGTGACACCAGTACAACATGCTTCCTGGAAATTCTGTGTGTAACTGTGTCAGATATTGTGAAACCAGTCATTTGAAAACACATGTATTCATTAGTTTAAAAATAACCTTTGAATTTGGAACACCACACTTATATTCCATGCAGTTTTCCAAATAAATAGCAATCTTTCCACATAGCATTTTAAACAGAAGATATGACTAAAAGTATAAAGTGGGCACAATAAAAAATAATGGAATTATTCACCAAACTTCAAGTTGGAAATCAGACTATTTGCAAATAAAGTGCATAAAACTGTCCTTTTTTACCTTAGATGAACTCAAACATAAGTCCCTTTTTCTGCAATTTTGAGAGCTGAGAAAAATCTCTGAGGCAAGTACTTTGTAATAATAAAATCCTCCATCACAGCCTTCTTTCTGAATGACCTGCTGGCATGTTCCTCTGTTGTAGTAGCTCCTTGTCTGCTGTGCCCCAATTTTCTGAATATCTGAGCTTTCTCAAACAGCTTGGAAAACTGAAAGTGAGAGGAGAATTTAATTTAATGTGCCTGTCATCACACTGAATCAGAAGTGCCTCACGATGAAATAATACCTAGCTCTCACTGCAGTATCTACCCCATAACTCCAAGTCTCTGAGGGCTGTTAAAATCCAGCAGGCACCCAAAACTGGCAGGTGTCATATTTAATGTATGTGCAGTCAAATTCCAAACAAATAGCTACACTCAAGGAACAAGCTAATAATTCTTCTGAGTAAAAGTATCCAGATATGTACTTTGGACTGCAGAAGAGATATTCCTTGAAAAGACTGTCTATACAGGCCACCCCTTTTGTTCAGACATTCAGCCTTTCTACCAAATCATCACTCTTGCTCTTTGCTGGGAACTCAGTGTCCTACCAAGGGCAAGACTCTGCTTTCTTTGGCACAATTCTGCTGTGCTGTAACCAGAACTAATCATTCAAAGTTTTCAATTAATCCAACTGTGTTATGGGCACTTTCTGCCGCAGCAGTCTGATGAACTCGAGCAAGGAAGCTGGGGCTGCTGCAAGCCCAGTGCAAAACCAACAGAGCCAGTTTGCCCAGTTTGGATCTCGGGCTGACCTTGAACTACAACTGCATATCAGGTGCTACATAGCGGCTAAAGGACACTGTGGGGGATATTTTACCACAAAAAAAAAAACAAAACAAAAATATTTGTTCTCTGAAAGGTACCCAGTATTTTCTTTCTGTGTGGCCCTACTGCCTGTGTCCGTTCTGTTTGTGCTGCTGTTCCTTGTGCAATACCTGGAGAACAGGCAAACAGCAGGTGGGACCTCATCAAATCTCCACCCTATGTGATGTGTTCCAAAGCTGCAGGAAATCTCAGGGTTGATTGCCAACCGTGGAAGATAGTGACTTTTTTAATAGCTTAAGGTAGACTGAAATCTTTTATAGCTGAGCTATACCAAGAAAACAGTAAAACCATAATATTTATTACCAAACCAGGTCAGAGTAAATTTTCATGTATTAAAAGACATATTCTGGTTCTCTGTGTCAAGGTTACAAAACTTCTGTAACATCTTAGTACTGATTACTTAAGTCAAATAAAGTAATTTTAAACTTTGCTCTGTTACGTTTAAGATATAGCCTTTTATATAACCGTTCCCACCTTATGGTTCTTAAGATTGTTTCTTACACACAGAGCACCAAGAATAGTTCTGAAATGAAAAATTCCCAAGGTCTAATTCTTAATGCTTTCAGACTGATTTTCAGTGGTGTTCAGAACATGACATTTTCACTGTAATTGGTATAAGCACAGGACCAATGAATCAGATCATTAAATCTCACTGGTTATAATCCAGGAAAATTCTTATCTGCTTTATCTAAGAAAAGAATTATCAGTTTCCTGTTCTCTCTGTTTCTTTCAAGGGACATTAAGATGCTACTGATAATTTTGGTACAGAGAAAGGAGTAAGCATATTGGCATTTATTCCAGCAAATCAATATACCCAGTATCTGCAATGTATTGTCTGTAGATTTACCAGTTTAATTTTACTTTCTTAAGAAATTTCTTTCTTGTTTTCCCTTTGTGCTCAGATATGATGTTGTGAAACAAAATCATATCTGTGAATTTACTCACTAAATCAACATCCTATATACTCATTTTTCTTGTCTAATTCACAGTGAGGATACAGCATTCCTTTACTGACAGATGATATTATTAAATATTTAGCTCACACAGTAGATAATTGGAGTATTTCTTCTGTAAGTATTAATTTACTCATGCTGGTGATTCATGCTGATCCACATGAGAAAACCTGTAACTAAATTCATGCTTTAAGCCATAGGAATCAACAGCTGAATCAGAAGATAGTAATTGCCATCTAACCCACACAGCTGCAGAGATGGAACCTAAACAATTCAATCACATCAGCTTTTTCCTCATTTTAATTTTTTGTGCAATTCCACTTGGGATGCACAGTACATTGTTGGACTGTACCATGTTATTTCTCTTTTCAAATTTTAACTCTTAAAAAATAGTATATTGCTTAAATTGAAAGTTAACTTAGGCTTTTTAAATCAAAGATGTTTGGGTACTGATTTATAGTTCTGCATATGACCGGTGTTCATCCAATCTGTGCTGCTTGGAACATGGATAAACTAGCAAAGACTTCCTGTGCTATTAATCCATGGCAAAATCAGGCTATTGCCTAGAGGAAGATGTTAGTCTAATGATACGCAAATTCTTAAATGAGCTGGTTTCCATTAATACTGTGTAATAAACCAAACTCAGATCCTCCTGCTTCAATTCACATTTACTCAGTCTCTTTAGAGTCCCTGAATTATGTTATAGACTGAATATAGCTGAGAGAGCTGTGTCTAGACAGTATTAGAAAATTGAATGGATTTTAATTCTAAAAAGCCACAAACCAAAAGCTTCAGCCTGTGTATAGTCTAACATGCTCCCTTATGGCATGGAAGAATTTGAGTGTTGGATCCCTGGAACTTACATCCCATTCCTTCCTCTCACCATAGTGCCTTTTTTGTATTCAACTGGAATAAATGCAGCAAGCAAAATAAATACCACAAGAACACTTCAGCCATTTTTTTCTTTATAGTATGAATGCAAATCTTTATCTGTCCAGAATATTGCTTCAAAAACTGGAGACATCACAGATTAGGCAGGTGCCATAGTCTCTCTGCAAGGGCTAATAGCTCATGACAATGAGAGCAAAGTCTTTTCACTTGACACACATTTTCATGGTGATTGAACAGGCAACTGCAGTTTCACAACTTGTTCAGATTTCATGGTGTTTCATTCAGGAAGGATAGCAATACAACATATGTTAACATTTATAGATTTAATAATTTTTCCTATTTCTCACTGTTTGCCGAAAAATGATACCGATATTTGAGTTATTTAGATACAGTTTCCACTAAAACTAGTTGGCAGGAGGACTGTGGCAACCTTCCATATCACTGTAAGAATTGTGGAATTGCACTGACATAGCGGCACGAGACTGACACTTGGGTGTGAATCAGAATTAGGAAAATGCAAAACAAACTTTTTCCTACAGTTCTTTTAAATGGATAGTGCCACTTACAACTTGATTATTTATAAGTTGTCTGTATTTTGCCAAATACTACTTGGAAGTTTCCATGATACCCTCTTGCTGTTCAGACACTGGGAATAGTAATTCTGTGTAAATGACTGAGTGAAAACCTGACTTGAGAGATTACTTTGCACAGAGACACTGCAAGCACCTTGTGTACTGGTCAGCTGTCCCTCTGTACACACATGGTACATAACAAAAGATAAACTCCTGTTTCCCACTTTCCCTCCTCTGTCGAACAAATATCAATTCAGTGCTCATCTGGGTTTCTTTCAGAGGGAAAGAAAAACCAAAACCTGTTTTAATTGTTTGGTCTTCTGCCCTGTGGATCGTTTCTTCATCCTTTTCACACACATTCTGCAGTCACGGTTTGTGAACACTGCTAATCAACACAGCTACCAGCTGCCACTTTTTTTCATCAGCAGGCTGATACACTGGGTTTGGGTAATCTTGTTTATGTATTTATCTTTCTCTTGAAGCTAAATCAAACAATCATGAACCTGATGTTTCAAATTTAAATAACTGCAGAGTCATTCATAAAAAGTAACGCATTATAATAATTTAAAATATGTGCTTCAATATTTATGTACCTCTCTGAACTAGAAAGTGGGGATACAGTACTCATTAACAGAAATTTAATTTATTTATAAATTTTTTTGAAGTAAACTTCACTAGATTAAAAACCAACAGTAAACAAGGAAAGAAACAGCTGCAGCTACAGCTGCTGCTTTGTAGCCACTTCAGTTTGACTCTCCCCAAAATGTACACGTAACTTATAAATTAAATCAAAAGATACATTAAAAAAAAATGAGAAATTGTGTAAGAGTGGAGGAGAAAGAAGAGATAGAGAGAGATGGTGCTTAGCAGGACGTGAATTTCTTACCAATAAATTGCCATTTGAAAAACAGCAGGTGACAAATGTAATAAAAATTGTGTAGAGAGCTGAAATGAATACAAATGCTGGGAATATACTGGAAGTGTCCGGCAGTTCTGTTCTGCAGTGAGTCTGCTTGACAAACACTGCTCTGCAGCAGGTATAAACTATTCAGCAGAATTAAATATTAAATATTTAGCTGTGCCATATCTGAATGCTTGGCCCTTGTGAGCCCATCTTTTAGCAAACTGACGGTTCTGAGGCAATACCACTGGGCCATTAATTGCTGCCAGGGTGGTGGCCCCTGTATGACCAGAGCTTTGCACTGTGCAGCAGAATGTTTGCAGAAGTGTTATGGCTTGCAGAGTTGAGTTCCCTTTGAACAGTGTTACCACTGGGCACAATTAGAAATAAAATACAACATATTTGGAAAAACAGAGCATAAAAAGCGATGTGGTTTAAGGTCAACTGAAAATGTTTCACTGCAGAGGCACATGCTTAAGCCTCTCAGACAAACAAGCAGCAGCTCAAAGCAAATATAATGGTTAAGTGAACAGCTCTGGAATGAGAGCCATGTCAGAACCTGAGTGAAGTATTAATGTGCTGGAGATACAGAACTTTCCACGTGTTTAATACCAGGTATGTCCAAGTGCAACATGCCAAGATACCATCAGGTCGGGGCACTTGGATACCATGAAAATCTCTAAGCAGAGAATTGTGTATTATCAGACAGCTAAAAACCCTTTTGATTTGTTCTAAATAGTAAAATCTTAATTTCTGAGAGCAATAAAATCCACAAGTCTATTTAGAACAGAAAAGCTGTAATGCAAAACTGAAGAAAAATCAGTGTTTGTAAGATTGAGTGTAAAAAAAAAGAAGTACATTCAAGAAAATACATTCCCTTGGTTTCCTCTTTCTGATGGGAAGTAAAGCTTCCTATAAAAAATGTGGGATTTAATCATAAAATAAGGGGAAAAATTAGAAAAATACTTCCTCCAAGAAATAGAGCAGTCAGCTGTGTTCAGTTTTAAAGGCCTGACTTGCTCTTGAATCTGTACTACAAGTGTGGTAATTGTTCCCTTTGGATATGGAACTGCCTTTTTTGACAAAAAAAAAGTAAAATAGCTTTTGCATATTTTGTACTACAGTTGTTCTAAAAATCCCCAGCAAACCACTTTCATTTTTGATATTCCCAACTGACATGGGAATCAAAAAAACAATATAAATAATAAAGCTATTAATAATTGAGATAGCCCTACAGAAGCATGGCTCTGAGAACTACAACCCCCTCTGTGCTTAGGAAAAATATATAAGTAGGGCCTTCAAAAATTAAAATAATTTTAATAATTAAAGAGTTACAGTGGTAAAACGTAGAACAAAGTTATGTTCTACAGTTGCAAGCCATAAGAACAAGTCATAAATGGAACTATACTAAGCCCCTATTTCTTTTTTAGCCCAAGATAGTTTAAAAGACATGGAAGGAGAAGGTATACATTAAATAATGCGTTATTAAGTCATGAATTCCTTTCTACAGATTTGTATGCTGATGATATTAGATGGTAGAGTCAATCTCAGCTGAAAAATGCAGGTCAAGTTTTTTGGCATGAGTTTCATACTTTTTAATTTTCTGTCCAATCTACAATACATGCACTCTTTTATCATTAGCTTTCATTAATTCTTTTTTCATCCTTTATCTGTCTTTAAGGTTTTTTCTTGGAGTATTTGTTATAGTACTAAAGGTTTCTAAGTCAAAACACCAGATCAATAATTTCCTACCTCAGTATATTTGTTAGCTACCTGTTATCTAATACTACATCCAGTCTGATAGATTTGTTTAATTTTTTTTTTTTTTAAACAGCAGTTTCATTGTAGTTCTGGTATTCTGGAATGGAAATTGTCTGTCTACCCTTCATCCTAATTATGACAATTAATTTCCATTTTCTCCAGATATGCTTATTTTCATTGCAGCAGATTTCCTGCCTCCGTCCTTGTGCTCCATGTTATCACCCTTACTGAAAACCGAGTTAATGTATTCCTCCAGTTCAGGCATAATATCTTGATCAGCTCCAATCTCACCCTTATTGTCAAAACATGGACTCACCATTTTATCTTATGACTAAAATATCATTTTATCAGTTTTAATTTCCCTCCTAAAATGTAATTGTGCTTTTCTCTTGACAATTACTACTTAAGTCTGATAGTCCCTCACCTTTATGATATAGCTTTCTATGACATACATCTTTCTCTGTGGGCTGTTTGTAATTTTCCTTATATCCTTTCTGAAACAGTAATTGTTCCATTTATCATTGCACTTTTTCCTCCAGGGAAAGTTCCCTTCAGGAAAAGTTCATTGCCCTCCCACTCCCTTCTGGAATACAACACAAAATGGGTTATTATCAGTGCTATGCTCCCACCACAAGTATTTGCTATGAGTCACTCATAGCAGTTGTAAAATCCCTCTACCTTTCTTGACTGGACAACTGAATAATTTTAAAAGAGAAAAAATAGAAATAGGTAAAATGTACTCCCTGAAATAATAAGCAAATAAAAATAAAAGAATGATACCACAATATCATCCATCACACACGACAAAAAATTGTCATAACTCACTTGACATATGTTTTTGAAAGAATACAGAGGAATAAAATATCCAGCAGTGAGTTGACAGTTATGGGCTACATTTGGAAGGTCCAGTAATTAATGAACATTCTTTTACTAAATAAAGTTTTCCAGTTTTACAAACACGATTTCCCTTAAATTTTTAACTATGTAGCAAGACACTATTGAGATTAAAGTTGCTATAATTCTACTATGACTTCTGAAAAGAAAATTACTTTCATGGACAGGAATTCATCAACAGATAAGGATAGATATTTGTATGCCTTTCTTTTCCCAACTGTGCCAGCTCAAATAGTATCTTCAGAGTAAATAGCTCCTTTCTCCCTGGATCAGGCTAAAGACAGTGAATTGCACCAATTCAAGAAAAAAATTTTCCAAGTATTCCATTGTGATTGTTATATTTTATGACATTAAACATAAAATTCTCTTTCAGAGAACAATCCCTGTGTAGGAGCTCTGTAGTTATGGTGTCCATTAAGACACACAAAGAGAATCTATTGCAAGTAAAATGAGGAAGCCCCAATTATTTTTTGCCATGACCTACAGTGGAAGAGTCTCCTGACCAAGAGTATTCTCAGTCATAATCACTCTTCAAAGCTACACCTTTGTTATTGCACACTGGAGTAGTGCCTCTGCCCTTCCTACACGGGGCCAAGAGCTCTGAACCATGGAGCACCTGATGCTGCAGTCAACTGTTTTTTCTGGCTGAAATCCTGTATTTTGCTTCCTCCAAATATCCCTCAGCTCTTTTACTGTAACAGGAAGTTTATCTTAAAATTGAATCAGCATTAGCTTCTGCACAGAAGGTACCATTTCAGTTTGAACTGGTCTTTTTAGTGAGTTTGTTGCTTAATTAAATTCCCAAGAGAAATTCAGCTAGGATGCACAAGGTATTTCACTGTGAGAAGATCTGGAGTAAGAGAAGTTTTTGTGAACATAATTTAGATTGTACTGAATTTAGATTTTACTGCAAGCACATTTAGGTCCTAGACCTCATTTCATAGCTGATCTTCAGTATTTATTTCAGTTTTATCCAAGTACAAAACCTTGACTGGCACAGCAGGGAAAAAGGTTGCTCAGGTTTTTTGTCCAATGCCATTTTTAACATTTTGCTTGTGAGTTACATGCAATTCTGCACCACTGGAGAAAATATTGCTCACACATTTTAAAAATAAACAGCAAGGGAAAATACCTAAATAAATATCTAGGGAAATACCCTAAATAAATACCCAAGGACATTACCTAAATAAATACCATATGAGTAAATACAGGAGGATTCTATGAATTTCTTTAAAGGTCCATCATGTTCAACATGACTCCCTAGGAATTGTCAGCTCTACTGGTCTCAAACCAAAGTGTAAAACTGCCTCCTCCCTCCATCCTTGTCACTGTTCTAATAGAAAAACCTGGTTTTTGGATTATGCCTTTCTGAAAAACTTCTCTTCAAGGTACATTGTTAGGGTGAGATGCCTTTATTACAGAGTTAAAACCATGGAAAATCAGATTAAATAACCCCCCAAAGATGCACCTACAATTGCTCTTGCTTCCTAGAGTTTGCAATCTTCTATTGTTAAATGAACATCTGAAAGTAAAACTAACTAGAAACAGAGATCAGCTTGCTATTGTTATATCATCTTTAAAGAGCGAAAAGGATAATCAAAAAGAGAATGGGGGAATCAGCAGATATTTCTAGGCTGTTGCAAATTTCAGTTTTGAGAACTCAGAATCTCTCTAAGCTTTTGGGCATTAATAAAGAGAAATCCACCAGGCAAAATGCCTGCAACCCTGGCAGCCCTCCTGCCTGCCTCACAGCTCTCAAGTACCCTGCACCTGTTCAGCCCACCTTTGCAACTCACCTGCTAATTTCAGCCACAACATATTTAGAAATTGTGCTACAAAGAGAATTCCAGGGTGCCCTTCTCCTGTTTATCAGAAACAAATGCACTGTTGGCTGCTCTTGAAGTAAGTTTTCATTTTTAAGATCTTACACATTTTAAGGGAAGTCTCATATAACAGTGCACTGTGAGCCTCAGATTAAATAGACTCTGCAGTAATGTTTATATATGGAAATATCATGGTCAGTTTGTAATAAATTTTCTGGGTTTTGAGAATAGTTTTTTTCCAATAGCACTTCTGGAAAATTTAATTTTAGAATGGCATACTGAGAAATCCATGACACATCACACAACACTATCCTCAACACATATTGGTACACACACACATACATACACACACATATATAATATATATATAAAATATATAATAAATATATAATAATATATACTATATATTATATATGTATGTGTGTGTATATTTCCACATATTTTCTAATATTAATAATGTATTTTTTTTTTCTGATTATTTGGAGAGGAATGTTCTTTTCCAGGAGGCTTGCACAAAAGAAACAAACTTTAAAACCAGAAGTTCCCCTTCAAAAGAAGTTTGTTTCTTAGGACAGATACTCCCAAAGCAGTTTTAAATATCTTAGCATTAATAGATGCTTCATTCAGTATTTAGGCAGAAAAATCAAAACTTACTTGGTTCATGATTTACTTGCTCATCAATCTGACAACATCCACAGAGGAGGCTCACAGTGGAAAACACAAGAGCACCACAACAATGCTGGATTAGTTCATTTAATGCACATCAGCAGTTTAAGTTTAGCTAACTGACCTTAATGTACAGCTAAGTCACGTTTACCACCTGTAAAATGAATGTCAGCTTCTGCTAGAGCCATAATCTGAACCCAGAGAAGAAAAGTACAAGATAGAAACATTCTAAATCCAGATTTTGAATGTTTGTATAGTCACCCTTTCACTTACAAATTACCTGTTCCCCTCCATTCCACCCCCAGATGCTAAAGGCACAGACCTCATTAAGCTGCAGATAAGAACTTCCCCACTATCAGAAGTTCTTGTCACTTTAAACCAGGAACTTTTTCTAACAACTAAATCCTAAAACAATATTTAGTCCATTAAAGATGCCATGATCACAGGAAGGGGTGATTTAATAACTCACTATGGAACAAAGCTTCAGCAATATCCCTGTGTTTTTACAGCTCTCTCACTGGTGGCTCTGGTTGGGAATTCTGACCTAGAGGAAATTTTTCAGAAGGTCTTCAGGGTTATAGTGCACAAGAATTAAATTTCCCACTGTTGTTGCCAACTAAGAGTTTTTATCCGTTCCAAGTACTGAAAAGATACCCTTTTAATAAGATATTGACACAAAGTCTTCAACACTAAGGACTGTCAGTTAAGGAGAAATTTACACTGAACACTTGTTTTCACCATAAAACTCATGAATAAAACAAGAGTAGAATGACTAACATGTTCAATCAATATTATAATTACCAGGGGTCAATTAGAGAGGTTTTGGCCATCAGTTTCCAACATTTCTTCTCTCAAATAAAGACCCTCCTTGTGACAGCGTATTCAATACCAAATATCTAAATAGAAAAATCCTATAAAGATTGCCTGGCTTTTCAAAGCTGATTTATTTTTCTTTAAAATATACTGCAGCTCACATACCATAACATCTTTTCTTCACAATATTATACACTTCTTAAAAGAATTTTAACTTTTTAAAAATAGTTTTTTACTGAAATATATAGATTTTATAAAAAAAACCCACAAAAACTACATTAAAATCCACTGAAAACCCATAATTAAGCCTTCCTATGTATGGAATTCAAAAATGCCTGTATATGGTCTATATAAAATCTGATTTCATGGAATCTTTTGAAGAATGAATAGGGTAACATCCCTCAAATAGGAAGATATGAATACAACTAATGGTGCTTTTAAGGAACTAAGCTTGACACCACTTAAATCATCAGTATTACATGTTCATTTCAACATTTGAATTCTCTATTGTTTCTCCCTTTTGTGAGAGCATTATCATCTCAAAGCTAGAATACTGTGGAAAAAAGAAGTCTAGTTTAGACACTATGCCTTTGGAGTTAGATTGTCACTGCATTCAGGGTGGTTTTTTTTGGCTAACAAACAAGTAAAAAGATGATGAAACTGAAGAAATGCAATGGCACAGCTCATAAATAAGCACAAATTTCCTCTTTAATTCTTGAGGATATCTCCAGGAGTACATAATAATTTTCCAGTTTTAATTCCTACAAAGTATATCCAAAGAATAACATTCCCTCAACCATAATGGCATAACAGATTTTCAGTCCATACCAACTGTTACAGCTCCACTGACAACACAACTGTTTATATGGGGCACCCAAGAGCCTTAAAATGGAACAACACTGAATTTCATTGCCGCTCTCCTACAGCTTGACCTTCAGTAAGTTTACAGAGGCACCAACATCACATAATCCACAATACCATATGCTGCTTTCTCTCTTAGTTTATGATTAAGTCATACTTTTAAAAGGTGAAAAAGCTTTTGATATGGATATGCCACTGTTTCTGCTTCTGAAATTCAAGCATTTCCCTTTTAGAATTTTCCGGTCTTTTCATCCCATTCCTGTGCGACTTCAATATTTTAGCAAGGTGATTGTTTTCCAAGGACCTTAACTAAGGATATTTTCTGCTTATATTTGGATGAATAGTTCATTAATATTCCTATGCCCTTCACAGAAAGTTGTTTTTATGTTCTAATCATCTTTCCAGAGGCCAAAAACATAAACCAGATCATTATGAGTTAATTCAAATCAATGTCCAACAACTTTCTAATTTTCATTTCACACTTGATAGCCTTAGTGTCAGCTTTTGGCAACAGTTCCACTGAAACACTCTTATCAGATATTTTGGGAAGTTTTTTCATCTTTCTGAAACCATGCCTAATCAAGAGGGCAGCAGCTTAAACACACACACCATTCCATAGGAAAATGCCTGGAAGCTGAAACTGTCTTCAATTTAAACATCTCTGCTCTATAGCTTCTCTAGGATTTGTGCTGACTAAATGCAGGAAAGAAAAATTTCAATAAATATTTAGGCTTAAATTCCCTTTGGAGCATACTTTCAGTTCTGTTTACTTGCAGAATATGCTAAGGAGCAACACCACCATAAAAAACCAGGGTGCATTTATGGCTTTCGTGGGTGGTAAGCATGGACCATACAAGGACTTTCAGACCCCAAGTTTTGGTACCTACTTAAAAGAATTGTTCTTGTGAGTTTGGAACCAGTGCTTGAAGAAAGGATTAGTGCACGCTGCCACTATAGGATTTTATTTTCATTCTGTTAAACTGGGCAATAAAACTTCCCTTCCCAAAAGCATTTTAGTGATTAATGAGCACCATACTCCTCAAACAAGTATTCATTCTGTTCTATTTGGAAAGAATAAAATTCTATTTTGGTGGTGTTTCTCCTCTAGAATCCTTATATTTAAAGGATATCTAATTACATAATTTTTTATTTTGGTGTACTAAATAGTGGTTGACTGAAAAATTTTCCATTTTTGGGGTATACTTTGAGCTTTACCTCCAGATTTAGAATATTATTTTCATTTTGGTTGGGGGTGGGGGCGGTGGTTGGTTGGTTGGTTAGGGGTTTTTTTCTTTATATTTTTGGTGTGTTTTTCTGTTTGTTTGGTTTGTTTTTTGCTGCCCTACCCTCACAACAGGTTAAAGAGATGGAAAGATTTATTTCCCTGAGCTGTGTATATCTGATATTGTCACCTTCTTCTTTCTGGGTGTACCTTCAGAGTTCAGGAGCTGTTCATTCCTAGGCTGTCTCAACAATATGTTATGCTGCCACATTTCAATTCTTGAGAAAAACTAGGAATATCCAGGAAGTGTGTACAACAGGTTTGTTGTTTTTTACTTTAAGTGATCAAAATTCTGTGAACCATCCTATGATGGATGGATACACGAACAATTTGCCAAGTCAAACCCAAATCCTCCTAAGATACTAAAGATTTAGTCCACCCACTAAATTATCCAAATGAGGAGGTTGGACCAAGGCACTCACAGTCCCTCTTGATGATACATAAACCCACTTCTCTCAGATGAAGAACATAAAACCCAGTGTCGTTTTAAATGTTTAGACAACTTCTGCTAATCTAAAGGGTTGTTACAGTTCTCTGACAGCTGTACTGAAATTTGTTGGTTATTTCAAATATAACTCACCTTGCTCCTTTGTGTATTCCTTATTTTATAACATTCCTACCCAAGTCACTTTTAAAACAAAGGGATACACTTTGTTTTCATTAATTCTATCCTTACACTTCTGGGCATGATTTATTCAGTGATGTCTGTCATTTCTCCTTGGTTTCAGACTCACCTGACTAGAAATGGTGGATTGGGATGGTTTGAATCTGAGGCTCCTTGAGGATTTTATTTTCCCTGAACACAAGGGGGGATTCTGTTATATCTAGAAATCTTCATGTTATCTCAATGAGACAAATTCATGATTTATTACATAATGATGCCCAAGTAAGCTGTTAATCCAAATTTAATTACTGCTTACAAGTGTAACATGAATCAGTGCATTGGTTTGATATTATTCTGTTTGACTTTTTTCCTGTTTAAGCACATACTACATTACTTAATTTTTGACTGACACTCTTGTGGGATGAAGTTACACTAAGGCTCTACATAATTATTTCACTATCACTTTTATATTCTGTGTTTTTTTCTGATTTCATTTGTTTCCTTTAATCTAAAAGTCCTTACTTTTTAGATTGCTGTATCTAACTACTGCCATGTCTCTGTGGAAAAAAAGGGGTTTCTGTGATTATAGAATATTGAACTTTTCCTCTATTCTGTGTAATTCTTTCTTTTCTGCTGTTTGAAATCTTGGAAATAAGATCTCATTATTAATTAATAATTAATTTCAACATTAATCTGAAAAATACTTGGAGACGTGCTTCACTGACTCATATAAATCTCTCATGATATAGCATCAAGGGCAGATATATAAATGAACAGTATTAACATGAAGGTTATTTGATGCAAAAGTTTGGACACAACTATTGCAAATGTTATGTATTAATACTCCACTACTCAGATTTAGACTCAAGATCAGAGGCAGAAGAACTGAAAGTTCACTTGAAAAGACTTCAAGATGAATGTACACAGCTGTCAAAAAAAATACTCCCAATTCTGGTTATTATCCAATTCTCACCCTTCCCCCCCCCCCCCCCCATCATCCTAAAATTAGGGAACCAGCGTGCAGTGATGAATTAACCCTGTAGGTGGAATTCTAATTGAAAAACATGGAATAGTAGCAGATTATTCTTTGGCCTTTCTCTACAGAGTGTAGTGCTTTGTAAAGTGTAATTTACTCTAAAGTTGTGTTTTGTTTCTGGTCACTGACACATATTCAAAGACCAGGATACAAACCAAGACCATAACATCACCAGCCCAGGTCTCAAACTTGAACATACTTTAAGCAAATAAATTCTCAATTCCCCTTTTCCTCCTGTGCCAGTTTGGGCAAATTTAGAAATATATCCTCTGAGAGAAGGAACAACCACCCCTCCCCTCACCAGGTTCGGGAAAAAATGAATTTTCCTCAAAGGAAAGTGAAAGAGATAAAAACTATTTATTTAACAAACACACAGGAAAAGGATAATGATGGTAAATAATGAAACCTCTCGCTCTGCTGAGAGAAACCTGGGAAAATTTCAGAGTCCTTCTGTAGATCTCTCCCTCTCCCTCTCCCTCCTTGGAGCTGGGATGGGGTGGTGGGCCCACCTCCAGGGTCAAGGCCTCAGTGGAAAGTCCTCCCAATGTATTCTGATGTTGAAACTGCCCAGCAGAGAAGAAGGGAAAAATCAGAGTCCCAGGAAAACAAAGTTCAACTCTCCGGAGGAAAAGGAGCTGAAAAACTGGCTGAAAGCTGACTGGAAAGAAAGCAAGCCGGGTGCTTCCTCCTGCTCCCACTGCTGCTGCTACAAGCAAGAGAGGTTTATCTGTGTTCTTGAAAACATGAAAACAAACTGCAAACTGCTTTGAGAAAGTACACTTTTCTCTCCCCCCTCTCATGCTCAGTTTAAAGGCATAGAAAGGCACAAAGTTAATTTCTGGGCGTAGGGCAGCAATATGGGATACATTTCATAAAGTCACCCCAAGACACCTCCCTAGCTGATTTACATAACCTATCTATTTGCACTGGGCAAGACTACAGAAATATTGTTTTCAGAAAAGTATTTGAATGAAGAGAGAGTCGTGGAGGTTTTTTTGGCAAACAACAAAGTATAGAAAACACAAAAATGAGAGAAATCAACTTTCTAGATGTGATCACTCACTATGATTTAAGTTCTATCCATGTATGTGCTTTACTGAGTTTTTCTTTTGATTCACAGACACCCTTGACATGTCTTGATAAGCTCTGTAGCCAAATAAACTACATCATGGGCTTTCTCATTTTTGCATAAAGCAGCTATTCCTAGTTCCTCTAAAGCGTTTATTTAATGTAAAGCCTAGCACAAAGTTTCTATGCATATATTCCTAAATTCTGAGGGATGCATAAAGCCATATATATCTGAGAACCCACTCTGCTTTAATTTAGATAGCTTTTGCCTATGTATCACATCCAATAGTGATGTTCAGGGAAAAAAAATACCCACAAAAGAACCATGTACTTTAGAAACAATGGGAACCAAGTGATATATAAATAAATCATAGATTTACACTTTTAAGATAGAGACACCAAGATTTATGGTCAAAAAAGCACTATAAGTTCATGTCTTTGAAAACTATTGTGTTAAATTAATGAAACATACATTTCTCTGCATGTGACATATGAAGAGCAAGTTTCTTTATTGCATAAAGGTTCTTCTGTCTGCTGCCTTATGTTAACTGCGTGGTGGCTTCTTTAAACAAAAGGCTGAGGTTAGGGTTCCATTAGACTTCCCTGTGAATGATAAGACTGCAGCACAACAGTGGGTATTTAGGCCTCAAGATATCAATATTCCCATCAAGGAGATTTGAAGTAAAGAGTGCATTCACAAGAGATTTATTTATGTGCAAGCCATTTTGGAATAATTTAGTATACGTAGAAGCAGTAATTATTTGAGAGATTTTTCATTATAAAACCTCTGAACTCTCTTTCATGCCTCTAGAATGTGGAAAGTCCCTGCTTTCTTGTGTTCTGTGGATAAGGAATTTTCAGGAGTCCTCTATGCTCATTTTCTCCCAGGCTGAGGAAGCAGATGGCTTAGATCTACTTCTTTATAAAAATCCCAATCCTTTGCCGCTTACTGCTCATTAGGTTTAGTATGGCAAAACTAGTACCACTAACTAGTACTGAAATGAGGAATTGCTTGAGACTACTTTGCAGTTTGTGGAAAGATTCTTACTGCTGTGCTACTGAAAAATTCATTTGATTCTTCATTAATTATAAGACAGCACATATCTTCTTTTCAACTATCATGACAATAGAATAAAATGCTGTTTGGGATGAGTAACAGCACAAGACTGAATTTTTAAAATACCTCTTATGAGAGTACTGTAGGAGGGAATGTAAACTGTGATGGAGCTGCCATATGGTGAGCTCTTAGTGCCAGCATTAACTGAATCCCCCAAAGCAGCATTTTGCTCTTAAACAATACGGAAAAAAAAGAAAACCTGTTCGTATGGAGAAAGAAAAGCCAACACCAATTCATGTCAGAACTGATCGCAGTAGAAGTTATCTATAGTGATATTAAACCTTCTTTTCTGAGGAAACTATCCTTGGAAGTACTTTCTGTCCTGAGTACTAGGTCTGGACAGATGCTGTCAGGCACAGAAGGATTTCAGTCCAACAGACTCAGTGCTTTTGCTTTGCTTCCAGCCCTTGCTGCTCCATTGCTTTCTCTCACCTAGCTAAGAAAACAGTTCCTCAGCAACTCTTCCACTCTGGGGACTCCCCAGAGCTCTGACCCTGCCATTTCCCTCTCTCTATTGGAGGCATATTCTGCAAGGTCAGAAGTAAAGACACGTTCAGTCTCTTCCTCACAATGCCACAAGCAGCAGATCCATAGGAGAGCATCAATTATACCTGTGCATATTTTGGAAAGCACTGATGTCCTGGAATGCATCATGTGCTACACAGAAACGTCTATATCTCACTATAACACTACATTTCTGTAATACGTGTCCTCTGCAAACATCTGGCTGCAAAACAAGAGAGTTAGTCATCCCCCATTATGCCTAACTGAGCAGAACAAGGTCCCTCTGAGCTTTTCTGGGCATGCAAGAAATTCAAATGATTCTGTGAAGGCCTGACCTTGCTGTCCCATTGAGTTATACAGAAGAATTTTGTTGACTCCAGAGGAGTTTTATCCAGCTCTTGATAAAATAATAGATTTCTTTTTTTCAAAATGCACCTGTTTTAGGTACTATCCTTAAATATATCTGCGAACACGGAACCAAGAAATACTTGTAGTATTTCTTAAGCCTCAAGGTGGGCAAGTGCATTTAATTTTCCCCATGACAGAGTAGAATACACCAGAACCCCTTCAGCATTTTCAAGATATGGGGCAATAAAGTACTGCTACCTTAAGAGAGAGCTCCCTGCAAAATCAATATTTGCTTCAGATACGTCATGAAAAGAATCAGTTGTTCTTTCTAATTTTCTCCAAATCAAAAGACTGTGAAGTACAGAAATTCCGAGTATTTTTTAAAAGAAAATTATTCTACTGCCATCTTACACTGTCTGATTTGTATTAAGAAAGCTATATAATGGAAAACTTAAAATATACATTATGGGATGATTTATAGAAATGTGTTATAAGAATGTTGTTTTACAGGGATAATGAAGACAGTACCATCTGCTCCAAAAACCAAGACACTGAAAAAAAGCCTATTAGGGCTCACATTCAACATACACTAGACACAAATAAACAGCTCACAGATTCATATATTTTAGTCAGCCAGAAAAATATTGGATATCCCATACCAGAGGCTTCATTCATACAATTTCTATCAGCTTTGCATACATGATCAAAATGTGGAGAAATATACCAAAAGGAGAAATATTTCTCTTTAAAATAATCTTGTCTGGAGGAGAGGGAAAGGCTGAAATTTCTTGAACAATGAAAAAACAAACCACAACAAGCCTTACAAAAATTTTCAGAATTGTTTCCTTTAACTTAAAGGTAGAGAATTCAGGTTTAATTTGGATACCCAGTACCAAGCTTCACGAGTCCAATAAACTGGAATGTTAGATATCTTGAGAACACCCAAACCAATGACATCTCTGTTTTGACCCGAGGCTGAGACAGAAACTAGATAGAATTAGGCTATTTAACTGGGTATTTCAGAATTTTAAAGGAGTGTTGGTTTGGCATAAGGGCAGCCTGTATTACAGGAAGTGTTTCATGCATCTGTATTCATTCCAAAGTTTTTTCTGTATTCTACATGTGTCTTCTTAGCACAAAGTCAGCCCTGGGAATGTCTGGAGACTTTGGAAATGAAATAAATTTCATTTTATTCAGAAGCAGGCAATAAGAAGAAAGAAGGGTTTAGAAAACCTCCTGTTGTGGGAAGGGTCAAAAAAAGTAGAAATGTCCTAAATATAAGAAGTTTTTGCCATTCACCAGACATTTGTGAACTTGTATTTTTAACAAAAATTGGTCTTTCCTTTCAAATGAACAGCAACCATTAGGAAAAATTAATTTTTTTTCTCCAGATTTCTTTCCTATTCTTGATGTGTGCATTCCCTACTCAGAGTCTGTTCAAAAGGAAATTTTCTGTTTCACAGTCTCAGTGGTCTCTGACAGATGAGCAGAGCCAGCCCCAGGGCAGATAGTTCTGTTCCCACAGTGCCAAACAGCTGGGCAAGCAGGGTTTTTCAAACTGTGTCTCCAAACCCGTCTGGAAAGAGAGAAGAATCCAAACAGCGTTACGAAGGAAAACAATCTAAATAAAAAGTAGGAACAATTGAAAGCAGTGACTCAGCTCCCTGGGCCAGGGCAAGGCATTGCAGGGGGAAGAGGGTGCAGTTTCTCCATTGTGGTTCTCTCCCTAAGCCAGGAGCTGCTGACTTCTGTTACCTCCTGGTGGATTTCTAGGGATTTTCTAGTTCAGGGAACTAAGTGTGCATTGTGATACCCAGAAATTACACCTGCTTTTGGCTCTACTGTGCTGAAAACACTGGGGTCCTGACTAAATACTGCAGGGAGACATATAAACCAAGATTTGGGCTTTTAGAAGTTATGTGAAATCCTAGTGTAAAGGAACAAGTGGTGTGGCCAGTAGGGCAGTACCAAAGACAGGAACTGTTCTGCTTTTGGTGGATGTAGAGGAGGACAGAGGCTCAGTGTTTTCACTGAAGTGCCTGAACTTTCACAGCCCCTTTTCCTGTCCCTGTTTGCACATCCACAGGACTTGCCTGCTTAGCCTTGTGGGCTCTCTGTCGACTCAGAAGGAAAGCTGACCTCTGAGGCAATCAGGACCAGCATTTTTGCCAGAGTTGGGCAATATTTAGCGGTCTGTTGGTTCACATGAGACAGGAACACAAGGAATAAGTTGCTAAAATCCGAACAGAAAATAAGGCTTAGGAGAGAATTGATCCTGGAGGAAGATGGGGAGGAACAGAATTTATCTAGTTGGAAGAGGGAATTATGTTTTCTACCCATTTCTGATAATTTGTTTTCTTTGCAGAATTCAAAACTCACATGAGCTTTGAGGGAAGAATAAACAGAGGCACTGCTTGGAAACTAAAACTGAGAAAAGATTTCTGTAAAATCCTTAACTGGAAACTGCTGGGTATTGAACCTCTCTAATCTGAACAGACTTACAGAAGCTTGTTCCTTTTAGGAAAATAAGCTGCAATTCATAATCATTTCCAAATGCATTAAACAGTCAGCACATTTCCCAAAGTGCACATTTATTTTAGAATGATCAGGATCAGCAAACTATAGAACAAAAGTATTCAGGTACCCACCTTACAATATTTTAAGGTTTTCCATCACTGAAAATAACAGGCTACCAGTTATAGGGATTGTTTGTCTTTTGAGTAAAGAGGAAAACTTCTGTGTACAGAGTAAGGGATGAGCACACTCCGATAGTAGAATGCTGCACATTCTCCTTGAAGTTGTAGAAATAATAAGATTTGCAAAACTGACACTGGTACAAGATAACTAAGAGTTTTGTGTATAGGATGTTGTTCCATGACCTTTTCTCTTTGGGAGTGTGCATGCACTCAGGTATACATACCAGCACTTAAGCCTCAGACACAGATTTATTTTTAATTACTTTGATACAGCTGTGAATATTACAGACCTGCTGGATAAGAAATTGCAAATACTTGCCAAATCCCAGTGATTTAATCAGGAAGGAAGTTCAGTCTCTGAATCAAGTGCATGACTATAAACACAGTATCTTCTTGATTTTAATGAAGAGAAATAAATAATCTCCTCCTCAGCTTGTACGAGCTTATACTGTATATTGCCTTCCTCCAAACTATACCTCATGGTTGAACAGGGAAGGTTTTGGTCTAATGTCCCTTTTTAATATTTGGAGTTTAAATCAAATCCCTTCAGCCTTTCAGTAACAGAAATAAAATAAAATATTTTAAGAAATGGTTCTTTCATTTTTATCTATCAATAGAAAAACATTATGAAAAAAAAGCAATTGTAACTCAAATTTCTATCAATGGGAACTGCTCAGAATTTCAAAACAAGGGGAGAAAAGTGGAGAAAACCACAAGGAGCTGCAAGTTTGTGATAAATACTGAAATACCAAATCAAATTTCTACCTAATTCTACTAAATTCATTGTGTCATTCTAGAAGCAAACTCTATATCCTGTTTTCCTGACACGGCAGTCAGTGTTTAAACACAAGTTCAGACTGAAAGCAATTTAAAAAGTAAAGTTCATTTGTCTTGTAAAATGCAAAGTTCAGTTCTCATAATTCAAATGCTTCAGACAATGCTGATGCCTTGTGCTTTCTGCAGGCCAGGAAGAGATATAAAAGATTCTGTAGGCTGACACTATTAATCATAACTTCTAAAGAAATGAAAAACATGTGCTTGAATATGCTGCTGTGATTCCTTGCATTTATTCTTCTGACAATTGTTTTTCTTGAGGAACCATTTATAAAGCTCTAGTTATTCACAGTTCCATTTATAAAGTGAGTCTGGAGCTCTGCAATGACTAGTGCCTTTTACCATTTCATGATAACCATCGCACCATTACAGCAGGCATTGCACAAAAAGCAGAAGAGCCCTCTGCTCACAAAGTCAGGAGCTAAAGGTTATTGACCCTGAATTACATAAAACAAATGGAGGACTGCTGAAAAGTACTGTCTAAATACTCCAAGGAAAGCTCCATATACTGTTTCTTTTGTCCTAGTCAGATCAATCCTATTGACCCAGAGAAGTGTTTAGAACCCACCCACCTGCTCAGCTTTTTCAGCAATTCATCAGTGAAAACACATTCAAGTGTATCAGAGGCCCCAAGTATAAACACACTGCAGTCTGAGCGTGTTAATTGTGACTAAGGAAAGCTTTTGCTTTCACTAACTGGAGCAGGAAAGGTATTCATCCCCAGAAAGCTGCCTTCAAATCCCTTCAGAGTGCAGAAAACCATCAGGAATCCTACAGCAACATTTCCACAGGGTGAAGCTTTTACCTCAAGAACTTGAGAGCCCCTCTGTCACAATGCTGTGCCCTCACTGACATTTATTAAAATAGCCTGAAATATCATCTCTTGTCTTAAAAATAATTTATTATCAAGCTAAGGCTCTGCCAAGTGCCTTCAGGCTATCTTCAGCATATTTTTAAAAGCAGTATCTAAAGTAATATATGTGGAAGAAATGTTTTCAAGATGTAAAAGCATAAAGAAAGCAAACAGCACTTCTTTACCCCAGCTCAGCTCTGAGGCAGAACTTTCAGACCTTTGGGCTTAGCACACTCTCAGAGGCCAGGAGGTGTTGGTTTGAGCACCACTAGTGGGTACAGGAGTCAAGTCTCCTCCACTCTGGAACAAAGTTTTAATCCCAAATGTTCTGCTTTTCCTCCATCTGCACCTTCAAAAGTGGGGTTCAGAAACACCTAGTTTGGAACAAAGGAGATAAACCTTCAAGTAAGGTGATCTTGCCAGAGGCAGGGGGTATTTTCTTGATGCTGGAGTGGACGTGAAATCTCAGTGGGGCACTGACTTTCCAACCCATCTGTATCCTTGTACAGAGAGCTCCCAGGATCACCCTTGGGGAAGATACCTGGCCCCTGGGGACCCCATCCTGAGGTGCTGTGCCCTCCACTGGGCACTAGGCAAGAAACTGGGGTAGAACTGACTGCATTAAGCAGACTTGTTACTCATCCCATTTCATTAAGGTAATTTTTGCACACTGAAAAATTATCATTATGTAATTTAGATGCATTAACTTTTGGCTATAGCTTCAATGTCTCTGAAATGGAATGGCTACTGTGCTATATATGCAGGGACTATTAGCTCAGATTAAAGAGTGAACTTGGCAGGTACAGCACATACACAGGATGAATTTTTATTTTGAGGCTTGAGCGACAATGAAAATTCTCACTTGGCCAAAGGTGATCCTGTCAGATGACATCATGTGACATAGCACTAAACAGCAATTGAATGTTCTGTGACAATGTGTAGCCACACTTGGACAGCAGCAAAAAGTCATCACACAAATGGGAACATGCTGAAGTTGTCTGAGTGTGAAGAGGTGCCCTGGAGTGTAATTAGTGTTTCAGAGCCCTTTTGGTCCTTCAGACTAATCTGCCTCGAATTAGCAACTTGCACTGGCACACTGCAGATGATAGCTCCCCCTGCATCTGCCATGCCTACCAACCCCAGGTCATTCTCAGCTTTGGGGAGCAGCTTATTTCTTTCCTCTCTTAACAGGCTAGCTGACAAGTTAGGCCGAATTTTCTAATGGTTACTATTTTCACATTTTAAAATAATTAGTAGAACCCATCACATCCCATTTCCCCTAACATTATTTTTAAGTTATTTTGAAACACAGAAATCAAAGTATCTTGTAACAAATGTAGTTGAATATTAAATTTTCTGTTTCTGTTCCTTTTCTTTCTCTGCCTCTGTTTTGTGAGTTCTTTTACTCAGAGTTCAGATTGAAATGCAGGAGATGCAGAGTCGTTCTTTGGACTCAGATGCTTATTATTTCTTATCTATGTTACAGCTGCACAGAACGTGCCTCTAAGTTAACATGGTGAAAATGGCCCCAGAGTTCTACCTTCCAAGGTCTTTTAATGCCCAAATTATCCAGTTATGGAATGCCAACTAATTTATTTTTACTTATAATCCAATAACTAATCATTCATGTTCCACACTGCAGGTTTTTTGAACCAATACCAAATCACCCAGACTTGTGAAGAAGAAGGAAGAAAGAAGAAGAACTAACCTACACCCAAAACTCTCCATCTTGTTACATGTGTATTACTATATTCCAGAAATCTAAATTCTCTGAACCCAGGGTTCCAACAGTTGAACATTCAAGATCTTGATCAGAGGGAGAGGAACAAAAAATAAATCTCAATTTATGGTCTAAATCAAGTTTTCCATCTAGACTCAATTCTATTCCCATTTCAACCTTTATGTGAAAAGAAATAGGACTCATTTTGAAACATTTAAAGAGAGAGACATGGGCCTCTGGATATTTTTTTCCTGGATTCAACTCTGATATAATAACTCTATTATATAATGCCAAGCTTAGAGTCAAAGCACAATTCCAGTATGCCTTTTAAAGCTACAGACAATGTGCTTTGATTTAAATCTCTAGGTTACAGTGCCTTTAGAGATAATATTTAAGCTTTTTTTCATATCCTGCTAACACAATTCCCCAGGAAAAAAAAACATAAAACACAGACCAAAGAAGAACTTATTTGTAAATTTGCTTTAGTAAACATCAATCTATTTTTCAAGAGAATAAACAAAAGTGTATAAATTCTACTACAAAGATCTGTCAGGGAAGAAAGAGTTTTTCGCTATCACAGGATAAGTTAGCAATGAAATTAAATTAAATACAGGACCACGTTTTACAGTTAATATTACAGAGGAAAAACAAAATTTGAAATGTTACAAAAAGGAGATACCAGAGTTACCAAAAATAAATATGAAAACAAAAATTACCAGGAACACCTGGCAAATATGTTCATCAGATTTCTGCCAGTATGGCTAGTGGTCAAAATAGAAATATTATTTGTTTCAATTTCTTCATGCCAAAATGTTTTGCTATTATTTTTACTTTTGGGTAAATTTAACTCACTGGTAAAGAAGATACTCAAGAGTTTTCTCTTTTCTCTGTTCTGTCACCAAGGTTTGATTAGAGCATATTTGTCACAAGCTGTGAGAGAGCAAACCCTCCAGCTGCCACAGCAGGATGCAGTGCCAAGGTAAGCCTGCTGGGCCTGAGAAATGGAAAGCAGCCTTAAATCTGCTCAGTTCCATCAAGAAAACTGGGCAAAGCAAGCCTGTTCAGTCTGTAGAGATGACAGAGTTTATCCCACTTGAAGAACTTCCCTTTCCTGATGTTAAATTTTTTTGGGAGAAGATATCAGCTAGTTGTTAAACCCTGAGTTCCACAAAAGAAAGCAACTGAAATCCATCCCATAAAAGAGAAGGCAAATCATCTACTACTTTCAAGTAGCTATAAACCAGTGTGTGTTAGCAACTGAGTAAGCCATTAAATAAACTTGTTCCCAGGCTTGAATTCCTCAAGGTCCCATTTAAAAGAATTTAGGAGCTTTTTATATGCAGAAAACTCTAAAGTGCATGCTAAAATAATGTCTCAAAAATTATATAAATTTAGAAGTGGTTGGTTGACTGAAACAGCTTTGCCAACAATGTGTTTATAAATGTATTGGTTGTTATTAGAAAGTACTAGAGCTATTACAAAAGTATACAAATGCACTAATAAATCATAGCAATTATACAGCATTTTGCATCTTTACAGTGCTGTGCAGAAGTGTAGTACACAAATATATTTCATTATTAGACTTTTATTGTTTAGTTAAATGCTTTTCCTCCCACTGGTGTGGCAAGCCTCACAACTGGATAATCCCTCAGACTCATCCTCCTTTTTCCAGCTAGCATTAAGCCACTAAGTTAAACCTATTAGTTAAATAGGAAAGACATTTTCAGCCCAGGGCAGAAGTTTCTTTGTAAAATAGGGAACTTCAAAATCGTAACAACTATAAATCGATATCAGGTTAAAAATTATTAAATTTCCATTTGAGAAACAAAAAAAATCCCCAAACCTCTTCTACTCATGCCTAGACTAAGTTCTTTTCAAATTTTTCTAAGTGAATCTTTGTGCTCATGACATGTGAAGAGCAGGTTTTTTACTGTAACTCTTCTGAAATATTCAATTTAACACAGAGGATTAAAAAATACGAGAAGATGTCTATTGACAAGAAATAAAAATTACACTGTTTAACCTTTATTTACATTAGATATTCTCTCAGACAGATGAATGCTAGGGGTTACATTCACTCAATAAATATTTTTTCTGTGAATGGAATTTTCAGAGAATCTTAGCTCCATACAATCACATTCTGGAGAAGATAAGCCTTGTCTAATGTTCTTAACCACTTAAACAAAACTCGTTTGGAAATTATTTTACATGAAAAATCATTCATTTTCAGAAATGAATAGGAGTCAAAGAACCTTTGATTCAAACTACACGAGGCATTTGGATTAGACTCCATATGGGATTGCTTGATATCAGCAAAGAAGAGACAGAATAAACCTGGAGGAAAGCTCACTGAAGTTCTGAACCAGCTCAAGACAGAATAGGGTCAGTGCAGAGACCTCTGACAAAATGAATCTGGCTAAGAAAGCAGGAAACCTCCTAATGGATCAGCATGAATAAACCTAACCAAAAAAGGGGTTATCTTCACAACTCTTTCCAATGCAAATTCATGGCAAAAAAACCAATACAAATCTAAATAGAATCATTTAAGAACAGCTGGCACATGTTTCTTTACCTTGACTACAAGCTGAAATAGAAAGGCTCTTCAGTATAAAGAATAGCCAATATGAGATGAAATGCTGACAAGAGAGGTTTTCGTACTCAATGGAAAAAACCATACATATTCTATAAGTTTCACTGCAATTTAAGTAGTTTGACTGTACTCTGGATTTGTAACTGTGATTGTGGAAGTAGCTCCAAATCTCACAACCAGCTGCCTTGGAATCAAAGGATGAAAATGTTTGGGGTTTTTTTTGGTTTTTTTTTTTTTTTTACTTCAGAACTTTGTTGTGTATAGCTCACCCAGGCCCATCAACATACGAAATGTCAAATGTAAAATAAACCTCCACAAACTAAAACACTGGAATAGCCATAATTATATATCACCACCACCCCTCTTTTTCTCAGAAAACTCTGGGAGGTACTGAAATATACACCAAAATAGCTACAAGCCTGAACTTGATACAAATTTCATCAGAACTGAGAATTCATTCTCTTCCATGAAACTGAAAGATTCCTGTTGAGTGTAATGGGATCATTTCAAAGAACATGAAAAAATAGGATCCTGTGTCCCATGTTATTGTAAATTGCCCACATGTAAGCCCAGATTATATTCTCCCAAAAACACCTATCTAGATCTATCTTTTTTGAATTTGTGAAAAGTAGACTGGAGGATTGGAGATTTCTGAGCTGTACAGTACTTCCTAAAAACCTCTCCTGAGATTCCAGACATAGACTGGAGATGCTCTCACCTTTTTTTGTTATACATGTTTGATCAGTTTGCCTTTGATGACCCAATGCTACAAAGCTTCCTGTCATATACTGGTAACAGCAGAAATGCTTTTGAATGGAGAAAAATATCTTTGCACAGCTACAGCAGCACTTAAGTTTTTTAAAATGGTGGTAGAGGTTTTTCCCCTAAGGCAGTAGGAGCTTATGGGTAATATTCCTTGCCTTCCCCATCTCTGACCCAACAGCAAACACTTGCCATATGCCACTGATCTGCCAGCTCAAATATGAAGAAAACAAACCAATTCCCTTTAGTCAGTAAGTGCTAATATAATCAAACCCATTGTCCTTTTATCTCATGGAAAAATGTACTGAAGAAACCTTGTGCCATTACTACAAAGTGCCCAAGTTCATAACTGTCAGATAACAAATTCCCTTTCCTACCTCTATCTATGAGGTATCTACTTATTGCAATTTAAGTGAACTTTGCCTGTCTGCTGCTACATCAATCTTCCAGCTAAACTGTACTTTTGCTTAATTTGAAGAACTCCACAGATACGAGGTGCTAGGATAAGAAAGGCTTATTCATGCTAGAGGGCCAAGACTGAGAAATTGTAAAAGACACTAGAAAAGGTTAAATGCAATCAAAAGAGTAAAGTGGAGGGTGGGGTAGGAGGAAGACTGAAAAATAAAGGAAGATAGAAAACCATACAAGGACTAAAGGACTGAAAAAGAGACCCAGCACTCCTTACATCAATGCTTAGCCTATGAGAAAGCAACTCAGTGCTTCTCTAAAAGACTTGCTCCCCAAGGATTCTCAGTTCCTGACCAGGGACCTGTGCAGTGCTTTTCTGACACACTCCATGCAGTGTTTCACTTTCAAGTGCCAGCTGCCCAAGGCTTAATATTTTCACATTTCCAAGACTCTGCTTAGGTGTGTACATCTGAAGAGGGTTGAAGGGAGAAGAAAACAGTAGAAGGTCATGAAAATAAAAAGCCTACATGTCTAAGGTGATGGGTTTGTTGAACACCAGAATAAGCTTTGTTGAACACCAGAATAAGCTTAAATGGCAGATGCTTTCAGCTCATACTAGAATCTACTTGCTTTAGTTTTAGCCATACTAGACCATAGCTACTGATTCTTGGAGTGCTTAGGCAGATAATATCGTTGACAAACTGAATATTAATCTAGACAATTAAATGACAAATATGATGGGAAAGTGCAAGTCTGAGTTGATATGCCTCAGGCTGGGTTTCTGTGATTTTAGAATGAATGCCGTAAGCTGAATAAGCCATTTATATCTGCACTATTCCCAATCAGAGACATCAAAACTTATTAATCCTTGTTAAGTAAAAAAAAAAACGCTCCCAGTTAATTCCTTGTGTTGAAAAGCAAGTTCAGCAAAAGCATTGTTGAGCATCCATGCACTGTGCAATAGACTATAATAGGAATTCTACTGCCTTTTACAAAAGGCAATGACTTATGGGACAGCTGGGGTCGGGGAAAAAGCATACAGAGAAAAATATTAAAAGGTCCTTTGGAAGATATTGGATATATTTTCGTGTTTAGAGTTTTAATACATGCTTATCTTGTTTATATTATCTTGAGAATTGATAACCTACACACTATTCTTGATTTGTACAACAGTGTTTGTTTAAACTTGAGCACACACAACATATATGTTTTATCTGACAAACTCAGTGCTGAGTAATTGGACTGATGCTGGCCCCAATCCAAAGCTTTTCCTTGATCCTCCTGAATCCTGCTTCTTTTATATTTAATTTAGCATAAAGTCTAGCACTGTATCTCAGCTGTCAGCAGCAAGTAAGAGCTGCAAGACAGAAAAAGGCAACCCCTTCATCTGCCTGTGTGACAACTCCTGGTGCCAAATTAAAGCAGCTTTTCCAGCACCATCTGACAATGCAGGGAGAGCTTAGGTGGAACAAACTGTTCAGCTCCAAGCTGGAATGGGGAAGTATTGGCAGCCCGTACAAAGCAGGGAGCAGGCTTAGTGTCTCAGTGGAGATATTAAACAGGACTCCGTGGGTGCTGTGTCAGCACTCCCACACAAAGCACCCACAGAACCCCTCAAAGCCAAATCACTTCACTTGGAATTATAGAAGGAAGAGACACTCAGAAGATCAGTAATATTTAATAATGTAAGCAATGGCTTTCAGAAGCCAGTATTTAGTGGTTTTTTCGCCTGAATTTCTGATGAATTTTGTGTTTCTCCACCACCTCATCTGACCTCATTTTTGACCATAGCAAAGTGTAAAATATCCCAAATTATAAATTACGTAGGAAAGGAGTAACACTGGCTCATGTTTGGATGTGAATTTAATTGAACATGGATACACCAGAATTACACATCTCTTTCATCAGTACTGTTTTACTGAGAAAGAAATAAAAGGAAGTTTTCTGACAAAGAATTCCATGAAGCCAAGAGAACCAGTAGCGCTCATTCAGCCCAAAAGAACATTTAAGAGACCTGTCAGCCTGACACACAAGTGCTTTGGTTATAAGTACATCAGGAAATGAGAAAAAAATGCCAAAGTGTCAATAGACTTTACTTTGAAATTACAAGCTTATCTACTACTCTTTCAACTAATTTGTTTTCCACAACAAAACCATATGAGATGAAAACTGTCTTAAAAAGCCCATCCATGGCAACAGTGAGCAGACCAGCACACTCGACTGCAGCAAGGCAGCCCCAGGAACAGCAGAGATTTGTCTCTGAACAGGCTCTGTTTGCTCACACGGAGAACAGAAAGCCACTTGGTCACGGACAGTACTGTGCAAAAAGAACATCACTGCTCTTGTCACCTCTGGGAGCAGCCCAAAGTGGGCCTGTCCTCACTCCCAGCAGCTCAGCTGGCAGGTGAACGCTGCGGTTTGTTTGTGTCTGTACAACGAAGATATTCAACCCTAAACTGAAAATAACTGGATTAAAGCTAAATAAAATTTGGAATGTATCTATAATCCTTCTATTGACAGGAGGAATTCCCAAGGCACACTACTGCTCTACTAATTGCTATGACATTGTCCAATAACTGAAGGTAAAAAGAGAAAAAATGCTGATAAGCATTCAAATCACTTGAGATTTAACTCATAGTAAAGAGCGGCAGTCTAAATCTCTTACCATCATGTAATTTTTTTTTTTTTTTTTTTTTTTTAGATTTTTTCTTTTAATAGAACATGCTTATTAATGTTTGAGAAGTTTATAGTCAAGGTTTATAAAACTTATTTTTCTTAGTTTCAATTTCTGATTTTTATTGCTTCATTTCGTTAAAAAGAGTGACCTTTTTTTCTATCAAAAAAGATAAGAACTGGGAAATACTGGAAAATATCTAGAGAATAAAAAGGGTTATTTCAACCTGTCATGAACAATGTCTAGTAAAAGCCAAAATTTTATTGTAAAATTTTTTTAAAGCACTTTAATGTGTCTAAGTGGCTAATGGATTCAGAGGTGAACAACCAATGCTGTGCTTCTCAAGCGAAATGAGGCACTTAGATGGAAAGAATTTTTGCAATAGAAAGACAATTACTTTTTTTATATCCTCCTTGGAGCAATAAGGTTACTCTAACAATCCTGAACATAGAAACCACTTGTTTTATCCTTTATTCCCTATTGAATTTAATTTGCTACATTCTGAGTTAAGGTCGCTTAAGAGGAAGGAGTTTCACATACAAGTTTTCAAGCAAATTACTTGTTCTGTGAAAAGAAATTTTCATAACGGCAGCAGTAAACATCTTGGTTCATAAAAGCTTCCCAGGTCTCCACTTTTCAGTAAAAAGCAGTTGGAATTAAAAAGGAAACTTCTGAAAATGTAGGTTTTCCATAGTACTTTGCAGTGAAGTTTACTATTATGCATTTGTGCTGCATACATCTTTGATAAAAACCCAAATCATGTATATAGGTATATGTATGTTCCTTTTCTTCCTGCATTTATGTTTTTGACAGAAGATGATGAATGACCTCTTTCTTTCTAGTTCCATCTTTTATTTTTAATGTTAAAGAAAATACAATCAAATAGCATGGTTACATCTATTATTGTTTTTTTTCTTCCCTGTGAGATAGAAAATCATTGGCACCCACATCTGGAGTGTCACAGGACAAATTCAAAGCTTCTTAATGAACAAACACAGGGAATGCACTTTTCCAGCCACCCAGTTGAAAAGATTTTACAATGCAATAAATTATTAGAAATAGAGAGTTTGAAATATGGATCATTTCTAGTCAGTTTCTAGCAAGATATAGGAAACATATTATGAGTTTATGATATTGGGAAAAAACTGTGGGTTTAGCTCTCTGACATCTCATTCTCCTGAATTTTCCTGTGTGGTCCAACAGCAATTGCATTTTTCTGATACTCTGTACAGTCTGTCCCTAAGGACATTAGAAAATGGAGATAAAATGGCAGAGGAGTTGCCAAATTCTTTGCAATATTGCAGCAGAGGTTTTGACTTGTGACATGAGTGACTCTGACCAAGTGACAGGATAAAGCTGGGTATTAACAGCAGGTTTAGAAGAATTTGCAGGTATATTCCTACCTGATCCACCAGCCAGTTTTGGGGAAAACAGTCCTGTTTGTTTCCAGAACCCTGAGTTTGAGCTTATACCCCTTTATACTGTCAAATAAACCTTTAACTTTTTTATTTTTCACACTTCTGTGAAGGAAACTCTGAGGAAATAAAGTTTCGTTCATTGCTGTTGTTTGTTTGTTGTTGTTTTGATTTTTTTTTCTTTTAAAGAAGAGAAATACAGAGGAACAGGAAAAGGTATTTCTTACCCATCATCTGATAAGAGTTCAAATCACTGCAAGTGATAGAGGTTTGGCTTTAGAAGCCTGAAACTAAATAGAAGCAGCTGAATCATAGCTGAGAATCATTATCTGCAAGATATGAAAAGGTCTGACCAGTTTCTGCAGCTGGGCTGACCACACTTTACCCTTTTGCTCAAGTCCTAAAATATTCAGCAGTGTCCCAGAGTATTTTTTATGGCATCTATAAAAGGAGATGGGAACAAGCAACTACTGTTGACTGTTGGACCTTTAAGAACTACACAGAATAAAGTCATCTAGTACTTGTATGTTTAACAGTTCAGACTTCATATGTAAAGCCTTCAGTTTGCTGTAGATGATAAATCTGATAGATACACACAATCCATATATTCATACGTGGACATATAATTAAAAATTGAAAAGTGAGAGTATACTTTTGGCAGCCTTTTAAAAAGAATAAAAAATTTACACTGTATTATCACTGTTTTACTGCAGTCATACACACAGCGCAAATGTAGCCCTTTTTTTCAAATCAATTTTGTTTGGCTGTTTTCTGTTTTGTATTTTAGATGGTCAACTTAGAAAAAAAGCCCAAACAGAGAGTTGGTGATCACTGCCAAGATGGCAGGGGATAGACAATAGGTTTTTGCTATTTTTTTCCCCTTTTACCATCTCAAGTTGTCAGCATGTAAACCTGCCCCCAGTTCAGCATGGAAATCTGCCCATTACAGAAAATGCTTCTTTGGGAATACAGAATCTATTCCTGTCCAAAGTAAACTGGGAAAAGTGTTAGTGCAAACCATAAGAATACTTTTGATTGAAGGAGCCCTGTTAAGATTCAAGGGGAGCAATATTTTTTTACCAAGTCTGCAAGTTTTATAGACCATATCCACTGATTTTAGGAGGTAATGAAAGTGCCAAAGGCCATGCTGCCATGATCTGTGGAGATGGCATTCATCATGGGGCATTCATGAGTAAGTCCCCTGCTGATTTCCTCGTTCCTCTCACCATATGAAACTACTCAGAAGTCACTTTTGCTTTTTTTTTACTCTGATTCCTCTTACGTCTTTATTTGTTTTTTAGCTGAATATGAGGGGGAGTCTGCTCTTTTTAGATACCAAAAACTGAAACATTCTGATTTATCTAAAAATTTCCCTGTTAGCCAAGGTATTTTGCCCAGCTGAAATGCAGATTCCCCTCCCCAAGAATAAGAACATGGCAAGTTTTTCTGCTTTCTGGAAAGTATGACAACGTAAGAGCCAACAAAATTCATTCTTTTATAAAGCCATTGAAAAGACTTGGGAATTGACAAGAGAATTATTTCATGATCTGTGCTTTTGTTGGCAATTATAGCAATGGTAACTGCTTTCCTGAAAATCCACTTCTAGAACAGAAGCAAGGAAAATTATTGAGATTACTTTGTTAAGACCTCTAAGTATATATAACAACTTGTTTTCTGGAATTTCCTAAAATCAAAAAACCTGCTTAGATTTCTAACCGACAATAATTCACTAATAAGAAATTGTGTTGAGTAGAGAAAAAAATGAAATGCTTAGAAACCTTCAGAGTATTTTGGATTTTATGAAGTCAGTGACAGTTACAAACATTTTAAAGGAGACACATTGCACCACCTTAGCAGCACTGTCTTCAGTAACCCAGCACGGAAACATGGGCGGGCTTTACAAAACAGCCACACTCTGGGTGATCGTTAGACCCCCTAAGGCTGCTCTATTTGGAGATTTTAGTAAATTTTTTTACAGTTTTGATGACAAAGAAAAGAAAGTTATTCCAGGGCTATAACTGAGGACAAAAACCTGTCCTCCAAACGTTTGTGCTTATAAATATGCTAATCTTGCTATCATTTTGCCTTAAAAGGCAGCAGCCTTTCCTTTACAGCTCCTGACAAGCTTTGATGTGTTGCCCATTTAACTGGTTTAGATGGTATTTTAAACCAGAATTTAAGTGCATCAGACAACACTGTCACTGTCTTCAAAAGAAGCTGTTATTGCTGTAACCAAAGTTTAATAACCATGTGGGAGGGAGACAAGTTCAAAGCAGAGATGGGAAACTTGGAACCTCAGTAACATCTGGTGCCTTTTTCACAGGTTATGAAAGTTAAATTGCTCAGCGCTTTGGAGAAATGATTCTATTTGCTTCAATACCCAAAGACAACAAGGAGGTCAGGGATCCTGATAAATCAAGTATTTAGAACAGTCTATCTCTTTCTACAGTACCTATCAAAAACTTACCAGAGCTCTTGGGCAGAAAAAGACAAGACATTTTTTCAAGTGCAAGGATCATTTGCCCTAAATACCCCCGACAAGCAAATTTATTCCAGCATGAATATTTACAACACCTGACTGTCTGAAAGCAACCAGCTGTAAGAAGAGGTAAAGAAATCTTTAACTTAGTAAATTATATGGCTGGGAAGTTTTCTATTTCTTCAGTGAGAAGCAAATCTGATTCAGGGACTAATAGGAAGAGTAACATCCTTTCCTTTGAGTCCAGGAAACTTTGGATTAGGCTCTTGATTTAAGTTTTTATTTTTTTTTTATTTTAAAATAATATCCAGTATTTAGAATTTTCCATAGTGCTCAGGAAGTATGATTCAAATGTGTCATGAAAAATACAGTCCCCTCCCTTCAGAGATAATGGCTAAAAAATCCCAAACACCTTTTTTCAAGGTATGCCTCTATTGCCAAAAACAATGAAAAATACAAACTGTTCTAACTCAGGTCACTCAAACCCAGCCTTGCATTTTTATCTTCGTTTCTCAAGACAGAAAATTAATAACACTTGGTGCTTTCTATTTCTTCTATTGTGCTTTCTCTCCTCTCTCACTAAGGCAAGTCAGAGTTGATAAGAAAAGCAGATAATACAGAGAGAAGCAAGAAGTTCTTCATATTCCTCTCGCTCTCAGGTTGGAGGGTTTATTATTTTCATACAGCCTCCTCCCCATTTGTGGGCCTCTCATAAGAGAACAAACATTCAGCCTCAGGCTCTCAAACAGGCCCCGAGGGAAGGAGCGCGGATGATTCTCAGACTCGTTCCTTTATTGCAACAGACAGAAACCTTTTTATTTTTCTGATCATTCTTTATAGCAGTACTTGCCCAACATTGCATTTTTGTCTCCCTGACTCTCAGCTAGCACCAAGAAGAAGTGTTCTTTTTCCTGGTCACTTCTAAAGCCAAATTTATTTTATATATTATGCTCAGCCTCTCCAAATTAGCCATTCAAATCTTATTGGTTGATTCTTTTGCTTCTAACTTTCATCTACAGGGAATTTTCACCTTTGGAAATTTGGTCCAGCTGACTGAGCCAAGCATTCTTCTTAATTAATTTACACTTCTGTTTCTGATTATAAAACCACAACAGAAATCAGCTCTTCATAGGATGAATCCTCTCTTAAACCCCAGACCACTGAATGCAATGTGTTTACATCACATCCTGACACTAACAATCCTTTGAGGTGCATTTTAAGGAATGGGGAACTAAAACCTGGTTAATTGATTACAACTCTGGACTGGGACTTCACTCATTAAAGTCTTGTCTAGAGGGAAACCCTTTCAGAATTGAAAATCTTATGAAAAAAAAAAAAAAGAATTTTAACAATTTTCTAAAAACCTTAAAACTACACTTTCATATATAATATATTGTTACAATACATGAGCTACAGTATGGAGAGCTTGAGAAATGGGTCCTTCCTAATTCTTCATTTTTTTCCCATTTTCAGTCACCTGGGACTCCAGAACCATTTGAAAACAGATGTCATATTTTTTGTTGCCCAAACTGCTATCTGGCATTAGAAAAAATAATTTGCCACATAAGAATAAATCTAGATCTAATTTCTCCTGTTTCATAGATATTCAGTAGCAAAAGCTCACAGAGAAGAAAACCTTCTGTGGCTTCCCTACATGAGGGAGGTTTAGGCTGGTTACTGGAAAAGATTCTTCACCCACAGGGTGGTTGGGCACTGAACAGGCTGCCCAGGGAAGTGGTTACAGCACCAAGCCTGACAGAGTTCCACAAACATTTGGACAGTGCTCTCAGGCACAAGGTGCTTCCCTGGGGCTGTCCTGTGCAGGGCCAGGAGTTGGACTTGATGACCCTTGTGGGTCCTTTCCAAGTCAGGATGTTCCATGATGCCCAGTAAATAAATTTTAAACTAAATAAAATGAAAACATCACATTAAATTCTTCAGGATGCTATCATGATTTTAAAGACCCAGAAGCTGTTAAAAAATAAAAGCAATTTGTCTCATTATAATACCACAAATACCACATAAAAGTTTAAGTTAGTCCTCTGGTGCAGGCATGGGAAAGCAAGAACTTTATTATATATGTGGTCCTCACTACTCACAAAGCCCACATTCCAGGCCAGATCTGGGAGCTGGATGGCATGGCAGTCAAGGATTTGTTCTCACACATACAATAGCTTGCACACTACATGATTAATAAGGTACAAGGAGGACTGATGTACATCCAAATGAGTATCTACTTTATTTTATGCTTCTTCTTATTTTCACAAACCAAAAAGTACCATATATTAAAAGTAATTTAAATTTTTGAAGAGTTTTGCTTGTTTATTTTAAAGTTAAATGAATTGGAATTTAGATTTCTTTCACTTTTATTTACAGTTTCAGTTCACAAACTGCATTGCCACTTGGAATTCCTGCAGTAATCCATAAAGACTAACAGAAAGGGCAAAATAGGAGCTAAGAGAAGTTGGCTTTAGCCCTAATTGAATCAATGGCTCATTCAACGAAACACCACCAAGACACATCCAGCTCAGCTGGAAAAAAGGGTTCACAAAACAGACCTAGCCTTGGGAATTCCTCACTACAGAAAAAGAGTTCTGGAGATAAATGGTGAACTAGAGAATTTTTTTTCATGAAAAGCCTGAAACACAGTTTTCAGACTAAGCCAGGATTTATTCATGTATTCCAAGTATGCTACTGTACAAGAATAGCTGCAGATTCTCTTTGTCCTTACTGTGTTCCTTGTTGTTATCCTTAAATTTGATCTTGCATTGATCAATATAAGGCAGGACAGTGATCAAAGGTATCAGGATGCTTCAAGGACAGACTTCATGGAAATACAGGGAGATAGCTTGTAATAAATTTTATTCATATCACTGTACATGCTTTACCTTTTATCCAGTCCAGAATCTCGATTCACACACCCCTGGCTGTAGGCAGAAGCAAAACCTTGTCACCCAAACTCCTTGTTTTCTAAATATGAATGGCACTTCATCGTGGACTTGTGAAACCACAACTGTGACTATTTTCTCTACTTTCTTTTTGTTTATTGTGCAGAAATACATTTGATTCCTGACACTTAAGAATGTAGTAAATTTTAATAAGTGTTCCTCCATTTTGTCAGAGCAATTTACAGTGTTACATCACATGGGCCCTACTCCTACAAGGATGAATCCCTGTGTTCACCACACTCCAAATACTTTGCACAGCACTTTTATCAAAACTGTTCAAAGCATGGCAGTTCTAGCTGTACGTTAACCAGAAGCAAACATGTTTGGGATAGCTATGTACTGGACTTCCTTTAGGCCATGATTTTGGATCCTTCGAAAATATGCTCACTGTCTTTTCCAAGCATTCTCAGCTAGCTGATATTACAGTGGCATTTTACTTTCTCATGATGTCATATGCCAATTTCTGGAGACCATTATGCAAATGACAAGAATTTAAATAATTTGTTACATCCTAAAAGCTGTAAATCCCTTCTGTATGACACTGTCATGCAACTGCATGGCTGCCAGCTTGTTCTTGTTCTTTTAGGAAAAAAAAGTAAACCATGAGAAACTAAAGAATCAGAATGATAGAAAGTAAAATGAGATTATTACAATGACTGAAATTGAAAGGTAAGAGAACTTTTTGTGCATTAAAGACAGAGAAGGATTCAACCTTGAAAAATAAGAAAACACTTAAAGCAAAGGTTTCTATATTTACAAGGGCTGAAACCATACCATAGGCAAATAAAACACAAAACTAGGTTTCAAAAAATCTCACAAGATTATCCACAATCTTATTTTGACAGTCCAAACTATTCCCAAAACTTTTAAGATAGTACAGTTTCAGGAGTTTCTCTTCCCGGCCCCCTTCTAATATTAATAAACTAAGGTTTGGTTTTTTGAAAAGAATTAAGTATCTCTGTAACTAAACATTAAATTGAAGATCCATTCCCAGTTCTAATCCTGGCTCTCAAACACATTTAGCTACACGTGAGAAAAAAAAAATCCAGCTTGTCAATGTGGCAATGAGTAATATCCTAAGATAAATCACCTATAAAACAAAAGAAGAAGAAAAAAGCCATGAAATAAAGAAAATCCTGGAATTTTATTCTGCTCACTGCCAGCATATTTCACTCACTTGTTCACAGTCCTATGCAAAACACCAGAGCTATGCTAAAGCAGCAAGCAAAGCGTGGAATACAACAACTGATCACAACCAGAGCAGCAAATTCAGAGTAGTGACTCTTCCCTATTCTCCCCACCATTATCTCTTGAAGAATGCACACGACCTATTTGTAAGAGTAACAGGATGAATACATCAAATCATTCCCTGAAGACCTCTCTGAACACTCTATGACCATTTCCTAAGGGAAAAAAAGCAAAACCCTCGAAGTGGCCTCAGGCACAGTTCACTGCTCCCATGCATCTGACAAAAAGAGGTACTTAAGGTGAAATTGATTGGATACATTTGTTTAATAATATCCTAAAGCACACAAGGCAGGAATGCCACGGAGGTAAGCTTTTTTTTTTAAAGAAAGTTTCATAGTAAGCCCGAGACCTTTACCAAATGGGATTTTAAGCCCCTACTGAAAATGTATCTGCTGCCCAAAAACCAAAACAACATAACTGGAGAAATTCCTCTGGGCTGTTTACTGATCCCAGACTTGCTCTAACAGTTAATCTCCCTGAAAGGCTCTTAGAGCAGTGGTAAGGACAAAGCAGCTCTCCTTACATATTAACTCTGGGATAATGGTACAAATTCAGCTGATAAATGGTAACACTTAACTTGCTATTGTCTGCATCCACAGAAGACTTAATTATATCTCTGGATATCATCAGTAAATCACCATTTTAACTGGGGCACTGCTTCAGATTTTTGTTGGTGGTTACTTTTGGGTTTTCATTTTTTTAAAATTAGCTTTTCATTTTGTAGCTAAAAAGATAAATTATTACTCACTGGTATTAAGAAGCAGGTCACTGTAATTGATCTGACATGAAAATAAGAGGGAAATGCCCTGACTTCATTTGAAATTACACCATTGATCCTGAGATACTGTTCACTCCCTGCCCTTCTGAAGTTCCTGTCACATGTTCTTAAGAGCAGCCAGCATTATTTCATAGTTTAGTTACTTTATTAGGTGCTTTCAAGCATCAGTTGATGAAGATATAGGCACAACTACACAATTCTGCCAACTCTTTAAAAACTATTCTCTAAATTAGTAAGAAAAATCAGGAGTGTGTGACCTCCTCCTTTTCAAAGCATGTAAGTGAAAATAAACTAATAATAAACATTTGTGTGATATGGTAATAGGCATAGGATGCCATGTAGATTGGCTAGAAAGTAATCAAAGTTTGCAATCATATGTATAAGCTTTAAAAACATTCAACTCAGTTATCTTGATACTCTTACTGATATCAGCACTTAGCTAACCAGAAAACTCAGACAATTCACCCTGCTGAATTCTGTAAGGGTTACTTCTTGTCTGGCTAACATGCATCAGCAGAATAGATAAAGCAAGATTTCTATCAGACTCAAGTATTTCTTAATTCTCAGGCTTGATCACTGAGGACAACCCAAGCTCAAGGTGTTGAGGACAACTCAAGTGACTCAGTGTGTTTTGATTCCATAAGTGTCTAAGCATAGACTGCATGGCAACAGTTCAATCCTAAATTGCCACTGAAGCAGTGACAGTATAAAATTCATTTATGACTGAAGAATAGTAGAGAGGCCAAGTGCTCATTTAGCACATTTATTATCCAAAAATATTGGTGTCAATTCCATGATTGAATACATTTCCTTAAGTGGCCTAACTACTTGAGGGAATTGAATTTTAATTACTTTCTGATAGAAGATTATGAAACAGATTCAGGCACAGAACTTAAGTGCATGTTTCCCATTCACTGAGGAAACCAGTAAAGAAGAACCAAAGGAATACTTTATAAACTGTCTACCAATTTCAGGAATCTTAATTTGAGTTGCCAGGTTACTATATCCTGAAGGAACTTGAACATTTGTACCAAAATCCAGCAAATATTACCTGAAACATAAATAGCTTTTACCTAGATTAGAGTGAGTAACCAAGCCTAAAGTTCAAAAAGAGCTGTTAGGCACCAACTGATAGAATGACTTTCTGTGATGAAAGATGCCAACTGAATTCAGGGTAACTAAATGCAGCTGAAAACTGTTGCTTAGTTAGATAAAATAACACTGCAGTTCACAGGACACAAACCCAGTGTGATTCATTAGTCACACTGAAAAATAATTGATTCCACACTATTCCATTTCTAACAGTGGAACATTTTGAGGATGAGGATGTTCACCTTTTGGAACAAATAGAAAGCAGACTGTGTTCAGAATACTAAAGAGATTAGAGAGGGAATAATAATTACAGAAAACTGAAAGAGGCTGAAAATCTTTTCTCTGAACAATTTTAGGGGAAAACAGAAAACCAGGGCTGGGTTTTTAACATGATCAGCAAGGGTAGCAATTACTTTTTTTCTCCCAGTGGCTGTGTAGTTAAAGAGCTCTTTTTGAGATGCAAAGCTGTGCAGAACTCTGCCCTTAGTCCAAGAGAATCAGAGCTGAAATCCTTCATTTTATAGTATTATCCTAAACAGTAACTTACAGCACTCAACACTGAGCAAGTCACCAGTCCCCATCACTAAGGGGTTTCCATTTCTCGTCACAGGTGTGAAATCAAGAAAGAAAATCGCTCCATCTGCACTGCCTAGCAAAGACATATGAAGGGGACAAAAATCCTGAGTAAAGTTGAATCCTTCAGCAAGAGTATTCACATCATCAACCAGACACTTGTCATGTCACATCGAAATTTTACTAGTGGGGACAACATCCAAATCTATAAAGTAGCACCAAAATCTTTATTGACTGCCTTGTTATGAATCCCTGGATCTATTCATGCCTTATTTCTGTCCACCATGCTTATCTCAAAAAATAACTCCTTTTGAAACAAAGTCAATCTGTAAATAAAAGCATTACACAAAGACTGTTAAAGGTGCATTGCTTTATGAGTTCCTGTTGGGTTTTCTCGTGGAATCTAAACTGCAGTGAACAGAATTACCTTGGGAAATATGGATTAATATGTGTATTTTGCTTCTGACACCTTTATTAAACTTGATAACGGCAGCACATGCTAGCATTTCACTTCAACACCTCATTACAGCAATTCTTCTGACTTATTTTCCTAACAGTGTCTTCAAATGTTGACTCAGACCATTTTCTCTTTTGATTACCAAGTACAACGAGGAAAGGGAAATAATTCAAAAATAGGATAACATGCTGTTAAAATATTTCCACCACAGGAAACATTCCCGATGAATTCTTTTCTACCTCACTTCTGCAATCAAAACATAACCAACAATGTAGCTCAGTTTCAAAGGCTCAAACCTGATTTCTAAAGTTTCAAAGGCTGAGGGGCCCTTTGTCTCCAAGTTTTGCTTTTTGCATTACATAGAGAACAGAAAGCCCTGACCCTGAAGTGCTCATCTGTACCTACTTAGAGATATACTACTGAATGCAGTATATATTGCAAAAGTTCATCATGTATCAGAAAAAGCCAGCCCCATTTCTCATACCAAAATACTTTACTGCAAAATTATGTTTCAGATTAAAAAAATTTCATTATCTTTGGGCAATGACATCTTCCATAGCTGAATTGTGTCTATCCTACAAAATGGAGCAGTGTCAGGATGACACAGAGGCAGAAGTGGATAAAAAGCTGGTCCTGGTAAAATAGATGGTGGAACAGTTGTGCCTCTAGTTTGGCTGCAGGAAAAGCAGGAAAATGCCAAGTCAATGTTTCCAGTAGATAAAATTCCATGTGTTACCAGTGTTTCAAAATGCATAGAATTATTGTGCTGGCAAGTTGAAACAGCTGTGGCTGAAAAAAAAATTATCATGTGTACATAACAGAGGGAAAGGTGAAAGTTAAAAACTTACTGTTCAGGTAGGTAAAGTCCATTACTGGTACACTGCAGTCATGCAGTTACACTTCAGGAGTGTAAAACAAAAACATTGACTCTGTATGCTAATGTACAAAAGCTGTGGAGATAAATTCCTAATGCTCGCAGTTTTCCAGGGTATTAAAAACTAAAACAATATCAAAATTTTAGTTATGAAATTTAAAACAAACTATTTTTTATGGGGTAAATTTACTGAATTTTAAACTTGTGCTCAAAACTTTGGGACTTTAGAATATGAGGAGAAATACTGATAGAAGTAAAATCTACCTAGGACTTAAACAAAGTCTAAGGCTGGGGAGGGCTTTCATTTGCAGAATGCCAGGTAGACATTTGGGTAGGAGTTCATCCCTGTGCTTCCCTGTCCTGTGAGCAGCTTTGTGCCCCGAGAAAAAGCAATGTGAACGGCGTAGGTTTTTACACTCATACAAAACCTGCCACCAGCCAAAACAGATGCCTGGGTCCTTGGTTATTAGAGAATATTAGGTATACAGAGAGAGCTGTTGGATAAGTTTGCTCTCACCTATGAGACATCAAAATGCCTTAGCTTCAGCCTGCTAAGATGACTTAAATCTGGATGGGTTTTGAATTCGAATTAAATGTTTACATAAAGAAATTTTCTGATCCCATCTAGTTTACAGCCTTCTAACAGAATAAAAGAACTAAGGAACCTCCTCAGAATTTTGCCAGCTTATAAGAAAAAGAAGTATTCTTGCAGCATATTCTGAAAACTTTCATGCAGAAACTATCCCATGAGTATATTGTTCCTCCAGTCTGACATATCTGTTCATTTGCAGGTGATGATTTCTCATCAGAAATACCTTTCAGCATTTAAAGATGGAAGGTTTTTTGAGACTTTATTTAATTTTTCATAAGCTACTATAGCAAATCACAGCTCTGAAATCTGTATCTAAAAACATAAGTGAAGAGAATTGAGAGGGAGTCATATTTAACAATCTATAGCCCATCTATAGACCATCCGAATAGAAAAAATTGTTCTTGAGATAAAGCAAGCTGAAAAAAGGATTGTATATAATGATTCATAATGGTAAAGGACAAATAAAATTATGGACTCTACTAATATGATTTGCATGAGATTTATGCAATGTCGTTATTTAAAGAAGAGAAACAGAACTTAGTTTAGCAGCCTTTCTCAAGCACTAGTCAAGTAAAGCAGTTTAGGGGTGAAAGGTGTTCTAGCCCTGGGCTGTGACCACTGAAAACTCTTGCAATTGACTGATGGCTTGGTGGCTCCTGCAAAGCAGCCCAACAGCCTCACCCCTGACGCTGATGAGCAGGAAATGCCTGTACACAGCACACACGCAGAGGGAATCCAAAAGCAGCCCAGGAGTGTCAGGAGCTGACACTTGAGGGATCACACTGATTCCTGGGAGCTGCCACATTGTTCCTCTGGGCTGCGGAGTACCTGCCTACAAGGGGGGGCTGAGTGGGAGTGGCACTGCTTCTCTAGCCACTGGCTGGAGCTTCTGCAGGCATAACAGCTTCCTTTGGAGACACAGTCTGTGTCAGAAGGCCCTGAGAGCAGATTCCTGCTCTGCACCAGAATGGCAGCAATCTGTGAGAACAAGGTTACTGTACAGTTAAATGCCAGATTTAAGCACCTATGTTTAAAATTGTTCAGTTAAGAAATTGTTATATTTTAGCTCCTTGCTGACTTTCATAAGAATTGGAAGGACTCAGGAAAGATTAAAAATGCAGAAATACATAAGAGACTGGTTGTATTTATTACAGCTGAGAATTTATCATGGTACACTAGGGTAATTTCATCTGCAAAGGGTATTGACAGAGGCTTCCACAGAATTAATATTTCAAATAATTTCCTTGTCCCATCAGCACTTTTCTGCATTTTCCACTTTTCCATATTTAATACAGTAGTGTCAGTCTGTAGGAAAAGCTGCAGCTAATTTGTCTAGTGACCCTAATGAATGAAACAAATTATTCTATTTACTTGAGCAGCAATCTGATTCAACAGCAATTTTCTCAGCACAGCAATTTCACTGCAGTTCCAGTGCAGAGAAATATTTTCAGCCAATGTTTAGTCATTCTCACAAGTGTTATTAAACACTGTTAGTCATACACCAGCCATCTGTATCTTACAACACTCCAATCTTGTATTAAGAAATGGGTATGGGAAAGTCAGGGAAAAAATAGCAGACAAATATTACCGAAAATTCCAAGACAGTCTATAAACTGAGTAAGATTCCATAGGGTTAATTTGAGTATTTTTTTGAAATAAAATGTAAAGACTTTTGCGCATGGTTTATATTTGACATTAGAATATTTTCTGAAATAATGTGCAGATAACATTCATTTGTCCAAAATCATATCATTACAAAACAAGACAGAGAATTAATGAATAAAAGCCTTAATATTTCACTCAGTTTATCCTCATGAAAGCAGAAGCAGCATTGCTACATCAGAAGTGATCTACAGGGCAACACATTTGTGAGACAGATTTAATTATATAATCACATTAAAGGAGAAATTCAAGATTAACTGCTTGAAAGTTAGCCCTCATTAGAAAGAGCTTGTGGTAAATAGGTATCATAAAATTACTGTTTGAATATTATTTTTTGTTTCTGTGCTGAAGTAGATTTCTGATATTGTTGGGTACCTCTCTCTCATAATTCAGTATTTGACTGTTCTCTCTGTGGTCTTGCTAAGGTTTAAAAAATTTTGTAATAATTCATTATTTGGACATAAAATTTATACTTTAAAAACCCCATCTCTTTCACAAGCTGGTTATTTGTATAAAACCTTTACATACATAACTTTGTTCCACTTTTAATATACAGGCTTTTTTTTCTCCCTAAAGTCTTTTTTAACAAATAATCATAGGTGGGAATAAATATAGCTTAAATGGTGTTTTAAATTCACCTGTGCTTAGAATGAAATAAAATTATCTCCAAATTAAATTCATATGCAAAATTCATATGCAACTATACTCATCTCTATGCAGCATGTATAGAAACAGAAAAAAAACATTTCGAAGATATCCCTTACTGCTGCTAAGTACAACTTGGTATCTGAAGTGTGCAGTGCTTTTATGAAACCATATTCTCTCCCACCCTTCAGCCTGGCTCTCCACATCCCTTCAGGATACACAAAAACACCACCCTAATTCAGAGAGATGACACTCTAAAAAACATTGTTCTGATTCCTACTCTTAGTTTGTCACTTTAATCATATCTGACACCAAATTCTAGTGCCAACCTAGACGCTGAGCACGTATGAATAGCTGAAAATTACTTGTGGGATGGGGAAATATGAGCAATAAGTTAGGGGAAAATTCCAATTTCATCTATTTCTAAATGACAGGTATTTGCAAGGTTGCCCTTGAGGGTGTATTCAGCTGTTTTTAGACATGACTAGCATCACAGAACACTGCCAACGTTTATTACTGGACAAAAGACTATCATTTAAAGCTTTACATACTGCTGAAATTGTAGTTTCTGCTTCATCATTGTTTGACAGACAACTCTGACAGAGGTTTTACAGAGGGCTTTGAAATTAAGCTTTTGATGGATTGGTCATGTCATCTATACAGATGGATCCCAGAGAGGTGGCAAACACACAGCAGTCCCTTTCAACATGAACATATCTAAACTCAGAAACCTCAAAGCATTAATAGTTGTTTAATACAATCCTGATGCTAATTATCAAGCAGTCACAATGGCAAAACAATACTTTTCCACTAAAATAGCTGTAACATTTACTCTGAAAGCGTTTGCACACGCAGAATTCATTTGCATACACCAATATGTTCTTCAGGTTCGTAACGGGAGTAACCATAATGTATCGTTCGGAAGGGGTTGCTAGAGATCACTGCAAAGATCCAGCTCCAGACTCACTCGTGTTTCGTGACCACTTTGGGGCAGCTGGTCACAAGGGCAGACAAGGGGCTCAATATACAGCTTCTGCAAATCCTTTAAACTTTTAGGAATGCAAAAGATGCAAACTTTTGATATTGATTCAAAAGACATGCAACAAAACTCCCCAGAGAGATACCTCCCCTTACAAAGCCTTACCCCGCTGAATTGTGCAGCTAGGGGCAGATAAAGGCATTTTGGGCTTTAGACAGTAAAGTCCCTGTTTAGGGGTCTCTGTTTAAGGCAGACATTTGGAGCAGGATTTATTTATCCTTTCTCGCCATTGACAAATAAAAACACTTGCATTTCAGAATTCTGAAACTTCCTCTTGTTCTACTAAGATTATGGTCAAGTTAGTTTTAAGTCCTTCTAATGTGAGATAATTGAAAATCTATCATCTCACCAACCAATTTCTTCTAACTACTTGGAATCAATGTTATTTTCATATTTCTTCAAAGGTTTAAGTGTGTGACTAAATTTGGAGAATAAAGCAGCAATACTATTAAAATTCTTCAGTTTGAAAGATGTATGGAAAAATCCATACAGTGTTATTGACAGTAATATGACAATTAATTTGAGCAGCAAAAATAATCCCATTTGGGCTCTAAAGGAAAACTATTTGCATGACACAGAAATACACATACTTAAAAGAATTGATGCCAGGAGAATTTCAAATTAAACTATCCTAATATATTACTGGTATATCACACCATTTAATGGGATATATTATCAGATTTTCCTCTCAGAATACTAAGTCAAATATTGGCATAGGCACCTTACTAATATCTTATTTATATGTACTATTTGACACTAAGTATTTAATTTCACTTTCTTCACCCAGACACAAAGTTCCAAGGATCCTTATCAGTTATTGCCATACTCAGCATAGGCAGCAAATATAAATAGGATTAAATATTTGTTTGCATTTGATTTCATTTATTCTATATTTCCACTTTTTGGTAGGTTTTAGTACATATGTAAATATGTCAGACTAAGAGAAAAATATGAGAGTTCACTACGTGACAGCCACTGGAAAACACTTCAATTTTTTTCCCCTTTCTTATTAAAGTACACTTTATGTAGCACACATCACTAAGCTGTCTTTTTATGGCTTTAGTAAAGCTTCAAACACAAACACTTTGAGAAAATAACTTATAAATGAAAGGTGTACTTGATTACCTTATATACATGAGACTAAAGTATTGCAAATCTTACTTGTGCGACTCTACACTGTTGGGAAATAGAATTATTGGGATCAATAAAAGAACTGTGCAAGCAATAGGGCTGGAAGTTTTTAGGCTTGTGTGTGAGAGACACTTTCCATGGGAAAGTCCCTGTGTGAAGGAGAACAATCAGCCTGAGAAAAAACAGAGTGAAAAACTTGCAGCTGTGCTATCCGGGAGTGAACAAGGGGGATGAGCACAAAATTCTTTTGATCATAACAAGACTGTGGAGACTTGCCAATGTAAGTCCAATTATGTAGAAATAGAAATGTGTCTTGATAAGCTTTAAGCCACTTAGGAGCTAACAAGCTGGTATACTATATAAGTGCCTTTGGACTGCTAATAAACGGAGTTCATTTATCAACCACATTGGTTTGGATTCTCTTTCTCTCTCCCCCCACTGGGATCCGGGCTCCTCGTCCCGTGCAGCTTCCAACACTACACTACACAAGAAGTCATGCAAGCTCTTCACCTAGAAAGCACAGGGAAAAGTGACAATAATGAAGAAGATTTTGCAGTTCAGTTTTAGTGTTTTAGCTTAAGTCACTACTTTTGAATAGTTCCAAAGTCCTGTCACAGCATTATTGTCTGCTGTGCCTTTACCACAAACAGCTGTGAGCCACATCAGGGCTCCAAATGAAGGAAATGCTGGAGAGTTTCTTTTAAAATCAGCTTAGAAGCTAAGGACTACTATCAGAAGAAACAGCCAACATCAGGATGGGCCATTAACTATGCATAGGAAAGAAGAAAAATCAGATCTTTTCAATCAAGCGCCTGTTAACCATTTTAGAAAAAGTCTGTATGGTAATCATGGCAAAAATCCAGAGTTCTCCTCTTAGTCTGATACCAGTTTGTCTACCAGAATGTTCAGGGCAGGAACAGATGTGAACTTCCTGCTATGCTATATATTAAAAAGTCAGCAAACCTAGTAAAAAGAACCCAATGCACTGAAAAGCATACTTTTGGTCCATGGGCATTAATTTCCTTTTCCTGTTGATTAGTAATTAAATAAAAAAAATTGGGGTTTTTTCCCCCCTAAGGAGAGACCCATTTTCTTGCAATTCCCCACACAGTTTTTTCAACCAAAGAACCCATTTTTAGTTCAAGGGTTTGCAGAGCTGACTTGCAATATATTTTTAAGTTGCCCATGTGCCATTTTCCATTTTGGACATTTAGAGCTTGTGAACTCTGTAAAACACACCTTTCTTTCTTTCTTTTTTTTTTTTTTTTTAATCATACCCATCATAGACAGAGTTGATAGATTTTAATTATTTTAAGATTTATGGAAAATTCTGTTCTTCGCTCTTCTAATTTATTTCTCTTTCCTAAAATAGTCTAATTGGAAAATTTTTCATTTGGTATTCAGTTTGCCCCAGATGGAGTCTCTCATTTTACCTATCATCATTTCCTCATCAGTGTGTTCTCTTCTGCAATGATGGACTGCTCAGGCTGATCACTGGCTCTGTGAAAGCTGTTGACTGCATACTCCTGGAGGTCCCTGTCACTCAGAAAAGGGTCCAGGCTTCCAATCCTATAAAAGTTTCTCAGGTAAGCACAAGAACATTCCAGCAAAGTACTTCCCCATTTTGCAGATGCAAAAACTGAAACAAAATTTGAAATGCTCATTGTGGTCACAACGACAGCCTTAAAAAAAAGGTTTACATCCAAACTTGCTTTTAAATCTAGTCAACTAACAGGATTTCATGACAAATGTTGAATTTATAGGTAGTAAATTGGTTCTTTCAAGCAAGATGAGAAATAATGTGCACTGAGTCCAATGGATTTTCCCCACTGATTCATCCAGATCTTAATAATCCAGAGGCTGAAGATTCTAATGTATATCAGACTATATTTTCATTTTTTCATCTTCTGTCTTTGTGATCCCAATCTGGTGTCCACTGAATTCAAAAGAACCAGATCAATGACTTCACGGAGCATGCAATCAGCTGCAGCACTGAGATAAGGCTCATTTCACAGTGCAGGCAAATGTCAGAGCAGGTAATGAGGCAGCATCATCCCCAGCCCTGGCACCCCTGTGGGGGAGGAGGCATGGATGGGCTGTCTGAAGGGTCCTGCTGCCTTCAGCCCTTTCCTGAGATGAGCCAAAGGCAAGTGCTCTCTTGCCCATACCTAACTGCCCTCCAGCATGGTTTTTCCAGGACCTGTCTGGCTCCAGAGAAAGGAAACATTGCTCTGTTTTCCATACACAGCCTTACCCTGTTAGAGTATTTTGCACAATTTAATACTCTTCGTAGCATTTTTCATAATTGCTATTCAGTGCCTACTAAAAGGAGCAATCTTAGTAGTACCTGTAGGAGTATCACATATCAAATAGTATCCTTTGCACAGCAGCCTTATATCATAGCTGAGAGAAGACACAGCAAAACAATGACATTAATAACCCTAAACCCAAAATATTAGATTGAAAGAGCTACTTTATTCACAAGGGAATAACATACTGATGCTGTACATAAGCACAGTCTATAATTAAATAAGTATTTTACCTAATCTATTTAATCATCAAAGTGCAGACTTTATATATAAAGCAGAGTCAGAACGTGGTATCTTCTCCCCCGGAGTGCTAAGCAACAGAGCAGTTGTTATATGTACTCATACAGTTGAGAATAGGCAATTCTTCCAGTGCAAAACTGGAAACTTTCTTTTCTTGAACTTTGGGCTCACACAGCTGAGATAAATAATCTGCATGGAAACAGAAACCACTTTTTCCAGTCTTGAAAGATCAATCCATTTCAAAAAAGGAAAATTGGTGGCACAACAGCAAAGAGGCCTGAACAATCACCCCCTAATGCTGTACCTTAGGACAAATCACAGATTTTAAAAAGGATTTTGATAGCTAAGGTTAAACTCTCAGGCTTGATTCCAAAAATACAGACATTTATTGAATAGATTGATAAATAGTACTAGAATCTATGCCTTAAGACAAAGAGATTTTTGAAATATCAAATGAAATCTAATTCAGCACGTGTTTGACAGAACTAGTCTTTCAACAGAAATCACTGAAGTTCAGTTTGGAGCCATAAATACTGAAACAAATACAAGCTAATTGCACAATATTCATGTTCAAAACTTCTTTTAAAAATGGGGCACCTTGTAAATTTTCATCCTTTACAGCATGATTCAAGTCCAATTATACCATAACACTGTCTTTTATTGGTTTAAAATGTTTCTTGGAGAAGTCTAAAAATTGCTGTTAATTAAAAATTTAAAGAAATGTAAACCCTTATTAAAACTTAGTCAAAATCTAAGCTCTGATTCTCATTTCTTTCACAATTACTTAACTGATCTAAGCTCTGATTCTCATTTCTTTCACAATTACTTAACTGATCTCAGTGGAGGTCCCTAAATTTACACTGTTTAACTAAGATTAATTCTAGACTCCAGCTGGTGCCAAACTGACAGTCTAGAGAGAAACAAAAAGTTTCTATTTGTCTAACGGAGAGAGCATAGAAAACTACTCACTCTGGTTGGTCTTGGATTTGATCCTTGTTCCTCACTCTCATCAAAGAGAGACTTCCTCTAAAGGCAGGGGATTAAACTTTTTCCTCATTGAGGTCAGTGAAGCCAGAATTTTTCATAAAGTGCTTTGCTCTCAACTGATGGAGTCCCAGGCAGCACAAAACTAACAAAGGAACAATCAGTTTCAACTGCAACTTTACTGCTTTGGTCCACAACTAAATACAAAAACATTTTACAAAGGCAGTAAGCTCCACTGCAAAATTAAGTAGTAAATTTATTCTGGTTTAAGCCAAAAGCAGAATAATTTGCTCAATGTAAACAGGCCTTTAACACCAAAGCTGTTATTCTGGAACCTTCATAACATCGATGGCCTTTAACAGGAACTGGTGCTTTTCACTGATCATACAGGACTGGTTTAAATTTTTGCCAATTTCCCTTGATAAAAAGTCACTGGTAACATAAGGGTTATTCCATAGTCTCTTTGGATTTAATTAAAAAGATTTCTTGGAATGATCTAACACATTCCATCTCCTAGCAACTGAATTAACAATTACTTAACTAATTTAAAATACTGTCCCATAAGGCCATAACTGGGACAGGGGAAAACATTGGTATTCTGCAGTGCCACCAAGGAACTCTTGGTCCTTCCCCTCATGGTGACATTCCTGCAAAGGCAGTACCTGGCACAATGACTTCCTGGCGTGTTTGCAGTGCCGGAAATAACGTGACAGGATTGCTTTGCATTTGCTCCTTTGCTGCAGCTATGACAAAAGTGCTGCTACTGTGGATGCAAATGAGGCAGCAAGGACAAACAGCATTATTTAACCTCACTAAAAAACTTCTCATGCTTCCCTGCATAATGTCCTGCTTGCCTTAGGAGTGAATCAGGCTCTTTAGAAAACATAACATCACTGAGTACAGCTGAAAAATTTGTTGACTTGGGAAGGAACAGCTCTGGTCGTGACACAGGTGTTGTTGTTTAGACACACCCAGGTGAACAGAGCAAGAAAACTAAAAATTGGAAAATTTCAAAGTACAGCCTGTACTATTGATAGTGTAATTAAAAACAGCAGTACAGGAAACTGAGGCTCAAACTGCAGGAGTCACTTGAATTGCCTGTCACATTAGATACTCCAGAGAAGAAACTTGATAAAGCTCAAGGGCATAAAAGGGTATCTTCCACAAAGACCACCTGAATCTTATCGACAGGATATCACATTACATGTACTGCACACAAGAAAAAAAGCATCAATAATCTCTAATCCACATAAAGGACATGCAGTGAAAGCAGTTTTAGGCAGACTAATTTGATGAAACTAGGCTGCATAGTCAACTTTCAAAAGCCATAGAGGACTTATGGATTTTCATTTCTATTTAGGTAAAAGTACTATACTCATTAAAGTTTTAGCTTAACTGGGAAAAAAAATAATCACATCCACCTGCTACAAGATGGAACATAATGTGGTCAGACAAGAGAAGGGCAATAAAAAGACACAGCATCAAATGTGACAGACAAGATCTGGGTGACAAAAACACCTGTTACAGTATTTCTTCCCTCAGACCAATTCTATAACTATTCTATACACCCTGATTAGGCAATAGGATGCTTGACCTAGCTAGAGCATAGAGCAACGTTTCCTGGAATAAAAATTTACAGCAACAGCCTGAGACATGATACAGGAAGGAGGCCCTGGCAGGCAGCCCCAAGGGCACAGCACTACTCAGTGCCAGTACAGAGGTGGTGTGGCAGAAACTGGGAAATATCACAGTAGAAAATGTAAAAGTTAACAAGTTGGATTACTCTGACTGCCAATACACCAAATCCATGCCTGGTCTCATTAAGTAGTCTTTATAGTGAACACCAGCCAGAAGATTTGGTAGATATCAGTGTCCCTGTGATAGAAGCAGCAAATAGTGGTGCAAAACAAGAAAATGGTAGAGCAGAGAGATGAAAACCCAACTTCCCAGCCTACCCCTCAGGGCTACCAAAATGCAGCAGCTTCATAGGCCCATCACTCCGAGAGTTACTCTCCCCTGAAACTCCAAAATTAGTAGGGGCCAAGATAAGACTCAGAGTGTTGCAAACTCCACAACCAGACCGTGAATTGAAAAAGATATATTTAGAGCCAAAATGAAATGGGCACAGGGATCTCTTGGAGGAAGCCCTTCTGCACTGAAGATTAAAAAAGGATGAGCAAATAGAACCCTCAGGCTACCTCTGCATTTGATGCTGAGCAAACAGTGGCATGCATCAATATGTGATGTGTTCACCCTGTCTTAATCCCCTTGGTTTTTTTCAAGTTGCTTAATGATAACAGTAAATTTCAGTCTTTGTCTGCTAAAAAAATGCTGATCACTTTCGTATTTATTTCCGAAATTGAATCCAGAAGTTGTGAAAGATGCAAGATTGATTTCACTGTGTTTGCCAGCTGCTGAGAAGACAGCAGGACTTCAGCCTACCCAGAGGACTAATTCCACTGCTCATTACTGCAGATAAACGCTCAGAGCAGAGCCCTCTGCTCCCCCAGCCATAAGTCAATCACAAGAGTCAGAAGGCAGTTTGCTCTTTGCTAGACTAATAGCCTGGCAATTATAAGCGTACTTAATTTCTCGCTAGACATCCCATTTTTTCCATGAATGCACCTTGTACAGAGCACAGCCCAGCAGCTTTCACATCTTCATTTCCATTCCTAGGAAGGCAATCGGGAATCCTTGGAGAGGTGTTTTATTTCAAAGTGTTTTTCCATAAGGAAAGCCTGCCCATCACTGCCTATGTGCACACATATCTATTCTCATTTTGCTGCGTCAACCCTACTTGCTTTTCAGCACCTGATTAACTGCTTCACAGACTATAACCCCTTAATAACAGGCACAGACACTGAAATGTAGCCATTGCATGGCCATGGAGAAATGCACAGGTTGATGTTTTACTGACATATATGTTTTCTGTGTGAACTTTGAACAAATGCAAAGACTTTAGAATGATTTCTCCCAGATATATTCACCTAAGAGGGTAGAAAACAGCAATTTTGTTACACCAAGGGCTTTCCGGGCATCACTGGTGTTTATAGGCAGTTTATGACCTGAGCAGATTGTTTCTAAACAAGTCACATCACAACAGTAATGAATTCAGATGTAAAATCTGGAAACCAGGCAAGATTTTTTCAACAACATTATTGGTGCCTTTAAGCCTCAGCTGCCTGCAAAGTTCAGCTGTATTTTAATGGAGTCTGTGAAAAACTTTTGCAGATTCTACAAAAGTGGAAAAAATATACTTTAGAGAAGTGGGACATACAGAATGACCAAAGAGATATAAAAGTCAAATAATTCAGTATAATAAACACATTGCAAGAAATCATGTGTAGAGATCATTACCTGAAAATATATAAATAATGCAAAGGTGTTTCTATATTTTAAGCATATAGGTGGTACAAGTAGGATCTTCTGAACAATGCTAATGAGCATCAATAGATATTTTTGAAAGGAAAAACTTAAATTGCTCAACTTAGACTTTTTTTTTTTTTTGTTAAATACTAAAACCTTTGTTAATTTGAGTTTTATAGCCAGGCTTCTCCCCTTTTTTCTTTCTTCAAGACCTTCATTTCACTGAACCAGCTGGCCTGATATTTCATGCACTGTGCACTCTCTGGCAAGAAAATGCACATTTTTGTCTACTTCAGTCACATAATCTAGGTCAGTGGCTCAAGATCCAAAGAAACATTACAGGTGTTCTATTATTTCTATCTCGCTCCACTACATAAAACTGAACGCATGGTGTATTCTGATTTCTGAGCTCAGAAATGGCACGTACCAATTATCCAAACACAGGGAGCAAAAAACTGGTGGCCCTAAATAAAATCTCAGCCTCCCACCACAAACAGCAGTGTTGGAAAGCACAGAGCATTGCTTTGGCAGGTGACAGGAGTCACTAGGAATGCAGCCTAACAGTTACAATTAACAAACTTTATTTGGTTCCGCCACCCTTAAAAATGCCTGTCTCAAAGTGGTTTCTTCTCTCGGTTTAACTCTCAGGAGTTCACATACCTGCAGATACATATCTATTGATGCTCCCCTCCAATCTATTTATTTCTGCATTTTGGAAAACAAAACAAGCTGAACTCTTTTACTCCTATGGTAGTAAAGAGATGAGATACTTCAGCTAAAAGGTTAATATTTGGAAGGAAAAAAAGTCAAAACAGATTCTGATTTCATTTGAGCGGGTCAACTGAACTGTTGATTTTACAGCTGTAAAAGTGATGCCATCTAATTTTGTTCCATAAACAGTGCTCAAAAAACATTGTGAGAATTCAGCCTTGCAGAATGAATAAAGAGAATGAAGCTCCAGGATAATGCAACCACTAAAGAATTAAACTCAGTTCTCAGGTTTGACTGCTCAAAAGTTCAAGAGGCTGCTGTAAAGGTCAGGTAGGTTATTACATGCAAACATTTTGGCTAAAATGAGGTTAATCTGATAATGTGTGTTCCCAGTATAATACCTCCCAGTGCCAACCACAACTATCACTGCACTGATGAATCCTGTATGCAAATGGTCTTGAAATAATAGAACACAGAGGAACTCCCTAACACAGAATCTTAAATAGCTCAGGAACAACAAAAAAGATATTAAGACTATGCTAGCGGTGTGAAATGTTAAGTATAAATTAGGCTCTTTAGACAGAATATTGCTTGCCTACAGCAGTAACCCAAGGTATGGTTGTAGTTTCAGCTGTAGAAGTCTTTGTATTCTTTTATTGATTTTAAAATTACCTATCACATGCCCTATAAAAAATAATTTGTAGTCTGTAGTACTATGGATAAACAAGTGTGATTAGTCCCATGGATAAATAAATGCATTTGTGCCCAACCTCTCTCCTTCCCTTTGCCTCCTGTTTTCCCATTTAGTAGTAATGTGATGGTGATGCTACACAACACCTGGAGATCTTGTTCTAATACTGCTTTGATCTGTCGCCCTGGCTAAATTTAAAACTAAGTGAAGGAATTTGCTTGTTCATTTTGCTGAGCAACAAGGAAAGGGAGAACCTCCTCCAAGCAGAAATTAAACTTTGCAACTCATAATTAAACTTGTGCAGAGAGAGTCTTAGTAACACAAAGACTCAGATTATAAAATAGCTTTATGTTTGTAGGTATCACAAGAGTCTGATTGGAAAGATTATATTCTTCTCTCTTTACGCCAAAGTAGCAAGTTTTAATTAACATCTATTTCTTGGCTTAGAGCAGCCTGTACTAGCTGTGGCAAAATACCATTCTCCCATTTTGTTTTACAAGCATTTACTTACACCTCATGTAACACCTACTTGAAAATGCATCTTCAAAACTGAACTCTACTTTCCAGTACTGAACGGTAACACAGTTACATTAAACAAATTAATAAGAAAGTATGCTGTTATTGTGTGAATGTCAACAGGTTTTATTTGAATTCCTACCTCAACTTTAATCACTTATAATGTGTGGGGTGTGTATACACACACACACACACACACACACACACACACACACACACACACACACACAAGGTTTTCCTGGTATCCTACTCCCCACTCCAGCTGGGCTTCGATTAAAAACTCAGCTCTCAGATCAACTTCAAATTAGTAAAATATTAAAATATTTAAGCTAACCAGGTCTGCTAGAAAGCTCATTAATCCACAAAAATGAAAAGCATCCTCCTGAATTAGTACCCAACTCTGCAGTCTACAAACACTATCTAATGCAAGGCTGATTTTGAAAGGATGCATGGTTATGGTGTGTTTTTCAAAATATCTTTGCAGTGGGTTGTTAACTAGGTTTTTTCCATTTTTCATATAGAAATGTTATTTTAATTGTGAATTATCTTCTGATTTAACATTTTCCTTTAATTGGCAAATATTTGTAGAAATTAACTCCTCCAGACTGACTCAGACTGTGTGAGTCATGCCTTCCCTTGGGGATTTAACAATTACATAACTCTACTTATACATAGCACCACATATAACACCTGGATGTCAACTTTCTGGAAGTGTTTTTATCCTTATAAATAATGCAACATCCTAATGTTGCTAATTATGACATGTACATAATTTACGGCTCCCTAGAGGCAACAGAAATTTCTCTCTTCTACAGAATACATAATATTAGTTTTTCTTATGATGAATTTGAGGAAAATTATCTCAGAGAAGGAAGACGGCTGGAGTTCTTCTCTTCCTGCTTATATTTCACATCCATGAATAGAGTGGGAATTTTCAGTTAGTGGGCAATGTCTGATTTAGAACAATAGTCAAAACCTCTACTCCTTTATAAATAAACATTTGCACTTCTCAGTGCATCAGTTTGCAAAGAATTTTCAGGGTGATTTTTGGGAATATATGCCTTTGACATCTCAAATTTGCCAAGAGAATTTTAGTAGAATAAAGCATAATGATTATGTTCAGGATTTTTTGGTTTGGGGCATTGGTTTTTTTTTTTTTTTTAGTAGTCAAAACATTGGTCATTGGTGTACTTTGACTCAGAGATCTGAAAAGGTACTTTAAAGATCTAGATGACAAATTAAGTTTAAGAGATTCATTAGATGACAAAAAATTAATTAACATAACAGGCTCGTGTGGGTATTATGCAGTTTGAGAGAAAGTTGCAAGGAATTACCAGTGTAAGATTTTCATTAACCAGTAACAAATTGGGGCATGTTTAGTTTTCAATATACAACCTAAGAAATGTGAAAAAAATCTGATTCTTGATAAATAACTGTTAAACTTGTTTCTCATCCACTTCAAAAGACTTCAAGTCCTTACTCACTCTTGGAAACCCTGTATGTTGACTATCTGCTATTTATTAGGAGGATTCATCTCATTTCTTTTGCTTACTGGGAACATGAGAGGTTTCATGGGTAACCAGTCTGACTGTGAGGCTGAATTGTTATTACCATGTTACACTTGATCTGTAAAAACCCCCCTGCATTAGAACACCTCCTGCTCTCACAAGGTTCATCACAGCCTGTTTGCTGGGCTTTTCTGCCTTTAGCATCAAATCATGTTTGAGCATACGGACAGCATTTACCACATCGGCTCTTTTGGGGGGAATTTAGCTTTCAGTAGGAAAAAAAATTCCATGCAGAAGTGCACTGTGTCTGAACTCAGTAGCCAGTGACCAGCACAGACCCCAAGCACACATCAAGCTGGGTTTGCTTGTTCTACTTCATCTTGCTGAAGTTCTTGTGTAATTTGAGCGATGCATCTTCAAGTTATTTCAAAAACTTGACCTTTACCCTCTTATTATATCATTATACTATGCTGGCAGTTAAATCCTAAAATAAGCTCTAATTTTTTAAATTTTTATATGAATATATAATATACAAATGACAAGATAAAATTTTCTAGAATCCAGGTAGGTGCATTTCCAGGAAGCTAATATGACAATCTAGCACTTCTTTGGTAAGAAGATCTACTGAAGCAAAAAAGTCTGCAAGTATTGCATGCCAGCTTTTCCTAACAGAAAATTGAGCAACCATAACAAAGAATTAAGTGTTTGAAATTAAATTCATAAAAAAAAAAATCAAGCTTTACAAGATAGTAATTTTTTCTTTTCCCCAGCACATTGCTACCACCTCCTCTGAACCCTGAGAAGTTCTTTGAATATATGCTTTCTTTTGGAAAATGTCACTGCTGTTGAATTTCTGCTGCAGCCAAATGGTAAGATTTCCATCTAATTCTTCTAATTTTCTCATTTTTAACAGAAAAATCTGCTTTTTTCCCCTTTATTTCCTGAGAGTGTCATCAAGTTAGTCTTTTAGGAATGGGGTTGGGGAGGTAACAGAGAGGCAAATTGAGGGTGAGACAAAGATAATCACCAAAGCTTTTTAAACAAAGCTTTGGTCCTTATAGAATTTACTGAAAAATAAATGGCTTTTTAAAAGCTTTCATAGCATAAATCTCACAATATTGCCAGTTCTAAACATCCAAATAAAGGTGGAATTTCATCTTAGCTAAGCTGCTGTTATTTATGTGATTACATTTTTCTGAAGGTTGGTGGGTATAGCAACCTATTGCTTCTCATCAGTAGAATATGAAAAAAGATGCTATTTGCAGGGCATGTGAAGCCTTCTTCCTTGCTTGAAGCTAATTAGTACTCAGTTTTATTCAGATTTTCTGTGTAAAAACTAGTGAAAGCACTCTTACCACACCCTCTACATATTTAAGCTTTCTATATTTTCCAAACCATGGAGTAGGGATTTGTTAGACCCAAAGATGCTGCTTTTCTCCTATGTGAAATCCACAGGTGGATACCCACACTCTGGCCAATTTTTTTGCTACTGATTTGTACATTTCAAACACCAAGTAAGCTCTTCAGGCAGCAATTAAACTAAAAGAGTATAAAGGGCTTAAAAATATATATAAATTCCTTCTGTCTTTTGCTCAAAAGATCTATAGGATGTTTAGTTTACTTCCGACATTATCATTGCAATGTAATTAGGCACAAAATACACCAAAAAGAGGAGGGAACTCACACATGGTCCAAACAAAATTGTCTCACAATGTTTAAAATCAAAATTAATGCACTAATAATTTATGGTTCATAGGTATAGAGACCTTGAAATAACCTCAATAAAGAAATGTTGAAGACAGTCTTAATTGCAAAATGTGTCAAGAAGAAATTTTAGGAGCAATAAGAAAGGTCAAGAAAATGAATTTTACAGGATTTTTCTCACTTATTAATGTCAGAAATAAAGTGATTCAACACGTCAACATTGCTGGGTTTTATATCCTTTTTTATATCAAGAGATCACAAGTTGCTTATGAAAATGCATCTTTAGAGCCCTTCATTTAGAATTATCATCTACCACAAGCCTAACTGTCTATTTGGACAGGTTTTACTATTCCTTCAATCAAATTTCCTTTCCCAATGTGAAATGCAATCAATGCCAATCAATTATTGTGTCAGACCAGAGTCAGGAGACCGAGGGCAGAACTGGCTCGGGCTAAGGAGGCTGTTTTTTCATTTCAGGGATTTGCACAGCACTGCTCCAAGTTCTCTCCTGACAGATCATTTATAAGTATTTCTCTTTTCAATTATATTCCCAACTTGTTCAGTGAAATTGATTTTAAACTAAATAATTACTTTAGACAAAGTCATGGATTTCTCCACTATGACTGATACAGAGAGGCAGCTGAACGGGAGGCATTAATAAATTTGGGAACTACTTTGAATGAATTACACATATTGTTACAAGGAAGATTGACAGCAATAGCAGATCTAATTAAGTGTTTCATAAAGCAAAATGTGGGGCAGATGTCAAACTGATAAATCAGGTTTTATATTGTTATTCTGATGAGTTTTTACTTCTGTTAAGAAATGTTTTTGCCCTACCTGACAATATTGAGCTATCCAATAGTTTCTCTAACATTTGAGCAAGATGAAATCTGTAAATCTCTCATTTTGCAGTTTTGTGTTGAGTGAATTCTAGTTCAGTTAAACATAATTCCTAACTCAGAAGTAATGTCAGAGAATGGTGTTGTTTATGTTTCAGCTGGTCCTATGTCATGCATGAGCACGATGGCTGTCTTTTCCAAAAGCAGAATAGCATCTATTGAGTACATTTACAAGCAAAAACTTTTACGTAGAAGTGAAAAGTTAGAGATTACTAACTGGAATCTCTAACTGGAAATATATTTTTATAATTATTTTATGAGTGAGCAGATCACCATTTTCACATCTCCAGGATTTACCTTATCTTAATGGTATATAATTTTATATATTTATAAAATATTTCTACATGCATTCATGTACCATAGAGAGGATCAGTAAGGAATCTCAAACTTATTTTCAAAGGTGAATGTCTCTTTGCCACTTGAGCAACACTCAGGACACTGATCAGGACCAGTCAGTATCCACAAAGGAAAGTATCTGCAGCTTGTGAGAGCCTACAACTTTTAACACTGCTTTGTAATCTTTGCACACCACTGAAAGAAGGACAGAGGCAAAGTGGACTTGGATAATAAAACAAAGAGAATTATGCAGAGGCTAATTAAGGTCTTGACTGAAAAATGATTGTTCATTTATATGCCAGCAAAACTGTGACTAGACAGCCATCCATAAAGGCCTGCAGCATGTAAATATATATTAGTAGAAGATTATAAAAAGTGCCTAAGGAGGGGATAAATTGGAAGAAATTAATGAAGTAAGAAAACAGAAAATACATGTTAACAGAATAAGAAAAACTATGACTACAAATCCTTCAGAATAACTTTCTCACCTAGAAAGATGACATTTCTCAGTGCTGGAGAGCTGAGTTCACCTGTAAAGGTAATACTATTTCTTTTTAGCTCAATGGCAAACCTAAGGAATGTATTTTTCTGAGGTTACTTACTGGTAAAGCCAGCATCCCACTTGCTTTGCATTACCTTTAAAATGAGCCTCCCACTGGGAGGCTGTGACTTTCCATTCAGGAAAACCTTCAAAGAGAACACCCAAGAAAAGGACTGCTGGCTCAAGAACAAGAAAAAAAATTAAAAGGATTCCATGATCCAAATTATATTGTAGGAACAAGAGTTTGCATTCAGAGTAAAGATGTCTTGTGAAAGAACAAAGTCAATAGGACTATTAAACCCAGTACCCTGCCCATTTCACCATTGATTTGGTACAGCTGCAGAGAGAAAAGGAAGATTCTGAAAGCATCACAAAAGCAGAAGTCAGCAGATCTTACAAAGACAAATATAAGTTTTAAGTAGAACACCGGTGATCTGTATCATTGATTTTTCTTCCAGCATCTGTATATCCCAAAGGGCAGTCCAAGTCATGAAAGAAAAAGGTATGCTAAATAAAGGAAAGGACGAGTTGGGTGTTGAACCTCTGCCTTGTAACTGGGAAATGAAGCACAGACACCTTGTTCTATCAAAAGTAGGTAAGGAAAAGAAAGGGTTGATGTTTTCCTCACTAAAATGTTCACTCATGTCCCCTGCACTCTGGAGAACAGTACAGCAGCCCCAGTGTGCTGCTGATCAAGACTCCCATCAGGCTAGAAATGCTTCAGCAAAGTCAGTGGGGCTGGACTCACCTTTCTGTGCCAAGAGCAACAGCGAGGCTTCCCAGGCTTGTCCTGATGGATCATCCCTCCTGCTGCTGGTTTCCCTTTCAGTGCAAAGTGCAGCTATGTGCACTGGGAGCCTACTTCAGGCAATAGAGAGGTCCTGACTTTACACAGAGCCTGCATAACACACGCAAATCAGTACCTGCATTAAACAAATTAATTATGTGGTGTAAATGAAACCAAGGTTCTAGCAGCTGAACTGTCCTGTCAGGCTCTGTCATCTGTCCTAGTCACATTGGGCTGTGTGGGCAGAGCAACCACTCACACCTTGCATGTCTGCAGCTATTTCTAACCCCAATTAACAGTGCACAGACAGTAGATGGAAATTCAGCATTATATTTCCATTCTATTTCCTACATTGAAGCTTTGATAGGGCTGCAAATAAGGGGAAACTAAATAAGACTTGGACCAGAAATTGGAATAAATGAAACCATGTTCCTTACGCCAGTTTCTTCTGGATCACACCTCACTGTTTTGCTTTCAGGTTGCGGTAGAGTATGTGTCTTTTCTGCCCCATTTCATCTTTACTCTAAAGGCATAAAATAGGAAGCAGTTCTATGTATTTTTTACCTGGGCAAACTTTGGGCTTTTTCACCTTCCAGTGTGTACTCAGCTGGGCTGGAGTAGAGAGGCTGGCACCAGATGCAGCACAGCTTTGATGGGGCCCAGCAGGGCTGGCAGTTCAGGATGGTTGCAGCTGAGATTCATGCTACTCAATAGCATTTTGGGGCCCCAGTTTTAAAAAAATAAAAGGCTGTTATACTTCCTTTTGCCTCATGTATTCTACCATCTACATGAAGGTGAATGAATGGACGATTTCGGGGCTGGGCAGAATTTACATACATACTGGAGCTCTGACACTAGAAATCTGAAGGTCATACAGAGATCCACACATGCTCCCTTCTATGTGCTTATCAAGTTATTTAATCAAGTAAAGGCCATTTCCCCTAATTTTAAAACAGAGACATGGACATTTTTTATTTGCATTCCAAGTTGGTTCAAGCTAAAAATATTTTTATTAAAAATGATTTATTGGACAAAAATCACAATTCCAGCTAGATAAAGGCATAAAACATGAACTTTACTGTAGAGACAACAAGCCATTTAAAATTCTTACTCCACAGTAACATTCAAAAGGATTGAAAAAGATTTAGTCCCATTCATTACTTTGACTTCTAGCCTAAGTAATTCTGACTCCGTAGTTAAACAAATTAAGTCAATGAAAAGTAGTTCCTTAATTCCAGTGAGTTTTGGATCAAATCTATTATAACAGAAGGCACTAAAAAACTATATGAATGGCATAGGAATTTTAAGGAAAGAGAACTACTGTGACCTAATATTGAAAGCCACAGTTCAGGCCACGGTCCCTAAAGAAAAGAAAACAACTTTACTCATAAAAAAAAAAAAAAAACCACAAACATCAGGATATTTTGTTTGGGGTTTTTCCTACATATCATGAAATGTAGAGGAAATAGATTTCTCTAATTTTTGATGAGTATGCAAAATAATTTCTAAATCTATTAATTACTTTCCAACAGTCTTTTACCTCGTGACCTTTTACCGTCTCCCACAGGTAAACAACTATAAAAGTAACTTATTCCTCTGATACTTCCATGCCTTCTAGAAACGCCTAGAAGGCAGCAAAGAAACCCAACTCCTTGTGCTGACTTGTCATAAAGCATCCCATGTTATTTCTGTGTATCATACAGCCATTTTTTTCTATTTTACTCTGAAGAATAAGAAAAAACCTTTTAATTTCCCCTCAGAAAGCATTAGAGCATTGTTCTAAATTTGTAAGGTTTTTCTGCCACTGGTAAAGACTTACAAGGCTTCAGTAGTATCCCTCCTCCCCTGATTCTAAAGGTGATAGATCTGCTATGCCTTACAAAATCAAGGGAAAGAAAATCTGGAAGTGACAGTTTGCACTGAAACCAGATAACTCTTAGCAGCACATATTCCCTTTTTAAAAAGCATTTTGCAGGGCTTGTCATAACGATCTTCAGAAGACTTTATTGTTGTTGACGCTCATTTGGAAACCAGGACTGAATTCCAGATAGGAACTTTACAGCACAGCAGTTCCATGTTTCCTGGAATCAAATGTTCACTGGGTTCCCAGACACTTTTTGGTTTGTGGAGGAGGCAGCTTACATCAAGTGACTTGTGAAGGGGCAAATGTTAATCTCATTTTACCCATCTTTTCACTCAGGAAATTATTTCTCTTTTGGCAATAGGCAGTGCCAAACAGATATGGATGACTAATGATGAAGGTCATTTGCTGAACATTGTTCCTTTCTGAAGGAGATGTTCATTTCTCAGCTGCCACGGACAAAATTAGGAAATTTTTTACAGCAGGCAGAATTTCAAGAAACAGTGAATTTTTCTTTTTATAAAGGCAATTTCATTTTAGTCTGTAATTGCAAATGTACAGTCACAAACACATTTTCACAAGCACAAGTCAACAGTGGATGGTGGTTTTGTGCTGCAGATAATCACTTCCAAGCAAAAATCATTCCAGGAAGGAGCAACAGCTTCTGCCTACTGGCAGATACCAAGTGTTGCCATCAATTGCTCCAGGTGCTCCTGCCAACAGCCGCCTGCAGGAAGGAGCACAGACCCCAATGCACGTTTGGCTTCTGTGGAAGGCCTTGTGCCCTTCCTGCTGCAGCTGCATCGGCAGCTGTGGCGGCTCCTTCTGCTGCCCTGAGCAGGCTGACCATAGGAGCATCTGCTTATTGTTTTAACTGTTCCTGAAGTTCCTGTTGGGCTGTCTTAGACACTCGAGGGAACATCTTCGTTGCAAGCTGGGGAAGCTTGGGTGGGGTGGGGGTGTTGCCAGGGCACATGGCAGTGTGTACAAGGGCTCTTTGTGACGTGGGGCAGCATGGTCACCATGGGATGGAACGGGACAGGGTGTCCCAGGGCCCTTTATGACACGTGCTGACATAGGGGCTGGCAGAAATGCGGCCACGCCACAGTGCTCGGAGCACACAACGGGACAGGACGGGACCGAGCGGTGCCGCGAGGAGCCCCCACCCACACAGCCAACTAATTCCTTGCTGATCTGGAGCTTTTCCAGGGTGTTACTGTTGCAGGTGACCTTGAGGCCAGACTGTGGGTTGTGGTGACCCATAGCCTTCCCAAGGTTTTTCTTTTGCAGGTGCCCTGGAGGACAGTCTGCAGGACTTGCTGGCTGAGAGCCTTTACAAAATGTCTCCTGTCACTGTGGCAGGAGCCCTCGAGGACAGACTGCAGGACTTACTGTCCTGCACCCTTCCCAAGGCTTCTCTGTTGTAGGTCTCTTCAAGGCACGGCTGCAGCACTTGCTCAGCCGGAACTTTTCTAAGACATCTCTCTGGCAAGCAGCCATAAATCCAGACATTGACATGGAACAGAGACCCCCCAGCATACCCAAGAAGGTGGAAAAAGGCCCTGGTGGTGCCCCACCTCAGCAACGTAATGAGATGGAGCAGTTCCAACTGCTCCATCAGGGTGAGTGACAGAGCTGGGCCACAGGGCTGGTGCCTGCAGCCAGCTTGGCCCCATCCCATCCCATCCCATCCCATCCCATCCCGTCCCGTCCCGTCCCGTCCCGTCCCGTCCCGTCCCGTCCCGTCCCATCCCATCCCCTGTGGACATGCCCCTGGAAAGGACAGAAGAGGGACTGGAGCTGAACCGCCTGAACCCGTGCTCCATCCCCTGGCTATCCCGGGGCTGTCCCTGCCTGGGGGGCGCAGGGCTGGGCGGTGTTCTCTGGCCTCTCCCGCAGCTCCTCAGCTCTGGCTGTGCTTGCTCTTTGCCAGATGCAGCCATGGACCGGACACAAGAGCGGAACTTTGCCCATAGGTGCTGGCGCTTTATAGGCCAGGTACTGCGAGCCATCCCCACCTTCTCAGCCAAGAATCATGGCTGGAGCACTCAATGAATCATCCCTCTCTTCCCTATTGCTCCTTCTTTTGCAGATGTTTACAAACCTTACAGGCACTAGGTGTCGAGAGATGATCACCATGCTGACCAGGGCTGCGGCAGAGCCTGACCCCATGTCCACTCAGAGCATAGCTTCTGCTCCCAGCCTGGATCTTTTTGGGGAGAGAGTTGTGTCCAGTGCAAGTCAAGTAAGCAGCCTGTGGCCAGGGCTGAGTCCCCCCAGGAATCACGTGGTGCCCCAAGCCAGGTCCACTGGGCCTCCTCAGCCTTTGAGGCCAGCCCAGTGTGGTGGGAAGGGAAGTGCTTCTCAGGGGAAGCTGGGGAAGTTGATGCTCTGACAGCTCTCCAAATCTCCCTGTGCCTTCTCCAGGTGCCAGGCTTTGTTAGGAACATCCACCAGAGGCTTGTGTCCAAAGTGCCTCCAGATGACAGGCTGTTCATGGACATCCTGAGGCTGACTGACACACACCCCACTAACGTTGCAGTGACCCTCCTGCGCTGTGCCCCATCATGTGACAGGTACAGGGCCCACCTGCCTTGAGGGCTTAGGTCTAACCAGCCTTTAGGGCCCATCACTCTGTACAGCCAGTCCAATGGGGTCTGCTAGACAGGCAGAGAGTTCCAGGAGCCACCAGAGCCTCTGTTTCCCAGCTCTGGGATGTCAGCCCCTAAGCCTGCTGCTATGCTCCTTCCCTACCCCTCAGAGCACTGTGGCTCTGTCACCTGGGCCCCTGTGGCTGCCCAGGCCATGGTGCTCTGGCTGAGACCCCCGACGCACATCTCTGGTCCTGCAGAGGTGCTGCAATCGTGTGGAAGACCATAGCCTCATCAGGAGAAACACTGGACAAGGTGCTGCCAACACTGCTCCGTGTGATGCAGGACTGGCCACTGCACAAAATGTACACCTCCGATGGGGACAATAAGGATGTCTTTGCACTGGCTGTGAGTTTCTGGAACTGGCCTTTGCTCACCCCTGGGTTGCTGCTCCAGCAGCTCCCCATCCTCCCTCCCCCACTGCATCTCCCTGCCTCAGGCACTGGGCTGAAACCTGGGTTAGAGGCAGGTTCAGGGACACCAGGCCTGGTGCTACCCTGCGTCTCCCCTGGCCTCTCTCTTGCACGCTCGGGCCCTGCCACTCAGTACTGAGCGCTGTCTCTGGGTGGTTTGTCCTTTGCAGGGAACCAGGGTGGTTTGGGAGATTCTCCGCCTGCCCTGGTGCCCAGAGCCATTTATGGAATATTCCCCCCATCTCCTCGTGGCTCTGCTCTTCCAAGTTTTCATCAGTACAGAGCAGATGCCAGAGGAGATCAATACTTTCTGGACGAGATGTCAGAAGGAACATGGCCTTCCCACCAGCATCAACAGGTGCTCCATCCCAGTCCTCCTGTCACTGCCATGTCCCCAGGGCTGAGGCCTGGGCTCCCAGCGTGACCTGGGCTTTCCTCTGCACACAGGTTTGCAGTGCAGACCCTGAAGGCCCTGCTCCGCCGATTGCAGTGTCTGGATTTACTGCTGGCAATGGAGCGCAAGCGTGGCTGGGACACGCTGCTCTGTGCTGACACCCACCACTATGCCGTGGGTCTGCTGGCCAGGTGAGAGCCCCTTCTCCCCACTGCCCCTCTCCTTTGTGCCCGGGACACCCCACACAGTCGCCGTGGTCACGGGCCAGAGGGCCTTGTCACCAAGGGATGGCTGAGCAGACTGGAAAAGGCCAGGAGAGGAGAGTGCCCGGGAACAGCTGCCTCCTAAAGTACCCATGTCCCCTCGCAGGGTGGTGGGGAAAGACCAGACCTCTGGGAGTCAGTCATGGGAGAGGTTTGCCCACCCATCTCAGGGCTGATGGTGCCTCTTTCCCCCTGCCAGGGAGATGCGCCGTGTCTCCATACCCTTGTGTTCCGGCATTGCACTCCGCCTGCTTGGGCTGCTCAGCAGGGAGGAGCCACGCTGGGATCTGCCTGCCACGGCATTCCTTGTGGAGGTGAGCCCGATGGCCAGCGCTGCCTCGCTGAGCTGCCTCCCAGCTCTCTGCCCTCCCGTAGCCGCAGCTGCCTGGGACGGTGCCCGCGCCGTGCGCTGCTGCCTGGGCCCAGCCCTGTGCGCTTCCCGGCTCCTGCCGGCCGGCTCCCCTGTCACTGCCCTGTGCCTTTCAGGTCCTGGACTGCCTGGACCTGAGTGAATGGGGTGACAGTGTCCTGGGGATCATGACAAGGCACTTGCAGAGTGAGTCCAGGGAGATGCATCGCCTGGCAATCAGAGGCCTCACGGTGCTCAGCAAGAACCCCTCGATGGTGAGAAGGAGGCAGTGGCTGAAGCCATACTGGCAGCGTGGGGCTGGGGAACTCAATCCCTTGGAGCTAGCTGGGCTTTGGGGGTTGTGGTAGCTGCTCCCAGCTCTCCCGTGTCGCTGGTCAGTTGCCTGAGTGCTTTGGGACAGGCCTTTGGCCTCTGGGCTCCATGACAGCAGGGTGGGGTTACACTATTGGAGCGGTGTTGGCGGTGCAGCCGTTCATGGATGCACAGCACAGCCTTGTGTTCCACACAGGCCAAAAAAATGTGCAGCCTGTCTGAAAGCCTCATGGAGCTACTGAGGAATGCAGATGGAGAGGTGGTCAGGATGACCCTCTCAGTGTTCCTGAATGTACTCCGGAACAAAGATATCCTAGTATCCAGCCCCACGGCCCCAAGGCTGGCTGAGGCGCTCCGGCCACTCTTCAACAGTGTAAGGCTCTGTGTCCCCAGCCACTGACACTGGGCTGCTGCCTGGAAATGTGGTGCCCTGTGCATTTTCGGGCCTGTGCACAGGGGGCCTGGAGAATCCAGTGCTGAGTTTTTTCCTTTCCAACAGGACAACAGCCTTGTGCAGTTGCTCTCCATTCAGCTCTTCCAAGAAGTGATGGAATTGGTAGTGGAAAAGGGAAAAACGCCCCTGAAGAGGCATGTGAAGCAGAGCCTGCTCCCACTGTTCTTCCACTGCCACAATGAGAACCGGCGCGTGGCAGAGGTGAGGACTCTTGGGCTGCTGCTGTCCCCCTGGGAGGGAGCTTGAGTGTCTTCCTGCCCTGGCACCTCACGGGCTGCAGTCTCTTCCTGGCCTTGGCACAGGGACGTGCGTCCTATGCCCTGGGCTGCGGTGCCATCTCTGGGTCTCTGCTGCTCTCCAGGCTTCTCGGGAAACGCTGCTTTGTGCAGTAGGGTTTCTGAAGAGGAGGGATCTCAGGCAGCTGCTGAAGATGGAGGACTCATGGAGCTTCTGCGAGCGTCTGGTAAGGACAGCTTGGAAGCCCCAGCCCCAGCCTGGAGAAGCCCCCTGCCCCCAGCGCTCAGTGTGCGGGGCTGGCAGCTGTGCTCCCTTTCCAGTGCTGCACCCAGGGGCTCCAGCCTGTGCCCCACACGCTGCTCCCTTCCCTGGGCCGCGCGGGCTCTTCTCCAGGCTCCTCTGGCCTTGAGCCAGGTGCCGATGGAGCGCTGGCTCAGCTGGGTAGCGCCCGACCCTCCGCCCTCTCCAGAGCCCGGCGCCAGCGGCTGCTGGCCGGGCTTCGGGGCTGTGCGGGCAGGGGAGGCCAGGGCCGGGCAAAGGGAGCGCCCGGCCAAGGGGCTGAGCCCGCGCCAACCCTTCCCTCCTGGCGCTCTCTGCAGCTGGCAGAGGACAGGAGCCGAGCGGCCGAGCACCTGCGGCAGGCCCTGCCGTACCTGGAGAGCCCACAGGAGCCCCTTCGAGAGGCGGCCGTCAGGTCCATTGGTGAGCCACCTGTCCGGGTCCTGGTCCCTCCCTGCCCCGCTGCAGCAGGATCCGGGCTAGGGGCCATGACAGGCTCTGTGTTCCCAGGGATCGCTGGGATGCTCATGAAAGGGCAGCCAGAAGAGCTGCAGCTCATCTGTGAGGGTGAGTGAGGCCAGTGGGCTGGCAGGGGCAGCTGCAATCCCTGCCCTGGCTGCGGAGGGTTCTGTTCCTTTGTGTGGATGAGGGGCAGCATGGGCAGAGAGCACAGAGACATTTCAGGGGTCTGTGGGGAATTTGTGGCCAGCACCTTCCAGCTGATCCTGTTGTCTCCTGCTCTCTCCAGGCCATGGCAGGAGCAGTGTGGGGACGGTCTTTTCAGGGGGTTTCCTCACAATGACCGTGGGTCTGTTCTCTGTTCCAGCCCTTCAAGCCCTGAGCACAGATGACAGCCCTTCCAACACAAACCTGCTTGTTCAAGTCGTGTTTGATCAAAGAGCTAAGCTACTAAGTTCATCTTCTGGATTGAGACAACCAGGACAGCACCAGATCCCATGCAAGAGGAGACCAGCTGGAGCTCCAGGCACAGCTGATGCTGGGCATACCTGAGCCTGCCTGGAAACTCCGGTGGCTCCTGGCCTCTCCCTCCCTCTCTATTGCTCCCTCCCTGCAGCCCTCAGACCCTGCCTGTTCCCTTCTCCTGCTCCCAGCTCATCCCTCTGCTTTGCTTTCCATTACTAAACATTTCAGCTTCTTCGCCTTGTGTCTCTGTGGAACTGAAGTGGAGCAAAACCTGAGCCCTGGAGCACACAGGCCCCATCCTGCCATTCTTTTCTGTTTGAGCTGTGTTTTGTGCAGAGACAAACAAGGGCAGATCAGGCTGGAAAGGTCTCTTCCGTGAAGGTCCAGTTTCACATTGTGGAGTTAAAGGTCTTGCTGAGCACACCGAAGGTCAGCAGTAGGACAAAGACACCAATTCCAGAGTCTGCAGTGGCAATAAAGATGCTGAACTTGGGATTGAGCAGTTGGTGTGGTGACTACAGAACGATAAACTGGAGTCCTAAAACTTCTTTGATGCTTCGATGTTTGCTCAGCAGCTGAGAACTTGCGTGGAGTTGTAGTTTTTCTCTCAGCTTGGGAATCACAGAATCCCAGAGCAGCTTGTCTTGGTAGGTATTTTAAAGATGCTGTAGTTCCAGTTGCCCGGCTATGGGCACGGACGCCTTCCATTAGAATTGGAAGAACTGGACTAATCCATCTTTACCTTCCCCTCTCTGGATTTTGATCTAACATAAAAATATCAGCTGGTTAAAGTGAAATTTTGTAGCTCACAGAACTAGGAACAAGAGTTTCCAATGGGAACAGGAGTTTCCCAATATCCCATCTAAACCCACCCTCTGGCAGTGGGAAGCCATTCTCCCTGTCACTCCAGGCTCTTGCCCAAAGTCCCTTTCCAGCTCTCTTGGAGCCCCTTTAGGCCCTGGAAAGGGCGCAAAGGGCTCCCTGGAGCCTTCTGCAGGCTGAACATTCCCAGCTCTCCCAGCCTACCTGTGTAATGCTCCAGTTCTTGTGTTGCTTTGTCGAGACGGACATAACAGCACGACACTTCTTGTAATCCAAAGCCATAATTCGTGTTAACGAATTAACACTTAATAGCTTAACTGTCATTGATTTAATTCTTCATTTATATTGATTTATTTGGTGAAAATACCTTCTTCACCTCAGTCTATTTTACTTCTTTCTTGATAAGAAAGGAAGTTTTATATAGGTATCAAATTGTCATTATTAAAATTATTCTAGGGAAATTTTTACAACTGTATCCTCACATAAAATTGCAGTTGTAGTTCAGTGAACTCTAATTATTCTAATTACCTCAGTTAGAGGCTGGTTTGAAAATACAATTTGCCGACAGTCAAAGAAACAAGTATGACAAATCTAAGGTAGAATTGGTAATTCCAAGTGTTGTGGTTTATCCCCAGCCAGCAACTAGGCCCCACATAGCTGCTCACTCACTGCCCTGGCAGGGTGGGGGAGAGGATTAGAAGGGTAAAAGGAAGAAAACTCATGGGTTGAGATAAGAACAGTTTAATAATAGAAACAATAATTTTAAAAACCCACCCCCCCAAAAAAAAACCAAACAAAACCAAACAATAAATTGTAATGAAAAAGAAAAAGTACAGAACCAGAAATAAAATCCAAGAAAGGCAAGTGATGCAAAAAAAAATTGTTCAGCACTGGCTGACCAATATCCAGCCAGTCCCTAGGCAGCAGCCCATGCTCCCCATAAACCTTCCCCATAGTTTCTACACTGAGCATGAAGCCATATATCCCCTGGGATATCCCTTGGGTTAGTTGGGGTCAGCTGTCCCTGTTGTGTGCCATCCCAGCTCCTTGTGCACTTCCAGGCTTCTTCATAGGTTGGGGTGAGGAGCAGAAAAGACCTTGACTGTGTAATCCCTGCTCAGCAATAACCAAAACATCACTGCATTATCAAACTGTTTCCAGCATAACTGCAAACCACAGCCCCACACGAGATACTGTGAAGAAAATTAACTCTATTTCAGCCAGAACCAGCACAGCAAATCAGTTTATTCTTTACTAAGAGGTGCTGTAACTTTTGAAAGGTAGCACTGGTCCTTTATACCCAGTCACAGAGACTCAGAGAAAAAAAGGTTTAGACATTCTATTTAATTATAAGCTTCATATTTTTTAATGCATGCTCTTCACAGATACTTAATAGGAAAGTTTTCTTCAAATGGCAAAGTGTACAGTACACAAAAAAGAGACTTCCATTGTAATCATGCAAGAGTCTTACACACAGTTAAAATTATTTTTTTTAAATAAGAATGCTATGACAGCTGTTTTAAAGTAGTCTATTGCAGCTGCTCTGTACAGCGTATCACAGGTTGCCACCTTCCCAGCTCAAAGAGTAAGACTGACAGAGCACTCTGGGACTCTGGCTTGGCTGGCAGGCTGACTGACCTTGGCTCCACACAGCAGAGCAAAGCCCTGTAATAGCAACATTACTGGGCACCAGGATGTATTCAGAATGCCAGTGATTCCTTTCTCCCCAGCTTCCACACACATTTCTGTTTGCAATGCACAGACACAGTGCTGGCTCTCCATGGCTGTATGCACACAGTTTGCATGTGGCTGGGACCCCTACCCCAAACAGGCCACAGCTGTTTCTTCTCTGCCTCATCCGACACAAAATGGAAAAGAAAAAATCAGACTAGAGCAGTTTTGATCACAGAGCAAATCTGTTTCACAGTTATGATAAAAACAATCTGGTTTTCACTTGTTTTGGTATTTATTTAGAAAATAAAACACAGCAGAAAAGACCTGTGGATTAATTCTGTTTCAGTTTATAGTTACACACTGTCCTTTCCTCAGAACGGATTGCTCTGCTATAAGCTAACCCACAAGCACATAAAATAATCACAGAGCTCTACTTGCCATGGCTTATACTTCCGTGGAACTACTGAACTAGCAACATATTATCCCACAGGAAAGACATTATCAAAGATTAGAAAAATGCCTCAGGAGAAAGCAGATTTCTATGTAACGGCTGCTGTGATTTACCAGTAACCATTCAGTGAGAAGATTCCTCATATTTTAATACTGTGAAATAGAAAAAACCTTTTGAGCCTGTGTAACACCTTTAAATTTCCCAAATACTAAAGCAAAACCGCCAACAAAATTTTCCAACGATTACATGCAAAAAGATAAAAAAAAGATTGATTGATTGATTTATAAAATAAATAATTTTATCTTGTCCTGATACATTTTATTCTACAAATCTTACCTAAGATGGTTCATAAAATTTAGAATTGAGTATTAAATGTAATAAGCATTCAATATTATAATACATTTACCTTTTTCTATAAATATACTCTTAAATATGTGTTTAACAATGCAATATCATCAATGTTCATGAAATAAACTTCAGAGTAAAAAAAAAAGCATTTTGAATATTTGAAAAACCCTACTGTTTGTGCATGTCCAGTGATTCAGAAAGAAATCCTGTGTGTATAGATAACCATCAGCTTACTCTATGGGGCTGGGCTTTTAGGCTGAGAGAATAAAGGAGACAAAGAAAAATGTGGAACATGGGGTCTCCCAACTTGTTTTGGTATCTATTTCTAGATTCTTGTTTCTTAAATACAGAACATTTTCTTGGAACATTCTAGCTTCCAACTGGATTTTAAGTATAATTTTCTTTTTCATCATCTGCAGGAGTACACAAATCTTGACAACTCCTGTAATTAACAATTGGATCTAGCTTGCCTTGGGCTTTTTTGCTTTGCTGAATTGACAGTTTTTGAACCAACTCTGCAGGGTAGTGTGTGGCTCTAGGGCAGAGAACATAGACAAAGTAACAGAATAAGCAAAATAGGAATAGGGAGGGAGAAATACAGTAGTGGTAGTAAGGGCATGGGAGAAAGAAAAATGAGCTGTTCAATCAGATCAGGTGGCTATTAGCTTCACTTTGTTTCACTGTAGAGGACAGAAAGCACTTCATGGTGCTGATGTCCATAAGAGAATTTAAAATGAGCGATAAAGCACCCTCCTCCACAGAAGTTATAAATTCTGCTCATCCCTGAAATAGCTACATTGCTATTCATATAAATGCTCTAAGTAGTAAAGTGCAAGTTTGAAAGAAGCAGCTTGGTGCATATTTTGATGAGGCGGGGACTAGGAAAATTGAATGCCATGAACTACAGCAGCTAATTCCAGTTTCAACTAGATCCTAGCTCTCATTAAAATACAAACTGACAAAATAATTCGGTGCTGCTGTGACACAATGAGATTGAGGTTGAGAGTGTTAAAGTGGCTGGAGTACCCTAAGAGTAAAATTTACAATTAATTCTAAAGCAAGAACTGGGTGGGGGGGGGGGGGGAGAGGGGAAGGGGAAATTCCTTTTTCTTTGGAAAGGCGCAGAAAAACATCTCAGAGGAGAAAATGTTTCAGTGATAGACCCTCAAACCCAAATGAGTGAGAAAGGAGCTGATAACACTTTTAACTCAGTATTTCACTCTATGCTGACCTGCCACACACCACCGAATTGTTTTCAGTCCCTGCCTTCTACCAGGGAATTTTAATTGGCACCCAAGGCCAGTGTGCTGCCTGGAGCAAGTCACAACAAAATAACTCCTTTCAGATCTCCTGATATCATCTTATTGGACAGAAATAGTTGAATATTTTTCCAATAAATAATTACTATTCAGACATACACTATATGAATATACTGTTTATGTTTACAAGTCCTTTCTTTGGTATAAATATTGGTGGAAATATTACCCAGCAAAGCAGTGGAGGGGGTCACTGGTGGTGCCCACCCAGACTCCGAGGTGTGGCACAGGAGCCCCATCTGAGGCAGAGGACAACAAACCATTTTCAGCTCTTGCTGAAGGTCACAGGTCTGTGCTCACAATCAAATATTCTCTCTGTATTTACACTGTCTCTATTCACAGCATTCTTGTTCCATAACTAAGTTTTAAACCAAATCATTCACATCAAAGCTGTAACAAAGCATTTTCCCTTTTAGAAATTTTTTATTTTAAAATAAAAGCTCTTGTCTATTTTGTTCAGCTTCCACCTACTTTTAAGCATTTCAGTATCCCTCCTTACATAAAATAAGACCTAAAATCTGAGGCAGACATTTCTTCTGGATTGTTTGCAAAAATTTTGGAACTCACAGTAGACCGTAACAGAATGTTAAAGCAAAACATTTGTTTGGTGAAAGCGTGACAAAACTGACATGTAATACTTAATTGCAAATTTATTAAAACATTTCCTTTAGTTGTGCTCAATCTATACTAGTAATTCGCTTTAGTGGTCCAGTCATCAATACCAGTGCCAGCTGAATCATTAAAGAGAGAAGATGAATATAAAGGACACATCAGCACAGGCTTCGTTCGAGGTGCTGTGAAAGCAAAGTGCACAGATCCTACAGTATCAGCATTACACAGAGCAGCTCTGGCAGTGAGTTACACCTACGGTCTGTATTTAATGGCTTGTCTTTAGATTCTGGGCACAGTCTCATCCTCATGCCTTGTGTGACCGAGTGTCATTTTAGGTAAACTGGGAAATTTTTAAATGAACAATAGAAAGATAGTAAGGAGTAAAATAAGAGAAACTGCAAACTGGCAAAACCTCGATGCCATTCAGAGCACTCTCTGAAACTTTTTTCACTGTATTTGTTAAACATCTGTCTAGTTCTGTTATTATACTGTACCACCAACTTGAATTTATCTCTGTCAGATTTTAAGCAGCACCTGGAATGCTATTATATGACTCATGATACTTTAGCAGCAAGAGAGGAATTAATTTGACTTTTTAAACTTGTCCCTGTGGGATATTACAAGGGCAGGGTGCTACACGGAAAAGAGAGCAAAAAGAAAAAAAAAAAAAGAGTGCCTCAAAATTTAAAATTCTCGTGTTAAAGTTCAAGAAATTAACGCAGATCACTGTTAATACATCATCATAAAGCAAGCTCATAATCACATATGATCAAGAATATTGTATTGTGTAGCCCAAATTCTAAGGTTAGCTAAGAATGAATATTTTATTCCATTAATGCCAGACAACTTCTTTGTATGAGCAAAGCCATGGAAGGGAAGACAACCTACCCAGCTTCAAGAAACCAAATGGGCTATCAAACTCTTTGTGATCTTTGAGAGAAAACCAGAAGTGTATCAACTAAAATCACTGTTTTCAAAACCCAGCAAATAATCAATGAAATTTTGGGCACTGACTTATTGTTGTTTTTTTTTAAATTCTTGCTCCTCTACCTCTGAGTTACAGGAAGTCTTTGCAATTCCAACAATACAGAAACAAATAAATCATCCTGGCTGCTCTAGTCAAAGACACACAGAGAACAGATCCAGAAAGTCATTATATGAGCAAGAAAAAGCACCAGAACATATCTATTGATCAAAAGAGGGCCAATGGAAGAAAGGTGCACACAATGCCTAGTTAACAACAGGATGTTACTCCCGCCTTAGTTAGTTCCAAGTAAATGGGGGAGGCCTTCTTTTAAAACAGGACAATTAGTAACTATAAAAGAATGAATGCTTGCCCCAAAACCCCCAGCTGATGAAAAGGCTGTGTCATGACACAGCTCATGCCATGGGAACCAGGTTAAAAAAGGGAAAGCTTTTTCCAATTCCAATGTTATTCAGTGACAATACCAACAAAACCTGTTACTCTCATGCCTGGTAGTGGTTTGAGTTCTGCAGAAACTTTGAGGAGGCAACATAAGATCTAGCACAAACTAAGCAAAAAGCTTGGGTGACACATTCCAACACATGCTGAACATCAGGAAGAATCTCAGAAATGAACCTCGTTAATGAAGTGTGCTGCAAGGTTCACAAGGGATGCAAGAGTCTCCAGAGCACAGACCTAGGGGTCCAATAGTCTTGAAGCTCAGTGTGGGAAAATCTACTTATCTGTGTAAAGAATCCTCTACAATACTGACGGCCTCCATTGCTAATCTGCCAAAGCCCTTAACCTGCATCAGTAATTACATATTAAAATAAAGGATAAGAACCCATCTGCTGGAATAACAGACACAAAGTTTTCATATCAGAATAATTAGATATTCTAATTGTATCATCTTGTAGTCCAGTTTTCAAATCATGCAAGGTACCTTCCAGCAGTAGGATTAACCTTCTGCCTGCATTTGTCTTGGAAAAGAGAGGAAACGGGACTTTTTCCCTACTAAATACCACAGTACCTGAAAGAGAACTGTAGCTGAGGGAGTCTTAGGCAAAGAACTGGAGAGGAATGCTTCTGCAGGCTGCTGCATTACTTAAACTGTTACATTAACAATGCTAAGCTGACAAACCCACACTGACAGTAGCATCAGGTACTTACTGGCTGTTCAAGCGAGAGCCCAGCTCCTGCAGAAAACAACCCAAAGACGTTACAAACACTGAGTGTTCAGAGAAATTACATCAATTCCCCTTGTGGGGAACACAATACTTTTAGCCATCAATACTGAATGCAGTGCTGGAAGCTTTCTAAGTCTTCTTTGCCCTTTTTTATCCCTTGCACTAATTAACCCCAGTGGGATTTTGTAAAACAGTGAGAACAGTAACTGTAAAATCGCATTCAACAACTATTTCTAAACTGGCACGAGTTACTTCCTCAGCCACTGCAATTTAAGAAACCCCAACTGCATTAAGAAACCCTCAATGCAAACCAATGGCGTTGGATGTCTCACCAAGGAAACCAAGCCTCTTTAAAGCACAGAGTGGATCCATGTGCTGGGGATGGGGGTAAGGGAAAGTGTTTGGGGTTTTTTTGTTTGATTGGGGTTTTTTTTTTGGACACTGAACACCTTTCAAGCAGGTCTTCAATGTCTCCTTTCAAAGTAGGGCCAGTGGCAGAGTATTACACCTGTACTAGAGCAGGATTGTGGAATAGAAAAGTGATGATAGATGGGCACGTAATTCCCATGTTTTGGGGGTTTTAAACTGACATAATTTTAAAAATATTTTCATTTTTAATAAACATTGCCTTATAAATTACTGTCATTAGAGCTATTATTTCATTTTAGGCAGAATTCTCATGACCACAGCTAGGGAAACATTAGTTAGGCAACCACTTTACACTACTTAAATCATAGAACAAACAACATCAATACATAAGCAAAAATATATAATTTAAATATTTGCACAGATAAACATAAAATTATTTTCCAGTTGTTTTTTTTTAGAGCACACTAAATCAATTTTTTTTAAATTGAAATCTTTATTAATAAATTAAGAGACTTTTTGCAGCATTCTTATTACTTCAGAACAGATGTTAGATCATGGAAGTTCAGCACCATAAAATATGGTAAAGTCATACCTACAGCAGTAAAAAATGGGGAAGAAAAAGTCTAAAAGAACTTGGTGTACAAAGGCCAGAAACACAGGGGGGAGATGTTGATGAATTGCATAAAAATTACCTTTTCCAGTCTCCTCACCTTACAATTTGACATTGGAGAATCCTGTAGAGTTGCAAATCTCACACAAAGATAAACACAGAGACAAGGAGTCTCAGGAGTCTGTGAATTACTAGCAGTGAACAAAAAAGCAGACTATAGAGGGATTCTCCTCAGGCATAATCTCAATTTTGCTAGCATTTTAAATGACAGTTTGAATTATCACTTCAGAGGTTCAGCTTTGGCTTTAACAAAGGCTAATGAATTTTTGTCATCCTGATACATGTTTGCCATAACTTCGGTACCTCTGCATAGATTAACAAATAAATATTTGCAGAACCTGAACATAACATCTACTGACAAAATTCTGCAAAGTCACTTTTAAATAATGAAACAAGAAATCTTCCTATAGGTTTAAATAGGAGGCCAGAATAGGCAGTGTTTGTAAGCATTAACAGTGTATGGCATGACCTTGATTTCAGTTCAATCCAAACTGTCTCTTTCATTGAGAAAACATTTTAGTCTGTTGGCAACAATTTAATACCTACTATTTTCTTGTATTTGTAACTTGTAGTATATTTGTGTAGAGACAAATATATATATATATAAATTTATTTAAATTGGAACTTTCAAAATGCTGCAAAATTGACCTTCTGATTTCAAGTGCTTTAAAAGCATTTTACCAGCCCCAGCTCTGCCTAAGTAGCTTTGTCAGTGCTGACAAGCAGCATGGATGGCACCTATCCAAAACATAAGCAACAATTCTGGTTTTTTATGTAATCAAAATGGTGTTATTTATGTAAATATAAATACTGATCTTCACAGTTAAGTGTCTTCTCTTTTCTTTTGTTATTGTAGGATTTACAGTGGACCAGAGGAGTAGATGGTCTTTGTTTAGGAGAAATGTCAGACTTGGTATTGAAACACCAACTTCAAATCTTTGTATTGAAATTCATACTTGTAACAGAAGCCTAGGAAAAAGATAGCAATGCTTTTCAGCAGCTTTTTCCACTGATTAAACTGACTTCTAGATGGGCTTTAATAGCAAAGAAACAAACATTAACCACTTAAAGCTCTTGATACACACACACACACCTATATCCCTATCATTATGATTGTTATTCTGCAAGGTTATCACATTTCTGCAGCATTTTTGTTTATAGATAGGACAAGTCTCCCCTGACTCAGGTTTGTAGTTGCATGGCAAAAAATTCTTGTATTATGAGTCTTTAGAGTAAGACAAAGATCCCTCCTGTGCCTCATATCATAATTCTCTTACACTACACAGAGCTCACAGTGCCTTATCTACTTCAATTACAATGTCAGAATCTAATTTTATTGGGTCTTGTGATTGTATTAGTGTCATTTAAATTAGTATCTGCTTGCAGCTACTCCAGACTGAAATTTCCAAGTGACAATAGTATTTTTGCTCTCTTTGTATAAGAAATAAGATTGGCTGGCGGGGTTGTTCGTCCATTACAGAGCCTTACTACTTTTTCATGTTTCAAACTTCATACCCATGATACTATGGACAAGATAAAGCAAAACTGATTTAAATACATAGCTTCTGTCCAAACAGCCTTAGTCCAAGTGATACAACATGAATAAAATGCCATACAAACAGCATTTGAGTAGATAAGGCAGCATGGTTCTGTGGAAGGATTTCTATAGATTTTTTTCCCACCCGCCTCTTCTGTCTTTTGTGAAAGTCGTAACCCTGGGTTCTGGGCAGTACAATTAAATGCAAAAGTCAGAATATTGCACAAACAAGCCCTCCATCACACAGCCTGATCCTAGCAATAAATCCAACTAGCTACTCTCTAGTACAGTATTTGAGGAAGAGAACTGCACATTTATTGTTCACTAGAACACGTGTTAGTCATGTGAGTCACAGTACTACACACAATGAAAACCCACCCACTTCATCATCTGATTTTACCAGGCTACAGGAAAGCCAACTCAGTCAATAGCGATGCACACAAGTTATAAAGTGTATAATTAATTTTTTGTTCATGGCTATAAACCTTCTGGTTTCGAATAATTGACCCTTGTCAATGGGACAAATGACAGATACACTTGTGACAAAAACTGTAAGTTAAAGATGCAAAATCTCCCCCAGAAACTCAAACATTCTTTCAAACTTGTCCAATCTTAAGCAGTTTCAAAAGCCATTCAATATAATTTTGTAATTAATGGTATTTCTCCAAACTACCCTATAGACAAAGCTATGCTGTAAAATATTTCTTCTCCACTTCATCCTCCCAGGCCAAAAAAGGTACCACACATCATTTATACTGTTCTCCTGAGTCCTCTTACACTGCCTTCACCAATATAAAACAAATGGAAATAAGCCATATCAAAATCTGGCTTTAGTCCACTGAAGTAATAAATAGTTACATAGTTTACATTCTTCTGGATGTTTTTTTCATTATACCTGCTGTTGGGGACAATTTTTGTCATGCAAATTTATGGGCACATTAGGTATAATCTGTTTTGTATTTGATCTCTGCAGAAACACTATTAGGAGCTGTTCTAGCCATCTGAGTGTAATAAAACAGTTATGCTTTTAACACATCTTATTTGCCTATGAATAGCTTCTAGCAAGATAACTACAGGCTCCTTTTTATCAGCATATTAACATTTAATGTATGTTTGGACTCAGGGCTTTTGTGTTTGTTTTAAAGCAAGATTATGACATTAAGATTTCTGAAGAACTCCCCATTGCAGTTAAACATGACTGACATGAGGTTGTGTCAGTCACAGACTTACCTAAGTTTGCTTTTTGTGCAAGACATTCACTGGAAGATTTTAAATAGGTGGTGCTTGCTCACACTTGCTCTGAAGAGGGTAATTTCTAAAGTTCAAAGGGAAACATCTCCATGGGCAAGCATCACTAATAGTATCCTAAAAGTGTTCTTTTATTTCAGTCAAGATGAAACGGGAGCAAAGACCTGCTGTTTACAACTTAAAACTGGGTAAACTTTAAACTGGGTCCTTTTGCCTGGAGGAAGCAGATGAGCAGTCCAAGCTGGCAGATCTAGGTTAGCAGTCTTCTACAGGGGACTGACTGCCTCTTAAAACAGGAGTGAAGCATGTTCTCCCACTGACACCGCTGTTGGCTGAGTGCATGTGCTCACAGGGAAAGTAGATTTAGCCTACCAAATAAGTTTGCAGCAGGTTAAATACTATGATAAATATATGCAGCAGCATCCAGCTCCAGAGGGACACCAGCAGCCAATGTTTTCTCAAGACAGCAAAGCATTTACATGCTGAGATATATTAACAGTGTTAAGCATTTCCAAGAAATGCAAGTTGACTTTAAGCACATAGCTTAGCTCCCTTTCAGGGGAAGGCAGTATAGCTGGGAAATTGCAGGTGGTTAAGGCTAAATTGACTTAAATTCAAACATTTTGTAAATATTGACAGCATTTCTTTTTCATGGGCAATCACAGTAGCTACCAATTGATTGTGCAGAGTATACATACATATGAAGCTAATTTTTGCTAAAAAGAGTCTATAAGAAAAATACTATATAAAATATGGAATTTGTATTAGCAAATAGTATAAACTTTGGGAAGATTGACTAAGTTAGGCCTAAGCAGTCTCATAACAGAATTTCTGACAGGCTAGCTTTATTTTCCTACCTGAGACAGTGCTACAACATCAGCTAAAAAGAACATTTCAGCTGGATAAATAAGACTTGAAAATAAATTCAGTCATAACTAAACTAATTTTGTCTAATTTCACCTTCCAAAGATTTAACACGCACTGCCTGTTCCATTCATAAAAATTAGAAAGTTTAACTTCATTAAGGTAAAGTTACAACTGTTTGCAAACAGACAGTAATTATGGACCTGTCAAACCAAACTGATTTGAATAGAAGGGAACTATTAAGCCTTTCTAACCCTAACTTTTGTAGGCAAGTATAACATACCATTACAAAACATCACATCAGTAAACTTATGACCACAGAAAAATAGCTGAATATGTTAGGGCAATTGAAAGCAATTTCATTCAAATAAAATTTTAAGTGCCAATCTGGACCTGCAGACATGAGGATTAAAATATGGGTGACATGCTATGCAACCCTATTCATTTCCTCTAGATTTTTTTTTTTTTTCATATGTCTATGCTGATTAAAATGAGTATTTGCTGAAATTGCTGTATTGGAATAATAACTACCAGCAATGTAACAAGCACCAAATCCCATTCTATCTGTTGCATCTTTAAAAGCCAAATTTCCTATGAAGTTACTGTAGAAATTTTAAAACTATAAGCAGTGGAAAAATATTTGTTTTTACAAGTAATGGATTTAATGCTTATTTTCTTCTATTTTAAAAAGACCTTTAGTACTACATCAATGACAGTTACATTTAAGAAAAACTTATTCCCCAAATGTGCATTTCTAGTCTAACAGCAGAAGTTAATATCCTGATTAATATTACATGAACATTTCCATTATCAGCTCAAGCTGACTGAAAAAATAAAATGCCTTCATAATGCCTATTTTCAAGTTCAGTGTGTTGCCCTTGTCTTCCTATAACCACTTTTTCTGTAATCAAAATATTTCAGTGTTACCTTACAGAACCCACACAAAAGCAGAGCAGTGCATGCAGACATGAAGGTACTTCCTAGTTCTTTCCCTTGTTGGATAGCTCTGACCAACTTTAGGAACAAGGTACTTGTGACTCCCAGAGCCTGAGCCCTGCAGCTGCCAGAGCTTCTCTGCATGAAGCTGGACTAAGACATTTGCTTAAGTCTGACCCCTATGATCACTACTTAGTACCCTGACACTTTCTCTTCCTCCAATTTTATTAGATCTCAAATAACGGATTCTATTGATGAGTGACCCCTCTATTTATTTGAATACTAAACTCTTAGTCACTCTGAGCTCAGTTCAAGTTGAAAAATGTCTCCAAAGACATTCTATATATTGCAGAAAGACATTAAGTTCTTCACAGGAGTAAGATCTAAATAATATTTTGAATTATACAGCTGAAATGAGTTACAAAATTCCATGCAGAACTACAGCTATTAGGTGCACTTCTGATACAAAAGTGTTTTCTACTGAATAGTCTACAGCAGTTATATGAATTGCAACTTATATTAATTCATCTTCTTCACTCATTTTTCATTTACATCAAAGAAGTCCTGTCTTTTTTTTGTACTGTTCCCAGAAATGGGAGAAAATTGGATAATCAGTCTTGAGGTACTAGTGGTAAAATTAATATCTTCCTTGCACACATATTTCTTAATAGCTTTTTTATTCTGCAATGATATAAAATATTTTAATTTCACTGCACTTCTCAATTTTATTACCAATGCTCTGAAAAGTTATTTTTTCAGTGAAAAGAAAACTTTTGTACAAGTAAGAAAAATCTAGCGATATACTTATGCTGTTTGCTGACACCACCTTTTCTCCTTCAAGTGTGTAAATTGACAGAAATGCTTTCATTTAGTTTGCTTTAATCTGTTTCTGAAGACTCTAATTGTGCTTTTCCTATCTTTGTGAGAAGGCAGATGATCTTCATTCCCAAACCATGAAGTGATATCATTGTGTGTGGTAAACTTGTCAAAGGAACGTGGTTCTCTTAAATTTGTAAGCACTGAAAGTACACATTGCAGGCTTCATGCTGCAATGTGCCAGGCATTTTACATGCAGCAGATAGCCAGACACCTGACTTGATATTATTTTCTACATTCTTTGATTTTTTGAAAATTAGAACCAAAATGTGTCCATCTTTTACAGCCTCTGGTGACTTTGGATATGCCATGGAGCTGCACAGCTTTCTGACAGTGACTGATGGGAGTGCTGAGCACCTCTGACAGTCAGACCATGCACCTATTACTTTTCTGTTGTTTTTCTTCCCACAGAGTGTTTTTATGGCTTTCATCTTTGCACAGCTCATCTCTTCATAGTTTAATGATGCATTTCCTGTATTCCTCATGGGAGTTAAAGTTCCACATTCAATCTATTCCCATTTTGTCTTCAAACTTCTGTTTCACTAGAGGTTCTTACTTACGGATTTTCCTATATTCTTACAAAATACAGCTCCTAAAGAAAATATTTTTAATGTTTAGAGCTATGAGTTGCAGCAGTTGAACTAGAGGCAGTTCAGCACAAGCTTTTCCAATCAAGAAAAATTCCAGACTCCAAACAGCTGCTCAAACCCTCTCCCTGCAAGCTCAGGTCCCAGGACTGCCTGCCTCTGCAGGTGGAGGACCCCTCACCATGATCTCCTTCAACAGGAGCTGCACCAACTCTGTCACTGCAAACAAACGAGACTTACTAGTACTGCACCTCCTGGGCAAAGAGAAAATTCACTAAGTAATTCCTCTTTCACACTTTCCAGGCAGCTTTAGGAGGACAAATATTTGCTGTAACTCAAGATTTGAGAACTGCAGCAATGGTGAAGGGAGTGGGGAGAGAGACAGCAAAAAGCAGGCACAAGCAGCAACAGGCAAACATTCCTCCAAACCACGGGACTTAACTGTTCTCAGTTTGTGATGAAACCACTCCTGCTGTTGCTATCAAAACTGCCAGGTCTGCCTAAAAGCTGAGCTCCTTCCCCCAGACTGTTTAAGATACTTATGCACAGCTCCCCTATTCTTCCCTCAGTAGAAATGCAGGAACCAATATTAGTCCCTTTCAATAGAATGAGTAAAACAAGAGCTTAAAAAGCTCCACCTTTAAGTATTCCAAGTCTCCTACAAAAAAAAATAATCACACCTTCAGCTGATATGAGCACAGATAGAGAAATCCTCCTTCTTTACACGCCAGGGCTCTCATTATTAAGAGATAAAAGGAGGAAGCATTATAAAAATGGCATGAACAGTTTTAAAGATTGAGGAATCACACATCAGATGAAGGCTGAAATGGAGCTAAGATGACACAAAACAAGCCACTTTCAACAGGCCCATTCCAATCACATCATGTCCTGAAAACATCAACCTGAATGTGACTGGGACGTGAGAAAATGACTGCAGCATTTTCAGAGTTTAAATCCAATTTTTCCACATGAGGTAAAACTAAACCAGGAATAAAATGAAGTCATGGCTGAAAGAGGTAATTTGTAAAGCAATGTTACAGCTGGTACATTTGAAGTCGATTTTTTCTGTAAAAAAAACCTAAAATATGCCAAATTGTTAAGGAATGAGTTAAATACATCTGAATACACCTGAAGTATGCACTCTATTAACATTTTGACCATAGATGTTGCAACATGAAAGAATTATGACAGAGCCAGGTACCTCCTGTGTCTCTGTACTTGCTCTAAGCCTTTGTTGAATATTTGCCACATGATCTTGCTGCAGTGCTGAAACCATAAGAATTAAAAATGATGCAGAGATAGTAACTCTAGAGCAAGCTTTCATTCAGGGGGAAGATGAGAGCTTGATCACACCAAACTTTCCAGTGTAGTGGAAATGAGTGCAACACAATGCCAGTTACCTGCAGACTCCACACATGCTATGCTAGCGACAAGGCACACAACCCTTCTGCTGCAGGTGTGGTTTCATGAAGGTAATTGGGAAGGTGTTAGGTTACATTAAGAGAAAAGTCAATAAAATGCTTGTCAGTACAGAGATTATGTAAATCAGCCACCCCATAATGGGTATCAATCAGCAAACAACCCAGAGATCCTACAAATAATTACTACTATTAACCCTTGCAGTAGCCAAACAAAGTGGCTCATGGTGAGATTATTTGAAACAATGCTGATGCTCTTCATTTTTCAAGGAGTCCCTTAACATGTTACTTAGCTTTTTCAAGTTAGAGGAATGCTTGTTGAGGTCAGCCAGCACAAATATATAGTTATCCAGAACACTGTCCTAATGCCATAGAAGACATATGTATGATGTAGAAGGCTTTATTTGCCCATAACTTCAGAAAAAGACATATACTTTTAGCATCCTATTTGTGCATTTGAAGAAATTACAGTTCACACTTATTTGGGATGGAAAAGCTGAGTAACTAATAAGAATCTGTTTCATTTTATACTCTTGATACCTTTCAGTATTTTAGAGCACATAGTGTATTACTTAAGTATACCATTAAAGCTCATGGAATAATCAATATTAGAGTGATAAAACCAAATCACCTTGTGTTTTTAGAAATAAATTGATAATGAAAATGAAACTTACAAAACAAATTGTTCTCTGAGGCTGAACACAAAGCTGTGTCATAGAACACAGAACCCAAAGAGATTAAACAAAAAATTCTGACTATTTATCAAAAGTTATCCAAATTTTCTAGACTGTTGCAGAAAAAAAAAATACTTAGGAAATGGCCTGGAATCTGAGAAGGAAGAAAAAAATTAGAACAGGAAAAGGAAAGCAAAAGTACAGCAAATGTCTCACAAAAAAGTTAAAGTGCTTCCTCCTGTATACTATTTTGGAAGGGGCTAATATTAGAAGAAGATTAACATCACATCAAAGTGAATAATTATGTATCCTACATCTAGACAAAGTGCCTGATCTTAAGAGCACTTGTGCTGATTAACTCCTGTGTATAACTGAAACCAAATGACATTATTCTCCAGTCAGTGTCAATAAAATTGGGAAGGGAAAACTGCAGACAATTGAGTTAATTAATCCTGGAATAAATCTGTTCATAGGCAATCCAAACTGAGTAAGCTTTCAGCTCTATTTTACCCTAGTTCTCATGTAAGTAAATGGAAAAGTAATAGACATGAATTAAACATTTTCATTTCACAGTACTAAGCATTCACCCATCACCCATGAAGCTCATTCCTCATCCCTTGGGCATCAATTGCAGCAGTACCAGCTTAATAAATGAGCACCAATTATTCAGAATTATTAAGAAATGTACTCAGCACATACTCCCCTCTCTCATGTACATCCAAGAGTGCATAGCCACAGTCTGGCATACAAAATATCAAGGCACAGGACACTTACAACACATAAATAAACTTAACAGAGAAACAATAGTGCTAGTAACTATCTCTAGCACTGTTTGGGTTTTTTTAAGAAATAAGAGTTTCAGAGCTAGAAAAATATCCTCACAAGTTGTGTGTTACAAAAATCAATAAAATTATTGCTGTTCCAATCAGTAACTTTTCCATAAAACATGCAAATATACATATAGTGTCTCTTTTTCAGACAATAGTTAATGGAACTACAGATTCAATACTTGGAATTATTAATTGTTATACCTTTTATACTCTTTCTTTGCATTACTTAAAAGGAAAACTGTTTCAATTATAAGACCTAACTACCAAGCCAGCTATAGTAAACACCATCTGGTAAGTATCACAATAACCCCAACATCACTGAACCTCCCCAGCACATTCCGCACAGCAAAAAGATGTTGAAAAGATAATAAAATGTTGACTCAGGAATGCTTTTTAATGAAGAAAATCTCTTGGCTTCTCCTAATTTTTAACTGCATTCAAGCTTCCACTGCACTGTTTTATTTGTGGCTATCTTCCCAGAATTATTTTATAATGTTCTTAATTTAAATATTTAATATTTGCTGATCATTTGGTTAATCTACACCAAGACTGAACAAAGTTTAAGTTTTCAAACAGTCTACTTTGAATCAAGTCAATCAGACATCATCTTACTAAGCAGTAAATACAACCATATTAATCTGATAAGTTATTACTCATTCCTGTAAGGAATAATTTTGTCTCAAGGAATTTTGAAAGGAGTGTTAGTTCTTGGAACAAAAAAGCAATTCAAACTCTCTCTCTCCTGTTTTTCTCTCTATGAGTGTATCATTTTGCAAATGGAAAGGTTAATTCACACATATGCTTGTGCATGGAGCCTTCACCAGGCAGGAACTGATCTCACAAAACCCATCAGAACCAATTTACAGTAATTTACAAACTCAGATTCCACAGCATCTAGTTATTACTCCCTTATAAAGCAGTGACTGACTCTAAAGCAGGAAGTTCCTGAACCACAAATCTCTGGAATCTGCCAGTGTTCCTTCTAGAAAGACTGGAAATTATTCTGTTTTACTTCTCTTGCCTCTTCTCCAAACATCTGTTTCTGGCCCTTGTCAGAGAATGGATATTGAGCAAAATAGACCCAGTCTGACTCTTGTCATGATATTTACCATTCAGCTTGCTTTATCTTCATTTTTTGAATATTAATTTTTATTAGTTTTAAAGTTCCACACATAACCAAAGTTGTGAAAGACAAATTTCATTTTTACAATGAAAATATTTTTGCTTTTGATGCCTTTTTCTGCTAATACAGTGTATTTGCACATACATAGAAATCTAAGTTCAAAACAAAAACTAGTCAAAATGTTTCATTAAAGACCCTACCACTATTCAAATTTTATCTGATTTCCCTATGAAGAGACACTGATCTCACAACTAATCAAAAGTATTGGCTCAATTTCATGATGCTTTCTCATTCAATTGAATTATATTATCCTCCAGAGTTTCTTCAGTCACAGAGGGCTTTTAGAATTTTTGAACAGGTCTTCATTTTCAATCATTCTATCCTTCCTGAATTTATTGCCTTTTCTCATTTTTTCATTTTTTGTTTTTCAGCTGTCCCTATTCTTAACAAACATTTTCAAATCAGCTTTTCCTGAGCAAATCTCCAGAATATTGGGTATTTATACCACACAGCCCTTACCTTAAAAACCACAGACTGTTATGCATCCATTAATCAAAGAGCTGACAACATTCTACCGTCTTTGGGAGGTTTTTGAGCTCTCAACCATATCATTTCTATAGCATAAGAATAGTGCAGTTACAGGGCTACAAAGGCCTGCAGGTGTTTGATCAGAATTACTTTGCCCACAACTATAGATGCTGACATTATTCTGTAACACTAATTCAAGAAAATTTTTATGGATAGGAAGAAAGAATACGCAGTACCACTCTGTATGTTTTATTTCTGGGCACTCTTAAAATTTGCCTGCTTGAAAATACAAAAAAACCAAAACTAAACAAAAAACCAAAACAATAAAAAACAACCAACCAACGAAAAAACCCCAAACAAAAAAAACAACCCCACAATATAATTCAGATCAGAGTGATATTTTCTAAGGTAATAAATAAATCCATGCAGACTGCTGACAGAAACTACAGGCAGATAAAAATGATAGCACATAAAGGGAAAGTTTTCTTCTCACACTTCACAGCAAACAATGCCATTTGCTGTTTTCCTGTAGCACACTGCTGTCTCCCATATGGTATAATGGCACACAACTGCTTTGCTACTTTCCTTACACTCCTTTCTTGTTCCCACTTCCAGGTTTTCTTTTATCTGACCAGGAGTTACATTAGTGCCTTGGACACAAAGTACCACAAGCAAACAAGGATTTCTGTAGCAGCAAATGTCCAAATACTTAGAAACTTACAGTTTTCAGTATTTTAAATTCAGAGAAACAGCTGGAAACATTTTCAAAGTCACAAGCTGCCAAAATACAATACTTTCTCATTTAAGCATCTCTTCATATGACTGCTGAGGAGGCTCATCAGACAACAGGCTACACTGTAAATCCTATTGCTCTCAGGAGGACTGCGGCTCCATGACTAGTTTAGATGTCTCTTACACTGATTAAAATTAGCATTTAAAATATACACACAGGGAATATTTTCTGAAAACTAATAGTCAGGTTAAGGCTTTGTCTTGTTCTGCATTTCCAAGTTTCACTGATGAAGCTGCACCTGTTCAATTCAAATCACATATACTGCTCAGCAGGTTTTGACTTCATCAGAATTTCTGATATAGACAATTTCCCTACAGAAGTGTTATTTTGCCTGATTAGTATTTGGGGTGTTCTGATGGCATTTGCTCCATCTGCACTAGAGGGATAACAGGTTTTGGCTCCAATTGCTTCTGCAGCCATAGCTGCCTACATAAGATGGTCCAGCCTGTGCTCATCATTGGTCTGGCTCATAAGAGGTAGTTAAATGATTCATGAGTTCTTCCCAAGCCATCTAGAATTTGTGCTGAGTTCCAGACAGGTAAACATAGGGCCAGACAATTTAAATTTAAGAAAAATGGAGTGAATCTGCTATGGCATCATGTAAAACCTGCCATTGGAGCCTGCCAACAGACATCCTGCATTGTGTCTATGACACACTCCAGCTGTACTTTCAGTAGAACAGACAAGGTTGTGTAAACACAACTCCTATAGCAGAGGACATACTCCAGAGCAGGGATAAAATTACCCTGGAGGAGCCACAACAGCTACTGGCTCAAAAATGACACGAGTGTTATGCAAATGGTGTAGCACAGGGCATAACGAGCCTGCTGCTCTCACACCTTCCCCAATGTCTGTTAAATTCCAACACATATCCCCTTTACCTATCAGATTCCTGATAAGAGACCATAAGATGAAAATTACCCTGGGCCATTTTCTTGACTTGTGGATTTGCATTCATGTGACAATATCGCTCTAAGTGGCAACTTCATATTTATAGTCATTTTTACTCTGATATTTCTGAATATTAATTAGAAATACTTCCTTCTCTTCATCATGTCTCTTTTGGCCAGTGCAAAACCAGAAATCAGCAGGTGGTGGGGAGTGCAGTGAGAGTAAAATGCAGCAACATAAAGCATTCTGCGAAATCTTAGAAGTGTAAATCGATTCATACAATACCCTGATGAGCAAGAGACATGTTATCCCGTTTTATGGGAATCTGAGACACAATTTAAGTGACTTGCCTAAAGCCAGAACTGTCAGATTGGGGATTAGAGATCCTGGCTCCCATTCTCTTCCATTTACTATCCTGACTTATAACTGCAAAACGGAGGCATAGCCTGACTCAAGAAATGGTATTAAAGAAGAAACCCAAAGAAATTCTAGTGACAGATTATAACATATGGTTTGCCTTGCAGAAGATGATCAAAAAAGTTTAAGCAACAATTTAGATTTTGGCAGTTGAAAATTTTTGTGTGTTTTTGCAAAACGATACAGAACAAAACCTCTGTCAAATACCTAAATTCAATGTAATACCTTAAAATCAGACTGAAATTTCTATAGAGAGATCTGAGACAACATAAGACACCATTGAAAGACTGGAAAATTATGTGCAAAATGGAAATTTGGTTGGATTTTACAAGTTCTGAGAAAGCAGGGTTGGATGTTTCTTGATGTTGGTGCTCCCTGCATCACCCAGCATTTGTTGTCTGCTATTGGAAACGTAAATCTTACCTGATGTTAGTAGAGAAAACAAGCATGCAATACCCTGAGAAGACTGTAACTGGGTTTCTTTGAACCATATTCAGGGAAAAAATGACAAGGTTCAGGGCATCTATTTTGTATCTATGCTATTTTGTAGTATCTTTTTATCATTTCTAAGTAACCTTTAAATAAGTGAATAATTCAGTGTCACAATATAGCAATGCTAAGTAATTTTTCCCAAACTCCCATAAAATGCTTTTTACAGATTTGGGAAAGCAAATCAAAGGTACAACTTCACCATCCCAGAATAAGGTACATTAGTATTGAATGCAGTATGCTAATCTAACAATGATCTGATTCTATTCCTATTTTGCTCTCCCCTCTCTTTCACTGCTCCCAAATCCCTCTTGGTTTTGTCTGACAAACTAGAGAATAGCTCCTAAGAGAAGCCACAGCCTTACAAAAACCAAGAAATTTTGCCAATAAAGTTAAATGAAAATAAAGCAAATAAAGCGGAAAATTTCTGCTAAGTTTACCAATATGTTTATGTACAAGCCCCAAAACACTCCTTTTTTTCCAGTAGAAGTCACTACACACCAAATCTTACCTTCGGGAGGATTCTCTTTGACTTGATCCTAGACTCAGAACTTTGCCATGGTCAGGCATCAGAAAAAAGGAGGATGTGCCCCAAACTAGGAACACAGCAGCATTCTCACAAAAATTGTACATTCACAGAAAGAAAGAATTAAGCAGCACACAACTAAGAGGAAAAAAGATCCAGAAGAGAATACAAAGAGTCTCCAGGGAAGAGCAAAACTAGAAATCAAATGCACCTGTTGTGTTGTTCCTTCCCAGTATCCATGCCTGGAAGTGAAAATTATTTTCCAAATCATTTCATTAAACCAAAAGCATATGTGTTCTGCAACACTTGTCCTTAAAATCCCTGTTATTTTGTGAAACACTTCAAACTTATCTTTGGCAACTTTCTTGACATCTCTGCACCCTACCCAGCATTGTTACAGCTAAAGTGGTGCCTTCTCAAGCTGACCTGCCAAGTGCTGATGGCCACAGTGAGGACCCATGACCCACATGGGGAGTGCAGCCTGTTACAAGTGGAAGGAGAGAGGCTCTGCTGCAGGGGAAATAAGTCCCAGTCACTGTTATCATAAAGAATGGAAGATACAAAGATCCCTTCTTTCATAACCCTACAAGATTGTCTTTAAATTAAGAAATAAAAGAAGCTGGAGTGTTGGGGTATTTTTGTAGCTGCTGAGCCTCTAACTCAACCTTCTTCCCCAAAAAAAGGAAGAAACATAACAACTAATATAAGTTATGGTTCTTAACTGCCTCGGGAACACTTTTATCTGAAAAGAAAATTACCCTGCAATAAACGCAGAACACACTGGAGACTGAACATCATTCCAAGGAGAGGAAATGAGTGATCCATTTTGCATTTACAAGGTACATCCTGAAGTAATCATTAGAAGCTTTTTTTTGCATCTTTTGAACAAACCAGTCATTGACATAAACAGCTCTGCAGGAAAAAATGTTAAGTGCCTGCTTAAGTTCAAGAGATGGGAGAAGGAAAAAGGGATTTTCTTCCATGAAATTAATCATGCCTTTGCTCCACAGATGGGAGAGCTTTCAAGGGACCGGTTGTTACACAGACTATTTCCAACTGAGTTGCACTCTTGCCATAATAGCAAAATCACTTGAAATTAACTCTTCATATAAGAAATTCTTGAAGCTGGATTCCCCTTACTTCACAGAAAGCCAGATTCCAGTTGTTCCATGAGATAACGTAGGCATTTTGCAATAGACATACAGTCTGCTCCAAAGAATTGTCAGGCAGTGCATTTTGTATTTAAGGAACACCACCAAATATTACGAAAACAGCATCTGCCAACACTTTGTGTAGTGCAGTCTGTGTTCCAATACCTACAGAGCTCATATACAGTGTTTAGTGTTAGGCTTCAGCATCAACTGGAAAATAATTTTCCAAAATAATTCTGTCTTTCAAGCATGGGTCTCCCTGAACTTCTAAGCATGTTGGTAAAATAAACACTTGTATTCTTCCATTTATAAGCAGAAAAAATATTTTAAGCAGAGTCAGTGATATGAAGGCAGGCAAACCTTCCACAGAGCTGCAGAACACATCACACAGGAATACAGTCCTGGATGTTAAAATGAAATCAGTAAAAGAAACAAAACTGCTCAATGGAAAAGTCCTGAAATCATTGCAGAGACTAAAATGAAAATATTTTGATCAGATTTTTTTTATTTTATGATGCTTCTAATTTTTTTTTACATGAGGTAAAGGTTGAGAAATGTGAAACAATGTACTTCTTCTCATTAAAGAAAATTTGAGAGACAGAGCTAAAAGTTCAGCTAAACACAGAAGACATGAGTGTGACTTTTTTTATACCTCACAGTAAAAACACATGGCCTAGGCACATATAATATGATTAAACAAAAGTTCCCTAATGCTCAAATCAGTATGCTCACACTGCCTGTGTGAGTTTGCACTAACAGCACTGACTGACAACACTTCTGGTCTAATGAAGCATTATTTCTTACTTGCTGAGATTAAAAATAGTTTAAGTAATATTTCCACTTATCACAACTGTTATTAGTACTACATTAAGGCAAAAGACAGGGCATGAAGTGTGACAGAACATCAGATCAATTCAGAGATCACTGTCCATGACAGAGCAATCAATATACAACATGCCAAAGAGGTTGCTTTTTATTTCCATAGTATCTGACACATCTCCCTACAGGGAAATTTGCTCAAGCACAAACAGAAACAACTCCCTCCCTTTCATGCACTTATATATTTCTTTGAAAGTGACAGTCAAGTCATTCCTTTCGTACTTCATTTTCCCCAGCTTCATCTTCAAACCGTGTGTTGCTTGTATCATAAACCACTGAGGGAATAGAATCATAGGGAAATAATTTTTTGGTGAATTAACATCTGTTCTTCCTTTCTTCAGTTTGATCCTAGCTCCAAACTACAGACTTTAATGTCATTGCCACAGTGTTTTTATGAGTCATAAATTAAAAAGGCTTCACATTTCATGCTGAAAATAAACCAAATTTACACAGGTTCTGCAATATTCCTATATATCAAGCAAATATTTCCCAAATATTTTCAAGGGAGAAGGTTTGCAATAAATAGCTTTTAAACTAGAGGAATGCTCTTTATTCTCCAAAATTCCTAAGCTAGGATTTCAGGAACTCAGCACTATTCTGGAAGATATTTTTATCTGCTATTTTGTTCAAAAATTAACTAGGATTGCAAAATTGCATAAGTCACTGTCACGAGGCATTCAAATCTCTTTGCTGAGACTGGAATAGCAAGCCAGCTTCTTTTATTTCATACCAGTGCATGGAAATACAGTTATTGCAGGTCTACTAGTAATAATTGTTGTGTCTGCAGAACAGCAGCCCAAAAATCCCAAATCCTCCTAACACAGCTAGGTCAAGTCTGTGCAAAAAGGCATCAGAAAGCCAAAAGAGGAGATAAACTTTCAAAAACACTGCCCAAAAGTCATTTAATGCCCAGGAGGGGAAACAGCTATAAAGGAGCAGCTTAATAAGATACATCTGCATTATAACTTTTGGGTTTGGAGGGTTTTTTTAAACTATTGATAATCCAGTCAGTTACCTGAACATCAGGTTAGGTTCCTTTAGTTTATTCATCACAGACATGTTATCGTTCAGCAGTCAGCAGCAATGATCACACATAGACTGATGAGAGGAGGAAAAGTGAAAACAGAAAAAGATTAAAAGTGAAAACATAGGGTGAATATCAGTTTTTCTAAATCAATATTTGTCCACTAAGGTATAGGCAGTTTTAGAAAAAAATGCATAAAGAGACAATACGTATTAATCTGCTTTTTTTGGCTTCAAAGCATCCACACCTATACACTATGAAGTCTACCTTTCACAGTCTTTTTTGTAACCTAGCAAAGGCTGCACTTCAGGAGCCTCAAACATCATTAATTAAGGAGGTTTCTTTAGCAGAAAGCTTCTAGATGCTCTTGGAACCTAACAAATATAAGTAAAAGGTATAGTCATCTTCACAACACCCTGCTTCCCTTTCATTTTATCACACAGGGCCTCTGTTCATGTTGGTCACCTCAAAGGATGAACCATTGTGTAAAGAATAAATTGAACACTGAATAAGGAATTGTACAGCAAAGAGAGAAAAATCAACACACAAATACATACACAAGCTAGGCAGAATTACATCCCGTGCTGACAGAATGTGCAGAGTGTATTATTAGCATCAAAACAGTCAAGGACATGGTCTTTCTCTTCCAATTGTTCTTGTGGTTTTATACTAACATACATTTTTCTGTTAAGAGTCCACCAATCTAACAAGATTTCACCAAGCAGTCATAACTAATATTAGCATGTATGATATTTACTGCTAACCAGATTTAAGGCCATTGACCTTATATAAGGCTATTTTTGCTCACAAAATCAATCTTAGTGAAATTTGCAGATCACAAATCACAAGATCAGCCACTCTGCATAATACTGTTACAGCCAGTACTCGTGATTTAACCAGCCTGACATACATGTCCACAATTTCTCTGTCTTCCTTTTTCTGCCAGATTTACTCACATAAGATCCTTAGGGATCCTTATTAAAACACTGTAAATACACAAATGCATATTCATGCAAATGATTAAAATATAGGGAACTGAAATCCGTGTTCTTACGCCAAAGCATAAACCAAAAACTCAAACATAAATAGTACATTCTTGTGTGAAACATTCAGTAGAATGTCAAACATCGATGATGAAAACACTCCCATAAAACTGATTTGATTATTTATGGAAGACTGACGTCTTTGATCTGAAAAAAATGCACTTTCTCTGAGAAATGATTCACACATTGAACCATGTATGTAACACGACTGTTTGTTCTTAATACAAAAACATAAATAGCACTATGTCTCCTTTAAGAGTAACTGTGAGAAAATCATTGAGGGACTCTCCTTGAAATAAAATAGGCATGGAGGTAAATGGAATTAGCAAATGGCTTTGCTTTGGGGAAATTAAATCATAGTCAGAAAAAGTTGCCTACAAAACCTCACACGTAAAGAGGCTTGCTAGATAATTGCTCATTCTTTAGTGCAATCATTGTCCAAATATTTGTGAAGGATTCCACACTCGATGTCTCTTACTGCACACTTCTACTACCTGAAGAGTACCCTATTACAATGGCACTTTCCTGCAAGGTGTCAGAGGTCAAAATTTCACATAGGACTGATGGAACAGCAGCTGCATATTTCCCCCTCTTAATGTAAGCTACAGGGAAATAATAGACAGAAGTATATCCCATAGCACACAAAAAATTGTAACATTCATTTCATAACATAACCACTAACATGCATTGCATAGCAAAACCATTAACGTTAATTGCATAGCAAAACCGTTCCTGTTTCAACCACTTCAGCTGAGGCTGTTATTTAGCTTTTTTAAACCCCTGCAACTCTGTCAATGACCTTTTGCTGCACCATATCAATCTAGTCCTAAATAATGCTATTTATTTATTGATTATACAAACTGATACAATATTTGAGATCGTTTGCATTTCTGATCAAGAACAGAAATAGGCTAGGACAAAGAAAACACCAAGCAACCATAACGTATAAATGAAAGGTTATGCTTTAGACACTACCAAATTTGTCAAAGCAAGAAGAATTGAATGCTAGAAAGGGACATCTGAATTCTTTCAGATTTCACAATAGTCATCAATGCTGTAAACAACTTTTTATTCTTTAAGGTAACTGCACAACAAGAAAAGTAACATTTAAAAATGTATTCCTGATGTACAAGAATTTTAGACCAGAATAAGAATTTGCCATCTCTATTGATACCCCATATTGAAGGAAAAAGAAAAGAAAAACCCTCGTTACCTCTTTATATCGGCTAATTCTATCAGTAGTGAAGAAAGCCCAGACTCTTTGCGGACACATCAGGTTAGAAAAAGTATTTAAAATTATAGTGATCCCTGGGTAAGAGGGATTGATCTTCCTGTGTTACGCAGCCAGCATTACCCATTCCTGGAAACACTCATGAGAAGAGAAGACCAGACAGAGAAGGCTCTAGTCTCTCCAAGACCTCCAACATTCTCACAAATTTCATTTTTTCCAGTGGGTATTTTGACCAGGATGTCTGTTAGATGAAACCTTTCTGTGGAGCAAAAATGAAGAATAATTTCTATTAAGCCATTTGATTTCCACAAACTGCAGAAACTAGCACAGTAACTGTATTCCATTTTCCACCTAACATTTACTAGGTTTTATGAACAGATAGGGTCAAGTGCACTCATAAGTGCAGCTTAATTACTTCCATTTCAATAGTCACACAAATGTTGTAGGCAATTCCAACTTTTAAGTGTCCTTATCAGATAACTAAGAAAAAGAAAGAATAAGCAGTAACCTGAGGTAACACCAGGGCTATAACTGTCAAATAAAAATGGAAAAATAAATGCTTATACTATTTCTCTCTTTAACCAGCAGTACCTAGAAATCTATTCCTCTGTCCGCAAGCTTCAGACATGATTTTCTTCAGTACACCCTCAGACAAATGAGTTTCAGCAGACATGCATAATGCCTCCAAAGCAGTTCAAAGACACATGTACAGTCCTTTCCATGGTCTAACACAGGGACACATCCAAGATACTGCAGGAACTCGAATCCTTTTCCAATCACAATAGTTGTGGTGACACAGAGCTTGCACAGTCTATTCCCTCTCCGTGCTTCCCAGGAGGAGTACTGCTGTGCCAGGATGATTCACCAGCACTACAAAGCTACCTCAGGGCTGAATACAGGCTTCATCAATAAGAAAAACATTATGTTTTGCAGCCCTACACAATTTAGTGGTACTAAGTAAATGCACAGTCCCATTTTTAAATTCAAACAATAGATGACTATGTTAAGTCAACTTCTCCAAAATCTACGACTCTGCTTTGAAACTGCATCTCCCCTCAGTTGAACAAGAAAAATCCCAAACCTACAACAACAGAAACCCCCTTTCAGTTAACTCTAGGCTTTAATTTTTAGAACATGACATTGCCCATAAAGGTGATAAGGGTCTGAATCATATGTGCCTAAAATTACTTTTTGCTGAAGTTCTGAAGCAGAGTGTGAAACAAGGCTGGCCATGAAGTACAGATTAACCCCAAAGTAATTCACACACCCTGTGCACAAAGCAAAGATGTCAATGCTGTCTGCTAAATCCTGACCAAATTTGAACACCAGACAGCTAAAACTTTAGTTGCATCATTATGAGCTTGTTCTAAGGGCTTTTAAAAATTTCAGTTTGTTGGGGATTTTTTAATCCTGAAATCAGAGGCAATGACTTTAATCTCTGAAACAGGACAATAAGCTTGAAAAAGCCCCACCTGAGCATGCAGGAAGTTGCATTGAAAGAAATAAAAGTCATCCTGCTCAAACCTGATTTAGAGACCTGCCCTTTCCAGACCTTTTAGAGCTTTCTCATGGTTTACATATAATAGGATCCAAATAGTATGCATGACAATTTATCATTCACCTGAAACCGTGTAATAGGATTTACAAAAATCTTTTTGCCCAAGTCTACTTTTATTGTAATCACCAATGAGAAAATCTGGAATACCAGTGCAAAATTTTTAGGTTTCTTAACTGGCTGAATTGTTTGCTTCAGAAGTTACTACAGATATAACTTCAGGATATATCCTGTGACCCACTCTTGGGGAAAATGGGAAACATGGAAAAGTTTCTGTTGAGTCAGCAATATTCTTCTACTTAAAACAACACATTTTAATTGCTGAGCAACAAACAATGTAAGAAAATTAAACAAATTATGACAAAAAATTGTCTTATGTTAATGTCACAGGCAGATAGCATGTTGGCTTAATGATTTACTCATTTTGGTCAGACTTGAAGCACATTTGCCCCACAGAGAACATCAGCTATCTTTATACCACTGAACTCACCTGACAGCTTGCTTTCACTTTCTCTATTAACAATAGCCTTGAAATTTGCTTCTTAAAATGGGATCATACTTAAAAAAGACCTTTCAATAATATTAGAAAGACAATTACTTACAGTTAAATAGGTACTAGATAAAATATCTAGTTACTCTGAAATGAATAGGGATTAACTCAAAGTATATTTAGACCAGCAGTGATCTCATTGGGTTCAACATTTTAATGTGTTTCTATTAGTAAAACATGCTGAGATGATAAGTTGGAACTATTACTATAATTTTTTACCTTGCAGGTAAAGAGACTTGTATTCTTCACTCTGATGCTTTACACATATGTATCTTGTGTTTAATGTGGCTTTGTTATGTATTTACTGCTACTACTGTAACCAATGATTTAAGTAGGCAAACTTAGCTAAAAAACTATTTCCACAAGCGGCAAATAATTAGTATTAGACACCAAAAATGCTAAAATTCACAGGTCCTACAGGTTAGCAGCCATATGAAAGCCTGTCTAAAAGAAACAAAATATGGAGTTGTTAAACTAGAGTTAAAAAGTTCACTCCAATTTTTCTGTGCTATGGCATTGTTTTGTACTGTGATACCATGGAAATTCACATTCATAAGCTTCCCTTACCTGGCTGTCCACAAAGCTTCCAATAAAATCCAACCATTAGAGACATGATTTGCTCCAGGCAAATTTTCAAATACTTTAGGAGGCTATTTGATGATTATCCACCAAGTAGATTGAAAGCAAAAGAAAACAGCCTGGTAGTGCATTCAGTGAAATAGACTTCTAGTTTAAGAAAAGAAGTCTCCCAGAATCCATAGAAATTCATTGTTTACTGGAATAGCAGTGATCCCTGTAGATAGAAGTAATTACCACCTGTACAGCACCAGCCCCTGTCACTCTGTTGTCTCACTTGGGGATGGCTTAGATGGAAGCTGTCTGCTTGCTGTTGTGTCCCTGCACGTCAGAGAGGAGCTACAGGCTGGCCGTGGAAGCTGATTCCATCTAGATACAAATGAATATTTCCTACTCAGATAATTCCCCACAGCATCTCCAGTGACTGTAACTCCAATCAGGTCACACCAAGGCTGTGACCAACTTCTATCAGTGCTCTCTATCTGCTTTGCACCTCATAGACACAGCCGTGACTGAGGGAGACAATGTTCTGAAATGCACTATATTTTAGGACATTTTCCTGTGATTGATAAGTGAAGACAATTATAAGGTTATTTATTTAAGAGTTAACAGGAGAGAACAAGCTCTGTCTGTGTCCTTATTCCTTTCAGTCAGCAGCATTAAAGGAATATTGTGTTTATATGGGTGCCTCAGGAGGTGAATACTTTCACAGACTTCAAAAAACTTAAATGTCAAACTAGAGATCAGAGGTTTGTTTTAATCAGCCAAAAAGATAATCTAAAGAGAAAAATAGCCTTTTTCTTCCCCCACAGTAACATTCACATTCCTCATTTGGAGTATCTACCACTGTAAATGAATGCTTTGTTAAGCAAACCAGTAGTTGGTCTGAAAATTGTCAACGTGACAGAAGATTAGGCTTTATGTGTCTGAACCAGTGTTCATTGTTATCTGCTTATCCAGTAATCAGTAATTCCTTTTATCTGCAGCACAAAACTATTCCTAACATGAACCTTCTGCTGTCATTCACAGCCCAGTTAGCAGTATTGAATATTTTTCAATTAAGCCCACTTGCTCTGATCTTACCCATATTAGTAGCCACTGGTGAAAGAAGGTGGACTTGGATTTTAGTATTGTCATTATTCAAAAAACCAAAAACCCAAGGATTAAAATCATATAGACATGCAAAGAAAATCTAGGGTTCTTCTTTAGGCAGCTGCTTAATCCCTTTTAATTGCAATTGCCTAAAAATAACCTCTAAGCCTTAACTCTTTCAGCCCCATATGGCACTTACAACGCAGAGGAATTAGCTTAAATCTCCCACCCAGAAGACCAAAGACAGGTGTGCAGCTTTCCCATTCCTAACACAGGCTCTTAAGCAAGGATTGTGCCAGTGTTAATGACGTTAAATCTGTACACTCACCTATTCAGCACACAGAAGCACTTCGTGACACTAACATTTTACATGTCTTTACATTTTACAGGGAAGAAGGCAAAAGTCTCTGAGTTAAGTTGTTCACAGGAGCCACAAAAGCAGTGTTGACAGCTTTTTTATTATTTTTTTCCCACATCAAATTTGCATCTTGTACTAGGAGCTGTATATTTGCTAGTCAAAAGGCAGACCCCTGTAATCAGAACAACTTTGATTGCCAGTGCTTTTGTTGTTGCTGTTTTGTTTCAAATCTGAGAGAATTAGTTCTTCAGAACCTGCAAATGTTAAGGGGCTTATAACATTCTGAATGAGCCCATAACAGTTAAAAATTCCAAAGTTTGTTGGATTATGCTAACATGTATAACATTACGTGGTATCTCTAGGCACCACAAGAGCATCAAGTCCTAAGAAGAATTTTAAAGGTAAATATTGAGAAGGATTTCTGACTACTCCACAAAGCAGCACAGGAAAAAGAAAGGAAAAAACCACGGAAACTAAAGAATCCCAAAAAACCAATGAAACACATGGCAAAATAAGACTGGGAAACTGGCTTTAAAGCCAGTTAGGGAAGTAGTGGCGTAAAGTAGAATCATGGTACAGAGAGATTAGGGTGCACAAAACTCCAACAAAATAAAAAGTCTGTTGCAAAATGATTAGAGGATCAGGGACGTGGATTATTGATAAAGGGAACAAATCAATAACTGTACAAGCAAAAGCCTGCAAGCAAAAGGCCTGCATGAGAAAAACCCTCAATGAGAAAGCACCCGAGTGAGAAACAAGCCTGGGAACAAGAAAGGGAGTTTTGAGGATGTACAGCTGTGCAGATAAGATGTACTGACCAGGAGAAGGGAGGGTGAACTCTGAATTATTTTAATCATAACATAACCAGTAGAAGCTTGCCAATGTAGTCTAATTATGTAGAAGCAGAAATGCGTTTTGATAGGTCTAAGCCACTTAAGAGTTAACAAGCTGGTACACTATATAAGTGCCTCTGGATTGCTAATAAACGGAGCTTGCTTTTATCAACCACATTGGCTGGTCTGCAATTTCTCCTCCTGCCAGAGTCCTCGGACTTTTCCAACAAAACTCTAATAGCACAAAACTTTAAATCACTTTTTTAGCAGTAAGTCGCTTTTGTAATTCAGTTATAAGAATATTTTTTGGCATTTGTTAGATGAAACACCATTTAATTTCAACAATTAATGCAGAAGAAACAGCATGTCTTTGACTACCATCTTTCAGAAACCAAAATTCAGAATTTTTTTATTTATTCTGATTTGTTACATATTTATACTAAATTTTAAAAATTGGTTTAAATACAAATCTATCTTAAAAGAACAAAATAAAAAATTATGCTCTTTTGAGAAAGAGTACTTTCTTGGATACAGTACATATTTAATGAGATAAATTAAAAAGGTGAGTCTGAAAGAGACTGCTAAACTTGTTAAAAACCAATTTGTCAGCTTACAAAAATACTTCCTGCTGTTCCTCACAGAAAGATACAACAGGTACTTTTAATAGGGTTTTGGTTTCAAAAAGTCTGCAGGAATCATTGACTTCTACAGAATTGCCATTCTTTCTTAATTGCATATTTACTGCAATTCCAAGGACTTAGTTTAGTGAGATTCAGGAACGATTCCATTATTTCTACAAAGGAAATGAGCACAGACTTTGCACCTAACAAAAATTTACCTGAAGTAGTTTTATCAAGAGAAAGTTCCATTTACCCATTACAAAGAATAAGAAATTGTGTCACAATTTAAGAAAAGTAATTGGGGGATGGATGTGAGGGGTGGACAAATGAAGTAAAGGAACCCTCCATTGTCCATCATTGTGCTTTAGAGCACATATTTACAGATCATTTATCAAGTGTTAGGAACTTTTTCCACATCTTGGCTCTACTTTCATTCATGCCCTTTAAGGAAAATAATATCTACATTCTTATCAATTTCTAGACATTCTTCACCTATTCATATCCTTATCTGAACAATACAGTTTGTTCCTCAAACATAGGTAGAATACCATTAATAATTAAGTATATACTTAAGACATCAAATAAAACAGGATTTATAGTCTCAGATCCCATTAATCTTCACAAAATCTGTGTGGATTAAGTTAAATCACACTAGAAACTAGCAATAGCATTTGGGAGGTTGGGTACAAGACTGCATAGTAAAGTGTCCAAAGAGGAGAACTTATTTCTAGGAGAAAAAACAAGCAGCCCAATTTATGGTGAGAAACAAAAGAAAAAAAAGGTTAGTTATAAGAAGAGAGGACACTGCTCTTAGATTGCCTGTGCTGGGATTTTATAGCAGCAAACACAGTGGCACAAGTACCCAGCAATGCACATGCTCTGTTAAGAGACACGTCCAGGAACAGAGAGGAACACCAAACAACCTTATATTTAAACCCTCCTCTAATTCAGGAATCATATTAACAAGTAATTATTAAGGGCATATTATTCACTGTGATCAGAGAAGTACCTTAAAAAATGAAATGAGTGCTGGGTGTGTCTGCATTTCACAAGGGGCCAATGCCAGCTAGAGCCTTCAGAGTTGGGCAAAGCAACCACCCAAAATTCCTTAAATTACTACTTACCATTAAACCTGTTCTTGTCAGATCTGTAAAGTTTCAATCACTCTCAAGTAACTTTGCAGAAAAAGAAATCCCTTTGAAAACATACCAAAGAAAACTTCCCCAAACTACCAACAGATAGATAACAACCCCATGGATGTAGCTGATCTGCAAACCTACTAAATGTTCAGCAGTGGAAAATAATAATTTTGCATATTTTTCCTATAAAAATCTTTATTACTTCTATGATGATTACCAACTTTATCATTAAAGTTTTTTCATTCATAAAGCAGAATTTCCTGCCAGGAAAATACACTAAGTACTTGTTTATTTTAATTTTTATTATAAGCATTGCATTATTCTGACAATTGTCTACATTGATGTCTCTCTACTGCTAAATGGAACGAAACAGTAAGCAGAAACCTGCTGTAACTCTTGCTGTAATGCCAGTGTAGGCAGCAATGGCCATTTGAGATCTAATATGGTGCCAAAAACTTAACTCATAAAATGCCTGACAAATAAATTAGGGCTTGGGCAGTTTTAACTGTGATCACAGAAATTTATGATCGTGAAGTCTTGAAGCAAAATATAATTTATTTAATCAGGAATAAATTAATTCAAATAATTGTCACAATAATCAACCCCTGAAGTGAAACCAAAGTTGAGGCTCAGTATTAGCTGATATTATATGAAGACTTAAACAGAGAAAAGCGGTTAGAATATCAATGCCACATTAAGTGATTTTACTTATCTCCTAGTTAAGACAGAATGGACTCACATATGAGTAATAAGGGCTTGAACTTTGGTAAAATATATCTAAATAAGTGCTAAAAATGGCAAGTGGCTTAGCTGTTCCTATCCAAGCTGCCTCTGAAGGCTCCACTTGATACTTTGCAAAATATCCAGGATTTAAAATTGAATTAATGTACCTTATTTGTGCTAATGTTTTCCTACCAGAACATTCTTATAGTAGCATATGTTTTACTTTGTTTTGCTAGATAAGGCACAAGTGAGCTCACGTAAGTCCTTCTTTATGGAAGAAAAGTAGCACACTGCCATTTGTGAAATAGGCTGAACATGAAAAGCAGCCTCTTCTGGCATCTGACTGCAAAGATACATCAGATCAATTTTAGTCCCCAGTAAATCTAGGCCATGTTTCACTTTTAGTGCCATCTTGTATGGTGGTTACTTCATGGCAGACTCTTACTACATTTAATCCTCAGATTATCTCACTCTGTATTCTCAGCCTGAAAACCCTGTAAATAGGGTTCAGCCTTACTGTAGCCAGGAAGAAACTTCTAATTTTTGCCACTCTCACAAAGCAATACTGTGGGAAAAGGGATAATTGTGTGCTATTTCTGTGGGGCGGAGGAAAACAGAAATAAAAAGAGACAAGGAAAGCAAGTAGAGCTTAGAGGAAAAACCAATTCCAGACAGAGTAGATAATCAAGCAAATAATTTAGAGAAAAACATGAACTTATTTTCTCCTCTGCCAGTGTTAGAGGATTTGGGACCAAGGGAACACAAACCTATGCCATGCTCTTTCCTTTTCAGTTTCAATCCAGTCACAAACCCTCATGGGCTACCCCAGCAAGAGGAAAGATGAATTATTTACGCAGGTGCCGGCATGCAGTGCTGCTGGGAGGAGCACGAGGGGCTCCCTTTGTGCTGCCACAGCTGCAGCACAGCAAACCCTTCTCTGATCTGCTGCATCCCTGTGCCAACCCTCTGCCTTTCCCTGCCCATCCCATGCCAACATGGCAAAGGTGTGGCACATGCTTCAGTACTTGATCCGGAGTTCCCCAGTTCAGCCACCAGGGCTGGTGCCAGGCAGTCATGTCCTTGCCCAAGGACCTGTGTTTGGGCAGCCCCTCCCCAGAGCATCCCAGGGATGGGCACTGATGTCACACCAGTGCATGGTTAGTCAGAAAATAAAATGTCTGCTCCACAAATAGAACAAGCACATTTTTAAAGGAGGAGAAAAAATCATAAAATGTGGAAGCATACACTTAAATTCAAGTTTTATCATTTAGTAGTAAATATTAAGAAGTATAAAAAACAAAAAAACAAATCAGCTACAAACAGAAAGGATGAGAGGTTGTTCTAATCTTTGACATATACCTTCTGCCATTCACCAGCACTAATGTACTCTTTTCTCCTAAAAAACATACCAAAGATATTTGATTTACCTTGTACCATCAAGGTTACGAAGGTACCAAGATAAACTAGTTTCTTCAATTAGTGCAGGTCTCAGCACTAGCATTACTTTGCTATAATTTGTATGCTTGAAAAATTAAATCCATTATTTCCCTTAACATGCCTAATGGATGAATAAGATCCTTTCAGCAAATTTCAGTAATATTTTATAACCTTTCCATATCTTTAAGATACTGGATGCTGGCAAAGCTTCCAGATGGACAGATAGGCAATTCCCAATTCTGCAAGGACATTCTTAACTACAAACACATTTTGAAAGTGTTCTTACTGAAGAACTTACTATCCACAGTGCAGGAGGTCAAGCAATAGGCAGCTTTAGAAAGCAATGCTGGGTCTTGATTCTCCAAGTGTGCATAAGTCTGGTGTGCAAGCCTGAAGTCAATCTGGAATCAGAGTAAGGCAGAGAAGAATTTCCTGAGTCTGGAAAATGATGGCAAGAGGAGCTACATCTTAAGCAGGAAGCCAAAGGGTTTTTTCTAAATTTGCTTTTGTTACATGCACACACACAATTCTATTTATTTGATTTAGTAAACCCTAAAGTCAGCCTCAGAGGAGATTTTTAATGTGAACAACTCAGGCTGTGTATGCTTTACATGACAAATATTAAGCTAAAAAAAATAACATGCTGCAGAAAAATTGTTCTCATATTCCACAAATGTCATTGCACAACAGTAAGAAAGGTATTGTGAGACTCTGAATGGAGGCATTCTGGTATTTTATTTAATAGCACTTACTTAAATTGTTCACAAGTGTGCGAAATTAGTTTAAAGTATTCATACATTGAGTTTGTTGAACATCAGCAGTATACAGCTGCTCATGGCTCACAGGCTGCAAAATGGGTAGGGAGCTATTAATGAAGTGGAGAGATTGCATACAAGTGCCACATTGAGGAATGAGATTGTACAGGCAGGCTTGTAACTCAATTTAATGCTTCCCAGAGAAAGTTTAAGCAGAACTGACAAAGCAGTTGCAACAGATTTTCAAGCTCTTTTTCTATTACATTTTTCCATTATAATTGCCACAGTACCCCTGTGGTTCCACACCCCCAGTGGCACAAAAACTGCCCGTTCTGTTAAAGCCTCCCCAGCTGTGAATTTCTCCGTTTTTGCTAAATGCACCAAGTTTGTTCCTTGAATTACACGGAAATAACACTACCATGGTAGGAAGTACAGTTTGGGAGACAGATTGACAGTGTGTAACCAGCAGTAAGATATTATAAGATGTTTTAGTAATTCACAGAATATTATCAGTTATTGGAAGAGTATGTTATGATATACATCTGTCAGGGGGTTTAGGGTTAACGCCACAAGTTCTTGAGTGCCTCAAATAAACTTTGTTATTTGTGAGGTGCTTAATATCTGTTAGCTGTAGGAGAAGGAATCATTTTTCCTTCTGCCTGATCTATAATCACAGTTTGAAAGTCAAAAAGAATCCAAGCATTTTTAAGTTAATTCACAGCAAAATAATCTATTATGGCATTGATAAAATAATGAGTCTATGGTGCTTTGAATGTGTTGCCAAACCAATATCCTGCATTTGTGATTAGCTGGCATTTAAAGTGATTCAGGGCCGCCAGAAAACCTTCCGTGTCCAATAGAGACACATAGGGCGACGTGTTCATTGCTTTATGAGGGCATCATAATACAGAATCCTGTAAACAGTATTGGACTGTGGACTTGGAAATAATACTTGAATTTTCTTTAACAGAAGACATTATATTGCTGCATGGCATTGATTCTCACTAAAGTACTAGTTTAAAAGCTTTCAGAAAGCATTTATGGCAAATAAATTCTTCAGGTATGTATTTCAGCTCTAAAGCGTATTCAGCACTTTTGTAGCAACACTGTAATATATTGAACAAAGAGTGGCAAAGAGGTATAACAGGAGGGATTCACATCTTTGTGAATGTCTTAGTGGCAAGGTTGAAAAAATAAAATAAAAATAAAACAATGGTCAGGGAAAGAATTAAAAAATAACGTGGTGGAAAATAGAAAAAAACTCATAACTTCCAATATTGAATACAAACCAAGTACCACCTCTTCCTTTTTAAAGTATCCTTGCCTACAATTTTGTTTTTGGTTTTTTTTTTTTTTTTTAGAGATGCAATTAACTTTTTCAGGACACCAAGAACCAATTTAAGGACTTTAGAAGTGGGCAATAGTGTGCTTCAGTTTTGTGTGTTCAGTTTTGTGTGCAGATACAAGTTATGGATCAAAACTATACTTAATAGAAGAAATGGCATGTTGTTTACTTTACTGGAAATTTAGGTTTTGATTCAGATTTTTTATCTCTGCTCAGGAAAAAGTTATTCTTGGTCAGAATCAATAACCTACTGAACATGTGAGGGAGAGAAAAAACAGTCCTGTGTCAGAACAATTCCTATGATTCACGTTTTTAAAAGGTTCATTTTCCAAACCCAGATAGTAAATAACTAAAGGAAAGCCAAGGAGAAAAACTTGGTTTATCTGAAAATGAGGGGGTTTTGCCTCAAAAAAGTCCAGTGCTTTTTATTCAAGCTTCAGAAAATTAGTTTCTTGATTTATATTTTACATAAACATATTAGTCAATAGATTAAAGTTGTTACTCTTTTATCACTTTTGTCACTTCAGAATTGAGGGAAAAGAAATTTTCAGAATGTGCCATTTAATCCAAAAGGTATTTTGGCTATTCTTGGCTTGCAGAACTAGAGTGGACAAGGCTTCTCATATACCAGCCACCTGCACTTGCTGCAGTGCCTACACACTACTGGGACATAGATCATGTTGACAAGTTTCTATTTAAATGTATAGACCTGCAGTAAGGGAAAGCATGCTACTGAACAGTAACACAAAATGTGACATTTAAGGAGTGAAAATAATCACTCAGCTCTCTATTAATTCGTGCAGCCACCTTCAAGGCATGAAGCAGGTATGCAATATTCAAGCCAGGAAGGCTGAATATCACACCAGAAATCTTGCAATGAGAAACCTAAGCTTTTCTCTAATGTTTGATAATTTTAAATAGTCCGGAAACTAAAACATGCAAATAAAATCTTTGGGATTTCCTTGGTTTTCTAGCAAATCTCAAAGCAAGGAGAAGCTAGACTCAGAGAGATGGCTACCGCTGTATCTGAGAAGTGGCACTCTTGTAGCCTAATTTATACAGCTGGTTCAAACCTGAACTCAAGTTCAAACATCTGTGCTCCCACTACTCCTGTGAAGATCAGAAGCATTCCAGAAGCCCTCTCGCAATTTCAGGAGTTAGGTGCTCACTTCAGGAGGTGTCAGGGAAGTAGACTCAATGTCACTCTAGGACACCTTGGAACGTAGGGAAGAAACGTAGACACAGAAACTAACGCTGGGGAATGAAGCTTGCACTGGTGTCTATTCATGAAGGCACACAACCACAAAGTAAGAGAAATATGGCTGTTTGGCAGCCCCCAGGATTCTTAAAAAAATTATCATGATGAGCAATACATAATTAAATCTTCCTAACATTTTTCAATCTTTCAAGCACCCAGGCCAGGATTCTGAAATTTATGTGGCATTGTATTCAGATGTAGACTCTGGAGTACTGAGCAATGAACTTATAAATATTTGACTCAGAATTTCTGTGTTACCATATTGCAAATGAAAAATCTTAATTCAGGCTCCAACAGTCACAGAAAGGAATATAAGAGCTAGGGATGATATGAAAAAACATGCTTTGAGACACCCTCCCCCATTGAATCAAAGAGCTTAGAAGTACAAGAATACATTATAACCAGAATAATATTAAAAATGTTTTTCAGGGTTTTTCTTGTGTACTAATTCATATTGTTCTCAACTGTGAAGAACAAAAATGTGTTTGTGGGTGGGAGTAGAAAAACTGAGAACTGAGAGTGTTGTATTGTCTGTCAAAAGAAATTAGTGGCAATTTCCCAAGAATTCAAGTCCACATTTGTAGTCCACATTTATTACACTGATTAGCTTTTAACACACAACACACATTAACTTTTTAAAGTCACATATTTGATAAGGACATTGTACAAAAACATGCAGATGCAAGTATGAAAAGTTTATGGCACAGCATAGATACTGAGGAACTCCCTGCTCGTCTGTCACTTGCTATCTTCTATAATGTAATCTGAACATTCTCAAGCACAAGCAGAAGCAATATTGATAAAGCCTTCAAATTCATGAGAAATCCAATTGTTTTCTTTCGAATATTTTGAGCATGCAGTTTGTTTTATTTCCAAGTAAGGCAGGAATTGAGTGCAAAGGTTGTGAGTTAAAATGAGAACATACAGTTGTGAAGTAGCAGAGGTTACTAGAAATATTTTAGAATTGAAGCAGTTAATTACTTATATAGTATCTAAGTCCCCCCTCAATTTATTTTCTTGTTTTATGAAACAGCATATAAATAGACACAAACTGTCCTATGCCAGTTTCACAGTCCTTTGTAGTTTCCCCCATGCATTTTTACTTGAGGTACTTCAAATCTTGGTGTTTGTTCTTAGTGGATATCTCCAGAAATACTGAAAATTTTGGGACTAGCAGTCTAATCTGTAGTTGCATAGAAGTTAATCTTCAGATTACTTTATAGAATTGACAAGAATTTTTGGAGCAACTGAGAGAAAGCAGTAACCCAAAATCTGAGATGGAGGCTTTGATCTCTTCCTCTCTGGTCTCTCAAGCAGCATAGTTTCAATACAGGGCTGCTAGTGAAGTTAAGATTCTGGAAATTCTCAAAAGTAAAGCAAGTAAAAAGAAGTAGTGAGAAAACAGCTCCTTCCCCTCCCTCCCTCCAAGATCCACATGGGAGCATATCTGGGGAATTAGGAACATTGATGTAGAAGGCACATCAAGGGTAATCAGGTCTAGTTTCCCAGTACACTGCTGTTATTAATTATTGACTACCTCACAGTGACCTTCAAGCAGTACTTCAGAAAGAAGAGTATGGGTCAGACTAAATCTATGTCGACTCCTCCCAGAGAGGGTTTTCTGTTACTGCACAGATATCTGTAGCATATAGCTGCAGTAATGAAATAAAGTGAAGTCACATACAGTTTGGAGTGCACACTCGACCCGAAGACACAGCAACTCATATTTTCCTAACTTTATTCTCGAGTGAATTAAGAATTTAATTACAAATTTTGACTAAGTCATTCCATGAAAAGCAATTCAGGAACTCTTTCCTCTGAAAATTATGAACACTTAGATAAGCAAACCAGTTACAGATAAAAGTGTTTCAAAATAGGAAAGAGGTTTTGATTTTTTGAGAGTCAATTAGAGGACATTAAATGCCCAAGGAACAGGAAATAGGAAAATCTGAAGAGCTTAAAAAGCACTGGGAATTATTCTGTAGAGCTGCAGCAAAAAGAATGCTATAGGCTATTCAACAAAAGCACACAGGGACTAATTCAGCTCAGTTCCTAAGTTCTTCATAAATTACCTTAGCACTCCCTTAGAAATCATAATATAGAACCACATGGAGCGAGGACAGCCTAACTCAGCAGACCTTCACCTATGCTTAAACTGGAAGTACTGCATGCCTTTCAAGAATAAAGTCATTCAAGTAGATTTTTCAAAGAGCCCACTTGGGTTCTCCATCCAACTTTTTAGAAAAGGAGCAGAAAACCTGCATCACTCATCCAACCACGACCACCTATTTTCCAGGGCAGCAGAATGCAGAGAAGAACTCATCAAACTTTTTTGTATGCTGAGCTAATTAAAGTAGTAGATTGCATGTTAGAAGTTGATAATCAAGTTGATATCAAAGCCCATAAAGCTACTAGCCCTGTTCTGATCTGTTAAAGCAGCTCAAACCACAGCAAGGTTAGAAAACAAAGAACAGGTTTCTTGAAACAAAAACCTGTATATTTAAACATGACATACCATGTTGTAGAAAAGCCTCCTACACAGCTGAAGTTTTAACTCCTAAAACTTTTCATAAATATTAATATGATTTCATAATCTATTTAATTCTCAACATCTTTCTAAATTTGTAACAAGGATTTCCCAAGTCAACTCTTTCATCTTCAAATATATGTTAAAATATGGAGGCAAGAAACATCACTTTAAAACTACCTGCAGTCTTTAAAAAAGACAGGGTGCAACTTACTAGTGGAGTTACAGTTAATTCCCCAGAAAGGTTCTCAAAAAAACTCTAAAGAATCAAGAATCAGGTTTACTCATACATAGTCAAAAACACTGATTAAATAGAGCTGGTCTTGGATATCTTTCCTTCCATGAATACAAAAATAATACATAAACTTGGAGATCTTGAGGTAGAGTTTACACAGCTTCATTAACAAAAATAACTTTAGAATTACTTGAATACATGTCCCAGTAACAAGGACTGTCTCCCAATTTACTGTCAGAACGTTTGGTACAGATCAGTAACTTGCTCAGTTGCTTTGAAAAGAATGTTCCCCCACTCAGAAAGGATCAGGAAACACAGCAAGTGATGAGAAATTTAGCAAGCAACTGAAAAGCAGGAACAAGGGTTAACAGTGTTATTATCAACTAGGTCTAGGTCTCCTATGTGATGTTATCCTAGTTAGCATGTTAAAAAGGCCAACATTAATTAGAACAATAATGAATTTCCTTATTTTTCAATTCAACAAATCAGCAGATGAACAATTAATAAAATGTATTATTTTACTTGGCTAATGAATGCCTCAGCAATTTAGAAGAGACATCTTTCCAAACTCCAGTCAGTAGTGTTTGCTACCTTTAATAACTGAATAGTGAATTATTTGAATTATATACCTTTCTACATTAAGACCTAGGAGGTCTTTAACTCTCAGATACTTGGTTAATTGTCTTTAGAGTCCAGGCACTCCTATTAAAACTTGAAGTACACATTAATGTGAAATTTTCATGGGGGTTATGGTGCTCTCTTCACACGTAGAAGACCCCAACATAATCCTATATTTAAATACATATTAGTTCATAGAGGGAAGCAACAGAAGTGCAACACAACGTTTTCTTAGCAAATACACACAACATGATAAATTCCACAGTATATATACAGTCTAAATTTGCAGCATAAGTCTTCCTACTGTTCTATTAGTGTAAAAGTCATGAGTAATATACTTATGATAAGAACAAAGATATTAAAATGTTAAAGATAAAATATTTATGCACAAAGTAATTTCCTGCCATGCTAACTTACTATTTTAGTTTCTAGGGGATTCATCTGAACACACACAGATTTGGGCCAACAAGATGGTTCTGAATGTTATTGCAAATTAGCTGCATATCTTCCACTGGCAACACTGACTTTTAAGTCTCAAAATTACAGGCTCCCATTACATTCTTAACCATGAGAGTATCTCTATAACACCTGTTTAAATTCCAGAGGCCAGGAAATTATTTTTCAAAACTGGCAATTCACTGATATCAAACAATATCATTATCCCTCTAACAATGAAAAAACATTCAGAATTCTTCATTTAAAAGTTTGTAAATATGACAATGTAACCCAGGTTTAAATTCATTAAACACGGTAAAATAACAGTGTAATGGCTAACACAGAAATTAGGCATTCCAACATACTGATAGCCTTTTGTTAGTTCTTGTTTGGGTTTTGGTGGATTTTGTTTTGGGGTTTTTTTCAGGTTGGCGGGGTTTTTCTGTTTCTTCTGTTTTTATTTTCTCTTTCCCTTAAAGCACCACCATAATATTATTGTCTAAGATTTCTTGACATGGGTATGTTGTGAGTGGTTTATTGTTTTGATTTGTGGGGTATTTTACACTGTTTTATCAACAATTACTCCCTGGAGGAAATTCGAGAAATTTGCCTTGAACATTAAAAATTCAAATGCAGAGTAGGAAAGAGAGACTGATGGGATTCTCAGTGTAGAAAGGAGGAAATTAGAAAGTTACTGAAAAAGTAGAACTAAACTTCTTCATTTACACACATTACTCAGAACTTACACCAGTTCTTCCACATAACAGTTTGATGCCTCCAGACATTTCAGTTAATCAGACTGCTTGAAACAAACTACACACAGCTTTCATAAAACCTACTAAACGTTCAATCTCTATGACTGGAAAGCCATAAACAGAAATAAAAGGAGACATGCCTCAGATAAGTACAAAGCCAGGTGTTTGATACCTTCCTTTTTGGATAACAGTCATCTACTTTTATATTACAGATGCACATACTCTACAAAGCAAAAGAAACAAATTACAAGATTAAGGAAAAAAACAAACCCCAAACCCACAACTCCCTAATTCTCGCAGGCTGTATTTAGAGTATCATAGCAAGTCCTTCAGCCATGCAGAGTGAGCAGCTATGTAGCTATGGCTGGAACATACGAAGCAGAAATAGATGCAACAGATTTCTGTTTCTCATTGAAGCAATTTGTGCTACAAACACAGCTGCATTACAGTTACCACTACACTCAAATAACCACACAGCCACAGTAAACAGAGGTGGTATTTCTAAACTTCTATTTACTTTCTGAGATGCTGTTTAGTATTAACCAGTGAGGCTTCAACACAGAACTATACATAACAGGCACAGATTTCAATACTTGTTGTACTAGATCAGCATTGCTGCTGAGGAGCGTCTTTGTTTTTGGACACAAAATTTTAGGAGGAAGCACTCCGGTATGAACTCCTCCTCCAAAGGGAAAAGGGCCTGCCGTTTTCCTCCACCAATGGGACAAATTGGTAACAAGAAGTGAAAGTGGGAAAAAACCCCAAACTGTTTATTAACACAAAACAAAACAGGGTAGAATGGGGAAAAAAAAAAAAACTCAAAATACAACAAATGCCCGGCAGGGAACAGAGACACAGGTTCGGACCCACCAGAGCCACCCTGCAGGCTCCCCGGACTGGAGGGAAGGGAAGGGAAGGGAGGCAGTGAGACAAGGGGGAGGAGAGAGGAAAAAAAACAAACAAAAAAATCCAACACAACCTTTTTCCAGATAGTCAGAGGGAAAAAAAAACAAAACCAAAAAGCAGCACAGCGCTCCCGGCGCACTCCCTCCCGAGCCCCGCCGAGCCCCCCCTGAGCCATTGGGCCCCACCGTTCAACTGCCCCACACTTGGGTCCTGTGGCTCTCGCCCTGCTCCCCAGATCCATCTTAAAGACACAATGTCCTTAGGCATTAAGTGGATGGTTAAGGAATAGAGTGGCTTCATAACATCACCCCAGGACAGGAAACACTTAAGTCTACTCAAAAATCAGAGGCCCATTATTACATATGCTGAAAAAAATACATCTTGTGTCTGCAAGTCTACCAAGTATCAAAACCAAGTAAGACTATTACACTAATATATCATTATATTTGAGTTATTTCTTAATATTTTGTGGCTTTGGGGTTTTGTTTGTGTTTGCCTGTTTTTTTTAACTCAAATACCAAGACTGTGTTGGTCAAATTATTCTATTTTCTGGGAAAAATAGCAGGGGACATAGAAATGTAAGAACACTCCCTGGCATTCATCCCTTCCTGAAGCATGACAGAAATTTCTTAACTTAAAGAAAATGTCTTTTGATCCACAGAGAAGCAGTAAAAATCCTTTCCTTATTGGCACATTTATCAGAACAATGTTCTTTGCTGGTTCTTCACATTCCTTGCTTTGTGCATTTACCCATAGGAAGAACAAAATCCTTTCAAATGGCTTCAGTCTCACAGATGCTTTGTTTAGACATCTGCACTGTCCTGTGAAATCAATCTCACCATGAACATGTCTATATTTAGACCCCTGAACTGCACAAGTGTTTTACAGAAGAGTTGCAGTTGCATAAATACAGGCCAAGGACCACCAAAGCTTTGTCTAATTCATGCTCTGACAACACTACTGTGAAGGCCACTGGCTGGCCCAATGACCTTGCAGAATCATCCTCTGACCGATCATCATATACCTCTGAGATGTAAGGAGGAACCAGAAAGCAGAAGCAAGCCAAGAGAAGCAGCGAGGTCGACTGTTGGATAATTGCTGTGGACTGGATGCGAATGATAAGATAGGATGTTAGAACTGACAACTGTGCAAGATGCTGAAACTAATTAATTAGTTATGCCACTTTTGGAAATAACGCTATGCTATTTTTAGAACAGCATATATGTCAAAAGAGTATAAATGTAGCTGGTGTTACAATAAAGCCAGACGAACACAACGCTGACTCATTGTTGTGGTGTTCTTTGTCCACCTCGATAGTAACTAGCACGCCACAAGTGGTGACCATGATGTGATCCGGAGAGCCAATGTGATCCAGAGAACTGATGTGATCCAGAGAGCCGACATGAACCAGAGAGCCTGCGTGCTCCAAGAAGCCTGCAGAGAGAGCAGGAGAGCAGCAGGACGAGGTGCCGTGGAGGCAGAGGCCAGTGCAGCAGAGAGACAGGGAGTCTGCCGAAGGTCTGGACCTGTAATTGATACTTGGAATCAAGGTGAGCCACTGAGGACTAACCCATAGTGGGGAACAATTTAACAAGGGAAGAGAAGACCATAGTGTCTACTTGGGAGTTGCTTTTGCGACGTACTTGAGATAAACCTTAATAAGGAATTGGTGGGGTTAGTGGAGTTTGGAATGGCAAGAGGGTATTTTAAGGAGTCAGGATCGCTGTTTCAGGAACAGCAATGGAGAGAATATGGTGATTGTTTGTGGAATTTAGCTATAGACGAGAATAAAGAAGCTAGGAAGTTAATGAAGCCATGGAGAGCAGTTACTAATTGCATAAAGCAATATCAGGTTGAAAAGCAGGTAGCAGCAGTTGCTACAGCTCATTTAGAAGGCAAATTCCTCCCCCCGCTGGAGTCCCCGGGCTCTCTTCTTTTTACAGTTCCAACAACGTACTGTTACAAAGACTACAGACTTTGCGTTGCAGAGCGTGCTGCTTTGGGCAAAAGACCAGGGTTTTCCTGCTTTCGCTAGCATTGCCCTTAGTGTGTCAGCATGGCAATCTGTGGGATCAAAACTGTGGGATGCAGTATCTTGTGGAGACAAAAAAGCCCAGGGGCTGGCCACGACCTGGCGGCTGCTATATGAAACCTGAAAAAAACTGGAAGGAAGAACAAGTTGAGAGGGAAAAGGACTTAGCAGAGTCAGAATGCCCAAGAGAAGAAGCAGAGGCAGATTCCCAGGACGTTTCGCAATTACGGGCGGAAGAGAATTGTACCAAGCCACTGACTCCTGCTAAAAAGTATTTGTCTCCTAAAGATTATGTAAAACCTTCCTATCTGTTCCCTAATGACTCTGTGCAGCAGCAGCAGCCAGTTTATCTGTCTCCGGCTGACCAACTTGCTGCCAGCCAACTTGCAAAAATGAAATTGACTGAGCTGATACCCACAGCTCCATTACCCCTATCGCCTCCTCCGGCAACCCCTCCATCAGAGGAGCCGCAGTATGGCCTAAATTTACCTATACCATGTGGGTCAGAGAGTGACAACGAGGAGGGGGGCAACATGTGGGTTGCTCAAACTTGTGAACGGGAATTGGGAGGGAGTTTTCGCAGTTGCAGGAGCTATGCTTCTCGTAAGCATTGGACTTTACCTCCTTGTCAAGTTACAGTGCAGCCTTGACAACCAGGGTGAATTTGGGAACAAGTTAAAAGAAAGGCTCTGGGGTGTGGAGATTGGGATACAGTGGAATGATTAGGAGTGCCCAGGGATGGCATGGCAGAAGCGGGGAACGCAGCAGAAGTCACTCAGGTGTTTCCAGTGTTTAAACAGGGTCGAATCAGCCTGATAGTCATAATGTGCTTGCTTAGAAAGTAGTTCAGGACATAAAAGCGGAAGTTGCAAATATGGATTGGGATCTCCTGAAATTAAGCAGATTTTACAAGTCATAAACACAGACTTGCTCACTCCTTTTGATATTAAACATCTAGCCCAAGTGTTGTTTCAACTGGTCCAATTTGGGGTGTTCAAGAGCCATTGGCGACAACTGGCAGAAAAGACAGCCATGGAAAACTTGGTGTGCCCACTGGGGACACCGGGGGAGTCAGAGTGGAAGCCTTAATGGGCGCAGGCATATTTGCAAACCCCAATTTGCAAGCCTGCTGGGACCCTGCAGTGCTTGAGCAATGCCAAAGGGTAGGCATGAGAGCATTGACAAAACCCACCAAAATGGCTTCTCCTAAACCTCGATATGTGTCAATAGTGCAGGGAACAAAAGAGCCATTTTTGCAATTTGTGGAAAAAATTGCTGCTGCCCTGGAAAAATAAGTCAAAAATGAGGAGTTGTGGAATATGTTATGTAAGCAGTTAGCAAAAGACAATGCAAATGAAGATTGTAGAAAGATAATAGATACTCTCCCAGGGGATCTCACATTGACCGACATAATTACCACTTGCTCGAAAGTCGGTACAGTGGAGCACAAAATGTCTCCTCTGGCTGCGGTCTTAAGACCACAAAAATGTTTTGCATGTGGGCAAAAAAGACATTTAAAAGCAGATTGCAAATAAAAGCAAGCAGGGCAGAAGCAGAAAGGGGCTGGGAGTGCAGGAGCCTTCTCGCAATCAATGCAGAAAAATGGGTCATTTTGCAAAACAATGCAGATCTAAATATCACGCGAATGGCCAACCTCTAGGAAATTTGGGAAACGGGAAGAAGAGCATGAAGGGGAAAAGCACGCAGACACAAGCAATTCCCCAGGGGATATTTTCCTCTCAGAACATGCTGCCAATGCAGGCTTACTCAACCAACTTAGCGAGAGCACCAAAAGAGCAGCCAGCATGTGTTTCCACAGCCGCAGCAGTAACTTTAGCCTCTTGTCAGGTGCATAAAGTTCCCTTGAATGCATACAGACCTTTAGGTCACGGACTAAGTGCACTGCTGGTGAGGAGATCAAGTGCTACTCTACAGGGAATTTTTGTGCACTCTGGAGTCATTGACGCTGATTTTACAGGACAGATTTGTGCTATGGTATCTACTCCTACACCTCCAGCTACCATTCCAGAAAAGACTTGTATTGCTCAACTTGTGCCTTTTAAGTCATGTGTTCCTAGGACAGAATAGGGAACTCACAGAGAAAGAGCCTTTGGATCCACAGGAACACCGCAGGTTTTCTGGGGCAAAGACACCTCGGGCCAATGACCAAATATGACATGCACCCTCACTTTGCCTGGTGCCAGTCCATCGCACATTCGACTCCAAGGTTTGATTGATACAGGCGCTGATGTCTCCATCATTTCCTTTTCTGCATGGCCTTCTACTTGGCCTCTAACTCCTCTGGGGTCAGACATCGCAGAGCTGGGAGGAAAAACACAAAGTTATTTATGTTCAGAACCTGTACTGATTAAAAGTGAGGAAAGACAGACAGCTGCAGTCTGACCTTATGCTGCGGCAGCACCACTGAACTTATGGGGACGGGACGTGTTGACCGCATGGGGTGTCAAGATTGGAATGGATTTTTAATAGGGGCCACTGTGATGAGGAGCGCCTACCGCACACTGCAGTTATGCTGGCTTACTGACAAGCCTGTCTGGGTAGACCAGTGGCCTTTGAATCAGGAAAAATTAGTTGCCCTTCAATCTTTAGTACAGGAACAATTGGCACAAGGTCATATTGAGTATTCCACCATTCCTTAGAATACACCTGTGTTTGTAATTAAGAAAAAGTCAGGAAAATAGAGATTGTTGTATGATCTCAGAAAAAGTAATGCAGTGATGGAGAGCATGGGGTCATTGCAACCTCACCTACCATGATGCCCATGAGATGGGACATTTTAATCATTGATTTGAAAGATTGCTTTTTTATAATTCCTTTACATCCTCAGGACATACCGAAATTTGCCTTTACTGTACCCTCAATTTACAATGCTGAACCTGTAAAGCAGTATCAATGGAAGGTTCTGCCCCAAGGTATGAAAAAATAGTCCCACCATTTGTCAATGGTATGTAGCATAAGCTTTGTCTGGAATTCGTGAACAATTTCTGGGTTTCATATTGTTATCATTATATGGATGATATATTGGCAGCAACACCCACTCGAGAGGCATTGCCAAGGATACAACCACAGTTGCTCACTGCCTTGTATTCATACGGATTGCAGGTGGCTCCAGGAAAAGTGCAGCAGCACCCTCCTTGGAAATATTTAGGAGTCAAAATCCTAGAGTAAACAATCCAGCATCAAAACTTTGAACGATGCTCAAAAATTGTTGGGAGTCATCAATTGGTTGTGTCTTTATTTGGGACTGACCACAGATCAGTCATCTCCTCTGTTTAATACATTGAAAGGAGACACAGATTTAAATTCACCTCGAGCCCTAACTCCTGAAGCACAGCGAGTGCTGGATGATATCCAGCAAGCAGTTCCTACACGAGAAGTTTACAGAATAGATCCATCCATTGATACCACTGTTTTTATCACTATTCTGGATCTTCGTCTGACAGCTATCATTGGCCAGTGGAATGACCATTGGTCTGACCCACTGCATATATTAGAATGGATTTTTTTACTTCGTCAACCAAAAAAGACAGTTCCCACATTATTTGAACTAATTGCTCAGTTAATAATCAAATGTCATCAATGATGTATGCAACTTATGGCTAAGAATCCAGAAAAACTTGTACTTCCAGTACAACAAGATAACTTTGAATAGATCTTTGCTAGTAGCGCTCCACTGCAAGCATTATTACAGAGTTTTGTGGGACAGATTACCTATCACTTGCTCAGTCATAAATTGTTGCAGTTAGCAAAGTCAGCTTCTCTGTCTTTCCATCCAAAAAATAGCCATGTGCCACTGCAGGGACCTACTGTTTTTACTGACGGGTCAGGGAGAACTGGAAAGGCCATCATCACCTGGAAAAATGATTCAGGATGGCAGGTGCTGGAAGGTCATGAGTCAGGCTCCGCTCAGCTTGTGAAACTGAAGACCACAACCGTAGCATTTCAGCGATTTTCTCATGTACCACTGAACCTTGTTACTGATTCAGCTTATGTTGCAGATGTAGCACAGCGTATAGATTGCTCACTTTTAAAGGAATTTAACCATGCAATCTTTTTTTCCCTATTGAAATCTTTACTTCCTGCCATTCAAAATGGAGTGCATCCTTATTACATTCTGCACGTTCAAAGTCACACTGCCAGGTTTTATAGTGGAAGGTAACTCTAGGGCTGATAAGCTTGCTAATCCTTCATGGGTAGCACCTCAGTCCGACATGGTAGCACAAGCCAAAGCATCACATGATTTTTTCCATCAAAGTGCACGTACTTTGCAGAAGCAATTTTCACTCACACCTACGCAAGCTCGTGACATTGTTAATTCATGTCCTGACTGCCAGGGATTCGCTGCACCTTTGCCCATCGGTGTCAATCCCAGGGGTCTTCAGGCACTGCAGCTCTGGCAGACAGATGTCACTCATATTGCCGAGTTTGCCCATCTCAAATATGTGCACATCTCCACTGACGCTTTTTCTTCTGCCATCTGAGCATCTGCTCACATGAGAGAGAAGAGTTGTGATGCTATCGTGCATTGGCGGACGGCTTCTGCTGTTTTGGGACTGCCTTCTTCTATAAAGAATGATAACAGTCCTGCCTATACCTCAGTGAGGACAAAGCAGTTCCTACAACTATAGGGTGTAAACCACAAATTTAGTATCCCTCATTCACCCAGGGGTCAAGCTATTATTGAACATGCTCATAGCACCTTGAAGGGCGTTGCAAAAACGTGAAGGGGGAATGATAGGGGAACCCCCCCACACAGCAGACTGCAAAAAGCCTTGTATACCATTAATCATCTTACAGTACCTTCTGATTCTGACATTCCAAATTTTTTGAAACATTTCCTCTCTTTCCGGTCAGATGGACCTGTGACCTTCCCTCGAGGAAAGGTATGGATAAGAGATCTAATCACCAATAAGTGGGAGGGTCCTTGGGACCTTGTCACTTGGGGGCATGGGTTATGTCTCCACAGATACGGGAACTCGCTGGCTTCCAGGCTGGTTTGTGAGGCCTGACCTATGATAAGCTCGGATGGCAGACCAGCAGTGCGATCAGGTCACAGGAGAAAATGAAGTGACCTGAAACTTTTGTGGTAATAGCCACGATCATTTGCCTCTGCAGTAAAGGAGGAGTGGCACTGCTGCCTCCATTGCCACAAGGAAATGTTTGGGTGACTTTAGCTAATGCTATAAATCAATCTTCTTTATGTATGTTGCTTGCCATGCCATGCTCTCCCTTCCAAACACGCTTGGTGAGAGTGCTTCTGAGCGCTGAAACCTTGCTGAAAAACCTTGCCAGTGGGACAGATAGTATGGGAAAAAAGCTATCACCTACAGAGAAACTGCTTGAGCCACAGGAAGTTGACATTTTAGGTTCTAGTCACACACACTTGTGTGACATTTTTCTTATGCACAGCCTGGTGCCTATAATGGCTCAACACAGAAGGCTTCACCGCTGCAAGCTTGGTATGGCAACACATCTGCTTGGTGTAATAAAAGCTTAGGTATCCCACTTGGAAATAATCAGGTAGCAAGACAGCTGTCCCACAGGATTTTTCTAATATATGGAGACAGGGCATGGGCAGGCCTCCCATCGACTTTGATAGGTGGACCCTGCACTATTGGGAAACTAACCATATTGTTTCTGAATATATCTACAGCCCAAGGCCTTGCATCTCCTTTACATCAGCAGCAGCGAGCCCTTTCTCAATTTTCACCAGAGTGTCAGGATAATGTAGAATTTTGGAAAATTGGGAAGTGAGTAATCACATCTCTCTTTCTCCCTGGGGTGGCAGCAGCAAAAGCTTTAGCAACGCTTGGTAAGTTAGGTTGGTGGTTGGCAAAGCAAACTAACGAGGCATCAGGAGATTTAGCAAAATTTCTAACTGCTGTTCAGTCCGTACGCCATGCGAGGTTGCAAAATGGTACAGCTATTGATCTTTTGCTTTTGGCTCATGGGCAAGGGTGTGAGGATTTTGAAGGCGTGTGTTGTATGAATTTATAAGATTATTCAAAATTGATTTTCACAAGCATTCAACAATTGCAAAAAGGAATAAGAAAGTTGGAAGAGAGTAGTAGCTGGTTTGATAATTTGTTTAATGGTTGGGGTAGCATAGTATGGTTCAAAGACAGGCTAAAGGTGGGAGGACTGATATTACTGTTTGTGATATTATTGCTGTTGTCGGTGCTGTCATTCCTTCATTGTCATTCCTGCAAAGGGCCCTGCAGAAGAGAGCAAACACTGTGTTCATGGTTCAAAAACAGAAAGGGGGACTTTGTGTGAAGCCTGTTGGCTGGCCCAATGACCTTGCAGAATCATCCTCTGACCACGAACCAATCATCATATATTCCTGAGATGTGAGGAGGAACCAGAAAGCAGAAGCAAGCCAAGAGAAGCAGCAAGGTTGACTTGGATAATTGCTGTGGACTGGATGCGAATGATAAGACAGGATGCTGGAACTGACAACTGTGCAAGATGCTGAAACTAATTAATTATTGCTGTGCCATTTTTGGAAATAACGCTATGCTATTTTTAGAACAGCATATATGTCAAAAGAGCATAAACGTAGTTGATGTTACAATAAAGCAAGACGAAGACAACGCTGACTCATTGTTGTGGTGTTCTTTGTCCACCTCGATAGTAACTAGCATGCCACACACTACCTCATTTCTTTTCACTACTTCTCTTCCTCCACTCCCCACTCTTGCTGTAAGTAAGTATATTTTTGCATTCTTGTTTCCTTCTCACCCTAGCATCTCTAATGGGGTAGCTATTTACCACACTGCTGCTGATCAGATTGCTGTCATTTCAGTACTGCTTTATGTGCTACATACATCAGATTTTTTATTTGCTGGCAGGAAGTCTGAGCAATGTGTCCTCAGCAAGGATTCTCTTATTTTCCTCATTACTTCCTGAAGAAGTTGCAAGACATGTATAATCATTCACAGGATTTCTTGCAGAGTGCTTTGGGTAAATTCATCACATTGAGTTATTCTGCTCTCTGATAAATATTTGAACCTGAAAAAAAATGTTTAAGCCAAGATAGACAGTTTGAAAATAATAGATCCTTGGAGGAGAGCAGCCTTGAAGAAGAATTACAGCCTAAAGAAGACACATTAAAAGTCTAGGCAAATCTTGTGGCAAACTCTGTAAACATACCCAGCATGGCCATGAAAGAGATATCCAGCAGTAATTTTGGAGAAAGGGCAATTTTGTCCCCCTCAAAAGTTGTTTTCCAGTACCAACTACCACAGAAGATTCTATCATAATGCTTCAGAATTCCCACCACAAGCACTGTCCTGTTCCTACTACACAGAGGAGATTATGGTTTTAAGTGTGCTGCTCTCACAGGAAAGAGTGTAGTGTCTAACATTTTCTAGGGTTGGGACAGCAACAGCTTGTCATAAAAACATCAGATATAAGGTTCTGCTTACTTCCTTTTCATAGGATAGTCACATTGTTGGTTCCCCTTTTAATCCTTAATAATTTATTAAGGACAAAGGAAATCAGACTCAGATTATGAGTTTTGAGCCAAGATTTAGACTACAGAATGTACTATAATATTGCATGTTAGCATAAGCATAGAAATTCTTACAATCTATTAGTTTAATTCCCCATTCCTCCCTTCATACGTAAGTGCTCACAATTAGTTTCTTTCCCTTAAATAAAAGGAGAATTTGTAAAACATTAGAGTAATGAAACTTAATCCTTACACACCTCTGTCAGCATAAGTCTTTTTATCTCCCTCAATGAGTCATTTAAATATTAATTAGAAAAAGTGAAAGCATAGATTTTCTCAAGATTGCTTTACTAAAAAAGATCAGATTCAGTGCTTTTCACTGAAGAAAGTGAGCTGAGACATCAAAGTGAGCAGGACCTTATTCACCAGCTCAGGAGACTGACTGTATTTACCCCACAGTGAGACAGACACCAGACATCTGGATTTAACTGGTCAGTTCTAGTCACACCAACTGTATTTTGTTTGCATAACTTTATAAGTAATTACTTTGTTACAATTTCTTGCTGTTATGGCTTCAGTCAGTATTGTCTTGTTTATGCTGTTAATATCAAATTTAAGAGCTGTAGCATGCCAAACAAACAGAAGCTTCAGAAGAGGCTGCTAAAGAGATCCTTTAATAGGCCCCCTTATAATTACACCTTTATCATGAACACAAATGCATCAAAAAACGGTTTAAAACTTAAATCCTTAGAAGTAGCCCAAAAAACCACCTGGATAGGACATCAGTGAATAGCCATTTGAATCACAAAACATGATCATAAATGAACCAGACACACTCTCCAGTCTCCATGACACAACCCCACTGTTCCAGACAGTTGTGTTCCAATAATCTAAAGTCATCTGCAAGAAATTGTCAAACAACCTAGAAAATGTGAATCATCCTTTGTCTTTTATTAAATTTGCTGTTGACATCTCAGGTGAGCACACTGGCTTCCTAAAGCTGATAGAGCACTTAGACAATAGGTACTTCAATGCATTTTGGGCTTTTACCTTTATCAACACACAAACTCTGCATGTTTATGTAAAGTCTGAGCATGAACATTTTTTTCAAATTCAGGTTTTTGCAAAACCACCAGTATTGGACAATTATCTACACCCTCAATTTATTGAAGCTGACATGAAATCCATCAGGAGTCTCACACAAAGGCCAAAATCATGGCTTCTAGAATTTTATGACCCCATAGCTCAATCTAATTCCTTCAGTTTGAAACTGCTTGAATGAACTTCGAAATTGTGCTAAGTAATAATGTCTTGGGTCATTAACTTTAACACTGCCAGCTTGCCCTCATGATTGCATTTACTTTAATTAATGTAAGTTAGTAATTAATGGCACACTTAAGAGAAAGGACTGCTTTAGCATATCGCTAGTTTTTAACAAATAAAGCAATCTCAAAGTGCTTCAGGCAAGACTGGAGATAATCTCTTGTAGGTGGCAAGTGCAGAGACAAAGAGGCTAAGCCACAGTGTTTTGTGAGGTTTTTTATAAATTTAGGTGTAACAGGTTTAATTGTCATGTTACAAACATAGCCCACATTTTTATCACATTTCTTTTGATTTTTGAAATACTAAATTGATTAATAATAAAAAATTCAGCATGCATCCACTGATTCTATGTAAAATTATGAAACTATTGGAGAGAGAAGTGTTAGTTATTCTACCATAGCAATGAGGAAAATCAAAATAGAACGCATTAAATAACTGCTTACCAACATCCTACTACTCTGAACAGCTCTTTTGCCAGAACACTTGATGTTCAGACCACATTCTCCCCTCATCCATCTTTTGAAAGGTTTCAACTTCTGGTGAAAGTTTGACCAAGCCAAATTTTATTCAAGGGATGAAGGTCTTCAAAACCACTTTATGTAATTCATAAGTTTTTGAGGAGAAAAAAAATCTAAAAAAGAAGATACTCCCACTAGTACATATAAATTTACACATAAGAACAATAGTATGGTATATGGTAGAAAGCTCATTTTCTAAATCCTCTTCTTCTTAAAAATACTAATTCACACAGTGACTTCAAACTTGAAGACTGCTTACTACATTTTCCAAAGCCAAGAGGAGTTTCTTCTGTGTCAATGTAGCATTTAAACAATGTATTTGAAGAGAATACTCGTTGACAGACCTGGATCAATTACCTGAACTGGTAGATTGTACAACACCACATTGACATGAGACACAATTTAATGCTAGAATGAGATATCAAGTATACCTGATACACAAAACAGTAACACAAAAGGAAGCTCATCAAGTGGAAAGCTCATTTCTTTAACTTTTCCTTCTCCATCCTGAAAGACAAAATGAGAGCATAGGCCTGCTTAGGTCTGCATGACATTATCACAATAACCATTATCCCAAATGTTTTCACTGGCAGGAGATGAGAGACTACAGACCTAAGAAGAAAAAGTAATTCCAGATATAAGATTTCTTTTGGATGATTCAGAAAGCCATCTGTCTGCCAGCATTAAGAACAATTTACTTTGAGAGCCATCTGTGGGAGACAACTGCACCTGAAGTCTGGCAGAAAGCACATTTTTCTTTTAATGACTCATTAGCTCATTTTCTCCTCTGAGAAAATTCCTGTCTTCAGAGAGGAGGTCAAAATATTGGGAGAAAAGTGAGAGAAAAATGGCAAAAACTAAAGGGACAGCAAGGAACATTAAAAAAATGTGTTGGAGAGGGAGGTGCACCACATGCCCTCAAACCTTTCATTTTTGTATTTCCTTCCATAAGACTGCTCCTCCCTCTGTCACAACAATGATGAAGGATTCATCTGGAGATGTGAAATGTCATGAACAGGTGGGTGGGAGTCCTTTCAGTCATGTGTAACCAGGGAGGAATCTCAGATGCTCCTCAATAAGTCCCAGCATTCTGGTCCATGTACCATCCCCTAGGTCTGCAGGCAGATTCTGGCAGTGCAGAAGAATAAGCTCTACTCCCATTTGTGAGCTTGGTTTTAAGCATCTGTTTAGATTAAGTGCAGAGATATAAAACTGTCAGTGGACTCTGATGTGCAGTCTAAATATATATTTGAGAGCTATAGAATAATTGTAAAAACATAAATAATCATGGAAACTTTACAGGCCTGACATTAGAAATCAAATCATTGCAGATACTCAAAACCTCTAAATCTAAAATCCAGATTGCCTAAGTACAAGCTAAAGCTGGAAAATTACTTTAAACAGATACTTAAGGACAGGAGAACTCTGAGAAAGTTATGAATTAAAGCAGTCACTACAGTAATGGTAAGACAGTCTGCAGAAGTGACAGTTACAGTATTTTCATCCAGGTATCAGTGCCAAGAGCTATCACAACAGGGGGCCCCTCTATTGCCACAAGGGTCATCCTGGCCACTTGACTTCATTATAGTCACCCTTCATCTCTACTACCCAGAACAGGGTGTACTAACCAAGACGATGCTGACCACGGCGTACAAATTGCCTGGCATCAAAATCACTCATCATTCTCACATTTGAATGCAATATCAGGCAATGCATTTCTGAAGGAACAGAGCCAAACAAGTCAGACTAAATTAAAGCAAGGACAACTGAAGATTACCTTGTTAATATGTAGAAAAGATACCAAGATAAAACAACAGAAAAAAATTATTATCTGTGTTCATCTATATGTATAGAGATACAAAAAAAATTTAAGAGGAAAATTAACAATGTGCAATGATTTAGAATACTTTAAGCTGGAACAAAAAAATGCCAAGCAATGAACTGTAGCTTACTATCACACAGCAGATAGGAAAAAGTCTGAGCAAATCAATTACTCCAAGTTTTATCTCTCTTCTAGAAATTCTGCCACAATTCCCATTTAAGAGATGCACTTTTCAAACTTCCTTCAGATGTAATAGCAACTGGTGTCATCAGTAAAGAATGAACGATATGTGACAGAGGTTACTCAGTCAAGGGGCATGATCTTGGTATTTCTATGATGCTATTTTACCTTGGTTTCTCACATACCTTTTACAGCTTTCATATATCAGTGTTAACACAGCACTTTAAAATGTGGTTTCTTTAAAACTGCATGTTGGACAGCCCCATCCATCATGTTGGTGCTATTTCAGAGAAAACATTTGGGGATAGATATGGATGTATATGGCATCAAGCTCTGAGCTGATGCTTCAGAACAGCTTTGTCAAACCTTATCAAAAATGACCATTTTTTCCTTTGCTTTGCACACAGACCTCCTACATGGAATTGAAAAGCCCAGAGCTTCTGGAGAAGTCATCTGGAAATCACTTCACAGTTAGAACCACAGTGTAATCCTTCCCCTTGACAAGATGTATTTCAGGAGAAGTGACAATACTCAAGGGCTTTCATTCCAGCAAATTTCAGGAAACTGACCACAATGGAGTTTCTAATTCTCTGTAGGTAATGCATTTTAAAACTCAATGTAACATAGTTTAAGTAGGTATTAATATTAAAAACAAAAATGAATACAAATTAAACTAGTTTCATATTTCTGCTCCACGGACACTGAATTTGATTCAAGTACTGCAATATGTGACACATGTGGAGTAACAGAAGTCACCCAGTTTCAGCATGCCTACATGTACAGGCTTCAGTGGCGCACACAGAGGCTACTTATTATGCCCCATCACACTGAACAGCAATGAACAAAGAGTGGGCTATAATTAGTTCTTCACTGGTTTTGCAGTAAGGCTTGCACAGGTTTGTGTTTGGGGCCGTGCTTTTGTGGGTTAGAGTTTTTAAGAGTGAGCAGAGTTGGAAATTGTTGGCAAGCTTACAAAAATAATACAGATGAAGTCTGACAGGAGTCAGAGTGCTAAGCTAAGAGTTGCTGTAATTGAAACATCAGGCAATGGAGCGGCTGATTAAAATCAACATTTTCATCTGACTATTTTGGCCCTCCAGGACATGGTCCAGAAACCAAATTGCTAGAAATTAGTCATGCCTTGCTCATTACCCCAAAGGCATACAGGAATTTGAACACATAACTTGAAAAACTTCCTGTTGTTCAAATAGGATACTTTTAAAGAAAAGGGACATTAAAAACCCCAAAAAAACCCCAAACAACAAAACCATCCAAAACCACAAAAAAAACTTACCAGTTTTAGACAGATCCATAATATTTCCTGTGTCCCTTTCAAAAATGTTTCTAGTGGACATCTGTTGGTGTAATATGTATCCTACCCACCTCAGGATTAAAAGTGTATCATTCATAGTTTTACCATCACTATGCAGAGAAACAGTGTAGTCAGTAACTAAATTTTGGAAAGTCATGAAGAAATTCTAATACAGATTAAAGTACTGAAAACAGTATCAGATACACCGCTTTCATCTCCAGTGCATTATTTGTATAAGTCTTAAAGTAAACTAAGTATATATAACATACACAAGATGTTACATCACATGTATGGAACACATATGTATGTATATATATCAAAGCTGTAGTAGGAGGAAGAATAAGTCCCTAAAACCAGCAAAAGATACCATTATTTTACTAGAAAGGAACAGTTTTCTTGAATTTTTTAATTTTAAGATCTGCATACATCACATGAAGTCCTAAATTGAGCAGAGCCCAAGAGCCTTTTCTGATCACTAGATTACCAAGGCATGAAGATAGAAGTTTTATTAAATCCATAAGATTATATTATTAAATAATGAACTAAGGTTTGGGACTTAGAATTTTTGGGAAAAAAATTAAGGCAATAACGATTCATGTAGTTTTTGAAATTGCTAACATCAGGCTATGCTTTAAATGTAATATGAAACTACTGTACAGCTTTTGAGTTACACATAATTCTAGATGATTATTTAGCCTCTTTCAAAGCCAAGGAAAGGTTATATTTCCTAGACCTTTTTTCCCCTCTTTGAGTCAGTAACAATCCAACGAGGCCCCAAGTCTAGAGAGGTTCCATTTGTTTCCAGACTCACTATTTGTAGAGCCACTAACTTCCTGCAAGAATCTTTCCTTTAAAACAAACATTAATTTGTCAAGGTCAGACTAAAATAAACTTGCTCTGTGATTCACACAATAAAAAATTTCCTTTGTGAATACAAACTAGTATCCTCAAAGCACGTCTCAACTGAAAACAAACACTGAAGGCTTAGATTTCCTATTCTTCCTTATAAATATTGAAAATTGTACATCAGAAAAGGTTTCATGAGAGTGCTTTTCCTAAGTTTGCCTCTAGCATCCAAGACATACATGCACCAAGATCAACTGAAATGCAGCAATATCACATTAACACTAAATAAACAGTAAAGCCAAACAGTCAAAAATTAGTTTTGAAATTTTCTCCTCCAATTTATAATTACTCTGGCAAGTCCTCTAGGAAGATAGGTAAAAGCAGAGCTGTTGCATGACAAACAGTGCATTACTTGTGACAAACAAGGCAGCCTTTACTACTCCTGTGCCATGAATAAATATCATAACCAACCAATGCCTACCTGAGAAGTAGGCTACCATCAATATAATATGTTTATTATCTATAATTCAAATGAGAAAAAGTTATGTTTCAATGATCCATGATATTTAAAACCATGGTGGTTGACTGCAACTATCAGCACCACAGCAGGATATATCGCATGCAGCAAGAAAGTAATTCCATTTCCAAAGGGCTCTCTTGAAACCAATTTTGAAGTGCCTAAACACAAAAAAAATCCCACAGAAAGATTGCTGTAACAGCATATTAAGCCTATACTATCCATGTGCACATTATAACTTCAAATCTTATTATTCTGGAAAAGTGATATAATTAAAATCCTAAGTTTGGTGGCAGGGTGTTTTTTTGTTTGTTTTGTTTTTTGTTTTGTTTTGTTTTTTTGTTTGTTTGTTTGTTTTAACATCCTGAGCTGGGAGAGATCCACAAGATTATCAGAAACCTTCATCTAAACTTAGAGATCAAAAATTTCATCTGTCTCACAGTTAGTTTGGACTCACCAATAAGGAGAAACCTAGAAGTAGGTTGTTGGTCAGGACAGAAAGCATTTTGAAATTTGTCATCTAAAACATTAAGAAAAGAGGTTTTTAGAGTGCTGGCCACTCCACTGTCACTCAGAGGGTCCAGCCTGTATCACAAATTATGTTTCTGAAGAAACAGAATTTGAACTTACCTGCACTCCATTAACAAAAAAAAAAAAGGAAATAACCCCCCCATATTGTGTCTGTTGCATAAAGAAAACAAGCATCATCTCTACACTAGAAGTTTATTGTGAAACGTTTTTAGTATACTTAATTGCAAAGATGGGTCAAAAGTTCAGCTACTGATTTAATATTTCATTAAGCTAGGTGACACTAGCCACTCTGGTGACCTGCCATAGAGCACAGATTTAATGACTGAATTACATCTTCTGAGAATTCTTGATTACAAGGTTACTTCTGATCTCCAGTCAGACTGAGATGGTTTTTTGTTAAAGGTGTAATTCCATAACACAAAAAAATTGTTATTAGAGAAGGTAGCAGGTTTCTGTCCAATAAAGGTACATAGTTTACCTTTTAATTATTGAATCTGGAAAGAACATGTCTGAAGGGGAATTTACAGCACCTTTAAGACAATTTTTGCAATATCACTAAATTGCTAAGTTTATGAAAAACTCTGATTAAATGATAAGCACTTTCTTCTTGAACAGCATGATACCAACCAAACAGGAAATTGAGGGATCAAAATCTATGTCCTTCACATTCCAGTAAGGAAATCTAAACCAATCCTGACTGCAAAGAATCTACAATTAGACAAAAATTACTTCACAGAGAATTCTCTATAAACATCATGATATATTCAAAGACAGTTATTGTGATAATTTAGGAAGCAACAAGCTCAAAATAAGCAGTGTTTGATAACTTCTAATCAGAACCAAGCTGGGGAAAAAAAAAAAAAAAGGCTTATGTATACTTATACAGATTTAATTTTTAAAAAACAGATATGGAATTTGCAAGAACACATATCCTGTATAAAACTCAGATTCTGTCTGGGTTTTCAAGTACTCCCATCTAACAGAAAAAAAAAAAAAACAAACCCAAATTCCACAAACAAACAAACAAAAAAATTCAAGCTTAAGTTTTCAATACAATCACAGAAGCTGAAGACTGAATAGGTAGTGTGAAATACTGAATCATGAAGCATCTAAAAGCTCTTTTGTGGATCAAGCCATTAAATCAGAGGCTAGAACAAAACCAGCCAGAAGTGTCCACATCTCTCTAGAACTGGCATAATCCAAGGAACAAGCAAGCAGGCTTTCTGCTCTCTCCAGCAGCAGGAGCAGGTTTATTTCCATGATATCTCTTATTCTAAAGTAATAGGGATACTGCACATGTAGCTATCATTATGACAGTACAGCTTTTAGGAAATCAAGCAATGCATTTTACAGGGTTTATTTCAAGATCAAAATAATTAATCCTCACTGATGGCAAGGGGTTTATTTCAGGGTTCAGGGTTTTGCTGTTCTTTTTGAGTTAAGGCAGTTACTCCATCTGTTGAACAATGCAAGGGAGTAGAGGAAAGACGTGAAAAAAAGTAATCTTTCTGCTTCTCTTTTGCAAACTGGTCACTTTTTTAACCTCATCTGTGGTTTTTACAGCTAAGAGACAACACTCCTGAATCCTGAGCACCCAACAGACCACAACTACAGCAAATATGTTACTTGCCATAAATGCGGGCTAGCAGCAGATGCCCAAAGACAGCTCTTCAAAATAAAAACATTTTTCACACTATAAAGTTATTTTTACTGATAATTCCAGATACCATAAGTGTAATCCAGTTTTCAGCAGGATGACCATTGCTTCAAGCCTAATAAAAATTTTAGTTTCATTTACAAGAGTTATTTACACTGAAAAGCAATTTCAGACTCTCTGGCTTCTAGGTTTAAAGTTAGGAGGTAATTTTCACTCAATATATTCCCTGAAAATCATGACTATTTTTTTTCCTAGATCCCTTCTTTTGTACTTCTTGTTCATCTTAATGAGATTTGAAGAAGTTATTTAAGAAGCTATGAATCACAATTGAAGATTTGGTCGATTTATAAGCAACTTAAAATACTTCATTGCAGAGCCCTAAGTCCTAAATAATAATTTTCTACATAGTGTTTAAATAATTAGCTGTTGCAAAATTAAGGTAAGCCTCCAGAACAGAGCCGTAAAATGAGTTTAGGACTAAGAGAATGCATAATATTGCATTTCTCTCATGTTGCAAGCCTTCCTCTTTTGCACATCAAGTGATTACAACTTACTACTAGGTACAAGTACACCACAATTTGTGTAGCATCTGTATTAGTGTATTACAAACACTCTTATCTTACACACTATTCCCTTCACATAATGCTGTCCTTTTCTTCAAAGAGCTGACTGTAGACAGGGAGAAGGAAAGGGAGCATTATCATCTCTGTGCAGGCAGGCAACAGGATCAGAGAAGCTTAGCTACCTGTTGGAATTGATACAAGAACCAAGCCTTTCTCCAAAGCAATCCCTGCCACAAGATTGGCATCCCTTTTAAAGCAGTCTAGGAGATTTCTAAAACACACCTTGAAATAACAAGGCAATCCACACCTCGATTCAGACTGTAATGGGTCTTTTCTGTAGAAGATAAATTGCTTAGGAAATCTAAACCAAATCCAAATTTATTCACTCTGGAAGTTACCCAACAGTCAGATGTGATCACGAACATTGATGGGGAGTAAAGATAAAAAAGCAACTGCTGAAAGGGTTCAAGTTTTATGTTTAAAACTCTACTCTTGATTTTGGTAAAAGAAAATTAATTGGAAGCCTTCTAATCTAAGTACCTATGAGAAATTTAAGATACCACAAATAGTACAGTACAAAAGATCTCATATTTTCATTGACATCACAAGAATGTTCCATCAATTTCTGAATTACAAAGTAAAGAAATAAACCACACATTAAGCAATTAAACACTAATCTCAGTCAATAATTAGACTGTTTGTGTTTATCAAGCTCTCTTCCCTGGTCCGCAGATTAAATATGGTTTTCCTAATTTTATGAGTCATAATCTGAAAAGATGGCATGAGATGAAAGTAGGAGATTGAGCAAATGACATCAGGTGTTTGGACAGATGATTTTCTAGATCAGATTATCCACCAGAAGAAGAAAAAAAAAAAAAAAGAAAATTCCACACCCCTCTTCTTCCATTTACCACCAAGGAATTAAAAAAAAAAAAAAAACCCACAAAAAATCCCCAAACCACTCTCCCCTATACAAATTAGATTTTCTGATGTATACCTATTCTTGAGATATGCATGTAGATAAAGAATTAAGAGTGGAACAGACCTCTCAGGACTCAGAAGCAACAGCCCCACATCCCAAGTCTAATATTTATACTTGCTTTGAGTGCTCACACATAGCTGCTTCTACTTTTACAAAACTTAGTTCCAGAGATTCTGTAACATTTCAGCACTGAGAAAAAAGAACTGCTCCCTATTGCTTTCTAATTTTCAGTCAGGAAGGAACTGGCAAGTGTTCACTGACTTACTGCACTGTTACAGAAAGTTTATTTTGAATATATACAACAGTGAGCTTCACCAAAAAATTCAGTGCTTGGTCTGTGTTGGCTTTATTTCATCTACTTCTGATAAGACTTAATTGACTTAATATTCCACTTCTTGGAAGAGTAAATAGCGCGAAACAAGTTTGCAAATGTACTGTAAATAACTGGGTTTATTCAAAGTATTTATTACTAGCAAATTCTACATCACTTATGCTAAGTGTGGCATGATTTTCTCACAGCTCTTGAAATAATTTTCTTAAATATGTTAGCAAACAATTCTGCTGGCCAGACTGGCTGTCCAAAACATCAGTCAAATCTTTCTTTAAAGAAGCAAACAAACATGAAGATAAAATTGAAGTTATTATACTAGATGTTTGCACTGGATCATAAAAACACCCTCTCATTTTACAGTGAATAAATTACTACATTTTGAGTGTTGGCTCTAAGTATGGAATTGAAAATAGAAGGCTCTGCATGATCCTTTTGAATTTTACCAACTGTGCAATGGAGATACCAATCCAGTAAAACAAAATCCTTATACACCCCGTGCCATTAGTTCATAAATCTGTCTGAGGAAACATGAAACCAAACAGAGCCAAGTTCAAATCCCGTTAAGTTTAACTAAATCTCCACCTCTGTGTTTACTACAGATTCCTTATTTCTGTGGAAAATACTCTACTAGGAAACCTTGTTTTATTCTCTCAACCTCTTTTTAGAGGGAGGAACAATCCGTGGCTTAAACTGTTGTCTCACTTTCCAAGATGTTAAATGTTGGCACCCATTGCCCAATTCTTAACCTGAACAACTAAAATACTGATTCCAGAGAGTTGACCTAGAATTAATACTGACCTACACACTGCTTTTCACCATCAATTTGGCTTATGTTAAATAGTACAAGATTAAATACACTCAGAAGATTTGAAATCCCCTTCTCTAGACTCCCCAACAGAGCCTCCTCATGTCCAACCCACAGCCAGAGCATTTCTTTGGAAGTGCACCAATGTTCCCACAGTGTCAGATGCTCACCTAGCACCCAGGACATGTGGGACTGATCAAAGGCAACTTACATACACAAATGAACCAAATTCATTACTTGGACATTTTTGTTACTTTGCACCCTTTACTTTCAATATTCATCTGTATCTTGCATGGTATTGGTCCTTACATCATTATGAAACAAACACTGGGCATCAGCTTCAAAGCATTTGTAATAATTTCTAGTTTCAGCCTGTGTCTTTTTTTAGAAAGTAAGGATTTTGGATCTATTTTACCATATGCTATGCAATAGTCTGAAAGTCTCTAACTTTGTAAATGGGATAAAAAATAAAAAGAATAAAATGAGATTTTTCCTTTAGTAAAAGTCCAGTCTGAACTTTAAAACTGTGACCCATCAACTACAGCTACATAATAAACCATCCCATGGATACCAAAAGTATCATTCCAATAGAATATTATTCAAATGCATTTAATTCAAAAAGCTATTTTTTTCCTGAATTTTCAGGAGCTCTGCTAACCTTGGGTTCATCTGCACAATTTAGAACTCTAAACTCATAATATTCATCTTGACCATGCACAAGTCTTTTGTGAACCATTCATGTCAATTGGTGCAATTAATGAGCTAAGAATGAGTTTCCCTAATCACATTACAAGGTACCTTTGTTGTGTAGGGCTTTTTTAAAGAAAAAGTGTACTTTTCCCACAATACACAGCTTGTATTCCTTTGTGACTGCTCCAGGAAAGGAAAAGAATGAAAGCTGAACTTATTGCAGCTAATCAAACAAGTTAAAATTGGAAAATCCTTCTCAAGCAAATCTTCAGGAAGCAAACTCAAAAACACTAAGTGGCTTACTTTCTCACTGGCATGTTGGGAAGGAGAACGAACAGGACAACAGGACATAGCAACCCCTTCTCTCACATAAGAGTCATTAGCATTTGCAAAGTCTAAGCTTTGAAGGGAAGAAAAGCTTCCAGACCCATTCTGCAGAGGAAACCTTTCAAACACCAACTGAGGGCAAATAAACAATGTGCCAAGTCTGCTACAGAGAGAAAACCTGGATGCCAGAAAGTTTCCCTCCCTCTTCCTTGGGGGGCAGAAAGAGACAGACAGATTGTTTATGCCGACTTGTTTATGCCGACTCCTATCCTGAAGTTCCCAGAGAGCTCTTAACTCTTGAAGGACAAACTCCAGTGTGCAATTCAGCCCTGATCTGGACTGTCCTATCCAGCAAGCCTAGAGGCAAGGAATGGGCAAAACCAGATTACTCTGTTTTCCAGTTCAAGTCTAATATGAAAGAAAAGTTTTAATGTTGAAAACAAAGAAACAAGGCCTCAGAAAAGGAATTTAACCCAGCACTAACCTTAGGACAATCAAGAACATAAAATTATGACTCACTAAAATCTTGTAGGCATATCTGATATAAACACTGTAGAAGTCCATATGAAATTAGATATTATTTTTAGATCTTATTTTACTCTGCTATGTAGATCAAATTCCAAGGACAAAGCAGCATGTATAGGAAGAAAAAAAAAACTCCAAGTCTATTGAAATAACAAGAATACATATCTAGTTTATATTCCACTCCTCTATTGGAAAAAATGCATGAAATTGGGCAGATTACTTTGGAAGAGATAGAATCAGTTTCAGACTAAACTGGTTTCTGAGGATCCCTGAAGCTTAAAATTTATATTTGCAATAGAATCATGTCTGGTGTTAGTTTCTACATAATTTGGTTACTCTCTCAAAATAACAGAACCTGTTAACAGACTTCAGTTTAGAGCTGGTTTAATGGTTCCCAGAACCCCATTTCATTTTTTCCCTGTTCTTGGTTCTGTCTTCTATGCCTTTGTCTGCAAAGTCCAATAAGTACAAACTTACTTTTAAAAGCCAGATGATAATTAATTGTTATCTGAATCCTTTTGAGTAGAATTATGTCACTTATGAAGCACTTGGAGTCATCTCAAGGTCACATTTCACTCAGATCCCTCATGTAGTTAACTGAGCCCATAGGAATAAATGTGGGGTCTAAATGTTTGTATACCACAGTCTCACACATTCAGCATTTCAGTGGCACTAGTCCATATCAGTCTTAAAAATGTATCATCTAACTGGCTCAATTTCATCTCATTTCTGCATTAACAGCCCAAAAACTTTAAACTTGTTGTTATATTTGGGGCAGAATAGAGGGATAAATACTTTCTAGGCTTGCAGCCTTGAATTTGGAGGCAAGGATATGTCTGATGACATTTTTGTCTGCGCCCAGAGAAGTTAATGACCTTAATGCATATTACTTAAAACTCAATTCTCTGTCATTAAGTTTCCATTTACAAAAACCTGGAACTGGCAGGAGTCTACATCCTCTAGTGATTATCTTATCTATCATTCAGCATAATAATTAATGCAAAAGTTCAAAAGAACACTTTTGCTCATCTGCTCTACTCATAATTTGACTAAAAGATTAAGACATCCCTTAATTTGCAGTTCTACAAGATGATATTTCTTCAAAACTGACCAGGCAGTTCACTGAAATAATTTTGAAGCATGTGGCTATATATTAAATCTGGTGATTAAGCTTTCAGACAGACCTTACTAGTAGCTTTCTTCCAGCCTCAGAGCTTTCACCTTGCATAATAATCCTTGGCTTTCTTAAAAGCACTGAACCTTTGTTGCCAGCTAGCACGAGTTACAGTAGTTAACACTACATTTAATTGTGTAATTAATTTATTGTGACTAAATTTCCAGCTGAAAGCTCTGTGAGTCACACGGACCCTGCTCCACAGGTCTTTTCCTCCAATTTCAGTTGAAGCAAAACAAGCATTAAGCAGATTTGTTTTTAAAGCTCAGCATAACACCAACATAGAGCTACTCTAACAGCTTGCATATCCCTTCTGTGCTATTTCTGTAGCTCAATGTGCAAGGTCTGTTCTGTCACCAGCTTCTAAGCTGAATTTTTCTCTTGGCTTAATTTTTTGGCCTCATGTCCACAAAACAAGGGTCTTCTGTTCAAGACTGTTCAGATTGCAAGTTTTACCCAACAACCTTCATCCTCAGAGTATTTTACTTTCCATTATCAGCAGTTCCCTCTTGCTCTGTAAGAAAGAACAAGTTCCTGCTCCCTGCCTCTCTGTCCTGAGGCTCTAATGAACCAATTTGATCCACTTTGAGTGCTCAGCTGCTGAGTTTAGAGGCTTCACTCTTGCCACTGCAGACCTTGCTGCACATGAAAGGTAAGAAAGACTGACTAGCTGTCCCTGCAGTGCTCGTGTGTCACTCAGCCTTTACATGACAATGAACTCCCTGTCTCCAGTGAGCACAATTAAATAGGTACATCTTGCTTCAGCCACATGGAAGTAAGTGTCCACAAGCACGGAATCTGAGACCATTTAAACAAAGATCTAGCTGTAAATTGCTTCCCTTCTGGAATAATTACTACCCATTACTGGCAAGACAGTACCTAGTCTTCCAGGATATTAATTGTTTAATTTAATTAATTTGGTAATTCTGCAGAAGCAAGGACCAAGTTCTTCTGCTTGCACCTGCTTCCCCACCCCGAATAAGAATATGGAAACATTGAGTATTAGCAGCCATATACACACCCCCCTTCACAGGTTCATGCCCCTAAACCTTTACCCTTCAGTATATCATTCAGCATTCAGTACAAAAGCAATTGCGCCTGCTTTAATTAGAACACCTTCTAGCAAAGCAATTTCAGGGAAGCAAGAAAAACCATAAGAAGCAAAGAAAGGAATTTTGGGATTACTGTATAACAGGGTTATTGATGAACTATTTTCTTCATATAAGCCATATACAAAATAGACCATGGCTCTAATTTTGTCATCCAGCCACCACCATTCCCTTATCTGTCCTCAACAAGCGTGTCAGAAATTCTGTCTCTGCTACTGATCACACATTCTTTTGAACCAGATCAGGTTATTCAGCAAGACACAGAGCTAATCATTTGGTGTATTCCTACTTGCTATCCATACCATTCTAGAAAGAGCCTTAGCAGATTTCTTCCTAGCCATCACAAAGCAGACTTTGTCTAAGGCAAACCTTATGTAAATTTAATTTGAAGAAAATTTAGTTCTGCTTTGCTTCCAGACATTATTAAATGTTCCATAGCACAGCTGCAGCATCTACCTCTCCCACAATTACAGTTTCTCAATTGCTAAGGTTTTTTTTTTTAACTAGACATGCAGCTTTGAATCTCTCAAAATTTACCAAGTACTCAGCCATAATTTTCATTGTGTTCCCTCAGAGGAAAACACTATCTACATGCACTGAACCCATGAAATGTGGATATTAAACCAGAAGCTCATCATAATTCATTTTGACTTCCATTTGGAAAAATAAAGCATTAAACAACCTCCAAACTCTTGCTGCCTGTGGACTAGCAGTACACGTGGACTGTTCACGAAAATGGACATCCATGCTTCTAACTCATGCTTTAAGTTACATTTCCCTGCAAAACATGCAGCACCCAATAAAACCTCAATACAGCCTCAGAGTTTCCCCTCAAAGGGGGGCTGAATTTGGATGGGAAAATATCTCATTCTCCATATTTGTGTGAGCTAGAAAATACTGTAAGAAAGCAGAAAACAGATATTCCCTGTGACTCAACTGGTTATTCTTCCCTTAATTTGAACACCATCAATAAGCCATAGTGACTGTTTTTGAGACTCCAATAAGTTGCATTTCTGATAATCTTTCTCCCCAGTTTAACCTTCACTGAAGGAAATTATGTGTTGAAAAAACAAAAAGACTAGATTTTTACATTGAAATAGTACCAAAAAATGCCTAAAAAAAACCCTTTACCAAAACTACAAGATATTTTCCTACATAATTATTTACAGATTTCTCCTACAGTAGTAAAAAACATGTTCTCCATGAGCAGAAATAAGATACAGCTGTGCTCTTCTGTCCTGAACCAAAATAAAACAAGAATGAGAATCCTTTCCCCCTTAGCAGACATATATTCATGTGCAAGACAATTAATTTAAAAAAATAATTACCTCACAGATAAGTATTTTTGATAGTACAATTCTAATGACAAACCCTTAAGCAATCAGTGTGTTACTATATTGTTATAGATGTTTTCATCTGCAATACCAATGATTAGAAATATTACAAGTTTAATATTCCTCTCAAATTTTTTCCACTTCACATAAGTATCATTTGTCTTTGGTGTTCTAATTAATACTTTATTCATTGTACCCTGTACAGTACTGATTAACCCCATAGATTAGTCTTTTGTATGTATGGTGTAAAACTCTTAGCTATGGTTAAATGCAATTACATCCAGTCTTCCATCAGTGCCCTTTGTTTCAGAGTTGTGACATTTCTCTTTTATGCTGACTCTTAATGACCAAACCCCAGGTAAGTGCAGGAGCTCTGCTTTTTGCTCAGTTTTACCAGCTAAAATATATTGCTGAATCTCTTCTAATTTACATCATTCAGAAAGATAGGGATAAATGGGTCATTTGAAATCCAAGACTCCCTCTCCATCACAGATATCTTTCATTTATATATTTCTAACTTCAAAAAAAACCCTTTTCTGCAGTCTTTCATTTTTCACATTTCACAGCTGGACTTCCATCCTGCATTAATTTGAATGTTACCTTCCTGTCAAAAGCCAGGCCCTGGTCCTAGAAATATCTATACACATGCCTAGGTTACAACACTTTGCCTCTCAAGTGCAATTCAGATTACATAATAAACCAGAAACTATTACTTCTGAAAGCAATACGAAAATACATTACAAAATAATTCAGAGAGAACGCGACCAATGCAAGCTTTATTCTTTGTATTACTCTGTATTGCCTATGTTTGCATTAAAAAAGTGTCTTACACTATTGTCTTAGCCTTAATGTCCTTTTTTGATTGCTTTTCTTCAGCCAGGTCAGCCTTCATAAAATGTAACAGAGAAATGGAAACACCACATATTACCCAAGTGGTTCAGGATTGATTAGAATTACAATTTTCTTTTTGTACAATTTATTTCTTTTGCAACAAGTTTGCTTCAGGCTACTTATAAACAAAATCTAGAAGTACAGTACTAACAAGGCTCTAATTTCTCCCTTTTTGTTTATACAGTATTTTTAAATAAGGTGGATAGGAGAAGCAGGACTTACAGCTAAGTCTGAAAGTATAGAAGAAGAAAAAAAGCTTAGAAATCACAAAAATCCACTAAAATCTAAGACCATCCTTTCTTTTCCTACCTTAAATGTTTGTCCTTAATGTACAAATCAGTAGCTACCATGGTATCGTCCACAGAAATTTGAAAATTCACAGCTGCTTCATAGGAATCCAAAGTGGACAGCTCAAACTCTCCTCTTCCCTGTAGACATCCTCAGAGCACCAGCTCTGTCCCCATCAAGACTGATAGTTCAGCATTTCACAGATACTTTATGAAAGTTATATGTACAGATAAATAATGAATGAGCAGAATTTCTTGGGATGAGGAAGTTTAAGCCCACAAACAGATAAAACTGACAGCTAAAACCATAATATATTACTCATAAGTTGTAAAAGGAAAGATTATTATAAATCATGTAAAGTTCAAAAAATGTGTTTGGTCAGCAGCACTAGCAGAACCCAGAGAACAGTAATAATGGAAAGAGACCAATTTTCCAATCACAAATTCATGAGGCGAGACCTTGCACTAAGAATGAGCAGACTAAAAAAGATTGGCAAAGGGTACTCTTCTAGCTTGGTTCCTTTGAACAGTGTAACAGCAACGAAATGTTACTCCCCAGTGGGAGCATGAACTGTCAGCATGGAAAACAAATACGGTTGGGGTTTTTATTTTCTAATTATTTGACTTTTTTTTAGCTACAAAGCTAGCAGTTCAGCCTAAAAGATTTCAAATGAAATTATTGAATACAACTCTACATAATCTTCTAGGATTTAAAGTATTATTTATAATGCAAGCACAGCAAAGTTTAAGTAATCTTAATTCACAGATTAATAACCAGGATATACCAGCAAGCTTTTGAATAGTAAGTCTGGGGAATCCTCAATTAGTTTAAAAACTCCTTAATGAAGCAAATCAAGGACCCAGTGAGAAGACTCCTGCATTATCTGCATCATCTTAAAAGACTAAGAAATTCCACCAGTTTATACACATAGCATCCAAGACTTTAGATATTTAACAGCAGGCAGACTTTTTTGTTCACATGAGGGATTGTGTTCCTGACCAAACCTTTAATTCTACTTTAATAATCAATAAAAAATTATATTGTACACTCTTGTAGCTCTAGTTTATCTTTTAACAAAGTAATAATACTTTATGTGGGGATGTGGGAGATTTTTTGGGAAAAGACCATGCAGCTTATCCGGAAAGACTAATGAATATTCTACTTGTGTTTGGGTAAGGCTAATTAAGTTGGAGAATCACTATTCCAGGTAGACCTCTTCCTGCACCATATACCTTCATGATATTTAGACAGTGAGAACAACTACTTAGGTAGCACAATAAGTCTTGAAAGGCCTAAAAGTTTGCCATAAATCTAGTATGAAATAAATACTATTAAAGTCACGTATTTTCCTGCATCTTTTGCCTCCTTAGAAAGGAGGTCTTCACAATTACAACTTCATTCTCAGATATTTGCTCAGGTTATATAACACCAAGGAACATATTTTTTCTGAGCTAAATCTTTAATTATAAGAAATATTTCATTTTCTTCCTTGTCAAATGCAGAAGAAATGATAGCAGGATGTATAATCACAACATTAGCTTTCCCATTAACAACATAACAGGGAGAGAATATATTCCCCATTTTTATAAAGTGCAAATTCTACCTCCTTTTCACCAGTATTTCCCATAGTTTTAACAGCATCACCTCAGACATTCATGAATTCCTCTAACAATTCATGATTGCTATACCCAAGACCTCCAACCACCACCCAGTCCCATTTGCAAACAGGACATGCCATGGGGCACCTCCCCTGGTTGGCTCAGTCACCAGCTGTGTCAGGAACTCATCTTCCACACTGTCCAGGAACCTCCTGGCCCATCTCCTCTTCAGTGTGTTGTATTTCCAGCAGACACCTGGTGAATTGAAGTCCCCAGGAGAATAAGGGCCAGCCCCACCCAAACAGAACTTGCCCTCGATCTGGGCACTTGAAGCCTCTTGGTGCACTGAGGACCACGAAAACTGGTAAGTTGAAGTTGATGTGATTCCTTGCAGCTGAGAAAAATTAGCCAACCCACAGGTTTTGGTACAACTAGATAATGTCTTACCTGAAGGCACTGATTACTCATACTGTAGCTATCACAGCTATTACTAGTTTTTCTCTAGCTAGCAGTAATAGAAGTACATTTTGCAAGGCTTTCTCGAAGGGATTTTGACAAAGTCCTCAGTGGATAAACTGGGAGTGATTTGTCAGGGCTGGTGACATATTTTATGCTTTCTGCACTGATATTTCCCACTGGATTTGATAAATCCAGGTTTAGTCAGAGAAATCAGAGAACTGCTCAAAGCAAACGTTATGTAGCTTAAGATGAGAGTTTGAGAGGAGCCAAGCTGTCTTTGTGTCTGTTCAGAACAAGATTAGGTTTAGGCCTGTGTAAATCAACTTAACTACAAGGTCACAGGATTTCTGACAGGGAATTGTGGTGGTGCTTACACATGCCCCATTCTTTCCCAGGGGCACTCTGTTAGTGAGGCTTTGACACAATGCTGATTTGACAAAATCAAAACACGAAGCCATGTCAAGCACGTTTGTGTTTTTAACAATGCTCTATCTCTGATCAACACAACAGCAACATCTGCCTTTCCCTCTCACTCTGAGAGTAGGATGTCCCTCTAAAGAGATGTGTCTGCACATGAAGTGTGACTATAGCACATGTAAGCACACCTGCACTAATATACAAATGGCACCGAACCCCTAGATATTGCTGAAGGAATCAAGCATCAGCTGTAGGTCAGCTCTACAGCAGATCCAGTGAGTCACCCAATGAGTATTTTAGCTGCTAATCCAGCTCAAACTCGGTGGTCACAGCTGTGGGTATAGATGTGGTTATAGCTCCCTGCAATCAGCACAAATATGCCAGAGCTAAACTATACTGTTGTGTCATGTTGTTACTCAAATATAGCCTATAAAGCTTTGCATGTGCTTGTCTCTGAGTCATGTTCAAAGCTTTTTTAGCATGTCTCCAATCTGTTTCTGAACCTTAATCAGGAATTAAACCTGAGATCTCCATGTCACTTTACTTCTGGAGACATAAAAGCATCAGTCTTTGTCATTGCTGCTTCAACATCTTTGATAATTCAGCCTTAAGCTGGGTTTTCAAAGCCATTGAGAAAGAAAATACTATTTATTCAAAAGAGCTGCTAAATATATTTGCTAAATAAAAATATACATATGCTTTAATCAGATTTTCTAACCCCAGAAGTAACATAGATACCTTACCTCAGAGACATATATGTGGCATTATAGATAATCTGCTGGTGAATTTTTGTGATTATTGTATGAACTGGAAAGTTTTTTTTATATTATAATCAACTATTAACTTCCCAATGATAACAGTAGCCTTACTGGAAGTGAAACAATATATTTCAATGACTAAACTCCTCTGGAGAAATAGAACTGTAAAGAGCAGTTTTCAAAAAAAAAACCAAAACAAAACACCCCAGACAAAAGACCCCCTGAACAAAAAAACCCTGACACAAAAAAAACCAAAACAAAACAAAACAAAACAAAACAAACCCCAAGGAAACTGATTAAACAAAACAAAACCCAAAAAACCTCCCTCTGATTTCAAAAAATAATTACTTAACCTTTATTTAAAATAAGCTCAAATGGAAAATGTCAGCTATAAGTTCTTCAAAATGCAGAAAACCTATAAAGCTAGTGTATTTCAGTTGCTACAAAGTATGTTTAATGCCAGGACATTTACCTTCGCTTGGAGGACTAAGGTAGCACCTTGTTCGGAAGCAATCACTGGTATCCAAGCAAATTCAAAATTACACTTTTACAAGCACTTTTCAGATTCACATACCCACAGATTTATGCACTGGTATACTGAAAATACTGTAATACTCATAATGATAAAGCACGTCAAAAGTATATTTAAGGAAAAAGTAGACAACAAAACAGATTATAGTAAACAAAAAACCTCTAAAGCTACTCATCTCTATAAAGATCTGACTGCCCCTACCCTGAAAGAGTATAGCAGCACCTGCACCATTTATAGCAAAGTACCACAGGCACAATGCAAGAGAACAAATGCACAGCAGCCGAGGGGCAGAAGGGGCTTGGTGAAGAATTCCGAAGGCCTGAGTGCCTTGAGGGCCCTAAGCTGCCTCACCTGGGGCCCTCTGCACTCAGGCTCCGTTTAAACCCAGGCTCGGAATGGGGCCTACCCTGCTCCTGAGGGGCTGGGTTATGGCTCTTGTCATATTCCTGGCTGGATAGTGGCTCTGGCGGTCTCCCAATGGCTGGTGAACTCTGCTTTTCTTCCCTGCTCTCTCTGTGCTGTGGGGAATGCCTACGGTGGGTGAGGAGGTCACCCATGTTTAGCTTCCCTCAGAGGTCAGCTTGCCCTTCCTGAGAGAACAGGCCTGCTCCTTCTGCTTGTTTATGTATAAACAGTGTTTTACTTGGTATTTCTAACTCAATGCATGTGGGGAGCAGGACTTTTTGACCCAGTATGTAAAGGCTCTACGAGCCATGTGGAAAATGCCATCACTGACTTTCACTGGCAGATTATTTTGTCCACATCAAGTCCGCAGGTAACAACAGAGGTGCTGGCAGTTTTCCATTGGGAAATCTAGCCTGCAAAAGCTGAGGCTTTTGATATCTCCTGGAGGGAGTGGAAAAATAATTTAGCATGGATCAGAAAAGACAGTAATAGTTCCTGTAGAGTTAGATGTAATTTATAGAGGATAAGTTTTACAGGTTTTTTTTGTTGTGGGCTATTAGACGCAATGAAGTGTGCTAATGAGAAGACTAAAAACCAGTTTTTACTGTCCTTCTAAGGACTAAACTAACTTTTCTAGCCTGATGAGGGACACAGAGACTCAGTGCTGCTTATACTTCCTTTACAAGATATTGAAAGGTGTCCTTATGCTATGTAAAGAAATAAAAATAGTCTTATCTGATATATACTAAAGCTTATATTCATTGAATGATAGGTTACAATAAAGAACTTTGATATGTGTAGTTCTTATCTAATTGCCTCTCAGGGAAAAAACTGAAACCTTCCTTCAGTGGCCCAGCTTGGATCTCAAATATGTGGTTATTGTCTTCTTTTCCACCACTACTTGATCGAGCCAATTTCTCTGCAAAAGGTACTCTACTGTAGAAACTTCAAGTGCTCTTCTGAATGTTAAATGATCAGGAGGGGAGCTGTGGGTTATTTTGGCTAGAACTTTGTATTCTGAGATACACCTGTGTGTATCTCACATTAGAAATCAGACTAGTTCTTTGACACCTCTACTTGTTAAAGCTTCAAGCGTGTCATGCATATCCAACCTCACAGGCAGAGCAGGGAAACTGCAGTGATCTGTTGATTATTGACTGTGTAATCTAAACTTCATGTTAAAAATGCTTTTGATCATACACAAAGGAAGCTTTTTAGATTATAAATACGCAAAATGGATATTTTTTTGTCGAATAGTGACAGATAATATCTGATGCATTATTAGTCACAGATCTGCCTTCAATTACTGATTTCGTATGAAAATTAGCAGATTACAAAAAATGATATTTTTTCAAAGGGTTTGTTAAAAGAAAACGGTATCCATGTTTTTGTATAGGTTTTTTTGTTTGTTTTCAGTTTGGTTTTGAGCTGGTAAATTTGATCTTGTAACCTTTTACTACTTAACACTTGAAGGCATTGATAGGAGCTTCTCTTCTTGGAAATGCAAAAACTAAACGCTGTTGTAAGGCCTAGTTAAAGAGTGTAAAGGAACTGTGACAGATGAAGTATTTTAATAGGGTATTTAATGATAAAATCTGCTTTGATGCTGTGACCTTCTTGTGGGGTGTCTCACTCTAAAAGTGCTGTGTCTTTCTACCTTGTGCCGGCAGCACCTCTTCAGTTCCCCTGCAGATTGCTGCACCAGGGAGTTCGGGATTTTTATAGTTTCTGCCAGGCAATCCCTCACTGGATTCTATTATCCCATTTTCAGTTTGGTCAGGTATCACGCTATGAATGTAGATTAAGATTTCAATGCCATTTCTTTGCCAAATGAGGCCTCTCATATTTACCTTTCAAAGCTTGTATCAGCAAGATGTTACAATGCTTGGTAATTTCTGTCGGGCTGATAGTAGCAACAATACTCTTCTTGTAGCACCCATATCCCCCCAAGAACATCTCTAACAGTTGTTTTTCACTATTGTGATAGATGAAAACAGCCGTGTGTGTTCTCAGATAGGTACATGTAAATCCCTGGGGCAGGAGGCGTGTGAAGTGTGTTAGGGGAGAGGCCCTGATGCAGTGTTGGGGAAGAAGGGCTGAAAGCAGGGTTTGACTGGTGAGATGCAGCTCAAGCAGAGGATCAGCTGCGGGGCAGGACTCTAAAAACAGGCTGAACCTGAGGGCACTTAGCTGGAGTTTGCTGCAGCTCAGTCAGTTAATTGAAACAAAGACTGGAAGCAAGGAGCTACACTAGAAAGACAATGGCTGGAAAAGGGTTCTTTGTTAATATTTATTTCTAGCTATCTTTCATAGATCATGAAATGTTTTTCTACTTAGCAAGTTAATTATCCTTGACTATATAGAACTATAGTCCAGCCTTTCAGATATTCAAAGGGAAGTAGGAATCTGAAGCCTGGCCCTCTCAATGTCTGAGGCTGTGGTGTGTAAGGAATGTTACCTCAGTTAGTCTGTGGTAGTTTCATGTATGAATATCTGTTGTTCTGATGGCTATTTCATCTAACATGGACAAAAGAATGAGTCAAAATGCCATGAATGTTATATTGAACTCAAAAGAGCGAGAAATTACTTACTCAGGACAGACATGTCTTACTAAGTATCTCCGTAGAGTGGAACATTTTGCGTTTAGCAATGCTACCTTGTAGTTTGGGGGTCTTTGGAGATGGTCATTGTCCTTGTATAAAGTCTACTGATGTGTTTGTATTGGATGTTCATGGTTTAAGAATCTGAACCTTTCCATTTGAATTTCCTTCACTTTGTGATAGGTCATTCAGAATGCTCTTGAAGCACTTTTGTTTGCTAGGCTTTTTCTTCTTTCAAAGGCTAGGGTTTTATGCCTTAGAAACTGAAGGTAAAATAATAAAGTAATTATATCCAAAATTGTTTTCTTAAGCTAATTTAAATAGAAAAATTAAATAACTTCATTGCTTTGCATTCCTTGGCTTCCTTGCAATGATCCCTACCAGTCAACGAAGCAGATTGAAGTGGAAAAGGATTTTGCTTATGTAATGTACTTGTAGGGAGACCTTGCAGTAAGCTAATAAAAAACCTAATTGAAAACTGAAATCTAGAGAATTTGCTATGCAGTCAATATTCTGCATTTAAAATGGTGTAGATTTATATCTGGTATGGAAGTATTAAAGAATGTTCTGAGGATTTGTTTTTTCTGTTTTGGGGTGAATTCTATGGTCTTTTAACAGGAAAGATGAAAATTTATACTTTTACCCTGAAAAACAATATGGTAACATTTTGAGAAGGAAAAAGGGATTTTCACTTTCAAAGCAAATGTAGGAAAGAGCTTTGTATTCTTATTTCCATGTAAGAGCTGCATCTACAGGTGAAAAAATAATGGAATAGAGGACATCACAGTTAGTTGTTTGTGAATTGGATGCACTTGTGGTTGTGAAAAGATTTAAATTTCTTATTGCTTTGTGGAAGGACACTGCTCTGTATTTCTCATGCTTCGTCTTCCTCTCAAAAGTGCTATTTGCTATTCCAGCTACTATGACCATTAGTTGAACTTCAGTTGAAAAAAACCTTTTTTTTTGCAGATTCTGCTATAGGTCTAAAGAGAGATGAAAAAGTCCAAGTAGTTTGCAAATTGTTCTAATCCATAAATGTTTCTACTTATTTGTCATACATCACCCTGCTGACTGAATGCAAGATCTATTAACCTTCAAGACTCAAGTTTTTTTCATTTCAACTTCCTCAATTTTGTACTATTTGCCTTATTCTGACTGTTAATGATGAATAATTCTTCTAATGCATTTGGAACTGGCAAGAAACAAGTATAATGTAGATATCCTCTAATGCCTGTTGTCTATTATAATAAGGGTATGTTGTGAAGGAAAAATATGCTTCACTTTGTTCTTGGCACCAAGTGGAATCTGTAGCTTAACAGTCTATGACAAAGGATTGCCATCCACACTAGCCAGGAGAGCAGGTATTTATTGATTTGTCTTTCATGTTTCTCCAGCAGATTCTTCTTATATGAGATATTTTGTAAGGGTACAATATTCTACAAATAAAACTCTTGTAACCTTTTCACTTTCAGGATAAGACTAGCATAACAAAACAGCCCCCCAATGGTTTGATGGTTTTATCACTTGGTTACTTCAAAGACCATCTTTTTTTCCTAGTATAGGATATAAACAACAGAATTCAACTTTGTAGATTTTTCAGTTTTCTAAAGCAATAAAACCCCTGGCCCATGGCATGTACAAATTGCAAGTGCAGCCTGATAAATTAAGCTAAAGGATTTGGTTTATAACATTCATTCTGGGGCTAATATACTGAAATTAATATGAACTATTTGTGAAGGATTTATTTGGCAAGGAAGAATGGAATGTGACTTTTCTCCCTGTGTAAATAAAAATGTCAGTCCTATATAATGGCACAATGTTACAGTACTTACATGGCAGTTTGATCAATCTTCTCAAGGCTTTACCTTAGGTCTTGAATGGATTCTTATCACTGTAAAATACCAATGCTTTATGCTGTACATGATTAAATTCTGGACTAGAAATAAATTTCTATAGGGCTACATTCTTCAGATTTCTAGAGATGCTGATTTAAAGTGTTTGCATGCCCAGACTAAATAGAAACCTTTTTTTGAGAAGTTTTTGAGATGTTTGCCAGTGATAACAAGGAGTGGATGATAGGGAATAGTCCAGCAGAGCAAACATGAGTGATGTTTATCATCTGGATTCTAAAGGAGAAGGAATAAACTCTTGGAGGAGACATTTTGTTTAAGGAAGGACAACCCCAGTTGCTAAAATCTCCCACACTTTTCTCTTCTCCTTAAAAAGAAATCCATGCACTTAATTGTTCTAGGAGGAGTTTGCAACTATGCAACTAAACTGTCTATTTTGACTGGAATAACTAGCATATTTCTTTCCCTGAAAAATTTGGGCTAAAATGAATTTAGAAATTTCTGAATCATTATGATGTTGGTAGCAGATCTGTTCTCTTATTGAAATTCTGTCATTTCCTTCCACCAAAGAATTATCAAGGACAGGTGTCCTTTATTCATATCATATGTATGAACTTTTCAAGACACAAAAGGGAAAGTGATTATTTCTGTAAGAAAAATCTGCCCTAGGGAAGATACTTATTTCTCTTTATTGTTTGCTGTACTTTCTTTCCTTCCCCCCAGTCCATTCTCTTCTCGTGATCTGCATGTTGTTTACATGCTATTTCGATGTACTCTGATACTCCAAAAAGTCTCAGGATTCTGTTAGGAAGTGCAACACAATGGCAGTTTGATCAATCTTCTCCAGTTGCCTTAGTACTTTCCCCTAGTCTCTTGATTCTCCTGATTTGGATTATAGCTGTCAAGAAAATAACCTGGGGAGCAGAGAAGAGTGTGAGGTTGGTTTGTTGCAAGTTTAAAGTTAAGAAAATAATAAAAAATATTGGCATCTTCCCAGACACTTCACATCACTTATTTAAAAACCTATAAATAATTAATCCCATCTCTATTTTTTTCAAGTTATAAAGAACCAATTTCAGAAATCTGAGCAGGTCTCTTGCCCATACCCAGGAAGAATTGTCTGTATTTAGTTTGGTTTTGCACTGAAGCAGAGCTATTCCATCTCTGCTCCCTAGTTACCTCTACTTTTTAGAGTCCAATATAATAAAATATCCCAAACAAAGGAGGGGGAAAAATTCAAACCACAATTTGATATATCAGGGAATGCTATAGGGTGCAAATATTTTTGTGGCATTTATTAACAAAAATCAGTAAGTTGTGCTGGTTTTTCCAGCAACATTCTTCAAAGGAGACACTTCTTTGCTTTCTTTTCCTTTGCTGTTAGACATTGGTTTTCCCTTTTTACTAGGATACAGAGATCTGAACAAGTCTAATACTTGTTTCAAAAGGGACAACTCCATAATATTTGAGGGGAAAAATAATTTTGCTGGCTCCAAATCTTGTTTGCAAGAACAGGATACAGTATAATAAGTGACAGTTCCAACCATGAATAACAAATATAATTTAGATTACTCCATGACAGCACAACATACATCAGTTGATAAAGTGTTTAAGAATGAGTAAAATCAGTCTATGTGTGGAACTACCATATCCTGTTTTCTTCGCTTGTGAGTTGGCAGAATATTTTTCTCCCCATTTAGGACTTAGTGATGTAGAAAAAGCACATTAGCCAGACACCAGTTACTTATTGCTGTATCATGCCTGATTGATGGAGTTTATTTTACTATCATCAGATTAGATATAAGGAGAGATAAATGAGAGAGGCATAGGAACTCTCTTTTTGTGGTGTCATGTGCCTAAAACTACCCTTAAGAGGCTAATGAGGTTAATGCACAACAAGGTACAATGGTAACTTAGCAATTCTTTAAAAAGCCCTTGCTGCTTCTTTGCTGTGAATTTGTAATGGAAGTATTGTGCCAGCCCCCAGAGGCAGGTAAGCAACATTTAATTGATTAACAGTCGGGAGATGGTACCTCCTAGAACAAACATGAATGTGTTTCATTTAAGCAAGTAAACTACATCCTGCAGGCTTTGGGGAGATTGCCAACACAAGAGAGTATGAACTTTGCCTGGTGAAGGCTTATCAAACAACTCAGGAAGGGCTGTGAAGGATATCTACAGGCAGGTTCACTGACCATATAATCCAATTTGCTTATTTTCTGCTCGCTTTGTACCACCCCATCATCCTGCTGAACTGCTGCTGGAGTTCATCTGTACCTCACTGTACTTGACTTTCTCTGAGGATTTCCTGTAGTGGAAGTGCTGTAACAACTGCCCCAGCTTCAAAATATGCTACACAGGCTTGGAAAGGGTTCAGACAAGAGAGGACTCAGTATTTTAACTCCTGATAATATTTTCTGTGCACATTTGGGAGTAACTTGCAGAAGGACTTCGACCTTTTGGAGTTCATTTGGTTGATAGTTGTTTATCTAAGAAATTATTAGACTAGTTGGGCATCATCACACTAAGATTAAGTGGGACGTATTTTTCCATGGTAAAAGTAGTATGTAGTTCTCCATTTCTGAAATATACTCAATCTTTTTGCTGAGTACTGGAAAGTGCAAACTTTCTCTCTCATTCCCTATTTCTTGATGTTTGGAAGCTATGCTAATACCGTGACTGGTGAATGTAATTCAAGCTGTAGGAAAAAAGTAATCTATTTAAAGACTAGGACACTAGGAAGTGAATAATTCAAGTGGTAAAATATTAAGACACGTTTTTCAGCCAGTGCAACAATGATCTAAAATTAATGCAAAGACTTTTACTTGCATGGAATTTGGGGAATATAGGAAGACACCTAAGAAATACTGACTAGTGAATGCAGTTTGTGTGCAAAATTACAGCACACAGCTCTGTTCAAGTTAAATGTGTCTTTAATCAGCTTCACAATGGTGGAAGTGTTATTCAAATTAGAGTTTATACATGCAATCGGCTCGCAAGGAATATCCAGTCTGTTCTGCAATTGTGTAATGAAAAGGGTCACAACCTCGTCTGGGCTTTGGACTTTTGATGTATTTTAAGGCATTTTTCACTCTGAGGTGATGCAGTAGATTTTAGTATGAGTAAAGGTGCTGACTTTCTCCTGTTGCTAAGAGGGAGAGACCTCTTTCTGAGGACGTGTTTTGCCCAGAACCAGCATTAAAGCATTTTTTGCCTGATTTCCATTTTGTGACGTAATTTATCTGCTTTAATAGTCAAGCCACTCAAATATAATCATGTAAAGAGAAAAGTGCAATTTAAGAATCTTTAGTAATAAAATATTAAACTATCAGCTGTGTTGTGCAAATACTGTATTAATATTTCTTTATGATGAGATTTTTATTTTCACAAAAATTGCTTCATTAGGAAACAATTGAATCTCTCTGTAAACAGTCTACAGTGTTTATTTGAGTTTATTTTTAGTCTTAAATGATTTTTAAATAGTATTGTTTATATTCTTTGCCTTTCATAGGACTGGGAAGAGCAGGGTTGTTTTGTTTTCAGTCTGCAGACACATCTAGAATGAGGAATGAAGTCCAATCAGTATCCTTAAAATATTTAGTATTCAGTGCTGCTGCTAACAAAATTAAGGGCCAAAGTCCTTATGCATTAACCTAATCTTGCAGTATTTGAACTGGAAATAATTTATGCAATTTTTGGAATGCTGCTTTCTTGATTTTTTTTTTTTTTAATGCCAAAACCACCTTTTCTATTAACATATATTGATCACCAGAATTTATAAAAAGGTAAAATTCATCATTTTATTCCACCAATGCACCTGTTTTTTTACATTATTAGAAATGTCACTGGACACTTTTAGCTGTAATCTTAAATAAAATGCAAAGACATTAGAGCAATTTTCACTTGGACAGTTGCACACATGTTCAGAGAGAATTGCCAGATGTTTTTAGCTTGCCCTCATCTAATCCATAGTGCTTTCAATATATACAACTGGAGACCCAAAGAGCTTTACTCCCCAGTGTGCTCACATTTTATTTTCCTAAGGATTTTTCTCCTGCTTGTTCTGCTGCCCCACAACTGGACATTGCTCTGGATGACAGTCTAATTATCTAAAGTTTCTTGCAGAACACAAAATCAAACTCAGAGTTGTGGCGAAAATACACATCCAGGAGTACACTTTGTCCTAGCTAATGACATATTCCTAACATAATGTGATAGAATAATATTAGTCAATTTACTCGAACCTGTACTCTTAAATCAGATTTGGTCTTAAAGGTCAGCTTTCTATAGCACCAAACTCTCCCAGCTCTTAGAAGTAATTAGTGTTACACAGCAAGTTTAATTAAAAACCCAGTGCAACTGAGCCTATCAACTTTCAAACACTTCAAATAATTTTAATTATATGAAAGCTGGGGTTTTTTTCTTCTACCAAGTGTCTCTTGCTTCCTTTCCTATGATTTCGTATGAATTATGAATTAAAGAAGGAGGAAAATGATGCTTTCTTGCCATTGGAAGTTTCTTCCTGATCAGGAATATCCTTACATAGAAGATAACACATTGCTGGTTCTGTTGGTTTAATGCAAACCAAGATATAAAAGGAAAAATAAAACAATGATAATTAATTTTGATAAAATAATTTAGATATATCTGTCTTATTTTCTGTTCTAAATGTGCACCTAACAATTCAAGGAGGGAATGGATATTTTTTCAGGCTCCTGCTTCTAACACAAATCTGAGATTTTGGGGTGTTTTTCAGCAGAAAGCTCCAGGTTTTGTTCCTATCACATGTTCCTTCACTAGAGCAGGCTGAAAAACTGGCTTCTTTTGATCAAACAATGTAGTTTGGAAAGGTCTTATCCATCCATGGGTATCAACACAAGCTACTTATTTCCTTCTAAATGTTTTTATTAACATTTCCTAACCAAGGACATCAAAGTAATTGTAACTTAAACTGCTGACTTGCAACTTTGGTCTTTTTTATTCTGGAATTTTTCCTTTTCTCAAACAAAAATATTTTTGCAGCAAAGTAAATCTCCTCTTTCTGAAAACAGCTGTTTAAACTTGTGATTCTGGACACTCTGTTTTGCTATACTTCAGTTAAATGTGAAAAGTTGGGTTTTTTGAAAGTAATACACAGATTGAAGCAGTATTTTTGACTGCTATTGATGTTACTTTGTTCAAACTTGAAACTTTAAAGCTGTTCTGTTTCTCATGTTCCCTTTTTCCCCTATTATTATTTTTATAATGCTTTTTTTCCCTTTGCCACATAAGAAAAATAAACAGACAACAGAACCTCTGTGTTCTGCTACTCGTATGCTGAACACATACACTTTATGCATTGCAAGTAGGACATGAAATCCAGCTGGTGTTCATTTCAAAAAGGAGACATTAATGAACCATCCTCTTTAATAAAATGGCACAAGAACCCTCCCAGTTGTATTGACAGTGAAGATGTCCCCAAAACAATGAAACTGCAATAAGATGGCAAAAATAGCTGTGCCTCTATGAATGTGCATTTTAAATGCATAAACTTTGAACAAGTCCATTTTTTTGGCATTGTGTATTATGGCAGGGTCCGTGATGAAGAGACAGATGCAGTAATATGTGATTTTAGTTCGTAGATTGTTTCACAAACACTGCTATGATTTTTTTGTTGTGAAAATCATACTAACCTACAATGTTTCTTCTCTTTCTCTCCCTTACTATATTGTAAGGTTGGGATTTCAAAAAGTCGTACTAGATAAAGTATGAGAAACAACAGTGGGAAACAATAATGAAATTTCAGGGTAGATGCTAAGTGGTCTTCACTACCTGATTCCAGAACCTGGTTTAGGACAGTGTTTGGTATGGCATAAAAGGCAAAATTAGTGCAAGGAAAACCATAAAGGTAGGCTGATATTCTCATCTCAAAGACACCTCTCTTTTTAATGGCATGGATTAACAATTTTCAGGGAGGGGAACATTAATTTATTTTACTGCTGAAGTTGAGATCTTTCCCCTAGTAATGTCTGATAGCAAACAGTCAATGTATAAAACATAAGAAAAGTGTGTCCTTGTAAATCCAATCAGTTTTATTATCTCTTCTCTTTGGGTCATCTGTTACTTCAATTGTCATTGCTTCCTCTTCCTTTTCCTACCTGTTTCTTTTTTCAGAGTCCTCTCTACTCTCTGTTTTTATATACATACTTTCATAAGAATTCCTTTCTATCCACCCTAAGCTTGTGGATATGTGTGGTTGCTAGACTCCATTTATTACTGGTGGTGTTATTTTAGTCTTTTGCTGTCAGCTGTGAAAAAAGGCAAGAGGCTTCCTTTACTCGATTTGCTGGCCTATGGCATAACCAGACTACAAGAGTGCAACCAAACATGGCAACAAGTGGCTGAAAGAAAAGGATATTTCTGCTCCAATTTCAGCAAGAGAAAGGGTTTTGATTTTTGTTACTCTGTTGCTTTTTGTTTCCCCAGTTCTGGATGTATTTTTGAATTTTAATTTGAGTTTAAAAATCCCAAATACCTACATGATTTAACTCTTGCTGTATTTCTACAGAACTGTGAAGTTATATACCAAAAATGCTACCAATTCTTATGTTAATTTTCATTTAAAATGAGAAAGGGATTAATTATTAAAGTCACAAAATTTTCTTTGGAAATTTATCTCTTTGGAGATGTTGAATCATTCTTTTGAAGTAACAGTGTATGCTTGCTAGATTTCAAAGAAGATAATAAAGAATGTTAAAATTTGCTTTAAAAATACAATTTATATGCTATGAGTTCTCTAGAAGAAGCATGACTGACTGTGGGTGTATACTGAGAAACAGTATTTCTAAGGCAAAAAGAACTAATTAAATCCTTCAAAATGTCTTATTAATGATTAGAAAAGATTTTTGTTTGAAAAGGCAAAGTGGTAGAAAGTGAGCTGTTCATAGCTTAATTTATGGTTTTAAACCTAAAAATAATAATCTAAAAAAAACCTTGTCCCCCTCATTTGAATAGATGACTTATATCATTGACTTTGCAGCTAATACCAAAAAATTTATCCATCTGCATTTCATGTAGAGAAGCAGCCCTGCATTCCTTCGGCATCTGTTTAAACAAAGGGTGATACCAGATCAAGGGCAAAGCTAAAACTGGAGTAATTTGCTTTATATGGAAGAGGTAAATAAATATCCCACTGTACAGTGTGATTGCAACATATGACTTCTGTCAACCTACAGCTGATTTAAACAGCTCCTGAAGTCTTAATCTGTTTCTTGTCTCTCCCAGTTGCAGTTTGCTCTCTTTAGTTGTCCTAATCAGTTATTTTTAAGACCCTGCTCTCAAATAGGCGAGTCAAGAAAGAGAAAATGAACCCTGTACTTCTAAGGTGTTCCTTTTAACGTACAAAATGTGTATCTACACTTGTAAAGAGGCCACACAAACAGCTCAGCGGAAGAAAAGTTGAGAAACCAAGTTTTTAAGGATGAAGAACAGTCATCCTATAAAATGCTTTTTGCAATCAGGAATTATCCTAGGAATTGCATAGTTTCCTTCAATCCTTTGTGCATATCTTAAATTTCAGCCAACCAGCTTTTAATGGGGGAGTTTGGCTGGTTTTTGTTTCCTTTCAATTCTCACATTAATACAGGAGAAATATATCCATGTGGAATGTGTTTCAGTATTCTTTACAATAACTAATCCCAAGCATGCAATACTTCCAGCTAACAAGCAATATAGATTAAAGGCAGATGTCTGCTGAAAGCATGAATTTGGCATTCGTCTCATAGCAACATTTAATCTGTGCTGTATGTTTACTTCTCGGTATGTTGGTTGCCAAGTGGTTGCAGTTCTCTTCTGTTGTAGTTTAAATTTTAAAAAAGGCCTCCATCTTGGAATTGTAGCATCATACAATATCCTGAGTTGGAATGAACCCACAAGGATCACCAAAGTCCAGCTTCTGTCCCTGCACAGGACACCTCAAGAATCCTACCATTTACCTGAGAGCATTGCTCAAAAAGTTTCTCAGGCTTGGTGCTGTGCCCACTTCACTGGGAAACCTGTTCAGTGCCCAACCACCCTGTGGGGAAGAGCCTTTTATGAATATTCAATCTAAAACTCCCCTGAAACCTTGTGCCCTGCAGACACATAGAAAAGCAAAACTGGTAGTGCTGATCAGTGTTTCATGCATTTAGCAGAGAACACAAGGAGGTCTAACATCCAGAAGCTGCTTGAGGCTGAAACGCGGCAGGAATTTGATTCTGGGTAAACCTGGACACTTTTAAAATGGAAGGAGTGAACTGGCAAGTTTAACTTCAGAACCAGTTGAGCTCTTCTGTTGCAACACCTTAACGATACTGAGCATGTGTTAGGGTTCTCCAGCAAACAGAGAAGTGGGTGCAGGTGTCTCTACTTGGAATAAAGAGGTCCTGGGGGACAGTCAGCAATTGCTCTGACTATTTATTGTCATCTGACCATGCATGAGATGCTCTGGTGCTGTGATCTTTCAGAGCTTAGGTCTAGTCAGAGTTGGATTCTGAGAGTTGGTTTGTGTTGTGCTATGTGAACACAAGACAGAGGGGATCCCCAAGCAAACAAAATATCAGAAAGTACTAACTAAAGGTCAATATTTAATGATTTCTAATAGAAGAATAGAAAAGAAAATAAGTAAGAATAAAACCAGCTCGTGACCAGAAACAAACTGAAGCAGAATAACCAGCACTGTTTTACAGCTGAACAATAAGCAAAACTAGGATATGAAAAGAAAAAAAGGAAAAACAACTTAGAGGCATTGACACAACAAGAATTATTTGGAATTATTTTAATTTAGACGCAGAAGCAGAGAGAGAAATTATTAAAGGAGGCTAGGAGAAAATACACTTTCAGGAAAGCTTATTTTGTCTGATGACATTGGTGAACAGGACTGTATTGTCCTAGCAGGTATCCTTTAGCTTTGTTAAGATAGCGAAGACATTGCAGTGGGATGGTAGGAGGTTTTTCAGGTGCATTGCTGCTTTGTGTTGCTAATATTGACCATATACTAATCTAAAATTATGTTCCATATGGCTACATTAATTTTTCTTGAAGATCAAAAGCTAAAAGACTCGGAAAAGAGATCAAAGAAAGATAAAATATGCTGAATTGTCTGCTTTGTTTCTACAGCAAAGACATTCTTTAGAAAAGTTGAGTGACAGAAATGAAAGGAGATTGATGGACATTTTACTGTTTTGATGTTTTCTTTAGGAACTTTATTCCTAGTTTTGTTTACTGAGGCTATCTTTTGCTTGGTGGAACAAATATGTTGTTTACTTGCTTATTGACATGGGTGGGATAGGCTACCCAGAGGCAGGTATTGAAATGAGTAGTGATTAGCAGAGAGCCAGCCAGTCCACCCACCTGTGTGGGAGTGTGAAAGCACATGTTCGTTACTCAGCTGGAAGCAGCAATTGTAGAGCTGATAGCGGGAAGCATTAGCGAGTAAAAATGAATTTATTCCCTATGCATTACCTAGCAAGAAGTGGGTAGTTGGAGAAATACCTTATCATTACAGAAGGCTAATGACCGATGTCATTACCAAAATCAAAGACAGGTTTTTTTCCCTTTGTGTCCTTAGGTGAAGGGAGGCGACAAGGTACAGCGCCCAGAACAGCACATCCCTGTTGCCTTTGGGATGGTTATAATATACAGCTCTGTTTTGTCCAGGCACATGTTGCACTGCCATAGTTCTCTGAACTGTTTGCTCTTTATTCAACAGATAAGTGCCCATGACGTTTTTGAAAGTAGTATAATAATAACATAAACCTTTAGAAATTAGAACAGTTATTGCTTTCAAAGGGATGCTTAGACTCCACTCTGAGGTGTGCTGAATGTTAAGTAGTCACTAGGGGGATGTAGGAGTTCTGGATGGAGGTAGGGTTCATCTTGAATGAGTTTTTATCACAGCATTAAAATGCTGCTTGATGAACAGAAATTTCTGAACTTTACCTGAAAGTATTGCACTTCAGGTAATATAAACTTAAATACACTCTCTTTGGCATTTCTTTTGAAAGAGCTGGGCTTTTTGCCTGAGCAGTTTCAGATTAGTTTTAAGCAATTGATCTTTCAGAGACAGTCTCACATATGGCCCAAATTCTGGGAAATGTTTACTCCCTTAACTTATCATTCTTTGTTTTAATGAAAAGCATCTGAATATCATTGTCATGAGCAGAACTTGAACTAAAATGATAACTGCATCTGGTAAAGGGAAGCCAGTGTTTAACCTCCACTTGTGGCACGTGGACAGTGCTGACCAAGGGATTGCCTTGTCCATTACTGAAGGCAGGGACATGAAAGACCACAGTGTAGTTCTGCAAGTGTAACAATTCCAAGAAAAACAATACAGAGAGAGTTCAGCACAGTACCAGTCAGAGATGGATTTGCAGGTATATTTTAGTGTTCTCTGGATTGCACAAATTCTTCACATCTGTTACTCTGTTTTATGGAATGCGCTATTACCTTTTAGACAAGAGCTGAATTTCACCTGCAACATTAAAGTCCATTTACAAGCTGTCTACAGGGTCAGCTGCTTTTCATTCTAAAACATAAAAAAGAAAGATTACTATTAAAGGACAAACACAGGAAAAATGATGTGAGATACCTACCGAGAAAGCGGAAATAAAGTATGGGTTTGAAATGTTTGGCAGAGAATAACATGAAACTTTAATGATCTGATAGCTATGGAAATATGTGAATTTGTGTCTGGTGAAAGCAATGAAGACTTATGAATGTGTTTCATAAATCATATGTATCAGTTACAAACTAAGGAATAATTCTATTGTTCATTTCTCACTCCTGTAATTCAAGAAGAGTACCTAAGAAGCCTAGAGGAAAACATGGAAGTTGATTCAAATACCTGAGCAAGCTTGTTCCAAGTCTCTATTTGCAGATGCTAGCTGAGGGGGTTGCTTTCCACTAAAACATGTGATGTTCTGTTCTCCTTGCTCTTAGGCAAGTTTATGCTGGGAAGTCTATACCAGAATCTGGCAGTCAGCCATTCCAAACTCCAAAGTGATGCTTCCTCATGTTGTTTCACCTGAAAAGACAAATTCATTGTCTGAAATTTACTGACGACTCTTAGATGGCACTGCCACTGGAAGAGACTAACGGCACTCTCTGCTTTCTAGACAGATATATCCCAGAACAGAGCACGTACATAAAAGTATTTACAGTGCTAAACTTTTATGAGTAAAGTGTCTTTTATGAAAAATAAGTAAGCAAGAAATGTCATTATTTTGGCTAGTATTTATGACTGATGATGAGACCTGTGGGTTTAAAAATGAAGGTACAGCTGACTACAAGGGAAGCAGGTTCACTTCTGTAGCACACAAAATGCCGATAATTCATTAGACTCCAAACTGTCATCTACAAGGTAGTTCTAATTGGATGTTTATTATTTCTCCTACAAATCACAAAATCATGGTGTATATTGGGCCTTTATTTCTTTTTGCAGTGTTAGGTTCTTTGTTTCAGTATTAATCCCATGCTGCCTTCAGCTTTCACATCCTTCCTCTAGCCTTTCAACAGTATTACCAAATTTCTTCTCTTGTAACTTTTCAGTTATACATGAAAAGTAATACAAGGCTTTTTAATGTGCATATTAGATGCATGCAGCACTTCTATTGTCCATCACCAAGGCTGTGATTTCTATCTAATGTGAATAAGTAAAACTCAGCTTTAACTTCACATGCATCTACATCCAGACTTCAGTAAAGTAGGATGGAGTGTTACATAAGGAAAAGAAAGGGAAGTTTGGACTATGACACATGTATATAAAAGATTTATTTGCTCTTGATTAAAAGCCTCAAATGATGCTTATGTTTTGGGATGCCTTGCCTAGGCTATTTTACTAAACTTTGAAGATTTCACTTTCCAGTTTACCTGTTGATAGATGCTGTAGTGTTTATGTCGAAGGCTTAGAGATTCTTCCAGATCTCCTTCCAACATTCTGCCAATGAGAAACCCTGAAAGGAAAGGCTTTCTATTTTGAGGTTTTGCTCTTGTACAAATATTTTAGTAATATATTGCTCTCTTTGAAGTCCACAGGAAAAATCCTTGTGAGTTCCATGGGAGCTAGCTTGAAATTTTTCTTTGGTTTACACACCCTTGAGCAAATTTTTGCTGCAATTTTTTTCAAATACTATAGATATTTTTAAAAACTTACGTCCGTGTGCAGTGTAGAGAAGAGTAATGGTTTCTTTGATTCTTTCTGTCAAAAGCTAGTGGCATGGTTAGTTTTTTAGGCCTTCTTAGTGTTCTAGGTTTTCGTCATAGACCAAGCAACTTAGACCATTTAGATAATTTCAGAAGTAGATGTTCTACCAGATTTCCAAGGATAACAGGCTCAGAAAAAAACCCCGAATATAAGCATTTCCTACTTTTTTTCTCTGTGAATACTATATGTTACCCTTTAGTTTTTAATGAAGATTCTCTATTGCTTCTTCCTTTTCTCAAAACTTTAGAATGAAGTGCCCAATGTCTCTGTTTCTCTTGGCTTTGTTGATGGGAGATTTATAACCAGCATTAGTCTGTGAGAAGTTCTACATGGAATATTGCTTTTCTATTTTGGAAATATTTCGTAGGGGTAACTACAATACTTTTCCTGTCACATAATCCCAGAAAAAGCTTCAGGGATATAAAGTCTGACAGCCTTTGGGATAAAAACTCTAGTAGCTATGACATAAAGGACCTTTTTTATATATCATATCATTACACAGGGATCGCCAGCTCAGGTTTGCAATGAGCAACAGTAAATCAGTCACCATCACTGCACTCGAGCATTGTCAGCAGCTTGTTTTTCTCATACATTTAGTACTGGTTTCCTCAGGCCCTGAATGGACCCTAACAACTCAATAGTTAAGACATCTGCTTAAAATTGTGTAGCGTATGGCACCTACCAAATCAAAGTAATGTAATAGTTCTTTCTGGTCTTCAATTTTTACAGAGATGGGAAAAAAGAGTAACAGCATAATGAGCAGAAAATATATCAAATATCTGGCAAGAACCTTTTAATAAATGGGAATATAAGAGAAACACAAGAAATAACGTCCTTTTGAGTGAATAACCCTGTAAATCTTTGAAACATGTCTGCATTCCCAGTTAATAAAGCTAGAACAGATATCTACTAATGTTTTCCCTCTTTCCTGTCTCCATATCACATCTTCTAATGTATATAAGCCTCTGTCATAAAATCTCTCCCAAAAGAGGTTTTCATTTTGTTAAACCAAAGTGCAGATTCATGTAATATGATGTTATACAGCTGCCTTAAAGAGACCAGCATCTGCTTTAATGATCTGACCAACAGTAACCTTGTTTATGTGCTTGGTTAAGTTTATAGATAAGGCAAGTAATGGTCAGGCTACTCACGTCCTTCTGGCCTTTGCCATCTGTGCTGACTAAAATGATCGCACTGCTAATGATGTCCTTCCCTTGACTGAAATACAGAGGCTTCTTGTTGTTGTTGTTATAGTCTCCTAAGATCATTAAGATCAGTTTGGAGGTATGTTATTTGTTTACAGTGTGGTAATTTACAGTTCTTTTGGCAAGGTAAGGAAAATTTTTAATGGGGATGTACATTGTACCACCATAACAACATTAAAGGACCTATAAGTTAAATATGAAATTGAGAATAACTTCCCTGGTATTGTTTCTTCATAAGAAGGACTGAACAGGGGTTGTTTTGGTTTCTTACTTCATGTCCTTGCAGAGTAGTGTTATGTAGCTTTTGGTCTGTGAGAGGTGAGATAGTGCTCAGAAGGGTGGTGAAACTTCTCAGGTTTTGTAATTGGTGCAATTATTTAATCTTTGTTTTTTTCTAGTAACTATTTTCTGGCAAATCAGTCCAAGTGAATAGCATTTATTCTTTGATATTGGCATGGCTACAGGTCTAAAGGAATTCTGATTCCATTGCTTTTGCTTATCCTCTATGGTCTCCACCCAGTCATCACCATCTGTTTGCATGACTGTCATTTATAATCTCATGTGAACAGCAAAACCAGACCATTCATGTAGGAGTCAGGGTGCAAGCCTGATAGTGGAGAGGGATCTTTTCTAAGGGCATGTAGTGATAGGGCAAAGGGGCATGGCTCCCAGCTGAAAGAGGCAGGTGTTGATTAGATACTGGAGGAAATGCTGAGGCTTGTGAGACACTGGAATATATTGCCTAAAGAATCTGTGGGTGGCACACCCCTGGAAGTGTTCAAGGCCAGTCTGCACAGGGTTTTGAGCACCCTGGCCTAGTGAAAGATCTCTGCTCACGGCAGGGGTTGGAACTGGGTGATCTTTAAGGTCCCTTCCAACCCAAACTGTTCTATGTGTTTCTGAAAGAGATTTTTTTTCTCTGGGTATCCTTTTTCATTTCTTGTGTGCCTGGTTCTTCGCTCAACTTCTCTGCAACACACAAGTATGATAGTCCTAGTAATGATCAGAATTTGTCCACTTGGGTTGTGGGGGATCTAGACTACTGAGCAAGTCATGTTTTGGTTCTTTTTGCTCTCAGTCTTTTGCTTTACGGATCACACCAATTAAAAACTAAGAGGAACAGGTATTATGCAAGAGTTCAAATATATTTTGCTCTACTTTCCCTCTCAAATAATGTCCTCATTCCACCCTGAGGTTGCCACTGTTGATGGGGAAAAAAAATGACCATAGAAGAAAGATGTCACATTTTCTTCTCTTCCCTTCAAATACTATGCATCAAATTTAAGTTGAAAATAGGTTTGCTCTACATCCCTTTTATTTAAGCATTTCAGTACAGATTATGTCAAAAATATATCACAGAAGAAATAGAAAGCTTCCTATGTACTGAGTATTTTTCTCTTGTGTTATAAAATGTCTCACTTTCTTTAAGGAAAAAATTTTGCATGCAGAAGCGATTTTGAAAAATGTCCTTTCCTGACTAATATATTCTATACATATAATTTTATTGCATTTAAAATGGTATAACTTGATTTTAGACAAAATTTATCCTGACTTCATCAAGCATACTTTACTTCAGAATACCCAGTAAGTAAAAAACCCCATTCCTGCATAATATTTTATTTTTAGCTTCCTCTGGTGAAGAATCTGCTATGGTACCAGAAAAGAATTTTAAAGTGCTCTTAATTTTATTTGCTTTCTGCACCACCCTTGAAAAACTCATAACATGTATTTCAATTTCCAGAATGCTTTCTCTTTGTCTAGAGTGTGCTCTGCTTGTCTAATCAAACTAAAACTGGTACACTTACTGAACAAGGCTGAGCACTTGTTTTTGATATGAACCAAAGACCAACGTTGGATGTATGTTATGGAATGCCAAATAGATAAAGATGCTTCCTGACACTGAAATGAACTGCAGTTTTGCCTAAGGAAGCAGCACATGAACTGCCTTGTTGCTTTCAAAAGCAGCCACACAAACATGAAAAACAAGCAATTGAAGACTAAACGTTTTATCACAATTTGAGTTTGAAACTTGTGCTAGATGAGTTTTTGTTTGTATCTCTGAGAAACTGCTAAAAATTAAGATTCTGAATAGCAGTTTACTTTTACTTTTCTTCAGTGATTTCATAGAATTCATAGATTATCTCTCTTCCTATCCTTCCTGTCACTGTTTTTGACAGGGACAAATGGCTGAGGAGATGCATGCAGTGCAGTTGTCAGCTCCAACAAGATGATGCAGAAAGGTGTATGGGAATAGCTGTCAGTAATAACAAGTCAAAAAAAGGGTTTATTTCTCTTGGTCACTCATGCGTCATCTGTGAATGAAATGTGTTTTGTTCAGATTCATCAGATTTTCCTTCAACAGTCTTAATGTTGCAGTAAAGACAGGTTTTGTAGGGGTATTTTTTTCCTTGTTTGGTTTTTTTTTTTTTTTTCCCACCTACAGTATTTAAGATATTGTATATGGATGCTGAAAAAACTTCCTGCATTTGATGTTATTTAGAATATAATGTTCATACAATTTCCCCAAGTGTTTTCCATTTTCCTTCCTTCTCAGAATTAATTTTCTGTTTATATTTTGGAATTTAGCTTGTTAGTTTCCTAGTAATGTTTGCAAATAACTCTGAAACCATGTGAAAGTTAGCATTTGTTTACTTTACTTGAGAGAATCAACTGATGGAAAATTTCAGCAGTTTTGTGATGTCTAGAGCAGACAAACTGCTAATTTGCTTGGGTATTGTGTAGCTACTTTGGAGTTTGGGTTTGGTTTTTATTTTAGTCATTAATAGAAAAGGCAGCCACATTAATTAAATTTTTACATAGTTCATATCTATGCATGTAATTATCTAGAGCTTACTGATTTAAAAAGCTGCCTTCTCTTGACTTCTACCCTGCTTGGGTGTTTTCTATCGTGGTTTTTCCACTCTGAACTGTAAATTGCCACTGAACTGTTTTCCATCATGCCTTTAAAACAAGAATACACCTGCTGCAGACAAAACACCTTTGCTTTGATTTCAGTGAAGTGTTTTGTTCTGCTCTCTAAATGACCATTCTTGAGGTTTGTCTACTGATTAATGTAAAATGAAAGACATCTTTCATGTGCTGTTAAGAAAAATTAATCAGGGAGAGGAATAACAGATGAATTTCCTGCCTTTCCACAGACACTACATGCCTTCTTATTGGCAGTATCATGGCAGAAGGCCGCCAGGAATAAAAGAAATACGGCAGACATTAATTCCTTGCCTTTCTGCAGGAAATGCTTTGTCCCTAACTTGCACATACCACGACTGTCATAAAAATATATTGGTTTACACTGTTCTGGTGTTTCTAAAGCACATTTTAATGGGGATTGCATGCTACAGATCTTCTCCAAAGTCAGAATGATGTAGAGCATCTGTTCCCTACCAAATCCATTGCAGCTTTAACCAAGACCTGTGCAACTGTGTCTATTATCTTTTCCTTAGGAGATGCTTCCTTGAGAAATGTAGAGTTACTAGCTGCGTTCTTCACTTTCTCAACTGCTGCCTACTCTTCACGCCTTCTTTTCTCCCGCTCGCCGTTGTTGTGTTCCCCAGCCCTCGGCGTGCCGGCGGGAGCGCGGGGCTGGCGGGAGGCAGGGGGAGCCCGGGAGCAGCGGCGACGGCCCGGCCCGGCGGCGGCGAGCCCGGCAGCAGGCGGGGTCCGCACCCGCCCGCCCGCGCTGACGTCAGGAAACTTTCGGGGCGGCCGTGGCCGGAGCGGGCGCCGGGAGCGGCGCGGAGCGGCGGCGGGACGGGCTGCTCCATCCCCGGCAGGTACGCGGCGCTCCGCGCCCGCTGGCACCGCGGAGCCCCGTGCCCCCGGCGGCCCCTGCCCCGCGGTGCCGAGGGGCGGCCGGCGGCGACCGAGGGACGGAGGGAGGGACGGGGGTCTGAGCGCCTGTTGATCGCCGCGGCGGCAGCGCTGCCCCGGGCTCTGCCGCCCCGCTCTGCCGTCGGCGGGGAACTTGGCAGGGACGGGCGGAGCTCGGCGCGGGTACCGCGGTCAGTTCGCGGGGCGAGCGGAGCGGGGCTGGGCAGTCCGTCGGTGCCGCGGGTCCCGCCTCACCTGCGTGCCGGTGCCGCTCCCGCGGGGTCCGCGCTCCCCGCACCGCCGGCAGCGGCTGCTCCCCAGCCCGGCACCCGCACGGACCCGGGGGTCTCGGACACCCGGGCAGGGCTGTTTGAATTTCAAGCAGCTGCGAATAATGAGATGCCTTTCATTCGGGGTTGGGTTTTTTGCCTGTAGTAAATACAGTAAAGCCTTTATCCGAGACGAGGTTTTGTTTTCCTCGTGAGGCTCCGCCGTGGCAGCCCGGCGGTGCTGGGCGGCAGCCGAGCTCGCCGCTGGGGCTGCTGAGCGCTTAGTTGTTGTACAAGGGAGGATCTTCGGCTCCTAACCAAACCCAAACCACCAAGTTAATTTTAACTCCGCGTGTGTCGGGAGGGTGGAGTGCTGGAGGAGTTTGCTGGATCATCATGCGAATAGAGAGAAATCTGAGCAAGGACTGCAGGTCTGCCTTCTAGTCGGGGAGGGAGATTCAGGGAGAAATTCTCAGTTTGAGAGGGTCTAAAAGTTGTATGACAATTAGAGGAACGTGTAAAAGTATGTTGCTCCTTTAATTTAACCGTCCTTCTCATTTATTAGGGGGCACCGAGAGTCAATCAAAGGCCCGTAAAGGTTAATTGTATTCTTTATGCAAAGGAATTGGCCCCCTTCCGAAGAAATAGATTTCTGGGGTCTTTTTTGAACTTAAGACACTCATTAGATTTCTAATTTAAATAGCATGCAACATTTTAACTTCTCAGTTCCTACAGTTCCATCGCAGTTGCAAGTTCTTAAAAGTCATCCTCATGGAAAGAAAAAGTTATTGTAACTAAAAAGTTGTTAAAAACCCTCTAATAAACTGGAAAGCAAGACATGGCTTTGAATGTTCAGAGAGTCACATAAAATGTTTTAGCAATATATTTGGTTTATTCAGTATAAATGTAAATAAGCATCTATATTCACATATTATATGAATACTTCTCCTTTTAGAAATTATTTTTGGTGATTTTCTTCCCCTGTATGTTAGACTAACATGTAACTTGAGTTGTACCTTTCAGTTGTTGTAGGGATAAGCAGTACTTCAGAGCCACTTAGGATGTCAATCAAAACAAGACAAAACAATTCACTAGAAAGGAAAAGAATATCTTTTTGAAGGTCAACCTTCTATTTTTATGGCAGTTTCAGAATGATCAGTAAGTTTTGCCTCACAGTTGTAGATTTACTTGGCTGATTTGTCGAGCAGTATGTCAAGTACAACTTCAAATATTTGGAGATTATCCTCATGAACTTAGAGAAAGAAACAAAACAGGGTGGAAATAGTTTCATGATTGTTAGCCACACAGTTTCCTGGGACACATTTTAAGTGTATGAATGCCTTAGTGATTATAGATGTCATTAAAGGCATATGTTTACACGAATGGCTTGAATAAAGAGTGATTTAGGAAAGCCTGGCATTATGGCACAGTGTTGAAGGATACAAGGGAGAACTCTGGTTTATACTTTCAGCAGAGCTACAGTGGCAAGAAGGAGACTGGAAATAAGCAGAAACAAGTACAACCCTGGTTGCCTGAGAAATTAGGGTGACGTGATTGGGTGTGTCTTGTGAGTGATGAGTACAGAAATTAAAATTATTGCAACAGTGAACTAAGATACAATGTTCTGCATAAAGCATTTTATATCTCATGATAAAAACCTGCTACTGGAGGACCAGAAAGGAGGAAGATGTAGTTAACAGGAGTGGAAAACAAGAGTGGCTATTACACAAACTGCTGGTTTCTACTGCCTCCTTAGTCTTTGGAAGTAACTTTGTAACCTTTTTGAGGGTTTTTCTAGAATTCAAAGATCGTGCATCTGCTGTTCTGCAAAACACTCACCTGATGTGTGCCATTTGAGAATTTCCTTTACAAGCTTATTATAATTTGCTAAATAACCTTGTCTATTGTCTGTAGACAAGGTTACATTTCGTGGTTCAGTAGCAGTTTGTAAGCATTGTTTGTAATGTGCGATGTTTGTAAATGTTACTGGATGCTCTAAAAGTCATAATCAGGAGACTTACATGAAACAGTTGAGAGGTCAAATACAATAAACTGGAATTTGTATTATGATTATAGAATTAGTTTTTCTCTTGAGATAATCCCTCAAGAGTGCACTGCTTGAACATGTCATAAGAAAATAATTAGAACTACCAGCTGAATTAATTAAAGGAGAACTTTAGCTTGAACTGGGGAACTCACACAGCTTGAAAGAGAATGAGAGAAACAACCTTATCACTGCATTGTGGTCATACCTAGTATGGCTTGTGTCAGGATTCTAATTCTGTCATTTTTTTCAAGAGAACAAGTAGAGCACCGAGAGCTGAAAAGTCCACCAGGTTCTGTTCAAAAAAATTGCAGGTCCCTTAGAATTTTCAGTTGTTATCAATGGTGGAATGCATGGTAGAAGATGAGTCTGTGTTCCAAGTAAATCAGCTCTTGAGATGAGGCAAAAAATCATTAGTTCATGACTTAATAGAGTTGTTGCATAAGAATATGCTAATTGGGCACAAATAAACATTTTCCCCATCGCCTTTTTTGTCTTACTATAATCTGATTTTTTGAAGGGATAAGCTCCTTTAGAGAATCAGGTTGTATTCCAGAAAAGAACAAACAATACTGCCCCTGTTAGAACACACAGTGCCTCTGCACAGCTACCTAACAATATTCTCTTTGGTTCTCTTACCTTCAGTATGTAACGATTCATGCAGATATATGTGTCAATATCTTTGGAAGTAATTTCCTTCCTAGTATCTCCTGAATACCTGAGATCAGAAGGTTGGCTTTGTTCGTGCAGCTAGCTTTGCTGCCTCACTGCCAGTGCTCCCCTGAGCATACCCTGTGACTTTAATGCTTCATCAAGCTGTTTTGTGGATTTGCTGTTGTGGGATGGCAAACTATTGCCATTGAACGAGTAGCCTTAATCTGGGCTTGCAGTCATGGCCTGTGTTGGTTAGGGCTGGGGGGAAGGAGGAGGTCGGTTTACTCAGTTATCTTCGTTTTGTGGTCTGTCCTCGGGGTACAGACCTGAATGCAGTAGTGGCATTGCTGCCCACCCTTTCAGTCTCAGATACGCAGCTGTGGACCTTGTCTGTGCCACTCTGTTTGCCCAGGGGCACTGGAAGGCCTCTGAGAATGGTCAGTAGTAGCTCTTAAGTCTTAAAAATGTTTTTTCTTAAGCATTTTAATACACTTAAAATGCATTTTTTAACCTAGGCTGCATCTCCACCCCATGTAAGACAGTCCTCTGAAATGCTCCCCTTGCTGTATGGTTTCAAAGTGTGTTTTTTTCTACACTAAACTGAACATCAAGAGTCCAAAGCGATGTTACCACGGATTTTATCCAGGATTCCAATAGAGAATTCATCCAGCTGAAAACACATCATGAATTCCCACAAAAGAATTTCCACTTTCATTCATCCTCTCCTCTGCCAGTTTAAGCAGACGTTCTTATCACCAAGGTAAGAGGGTGCTCCAAATTGAAATATGATTGTTTTGTCAGGCTGAAGTGACTTAGGTTTCTGATGTGTAATTACATATCAGGCAAAGACAGAGAGAATGTAGAACTTTGTAGCTGAAGGAAACAAACATATTTGTAGAACAGACAACACCTGGGTTTCTGACAGCCATCAAAGTAGTTTTCACTGAAGCCAGAAGCAGAACTCAGGCTCTAACACCTATGGTTTCACACAGGCTGCTTGATAACTTGGTAAAAAGTACTGGAAAGCCCCTTAGATTAAGGCACTGGGTTTCTTTAACTTCTACAATATTCTTTTCTGTTTTGAAGGGCAGCCATTGGTTACTACTGTAGTTGTTTTATGTTGCACTCTAAGCTTGCATATTCTGGTTTTATTCTGAGAACTGAGCTGGGTTTTCTCCACTTACTGTGTCACTTGAAGTTACAGAGAGTCAGCAACATCTGTGCAGCCAAATGTTTTTCTGTGTATTCTGTCAACGATACCTGATCAACACCCTCACCTTGCAGTGGTGTGCACAAGTTTAACGTAACAGTGTGCTGATTGGAGACTGCAGCTGGCTCAGTTGATAGAATTAAGGTGGGTTTTTTCTTTTTGGTCACCAGAAATTAGAACCATCGTCTGTGGAAATTGTTTAGATATTCTTGTTATTCCTGTGCTGCAAAGATATTCTGAGCAATGCAAGTAAATAACACTTTTATGTTGAAAAATATGGGACTTCTAAGGCAAATCTTTTGGCATTCAAAAGTGTGTGATGGCTGTTTCTAGCTTGCTTTATTGCTTTGTGGGGAGGGGTATGTGGGTACTCCAGTACTTGGGAATAGATATGGATACAGGAGCCTAATCTCCAGGGTGCTTCAATCTTCTCATAATTCCCAAAATAATATGAAAGCTGTAGAACTTCATGCAAATTCCTACTCATTCTTTTTAGATAGAATGGAATAGTTTTTTGAGGACTGTTGAGTTCTCTGGAACATTTCAAGATCTTTAATGTGATTTTTTTTTTTTTAAATTCTTCCTCTGCTCTCTCCATCCCCCTGCTTTTAATGGGGAAAATGCTGACCAAAGGCAAAATGTGGCAGTACCACAGTGTGCAAAGCAGAATCCTGACTAGTACCTGTTGTGACATTTAATATTCTATTCTGTTTCCATTTTTGCTCTTTTACATGCAGATGTCAGATCTTCAGGTCCTTCTAGGCAGAATGGGACATTAAGAAGTTAAACATTGTGCTTAAAGTTTTTAAGTTATCTACTCTATATCCGTGTAGCCCTTAAAGGGTTTTTGCAGAGTTCTCAGCAGTCTATGTGAAATCAAAATTGTTTTCCACTAAGCAAAAGGCTGGGATGAGGTTGCTGCTGCTGTAGGGAAAGGTGAAAGGGAGGTGGTTGCCCATTCTCCCTGCAACTTTCCTTGTGGCAGGGGGACCCTGGGGAGAGCTGGTTTCTTCCCAGCTGCAGACTGGGCTGGCTCAGCTTTGGCAAGTCTCTCTTGTGCTAGTGCTGGCAATTTATATCTGCTGCCCAGTGTAATTATTGGTTTTCCGATGCACAAAGGTACCCCTGATATTAATGAATGTATTTTCTCTTTTGTCAGATTGAGAGCTTTTATTTTATTGTTTGTGTATGTGTGTTTGTGCATCTTTTAAAGAAGGTATCTCTTGAAACAGCAGCATTTTTTTCTTAATCTGTTGTGAAATCTTCTGGAACATATCACTGAAGTGAGGTAATGAGCCTAGATAAAGGACTGTGTTCCCAGTAAAACAGATTATTTTTTCTGCAGTCACATCTCAAAATGTTGTTTGGAACAGCAACCATCTTTGCATGCCAGTTACATTAGGAGTTGTTTTAAAAAGTTTTTTGTGTCCTCAAATGTATTTTTTTAACGTTTGTCCAGGCCATCTTTCCAAGTGCCTTGCTGTGCAGATATGTGCTGTCTCTAATGCTTTCTTCGTACACACTGTATTGGCAGCTGAATGCATTCAAAGATCATGAGTCAGGTTCCCTAAAAAAAAATCATAAAAATAATGAGATTTAAAATACTATAGGCTCTGTCTTTGTGAACATCTAGTATTGTTTTCCTTCTTTAAATCTTCTTCTTTCCACAGGTATGTAGATCTGAACTTCATTTTATATTAAAAACAGATTTTTTTATTTAATGCAAGCTCAAAAATTTTAGGACTTGGATCTTCAATAAAAAGTCTCTTGTGAGGATTGCCCTACAGCTGAAAATTCTAGCTGAAAGCATTTCTCTTTTTTGTGCTTACCAATTGATAAAGTGGCAGAACCATCGTTTCCAAAGCAGTGGACACTTGGGATTGAAGCTCAGTGGTGGCTTCATGTTGCAGGGTATGGTATGCCCGAGTTGTACCTGTTTTAGACTAACTGTCATTAAGATTAATGTGTGAAGACTTGTTAAAGCAAAAAGTGAGCGGTGAAGTGAATATGGTATATGATGCTGAATCTTTACTTGGGACAGAAAATAGCAGCAGGGGACTGATGATGTAGGCAGCAGAAAGTTTGAGACATTAACCCCTGCCATGGTGCCCCGTAATCTGTTTCACGTGTGTAAGCTCTAAAACAGAGCCTGCTGTGGATTTGTAAACACAAAGGTCTTTAATGTCTGAGATTAAGACAGTCTTTTTCTTGATTCAAGCAGCCTAAAAATTGCTTTACTAATTTTGTAAGTTATATGTTGCATTAATATTCAATTTATCATGTTGTGCAAATGTGCTTAGGATGGAAGAAATACTTTTCCAATAAATTGTGCAGCTGGAGCTGTTACTAATTCCCTAATCTTTTTGTGCCGTATAGTAATTGCACTTAATTGTTTGCTTTTGCTGTGTTTTATGGTGTGAAATGCAGTATGTCAACACTGCTGAATAGCTATGTCAGTGTGTGTAATGCTAATATTCTTGAAAGAGAGAATTTCCAGGTTTTACCTGACTGGATGAAACGTCTTGTGTAATTACTCATGCAGTGCTTCATACATCTTCTTGTAATCAGAGTTTGTAGTTGGTGTTTCTTGGTGGTGGGTTGGTTTTGTCTTTGCCCGTGTTTTTGTGCAGGGTGGTAAGAGAAGAGAGGGGCTGGGCCCAATGCACGTGCCTGAGAAAGGGACGTGTAAAGTAACATTTTCTTACACAGCCACTTAAACTGTTACTATGTTAGCGGTTCAAATTCTCCTTGAATTGCTTGCGGTCCTTATACTTCAGTGGAGCTCTCCAATGCTAATTCTACTTTTTATTCTTTTAAAAGGATATAAGGTTTCTTTGGAGAGCAAAATAACTCACCTAGAAGCATTCCAGCATGTAAAAATGATTATCCATTTTCCCTCCCATCCCATTCTGTGATGGGAGCTCTATTTCTGGGTTAGTCCCCTCTGGTTTGAAATTGTACCTGAGAAACCAGTTGGTCTGGGAGAGGGAATTTGGGAACCTTAGTTCCTAGCCTCAGTTCTCTCAGGGACTTTTTCTTCTGCCCTTAAAGACAGCAGAATCTGCAAGCTGTGCTTTAACCTGGCTGTACTGACTGGCAATCCCATATGTTTGTCACCAGCACTGTCATTAACAGCAAATGTGATAACCTAGAAGAGCATATGAGCTATTTATTGTTTTCTCTCTCAGAATTAAGTACATCTCCCAGAGGTCTTAGTTCCAATCCCTGTGTTTTATGGCTGAGGATATTGAATGTAGCTATTAAGCTGCTAGTCTGGTTTTGTATTAGTAATTTTCTCTGATATGAAGAGTAATTCCTGAATCCAAATCATTAGCTAGCATTTCAGCCATGCAGCACTGAATGATGTGCTTGCATTGGTAATACCCCCAGCTCTCAGTACAGCTATGTGGCTCTTTTTTTACTGGTTTTGACTGGGATGGCATGAGACAGCTGGTGGCTACGGATGCTGCAAATCTGCCAGTGTGTAAAGCTCAGAGCAAGCAGAGCCTGAATGGGTGTTGCAGTGATCTGTCAGGAAACTGAAGTGCAGTTGACAGCACTGTTGATTATTTCTCTTAGAAACAAGCAGGTGTTTGCTTGGCTTTGGTACTGATTGGCAATGCAAAAATGATTTAACTGCACAAGTGACGGTGCTGCTGCAAGGAAGGAGGATTTCTGTGCCACAGTAGGTGAGGATAGTGTGCTGTACTTTTGAGGAACTGCTTTAATGCCCTGTGTTCTGTATTGTGTTTATTCTCCAGTCTTGCACAGAAGTGGAAATGCTGGTAATTATCCACAGCAGATGTAAAATTGTCACTCTGCTTAGATTTTTCCTTCTGTGTTGGGTTTTCTGAGGAGGAGAAGGAGAGGGTGTGACTAGTTAGCAATAATATGATGTCATGGCACCATGTTTCATGTAGCTATCTAATTAAAATAGATAATTGAGAAATAAGACTATTCTACATGGGCATTTATTATTAGATGGCAAGAATAGCATGTACACACTAATACACATACTTAACTTGTTCCCAGTGTATCTGATAGCCTTCAATCTTCTTAGTCTTCAAAATGTACAATTTGCACCATGAATTCTAAATCTAGCCTCAGGTTCAGAAAAGACTGACATGCTTTAGTGAACAGTTTGCAGTCAAAGTTTTGTTTTTCCCAAGGCTGAACCTAATAGGATAAAGGATATCTTAAGAGCAAGTGTAATTTCATTGAACTAGAATGCATTTACAAAATATCTTTACCTGAATTTTATTCTCATACTAGTGTGTTTTTTCTTTTAAATTCTCAGATTTCATAAATAAAGCAATGACATAGTCTTTACTTTTAAATCTCCAAAGATAGAAAGAAATGTAGTCACTCTAAGAATAGACGCAACATCATTTGTTTGAGTATTTTGTTTGAAGCCAGACAAGAAAATGATGTAGAACTAATACAGATGAGAGGTGATATTGTGTGGGTAAAGTGAATAATTTTCAAGTGCTCATAGATGAGGCTTTTGAGGAAGTGCATCAAGTGTAGTCTGATGTTGACCAAGGTGATCATTTAAAATGGAGTAGAAAGCTGCTTCCTCTGGAGGCTCTCTTGACAGCAGAGACTTTTTGGGGAGACTCTGTGTGTTTCATATACTTTGTGTATCCAGGTATCTTTGCTGACCACTGATCTGCTGATATGTTTCAGGATTTCCTCATCTGTGATACTTTTGGCTTGAATCTTAAATTCATTTCAAGCTCCACTTCTGGAAGAATCTGGGATACTTCAAACAGAAGTGCAATATAAGAATGAGCAGTCATCACCGAAGACCTTGACAACCAGAATTCAGAGCCAAGTCATGTTTTGATGACTTAAGGATATTGTACTTTATTATGTAGCATTTTCTTACCGTTCCTGGAGGATATCCTGAGTTTTTATAGTTTAATGGCTTATGAAATATTCCTAAATAAGACTTTCTCCCCCTTCCCATTTTGGAGTTGTGTTTCCTCTGAAGCATTGTTAGGCTTGATTAGGATCTAGGAAATCTTTTACTAATGAGTCAGAAAAATAAACAAAATCTGAGCAAGCAAAAGGTGAGGAATGGAAAAGACTTTTGGTTTAGATGAGTTTAAATCCTTTCAGCTCTGAGATGAGTTTATGGGTTATGGCATATCTGTGGGATATATGTGCTTCTTTAAAAGGGCCTGAAGGGAAAGCTTTCAACTGTAACAAATCTGTCATGTAAAAGATGGAAAGCAGTAAATATGCTTATAGTTGTAAACACTAATGATTCCACAGCAGTCCCTTAGGTACTTCTTACTCAGAAAATGATCTGTGTTGTGACTCTATGTGCTTTTCAGTTTGGGATTTCAAGTTTTTTGACACTGTAATTGAGCCGTGATTATAAGGTATGAAGAAATGGACCATAAAATAGATGTTTAGTGAAAGGTAAGTAAAAGCATACTTAGTAGGATTAGTGGAATATATTCGAGATGTGTTGCTGGCATACCCATGACTACTTAACCACTGAAATAATCTGTTGCTATTTAATCCAAATCAATTCCATTTGCTAGGTCGTCTGGAAGTTACTTTACTGAATAAGTTACTTAGTTGCTTAGCCAAATGGCAGGGGGAAAAAAAGTCAAAGTATTGAAGAAATATGCCTTGACAGTAAAGAACATAATAAAATGCTAAGGATCTCAGTTCTGAAAGAAGCGGTTGGCTGGAAATAATTGCTTGAATATTTTGAATTCATTATGGTGAATTTTGCCAGATGCTTTTGAAGAATATTTATGTTTGTTATTTGCTGTGGTGCTTCTTTTTTTTTTTTGCTGCAAGGCATGTGTACTTCTGGGTAATTTGATCTTGTTTGTTTATGGTCTAAATACTTCTTTTCCCCCCAGACAGCACTATTCAGTTGTATATTATTTCAGCTGCTTTTTGGAAAACGTGATACAAATATAAGTCCCAGGCAGTGTTTGTCTAAGGTAGAATCAAGTGTATTTCTTCTTAACTGACAAACTTGGTGGAATCTTGACATATCTTGAAATTTGTATTTCACAATATACCTGGGAACATTTTACAAGGTAAGATCTTTCAAGAGATGTTGCAGCTCAAATACATTTGTAGCATGTCTGGAGAAAGCAACTTACTAACTCTACTCTGAGCCTCTGACAGTGTGGAAGGGTGAAGGGTGGGGAGAGTGTTTTCTGATCACTCCTATCTTGTCACTTACTTGGAAATGTGTCATTTATTTGAGCCTGCCCTGGCATGTTGATATTAGGAAAACTTGTAGGTATACATGGCAAAGTACTGGGTAGTGCGAGGGCTGAAATGTGAAAAATTGCATTGTGAATGACTGCAATTAAATGGTTATTAGTTCTGTTTTGTATGGATGTAGGAACCCTGCTCATGTCTGTTTGATTTCTCAGGGAGTCAGGGTGTTCACCCTGTAGTTTTTGAAGTCATTTAGAGAGAAACGATGCCCATTTGGAGAGAAATGAAGTGGTTGGAGCATTTCTCTATATGTTGCCACCCTTTTCCTGCCTAATGCACCTTTCTCTGGGTACTGGCATAGGTATTTTTGGTATGGCATTGGGAACTGGATCAAGTATGACCAAGAACTGGGAAGTGGGAGGAATAAGTCCGTTTATACATGCTCAGTCTGACTGTGGAGCAACAGAGCCAGGTGCAATATGGTTCCTTTTCCAAGTAGCTATAAAAACCAGGCATTGGTTCATCGTACTCAGGTTTCCTCAGTGCTTGCAGTGTAGTTCATGGCTGACCCGAACAGAACAGATTTATCCACGTGAACAAAGTCTCTATCTGGCCTTCACTGTTGTACTTTTATGCTCTTTAAGGCACCCCACTTTAGTAAGTGAGGATGAACAGTGCTGTAGTGCAGAAAACCAGAAAGCTTTTTGTTACTATATCCAGTTTATTTAGCTTTGTCATTAATTCAGGTTCCTATGTGTGTGTATTAGGAAGGTTTGTTTTGTTTTCCTGCTGAGCTCTATCAGAAGAAAACAAAACAAACAAAAAAACCACCTCCCTTTAAAATGAGGAATATATTGACTTTTGAATCCACCAGAGCTCAGCTTATCTATTAATTAATAACAGAAAAGAAAAAGAAGTTGCAGCAAACAATGTGGTGGCTCTGTCTTGTCCAGTTGTCCCTTGCTCACCCCCATTTAAAAGATGCTATTGCTAAAGATAGAATTTTGCCTTTGAATCTCTACTTCTTTAAGGTTTATTATAGCATGGAACAACATGCCAGAACTTAATTGCCTTTTGGCAGATCTTTCTACAGTTAATGGTGCTGCTGGTGCTTGAACAGAGAAGGATTCAGGTGCTCAAGGGACTGATCTTTAAAAAGAAGGCAGACCATTTCAACTGTTTTTTTCCAGCTGGTCTCTAGTGGAATTGGGCTGCAGCAGAGTAGTCCCATTTTTCCTTTTGCCTCTCTGCCTGGCAGTGATTTTGGAACTTGCTGGAGTCCTCCAATAAAATTTTCATGCATTTCACAAAATCTGTTGAATTGTTAGAAAAGAGAGATTGACATCAGTGTCCCTGTATTTTTGGTGATGGTTACCTGCAATAAAACCTCTGATGGAAAGATTTTTTTTTCTTGGTCATGGAAATTTTTCCATTAAGCCCTGTCATAATGGATGCAACCTTTCCAGCACTTTGTTTTGGAGTGGCCTTATAGGTGCACAACATTGTGAATTTTAATGTGAATTCTCTATCATACTCATGGAGTTCAGTCATCTCTATTATTTATCTCCTATTTTTATCACATTTTATCACATTCTGTTTTCTTGAAACTTTTGTTTTAGCCCTCTTCAGTCTGTTGTTTCAGTAGGCAGAGTTTTTTATTCAGTTGTGCTTCAGCAGAATTGGCATGTCACAACCAATATTGTACAGTAGATAGAAATTTCCTTGTTTTGCCTTCTTCAGTGTTCCAGTTTTTTTGGGAGTGGGCTATCAATCAAGTAGCGTACCGCTTTTTCTATAGAATTCTCAGTTTGCTGTAAGTGGCCTCTATGCATTCCATATGCTCCCAGGATCTGCAGTCAATTTTTACTCTTACAAATATTCCTCTGGAAGTCTGGATAGCTTTAAAGCTTGCATAGTTTGGTTGTGTTCAGATGTCATTTCCAATATTCTTGGTTCAGCAATGTTCTAAATGACCTCTTCCTCTATCTGCACAAGATTCAGACTTGCCAGGTTTTTTTGGGGATTTTTATGGCCTGACATGCTTTGGTGCGCTCTCAAATGAACCAAAAATTAAAGGAGAAAATCTTGTGTGCTGCCTCTGTCTGTTCTCCCCTTGCAAGCAGCTATGTAATAGTGTCCATCTAGGGGCTTTGAAGGTTACTATTATTACATGAAAGAATTTTCGGATCTTGTAGTTCACTGGGTTGCTTCATCAGCTGTGCTTGTTTGATTGGTACCTTTTCTGTACAGTAATTATGTTGCTTTTTGTTTGATGTTTGTTAATTTTGTCCATGTTTGCAGGGGTTTTTTGGTTTTTTTTAATCATTCATGTTAATTGGAGAAAATTTTAAAACATTAAATTTTGCTTTCATGTGCTTTTTCAGTTACCTGTTTCAGCTGCTGATTTTTTCCCTTTTTATATTGTCCATTATTCCCTTTATACCTCTATTTCTCTGCCACATTTTTTCACCTGGCAAATGCAGGATTTGGTCATTGCTTCTTACAATCTCATTTGCTGATTTCTACAGCTCAATGTCACTCTTTTGTTTTCCTTCTTGCATTGAAACTGAATGTGTGTGTCCATCTGCATCTCCCAGTTCATTTTCAGAAGTTAGTGATATTTGATGAAAGCAAGAATTGGAAGTCTGAAGGAATATATATATTATATTTGTGCCTGATCCCCATCTGTGATTGCTCAGGAGAAAACATGGAACAGGTCTGACTCAAACACTGAGGATGCAATTTCCATGTCTACTGTGTTTCATAAATATTCTTTTCCTCTGACCACATGGGGTTTCTCCACATACTCAGGTTTCCATTTATGATCTGACGTAGAAGATAGGTGATAAAGATGTACCAAAACATCCTGGGTTTAAATATGATCTGGTGTTCTCCTCTGGATGGAAAGATGAGTCCTGTTCAAAACTGTTTTCCTTTCATCTGCTGCATTACGGTGATGTCATGGACGGGACATTTTTAGCCACTTGTGATTAATTTGATACTTAATATGTTTTACAAAGGAGGCTTTTCCTATTATTGTTCTCTTCTGTGATGAGAAATACAAATGTCCTGAAGAAAATGCTACGTATAATTTTAGCTGAAATACAACACTGATCTGAAGACCAAGTAGGACTCTAAGATGTGAAGTGATGATATCTCAAGTTTCAGCAAGTCTTTTTGCAGATTTATGGTAACTATTAGGTTATGTGCTTAAAGTATGTTTTTCTTCATTTTTCAAGTAGAAGGAGGAAACAACCATTCAACTAAAAAAAATGCTTTGTGGTGTCACTTCTGTCATAGCAATAATCATAGTTGGGGGGGAGGTTTTTGGCTGCTGGGCTGTTTTGTGGTTTTTTTGTTTGGTTTGTTTTATATGCACTATGAGTGAATGGAATACATTAATCCTGATGTCCTAGACTTTGAAATAATAGTATCATCAGTGACCTGCTTCTTTTCCAGTCCTAAAATGCACACTGAATATGGTCATATCTGTAAAAGAAGAATATATGGGATTGTACAGAGCTCTGGACTGAAAATGTAAAGAATATGATGGAAGAATTCCTTGTGGTGAAACAAGTATTTAAAGACAGCCCCTGGCTCAAACTGCACAAGTGAACAAATTAGATGTTTTGATGATGCAGACTGGGACATTTGTGGCAGAGAAGTAAAGGTTTTGCCTTTAAGCTTTGTGCATCTACATCTGTTTAGTCCATTAGTCATACTGTTGACACAGCTTGAATTTGTATTTATTGTTTGAAAACAGAAAATATTCTTAAGCCTCTCTGCATATTATATCCTACGTGAATGCACAATTTGTGTTTGGGCTCTAGATAACTTACCAGTGTTCCTAGCTGAATTGTGTATTACTATCAAAACCTTTATGTAAGATGTCTATTCTTACTTATATTTCAATATTTCTACTTGATACTGTGTGAATACTTGATCACCTAGCTCCTGGTTACTTTAAAAAAAAAAAAAATTGTTAGTTATAAGAAGTAGTCTGTTTTACTTGTCATATTTTTAATCTTCAGTAAAGAGAATTCAGTCCCCAAAAGGAAGACTTGGTTTTTATAAATCCAGAATGTGCAGTCCTATTCTGTATAATCCAGGTGTAACAGAAGTATTTTTCCATGCTACCTAGCAAGTATGTCACTAGGTCCAGCCACGATAACAAACAGCCTAACAGTTCTTGAGGTGATTGTGATTTGTTTAGGGAGCTGCTTTCATTAAGATAAATCTGAGTAGCTGGTAGTTTTGTAAAGGTGGCTGGCTGTGTGTGGGGTGTGTCTAATGAAGATTTTCATTTGTGAAGCAGCAAAGCTAATGTAATTTTTTTTATTATTATTTCTTGAATTGGTTGCTGGAGAATATACACTATACAGAAGTCTTCTGCTGAAATTAGTAAGTCACTGCAAGATTTTTCAATAGTGCATGTGAGGCTTTTTTTTAAAGTCCTTATGTTTAGTTCTGTTTGTTGAACCCTGACACTCAATGCAGCAGTATCACATTGATACCAATGGCTAAATAGGACTAAAGAAGTGGGGGAAAATAAATAAAATAATGACAACTTTTATGAATCTATGAAGAGTCTTCCAAATGAAGAAAAAATGTCCAGTCCCATGCTTGAGGTTATGAACTTGCACACCAGAGTGCAGACAGAACTGAACACATCAGCTTCTGGTTTAAGCAAACCAGGAGCAGCTCCATTCCAGAAATGCTGTGTGTGTAGCTCCAGAGTCATGTTAGCATGCTTTAGTACACTCTTAAGGCAATTCAGGAGTGCCATAAACAGTGTGAAGTTTCAGAGGTCATCTGGGTTTCATGGCATCAACCCCGAACGGGGTGTTGAAAGGCAACCCACAAAAATATCCAGTTTCTATGCTGTGCCCCTACATTGCTGACTCTCTGCTTATTCCATTTACAGTTCTGTATTTCTTGGTGCAATGTCTGGCTGTCTCTACATCAGTCGTTAGTATGTGAGCGTGGTCAGAATCTTTTTGTAGCTTCTTGACAGATATTATTGCTAGAGTTTTATTAGATTTTTTAGCACTTGTGTCATAACATATTTGATGTGCCATAAGATATCAGGAGTAATTTAGTCATGTGTTATTTGGAGAAGAATGTTGAGAGAGGCCTTTAGGTTAATTTTTATATTAGCTAGGTTGTAATTTTAATGAGGAAAAAGGGTTAGGCCTGTATGCTAGGCTGAGGAAAGCTGTGGGTCGATACAAAACTTCTGTCTGCCTTGCCTGGTTTGCTTTGGACTGCCCTTGTGTGAGGTGTAGCCTAAGGATTTGATGTGGCTTCTCTGTGCGGTGGAATTTTTTTTCCAAGGTCTGTGTACGTGTGTAAGTCAGTGTTCTCCCATGTATAAACACAAAGGGTTTATCTTGCATATGATGGGAAGACAGAACTTCCTCCTCAAATCTTAGCCCCATCCTTGTAAACTTATTGCTCTCTCCAGAGCCTGAAATGGAGCTTAACATTCTGGGGAATGGGATTCCCATCTCCACTCCATTTTTCCTATTTGATAGTGGTCAAGGTGCTGTAGGAAGCTTTTTGCTGATGTTAGGAATACCTGCCTCTAGCTCTTGGCTGTGATTTGAGCAAGTGCTGACTCTCATACCTGAAATCAAGGGCAGCCTGCTTTGATCATAAAATACTCCACATTTTATAGCTCTTTAGGAAATAACACCTGAGGGCTTGCACATGTTTCCTTGGCAGGTTGTTTCTGTTGTTTCTGCCAGGTTTTACTGCACCTGCAGCAAATCAGTTTGAGTGTAGCTGAGTATAAGCCTCCCACTGGAGGAGACAGCAAAATGCTTGATGATCATTCCAGATTGAGACCCCCAGTTCTGTTGAGTAGCCACACTGACTAAATGTAAAATGAGAACAACACTATTTTTGAAATACATTCAAGTTTGTGGACCATAAAGTGCTCTGGTGAGAACTGCCAGAAAGCTGTCTTTGGTGAGTGTCCTCTGGCTTCAGGCTGCACTTTAAGGAGTTTGTGGTAAATAAAGCATCAGGCTTTGCAAAGGGCCATCAGACAAGATGCTCATTTGGTGGTTTGCACTTGTTTCGTGTACTAAACAAGGCAATAGCCTACAGAAAAAGTGTCATTGCACAATCTTATACTGTCATTATTGCTACACATAAAGGAATCCCAATTATGAACATATAGACAACATTTTGCCATTTTACAGCAGAGGACTTCAGAGTTTTCAGAAACTCAAAGTCCTTTTCTTCTCCTGGACTGTACTGGTGGCCAGGGTTGCCTTTTCGTGACAGGAATTTTCAACTGAAGCACTCACTTCCTGCTATGTCCTCTGCTCCTTTACGAAGAGGCAAGTTCACTGTCTTATGGGGGAATTCCTTCTGTCTTCCTGTTGTGTAATCCCTGCAGATTTTTCTTATATTTGATTAACAGCGTAGCTTCTGCCAAAGGGAATATTGGTAAATCCAGGATTTGTAAGAACTTTGCAGGAGCTGATCATTCTTGGAATACTGCATGTGTTCCTGTTCATAATTTAGGTTGTTATAATATAGTTGAAGGAGTTGACAGTCACAGATAGAATTCCTATTGGAAAGCTAGGCTTATTGCCCTTATGGGGTTTGACAACACACACTTTTGCAGAATCATTGTTTTTGGATCGTCTGTTTCTTGTTCAGTGTCCATGACTAATTCGCTTATAAAAAAGTCATTGAGCTAATATCTTATAAGAAACCTGTGCTGTCAGATTTGATCCCCTAATTGTTCTTATAATGGGCATTTATTGGAGCTCTTTCACAAGTCAGGGCAATAGACCTCATTTTTTTTATACAGAATGTTATAAAAACAATTGAACTGGCAGCTGATTGCAGTTTTCTATTCAGTAAGCAGTTTTGGAAGACTGTGGGCTAGACAGTTGTCTGATTTGCCTAGGTTGTAAAAGTTAAATGTAAAGAGAGATGAATTTTCAGCATATGGCTCTTTGTTAGCAATTACATGCATTAGTGGTTTAGCTGGTGTATTGTGTCTGCTTTATAAATGTTTATATTGCAGCTTCCTGCTAATAGGTATTGATGACTGGCAGTGTTGTGGAGGCACAGTGTATGGCAGTGATCATTAGTTATGGCCCAGTAATGATCCCTTTACATGTGTTTGGTAGCATAGCCAGTGCTAACCCGTGCTCCTGGAAACATCAGCTATTCTGTTGTTCCTTAATAATTTAACACAAGGTCGTTGTCAGCTGGGATGTAAATGTTTAACATTTTATATTGAGCATATTCACGTTTTAGAACTCTTTAAGCATAAGTGAGCCTGGAAATAAAATTATGCTGATGTTTACATAAAACTTGTCTTATTCAGTCTGGGATAATTTGGAATGTTTTCTGATTGCCTAAGTACATGTATAAAGGAAATATGCAGTCTCTTTGTTCTGAAACTACAGAGAGCTCTGTGGTGAAAGGCAACTTTGAAACATCACACTATTGTCAAATTAAAATAATTCATTGACCCTTGTCCATAAAAATTGGGGGGAAAGTTGTACAGTTATAACCAGTCTCTGGACCTAATGTCTCAAAAGTGTGAAGAACGGTATAAGTTTGAATTAAGCTATGATGGGTATTTTGACACCAAAATATTTAACTTTTGCCATATGGCTTCTCTCAAATTCTGTACTTCTTTCTCAGTTGTGCGTCAGCTCTGAACAGCATGGGGTTTGTGGAACGATCTCTTCAAGCTGCAGACCCAAAATTGAGCTTTTTTTCAACTATTTGTCAGTTAGAGACAGTCTTCTGGAATTGTTTCTATTAAATTTTTGTAATTGCAACAATGAATGTCTAATATCAATGAAAAGAATAAATGAAGTGTTTCTGGTGGCATTCATCCTGAAACCAAAGCATGATTAGCAAGTAATTAACTGTCACTATTATGTCTTTGCATGACTTCACTGGCTGGATCCCAGAAATACTGATTTTTCCTAGTTGTGAAAAAGATCAAGGGCCTCTCTTGGATGTTGAGTTCAGGTGGCAGAATACAAATTCCTGTGACAAGTGTGAAAAATGACCTGTGGACCTTATCCCAGGTGCATAAGCCTGTAGGGCAAGGACTGCTGAGCTTTTCTGTGCCCACAGTGCTGTGGTGAACACATCACTTTTTGCATTGGAAAGCTTTTAATTTCTCTGTGGATGTTGATAGGTTGTTTTTTATTTTTTTAACCTGCACCTCTTCAGGCCACTGGAATTTGTCTTTTCTGTTTTATTTCTCCACATTTGATAATTTCAGAGGAAATGCCTCTGCTTATGAAAACTTGTATTTTAATCTGTAATATTTGGGGAAAATGATTTAGTGCATTTAAGGAGATTATTCATCACTTTGTGCAGACACTAAACATACGCAAAGCCTCTGTACTAGACATGGGAAAAGTGCCCAAAGAAGGCACTTAAGTGATTTGTAATAAGATCTCATAGGAGCCTTGGAAATTCTTGGGACAGTTGTAGTGGATTTGTGTCCGAGAGAACACATCTCCCCAAAATTCTTACATTTGCTCAACCCTTGGGAGTTAATTAGTCCTTGGAACTGGCAAATTTTTCCTCTGGGTGTTAAAAAGGTTTTGTCTGTACCCCAAATCATCTCTTGGTTCATGTCTGACAAAGTATTAGGCCAGATAAAGCTGCTGTCCGACGTATTAGCAATGTATACAAGTATGGATTGAATATTTAAGTCATTTTATGAGTTACAAAGAGTTTGATCCAATGATTGTGGTTTCTGAACTTTTTGACCGATACCTTTGAGGGGAGATGCAAGACACATGGAGAGGAGGGAACCACTAGATCAGGTTCAGTAATAACCTCTTTTGGTTTACTGGGTATCTACATTTCATCATATAAATGTGCTTACTAACACGAACAGCTAATCCCTTATATTGGTGATCTGATGTAAATAGAGTTAATTTGTATTTGTTGTGGGATCAGAAATATTACAGGAGGTTTTAGTGCGCTGTTTTTACACAGGGGAAAACATATGAACACCTTTAGTTCACCTTTAGTCCTTTTGCTATCTGAAAACTTCTGTTGTCACTGCAGGGCACACGAAACCATAATAATTGTGGAATAGTGAAAGCTAATCTTTATTTAGACCAGAGTGGTTAAGATCTTTCTAACCAGCACATATCTTCAGACCTATGTCAATTTTTATTACTAATTCATGGTTCCTCGATGTGCCTTTTCTTGGCCATTATTTATCTCACTTTCACAGGCTGATTATTTTATCTGTTGCTTTACTTTCATTTCAGTGCTCGACTGGGTTAGATCACAGAATGTGCAGATGTATTTGTCAGTGCTTTGGGTGTTTGTTCAGAGTGAGGTTGTCATCACTGCTTTGAGAGAGAACAGAAATCTGCTTTTTTACTGGGTCAGTTTCTTAGGGAAGTGTAGTGCTTAAAAAGTTACACTTGTGACTTTCTGTTGAATTTGCTCTGTGGGTTTCATTTCCATTCAAGTCATTGCATTCTGGTATAAGGAGCCAGTATCACTGGCCTGGTCAGATGGATTTTGAAATTAGTAGGAGTCTGTGTTTAAGATTTGCTGTAGGATTTGGGTTACTGGTTTAAATTACATGCTCTGTTCTGGGGAGTTGGGAAGGGGAAATCCCTTCTAGAACTTGGCAAACAAGTTTATGTGCTGAAGATACACGAGTAGCTAGCTACGGATTTGTCCCTGATGAAGTCATAGCAAAAGTTACCATAAAATGTGATATTTTTATTACCTGACTTCCTTACAAACTTTTAAATTATTTTCTCCCAGGAGGACGCAGAATTTTAATGTGTATAGTTTATGTTAGAAGAATATAATTGAATTTTTGATCCAAGGCACGTGATAAAGGAATGTGGGGTGAGAGGATGATGTACTCTCATACTCTGTCATGAGCAGTATTAAACAGCATGGGCTGTGCTCTCAGAGTCTGAGTAGGGAGTTACACTGTGCAACAAGTGATGATGTTCTGGCACATGTAAAGCATCATAGCTGATGCTGAAGTTTCTTGATTAAAATATTTCTGAGAAATAAATCAGAAATAGCTAGATGGCTTGATACTATGCCACAAACTGAGCTTTGGCCTCTTAATTTAATGCAAATCTTATATAAACAGGTTGCTGGGATTTTGTGAGTTGTTTTGGATTTATTTGGGGTTTTAGTGGTCTTTTTTTCCTTTCTTTTGGACTTGTTTATAACATAGATAAATCTTGTGTGTAAAGAGGTGGTTTTTCAAGGCAGCATTTGATGTGTCTTCAGCCCTCACCCTGGTGTTCCCATGCATCAGATTAATTTTGTCTGTGGCATAAATTGGGAGATGTGAGAAGGAACACAGAAACACGAGTTCTGCAGAATCAGCAATATACTGAAAGTCTTCTGAACTTCAGATCAGGCTCCTAAAGATACATTTCAGCTGTGATTGTTGGAGACAGAGAAATATAAATGGGCCCTTTCTGCTGGTACTTGTCACATGGGACAGTCACTCTTTGTGTAAGAGTCTGTATGAGCTTCACTTGCTTGCCTTTTTTTCTGGCTTTTGCTTTTCTGCCTAAGAATAAAGCCTCAAATTTTAGTACTTGCATTGTGAAAACTGTTAGGTACATGTAGCTACAGTGAGCAGTCTTCCAGTGTCTTGTTTATTGGGACAGAAGGGAGGGAATGAATAGAAAGCTGTTGTTTATATCTATATTTCCTGATTACTCTTACTAGCATGCCAAATATCTAATGAAAAACTGCCTTGTGAATTGTTGGTTTATTTATTTATTTCTTGAACAAAGCCTGGTGTGCTGATGTGATCTTATGGTTCCATAGGGGTAGGCTAATATTGTATAAGTGGCATTAGTCTGGAGCTCTGTCTTGGCCTCTTTAGCCCCACCTGTGGGATTAATGCAAGACTTTGCTGTCTTCCCCACTTCCCTTCTGTCTTTTCTATTAATGTACACAGTAATACTGGATGCTTATTATGTTGAAATTGGAAAGGAAAAAAATATGTTTCTTAAGTTTATAAAAAGGCAAGCTCGGTGATTTTATATTTTTCCTTTTAGAAAGTGGTGCTTGCATTTATCTAAGGTGAGGGGAAAAACAGTGGAGCCTGTATGGAATGAAAAAGGAAGGAAGTCTTCACTCCACACATCTTATGGGAAGATGTTCTTACCATAAGAGAAGCCTTCACTGTAACAGATGTAGTTTTGCATGAGTTATATTCATCCTTTGGGACATCCAGGTGTACTAAAACATCTTTAAGGACAAGGTGGTAAACCTCTGATTAGCTTAAGGAATGCTGGCTCCTGATAATTTTTTTTAATTGTACAAAAGTCTGGACTAGGCAGTATTCCTTGACACAGGGAGGATGAGTGTTGATAAACCTGTGTTTAGAACCTAAATGTTTCTTTCACTGTCACCATATGTATGTCCTTCCTTCTGATTTGGAGCTAATTTAGTTTAATTTTAACAAAGGAAAACCACAAATTACTAACAGGGCACTGAAGTCATTAGCTAACAGCCTCAATTAGCATAACACACAAAATGCAGAATAAATGCAGGACGAGCAAGACTGACTTAGCCTTGAATTTTCTGCTGTGTCCACATTACTGTGCTACAAGGCTTCATTGAGTAGACCTGACAGACAACTGGAGACTCAAAATGTTAAAGAATGAATTCTATTTTAATCTCTTTTGGGGAAAAAAAGCCACCAACTCTTAGAACCAAGATAGTAATTAGACTGAAACAGCATAGATTAGCCCCACTTAAAGTGGAATTTAATTATTTGGAAGGAATTAAATTAACATAGAGTCTGCTCAGTTTGGGGAAGAGTTTGAGTTCTAGGGGTATTTGTCAAAAATGTTAATGCAGTCTCTGTGCTATAACTTGTTAATTTAACATAACTTTCTTCTTGCAATTTTTCATCAAAGGCAGCTAGTTTTCTGTAAATAGCTCTTTTTGGCAGAAAAAAAAAGTCAAAACTAGCTGGATTGAACTTTGGTTCCTACTTAGCAACAACTAGGCAGATAAGACAACATCCCCTCCTTTATTACATTTGAGGTTTCCAGCCTTTTGCTTCCCCTGAGCTTGTTTGCTTCCTCTTTACTACCTAGGAATTGCCTGCAAATAACTGCAGCACAGCTACCAGGGAAGCTGTTTGGGATTAAGGAAGAGATTGAGTCATTTTCCCCACTCTGATTTGAGTCAAGATTCACAAGATGCACTTGACCTCCACCTGTTGTGGGGAGGGGAAAGCACTTAGTGGTGTTCTGATCAATCTTTCACCATGGTTAAAGGAGGAAACACACAAGACCACTGCTGGTGTAGCCACACAGGTGTCAGGAAGGCACTGGGCAAGGAGAGGTTCACTTTGTGTGGGAGCTGCTGAACTATTCATTTTAAGAAAGGATGGGAATGAAGGAATCCAGGGTATAGTGGTCTGGTGCTACCATCCTTTGTGCAGTGGAAAAGAGGACAGTATTGGTCACAAAATGGCCTTAGGTGTAGACAAGGTGAAGGTTTGGGGTCAAATCTGGGGACTCTTGTGAGAAAGGGCCAATCCAATGCTGCCTGTTTGCTCTGGCTGCAGCTTTTTGGTGCTGTTTGCACCTGCTCCTTGGGGAAAAGTTCTCTCAGAGCAGCTGCACGGGAGTTCTTCAGTGCCTTGAGCTGCCTCCAGCATGTGCAAGCCCAGCCTTGGCAGTGGCTCTTGCTGCAGCTGGTGTAGGGCTGGTGGAGCATGGGGTGTTTCCTCTCATTTATCAGTGAGCAGGGCCATGCTAGGATGTATACCAGCTGACTTCTTGCCCACTGCCTTTCAGATTAGAAATTTGGTGCTGAAAACACCTTGCTTTGGGTATTAGGAGGGATTGTCATCCCTTCCTCCCTCAAGAAACCCAAACCCACAATGCTGCTTTAGTTTCTTTTTGCTATTTGACTGTGAAGTATAGGACATTGTATTTTTAGCGGCAGCTTTAGGTTTCAAAGCGTGTTGTGTGAAGGTCTCAAGAATCCTTTGAACATGTGACTTCTCTGTTTTCTGCTGGCACAGTAGGTTTAAATGTGGCAGTAAAGAGTAATAGCATTTTAAGTTTGATAACGTCTGTGGAATGGGGTTTGGGCATATATTTTTAAAAGGAGGAACGCAAGTTCAGATTTGTATTTCCAGTGATAGACCATTTTGAAAATTTGTTCAGTTTCTGGATAATATTTTCAAATTTCTCTTGCTGGGTTTTCACTAAGCAGGTTAATGGTGTGTGTTACTCAGATTGCAGTGAAACTGCAAAGGGACCCAAAGAGATCTAGTCATCCCTAACTTACTGTGAAACCCTTTGCATGCTGGTGGCTACAAGAATTAAGTTGGAATTTAAAGGGAAGGAGAGAAGAATGGAGCCCAGTTGGCTGTGCCTTTCCTCAGAAGGTGACTGCACTGTTTTGTACACAGACTCTGAACAGAGAAGTGGTGACTGTAATCTTCCTCCTTAGCTTCATTGTCCGGTTAGAAAAGGCAAAGGCTATACCAAAAGTCCAATTTTCTGGTCTGGATTTGAACAATAGGCTGGTAATCCTGACCTTTTTCCTTTTTTTGGAGGGGAAGGAATTAGAACCATTGGGATGCATCTGTGTTTTAATGCCTGTTGACTGTGGTGCAAAATCCTGCTGTGTTGGTGGTTTTGTACTCTGCAGTGAATTGTGATCACAGGACAACGTGGGTGAAGGCTTAACGTGACACACCCTTTTGCAGAGCCTTTAGGGCAAGGCAAAGGCCACCTTTGGAGGCATTTTGGGTTTGTTTTACTGTTGCAGAGAAATCTGTTCTGCAATGCATTCATTGTACTGTGAATGAAAGAGCGGATGTTTTGATTTGAAAGGGAATTTTGTTTATAATCCTGGAGTATAAACAAAGTGTGGGGAGGAAGCCTTACTGGAAAGCAAAAAATCCTGGACCATCTTCTGGTTCAGCAAGTAATAACCCTTATGGTGTTTTGCATCAGTGACAAATGTGTGTGTACATATATTTTTAGAAGGGCTTCCAAAGGGCTGCCTGCTGTGTGTGGGTTTGCCTATGGTTCTGTTATGCAAGCCATGGGATATTCCCAGCTCTGCTCCCATCCTGGTTTAAATTCCCAGCCTGTCTTTGTGTGCCCCCTGTGAACTGCTGGCTGGTGCAGGGAGCGGGAGGCTGGTGAACGATAGAGTTGTCTTTCCGCCTCAGTTTCCTCATAAATGGCATCGAATGCTAATTGCTTTTCATTCTGCAGTTCAGCAAGAGCAGAGTGATACAGAGCTAGGGTTTGCTTTTCCCCAGGGTGCCGTGGGTGTGACTGATGGCACAGAGCCAGAAGAATTTGGCAAAGTAGCTGACTGTAAAGGGAATAATCTCTTTTTCCTGATGATGGATGGCACTTAGAAGGCAGCTGAGCCTGAAAGCCATTTCTCATGCTAAGGCTCCGCAATGTGCAGGTCAGCCATTGAGCAAATTCAAGCCTTCAAAATGAGAGCTAATAGCTTGGCAGGTTATGCCTGACAAGCAGCAAGTGATTTGATTTTAGTTCTTTAGTGTGTGGGGTTTTGTATTTTTTTGTGGATCACAACATGTAGTAATTCTAATATTTTTCTAGTATTACATGATGATCTCTAAGTTCAGAAATATCTTGAAGAAAACACATTCAGTAAGGACATATATTTTCATCCTCAAATATAGTACATTTCTCTAATATCTAAAAATTTATTTCTATTTAACTGCTGCTCATGCTGCTATGAGTATAGGATTAAAAATACATTTCAGCTGAGCAGTTGTTAAAATATTGGCCCTTCATTTTTCTGTGGAGCAAATTGACAGCTACCTGGGACAGAGAACCATGTGTTGCTCCCAAAGGAATGGTCAGGGAGTTGTGGAGGTGAGATTTGAGGGGAAAATCTATAGTGGAATGAAGGTAGATTCATATAGGACAGTGGTTGGAGAAGACACTTGTCTAATTTGACATGCAACATTCATAGCTCTTGGAGAGCTTATGTTGTCATATTTACTGTTGATCTGGTAAAAGAAGAATGCTGTCTGGAGTACTGCTGGAGGAAAGACTTCCTGGGAAATATCCAAATACTGAGTTTACCCCTGCAAGTTTCAGATCTGTTTCTTGAAGAGATCTGAACTTTGAACAGCTGCTTTTGTTTGATGCTGGAGTTTGAGAAGATGAATGACAGAATTTTTATATGGAAAGTCCAATAATGATAAAGCATCTACATAAGCAACAAAGTCCTAAACCATTGTAAAATGTGGATTTTTCTCCTAGGAGATAGGCTTGTGAGACTCAGTCATTAGCACACATTATCTGTTGCTCTGTGAATACAGGCAGTTCTAGTCTTTGAGCTGCTTGTTAAATGCTGTACTTACTTCTGTTTAAAAGGTTAGGTTTTGAGAACTGTTCTCTCTACAACCAAATAATGTATTATTCAAAATAGACTTCACAAATAGGTTTTGTGAGGTTGTATTCTCTAAGCAGCAGCATCTTGACAATAAGTACTTTTAGCGTGTCTGAAACTTGCTGTGTCTACCAATTATCATCTGTGATGCTTGAATTGATTTGTTAATCACAAAGCTGGAGTTCTGTTTTACATGAATGTATTGACACAGTAATTATGAATGCAAAGTTTTCATCTTTATTGTAATAAAAGTTTTATTATCCAACATTAGAAAAAAAAATTTCATGACAGTCATATTCATATCTTGATACACATGTGCACTCTATGCAGTTTTCCTAAGAATGTTTCAGCTTAGCAGGCTTAATAAAGTATTCAAGTGAAGCAGGAACCTCATTTCAACTTCCAGCCAGGGAGGTGTCTTGTATTCTTGTGGAATGAACTCTCCTTACAGTTTCAATTCAATGAAACAGAATATGGTTCTTAGCCAGTACAGAGTGGGAACCTGCTTCTAATTCTTTGCTCTATTTTTTAGAGTTAGGTTTAGAGTTTAGGAGTTATGTACTTCTATGGTCCTAGGAAGTAGGGATTTTTTTAGATCTTATTCTGAATTTGCAAATGCATTCCTGCTTCTTTTCTTGCTCTATATCTTGATGTTATGAGAGCAACTAAAACACTGTTGCAAGGTATTTATATGCTTTTGTAATCATGGTCTGTAAAATCCTGTGTAAGACTAGGGTATTTTCATACAGAAGGGATTTTTCCCTTCTCAAGTAGTTATGATCAGCCAGCTTTGGAGAGCAGTGGTTTGTGTCTTTTAGCCTCAAAGGGCCAGTTGAACATAGTGCCAGACACAGTGTAAGGTGTTGCCTGTACAGTTTGTCAGAACATCTGGTTAGTGATTGAATGTGCTGGTGGGATTTAATTGAAATAATGCTAAAAACTGCGTCCCCCAAATCAGGAACTCATTTACTGGGGCCTTGTTTGTTGTTAACATCAGAAATATGTTGAACACATGGACACATTAGAAATTTTGAAGTACCTAAACAAGCAATCCTTTTTGGGGAGATCAGAAAGAAAATGTGCGTATGAAATACATTTTGTGGTAGATCTGGTGTGCCTGTGGTGGGAGATTATCTACTCTGTAAATTTCTGATTGATTTATGGGAAATAAATTGTGGAACAAACAGTAGAGTGCTTGCAACATGGATGTCAGATCCCTCAGACTGTAGAAATAATGAATATATTAGAGTTTTATATGCAAAATATTGTGATCTCTCTTAAAATTTAAGAAGTAGAAATCTAAAATGTTCAGAGTGATGCTTTAGCTAAAATTTATCCATCCAGTTTAGGGTGACCCTTGGCAAAATCTCTGTATGTGAACGAAAGACATAGTTATACTATTAAATTTTAAGCAAGAGCTAGAGCAACAGATGGATGATGGTATATGTAATTTCTGCTTGATTTACAAGTCTCTTTAGAATTTCTCTCTGATTTTTGAAGAGGTAACAAACCCAATGTAAGGAGAGAGGAATATGGAACATTCCTACTGCATTTTCATAATTATACCTTTTGGTAGATTGATGCTCCAGACTTTGACTGACTTTGTGCTAATATTGTGATACGTTTTTTAATCAAGCAGTTGACGCAACATTTTATTACCCGATAAAGCAGTAGAGTGGCATAAGGCATGCAGTGTGCTAGTGCACATGGCATTGCCATACCATTGTTTAGAGAGCTTTGGTTTACCAATACTTCCTTGTTTTTATAAATTCATGGAATACTGGCTACTAACATCTGCCAAGTAGCCAAAAATTAGCTAAGGATTATGAAAATAACTGTTTCATTTTGCTTTTGTTTGTACCCAATGCTTTCTGCAGATGTGTCTGTTGTTTCAGATGTTAGATCTGACTCAAGCAAGAAGCATGAACATTGTTTGGAAATACTCCTTAGTTTTCTTCTGTGGTGTCTCGGTATGGATGGCATTTTTCCTGGATGTAACTGTGTGTCTGCATTCTGAATGTGATGGCCCCAAGCTGCTTTTCCTGCAAGTTCTGTGAGGTTTTTTTCATGGTAAAGTGCCAATTTTTAAAGCCAGTCTTCATTGTGAATCCTCCTGGAAGGTTATGAAGGAGGAATAAGATGTCTTTTGACAAATTTCTTTTCTGAAACTTTAAAAAGCTGCCTTGCTTACAAAGAGTGGGTGATTGGTCATCCCTTGTCTCTTGTGGAAGAGGGACGCTCATCCTGCTGGTGCAATAAAACGTGTGGCAAAACATACTGACGTGTAGCAGAAAAGGGCAATAGTGCTTTATCCAGACTTTTTCTTAACAGGAATGCACCTTTCTGTCTATTTCTATGGAAAAAAAAGTTAATCTCTGACAGAGTTCAAATGTGTCCTGGGTAGCAAAGTGTGCTAGTTTGAAAACAAACCAGTGGGAGGCACCAAGTCAGGATAACAACTTAATGGAAATTAAAGGAAAGGCAAAGAAAGTAAAAGAAAACACGGACAGAGTCAAGATACAACCTGAGTCCCTGTTAGGGAGGGTGGTGGTAGTAGTCCTCTGAAGTGGTGATCCTGTAGTAGAAGGGGCCTGCTCTTCCTCAGAAAGTCCAGTGGTGGCTGTGTAGCTCCTCTCCTCTGGAAATCCAGGGGAAAGAGTGTCTCTGGTGTTCAGAGTCCCAGATTATATCCACGATGGGATGCTTGGTTCCTCCCTCTGGGTGGAGCATCTCACAATAGGGTAATGAGTCATGAGGCCAAGTATTGATTAGGCTCATTAACAGAAGATAGTCTGGAGGGAGTTCTCTCTGAGTCATGCAGCAGGACAATGATGGGCCATTAACAGCAAGATAGTCTGGGGGGAGGAGGCAAGGAAAACACTGCCCCACCTGATTTCCACAGCTCATGAGGATGGTAATAGAATATACCTCAACCCAGGACACAAAGGTGTAGACTTTCACAAGACAAGGTAACAGGAGACTGCTACTGCACAGCATGGACCCTCATCACCCACCCAAGTGACGCCTGAAACCATTTTGGTAAGGATGGCATTAAAAAAAGGTAGCTTGTTTTGTTTTCCTTCCAAGTGTATAAAGAAGAATCAGGAGAAGCTGAAAAAATATGTGTCTTCCAAAAAACTGTGCTAACTTGGTATCTATGTTGTATTGCTGATGGATTTTCTGGGGTTTGGCCACACCTAGAGGAGACACCACTTAGTGCTTTATTTCTGCTCCTTATCATAGCTCTCTCGTCATGTAGGAATGATAGCAGGAACATGAACAAATCTGTTTATTTTACTGATCTTGTCCTATCAGAGTAATTGCTAAATAAGTGTTGCTGTAACTGCAGTAGTTAAGGTCACTTAAATTTGACACCTGAGTCTCCCAAACTTCTTGTCTTCCCTTTCACAGTTAAAATTTTGTTTTGCTGCTGGAGATAATCAAACTTATAGAAATAAAGGATGAGCTTTTTCTTTTTATTGTAGTAAAGAGAAGGCAGAATTATAATTTCAAGAGTACCTTATTTTAAAAATTTTGTAGACATGGATTGTCAGGAACTTAAGTGTACAAAAAGGGCCTGCCCAGCATTCACTTAGAAACCCAACGCTGCTGTATTGGGAAATACTCCTATCAGACGCAGTTAAGAGGACACATGTAAAACAGTTCCTTTCTTTCTCAAGGCTGTGTACTCAGCATCATAAAATCTCCATGTATTAAGAAACATGACATTCCAGAGGTGGTAATAAAAAAAAACAAAACAGGCTGCTAATCCAGTTTCTCTTCTTGAATTTCTTTACAGGTTAAAGGTTTAGTCAAAAAGTCTTCTTGTGTGGTTAGAGTTGCTAGGGGCCAAGTTGGAGCTGAAAATCTACAGGGTGTCAATACAAAGCAGAACAGCTCCATGTGACTCAAAGTTTATTCTAAGAGCCTTGTAGTAATTGATAATAATTGATATTGTAATAATTGATTCAATTATTATCAATTATTCAATAATTGATTTAATAACAATCATGGAAATAATCTTCTGAGATTTTAAAGTCTGAGAAACATTGTGCTTCCAAACCTAGTAGCTTTTATCTCTTTCAGGATGTTCTGAGAAAAAACTGGGTATAGCAGAGGGAGAGGTGAAGCAAAGGAGCTTCAGGCTTAATGCACTTCCGTGACTGACTAGGATTAGTACTATCCCTGCTGCTAAGTTGCATCCTGAAGGTTGCAGATGTGTGGTTTTGTTTTGGTAAAAGATACATGATCTTCTGTGATGCGCTTGAATGAAGTTTAATAGGGTCCAGCATCATCCCGGTGAATGAACACTGGCAGCTGCTTCCATTAAGAAAACTTTTATTTGAAGCCTCCTAGGTGGCATGTTTCGTGCTGTTTAGTTGCAAGATCTTAGTGTTCTGCCAAAAAAACAAAAAAAAAACAACAACAAAAAAAAGAAGTATTTATTCCAAAGTGTTCCTCTTGTTTTCTAACCAGAGAAGTGGAAGTGGTTTTCTGGTATAATGGAACGAAGATTTTCTACTACAGCCACTTTGTGTCTGACAGTATATTATGGCATATTTGACAATGTTGGAAGCCAAGGAATTGGAATTATATTTAATGCACAGCTTGTTTCTCTCAAAATACAATTTCTGTTTCTGTCAACCTTATGTAAGAGGTGTTAAATGAAACAGGTGAGCTACAGCAGATGGTACTCCTCACTGTGATGACATTCAGAAGATAACTGTTTCTGCTCCAGAAGCCTCAGGCCAGCTATTTCTTAACCTGTGTTTGTGAGCAGTTGTTTTGTTTAGTGTCCTCCAGATGATCTGGGGCTTTTTCAGGCCCATAAAAATGAATGTGAGCTACTCTGATGTGTCTGGGTACGTTGGTGTCTCTATCCGAATTACAGTTTTGAGGTCTTGTCAGTCACTGATATCTGAAATAATGAATCTGTAGGGATACTGCCCTCTGTGACACCTGTGAGTCTCAGCTGGAGGTGCATTGTTGTTCTGTGCTAGTGAGAGATGGTGAAGGATGGTAGAGAAAACGAGGTGAAATGGAAATGGAGTAGGTGATTTTTGCTTTGGCTCTGCCTTAATGAAGTTTGATTTTAAAATACAGCCATGACCATGATGCCTGCTTACAAAGTTCTTGAGAACATGCAGTTGTATGACTGTACAAAAGAGCCATAAAAATGTGTAGAAGATTGGCAATTAGAGACTTAATGCTTTTCAGAAAGAGCAATTACAAATGCCTTTACTACATAGGAAACCAGCAGGTAGTAATGCTTGTGTTCATTTGGAGGGAGACACATAACAAGTATCAATCACTAAAACAGATGCTGAATAACTGACTTTGGAGGCGAGGCATATGTTTTTGACAATGAAGATGATTCATCTTTTGGACAAACTACCATTTGGAAAAACATTGTAGCCATCCATTGAGACATTGAAATTGAAAATGTAAATTTTTGCTATAGCTTTTCAAAGGCGGAAATCCTTCCTAGATGAAATTTAATGACCTGTGACAGGTGCAGCAGGTAATTTTGGACAGGAAATTTAGAAATGCTCTTGCTTCCTAGCTTGGCATTCTGATGTGTTGTTGGCTGTTTCATCTGGAACAGTCTCCTTTTCTTACTGTTTTTTTCCTGAAGTTTGATATTGATCTAAGGGTCCAGAGATAAGCTCCCAAAACCCTTTAAATGGTCACTTATTGGCATTGTAGAAGCTTCTTCCTTCTCAGGAAATATCTTTAATAGGCAGCTTCTCTTTGATTTGTACTTCTTGATTTTTTTCATAATGTTCAAAACTCAGTAACTTCCTGTGGTAGTGTTTTAGAAAAGAGCCATTTTTTAGGCTTGTGACAGGAATAGATTCAGTTTGTCATTTTTCTTGTTATAATAAGCCATATTAGAAAAGTTTGGTCTTTAACTTACTGATATTTTAACTATTTATTATTTATGGTTTCAGGCTGTACTCAGAAATATTTTGGTGCCATCACCAATACACTGAGTTGAACTCCAAGCACAGAACTCTCTAGCATTGTATTCTTCATGTTGTGGGCTCTTCTCATTATCATAAGGTTGAAAACTCAGCTATGCCCTTTAAAAAGGACCTAGGAAATCCAGGGGATAGAACATCCTATCAGTTTTTTGTGTAGTGGTCCGTTTCATTCCCCACTGTGTGGATTTTGTTGTAGTATCAGAGATAGTGTTTAAATTCCTGTAGTTTAGCTTTAACGATGGAACTGGCAGGACGGGCAGGGTGGCTGTGGACAGGTGCCTTTTGGGTTGCCTTTCCTTGAGGCAGAATGACCCCTGTGATAATACTGACCTGCCCTTCAAAGAGTGGTTTCTTTCCATTTCATTTTAGTGTATGCCTGCAATCCTTGTCAAGAGTGTGTGGATCAGAGGTACCAAGTGGGAGACGGGAGGCAACTCCTCCCCTTGGGGCACATGAGTCTGGTTCTGGAGAGGAGTTCCCAGAGACAACAGGGCACCTGGCAAGTGCTGCAGAAAGTCACAGCTCCCATGAAGTGACAAGGAGCAGTGAAGAGAAAAGCCCCGGAGACTCTGTACTCCATAAGGAAGAGAAGCAGCTAAATTAGTCTACAGACTGACAAACCTGCTGAGCCCAAAGGGAGGATTCGCTGGCAGGGAAAAGGCTATGTTTTTTTTTAGATCACTCACAGTGGGTTCTCTCTTCTCAGCTGATTTATTATCACACGTGCTTTGATGAAGCTTAGATTTTTGGGTTTAGCAACACCTGGACAGTTTTTGGCAGCTTGTTGTAGGATGAATTCAATTCTAGCCTGGGTCAACTTGGAGTTCTAGGAGAGCATCACACAGCAGTTAAGTAGGAGCAATGGACTGAAGTGTTGGAGGACTTGGACAACAATGGCTGTAGTTGCTGTGGAATATACCCACATCAAGAGTTAGGAATTTTAATAATAGTTGTGTGGAATCAGATTAATAGTTTGTGCTGTCCTCTGTGCGTACTAATTTTCTCTTTTCTTCTTTATTGAGGAAGAGGGTAAGAATGAAATAGCACACAGAGTTACTTTCTCAGTGTAAGTCAAGGACAACTTGGATCAAAGAGGATTTCTTTTGTACTTAAGGGAACTTGATGATTTTAGCCCTATATGTTTGTTCAAACACTTTTTGAATGCTTGAAAATTTGGAACATGCAAAAACCATGAGCTTTTATCAGTGTCCAAGTTAGAACGGCTGTGTGTGTATGTATTGAATACATAGGGGGAATTGTTATTGTAATGGTATTGATACAGTTGCCAAACATGAGTACTGTTTGATTTGGCATGTGGGTTTAAATTGACTACTTAAGGGGTTGGTGGACATCTGTTCAACAGTTTAGCACACCAGCTGAAATCATTGGTTAATAGATGGTCCTAGCTGTATGTCATATAAAGCTAACTTTGAAAAAAAAAAAATTGCCTTTTTATTCCAAGCTGACTTTTTTTGTGTTCCTGTTAAATCACTGATGTGGAACAGAGCAAGTGGCTCTAAAGTTTTGCTAGTTGCATACATAGTTAAATGGTGTGTTGCTTCCAGAGAAATGAGAGGCTGATGTAGGAAGGCCCTTGAAGCAACTTTTCAAAAGGAAATTGAGCACAATAGTGTAAATTGAATGTAATTCCATTGGGTAGGAAATCTAGTGAATAGCTGAATTGTGAGAGAACAGAGGTATTGTACTAGCTGTTCAGCTTTTAATTAAAAATCAAAGCAGTAATTTAGTTTTTCCAGTTCTATGCACTGTGAAAAATGAATAGTTATACTTGATTTTGTAAAAGACATACCATGTCTTTGTAGGAGAGTGCAGAAGGAAGCATGCAACATCTTAGAACTGACTTAGAAACTTTATGGGATTTTTGAAATAAATGGTTGCAAGAAATCATTTTGATACTTATCAGTATCCCATATTTTATGTAAATATAAGTTTGAACTGGACCTATCTGAATTCAGAGGATTTGCTGATACAAATTGGAAAAGGTTATACCTGACTTAATGTCTGGAGTATTGGAATTTATTTGATTTATTTACTATTTGGCTTGTTGTAGTCAGTCAATTAAATTTTTTTCAAATGAGGCTCCAAAAATTCTATCACTCTAAAAAGATGAAGTATGTGCACTCCAGGAAAAACTCTAAAACTTGGGTTTTTCTGGTTTTTACAGGGAGATTTTTGCCAAAATGAGGAGAGGAGGGAAGCAGGCTTGCAGCAGTTTTAGAAGTTTTTTGATATGTGAGCAAGGTATCTAAAAGTCTTAGATACCAAATACCTTACCAAAAAACGGAGGTTGGAAAAGAATTTATTATAAATACCAAGGTTAGATGTTGTGTTCCTGGCAAATGTCAAGAAAGAAGGCAAAAAATTATTTGGGGAGTTTGTGCTATTGACACATCTTTCTTTCACAGCTGCTGTAGCAATCATGGGAAGGGAGAGGGGGTTGGATCACATCAGCAGTAGGAGAAAGGAGCTAACTAAAAACCCCGTGATCTTCAAAACCCTGCTCAGAATGGCTGTACTGAAAAAGAACTTAACATATAATACAGGAAGATTGCCTTCAGAAGCTTGCTATGCAGAACTGCTTTATGCTGTAATTCCAGCTTTTCCAGCACAGTACAAGTCAATGCCTGATCTAACTGTTGCCACATTATGGGAATTGAATGTTCACAGCAACAGTTCTGACGTCTCCTTATATTTTCATTGGATCACAAAGTCAGTATTTCTTGCCATAAACCTGTTCAGTTTTGTTTATGTTTTCATCTACAACAAATAGCTTATTTTATTGTGATTATTTGTGGTAGTGGTATTGATTTGATACACAGGGGTGTCCTTGGGATTCCATTCTGTTTACAAGTCTGGTTATAGAAAACCCATTTTGACATGTGGCCGCTAACTGGTAAAGCTGTGATCATTTCATTCTACAGATATACCAAATGAAAAGTGTTTTTTCCAAATAAAGATAACGTCTTAAGGATTATTAACATGTATATGTCAATCACTTTGAGAGTTGTTAATAATAATTTCTTTAGTTAATAGGAAAAAAATTATCTCTTGGGCTGCGGTGCATTAGAAGCGGGATTCAGGTTGTACTTGCCTGGAGGGAAAGGCTTCTATCAACTTCCTCCCACACCCCAGCTACCTGACAGGCAAGCTTAAAACCTGTGTTTTTTAATACTTTCAGATGACATCCAGGGCATTCCTCACTTAGGGAACCTGATAATCTGCAGAGGCTTTGATGAGCTGGTGAGAGGTTTTTATGTCTCATTCCACCTTGCTGTGGTACATCAGTGTCTTTCCTTTGTTCACCCAGCAGTCTTGCTTAGGGCTGGTTCTCTGTTAGGAGCTCTGTAGGAAGTTATCTTAGTTGTAACAGGCTTGGGTGTGGGTGTTTGTGCTTTAAAATTTTAAAAGCTACATTAGTGTTTTACTATAGAAAGTAGCCTGGTGAAATGAGGGCAGGGGAACTTTATTTAGGGTCCCATATTGTTCTCATGAATGTCTAAGTATTGCTCTTGTAGTTTTTGCAGTTCTGTCTCTGCTGGCCTACCCTCTTCCTTAGTGTGGGAAGTGTGACATAATAGCCAGTAAAGTAAGTAAAACAAGTGAAAAATGTACTGTGGAACTCTGAAGTTTTCTTCATCAAAGACTTCACTGTTATAAAATGCTGATTCTATATTTTGCTACTCTTTAATAAGTGTCTAATATCCTGGTTTCTCCCCAAGTATACATATCTTAATGTTTTTGCAGTTGGGCTACATTTCTCTTGGCTGTGACCATATGGTCATTACTGTGCCCTCAGAGAAGGTCAGCTGCATTCTTTCAGCATTTTTGGTTTTTCATATATTTGTAGTCCAGGCTTCTATGGAGAAATGTCTTTTTACTGTTGGACTATGTGAATATATGTGATCACCTCATGACATTTAAAAATGCTACCCGTGTTTTTCCCCTCTGTGACAAGAATTAATTATGGTTTTGTACCTGGCTGTTTTGAACATGTAAATGTTTGCTCTGTCCACTGCAGGTTTAGGTTGCTTCTAATCTGAAATGGAAAAATACAGAGGTTAGGTGTTGTTTTTTGTAAAAATGTGGTTATTTCCTGCAGAACTGCATACAGCCAGTGAAGATAGAACTGAGATCAGATGGAAGTTTTTTTGCAGGCATATTGGAGGGAGCTTGTGTTGGGTCTGGAGTTGGTTTCCTTGTCATCCCCTTGGAGCTGGGCTTGTATGGAGCTTGACCGTTTGGTTCTAGTGCCTGTATGACCACCACATCACCAGTCTTCCCTGTGGGCACACTCCGAGGGATATGGTTGGAAGACGTGGATCTTGGGGATTCAAACTAATGTCTGAATAGAGGAGCTCCATCTGCTCCTGGTTTGTAGTACATTGCTTGGTGTATACACGCTTTCAAGAACCTTCAAAACTCAAGATGGGTTTTTCCCACTTGGCAGTTGTTCTTTTTCTTATTATGTGTGTGCAACAGGATTGTCCATTGTTATAATGAAGTACAAGACTTCATGAAAGTGAATTCAATGTTTCATCTCACTGAAATTTAGGAAATGTTTAGCAAGTCTACAGTTCTATAATACAACAGGAGTTTTCTTCATAACATTTTTTTTCTTTTTTTTTTCTGGTGTGTGGTATTACATTGTGCCTCTAAGCATGGAAAGGCAATGCACATTTTAAAGAATATGACAGAATATCTAGCAGCAAACTTAAGAAAAGCAAACTAAAGCTGTCCAAATAAGTTACTGCTCTGTAGTATTTATGGGAAAGTGAATGGTTACAGGATTGAATCTGTGTTTGAAGCAGACACCCCTGTAACATGAACATGAAAAGGGGTTTCCTTTAACTATTTTTGCTAGGTGGGAAGTGTTTAATTATAAAATTTACCAAATGAAAGAATACCTGATAAGCTTTCATCTCATTAGGAAAGGAGGGATTGATTCAAACCCTAACCTGGCTAGAAGAAGTTGATGGACTGAAGTTATTATTAACATTATTGCATGGAAGGCTATGAAGTAGCAATGCAGGTTTTGAGTCTGTCTCTCTGGATAGCCAGTACAACATTTAAACCTTTTTAATGACAGAATTGTGTTTAGACAGCATTTAGGAGTAACATTTCCTAATTTAGTTGTGTTTGCCGAGCATCACTTCACCAGAACTCCACCACAGTGGTGTTTAACTGGAATAATATGCTCTCCAAAGCTAGCAATAGCACTCTGGTGCAGAGCACATAATGCAAGGTCCCCTCCAGAAATTGTGGATTTTTGTGTGTATTGATCTCCATCATCAGTCAGTACAAGCTGATTGCTGCTATCTCAACAGACAGAGGTTTTAACCAAGAAAACAAAGGAGGGAAAAGTTAAAGGTGGCTAAAATGGTTTTGAATAGGAAGAGATGAGGAGACTAGTTACTGGCTGCAAAATGAGCTCTAGAATCAGGATGATATTTCAGGAAGGTAAATTTACTGAAGGATATAAACAGTAAGAACTCTTAATTTCTGTGAAGATGATTTTAATCCATTTTAAAAGATAAAACAAGCTTTAGTGTGGAAGAAAGATGTGTACCTTATTTTCTCTCTTAATTAACTTAGTGTGCATCTTCCTGCTTCTAGGACAGGTGAGACTGAATGCATTTACAGTGATAAATGACCTTGGCCTGTTCATCCATTGCAGGGGTCACTGCATCTAAATTGTGGCAAAGCTAAATATTGTGTTTTACTGGGATACATTAGGTATCCATTTGGAACTAGAGTAAGATAAAGTGTACTGCCTGTGCCTGATTCGGGAGGGCTCACTTAGGTGCAAGTGGGTTTACTCACAACTGGAAAATGTCCATGTGAAATGCAGCTGTGGTGACAGGAGAACTGTGCTGCTTACTTAGAGGTTGTTACTGTGATGCCTTAGGTTTTAACTTTCATATTTTTCAGATCCTGTACTGCCTAGTGTGTAACTGAAGTTCCTTGTAGCCTGTTAACTTCTGCTCTCTCATGCTAGGCAGACAAACAAGGCTTCTCCAGGCCTGCTCTCCAAGGACACTCAGACTGTCCTAGGGCCAAAAAGTATAACCTTTGAGAGGGGGGCAAGCTGAGGGGAAATTACATCATTAAACTGAAGCTTTAGTTGGAGAATTAACCCTGATATGCAAATGAACCAAACCTATAAAAGTGTGAAGAACTCGTGACCTGGCATCCATCTTGGGGTCCGTTTTGCAAATAGCCTCTGGCTCCCCAGGGAGTACCTTTGAAGGCCTTTCAAATAAATACCTGCCTTTATTTCCTTATTCCTGTCTAGTCTCAGTTTTTAGGTGGCCTCTTAAGGCATCAACTGTAATGGAGTTCAAGAGGAGGAGAGAAGCATTTTTATGTAATGTAAGTGGAATCTGCAAGCAGCCTCCCAGATACACATAAATACTACAGGATGCCTCTTCCTTCACAGGAACTCATGGGGGTTGCTTACTTTCGTGGTGAGTCCTTGGGGAAGAGCGACGTATGGCATCTAGTGAAATTGTCCTTTAGTCTGCATTGCTGAGTATCTGCACTCAGGTTGACCATGGCATCCTTACTTAAATGTGTACAAGGTTGAAACAATGTTATACAGAGCTTCCTGTGTGTAACATCTAGAATTGACTTTGCTTGAAACTTTGTTTGTGGGAGATGTTTAAATTTAATCCTATTAATAGCTTTGGTTCAGGGATAATTTTTGAGCTTCTTATCTAAAAGTTTTTTATCCATCTAATATATTTTTTCACTGTGACTTAGGCTTATCTTTGCTTTATGTAATGTGATTTGCAAAACAAAGTTGGAGAGTATCTGGCTTTTAGGTCACTGATTAAAGCTTTTGTGGTGGAATGGATTTGGCAAAAAAAACTCTTGAGCTTTTTAAAATTCAGGTGAAAATTGAACTCACCCACCTTAAATATAATGTGCTTGTTATAAATCTCTATCTGATGATATGGTTGAGAAACGCATCCAAATTACTTCTAAAAAGATAATTGTTTTATGTTCTTTTTAAAGGTTTTTTTACATTTTGTTAGTATCTATGAAATACCTCAATTTGTACTTTTCTGCATATTTTAAACTAAACTAAAATAATTTCCATAAAGTGTATTTTAGTGATTGATCAGTAATTGTACGTTTGTACTTTGGCAGTCTTGTTTTTTGTATTGCTTCCCTCCCCTCATCCTCAATACAGTGTACTTATTGACACTTAAAACACACCTGGAGATAGAAATTTCAATTTCTGTGGATAACCTTCTCTATCAGCTTAGCTCATACAAATGAATGCTGAAATGTTTCTTTGTTGAAACAGTAAATGTCTGCATAGTTTGTTCATGTAACTGTTATTCACCACCTGTGTCTAATGGCAATTAGAGTTTTTCTTAAAAGAAAATTTCTCTATGGCCAGGGCAATTTGAGAAGTTGCCGTGGATGTCAAAAATGTTGCAGCTCCAGCATTCCATGCATTGTGCTGTGAAACTTGTAGTTTTGCACTTTGGTTCTTTCTTTTCTTTCCTGGATTATTCCTAAAAACCAGGATGAATTATCCAGGATGAGGCTGGGTGATGGTTCTAAATTCTTACTAAGTCATGCATTGACCATGGCAATTTTCCTTAAGATGGGGATAAAGTTCTCTGTGTGATGCTTTTGAGATATTGGCATAACCCTGAGATTTTCAGTGAAGCCCATTACCCTCGTTCCTTGCATTGCTTCCATCCACAAGGCCAATTGTGGTTCATGTCCTGCTTTTAGTTGGGTGCTCCAAGCCTGTAATTAAGGGCAGCGTGGATAAAGCCAAGGGTATATAATATTGTGTCCTACATATGAAGTGTAGCAAAGACTGGAGCAGCTGAGAGTCTTTAAAAACGATGAGGATTGTAGAGAAAACACCATTATATTTTTCCAGAGTAATTTATTATTTACTAGATACCTGATGCTTCTTGCCCCTGTTTACTTGAGTTTCATTTTCTTTGTGAATCTAATCAGTTACTCATGGAATTTTTTTTTCCTTCTCTTACCATCAATTTTGTGTTATTGCATGGTCACAACATGGAATAATATAGTAGAGGTTGAGAAATTAGATGCTGTGCACTGTGTCTTGATCCACAGGAGCAGTTCAGAATTGTGGGAGAGGGGTCCTATGTGATTCCAGTGTCCAGTGAGGTACTCTAAATAGGAAAATACTTTAGGCTGTGGCTGAGGAGCTGTGCAAGGGTATGCTTAGACCCTAAAAAGGATGGCAAAAGTAATACAACCAACAGTGTTTCCAAGTGTAGTGAAATAGCAATAAACATAGTGTTTCAGAAAAGTCTAGAGGGATGCAGTATTACAGCCCAGCAGAGACTTGGCCGTGGGAAGAACTTGATGTGTGAGACTGTCTGAAAGCTCAGGTGAAGGTTTTCCATGAGGAGTATGTGGCACCAGCACTCACTATATGATCTCAAATTACTAAGACAGAGAATCATTCCACAGTTTGAATCATGTAAATTCAGATTTTAGGCAAAGATAGTGGATCAGATTACAAGTTTGGATGGATTTTTTTCCTACAGACAGATTCAGTATTGTTAAGTCTTTCATGTTGGCAACTGCTGGTCTCAGCCTGTCCATCCTGATTTGACTTTTGTTTCAAGCCTTGATTAGAAGTGATGTGCTGCTGGAGTGTCTATGTATATTCTCAAGGTGTCACTGTATCTCATAGAGGAATCCTGTAGGCTGAAATGACTTCCTTAGTCTTTCTTTACACGGTGCTCTTTATGGTTGTTGTAATGACTGTAAGTTGTTTGTTACTAATCAAATGAACCCTTGATACATATTCATGTGCAGATGGCAGGGGCTCATCTCTGAACCCTGCCAATCCTTTGCAGTTGGTTGAGTGTCAATGTGCAAAATTCTCTAGTTTTAATAAGGCATTTTTGATCAACAATCATGAATATTACTGAGTGTTGATATCAGTTTTATTCATGAGTTCTGATAGCAGCACCAATTAAAGTAGTGGCATCTAATACATCATAAGATATAAATTTTATCCTTGGGATAATTTCTGTACTGAGTGCATTTTCTCATATGAAGTGATGGCACTATCAGCTGCTCCAAATGCGACTGTGTAGCAATATGTGTTCACTATCAATATTGTGATAAGATATATTGGTTAGTTCAGATTGAGTTATATATGATTTAGAGATCTTAATCTGGTTTTACTTATTATGTGGAAAACTTCAAATTGTTTGTGTTCTTTTCCTAAGTAAACCCAGGACTGAAAAGTTAAGCAAAATTGTATTTTGATGTTAAATGCATTTTCTTACTACTTTCTGTCTGGATATGGAACAAGTGTATTTTATTACTGGGAAGTAACATGTCCATTTAGAAAATGACTTAGGCTACAATATTTGTGTTGTCAAATTTATTTTCCAGGCATTACAGTTCTGGGTTTTTTTCTATACCCATTTGTGGAAAGATGAAGTCATCATTAATCATGCTTCAAAGGCTGTGATGCTGAAGTTACTCTGTTTTATGCAGCTGTGGGCTGTAGAATGTAGGCAAACTGTCATCTGCAACCTGGCCTTTTTTTAATAATTTCTTATAAATCACAAACATAATCAAACTTTTATCACCAGATAAAAACAATACTTTTCTTTAAAACTGGCCCTGAATGAGTAACTTGTCAGAACATTTAAATCAAAATTGCCATCTAAACTGGAGGAAAAAAGGCAGAGAATGTGCTTCCTTAACTCAAGGCAAGCAGGTGGCAGGCTTACAAAGAGAGGCTTGAATTCCAGTTTTAGTTTTATGGGACTACTACATTTAGAGAACCTGCACTGAAAAATTAGTGTGTCCAGTTGCTTAAATATAGTCATGTAACTTCCTCTGGGGGTGAGGAGCAGGTGTCAATCAGTTCCCTGGCTTTTCTAAGGTTTTAAATAATGAAATTGTTGTAAGTCATAGAACAAAGTTTTGCGCTTACTGAAATGTTCAGGCTTAATCTATGTGGCACCTTAAAATATGTTTTTAGGCCTGAGCAGGGCAATGAGTTTGGACATAGGATTGCCTCCAATGTGCAGACGTTTTGAAGTCAAATAAAGAAGTTAGAATACATGATGAGGTTTGTGTTGGCTATTTCAAAATAGTCTTAATTTGTATACAGTGACTTGGGCTTTAGTACAGCCTGAAAACCATGGCTTTTTCAGGAGTGAATAATTAGTGTGAGAGTTGAGTAACTGTCTAACTACAGCCTTGTATATCTATTTGCGTGTCAGCTTAGCAGGCTGGTAATTTTTGGACATTCCTCACTTAACTCTCAGCTTTGTTTACTTAAAATGCTAAGCACAAGATTGCCCTTCTTGAAATATAAAAGAATGTTTCCCAATGCTGTGTGGGCTGGGATTTTACTACAATTTAGTAAAGTTGTGTACTTGAGATTCCCTCCCCACACACTTCCTGCATTGTTTGTCTATTCTCCACCTTCCCTGTCTCCACTAGCTCCATTTCCAGCTCTATATGTCTCTCTAGACAATGTTTATAATCACTGTCTTCTTTACTTACTGACTTAACAAATAATGTCTACAGTACATACTGGAATGTTTCTTAGTACAACTAGAGTGGTGTTTGGGGCTTTTTTTGTGATTTTCATCTGCGAAAGAAGTTTGTTAGTGATGTTTCATGCAACTTCTCATTAAATATGTAACAGCTCCTCTTAAATGTTTGATTCCTGATTTTTCGCTTATGTGACTTTCCTATCACTACACCAGTATCCTGGTCAGAGAGATGGATTTGCAGCGTGTCCCCATGGCACCACTGGTGTTTCATGCTGCAGGGATTGCTGTTTGCACGGTGAGTGGGGCACATTCAGGGCTGATTCCAGCTGCCTGCATGAATTCTGCAGCCCATGTGCATGAGGAGTATTTCAGGGTAATGCAAGCAGTACTTGGAACTTGCCAAGCTATAGCAGCTGTGTGAGGAAACCATCCTTGCCAAATGGTAAATCCTGCAGTGCCCAGGGTCACAATATAAACCCTTTTTTACACTGAGGGAGAGGCCCTGTGGGAATAAATTCAGCACACTGCACAACAGCTTTAGAGGGTAAAGCTGCTCTGGGAGACAGAGGTATTTTTCCAAAATGGTCTTGCATGAGTCATTTTGAGCTGCAAGCAGTACTATAATTACATTATAAATTGTACAGAGGAAGGAGTTCTGAATCCTGACTTCTAAATTGAGAAGTTTGTGTTTCTTGACAACATAACAACTGCTTCTGAGCCTTGCATTGTTCTCCCTGTCTCACTCCCTCTCCACCTTGGAGGCAGGGAATAGACCAGCTGAGGGAAAGATTGCTTGCCTGCTTTTGTGGCTGTCCTGGAAACAGCACTGCTGAGATATAGCCTGGAGAACACAGCACAGAGAAATTGTTATTGGTGAACTCTGCATGTATACACACACGAATGTGTATGTGTTTGCATGTGCAGATACTCCAATTCATTCCTAAAGACATAAGGGAAAGTAATTCACTGCCTTATGCATTGTTTTAGAGTGATATAGTGTGCAGATTTATCACTGCTCTTTCAATCTCACAAGGCTGTCATGATCTGCTTGAAATTATTTTGTTTCATAGATGTTTTGGAGCTGGCATGTGGGTGAGCATAGATCAAAAAAGCTTTTTTAAAATCTCCACATGGATTAAAATATTCCAACAGTCCAAAATTTTGTTTAGGATTTTTTTTACTGACATCATAGACATTTCAAGATTTCTTATCCTGCTGTTTTCTAGCAGAATATAAATATTAGCTGGTCAGAGAATTTTTCTTGGTTTTGTGGCATCTTTTGTAGTACCCATTAAAATGCACTGAGACAAGCTTTTGTCTTTGTAAACAACTATCTCAAATAGATGTACATGTGCAGATTGGTTTACATGAGAATAAGGGCTCTATATGTGTGCAAAGACTGGCTGTGGAGGAAAAACTTGTGTGTTCATTTCTTAGATAATGAGCTCTAGGCTGGCTCTCTATTGTAAGGCCAGGAGCTGTGTGTTAGTTGTCCTGGTAGAACTATATGGAGTTCCTGTTTGGTTGGATTCAATTCCTTTTAAGCATTTTTGGAGAAGATTAAAATTCATATATAGGGTATAGCAATGAAAGATTTGTATTCATACACAGTACTTACATATTATAGAGATGAACATACTTCATTTTCTGTCAGTTTCCCCTATTTAATTTGCCCTCTGAATTAAATACCAACTACCAATAGCTGAAAACTCCAGTGAGTCTCTTTCCAATATTTCCAGGAGTGTTTTGCTTATTTATTAAGCTTGATATGCTCATACTCTCTCCATTTTGCATGTCTCAGGCATAGGCACAGATGACATGTAATAGTCAAATAAGAAATGTAGTACTTTATCTTAATTCTCAAATCATTGACCTGTCTGCATTTTATGCTTTGTGGTTCTTCCATGTTTTTAAGAAAAATTCTGTTGTCCAGAACTCCTGCAGCATGCAATTTGTCTACACTGTTGTTTTTTAGTGAGAATACAAATAGAACGAGAAGAAAATAATTTAATGATGTTACCAAGAAAAACAAAATATAAAATGTATTGTCTGAAAATAAGATGGGCTCACTGAGTGTTTTGTTCATTGTGGCAGTTAATTCAACCCTGGTCACAGCGGGGGAGGCTTTCGGTGGATCACACAGAGCTGGGCTGTCTGTGCTGAGCAGAGTAATTCACATTAGCCAGTGACTTTTGCAAGCTGACTGAAATGCCCTGTGCTCCTTCCAGTATCAGTAGGGGAGTACAAAGGAATGATCTCTGCCAGTCTGACCTGTCAGTGGTGATGCACTGCCTGAATACCTGGGGAGACAAACCAAAATGTGTGTAAGCAAAGGAATGAAAGGTAGTGGTAGCATCCTGGGATAGGGCTGTATATATTGCTGGTTTCTCTGGTCCTAGAGACCTTCAGAATATCCCTGGGAGAAATGTCTCCAATGCAGAGGAATTAAACACTATTCTACTTTGATGATTCTTTACTAAAGAGTGACTGCATCTTTAGTCTTAGCTTTGCAAATACATTATTACCTAAAGTGTGGGAAATGTGTCTAATTCGGGAACTTTATTTTTTTTCCCCCTTAGTCTTTTCCTTGTATAGAGGACAATGTGGTTTTGAACTGAAAAAGTCATAGCTCATTTCCCTTGAGAAGCACTCTAACTTCCTGCTCCCTGAATTAAGCTTAAGAGAATAGTTTGGCTTAGTGGATTTTGATTTTTTTACCAATTGGTCTACTCCCTTTTATTTCATTGCAAGCTCTTACCACCATGTTGCATACAATGTTTAAAGCCTGTATGGGCAACAGGTTGTTTAGACAACCCTCAGACTTGTCATGAGGTTTCTTCTCAACTTGGATACTATTGCTGATCTCTAATTCATGTTCTGGCTGCTTCCTTCCATAATCTGCTATAGCTCATTGTTTTAGTGGCCTACTCTAACATCTATTTTGCAGGGTGGTTTAATTCCTTTGACTACAGCTTTGCCTTCTCTCTTCTATCACCCACCTTAACGTTTACTTTAGGCCTTTACATATTAGCTTTATCAATTATCCAGGATTATTTCACATTACACCACAGATCCGATTTTTTTTTTTGAAGCTATGTTGTCAGCATTATTCTGTGGGTATGTAAGTAAAGCCAGTTGTAATCTGTAATACACAGATACCATGTTCCTGAGATGTACAAGCCTTTTATTCTCATCTATAGAAAAGCAGGGTCTCTTGGGTCTGTTGAACCAGAGTATTTATAACAATTATTTTTATGACCTTGCAAAAGAAGGTTAAATACTTTGCAGAGCAAAGAGGAGATCATTAATCACATTAAAATTCTGTAAGATTTCAATATGGAATTCATCTATGAACTGAGAAGAGAGACAGGGATAGGGTAAACAAAGTTGGAAAGGGGAGTTTAGGAAAGACTGCTTGCTTAGCTGTGGCTATGGGGGACTGTGGAAACTTTCCTGTGGATTTAAGGTTTGGAATGATATTTTTTAAAATTCTATAATCAAGGCAAGTGTATTTGCCCCGGATGTCCACTAGGACAAGTGTAGTTATTTATCCAGAGTTTTCAAAAAGCCAAGCTGAAATAATTTGGAACATTTTGTCGTGAGATGATGTCAAGCATACTGTACCTTACAGATTTTAAAACCTTCACAAAATGATTGTTGTCTTCTAAAATTGGTGTGGCTTCTATGAAGCTATAATTATAGAGAGGTATCCTCCCTCTCTTGAAGGAAGAGGAAAAATAGAGTATTTAGGAAGAAGTTATACTGCATCCTGGGACTTATACAGTTTGGAATGTATTCTGAAAGCTGACTTTGATGTGTTGTTTTATGATGTGGGTATTACTGAACCTGTGCAGGATTGCTTTGGATATGTATGAGTGAGAAAATACTGGTTTTGACAAAGACAGATTTTTGGCAACTGTACGAGAACAAACCACAGCCAAAGTACTTGCATGCCTTTCTCTGATAATTCAGTTGAAGAAACTCTCTGTGTGGTTTCTGCAATATGTGTGCCTTGAATATACACAGTGAATTACCTGAACTCTCTGCTGCACATCCAAGTCCCTTTGCTGACAGCTGCTCTGTAAATATAATTCTTGAAATATTGGTTACAGTGCCTCTGAACAGTACAATATGATGGAGTGTCTAAATAAATTTTGCTGGCAGGCAGCTGTGTCAACAGCTTCAGGCTCTTTGGGGTGAACAGCAAATAAGCAAAAAGGAGTAGAGCCATTTGAGTCAGTGTACCACAGTTCCACTGCTCCTTTTGATCTAACCTGGAATGCTGCATTAATGAGTGTTGCTTTCCAGAGTGTCCTATGACCTCTTCTCTTGTTCTGCTTAAATGCGAAAAGCACAGTTTGAATGCTGTTACCCTATAGTTACAAAAAAAGCCCAGCGCAAGGCAAGTAAAAGTGTTTACACTTTTTTTTTTTTTTATTAAGCAGGGTTTGAATCTCATGGGTGAGGTGTCAATCTAGGTGTGAATGACACTTAAATGTGTTTCAGACTTGTCTTTTGTGTTAGATCCTGTGTCAGTTGACAAGATAATGTTAGAGTGGATGCTGTCTTTAAAACGTGAGTTTGCAGAGGAGGAGGCTGAGAATTTAGAGCTTCTGCTGTCTTCAGGTGAACAGGAGGTGCTCAGCTGTACAGTCTCAAGTAGAGTCACTAAGTAATTATGTGTGCAATAGTTAACGGTTTTACCTTCTGCCTGGAATATCAAACTCAGATACAGCTTAGAAACAAAAATACATTACTGAAAAAGCTGAAATTGCCACTCCTCTGCCTTCTGCACTTGTTGTTTATTCTTTTTTAGAAAAGTTTGAGTACTAGAGCATCAGCGTGAGAGTGTAGCATTTATTTGCTGAGTTCGGTCCAGTCATGATGATTAAATGGAACAGGATACATTTCACCTCAGATCAAGGGATAAAGTATCTTGTAGCTCCAGAACCCATTCTCTTAGACAAATGACCTTCAGCATTTATCATCTTGGTATCCCAATGAAGGCATGATAGAAGCAAGTGAAATAGGAGAGCATGATGCATTGTATAATTACTAAAACTGACACATTTTGTTTGGCAGAGTAACAACGCAGTGAAATTACAGTGTTGTGGGGCAGGGTGCAGCCTGTTAGGGAAGCTTTTTGATGTTTCAGCACTTGGCTTATGTTCTAATATCAACCTGCATCGTTAGTTATACTTCTGGGGTCTTGACCACTGGGTTGGTGAGGCAGGACTGGCCCTTGGTGAAACTGTGCTCTCTATCTCAATTGTCTCTATCCCTGTCCTCCACCAGCCTTAGCAGAGCTTCTCAGAGGATGTGTTCCATGATCCTCCCAGGCACAGAGGTGAGGCTGACAGTCTCTAGTTTCCAGGGTCCTCCTTTTTACCTTCTTAAAAAATGGGTGCAATGTTTCCTTTTTAGCAGTAACCAGAGACTTCACCTGACTGCCATGAAATATCATTCAAATATCATGGAGTGTGGCTTGGAAGCTCCATCAGCCAACTTCCTCAGCACTCTGGGATGCATCTCATTCGTTCCCATAGATTTATGTGTGCTCAGATTCCTCAGGTGGTCACAGACCTGCGCTTCTCTTACAGTGGGTGGGAGGGACTTTTCTCCCACAGTCTCCATCTTGTTGTGCATCCACTCGAGAGGTGTGGGCAGAGAGATTGTCAGTGAAGACTTGGGCAGAAAAAGCTGTTGCAGCACAGCCTTCCCCTTGTTTGTTTCTACCAGTTTGCCAGTCGTGCTCATCAGGGCTGTACCTCTCTGACATTCCTTTTCTGGCTGTCACACCTGTGGAAACACTCCTTGTTCTTTGCATGCCTTATCAAGTTCAGCTCCATCTACGCTTTGCCCTTCCTATCGAGTATTAAAGGATCTGGTTAATGAACTTACTGGGCCACTGGTAATTATTTTGAAGTACCTAGATAACTGAGACTGTCAGCAACTTGCTAGGTAAAATTATTTGGGATATTAGGATTCAAAGATAGTGAATTGGTTTCAGTAGCTCTGGCTTTAGTCCCTGGTAGCATAAACAGAGCAAGTAAGCACCTGGTGCAATGTCCTGAAGCCTTTTTGTCTCCAATGCTCTTCTGCTTCTTGGCTGGGAAAACAAAATCGACAAAAAGTGCCTTTGCCTCAGATAAACTTTAGGTAAGAATATAGGTCTAGATTTGAGTAATATTTGATCATGGGGCTTCAGAGGTTAATGTTTTATATGATCTTTACTTTCTTACTGAATTGAGACCACAATAAAAACCAGAATTTCACTTTCATAGATATCAAGTGCATGTGTGGTGATACAGTCTTAAAGATAACAAAAATAAAATAAAATTACAGACTATGACTCAATATAAAGTTTGTCATCTGTTTTGTTATTGTTTCTTCTTGTGTTTGTATGAAGATGAAGAGGTGATCTAATGGTAAGAATTACATGTTTGATAAGGGATTGGATACTTGTTAATTTTATCACCTGTTCTTTTATTGTAGTGGAGTAAGTATCAAGGTGTAATTATTTTTGGTGGGCTCTGTGCTGTAGCTGAAAAACATTGGATATCTGTGATTCTCCAATTTGTGGTTGACAAATGATTTTGAAATCCTTGAATGCAAGAACTTTGTCTTCTTGGTAACAACTGACTGCAAAAAAAGAAGAAAAAGGTATATTGAATTGTAGAAAATTGTTAAATAATGTGCTAGAGGCTTTGGTGTCACCTGGTTTTACTTGCCAGCTTAACTAGTGACATAGGAAAAAAGGAAAACATAATTAATTGGATTGATTTTGGTGAAACTCAGTTGAGAACTAATGAAAAAAACCCCCTGTGGCAATGAACAGAGAAAACGGTACAAGTGAGGAAGCACTGCATAATACAAGTTTCTGATGTTTTCCTTAAAGTGAAGGGGGAAAACAGCAGCCATGTCAGGGAAAGAGGAATGAAGTAGAGGAACAAGAAATTAAGGAAAAGAAATAGCATGAATTCAAATTCCTCACAAGGATAGTTTTTACACAAAGGCAGAAAAGACAAATCAATGAAAGGAGTATATAGATGATGTAAAGTCACTTATTCATTTAATGGATCAGGGAAATAATATTCTCTTGCTGATGAGGTAAAATTCTAGGTCTTGATGTCTCAATGTTTGAAAGTTAAGAGATCCAAGAGGATTGAAGGGAATAGTATAACTAAATAGCTCAGACTGAATCAACAAAAATACCAAGATTTAAACTAGGATGGCTTATTCAAACATTCAGTAAAAAGCATATTTTCAGGTCCTGAGTTCTGCACTAGAGGGGATTGAACTTCCTTATGCTGAAACAAGATGTGGTACTATTTCTACAGACACATTTCCCACAAGCTGTGGGAGTGCAGTATTCTCTTTTTCATTTTTCTCTTTTAATGATTATGAGACTGCCAATCAGTTTTTCCTTAAAGGACCAGGATTTTTGTCTAATTCTGCATGTCTTGTGCACTTCATATTTAATGGAATTAATTTAAAAGATGGTCAATACTGCTCTGTATGTTAAGTAGTTGTTTTGTTGGTGTAGGACAAATGCAGATGAGGAAATTATGGTAAAATATATGAATCAGAATTCCTATTCGAAAATACAGATCTATTGCTTGCAGCGTTTTAGTTTGATTTACACCTTTCCAGCAGAACAGTATTAAATTACATGAAATATATTTCCATTGAGCTGTTGGCATTACATTTCTTAAAATGAGAAAACAATTATTGTGCTTTCATAATACCCCAGTCCACAACTAATATCTGTCATTGCTTCTTTTTATTCTACATCAGAAACTATAAAGCAGCAGTAATGAAGGTTCAAATATGTTGTCAAATGACTGATCTATTCCACATGAGAATTAGTGTCAGCTCTGTACCTTGGCAAGAAACTGGAATGCAGAAGGGTAAGCTGGTGTAATTGTTGCTGTGCAGTGTTTTGCAGAAAAGGATTAAGCAAATATTTTAATTTTTTTTGTGATTGAGTAGAGGAAGGCTTTTAAGACTGGAGTGAATGACTCAAGTTCAATTTTTGGTTTTCTTTTCAGTATAAAGTGCCTGTAAGAAAGCCAAAAGTTTATATACTTTGGGAGTGAGAGAGAAGCTCATGTTTGTTTCCTCTGTTAAATACCACCCATGACATGCAGCCCACTGAATGTATATCAGAGCTGAGTTGTTGACCCAAAGCTCTCCCATTCTCAGCAACTGTGTTTCAGTAACCCTGCTGCTGAATGAGAGAATAATGCTTGCAGGCATGGCACTTAACAAACTGACTTTTCCTTTTTTTTCCCTTTTTTATGTCCCTCCCCTTTCCACAGCTGATAACTCAGGGCTTAAAGTGCAGACACTGCTACAGCCCAGTGGAGCTGCAGTCTCCTTGCTTTGCTTGTCTGTAGTCTAGAGAGAAAGGCTTGCCTAGATAAAGGAAAGGCAGCAGCTGTGGCTTTCCACTGATTTACTGTGGCAAAAAAAGGGCAAAATTTGGGGTTCTACAGCGCTATGGTGTATAAGAGTTTATTTATAGAAGTGGTTGTGATAATGTCAAAAACATTAGATGCTTTAAATGATTTCCAAGTGTGGGTAGGGAACTAGGAGCCTCTGGAAAACTGAATGTTTTGTTTAAGTTTTTGAAAGGAAGGTGAGCTAAAACAATGTATCAAATTTTTATTGATCTTTAGTAGGGATAAGCAAAAGCATTTGTTTAGAAATCTAGTGGTTAACAAAAACTTTCTGTTGTCTGGCTTATTTCAGTTGCTGGAATGTGCTCTAGAGCAAGTGAGTCATTTGATTATAAATCCCCAAATCCATTGAAGTACCTCTGAGAAAGAGTAGAGCTCAAGTTGGCTGAGGCTGAGTCTGTGGATGCTGCTGGCTTTCCCAAAGGCTGTCTTTGAGAGGGCCCCAGGGTGACTCTGGCAATATATTCCAGCCTCTGCACAGCACTCCCCCCAACTTCACTGCTCCTCCAAGCAGATCACTCGGGTGCAGTTCTTTCCTGACCTCCTTGCTGCACCGTGGTGTAGAGGGTATGCAAATACTAAAAAAGTTCCTTGGGTTTTGGATTGTTGCTATGGTATTATCTTGTAGTATGACTTCAATTACTGCTGGATTTTAGGAAGTCAGTGTGTATGTTTGTGACTTGATTGCTCATTCTTTCTGACAACAGCAACTCAAAATCTTTCCCATGGATGTTCTGGATTTGCCTTTTAGCTCTGCATCCAGGACTTCCTGGTGGGTCTGTCTTTCCACAGTGAGGGGCAAAGCCAGACCCATTGGCAAGAACTGTTGTTGATAGGACTCATTACCAGTCCAAAATGCAGAATCATTTTGTAAATATAGACTTACTTGAAACAGATTTGTATAAGATTCTTAGATACAAATTCTTTTGCTTATTTGCAGCAGGCTTATGTAGTGTGTGGAATTATGGATTTTAAAGATAAATCTGGTGTTATGAGCAAAGGCTTTATTTTAAGAAAATTGAATCCTTGGGCTTTTAAAGGTGTATGTAATTCTGGTATCCCTCATTTATTGAGCAAATGAAGCATGTATCATTGTAAAGTTAGAACAGAATCTATAGACCAACACTACAGAAACCTTTAGGGCCAGGGTTGACCTTTTCAAAATCAGGAGTTCACCAGTGATGGCATCTAAAAACTCCAAAATAGTGAACAAGTTCTGACTTCAGTGTAGTGGAGTAAAAAGACATCTTTCAGTAACTCTGTTATTTTGCAGAGGGTTAGAGTTTATTTTTACTGTAGGAGTCATGTACTGCAGTAGTAAATAGTAGGAGGTTCTGGCATGCATGACCTGGTTCAGATGGATAGCACTATTGATTTGGTTTTTTCAGTGCCTCTGCTTAGTTAATTGTAACTTTGATTTCTGATCCTGAATTAACTCAGTGGTAAGTTGTCATTACAGCATTCAACTCCCTAAGGACATGATCTATAAGGCAGACTTTTCCAGTGGAGGGTCATGATTCAGCTAGTTTACACATAACTTAAACAGCAGTTGGCCTAATACACTCAAGTGGAATTTGAGGTACTTGTAGTCCAAGAGTGTAATACCATAAATTAGTGTTTGTGTTAAGCACTCTTTAGAGACCTGCAGAAGAGGCCAGTGGGGACACGTAATGCCCCTTGTGTTCCTTTTTCAACAGGCAAGTGAAGTTAAAATCTCAAGGAATATTAAGAAAGCAGTTTCACTTAGAGCAAAACTGCCATTTAATGTTTCATTGGGAAAGCTTCGTTTTGTCAGAGTTGCCATAATATTTGTTTGCCTGGACCCTGTATTTGGATTTTTTTAATGGCCTATTCCAGTAATAATGGGCATAATAAAAATGTCTTCATGTGGTTAGAGCAAGCTAATGAGCTCTGACTCTTGCACATACTGGTGTTCTACATTTTGTATAAGTTTAGTGCAGAGCTGCCTTCAGTTACTTTAAACCATTTTTAAGATACAGGGAATTTGTCTCTGGTATAGCATCTAAATGGCTTTATCAAGCAGAGCTGATGTCTCTCAATGCCTCTAGAGGCAGCAAATTGAGCATAAATGAGTTGAATTCGTGTATTTTCTGACTATTTTGGCACAACCTGTCTGTGGACTGAAGTGTGACTGTCACCGCACCTAAGAGGAGATCGTTATTTACTGAAAGATTTCTGATGTACACAGAGGCTGAGGTTTCTAGTTCAGTACCACAGCTCAAGGCAGGGTGGAAGGTGGCAGAGACAGTCATGCTGCTTTTCTGCTTTTCAGGGTTTATTGTCAGACCTTACTTTTTGTAGCAACACAGTTTTTGGGAGGTTTTTGCTTTTTTTCTTACAGAGTTTGCTTACAAGATCTGTTTGTGCCAGCACAGAAGGGCAGTACATGTAGGAGTAAGTGTTTGGACAGAAGGCAACGAGGAGCACAACTACCCCAAGAGTGCGTTAAAACAAATGTGAAACTATTTATGTGACTAATGACAGAGTAACATCACATCTGCAATGTTTGAATGGCTGTGTTTCTGGGAAGTGGTTTTCAGCCTATGAGGTGGTGAGTAATTTAAGTCCATTAGCAAAGGTTTTTAAGAAACACAAGCTACCATCTAGATTGCTGGTTTTTTTAAAGTACCTCTACTTTAACATGATTGAGTCAAAACTGTACAAAACCTTCTTTCTCGCAGGATGATAACTGAAATGATGGGTCATGGTTGGATATGGTTTTCTCACAGAGGGTGGTTGGGCATTGGAACAGGCTCACCAGGGAAGTGGTCACAGCACCAAGCCTAAGTTCAAGAAGTGGTTTTGGACAATTATCTCAGACACATGGTAGAAATCTCAGGGCTGTCCCATGCAGGGCCAGAAGCTGGACTCAGTGATCCCTGTGAGTCTCTTCCAACTCAGGAAAAACATGAAGTAGTATGTATTAATAAGCAATATTAAGCATGTATAAGTAGTAAGTATGTACATTCAAAAGATATTTTTTCCCTTAAAGCACTTAAAAACATTTGTGTATTTGTGCAGTGTATGTGAATAGTGTTCTGTGTGTGAGTAAAATATATGAAGATTGTGTTCAACTAGGTGGGCAGAGTTGTTATTTCTACAGTCTGGATTCTGAAAATCTTTCCTAATAGATCTTTAAACCTACAAAAACCATAGTGAAATCCAGTCTTAACTTCAAGGTGTTCACATGGTTGGATTTTGGTTTTCTGGTTTTGGTGTGTGTGTTTGATTTTCTTGATTCAAGAGTGGATCCTGTTTACAGGGGACATGAGTTTCAGTGCACCCATAAAAATCTGTGTGCTCCATACTGTTAACCATAATCTGCTAGTGTAAAGCTCTGTTTCTCTGCTTTGCTGTTTGTGCCAAGCTGCCCCCATCCCTGCTGTCTGTCTGCTGCTGGATCTCTGCCTCCCCAACTGCCAGACTGGTTTTAGCCCTGCTTTGTCTTGGTTCCTTTATTGCTTGTGGTGTGGGCAAGGAGCCAAGCAAGGCTGCAGCCAAATGATTCAGAATGTAAAATGTCTTCCAGGTTTGTTTCAGTGCTTTACCTTCAGCTTCTTGCAGTCACCTTTCCTACAGGCATCCTGCCATTTGGGAGAGTCACTCCTTTGCACAGGGCCATTAAATTTTGCAAGTTTGAGGAGGGTGAAGATTGTGCCACATCTCTAATTAATTTCTACTTTATAGGCAATTATCTTTTTTTTAACCTGCATCTAGGTTGCATTATTGTTATTTTTAGTTCAGCATTAGGCTTTAGCATCTCTTAAAGTCGAGCAATTACATTATTTTAAAACATTTTTATCTCCAACTTTTAGCTGTATTGTTAAAATAAACGGGTGCATTGCAGTGCCTTTTGGCATAATATGTAAGGTCAAGCTATAACTACCCTTTCGTTTAAGCTATGTTTGAGATGTAATTCTAGCTCCTTTATCCATTTTAACTTAAATAACCATAAGAACTAAGGCCTCTCCTATGGAAGAAAGGGCTTCATCACTATCTAGATGTGCTCTGTCATTCGGAAGTGTCAGCGGCCAGTGAAGCTCTGTGCTGCAGTTGATAAAGCTTTTGGATGCCCTGCTGCATCAGTCTTTACAATTTGCTGTAATCAAGCAGAATAGCCCAGATGATGTTATGCAGGAACCAAGGAATGAAATGATGTCCCAGCCATGACCATTTCCAGGTGGAGATGTGTGTCTGAAGTGGATGCCAAAAAAGGATGTTAACAGCCTGAATATAGGTAATCAGTAATTAAATAAGCAAACGAACACAAATCTGATGGATTTTGTTCTTGCATTTGTCTTTTTTCCCAGTTGCCCTCCAAAAAACCACAAATACTGTTGGAAGGATGTTTGGAAGAAATCCTCATGTCTGTCATTTACCTGTTCACTCTTTCAGTGCTTACTTAGGTTATTTCTGTTCTGCTATTGGTACTGCTCCTCAAAACTACTTGGTTTATTCCTTGCTTATTGGAAATACATGGTGGCTTTCACTTCCTGCATTTATAGAGCTGTGCTTTTCTCTAGGAGTAAACAGATGAGTCAAAGTATCAGAGGCCACCTCAAATGGTTTTGTGAGGCAACTCTGTGGAGTGTTTCACTCTTTGTAGTAGAGGTGTAGACAGAGGAGTTCCACAGCTGCCCTTATCTAAGCCTCAATCTGGTTTTTAACTGCAAGTCTCTTCCATATTTCTGAGTTGTGTTTAAGTCAATCCATCTGTGGTCAGCAGCTGAGTGGCTTTGCACTGCAGATATTATTTATCAGGTCATTTTTTTTGTCTGACACTGGTTAAATGATATGTGAAATTGAAACATTCATTCTCTACCTCCAAATGCAATCTGCTGCCACTTGTTATTTTCATTTATAAATTACTTTATTTTTAAGATCTCTCTCCCCAGAGTGTTAACATTCCTAGCAAGTATGAAAGGAATTGTATTTTGTCTGTTCTCCTGGAGAAGAAGATGAACAGCAGTCTTTTTATTTCCTGCTCATGAGAGAGAGAAATAATTACATTTGATATCTCTGGTATGAAAACATGTAATATTCTTGTTAAGACTGAAGGTACTGTCTTGTAATTCATGCTTTATTTATTCTCCCATTGTTTATGTATTTGGTTTTATATTTATAAATTACCTGCATGTAATTTACTCCCAGAACAGGAAATTTACACATTTGTTTATTATGTCAATCCAGGTTTTGAGGCTATTTTATTCTGCTATTTTATAGATGGAAGTACCTTAACTAAATTACAAAAGGTTATTATTAACATAAGTATTGAAGAGTAAAGTGCCTTTGCCAACATTTGGATTACTTCCTTTTTGTAGGAAGTTGCTGCCTCCATTTCATGCTCAGCTTTAGCTGTGTTGTAGTGCAGGAGTGGGAAGACTGGAGCTTCTCAAAGCATATGCAAAGGCCTAGATCAGTTAGAAGTGATTCTACCACAGTCCCGTAACCTTATTTTCTGATTTTTATTAACTTTTTTTGGTATTTGGGACACTTTCACCTGCTCCTGGAGTGGGAATACAAAGGCCAGCTAGTCTTAACAAAGGTTTGAAAACCAGTGTGAGCAAACATGTGGGTATTTTGAGAGTAAGTCTCTACTTTGACAACTCAAAAACTTGATAAATGATCTAGCCATGAATAAAAATATACTTAATTGCCTCATTCAACATATATACTCTTTAAAACATCTGTATTTTACATTTTTAAGTCACTATGGGATTTGAGATGAAGATGAAAAATCCTACCGAAGGAGAATTCTAAATAAATGTAGTTTGAATATTTCTAAATTTAACCCAAAATCTACTTTGACAGGAACATTAAAGATTTGGTCTGTTAAAAAACCCTAAATTAAAGGATATCAGACCTGAATACCCAAATAAGTCATGTTTCAATGATGCAGAATAACAGAAAATAAAGGCTTGCTGTGTCACTGGTTTTTACACTAGGACAGTTTTTGGAAAAAATATTGAAGTATCTCTCTGAAGTTTGTCACACCTATACTAAAAGCATTTTGAAAAAAAAACTAGAAAATGAAGACTAACAGTATTTAAAATTAATTTTTTAGCTTCTGCTGTGAGGTTCATGGCTCTGTGGTGTCAGGTAGGGATTCTGTCACAGGCCCTCTTCCACATTCTGCCTGCACCTGCTCTTTGAGAACATTTTCTTTTCCTGGGTGAATTTAATCCTTTTTGCAGACTTATTGCTCCAAAAGTAGCTCTCTGGCACGTCCATTATCCTGTGTTTGCCATACTGGGACATTAATATGCAAGACTCTTACAAAAGGCATTTGTACCTGAGTGCTCCTGTGGCTCGGGGTGACAGCCTGAAGGGTGGCTGCTGAGTTACAGCGGTCTATGAAGAGTTCTCTGCCCCTTTTACATCAGTGCTGTGGCTCGGTGCTTTTGCAGTTTTCCATCACTAAGGCACTGTGTCTTTGAATTGTCATTCACACAACGTTCCAGCAGATCCCTGAACAAGTGTTCACCTAAAACTGCCAGTCTTTAAACTCCATTTATTCCTTCCTTCCTTCCACTGAGGTGTTCGAAATTAAAACATGCTTCTGAATATTCTTCTACACCTCGATTGTTTTACTTTGTGGGAGTTCACTCAAAACACAGACTGTGTTTGCAGGTGTTGGCTTCCCAGCACCTGATTCTGCATTTTTATACATTTTTGTAAATTTGGTCTCTCCAGTGTTTTATCCTTGAGTGTTAAATGGGGGCAGAAATGTCTTCTCCTGAACATCAGTCTCTGTGTCTCTCCTCTCCCATCTATAAAATGAAAGTGAGCCATGAAGGTGGCAAGCCTTTATTTTGTGATTAAAGAAGGTGTCAAATACTGTGATAGTGGCAGCTCTATGGATATTTAAGAATTGATAGTTAAACCAGGTGATTTTCTAGTAAGTCAATTGCTATTCACCTTAGAGAATTACTGTGGTTTAGAGAATTTCTGTTAATCAGATAAGCCATCTTAATGGCACAGATAATGGCTTACTGACAAGAAAAAGATAAAAGATAGTATTTTAACCTTGAGTCAAAGTGGTAATTTGTTAAAAATTTAAAGTCAAGTCTATAATTTTGTATTTCTTTGCTTTGGAGAGTGGATCTCATTGCTTGTAAAAATATCCCTAACTGATAACATGATAAGACTGACCTTTTATTTGCCAGTATGACCAGACTGTTTTATTATACAGCTAGGAGTGCACTCAGGGTCATACTTTGTGTTCCAATTTGGAGCTTTTCAACAGCAGAAATGCATCTTATTAACTTTTGCTGATGAAGATGCACAGATCTCTGGCTAGCAGTCTATTGAATAAAGATAGTTCTCAAAATTAACTTTTTCGAAAAGGGGAGGTAGCAGTGTCTGCCAGCAACTTTCCATTTATCACCAAAGAAACTCTATACAATTTGGTTACTGACTTTTTGAGCCTTGAAAAAGTATCCATTTGAAACTGTCACAATACAGACAAGTAAAAACAAGTATAAAGGGTGATTCTTTGTATGAGTAAAAAACAATCATTTTGACTTGGAGATGAAAAATGCAGGTCTTCTAATGCAATGAACTATCAATTTATGATTTTGATCAACATATTGTGAGGGAGTATTCACAAAACAGGCAGATCAATAGATGTAAATGTCACAAGTGAGGTTGTTCATGACCCTGAGCAAAGCAAAGATTTGGTTTCATGTGAATGAATATTCAGTGCTGGAAACCTTGGACGCAGTGCTAGAATACAGCTGTGTACAAAAAAGACCCCTGTATTTAATGTGAGTTGTGAGATAAAGTTGAAGGTGATATGAGGATGAGAATTCAGGGCAGAACTGTTTATCTCATGAAAAGTAACCAAAGGGAGTATACACAGACAACTTTTACTGGGTTTTGTCTGTGTGTTTGCTCCCTTTTACCGAAAAAAGCAGAAAAAACCCCTTTGATAAGGTGCCATCCTTTTGCCAGGAAGCTTTGTAACAGGGCCGGCCTGTACTTTCATCACACATTCAGACCAGTCTGCAAGATCCTAATTTTGCTAATATTTTGAATAGTACAGTGGCAGGCAAGATATTGACTTAATGTCATAAAATAGCAATAAAACCACAATTGATCCAAAGTTTCACAATAGCCACAAATAGGTGAAGAGAATGGAATAGTAAATGTATGCTTGTTTCCTAAAGCAGATGGTTGAGCAGATTTAAAGGTGTGGTGATGAATCATTCCTCCTTTTATTCCAGGCATTTGGAGGAGAACCTCTTTTTAATTTCTTAAATGAAAAACAAGAGTATCATTTGTTCAGGACCTTGCACAAGGAACTATCCCCTGTTCATAGAACAATAGCAGGGAACATGAGCTGCTCTCGATATCCAATGGATTAATTTCAGCTCGGATGGTCAGCTAGGACCATTTGAAAGATGGAATACCTACTTCTGTCAAGGCAAGCATAGCATGTCACAGTCATAAACAAAGTGAAGGAAAAGGAGCAGAGGTTTGGCAAAGATGGGGAATTTCTGTCCACAAATACACTGTAGTACATCATGTCTTCATTACTACCAGCTTCCAACATTATTTCCTCTTCAGTTTCTTTTCAGTTTATCAGGGCATATAAGTATTTTCACATGTAATTTTCTCTTCTAACTTAAATAATGCTTTATGCCTTCAGTTTGTGAGGAAACTTCTAATTAGTCACTTTTATTTTCATCTCTTCCCTCCCCCCCCATATTTCTTCATATTTTTTCTTTATGTATGGAAATTTGTATTGTAGTTTACATTGGTATTCACACTGAGCTACTGTTTTCTTTCTTTGAGAAACACAATTTTTCTCAAGTCATCTTGATTCTGCTGTTCTTTGTCTGCTTCGTTTTTTTTGAAAGCAGAGTCCAAGATGAAAGAATTCAATAGCACTCTTTTTGTCCACCTGCAGGAGACAGTGGAGAGTGCACATCTATGTATGTGCCTATGTAGTAAAGCGATTTCCAAAGAAGAATGAGCTTTGCTTGAGTTTCCTTGCATAAATTTTCTATTAAAACTGAATGGGTTTTAGACAAGTGTGGAAAACTGTATCTAAAGATGTGATGTGTTTGAGCAGGATATTTATAACACTGGCCTGTAATGACTATTCCCTCTTAAAGCAATCCTCCTATGTTGCTGCATTCCTCAATTATTAGCTTTATGCTCATTTTTTACCAAAAAAATTGCAACTGCAATAGAAGTGAGACTGTTCAGGATGGTAATTTCACACAAGGTTGGTTTTCTTCAGTACTCCTAGCTATGTCTTTTGAAATGAACTGTGAAATACATAAATACCAGTAGAAATGCACAGCTTGCTCTCTTGAATTGTCATTCTCTGACTGTATAGCAACATTAAAGGCTTTTGGAAAAGCAGTATTGACGGAGTGTTCATGAAGTTGTGTTTGTAAATGAATCCAAAACATCGAGTAATTTAATTTTCTTTGGCAACTACCAGTAGTATTTGTGTGTGATTGTCCTGGAAGTAACTTAAGGAATCTGAACAGTTACTTGTGGTTCATAAAATCAGCAATGTCAATGTACATTGTTGTGGGAAGGAGCAGGGAAGATGAGCATGTGGTTTGGTGTCATTGTAGGATACAGGCTGCGGTTTCACGCTGATGGTGCTGCTTTTGTTTCATCAGCTGATTCCTAGGTTTGACTTTTGAAAAAAACATTTTCCCAAGTGCGTGAGTGCACTTTGTGTTCTGTGTTTTCTCCCCGTGAAACAGAGTGTTGATAACTATCTAGGAGAGGACTCACTCTGGCTGCGTGTTACAGGGGTGTCATGAAGGAGTCAGTGAATGCTGGTGGAGCTGTGCTGTTAATGCAGGAGGACAGCTATTAGCCCTGCGAGCTGTGCTTTCCAAGGAAGTCAGGCAGCTCTGGGGGCTCAGGTGCCTCATGCCGACTGGTAGGGACAGATGTTAAAGGTGTAAGAACAGAGTTTAAGTTCGGTTAGCCTTCAGTCTTCACCTGCACAAACGGATTTGAAAATCTCACTTCAAAGGGGTCACATTTGATACACTGTGAATTCATACACTGAGTTCTTGAAACCTTGATGTAGTGAAGCTTAAGTTTATTAAAGGACTGAGGTGCTGTTAAACTATCATAGTTTTGCTTCAGTGTTTGCAAATCTAGTTACTGTACCCAGAACCATAGACCAGAGCTGGTATCTCTGATCTGTAGACAAAAATAAAGGAAAAGAAATGCCTGGCATGGGCATTTAAGCTATTCAGTATGAAACTCTGCCAAGGGTCTATTTCCATTTTTTTAAACATTGTACTTCTGAACTTTGAGGTTTGGTGTTTTGTGGTTTTGTTTTGTGTTGTTTTGGTTTTGTTTTTTTCTCCCTGTGCTCCTACTCCCCCCCAGGTTTCAAGAGGGTAGCTTAAAAATTTCTTTCTTT